>NC_139006.1:6497835-8897835 GCF_964374135.1 Grampus griseus | reverse complement strand
GTCCTCATGTCACAGTCTCAAGCAGTAAGGAAGGGGGTATGATTATGCTAAAAAGAATCTTGTATTCTTTAATTAAAGAAAAAGATCTTTCCCAGAAACAGTCCCCTTCCTCCACAAAGTTGGATGGACCTCTCTCCAAACCTTAGCTCTCCCACTTTATCTCTCTGAGCCTCAATTTTCCCATCCTGGAAATGGGGATAATGGTAGCACCTTCCTCATAGGGTGTTGTGAGAATTAAATGAGAAAATACTTGGTGTATAGTAAGCATTCAGGAGGTGTTCTAGTATCTTCCATTTCCCTGTCAGGTTCACCCTTCTTAACCTTTCTCCAGCTTATTTTGTGCTGCCTCAGGACCGCAACAATGGTCTCCCTTTTCCTCTGGCTTTTGGTTGGTTTGGCCAATGGCAAGTGTCAACAGGAGATCAAGAGGGAAGAGAGCGAGGTCGAGTATTTATCCCCCTAGCTCCTTCTCTGTTGGATTGCTGAGGAAGGCTGTTTCTCTACTGATGGCCACAGCTGCTCTCTCTCTGCCAGCTGCCCCCTCCACGTCCTGGTAATGCCCAGGTGGTAACAGCTCCCTAAAGTTACTAGCCCCAGGGGGCTGCACCATTGCTTTTTCTAAACCTTTCCTCACCTTAATAAATAGTCTCTTTGGACTTTCCTGATGGCGCAGTGGTTAAGAATCCGCCTGCCAGGGGACATGGGTTCGAGCCCCGGTCCAGGAAGACCCCACATGCGTCGAGAAACTAAGCCTGTGTACCACAACTACTGAGCCTGCGCTCTAGCCCGCGAGCCACAACTACTGAAGCCCATGCACCTAGAGCCCGTGCTTCACAGCAAGAGACGCCACCACAATGAGAAGCCTGCGCACCACAACAGAGTAGCCCCCGCTCGCTGCAACTAGAGAAAGCCTGCACGCAGCAACGAAGACCCAACACAGCCATAAATAAATAAATTTATAAAAAAGGTAAAATAGATAAATAGTCTCTTTATTCAACTCTTCTTGAAATACCAGTTTGAGTGCATCATCTTTTCCTGCCAGGACCCAGAGTGATTCAAAACATGAGCTTTTTTTTTTTTTTTCCTAAAGTAAATTATTTGCAAACTTCAGTATTAGTAGTGACAAGTGATTTGTGTCACACTTCATGATTAAGAATCACCAGTCCACTTGGTCAAAAAGTTGGTCAAGTGGGATGTTTGATTGAGTTGGCTGTTATAATCATGAATTAAATCTAAATCCTTGGGCCTCTGGCCATATCCTGAGGTACAATATCTTTTATGTGATAATGATTTTGGAAAAAAAAAAAAGAAAAAGACACAATTTTACATTCATATGTCCTGAACTCGTAGCTGCATATTGTTGACATCCTTCAGTTAAATGGAAAACACCGGGTTTTGAAACTGTATTGATTTCAGCAGGCATATATTATTTTACTGTAAGTACCAATGTCTGTTGTACTTAATATACAATGGATTAATTTAAAATGCATTAGTTTAATAAAAATGCATAAAATAGAATAGAATTGCATTAGCTTCAATAAAAAATTCAATTTCATAAATATTATCTCGTGTTAAAATGCATTGATTTCCAGGAAAATATATTGGTCAAAGGTAATTTACATTGGTTTGAATGGAAATGCACCAGTCTCCATACATATGTATTAGTTTAGTCAAACGTATCCAATTGTGTAAAATATCAGTTAGGCTGAAATGGATTCTGACCCTGTTTGTTGTTGTTGTTGTTGTTGTTTTATTCTCTTTGGCTGAATAAATATTTCCCATGCTGGCTTTAGTGTGGCCTAGTTCCTGTGAAGGAGGGCAGGTGGGTGAGCCTGGGGAACATTCTGGTAACCCACTGGTTTCTGAGTGGATGTGCTAACTTCTGCAGCATTTAAGACTCTCTTGGTGGCAGGTAAGCTGCATTCACCGTCCCCACCAAGGCTGGTTGTGGGATATGAGCTGGAGATCCAAGCAAAAGGCCCAGAAGTAATATCTTCTGTCCTCATGAGGCTGATTGGAGCCATGTCCAGACTCAGAAAATGGCTGTAGGCCTTGACTAAGGCAGGGGGAGCTGGAAAGGAGCTGTGAGATGGGGGCAAATAGGGACCAGAAGCAGAAGGTGAACTAGCCCGAGAGCTCAGGGTCAGCAGGACACAGAATCATAGGTGGGGCTCTGGGGTCTACCAGAGTTCAAACCCTAAACCTGCCACTTCCTGTGTGTCCTTGGCCAAGTCACTTAACCTCTCTGAGTCTCCATTTCTCCCAGGCATTGTGTCAAACACTAAGTTCTCTCCATATACTGATTCTTTAATCATCACCACAACTTATAGGTAAGTGTCTTGTTTCAGATCACACAGCTAGCAAGTGGTAGCACTGGAATTTGAACCCCGAATCGCTGCTCTCAACCACCAGATTGCCTCCAGTAATTGTATGGTGGCTGCCAAAGCAGGTACACTGGGGTAATTAAGGGAGGTATCTAATCCCTATTCTCTGGCTTCCTAGGAATCTTTGGATAAGTGACTTTGCCTTTTTGAGCCTCAGTTCCTTCATCTGTGAAATGGGTATAATGATGATGGCATCTATTTCCTACAGCTCTTAGCACACCAGAGACATGGTAGCAGCTAAACAAACAGCAGCCCCTCACCCCAACCAAAAGCATTCACCACATTTTTGTGGCTGCAGGACTTTTCAGAGCCTTTAATATGCTAATGTGAGTCCTGAATCCCTAAGAGGGGAATAAGCAGGCAAAACCTACCCAGGAAGAGGCTGAACTGGGAAGGTAAGACCTACAAAAGAGAGAGAATTAGAGATGGAGAAACCGCGCTGAGTCGTGTTTCCTGAAGTGTGGGACCCCTCCCCAGTGATGATATGTGAGCTGCCTTTGCTCTCTTCAGATGGACATTTTTCAAAACTTTTTATTTGGAAAAAAATTATAACAGAAGAGTTATAAGAAGAGTACAGTGAACTCCCTGAACTTCTCCAGATTTGCCAAATGTTGACATTTTGCCACATTTGCTTTATTTTTCTCTCCGTCTGTATGTGTATGTATATCTTTCTATATATATGTTTCCCCCCTGAACCATTTGTGAGTTAATGCAATCACCAACACAATCCTTTACACACACAGATCAGTGTGTATCTCCTAAGAACAAGGTCATTCTCGTACATAACTACTGTACACTTATCATATTCAGGAAACTTATCAGTGATACAGTTCTAGAGTCTGAGTTTTAGATTCCATGTTCAAACTTCACCAACTGAAATGGTGAAATAAAATTGCACCGTATTCTATAGCAATTATTTTTCCAGTCTGGGACCTCAACCAGGATCACAAATTGAAACTAACTGTCCCTTCTCTTTAGCCTCCTTTAATCTGGACCGGTGCCTCGGCCTTCCTTTGTCTTTTTTGAGGTTGATATTTTTGAAGAGTCCATTTTGGAGGATGTCTCTCAGTTTGGGTTTGTTTGGTGTTTCCTTGGGATCAGATTCAAGTTATGCATTTTTGGCAAGAACACCACCAAAGTGATGCTGTGTCCTTCTCAGTGCATCATATCAGGAGGCACCTGATGGCTGTTGTAAATTCTGACCTCTCGGATGGGGTAGTATCTGTCAGGTTTCTCCACTCTAAGTTTTTCCCTTCGTAATTAGTAAGAAATCTATGGGGGAGATACTACAGATAAGACTGTGCCAAGCTGAACATTAAAAACATTTTAATATTTATGTATTTATTTTTGTGTTACATTCTGTTTCTGCAAAGGAAAATTAGTGTTTCCTTTACAGTTGCAACATAAAGTTTCTTTCTTCAAAACACATATTTAAAGTAAAAAAGAAGGAGTCAATTTGAAGAAAAGTATAAAATAAGTGACAATAGTGGTGGGTTGTGGATATGGCAAAACCCTGTAAGGTGTGGTACGCAAATGGATGTTTTAGAGACACAGGACAGTAAATTTTTGACCTACCAAGTATGGAAACAGCCATTGTTAGGAAATACAGGGTTATTCCTAACTCTGTATTTATGCCCCCAGGCATTCCTGGGGTCTTCAGAGCCTTGGAGTGTCTTCTGTGGTGTCCAGTGTCCCCCAGGCCTATAGACCCTGCCTCCAGGCTCTGTCTGGTGAAGAACAGACTCGGGGGTGGGCGTGGTGGGGGGAAGAGTAGGGGGAGGGGGTGTCCCAGCAGAAGCCCTGGGAGGTGGCCGGTGCAGCTATCCAGGTAAAGCACCACACTGGCCTGGATTGTGACAGTGTCAGCAAAATGGACAGCGGGGGCATGTTTTGGAAGAAGAGAGGGACAAGGCGAAGGGGATTTCTTCCCTCAGGTCTGCCAGCTGTGGCCACCAGATGTGGGGCCCTGAAAGTGACTCAGGCGCCAGAGGCTCTGTCAACAGCCACAGTGGCTCCCCAGCCTGCGTGGGACTATGTATTCAATGTGGGCCGTGTACCTGGGAATCAGCCTCGAATTAACTGACATTGGGTTTGAGACAGACTGAGGAAATGGGCACCAGCAAACAGATGACTTGCGGTGGCTACTAGACCTACATTTGAGGACCAAGAATGCAGAGTGCACATGGCTGGTGGGGTCAGCCAAGGAGGTGAGAGGAGGAATGGGGCAGGGATCCTCTGGACATAGCTGGGTCCAGCAGGGCTGTTTGTGAAAATGGAGGGCTTGGGCCTGTGGCTTGTTCAGGTCAGGAGGCTGCTGGTCTGATAAACTGCAACAATCCTTCTGCTCCTGGGTGAGGGCACTGCTGCCAACCAGCTGTGTGGCCTTAGGCAAGTTAATTGGCCCCTCTGATCTTTAGTTTCCTCATCTTTAACATGGGACTGACAATCCACCAGTTTCTTCATAAGGCTGGGATGAGAACTAAACTATGAATGCATGTGAGTCATCTCTAGTACGATCATTTATGAATTTCTTTATGGCTTGTGTGTAACTGGGTCACAAATTGGCCATACAAAGCTGGGTTCAAATCCCAGCGTGGCCACTTGCTAGCTGTGCAGCTCCGGCAAGTCTCATAGTCACTCTGACCCTCAATATCTTCATCTGTAAAATGAGAAAAGTATTAGGATCTACCCAGTGGGGTTGTTATGGGGGCTAAGTGAGGGGCTGATGCATGGAAAGTGCTCAGGCCAGTTCTCAGCACGTGATATTCACTCTGTTCATCCACAAGCGCCTCAGGGATTATGACCTTACCGATTTTTACTAAACCCTGATTGGCAATAAAGAACAGAAGCTCAAAATCCAGAGTCAGACCTGGGTCCAAATTCTGACATTACTTTCTATGTGGCCCTAGAAAGTCATACTTCCTCCAGCCCTAATTTCATTCATTCATTTCCCCATTTATTCATGCAACACTTACTGAACAATGACCGTATGCCGAGCCATCTTTTAAGCACTTGGCTTGTAGCAATTCGTGTGATTCCCACAACAATCCTAAACAAGGTAGGTGCTGTTATTATCTCCATTTTACAGATAGGGAGTCTGAGGCCCAGCGAGAGAAAGTCACTGCCCCAAGTGATGCAGCTGGTTGGTGTCAAAGTCAGGATTCCAATCTGGGCCACCTGGCCCCAGAGTCCATGCTCTCAACTTTTGGGGGCCAGGTTTCCTCTCTGCAAATTGGAGGATTTCCTTTCCTCCTATGGATGTTGGGAAAATTAAATGAGATCTGGCCTTTACAGGCATAGCACAGTGCCTGGCCCTCATGGAGGGTTCAGTAAAAGGGAGCTGTTATTTTGATTTATTATTTAATTTTTCAGCTTGATACATCTCTATGCCTTTAGTACTACACTGCCTTCTCTACTTGGTTCGCTTCAGATTGTCTTTCAAGCCTCCAATTCAAGGGTGACATCCTCCAGGAAGCCTTCCTTGACCTTACTAAGTGCCCTCTGTTGAGTTCCCACAGCCCATAGGGTTACCAAGCTACAGTAGATCTAACCACACAGTCCTACAATTTTCCCTTTCCATCTAACATAGGGCAGAGGCTGTGCTTTCTCCTTTGTATCCCTGGCTCCTGGTACAGCCCAGAACCAGCGTGGATGCTTGCTCAGGGAACGGGCGCTCATTTGTTCAACAAAATATTTTGAGCACTGACAGTACGTCAGCCTCTGGGGCATTAGCACATGGCTTTGTTGAATGACTAAAGGGCCCTCCCCAAGTTCTGTGCTCACTTCGCCATCTCACTTTGCCACTCCCCTGTGTACACCTGCTAAGGTAGCACTTTCTAGAAGACCTTCACACCCTCCTGGGAGTGGACCAGGGAAGGTTCCAGGCCCATGCCCAACAAGCGTGACTCCCCTCCTCAGTTCCAGATACCCAGCAGCCTGGCTCTCCTCCCTGTGTCTCCCTGGATCCCCCAAGCCTCCCCTGAGCCCAGCCCCTCTCCTGAAATAGAGTTTCTTGTGGCTTCACGTTTCATCTCCCCAGAGAACAGGCTCCTTTCTCCAATCTGCCACCGGATGCACCAACTCTCCAGGCTAAAAATACCCTTGACATTTCTGAAGGCCTGTTAGGGCTGGAGCTGCTCTCCTGAAAGGAATGAGTTTCTTTGCAAATCGATGCAGGTGGTACAGCAGTCACAGGCTGAGGGCATCTACCACAGTCACAGCTTAGTTACACCCAGTGGATGCGTTTGCCTGCTTTCCTGAAATCCCTCCCTGACTCTGAGCTCCTGGAGACTAGAGATCAGGGCTAGTTCATCTCCATGTCCCCACACATCCTGGCCTACAGAGGGGCTCAGTAATTGTTTGTTGAGTGATACATAGCAGTTATGAATAGGGATTCTGGAGCCAAATTACTTGGGTTCAAATTCTGGCTCTGCTGCTTACTGGGTGACCACTCTGCCTTCATTTTCTCATCTGTTAGATGGAAGTACTAAAAGCATCCAGCACATAGACTTGTTAAGAGGAATAAATGACTCACTATAGGTATAGCTTCTAGAGTAGAGTTTGACATGGTGAGCACAATGTAAGAGCTGTTCATTATTAGCATTGAGATTATTGTCATCATCTTTGTCATCATCAGGAGTCTAGCTTTCCTTATCTCTCCACTATTTTCCTCTATAGTCCTTATTCTCAGGCAGGTTCTCCCTCACAGTGGCAAAATGGCTGCCAGGCACTCAAGCGTACATCCCATTCCTCAAAAGTCCTGGTCTAAAGAGAACTTGTCTTTTCCTCCCGCAAAATTCCAGCAGAAATTCTGGAGCGGCTTTCTTCAGCCTGGCTTTGAGCTTTGCCCTTTCCTATAACAATCTCTGGAGCCAGGGAGATGAGCTGTTCTTATTAGCCAATCCTAGGTCATGTGTCAATCTGGGAAGCAATCACTGTAGCCAGAAGGATAGCATGCTCTGATTGGTCAGGTCTGACACCAATCACTGTGTTCAGGAGAGTAAAATGCTCTGATTGGTGGGCCTGGGTCACATGGCCATCAGGAACTACTCCTTGTATCTAGGGAGCTAAAACACTCGCATTGGCCAGCTCTAAGTCATGTGCCCATCCCTGGAGCCAAGGGTTGAGGTAGATGTCACCCTAGTGCTTAGACTGTGGTGAGAGGGGCGGGGTGCTGTTCCCAGATGCAGGAATGGACAGAGGGCAGGTGGAAACAACTGCCTCAGAC
This sequence comes from Grampus griseus, assembly GCF_964374135.1. Classification (NCBI taxonomy): domain Eukaryota; kingdom Metazoa; phylum Chordata; class Mammalia; order Artiodactyla; family Delphinidae; genus Grampus; species Grampus griseus. Next base: position 8,890,224 of record NC_139006.1, on the reverse strand, counting down.
TACAGCAACCCCAAAGTGGAACAGAGCCCTTTGTCCCTTTTCCCCAGGACATCTCCTACTCAAGATTGTTCTGGATGGTGGCTTTTACTGGACGTGACAGCTGCAATGGTGTATGTGTGGCTACATCACACTGCACACACAATTAAAGATTAAATATTAGATCTCTCGATACTTAAAAACCTTCCAGGCTTTCCCTCCCAGGGGCCTCAGAGAATGGGCCCTGCTTCTCTTCCTCTGGCTTGTCCAAAGTAACAGTATCCCTATGGGCAGGCAGTTTGCATTTTCTCTCTCTCGGTCCATACTCATGTCTCGCTGCATCAGGCCACACAAAATAGATTCTGAACAAACTTTCCTGCATCTTATCCTGCCGCTGGTCTCCTCTCTGCCTTTAGTTTCTCCTTCTGCACATTGAGCAACTATTCACTTGGCAGGATTTGTAAGTCCAGCCTCATTCATCACTATGAGGGTCTCCCCAGCATGAAAAAGTTGCATCACATCTTGGAGGTGGGGAGAGAGTTGGAATAAGGAAACTCTAAGAGAAATAAGCCCGCAGACCTTGGGTGAAGCCGCTCAGCTTCTCAAATCAGGTGAGCAGTTGCCTTGTTTGATTAGGATTAACAGATTTTCCAAAGATAACCTATTTTGGTTTTATGATTCTATCTCTCCAGGCAGTGTTTACAATATGTATTTGCAGAAAAAGAATGTATGTCAGGAACGAGGCGAGGGCCCTTGCTGGCGCTCACACAGTCTGTCATAAATATAATATTAGGATGACGCCTGAAATTAATATGAATCATTTCCCAATAAATATAGTCAGTTAGTGAGGTGTTCCAGGACGGCTGATGGGAGATATATTTTAGTAAAATATGCTTTTTTTTTTATCGGTTGGGCACTAGGAATGGGGGTGCATGGAGGGCATAAATCTCCACGGAAGAAGTATCCTTTATGATTATTCAATTCCACAGTAGCTCTAAAAGCCTAAAGTAGATTCGTATTTACAGTTCCTGGAAGCACCTGGTTTTTATACATTAGGGGAAGAATTAGCATCAGGGCCTCCTCATGGAAATCACTGACTTACGGGTGGGGAGGTGAGAGGACTCCGGGCTGGGATACTCCGTGGGACTGAATTAATTTCACCTGTATTCAGGTATGGCACAAAGGAAGCTCATGAAGCAGGCAGACGAGAAGGAGCTGCTGGGAAGGCGGTCCTGGCTGGGTCCATTTCAGGAATCTGGGATGCACGGAGGGGTTAGGGCCCTTTCCTACTGGAAAAGGAAAAAGTGTGCAAGGGAGAGGGCTGAAGCTAGCTAGCTAAAGCTGACAGCGACAGAGGTGGATGTACCCCTGTCCCTAAGATCTCGGGCTAAGAATATCCATGTCTCATCTCACCTGCCCGGATCCTTTCAAAGCCTGGAGATGGAAGAAGGAATCCTGACCTTGTCACTTGACGTTAACTTCCCTGCGTGAGCCTTATTTATTTAATTTTAAAGTTATCTTTGTTTTCTTTTTCCCTGCAAACAAAAGTGATACAGGCCCACAATCTGTTAGCCAAAATTTTTAAGTCCAAAAAGCTCTGAAAACTGAGTTTTTATTGCTAACACATTTGGTAGCAAAACGTGATTTGAACAGATATGAAGCTATTTATGTTCCTTATTCATCCCACTTTGTGGGAACATTTATACCTTTCACGGCAGAATTATTAATGTGTTTGATTATAGGGGGGCTGCCCTAAACCTCGCTGGGAGTGTTAGATAAGGCACATGGACCTTGACGCCTTTCCCAGAGCCAAACGGATTCTGAATTCTGAAACACATCTTCCCCAAGGGTCTGAGATAAGGGATTGTAGACTTGAACTTGCTAGTTGTAATAAAAAAGTCAGATGACATAATGCAGAAAGTGAAAGGCTTAAGGAAACAGAAAAGGCTCCCACTTAAAAAGTGAGCAGAACATAAATATTCATACAAGAAAACAACTGGCCAGTTAACTTGGAAATAATTCAACTGTCCTCATAATTGAAGGCGGGCAGACTAAAACCGTAACAAGCTTCATCTTTACCAAATTAAAAAGAGGGAGATTATCTGGTGCCAGTTGAGGATGTATGGAAAGATATTCCCATCCACACTGATGATGGGGGTGAATCGTTCAACTATTTTGGAAGACAACTTGGCAATACCCAGCCACATTTCAAAAGTGTATACCCTTTAGAGGGACTTCCCTGGCGGTCCAGTGGTTAAGACTCCACAATTCCACTATAAGGGACACGGGTTCAATCCCTGGTCAGGGCACTAAATCCTGCATGCCACGTGTGATGTGGCCAAATTTAAAAAAAAAAAAAAGTGTATACCCTTTGGAGAAGCAATTCTGCTTCTGGGAATTTATCTTGCAAGTATTAATAGTTGTGCTCACCTGTGTAAACATGTTCATTCAAGGATATTCACTGCACCATAGATATAACAGCAAAAAGCTAGAAAAAACCCTAAATTTAGTGCTAAGTGTCCACAGCAGAGGATTGGTTAAATATACTTGGAGCATATAGGCAATGGAAGAGTAAGAAGCAGTTAAAAAGAATGAAACAGGTCCATACAAACTGATTTGAAAGGATGCCCATGATACAGAACTCCAAGGACAGAACAAACTATGTAATTCTACAATTCAGTTTTCACTTTCTAAAAGTATTTATGTGCATACTATATGTTCACCTGTGCAAAGAAAAACTTGCGGGGAGGACGTACCCCAAACTGTGGTTACACTTCTCTTAGATGTATATGGGAGTCAGGGCTTTCTCTAGATTTTATACATTTTAATACATTTGTAATTAAACTAAATTGTGTGTAGTGAGGGAAAGGAAGTAAAATTTCCCCATAGTTCCACCCTCTTACCCAGAGATTAGTTTTGCTAAAAATGTGCTGTTTTTCCCTGTTCCTAGCAGCATTATTCACAGTAGCTAAAATGTAGAAGCAACCCAGGTGTCCACCAATGGATGAATGGATAAGCAAAATGTGATCTATCCATACAATGGAATATTATTGTCTTAAAAAGAAGGAAATTCTGACACATGCTATGACATGAATGAACTTTGAGGACATTGTACTGAATGAAATGAGCCAGTCACAAAAAGACAAATACCGTATGATTCCACTTATATGTGGTCCTTAGAACACTCAAACTCTTAGAGACAGAAAGTAGACTGGTCGTTGCCAGGGGCTGGGAGGAAGCGGGGAGTCAATGCTTAATGGGTCCAGAGTTTCAGTTTTACAGATGAAAAGAGTCCAGAGATGATGGTGGTGATGGGAGCACGACATTGGGAATGTATTTGATATCAGAACTGTACATGTGAAAATGGTTGAGATGGTAAATTTTATCTTATTTATATTTTAACACACACAAAAAAAATTGGTGTTCTTTTAGAATTTTCTCCATGAATACATCTATATTTATATTCACCCACCTGTGCATTTATTTTCTATACGCAACAATGAGTTTGTGCCATCCGAGTTCGTCTGCAATTTTCTTTTCCCTTCTAATGCCACGTCCTGGCCATCCTTCCATGTCAGTGCCCGTGGGTGTCCCTGCCTGGCATGCCCCCATGCAAATGCATCATCTATTTCACCAGCCACCCATTGATGGACATCTGGGCTGGCTCCAACGTGGGGGCCTTATGTCGTGAAAGATTTTTGTCAACCAAACTAAATTTATTAAGTAATAATTAATTTGTTTCCCCATTTTTTATTCATCAAAGATGCACAAACTACAGACCAGGGCTTCCGATTAGCAGGAGGCTCCTGGAGCCGAGAGAATCCCAGCCAAGAGCAGAGAAGGTGCGTGTCTGAGGGAACCCGGGTGGCCTATGGAAGAAAAATGTGTAAATTCCCTTTGTGTGTCGGATTTTTGCTTTTTTAACACAGGAGCAAAGCCAGACCCCAAACAGACAGGGGAGGGATGGAGAGGGCATTGGGAGTGGAAAACTCTGGTGGAAGGGTTTTCAAGACAGGAGGAACACAATAACAAAGGCACAGAGGAAGGAGAGAAGATGGTTTAAACTTTCTGAGCCTCTGTTTTCCTCATCTGTATGATAGGCATAGTCTTTCCTGCCTCCTCACAGAGTTATTCTGAGGATTTGCATAGTGGCACATAGTAGGGCCTCAAGAAATCCAATAGATGGTTAAAACAAACAAAAAAAAAACAACTGAGGTTTCCCTGGTGGTGCAGTGGTTAAGAATCCACCTGCCAATACAGGGGACATGGGTTTGAGCCTTGGTCTGGGAAGATCCCACATGCCGCGGAGCAACTAAGCCCGTGCGCCTCAACTACTGAGCCTGCGCTCTAGAGCCCACGAGCCACAACTACTGAGCCCACGTGCTACAACTACTGAAGCCCACGCGCCTGGAGCCCATGCTCCGCAACAAAAGAAACAACCGCGATGAGAAGCCCGCGCACCGCAACGAAGAGTAGCCCCCGCTCGCCACAACTAGAGAAAGCCCACGCACAGCAACAAAGACCCAACGCAGCCAAAAATAAATAAATTAAAAATAAAAAAGTTTATCATTAAAGATGAAAAAACTGAAAATGAGGTGGAGCTTCTAGCTTGTATTATTTCAACAGATATATACCGAGCTCAGGGCTGATGGCGGGGGGGTGGAGAAGTGAGGAAGACCCAGGTGCTCCCCTCCAGGAACTCAAGTCCAGGCTGTTTTGTGTGTGAGGAAAGAACGATTTCCCACAGGGAAACAGTGTGTTGTCTCAGAAACGGAACTGCGTGCTGGACAGGGCAGGCAAAATAGCTAGGAGAACGCAGGCTGGTGGTTGCCAGGAGCTGGGGGAGGGGAGGATGGGGAGTGAGTGCTTAATGGATGCAGGGGTTCCTTTTGGGGTGATGAAAATATTTTAGAATTAGAGGTGGTGGTTGTACAACACTGTGAATGTGTTCAATGCCACTGAGTCATACGCTTTATAATGGTAATCTTGCATTACATGAATTTCATGTCAATAAAAACAGAAATCAACTCAGGGCAACTTAAGGGCAAATGCAGGGAATGTGGACCCCAACTTCCTGGGATCAAATCCCAGCACATCCCTGCCTAGCTTTGTGAAGAGAAGCTAATTCCATAACCTCTTGGTGCCTCAAGTTTCCTCCTTTGTTAATTGGGGGTAATAAACTTCCACCTCATAGGGTTGCCAGAAGGATTAAATCAGGTAATAGTTGTAAAGCTCTTAGCAGAGCCTGGCCCAAAGTAAGTGATCAATAAATGGTTGTTGTTGTTTTTATTATTACTGGTGAGGGAAAATGTGTTCAAGGCAAGGGGAACAGCCAGCAATGGCAGACGCAGAGATTTAGGTGGAGATATGGAACAGGCTGTGAATAGCAAAGTGTTTGGTTGGGCTGAAGATGCCTGCGGGTGTGAGGAGGGGAAGGTGAGACAAGCCTCTCTCTAGATTCAACTCGTCTGACCATAACATTTATTGCAAAGAATAAATATGTAGTTTCCATGTCATACTTCTTATCAGACAAGGAAAACAGCCATTCTGCCAGGAACTTGAATGTGTATGATATTTTTAAAGGGACTGTGACAAAAGCAAGGTTTGGTTCAGTTGTAAATGTCCCATCATTTCAAGTAACCTTTTGTGAGTGCATATGAACTATCTTCTCTTCTGCCTTTATAGAAAACCAATTATGCATTGTTGCTTGTACAATAAATTGTTTAAAAAAGTACACATTGATGCCTATTCTGTTGTTTAGGGATGTTGGCAGAGCTTTACGTAGCAGGGTCCCATGGAGGGTATATGGAACGTGTACTTAGCCCCTTCAGAGGTTTTAGAAGCCAATCAGATTGGTGGTGTATTCCTTCAGGGTGGCAGCTGTGGGATGGAATTCAGGAATGGTGTGCACCAGGGGTTCTTAGAAAGTGTTCCTGCACAGTGGCAGGAACTAGAGAACTGGGAGAACTGGCCTCCTCTCTGGATCTTGCTCCAATTTACCATGCAGCCTTGAATAGGTCACCTAACCTCTCTGGTTTCAACAGGTCTCAGCATCACCCCCCTCCCCAACTCTTATACTCATGCTATGCTTATGAATCTGCTTCCGCCAAAAGATAGACCCTTTCAAGAGCAAGGAGAAGCTTCCATTTACCTTCTTGTTCCCAGTGCTTGGCATGGTACCCAGCGCGATTTAGGTGCTCCATAAATGTTTGTTGATTAAATGAGTGAATGAGTGAAAACGTAGGTGAAGCTGTAAAAGGAAGAGGTTGGGTGTGGTCGATTTAAACTGGCACCACAGTAGCAGCCCTTGAGATATATTTTCCCAGCTTTCCACTAAAATACCTAAGAAGGCAGCAAGAATCCAAAGCTCACAGTGCTGACACCCAAGACTGACAGGCGCCTGTTGCCAGAATCTGGGAGGAATTTCCATAAATACAAGGCAGATGGAGCTGGGTTGAGATAAACAATCGGGAACCTATTCAAGTTTTAGCTTCTGAAATAGGGCACTCCTCCAGGGTAAAAGGAGGTAGGAAAATACTCAACCCCTTTCCCCGCTTACAACCCCAGACTGTGAGACCCACAGTCTGTGCCAATCAGAAAATGGGGTGGTGAGAGGGGAGGGGGTTTTCTCCACTGTTTGGGGTCAATTCTGTAGGCAAAGTATTCTTCCTCTTCCTGGCCTGTACTTCTACCATTTGGAGACTGAAGTTTACAGAAGGCAATAGGTCAGGGGGGATGGAAGGGAGGGAAGAATGTCAAAAGCATTTTGTATCCTGAGAGGAACAGCTTCCCGGAGTGCTACAGGTGAGGGAGGAACAGACACAGTGCATGCTGGGGATTGTAGTTTTTGATGTCCTCCCTTAGTTTTTGTTTGTTTGTTTGTTTTTGCTGCACCAAGTGGCTTGTGGGATCTTAGTTCCCCGACCAGGGATCAAAACTGAGCCCTCAGGTTGGCAGTGAAAGCGCAGAGTCCTAACCACTGGACCACCAAGGAATTCCGTCCTCCCTTAGTTCTTTATGCCGCGGGACAGAAGGGGATCCTTTCTCAATGGGATGAACGCCTGGTTGACACTCGCTCTAGTGCTATGCAGAGAACCAGCCTTCCTCTCCAGGTGTCGATGATGAAGTGCTGGGGTCGGCCAGTACCTTAGTGGACGATGAGAGGTGCCGAGGACAATTCACACACACTGCCGATTGCCTCGACTGTGTCCTAAGGTACCGTGTGTATTGTCAGGAATCAGATGCACATCTCTATAGAGCTCGGAAATAACACCTTGACACCCATGCCCACACCCAGTAGAGAACAAAAAGCACTATGAAGCCTCTAGACCAGAGGTCCAGGCCCCAGTGCCTTTATGGAACTGTGTAAGGATAAAGTAGGTCAAGTGTAAGAGGGGGTTGAGGAGAACCAGGGAACTGGGCCCCTTGATGTCCAGTTTACAGATGAGAAAACAAAGGCTCAGAGAGGGGAGTGACCTGTTCCAGGTCTCAAAGTGATTTGGACCAGGGCGGCTTCTTCATTCTGGAAGCTTCCTCAGAGGAAACTGACAGCGCTGCTGGCCGTATCAAGAGGCAGGAGAGGTGTGTGTTTCTGAGGGACGGAGGTGGAAGAGGCCACTAGCCTGGGGCTCCTGGCTCTGCCACTGGGCTTTTGGGTCTCGCCCCTCTGCCAGCCCCACCATCCTTCTCTGCCTCACTCCTTCCTTGGGTCTGTCCCTGCATTTTCTCCCCCCTTCACCCTGGCCTTCCTCCTCCCTCTGTCTACTTCTCCCTCTCTCTTTGTCCCTTCCTCTCTCTTCCACTCAACAAGCTCTTAGTGAGTGCCTACTGTATGCGCATCACCGGGCTGGGCCCTGAGTGCAGCATAATTCGCTCATCTGGATGCCGGATCATGTTTCCCATTGCAGCTTCCAGATCTGCAGAAATCTGGTTTTACAGTAAAAAAAAAAATACAATGAGTTTCTGCAAAGCTAATGATAATTACCCTCCAGACACAATCACTCGAAATTAGCTGGAAAACTAACCCAGGCTTTGAACTTTGTTCCTCCTCAGTAATTTCGACTCTGAAATACCATCATTTATGCTTAAGAAAGAGCTAGTGAGCAGGATGGGAGACATGGCCTTTTGCTAGGCTTGCAATAACTAAACAGGCTCAGACAAGGCAGGGTCGGGCAACCGCTCTGCAATGCCTGTTCCTCTTTTCCTCCGGAGTTCAACCCTAATCCTAGCAGCTCTAGTTACAGCCAGGATTTCCTTCCTCTACCGAGGCTGCGTGAGCTGGGGGCTCAGGTGAAGGAAACCTGAAGGCCCCATTCTAGGACCTTGGGCCACGCTTGCATTTACACCTTACACACAAAACTACAAACCCCTCTGTGATGGTTAATTTTATGTGTCAACTTGCCTAATTAAGCATTATTTCTGGGTGTGTCTGTGAGGGTGTTTTGGAATGAGATTAGCACCTGAACCCGTGGACTCCATAAACTGACGGCCCTCCCCAAATGTGGGTGGGCATCATCCAATTCTTTGAGGGTCTGAATAGAACAAAAGGTTGAGGAAGGAAGAATCTGTTCCCTTCTTTGCCTCCTGCCTGACTGCTGACTTCGGACAACTCATTCCATCTTCTCCAGCCTTCCAACTGGGATTTAAACCATCAGCTCCCCAGGTTCTCAGGCCTTCAGACTCAGACTGAACTATACCCTTGGCTTTCCTGGGCCTCCAGCTTGCAAACAGCAGATCATGGGACTTCTCAGCCTCCATTATCGTGAGAACACATTCGTCACGATAAATCTCCTTGTATACATCTACCAGTTCTGTTTCTCTGGAGAACCCTGACTAATACACCCTCCTCCCCCATCCCCTCTCTTTCCTCCACCCACTACCCAGCCTTAACCTTGTTTGGCAAAGGCATGATGTGCTATTTGCCCTAGGATTAAATTAAGCCCAAACTTCTGGTTCCTTCCACTACTGCATCATCATGCTACAGGGGCAGGATTAAGCGTCCTAGGTTGGTTTGGGTCCTCTCTGTCCTTTCTTGGTGAAAACCATCATTTTAATGATAACTGTCTTTAAGTGTGTGCAAATCATTTTATGCTTTATGCAGTAGTCAAAATGATGCGAGACAGACATTATGTTGAAAGAAAGAAGCCAGATACTGTATGAATTCACTTATGTGAAGGGTAAGAACAGGCAAAATGAATCAAGGCTAAAATAATGATTCCCTCTGATTGGGGGGGGTGAGTATTAATGGGCAAGTGACATGAGGGAACCTTCTGGTATGCTGGCCATGTTCAGAATCTTGAGCTCAGTGGTGGTTATGTAGGCATATACATTTGCCAGCATTCATTGAACTGGACACTTAAGATATGTGCTCTTTACATGCATTACACCTGAATTTTTAAAAAAATACATGATGGTTAGTCTCTTTCCAATGCAAGTTAGTGCTAAAATTTCTCTATTTTCTGCTGTCTTTTGTACTATTGGCTTTGCTTCATTGGCAGACAAGTATTGTTCTTTACTCCTGCCAACTTATTTTTAAGGAACACTGTTATTTTTATAGACTTCCCTCCCCCATCATGATATTACTCCCCCAGTATAGCTCATAATCCAGAAGGAAAGCTAAGACTCATACTCAAGTAAGAGTAATGGAGAGTTTCAGTGGGAACTGGGAGGAAGGGGGTGAGAATCTCTAAGAATGAACGTTAAGTATGTAAAGAATGTTCTCAGCAGAATTAGTCCAATCTAGTTGGAACATAGGAAGAACAAACTGGGATTCCATAAGGCTGGAGTCAGACATAGAAGGCTTGGATGCCAAGCTACAGTTTGTTGTAGTAGACAGTGGGGGAGCCACTAGGGTTTTTTGAGCAAAAGAGGAGCATGATAAAACCCATGCTTCCCAAAGAGAAATATGGTGGTGTGACCAAGATAAAGCAAAGCCTAAAGGCCGAGACACCAGTTGAAGAGGATATTCACTGCTGCAATAGACCAAGCAGTGAATAACAGGGCTTGGGATAGCAGGAGAACTAGATGATAGATGCCATAAATAATATGGCCATTGGGTATAGAGGTCAAGGAAGAGAGAGGAGTTGATGAAAAGGAGGACACAAAGGCATGGAAGTTGGGAACATGGGATCTGGAGTGAGAACACCTGGGCTTGAATCCCAGCTCCCCCTAGGTACTAGCTGTTTGTTTGGTTTTTAAATAAATTTATGTATTTATTATTTATTTTTGGCTGTGTTGGGTCTTTGTTGATGCACACGGGCTTTCCCTAGTTGCGGCGAGCGGGGGCTACTCTTCGTTGCGGTGTGCGGGCTTCTCATCGCGGTGGCTTCTCTTGTTGCGGAACACGGGCTCTAGGCACGCGGGCTCAGTAGCTGTAGCTCGCGGACTCTAGAGTGCAGGCTCAGTAGTTGTGGCTCACGAGCTTAGCTGCTCCACCGCATGTGGGATCTTCCCAGACCAGGGATCGAACCCATGTCCCCTGCATTGGCGGGCGGAATTCTTAACCACTGCACCACCAGGGAAGTCCCTAATTATTTTCATTATCACCATAATTATTCAAGTTAATATTAAGAATGCCTAAAAGAAGGAGAGTGAAGGGATGGGAAGATGATGAGTTCAGTTTTCTTTTCAGCAGAAGCTAAGAGGAAACACATGGTTCGCCATGTTCTCTTTTCCTACTGCCATGAGACCCCTGACATCCCAGACAGAAGCCACTCCATTGCCCTGAATCTCAATAAGAGGATGACATGGAACAGAGGCACAACCTTCCCACAATTTGCATGTAGCATAAGTAAGAAATAAACCTATGTTGTTGTAAGCCATGGAGATTTAGGAGATGTTTGTTACTGTAGCATAATCCAGTCTCTCCTGACTGTTGCAGAGGGCAAATGAATTGCCCAGTGACCCCTATCTGTGATATTGACAAGGCTAAAGCAGAAAACTCCAACGGGTTCTTCCAGGAAGGCTTACAAATAAGACTTGGTGCCAATCATTTCCATCATAACAACAATCACAGCATCAGACTGTTAGCACATGCCAAGGGGGATAATTTGGGTGGAGTGGGTAGATGCTCTGTACCCAGTATTTTACTGTTAAGGGCAAATTTGCAGAGATTTGGAAAATTGGGTTCTGTGTGGAGTAAACACACTGAACAAGTTTTCAGCTACAACACAGCTGAGCTCAAGGGAATGGGGTTTGATAGTTAGTGTCAGCATAATGAATTTCTTTTAAAAAAGGCTCCAGAATGTCTGCAAAACACTGTCAAGTCAAAAATTGTGCCTGTGGGTTTTTGGGGTTTTTTTCCGGTACGCGGGCCTCTCACTGTTGTGGCCTCTCCCGTTGCGGAGCACAGGCTCCGGACGCGCAGGCTCAGTGGCCATGGCTCACGGGCCCAGCCGCTCTGCGGCATGTGGGATCTTCCCGGACTGGGGCACGAACTCGTGTCCCCTGCATCGGCAGGCGGACTCTCAACCACTGCACCACCAGGGAAGCCCTGTGGGTTTTTTTAAAGCAATTTCCCTAGCCACTCTGGCTAATAATATCTCATTTTGTTAACTCCGAAAGAAGGTCTTTTTAAAAATACTGTAACATGTCATTTCCCAGTGTAAACTCTTTCAATGACTTTTCATGGCCTTGATGATCAAGTTGAAACTCTTCAAAAAACCTGCAAGTCCCTTCATAACTGGGTCCTGCTTACCCACCCAGCTTCACACCTGGGCGCTCTCCCCTCACATGCTATAATCCCACCACTCAAGGACTGAAAATTCCTACTAAAAGCTACACCCACTCTGCCTCTGAGCCTTTGCACTTGCTGTTCCCTGTCTGGAACATTCTCCCAACCATTGCAGAAAGATTCAGTTCACGTGTAGAGTACCAGCAAAGCAGATGCTCCAAATGTTCAAAATAATTTAAATGTTTATTCTTCTCTGAAAAAAATGTTGAACACAAGCAAAATCACAAGGGTTTTTAGAGTTCCCTTGCACTTGTTTTGCTGTTTAGTATTATTTTTCTTTTGAGTCATACATAGGGCCCCATCATAAGCTCTACCATGCTTACTTCTAAGGTAAAGATCTTAACCGGACCTGGTTTCTGGCTGTCTTGCAGTGACAGCAATGTTCATTACCAAAAATCAAAATGAAAATGAAGCAAACAAGCAAAAAGAAGAAAACATTAAAAACAAACTCCCCAAAACTACAGTTCCACCTACTCAGAAGCTATTACTATTAACACCTTGATGCTAATGATCCTTCCAAACCCTCTTTTGTGTGTATACAAACATACGATGATTTTCTTTTTTAATGAGATCGTACAGGGTATATAATTTCTTAACATGTTTTCTCATTTAATATATCACAGCTATATTCCTTGTTAATATATTTATCCCACATAAATTTATGGTCATCTAGTATGTCATTCATTCTCTCATTCATCACTCAGCAAGTATTTGCCTAAAATTGTGTCTCTGAATGTATTTGACTGAGCCTCTATTCTTGTATATAGGTTCTTCCCAGCTTCTTACAGAGCACTGTCCTTAATATCCTCATAGCTAAACCTTTGTATATATACTTTGATGATTTTCTGGAAGTAAATTCTGAGAAATGGAGTTGCTTGGTCCAAATAAAACCCCTTGCAGGCTTTTGATACTCTTAATCGGGCATATTTGGTTATCAGAAATAGACACCAACTTGAACTAGCTCAGGTTAAAGGTGGTTTATTAAAAGGACATGGGCCTCACGCAGGGTGAGAGCAGAACAACTTGAGGGTTCTCAGCAGGCAAAGTACATGGCCTTTCAGTCTAGTGCTCCCACTGATATGACTCCACATCAACTCAGTCAGTCTTTGTTTCAACTTCATCCAAATTATCAAGAAAGAGGGAATCTGGTTGGTGTAGCCTCAGCCTATGGAACTGGCTCTCCTGGGTCAGGGAGGCTCATCTGGAACTGATACCCTCCAATCCCATGAAGTGGATCTCAATAACAGTTTGAGAATAGAAATGTGTCAGCAGAGAAAACATAACCTCCTTTTCCTTTGTAAACAGATCGCCATTCTCAGAGCATTCTTTTGGTTGTAAGCGACAGAAACCCAGTTCAAACAGACCTAAACATGAGGATTTGGAAGGCGGTTTGGAGGACTCATTAGCACCAAGGTGTTAATAGTAATAGCGTCATTTGACTGGGAAGTTCAGGCCTAGATCTGCCATCAAACACTGCTGGATCCAGGGGGTCTACTGCGTCACCAAGACTCTCTCTTTCCCTCTCTCTCTACTCTGCTTTTTTCTGCAATGAAGTTATTTGCAGGCCAACTCTTCCAAGGATAAGATTACGATGGCCACCTGCTTATATCCCCAACAGGAAGAGGGCACTCCTTCCCATCAATTCTGGCCAAAGTTCCAGAGTTTACTCCTATTGGCCAACATGAAAGAACTGATCACCAAGGCCAAGGGAAAGGAATATCCGGTTTAGTCAGGCTTAAGTCCTGGGGCTGCCCCTCAGGCCAGGCAGTGGCGTCAACCCCACCTGAACCACATGAGAGTAGGGAGTAGGAAAGCAGTGACTCACAAAAGAAAATCAAGGTACTTTTGCTAAGAGAAGGAGGATGGTGCTGGGCAGGAAGCACTGACAAGTGTCACTGCAGAAATATGGTAGGGTTTTGTTTTCTTCCAGTAGAGGAGATGACCATTCTTTTCTTATTTCTCCCAAAGGACAAATAGGATGTTTTGTGAGCTTGCTGAAAGGAGCGGTGCTGTCCAATAGCACCTTCTGTAATGATGCCATCCAGTATAGAAGCCATTAGCCACAATGTTGCTATTGAGAACTTGAAATGTGCCTAGTGGGATCGGAAAACTGAATTTTTAATTTTAATTAATTTAAATTTAAATCACCCCATGAGGTTAATGGCTACTGTAATTGGATAACACAAAATAAAAGCCTGCTAAATTTTTCTGGTAGCAGTGTATAGAAACAGGAGGTCTTCAGTGCATCGTGACTTCAGAAAAAGAAACTCTCCTGCCCTTGTCTGCTGGCAGGGAAACTTTCTGAGTCTCAGGGAGTTTTTCCACGAGAGCGATGGGAGGTCTGCGCTGTGTCCACGGGGCTGGCGGTGAACATGGTGCCTTGTAATGAAATAACTGAAACATCATTGTGACTGTAGAATCAAGGGTCTTCCCTCCTTATCTCCAAAGCGCCCGTGTTTTACATGAAAAAGCGTTTCTAATTAATAGGCCAGCCCCTCTTGAGTTTGATAAAAACAGAGGAGAAAAGGATTTGATTAACCCACAATCTTTTCAATTTGGCGCGTTCTGCATGAGTGAAGTGTGTTTTCTGCAACGGAGCCAAGCCGGGCCTGTCCTGGTTCACCGCGATAACATTCTTCCCTTTGTGCAGCCCCGATTCACCCCCAGCCTGCCAGGAGAGGCTGGTATGAAGAGATTCTCAGAGGTAATCACCAGCGCCGCTGCAAGGGTAATCTGAATTCTCATACAGACAGTGGCCCACCCGAAGAAGGAAAAGATGACAAAGGCTTCCACTGTCCCCAAGTGAGAGAGTTCGTTCAGTCCTGAGACCGAGGGCTGGAGGTTGGGCTGAGCAGCGATGGGAAGGACCCTGCATGCAGAATGGTAGTGGGACACCCAAAGTCAAAAGGTCAGGGGCTGGGATGGGGCAGAGGAGTAGAGTCAGCTGTAGTGGTGTCCAGTGCGATGACAACCCGGTGTCTGCTGGCTCTCCCAGCTCCGGCTTGTGCCAGAGGAAGGCCTTGCTGCCTGGGGGGAAAGCAGGTCACAGAGCAATGTGTTCTCTGAATAAGGACCCAACTTCATCTTTCTCTGTCAACGCAGAGATGAGAAAATTCTTTCTCCTCCTTGCTGAGAGGGACAGGCTAGGTGGCAGATAACACCTCTCTAGACAGGTGTGGTGGTTTTAAAACATGACTGCAAATCCTTAGACAGTTTTTGCATTGAGATGGGGGCTCTCTGTCCTCTCCACTTAAATCTGGATGGGCTTATGACTGCTTGGCCCTGTGGAATCTGGAGGAAGTATGCTCTCTGACTTCTGAGGCTGGGTCATAAAAGGCCATTGGCTTTCACCTCATTCACTGGAATCCTCATGCTTAGAGGCCTGAGCTACCATGTAAGAAGTCACCCAGTTTGTTGTACTTTATTTTGGCAGCCCTAACAAACGAATACTTCTTCAATCTTATTTGGTTGTTGTCAGAGGTTTTTTGGTTGTTCTTTTCCAGTATTTTATTATGAAAAATTCCAAGCATACAGAAAGGTACTCATGTACTCACCTCCCACGTTCTACAATTAATTATGTTATGTTTATTTTATTACATGTCTATCAACCTCTCCATCCTTCCATCCTTCTATCAATCCATCCTTTTTTTTTTTTCAAAGTAAGTTGCAAGCATCATACACTCCATCCTTAAACACTTCAACTTGTATATCATGAACTAGAGTTCAATATATGTTTTCTCTTTTTTAGGTGAAATTGAAATACAGTGAAATGCACAAATCTTTTGTGTCATTTCATGAGTTTTGGAAAATGTTTAAACCATGTAACCCAAACCTCTATCAAGGTACAGATCATCACCGAACTCAGAAAGTTCTCTCATGTCACTTCCCAGTCAATTCCCACATCTGCTTTCCTAAGAGGATACTGCTGTCCCGATTTTTCTTAATATAGGTTAATTTAGCCTATTCTAGAACTTCAGATATATGGAATCATATGACATGTACTCTTACGTAAGGCTTCTTTCACTCAATATAATATTTTGATTGATTCTTATTTTAAGAAAGCCGTAAGAATTGGTCCAAGTGTTTTAGCACCTTGTTGAGAAAAATGAATAAGAAATAACACATAAGTCAAACAATGAATAGTAACATGTTTTCCACCCTGCTTGGTGCTAGGCAGTGTCCTGGGTGCTTGGGATACAAGGCTGAATAAAGCACAGTCCTGCCCTCAAGAAGTTCACAGGTACCACAGCCAGAAGGAAAGGAAAGAATCAAAACAAAAGTATAATTCTGAGTAATAAAGATAAGAACAGAGGAATGGAACAAAAGGAGTACAAGTTTCTCAAACTTGATTCCAGCAGTATTATTTTTTGATATTTTTCTTTAAACCTATTCCTTTCATTCTACTAAGCTATTTCTGAAGTCACAGTGCCCTTGCTAATTTTGTCAGGTAAGCAATGTGTTTAGCTAAAAATGCTTCCTCTGACTCCTATGTAGCTAGGAGTGGTCAGGAAACTTAATTCAGCCCAATAAAATGTAGGCAGAAGTCTGTTCAGTAGACTTCCCAGAAAACTTTTTGCTTTCCTAATTTAAAAATTGATGATGGTGATGGTGGTGGTGGTGGTGGTTATGGTGGTGGTGGTAGACAGACTCAGCTGGTACAGCCTTTTCCCTCCCCCCTTTCCCTTCTTCCTGCCTGGAATGAGAGTGCAATTCCTGGAGTACAGCAACCATTTTGAGGCCATGAGGATAAAAGCCCCATGCCAAAGAAGAAAAAACAGGAAGTGAGAAGGAGCCTGGATCTTTCATACTATCCTTGGACAGCTCTACTAGCCTTGGACTGCAGATGTCCAAAAATCTTGGAGACTGAAAAAAATTAACCCCTTACTTATTTAAGCCACTGTTGGTTGTATCTTCAGTTATTGGAAGCCAAATACCTCCCCAATTAATACATTTGAATTTGATGGGCTGCTTATTTTTTTTCCTAGTTTAATTCAAGTAAATGTACAATTATTCAAATAAAACTGCTTTGGGGTACCATCTGAAATTGACTCATATAAACCAGAGGAAGGTGATACTTTTAGAAATTCTGACCTAGTAGGGTCATTAGTTTTATTGAGCATTTCAGAATTTACTAAGATTTTCCTCCATGACTCTTTTATTTAATCTCCACTACAGTTCCATGAAGTAGACAAGACATACTTATTGTCCACTTGCTATAAATGAGGGGATGGATGGGGGTGAGAGGTGTTAGTGCCTTGCTAAAGATCACATAGCTAGTCAGTGGGGAAGCCAGCAGAATCTCACAACGTTAATATCACAAATGTTGATTGAACATGAGGCACCAGACACTGTGGATACAATGGAGAATAAGATAGATAAATACAGTCTCTGCCCCTGGAGTAACAGGGAGAACAAACATTGAAGCGAGTGATGGCAACTAAATATGAACAATGGTATAGAGGAAATCTAGAGGTCTGAGGAAGCATGAAAGAGAGTCTCTGTCTTAATTTGATTCCCCCAAAGCAGATCACAGCTCAGAGTTGTCTCACTGGGGTGAGAAGCTGGAGTATTTATTTACCACCTCTTCTCCCTTGTTGGTTGAGAGCATTTCCTGGGGGCATCAACTCCCCAGCTTCTGGCCTGTCCCACGCATGGGACAAAGCCCCCCAGGCAGGCATTGGGAAGAAAACCCTGTCTTGTACCAAATCTGTGTGCAGATGACCCCAGCGTGGGCGGAGATATGTGTACAGACAATGACTGTCACAGGTTCCTAATCTAGTGAGGGAAGCGATGCAAAATGGAACCTCTTATTTGCCACTTAATGCTGCAATCTGCCAACATGAGACAATCTGTAAGACCGGCTGACTTAATGCTATAAAATGCCCAAATAACTTGACATTTGACCTCCTGGCTCATCCACAAGGTTGACCCAGGTTAAACCAAAATCCCATAGTGAGGCCCGGATTTGAGGCAAGATCAAAATACACTCCCTTCCAGAAACCTCCTCAGGCACCAGCCTCCCATGAGAGACCAGGGAACCAGCAGCCAGTTTCCAACTTCGCCTGGGCTTCCTGCGGTGCGTGCTTCTGTCCTCGCTGACACACTGAATGTTCTCCCCCAAATTATTTCTGAGTTCTCCTGGCAGCGGCTCTGCCTCCCCCGCCTCCCCTCCCCTCTCTCTTTGGCAGATCTGTGTTATAAAATAAGAGGCTCGGGATTATGTCTGTCTGACAACTGAAGAATGAGCAACGGAGCAGATGCAGAGTCTTACAAATCCCGTGAATTATACATGGCCATCTGCAGCCTCGAGCCGTCCAGGATTTCCACCCCACACCACAGCGTTCCATATGGAGTCATATGTTTTTAGTACTGGAGCCATGCTGTCAACGTCCAGCAATCCGTCATGTGGCACATGTGTGATGCAAGCGCCCAAATAAATGTTATCAGGCCCAGGAGTGCGGAGCAGAGGAGCACAGTGGCTCTCACCACCTTGTCTTCTCAGAAGGGCGGTTGCTTGTACAGCTTTTTGAAATTTTAACAAAATACTAAACAAATACTAAATCTCTTTTCTACCACTAGGAAGGCAAGTCTACTACCCTCCACCTCACACATGCCCTAAGAGAGGCCTGATTTTAAAATAAAATGTAAAAAGTCATTAGATTTGGGCTTCTCTGGTGGTGCAGTGGTTAGGAGTCCGCCTGCCGATGCAGGGGACACGGGTTTGTGCCCCGGTCCAGGAAGATCCCACATGCCGCGGAGCGGATGGACCCGTGAGCCATGGCCACTGAGCCTGAGCGTCCGGAGCCTGTGCTCCACAACGGGAGAGGCCACAACAGTGAGAGGCCCGTGTAACACACACACACACACACAAAAAGTCATTAAATTTAAGTTCCTCGCTGGTGGATTTTAATGGATTCTTCAGGCATGGCGTCCTGGTTCCCACTACCTTCTTTATGAGAGCTTGGCTCCTCCCCTGTGGCCAGTCTGAAATCACATGACCCCACCCTGGCTGGAGCTGTCTGGCTCAGGCTGGGGCTCTGCCCAGTGCCTGGGCCAATCAGATTCTCTCATTCAGAAATTGGGATTCAGGGGTGCTACTCAGGCTGTGGTGGGACGACCTTAAAGAGGAAATCTGGTGCAGTGCAGAAGCCTTCTTGTGCCATGTCCATGAGGACATGAGAGGAGGGAGAGAATCTAGGCTGCAGAGAGAGTGAGAGACAGAATGAATGAATGAACGAATAAATGAACATGATAATCTCTTTGCCAGCCCCTTGTTGTTACTTTCTCTCTGTCCTGAGCTACTCTCTTATCCCTGTGTCTAAATTCTTCTTGCCCAATGGCTGTTTCTTGGCTGAAGGTTTGTGGTGAGAGAGAAGGAACCTGTTCAAGGCCTCTGGGTCAATCAGCCAAAAGATGGTGTGTCTGGAGAGAATCTCCCTGCCTCCCAGTTGAGAGAGGCAAGGGATGGAGAGAATAGTGGCTAACACTTTCAGGGCACCAGGGAGGGGACACTGAAGAAAAGACACCTTTACTGGGCCTGGGTAACCTTTCCTTAGAAACACCACGGGTGTCCAAGGAATTGAGAAGGTGATCTAGCTCTTGTTGTTCCAGTAACAGGAACATCTGGGCTTTGTGCTGTTTTGCAGATACCAAATTTATGTCCACAGGGGATGCCTGTTGTCTGGCCTCTCTGACATCTTTATGTCCTCCTCTGGTAACAGCACCCTGATTCTCCTTTGGGAGACCACCCCTCTTCCACTTGGTGCATGTGGCTTAGTTGGACTGATGATCTTCTCGTATTAACCCAGGGCCAGCCCATTAGAATTACAGGAATGGTTTCAGGAAGGGACCTTTGGTCTAGTCCGGACCAATAAGAGTTAGCCTGAGACTTCTGCTGGAGCTATTAGGAAAGAAGTACTCTCTTTCCACAGGAGTCACTGAGCTCGTAAGTTGTAAGCCTGGAGCTGCTGTGGCCACTTTTGCCACTGCAAGAGGAGAAAGAGTCAATACAGAAGAAAGGAGGGAGAAGAGATGAGAAGCAGGTGGAAAGAGGAATGAATGACAGCAGGAGAGGGAGAGATGGATAAAGTTCAGATGATACACTGTAAAGCCTGGATCCAGCTATGCCTGAAGTCCTTCATACTGGGACTTCTTATTTACACAAGTCAATAAATCCCCTTGTTTATGTAAGCCATTGAGTGTTAGGGTTCTGTCACTTGCAACTCATGGAGTCATGAGTAATGCAACATCTTATACATCCTGAACCAGCACCACTTCCTTGAAGCTAAAGAGGGGGCAGGCTTTGGGAATAACCAGAGGATAGAGGGTTCTCTGGAGAGACTAGTGCAGCCAGTGGTTGGAGGGATGGGAGGGGAACCACGCTGGGTCAATATGATGTGAGACTGAATCTTGAGAGCTCTCCCACATCATCAGGAAGCTGTCTCAGTAACCTCTGCCTCTTACATGTGTGAATAAATGTCCTGAGGGTGTAAAAACAGGTTCTCATGGCCCTGAGGAATCTCAGTTTCTGTAACAACAACAGCTGAGAAGACAGAAAAAGACCCTTGTAGGCCTCTCAAGAACCAGGACCAGTCCTCAAATGCCCCAAGCCTTTTGGTTGAGACACTCCTGGATCTGAATCTCAGTCCCACCACTTCCCAGCCCTCTTTCCTGAGCAAGCCCTTCACCCCTCTAAGCCTCAGCTCCATATCTGTAGAATGGAGTGATGAGGGAACCCACCTTATAGGGACATGGTGAGGTGTAAGAGAAATAAAGTACCATCACCTTGGCCGTATACACCATTGGGGGGTACTAGAGGTGCTTATAGGTTGGACAGAGATTAGCAGTTTTTATTTTAATACTTATGTTTTTATTGTTAAGGTTATTATCTGCTTTTGGCAAGTAATACTGATTTTCCATTGATGGCAGTGATCTTAAGTTCCTTTGCAAATAAATTTATTGAAATAAAAAAGGGGGCCATCAAGAGTCACGTGGAAAGCTGCTCAGCATCACTAACTATTAGAGAAATGCAAATCAAAGTTACAGTGAGGTATCACCTCACACCGGTTAGAATGGGCATCCTCAGAAAATCTACAAACAACAAATGCTGGAGAGGGTGTGGAGAAAAGGGAACCCTCTGGCACTGTTGGTGGGAATGTAAATTGATACAGCCGCTATGGAGAACAGTATGGAGGTTCCTTAATAAACTAAAAATAGAACTACCATATGATCCAGCAATCCCACTACTGGGCATATACCCAGAGGAAACCATAATTCAGAAAGACACATGCACCCCAATGTTCACTGCAGCACTATTTACAATAGCCAGGTCATGCAAGCAACCTAAATGCCCAATGACATAAAGATGGATAAAGAAGATGTGGTACATATACACATGGAATATTACTCAGCCATAAAAAGGAACGAAATTGGGTCATTTGTAGAGACGTGAACAGACCTAGAGACTGTCATACAGAGTGAAGTAAGTCAGAAAGAGAAAAACAAATATTGTATATTAATGCATATATGTGGAATCTAGAAAAACGGTACAGATGAATTGGTTTGCAAGGCAGAAATAGAGACACAGATGTAGAGAACAAACATACAGACACCAAGGGGGGAAAGCGGGGGTGGGGGGTGGTGGTAGTGGGATGAATTGGAAGATTGGGATTGACATATATACACTAATAAGTATAAAATAGATAAGTAATAAGAGCTCTGCTGTATTAAAAAAATAAACAATTATTTTTTTCAAAAAGGGGGCCAATTTGAAGAAAAACATTAGGTCAAAAGTAGTATAGATGGCATTTTCCGAAATTGTGTAGGGGAACTCAAATGACTAGTTTGAGGAACACTGAGATAATGTCCAATGCCTGGCACATCGTAGGTGCTCACTAGAAGTGCATAGATTGAGATGAGATAGCATTGGACCCTGGCTGCAGGCAGTCAGGCCTTGACTGGATGTAACCATACGAGAGGGAAGATGCCAGAGGTATGTGACCTTGTGGGGTAGATGCTCTTATGCCAGATAAAGCGCCAGATGCACAGTAGGTGTCTCAAAGTGGTTCTTAAAGGGAAGCATGAATCTCAAAGGAAATGATTCTGAGAGAGGTCAGCCCCAGGGAAAGCCCTGGAACTTGGAACAGTGAATTCAAATCCCTTCTTTGGGTCTGGAAAGCTTCCCACCTCAACGCCTGACCCCTCTTGACAGCTGTCATCACACCCAGCATGCAGGAGGAAGGGGAAGCCCCGGGCAGAGTCCTGCAAAATGAGTGCTTTTAGCTGCTGGAGGAGGTCACAGGGACTGACTCTAGTCGGGTCATCTTCTTGCTGGAACTTGGAGACAGATCTTCTCTAGAGGGGGGAGCTGAAGCGGTCCCAAACTTAGACGGCTTTTAGGGGGTCACACAGGGAAGTAAATGAATAAAGTTGTCAGATGTGAAGCAACGATCCCTGGGGGTGGTTTTTCATTGGAAGGGACATATGCCCCACCCAAGGTGACAAATTCACTGAGTTGCTTCAGATCACATGAGATCCCATATGTAAGTGCTTGGCACCGTGCCTAGCACCCAGAAGGTGCTCAAGAA
This sequence comes from Grampus griseus, assembly GCF_964374135.1. NCBI lineage: Eukaryota > Metazoa > Chordata > Mammalia > Artiodactyla > Delphinidae > Grampus > Grampus griseus. The sequence goes on along the minus strand of NC_139006.1, from coordinate 8,867,931 downwards.
ATGGTGGCTATCAATGAGGTACCACCTCACACTGGTCAGAATGGCCATCATTAAAAAGTCTACAAATAACAAATGCTGGAGAGAGTGTGGACAAAAGGTAACCCTCCTATACTGTTGGTGGGAATGTAAGTTGGTGCAGCCACTATGGAAAACAGTATGGAGGTTCCTCAAAAAACTGAAAGTAGAACTACCATATGATCCAGCAATCCCACTCCTGGGCATGTATCTGGACAAAAATATAATTTGAAAAGATACATGCACCCCTATGTTCATAGCAGCAATATTTACAATAGTCAAGACATAGAAACAACCCAAATGTCCATCTACAGATGAATGAATAAAAAAGATGTGGTACATGTAAACAATGGAATATTACTTAGCCATAAAAAAGAATGAAATAATGCCATTTGCAGCTACATGGATGGACATAGAGATTATCATACTAAGCGAAGTAAGTCAAAGAGAAAGACAAACACCATATGATATCACTTATATGTGAAATCTAGAATATGACACAAATGAACTTATCTATGAAACAGAAACAGACTCACAGACATAGAGAACAGACTTGTGGTCGCTGTATATACGTATAACTAAATCACTTGGCTGTACACCAGAAACTAATAACCATCATAAATCAACTATACTTCAATTTAAAAAGAAAAAAGAAATGGTAGCTATGATTACTGTTGTTATTCATGAGCCTAAAGGGGAGGTCCAGAACCAAAGACTGCCAAGTCCTAAGAAAGTCCAATGCCCTGCTGATTTTCTGACTCTAGCCCACAAAGGAACCTGGGAAGAAGAGGAAGGAGAGACCATTAAAAGAGTTGAAAGTGAGTGCTTCAAGAAGTGAAAGTTCAGGGTGAAGAGGAGTGGGACAGAGACAATAGCAAATACTAAGGGTTGATCCACTCAACATCCCTCCTAACCTCCTTTTCCTTGCTTTTCTACTACAGAGGCTGAAAAACTGAAAAAGAAAAACTTTCACCTTCCCAGACTCCTTTGCAGTTGGGAGTGGTTACAAGACACAATTCTGGCCAATGACATAATCAGAAATCTGCAGGGGATTTCTGGGAAACACTTTGCCACCTTCACCTGCCTAGAACACAGATGTGATTGATGACCTGAGGAGCTACAGCAGCCATTTTGTGATCATGAGGGAAAGGCAAAAAAATGAAAGAAACATCTGACCTAATGCCATTGAGCCATTTAACCAACTGCTTACCTCTAGACCTCTGGCTATAAACAATAATTTAAAAATTATATTTTATGTTACCAGATTTTGGGGTTTCTGTTACTTGCAATCATGTGCAATCTAAACAGATATAAGGACTCTTTGACTTTTTCATCAATTTATCTGAAATATTTTGATAAACATTAAAATTAAATATAAAAAGTAGGTAAACAGAATGTTTAGAACTGGCCACGGGGGTTGCATGGCACACACATGGTTCCTGTCATTTTTTGGTCAAGGCCCAGTTCCCCTTCTAGTCCCATGGTTCCTGGGCTAAGTCCTCCCAGTGTCTTCAAACACCTCTTTGGCAGTTAGGGGAGAATGCTACAGATGTAGTGGTCTCTTTGACAATCCCCCTTACACTCCTGCACTTTGCATCTTGACATTTATAGATTTTCACCTAATGCTGTAAATTAAGATAATTGTGCTGAGGTCCAATCAATTCAGTTAACTTTCCAGGACAAATACGAGCCAAAGCTTGATAATGGCCTGGAAGCCTGAGCTCCTTTCTATTGCTTACTCCTTTTTTTTCTGATAAAGCTACTGCATGAAGGTCTCAGAAATACTTTTCTGAATTCCCCTCTGCCTTATCTCTGTTTCTTTAAATAGAGGTGAAACCGAATAGTCAAGAATCAGAACTTCGCCTGTCATCTTTGACACCTCCCTTGTCCACTCTATCCTCAAGTCCTACCTATTTTACCTCCTCAAAATCTCTCAAGGCCATCTCCTTTCCATCTCCCCTGCTACCACCCTGGTCTAAGCTGCCATCGATAAGTCGATGTCATCCTCTATTCCAAACCCTCCAGGAACACCATCTCACTCAACAGGAAGGCCCCATGTGATCTCGTCCCACGTGACCTCTGCAGCCTACCAGGCCCCATGTGATCTCGTCCCACGTGACCTCTGCAGCCTCTCTCTCCTCCACTCTTTCCCTCACTCTCCCCATTTCAGCCACATATGTGCAAGGCCCCCTCCTACCCTGGAATACTCTCCTACCCATCCATCCCCACGCTTTCTTTGTTTTTCCCAACCTTCCCAACTCCGACTCATCCTTTGGCACTAATTCAGTCCCTCATCCAGGAAGTCCTCTGGGATTCCCACTGTTATAGAATGAGAACTCCCTAAGGGCAGGATGCAACATTCCCTAACGTAGCCCCAGCATTTCAACAGCTCCTGACACATAGCAGGTGCTCAATAGATGTTTGTTGAATGAATAAATGAATATTGATAGAAGAAAATAAACTAATGTACTAATAAGTCTATTACAAACTTATAAGTACAAAGGGGCAATGAGAGCTTTGATCACAGCTGTGTTTGGGGTGAGAGACCACCCTCCAAGGCAGCCCATACATGCTCTGTTAGGAATGTTTTGGGTTGAAGTAACAGTAAATTTAGCAAAGATGGTCAAAAATAAGAGTTGGTAAACTATACTCCACAGGGAAAATTTGTGGCTCCTGTGAACTTTTGAAAATAAAGTTTTATTGGAACAGAGTCACGTCCATTTGTTAACATACCATCTATGGCTGATTTCATTATTCAATAGAGTTGAGTCATCACAACAGAGACCATATGGCCTGCAAACTTAAAATATCTACTATACAGTCCTTTATAGAAAACATTTGCCAAACCTTGGCCTAAAAGAACAAGGGTTGACTTTTCTCATGTAACAAGAAATCTGGAAGAGGAGGCTTTCAGGATTGGTTTGGTGACTGAGAAATACTCAGGGTACAGGGCTAGTGTCTCAGTTATTCTCTTAGCCTTCCCCTCATGTTCACGGTATGGCTGCCACAACTCCAGGCATCACATCCTCACACAAACGCATTCAGAGGAGGAAATAACTGAAGGCTTAGAACAGAGAAATTCTCCTATAACATGCTTTCCTCTTATTAGGGAAGAAACTGTCTCAGAATCCTCCAGACGTTGTCCCTTACAAGGAAGAAAAGAAGGGTGTACTGTCAGTGGGCAACCACAGTGTCTGCCATGACTTTCCCTCCCGCTATATTTCTCTTATATTTGACCAAATGGCGTTCAGGCCAAATATGGAAATATGGTAAACTGAGACACCTTTCTTTTCCTTACAAGCACCAAGAACCCCATCCTGTATTAGTACATAGTAACTATCAGTTGTTGAATGCTTATTCTGTGTCTGACATCATTTCAAGCACTAATCCTTCCTTATTCCAACTCTATAAGGAAGGTATAGTTATTGCCATTTCACAGGGGAGGCTACTGAGGCACAGAAAGCTCAACTCACTGGCTCAAGATCACCCAGCTTGAGGTACGCGGCAGAGTCAAGATTCGAACAAGCAATGTGGCTCCAGAACAGCTCACCGTGACCACTCCATGTGGCGAAAGCCAGTCCCTGGAATCCAGGGAGGGAGTTCTTTCGATTGTGAACCAGGAGGGGGCACATCCCGTTTTGCTTTGGGGACCACTTTTGCTTGTCAGGAGGCGGCAGACCGAGGTACTATGTGCTTTGGGGCAACTGAACCGCCACCAGAAAAATGACCCATAAACTCGAGACAGAGCGCAGGCGTCCTCTGTGGATTCTGCCCTACTTCACATCCCTCCCGTAATTAATTAATAAAGCCCCTCGCCTCTCTCTGCCTCGCTGCTTCCCGCCCTCCCCATCCCCGCCGAGATCCTGTCTTTCCTCCCTGCAGCCCAGCCCCACGTTGTTCTCTGGCCTCTGCAGTTGCTTCTCGTGTGGAGCCGCCTGAAGAGGAAGACCGGACGGAAGGTACCGGCTGGATTTGCACAGCCCTTAAAACGAGGGCTCTGTCTCACTGAATCTCAATTTTGTGAAGTCCTCACGCCAAGCCTGGCCTCTGCTCCAGATTCACCCCAACAAGCAGAGGTTCCAAAGAGAAGTACAGTCCCAGAACAGGGTCAAGTTCAAAGATGTGATTCTGAGCTCTAGCTAAGGACACATTCTCTCCCTAGCTTCCTATTTGGGGACATATCATCTATGAACAGACTGATTCTGGGATTACATTGTGTGGGAAAGAGCTGAGGGCCAACATTCAGACAGACCTGGGTTCCAGTCCCAGCCCACCAATTCCTGGCCAAGGCATCTTAATCTCTGTGTTTCAGTTTCCTCTCCTACAAAACAGAAATAATCGCAAAAACTGGATGTTTGGTAATTAGGTGACAAGACATGGAAATCACTTAGCACAGAGCCTGGTACAAAGTATTGTGGTTACTATCATTGGAACTGTTAGATTATTTTATGACTCTCCAGGGCACTTAGCACATTGCCCTTGGAGAAGCAGAAAACAGTAGGAGCTAAGCAGAAAACAGTAGGAGCTAAGATCCACAGGCTCTGGATCCAGTCTCTGTGGCTTTAAATTCTGGCTCAATCATTTCTCAGCTGTGTGACCCTGCAAGTCACTCTACCTCTCTGTGCCTTCGCTGTTTGATCTTGAAAATGGTAATAATAATAGTACCCACCTCACAGGGTTGTTTTAAGGATTAAATAAGACAAGTAAAAGACAGGACAGCACCTGCACAGAGCTAGCGCTCAATGAATGTTAGCTATTATTATTTTCTGACACTCAGTAACTTCTCAGTAAATTAAAAAGCATTCTTTTGATGGTGGGATTTGATCAGTGGTGGGCAAGTAACAACTGAGTCTCCTAAAAAAAGAGTGTATGCATGTGTACGTGTACATAAGTGTTTTTTATCATGAATTTTTACTAATGTAAAAAAGTGCAGCACAAAATCTACTATTTGTAAGAAATATTAAATTTTGTAATAAATAATTTCATTGATTTTTGCCAAACTATATCCATCATCTATCTGTGATTGCAAGTCAATCATGATTTGACAAATGAAGTTGCACCTCAACCACATGAGTGTAATTCTGAGATGAATGTTGGTTGATTTTTCATTTACATTAATGAGTAACGTGAAAGTGAAACAATGAAGATGTAAGTTAGAACTTCACTTGTCCATGAATGATGTGAGCAACTTCTTTGCTCAATTGAATAATAGTTCTTAAATACTGGGAGAATATTTCCCCCAATATTTAGCGCTATTCACAATGAAATGGGTACAACCCGACACACTTTCAAGTTTAGTCTGCATTATTAACATTTTGTTCATCTCTTTATTAGGGCGAGACAATCAACCACACAAAGCCCTGATTTATAGCAACTGCCAATTTCCATGGTGTAAATATTCCACTATGGCCTAATTCATGCTACTACTGCAAAGCCACTGAATGTGGAGTTGGGAAGAGAGGCACAGTGAAACACCATTACACAGTCATTCCACCACACAGGTACAATAAACCAAACGAGCATAGATAATAGCAAAATGTTTAAAATAATTAGGAAGTGATGACGATTGCATATTTATTACCTGTTTTTAATGTAATCTATTCAAGTGTGAGATTATATAATGTAATTTAAAATAATTGCTGTATTTAACAACCAGCATGCAGAATTCCTGAAAATTTTACAATCAGCTTTCACGAGCCAGTACGAGCTATCTGCAGTACCCCACTGATTTTGATACCTAAGTCCCCAGAGGAAGTCTCAAGAAAGATGAAATGAGGAAATGCATTAAATAATTATTGGGCATGAGTGGGTTTTTTGGTTTGTTCGGCATAAAGAAAATAATTTCATAAATGAGGTGTTTCCTTACTATGTTAGAGTGTGTTTTTCAAGCATGGCCACAAAAATATCTCCTACTGCCAAATGCTCATCTAGAATCTTGCCACTACCCTACCAAGAGGTGGAGTCAATGTCCCCCACCCACCCACCCACCTTGAACTTGGGTGAGCTTGTGGCTGCCTGGATCAATACAGTATAGTGGGAATGGCTTCCATCCATATTTCCTTTCCAAGACTAGGTCATAAAAGATGGTGTAGCTTCTTCCTTGTGAGCTGAAACACTCACCCTTGAGCCTTCAGCTGCCTCGCAAGCAGCCTGGCTTTCCTGAGACCACCATGCTGTGAGGAAGCCCCAACTAGCCTAGGCAGAAGACAACATGGAGAAGCCCTAGTACTCCATGATGAGAGAGAGAGGCTGATCAGCATCTAGCTGCCCCTAATTCCACTTGACTACAACTGCACCAGAGACTCTGAGCCCAAACCACACATCTGAGACCTTCCCAGGGACTTGGAGCTACTAAAAGCCTATGAAGCTTTGAGGAGGACGTCAGTGGGAGTTAAGAAAAATGTCATTAGAAACTGGAGGAAAGGGAAACCTTATGTGCTGGCAGGAAGTTTGTCATCTGCAGAAACGTGGAAAAGAAGAAATGTGTAATGAACTCAATGAAATAGAAGAATATTGAGAGTGTCATCTGGCTTTTTCTTGCTACCTATGATAAAACACAAAAGGAGAAAGTTGACTGAAGAACAAACTATTACATATAAAGGAAGCAGGACCTGCTGGGCTCACAAACAAAACTGTTTCTCATTCCCAGTCTCTCCAGAGGGCAAAAAATTATCCAACTGAGAAAAGACCTCAGGCTTTTATTACCTGATTTCAAGACTTACGATAAAGCTACAGGAATCAAGACAGTGTGGTATTGGTGAAAGGATAGAAACATAGATCAATGGAACAGAATAGAGAGCCCAGAAATAGACCCACTCATATATGGTCAATTGATTTTCAACCAAGGTGCAAAGGCAATTCAATAGAGAAAGGATAGCTCTTTCAACAAACAGTGCTAAAACAAGTGGACACCTATATGCAAAAAAAAAGAGAGAGAATCTCAGCCCATATCTAACTATCTATACAAAAATTAACTTGAAATGGATCATAGACTGAAATGTAAAACCTAAAACTATAAAACTTCTAGGAGATGACATTGGAGAAATCTTTGTGACTTGAGTGAAGCAGATTTCTGATCTAGGAAACAAAAACACAAATTGTAAAGAAAAAGCTGATAAATGGGACTTCATCCAAATTTAAAACTGCCCTTTCAAAGACACCATTAGGAAAATGAAAAGCCAAGGAGCTACATACAGGGAGAAAATATTTGCAAAACACATGTCTTAGGAAGGACTGACATCCAGGATAAGGAGATTTTTAAAAACTCTCAAAACTCAATCTTAAAAAGAAAGTCAATTTTATTACAAAACAAACAACCCAATTTAGAATGAGAAAAAGACTATCTGTCCTTCACCGAATTGTCTTTGCACCTTTGTAAAAAATCAGTTGTCCATTTATGTGTGGGTCTATTTCTGGACTCTATTTGGTTTCATTGATCTATTTTGCCTACCTTTATACCAATACCACACTGTCCTGAATACTGTAGTTTTATAATAAGTCTTGAAATCAGGTAGTGTTAGTTCTCCAACTTTGTTATTATTTTTCAATGTTGTTTTGGCTTTTCTAAGTCCTTTGCATATGGATTTTAGAATCAGCATGTCAATTTCCACAAAAAGTCTGCTGAGATTTTGGATCAGGATTGCATTAAATCTATAGTTCAATTTGAGGAGAACTGACATCTCAACAATATTGAGCATTCTGACCCATGAATAAGCTATATCTCTCCATTTATTTAGGTCTTCTTTAATTTCTCTCAGCAGTGTTTTGAGGTTTTCAGTCTACAACTCTTGCACATCTTTTGTCAGATTTATCCCTAGATATTTCTTATTTTTGATGCTATTGTAAATGGTATTTTTAAATTCCAATTTCCAATTGTTCATTGCCTGTATATAGAAATGCAATTGATCTTTGTATAATATAATCACCTTGTATTCTGCAACCTTGCTAAACTCACTTACTAGTTCTAGTAGTTTTTTAAAGATTCCATCAGATTTTTCTACATAGGTGATCATGTTATCTGCAAATTTTAATTCTTCTTTCCCAATATAATATTCTTTATTCCTTCTTCTTGCCTTATCAAAGTGGCTATAACCTCCAGTACAATGTTGAACAGAAATGGTGAAAGAAGACATCCTACACCTCGCCCCACATACAAACATTAAGTCAAAATGGTTCATAGACCTAAATATAAAACTAAAAAGCTTCCTGAAAAAAGAGAAAAATTTTGTGACCCTGGATTAAGCAAAGATTACTTAGAATACCAAAAGCATAAGCCATTTTAAAAATTGCTAAATTGTACTTCATTGAAATTTAAAACTTCTACTCTTTGAGTAATACTGTTAAGAGAATGAAAACACAAGCTACAGACTGGGAGAAAATATTTGCAAGTCACATATCTGATAAACAACTTGTATTCACAATATATAAAGAACTCTCAAAACTAATTTTTTAATGGGCAAAAGATATGAACATACATTTGTTAGGGAAATGCAAATTAAAACCACAGTGAGGCACCACTACATACCTATTAGAATGGCTAAATTAAAAAGACTACTGGATTGAATAGTGTTTCTCAAAAATTCATGTCCACTGAAACCTCAGAACGTGACCTTCTTTGGGAAGAAAGAGAGGAAGAGAGGAAGAGGGAAAGGAAAGGGAGAGCAGACTTCAGATCAAATATCGAATCCAGGTGGGACTGTAAGTTCCTTTGCTAAGACACCAGAAAGATATAAGGCAGTACCTTATAGAGACTTTCAAGTAGACAAAAGCCCCTCTAAGGATCTACAGGCCATGCCTCAGAGATGCCTTCCACTGTACAATAAGGAATCTAAGAATTTTAAGGGCATTGTTCTACAGTAGCCTCAATGGGAGTCCAAGATAGAAAAGGGCTTATCTTGAAGACATTTGCTATTTTGGCTTTTCTTTAATAGCACAAACCTCAATAAGATTCATAGAAAACCCACGAAGTTTTTTTTAATAAAATTGTTCTGGTGGAAGCAGTACCAGCTAGGACTAAAAGGATCAGAGACAGTGCAAAATGAAATGGAGCCTTTGAGTCCCCAGACTTCTATGGGTAGGAAGCAAGCAGAGAAAACGACTCAGCTGCAAGAAAGGCTATATTTTATGGGAGAAAAAAAAGGATAGCTCAGAACCATACCCAGGGAGCAATACTGGGTCCTTAATCAAGAAATTGGCAAATTTACCAACAATTTGCCCAGCTGGATTCAGAATTGCTATGGACCTGTGATTGCTTTATACTCCCATTTTCTCCCTCTTTGAATGGGAGCGTCTATATCAATCGTGCCCCCATTGTACATCGGGTGTGGGAGGCTGACAGTTTGCTCTTTAGTTCACAGGTCTTCAGGTCCAGAAGGAAGCTACCAAGGAGCTATACCCAAGGCCTTGTAACTGAGGAGCCTCATCTGTACCTGGACCTGATTAGATAATAAGATCCTGGGTCTTGATATTGAGCCTGATCCTGTAATGGCATAAAACTTTTGGGAGGTCTTGGAAGGGTGCATCTCGCATGTAGGAGGGATATGAATTGTTGTGGCCAGAGAGCAGACTTGGAAGGTTATATTTTTCAAAAATGGCTGCAACAGTATTTCCCAGCCCATATGCTCTTCTAGAACTTTCTAACTCCTCCATCAAGAGGTAGAATCTATATCCCATCCCCTAGAACTTGGGCCGGGCTTTATGACTGCCCTAACCAATGCAGTACAGCAAAAATGACACTGTGTGACTTCAGAGGATAAGTCACAAAAATACCATATATTTCTGCCTTGATTTCTTAGGATGCTCATGCTTGAAACTCAGCCACCATGCTGTGAGGGAGCCCAAGCAGCCTTTGAAGGGGATCACATGGAAAGGAACCAAAGTCCTCAGCCCAGTGCCCTGGCTGGGATCCTAGAGCCAGCAGTTAGCACCAAGACATCCATATGAGTGAACCATCTTAGAAGTGGATCTTCCTATCTCCAAGTGAGCTGCCTCAGCTGAAGCCCCATGGAACAGAGACAAGCTGACCCCACTGAGTCTTGTCCAAATTGCTGATTTATGAGCAAAATAAATGATTATTGTTTTCTCAAGTCACTAAGTTATGGGGTGGTTTGTTACACTGTAATGAATAAACAGAGCCCTCACCTAGAGGTATTTTAAAATAGTATAGAAAAGACCCTAGAGCCAAAGCAATATGAAAAAGATTGATAGAGGAATACTTTAAAAGGTGAAACTTCTGCATGTAAAAAAAGTCATAAACAATGTTAAAAGGCAAAGTTAATAGTTAAGGACATTCACTTCTGGGTATATATACAAACTGATTTAAAGTAGGGACTCAGAAATATTTGTATACCATGTTCACAGCATTATTATTATTATTTTTTTTTTTTTCTTTGTGGTACGCGGGCCTCTCACTGTCGTGGCCTCTCCCGCTGCGGAGCACAGGCTCCGGACGCGCAGGCTCAGCGGCCACGGCTCATGGGCCCAGCCGCTCCGTGGCATGTGGGATCTTCCCGGATCGGGGCACGAACCCGTATCCCCTGCATCGGCAGGCGGACTCTCAACCACTACGCCACCAGGGAAGCCCACAGCAGCATTATTCACAATAGCCAAAAGGTGGAAACAACTCAAGTGTTCATTGATGGATGAATGGATAAACAAAATGTGGTATATGCATACAATGAAATATTATCCAGCCTTAAAAAGGAAGTTCTGACACATGCTACAAGACAGAAGAACCTTGACGACATCATGCTAAGTGAAATAATCCAGTCACAAAAGAACAAATATTATATGATTCCACTTATATGAGGTTCCTAGAATAGTCAAATTCATATAGACACAAAGAAGAACAGAAGTTACCAACGGCTGGGGGGGGGGGGGAAGGGAAAATGGGGAGTTAGTGTTTAATGGGTACAGAGTTTCAATCTGGATGATAAAAGAGTTCTGGAGATGGATGGGGGTGATGGTTGCACAACAATGTGAATGTACTTAATGCCACTGAACTGTACACTTAAAAATGCTTAAAATGAGGACTTCCCTGGAGGTCCAGTGACTAAGACTCCGTGCTTCCACTGCAGTGAGTGCGGGTTCAATTCCTGGTTGGGGAACTAAGATCACGCATGCTGCATGGTGCAGCCAAAAATTAAAAAAAAAAAAAAAGTTAAAATGGTAAATTTTATGTAATGTGTATTTTACCACAAAAAAAGAAATATAATAACAAAGACAATTAGAAAACTGGAAAAATATGTGCAATATATTTGCAAACATAACTGTAATATATTTCCAGTTTTTTTAGCATGGGAAAATGATAGAAACATGCAATACCAAATAAGAAGGATGAAAAAGAGGAGGAATAAAAAATGGCCAAAAAGCACTTTGGAAATATATTCAATCTCTCAAGTAAGCAGTTTTAGTGAGTACATGGGATAATATCATATACAACTGGTGAGTGTGTAAATTAGCATCTTTCTGGAAGGCAATTTGGTTCTACGCATCATATCTTTTTAAAAAGTACCCTACAATTGCACTACTGGGAATTAATTCTAAAGAAGTAGTCAGATAAGATAAAAGGACAGCAATACAAAATGGCTTATATACAGACAAAAATTTGAATCAACATAGAGATCCATGAAGAGGGGGTTTGTAAATAAATGCTGGTACATCCATGGACTACAGTGCAACCTTTAAAAAGGATGACGTTCTGCTATATTTATTGACATGCAGAGGTGTTCATGACATATTTTAAGTGTAAAAAAATGCAAAATAAGAAGCAATATGTTTAGTATGGGGGCGGGGAGTGCATGTGTCAGAATACATTAGAAGTCTAGAAGAAATGTTAACCATGCTCATTTCTGGCTGGGGGAACTCCAGATAATTTTTTTCTTCTTTATACTTGTCTGCGTTTTCTAACTTGTTTTTGGCTATGAGCATATATTACTTCTATCAGAAAATTTTAGAAAGACCTTTTTTTTTTCACAACTACAGAAAAGCACAGCTGTGGTCCTGGCTGGAAACCGAGCATTCTGTTATGAATCCCACCGCTGTTCTCATCTGGGGATCTCAAAACACATCATGAAACATCTGCTGAGGTCCTGGCAGACCCTGAAGATGTCTCGGTCAAAGTTGCCTTGCCTGGGAGTCTTCTGGAGGACAGTCGTGGATCCCCATCCTCCCACACAACTTGCTCACCAACACTCCGCAGGTCCTCCATCACCTGGAGCATGTGAGCTAAGTTCCTAAGGACCCAGGTTCTCACTCTCAACCCCTTCCCTTGCCTCTCCATGGCCTTGGGCTCCCGTTGGAGCACCTGCTTCATTGCTTTCTTCTGCTTCTTCATGCCTCAAGCTGGTGACACATGACAGCCTGAGTAGAGATGGTCACGTCATGGCCCCCAGATGCCAACCTTCTCTGGGCAGAGTCTGATTCTCTGCTCTATGGATACCGGAATGCTGGCGTCCTGGGAAAGCTGGGAGTTCCCATCCTGGACATCAAGGATGTCACAGGAGAAGCTTGGCTCAGGGAGCCAGAAAATGTGGTGCATCCCAGAACAGGTTCTTATTTGCCACGTGTGGGTTATGAGCTATGCAACCCAGCTGGTGACCTTTTCCTTCAACTTCTTTACCTGCGAAATGGGTATATTGGACTTTTCTCTAGCTATTCATAGATAGCAATGATAGAAATAATAACAACAAGAATTATTTTAGCTGCTACTTTCTGAGAACCTACTATGTACCCAGCCCTGTGTGATACACTTGCAGACATCAATCAGCTAATCTTCACAATGTCACAAGATGGGGACTGAAATTGTGCCCACTTGACAAATGAGGAAACTAAGGCTCTAAGAGGTTAGGTGAGCTGCCCATATCTCACAGCTAGGAGGCAGTACAGAGTGGACTGAAGCTTCAGCTGCCTGTCTCCCATGCCCATGCTGGGACCACATTCTGCTTTGCCCTTCCTCTCCCTCCTCACTGCCCATTTCATGCCTTCCTCTGGTTTGTTTCTTCCTTTTGTTCCTACTTCCTGCACAAACCCTAAAGTGAAGCACTGTGCTGGGCATGCAGAAGGTGCAGAGAGCGGGGGTCTGTTGACGTCTGTGCACCCTCTCAGCCCTGCTCAGTATGATCCTGCCCTCAAGGAGGCCGCAGACTAGAGCTTGGAGATGTTCCATCCATCACTGTATATAGTGGCAAAACAAAGGGCTATCCATCTACAGGGGACCGAATAAACAACTCATGTGACTTGCACAGTGGAAATCTCTGCAGCCATTACCAAGAACAAAGTAGCCCCTCAGAGGACAATATCTAAGATATAGTGTTAAGTGGAGAAAGCAAGAAGAGAAGGCATGTTTTAAGTGAGCCCATTTGATTTTTAAAAAGTGTGTAACATCCTAATTTGATTGATTATTGTTGTGACAGTATTTTTAGTGAGGTAAAATTCACGAAACAAAATTAACCATTTTAAAGTGAAAAATTCAGTAGATTTAGCACATTCACAATGTTGTGCTTCATCTCCCCAAAAGGAAAACCCTGTTCCCATTAAACAGTCACTCTCTATTCCCTCCTCCTCCAGCCCCTGGCAACCACTAATCTGCTTTCTCTCTCTTTGGGTTAACATATTCTGGATATTTCATAGAAAAGGAATCATGCAACATGTGGTCTTTTATGTCTGGCTTCTTTCACTACTCATAATGTTTTCAAGGTTCATTCATGTTGTAGTAGGTAACAAACTTCATTCTTTTTTTATAGCTGAATAATATTCCACTGCCTGGTTAGAGCTGTTTGTCCATTTATCAGGTGATGGACAGGTGGGGTTTTTTCCCCCTTTTGGCAGCTGTGAGTAGTGCTGCTATGAATGCTCATGTACAAGATTTTGCTTGAGTACCTGTTTTCACCTCCTTTGGGTATACATCTAGGAGTGGAATTGCTGGGTCACGTAGAAATTCTATGTTTAACTTTTTGAGCAAATGCCAGACTGTTTTCCACAGCGACTGCACCATTTTACACCCCCACCAGCAGTGTGCAAGAGTTTCAATTTCTCCATATCCTTGCTAATGCCTTTATTTTCTATTTTTTCTTTATAGCTATCCTGATGAGTATAAAGCAGTATCATTTCCCTAATGACTAATGACATTGAATATCTTTTCATGTGCTTGTTGGCCATTTGTATATCTTCTCTGGAGAAATGTCTATTCAAGTCTTTTACCCATTTTTTAATTGGGTTATTTGTCATTTTATTGTTGAGCTGTAAGAGTTCTCCATTTGGGTTTTAAGGATATGCCTGTTTATGTATGTCCCTTCATTCACATTCATAATGTTTATCAAGCACCTACTATGGGTCAATCACTCTACAGTGGTAGACAAGGCAGTTAAAGATGCTTGCTTATAAGGAGCTTCTGGTCTAATAGGGAAAATAGAACAAAGGAAGCAAATAAATAAAACAAGATCTATTCAGATTGTGGTAAGTGCTACGGAAAAAGTAAAGCGGGATGATGTGATAGATTGAGAGAAGAATTTCTTTACTCGGGGTGGCTGGGGGATGCCTCTCCCTCAGGAGGGGACATTTGAGCTGAGACAGAGAGAGAACAAAGAGCCAACCATTTGAAGACCTGGGGGAAGGGCTCCAGGCAGTGTGAATAGCTGGTGCAAAGGCCCTGAGGCCAAATGAGTTTGCTATATTTGAATAACAGCAGGAAGGCCAGTGTGGCTGGAGCATAGTGAGCACAGGGAAGAGAGATGTGTCAATAAAATAAGAAATGTGGATGGGGGCCAGACCACATCTAAAAGCTGGACACACAAAACAGACTGTGGCAGCTTCTGGGGCAATGCGGACCTTCCCTTTCTACTTTACAGATTTCTCTTGTGTTAGGTTTTTATAAAAAGCAAATATTGCTTTTGTGAGAAAGATTATTATCAAGAGCAATGTATGCCCAATATAGAAAAATCTAATATAGAAATGCATAAAAAAGAAAATTAAAATAAAAACTGCCCAGATGGCCAGCCCCTAGAGATAAGCCCTCTGGTAGGGATTTTATTTCTCCTCAGAAAAGACAACTTCATACCAAAGAGCATGTCTTCCAGTCTCTGTAGGGTTGCCCTGAAACCCTCCGAAAGGCCCTCTTAAGAAACACCCAGATCTCTAAATAGACATTTCACCAAGGAAGACATACAGATGGCCAAGAGACACATGAAAAGATGCTCAACGTCACTAATTATTGGAGAAATGCAAATCAAAACTACAATGAGGTATCACATCACTCCAGTCAGAATGGCCATCATCAAAAAGTCTATGAACATCAAACGCTGGAAAGGGTGTGGAGAAAAGGGAACCCTCATGCATTGTTGGTGGGAATGTAAATTGATACAACCACTATGGAAAACAGTATGGAGGTTCCTTAAAAAACTAAAAATAGAACTACCATATGACCCAGCAATCCCACTACTGGGCATATACCCTGAGAAAACCATAATTCAAAAAGAGACATGTACCACAATGTTCATTGCAGCACTATTGACAATAGCCAGGACATGGAACCAACCTAGATGTCCATCGACAGATGAATGGATGAAGAAGATGTGGCACATATATACAATGGAATATTACTCAGCCATAAAGAGAAATGAAATTGAGCTATTTGTAGTGAGGTGGATGGACCTAGAGTCTGTTATACAGAGTGAAGTAAGTCAGAAAGAGAAAAACAAATACAGTATGCTAACACATATATATGGAATCTAAAAAAAAAAAATGGTACTGATGAACCTAGTTGCAGGGCAGGAATAAAGAGGTAGACATAGAGAATGGACTTGATGACATGGGGTAGGAGGGCGAAGCTGGGGCAAAGTGAGAGTAGCATCGACATATATACACTACCGAGTATAAAATAGTAGGCTGGTGGGAAGCAGCAGCATAGCACAGGGAGATCGGCTCGGTGCTTTGTGATGACCTAGAGGGGTGGGATAGGGAGGATGGGAGGGAGGTTCAAGAGGGAAGGGATATGGGGACATGTGTGTGCATATGGCTGATTTGCTTTGCTGTGCAACAGAAACTAACATGGTATTGTGAAGCAATTATACTCCAATAAAGATCTATTAAAATAAATAAATAAATAAATTTAAAAAAAAAAGAAACACCCAGGTCTCAAAAATAATAGCTTTCAAAGTGTGTACAACCTTCAGTCCAGCATTTCCACTTGTAGAAGTGCATCTTAATGAAATAACTGGATACTTGGACAATGTAAAAATGTTACAAGAATGGTGACTACATCGCCATTTATAATTGAGAAAAACAGAAAACAGCCTAAATGCCCATTAAAGGGGGAAATGGTTGAATAAAATATGGGACACATCCATACAGGGGGACATTCTACAGCTGTTACAAAAATGATGTGAATCAATATTTACTGACACAGAATGGTCTTCTGGTTATATTATTAAGCAAATAAGTGGTTATGAAACTATATGTATGGAATGACTCCCATTTGTTAAAAAAAAAAGAATATATATGTGTATTTGTACATATGTATGTCTAAAAGTAGGCCACAAAAATATACACCAACATGTTAAATTGTTATTCCTGGGTAGAGGAATTACAAGTGATATTTTTCATTTTCAATATCTATTTTTTCCACAATAAGTGAATATTACGTTTTACTTTCAAAACTAAATAACACACCAGCTCGATCCCACCTCAGGGCCTTTGCCCTGGCAGTTCCCTCTGCCTGGAATATTCTTTCCCAGATATCCTCCATTTCTTCAAGTCTTTGCTCAGATGTCACTTTCTCCAGGAGCCTTCCTGACCATTTTATTTTAAGTTGTCCTCATACACCTCTCTCTCTTTCCTCTTTCTTTTTCCGATACGCGGGCCTCTCACCGTTGTGGCCTCTCCCACTGCGGAGCACAGGCTCCGGACGCGCAGGCTCAGCGGCCATGGCTCACGGGCCCAGCCGCTCCGCAGCACGTGGGATCTTCCCGGACCGGGGCACGAACCCGTGTCCCCTGCATCGGCAGGCGGACACTCAACCACTGCGCCACCAGGGAAGCCCTCTCTTCCTTCTTAACATGCTGTATTTCCCTCTTTTATTTCATAGGAGAACTTATCAACTTCTAACCGAATTTGTAATTTGCTTATTTATTATGTTTATCATCTATGATCTCTCACCCCTCATCCTCAGCCAAAAGGTCAGCTCCAGGAGGTAAAAAAATTTTGTCTGTTTTGTTCCTTGTTGATTCCCAGAGCCTAGAACAGGGCTTGGAGCAGAATCGAGCTCTATAAATACTTGAGGAATGAATGAAATACAAACAAATGGTTTTCCTGCACGAAGACTTGAGTCCTCGCCCTTCTGGTTTTCATAAGTGCTATGGATGAGATGGATCTGGCAGGCTTGGTGAGGGACAGGTGGGAGAAAAGATGTCCTCTCCCTTTCCAGATTTCTGCTCCCGTCACTTGCCAGCGAGCAAACGTAGCTGCGCTGAGCCCTAACATAGCACCGCCCCCTGCTGGGACGTTTGAAGAATGCAGTGCTCTGCTGTGGCCCCAGATAACATTTGAAAAATGATTAAACCTGGGAATTTGGAAAGAAACCAGGTGGAAGGGTTATGGGGATGAAGCCCCCGTGTTTTCCTCTGGGCAACCAGATAGGTATGTGGAGGCTTTTTCAGGCTGGAAGAGGGGATGAGAAGGAAATGGGGCCCACTCTTTCAGCTGTGGGGTCCTGAGGGGTCCTGATTCAGGCACAGTTCACCTCTCACAGTGGAAGGATTGCTCCTGATGAGAAATTTGGCCCAGACTCACCTTAATGGATATCAGCCACAATTCAGAGTCAACTCTCCAGGGATCTTTTTTGGAACTTCTGGCTCCCCTGGAGCCAGTTCAAGTACAGGGTTTTTCTTAGGTTTTGTGTTTACCCTGTATTCTTTTTATCCAACCCACCTCACAAAAGGAGAACTTCAAATCCAGTTTTTACCCAGACTTTTAAATGAATGTGCAAGTTCAGTTACAGAAAGAGGAAATGGATTGGTCAAGTTTGCTTACTGACTTAGCATTTTTATGGAGCAGTTACTGCTAGCCAGGCAGGGTTCTAGGTGCTGGGGATACAGCAGAGAAAAATATAAAAATTTCAGCTGTCATGGAGTTGATATTCTAGGGAGGAGACAGATGCTTCACCCATAAATAAATTTAAATATCTAATTTAAAACTGTGGTAAAGTGCTCTGAAAAGAGAACATGGTGAAGAAGAGTAATGGGGTAGACTTCAATTTTGGGAAATCCACAAAAGAACATGATATTTAAATTTGAATTCTGCTGCCAGTAGTCAGGGGCCGTTTAGGGTGGGAGGAAATTTCCAGTCTTTCAACCTTGGCAAATTATCTCCCCAGAGAAGAATAATTTGCCCATTTTAGTTAACTCTTTGCTCTTCAGGATACAGTATTGCACAATGGTGTAGGATCAGAATTCTGGGTTCAAATCCCGGCTCTGCCCTCTTCTTTAGTTTCTACTTTCTTGGTTCCACAGAGTTATTACAAGGATTTAATGAGATAATAGAAATAAAGCAACTGATACAGTGCCTGGCAAGTGGTCAGTACTCAAAAACTACCAATTGTTATTGTTAAAGGCTCTGAGAAGTTCTGCAACTGAGAAACCTATTTAACTAGACTCACTCTTTTGCTATAGAAATTTTTGTTGTAGAGTATTTTGTATTCCACTATATATTTGGGGGAAAAATTATTTCAGTTATTTTGGAAGGACTGGTGAGCAGACATTATTTATCGTCTACACCAGATCCATTTGCCATCTTTTTTCTTGCTAACAGAACTCTGACTATGTTCAGGATTTGGCCAAAGAGACTTTGATCGCAGAGAAAGTAGGCCAGGCTTGATGTAGACATGGGCACCTTACTTTGTTCTGGCCCATGAAGTGTATAGAGAGTCTTCTAGGGGCTTTCTGGGAAACATATTTGCTTGCCTGATAAGAAGTAGACAGGCTACTTGGATCTGTGGCTGCCATCTTGGGAACATGAAAGGAAAGTCAATAGAATAATGGGAAGAACATCAGGATCCTGGTCATGTCCAGCTACCAAACAACCCTGCAACTACTGATTCCCAAACTCCTTGTTGAAAGAGAAAAACAGTCCCCCATTGGTTTAAGCTCTGGCTAATGGTTGTCTGTCACCTGCAGCCCAAAGCATACCTCATGGATCCAGGGGTCCCAGCTCTCTGCTCAGAATTAAGATCAACCTGTTTTTATCCATTTGTATTAATAATCGCTCTTTCACCCTGAGGACAGTCTCTGGGCATTGTACCAGGCAGAACCATTCCCTTCCCTGGGGCCTGTTCACCTTGTAAAACCATGACTCACTTCAGAGGCTCTTTTTGGCCTCACACCTTCATTCCAGAGTGGATTCCATGATCCATCCCTCTTTATCTTCCTCATCTTTCCTGTCTATTTTTGTCCTTTGTAAAATGCCCTTGCTCCTGGCCAGGATACAGAAATATTAGCACACACTCCCCCTTAATCCCTCAGGCTCCTGTTCCCTTGTCCAAAGTCACCCAGGAGAACAGGGCAAACTTAGCTTTCTCTGTCTGACTTTTCCTGGGGAAATAGAACTGCTCCATTGTGTGTCCCAACCCCCAAATTCTCGCCTGTTCTCCTCACCACACATAACTCAAGGGCCTTCTTTCTGTCTCAGAGGATACCTACAAAGGTTGAATAGCAAATGTGTAGCACATGGCATGCACACACCACTCCCTTATCCGGCACCCATGGCAGACATTGCTAATCAGTCCCAGCACTCTTTCTTACTAAGCCAGGATGGCCATGCTCCGCTGAAGTTGGTAGGGGAGATCCTTAACCTCTCTGACACGGATGGTGGCGAGAGATAAAGAGTGATGCCGTGATGCTCTCTTAGTGAGCCAGAGGGGACCCAGCAGGCCTGAAGCCTACAGGTAGGGGTGGGCATGAGGACCACTGACTTCAGCCCCCAAAGAACTGCATAGAAGTTTGCTCAGGCCTTTTACACATGTGTTCTGGACTCACTCCCAAGACCATCTTCAGTCCCTTTTGAATTCAGTTCCATGGAACAAATCTATAGCAATCACCTACTATGTGCCAGGACTGAGGGTCCTGGAAAGATGAATGAATCCTGCTCTCTGTCCTGGAAGGTTCTGGAGAGACAGATTGACAAAATGATAAGGAGATGCAGTGAATGCTGCAACAGAGCATCATTCAGCCATTCAATAAATATTGATTGAGTGCCTACTATGTGCCAGGCATGGTGCTGGGTACCAGGGGAAGATGGTGAGCAAGATAGGCACAGTCTCTACACTGTGGAGCTACAGCCCAGGCAGGGAGTCAGATGCTCGTCAAATAATGACAAAGAAATGCAAAATGCAACTGTGGTAAGTGAGAGAGAAAGGAGCCCAGTGCTAGCAACCTTCATCTGGGGAGTTGGGGAAGGAAGAACGTTAACTAGAACAGTGGTTCTCTAATGGAGACAATTTTGCCCCCCTGCTCCAGGGGACACATGGCAATGTCTGGCAATTTCTTTGATTGCTATGACTGGGTGGCATCTAGTGGGAAGAGGCCAGGGATGCTACTCAACATCCTCCAATGCACACGTCAGCCCCCAACAACAAAGAATTATCTGGCCCCAAATGTCAATAGTACTGATGGCATCCCTCTTTATCCCCCACCTCCAACCATGTCAGAGAGGTCGAGGATGTCAGCTCATCTCCCTTGCCAGATCCAATTGAGCATGACTGAATGAGGGAGAGTGCTGTGATTGACTAGCAATGTCTGCCATGGGCACCGGATTAGAGAGTGGTGTGCGCATGCCGTGTGCCTTGTATTTGCTATTCCTCCTTTGTAGGTATGCTCAGAGATCTGAGACAGAAAGTTCTAGGGCCTTGCATGGTGACATTGAGAAACTCTGATGTAGATAAAGAGGGGAGGGAAGTAGGGCCTAGAAGGATGGAAGAGTCTTTACCTTAAGAGAGTGGGAGCAATTTAAAAGTATGGGTGAAGGGACTTCCCGGGTGATGCTGTGGTTTAGAATCTGCCTGCCAATGCAGGAGACAGGGGTTCGATCCCTGGTCCTAGAAGATCCCACTTGACGCGGAGCAACTAAGCCCATGTGCCACAACTACCGAGCCTGCGCTCTAGAGCCCATGAGCCACAACTACTGAGCCACTACTGAAACCCGTTTACCTAGAGGCCGGGCTCGGCAACAAGAGAAGCCACCGCAATGAGAAGCCCACACACCGCAATGAAGAATAGTCCCCGCTCGCTGCAACTAGAGAAAGCCCGCGGGCAGCAACGAAGACCCAAACACAGCCAAAAATAAATAAATAATTTTAAAAAAAAAGTATGGGTGAAGACAACCGACTTTGAAAAGGTTCCTCTGGCTGCCATGTGGCAACAGTCTGCGGAGGGTCAAGGACAGGAAGCCAGGAGGCTGTTGGAGTTATCCAGGTGAGTGGTTACAGGGATTTGATCAGGACAGTTGTGCACTCCCTGCAGTTCTGAGCTGAGGGAGGACAGAAGACTGGACATGAATTCAAGGAAGAAGTTTTGAATTTTGGTTGCCATTTGGGGCTAGACATTCTAAATATTGAAGTAAGATTGTATTTAGGACTAAATGACCATAGGACTGTCTTTTACCTAAGAATGAGCAGAAAAGCCATGCACAGAAAAGTCAACTTTTCATCCAAGGGTGGGCATAGGTTACCCTGAGAAATAGGATTTATGAAGACCTCGGAAGGCAAAACCCAAGTTGCATTTTTTCAGTGTTATCTCAATCCAGCCTCGCAGCACCCCATGAGGTTGGTGTTCTTACCCACCCAATTTCACAGATGAGAAAACGGAGGTTCAGCAAGGAAGAGTCACTTGCCCTCCATTATCCAAGCAGCAGGCAGCAGAGGTGACATGCTATCTCACCTGACTCCAAGTGTCCCTCCTTCCCCAGAGCCAGGCCAGGAGACAGCAGGAGGAAAAGCAGAGGGTGGTCGGTGGACTTCAGCACCCCTAACCATCCTCAGACTCTTCACTGGCACGGAACCCATCTCTCCCATCCTAGTAATAATTCTCGAGGTCAGTGGTTCTCAACCTGGGATAATTTCCCCCCACGAGGGGACGGCTGGCCGTGTCTGGAGACATTTTTGGTTGTCACCGTCTGGGAGAGGGTTGCTTCTGGCATCTGCTGGGTGAAAACCAGGGATGCTGCTCAATGTCATGCAATGCCCAGGACAGCCCCTGCCCCATAAAAAAGAACGATCTGGACCCAAATGTCAACAGAGCCAAGGCTGAGAATCCTGGTCCAGAATCAAAGCCCTGTGAACACCCGTGGCTGTGTCAGGAAGGCGCGGGGGCCCCAGCCCTGCCAAGCTGTGTGAGATGAAGACATGTTGAAAGGTCCTTCACCCAAGAACCCCAGGTAGGGTGACTAATGAGCTGGGAGCGCAGCCTTAACACAGCTCCAGAGTGGGGTGTTAGTGACAGTTTTGGCTGTCATGATGCCACGGTTTCAGCAAAGGGGACTCAGACAGGCAGGCAGAGGAGTGTGGAAAAGCTAGTGGGGGAGGTCGGGGCAGCAGCTGTTGCTGGAATCTGGGCCTCACCAAGAGGAACAATGCCCCCGGAATGCCAGGCACGCCACCAAGACAGCTGAGCCTGCGGGGCGAGCGGGCGTGGGCAGCGGGCATCTGAAGGGCACCAGTAAAAATGGAATTGTCTGGGTGCCTCAGTCCCCCCACGCAGGCAAGGCAGATGACTGAGGGCTAAAAATACCAGGAGAGGAAAAGCCACCAGAGGGTTGTCTGGCTGCCTGGGACCGGATCTGACCTCTGGGCTCCCTGGGGGTGGTGAGAACTGGGACCTGGGTCCCTAAGGCCCAAAACTGGAACAGCAGTGTGAGGAAAATTGCAGTGGTGGAGTCTCACATTCAGGGTTCAGATCTGCCAGGCACTAGCAGTGAGGCCCTGAAGTGTGACTGCGCTTCTCTGAGCCTCAGTTTCCTCATCTGGAAAATGGGTCTAACACTAGTACCTCCCTCACAGTGTTGTGAGCATGAAATAAGATGATGGGTAAAGCTCTTAGGTCAGTGCCTGTCACACAGGGAGCTCTAGATAAGCGGGACAATAATGATCTGATTTCTCTCGGGACCTCAGTTTGGTGAGCTCACGGTACAGTGGCTGGGTGGTGGCCCCAGTGGGAAGGCCTGCTTTCTCCAGGGCCTTATTACCTACTCCCAATGATCCAGCACAAGCCTTAATGTCCCCTCCAGGCCCAGCACATGCCTGCTCACACTCAGACAGCTCATGTGTGTCCTTCCTACACCATGAGGGTGTCACTAAAGGCAGGAACAACTCAACAAGTCAAACATGTCCAAGTGTCACAGATCATCTTCCCCCAAGAGCTCTGCCCGAGGGGCCTGGAGGGTGAGGTTGGGGCTGGCATAGGAAACGAGGCTGGAAAGGTAACCAGTAATAACTATACACACACACACACACACACACACACACACACACATGCATGCGTGTACTCATGGTGCACATACTCTGTGCTGTGCCTGGCACCATGCAACGCCATTCACACGAATTGCATGAGTGACTAAATGGATGGTACCTGGGACAGTGCCTGGCACAGGGCAAGCACACAATAAATGTTAGTTGCTGTCATTAGCAGCACAATGGTCTAGTTTTACTTTAAAAACAAGCTTCTAAGGTCAGCACTATTGCTTCCCCCATTTATAAGTAAAGAATCTGAGGTTCAGAGTAGTTAAGTCACTTGTCCAAGGCCCTACAGTCAAGGAAGTGAAGAAGCTGACCTGGAACCCAGCTTTCAATGGACCCTGATGTATCATTCTGGTACATCAGGGTCAAGCGGTAAAATATCTTAACTATTGGACCAAGGAGGGGAGAGTCCCTCCTCAGGTAGTGGGGAGCCACTGAGAGTTCGGGAACATGTACAGCTCATCATCAGAGCTGGGTATGGGGGGAAAGTATTGGAGTGGGGGGTACGTGGGAGGCAGGGGTGGAAAGGCAAGAGAAGAGCAGCCTCAAACAAATCGAGATCTACTACCATAGGCCAGACCTGTGGCAGGACGTAGGGGATATGGATTTGCAAGACCTGACAGGGGCAGAATAGATAGACCTTTTTGCCAGCGGGGCAAAATCAAGATGGCTGAGGACTTTGGTCTGGTCGTTTTAATTGACAAAGAGATTGGTAGAGCGAGAAGAAAGAATGAATTCATGCTTGAACATACTACCTTTTTACCCCATCTCCCTGGACACGGCCGACAGCCAGTGCTCTAGAATAAGAGCTGACACTTACTGAACACTCACTGTGTGCCCAGAGTGTTCTAGCACTTTGCAAGTATGGGTTAAGTCATTCAAGCCTCACAAGAATGCTGGGAACACCTGGAAATAAGGACCTCTATTATACGCATTTCACAGATGAAGAGACTGAGGCACAGTCTGCTGATGCTGCTTGCCCAAGTTGCCCTCAGTACACAGTGGGTGCCCCATCACTGTGGCTGCCCCATCTCTGCTGGGCACAAAGCTTGTCTACCCAGGTCTGACTTGTTGGAAAAGCCACCTTCCCCACTTGGTGGCTCTCGCTGACAGCTGGGGGCCCTGACACAGCAAGATAGGCGTTATCACTTGGTGACAGAGCCAATCAGCCAGCCAGCTTTGGGATGGCAGGGCCTGGTATGCCTTTGTTCTGTTGGGAGATGGCTGACTTCACCACCCGCCTTAAAGGGGCATCACGCCCAAGGCAAGGCGACCCACTAAACCAGTTTGCTTCCAATGATATCACAGTGAGCACATACATGGCACTTTCCTGTGCCAGGTTCTGTCTTAAATATTGACGTGTTACTAGATTAACTCTTTAATTTACTGATATTAATATATGTACTCATTTGATCCACTGAAGAGTTTTATAAAACAACCATACAGAGAAGAGCTTCCTTTTTACCTTAGAAGGGATATAAAGGCTTAGACTTGAATTCCAGGAGCTAAAGAGAAAAAAGTACTTACAAAGGAAACAAATTAAAAAATACCCCCTGCCGGAGCTGGATTAAAACCTTTACATGACTCAAAAACAGCAAAGACGCCAACTCCCACCACCTCATATGAAATGCAAGATAAAAACAGTATGAAATGGTCAAACCGGCGTAAAAACATCTCGCGATGTTCTGATTTTCCCTGCGGTGACTATTTTAATCCTTTTTAAAAAGATATCTAATCCTTTCCAAAAATAAGTTTGTTGGGTTTTCCCTTGTTTTTTGGTCAACACCGCTGCTCAGCTGGTGCTCTGAGCATGTATTAAGTATGTCCGCTGCATGACCTGGCTCTGCCACCAGCCTCTCGCTTGGCCACAGATGGGAAGACATGCATCCCATCCCCATCAGTGAGGCCAGGGTGGAGGACTTCTCAAAAGGTTTCCAAGGCACATCGTGCAGTAGACAGGTCCAGGTGGCTTGTGTGTGTGTGTGTGTGTGTGTGTGTGTCAATATCATTAATGTAAAAAAGTATATTAGTATGTATGTGCGTGATATGATATTAATGCAAAAAATGTATATTTGTGTGTGCAAATGAGAGCAGTTGAGAGAGTGAGAGAGAGGGAGAAGCTGAGATGCAATCCTGAAATAGATTCTGGAACAGAAACAAGGGCAATGGTGGAAAATCCAGTGAAATCCAGATGAAGTCTGGAGTTGAGTCAATAGTAATGCACCAACGTCAGTTTCTTAGTTTTGACCAATGTCCATGGTAACATAAGATGTTAACATTAGGGGAAACTGAATGAGGGGGACATGAGAACTCTGCAACTTTTCTGTAAATCTTAAAATTAAAATTTTATTTTAAAAAAGTCTGGAAGGAATTTCCTGAAGTTCTAGAATGGCAAAGCTAATCTCCAGTGCTAGAGGTCAAAAAACAGTTACTTTTGGGGGGTGTTGACAGGGATGCGGCTCCGGGAGCTGGGATGTTTTGGGTCTTGACCTGGGTGGTGGTGACATGGTGTATGCATATGAAAAACTCACCGCACTGGGCACTGAAGAGGCATGCGCCTTATTACAGGTGTATCTCAATGTTTAAAAACCAAAGAATTAAAATATAGTCTAAAAGACTTTACATCAAACCACAAACACTGGTTCCTTCTGGGGAGGATTTGGCTGAAGTGACAGAAAGGAAGATTTTTAGTCAAAATATTTCTGTAGCATTTCAAACTGTTTTATAGTAAGAATGTATTCATTCACATTGTACTAATTTAACTTTTTATGGACATGCACACAGAGAAGGGCACAGATCATAAAACTGCAGCTCAATAAATCTTCCCAGACATAACACATCTGTGTAACCAGCACCCAGATCAAGATACAGAACCTTCCCAGTGTCCCAAAAGATCCCCCAAATACTGTTTATCTCAAATTCCAATTTACTGGGCATTATATATATATATATATATATATATATATATATATATATATATATATATATATTTTTTTTTTTTTTTTTTGGCTAAACCTAGTAACCCACCCCTAGAGGCCCCTCACAGTTACGAACTCCCATTGTTCTGACCCCTAACAGCACAGATCCATTTTGCCTGTTCATCCATATACTGTTTTGAAATTTAAAATGTTAATGTTTACCTTAGAAAAATATGAGGAGCAGTGATCATCAGCAAAGTGGGAATCAAAGGCTTATAGGAATCCAAAGTCTCCTTACCCATCTCCCCTCATTCCAAGCCCCCTTTTGTCCACTGAAAACACAGTCAACCCAGGCAAAGGTGTTGGATCGAAGTTCAAATGGGCACTTTGACCCTGAGACACTCCATGTCAAGGCTCCAAACAGTCAGTGGAAAAGGACTATTCTTCCTTCAAGGACTTCCCCTCCCCCAGGTTAGACCACGTTTTCCAGGCCTGGGGAAAGGTGTTCCCAGGTCTAACAACCAAGCACCCCAAAACAATCACAGTGGCTAACATTTATCGAGGGCTCACAATGCTCTATCCTATTTGACCCTCATGACAACCCTATGAGGCGATGCTATTATTTTCCCCATTTTACAGATAAGGAAACAGACTCAGAGAGGAGGAAAAAACCTGCCTGAGGGCTTCCCTGGTGGCGCAGTGGTTGAGAGTCCGCCTGCCGATAAAGGGGACACGGGTTCGTGACCCGGTCTGGGAAGATCCCACATGCCGCGGAGCGGCTGGGCCCGTGAGCCATGGCCGCTGAGCCTGCGCGTCCGGAGCCTGTACTCCGCAACGGGAGAGGCCACAACAGAGAGAGGCCCGCGTACCGCAAAAAAAAAAAAAAAAAAAAAAAAAAAAAACCTGCCTGAGATCACACAGCTGGCCTGAATTCAAACCTTGGTTTATCTGATTCCAAAACCCTGAGCAGTCACACTAGGCCATCTCAAGGAGAATCAAAAGCAAATATTCTTCCTGTCCTCAATCTGGCAGATGACCAATTGCTGGAACCTGGGGTTTGTGGGCTGCAGCCCCCCGTTCTCTGGCTCCTTGCTTCCAGCATTGTCAAGGAAAAGTCTGATGCCATTCATATTTTTTCCACAGGAGCCTGGAAATGTGTCAGATTTTCTCTTAATCCTGGGAGGTTGTGAATTTTGCCAGGATATACCTCGGTTTGTGTTCTTTTCCTCATCCATCCCACATGGAGCTTGGGAGTCCTTTCAATCTACAGATTTCCTTCTCTCCTCAGCTGAAGAAAATTTTCTTGTATTACTTGTTTAGTTTCAGCCCCTCCTTCTGGAATATTTATGGTTTGCATCTCTTCATTATTTTCCTCCAAGATATTCCCTGCACACCATCTTCCAAACCACTATGTGGATTGCAACAGGGACCCTCCTTGTTGACAATTCATCTAGTTAAGTTCTTAGTTCAAAAATTAGGTCTTAAAGCTCCAGGATGTCATTTTGGGGTTTCACTGGTATTTCTCTATGTTTGTTTGTTTCAGTTTTTGTTTTATGTAGTAAGCCAATACGTGGGTTTTAAAAAATAATCAAATTAACACACTGCTACATTTTCAAAACAGAAGATTATTGTGCCATAGGCAGATGAACATAAATTCTTACTTTTCTCAAATTGAAGCTTAGTATTTATGACTCTCCCCTTACCCGAACGAAGTTTTACTGACATACATCAGGCCTTAAGAACAGGACCCTGCATAAAGGGGGGCACCAATAAATATTTAAGTAATTCATGTCCTTTGAAACTGGGGTCAAAATCATTCTTGCTTTAAAATAGTGTACATCTATTTGCACTACTTATATTTTTTCCCTCTCCTCACGCCTTTTAAAAAAATTGTCAGTGGGTAATTTTTTAAATTATCATTCAATAAAATTGACCTTTTTTCGTGTACAGTTCCATGAATTTTAATACACTTAAATTTTATTGTTGTAATTAATATTACTCAGCTGTTGCTCTGTTTCCTCCTGTGCTCACTAGATGTGGGGGGCAGTATAAAACTCTCCAGAAATGTCCATGCCCAAATCCTTGGAACCTGTGAATATGCTACCTTACATAGCAAAGGGGACTTTGAAGATGTGACTAAGAATCTGGAGGTGGGGAGATTACTCTGGATTATCCAGGTGGGCCCAGTGTAATCATAGGGGTCCTCAGAAGACAGAAAGGAGCCAAGAGGATCAGAGAGGTTGAAGTCAAGAGACTGGAGTGATGCATCCACAAGCCAAGGAGTGTGGGCAGGTGTTAGAAGCTGGAAAAGGCAAGTATGGATTCTCCACTAGAGCCTCCAGAAGGAATGCAGCCCTGCATTTTCAATTTCTGACCTCCAGAACTGTGAGATTAATAAATTAGTGCTCTTTTAAGCTACCAAATTTATGGCAATATTTTTATAGCTGCAGTAAGAAACGAATCCACTAGGTTTGTTTTCTGATTGTTCTAGAATTTGCTATTCTGATTGTTCTGCCCAATGTTCTTCTCTCTGACTTCTGTTCAGATGGGCAGTTATTTTTCTCTTCGGCTGCATGGAACTTAGGTCTGGTTGCTGGACACTTCTTAGCTGTATGAATCCCACCAGCAGTAGAAAGCTCTCAGGCCCAGTGGGACTGTGTTCCTAGGCAAGGTGCCTTAGCCAAGCCAGCCTCGAGGATAGAGAGGCCTCAGACCACCCACGAAGCTCCCTCCCCCGGTGCAGGTTGAGGTTGATGCTGAATCGTACCCCTGAATGTCTACATAGACCCAAACCCCAAGTCTTCCCGGATTGCCACTCCCAGGGCCTTGTCCCAGGGCTCTGGGGGACTCCCCAATGCTGGCCCAGCTCATTGACCAGAGTGGGTATTTGGGTCTCCAACAACAGAGCCTAAGGTCTAACCCAGCCTGTGGGCCCAAGTTCTGGCAGCCATGTGACTCCATGCCCTACTCAGGCCACATGTTCCCAGAATTTCCCTGACATACGCAATCTCACTTAATCCTCTCAACAGCCTTATGGGGGTTTGTGTACTATTATGGTCTCCATTTTCCAGATGAGGAAACTGAGGCCCTGAGAGACTTATTACCCTGATTGAGACCCCACACCTCTAGCTATGGAGCCAGAACTCTCCCCCCAGCACCTTCTCCTAAAGGTTCAGTTGAATAAAATATGTTCTCAGAGGGCCCAGCTATACGGATGCCCTTCAGGGGCACCACCTACCTCTGGAGGGCCTGAGCCCATCCTCACCCCTGAACCAGGGATCCTCCACCCTCACCATGCATTCTACACATCCGCTATGGCTGCAACAACCTTTTCGCTTGGTCATTTATAGCTACTGACTGCTCGCACAAGCGTTTTAACAAAAATCCATGGTGTGCCTATTAGCTAGGGAAACATTTATTCTGGTGTTGTCAGAGAAAAGCTCTTTTTGACCTGTCTGTGTGCACGTGCATGTGTGTATAAGTGTGCATAAGTCTGTGTATAATATGTGCCTCTGTGTATGTGCACGAGTGCATGGGTGTGTTTTGGTCCGCACACAGACGTGTGGGCATGTGTGTGCGTGTGTGTGGATGCAGGTGCCCACTCAAGTGTGTGTACCTGTGCCTGTGCCCATACAGGAAAACACATTTTTTGTTATTAAAGATTCTGTTAGAAGAGGTTCCTGGGTAATTCTAACCCATGTTAGAGAGGTAAAAACTCACACCGTTTTTTTTGGTCATGGCCATAAATGATTCTTGGGTTTGCACCCCCAAAATTGAACACTTTTTTTCACCTGAGAAAGGAAGTGAGTGATCACTGCCATTTAATGAGGACCTGCCTGGGCCTCACCGCCACCCACCCTCTGGAAAATCTCAAAAGGAAGGTTTTCTTTATGTGCTCAGAGAGGTAAAGTCACTTGCCCAAGGTCACACAGAGCCCACCAGTTCAAATGCAATTTTGTCTGACTTCCAAGCCTGAGGGCTCAATCACTCCACTCCATTGCCTCAAACTGCCTAAGGTTGAATGAAAATGTTCTAACAATCCCTACTCAGGCCCTTGGCAAGGAAAGCAAAGTCTGTGTTACTTGTTTATTAACTACTTTGTTCATTCCTGGGGGTCAAGGATCTTCCAGTTTTCTCCAGCAACATCCACAAAGGTTTCAGCACATCAGAGTAACTGAGCACATATTTGTAGATTGATTTGGTTGATAGGATCTCATTCCAGGGTGCTGCCTGCTGGCCTTGCCCCCGAATCAGATTGTCCCTGGCATGGGCAGCCCGGGGGCTGGTTAGCCAAAGGGTCTCCCTGCTGGGAACTCCCCTTGCTTCTGGAATGAAATCCCAAGGCCATACCACGTGATCTGCCCTGCCCACCTTGCTCGCCTCACTTTGTGCCCTGGCCCACACTCAGCTCCAGTCACATGGTCCTTCTGCTCCTCAAAGATTCCCAATCCATCCTCCTCTGAGGCTTTTGCCATCCTGTGGCCAGAAGCACTCTCCCCCAGTCTCTGCTCGGTACTACCGCCCGGCACTACCCACCTCTCTATCTCATCTCTCTGTAATATGTGTCACTACCTGAAATTCTCTGGGTTATGCATTTGTTTATTTTTATCCATCTACCCGTTGCACACAGCGTCATAAGGGTGTGGAGTTTGTCACTCGGCGGCAGTCTCCCACACTAGCCCCGTGCATGGCGCAAAGCAGGCTCCACAGAGGGGGTGACCACTGGCCCAGCCATCGGCCCTGGGGCCACACCACCAGGGACAGGACAGCTGAGAGAATGTTCTGCTTCTTAGAGGCGTGGACTCTGGAGCCCGTCACCCATGGCCACTAAACAAGGCCATGACTTGATTCCAAGCCCTGACTTCTCACTCCTTGGATCCCAAGGCTGCCTGTGAGGTCACAGGAGGAAAACCATCCTGAGGGAGATTAACAACCACAGTGCTTGGCGTTCTGAGAGCAAACGGCCTTTCCCAAGGCCCTTTAAGAGCTTGGACTCTGGAGGCAAATGAGCCTCAGATCCACTCCCAACTTCACTGCCTGATTCCAGGCAGCTCATTTTGCCTCTCAGCCTCAGTTTACTCATCTGTGAAATGGGGACACTGAAAATAAGGTGGTCTCTACCACACAGAGTGATTATAAATTTAAATTGGAACAAGAGACGTGTACACAGGCCCTCCATGAGAGCTGTTATTTCTTCCTTCCTTCCTTCCTTCCTTCCTCCCTCCCTCTCTTTATTTTTGGCTGTGTTGGGTCTTCATTGTTGCACGCGGGCTTTCTCTAATTGCAGCGAGCGGGGGCTACTTTTCATTGCGGTGCGCGGGCTTCTCATTGCGGTGGCTTGTCTTGTTGTGGAGCACGGGCTCTAGGCACACGGGCTTCACTAGTTGTGGCACACAGGCTCAGTAATTGTGGCTCGCAGGCTCTAGAGCACAGGCTCAGTAGTTGTGGCGCATGGGCTTAGCTGCTCTGTGGCATGTGGGATCTTCTTGGACCAGGGCTCAAACCCGTGTCCCCACATTGGCAGGCAGGTTCTTAACCACTGTGCCACCAGGGAAGCCCGAGAGCTGTTATTTCTTCAGTCAATTAACACATACTCATTGAGCAGCTGCTGTGTGCCTGCCAGTCACGAGGTTGGAGCCAGGGATAGAGTGGTGAGGAAAATAAAGAGGACCCACCCTCCGGAGCTGTCCACTGACAGTGAACAAAATAAGTGAATTGCACGGTATGTTAGAAAGTGGTAAATGCTGGGGAAAAAAACAAAGCAGAGAAAGGTCTCTGCAGGGCAGGGCTAAACGGCTATTTTAAATAGGGTGGTAGGGAGGTCTCACTGAGAAGGTGACGTTTGAGCAAAGACCTGAAGGAGGTGAGGAAGGGAGGCTTGCAGATGTCTGACAGAAAAGCATTCCAGGCAGAGGAGACTGCAGGTACAAAGACCCTGAGGTGGGACCCATGCCTGATAATGTTAGAGAATTTTAACAGTCTCCCTCCCCGCCATTTTCCTTCTCAAAACAGACAAGCACAAGTGCTGACCACCCAAGCGCTGCAGAAAGTGAGCCACATCTCTCCCCATGCACCAGCCGCCAGTCTATTTAACCTTGAATGCCTTTTTGGGTCTCACGTGTCACTGGGTGGCGAGTGAGCTGCCCTTACTTCAGAAGAACGGCATGGGGTGGGGGTGGGGGGGCCTTAGGTGGTGTCCGCCTCACCTACTACTGCCAAAAGTGGTCATGGGGTTATTTTTAAACTTGGGGAGGAAGTATTTATTGTTCCTGGGCTGAGGAGAGCTGGGCAGCCTGTGGGATTCTTCTGGGGGAGCAGTGCTGTGTCCTTTCCACCATGGTGAGTATCAAGGGCCCCCGGAGGTAAGTGATGCTGGGCGGCGAGGTGAGGACACCACCTACAAGCAAAGGACGAAAGGGGAGGGGGAGAAAGGCAGCTTTCTGGGGCCCCAGACCCTGGTGGAAAAAGCACTACTCGCTGTGTGCACACAGAGGAACCCCAATCAATGCCCCGATAAGCCACAAATAACAGCAGCTCCCGGGTACTCGCAAAAACAAAATAAGAGAGTTGGCCTTTTTATGGCTTGTCTACTGACCTCTCGAGGAATCAATAATGCCCAGGGCTTGCAAAATGGGATTGAACACTTTTAAGGATCAAATTGTAATTCTTTTCTCTTGTTCAGGCATTTGGGGAAAAGAATCTTTTTTGTTTTCACCTTTTGAACTTGCAAATTTAAAACCTTTCTCCCTATGTTTTTGGTTAGGTGTCCCCCTCCTGAAGCAGGAAGCCCCCAAATCAGGGTCAGTGTAGGACTGTGGTTAGGGGCACAGACTCTGGAGTCAGTCTGCCCAAGTTCAATACCAGCTCTGCCTTTCTGTGACTGTGTGACCTTGGGTACATGACCCAACCTCTCTGAGCTTCGGTTGCCTCCCCGTAAAATGGCGATGGTAATAATAGCATCCACTTGACAGAGCAGTTATGAGGATTAAATGCAATAACATATGCAGTGTTCAAGCGTTTGCTGTAACTCAAGTCAGAAGCGGGTGGGGAAATGTTAACTCGCTCTTCTCTGCTCTGTTTGCACGGTGCGAGGACAGAACATTTAGAGAGGAGATTTTGCTGCCATTTGGATCAAGAGAAAATTGAGGGGGACAGAGCAGTTGGGTTTTAACACCCTGAAAATGTGTCATTTCATCTCGCATTCCTCATGGTTTAGTGAGCCTGGCTCTTTTTCGCCTCCAATCAATTCTCCTTCTGTGCATTACTGAACTTTTTGTGAAATGCATCGAAACAAAAGCAGCTGGGTCCTGCTGGGGCTGATCCGAAAGCCTGGCCTCCATCCCCGGAGACAGACCTCTACCTCCGCTAGTTTGCAAAGGAGCTGCTGCAAGATCCACAGTCTTTTACCATCCACCAGAACTGGGGTGCTTTTGAGAAACCTTATTCCATGTCCTTTTATCTTTCCAGCATCGCCATTTTGAGATGAGTGTGGGCACCATACCCCCATTTCACAGATACGTAGCTGAGGCTCACCCAGAGATGACACCTGACCTAGTCTTCTAATTCCCAGCCTCTGACTTTTTTTAATCGATGCTTTTTTACACCCTAGTCACCTAAGAAAGCCAAGAAGAGACCAGAGGGTGCCAATTCCAACGTGTTCTCCATGTTTGAACAGAGCCAGATCCAGGAATTTAAGGAGGTGGGTACAGCTGTGGAATCATACGCCTGGGTGGAGATTCTCACACGCTAGAAAGAGCCCTTCCCTCGTTCCATACTCCCTGCAAGGACCTCTCAGTTAGGTTGTCTTTATCTTCCCCCAAAACCCCAAATTCAGTCTGAATGTGTGTGTGAATGACTTAAAGAAATTAACTTTTGCTGCTCAAAGTAAAGCATGTGTCTTGTTGAAATGTAGGAAAGAATTTCAGAAATGCACAAAGAATAAAAATGACCTGACTGGGCTTCCCTGGTGGCGCATTGGTTGAGAGTCCACCTGCCGATGCAGGCGACAAGGGTTCATGCCCCGGTCCAGGAAGATCCCACATGCCGCGGAGCGGCTAGGCCCATGAGCCATGGCCGCTGAGCCTGCGCGTCCGGAGCCTGTGCTCCGCAACAGGAGAGGCCACAACAGTGAGAGGCCCGCGTACCACAAAAAAAAAAAAAAAAGACCTGACCTACAATTCTACTACCCAGAGATAATCAGTTAACATTTTGGTATTCACCCTTCCAGTGATTTTTGTTATACATTGGGTTGGCCAAAATGTTCTTTCATTTTCTTCCATAAGATCTTATGGAAAAACACAAACGAACTTTTTGGCCAACCCAAAATATGTACACATTTGTTAAACAAAGCACACTAATCAGTACCTGCTGTTTTTCTTTGAGCAATTCGGCACCAACATTTTCCATAATTTATTTAAACTGCTTCCTATGGTTGGATGTTATACACAGAATGTTGTACTATTATAAATAACACATCTTTGCTTGTATCTCTGGTTATTTCCTTGGGGTAAATTCCTAAAAGCAGAACAGCTGGATCGAAGGAACTTTTTAAAAAAGGAACTAAAACCAAGTATAACCACTGGTCCAAGTTGCCCTCCAGAAATGCTGTGATCATTCTGACTCCCATCAGCACCAAGAGGAGAAAGTGCCTTTCCCGCCACATCTTCATCAACATAGGGCGTTAACGTCTCAGAAGTTATTTTTGTCAATCTGAGAGATGTCTGAGAGTATCTTAGATTTTAATTTTTACAGTCCTCAGTTGTTGGATGCTAGCCGGGTCTGAAACCCTATCACAGTCTATGCGCATGTGCCTTAGTAAGCAAACCTAAGTACCAATTAGGCAAAATTAAGCCACTGCCGCAGACTCAGAAGGATAAACTGAATTAATTTTCCAGCAGTCCTGATGGCTCACACTGAGTCATCCACATTCTCACCTGGCCCTTCAGAGGAAAATACGTTAAAGCTATGATGGAGAGGACACTGTTTTATATAAAAGGGGAAACTGTTTGGGGCTTCCAATGGGACATGAAGACTGGCCCGTGCTGTCCGCACCAACATTCAGATCACAGGAACGCCGTGGCCCATAAGCTGCCAGAGAAAGAGGAATTCCTGGGATGAAATATCATATCTGAACTTGAAATAGTCCCCTTCCATGGAGAAGACTACACCCTCCCTTCTCCCTCACTCTGTCTCAACCTCTGGAATGAGATCAGCTGCTGGGGGTATGACCTGGGGATGCAAATACTTTCAGGAACCAGTTGCTAAAAGAACTAAAAAAACACAGATATAATACATCATTTGTAAATTACCTGGGCGTTCACAAAGCTCTTAGAGTCTCTCTGGAGCCAGCTGGGAAAGATTACTGGCTCTGTTTTACAGATAATGAGGGCTTGCGAGCTGGCGGAGACAGACTCCAGTTTTTAACTTAGTTTTGTTTTTCAATAACAGCTTTATAAAGATATAATTCACGTACCATGTAGTCACCTTTTTAAACTGTACAATTCAGTGGTTATTTAATATAGTCACAGAATTTTGCAACCATCATCACTGTCTAATTTTAGAACATTTTCATCGCCCCCAAAAGAAACCTCATACCCATTAGCAGTCACTCCCCATTTCTCCCGCCCCCCCAGCCCCTGACAACCACGGATCTATTTTCTGTCTCTATGGATTTGCCTGTTCTGGAAGCTTCATAGAAATGGAGTCATATACTATGTGGCCTTTTGTGTCTGGCTTCTTTCAGCATCATGTTTCAAGGTTCATCCATGTTGTAGCATGTGTCAGAATTTCCTTCTTTTTATTGCTAAATGATATTCCATCATGGGGAGAGACCACATTTTGTTTATTCACTCATCAGTTGATGGACATGTGGGTTGTTTCCAGTTTGGGGCTGTTGTGAATAGTGCTGCTGTGGACATTCACCTACAGGTGTCTGTGTGGACATATGTTCTCATTTCTCTTAGGAACACACTGAAGAGTAGAATTGCTGGGTCCTACAGTAACTCTAGGCCTAACATTTTGAGGAACTGCTAGACTGTTTCAGATCTTTGATTCTTGATCTAATGTCCTTCGATGTGCCTTGAAAACCCCAGAGTCCCACTGCCCCCAGCCCTTGGCATAACCTCTAGGGCTCCTCCCCCCAATTTCTCTCGGGCTGACCAGACAACCGCCTCCCTTTCACAGGCCTTCACCATCATGGACCAGAACAGGGATGGCTTCATAGACAAGAACGATCTGAGGGACACCTTTGCTGCTCTTGGTACGTCGCCCCACCAACACCTGCAGGAGGGTCTCCTTATCCCACTCCCGTGAGGGGCAGGAGGTGGGGCCATCAAAAAGGTCAAGAGCTTGTCATTTTCCAAAGAAACAGCTCAACCAAGATTTGTCTTCAAGGCAAATTTCAGAGGATAGGAAAGAAGTGTTTTAGTCTTTGAGTGTCTTCACATGTGTCTTATTTTTCTTTCAAATTAATTTTTGTGTGGATTTGAATGCAATGGCAGTTTACAATAGAAAACTTGGAAAACTCAGAAAAGTATAAAGAGGAAACAACGTTGGCCATTAGGCCACATTCCACTGTTAACATCTCAGCCTCTAAGTTTTTTTCTAGGCATCTCTGTGTGTGTGTGTGTGTGTGTGTGTGTGTGTGTGTGTGCGCGCGTGCGCACGCGTGCGTGTGCGTGAGCATGCGTGCACGTGTGTGTTTAATAGCTGGAATCATTCTATTTTGGATTCAACTTTTAAAATTTAACATCTCAGGAAGATGAGGATGAGTACATGGAGCTGTTTCAAAATATAAGTGTCCAACCTGCCACCACTAACCGCTCCTCGACTCCTAACCCCAGAACTCAGGGCCATGAACAGCTGTGCAGGTTGTGTAGTGAGCAATTATACAGAGTACTATTCATATTTGTAGCCACTGTAGACTTTTACATTTAAAACATAAACTATCTTAAGTTGGGGCGGCTTTTTCTAACTTACACAAAGGTACTTACTATACGGCCTGTGGCAGTGGCTAGAGCAGGTACATCAGAATCTCCAAGGCTGTATGGGTTATAGCAGGTATAATTTGAAAAAGTTCCCTCAGGTAATTCTGATGTCTCTCCCACCTCCAAGTAACAAGGGCTAATTTATAATACAAGCATTTCCCATTGAGTAAAATATTAAAACATCTGTATAAATTGTTCCAGGTTCTGAAGGCACTATTTTAAAAAGTAACTAAACCCTCTTTGGGTTGTTTCCAGTTGTCTGACTTTTATAAACAACACTTTTGAGAACATCTTCTCACGTGAATCTTTGGCCCCATCCACTCCGTCTCTGATTATTTCTAGACAAGATTCCTTGAAGTAGGATTACAAGGGCAAATGCCAGTGTCCTGACAGCTGTTTCTGTCCCAGCTTGGAGTTACTAAGTGTAACTCTTACTAAGTGTAAGTCTTCTGCCCTAGGGCGTGTGAATGTGAAAAATGAGGAAATTGATGAAATGCTCAAGGAGGCTCCAGGTCCAATTAACTTTACTGTGTTCCTACAGATGTTTGGGGAGAAACTTAAGGGTAAGTTCATGTGTATATCTGTGCATCTATGTGTGTATATGTATATCTGTGTATATGTGTCTCTGTGCATCTGTGTATGTCTGTCTGTCTTTATGTGTCTTCATCTTTGGGCATCAATTAAAGCACTGGGAGAACATGTTGGGGTTGGCACATGAAGGCAGAGTAACGTCAGGGGGAAGAAAAAACAATAAAAACAGAAGTTAACAGTGCTCCAAGGCTTACCCTGATCCAGACCTCATGCTAAGCACTTTAAACACATTATATGCATCACCTTATTTAATAGCATCTAGGAGATAGTTTCTATTCTTATCCCAGTCTACAGATGGGGAACTGAAGCTCAGAGACAGACAGTCTCTTGCCTACAGCCACACAGCTACCAAATGCTGGAGTCAGAATTTGAATCCGAGTCTTTCTAAGCCTAGATCCATGCTTGACCTTGGGCTTCCTCAGAAATAACTGGATTCTCAGGACTTCCCTGGTGGCGCAGTGGTTAAGAACCCGCCTGCCAATGCAAGGGACACAGGTTCGATCCCTTGTCCGAGAAGATCCCACATGCTGTGGAGCAACTAAGCACATGTGCCACAACTGCTGAGCCTGCACTCTAGAGCCCGCAAGCCACAACTACTGAGCCTGTGCTCTGCAACAAGAGAAGCCACCACAATGAGAAGCCTGTGCACCGCAACAAAGAGTAGCCCCTGCTCGACACAACTATAGAAAGCCCGCTCACAGCAACGAAGACCCAACACAGCCAAAAAGAAACAAAGAAAGATAGAAAGAACTGGATTCTCAGCCCACTCTTTCAAAACGCCAAGGCTCAGTGCTCAGGAGGCAACAGGACCTCTCCTCCTTACCAGAGGTTCCCAGCCACCCATGGCACATTTTAACTCTGTTTTCTGTTTCAGGGGCAGACCCCGAGGAGACCATTCTCAACGCGTTCAAAGTGTTTGACCCTGAAGGCAAAGGGGTGCTCAGGGCTGATTAGTGAGTGGGATCTGTGGGGGAAGACCTGGGGTTCCTTGCTTCTCCCCCCAGCCCTCTCCACACAGCCGGCTGCAATACCTGCTTTTCTCTCTCTGCAGCATACAGGAGATGCTGACCACGCAGGCGGAGAGGTTTTCCAAGGAGGAGGTAACCGGGCCCTTCGGACACTCTCTGCACCTCAGTTCCTGGCCTCACCCTTCTGGGGACTCCCTCTCCAGACTCTCTTATATAAAACACCCCTGACCCCACACTGAGAGAGAATCTGCTCTTGTTTACTAAGCCCCTATCTCATTTCACTCTGTCAATCACCCTGTGAGGTAGGGACTAGTATTATCGTCATTTTACAGATGGGGAAACTGAGGCTCAGGGAAGCAAAGTCACTTTGCTTTGACTGAAAGGACAACACTAATGAGAAATGCCGGGGCCTGGATTCAAACCTAGGTCTGTCTGACTCCAGGTTCTGTCTTCCTCATAATGCATGGATACCTGGTGAGAGTATCAATTTCCTGATGAAGTGAAGGTGGCATGCAGGGTCACCACATACAGTCGTGTAGGTTATACACTGAACAATCCTCCTGGATGCCCTTAATAATATATACTGCAGAGTATTTATTTGTTGCAATAGTTTTCCAGCAGATGGCAGTAAAGTGTCTTATTATAACTTTTTAGAAATCAGAATATATGACTTTTTCTGGCAGGTGGCAGTAATGTGCCTGGAAGAAGGGGCACTATTGCTAATTCACCGAAGGCCCTGTATAAACAAGCAACTGTCTTGTCAACGTTACTAATGAACCTTAATGAGTCTATTTAAAATAGTCCCGGGCTTCCCTGGTGGCACGGTGGTTGAGAGTCCACCTGCCGATGCAGGGGACACGGGTTCGTGCCCCGGTCCGGGAAGATCCCACATGCCGCGGAGCGGCTGGGCCCGTGAGCCATGGCCGCTGAGCCTGCGCGTCCGGGGCCTGTGCTCCGCAACGGGAGAGGCCACAACAGTGAGAGGCCCGCGTACTGCAAAAAAATAAAAAATAAATAAAATAAAATAGTCCCTTATAGCCTCTCTGGCCTGATTCCATAAAGTTTCACATTTTACTAAAAATTTTATTTGGATCTCCCCCTCAAAACTCAAGCAGTTGAAAGAGTCTGCCTTTCAACTCTCACCAGGCTTTGGGACTTTGGACAAGCTCCTTAACCTCACTGTGCCTCAATTTCCTCATCTGTAAAGTGGGGACAATAATAGAATCTACTTCATAGTACACTGTGAGGATTAAATGAGTTCACATGTATAAAGTGCTGATATGTGATAAAGGCAATATAAATGTTATCTATTATTAACCCCAAATTAAAAAAAACATAACTAGCCAATACTTTTTAAATGTAGAAATTGCACATTCTAAAATATTTAATTTCTAGTTTCCCTCAAAGAGTCTGACCTCCTTGCCCATGTGGACACATTAACTGGCCCTGAGCAGTTGTGACCTCTGTAGATGGACTAGTCTCCATTTAGCCACAGTCCCCACCAGGCCCACCTTGCTCCCCTACATAACCTGCCTGCCCCTTTGCACACTTGAGTTTGCGATCCCTTCTTTCCCCATCGCAGGTTGGTTCCCGGGAACATCCCTGCAGGATGGCCCTTGGGGTTGGCACCTGTGGAAGAGCTACAAAGGGCAAGGAAGCAGGAGGGCACGGAGGGATATGTCCAACGCAACCCATGTCCTCCAGGCCCCCAGCTGCCTCTCCACTCGGGCCGCCCTGCACACAGCCCTCCCCCCTCCACTGCCCCTCCCCATGTCCTCAGCATGTCTTGCTGGTTCGTTGCAGATCGACCAGATGTTTGCCGCCTTCCCCCCTGATGTGACTGGCAACTTGGACTATAAGAACCTGGTGCACATCATCACCCATGGAGAAGAGAAGGACTAAGGGAGGGGACTGCCTTTGGGTGGGTGGATGGGGGGGCGTCCCTGCCCTCTTCTCACCTTGCCCAGTAATGCCACCACCCCTGCCCCTGGCCTGTTGGCTGTGTGGCCGCCTCATTTATCTACCTCCATCTTCTTCACAGCCTGGGTGCCTTAGAGATACCATGTGGCCACACAGCCAGCAGATGGAAATCCATCCAGAGGCCATGTTCAAATAAACAGGAGGTTGTGTATTTGTTTATGGTGTGTCCTTGAGTATGGAAGACCCTTTGCTAGTTCCCATGAAGGTGGTGTATGAGCTAGTGATGGCCCTGCTGTCATTATTATTGAATCTTAGTGACTCTGTAAGATAGACCTTCAAGGACTTCCCTGGTAGTCCAGTGGTTAAGACTCCATGCTTCCACTGCAGGGCCACGGGTTCCATCCTTGGTCGGGGAACTAAGATCCCGCAGGCTGCACAGCGTGGCCAGGAAAAAAAAAAATAGACCTTCACAGCCACTCAGGACTATTTCTATGAAAGTCCACATTTTACTGGAATGCTAACCAGAGGACCACAAACCTTTCTTTCAAAGAGTTCGAGCACTAGTAGAGCCTAGCTTCCCCGGTGTACTTTCCTTTAGGATGCCACTGGAGTGCTTCTCCCATAGATGTGTTTAGGCCCCGGGATAAGTTAAGAAGAAGAGGCCCCACATGCACACTGCCAAAAAATCACATCCATTAACTGTAAGAGGTTAATTTCTAATTTCATATAAAGTAGAAGTTGTCTGTATTTCTCTCCTGGCAAATTAGGGGAGGGACACAGACATACATAGATAATGACTTCTGACCCTGCCTGGGGTCTAGGAACTAGGCCTAGGTGTGAGTTGACTCTTGATTATGAATGATCAAAATCATTGTTGAAACACTGAGGTCTGTTTTGGCTGCAAGAATCCCAACTTAGGAGACAAATGAGTTCACATAACTGAGAAGTCTGAGGGCTTCAGGCACAGCTGCATCCAGGAGCTCAAACAGTACCAACAGAACCTGAGGAGGCCTCTCCACTGCTCTGCTTTCTTTCATGTTGCTCTGCTCCCAGTGGTGACAGAACGGTCACCAGCAGTTCTTAGCTCTTGTCTATCCCCACAGAAATCCTAGTGGAAAGAAGGCACCTCCCTCTCTCCCAGCTCCACACAAATCCCAGAACAGGGCCTATGGGATACCTGAACTAACTCCGAAACAGGTGTAGTGCTCTGACTGGCAAACTTGGTCACACAATTAACTCTTGTGTTGGGGTTGAAACCAGCCCCTTCCAAACCACATGGCCTGAGGATGGGAGGGGCCGTTCCCGAAAGGAAAATCCAAATGCGTTTTAGGAAGAAAGGGGAGTGGATGCCGGGCACTCTAAGTTTTCAAGAGAACCCCAAGAACCCAGGACACAGCCAAAGCGAATGATGTGATGGAAACAAAGGGCTGAAACTGGGAGTGGGAGTGGCAGCTGGGGTCGACCAGGGGGTATGAGGGGGTCCAGGTGGTTGAAGGAGTCAGAACTGGAGCGAGTCTTCAAGGTTCAAGAACAACACCAGAGCCCCCAGAGGAGGAGCTCAGGGTCAGCTCCAATGACATCACTTGCTGGGAAGGGGGGTCCCTTTCAAAGCCAACAGCAAGCTGGGAAGGCAGGGACTCAGGGGCCCCCCACGCCATGATGACCCATCATGATCCAAACCCTACAACAACCCATATCCCCCACGTCCGGAACCTGTGACCTGGGGCTCCTACAGAGACACGGCCAGGCCCGGGAGAGGCCCCAGCCCAGAGCGCTCGAGTGGAGTTTGTGTTTCTGGGCAAGACACTCTGGACACAGCTCCACAGTGACACACTCATCCACACCACACACACACACACACACACACACACACACACACACACACACACACACACACACACACACACACACACACACACACACACACACACACACACAGCCTCCAAGGCTCCTGGTTCCCACCTGTGAGCGTCTGCCGCACCCCATGTGGTTCCAGGACGTGAAATCAGTATTTTGGCTCCTAGCTGTGGTGACCTCACACCACTCTTGTCCCCTTGCTGGCTTTGGAACTCGACCCTCCTGCTCCTCTACCCCATCCTGGGGTGGCTCCAGCACCCCAGTCTCTTAGTAATGAATGTGAAGAGGCACCGGGGTTACGGAACAAAACATTTACTCTCTCTGGTTATGGTACAAACATGGCCATGTCCACCTCAGACTGTTAACTTCTTCTTGGGCCTCAGATCGTCCCCCTTTTCAGGCACGCTGTCCATGTGTAAATCCCTGTTTCTAGACTCTCTTGCAGTGTAGTGGCTGAGCACCATTTGCCGAAGGCTGCTGTGGTCCAGGGGTTGGTCCACTGTGCCAAAGATGGGACTAGTGTGAGGAATTTGGAAATCAAACCCAGCACAGCAGGGGGTGGGCTTCCTTCCCAGGGACAGTGCCTCTCTGCCCTGTTCAAGGATATCCAAGCCTAGTTTGGTGTCCCTCCATAGTGCTGGGGGTTGGAGTGTAAAAATTCTCAAAGTCCAGGGAGGGGGAGGACAGGCAGAGATGTACTGCTCAGGTATGGCCAGACAATAACTGTTTTTTTCTCCAAGATGAGGATGTAAAAATGAGTTTGGTTTAGTATCAAGGAGATAGGGTAACCACGTGCCGCTGCTCAGGATGTAGATTGCACAAAGACACCTGTTTCTACAGGGCTGAAATCCAGCCCCCCACTTGATTGCCAAGCCATGTCTACCCATCAGGGGCTCCTTTTCCTAATTAATCTGCCCAGAGGGGCTTGCCTCTTCTAATTCACACATACAAGCCATAGAGGCTAGTGGGCTAAGAGAACCTAATGTTTATCAACATTCCCTTGAACGGAAATAAGACAACATCTGTACATTCCTGACCTTGTGAGGACAGTGTTCTCAACAGCTGTGCCCTGCCACCCTCCTCCTTTAAGCACTCAAAGGGCCAAGGGAAGCTGTGCTAAGGTGGCTGACATCAGCCCCAGTTTTCACTCCTGCTAAGTCTCAGGTGCCTTGAATAAATCAAACAGGAGATGTGTGTACGCCTGTGCACCTGTGCATGAGCGCCTGTTGGCCATCCCCTCCCTCCCTCCTTGGCACACCTGCACAATTGAAACGTTGCTCACAGAAGAGGGGCAGCTTTTCAAAATACCAATTTTTTTCCTCTGATTACTCAAGTCATGCAAGGTCATTTTAAAGAAAATTCTAAGCAATACAGAATTAACTTAGAAATGCAAAGTTCTCTGCAAACCACCACCCAGAAATACCCACTGTAAGTCAGCAGTATACATCCTCTTCGTTTTTATATGTATCATCAAGATAACTTCCTCCTTCCCTTCCTCCGCCTCCTCCTCCTCCTCCTTCCTTCTCTCTCTCTCCCCCTCCCTTTATTATAAATCAGGTTGTGAAGGGCTGTCCTGTACACTGCACGATTTTTAGCAGCATCCCTGGCCACTAGATGCCATATATACATGTCAGTTCATGTCAGCCCACTGCATTCTTTTTAGTGGCTGCATAGTATTCCATGGCATGCATGGGTGAACTATAACTTATTTAACCAATCTCTAACGGGTGAGCATTTCAGTCATTTCCAGTTCAATCACCCTCCTAC
Source organism: Grampus griseus (assembly GCF_964374135.1). Classification (NCBI taxonomy): domain Eukaryota; kingdom Metazoa; phylum Chordata; class Mammalia; order Artiodactyla; family Delphinidae; genus Grampus; species Grampus griseus. Next base: position 8,823,413 of record NC_139006.1, on the reverse strand, counting down.
TTCCATCTTTAACCCTCGAATAAGTTTTTCTTTGAAGGACCAATCCCCACAAGTGAGATTACAGACTCAACATGTGTATCTGAAACCGTAGGTAATCATTAGTCAACCCCATTTCACCTGTAACCTGCCTTCACTAAGCAAGGTCGTTTTAATTATTGCTACAAAAGACTTGCTTGTCCTCCAAGCAGCATTTAGCCTAAACAATGTGTTTGCCTGAGCTGTTTTCCAGGAGCTTGGATTCAGCTATGTCTAGTTCTAGGTGAGCTGGTTAACACTGGAAGGAACCACCAATCCTTTAACTGGGCACGTGCGAGTGTCACTGGATGACCTCTTGAACGTGCAGAGGCCCACAGCTTAGTTACACCGGCACAGAACCCCGATTACCGCACCGTTTTCCAATTGCCTTTCCTCACACTCCCCACACCTCGGACCACCCTGCTTCTTTATTCTTTATCCCATAAATACCCGAGCCCCTTGCTTTCAGGGAGGTGGATTTTGGATGTTTGTTCTCCCATCTCATCTCCTCGCTTCGCTGCCTTGTGAATAACGCCCCCTCTCAGCTGCAACCCTCCACTCTCAGCGTTTGGCTTGCTGCATATCGCAAAAACCGAAACTGGCTCAGTAACATAACCATTTCTCAGACTTCCCGAACGTGTTGCCAAACTGCCCTCCAAAAACTATGTGGGGCCGATTATATCCCCACCTTCGGAGAGAAGGGCAGACCCCCACGAGGGGGAGTATCATGAGCTTCAGCCTCCAAAAGCAAAGATCAATGTGCAGGCGCCCGCAGGGCCACAGTTCAGCTCTGGCGTGAACCATCTCGGGCACTTCAACCACGGGGTTGGGGGATGTGGATGGGGCTGAGGAAAGGAGGTCACAGATGGAGGAGCGAGTCTCAAGAGCATAGGGTGAAGGTGGGAGCCAGGATCAGGAAATCTCCTGTGCCCATAACTTGACAACCTGGAAATTTTACACATTTTAAGGTTCATCAAATGGTCACAAAGTTGTTGCAATTTTTTTAAAGTACCCAGGATAACTAAACTTCAGAATCTGTGGCTGAGTCATTGAGCAGTAGAAAGAGAAGTCCGGGAAGAAAGAACTCACCTCCATCCAACCTGTCACTAAAGGGGTCAGCCCCGAGCACGGGGGGGATGACCTTGATGGGTTCTGCAGACTTGAGGAGGGCAGAGCCACCCCAGAAGGGGTTGATGAAGGGTGGTGGGACGTCCATCTCCGCCACTTCCATTTCCATGATCCGCTTGTAGGATTCTAACAGCAGCAGGTCGTTGGTCTTCTTTTCAATGATGGCTGGAAAAAAATAAACAGAACCAAGAGGGCTGCTGGGAGGCCGGAGTCCCGGGGCGGTGGGGGCGGGGGTGGGGGTGGGGGGGCTAGAGGTTGCGCCTCCTGCTGGAGATGAATGGTAGCAACAGGGAGTGGAGCAGGTCATGAGCTCCTATAGACAAGGCTTTCTCTTGGGTTACATCACACGTTCCCTAGTGGGCACAATTTGGTTCTTGAGAAGCAAAAATAATCTGACTCTTTAATATATAAAGTACAGATATACATACGAGACATAAACAGTTATATGGTATATGAACTGTATTAAAATTCCACAAGGCGGAGCAGTTGGGAAAAGAATGTCTAAAAAGGCTCCTTAGGGCTTCCCTGGTGGCACAGTGGTTGAGAATCCTCCTGCCAAGGCAGGGAACATGGGTTCGAGCCCTGGTCCGGGAAGATCCCACATGTCGCAGAGCAACTAAGTCCATACGGCACAACTACTGAGCCTGAACTCTAGAGCCCGCGAGCCACAACTACTGAGCCCACACACTGCAACTACTGACACCCGCACACCTAGAGCCAGTGCTCTGCAACAAGAGAAGCCACAGCAATGAGAAGCCCGCACACTACAACGAAGAGTAGCCCCTGTTCTCCGCAACTAGAGAGAGCCCGCGTGCAGCAACAAAGACCCAACACAGCCAAAAATAAATAAATAATTTTATTTTTTAAAAAAAACTTTTAATTAAATAAAAATATAAAAAGGCTCCTTAGGGGACAATAATGAAAAGAAGATTGAGGAACACTGGGTTACACTAAAAATTGGGAGCCCTGGGCAAGCTCTGCCTTAAACTATGGTTTTTTCCTCAGTGCTGTCTCTGAGTTTGAGGGAGCTGCCCTTCCCACCGTGTTTCATAGCCTTATGGAGTCACCAGAATAATTCATTCATTCATTTATTCATTCATTCCACAAATTATTATTGGATGCCTATCATGCCAGGCATGGTGTTACAGTGCATGGAAGAAAAACAAAATGACGATAAACAATAACAGAGGTGCAGTCCCTGTCCTGATGAAGCACATAAGCTTCAGTATGAATGGGGGGACGGAGAGAAAGGCAAGTTCAGCAAATAAATACACGTATCCCTCACTATCCAGATGCCTATTATCTGAATTCAGTAACTACTGGATCTGGATAATTTTTTTGAAAAAAACTCACACAACCCATACCGTTTCTATTCTCTCTGAAAGTCAGGAACCAAAAAGATTTGCATCTGAACCTTGCTATTGGATCTCAAGAACCTCATAGATTCAGATAATGAGAATTACCTGTACATAGAGACAAACTGGGTGAGTATTAAATAATAGGACTGCTGTAAGAGTGAATAATAGTGGGTAGGGGAGGACCAGCTTCATATGGGGCAGCAGAGGGAGGCCTTGCTGGAGGGAGGGCATTTAAACTGAGATCTGAGAATGAGGAGGAACTGGGCATGGGATGAGTATCCCAGGAACAGCCCATGCAAAGGCCCTGTGGCGGGGATGAGTTGGGGGAGGGATTTGAAAATACAGAGAGGAGGGGCTTCCCTGGTGGCGCAGTGGTTGAGAGTCCGCCTGCCGATGCAGGGGACACGGGTTTGTGCCCCGGTCCGGGAAGATCCCACATGCCGCGGAGCAGCTGGCCCCGTGAGCCATGGCCGCTGAGCCTGTGCATCCGGAGCCTGTGCTCCACAACGGGAGAGGCCACAACAGTGAGAGGCCCGCGTACCGCAAAAAAAAAAAAAAAGAAAATACAGAGAGGAGAGCACTGTGGCTGAATGTGGTGAGAAAGGAGGGAGAGCAGGACAAGAGATGATGAAAAATGTAAGTAGGGGCCAGGCTATAAAGAACCTGATAGGCTGTGGGTAAGAAAGAGTTAACGCAGCAAAGCCTGACTGCTCTTAGAAAGGGCTGCTTACCAGATTGGCCCTTGGATAGCATCAGGGAATTTGCATTTCAGGAAGGTCCCCACTACCATTAACTGTTAAAAGAGTGGCTCATCATATTTAAACTGTGGTATAAAAAATGTGATTTATGCTGAATACTCACTATTCTTTCTGGGAGTCTGGAATTTGGGTATGTGTCATGCTGGAGGTGCCTATATGATGAGCCCCCAATCCAAACCCTGGGCAATGAGTATCCAGTGAGCTTCTCTGGTTGACAACATTTCACTTGTGTTGTCACAACCCATTGCTGGAGGAATTAAGCTCATTCTGTGTGAACCCACTGGAAGAGGAACCTTGCTCCTGGTTTCCTCCAGACTTCACCCCAAGCCCCTTTTTCCTTTGCTGATTTTGCTTTGTATCCTTTTGCTATAATAAATCAGGACCATGAATATGACTATATGCTGAATCCAGGAGCCCTCCTAGTGAATCACTGAAACTGGTGGGAGGGAGGTGTCTTGGGAACCTCTCAAAAACAGATTGTATTAAGAGCCTTACATTTTATTCTAAGAGTAGTGGAAGCCATTCATTCTGAATTGTCATGATCTCTGTAGGTGCATCCTCCCTCTCTATCCTGAGTTCAAGGCCTATGCCTAGAAATGTATGTTATAGTTAATAGGCATTTGCTACATGCCAGGCACTGCTCTGAGCCCTTTATTTCTTCTTTTCCAATCTAAATGCCTTTCATTACTTTTTATCGCCTTATTTCCTTATCGAGGACCACCAACACAATATTGAATAGGAGTTGCGAGAGCAAACATCTTTGCCTTGTTCCTGATCTTAGAAGAAAAACATTCAGTTTTTTCACCATTAAGTATGAGGTTAGCTGTAGGTGTTTTTGTAGATGCCCTTTATCAGGTAAGAAAGTTTCCTTCTAGTTCTAGTTTGTTGAGAGTTTTTATCATGAATGGATGTTGAATTATGTCAAATACTTCCTTCTGCATCTATTGAGATGATCATGTACTATTTCTCTAAGAACTACTCTTTTATTTAATCCTCCCAATATTTTTTTGGATGAAAAAACTAAAGCACAGAGAGGTTCAGAAAGTTGCCCAAAGTCACACAGCTAGTAAGAGTAGAACCAAGATTTGAACCCAACCAAGCTGGCTTTAGTGCCCATATGCTTCACCACCAGGCTCACTACCTCCAAAAGAACAAGTCCTTGGGTCTGGTCATAGAAATCTCTGGAAAAGGTTGCTACCCCAGCTCGACTCACCAAAGTACTGTGGGAGGTTGGTATCAGTGATTTTCCCTGTCTCCCCTAACTGCACCAGGATCTTGGTGGCATCACAATTTACCTTCTTAAACAGATTCTCAACCGAGTTCTTGAGATACTCCAAGGTCTTGTTGATCTCCTTGTAGTTGTTCTCATACATATCTGCCTGCTCCATGGTCTTCTTTAGTTTCTCCTGTGGCAGACCCCAATTCCCATTCAGGTCAGCCAGGTCATCACCCTGGGCTCAGCCCTCACATGACAGCTTTTGCTGGCGATGAGGATTTAGGACCCTCTGGAGCCAGGATCTCCAAAGTGCAGGTCTGCAAACCTCTAAAGGGGTGCGAGATCAATTTAATCATTAAATTGGCCTCAACCCACATTTTTTTAAAAAATGAAATAAAATGATCAGAAAAGAAAGGAAGAGAAAATACTAACATGCATTGCAGGTAGTGAGGGTAGTTATTGTTTAATGTAAGTTTTGTTTACTTACATATGTGTATGTGTGTCTACATGTGTACTGGATTACAGTATTTTTAAAAAGCTGGTGACTCATTTTTTAAAAATGGCCCACAGGAAGGAATATATTTTACATTGCAGCCCAATACTTATATACGTGTGTGTATTTTTATATATTTATCTAATCAAATGAAATTATAGATTCACAAATCATATTCTTATTGTGTGTTCTAGTATTTTCCATTCTGTTCTGTTCTATTCTATCTTGTTTTTTTTTTTTTTTTTTTTTGCGGTACGCGGGCCTCTCACCGCTGTGGCCTCACAGGCCCAGCGGCCATGGCCCACAGGCCCAGCCACTCCGTGGCACATGGGATCCTCCAGGACCGCGGCACGAACCTGTGCCCCCCGCATCAGCAGGTGGACTCTCAACCACTGCGCCACCAGGGAAGCCCTCTTGTTATTTTTAAATGCTGGTGCAATCCAACAAACCAATTTCACCACTCAGTTTAAATCACATTAGAGCACAGTGGTTCTCAAAGTGGGGTTCCAGGACAAGCAGCATCAGTTTCACCAGGGAACTTGTTAGAAATGCAGATTCCTGGGATCCAGTCCAGACGGAATGAATCAGAGGCTCTGGGGGTGGGCCTGGCAATCTGTATTTAATGCAGGTGATCCTGATGCATGATAAAATTTGAGAACTTCTGTGAGTCCACTGGATCACAATTTTGGCTTCATATTGGTATCACGTGGGAGTATTTAAACATTTGCTGCCCAAACTCCAGCCTCAGAGATTTAGACATCTTGGTCTGGGATGCAGCCTAGGCATCAGGAATTTTAAAGCCTCCGAGGTGATTCTGACTTGCAGCCCAGACTGAGAATCGCTGCTCTGGGATGAGTGCTTCAGTGGCTTCCTGCCTGTCACTCTGAGTTCTCAGCTTGCAAAGGTGAACTGGGCCCTGTTCCCACCAGCTCCGTACAGACCATTCCAAATAAGGATCCCAAAGGGCCCTATTCACACCCCCATTTTCCAGGTGAGGAAACTGAGGCTCTAAGGAATACAGCTAGGAGAGGGAAGCCATGGTTTGAACTGTCTCTCAACCACCACACCAGGCAGCTTCCTCCATCCCAAACACTGGAATATTCAGTTCCCAGGGCTGCATTTCCTCATATGACAGCAAGAGCCCCCCCTCATTCTAAAGGTGCATTAAAAGATCACATGGTTGAGAATTCCCTGGTGGTCCGGTGGTTAGGACTCTGTGCTTCCACTGCAGAGGGCATGAGTTCAATCCCTGGTCACGGAACTAAGATTCTACAAGCTGCGCGGCATAGCCAAAAAAAAAAAAGATCACATGATTAAAAACATTTCTTAAAGCCTGATGTGACAGTGACAACACATGTCCAGCACCTAAAATGTTCCAGGCATATTACACACATCATCTTAACTTATCCTCACAACTGCCCCAGTTTTCAGATGAGGAATATTGAGGTCAGAGAAGAAAAGTGAACTTGTGTTTAGCTCCTCTGTATTGAGTTGTCTAATACCTGACCATGGGCACAACTCTTTATTTGGACAATTATTTGGTAACAAGATGATGGTGATTTGAGGTTTTATTGACTTACAGGATAAACAACAATAATGATAGCTATGTTTATTGCTCTCTGCCCTGCACTGTGCCAAGCGTGTACATTGCAGTATCTTATTCAATCTTCACGGCCCTACAAAGTGAGTACAATTTTTAATCCCCACTTTACAGGTGAGACACAGAGCCTCAGAGAGGTTAAGTCACTTTCTCAAAGTCACACAGCCAGGAAGCAACTCTTCTGGGAGTCATACCCAAGCATTTGTTCCCAGGGCCTGGTTGCTTAACTCCTATGCAAAACCCTCCCATTAAAGGACTGGTCTCACCACTTCTCCCAGAGGGGAGGATGAAATGGAAGTTAAGTGGAAAGGTTCCAAGAGTAGAGGAGATGGAAGCGATCTTTAGCAGGGGGGTAAGAAAAGTGGGTTCTAAGTGAGCCCATTGCTATTAAGACAAATTCTCTTGCTTAGAGTATTTGCATTTGAAAAGAGGTTCCAGGAGTTCCTACTAAAGCCAAAGGAACAAAGAGCTGCTGGAGGGCTTCAGGCAGAGGTCTTCAGGGGGAGATGCTTGGGGTTGCCTGGTCAGCCTTCCCAAACTGTGTCCCCCTTTAGGCCTTCAAAACCCCAAGAGGCAGAACAGCACAAGTCCCAACCCCAAGGAAGCATTTGGACACTGGATGGCTCAAAGCCGAGGATGTGGGACCCCAAGCATGTGTCCAACTTAAGGAGAGTCTCCTTGAACTTGGGCCCTGCCTGCAAGTCTACATTCCCCATCCCCGAGTCCTGGGAGAGGTTGCTGAGCCTGAGAGGTGCTTTGCTGCCCTCCAGTGGCGCATGAGAGAATGGCATGGCCAACCCTTTCTGCCACCTGCATGCCAAGAGTAGAAATAAGCCACAGAGAAAGGAAGGGAAATGACCAAGGATTGTAGTTCCTGGGCCAGGAACTACTGGATTAGAACAGGGCTTTGCAGTCAAACTTTCTGGTCATATCTTTGCCAGACATTTGCTATCCATTCTCCCCTTATACCTTAATAGCAAAATGCTGATTGTATTTGGGGTGGCAATGTGCCGGCTAAAAGTTATATCTCCAACCCTCCTTTGCAATAGGGATGGCCAGTGAGACATAGATACAGAAGTCACTGGCTGAGAATTCAGGGGAAAAACTTTTAAGCTGACTAACTCAATTAGCAAGGCCTTTTTTTCCTTCCCTACTTTCTCTCTGCTTGGAATGTGTATGTGATGGGTGGGCCATTGGCAGCCATAATACAACCATGAGGCATCCTTGAGAATGTAAGCCACACACTAAAGATGGAAAAACTGAAAGGAGAAGGCTGGGTTACTGATGACATAATGACCAGCCCTGAAGTGTTTATCTCCAGATTTATGTTTTAACAAAGTAAATAAACTTCTATTGCTTAGGCCACTGTTATTTTGGGTCCCTATTATTAGCAGCTGAATGCAATGCAAAGCTCATGCAGTATCCCAGCTCCATGATGTTGGCGATTACTTCCCTGAACCTCAGTTTCCTCATCTGTAAAATAGATCATACCACCTACCTCATAGAGCTGTTGTGAGGATTAAATGAGATAATGCAAGCAAAGCACTTAGCCCAGTGCCTAGTATGTAGTAATGGCTCAGGAAATGTTTGTAATTACTATTATTGATTGAGAACAGGCCATAGCCAGGACAAGGGGGAGAGAGAATAAAAGACTGAGGCAGAGATCTGTCTGGAATTTACCAGCCTGGGATGAAATTATAGGCACAAGGGCCTGAGATAGGTTCCCTGAAGTGGGAGAGTCTTTAAAATGGACAAAGAGAGCCTCAGGGACAAAATTCTGCAGCAAGATCTGTAGCAGAGGCTGCCTGTAACAAAAGGTCGGGACATGTCAAGACATGACCCAGGCCAGTAGATAGTCATGGGGCAGACATCTTCCTCCTCCTGAGAACCAACTGACAGGTCACCTGACAGACAATGGAGACTCCTGCATCCCTCCCTCCCCACCCTGGTCTTACCTCCAGCTGTCTCAGGATGGAGCAGCTGTCCTCATGTGATGATTTCTGCTGGGATTGCGAGCGGATAACCTCATTCTGCTCAGGAGAGAACCAGACCATAAGGAAAAGCAAGTGCTCCCCTGCCCAACATACCTAAAAATAAGCCAATGTCTCGAGGCGTTGGTGAGGATTTAAATTATCCATTTCAAGTAGCTCCAGAACCCCTGGACCCCTCTTATGTCCATGGGGGTTCTTTCTGATGTTTCTGAATTAAAAGGAGGATGTAGGCATGAGCAGGTGGGTGGTTCATCCTTTCTGGAGAATTGTGTATAATCAGTAGGATTTGCTGCAATGGTGGCAATGTTCTATCTGTGCCGTCCAGCACTGCAGCCACTAGCCACGCATGGGCACAGAGCACTTGCAATGTGGCTAGTCCCACTGAGGAACTCATTTTTTAATTTAATTTAAATTGATTTAAACTTAAGTTGCCCCATGTAGCTGATGGTTATGGTAATGGACGGGCAGCTCCAGAGCAGGGGTTCTCAAGCTCTAGCATGAATCAGAATCACCTGGGGGTTTGTGAAAACACAGATATCCGGGCCCCACACCAGAGGTTCTGATTCAGTATGTCTGCGTGAGGCCCACAAATGTGCATTTCTCGCAAGTTCCCAGGAGATGCTGCTGGTCCAGGGACTAGATTTGAGAACTCCTGGGCTAGAACAGTGTGTCCAAATGTAAAAGGCAAGCACCCTTTTTTTTTTTTTTTTTTTTTGCGGTACGCGGGCCTCTCACTGTTGTGGCCTCTCCCATTGCAGAGCACAGGCTCCGGACACGCAGGCCCAGCGGCCATGGCTCACGGGCCCAGCCGCTCCACAGCATGTGGGATCCTCCCGGACCGGGGCATGAACCCGTGTCCCCTGCATCGGCAGGCGGACTCTCAACCACTGCGCCACCAGGGAAGCCCAGCAAGCACCTTTTGATGGGGCAATACCATCTCTAGGAGTCTGTCCCATGGAAACAATAGGACATGTGGGCAAGGTGGCCACTCAAGGCTGTCCCTTGTGCTATTATCTGTAATCTCCGTTAGGGACAACCTACATGTCTACCGGTTGGGGATCGGTTAAGTAAACGATGGTACATTTACATTGTGGGGGGGAAAGGGTCTCAAATTAAAATATGGTTTAGGGCTTCCCTGGTGGCACAGTGGCTGGGAGTCTTCCTGCCAATGCAGGGGACACAGGTTTGAGCCCTGGTCCCGGAAGAGCCCACATGCCACGGAGCAGCTAGGCCCATGCGCTGAAAGTGCTGAGCCTGCGCTCTGGAGCCCGTGAGCCAAAACTACTGAGCCCACGTGCCACAACTACTGAAGCCCGCGTGCCTAGAGCCCGTGCTCCGCAACAAGAGAAGCCACTGCAATGAGAAGCCCGCGCTCCTCAACGAAGACCCAATGCAGCCAAAAATAAATTAATTAATTTTTTTAAATATATGGTTTAAATGCAGATTCCTGGCTTATTCTCAGAGAATCTAGGTTTGTAGGTATGGGATAGGGCCTGGGGAATCTGTTCTTTTACGAAGAATTTTGTGATACTACCACAGAGCATCTAGGGTCTCCAGAAGCCACTGAAAAGAACATAGAAGATGTTGGGCAGTATCTATGATGAATTGTTGAAGAAAAAAGTTTATTAAACAGCACGAACTATCTAGTATACACCCAGCACTATAAGTGGGCATCTAGGGGAGTGTGTGTATGTATGTGTGTGTGTGCGCACGCACGGACACATGCTTAAGTGCACACTGCCTTCGTAAAGCAATGTCACCAAAATATTTATTGGCAGTGTCTCTGAGTGGTGATATTTTGGTGACCTGTACTTTTTCCTTATATTTTTCTGAATTACATTTTCCCACAGGCATAGCTACTTGCACATGACCCCACATTCAGGAAACAGTGACATTGCAAAAGGAAGGGCTCCCCTCAGTCTCCCCTGAGCACAGGGACCTCAGAGGAAAGAGTAATGAATTCCCAGAGGAGGTGACATCTGTCAAGACTAATGAGCGGTATTGCATCAGAAGAAAAGTGGGAGGGGCGGGGAATAGCATGAGGAAAGCCTCAGAGGAAGGAAATGCAGGGGGAAGCTGGGACTGGCAGCTGATGAGAGTGCCTTGGGGGTCATGATGGGAGCTGAGCATGCAGGGGCAGGTTGAAGCCAAATTTTGAAGGGACTGGAGTGTCACACTAAGGAGTTTAGACTCTCTCCTGTGCAGACAGTTACAAAGGCTGGTTATGTGTGTTCTGCGGAGCAAGTAGTCCAGGGAGCCAATTAAGTTTGGGAAATTATGGATTCAACAAGGTAGTTTCTTTACTGTAGGATTTGTCAGAGCCTTTATTATGCTCATATATATCAACTCTCTCCAAGATTAGTTTACCATCTCTCCTCAATTCTATGAAGCTGTTGATTAACAGGGGTCAGCCAGCTTTTAAGGCAAAAGGCCAGATTGTCAATATTTTGGGCTTTGCAGCCCACATATGGTCTGTCTTGCATACTTTGTTTCCTTACAACCCTTTAAAAATGTGAAACCATTCTTGGCTCATGGACTGTACAAAAACAGGCCAAAGGGCATATCTGGCTGTGGCTATAGTTTACTGAACTCTGGATTATAAGACATACCATGGATTTTAAATGTCACTTATTGGGGGTGAGGGGACATGAACACATTAAGTGTATGTATCAACTGGAAGACAAATACCAATTTCAGGAAGGTTAAAATGTAGGGGGGAAAACACTGGGGGAATATAGTATTTCCTAAACTTTTTTGACTTGAAGCCCTTTTTTCTGCAGAGTATCTCAAGGAGTGTTCCAAGGAACCCGCTTTGGGGAAGGCTGCTGTGGGAGCAGGTGGGCCCCTGGCCTGGGGAAGAAGAGGTGCCCTGACCTGGATTCTCTCAGTCTTCTTGTGCATCATCTTGATGTCATTGTTGAGCTCTGTGACATACATGAACTGAGCAAAATTCTTCTCCTCCTTGGCCAGAAACTCCTCGATGAGCTGATTCAGGTTGCCATTCTTTGTCAGCTTCAGCAGCAGGAGGTGAGCCACCTCATAGCTCTCAAAACTCTCACCCTTGTTCTTCTTCCCATGCTTCTTTGCCTTGAGAGCTAGAAAAGGAAGAACTGGCAACCATGAGTCTGAAAGGGAAGCCGCTCAGAGTAGTGCCCCGTGGAGGGATGTGCTCCATAGCGTTATCATTGTGCCCTGGGGAGGGGGCTAGACTTTCCCATGAGATGGAGTGGAAGCTTCCCTCCTTAGCCACTTCACGAATATCTAATTGATAGTCTACTATGTTCCAGACACTGTGCTGGGCTCCATAGCTACAAAATCACTGCTCCACAGAGCTTTTAGTGGAGGAATCAGCCACAAAGAGAAAAGAAAAAGAGATAGCCAAGTAAACAGAAAAAGAAATCCAATAATTACCATTGTGGCCCAGGCAATGGAGGAGATGTAGTAGGTGCTGTGATGGGGTAGCTGCTTGGCCAGGGAAGGAGGTGACGTGAGCAGGATGAAGGCCGGGGAAGCCCTCTTGGCAGAGGGCCTTAAGCAGTCTCAGGGCTTGGCAGATTCAAGGCATTAGAACAAAGAAAGTTCTCCAAGCCTTGCTCCCCAGCCTGATGCCTGCAATAGCCCCACCTCTCCTGAATCCAGCCTTGTCTCTCTGATTTGGCCTCCACATGGCAATCGGAAGGATCTTTCTAGATCTTCCTAGGCACATCTGGCCACATGACCCCTTTTCATGTGTGGCTCCCTACTGTCCCTGGGATGAAGCTGAAGTTTCTCGGCATAATTTAAGATCTGATCCCCTCTAACCCTCAGTGCCTGGTCACTATCAGACTCAGTCACTAGTCTGCCTAAATCTTCTGATAGCTTCCCACCACACTTAGAATCAACGTGAGCTCCCTGTGCAGCCTATAAGGGCCTGTGTGGTCTGGCTCCTCCTCACCCCTCCAATTTCATCTCCTACCACTCTCCTGTTGGCATCAACTCACTCCAGCCACACTGGCCTCCTCTCTGTTCTAGAAATATGCCTACCTCACTCCCACCTCAGGGCCTTTACACCTGCAATTCCTTCTTCCTGGGATGTGCTTCTCCCAGTCTTCCATGTGGCTGGTTCTCTCCTATCATTCAAGTCTCTGCCCAAACAGCACCTCCTCCAAGAGGCCCACCCTGACCACCCTAGATAAAGCAGCCCCTGGTTACTCTCTGTCAATTATCCTGTTTTGTTTTCTTCATCATGCTCATGGGTTCCCGAGAGATCAGATTAACTTTTGCCAATTTGCCAATTTGTCATCTCCCCTGACAGAAGTTCAGCTCCAGAAGGACAGGACCTCTGTCTTACTCCCCACCGTCTCCCAACACGTAGCCCAGTTCCTGGCACATGGTCAGTCCTGCAGGAGTGGCCTCTGCCTGTTTCTCCAGCTTTGCGTCTACACTCCAGTTAACACGTTCCTGCCTCTGGGCCTTTGTCTCTGCCTGGATTCCTCACCCTTGCACAACTGGACTCTTTTCATCCTTTAGATCACAGTCTGAACAGCCCCTCCTTGTCCATCCTATCCAAGAGAGGTCTCCCTGTTACTTTTCCATCTTAGTCCCTTGTTTTCTTCCTTCAAAGGTTCTATCACAACCTGAAGTGTTTGTATTTGTCTATTTGCTTGTTTTTTTGTGTGTCTCCATATCTAAAACATAAGCTCCGTGACATCAAGGACTAACACTGTCTTGATCACTGCTCTGTCTCTGGTCCCCAACATGGTGCCTGTTTCAGGATAGGTGATCATTAAAATTTGTTGGAAGACCAAGAATGCAATGGTTGGATGGATGAAGGAAGGAGTCAACTGATCATGAAGAACTTACCCCTGCCGTGTCACAGGAACAGGAGGAGCCTGGAGGCTGGGAGACCCAGCAGAAGCTGCTAGAGGAGATGTGATGAGAAAGATGACAAGGCTGAGGCAGTGAGAAGAGGAAGGATGGACGCACAAGTCAACTGGAGTGGCAGTGAATGGGAGAACTCCTATTGACTGCACAGTTCAGGTCTTGGATGCCTAGTGGAATCTTGAGGCTGCTCAGTGGATTAGGAGAGAGAAGAGGAGAGTAGTAGGACCTCAGGCTTTGGGGGGCAGACACACTTGGGATGGGGTCCTGGATCTGTTACTTACATTGCAGAGGACCTTGGCTATATCCATGTATCCTCTCTCAGCTGCACTGCCCTCATATGTCAACTGGGGGTGTTAATAATAATGTCTGCCTCTTGGAGATGTTGTGAAGGCTAAATGGAAGCCATGCATGCCAAGCATAGAGAATGGAAGCTGGCATAAGCCAGTGGCTCAGTAAATGGATGGGTGGGTGGATGGAGGATGGAAGGATGGATGGATAAAGGATGGAAGATGGATGGGTGGATGGATGGATGGATAGATGGAGGATGGAAGGATGGATGGATGGATGGATGGACAGAAGGTCCAAAAGGTGGTTTTTGTAATGTTAGAGAGTGAGAGATGGGATTTCTCAGAAAAACACTTCCAGCCATACAGTTGCAAATAAGGTAGGAAGGGACAGAAGGGGCTGAAAGAAAAAAAACAAATGCAGCTGCACAGGGGGCTCTCCCTTCAATCTGTTGAGGAGAGAGTTAACATAGCAGACCTGAGACTGCTCTCCTTAGAAAGGCCTGCTTGCAAGGTTGGCCCTTGGCCTTCATCTGGGAACTTAAATGGTGAACAGCTCCCTACACTGATATAAAACTTTCCTAAACGGTAAGTGTGGCTCCTGAGCCCAGACTGTAAGGACAGTGTGCTTTATGCCTAACACCTGCCTTCCTGCTGGGAAGCTGGAATTTTGGTATGTGCTGGGGAGAGGGTGCCTACGTGACCAGCCTCCAGTAAGAATCTTGGGCACCAAGTCTCTAATGAGCTCCCCAAGCAGACGACTCTTCATATGTGTTGTCACAATTAGATGCTGGAGGAATTAAGCATGCCCTGTGTGACTCCACTGGGAGAAGATCCTGGAAGCTTGTGCCTGGTTTCCTCTGGACTTCGCCCCACGCACCTTTTCTCTTTGCTGATTTTTCTTTGTGTCCCTACATCATAGCCATGTTTGCTGAGTCTTGTGAGTCCTCTTTGAGAATCACCCAGCCCGGGGGTGGTCTTGGGGACCTCTGACACACAAGCTCCTCCTCTAAACAATGGAAGGAGAGCCACAGGGTGAGGACACATCCTACAGGTTATGGGTGGCAGATAAAACCCAAGGCATCCAGTTAAATTTGAATCTCAGACAAACAATATATATTTTTTTCCTTTGGCCACACTGCACAGCACGCAGGATCTTAGTTTCCCAACCAGGGATCGAACCCCTGCCCCCTGCAGTGGAAGCACAGGGTCTTAGCCATGGGACCACCAGGGTAGTCCTGACACAAATGATATATTTTTAACAGTATAAATATGTCCCAATTGTAGATAAACCACAAATAAGTTTTTAGTATAAGTATGTCTCAAATACTACATGAGACTAAAATTTTATTCATTGTTTATGTGAAATTTAAATTTAACGGCATCTTGTATTTTTATTTGCTAAATTTGGCAAACCTACTACAAGGAGACTCGGGCACCTTCAGTTGAGAGAGAGAGAGAGAGAGAGAGAGAGAGAGAAAAGAGGACACCTGGAAAGCATTACCTTCTTCCTTTTTGGACTGCTCCTCAAACTCGATCATTCAGCTTGATGAGTAGGAAGGATGTGAGCTTGGTTTCATGATCATAGAGACGCTCCAACTCTCGGATCTCCAGGTTGTACTGAGAGATGTCCTTCTGCTGGCGGTCCTTCATGGCAGCCATTCGAGCCATGGCTTCCAGCCTGGGTGAGGGGGGCACGACAAAGTCTGAGTGTCCGGAGGCGCCGTCCTTCTCCTCCCCTCTCCCTACCAGTCCAGACAGACTTCCTGACTGGTCAATGACCATCACTCCTTTTAATCATGGAGGTTTCTGGGAGCAGAGGAACAACTTTCCTCACCTGAATGACAGCAGTTGACAGCTCTAGACCACCCTCAGGAAATGATTTTCTATCATCATCATCATCACCACCACCATCACCACCATCATCATGATCATCATCACCAGCAGCAACATCATCACCAGCAGCATCACCACCACCATCAGTATCATCATTACCATCAGCAGTATCACCACCATCAGCATCATCACACATCACCATTATCACTAGTACCATCATCATCACCACTTGTCAAGTACTATGTCCCAGCCACTCGCTTATATACACATATTATTTAATCCTCACTACCACCTGAAGGGGTCCTCCAACAATGTAGTAGTGATGGAGCCAGGGTTCAAACCCAGATCTCTCTGACTCCAAAATCTGCACTCTTCACCACTAAACTGCATGCTTTTTGCCCCTCTAGGTGTGAAGCCGGGAGACAGCCCAGACTGAGAGGGACCCCTAGGACTAGAGGCAGGGACACCTGGGGGAGATGGTACAGCATAGGGGTTTGAGTCACAACTCCACCACATCTGCCATTTATTTGGATCTCAGGTAAGTATCTTGGCATCTCTAAGCCTCCATTTTCTGGTCTGTAAAATGAGGATAATAACTCCTAGGGCTGTTGTGAAGGTTGAAATACTACCCAGAGCATCTAGCATCATGCTTGGCTGACACACAATCAGCACTCAGAGTTATTATGATGATGATTTCAGGTTCCTCAACACATAAGCACAGTGGGTAGAGGTGGCCCAGAGTAGGAAGCTCAGCAGGGGGCTGAGACATCTTTGCCCCCAGGGTCTCTCCCCCAGCCCACCTCTGCTCATAGGCCTGCGCAGACTGCTCGATGGCCATATTCATTGTTTTCTTCTGCATCGACAAGCGCCGATGAATCTGCTCATAGATGTTGTCATAAGCAGCCTTCTCATACCGTAGGTCCTCAGTCTCCTTCCGGAGCTTTGCATTGGTGGTCAGCATCTTGTCAAAGTGTACAGTGACCTGCAAAGAGGGCTCTGCTTCAAAATAAGGCTCACTCCTGGGGCATGAGACAAGCTTCCAGAAGGCAGCCAGAGGGTTGAAGGCTCTTCCCCTCACCTCCCACCCCAGGCCCACAGAACAATGGTTGGAGTGCTGCCTGGCCTGTGTGCACACCATCGTTCACCTTATCCCGACTCAACCAATGAGATGAGTATGTTCTGCTAATGGCTTCACAGACATCATTCTTCCCTCTTAGCAAAGGGAGGCAGAGTTGTTTGCAGAGTTTTTTTTGTTTGTTTGTTTTCTGGTCACGTTGCAGCACGTGGGATCTTAGTTCCCCGACCAGGGATAGAATCCGTGCCCTCTACAGTGGAAGCATGGAGTCCTAACCACTGGACCACCAGGGAATTCCCCCAGAGAACACCTTACGTACGAGATGCAAACGGGTTTCCAAAACGTGGATCCGTTTTTGCAGTTTCTGGGGGTTATTGGCCTCCTGTATTTTTGAGAAGATCTGTCTTTGGTTTATATATATATTTTTCCATCTGAATGATCTGAAAAGAAAAAGAGAAAGAGAGAGAGAGAGAAAACCCAGCTGTGTTAACATCTGTTTGGGTACAAACGTGCCAGTTCACTAACTCAAGTGTGGTAAAACAAAAACTGCAATGTTCTTTCTTTTCCCATGAATGGAATTTTAATTCTCTCTTGGGTGTATGCTCAACTCAACTTAACCTTAGCCAGTTTGGGGCAAAATGAGGCAACTTAGGGTTTTTACTCTCACCCGTGCATGTACATTTCACTTACCTGTGGGCGAAAATTTCACCTGGCCCTAAAGCCACGGTTTCCAGCAGAAATGGCATTATTCCCCCAAGAAGCCTTCTGTAACCTTTGTTTTTTGTTTTGTTTTGTTTTGTTTTTTGCTCTTGCAATGATGACGATGCTAGTGGCACTTAATGGCAGGTCATGAGATGTCACATACCCTGCAACATGTAAGACAGCACCAAACATCCAAGAATTGTCCTCCACCCCTTTTGACTTTCCAGTGCCCCTCAGGATATTAGGCAGGTGAAGAACCTCTCTATAATTTTCTGTACCTAGAATCAAACTGTCTTTTACATATACACACACAGTATTTTTCATTAGGTTTTAATAGACACTTAATTATCCAGGAATGTAGTCACTGTATAAATCAAGAGAATGTTCGTTGATTTGTTTGGAACTTTACCAAGAGTTGGCCACCATTTTGGAAATCATGACACCAGCACAACCTGGATCATCATCTTTGAGTTGTGGATACAACAAGTCCAAATTGGTCTGCAGTGTGGAATCTTCAGTGATTCTGCGTATCAATAATACTGGCCTCTGACTATATCTTTTAGACCAGCGGTCTGCAAACTAAGGCCCTGGGCCAAATCTGCCCCATTGCCTGTTTTTTGTTTGTTTGTTTGTTTGTTAATATTTATTTATTTATTTTGGTTGCACTGGGTCTTACTTGCAGCACGTGGGATCTTCATTGCGGCATGCAAGATCCTTTTTCTTTTTTTTAGCTACAGCATGTAGACTCTTAGGTGTCGCATGCATGCAGGATCTAGTTCCCCAACCAGGGATCGAACCCGGGCCCCCTGCACTGGGAGCGCAGAGTCTTACCCAATGGACCACCAGGGAAGCCCCCCACTGCCTGTTTTCATAAATAAAGTTTTATTGGCACACAGCCATGCCCATTCTCTGCATTGTCTATGGCTGCTTTCATACTATGAAGGCAGAGTGGAGTAGTGTGGTCCACAAAGTCAAAATATTTACTATCAGGGCCTCTGCAGAGCAATTTGCTGGCCCCGGTCTCGATAAGTCAGGCCAAAACATGCACGTATCGAAATACATATAATTTTAGTATAAGTAGCTTTCCTTTATTTTTCCTTTGCATTATAGTTATGGCATCATATTGATTTAAAAGAAGAAGGATAAAGAATTATATCATCTATGAATTTCACTTCAGGATTGTAAAGGAGGTATTACCAAACATTTGCTGTTAAAAAGGGGCATTGGCAGTTGAGTGACTCATAATTTCAAGTGTCAACAACTAAAAATGATTAAGTTAGGGCTTCCCTGGTGGCGCAGTGGTTGAGAGTCCGCCTGCCGATGCACGGGACACGGGTTCATGCCCCGGTCCGGGAAGATCCCACGTGCCACAGAGCGGCTGGGCCCGTGAGCCATGGCCGCTGAGCCTGTGCGTCCGGAGCCTGTGCTCCACAACGGGAGAGGCCACAACAGTGAGAGGCCCACGTACCGCAAAAAAAAAAAAAAAAAAAAAAAATGATTAAGTTCAATTAGGTTCAGGTCTTGCTAAAAACATGCTTTCCTTGGGAATTCCCTGGTGGTCAGTGGTTAGGACTCCTCCCTTTCACTGCTGAGGGCCCGGGTTCAATCCCTGGTGGAAGAACTAAGATCCCACAAGCCGTGCGGTGTGGCCAAAAAATAAAATAAAATGAAGCATTTTAAAAAACATATGCTTTCCTCACAAGAATTTACCCTCTCTGCCTTTATGGGCACAGATCTCAGCAGCCTTCCTTCAGGGGCAGCAGCTTGTATCAATTAGAAACACATGCAACTACAAATTACAGAAAGCCCAACTAACAATGGTTTAAACAAATTATGGTTTATCTTTCTCTCATAATACACTGCTGGCTTAAGTTCAGTAACTCAAGGAGGTAAAAACAAGATCTCTGTAATTCACCTGGCTTCTCCCTCAAAAGATGGCTGCCATTGCACCAGCCTTCACACAGTTATGTTCCAGGGAGGAAAGTAGAGGAAGCAATATGGATGAAGGGTACGACCTATACCTGGAAAGCAAAACTTTCCCAGACACCCCTAACAGATATCCCCTTACATTTCATTGTCTACCTTTAGGTGCAAGGGAAAATGGGAAATGTAGCTTTTTAGCTGGGCACATGCTCACCCTGAATAAAGTCAGGGATCTGTTAGAGAGGAAAACATAAAGAATGGCAGTGTCACCCACAACACTATGTAGTTACAGTTGCTTCAAGGAAATTCAGGCCCAATATTGCCAGATCTTCCAGTTTTTTTTAAAAGAGAAGCCAGATATCTGAATTTTTACATGAAATCTCCTGATTTTTAACATGTTAGGCCAAAGCCTTCATGTTGTCAGGCTCAGCCTGTTCTGAAGGCCACTGGTCTACTCATACATTTAGGGTCATGGAAGACCCACAGAAAAGTGATGAAAGATGGTTTTTAGGCAGCAAGAGATGCTTAACGGAAGACAGAAGAATGTTCCAGAACCAGGAGGCTGGCAGAGGTGACAACAGCCAGAACTGTACTGTGGTGGACATGGTGGGTGGTTAACCCGTCGAGGGTGTTCTGGGAAAGAATACCCATCCCACCCCAGAAGACTGATCCAAGCCAAGCATGGTAACTCTAATCACTCTTCTTATGATTTATTTATTCAGGGATGGGCAAGACTAAACCAGTTGGAGCCTCTGGCTGTCTGGTAGGGAAGCATCTGGAAAAAGTTTCCTCATTCCTAAGAGAGTCATAGGAAGAGATGGTCTGTCTTCTCCTGACAGTATTGTTCCATCTGGATGTGGTCCCTGGAACTGCTGCTGCTGTCTTGTCCCCAAAGGACAAAGACAAATACCTTGATAACCTAATTGAGCTGCTGAATCAACCAACCCTGAAGCTTGCATTATCTTTATACTTCCTGTTATATGAGATAAAAACATTTTCTTATTGCCAGTAATCTACTTATGGAAGGTGGGCTCTACCTCCAAACCCAAGGGATAAATCATCATTGGTCTAAACTAGGGGTTGGGAAACTTTATCTTAAAGGGCTAAATAGTAAATATTTTAGGCTTCAAGGACGAAGAGATTAGTATGTAGGTACTCACATAACCATTTAAAAAGTAAACATTTAAGATGTAAAAACCATTCTTTGCTGGAGGGCCATAAACAAACAGACCAGACTTGGTGCTTGCACTGTAATCTGCTGCCCCTGGTCTACCCCAAAGCAATTACAGAAATTCCATTTCCCTTTGGCCCGTGATTGGCCAAGGAATGGGCATATACCCTAGCCCTGGCCAATCAGAGAAAATCTGCTGGAGGAATTTTGTAAAATATTCTCCCTCTCATAAGAAGAGAATATCATGTACAAAAACTTCCCATCCTTTTTTCCTATTTTTGAATGCAATTATATGAGACATTATACTAGCTAAGCTTTGGCAGCCATCTTGTGACCATGAGGGGAAGGCTGGTCAAGAGAGTCATAGAGAAAAAGAAGAACCCATCATTGTAGAGCTGCTAAACCATCCCTGGGATGGCCTATTTCTAGTCAGACATCATATTAAGTGAGAAAAACAAACCTCTGTTCTCCCAGTTGCTTCCAGTCAAGAATTCTATTATCAATACTTGCAGCCCAACACATTCTCAAGCAAAAGATCAGGCACCAAGGGAGCCATTGGGTCTCACCCAAAACTAGTAAGGTATATGAATGCTGTTTATGATTGATATTAGCCAGGCTTTGGACGTTAGCTGGAACACACACACATACACTCCCCCACAAACTCCCTCACAGCAAAAACAAATTACTTCATCAGTGCTGACAAAGTCAGATTCAAGTCAAGTCAGGTTCCTATTCTACTCCGTTCTCCTCTCCTGTTCTATGCACAAGGCAGCATCCTCAACACAAACCCCCTCCAGCTCTCTTATGAAATAAAACAAATGACTTGTTTTGATATATGGGAGGGCAGCATCCTCCACCATATATTAGGTGTGGCATCACATGCTCTGAAAGGATGCCTGCCCTAGCCTGAGTTGACCCCCAGAGTCCTAGGGCTCCACCTACTTGCCAAAGGAAGCTGTGGCATCAGCTCTTGTGATTAAATTCAGAGCTGTATTCCCTTTGGCACCTTTATGTCAGACGCTGCTTTTGTGATGCTGAAAGTAATTAGGCTTCAGCCCAATGGGAGACATTAGCCAAGGCTGTGGCTGATGGGGAAATACGTTGCCTACACTAGATGCTCAGCAGGAAGGCATCAGCTTATTAATTATTTTGTGAGGCTAAGCAGGGCCCAGTGATATCCTCACCTCCACTGACCCCTTGAAAGGACAAAGCTCTGGGCATTGTGTGGTGGACACAGTAGGAGGGGATTCTGGGAGCTGCCTGCACTGAGATGGAATTAGACCAAGTGGGTTTTTGTGTTGGGCAGTGAGTGCCGTACTCTTTGGAGGATTCCAAAACTAGGTTGCCTTTTCTAATGTTTCTGAGAATCCACATCCCCATTTTTCTTCTTCACTTTTATTGCCTCCTTTCTCATACATTCATATGTTTGTCCACTCATTCATTCATTCACTCATTCATCAGTTTTATTAAGCCCCTGCTTGGTGCCAGACAACAGGGGTATGATGGTAACCAAGACAGAGTGGTCCCTGCCCTCAGGGAACCTACAATCTAGGACTGGAAACAAGCCAGGAAGCATGATGAGCCCTAGGAGAGAGGAGATAGATGGTAATTTGCACACACACAGCAGGGGCATGTAACAGAGAAAGATGAGGGGACAACTATCTTGCAGAAACAGCATTTGAGCTGAGACGCAAAGGATGAATAAGACTCCCCCAAGCAGAGAGGACGGGGAACATCACTCCAGGCAGGGGGAACAGCATGTGCAAAGGTCTGGAGGTGAGAGACAGCACTGTGGATCCATGAAGGCAGCCAGTGTGGATGGAGCACAGAGGAGAAGGAGGCAGGAGAGAAGGTGGAAGAGGCAGGAGGGGCTGAGGCAGCAGAGCCGGCAAATACACCAGGAACTTGGGCCCTTATCACAGCAAGAGTTGGAAATTACTGAAGAGTTTGAAGCAGAAGAAAGGTGTAATGAGATTTCCAGATTCATTCAGTCAGTAAATATTTATTGAGGACCTGCTAGGTGCTGGACACTGGGATAGGAACAGGGGGTACAGTAGGGAACAAAACAGACTCACGCAGGTGACAGGTTAGGGAGACATTAGACAACACCCATATTAAGGCATAATTACCACCGTGAAAGGTACTGTGAAGGAGGTGCCATGGGGTGACATGAAAGAGGATAGGGGGTGCACTGGGATCTTCTATTTGCCCCCCAAGATCTACTCTCCACCCTGCTCTGTGCCCCAGGAAGCTAACCGGGAAGGATCCACAATGGCTTCCTTGTAGTTGGGGTCAGAGGTGAGAAGAAAGAGAGGTTGCGGTATTTACTCCAGGTTCCAGAATGCCCTACTCGTCCGAGTACCCTACAGAATGTGCTATTTGTTCCTGGCCAAGAAACTAACACCAGGGGCATATACTTTAAACCGGAGAGAGGGCATAGAGAAGGCCTCCCTGAGAAAGTCACCTTCAGGCTGAGACATAAAGATAAGCAACTAGGGTAAGGCAGTGTGGGGAGCATGTGCAAAGGCCCTGAGGTGAGAAAAGGTTCAGCATTATTTGAAAGAAAGAAAGAAGTCTTTTGCAGCTGGAGTGTGAAGAGTTAAGGAAGAAATGACATGGGATGAGCCTAGAGGGGTAGGCAGGTCTTTCAAACGATACTAAGGGATTAACACTGTATAGCAAACGTCTCTAGCTCTTTGCTTTCTGGATCCATGAGGGTTGCACTTCCTAGGCCCTTTTGTGAATGGGTAGAGTTGACTATTTTGGGTCAAGATAGTCTACCAAACTACGGGTTTGGTAGACTATCTTGAGCCAATGAGTCATGAACAGAAGTGACACATGTCACTGGAGCATTCAACTGCCAGTGTGAGACCCTCAGGACTCACTTTTTTCTACCACAGTACCTGGCAACGTTCAAGATGGGGGCTATCCCATTAGCCTGGCCCCAGGATGAGAGGATATAGGAGCCCCTAGCCAATCCACGATAGACATAAACCATGAATGGGAAAGAAACCTTTGTTGTTTTAAACCACTGAGTTGGGGAGAGGGAATTTTGTTACTGCAGCATAACCTAACCTCTCCTGACTGATACAGTAAGGATTGGGGCATTTAGTCTTACTGTAATGGGGAGGCAGTGGAGACCACAGTGAGGAAATGGATCAATAGAGCTGAGAGATCAGGGGTTACAATGGTGGTGGAGACAGTGACCACAGTCACGTTTAGAAAAGCCAACGGTGGGGATATGGTGGGGAGTACACCTCCTGCACTCCTTCCCCTTGCTCGGTGTTCTGGTTAACCCTTTAAGAGAAAGACCACACCTTCTCATCCAGTTCAGCCAACAGCACTTTCATCGATTTAATCAGGGCCTCGTAGTCCTCCTTGGTTTGCAGCAGGAAACACAGCTCCATGTAGTTTTTCTCATTCAGATCCAAGTTCCTGGAGGACTTGATGAGATTCAAAAGCAGGGTGATCTCATCCTGCTCCTCCTGCAGGGTCTTGATTTCCTTGCTGTTGGGAAAGCAGCATGTGATTAACCCTGAACCCCTGAGTTTGCCTGGATCAGACACTCCAGGCCCCTTGGTCCTGAAAGGAGACTCAGAGGGGTACTTCCCACCCCAGCAAGTGGAAGAGACTCACCCAAGGTCTCCAACCCAGGTCCAGAACTCAGATGTCCTTTGACCCAGTTCACTGCAACTTCCACTGCTCCGCCCTTCTCTGAGCGGCATTTTTTCTTTTACTCCTCAGAACAATTTGCAGCTGTGCCTGTCAAAACCCATTACCTAGTCACGGTGAGAGCCCCCAAGTTCTCTTTTGCCAGCAGCTCACTGACATCTGTCTGATTTTGCAGACTTTCTTTTCCGGCTTTACAGCCAGTTATCTCTGGTAATAAGAGGCAAGCCCATGAGGCAGGATCTTTCAATTGTGCATCAACACAGAGCTGCACAGGAACCTCTAACCCCCACCAACTTTTCTACTCAGGGGCTACTGATTTATGAAATTGGCTGACATGAGTCTCCTTCTCTTCCTCTGTCTGCTCTGGAGAAGAGAGGGTGTCGGGGACGTGAGCAACCAGGGATTTCTAAAAGAGAAAAGAAGACTCAGGCAACTGCACGGCAACTGAGCAACAGGAAATGGTACAGAGGCCGAGTTTCTGGCAAAGTCTGGGCAGCCTATTCCTGCTGCTCAGTGCGGTTTGCAGACTAGCTGCCTCAATGCCCTTTGGAAGCTTGGAGAAATGCAGCAGCTCAGGTCTCAATCCAGGACCTACTGAATCAGAATGTGCTTTGTAACAAGATCCTCAAGTGACCTGTACGCACTTTAAAGTTTTGGAAGCGCCACTCTAGAACAGCAAAGAATGTTCAAGGGCGGGGTCTGCAAAGCTTTTTCTATAAAGGGCCAAAGAGTAAATACTTTGGGTTTTGCAGGCCAGAGGGTCTCTGTTGCAACTACTCAACAAAGCAATCATAGGCAACACAAAAATGAAGAGGCGTGGCTGTGTGCCAATAAAACTTTATTTACAAAAACAGGCAGCCACTCAGACTTGGCCCATTGGCCACCGTTTGCTGACTGATGTTCTAAAGCAGCACTGTCCAATAGACCATTCTGCAGTGATGCAAACGTCCTCTAGCTGCGCTATCCGACAGCATCCATCAGGCATGTGTGGCTATTGAGCCCTTGAAACGTGGCTGGTGCAACTGAAGAACTGAATTTCTAATTTTATTTATTTTAATAAATTGCAAATGTAAATAGCCACATGTTGCTAACAACCACTGGAGTGCATGCCCAGTTCTAGAGCATCTTGTCTTCTTAACCTGGCCCTTGGGACTTTTCTCCCCCTAAGCCCCTCTTGGGAGGGGTCTTTGCTAAGGTGCAGAGAAAAGAGAGAGAGAGAGCCGGATAGTAAGTCAGAGTTAGGCTTTCGGGGGTGCAGTGAGGTCGGAAAAGCAAAAGGAAGGTTTGTCCGTCTTTAGGCAGGGCTGGGACTGCAGTGAGGGGAGTGAGGTGCCCCAGAATTTAAGGAGGTCTTCATTTTCAGGGTGGTATAGGTGCAGGGTCTGCGCTGGGGAAAAGCACCTCCTTAAATATTACACCCTAAGCACCTCACTCACCTCACCCCAGGTCTCTTCCACTCTCCTCCCCTTCAGTTCCACCACAGTGAAACCAGATCAAATGGATCGGGGTAGAGTGAGATGCAGAAGGGTAAGTAAGATTCAAGAAAAACTGAAACCACATCAAGAAGTAGGCATTTCCTGATGCCCACCAAGGGTAGGCTGTGAATCAGGGTCACCAGCACAGATGTGCAGGTTGTGGACTGCACAGCCCAAGGGAGCACCGTCTGCTTGAAAACATGTCATTGATTTGTTGATTTACTCCACTTTTCTGCGAGACACTTTGTCTTGTTTTAACAAAATCCCTACATAATGACAATGTTTCCAGCAGATGGCACTAAAGGGTCTTTGAGAAAGGGTGCCTTTTTCTAATTCACGTAATGATCCCATATGGACTAGCAGTGGCTCTGAGTGAACCAATCCATGGAAAATCTAAAGAACCCCTTTTCCCTACCCTCTGAACTTCACACATCATCTAACAGTAAAATTTTCTAACAATAGGCAGTTACTGCCTGTATAAACATTATGAATGTGGTTAAGGAATCACATTTCTTTGGACGGAATCTAAGAATGCTTGTTTAATGTTTGTTTATTCAACCTCAGGGAACACCCTTCTGTTGCCCAAAGAAACTATACACACCGTAATTTCTAGGGCAACACAATTTCAAATATTCAGGCCTGCAGATCCCATAATAACGCACAAGCAGGAAACGTCCTTTGGGGTATCCACCGACTGGTGATTTCCCCTTCTCTGGGAACTCCCCACCTTTACTGCTAGAACCGCTGGGGATACCCATAGCTATTTTTTGTCCTATGGCTCAGCACCCCCCCCAGGCCACAGCTGAATGGGCCAGAAGTAGACACCAGACCCAAGCTAAGCCAATCAGATTCTCCCTCTCCTGGGAATTTTGGGATTGGAATTGACTAAGAACAGTCTCTCTGTGTGGCCTTTGGTCGCTCAAGAATTGGAGGCAGCCATCTCCCACCAGCCACGGCTGAGATTCAGAGAGGAAAGAACAAAACCCATGTGTTGAAAGAAACAGGAACCAGAATCACTTTCTTGTTTGGGTCCTTCACTGAGACATGGGTGAGCTGCTCCCCTTGGAGTCCCTGAGACACCCTGAACTCTGAGAATAAATCTCCTCTCCCCACTGAAGCTATCCCAAGTGGGTCCCTGCCCCAGACCCCATCAGAAGGCAAGCCCCATGAAACCAAACCCAACATTTTCTCCAAGTTCACTCAGTACAGAACTCTGAGCATCACTTACTGCTGGTTTGTGATCTTCTGCTGGGAGCAGAAGTTAAAGGACTTCCAACTGTCCACCATCTTCCGGAACTGCTGCCTCAGCTTCCGAAGCTCTGCCTCGGCCAGCTGCTCTTTGGTCTTCTCCGAAGGTTCCTGGGAATTTTCAGGGTCTTTTCTTCTGTGCTTCTTTTGAGTGAGACAGGGTGAGTGTTAAGCAACAGGTTAGGTGACTAGAAAAGCCCACATTTCAGCTTAAGGGTGGAGGGCAAGAAGAGTGCTTGGGGCAGGGCTGGAGTAGGAAGACCACCCTTGGGTGATGTCAACTGCTTAGGTGTTACATGGAAAACCCACCCTGGGTTGCCAGGGTGGAGAGGAAGCTGGACCTCATTACTGCATACTGAAGAGGTGGCCTTGCTGTGTGACCTTGGGTGAGTCACTTAACATCTCTGAGTCTCCAGTCTCTCATCTATAAAATGGGCACACATAGATTTGTTGTCAGGATTAGTTGAGTTAATACGTGTACAGAGGACCGCACAATGCCTGACCCCACAGTAAGCCCTCTGTATGTAGGAGCTGCTGTTACCCACCGTCCGCATCTTGAAGGAATTGTGCTTTCACTCTCCTCAGACATTGTATCCAGGGAGGTCAAAGCTAGCAAGTGCTCCTTTCTCTCTCTGCGATACCTGTCCACAGTGGCGAAAGGAAGAGAACTTGTGAGCCACCCCTGCTGGTGGTGCAGGACCCGGCAGCACCCTCTCCCTTCCCCACCTCCCGCAGACCTTCCTCCTCCCACAGCTTGGCACACGAGGAGGACACGGCAGATGGCTGCCCGGGTATGAGAAGAGGCTTTTTTTTTTTTTAAGCAATGTTTGCCTGAAACCTGTTCCTCTCATGATTTATTATTAGGAGCCAGGCAGATGGTTCTGGCATGTCTGTTACCCTCTTGCTCCTTGTGTTCCCAAAGAAGAGGGGCAAGATGGCATCAGGGCAGTGTCTCCTCTGATGGGGTTACATCGAAATTCGCCCAGCTTCAGCTGTGGGGATACTCCCCCCCGCTTTTAAAGCAGGAGCCAGTAGTACTGAGAGACATTAGGTATTCAAAGAAGGCGACAATGCTAACCCTCTGAGCCCTATGGGGCTGTAAGATCCACTGCACCCCAACTCCCAGGCTTTAGGAGCTAGATTCTTAAACAAGAAACTTCTAGCTTTGCCACCCACTGAGGGGTCCTACAGTGCAGTGGTTTAAAGCATTGCTGTGTCAACCATCAGATCTCAGCAAAAATTCCTCCTTGGCCACTTGTTAAGTTTGAGCAAGTCATTTCAGTTCTCTGGGCCTTGGTTTCCTCATCTGGAAAATAGGAGAAATTCTAGAAGCCACTTCACAGGTTGTTCAGCATGTAAGGCACTAAGCCTGGCACAAGGTAAGTCCTCAGTAAACAGTGGCTGTTACGATGTGGTGCGATATGGGTCTTTTCATAGGATGAAGGTTCAGCATAAAAAATATTTATGTGTGGGCTTCCCTGGTGGCACAGTGGTTGAGAGTCCGCCTGCCAATGCAGGGGACACGGGTTCGTGCCCCGGTCTGGAAAGATCCCACATGCCGCAGAGCGGCTGGGCCCGTGAGCCATGGCCACTGAGCCTGCGCGTCCGGAGCCTGTGCTCCGCAACGGGAGAGGCCACAACAGTGAGAGGCCCGCGTACCACAAAAAAAAAAAAAAAAAAAAAAAAATTATGTGGGCTTACGGGGCATCCAGCATTCCTCTGTCTCCTGGTAGCAATACCTGGAATTTCCAGTGGGAAGCCACTCCCTCCCTTACTCCTGGTCATTTTTTGCGCCCCTGAGGTTGACCCTACTCCATCAACTTCTGGATTGCAACCTATGACTCTGGATGGGTCAATCAGAGTGCCAGATCCCTGGCCAATCTGCATAATTCCAGCCCCCTGGCCTGAGTGATCAGTTCAGGAATGGGCACATGACCTTGCCTAGTCCAAGCAGAGTGAATAGTGGAATTTAAGCTTGCACACACAGGAAGAGAGAAACTCTGTTTCCTGCTGCACTTTAACCTATGTGAATGAGGTTGGGAGTGGCTGGCAGCCATCTTGCCTCTTCAGGGAGCCTGAGAATAAAGCTATCACTGAGGACAGAAGACAAAATCAAGAGAAATTGAACCGTAGGGGAATCATCTGAGCTCCTGGATATAGCCAAGCCTGAAGATACCTCTGGGTCATGTCCAATTACATGAACCAACATATTCTCCTAAAGCAATCCGAGATGAGTTTTCTGTCACTTGCAACCAAATGAGTTCTCATGCCTGAAGTACCTAGATCTCTTTAGCATAAAAACTAAGCCCCTACTGTGTGCTAAATATTGTAGGGAATTCAGGGATAAGTTAACCTTCAAGGTGGTATGAACCCTGCCCAGGGCAAAATAGTGGAAAAGGCTGCAAAAAGGAGATGATTTTCAATTTGGGTTTTGAAGGATTAATAGGAGTTCACCATGCAGAGAAGAAAAGTGGGGAAGGAATTTGGGGTAAAGAGAACTGCCTGGGCAAAGGCTGAGAAGCAAGTGAATAAAAGGAGTGTTCAGAGACTGATGTGTGGTCTAGTGTAGGCGGCAGTACCCACTGGGAAGTGACTGGCCAAGAGGTCTGGAAAAGCCAAGATGTTCCTTAAAAGCAGGGATGTAAGAAGATCAGCCTGTAAGAGACGAGTTAATCGCCTTCCAACAGTCACTTCTCCTTCATGAAGGGTTGTTGCTAAGGTAGTTGCCTAGCCAGGGGTTACACTTCCCAGCTCCTCCTGAATCCAGGCAGAGCTACGAATTCTCACCCATGGAATGTGAGCAGAGAGGTGTGTCACTTCCAGATCATGACTTTTTAAGAAGTGGATGTGACATTTCCATCCTGTCTTCCCAATCTGACATCTATGTGAGGCGCAGCCATAGATGGGCAGAGCCACAAGACAGGTCTCTTAAATCAACTTGTGGAAGAAGTCACCTGCCAACCACGAAATCCTCATTGGACTGTTACAAAAAAGAGAAATTAATTTCTGTTGTGTTAAGCCAATGAAATGAGGGGGCATCTTTGCTACAGCAACTAGTATGACTCTAAGAACGCTCTGACTTCTTCTTTCCTAACAGGACTCTGAGCTTATCCCTCCTCAATCTGCCCAGTTCCAGAGGATGAATCATGATTGGTTCCCACTAATCATAGTAACCCATTTCCCTTTGTCAATGATTGGTTGAAAGATGAACATGTGACTCAGATCTAGCCAAAGAGACATAAGGAGATGTCTATTCCTATTCCTTTGTGATAAAAAGAGCTTGTCCATGTTCCCCTCTCTTTTGCTTTTGGAAATTATTGTGAAGGTTACAATGGTTGGTGCTGGAGCAACCATCCTGTGACCAGGAGGAGAAATATCACTGTCACACTAAAGAGAACAAAGAAGAAATATGGGGGGAAATTTAGGGCCTCACTGACACTTTGCCACTGCCCCATCCTTGGAACCGCCTACCCTAGGCTTCTCGTTAAGTGAAATAACTAAGTGTCACTATTGTTTAAGGCACCCTTATCAAGTATTTTGTTCATTGCAGCCTAGATCATTCCTGCCCTACATGATCCACTATCTTGAAAATGATTCTCAATCTGCTGGGTGATAAGAATATAGTGGCTGAGACTGTAAGACCTCTGGCGTTTCCCTAATATGTTCTAGAGGGTTTCTAGAGGGTTTGAGGACTAACTGATTTTTGGTAAATCATATTTGAAGGAAAATATCTAATGTTGGAAAATTCCCACAGGCAGGGAAGTGGAATAAAGACTATGGTTCCATAGCTTGATTATTTCTGGAAGAGCCCTCAAGGTACGGGTAGAGGCTATGGCAGGATTTATTAGACTGATAAGGTTTGGGCAAAGAATACTCACTTTAGGACCTCTTTCAATTCTAGAATTTTGTGCAGCTCCGATTTCACATCGTGCAGAAGCTTTTCTATGTTTAAGGGTTCTTTTGATCCTAAGTGGATCTGTAATGCACCCTTCTAAAAGCATGACTAAATAAAGTATACTTGAAATTCACTGACAATGTGATTTCTCTCTCTGATCCTCAGTCTCCTGATCTATAGAAATGGGGATGCTCACCCCCACACTCAGCATAATGTATATAAAGCTCTTAGCGCAGTGCCTAGCACATGACAGGTGTCTGATGAATGTAACTTGTCTGTGAATCAGGATTTTCAAGTGTCAGTTTATCTTGCCCTTTAGTTAACTGGTTGTGTTGTGTGTTTTTCCCCAGGAGCTGGAGGCTCCGTCAACGCCTACCTTTTCGCTGATACATACACACACCCACAACCAGGCTCCCCCTGGGATACCGGCTTTTCTCCGGCTTCCAGACACCAACACAAGTTTTTCCCTTTCTGTGCTCTGTGGGCTGGACCCACTCTGTTCCCTGGGAACAGATCGACCCCCATTCTCACAGCTGGGCCTTCAGAGAGCACCTGCAGGGTGTCCTGGGCCCTGGCACACCACCCTCTTAGTCAGGGGTCTCAAACTTGAGGCCCACAGGACAAATTCAACCTGCCTTCAGTTCTTTTTAGCAGGCAGTGTTTTAAGATGTGAATATGGGTCATGCACTCACACTCCTGGCTGCAGGCTCCATTCCTCCCCATTGCCTAACTCCTCCTCCCCCCAATTCCCACATTTCCTGTAACTGCCTGGAGCCAGCAGGAATTTGAGTCTGTGGTTCCTGGGAGGAATCTCAAAGCTGCCCATCTGTGTGCGCTGGAAAGTGCTAAGAGATCTAGAGGTCCAGGTCAGGGAGCATCACAAACATGCCTCCTGCTCCCCGGACCTCAGTCTATCCATTACAGTATCTGTAGTCCTGGGCACATGATAAGCTCTTAGCAAATGCTATTTAAATGAATAAAGTCTCCTCCCAGGTGGGAGAAGACTTTATTGTCTAATATTTAATTAGCTGGGGTAGAGGAGGCTGGATCCTCCTCTGCTGCTGAATTTTAACAATCTGACCTTAAAAGAAAATCCTGACCCCTGAAGGGCAGGGCCCCTGGGACAGGCCACTATGTGGGTTATAAATTCCAAGTCTGAGAGAGGAGAATCCTGTAAAAAAAATGAAGCCAAGGCTGCATGCATAACATGGTTTAAACATGTGCTTGGAGTACTAATCAAGCAGAGGTGCAGAAACACCCACAGATTTTTAAAAATTGGGATCGTTACAGGGGGAAATGGAAGTTTGTTGTACTTTCCTTGGAGTTATTTTACACACTGTAACTTATTTACGTTTAATTCATGGGGGCCAAGATATTTTCCAGGTTTAGGGGCAGCTAAACGTCCGAAGGGGAGAGGGTCAGCCGCCACGTCTTTGCTTTCCTCAGCAGGGGGAGCTGTGGAGCAGCAGGCGCGGCTGCGCGCGCAGTGAAACTTACCAGGGACGCCCTGCAGGACAGCTCCCACCGCGTGTCCAACGGCCACTGGAGCTGCGTGTCCGACGGCGCCGGGAGGACTGATTGCTGTGCGGCTGCGCTGAGCCAACCCCCATTCTCACGTCCGGGCGTTCTCGGAACCCCGGAACGGGCGCCTTTGTGACTCGCACAGACGGGGCGTTTTCCCCTGGAAGGTGCTAAGAGGGTCCAGGGCCCTTAAGAGAGGACCAGAGCAGCTGGTGAGAGGAAAGTTGTTTTTTTTTGGGGGGGGGCGGGGGAGGACGACAGACTCCTCAACGACCCCTCTTCCCCCGCGGCGACCCCTCACCAGACTAGCCACTAACCCTCACGCCACTAACTTCTTAACTCAATTACCGCTCTCTTTCCCTGACTCGGCCACTCACACTGCCATACAATCACCATTCCATCTCCTCTCTCATTCACCCGCATGTCCTCTCACTGTCTCCCTACTCCCCATCTCACACTCACCCGTACTTACAGCAACCCTGCTGGGTACGTACACTACAAAGGAACCCAGATCTCTCTCTCTCTCTCTCTTTTTTTTTTTAAATAAATTTATTTATTTTTGGCTGTGGCTGCTTGGGTCTTTGTTGCTGCCCGCCGGCTTTCTCTAGTTGTGGCGAGCGGGGGCTACTCTTCGTTGTGGTGCGTGGGCTTCTCATTGCGGTGGCTTCTCTTGCTGTGGAGCACAGGCTGTAGGTACACGGGCTTCAGTAGTTGTGGTGCATGGGCTTCGGTAGTTGTGGCACATGGGCTCAGTAGTTGTGGCTCACGGGCTCTAGAGCGCAGGGTCAGTAGCTGTGGCTCACGGGCTTAGTTGCTCCGCGGCATGTGGGATCTTCCCGGACATGGCCTCGAACCCGTGTCCCCTGCATTGGCAGCCAGGTTCTTAACCACTGCACCACCAGAGAAGTCCAGAACTCAGATCTTTCTGCTCTGCAAAAAAAGAAAGAACTTGAGACAAATAACCACAGGTGCAGAGGAATCTGTCCATTAATTTTCTTTAGGAGCACCCACCCCACGCTCTGTGAGCTTGACATGGGCACCCCAGTCTGACCCAGATCACCTGTGACTCCTGGCATGAGCATTTTTCACTGGCCTAACCGCATTTGATGGTTTAAAGATAGACATTTTTTCATACAAATGGCCCTGAAACATAAGCCAACCACTTCCTCTGGGGCTAAACTCAAGAAGCAGCCACATTACTGAAGGGAAATGATTAGGGGTACTGGTTTTCTAGGGTAATTTTGATGCCTGTGATTTCCACCTTACCTCCAACCCCTTGAGTGAACTGTAGCTCAGTCTTACTAAGTTCTCCATTCTCTTATACCTAAACTCTTGGGACAAGATGTGTTTTAGAAGTTACCGTGTTTTTGGTTTCAGGTGATATGGTGCACAAGGAAGCATGTTGCCCCTGATGTTGCTGGCAGCCATGTTGTAACCATGAGGGAAGTTAGTGGGACATTATATTTTACTAATGGGATTTGGGCAACATGTCAAAATCAAACACATTAACATTTCTGCAAGAAAACATGAATATTAATGAAAAGTAGAATAAATAATGATCATAAGCAGCTTCATGTCAGGCCTTGATGATTCACACAAAATGTTTTGGGACAAGTGTTGCCAGCCTCATTTTACAGATGAAGAGGGAATTCCCTGGTAGTCCAGTGGTTAGGACTCCATGCTTCCACTGCCGGGAGCACGGGTTCAATCCTTGGTCAGGGAACTAAGGTCCCACACGCCATGCATTGCGGCCAAAAAAAAAAAAAAAAAGATTGTTTTCAATACAGATGAGGAAACTGAGGCTTGAGAAAATAGAGTGACTTTTGCAGTAAGTGGGAGATTCAGGATTTGAACCCAGGGCTGTCTCTAGAGACCCATGCTTTATCACAATTCTGAGTGAAAACACAGCTCCAAACCTGAGAAGTTCTTCTGAAAGCTGATATCTACCATCTATATGATATTTAAAGGGCTGCTCTAGCCCTCAGTTCCATATATAGCCCAATGACTCATAATTTCAAGTGTCAAAGACTGAAAAATGATTAAGTTCAATTAGGTTCAGGACTTGTTAAAAATAGGCTTTCCTCAGAAGAATTTACTCTCTGCTTTTATGGGCACAGATTTCAGCAGCCTCCATGCAGAGAAGTGCAAGGCTTTTTAAATTAAAACATGCCAGAATCAATTCTGCTAAAGGGATCTTCAGCTCCATCAGCGGGGCTTGGAGCAGAGTGAGATGCCAGCTTGCCAAAACGATGAGCTAGCGGTGGGAAATGTTGACGACAGCTGAGTCTACAGAACGGAGGAGAAAACCAGAATCGGGATACAGAGGGGCTGGGCGAAGGCATTTCGCCTCAGACCAGGAAGTTGATTGTCCAAGTGAGTCTTTGACAACAAGGATCAGAAACCCACCTGAAATAACTCAAAATGGTTTTATTTTTGGCTCTCCAGCATCTGTTCCCCCTTCCTCCTTCCCAACAGATCCCAATTTGTTCAGGTAACCATCCCTCTCCCATTCAGCCTACATGGCCAAAAGAAATTGATTTTCACACACATCTCCAGGATAGCTCTCAATTACTCTTAGCCCATCACAGCCATCCCATCCTCCTTGCCAATGATTGGACCTGGAACCTAATTTTAAATCAATCTGTGCATAGCATTCTCTTGGAGACTGCAACTGGTCCAGGAATAGGCACCTAATTGACAATGGCCTAATCAGACAGAAAGAAAGGACTTACAGTCCAGAGCTGGAAAGATGCTTTTTTCTAGCTCCATGGATGAGAACAAGGAAGCATGTTGCCCCTATTGTTGCTGGCAGCCCTCTTGTAACCATAAGGGAAAGCAATGTGAGAGCAAAGCCAACACATTATGGAGGGAGGAGCCTAGACAGAATTGCAGAACAGTGTAGCTGGAACTGTAATCATACCATACCTGAAATCCACCTTGGTTCCGCACCTCTTGTTAAAGGAATTAATACATTTTCTTATTGTTTAAGCCAGTCTGGATTCCCATTACTTGCAGCCAAAAGCATGCTAAATTATATGAATATCATGGTTATTGCATGTAAGCTGGAGGAAGATCCCAGTTTAAAAGAAATCAGGGCTTCCCTGGTGGCGCAGTGGTTGAGAGTCTGCCTGCCGATGCAGGGGACACGGGTTCGTGCCCCGGTCCGGGAAGATCCCACATGCCGCGGAGCGGCTGGGCCCATGAGCCATGGCCGCTGAGCCTGCGCGTCCGGAGCCTGTGCTCCGCAATGGGAGAGGCCACAACAGTGAGAGGCCCATGTACCGCAAAAAAAAAAAAAAAAAAAAAGAACTAAAAAAAATCAATCTTTGTCTTCTTAATCTCAACTTCCCAGGAAAGAGAACCCAATTTGGCCAGTCTAGATTTTATGTCCACTGTTGGCACAATAACAAGAGCCAGGGGGCTGCTATCAGGTGGCACAATGGCCCCTCCACAGGGACTGTGAAAATAATTCTCAAAAAAGGGGAGGGCAGAGTCATATAATGGAGAGAACACTGGGCAAGGTGTTAAGATATCCAGGTTCTAGTCCTAGCTCTGCCACTGATGTGCTGCATGCTCTTAGGAAAGTCAGTTGACCTCTCTGAGCCTTAATTTCTTCAGACTGCCAGGGCCAAGTTGAGAACTTTAAAGCCTGAAAACATTGTAAAGTATTTCATCCCACCTATGGCATTGAAAATAAAAACAGTACTGATCCATAAGATAAGGGTCAGGTAGTCTGACAGGATTCTGACTTCTGCCATAATGCTTTTTCAAATGAAATAACAAACCGTTTGGGGGAAAAAATACTTTTGGGTGTCCCTACTTCACTGGGGCCCTCGGTACTGCTTTCTTTTGTTTTTGGGTAACTCAGCAAAGGCTACCCACCCCAGCCCAGCCCTGCCGAGTGGCCTAATCTCCATGTTGGTGGCATGTGGTGTCACCAAATCCTTCTTTCTGCTATGGCTGACTGGACAAGAACCCCTCACCCAGGTTAGACAAATCAGAGCTTCTTTCCCAGAAAACAGAATTTGGACAAAAAATTCCTTGAGAAACAAAAGACTGATTAATAGGTATGGGGTACAAGAGCCAAGAGATTGTGTGAAGTCAGGGCTGGAGCAGCTATTTTTCCCCAAGTATATGCACTGCTCAGAGGCTGACCACACACAAAGCCCTTCCATCACATCTTCCTTGCTAATAAAACCCTGATTTGTGTTCCAGAATTGAGTGGAGAGCACTGAATCTCATAGAAAGTGAGCCCACTGAAATATTGAGGTGGCCAATGAGATGTGAGGGGAAGTCCGCTTGGGGGATCTGGGAACAGATCCAAATGTTGGCTGAACCTCCAGTGCACGGAGGTGTGAGCTGAAGTGCCTGGGCCCAGGGGCGGGGGGGATTTGAGTTCAGTTCCTGCTACAGAGCTGCAAACCCACCCAGGAATCCGGACTGCCTAATTGCCTGCAATAATCTCCATGTCTGTCTACAGCAGCTTCTGTCATTTGCAATCAAAAACATCATATACCAAGAGAGCAGGCATTGTTGGTATTTAGAGTTTCAGATTCCTCCCTAATGGGATCCAGAACTGGCCCCCTCCTGGCTACCTTCTACTGAAGCCAGAGTCACCAATTACAATCTCAGTGGCTGACTTTTGAGATAAGAAGTGATAAGGAATCTGTATATCCTTCAGAAAGTAATGTAGCCTCATACAGCAAGAGCAATAAACATGTTTACACCCTTCAACCCAGGAAACCTAAATCTGGAGATTCATCCTAAGAAAACAAGTCAATGACAAAAATTAATAAATAAATAAAAAATCCGAAGACACAAAGATGCCCATTGTAACATTATCTCTACAGGAGAATGAGCCTGTGCTATTTGGGAGTCAGAATCCAGGCTCTCTGGTGGAGGGGAGCTGGGCAGTGATAACTGGAAGGAGACTCAGGGGGCTTCCTGGGTGCTAGGAATGTTCTGTTTCTTGATCTGGTTACATGGATAAGCTCTCTTGTGAAAATTCATCAAGCTGTGCACTTCTGACATGTCCCTTTTATATATGTATATCGTTTTTCAATAAAACAGCTCTCTACAAAGAAAAGAAGGATTTTTTTTTTTTTTTTTTTTTTTGCCAAGTGGCTTGCAGCATCTCAGTTCCTGGAGCAGGGATTGAACCCAGGCCACAGCAATAAAAACGTCAAGTCCTAACCACTAGACCACCAGGGAACTCCCAAGAGAAGGATTTTTTAAGTAACTTGTGGCAGATCTATGAATGGGGGACATTCTGGAGTACTGAAAAGTAGTTATACAAAAATAACCATATCTTTTGGGCATCTGCATAATACAACTGTATTGTTTCGCCCACCCCACCCCAATTCATTCTCCAGCCTCCT
Source organism: Grampus griseus (assembly GCF_964374135.1). Taxonomy (NCBI): domain Eukaryota; kingdom Metazoa; phylum Chordata; class Mammalia; order Artiodactyla; family Delphinidae; genus Grampus; species Grampus griseus. The sequence continues at coordinate 8,785,811 of NC_139006.1, read as the reverse complement.
CTGCCTGCCCTGTGTTTCCCAGAAATCAGTAGTATGGCCCACATCACCCATGGGCTCCCTTGCCCTCCGGCTTCTGACTGGGTGTAGCCAATGGGAAGGACCAGCAGGAGATCAGAAGGCAGGGGGAGAGAGAGGTGGGACATTTCTTTCAAACTCCCTCCTTCAATATCATGTCCCTGCTGGCGGCTACACACCTCCACAACTACAGCCTCTGTCTAGATGCCTTCCCCAGCTCCTGCCCTTGCTGGGCTTCGGTCACACTAGTTCCTTCCCCTGCTTCTCCCTGCCTTTACTGTGGTAATGGCTTCCCTCTGTTGCTAATCTCTCAGTGCCTCTACCTCCCTTCTCTGATCCCCTAAACCTGCCCACGCTCTGAGAACAGTCCCTTCTCTAAGGCCCCTTGAGCATCTGAACTGGATTCAGTTTTCTTCCAGGGCCCTGACTGTTGCAGCCCCTCGCCCACCTTCCCCTGTGACAAGCAAGTGACCTTCCTGGATTCAGTGCTGCAGAGACTCTGCCCTCCAGAGGGGATGGGAGCCAGGCTGGGAGTGTAGCCAGCATTAATTTCAATTTGGCACCAGGAGCGGTGCCAAATGCTTCCGTCTTTTTGAAAAAGCAAATAACTGGGCTCTTCCCCCTCCCCATATGTGCTATCATCCTCTCCCTACCATGGTCTCACCCCTGTGGGTGAGGCAATGAGCAGGTAGAGCACACTGAACTAGGAGAGAGAGGGAGAGGGAAAGAGAAGACTCTGGATGCCATTATATTACCCTGGTGCCCCAAGCAGTAGTACACACCCACCGTGCCACTCAACTGCTCTAAGGAAAGATAGTCTCTTGTCTGACCACCTCTTCAAGGGGAAACTGATGCTTCACTGTGGCAGACCCTGCCATTTGCCTCCCCAATATCTACTCTCTCCTTCCTTCCTTTTCTTACTTTTATTGCGGATACAGCTCCCCTTGAATTGGAGCTGGCCTTGTGACTTGCTTTGACCCCTAGAATGCTGCAGAAGTGATGCTATGCCACTTCCAGGCATAGGGCTTAAGAAGGCCTGTTAGCCTCCACTTTTGCCCTGGAAGCCAGTCACCATGAAAGACACTTCATTACTCAGAGACCACCATGCTGTGAGGAACCCCAAGTAGCCACATAAAGAGGCCACGTGGAAGAGCACCAAGGCCCTAGACATGTGAGTGAAGCTTTCTTGGATCTTCCATCCTGGCTCAGCTGCCAGCTGAATGCATTTCAGTGGATGGCCCCAACCAAGACCATGTGGGACAGAAAAACCCCCCAGCTGTACTTATGTCAACCCACAGAAGTGTAAGAAATAATAACTTGTTGTTTTAAGCCACTAAGTTTTGGCATGGTTGGTTACACAGCAATAGATAACTGAAATACCTTTCCATCTCATTGGGACCATGTTCTGTGGGGCTTTGATGCCTGGAGCTGAGTCAGCTTCTTGGGATTATATGGAGCCACGTCACCAACATGCTGAACAGAAAAAAGGCAAAAGAGAGAAAAGGTCTGGGTCCTGGATGATACTGTTGAGTTGACAAACTAAAGCTGGAAGCTTCCTCCTCAAGACTTTTTGTTATGTCAGAATTAAACATCTTATTTTTTAAGCCTCTATTAATCAGTTCTTTTGTTACTGGCTGCTGAACTCACGCCAACTGAAATAATATATTGGTTTCAAATATTGAGCAATATGATACTTGTAAGGCTCTGTAGTAAGCATATCTGTTTATTCTGATGCCTTGACATCTCGGGGCCTTGCTGACACTAGAAAGGACTGCCCCTCTCAAGATTAGCTAATTCCTAGAGAGAGCAAACAACTCCCCTGGGAGTGTGCCTTTCCCCTGCAAACCAACCAATCCAAAGCCCACACCCCAACCATCTACTTTATCAAGCTCTTAGCTCCAGGCCAATATCCCCCTGCCTTAATCGCCCCAGGGCCAGGTACCAGACAACTGGGGAAGGAACCTGCACCCTAGAGCCTGTTATAAGTAATCAAATGAGCCAATCCTAAACCTTCTCAGCCTGCTTACTCTGCCTTGCACGTTTCTTCCTGCAGAAACTACAGTAAAACCTCCTGCCTACGTTTTCCCCTCACTCCCTCTGCCTCCTGACTGACCCTGGTTCTTCCCCATGTACCTTTCCCTACACTGTGAAATAATAGAAAATATATATATTGGTCTCTGCCCCTGGTTCCTGGCACAGAGTTCCTAAAACCCTTGGAATTTCCTAAGTGATAAGAGCATTAAGAACATCTTTTGCCCTAATATTTGATCTCGATCCCAGTTCCTGACACAGATTTCCTAAATTCTTTGGAATTTCCTGGGTGAGAGGTGTGTCTTTTGTTCAAATGAGGTGATTTGTGGTGGGCTTTTTTGGTGATTTGTGGTGGGCTTTTGGGGTCTGGTCACCAGAATAACCAAGCCATAATTAGAAGCTTGGAATTTTCAGCCTGCCCCGCCCCCCCATTCTCCAGAGAGAGGAGAGGGCCTGAAAATGGAGTTAACGATCAATCGTGCCTATGTGATGAAGCCTCCATAAAAATCCCCAAAGTATGGAGTTCGAAAAGCTTCCAGGCTGGTGAACATGTGGAGGTGCTGGGAGGGTGATGTGCTCTCAGAGAGGGCATGGAAGCTCTGCATCCCTCCCCCCATACCTTGCTCTATGCATCCCCATCTGGCTGTTCCTGAGTTATATCCTTTATTATATAATAAACTGGTGGACGTAAGTCAGTGTTTCCCTGAATTCTGTGAGCTGTTCTAGCAAATAATCGAATCCAAGGGGGAGGAGGTCATGGGAACCTCTGATGTATAGTCAAGCTGGACAGAAGTTGTGGGTAACCTGAGGACCTATGACTTGGCAATTGGCACCTGAAGTGGGGGGCAGTGTCATGGGGCTCCAGGTAGATGGTGTCAGAATTGAGTTAAACTGTAGGACACCCAGCTGGCATCACAGAGAATTGCGTGGTGTGGGAAAAAAACTCACACATCTGGTGTCAGAAGTGTTGTGAGTGTGGTAATAGTGTGAGTAAAGAAGGAACACAGGAGAAGTGAGTTCTTTTTAAACATCTGTGTCTGCTGTGCCTATTTCTAGGGATGTGAGAGTATAAACTTCTTCCTTCATGGCAGTCATTTCCACCTCTGTGTGTCTTACCACACCTGATTAAAACAAATCCCAGGTACCCTTGAAATAGGCATAGTGCCTGATGCCTGGGGTGCCTGAGGGCATCAGCTGTCAATAATACTGTGCAGAAGATACAAAAGACACAGTTCAGACCACTAAGAGCTTATATTCTAACTGAGGAAATTCATGTCTGCTGGGACAAGACTCAAGTGGCTATTGCCCCAAGCACAGCCCAGTGTCCCTTGAATGTTGAGGGGTGACAGAGCCCTGGGAGAGCTCAGGCTCATGGGGTCCCAGACCCTGGACATTGTCTCCCCTCCTGGGAACGCTCTCTGGGCAGAACCTGAGCCAGGCTGGGGCTGAGCAAGGTGCTGGACGAGGAAGCTGGAGGGTGAAAACCAAGCGCCAAGGCCAGCAGTAGGACTGGCCAGAGGAGCAGGCTCCCGGGGGCAGAATCATGGGGAGTTTTCTGGATTGCTGAGCTCCAGAAGTGGGCTGCCCTGTAGAGAACCTGCAACTTTCAGTGGGAGGCAGGATTTGCCAGTTAAAGGGGCTGAGCCAGTTTAAATACCTGCTTTTCCTTGTCTGCCCTCCCCGGGGTTTCTGGAATGGGAGCAAGAAGGGACACCCCACAGAGTTCAGAAGTGAAGAATTTGGGCTTCAGTCTGACAGACTCGAGTGTAAATCTCAGCTTTGCCTCTTACAGCTCTATACCCTGAGGCAAGTCACGTCCCCTCTCTGAGCCTCTTCTCTTCTGAGAAATAGGGGTAACAACTACCTACCCATGGACTCTCTGAAAATCAGCGCTTAGGCTAGCACATAGTAAATGCACAATAACTTGCTGGTTATTATTATTCAGGAAAATCTAATTAGCGATCTGATTAGGGTTGACTGTCAGGAAGGAGAAAAGAGTATAGTTTCTCAGTCTTTCCAAGAACACACTAGTAGGCTGTACTACTGATCATAAATATTCACTGCCTATCCCGTGTTGAACTCAGATGTGGTCACATGACCTACTCTGGCCAATGACATGTGGACAGAAGTGACGCATTACTTCTGGGCAGAAGCTTTAAGAGCTAGTGTGTGGTCCATCAGGCTCTCTCCCCTATGCCACTATGCCTGGCAATTTCCAGGTGGGCTGCTCCCTTAGCTTGGGTCTCAGAGTGAACTCTGTTTCATAGTATGCATGGAGTGTGTGGGTCAGGGTGGCTGACAGAAAAAAGGAAACCACAGCAGTCATTTTAACAGAGAATTAGAATGAATGCTGGAGGGCTGAAAAAGCACAGGAGAGCAACTAGGCAACACAGAGATGCTGATACAGGAAGCAGCCACTGTCCCTGGCGCCGGTGGACAAAGGGTGGAGGTTGGAGTGTCAGAACCCAGAGCCTTGGAGGAGAGGCCCCCTCAGAGCTGGGACTCAGACCTCCAAGTGGGGAGTGCTCGGCACTGCGGGGACACAAGGAGGCTGGTTCCAGGGGTGTGTGTAAAAAACCCAGGGACTGGAACCAGTAGCCACTGCCAGGATGCAGAAGTGTTGCTTGGGTGACCTTGACCTGAACAGACAACAGAAGGAAGGAGCAAGTCCCTCCTCTTTCCTCCAGGCTGTCCGGAGCCTGGAGAGCCTACCAGGAGCAGCTGACAAACCAGGAATGTGGCTAGTGGGGTCCCAGCCCCAGCATCACAGAGCAACGTATGGGAGGGCAGCTTTGGAGCTGAGAGACAGCAGCTTAATAACTAGCATGTGGAGTGAGGGTGAGAAACAAACACTTGTTTTAAGCCACTGAGTTATTGGGGCTCTTTGTCACTCAGCATAGCCTAGTCCATCCTGACTATCCTGTAGCCTAGCCCCCAGGCCTGAATCCTAAGTCCCCTCCAAGTGCAATGTGGGGCTTCCCTTCTTACTTCTTTACCTCCTCACCTGCCTTATATCAAATGTTTTCCCTTTCCAAGAGGTTCTAGAAGCCTCTAAACATTAACCCTCTGAGAGAGGCAGGACTCCTGGTCCTTTGCAAAGGGAAGAAAGAGAGGTGAAGAAACTTGTTCAAGGTCACACAGAGCATTAATTGTACTACTCAGACTTGACCCCAGGATTGCTGACTCCCAAACCTGGTTGCCTGGGGAACTTGGCATTAAAAACAACAACAACAACAACAACAGATGCCCAGACCTCAAGCCAAGATTCAGATTCAGGAAGTCTGAGAGGGTCTTGATAATGTCTGTTTAAGAACAACAATAATACATGCAAAGATTTATATAGCACTTGCTTCATACCAGGCATTACTCTAAGTGCCTTAAGTACATGAACTCATTTAATCCTCACCACAACTCTATGAGGTCTGTGTTATTCTTTTCCCATTCTACAGATGAGGAAACACAGGCACTTCTCTGTAACAACTGGGAAATTTGATGCAAGGGAATATCAGATTCTTTCAGGAATTGCAAATTGTTTGGCCCACAGTGGCCAACATTTAAAAATCAGGAGCATTCATGCAAAAGAAAATAGAGTATGCTGCTAAGAGCAGAATGCTGGAGCCAGGCTGACCAGGTTTGAAGCTAGGGTGATCAACAGTCCTGGTTCTCCCAAACTGAAGAGTTTCCTGGGAGGTGGGGCTTCTAATGTCCTGGTTTTAACCAGCATGGTTTGTCCCCTATATTCCATTTCTACCACTTGCTAGTATGTAACTTTAGGACAAAACATGTGACCCCCTCAGTTTCCCTATCTGTAAAATGGGGATAATAACAGTATCTACCTTACAACATTCAGTCAATATTTAAGGTGTTTCGAAACTGCTTGAGTGTTTGCCATTAATATGATTATTAAAACTTAGATTTCCAGGTTTAGTTCCCTATAAAGATTGGAAGATCTGACAACAAATAACCTATATTCTTATTTATCTCATTATTTAGCAAACATTATATATAGTGCTTTTTACTACATACCAGGGACTGTTCTAGGCGTTTGCAAACATTCATTCATACAGAACATCTCTATGAAGTGGGTTTTATCATTGTCCAATTTTACAGACGAGGAAACTGTGTCACAGAGAGAGGAAGTGACTTGCCCAATGTCGTACAATGAGTAAGAGGCAGAGCCAGGATCCAAATCCAGCCCATCTGGCTCTATTCAGTGACTGTCAACTAGCACTGGGTCTTAACTGCCCCCTTGAGAAGGGCATGAACTCCCCGGATTTTCTATCTCCCTGATTTTCTATCTCCATTCCTCCCAGACCCTTTAAGCTCCGTGTTTTCTGCCCCTGCATCCCTGGGGGTCTCAACCTCAATGGCACCTTTTCTAAATGATCCCAAGGAACGGAGTTTGAGGTCACTAAGTCAGCTTTCACTTTCTGGGTCCCAGGCTTTCTCGAAAAACATCCTCTCCTCCAAGAGATTTAGATTAATCCCCTTATCCAGTGGCTCAGGATCAGGCAGACAGTCAGGTCACCTGTTACGGCCTGGCCAGACCGGATTACCTGCCGTGACCCCAAAATTCACTCATGCACACCTGCTGCTGAGACATTTGCTGATTAATAACAGCAGGGACTTTGGGGGTGGTGTGTTTTTCACCTTCTGGGAAACTCTCTGGCTTGAACACGTGGGCCACCTGATGTCGGGCTGTAGATAAACATGCCTCTCTTAACCCCTTTTCCCCATCCCCCCAGCTACCCGCCCTGAATCTGCATCATTTGAAAGCTCCACCAGATTCCACATAACTTAATGTCCCAAAAAATAAAAGCTGATCGAGTCAATGGTCATCAAATTAAAGAATTTGAGAGCTGCCAGAATGTTCACAAATCATCCTGGTCAGGGTTGTGTGATGAACGTCTGTCGAGTTTTCCTACTCTCTTGTGGTAAGGGCATCCCAGTATCCCTTTGGAGGTTTATCCCTTGACCCCTCTCAGTCTGTGAGGTTTGGGGGGCCGCCCCCATGGTGTCTGGATGCAGGTGGCCTGGATGAAGTTTGCGTTCGTCTCCCTACAGCGCGGCTCCTTCATAAAGCTACAGCTCTCACCAGATTCCAGAGCAACCTTTCCCTTCATGCCTTTGGGCACGGGCTCCCTGCTCCTGCCAGTCCCAGAAGTGTCACCACCCACTGCTGGCTCCCTTTCTCCTGCTCACAGCTGTTACAAGCCCTTCATTACTGATCAGCAGTTACCCCCATGTCCCCTGTGGGACCCTAACTGATTGGCATCCCTGCAGTTGGATACACCAGTAGCCCTTCTGACAGCTGAGCACCGCTCTCCCCCCAAGTCTGTTTCCCCAGGCCCAAGAACTCATCTGCTTCCCTCTCATTGAAAATTCTACTACCATCCTCTTTCTTTTAGGGTTGCCCTTCTCACACTGAGTTTCAGAGTGGGGTTCAGTCTCCCAGCAGCCCTCAACCTCACCACTCTGAGTTACTCTCACTGCACACCAGGCACTATGCTCGGGATTTTCACAGGCATGAAAATGAGTTCATTGGCTACCTATCCCTGCAGGAAAATCCAGGTGGGGAAGTTACACACCTTTATCAATCTGCCAAAGTTCAAACTGTTATAGAGGCTGAACTGTTTTCCAGGTTTGGCAAATCGCTCGTGGGCAGGAGGTCATGCTGCTTACAGGCTTGGGCTGTGGAGCAGACAGACCTGAGCTCAAATTCCACCTCTGCCATGTGTTAGCTGTGTGACTTGGGCAAGTGACTTAACCTCTCTGGCCTCTGTTCTTTCATCCAGGCGGCCACGTCACACAACTCCAGGAGGTAGTCATTCACATTGTGGCACCAGAGGGCACAAGTTTTCACAGGCTATGGAGTGAATGCCAACCCAGGAGCCCAGCAAGGAGCAGCGCTGACAATACTACCTCCCTGGATTATTGTTGTCAGTGGACACTGTAGCAAGAGTCAGCAATCAACCCAATAACAGAAGAGGAAACTGAAGTTCAGAGAGGTTAAAAGATATGTCCCAAGTCACACATTAAAAAGTGACTGAGTCAGGATTTGAATTCAGGTTTCTTTTCATCCAGAGCCTGTGCCCTCTCTAGCCTGCTGGCCTCCAGTTTGGATAGCTACTGTGCCACACACGTGTTCACAGCCATAGTCCACCCTTTTCCCCTCAGAGCACGGCTACCATCTCCAATGAGTTTTCTCTCAAGCGCAAATGGTGGTCTCCCCTCTCTCCTTCCCCCACCCCTGCAGAACTCCATGCAGACCCTCACTTTGTTCTTAACAGTCCCCATCTGGCCACTGGTACTTAGATCATCAAGTTGGATCCTGCGGCAGACATCACTAATCAATCCTGGAACTCTTTCCCCGCAGATCCAGGATGCAGGAGTCCAGGCAGGTAGCCATTACCCGCTGATTCTAGCGTTCTGTCAGGAAAAAAAAAAACAAAACACATTTGCTCTTCCTTCTCGAGATTGTAATCTCCTTGAGAGCAGCAGTAGAGTCGTAATCAGCTCTGCCCACTTCCTGCCCCAAAATAGTTATAAGTTTTCATATATTAAGAACTCAGGAAAGTTTTGTGGATGGAAAAATTGTCTTTCCTTCTTATAAGCATGTGACTTTGGACAAGTACCTTCATCTTTCTAACGTCAAACGGAAATGGAAGCTCAGAAAAATGAAGGGACTTGCCCAAGGTCACACAGCTGGTAAGAAGGGGAACAACTTACATCAAATAGAGACAAGATCTTCACTATATACCATTGGAGGTGTGGATGCACGTGGAATTCTTAGCACACTGCTTGGCACTTGGTATGAGCTCGATAACACCAGACTTCTTTTGTATAAAAAGGGATTGGCTCTGTTCCGTGGCCACAGCCTTGCATAAAACTGTTCTCAAGGGCTCTCTGGCCAGAATCTTTCCTTGATAGGAGAACAAAAAAGGCCCCAGAAAGCCCAGGTTACTGGCTCACAGACTTGTGAGAATGTACACTCTGGAATACTGGGGCAGAGTAATCTTTCTAGAACCCTGGGCTGGATTCAGGAGCTGTGAGATTGTACTCTTGAGACCCCAGTTTGCCCAGCAGAGAAGCAAAGGTTGCTTCTGACATTCCCTCTGACATTCAAAGCTGTCTTCTACTGCTCCCTTCCCATGGCCCAAACCAAGTTCGTGGGCAGCAATGATCTTCCCAGCCTACTGAGCAACCCTGGGCTGCTTCACAGCTGCAGGGAAGGTGGGGACCCAGGAGGCTGGGCCTGGCTCTGAAACAGACCACAACTTCCTGCAGGACCGGCTGGTCAGGAAGGCACGACCCTTGATGGAACCTTTCTTTTTTTCTTTTTTTTTTTTTTTACGGTACGTGGGCCTCTCACTGCTGTGGCCTCTCCCGCTGCGGAGCACAGGCTCCAGACGCGCAGGCTCAGCGGCCATGGCTCAGGGGCCCAGCCGCTCCGAGGCATGTGAGATCTTCCCGGACCGGGGCACGAACCCGTGTCCTCTGCATCGGCAGGCGGACTCTCAACCACTGCGCCACTAGGGAAGCCCCTCTTTTTCTCTTTCTTTTTCTTTCTTCCTCCATTCCTCCCTTTCTCCCTTCTTCCCTCCCTCCCTCCTTCCCTTTCACCTTTCTTTCTTTCCTTCCTCCCTTCCTCCCTGCCTCTTTCTTTCTCCCTTTCTTTCTTTCTTTCTTTCAATTAATTTTTATTGGCATATAGTTGCTTTACAATGTTGTATTAGTTTCTACTGCAAAATGAATCAGCTATAGGTATACATATATCCCCTCTTTTTTGGATTTTCTTCCCATTTAGGTCACCACAGAGCATTGAGTAGAGCTCCCTGTGCTATACAGTAGTTTCTCATTAGTTATCTATTTTGTACATAGTATCAATAGTGTATATATGTCAACCACAATCTCCCAATTCCTCCCATGCCCCCTTCCCCCCTTGGTATCTGTACATCTGTTCTCTGTGTCTCTATTTCTGCTTTGCAAATAATATCATCTATACCATTTTTCTATATTTCAATATATACGTTAATATACGATATACAATATTACAATATATGATACTTGTTTTTCTCTTTCTGACTTCACTCTGTATGACAGTTTCTAGGTCCATCCACGTCTCTATAAATGACCCAATTTTGTTCCTTTTTATGGCTGAGTAATATTCCATTGTATATATATACCACATCTTCTTTATCCATTCCTCTGTTGATGGACATTTAGCTTGCTTCCATGTCCTGACTACTGTAAATAGTGGTGCAATGAAAATTGCGGTGCATGTGTCTTTTTGAATTATGGGAATATGCCCAGTAGTGGGATTGCTGGGTCATATGGTAGTTCTATTTTTAGTTTTTTAAGGAACCTCCATACTGTTCTCCATAGTGGCTGTATCAATTTACTTTCCCACTAACAATGCATGAGGGTTCCCTTTTCTCCACACCCTCTCCAGCATTTGCTGTTTGTAGATTTTTTGATGATGGCCATTCTGACCTGTGTGAGGTGATACCTCATTGTAGATTTGATTTGCATTTCTCTAACAGTTAGTGATGTTGTTGAGCATCTTTTCATGTATTTGTTAGTCATCTGTATGTCTTCTTTGGAGAAATGTCTATTTAGGTCTTCTGCCCATTTTTTGATTGGGTTGTTTGCTTTTTTAATATTGAGCTGCATGAGCTGTTTGTATATTTTGGAGATTAATCCTTTGTCAGTTGCTTCGTTTGCAAATATTTTCTCCTATTCTGAGGGTTGTCTTTTTGTCTTGTTTATAGTTTCCTTTGCTGTGCAAAAGCTTTTAAGTTTAATTAGGTTCCATTTGTTTATTTTTGTTTTTATTCTCATTACTTTAGGAGGTGGATGAAAAAAGATCTTACTGCGATTTATGTCAAAGAGTGTTCTGCCTGTGTTTTCCTCTAAGAGTTTTATAGTGTCTGGTCTTACATTTAGGTCTTTAATCCACCTTGAGTTTTTTTGTGTGTATGGTGTTCAGAAGTGTTCTAATTTCATTCTTTTACATGAAACTGTCCAGTTTTCCCAGCGCTACTTATTGAAGAGGCTGTCTTTTAAAAATATGGAACGGGCTTCCCTAGTGGCACAGTGGTTAAGAATATGCTTGCCAATGCAGGAGACACAAGTTTGGGCCCTGGTCCAGGAAGATCCCACATGCCGCAGAGCAACTAAGCCCATACACCACAACTACTGAGCCTGTGCTCTAGAGCCCGCGAGCCACAACTACTGAGCCTGCATGCCACAACTACTGAAGCCTGTGCAGCTAGAGCCCATGCTCTGCAACAGGAGAAGCCACCACAATGAGAAGCCTGCACACCACAACCAAGAGTAGCCCCTGCTCACCGCAACTAGAGAAAGCCTGTGCGCAGCAATGAAGACCCAATGCAGCCAAAAATAAACAAATTTTTTAAAAAATTAGTTCATTAAAAAAAATTTTTTTAATATGGACCGCTTCACAAATTTGCATGTCATCCTTGCACAGGGGCCATGCTAATCTTCTCCGTATCGTTCTAAATTTAGTGTATGTGCTGCTGAAGCGAGCTTGCTTTTTCTTTCTTCCCTTCTTTCTTTCTTTCTTTCTTTCTTTCTTCCTTCCTTTCTTTCTTTCTTTCTCCCTCTCTTTCCTCCCTTCCTTCATTCCTTTCTCTCTTCCTTCCTTTCTTTCTTTTTCCCTTTCTTCCTTCCTTCCTTCCTTCCTCCCTCCCTCCCTCCCTCTCTCTCTCTCCCTTTCTTTCTTTCTTTCTTCCTCCTAAACTGCTCATAACCTGCTGATTGAAAACATGGACCCTGGAGCCATGAGTTCAAATCCTGGCTCCACCAGTTACCAGCTCTTGCCTTAGGCAAGTTGCTCAAGCTCTCTGTGCCTCAGTTTCCTCATCTATAAAGTGGGGATAATAATAGTACTGACCCTCACAGTACAGCCTCACAGTCCTTGGCCTCAGAGAACCTACATCCTAGAAGGGGAGACCAGCATTAAATAAATAATTATACAATTAATTGATAATTATTCTTGCCAAAGGGCAGAGGAGTCAGGGAATGTTTCCCATGCAATTGTGGCTTGTCTATTCATCTATTATCTCTTCCACTAGCTTATAAACTCCAAGAAGCCTGGGGTCATACATTTTATTTGCTAATGTTTACCTGGCTTTGGGAGGCACCCATTAACTAGGTTTGGATCAATGGATGAATGAATAAAGTGATGTTCCACTGGAGACCAGAAGGATGAGTTGGAGTAAACCAAGTGAAGAGAGTAGATAGAAGAGCAACCTAGGCAGAGGGAACAGCATGTGCAAAGGCCCTGTGGCTGAAAGGAGGTAGGAGTGTTTGAGGAAATAAAGCCAGGACAGTATGTCTGGAACAAGCAGAGTGACAGTGAGAGTGGGGCAGGCTGCCCAGGGCCTTGGGAGCCCCATAGTATATTTTCTCTATCAAGTGCCCAGCCAGGGCTGTAATGGGGACTGAGCTGGGGCATCAGAAAGACCTGGGTTTGGGACTTCCCTGGTGGTGCAGTCGTTAAGAATCCTCCTGCCAATGCAGGGGACACAGGTTCTATTCCTGGTCCGGGAAGATCCCACATGCCGCGGAGCAACTAAGTCCATGTGCCACGGCTACTGAGCCTGCACTCTAGAGCCCATGAGCCACAACTACTGAGCCCATGTGCCACAACTACTGAAGCCTGCAAGCCTAGAGCCTGTGCTCCGCAACAAGAAAAGCCACCGCACTGAGAAGCCCGTGCACCGCATGGAAGAGTAGCCCATGCTTTTCACAGCTAGAGAAAGCCTGCACAACAGTGAAGACCCAACACAGCCAAAAATAAATAAATAAGCTTATTTTTTAAAAAAGAAAGAAAAAGAAAAGGAAGACCTGGGTTCATATCCCAGCTTCTGCATTTTCTGACTGTGTGACAAGTCAACCTCCATGAGCCCTGGATCCTCGTTTGCAAAAGGGACATAATAATAGTAACCTATTGCCTGGGGTTTAGAAAGGATCATAGACTATAAAGCACTTAGCACAGTGCCTGGCACACAGATAGTGCTCAAGAAATGTTGCTGTGGTCATAATAATAACATCTTTATGAATGACGCAGGTCTTCTGGTTCTCTTTCACTGTCCCTGAAGCTGAGTCTTCTCCTTAAGGAGGGTCCCCATCTCCATGCCCTCCCGGGGACATAGTTGTTCCTGCTTTCCCCATGCCCTGCTCCCTCAGGCCCTCCTGGAGCTGTTCTCCTTGAAATTCCTGCAGCCAAGACTGAGGAAATGGTTCCCTTGGCTCAGGGCAGAATCTGCGCCCATGTTGCTAAGCAACCAACCCCTATCCAGATGCCAGCTGCAGCCTGGGCAGAGGGATGAGCGTCAGCACTCTGGGGAGGGCCTCCTGGGGCTCTGCCAGGACCACAGGCTGCAACCAGGACTGAGGCAGGAGAGAGCCAAGGCAGATGGTTCACTGAGAGTCAGCATACAGCAGTGGAAATCCTGAGGGGTCAAGGGCAAATCCAAATGCATCCAGACCCCAGCTCTACAATTTACCAGCTGTGCAGCCTCAATCAAGTCCGTGAACTTCTCTGAGCCTCAGCTTACTCATCTGAACAATGGAATGCAGACCTAGCTACAAATTCATCATGAGGATTACCGGGGATGATGTACATGAAAATGCCCAGCACACAGCACATACTCAAAGAGTCTTGAAATATGGATGTATATACAGGGCTGAGTCCACTAATCTTGTCACCCATCAGTGTCAATAAAATTCAAACTCCTTAGCCTACCCTTCATGGTCCTCTAAACTGATCCCCCCACTTTCTTCTGTCAACCTAGTTACCTACTAGTTCACTGTCTCTCACCCTCAGCACTACTGACTTTAAAAAAAAAAAACAGATTTATTGGCATATAATTCCTGTATCTTACAATTCCCCCTTTTAAGGTGTACAATTCTGGGACTTCCCTGGTGGTCCAGTGGTTAAGACTCCACGCTCCCAATGCAGGGGGCCCAGGTTCAATGCCTGGTCAGGGAACTAGAACCCACATGCCTCAACCAAGAACATGTATACCGCAACTAAAGATCCTGCATGCCACCTGCAGCACCCAAGATCCCGTGTGCCGCGATTAAGGCCCGGTGCAGCCAAATAAATAAATAAAATATTTTTTAAAAGTGTACAATTCAATGCTTTTTAGTGTATTCACAGAGTTGTGCAACAATCATCATAATCAATTTTAGAATATTTACATCACCCCAAAAGAAACGCCATACCCATTAGCAGTCACTACCCAGCCCTGGCAACCACTCATCTGCTTTCTGTCTATGGATTTGCCTATTCCATAGGAATCATATAGTATGTGGTTTTTGTATCTGGCTTCTTTCACTTAGCATAATGTATTCAAGGATCATTCATCTTGTGGTGTGTATCAGTTCTTCATTCATCTTTACAGCTGAATAATATTCCTTTGTAGGGATAGACCATATTTTGTTTGTCCTTTCATCAGTTGATGGACATTGTGGTTGTTTCTACTTTTTGGCCATTATGAATAATGCTGCCGTGAACATTCATGTACAGGTTTTTGTGCAGACTATTGACACTTTCAGCTGGACAGTTCTTTGTTGTGGGTGCTGCCCTGTACATTGCAGGATGTTTAGAAGCATCCCTGCCTTCAATCCACCTGATGTCAGTAGTACCCAGGCCCCCAGACTGTGACAACCAAAAATGTCTCCAGATGTTGCCCACTGTTCCCTGGGGGACTCCATAACCCTGGTCAAGAGCCACTGCACCAACTGTCCCTTAGCAGTTCCGAAAGCTTGTTCCATGAGTGGAAATACTGGGAGATGATCTGAGGAAAATAACCTTCTGTGGTCAACACAGTTTAGGAAAAAACATACAGTCCACCTCCCTGCTCCTGTCCGTGGAAATTTGTGGGGCATATTAGTATTAGCATTTTCAAGGCTCCCAGGGGGTCTGCAACAGCGACAGCAGCACAAGCTGTGGGACGTTATGTAACTCTACCTTTCTCAAACTGACTTGAGCAAAGGACCCTTTTCTAATCTTCACAGAACACCCATGACAGTGACTCTAGGCAATGCTTCTCGGACACCTCCTGCCCTCTGACTGCACAGGTTTGCTCACTGCTTTCTTGAACACACTTTGCACATTTTAGTCACAGCAACTCTGCTCATATCGTGTCCCCAGTGTTGCAGGAAATGTCCCCAACAGCCACTCCCCCAACTTGCTTGCTAGAGGAGCCCCAAGTTTGTTTGGGCAGCAATGTGTCCAACCTCAGGAGACAAATCATGATTAGTCAAAGCCAAATATGTCAATCCTATTTCTCTTTGCCAACAATTGGCCTAGGTGTGGACATGTGGCCAGTCCTGGCCAAATATTTTCTAGGTGGAAACTTCTAGAAAATATTTTTCTACTTGATAAAGAGCTACTCAAAAAGAAGGCTCTTGCCCACTGAGTTGCAACTTCATGCTTGGGATGCTGTCTTGCCTGAGGCACATGGAAGCCATCTTGGCAACTTGAGGGGACAAGGTTGGGGAAGAGGGCAACACGCTGACAATGATTGACCAGACAGACAAAGAAAAAATCTGGGTCCTTGATAGCACCACTGAGCTGCTGAATCGGCACTGCCCAACCCACCCTGGACTTCTTGATCTATTAAATAATGAATCCTATCAAAACTTGTAGTCAGTGCATACCCACTAATACCCCTGGAACTAGTTGGCTTTTGCTGAATAACAAAACACCCCAAAACTTAGCTGCTTTAATCAACAAACACTTAATATTTCTCATGATTCTACAAATTGGCTGAGTAGTTCTGGCCTCGGCTGGCTCAGTTGGGACTGGAAGATCTAGCATCCTCTAGATTCACATGTCCAGCAGTTAGCTCAATGACCACGCATCCCTATTCATCCAGCAGGCTAGCCCAGCTCCTCCCCGCAGTGGTGATTGCAGGGTTCCCAGCAGCTAGAGGTAACAAATTCCAATGCACAAGTGCTTTTCAAGATTTTGTTTGCATCATGTTTGCTAGCATCCAACAGGCCAAAGCCACTCACACGGCCAAGTCGAGCTTTGAGGGCTTGAGAAATGGATTCCATCTCTTGATAGAAGAGACAGCAATGCCACAATGACAGGGGCGAGTGTACAGGGATGGGAGGGACTTGGGGCTACGTTGCAATCTCCCATACCTCTGACCTGGAAGACTTCAGCATTTAACACAGGCCTGACACATGGTGTGCTCTCAGTAAATATCTGTAGAATAAATGCATGAATTCCCTCAGCCCCCACTGTCCATGGCCTCAAATCCTCACCAGAGGCCTCTCTTCTCACTCAGATTCCACAGCAGACGGGCCACGCAGAGAAGGCCTCTGGGGGTGACACGGAATTTGGCTCCTAATTCCCTCACACCAAGGTGGCACGTGTCCTGCAGTGTTACACGATGCACTCCAACAATTACAATTAGATTGGTTAAGAGCCTCACAGATATAGGTTCGAATCCTAGCTCTGCCACTGTGCTTGATATTGAAGTTGGCTCAATAAATGAAAATAGTTTAAAGAAGAAAGAAGTTCATTTCCCTCTGCTGAAAAAGTCCAGACCAGGCCTGGTTATGATGGTCAACAGTGTAAGGGACCGAGGGTCCTCCCAGTCAAATGCACCTTCAGTCGGGGCCCTACATCATGGTCCAAGATGGTGGCATTTGTTTTCCAGACAGCAAGTAAAAGAAGGACAAAGAAGCAACAGCAAAGCGAGCACATCTACATCTCTTAGGGAGAATTCTCCAGTAACCCTCACACCCTTTAGCCATAATTCAGTCACATGTCCACACCTACCCACAAAGGAGGCTGTGAAATGACCTGCTAAAAATTGGATTACTTTTACTTTAGATAAGGGAAACTTTAGAATAGATGTTGGGGGACACTCAGCAGTCTTTGCCACAGCTCTCCAGACCTCAATTTCCTCTTCTGTGAGTTGGGGGTAACAATAGTTTTGCCTCATAAGGTCCTTGTGAGAATTAATTAAGTTAATGGGTATCAAGAGCTTAGTAAATTAGCAATAGGTGTTAGTGATTATTATGATGAGTAGTAAAACATCCTGGTAGCCAATAATCAGGGAAAAAAAAGTCAGTGTTTTCTGTTCCAAGTAGGGGCGTGCCCGGGTTCAATCAGGTTCACTGATTGGGTAAATGACAGGGAGCAGCCAAGAGAAAACTTCAGGACCTGCTTTACTACCCTGGGAGCAGTCAGAGGTGAATTCGTGCCTCCCTTGGCCTCCCAGAAGCAAGCCAAAGTCCCCAGGAACAATTTGTGCTCCTAAGAGCCCAAAGGTGGCCTTTGAATTAACCCGCACAATTCATTTGCTTCTCCAACATTTTTTCAGGAGCCTGGGTGACATGGGGCCTGGCCTCCTCTGAAACGGGGCAGGGCCCAAAGACGGTAAATAAGGGTGGGGGTGAGTGGACACTACCAATGGAGGACACTCTGGGCAAGACTGGAATCCTGGGTCTTTTCAGGGGGAGTTTAGTGCTTGGGCTCTGAACTCCTTTTTTTGTTTTGTTTTGTTTCTAACATTTTTATTGGTGATTGCTTTACGCTGTTGTCTTAGTTGCTGAATCAGCTATACATATACATATTTCCCCATATCCCCTCCCTCTTGCATCTCCCTCCCACCCTCCCTATCCCACCCCTCTAGGTGGTCACAAAGCACAGAGCTGATCTCCCTGTGCTATGCTGCTGCTTCCCACTAGCTAGCTATTTTACATTTGGTAGTGTATTTATGTCAGTGCCACTCTCTCACTTCGTCTCAGCTTACCCTGCCCCCTCCCCGTGTCCTCAAGTCCATTCTCTACGTCTGCGTCTTTATTCCTGTCCTGCCCCTAGGTTCTTCAAAACCATTTTTTTTTTTTAGATTCCATACATATGTGCTACCATACGGTATTTGTTTTTCTCTTTCTAACTTACTTCACTCTGTATGACAGACTGTAGGTCCATCCACCTCACTACAAATAGCTCAATTTCGTTTCTTTTTATGGCTGAGTAATATTCCATTGTATATATGTACCACATCTTCTTTATCCATTCATCTGTCAATGGACACTTAGGCTGCTTCCATGTCCTGGCTATTGTAAAGAGTGGTGCAATGAACATAGTGGTACATGACTCTTTTTGAATTATGGTTTTCTCAGGGTATGTGCCCAGTAGTGGGATTGCTGGGTCATATGGTAGTTCTATTTGTAGTTTTTTAAGGAACCTCCATACTGTTCTCCACAGTGGCTGTATCAATTTACATTCCCACCAACAGCGCAAGAGGGTTCCCTTTTCTCCACACCCTCTCCAGCATTTGTTGTTTGTAGATATTTTGATGATGGCCATTCTGACTGGTGTAAGGTGATACCTCATTGTAGTTTTGATTTGCATTTCTCTAATGATTAATAATGCTGAGCATTCTTTCATGTGTTTGTTGGCAGTCTGTATATCTTCTTTGGAGAAATGTCTATTTAGGTCTTCTGCCCATTTTTGTATTGGGTTGTTTGTTTTTTTGATATTGAGCTGCATGAGCTGCTTGAATATTTTGGAGATTAATCTTTTGTTAGTTCCTTTGTTTGAAAATATTTTCTCCCATTCTGAGGGTTGTCTTTTCATCTTGTTTATGGTTTCCTTTGCTGTGCAAAAGCTCTTAAGTTTCATTAGGTCCCATTAGGTCCCATTAGGTCCCATCTCTTTTTATTTCCATTTCTCTAGGAGGTGGGTCAAAAAGGATCTTGCTGTGATTTATGTCATAGAGTGTTCTGCTTATGTTTTCCTCTAAGACTTTTATGGTGTCTGGCCTTACATTTAGGTCTTTAATACATTTTGAGTTTATTTTTGTGTATGGTGTTAGGGAGTGATCTAATTTCATTCTTTTACATGTAGCTATCCAGTTTTCCCAGCACCACTTATTGAAAAGGCTGTCTTTTCTCCATTGTATATTCGTGCCTCTTTCATCAAAGATAAGGTGACCATATATGCGTGGGTTTATCGCTGGGCTTTCTATCCTGTTCCACTGATCTATATTCCTGTTTTTGTGCCAGTACCATACTGTCTTGATTACTGTAGCTTTGTAGTATTGTCTGAAGTCAGGGAGCCTGATTCCTCCAGCTCCGTTTTTCTTTCTCAAGATTGCGTTGGCTATTCGGGGTCTTTTGTGTTGCCATACAAATTGTGAAATTTTTTGTTCTAGTTCTGTGAAAAATGCCATTGGTAGTTTGATAGGAATTGCATTGAATCTGTAGATTGCTTTCGGTAGTGTAGTCATTTTCACAATGTTGATTCTTCCAATCGAAGAACATGGTATATCTCTCCATCTGTTTGTTTCATATTTAATTTCTTTCATCGGTGTCATAGTTTTCTGCATAGAGGTCTTTTGTCTCCCTAGGTAGGTTTATTCCTAGGTATTTTATTCTTTTTGTTGCAATGGTAAATGGGAGTTTTTCCTTAATTTCTTTTTCAGGTTTTTCATCATTAGTGTATAGGAATGAAAGAGATTTCTGTGCATTAATTTTGTATCCTGCTACTTTACCAAATTCATTGATTAGCTGCAGTAGTTTTCTGGTAGCATCTTTAGGATTATCTATTTATAGTATCATGTCATCTGCAAAGGGTGACAGTTTTACTTCTTCTTTTCCGATTTGGATTCCTTTTATTTCTTTTTCTTCTCTGACTGCTGTGGCTAAAACTTGCAAAACTATGTTGAATAATAGTGGTGATGGGCTTCCCTGGTGGTGCAGTGGTTGAGAGTCCGCCTGCCGATGCAGGGGACACGGGTTCGTGCCCCGGTCCGGGAAGATCCCATGTGCCATGGAGCAGCTAGGCCTGTGAGCCATGGCCACTGATCCTGCGTGTCCGGAGCCTGTGCTCCGCAACGGGAGAGGCCACAACAGTGAGAGGCCCGCGTACCGCAAAAAAAAAAAAAAAAAAAAAAAAAAAATAGTGGTGAGAGTGGGCAACCTTGTCTTGTTCCTGATCTTAGTGGAAATGCTTTCAGTTTTTCACCATTGAGAATGATGTTGGCTGTGGGTTTGTCATATATGGCCTTTATTATGTTGATGTAAGTTCCTTCTATGCCTACCTTCTGGAGGGTTTTTATCATAAATGGATGTTGAATTTTGTCAAAAGGTTTTTCTGCATCTATTGAGATGATCATAAGGTTTTCATCCTTCAATTTGTTAATATGGTGTATCACATTGATTGATTTGCGTATATTGAAGAATCCTTGCATTCCTGGGATAAACCCCACTTGATCATGGTGTATGATTCTTTTAATGTGCTGCTGGATTCTGTTTGCTAGTATTTTGTTGATGATTTTTGCATCTATGTTCATCAGTGATACTAGCCTATAGTTTTCTCTTTTTTTTTTTTTAAACATCTTTATTGGAGTATAATTGCTTTACAATGGTATGTTAGTTTCAGCTTCACAACAAAATGAATCAGCTATATATATACATATGTTCCCATATCTCTTCCCGCTTGCGTCTCCCTCCCTCCCACCCTCCCTATCCCACCCCTCCAGGCGGTCACAAAGCACCGAGCTGATCTCCCTGTGCTATGCGGCTGCTTCCCACTAGCTATCTACCTTACGTTTGGTAGTGTATATATGTCCATGCCTCTTTATCGCTTTGTCACCGTTTACCCTTCCCCTCCCCATAGCCTCAAGTCCATTCTCTAGTAAGTCTGTGTCTTTATTCCTGTTTCACCCCTAGGTTTTTCATGACATTTTTTTTTCTTAAATTCCATATATATGTGTTAGCATACGGTATTTGTCTCTCTCTTTCTGACTTACTTCACTCTGTATGACAGACTCTAGGTCTATCCACCTCATTACAAATAGCTCAATTTCGTCTCTTTTTATGGCTGAGTAATATTCCATTGTATACATGTGCCACATCTTCTTTATCCATTCATCCGATGATGGACACTTAGGTTGTTTCCATCTCTGGGCTATTGTAAATAGAGCTGCAATGAACATTTTGGTACATGACTCTTTTTGAATTATGGTTTTCTCAGGGTATATGTCCAGTAGTGGGATTGCTGGGTCATATGGTAGTTCTATTTGTAGCTTTTTAAGGAACCTCCATACTGTTCTCCACAGTGGCTGTATCAATTTACATTCCCACCAACAGTGTAAGAGGGTTCCCTTTTCTCCACACCCTCTCCAGCATTTATTGTTTCTAGATTTTTTGATGATGGCCATTCTGACTGGTGTGAGATGATATCTCATTGTAGTTTTGATTTGCATTTCTCTAATGATTAGTGATGTTGAGCATTCTTTCATGTGTTTGTTGGCAGTCTGTATATCTTCTTTGGAGAAATGTCTATTTAGGTCTTCTCCCCATTTTTGTACTGGGTTGTTTGTTTTTTTGTTATTAAGCTGCATGAGCTGCTTATAAATTTTGGAGATTAATCCTTTGTCAGTTGCTTCATTTGCAAATATTTTCTCCCATTCTGAGGGTTGTCTTTTGGTCTTCTTTATGGTTTCCTTTGCTGCGCAAAAGCTTTTAAGTTTCAGTAGGTCCCATTTGTTTACTTTTGTTTTTATTTCCATTTCTCTAGGAGGTGGGTCAAAAAGGACCTTGCTGTGATTTATGTCGTAGAGTGTTCTGCCTATGTTTCCTCTAAGAGTTTGATAGTTTCTGGCCTTACATTTAGGTCTTTAATCCATTTTGAGCTTATTTTTGTGTATGGTGTTAGGGAGTGATCTAATCTCATACTTTTACATGTAGCTGTCCAGCTTTCCCAGCACCACTTATTGAATAGGCTGTCCTTTCTCCACTGTACATTTCTGCCTCCCTTGTCAAAGATAAGGTGACCATATGTGCGTGGGTTTATCTCTGGGCTTTCTATCCTGTTCCATTCATCTCTATTTCTGTTTTTGTGCGAGTACCATACTGTCTTGATTACTGTAGCTTTGTAGTATTGTCTGAAGTCAGGAAGCCTGATTCCTCCAGCTCCATTTTTCGTTCTCAAGATTGCTTTGGCTATTCGGGGTCTTTGTGTTTCCATACAAATTGTGAAAGTTTTTGTTCTAGTTCTGTGAAAAATGCCAGTGGTAGTTTCATAGGGATTGCATTGAATCTGTAGATTGCTTTGGGTAGTAGAGTCATTTTCACAATGTTGATTCTTCCAATCCAAGAACATGGTATATCTCTCCATCTATTTGTTTCATCTTTAATTTCTTTCATCAGTGTCTTATAGTTTTCTGCATACAGGTGTTTTGTCTCTTTAGGTAGGTTTATTCCTAGATATTTTATTCTTTTTGTTGCAATGGTAAATGGGAGTGATTTCTTGATTTCACTTTCAGATTTTTCATCATTAGTGTATAGGAATGCCAGAGATTTCTGTGCATTAATTTTGTATCCTGCTACTTTACCAAATTCATTGATTAGCTCTAGTAGTTTTCTGGTAGCATCTTTAGGATTCTCTATGTATAGTATCATGTCATCTGCAAACAGTGACAACTTTACTTCTTCTTTTCCGATTTGGATTCCTTTTATTTCCTTTTCTTCTCTGATGGCTGTGGCTAAAACTTCCAAAACTATGTTGAATAAGAGTGGTGAGAGTGGGCAACCTTGTCTTGTTCCTGATCTTAGTGGAAATGCTTTCAGTTTTTCACCATTGAGGACGATGTTGGCTGTGGGTTTGTCATATATGGCCTTTATTATGTTGAGGAAAGTTCCCTCTATGCCTACTTTCTGCAGGGTTTTTATCATAAATGGGTGTTTGATTTTGTCAAAAGCTTCTCTGCATCTATTGAGATGATCATATGGTTTTTCTCCTTCAATTTGTTAATATGGTGTATCACGTTGATTGATTTGCGTATATTGAAGAATCCTTGCATTCCTGGAATAAACCCCACTTGATCATGGTGTATGATACTTTTAATGTGCTGTTGGATTCTGTTTGCTAGTATTTTGTTGAGGATCTTTGCATCTATGTTCATCAGTGATATTGGCCTGTAGTTTTCTTTCTTTGTGACATCCTTGTCTGGTTTTGGTATCAGGGTGATGGTGGCCTCGTAGAATGAGTTGGGGAGTGTTCCTCCCTCTGCTATATTTTGGAAGAGTTTGAGAAGGATAGGTGATAGCTCTTCTCTAAATGTTTGATAGAATTCGCCTGTGAAGCCATCTGGTCCTGGGCTTTTGCTTGTTGGAAGATTTTTAATCACAGTTTCAATTTCAGTGCTTGTGATTGGTCTGTTCATATTTTCTATTTCTTCCTGATTCAGTCTTGGCAGGTTGTGCCTTTCTAAGAATTTGTCCATTTCTTCCAGGTTGTCCATTTTATTGGCATATAGTTGCTTGTAGTAATCTCTCATGATCTTTTGTATTTCTGCAGTGTCAGTTGTTACTTCTCCTTTTTCATTTCTAATGCTGTTGATTTGAGTCTTCTCCCTTTTCTTCTTGATGAGTCTGGCTAATGGTTTATCAATTTTGTTTATCTTCTCAAAGAACCAGCTTTTAGTTTTATTGATCTTTGCTATTGTTTCCTTCATTTCTTTTTCATTTATTTCTGATCTGATCTTTATGATTTGTTTCCTTCTGCTAATTTTGGGGGGTTTTTGTTCTTCTTTTTCTAATTGCTTTAGGTGTAAGTTTAGGTTGTTTATTCAAGCTTTTTCTTGTTTCTTGAGGTAGGATTGTATTGCTATAAACTTCCTGCTTAGAACTGCTTTTGCTGCATCCCATAGGTTTCGGGTTGTCGTGTTTTCATTGTCATTTGTTTCTAGGTATTCTTTTATTTCCTCTTTGATTTCTTCAGTGATCTCTTGGTTATTTAGCATATTGTTTAGCCTCCATGTGTTTGTATTTTTTATGGTTATTTTTTCTGTAATTGATATCTAGTCTCATGACGTTGTGGTCGGAAAAGGTACTTAATATGATTTCAATTTTCTTCAATTTACCAAGGCTCGTTTTGTGACCCATGATATGATCTATCCTGGAGAATGTTCCATGAGCACTTGAGAAGAAAGTGTATCCTGTTGTTTATGGATGGAATGTCCTATAAATACCAATTAAGTCCATCTTGTTTAATGTATCATTTAAAGCTTGTGTTTCATTATTTATTTTCATTTTGATTGATCTGTCCATTGGTGAAATTGGGGTGTTAAAGTCCCCTACTATTATTGTGTTACTGTCGATTTCCCCTTTTATGGCTGTTAGCATTTGCCATATGTATTGAGGTGCTCCTATGTTGGGTGCATAAATATTTACAATTGTTATATCTTCTTCTTGGATTGATCCCTTGATCATTATATAGTGTCCTTCTTTGTCTCTTATAATAGTCTTTATTTTAAAGTCTATTTTGTCTGATATGAGAATTGCTACTCCAGCTTTCTTTTGGTTTCCATTTGCATGGAATATCTTTTCCCATCTCCTCACTTTCAGTCTGTATGTGTCTCTAGGTCTGAAGTGGGTCTCTTGTAGACAGCATATATACGGGTCTTATTTTTGTATCCATTCAGCCAGTCTATGTCTTTTGGTTGGAGCATTTAATCCATTCACATTTAAGGTAATTATTGATATGTATGTTCCTATTACCATTTTCTTAATTGTTTTGGGTTTGTTATTGTAGGTCTTTTCCTTCTCTTGTGTTTCCTGCCTAGAGAAGTTCCTTTAGCATTTGTTGTAAAGCTGGTTTGGTGGTGTTGAATTCTCTTAGCTTTTGCTTGTCTGTAAAGGTTTTAATTTCTCCATCAAATCTGAATGAGATCCTTGCTGGGTAGAGTAATATTGGTTGCAGGTTTTTCCCTTTCATCACTTTAAATATGTCCTGCCACTCCCTTTGGGCTTGCAGAGTTTCTGCTGAAAGATCAGCTGTTACCCTTATGGGGATTCCCTTGAATGCTATTTGTTGCTTTTCCCTTGCTGCTTTTAATATTTTTTCTTTGTATTTAATTTTTGACAGTTTGATTAATATGTGTCTTATCATGTTTCTCCTTGGATTTATGCTGTATGGGACCCCCTGCGCTTCCTGGACTTGATTGACTATTTCCTTTCCCATATTAGGGAAGTTTTCAACTATAATCTCTTCAAATATTGTCTCAGTCCCTTTCTTTCTCTCTTCTTCTTATGGGACCACTATAATTCGAAATTTGGTGCATTTAATGTCGTCCCAGAGGTCTCTGAGACTGTCCCCAATTCTTTTCATTCTTTTTTCTTTATTCTGCTCTGCAGTAGTTATTTCTATTATTTTACCTTCCAGGTCACTTATCCATTCTTCTGCCTCAGTTATTCTGTTATTTATTCTTTCTAGAGAATTTTTAATTTCATTTATCGTGCTGTTCATCATTGTTTCATCTTTAGTTCTTCTAGGTCCTTGTTAAATGTTTCTTGTATTTTCTCCATTCTATTTCCAAGATTTGGGATCCTCTTTACTATCATTACTCTGAATTCTTTTTCAGGTAGACTGCCTATTTCCTCTTCATTTATTTGGTCTGGTGGGGTTTTACCTTGCTCCTTCATCTGCTGCGTATTTTTCTGTCTTCTCATTTTGTTTAACTTACTGTGTTTGGGGGCTCCTTTTTGCAGGCCACAGGTTTGTAGTTCCCGTTGTTTTTGGTGTCTACCCCCAGTGGGTAAGGTTGGTTCAGTGGATTGGGTAGGCTTCCTGGTGCAGGGGACTGGTGCCTGTGTTCTGGTGGACGAAGCTGTATCTTGTCTTTCTGGTGGGCAGGACCGCATCCGGTGGTGTGCTTTGGGGTGTCTGTGAACTTAGTATGATTTTAGGCAGCCTCTCTGCTAATGGTTGGGGTTGTGTTCCTGTCTTGCTAGTTGTTTGCCATGGGGTGAGCTTGCTGGTCATTGAGTGGAGCTGGGTCTTAGCATTGAGACGGAGATCTCTGGGAGAGCTCTCACCGATTAATATTACACGGGGCCAGGAGGTTTCTGGCGGTACTGAACTTGGCTCTCCCACCTCAGAGGTTCAGGCCTGACACCTGGCTGGAGCAGCAAGACCCTGTCAGCCACACGGTGTGTGCCAGAGCGGAGATCCCAGCCATGGTGCTGCTGGTGGTCCTGTCTGGCCAGGGAACATGGTTGTTTGGCAGTTTTGACTGATTTGGGTCTCCAGTCAAAGGGCCCTACCAGTTCATTTTACCGCTTTGCTTCAGCAGGAAAGCAAATACGCAGCCTCCGTTCCTGCCCATTCAGGAGCCTGGCCAGAGGGGCTCTGAACTCGACAGGTAATCACCTTCTCAGAAGCAGGGAAAGACTTTCTTGGAAGAGGGAAGTTTTTATTTTCTGATTTCAAAATTAGCAAATTGTCTTGGATCCCAACAAACAAGTATCCAACAGGACCAGGAGTGCCCTGGAATTCCACTGGGGATTCGATTTATACAGGATTCATTACAAGCTGGATTTATTGCAAGTGCTAAGTAGGAAAAGTCCCGGGAGTCAGTGGCAGTTGATAAGTGGGGGTCTGACCTAGTTATGGAAGACTTCCTGAAGGAAGGGACATTTGAGCTGAGATGAAGAATGGGTGTTACCGAGGCAGGAAGCATACTCCTAGCAGGTAGTAGGAGTGGGGTCGCCTGGCTGAGCCCCACTATGGGAGTGGGTGTGACTGGAGCTGAGGCTGGAGGCAGAAGGGACTGGACAAGGCAGGTCAGACACGCTGCAGGGAGGATTTTAGTCCTCATCCTTGCCATTTGGGGAAGCAAGTGGGTGATGTGATCATATCTGGAAAAAGCACATTAGCCACAGTGTAGAGGATGGATTGCAGGGGGCGCAGAATTACTGAGAGGAAACCCATTAGAAATGATGGCCCTGTCAGCAATAAATTCCCAGGGATCTTACCTGGCCATCCCATGTATCCCAGAATATACCAGAGCATCCCAGGAAAAGGTACTTCCCTGAACCTAAAATACTCATACACCACACCTCCTGCCCCCCTCCCAGTCACTCTCTAGCCCCCTTCTCTGCTTTGCCTTTTTTTTTTTTTTTTTTTTGTGGTACGCAGGCCTCTCACTGTTGCGGCCTCTCCCGCTGTGGAGCACAGGCTCCGGACGCGCAGGCTCAGCGCACATGGCTCACGGGCCTAGCCGCTCCGCAGCATGTGGGATCCTCCCGGACCGGGGCACAAACCCGTGTCCCCTGCATCGGCAGGCAGACTCTCAACCACTGCACCACCAAGGAAGCCCATGCTTTGCGTTTTTTTTTACTTTAATTGTCATTATTTTCTCTGCTATTATATATTCATTTATTTGTTGTTTACTTGCCAGGTTTCTGTCACCCCCTCTAGCAGGTGAGCTTCACGAGGGCAGGGACCTTGTCTCCTATCTTCCTTGATATAGTATAGCCCCTGCACCCTGCACAGTGACTGGTACACAGCAGGTGTTCAGTAAAGGCACTGAGTGTGGGTGTGAGTGAATGAGAAGTTGGGGTGTTAGGACAACTTATGGCAGTGAGCTGGACCCAGGCTGGCCCTCCAGTAGGTGGTGGCAATTAACAAGGCTCTCGGCTCAATCCTGAAATATAAAGACTTGGAATTCTCAGGGCCAGAGAGGGTTAACCTCCTTCTGAGTGGATCTGAAGGCCAGGGAGTTGGGGAAAGGTCTCCATTTGGTATATGAGGACAAAGAAGTAAAATGACTCAGAAGAGACCAGCTCAGAGCCAGGCAGCAGGGGTAAGAATGAATTCACCAAAGATGCCCAACTCAGCTCCACACACCCATGGGTTTGTAATTGATAATGAGATGATGATGATGATGAAGATGATGGTTAACATTAATGTAAGTCACAATGGTATTTACCAGATATTGTTCTGAGCATTTTACTATATTAACTCATTTAATCCTTACAGCAATCCTATGAGGTGGGTAATGTGGTTATCCCCATTTTATACCAGGGCAAGTCGAGGCACAGAGAGGTTAGGCAACGTGCCAAGGTGACAAGCCCCAGAAGTGGCTGAGCAGGGATTGGAGCAGGTGATCCTGGGCACTGTACCCAAGCAAAACGTCTCCCTAACACCCTGCCACCCAGCCAGACACAGTGCCCCAGATGCTTCTGGTCCCAAGACCAGAGTCGAGCTGACCCACTCTTGCCCTCCTGTTTCATGAATTCACGTTCAGACCACAAATTTCCCTTACTGCATTGTTCCCTGGTGAGTGGGGTGCCCTAATGATTAAGCAAACATGGGCTATGGAATCAGATGGACTTAGGTTCAAATCCCAGCTCAGCCACATCCTAACTAAGCAGGGAAGGATAAGTGATGTCACCTTTCTGAGCCTCATTTGCCCCATCTGCCAAATGGAGCTAACGATGTTTCACCCCTGGAATGGCTGTGGGGACTGAGCGAGCAAATCCGCCCAAGCGTGCAGCCCCTTGCCTGCTCGTGGTGCGCATGGAGGAGATAGCTTCTCTTTTACTACTTGCCTAGTCTTGACCCCTCTGTCTCCTTCTGCTTCCCGCCAGCCCACTTCCCACCCCAAGCCAGCAGCCTGCTCGCCGACCTTGCCAGAACTCAAAGTTGGGAGAAATTAAAAGCCCAGTGGGATCCCTGCAGGCTCTGCCAGCCTAACAACACAGCCAATTAAAGAATCTCTTGGATTTGAGTTCTGAGCAAATCGGAGCTTAAAACAAAAGTCCCAAACTTTAAACCCCACTGAGGGGCTTCCCTGGTGGCGTAGTGGTTACGAATCCGCCTGCCAATGCAGGGGACGTGGGTTCCATACCTGGCCTGGGAAGATCCTAAATGCCGCGGAGCAGCGAAGCCCATGCGCCACAACTACTGAGCCTGTGCTCTAGAGCCCGAGCGCCGCAACAAGAGAAGCCACCGCAATGAGATGCCCGCGCACCACAAAAAGAGTAGCTCCCGCTCACCGCAACCAGAGAAAGCGCTCGCGCAGCAACGAAGATTCAACGCCTCCAAAAATAAATTAATTAATTAAAAAAAAAAACCACTGAGGAGCTAAGTCTGGTACCCCACGAAGCTATTTTTTTTAAAGTGCTTTGAGCGTCGGCATTATTGAGAGGTAAGAGTTCCGAGTACCCGCATCTTAGGGCTGCCCAGTCCTCTCAAAGGGCTCAAAGTCAAAGGAGACGTTAAAAATACACGTGCCACAGACAAATGCAAACTGAGGGACAGTCTCTGAACAACTGGTCTAGACGCTTCAAAATGTCAGGGTCATAAATGACAAAAAAAAAAAAAAGCTGAGGAACTGTTTCAGATTAAAAGGGACAAAAAAGAAATGACAACTAAAAGCACTGCGTGATTCTGGATTGTTTTTTTTAAATGGGGTGGGAGGGACAGTTAGGGAAATTTGCCACAAACTGTGGATTAGATAATAGTATTGCCTCAATGCTAATATCCTGAATTTGATAATTATGCTGCAGTTATGTAAGAGAATTTCCTTGTTCTTAGGAGATAAGCATCGGTAAAGAGGCATTTCGTTTACAGCTTCTCAAATGATTCAGAAAAGAAAATAATATGCATATTTATATATGGAAAGAAAGAAATGACTGAGCAAATGGGACAAAGGATATACGTAATTCCTTTGCACTATCCTTGCAACTTTTCTGTGAGAGCAGAATTATTTCAAAGTGAAAAAAAAAATTTTAATGCAGATTCCTGTGTTACATTCCCCCCTTCCTGGAGAGCCCAACTCATTGGATCCTTGGAAGGACCCAGGAATCTGTATTTCTAGCAAGCTCCCCAGGGGATTCTGGCACACAGGAAGCCTGACTGTAAGTCTATCTCTGCAGAAAGCTGGGGGCCTTCTTTCCCAGTCAGAGGGCAGAGGCACAGCTCCTCCAGTTTTTACCTTCCTTTCCCCACCTGTTCCAGGCAACAATCAAGGAGCCACTAATGGAGGGTTTTGCAAACCAACAGCATGGGAGGTTCCTCCAGATTTTTGTCAAGAGCAAAGCTTGCTCCGAGCCTCTAGCCCACTTATAATTACATGACTTAAAATACAATTTGCTAAAGACAATCTGCTGAGGAAGGGAGATAGAAGAAATAAAATGAGAGTAAGGAAGAAGCCGAGGCTTCCGGGAAGATGGCGGAAGAGTAAAACGCGGAGATCACCTTCCTCCCCACAGATACACCAGAAATACATCTACACGTGGAACAACTCCTACAGAACACCTACTGAACGCTGGCAGAAGACCTCAGACCTCCCAAAAGGCAAGAACCCCCCACCCCCCCGCGTACCTGGGTAGGGCTAAAGAAAAAAGAAGAAACAGACAAAAAATAGGGAGGGGACCTGCGCCAGTGGGAGGGAGCCGTGAAGGAGAAACGGTTTCCACACACTAGGAGCCCCTTCGCGGGCGGAGACTGCGGGTGGCGGAGGGGGAAATCTTCGGAGCTGCAGAGGAGAGCGCAGCCACAGGGGTGCGGAAGGCAAAGCGGAGAGATTTCCGCACAGAGGATCAGGGCCGACCAGCACTCACCAGCCCGAGAGGCTTGTCTGCTCCCCCGCCAGGGCGGGCGGGGCTGGGAGCTGAGGCTCGGGCTTTGGTCAGAGCGCTGGGAGAGGACTGGGGTTGGCGGCGTGAAGACAGCCTGCAGGGGTTAGTGCGCCACGGCTAGCCAGGAGGGAGTCCGGGGAAAAGTCTGGACCTGCCGAAGAGGCAAGAGACTTTTTCTTACCTCACTTCCTGGTGCGTGAGGAGACGGGATTAAGAGCGCTGTTTAAAGGAGCTCCAGAGACGGGCGCAAGCCACGGCTAAAAGCGCGGACCCCAGAGACGGGCATGAGGCGCTAAGGCTGCTGCGGCCGCCACCAAGAAGCCTGTGTGCGAGCACAGGTCACTCTCCACACCCCCCTTCCGGGAGCCTGTGCAGCCCGCCACTGCCAGGGTCCCGGGATCCAGGGTCAACCCCTCCGGGAGAACGCACGGCGCGCTTCAGGCTGGTGCAACGTCACGCCGGCCTCTGCCTCCGCAGGCTCGCCCCCCACTCCGTGCCCCTCCCTCCCCCCGGCCTGAGTGAGCCAGAGCCCCCAAATCAGCGGCTCCTTTAACCCCGTCCTCCCTGAGCGAAGAACAGACGCCCTCCGGCGACCTACACGCAGAGGCGGGGCCAAATCCAAAACTGAGCCCCTGGGAGCTATCAGAACAATGAAGAGAAAGGGAAATCTCTCCCAGCAGCCTCAGAAGCAGCAGATTAAAGCTCCACGATCAACTTGACGTACCCTGCATCTGTGGAATGCATGAATAGACAACGAATCATCCCAAATTAAGGAGGTGGACTTTGAGAGCAAGATTTATTATTTTTTCCCCTTTTCCTCTTTTTGTGAGTGTGTATGTGTATGCTTCTGTGTGAGATTTTGTCTGTATAGCTTTGTTTCCACCATTTGTCCTAGGGTTCTACCGGTCCGTTTTTTTTGTTGTTGTTGTTTTTTAAATTTTTTTCTTTTTTTTCTCTTAATAATTTTTTTATTTTAATAACTTTATTATATTTTATCTTATTTTATTTTACTTTATCTCTTTTCCTTTTTTTCCTTCCTTCCCTCCTTCCTTCCTTCCTCCCTCCCTCCCTCCTTTCTTTCTTTCTTTCTTTCAACTTCTACTAATTCTTTCTTTCTACTTTTTCTCCCTTTTATTCTGAGCCGTGTGGATGAAAGGCTCTTGGTGCAGCAGCCAGGAGTCAGTGCTGTGCCTCTGAGGAGGGAGAGCCAACTTCAGGACACTGGTCCACAAGAGACCTCCCAGCTCCACATAATATCAAATGGTGAAAATCTCCCAGAGATCTCCATCTCAACACCAGCACCCAGCTTCACTCAACGACCAGCAAGCTACAGTGCTGAACATCCTATGCCAAACAACTAGCAAGACAGGATCACAACCCCACCCATTAGCAGAGAGGCTGCCTAAAATCATAAGTCCACAGACACTCCAAAACACACCACCAGATGTGGACCTGCCCGCCAGAAAGACAAGATCCAGCCTCATCCACCAGAACACAGGCACTAGTCCCCTCCACCAGGAAGCCTACACAACCCACTGAACCAACCTTAGCCACTGGGGACAGACACCAAAAACAACAGGAACTACGAACCTGCAGCCTGCAAAAAGGAGACCCCAAGCACAGTAAGATAAGGAAAATGAGAAGACAGAAAAACACACAGCAGATGAAGGAGCAAGATAAAAACCCACCAGACCTAACAAATGAAGAGGAAATAGGCAGTCTACCTGAAAAAGAATTCAGAATAATGATAGTAAAGATGATCCAAAATCTTGGAAATAGAATAGACAAAATGCAAGAAACATTTAACAAGTACCTAGAAGAACTAAAGATGAAACAAACAAGATGAACAACACAATAAATGAAATTTAAAATACTCTAGATGGGATCAATAGCAGAATAACTGAGGCAGAAGAACGGATAAGTGACCTGGAAGATAAAATAGTGGAAATAACTACTGCAGAGCAGAATAAAGAAAAAAGAATGAAAAGAACTGAGGACAGTCTCAGAGACCTCTGGGACAACATCAAACGCACCAACATTAGAATTATAGGGGTTCCAGAAGAAGAAGAGAAAAAGAAAGGGACTGAGAAAATATTTGAAGAGATTATAGTTGAAAACTTCCCTAATATGGGAAAGGAAATAGTCAATCAAGTCCAGGAAGCACAGAGAGTCCCATACAGGATAAATCCAAGGAGAAATATGCCAAGACACATATTAATCAAACTGTCAAAAATTAAATACAAAGAAAACATATTAAAAGCAGCAAGGGAAAAACAACAAATAACACACAAGGGAATCCCCATAAGGTTAACAGCTGATCTTTCAGCAGAAACTCTGCAAGCCAGAAGGGACTGGCAGGACATATTTAAAGTGATGAAGGAGAAAAACCTGCAACCAATATTACTCTACCCAGCAAGGATCTCATTCAGATTTGATGGAGAAATTAAAACCTTTACAGACAAGCAAAAGCTGAGAGAGTTCAGCACCACCAAACCAGCTTTACAACAACTGCTAAAGGAACTTTTCTAGGCAGGAAACACAAGAGAAGGAAAAGACCTACAATAACGAACCCAAAACAATTAAGAAAATGGGAATAGGAACATACATACCGATAATTACCTTAAATGTAAATGGACTAAATGCTCCCACCAAAAGACACAGATTGGCTGAATGGATACAAAAACAAGACCCATATATTTGCTGTCTACAAGAGACCCACTTCAGACCTAGAGACACATACAGACTGAAAGTGAGGGGAGGGAAAAAGATATTCCATGCAAATGGAAACCAAAAGAAAGCTGGAGTAGCAATTCTCATATCAGACAAAATAGACTTTAAAATAAAGACTATTATAAGAGACAAAGATGGACACTACATAATGATCAAGGGATCGATCCAAGAAGAAGATATAACAATTGTAAATATTTATGCACCCAACATAGGAGCACCTCAATACATAAGGCAAATACTAAGAGCCATAAAAGGGGAAATCAACAGTAACACATTCATAGTAGGGGACTTTAACACCCCACTTTCACCAATGGACAGATCATCCAAAATGAAAATAAATAAGGAGACACAAGCTTTAAATGATACATTAAACAAGATGGACTTAATTGATATTTATAGGACATTCCATCCAAAAACAACAGAATACGCATTTTTCTCAAGTGCTCATGGAACATTCTCCAGGATAGATCATATCTTGGGTCACAAATCAAGCCTTGGTAAATTTAAGAAAATTGAAATTGTATCAAGTATCTTTTCCAACCACAACGCTATGAGACTAGATATCAATTACAGGAAAAGATCTGTAAAAAATACAAACACATGGAGGCTAAACAATATACTACTTAATAACGAAGTGATCACTGAAGAAATCAAAGAGGAAATTTAAAAATACCTAGAAACAAATGACAATGGAGACACGACGACCCAAAACCTATGGGAAGCTGCAAAAGCAGTTCTAAGAAGGAAGTTTATAGCAATTCAATCCTACCTTAAGAAACAGGAAACATCTCGAATAAACAACCTAACCTTGCACATAAAGCAATTAGAGAAAGAGAACAAAAAAAACCCAAAGTTAGCAGAAGGAAAGAAATCATAAAAATCAGATCAGAAATAAATGAAAAAGAAATGAAGGAAATGATAGCAAAGATCAATAAAACTAAAAGCTGGTTCTTTGAAAAGATAAACAAAATTGATAAACCATTAGCCAGACTCATCAAGAAAAAAAAGGGAGCAGACTCAAATCAACAGCATTAGAAATGAAAAAGGAGAAGTAACAACTGACACTGCAGAAATACAAAAGATCATGAGAGATTACTACAAGCAACTATATGCCAATAAAATGGACAACCTGGAAGAAATGGACAAATTCTTAGAAAAGCACAACTTTCTGAGACTGAACCAGGAAGAAATAGAAAATTTGAACAGACCAATCACAAGTAATGAAATTGAAACTGTGATTAAAAATCTTCCAACAAACAAAAGCCCAGGACCAGATGGCTTCACAGGCGAATTCTATCAAACATTTAGAGAAGAGCTAACACCTATCCTTCTCAAACTCTTCCAAAATATAGCAGAGGGAGGAACACTCCCAAACTCATTCTATGAGGCCACCATCACCCTGATACCAAAACCAGACAAGGATGTCACAAAGAAAGAAAACTACAGGCCAATATCACTGATGAACATAGATGCAAAGATCCTCAACAAAATACTAGCAAACAGAATCCAACAGCACATTAAAAGTATCATACACCATGATCAAGTGGAGTTTATTCCAGGAATGCAAGGATTCTTCAATATACGCAAATCAATCAACGTGATACACCATATTAACAAATTGAAGGAGAAAAACCATATGATCATCTCAATAGATGCAGAGAAGCTTTTGACAAAATCAAACACCCATTTATGATAAAAACCCTGCAGAAAGTAGGCATAGAGGGAACTTTCCTCAACATAATAAAGGCCATATATGACAAACCCACAGCCAACATCGTCCTCAATGGTGAAAAACTGAAAGCATTTCCACTAAGATCAGGAACAAGACAAGGTTGCCCACTCTCACCACTCTTATTCAACATAGTTTTGGAAGTTTTAGCCACAGCCATCAGAGAAGAAAAGGAAATAAAAGGAATCCAAATCGGAAAAGAAGAAGTAAAGTTGTCACTGTTTGCAGATGACATGATACTATACATAGAGAATCCTAAAGATGCTACCAGAAAACTACTAGAGCTAATCAATGAATTTGGTAAAGTAGCAGGATACAAAATTAATGCACAGAAATCTCTGGCATTCCTATACACTAATGATGAAAAATCTGAAAGTGAAATCAAGAAATCACTCCCATTTACCATTGCAACAAAAAGAATAAAATATCTAGGAATAAACCTACCTAAGGAGACAAAACACCTCTATGCAGAAAACTATAAGACACTGATGAAAGAAATTAAAGATGAAACAAATAGATGGAGAGATATACCATGTTCTTGGATTGGAAGAATCAACATTGTGAAAATGACTCTACTACCCAAAGCAATCTACAGATTCAATTCAATTCCTATCAAACTACCACTGGCATTTTTCACAGAACTAGAACAAAAACTTTCACAATTTGTATGGAAACACAAAAGACCCCGAATAGCCAAAGCAATCTTGAGAACGAAAAATGGAGCTGGAGGAATCAGGCTCCCTGACTTCAGACAATACTACAAAGCTACAGTAATCAAGACAGTATGGTACTCGCACAAAAACAGAAATATAGATCAATGGAACAGGATAGAAAGCCCAGAGATAAACCCAAGCATATATGGTCACCTTATCTTTGATAAAGGAGGCAGGAATGTACAGTGGAGAAAGGACAGCCTCTTCATAAGTGGTGCTGGGAACACTGGACAGCTACATGTAAAAGTATGAGATTAGATCACTCCCTAACACCATACACAAAAATAAACTCAAAATGGATTAAAGACCTAAATATAAGGCCAGAAACTATCAAACCCTTAGAGGAAAACATAGGCAGAACACTCAATGACATAAATCACAGCAATCATTAGCAAGATCCTTTTTGACCCACCTCCTAGAGAAATGGAAATAAAAACAAAAATAAACAAATGGGACGTAATGAAACTTAAAAGCTTTTGCACAGCAAAGGTAACCATAAACAAGACCAAAAGACAACCCTCAGAATGGGAGAAAATATTTGCAAATGAAGCAACTGACAAAGGATTAATCTCCAAAATTTATAAGCAGCTCATGCAGCTCAATAACAAAAAACCAAATAACTCAATCCAAAAATGGGCAGAAGACCTAAATAGACATTTCTCAAAGAAGATATACAGACTGCCAACAAACACATGAAAGAATGCTCAACATCATTAATCATTAGAGAAATGCAAATCAAAACTACAATGAGATATCATCTCACACCAGTCAGAATGGCCATCATCAAAAAATCTAGAAACAATAAATGCTGGAGAGGGTGTGGAGTAAAGGGAACCCTCTTGCACTGCTGGTGGGAATGTAAATTGATACAGCCACTGTGGAGAACAGTATGGAAGTTCCTTAAAAAACTACAAATAGAACTACCATATGACCCAGCAATCCCACTACTGGACATATACCCTGAGAAAACCATAATTCAAAAAGAGTCATGTACCAAAATGTTCATTGCAGCTCTATTTACAATAGCCCAGAGATGGAAACAACCTAAGTGTCCATATCAGATGAATGGATAAAGAAGATGTGGCACATATATACAATGGAATATTACTCAGCCATAAAAAGAAACGAAATTGAGCTATTTGTAATGAGGTGGATAGACCTAGAGTCTGTCATACAGAGTGAAGTAAGTCAGAAAGAGAAAGACAAATACCGTATGCTAACACATATATATGGAATTTAAGGGGGAAAAATGTCATGAAGAACCTAGGGGTAAGACAGGAATAAAGACACAGACCTACTAGAGAATGGACTTAAGGGTATGGGGAGGGGGAAGGGTAAGCTGTGACCAAACAAGAGAGAGGCATGGACATATATACACTACCAAACGTAAGGTAGATAGCTAGTGGGAAGCAGCCGCATAGGGAGATCAGCTCGGTGCTTTGTGACCGCCTGGAGGGGTGGGATAGGGAGGATGGAAGGGAGGGAGACGCAAAAGGGAAGAGATATGGGAACATATGTATATGTATAACTGATTCACTTTGTTATAAAGCAGAAGCTAACACACCATTGTAAAGCAATTATACTCCAATAAAGATGTTAAAAAAAAAAAAAGGAAGAAGCCTACCAAGACAGGCTAAAGCGGCACCCTGGGGGACTAGACAGCTCCTGTGTGTTTGTTTCATCAGGGATCATGATGACATCACTTGGCTTTAATCCTCCTTAGTCATTTTCATTTGGGGACATTGGCAGCAGCTGCCATTTCTTTTTTTTTTCTTTCAGGGTTTTCTTTTTTTTTTTTTTTTTCTTTTTGGCTGCGTTGTGTCTTCGTTGCTACGTACTAGCTTTCTCTAGTTGCAGCGAGCAGGGGCTACTCTTCGTTGGGGTGCGCGGGCTTCTCATTGTGGTGGCTTCTCTTGTTGCAGAGCACAGGCTATAGGCACGCCAGCTTCAGTAGTTGTGGCATGCAGGCTCAGTAGTTGTGGCTCGCGGGCTCTAGAGCACAGGCTCAGTAGTTGTGGTGCACGGGTTTAGTTGCTCCATGACATGTGGGATCTTCCCAGATCAGGACTCGAACCCATGTCCCCTACATCGGCAGGCGGATTCTTAACCATTGCGCCACCAGGGAAGCCCAGCAGTTGCCATTTCTTAATGCATGGGCAGGACCAACAGCTCAGCTCAGTGTTGGTGTTCAAATATGCCAGGGCACTGTCTCACAAGACAGGGCTGCCTCTCACAAGCAGAGCCTCGGGAAAAGTGACGACACCCCAAAAGGCAATTAGGAGGAAAACAACTTGGGTGGAAGCATAACCCAGGCTTTCCAGAGGCTTGCAAACTGCTTTGACCAGGACCCACAATAAGGAATGCATTTACACCACAATCTGATTCACTCTAACACACACACACAGACACTGACAGACATGAAGCGCTCCATCCTCATCCCAGGAAGGCTTTATTGTCCCAGCTTCTGGGAGTGCTGTCTGCAGAGAGCCTCCAGCTGTCAGCCCCTTGGACTGAGTCCCTGCCTTATCTTCATGGAGCCTCCTTGCTCAAAGTCACACCTCTTTCCCGAGATGGTTCATGTCCAGTGAGGGGAAGATAAAAACCTGGCCATCTTAGCCCAACTCAGGACAATTTCTGAAGAGCCATTTTAACTCCCAGATTCCCCGTGGGGATAGTCAAGATCATTGTTAGACCTCCATCCCAGCTTGACCTCTCCCCCTGCCCACTCCTGTTTCTCTCCCCTCCTGTCCACAGGAGTTGATCTCAAGAACAGTCCCTCATAAACCTTCCAAACACTAAATTCTGTCTCAGGATCTGCTTCCTTGGAGAACATAACCTGGGACCCACATAATTAAAACAAGAGTTCAACAAAACCAATATTTATCCTTTCTCTGTGTCATGCATTCTCATATAATCTATGTTATTTCATTTTTTAAAATGTTGGTCATGATCCAATAAATTGATTTCATGACTCAGCCATGGCTTGAAAATGCTAGTCTGGACTATGCCCATGAAGCATGGAGTATGGTCAGTGTATCCTTTGGGCTGTCCTTAGCTGCAAGTAAAAGAATGCCTGACTAGGGACTTCCCTGGTGGTCCAGTGGTTAAGACTCCGTTCTCCCAATGCAGGGGACTCAGGTTCGATCCCTGGTCAGGGAACTAGATTCCACCTGCCTCAACTAAAGATCCTGCATGCTGCAACTAAGACCCGATGCAGCCAAATAAATAAATAAATAAATAAATAAAAGAATGCCTGACTAAACATGGATTAAATGATAAAGGTTTACTTTCTACACAAGAAAATATTTGGCAATAGGTGGTTCCAGAGTTTGTTCATGACTCAACACCTTCATCAAAAACCCAGGTTCTGGGCTTCCCTGGTGGCACAGTGGTTGAGAGTCCACCTGCTGATGCAGGGGACACAGGTTCGTGCCCCGGTCTGGGAAGATCCCACATGCCGCGGAGCGGCTGGGCCCATGAGCCATGGCCACTGAGCCTGCGTGTCTGGAGCCTGTACTTCGCAACGGGAGAGGCTACAACAGTGAGAGGCCCGCGTACCGCAAAAAAAAAAAAAAAAAAAAAAAAAAAAAAACCCAGGTTCTTTCCATATTTCTTCTCCACCATCCTTGACATGTTGGCCATGCCTTCTCATAGTCACAAGATGGCTGCCATTGCTCCAGGCATCATGTCCTTATACAACCACCTCCAAAGGGGTGGGAAGCATCCCTTCACACATTTCTTTCAATTCAGGAAGAAAAAATTCTGCAGAAGCCCCAGGAGCAGACTTCCCCTTATTTCTCATTAGCCAGAACTGGGTCATTGTTCATGTCTAAATCAATCCCTGCCATCCAATACCTAAGGTTCCATTAGCAAAAACAAAAAGGCAAATGAAGATTAGTAAACAACCAACAAGGACTGCCACAGTTCATGTCAGGTACCCCATTCAGCCCTTATTTCCTTCTAGGGTCCAATGTCTAAGACCCTGTGGTTGGGCAGTCATTGATCTCTGGCAGAGTCACAGCAACCATACCACCATACCAGACATCACTAGTTGATCATAGCAATCTTTTCCACTGAGCAGGAATGTGATTTCACAATGTGTCCCAACAAAATACTCCATGCACCTATTAGAATTAAAACCTGAGATAAAATCTGGTTCCTGCCCTGGCCTCTAGAGCAGAGGATAACAATGGAAGCTGAGATGAGGGAGGATTAACCAGTTTTTGCTCAGTATTTTCAGAACACTCTCTGACTCACACATCCTTCCTTCTCTCCTCACTTGGAATATTTCTTCCTTCCCTTGGCCTATCTAAATCCCACTTGTCCTTTAAAGAGGTCCAACTCAAGCCCGATTCCTCCAGGAAGTCTCCCCGGTTATCCCATTCTTGTTTAAAATTATTCACTGAACCCACTGATCAATCTTAACGTGACTCGAAGGGGGTTAACCAGACATTGTGTGCCTGCTGATGTGAGGCAGAGGAAGCATGCCTAAAAGTATCCTTGCCCAAATAACCAACCTGAATCAAATCCAGCCTCGAGGTTAACTACCAGTTTATAAGAAATACAGGAACTAACATTAAATGATACATGGGATATAATGATCTAGAATGTAATGTAGTATAATGACACATGGGATATAAAAATCTAGAATGTCAGAAACTAAAGAACCAATGACCTAGTGTCTTTAGCAAGTAAATGACATTTTAAAAAGGAGCAGAAATTTTGTAGATTTATATCAGTTAACTGCCACAATAATGTTATGTAATAAACCACACTGGAACATAGTGGCTTAAAATAACAATGTATTATTTCTCATGGTTCTGTGGTCAGCTGGGCAGTTCTTTTGGTCTGGCCCAGGCTCAGCTGATCTGGGCTGGGCTTGCTCATGCATCTGTGGTCAGCTGACAGGTCAGCTGGGGACCAGCTAGTCCGGAATGGCCTCACCCAAGAAAGTCCTCCCCTACATGGTTACCCCACAGCAAGCTGCCTAAGTTTGCTCTCCTGGGTGAGATAAGAGTCCAAGAGAATAAGTGGAATCGTGCAAGACAACTCGAGGCCCAGACCCAGAAATCATCCAGCTGCATTCTATTGACCAAAGCAAGGCACATGATCAGATTCCAGGGTCCAGAAATAGACTCCACCTCTCAACAGGAAAAGCTGCCAAGTCAGATGGCTAAGGCAGTGAATATGGAGAGAGGCCATTTACTGCAATCAATCCACCTCAGGGTTAAAAAAGACATATCAACCAAATGCAATGTGTGCCCTTGTTCAGATCTGGATTTACACAAACCAACTGCAAAACCTTATTTTTGTGGTCATTAGGGAAAACTGAACATAAGCTGAGTATTAAATGATAATATGGAATTGTTGATTTTTAAGTACAAAAATGGTGTTGTGTGAATTTTTTAAATGTCTTTATTGTTAGAAGTACATACTGAAGGGACTTCCTTGGCAGTCCAGTGGTTAAGACTCCACGCTTCCACTGCAGGGGGCAAGGGTTCAATCCCTGGTCGGGAAACTAAGATCCCGCATGCCGGGCAGTGAGGCTAAAAAAAAAAAGTACATACTGATGTATTTGTGGGTGAAATTATATAACGTCTGAGATTTATTTTAAAATATTCTATCAAAAAAAGGAAGCAGGGGGAGGGGGAATAGATGTACAAGAATAGCAAAAAGTTGATCACTGTTGAAGCTGGGTAATGCACACAAGGGGTGTTATATTACTATTCTCATTAAATTTATGTACGTGTGTTTGAAATTTTCCATAATAAGAAAAGTTTTAAAACTCTTCAGCTTTCTTTGGCTCATGTATTTTCATAGTGTGGTGATTATCACTGGTAGTTCAAGAACATTAAAAAGAAAGTCTCAGTTTGGTGCTAATCTGTCTTTAACACCTATCAAACACCCATTAATCTCTCTATAACAAAATAAAAGCAGTTCTCAGGCTCCAGAGCCCTTAGCAGGGACAGGATATAACAAGAATTTCATATCATGGTTTGATTTCCATTGCATTTATTTTTTACTATTACTTTCTCTCTACCATGAGTGAAGCTGCTTTTCTATTTATGAATAGTGACACAAAGTTCTCTTTTTAAATAAATTAAGGTTATAAACAGTGAATTTTAAGTGATTAAATCAATAACGATACAGATGGTAAAAGGTTATGACTAAAACTGTGAAGGTGGTTGTTTTTGTTAAGGTCAGCTACCCCCTCTAGCAAACAATTCTAAATCCCACTGGCTTTACATAATAAAGTTCTATATCTTAAGTCACAGCCAAATGCAGGGAAATGGGAGCCTCTGCTTCAGGGAGTCATTCAGAGATCCAGGCTCCTTCCAGCTAAGGGCTCTGAAACCCTCCGGCCTTTGAAGTCCACCATTGGACCTTCTGCACTCAGCTGGCACACTAGAGAAACGAGACTGCATCTGCAGTGTCACATGGAAGGATTTGAGGGCCAGGCCTGAACATACACACTTCACTTCAGCCCATGTTCTGTTGGCTAGAATTCATCACATGGTCCCACCTAGCTGCGAAAGAGGCTGGAGGTGTAGACATACGCTTGGGAAGAAGGGGATTTGGTGAATATTTAGCATTACCTCTGTCACAGTGGCCCTCAAATGACTGAAATTTGAGAAAAACCATTCTAAAAGATGAAGCCCAAACTCCTCAGTGTGGCACATAAAGGTCTTTATGATTCTGGATGTATCAGTCAGGGTTCAACCAGAGAACCACTATGAACACCATAGAAAAAAGAATTACAGGGACAAGACTGGACACAGTGGTGGGAGCTGGTGGAGGAATCTATTCAATGATCTTGCCTCTGCGTCACTTAGATCAGTTGTCAAGGAGGAGCCCTGGACATGAATGAGAGCAAGGACAAACTGGAACCTGGGAGGATGACCTTGGAGCCACAGGGACAACTGAGAGGACCAAGTGGCACCAGTGTCCACAGTGCCTGGGGCCCTGGGTTGACCTTCAGAGCATAAAAAACATGGCTTCAGTTTTACATCCATCTTCCAAAACCCACACAAGTTTCTCTTATGTTCGATGCTAACCCAGAACCACACAGGGAAGGTAATTCTGGAAAAAGAGTTCTAACCCAGCTGGACCCAGTACAAGCCACTTCATGGATCTGTGGGACACTTAGCCTCACCCCCCACCACTCCCCAGCTCATACCTTCCACTCCAGCCATGCCGACTACAGTTGACCCTTGAACAAAACAGGTTTGAACTCTGAGGGTCCACTTTTATGCATTTTTTTTCAATAAATACGTACTACAGTGCTACATGATCCGAGGTTGGTTGAATCTGCAGATGCAAAACCACAAATTCAGAGTGTTGACTGTAAAGTTATAGGCAGATTTTCAACTGTGTGTTGTAGGGATGGGCACCTCTAACCCCCACGTTGTTCAAGGGTCAACTGTACTCGCCTTTTCTCAACTATTCCAGATGTTGCCTCACTTTATCCATGCTGTTCCCTCTCCCTGGAACTCTTCAGGAAGAGGTGCCCACCTCTTCCTCAGCCTTCAAAATCTTGTCAAATGTCACCTCCTCTAGGAAGTCTTCCCTGCAGTCTCTGGGCAGAGGGGGAGAGGGGTGGAGCCCTAAATACAGAAGGTTGTGCAAAAAGCCATGTGACCCTTCTCCATAAGCCTTGAAATCTTCCGCAAAGTTGCTAAATGCACTATGTGCTGGGTGTGACTGGATTTCTTTTCAAAAATAGCAATGAGGCTGGGTTTCTTATCTGAGTTTGACTCAGGGTGGAAGAAAGATAGCGCACATAGGCACAAGAGCCCTGAGACAGGGAGAAGCACGGGAAAGAGAGAAGCATGAGGAAATAAGACACCAGAATGGGCAGAAATTATGGGGAGACTTGAGGCTGCCCCAGACTTGGAATTCGGGTCTATGACCTGTTTAACCAGATCTCTAAAGAGGCAGGAGCAACATGTTACGCAGTTGTGGTAGATTGGATTATCCTTCTCAGGTCTTCACTCCCTTCCCCTATATGACCTTGAAGGGCTTGAGAG
This sequence comes from Grampus griseus, assembly GCF_964374135.1. Classification (NCBI taxonomy): domain Eukaryota; kingdom Metazoa; phylum Chordata; class Mammalia; order Artiodactyla; family Delphinidae; genus Grampus; species Grampus griseus. The sequence goes on along the minus strand of NC_139006.1, from coordinate 8,742,132 downwards.
TGAGACAAGTATATTTCCCTGTCCTATAGATGTTGGACTTGCACTTGACCGTATGATATTTTTTTCAGCCAATGCAAAGTGGGCAGAAGTGATGTGCTAGTTCTGAGCCAAGGTGGTAGGAAACCTTACATGTGACTGTTCGCCCCCTTGCACTTCTGCTATTCACCACAAAAAGAATATAACTGAGCCATTGCTGAGCCAAAAAAGAGGATGAAAGACATGAAGAAGAAGCATGTGGAATATACTTGAACTCTTCAGCAACCAGGAGCCAAGCCTCAGATGATTCCAGCAGAGCTATAGTTCACTCTAGACTAATGAACAAGAAACTAGCTCTTTCTTGTTGGTTTTTATTAGCTGAATTGAGAAATAATTCACATACCATAAAATTCACCCATTTAAATAGTACCATCCAATTTTTTTTTTGGCAGATTCACAGTTGTACAGCCATCACTATAATCAATTTTAGAACATTTTCATCACCCCAAAAGAAAATCGCCTATCCAATGCATTAACAGTCTTTTCCCATTTCCCTGTTTGTTGTTACACAGCGTCATTGTGGCGATAGCTGATATATACACAGGTATTAGAAATGCGTCCAGTGTTAGCAAGCTCATAATTCCACATTCTTCTTGCAGAAGTTCAGGATAAGAAAGGTTTACATGCACGCATCCACACAAACACCCCTACACATATTCACACAATTGTACACACATGCTCAGACACACATCCACTGTCACACACTTGTACAAATATATCACACAACCACACTCAGACATAGACTCACACTCATTTTCAAGGATACAAAGATTCATATACAGACTCGTGCACACGCTCACAATTACACGCTTGTAGACACACACACCCAGACAGCAATTTCCCAACCCCCAGTCATTCAAATGACTCATCACAACTTTTTCCATATCTGCATATCACATATGCTTTTATTTCCTTAATTTTTCCTTTGAATGACACATTTTTATTTAAATAAATTGGTTTTTAAAAGAAAGTGCTATAAATAGATGGTCCTCATCTTTCCCATTTGCTCTTGACCCTTCTTTCCACCACACCCAAATCTACCTATTATAAGTGGAAGAGGGGGACCGGGTGCCACAACCTCCAGGAAGCCCCCCAACCATGCAGTTGCACAGACCCTGCACTTAGAAAGGCCTCCTGCTTACTTTAGTGCTCTCAGCATCTGGGAATCCTTAATAATTCATTAACTATAATTATAATGCATTTTCATTTTGCACTGGAACCCACAAATTCTGTAGCCTCTTCTGCCCCTGACCATAGAGTATCCCAGCTTCGGTGACACTTAGGGCTTCCTGAGATGGCAGCTCCTCCACTGAACTGTGAACTGACACAGATCAGGTCACATGTCACACAGCCCACACCTTGGAGTCCAGACAGGTGGGAGTTTGAATCTTGGCTCCATTTATCAGCTGGGTAACTTTGGGCAGCCTGCCCTGACATACAGAGCACCCAGAACAAGAGTACAAATGGAGGCCCACAGGCCATGTGTCTAAAAGTCTGCATGGTAAAAATCAGGCTTACATAGTGGGAAGCAGCAGCAGAGCACAGGAAGATCAGCTCGGTGCTTTGCAATAAGCTAGAGGAGTGGGATAGGGAGGGAGGGCGGGAGGCTCAAGAGGGAAGGAATATGGGGATATATGTATGCATATGGCTGATTCACGTTGTTGTACATCAGAAACTAACACAGTATTGTGAAGCAATTATACTTCAGTAAAGACCTATTAAAAAAAATCAAGCTTACAAATTGTCAAAAAAAATATGGTCTAACCTCCTATTTTAACAAGTATACCTTCATTAAAACAAAGTCAAAATATATATGTGAAGCTATGGTTTTTATATGTCTGAAAATTGGCAAAATATCAAAGATGATGGAATTAAATTATGTTGTATTGATGTGCCAGTGATGTCTAAATGAATAATTTTAAAAGACATGCATAATTAAGAAATTGCTATATATTTATTGCATAAAGTTTGTTTTTCTTGCCTTCATTTTAGAAAAATCACTCACCCTATTGTTATAATCAAGATTTTTTTTTTATAATCAAGATTTTTACATAATTTCTGTGCTATTGGCAGTAATGATCTAAAGGAATAAAAAATAAATTGAAATTATATATCAAAGGACACAAAGTGTGAATATATTTTCAGGAGAAGTGTAAATTAAAGTAAATTTTAAAAAATTAGCAAATTAAAATTATTTTAGATGTTTTCTAAAGTAATTCTTCTAGAATATTTTATCAGTTTTTTCAGTTAAAATTAAATAATTTATTAAATTATTTTTTGAAATCAAAAGGCAAAATGCAAATGGAAAAATTAAAATAACATTTTAAAATAAGTTGTTTAAATAAAGTTACAGGGAGACAGCAGAGGCAAAAAGAAATACAATCCTGCAGCCTGTGGAACAAAAAACACATTCACAGAAAGATAGACAAGATGAAAAGGCAGAGGGCTATGTACCAGATGAAGGGACAAGATAAAACCACAGAAAAACAACTAAATGAAGTGGAGATAGGCAACCTTCCAGAAAAAGAACTCAGAATAATGATAGTGAAGATGATCCAGGACCTCAGAAAAAGAATGGATGCAAAGATTGAGAAGATGCAAGAAATGTTTAACAAAGACCTAGAAGAATTAAAGAACAAACAAACAGAGATGAACAATACAATGACTGAAATTAAAACTACACTAGAAAAAAAAAAAAACTACACTAGAAGGAATCAATAGCAGAATAATTGAGGCAGAAGAACGGATAAGTGACCTGGAAGACAGAATGGTGGAATTCACTACTGCAGAACAGAATAAAGAAAAAAGAATGAAAGGAAATGAAGACAGCCTAAGAGACCTCTGGGACAACATTAAATGCAACAACATTCGCATTATAAGGGTCCCAGAAGGAGAAGAGAGAGAGAAAGGACCCGAGAAAATATTTGAAGAGATTATAGTCTAAAAATTCCCTAACGTGGGAAAGGAAATAGCCACCCAAGTCCAGGAAGCGCAGAGAGTCCCATACAGGATAAACCCAAGGAGAAACACACCGAGACACATAGTAATCAAATTGGCAAAAATTAAAGACAAAGAAAAATTATTGAAAGCAGCAAGGGAAAAATGACAAATAACATACAAGGGAAGTCCCATTAGGTGAACAGCTGATTTCTCAGCAGAAACTCTACAAGCCAGAAGGGAGTGGCAAAACATACTTAAAGTGATGAAAGGGAAGCATCTACAACCAAGATTACTCTACCCAGCAAGGACCTCGTTCAGATTTGATGGAGAAATCAAAAGCTTTACAGACAAGCAAAAACTAAGAGAATTCAGCACCACCAAACCAACTTTACAACAAATGCTAAAAGAACTTCTCTAAGTGGGAAACACAAGAGAAGAAAACGACCTACAAAAACAAACCCAAAACAATTAAGAAAATGGTCATAGGAACATACATATCGATAATTACCTTAAACATGAATGGATTAAATGCTCCAACCAAAAGACACAGGCTCGCTGAATGGATACAAAAACAAGACCCATATATATGCTGTCTACAAGAGACCCACTTCAGACCTAGGGACACATACAGACTGAAAGTGAGGGAATGGAAAAAGATATTCCATGCAAATGGAAATCAAAAGAAAGCTGGAGTAGCAATACTCATATCAGATAAAATAGACTTTAAAATAAAGAATGTTACAAGAGACAAGGAAGGACACTCCATAATGATCAAGGGATCAATCCAAGAAGAAGACATAACAATTATAAATATATATGCACCCAACATAGGAGCACCTCAATACATAAGGCAACTGCTAACAGCTATAAAAGAGGAAATTGACAGTAACACAATAATAGTGGGGGACTTTAACACCTCACTTACACCAATGGATAGGTCATCCAAAATGAAAATAAATAAGGAAACAGAAGCTTTAAATGACACAATAGACCAGATAGACTTAACTGATATTTATAGGACATTCCATCCAAAAACAGCAGATTACACTTTCTTCTCAAGTGCACACGGAACATTCTCCAGGATAGACTAGATTATAGTCGAAAACTTCCCTAACATGGGAAAGGAAATAGCCACCCACGTCCAGGAAGCACAGAGAGTCCCATACAGGATAAACCCAAGGAGAAACACGCCAGGACACTTAGTAATCAAATTGGCAAAAATTAAAGACAAAGAAAAATTATCGATAGCAGCAAGGGAAAAAAGACAAATAACATACAAGGGAACTCCCATAAGGTTAACAGCTGATTTCTCAGCAGAAACTCTAAAAGCCAGAAGGGAGTGGGATGATATACTTAAAGTGATGAAAGGGAAGAACCTACAACCAAGATTACTCTGCCCAGCAAGGATCTCATTCACATTTGATGGAGACATCAAAAGCTTTACAGACAAGCAAAAGCTAAGAGAATTCAGCACCACCAAACCAGCTCTACAACAAATGCTAAAGGAACTTCTCTAAGTGGGAAACACAAGACAAGAAAAGGACCTACAAAAACAAACCCAAAACAATTAAGAAAATGGTAATAAGAACATACATATTGGGGTTTCCCTGGTGATGCAGTGGTTAAGAGTGTGCCTGCCAATGCAGGGGACACGGGTTCGATCCCTGGCCCGGGAGGATCCCACATGCCGCGGAGCAACTCAGCCCATGCACCACAACTGCTGAGCCTGAGCTCTGGAGCCCGCAAGCCACAACTACTGAGCCCACGTGCCACAACTAGAGAAGGCCTGCGCTCAGCAGTGAAGACCCAACACAGCCATAAATAAATAAATTTATATTAAAAAAAAAGGAACATACATATCAATAACTACCTTAAACGTGAATGGATTAAATGCTCCAACCAAAAGACACAGGCCTCCTGAATGGATACAAAAACAAGACCCATATATATGCTGTCTACAAGAGGTCCACTTCAGACCTAGGGACACATACAGACTGAAAGTGAGGGGATGGAAAAAGATATTCCATGCAAATGGAAATCAAAAGAAAGCTGGAGTAGCAATCCTCATATCAGATAAAATAGACTTTAAAATAAAGAGTGTTACAAGAGACAAGGAAGGACACTACATAATGATCAAGGGATCAATCCAAGAAGAAGATATAACAATTATATATGCACCCAACACAGGAACACCTCAATACATAAGGCAACTGCTAACAGCTATAAAAGAGGAAATCGACAGTAACACAGTTATAGTGGGGGACATTAACACCTCACTTACACCAATGTACAGATCATCCAAACAGAAAATAAATAAGGAAGGACAAGCATTAAATGACACAACAGACCAGATAGACTTAATTGATATTTATAGGACATTCCATCAAAAAACAGCAGATTACACTTTCTTCTCAAGTGCACACGGAACATTCTCCAGGATAGATCACATCTTGGGTCACAAATCAAGCCTCAGTAAATTTAAGAAAATTGAAATCATATCAAGCATCTTTTCTGACCACAACGCTATGAGATTAGAAATGAATTACAGGGGAAAAAAACGTAAAAAACACAAACAGGGCTTCCCTGGTGGCGCAGTGGTTAAGAATCCGCCTGCCAATGCAGGGGACATGGGTTCAGGCCCTGGTACGGGAAGATCCCACATGCTGCGGAGCAACTAAGCCCGCGTGCCACAACTACTGAGCCTGCGCTCTTGAACCCGTGAGCCACAACTACTGAAGCCCATGTGCCACAACTACTGAAGCCTGCATGCCTAGAGCCTGTGCTCCACAACAAGAGAAGCCACCGCAATGAGAAGCCCTCGCACCACAACGAAGAGTAGCCCCCGCTCGCTGCAACTAGAAAAAGCCCACGTGCAGCAACAGAAGACCCAATGCAGCCAATAAATAAATAAATAAATAAATAAATAAATAAATAAAATAAAAAAGAATAGCTCAACCCCTAGGGTTGCTTTACAAAAAAAAAAACAAAACACACACACACAAACACATGGAAGCTAAACAATACGTTACTAAATAACCAAGAGATCACTGAAGAAATCAAAGAGAAAATCAAAAAATACCTAGAGACAAATGACAATGAAAACACGACCATCCAAAACCTATGGGATGCAGCAAAAGCAGTTCTAAGAGGGAAGTTTATAGCTATACAAGCCTACCTCAAGAAACAAGAAAAATTTCAAATAAACAATCTAACCTTACACCTAAAGGAACTAGAGAAAGAAGAACAAACAGAACCCAAAGTTAGCAGAAGGAAAGAAATCATAAAGATCAGAGCAGAAATAAATGAAATAGAAACAAAGAAAACAATAGCAAAGATCAATAAAACTAAAAGCTGGTTCTTTGAGAATATAAACAAAATTGATAAACCATTAGCCAGACTCATCAAGAAAAAGAGGGAGAGGACTCAAATCAATAAAATTAGAAATGAAAAAGGAGAAGTTGCAACAGACACCACAGAAATACAAAGCATCCTAAGAGACTACTACCAGTAACTCTATGCCAATAAAGTGGACAACCTGGAAGAAATGGACAGATTCTTAGAAAGGTATAACCTTCCAAGACTGAACCAGGAAGAAATAGAAAATATGAACAGACCAATCACAAGCACAGAAATTGAAACTGTGATTAAAAATCTTCCAACAAACAAAAGCCCAGGACCAGATGGCTTCACAGGCGAATTCTATCAAACATTTAGAGAAGAGCTAACACCTATCCTTCTCAAAGTCTTCCAAAAAATTGCACAGGAAGGAACACTCCCAAACTCATTCTAGGAGGCCACCATCACCCTGCTACCAAAACCAGACAAAGATACTACAAAAAAAGAAAATTACAGACCAATATCACTGATGAATATAGATGCAAAAATCCTCAACAAAATACTAGCAAACAGAATCCAACAACACATTAAAAGGATCATACACTATGATCAAGTGGGATTTATCCCAGAGATGCAAGGATTCTTCAATATACGCAAATCAATCAATGTGATACAGCATATTAACAAATTGAAGAATAAAAACCATATGATCATCTCAATAGATGCAGGAAAAGCTTTTGACAAAATTCAACACCGATTTATGATAAAAACTCTCCAGAAAGTGGGCATAGAGGGAACCTACCTCAACATAATAAAGGCCATATACCACAAACCCACAGCAAACATCATTCTCAATGGTGAAAAACTGAAAGCATTTCCTCTAAGATCAGGACAAGACAAGGATGTGCACTCTCACCACTATTACTCAGCATAGTTTTGGAAGTCCTAGCCACAGCAATCAGAGAAGAAAAAGAAATAAAAGGAATACAAATTGGAAAAGAAGTAAAACTCACTGTTTGCAGATGACATGATACTATACATAGAGAATCCTAAAGATGCCACCAGAAAACTACTAGAGCTAATCAATGAATTTGGTAAAGTAACAGGATACAAAATTAATGCACAGAAATCTCTTCCATTCCCATACACTAATGATAAAAAATCTGAAAGAGAAATTAAGGAAACACTCCCATTTACCTTTGCACCAAAAAGAATAAAATACCTAGGAATAAACCTACCTAGGGAGACAAAAGACCTGTATGCAGAAAACTATAAAGCACTGATGAAAGAAATTAAAGATGATACCAACAGATGGAGAGATATACCATGTTCTTGGATTGGAAGAATCAATACCGTGAAAATGACTCTACTACCCAAAGCAATCTACAGATTCAATGCAATCCCTATCAAATTACCAATGGCATTTTTCACAGAACTAGAACAAAAAGTCTTAAAATTTGTATGGAGACAAAAAAGACCCCGAATAGCCAAAGCAGTCTTGAGGGGAAAAAACGGAGCTGGAGGAATCAGACTTCCTGACTTCAGACTATACTACAAAGCTACAGTAATCAAGACAATATGCTACTGGCACAAAAACAGAAATATAGATCAATGGAACAAGATAGAAAGCCCAGAGATAAACCCAAGCACCTATGGTTAACCAATCTATGACAAAGGAGGCAAGGATATACAATGGAGAAGACAGTCTCTTCAATAAGTGGTGCTGGGAAAACTGGACAGCTACATGTAGAAGAATGAAATTAGAACACTCCCTAACACCATACACAAAATAAACTCAAAATGGATTTGAAACCTAAATGTAAGACCAGACACTAGAAAATTCTTAGAGGAAAACATAGGAAGAACACTCTTTGACATAAATCACAGCAAGATCTTTTTTGATCCACTTCCTAAAGTAATGGAAATAAAAACAAAAATAAACAAATGAGACCTAATGAAACTTAAAAGCTTTTGCACAGCAAAGGAAACCATAAACAAGAATAAAAGACAACCCTCAGAATGGGAGAAGATATTTGCAAACGAATCAATGGACAAAGGATTAATCTCCAAAATATATAAACAGCTCGTGCATCTCGATATTAAAAAGCAAACAACCCAATCCAAAAATGGGCAGAAGACCTAAATAGACATTTCTCCAAAGAATACATACAGGTGGCCAAGGAGCACATGAAAAGCTGCTCAACATCACTAATTATTAGAGAAATGCAAATCAAAACTACAATGAGGTGTCACCTCACACCAGTTAGAATGGGCATCATCAGAAAATCTACAAACAACAAATGCTGGAGAGGGTGTGGAGAAAAGGGAACCCACTTGCACTGTTGGTGGGAATGTAAATTGATACAGCCACTATGGAGAACAGTATAGAGGTTCCTTAAAAAACTAAAAATAGAACTACCATATGATCCAGCAATCCCACTACTGGGCATATACCCTGAGGAAACCATAATTCAAAAAGACACATGTACCCCAATGTTCATTGCAGCACTATTTACAATAGCCAGGTCATGGAAGCAACCTAAATACCCATCGACAGATGAATGGATAAAGAAGATGTGGTACATATATACAATGGAATATTACTCAGCCATAAAAAGGAACAAAACTGGGTAATTTGTTGAGACGTGGATGGATCTAGAGACTGTCGTACAGAGTGAAATAAGTCAGAAAGAGAAAAACAAACATCGTATATTAATGCATATATGTGGAACCTAGAAAAATGGTACAGATGAACCAGTTTGCAGGGCAGAAATTGAGACACAGATGTAGAAAACAAACGTATGGACACCAAGGGAGGAAAGCGGCAGGGGGTGGGGTGTGATGAATTGGGAGATTGGGATTGACATGTATACACTGATGTGTATAAAATTGATGACTAATAAGAACCTGTTGTATAAAAAAATAAATTAAATTAACTTTTAAAAAAAGAAAAAGAAAGAAATAAAAATAAAGCTACAGGGACTTCCCTGGTGGTCCAGTGGGTAAGACTCCATGCTCCCAAGGCAGGGAGCCCGGGTTCAATCCCTGGTCTGGGAACCAGATCCCACATGCATGCTGCAGCTAAGAGTCCACATTCCACAACTAAGAAGCCTGCATGATGCAACTAACAATCCCTTGTGCCACAACTAAACATGCCGCAGCTAAGACGCAGCGCAGCCAAAATAAATAAATAAATAAATATTTTTAAATAAATAAATAAAGCTACAAATATGAATTTTTAAATTAAATCCCAATAAATATTAAAAAATAAAATTGCTAACAATCTTAGAGTTCAAATGTCTGGAAGTCAATGTAAAGAAACGTATCACACTTCATGCATTTTACATTTGGATCTACATATATTCAAATTTAAGAGTAATATGAATCATTAATATTTCAAAATGATCCTCTGCTGCTGTGTTAGTTATATATTGCTGTGCACAAAATTACCATAAGTTTAGTAGTTTAAAACAGGACAGATTTATTATATCACAACCCAGATATCCAGACTCAGCCTAGCTGAACCCTCTGCTTCAGAGTCTCTTATAAGGCAGCAATCAAGATGTCAGTCAGGGGTGGGGTCTCAGCTGAGACTCAGATGAAGAAGGACCTACTTCCAAACTCACGTGGTGGTTCAGGACTCGATTCTTCATGGGCTGCCAGAGTGAGAATCTCTGCTTCTTCCTAGCTGTTGGCTGGAGAAAATCCTCAGTTTCTTGCCATGTGGGCCTCTCCATATGGTGGCTTACTTCATCAAAGCCAGCAAAGGAGGGTCAATAGGGAGAGTCTGCAAGCAAGACAGTAGTTACAGTTTATGCGGGGTAATCACAGATGTGAAATCCTATCAGCTTGGCTGCATTCTGTTGGTTAAAAGCAAGTCACAGATCCTGCCTACACTCAAGGGTAGAGGATGACACAGGAGCATGAACGCCAGAAGGTGAGAATTGGGGTGGGGGGGGAGTGGCATTTTAGAGTCTGTCTCCCGCAGTGGCCATGCACGGTGCTTGCAAAGATTACACTAATGTGTGAGTGCATCCAGAGCCACAAATTGGAACACAAGGAGAAGCCTGAGAGTTCTTTGTGCATTTATGCTATCAGAGAGGAAGGATTTTGCAAGTTAATACATCGTATTTGCTCTTATTTAAGTGCTTCCAATTCCCAAATCATCCCTGCACTAGAACCAGAGCTAGAATGTTCATCTCCAATGTTGGCAGCAGCACTACCCATGAACCTTCATTGCATTCAGACACAACTGTTATGTTGAGGTCGCAGTCTAAGAGGTGTGGAGAAGCTTTTCCCGGGGGCCTGAATGATGGTATTCAGGAGAGTACATGTTTAGGACTACAGGTTGCTCTGTGACAGCCCTGGGTGCCAGACTCCAAGTGACAGACATCTCCATGTGTTTTTAATAAATTCTTTCTTTCTTTGTGTATCCTTGTGATATTTGGGGCAGCTTGAGCATCCTAACATGGCAACTGGAGTCCCCCAGAAAGAATAATCCAAGAAAGAGAGAGAGTGCAAGGTAGAAGCCACAATGTCTTTTATGACCAAGTCTTGGAATTCACACACCATCATTTTTGCAATATGCTTCTAGTTACACAGGTCATTCCTGTTCAGTGTGGGAGAGTTCTACACAAGGGTATTGTGGTAGGCAGAATTCTAAAATAGCCCCCAAGACTCCCACCCCTTGGTGTGCATGCCCTGTAGAATCTCCTCCCCTTGAGTGTGAGTGGGACTTGTGAATATAATGGGATTTCACTCTCACGTTTATGTTACATTATTTGGCAGAAGAGATTTTGCAGATGTAGTTAAGGCCCCTAATCAGTTGGCTTTCAGTTAATCAAAAGGGAAAATACCCTGGGTGGCCTGACCTAATCAGGTGAGCCCTTAAACAAGATCAGAAAGATTCAAAGCAAAAAAGAAAAAAAAAGAAAAGATTTCTGCTGCTGGCTTTGAAGAAGGAAATAACTATGTATGAACTATCCGTGGAGAAGGCCATTTAGCAAAGACCTGATAACAGCCTCTAGGAGCTGACAGTGTTGCCCTGTCAACAGCTAGCAAGAAAATGGGGACCTCCATCATACAACCAGAAGGCAATGAATTCTGCCAATGATCCATGAGCTCAAAAGAGGACTCTGAACCTCAGATAAGATCACAGCCCCCACTGACACCTCAGCCTTGCGAATTTCAGCCTTGCGAAACCCTGAAAAGAGGACTTCTGACCTACAGAAACTGTGAGAATAAACAGGTGTTGTTTTAAGCTGCTAAATTTATGGTAATTTGTTACACAGCAGAAGAAAATGAATACCAGTGTGAACATCAGAAGGCAAGAATTATTGGGGGCCATCTTGGAGACCGGCTATCAGAACTTGGTATTGTTAGACTTTTCATTTTTGTTTTTTCTCATTGGTGTCCACTTTTCTTCCCTCTCTTATGCATAAGCTTCTTTACACTTCACTCATTCACTCAGCTACTCCTCTCTTGATACCTTCATTGCAGAAACAATTCCTGATCCCCTACTCTATTCACGTCCAGTGCTGGTCACTGGGGACAAAGAAGGGAGTCACATGTGTCCCCTGCCCTCCAAGAACTCCAGACGGGAACAAGAAGCATTCCATGGTATCCCTTAGCCTTCTTAAATCTACTCCCAACATAACCCATATGTGGTTCAGACCCCAGGACCCTCCAAAAACTAGTTTCAGTACATTGTTCCATCACCAAACCACAAATTTAACCCCCAAAGCACTGAAGTGCAGCAGATTTTGCTGAAGTTTCCAAGTAGAGACCAAGGATGGTATTATATCACATATTACAAGCCAAATGTTATCACACTATATTAAACTTCTCTCTCCTCAAGCTCTGTGATTCAGAATGTCTTCTCCCAATCCTCCCCTGCTAAACATCTTTATTACTCTGAGAAGTTATTTTTTAGTTTTCATATTCCACTTGGCAAAACAAAATCCTCGTCAGAAACCAAACCAATATGAATGTGGGTGAATGAGGGGTTTGCTTCCCTGGTTCTGCAGGCAGCTACACCCTAGCCCTGTGACCTTGAATGAGGTACTTGCTGCCCCAGTTTCCTGGCCTGCATTCTGGTAAAGTCCCCAAGGGAAGAATGGAGGCTCTTTGGGGACCCAGCCAGGCTTTTGAATTTCTTGGAGGAAGGTGTTAGGTAAACAGCAATTCCAGGTAATGCTGTCTGAGGGCCTTCAGACTGAGGGCATTGGAGCAGGTCAAAGGCCCTGTGGACAGCATCTAAGATCCAGCTTCCAGAAGACTACAGTGACCCCCACCATGGGGTCCCCTCTGGGTTTGAGACTGAGTAGCTGGATATCCTGGTCATCATTCTGGAATCCAGTTCCCCCTGCCCCTCGGTGACATGCATCCTCATCCTCCTCCTCTCTCGATGAAGGGTCTGTCTTCACTCGCTCCCCACACACTCTCATCCAGGCTTGTGGCTTTAATACCCTACTTACGATGACTCATCAGTCTCCTGCTCTGCCTTCTTCCCTGAGTCCCAGACTCATTATCTAGCTGCTAACTGATACATCCACTGGGATGTCTAATGGGCATAGCAAACTTCCTGTGTCCAAAATGGAACTCTACTTCATCCTCCTCTCTCCCCAATGGCCCTCAGGAAAACCTACTTCTCCCTCATCTTGCCCATCTCAATAAATGGTTCCCTCATCATCCACCTAGTTGCTCAAGCCAGAAACCAAGGAATTATCCTTGGTTCTTCTCTTTCTCCCACCACCCAACTGTAATTCATCAGCAAATTTTGTTGGCTTTCCTTACTAAATATATCCCCAGTATGTTTTCTTCTCTTTGTCTCCATGGCTCCCACCTTGGTCCATGTCACTTCCATCTCAGACCAGGGACCACAGTTGCCTCCTCACCATGCTGCCTGCTTTTTCTCCTGCCTATCCTCCACACAGTAACCTGAGAAAATATTACTCCCCTACCTAAGCCCTCCAAGCCATTATTTGGCTGGTAAGCCCCTGCATGATCTGGCCCCTGCCTAGATCTTGAACTTCACCCCCTCCTACTGTCCTTTGTATTCTGCTCTAGCCACACTAGCATTCTTTCTGTCCCCTGAACACATCAAGCTTGATCCAACCTCAGGGCCTTTGCATGTGCTGTTTCCTCTGCATGGAATCCTCTCCTCCCTACCACTTATTTGTATAGCTGGCCCCTTCTTGCCATTCAGATCTCAATCCAAAGGTCACCTCCATACACATCCTGTCCTGTCCCTATCTAAAGTTGGCCCACCCGTCTTCCACATCTTGTTATCTTTCCTCCACAGTTCCTATTACCACCTAATTATCTTACTTTCGCTTGTTTGATTGTCTTCCTCACTAGAATTTCACTCTAAGAAGTCTCTCTGGTTCACTGCCCCATCTCTAGTGCCTACACCAGTGCCTGACAAACAAGACCTCAGGAAATATCTCTCAAGTTCATTCATTCAGTCAGTCAGCACATATTTATTGAGTGCTTACTCCTTAATGATTCAGGGAGCCCCAGGATACAAGGGGAACCAAGATGTCTGGTGTTGGTGGGTTCAAATTCAGGCTTCACCGTTACCCAGCTCTGACCTCCCCTACCCGAGCCTCTGTTTCCTCATCCATAAAATGGTATACATGGTAGAATTGTTATGAACTAACTTGTAAAAGCCTACCAGACAACCTGGCACACAGTAGGTATTCATTAAATGAGTACTTTCATCCCATGGTCAAGGGTGACCCTGTCTGCTAGAAAATGTAGGCACAGGCCTGGGGGCTCTGAGACAGCTGTGGAACAGTTGGATGCCCTCGGGGGAGAGTGACCAAGAACAGATGTGGGCAGGAGGACCCTCAGGCCAACTGCTGACAAACTCAGGCACAGGAACAAGGGGGACAGGACCATAAACAAGCCAGGGCAGCTTTTTGAAATAACAGAGAGAGTGAGAACAGCATTGAGGCCACAAGACATCTCCTAGGGGCCTCCCACGTTCAGCCTCTGAGACTCCCAGTCAGGTCACGGAACATTTCCAGCTCTCAGAGCCCTGCCTCCTGGTCAACCTAGGTGTCCACCGACCAGGGGCAGAGAGAAGTCTGGCAGGGACTAAAAGATGCCAGGCTTCGGGGCAAGGTTTGAAAACAGAACTTGTCCTTCCCTTCAATAGAAAACTGTGCAGTCACAAAAAATGAACGAGGATGCTCTTTATGCACTGATGTGAGTGGTCTCTAAGAGATGTTGTTGAGTACGAAAAGATGAATTTTTAAAGGATTAAAAAAAAAATGTACACGTGTCTGCCCATGTATCCAGCCACTGTCTCTGGAAGGATGCATAAGAAGTTAGTGATGATAGCTTTCTCTCCAGAGTGGAAATGGGTGCTTGAGGGATGGTTGAAAGGAAGATTTCACTAAAATGTCCTTTGCCTCTTTTGAATATTGAATCATTGAATGTAACACCTATTCAAAAATAACTGCTTAATATTTGAGAAGGAAAATTGTTTACCCCTCCTCTTCCACCAAAGGGAGTGAGGGATAGCATACTTCTTCCAGAATGATCTATCTAAAAAGTAAAGCCTGTTCTATTGTTCCTCTTTATGACCCTCCTCTGTTTAAATCCCTTCAGTGACACACAGTTGAACATATCATACAACCTCAAAAAGAATATTTGTTGAATGAGTGAGTAAATGAATAAATGCACGAATAAACCAGATGTTTTCTCTCTTGATCTTTATGTACTGATATGGAAAAATGCCCATGTTAAGTGAAAAAAGAATATTGCTGAATATTATGTCAGGAATGATTCTACTTTTTATAAGTATATATACATAAATGATACTGCAGATTATATTTATATATACAAAATTATTATATATGTATGTGCTATAAGTACATATATATTTATATATACATAAAATTATATTGCATATTAGCATGCGCATTTATATATCCATATATGTTAGTATTTACATGTGTATGGTTATTGGCCAATAAACAGAAAAAAAACCTAGAAAGACCCCACATTTGCTGGTTCTATATCTTGATCTTAGTGATGATTACACAGGTATAAAGATGGGTAAAAACTCGTCAATCTGTACTTAAGAATTGCACATGTTCCTGTATATAGTTATATCTCAATCTTTTAAAAGGAAAAAAGAGATATACCCCCAAATATTATTAGATATCATCTCCTGTAACAGTTAGGATTATGGGGGCTTTGATTTCTAATATACATCTGGATATTTTACAACAAGCACACAAGTATGAATCCTTTTAAAATATGTATACTTTTTAATTCATATTTTATTTCTGACTCTTTAGCTTAGCATGCAAAGTCTTTCACTTCTTTAACTGCCTCCACCCTTTATTCCAACCACATCAAACTGCTTATGCTCCCCAGTGTGTCGTGCTGTTTCTTACCTCCAGGACTTCACCGTTGCTGCTCTTTCTTCCTGAGATGCCCTCTCCCACTTCCTCAACTCCTCCCACCTACCTAGGTTCTTCTAGTCATTTAAGTCTCAACTGAAATGTCACCTCCTCCAGGAAGGCTCCCTTGACTTCTCCAGGCTGGGTCAAATGCTCTAGAAACACTTCAGAGTTGCATCTGTCAGTCTTGACTCACTTGTCTGTCTCATTCATCCATCCTTGAGGCAGAGACTGGAGTGATGTGGCCACAAGCCCCAGGGTACCTTGGCACATAATTTGAAAATTGCTGCTCTAAACAATAAACTAAGAGACAGAGGCCAAACCTGGTCAAGTAGTGTTGGAATCAGGAACGGGGTTGGTGCTTCCATGCTGAAGTCCATTGAAGCACAGAGCAAACCTATTTGCAGAGAGAAGAAAAAGAATCAAAATATAGAAAGGAAGCCAAGAGGCTCCACAAGGAGCAAAAAAGAAAGAGCAACCACCTGATGCAGTACTGGCTGCCGAAGAACTCCATCATCCCGCCCCAGAATTCATGTCTGACATTGAACTCCTGATCTGTTGCCCTAAACCAGCCCCTTCCATAGTCTTTCCTGCACTCAGGGAATGGCAGCAGCTCCATCCTTCTAACTGCTCAGGCCAAATCTTTGCATCGCCCTTGACTCTCTTGTTCTTTCTAATCCCAAATCCAATTTGTTAGCAAATCCTGTCATCTCTTGCCTCCAAAAGATGTCCAGAATCTGAGCACTTCTCCCCATCTCCACGCTACTAGCCCAGCCACCACTGCCTCTCACCGGACTAGGCCACAGCTTCTTCACTGGTGCCCCCGCTTCTGCCTGGTCTGTTCTCAACCCAGCAGCCAGAGGGATCCTCTTAAAATATAACTCCATTCTGGGCTCTGAACTCTGATGGCCCCCATCTCGCTCAGGGTCGAAGCCAAAGCCCTTAACATTGCCATGAGGCCCTATGGGAGGTGGCCTCAGGGACCTCTGACCACACCACCCACTGCTCTGGCTCTTCACTTCATTCCAGTCACAACAGCCTCCTCATTGTTCCTCAGACATGCCAGTCACAATCCTGTCTCTGAACCTTTGCACTGACTGTTCCCACTGCCTGGAACATCATCCTCCAGACATCCTGATGGCTGGCTCCCTCACTTCCCTCAGTCTTGGCTCAAATGTCACTTTGCCAGCCCCCTCATAAAACAAAAACAGCAACCCCACCTCCCAGCACTCGATGGCCCCTCACTTTTGGGAGGAATCACTGAGTTCTAGGAGCTGAGACTCAGTGCACTCATCTACAAAGAAGTATCTTTACAGAATTCATTCCTTTTTAACACAACATTATAAAGCAATTATACTCCAATAAACATGTTTAAAAAACCAAAAAAAGAATTCATTCTTTTTTATCACCAAATATTTACTGACCATGTATTATGCCCAAGAATTGAAGTGGCCAGTGAGGGCATAGAGGCTGCTTCGGTTTAAAGCTGGCCTCCTCAAATGACCCAAAATTGGTTATCTTGGGCTATGTTCCCCAGATAACTATTCTCCCTCCCTATCATTTACTAGGGAAGTATAATTTTGGAGGTGGTTGTGACTGTCTGGAAATCCTCAGGCAGGTTGACTGGGAAGTCCCATCACAGGTCCAATCACCATCGGGCAATCCCTGGCCTGGACCCAGCGGTCACACTGCCCTGTCCTGCATATCCAGCTGCCACTCTGGACTGCTAGTGGCAAGACTGGCCCAGAGAGGCACTGACCTCCTTTAGTCTGTGGGTTGGCAGGGAAATCCCATGGGGTTGGCTGCCAGGGTCATGAGCAAGAAGACAAGACCCGCTAGAATGCAACCTGATTTCTAAGACTTTATTTCCTTTTTTTTCCTTTTTCCTTTCTTTTTGGTGGGGAGGCTCCCTCTCACCCTCCCTCACCCAGGGATCCCTCTCACGTTCCCTCACGCGGGGCTCCCTCTCACCCTCCCTCACGCGGAACTCCCTCTCACCCTCACTCACGCGGGGCTCCCTCTCACCCTCCCTCACGCGGGGCTCCCTCACACCTTCCCTCACCCGGGGCTCCCTCTCGCCTTCCCTCACGCGGGGCTCCCTCACACCTTCCCTCACCCGGGGCTCCCTCTCGCCTTCCCTCACGCGGGGCTCCCTCTCACCCTCCCTCACCCGGGGCTCCCTCTCACCTTCCCTCACGCGAGGCTCCCTCTCACCTTCCCTCACGCGGGGCTCCCTCCCACCTTCCCTCACCGGGGGCTACCTCCCTCCTTCTCTCACCCGGGGCTCCCTCTCACCCACCCTCACGCGGGGCTCCCTCTCACCTTCCCTCACGCGAGGCTCCCTCTCACCCACACTCACGCGGGGCTCCCTCTCACCCTCCCTCACCCGGGGCTCCCTCTCACCTTCCCTCACGCGGGGCTCCCTCTCACCTTCCCTCACGAGGGGCTCCCTCTCACCTTCCCTTACGCGGGGCTACCTCTCACCTTCCCTCACGAGGGGCTCCCTCTCACCTTCCCTCACCCGGGGCTCCCTCTCACCTTCCCTCACGCGAGGCTCCCTCTCACCTTCCCTTACGCGGGGCTCCCTCTCACCCTCCCTCACCGGGGGCTCCCTCCCTCCTTCCCTCACCCGGGGCTCCCTCTCACCTTCTCTCACCCGGGGCTCCCTCTCACCTTCCCTCACCCGGGGCTCCCTCTCACCTTCCCTCACGCGAGGCTCTCTCTCACCTTCCCTTACGCGGGGCTCCCTCTCACCTTCCCTCAACCGGGGCTCCCTCTCACCTTCTCTCACCCGGGGCTCCCTCTCACCCACCCTCACGCGGGGCTCCCTCACACCCTCCGTCACGCGGGGCTCCCTCTCATCCACACGCCCCCGGGTCTCCCTCCCTCCTTCCCTTACGCGGGGCTCCCTCTCTCCTTCCCTCACGCGGGGCTCCCTCTCACCTTCCCGCACCCGGGGCTCCTTCACACCTTCCCTCACGCGAGGCTCCCTCTCACCTTCCCTCACGCGGGGCTCCCTCTCATCTTCGCTCACGCGGGGCTCCCTCACCCGGGGCTCCCTCTCACCCACCCTTACCCGGGGCTCCCTCTCACCCACCCGCACCCGGGGCTCCCTCTCACCTTCCCTCACCCGGGACTTCCTCTCACCCGGGGCTCCCTCTCACCTTCCCTCACCCGGGGCTCCCTCTCACGCTCCCTCACCTGGGGCTCCCTCTCATCTTCCCTCACCCGGGGCTCCCTCTCACCTTCCCTCACGCTGGGCTCCCTCTCACCCTCCCTCACCGGGGCTCCCTCTCACCTTCCCTCACGCCGGGCTCCCTCACACCCTCCCTCACGCGAGGCTCCCTCTCACTTTCCCTCACGCGGGGCTGCCTCTCACCCTGCCTCACCTGCAGCTCCCTCACACCCTTCCTTGCCAGGGCTACCTCATACCATTCCGCATCCTTTTCTAACTTTTAATGTGTTTAGACATATGGTATTTGGGCTTCCACTTGCACTCTTATCTCAGACTGTGCCAGTGTTTCAGGCAGGGACTAGATTCTGGTAACGGAATGGCAAATATATGGCAAACACCACCAAGACTGCCCCATCCCTGAGCGTGGTGACAACGTTATAGATCTCAGCATTCTTTCTCCCTGAGACCTGGCCTCAGAACTCCTTCTTCTGCAGCACTCTGGGAAGCCACTATGTGAGAAGTGCAAGGGTATTTCCTTCCCGGATCTAGTACTTTCTACTTGGCAGTCTGCTCTGCACCCCACAGCATTCATCTAGAAGTCTCATTCTTGTCTGGAAACTTTTTTTTCTCTTGTTAAAAAGATACTGCTGATGCTAGATATTTTTGGAAAGTATATCAACTCTCAAATGCTGTCTTTGGTGCTCCTCAGAATGTTCTGATGTTATAAAGAGAAAAGGAAAAAGGAATAAAATAATTCCCCATTTGGGGAGCAATTACTTATATCAAAAACATTTTTTAAAGCCCACTCTTTCCTTCAAAAAGATTAATGTTCTGCATTAAGGTCTAACACAACTCACTCTGACTCCCAGGATGTTTTGGCAGAACAGAAAATCCTGATGGCTCTTTTTGTTTGAATGGTTTATTTTCTTTCTCTGTGTGGATCTCAGTTTCTTTGCCTTTTTCTTTTTGCTTCTCTTGCTCTCTGTCTCTTTATAGTCTCTGCTCCGTGTGTGTATTTGTCTCTCCCAGTCTCAATCTCTTTGTCTTTCTCTACCTCTGTCCCCCTCTTTCCCAGTGGACTGGCAGCCCTTCTCTTATGTGAATCTTTCCCTTTGAATATTTCTGTGTGTGTGTGTGTGTGTGTGTGTGTGTCTATGTCCTCCTTTCCATCTCTGTATGTGGATTTCTTGCTTTCAGTCTGTCAATTTCTTCCTCTTACTCTGTATGTTTGTGTCAGTCTTTCTCTTCCTGAGTCTATCTCATCTATTTTCTACCTCGTTTTTTGTTCTTGTCTCCGTCTCTATATGAATTTCTCTTTCTCCATCACTCTCTCTGTGTTTATCTCTCTTCATCTCCTTATTTGAGTTTCCTCTACCTTTCTCTCTCTCTTCCTCCCGCTTCCTATCTATCTGTCCATCTGTCTTTCTGTCTTTGTATGTTTGTGTCTGTCTCTCTAAGTGAATCTCCCACCCCACTTATTCCTCTCACCCACCCCTTTCCTCCAATCCACCCTCAATCTCTGTCTCTGTCTCTGTCTCTGTCTCTCTGTCTTTGCCCTTCAATCTCTCTCTCTCTCTCTCTCTCTCTCTCTCTCTGTGCTTTTTCCTCTCCCCAACCCCCTGCCTCTAATCCACCCCTGTTTCTCTTTTTCTCCTCCCCCTTTTCCTCCTCTAGAGCCCTGAGGTTGGGTCCAGACAGCAAGACAGTGAATATAAAATAAAAAGTCACCCAGAGGTTTCCAGGCTACCAGATTTGCAACATATTTAGACAGAACAGCTGGATAATTTTAACAACTTCCTTGTTTTCCCCAGAACATCGGCCACCAGGGCGTCTCAGACAGCGTGTCTGTGTGAGGATGCTCACATGTATGCACCATGTGCTCCCTTGTGGGACCCTGTCCCACAACGCACATGTCACCATTCTCTCAAAGCCCCCACTCATATACTTTAATGTAATCTGATTCAGATTTCCTTCCCTGCAAAGTCTGTCTTTTTTCTCTTCTGTGCTGTCTGGCTTAGACATCTCATCTTAAGCATCTCAGAGACCTTCCACCTGTGTCCTGTGATCTTCATCGTGATCTCTTGAGTGAAGTGTTTGGAAAGAGAAAAGAAAATGAGGTAGGAAGGTCTAGAGGAGGACCTAAGGAGAAAGCTGGAAAGAAACCCCTCAAAGGCAGAGCACTGTGTTATTCTTGGCCCCATTTTACAGATGAAAAAGCTGATAGGCAAACTCTGGGGCCCAAAAATTCAAAAGAACTAGTTCTGTAACCCAGAACTGTTAACTCCCAGCAAGCAACTCAACTCCCAGCATCACAGACCAGCAAAGCTGGAGAAGACCTTACGTGAGGCAGCGTGGTGCAGGGGGTGTCACCTCGGGCTCTTGCGTCAAGCAGACAGCATGAATGTACATCCCTCCACTGGAAGGTAGAAGCTTTGTGGCCTTGGGCAAACTACTGCAGCTCTTTAAGCCTCTGTTTCCTCATCTGTAGAAATAATAGTAGTACCTTCCCAGAGGGAAGTCTGATGAAATTAAACACGTAAAACTCCTGGGTGATAGGAAGTACCTAAAACAATGTATATTGCTGTTGTTAGTATTTGTATTAATATAAAACTGAGGCCCAAGTTCACACAAATTAGTTGATGGTAGACCCAGACTTAGCATCCAGATCTCCCAGCTCTCACGCCAGTGTATTTTTACCAAGAGAGTCTCCTGCTACATTCTCCCCATCAGAAATCGCAAAAACATTTCTTGAGCACTTTCTATATGCCAGACACGATCACAACACCTTCCACACATTCACTCATTTAATCCTTAAAACAACCCAGAGATGGAGGTTCCATTATCATCCCCATTTTATAGATGAAGAAACTGAGGCCCAGAGAGCATAAGAAACTTATTCGAGGTCTCCCAGCTAGTAGATGGCAGGGCTGAGGCGCAAATGCAGGTAGCTGGCACCAAAGCCCACTTGGTAACCCACACACACTCACCGTGTTTTCTGTTCAAACTCTTGGGGATTTACCTCAAATCATGGTTACTTTTCTTTGCCTTTCTCTATCTCTCTCTCTGTATCTCTTCCTCTATTGACTTTTGCTTACATAAGTAACACACGAATACATTCTTGGTGGAAAAAGTTAGGGGTATTATTGATAAAAGTAAAGTCTGCTTTGATGTTACCCCTCATTTCCACTGTTGACAATTTGGTGAAAAGTCTTCCGGACTTCTTCCTACACATTTACATAGGTACTTAACTACTCCTTTCAGACCCTTCCCACTGGGCCTCTAGAAAACAGTAGTTGAGGCAGCAAACCTGAGATTGAAGGAGGACAGTGGGGGCTGGAGATGGTCTTACTTTCCATTTTCTGAAGATCAGTTACCTATAAATACTCTGAAAGCTTCCGGCAGATAGGCTTGGCCAAGGTCCCAGAGATTTGGATGCATAATAACGCTTCTTTGGCTCTACACATAGACAAAACCAGAGAAGGATGGCTTATCGCTTATGGCATTCACAGGGCAGCCATTCCTAACATGTGGTTCTGAGACTTTGATATTGCTGGTCCAAACTGAGATGTGCTGTCAGTGTAAAATACACACTGGATTTTGTAGCCTTAATGCACTAAAAAAGAGTACAAAATATTTCATGAATACTTTATTTGATTACATATTGAAATGATAATATTTCAGATATATTGAGTTAAATCAAATATGTAATTAAAATTAATTTCCCTTGCTCTTTTTACTTTTTTAATGTGGCGACCAGAAAAAGTTTAAACTCCATATATGGCTAATATTTTACTTCCAATGGATAGTACCCTTGTAAACAGTTTATCAAGGAGACACTATTTTTTTTAATTTTTATTTTATCTATTTATTTTAAATTAATTTATTTTATTTATTTTTTTTGGCCGCATTGGGTCTTTGTTGCTGCACGTGGGCTTTCTCTAGTTGTGGCGAGTGGGGGCTACTCTTCATTTTGGCGCGCGGGCTTCTCATTGCAGTGGCTTCTCTTCTTGTGGAGTGTGGGCTCTAGGCGCACAGGCTTCAGTTGTTGTGGCACACAGGCTCAGTAGTTGCAGCTCACGGGCTCTAGAGTGCAGGCTCAGCAGTTGTGGCGCTCGGGCTTCGTTGCTCCGTGGCATGTGGGATCTTCCCAGACCAGGGCTTGAACTCATGTGCCCTGCATTGGCAGGTGGATTCTTAACCATTGTGCCACCAGGGAAGTCCTGAGACACTCTTTTTTTAAAATTTCACTGAGAATGGTAATAATAGTTCAATTATATCAGGTGCTCTTGGGTCAGACTGAGATCTGTGATCTCATCCCTCCTTTCACAATAGCTGTACAAGGAAAGCACTGTTCTTAACTCCGTTTCACAGAGGAGGAAATTGAAGTTCAGAGAGGTGAAGTCATTTGCCCAAGGTCACACAGCCAGGAAGCAGCAGAGCAGCAGTCTGAACACATCACTCACGGGGCTAACCCTGCACAGTGACAGAACAAGAAAGCCATTCACGGGGACTCACCTTAGAGATGAGTGTAATCAGAAGGAAGCCTTTGAAAAGTTTGCTGGCATTGGGTAAAGGGCAGAAGCCCCAAAAGAAATGCAAGCCCATGTCATACTAGCATTCTAAGGAGGGGCTTTATTTTGTTAATCTGGGGGCCAGAGGAGAAACCAACCAGACCACTCCCACACTTCTTTCTCTGCCCTCCCCCTTGCGAAGTCCAGCCCCTGCTATAAACTGCTCTAATATGTAGCACACATTTGAAGAGTAGTGGTTTTATTTATTTACTAGTCTGGGGTGCCAATAGGCTTGGTGAGGCCCTCCTTAGAGACTTGTTCCACAATATCTGCTCCTTTTTTTGTTCAGTAATAAGACCAGATATGGCCATCCAGAATAGAGACTACACTTCACTGTAGTTCCATTGCAGCAAGATATGACCATATGATTACCTTCCAGCCTATGGGATGTAAACAGAAGTGGTATGTGTAAGTTCTAAGAGGTGTCCTTAAAAGTAGGGGACAGGACTTCCCTGGTGGCGCAGTGGTTGAGAGTCCCCCTGCCGATGCAGGGGACATGGGTTCGTGCCCCGGTCCGGGAAGATCCCACATGCCGCGGAGCGGCTGGGCCCGTGAGCCATGGCCGCTGAGCCTGCGCGTCCAGAGCCTGTGCTCCGCAACGGGAAAGGCCACAACAGTGAGAGGCCCGCGTACCGAAAAAAAAAAAAAAATGTAGGGGACATGCTTAACAAGCTCTCCATAGTTCAAATGCAGACATGATGGCAGGCAGCCGTCTTGTATCATGAGCTGGCAGGCACATGTTGAGGATAGAAGAAAAACAAGATGGAAGGAATCTGGACATCTAATGATTCTAGGGATGCCATATAGCCCCAGGCTCTGTATTTATATCTTTATATGAAAGAGAATAGTTTCTATCTAATTTCAGTAACAACTAGTTGGTGTCTCTTTGTTAAAACAACTATACCTTTATTAAAATGAATGCAGCCGTCTGAAAGAAGCCCTTCCCCACCAAAAACCCCAGAAGAACAGAATACCCACAGGTTGAGGTCCTCTGGCTTGAACTCTGAAAATTCACAACAAATGGCAAATTCGTTTGTGCTGATCTTATCTATAATAGATGCCCTTCCTGTCAAACTGTTTGGAAAGAGAAATTGGTTCACTCTTCAAAGTTTGCCTCCTCTTGGCTGGACTGGATGACCTTGAGCTTTAAGGTAAGAAGCCCATCTGAGAGGTCTGTACACACACAACTTCACACCCATGCACACATACACACATGCATATACAGCAAGATATACACATGCACACAAAGATTGATTTAGCCAGTTCCCTGTTTAGGTGCCCTCCAGGTATTTTCTAAGTTGCTAGTTTTGTTTGTGCTTACAAATAACCTTGATCTATGTAGGCAATTGGTGTAGTGGCTGGAACTTTAAGCTCTACTTAGTTTGAGTTCCCCCCAAAGACACTCAGAGGCAAGGATTCTACTGCAAATTGTTTATTGGAGAGATGACTCCAGGAAATATCAGGAAGGGAGTAAGGAAGGGAGAAAGGGAAGGAAATGAAGTTAATAAAATGGTACAAAGTACCACTGTGGGCAGCTGAGGCTCTGAGGAACACTGGGAACTGTGTAGAACATGATCCCACCTGAGGGGAGGGAGCTGGTGTATTTATCCTTCAACTCCTGTCAGTCATTGGTTGAGGAGTGCTCCCCAGGGGATGTTAATTCCCTGGCACTTCTGATTTGCCCCTATACTTGCCCAGCCAGCCCTGGAGGACAGAGCCAAGTCCAGGTTCTGGAAGTTAGCAGGTCCAGGACTAGAGGGAGGTGAGTGAGGTGCCCAGGTTACAAATTTTGAGGCAGCACTCACTGTTAGGGTTGTTCAAGTGCAGGGTGGGAAGTGTGAACCATCAGAGATCAGCTTGCACAAGAAGGTGATTGCTGAAAGGATATGCGGGAGGCACAGACAGTATCTGCTACAGGCTTTGCAGTCAGGCTGCCTGTGTTTGAATGCTACCTCCGCCACTCAAGGACAACTTATTTAACTTCTCTGTGACTCAGCTTCCACATCTGTAAACTGGGATAATTATAGTACTTAGGATTGTGCATGAGGATTACATGGGATGATTCACATAAAATGCTTAGAACAAAGTTGAGCATACAATAAGCCTCCCATAAGCGTTAGCTCTGATGACTTTGCAATGAATATTACAGTACTGACCTTTCTTGAGAATCAAGGAAGCAAGTTCATCTAATAGTTAAGAAAAGATCCTTTGGAGTCAGGCACATGAGGGTTCAAGTCCCCGATCCCTGTGTGACCTTGGGCCAGTCACTTAAGCTCTCTGGGCCTCAGATCCCTGATGTTTAAAATCATTATTAAATAATAAGATACTTCACAACTAGAAAAAAGATGCATGCAAGATGCTTCTCTAAGCAGTGTGCCTGACTTGAAAATGTGTAATAAATCTTAGCTGAGATGGCTGCATGTTCAATTTTCCATACGAGCAGGAAGTTGCTGCTGTGTTGGAGCAGCCAGGAAGATATAATTCACTTGGCAATATTTACTGCACACCCGCAAGTTGCAAGACACTTAGATGGGAAGTGAGTGCTCTTAAAAAGAAGTGTTAACACTCTGTCTTGGCCCTTTTGGGGGACTGGAGTTCTTTCATTCCTCCCGTAATGGAATCACACATTCATGCCCTTGCTCTGCTCCTCCCTTGAGTGGGCAGAGTAAACTTTCCAGCAGCCTTGAGATCATAAGCCAATTCAAAAGAAAGCAGAGAGCAAAGTTAGACAAACGGTCTTTGATGACTTTGTGGCAACACAAGCCTTGAGCTGCCCACCCATGGACTTGTTTTAAGTGAGAGAAAAACAAACTAATATGTACTGAGTTTCTGTTATATGCAGCCAAAGTTAATTCTATGATGTATATCCTTCTTTGTATTTTATTATTTTTTATGCTCTGGGCATGGCATAGGAGAACTGTGTTATCTGGTGGTTGCCCAGGAAAGTTCTCAAGTCCTGCAAAGAGGAAACAATTTCCAGGTTGACTCCTGCAGACTTTTGCTGCCCTGTTCCCACCCTGGAGTCCAGCCTTCCTCTTAGTCACCTTGTTACCCGTCCAAGGGATCCAACCAGGTGTCTCCTACTTTCTCTAAAGACACGAAGGGGAAACAGCAGCAGCAGCATCAGATCATGTCTGAGGGGGTGGAGCTGCCCTGAAACCACATTAGCCTTCTTCCCCTCCCCCTTTGCCCCGACCTCACTGGGTGTTCATTGTACTCACAGTACACCTGTCCTTCTTCCTGCCAGGCCCATTAATTAAGCAGCTAGGCCTTTATATCTTGACTGATACTTCTTTTTTGGCAGAACACACCAGAACTGCTGAAAATTTTTCAGAAATAATTTTCTGACTCAGCCAAGGATAGACAGGTTAGAACTTTGGAAAAAGGAAGCCAACTACTCCCTTCAAGTTTGGCTGCCATCTACTGATCACCTTACTCTGTTTCTCTACCCACCCACCCTCATCTTTTCACCCTCTTCAAGGAACAACACCTCAATTTTCCTCAGGACATCCCCTCCCCCAACCAGTGGTTCTTTCGGTGTAAGTGATAGCAACTCCACTTCCGATGACCAGGATGGTCATGTGACCCAGACCTGGCCAATCAGAGCCTCACATGCCTCTGGTTGCTGTGATTGCCAACTCAGTTTGGACCACTGAGAGTCAGGCTAGGACTTTTGTTCTGTCTGTTAGGGAAAAGCTGGCTCTCTGCTCTGCTGGTCTTGGTGTTATGAGAGTAGGGGCTGCTGGCAGCCATCTTTCCACCCACAGGGCAGCATCTAATTGAGAGAGTGGAGTTAGCACAAAGGGAAACTGAATGGAGCGACGGGAGGAGCTATCATCCCTGATATCTGATCAGCCCTGATATCATCATTTGAGCTCCTGGATCAAGCCACACCTGAATGTTTTTTAAGTTGTTCATGCATTTTTCATGCACATAAGCAATTAAATTTTCTGCTTAAGCCACTTGGAGTTTGGCTTTCTGATTCTTGCAAATAAAAGTCCCAATTTTCTATCCCTTTTCCCTCATTATATAATCATATAACATTCTCTATAGTTTACTTGTTTATCTTGTCTATTGTATTCCCCCACCTCTTCCCAGTGCTTCTTTTTTGGGGGGAGCAGTGGTCTGTTTTGTTTACTGCCATAGCACTAGAACCTAGAATAATTCTTGGCACATAGTAGATGCTCAATAAATTTTTTAATAGAAAAATAAAGGGGCCTGAATAGAGGCTATCATATATATATATATATATATATATATATATATATATATATATATATATATATATTAAACCCCATTTGGACCTTGCCCCCATTTTACAGATAAGCAAAACTGAAGCTGAGAAGTTTAACGTGTCCAGAGTGACTGGCCTAATTAATGGACAATCTAACATTTATACTGAATCATCCTGGCTCAAAGTCCACTGCTCTTACATTATATTGCACTGAAGTTCCCTTATCATTCTGAGGACAGTACAGTCACCATGACAACTACCATTTACTGAATTCTTGCTGCTGCCAGGGAAACTCTCAGCCCTTTACATGAACTGCCTGACTGAATCTAACTCCCCAATCTCCCCCAAGTAGATGCCATCATTATCCCAATTTACAGAGAATAAACTGAGGTTTGTAAATGGGATTAGTGCTCTTATAAAAGAGACCCTACAGAGCTCCCTCGCCCCTTCTGCCATGTGAGGACACAGTGAGAAGACAGCTGTCTATGGCTCAGGAAGCAGGCTCTCACCAGACACCCAATCTGAGGCACCTTAATCTTGGCCTTTCCAGCCTCCAGAACTGTAAGAAATACATGTTTGTTGTTTATAAGCCACCCAGTCTCTGGTATGTTTGTCATAGCATCCCAAACAGACTGAGACATATGTATTATTACATATGTAATAAAAAGCAGCCATAAATAAATAAATTTTAATATATAAATATATAAAAAGAGATTATCAAGGTTAGGACTTATTAGCAATAACTGAGACTTTCTCCTTAAGGTAATCATTGCTTCTAATTAAAATATTAAATTATATTCAAAAGTAAATAACTGCTCTAAACCAAGGGTTGTCAGACCAAACCATGAGCCTGTCACTTTTTTTTTTTTATTTAGTTTTTAATTTGTACTATTTATTTTTGGCTGTGTTGGGTCTTCGTTGCTGCGCATGGGCTTTCTCTAGTTGCGGCGAGCGGGGGCTACTCTTCATTGTGGTGCGCGGGCTTCTCATTGCGGTGGCTTCTCTTGTTGCAGAGCATGGGCCCTAGGCGTGCGGGCTTCAGTAGTTGTGGCACACAGGCTCAGTAGTTGTGGCTTGCGGGCTCTAGAGCGCAGGCTCGGTAGTTGTGGCGGACAGGCTTAGTTGCTCTGTGGCATGTGGGATCTTCCCAGACCAGGGCTCGAACCCGTGTCCCCTACATTGGCAGGAGGATTCTTAATCACTGCGCCACCAGGGAAGTCCCCTGTCACATGTTTTTGTAAATAAAGTTTTTCTGTTTTGTTTTGTTTTTTGCGGTACGCAGGCCTCTCACTGCCGTGGCCTCTCCCGTTGCGGAGCACAGGCTCCAGACGCGCAGGCTCAGCGGCCATGGCTCACGGACCCAGCCGCTCCGCGGCATGTGGGATATTCCCGAGCCGGGGCAGGAACCCGTGTCCCCCGAATCGGCAGGCAGACTCTCAACCACTGCACCACCAGGGAAGCCCTGTAAATAAAGTTTTATTGGCACATGGCCACACCCATTCATTTACATATTGTCTGGGATGCTTTCATATTACAGTGACAGAATTGAGTAACTGGGGCAGAGATCGTTTGGCCCATAGAGTCAAAAATATTTACTGTCTAGCCCTTTATGGAAAAAGTTTGCTGACCCCTGCTCTAAATCATGTCACGCTCAAATTCTTTGGTGTGGATTTTTATCACCTTTAAGGGAAGCATCTCTTTGTGATAAAAAGCCCACAGCAATCTGAAAAGGCCAAATGCCATCCAGTTTGTGTGAAGCAGGCTCTTTCGATGCAAAATTCTTCCCACCTTTCTGAAGGCAATAGCCAGGAACGCCTTCTCCAGAGGGAGAAGAGTGGTCAGAGCCCCTTGTTCCTCACTCTGAGCCAGAAGTGGCATCTTCCTGTGGGTTTTGCTGGGTGGTAGAATTATGTATGATTTTATCCTTTCCACGTTTCTTCATTTTCCAAATATTTGATACATTGTATTAGTTTGCTTGGGTTACCATAACAAAGTAGTGGTGGTTTAAACAGCAGAAATTTATTTCTCACAGCTCTGGAGGCCAGAAGTCCAAGATCAAGACGTCAGCAGCGTTGGTTTCTTCTAAGATCTCTCCCCTTGGCTTGTTGATGGCAGTCTTCTCCCTGTGTATTCTCCTAGTCTTTCCTCTGCGTGTGTCTGTGTCCAAATTTCCTCTTCTTATAAGGACCCCGGTCATATTAGATTAAGGCCCACCCTAATGACCTCATTTTACCTTAATTACCTCTAAGGACCCTATTTCCAAATACAGCCACATTGAGGGACTGGGGGTTAGGACTTCAATGTATGGATTTTGGGGAACACAGTTCAGCCCCTAGCCCATGTATTAGATGCATTACTTAAAAATGAGTAGTAGAATGTTAAATATTTTAAAAGGTGGAGGAACAATCGTGGCCAACATTTTAGCCTGAGACTTTTAGTATGAAAGTAATGTGTGTCCAATACTTTAAACATTCAAACAGTGCAGAGGGTGGCAAGGGGTTGTAGACACCTACTCCCACTCAGTCTTACCCCACTGTTGACAGTTTCTTGCATATCCTTCCAGAAACATCCTCTACCTTCATGCTTTTTATTTTGCACAGCAGGATGACGTTTTATTTACTGCTCTGCAACTTGCTTTTTACACCAAACAATAGATAAATCATTGTCTGTTTTCAAAGCAGTACATACATCTTGCATCCTCAACCTCCATCTCAATGCCTGCTTCCAAAGAACCCAACTTGCAAACAAGTTACTTGGAAGTAAATCTCAGACATCATGTCATTTCACCCACAAATATTTCAGTAACTATTACCAAAGATCAGGACCTTGTTTTTATTTTTAAACAAAACCACAAAACAAACGAATGAAAACCGGAGTAAGAATAGAGGTGGTGGTTTGGGGAAGGGAGATGATGATTCTTTTAATTTTTATGTCTCTTGATGACACTGCAATGCTGATTTGGAACTTGGAAAATAAAATCAATAAAGAGCCATTTGTTCTTCACCTCCATTCCTACCATCAAAATAAGCAAGGTTTCTCAAGCCCCAAGAATCCCTTTGGTGCTCTTCCATCCTTAGCCTATAAAGCAGTGAGGCCAAAGAGAGTGTCCTCGGCCCTAGGGACTGCTTTCTTACCCTGCAATGATGGACACTCTAGTGCCTGGCAGAGGCCTGCTCTGCCACATGAAATGCACAGAGATGACCACTGTTCCTCACTGTCCCCAGGTACTGTCCCCTGGGCCTCAGACAGCCTTGTGATGTGAGGTAACTAACAACCTTACAACACACTCCTACTTAGAGTTCTGTGTTAAGCATTTACCTGCATCATTTCATTGAATTCTGCCCCCAACTATTATTATCCCCATTTTGCAGCTATATTATTATTATTTAAAGGAATCAGTTTATTTTATTTATTTATTTTGGCTGCACCGGGTCTTAGTTGTGGCATGCAGACTTCTCAGCTGCAGCTTGCGGGCTTCCTAGCTTCGGCATGCATGTGGGTCCTAGTTCTCCCACCAGGGATGGAACCTGGGCCCCCTGCATTGGGAGTGCGGAGTCTTACCCACTGCCACCAGGGGAGTCCTGCAGCTATATTATTAACAGTGTTACCAAATCCTAGGTTGCACTGCTCTCTGCAGGACAGGCCAATACATCAAGAGATGAGTTGTTGGAGCAAAGAATAGCAACTTTATTCAGAAAGCCAGCAGATGGAGAAGTTGGTGGACTAGTATCCCAAAGAACCATCTTGCCAGAGTTAGAATTCAGGCTTCTTTTATATGAAAAGGGGAGGGGGTGTGGCTAGTTTTTGCAAATTTCTTGGTGCCAGAATTTTTTGTTCTTATAGCTGTCCAGTAGGTCTGGTCACAATGTTCCTTATAAACCTCCAACTAGACAAATGTTATTCTTAGTTCTGCCACTTTTTATCTCTATATGCATGGGAAAGTGTTATAGCTTTAAAGGTCAGAGCCTTGAGAACTGGGCTATCCTGTATATTTCAGTCTATACATAACATTCTTTTACAAAAGGTGCAGAGCCAGCATGACTCAGCAGAAGCAACAAAGCACAAAGGTTAGAGCTAAAGGAATAGATTCAATATGGAGTCAGGTTTGTTCTTCTCTGTTTCAATAGCTTCGATGTATTTGTTTGTTTCACAGATTTTTACTGAGCATCTTGCATGTGCCAGGCACCCAGAATATAGCAGTGAACCAAGCATACAAAATCCCTGCCCACGCGGAGACAGAAAATAGATGGACAAAGACATAATACAATGGCAGATAAAACTAGGAGTGACATGGAGAAAAAGAGAAGAAGGTGAGGGGAGAAAGGGGGACAGAAGGGTTGGGGAGAGAGGGCTATTTTAGGTATGGTGGTCAGGGAAGGCCTTCTGACAAGGTGACAGCTGAACAGAGACTTGAATAGAGAGAGGGAGCAAATACCTAGGGTGAAGCATTTCTATCCAAGGAACAGCTTCAGGATGGGAACGTGCTTGGAATGTTTGAGGCATAGCAAGGAGGCCAGAGTGGTTGCCAGTGGCAAGGCGGAAGGTGGTAGATAGAGTCTGAGGCTGGAGTGTGACACAGGGCCTGGCAGCTGTCGTGTGTCATAGCCTCCTTCATATGGACTCTAAGAGCTGGCAAATGCTATAAATCAGGGCTTTTTTTTTTTTTTTTGAGAGCAGACATACCACTTACCAGCACACCAGTGTTTGTAGGCAACAGTCAGGGTTTGGATTTTATTCCAGGTGTGACAGGAAGCCATTGGAGGCTTCAGAGCAGAGAAAGGCATGATCATACTTTTGTTTCTAAGAGCTGGTTCGCAGGCTGGGTGGAGAAGAGACAACAGGAGGGCAAAGTAGAAACAGTTTACTTTAAGTCCTCCAGGCCAGAGGTGACGGTGGCTTGAACTTGAAAGGGTTGGACTTGGGATGTGTTTGGATTTGCTGTAAACGGGGAACATGGAGTGTGAGCAAAAGACAGACAACAATAATGATCCACCGAGGTTTACTGTGGCCTTTCTGTGCTCTGGTTATCCATCGCAGCACAACAAAACAGCCTGTAACTTGGCGGCTTAGAACAATAGCGATCATTCACTTAGCTCATCTTTGCCCGGAGTGGAGGGAAGTGACTGCTGTAAGGGAAGGGGCCTGGAAGGACTGCTTGATGCTGGGACCTTCTGAAAACTCTTCACTTGCATGTCTGATGGTCGATGCTGGCTGTTAACTGGAACCTCACCTGGGGCTGCAGCCAGAACACCTGCCTGGACCCTCGGCATGTGGCCTTAGCCTCCTCATAGCACAGTGGCAGGGTTCCCGGAGCCAGTGTCACCAGAGAGAGCTGGGGGAGTCATTCTACCTTTTCTCCCCAGCTTTATCCAGATGGTATTGACCTGTAACATATGCATGTTTAAGGTATACAATGTGATGATTAGATAGATACATGTGTATATTGTAAAATGATTACCACAATTAGGTTAAAACTCCATTCCCTCACATAATTACCATTTTGTATGTGTGTGGTGATAGCATTTAAGCTCTCCTCTCTTAACAACCTGTGAGTATGCAATACAGCCTCGTTAATTATAGTCACCATGCTGTGCATTAGACCTCCAGATCTTATTCATCTTATCGCTGGGAGTTTGTACCCTTTGACCAACATCTCCCCAACCCATACACAACCCTCCAGTCCCTGGCAACCATTCTACTCTCTTTTTCTATGAGTTAGGTGTTTTTAGACTCAGCAAATAAGTGAGAACATACAGGATTTGTCTTTCTCTGTCTGACTTATTTCAGGCCAGGAGAGAGTGGGATGGTGTATATTACCTTTTGAGACCCAGCCAGGTAAGCCACATAGCATCACTTCCACTGTAGAGACTCCCACCCAGACTTAAGGGGGAGGGAACCTAGATTCCATCTCTTGATAGGGGAGTGGTAAGGTTATAGAAGAGCAAATGGGACCGGAAATATCATCATGGCCAATTTTAGAAAATACAGTTCGCTGCCTTATGTTTCAGGTACCATGCTAAGCAGCCCACATACATCATTTCATTCAATCCTGCACTAACCTCACTTCACAAAACTGAGGCTCAGCGATGTCACTTGCCCAAAGCTACTCAGCTACTAAGGGGAAAGAGCTGGAGTTTGATTCCAGGTAACAGGCAAGCACCTGGTGGAACAGATATGGGGGTGGCAGAGAATGGCCTTTGGAGGTGAACCCAGAGAGGGGGCAGCCAGCAGCACAGAACTGGCTGTTCTGAGCCCGCTCATAGCCCTCTTTCCTCCCCAGGGTTATCCTTTATTTCCCAACTATGTCCAAGACCACAGCATTACTGTAATTTCAGGGCTGTGAAGAGGAGATGAGGTTTGAACACTCATGGGCAAAAAAGACAATTTGCTCTGAGTCAGGCCCTGGTAGCCTGATCTGGTTTGGTTCTGGAGGGCCTGGAAATCTGGATGGAACTTCGCTGCTGGGCTGGGTAGGGGCCAGTGTGTGGGCAGATGGAAGGGCTGGTGGAAAGCACTTCCAGAAACTGTCAGTGTGTGGCTCAGAGCCTCAGCAAGAGAGCTGGAGGGCTGGGCATTCCAGACCTCCTCGCAGATCCGAGATCCCCAGAAGGCTTCTAAGCCGAGCCAGCAGCCCCTTTACTGTGATCGATATTTCCTAGGAGAAAAGGCCAGCCCAGAGCAAAACCCAAGATGGGCTCTAGGGACCTCCGGTTTCTCTGCCCAGTGGCCCATCATTAACTTCCGCTGCAGGTGGCCTACAGTGGTTTTCCAGACTGCTGGCGAGGAAGCGTTGACTCGGGGATGTGACACCAGAAAAATTGCCAGAATAACATGGCAGATGTGGGGAGGGGTGTTGTAGATTATACTTATTATTTTTTGTTTGTTTTTTGTGGTTCCCTTTTCTTCTTATTATTTTGGAACTATCTCAAATTGTATATTTATTTTTTATTAAACCAACTTGGACATGAACATTATCAAAAAAATTTTCAAAAACTGGAAACCACCCAAATGACTGCCGACAGGTGAATAGATAGACATATTATTATCTATCCATACTATGAATATTACTCAGAAATAAAAAGGAATGGATCACTGACACACACAATATGTACCAATCTTAAAAACATTACGTTGAGTGAAAGAAACAAGGCACAAAAAGAGCCCACTCTGTATGATCCCATTTATCTAAAACTCTAGAAAAGATCACTATAGTCTACAATTTCAGACAGGAAATCAGTCATTGCCTGGGACCGGGATTTGGGGGTGGAGAGAGGTTGACTACAACAGGGCTTGGAGGAACTTTTTGGGGGTATTGGAAATGTTCTGTAACTTATTGTGGAGGTGGTTACATGAGCATATTCATTGGTCAAAATTTATTAAACTGTACGCTTAAAATGGTTGTCTTTATCGTATGCAAAGTGTACCTCAAATGAAGTTGATTTTTAAAAAGTAATGTAACAAACTCCCACATACCCACCCTCCAATACAGGAAACAAAACATTAGAAAGAAAATTGCACCCCTGTGTACCCCTCCCCAATCTCCTCCTTTCTCCTTTCCTCCTAAATATGATGTGCTTCATGAATGTGTCTTTATGTTTTCGCTACATGGAAACACTTTCCTGAATGTTGTATGTTTCTTTCTCATTTGTCTTTATACTTTTAAATGCATGGGGTATATTCCTACACTGGTATTTTTCAAAATCAGTTTACACGGTCACAACCAGCATTTTAATAATAAGGATAGAATAGGATTAAAAAATAATCAGAGTGTATGATACATAGTAAGGTAAATATGTCTTGTGAAATTTTTGTTCAAGTTTTACATCTGTATATATGTGTACTGGGTTGAGACATAAAATATCTTTCTTTTTAATTAATTTATTTTTTATGCAGCATGTTCTTATTAGTCATCAATTTTATACACATCAGTGTATACGTCAATCCCAATCGCCCAATTCATCACACCACCACCACCACCACCCGCCACTTTCCCCCCTTGGTGTCCATACGTTTGTCCTCTACATCTGTGTCTCAATTTCTGCCCTGCAAACCAGTTCATCTGTACCATTTTTCTAGTTTCCACATATATGCGTTAATATACGATATTTGTTCTTCTCTTTCTGACTTACTTCACTCTGTATGACAGTCTCTAGATCCATCCACATCTCTACAAATGACCCAATTTTGTTCCTTTTTATGGCTGAGTAATATTCCATTGTATATATGTACCACATTTTCTTTATCCATTTGTCTGTTGATGGGCATTTAGGTTGCTTCCATGACCTGGCTATTGTAAATAGTGCTGCAGGGAACATTGGTGTGCATGTGTCCTTTTGAATTACGGTTTTCTCTGGGTATAGGCCCAGTAGTGGGATTGCTGGGTCATATAGTAATTCTATTTTTAAAATATCTTTCTTACAGAGCACTGTGGCCCCCCAAAAGTTTAAAAAACACTGTCCTAATATATAACATAAGATATTTTGTCATTTTAACTTTTATGTAAATAGTATGGTACAGTCCTAATCCTTCCCCAGCTGGCTTTTGTTCACTTGACATTAGCTTCCAGATGTATCCATATTGAGACATGTAGCTTGGTTTCATTCATTTCCATCACTGCATAAACATGCCACAAGTTATTTTTCCATCCTCCCATTATAGGATTTTTTTCTTTTGCCAAGTGGAACATTTCAAAAAATAGCTGTCACTATCACCACCATTTCACTTTAGGAAGGACATTTTAATATAAATAAAATTGGAAAGCCCTACTCTCAAAGATGGTCTTTTTATTGGAATAAATCTGGCTTTATAAAAATGCATTTGAGGGACTTCCCTGGGGGTCCAGTGGTTAGGATATGGTGCTTTCACTGCTGAGGACCTGCAAGCTATGCTGCACAGCCAGAAAGAAGAGCATTCCATTTACCCCCCCGGGGGGTAAGGTTGTTGTTAGTTCCTTGTTGATTGTTAGTTTGTTCAGTATACTGGTAAGAACACAATCACCTACACAACATCTCAGGCAAGGTCCGCTGGGGAGGGGGGAGGAAGCGAGTAGAAGGGAGAAGGGGTTCAAAGGGAGTCTCAACTATAATGCTTTATTTCTTTTGTTACCTAAAAAAAGTCCAAGTCAAATATGGCCAAATGTTAGCATTTGTTAACTCTGGATTGTGAACAGGGTAATCCAAGCTTTGCTCTAAGCTTTCAGTAGTTCATTTAAAATGTTTTCATCATCAACCAGTGTTAGGAAATTTCCAGTATAGATAAGACAGGTAAAAGACAGTTCGGTCTTCATAGTTTAAAATCCAGAGCCAGCAGCTTGTCAATTCCTCTGTGATGTTGGTGAGGTCATTTAACTTTGCTGGGTCTTGTGTCCCTCATCTGAAAAAAGGGCTGGGCCAACCCAAATGTCCATCAACGAATAAATGGATAAACAAAATGTGGTCACTCCATACAATGGAATATGATTCAGCCATAAAAGGGAAGTACTGACACAGGCTACAATGTCAATGAACATCAAAAACATGATGCTAAGTAAAAGAAGCCAGGCAGGGCTTCCCTGGTGGCGCAGTGGTTAAGAATCCACCTGCCAATGTAGGGGACACGGGTTCAAGCCCTGGTCCGGGAAGATCCTACATGCTATGGAGCAAGTGCGCCACAACTACAGAGCCTGTGCTCTACAGCCCGCGAGCCACAACTACTGAGCCCACGTGCCACAACTACTGAAGCCCCCGCGCCTAGAGTTCGTGCTCCACAACAAGAGAAGCCACCGCAATGAGAAGCCTGCGCACCGCAACCAAGAGTAGCCCCTGCTTGTCGCAACTGGAGAAAGCCCGCGTGCAGAAACGAAGACCGAAAGTAGCCATAAATAAATAAATAAATTTATTGGGAAAAAAAAAAAAGAAGAAGCCAGGCACAGAAGGTCGTGTATTGTATGATTCTGATTATATGAAATATCCAGGATAGGCAAAGACAGAGTTAGGAAACAGGTGGGTGGTGCCAGGAACTGGGAGGAAGGAGGAATGGGGAGTGGCTGCTAATAGGTACAAGGTTTCTTTTTGTGGTGATGAAAATGTTTCAGACCTAGATAGAGATGGTGTTTGCACAACATGTGAATGTACTAAACAGCACTGAATTGTACACTGTAAAATGGTTTTATGTTATGTGAATTTCATCTCAATTCAAAAAGGGGGTGGAGGGAGGGCTTGTGCCTCCTAGAATTATTGTGGATGAAATTTAAAAGAACACATATGCAAAGATCCCAGCACTGTGTGCCATCTTGCTCATAGTGGGAGAAGGCGGGGCTGGGCTTATTAAGCTTGTTTCACCTAGTAAGTCAAGTAAGTGGCTTGCTCAAGGCCACACAATGAGTCATGTGTGAACTCTGCACTAGAACTTGGCTTTTCCAACCTGAGAGTCCAGAACAAGTTCTCTCCATGCTGCTTCTCCTACTTGATACCAGAATGGCACTTTACTGTTTATAAAATATTTTTCCCCACATGATTTTCTAACACCTCTGGCTCCAGAGGCTCAGAGTAGCAGAGTGGTTAAAGGGCATGGCCCCTGGAGTTGGATAAATCTGGGTTCAAATCCAGGCTCTGTCGCTTCTTAGCTGTGTGTCTTTCGTCAAGTCACCTCTCTGAGCCTTGTTTCTCCATCTATATATGGAGAATAATGACTTATGCATTAAGTGGGAGTAAAGCTGGAAGACAGATAGATAGATAGATAAAGCAAGAGTTGGGTCAATGCCTAGCACATAGTAAATCTGAATAAATGATGGCTACTATATTAGTATTAGTAGTTGAGGAGTTACTCTGGCAAAGCACTTACCACACAGGGTTAAGACTGACAGAAGAACAGAGCAACTTCAAAGCCGCTTTGCCACAGGTCCCAGATGCTGCAAAGTGGTGGTTCTCATCTAGGAGTGGGAGGGTGGTTTTTGGTGGCACCTGGCAACATTTTTGAATGCTTCTGGCATCTGGTGGGTAGAGGTCAGGGATGCTGCTGAACATCCTAAATGCCCAGGACAGCCCCACAGCAGAGAATGATCTGCCCCCAAAGGTCAGCTGTGCCCAGGTTGAGAGGCCCTGCACCAAAATGAGCTTCCCTTTGCCAGACTTAGTTCCAAACAACAGTGTCATCCACCCTCTAGATATCGGGACGACTTGCTACTTTCCCAACCTGGAGTGAGTCATTCTGTGAAGCTAAGAAACACTTAGCAAGGCAATAACCATCCTAATTTCTCTGTTAGGTAAGTCCAGATGAAAATATATTTGGGGCCTTCTTAAACAGAGAAACACCCAACATCAACATGTACTCTATGAGGGCCAAGGATGGTTTGAAAGACCCATCTTAATCCCCCTTCTCCAAGGCTTCTGGGAACATCCCAGAGAATCTGCTTTCCTGATTCTGCATGAAGGGCCTGAAGCACAAAAACTGGCACACAGTAAGCACTCAGTAAATGCTAGCTATTACTATTATTATCTTCATCATTATCATCATTGTCCTCATTATTACTTTTATCTCCCCAGGTACAGGGTAAGGTACATTCTCACAACAACCTTCTGAGATGGGAGATATATCATTCCCATTTTGCAGATGAGGAAACTGAGGCTCAGAGCAGTGATGCCACATTTTTCATCAGCCCCCTCCCTGATCTCAGAGCTTCCACTCCTGCCCACCTACAGTCCATTCTCCTCACAGACACCAAAGGAATCTCTTAAAAATGAAGTCAGATCTTATTTAGGAGATGTTCTCTGGGTAATGATGTTATGTGATATTTTATGACCCAACATTTCTTTATGATTTAAATATCTTGAAAAATTAAGAGCAATGCCATGGTTGTGTAAAATGTTAACATTAAGGGGAAACTGAGTGAAAGGTATATGGAAAATCTTTGTACTATCTTTGCAACTTCGCAGTAAATCTAGAATTATTTTAATATAAAAAACTTATTTAAAAAGTGAATCAGATCATATTACTCCTTGGCCTAAAACTGAGTGATTTCCCATTCGGCTTAGAATAAAATCCGAGTGGCTTCCTGTGACCTATAAGGCCCTGAGCGATCTGGCCTTTGCCCACTTCTTCAGCTTCCTCTCCTAACATTTCTCCCTCTCACTCTGCACTCCAGCTACTCTGGTCTTCTTTCCACTGTTTCAACACTGGAAGACTGTTCGTGCCTCAGGGCCTTTGCACTTGCTGTTCCCTGTGTTGAGAATACTCTTTCCCCTACAGTGTTCTTCCCATAACTTTCTCCTTCTTATTCTTCAGATTTTGACTCAAACGTCAAATCCTCAGAATCCCTTTTGTGTGGTCACACGATCCTTTCTAATTCTCTCACAAAACTCATGACTCTCTGAAATTATCTTCTTCACTGGGTTCTCTGTTCCTCTCCGTCTCCTCCACTAGACTGGTACTTCCATGAGGACAGAGACTGCTATATCCCCAGCTTCTCACACAGAGTAAGGCCTCAATAAACATTTGCCAAAAACCACCCCCAGAAAAACCCAAAAAACAAAAAACAGTGTCTGCTGGTAATACCACAGGACATTGAAATAAAACGGTGAACTTTGTCAAAGGGCTTTCACCCATATTTTTTCCTGTGGTTCCCTACTCTGTACAAAACCTCCAGAATATCCAGGTAGGTCCAGATCTGCTGGCAAACCTCATCAACAACATTTCGTTTAATCATTTAACAATAATCCCAATGCTTATTAAGTTGGGGGAAGGGAAGGGGAAGAGTTCACCCCCAACCTTCTAGAACAGAATTCCAAATTGTTGGCCTAGGGTCAAATGTAGCCCATGGATGTGCTTTGTCAGCCTTACACATTTTAGAAGAATTTGAGCTCATGACCAAACTTTAAAAACTGGAACATTTCATATCAAACTTCAGATGCCCAAGTTCTCCTGAAAACTCAAGTGGATCTGGCCCCAGTGGGCCCCAGTTTCCCACAGGGTCCCAACGGACTAGAGCTGGGGTGTGTGCTCTTCAGTTTATCAGTCACTATCCACCTGGCTTAATTCTTTCATGTTATCAGCCTGGTCCCTTTAGTCACTAAGATTCCCCCTCAAAGGCTAAAGTATCCTTAGGAATACTACTGGTTTTCAAATATTTTCACTACAGCCCCTCTCTTCAAACCTTACATGGAAGCTCAATGTCTAAAACAGATAATAGTGATAACAGTTCATTTTGATTGAGTGCTTACTGTGTGCCATGGTTCTGCTTTGGTTGACTCAAGGGTTTGGGGATCAGAACCCCATCAGGTCCCCATCATCTTCAGCAGGCCCTTAAGAAAACTCTGTGCATCCAAGGAAGACAGTTCAAAAAGTACATTTTTCTTCCTTTTTTTGGCCACGCCACGCAGCATGCAGGATCTTAGCTCCCTGACCAGGGATCAAACCCGTGCCCCCTGCAGTGGAAGCGGTGAGTCTTAACCACTGGACCACTAGGGAAGTCCCCCCACAGTACATTTTAATCCATTCTCCTCACTATAGGCAAACTAGAGGAGGGAAGAGACACTCCACCTGTTGGAACAGTAGCCTTTCTGGCAAATGTTTGTCTGCTAGTCCTTAGTGTTGATAACAGCAGAGAAAAGTCAATAGGCGATACATTCTTTCCTCCCAGAGCTATTGGCTATTTTCTGGGAGCCCTTCAGGCCTACCCTGTGAGCTCATGCCACTCTCAGGCTCAGAACCAGCTAATTCTCTTAGACATGTTTCAGCAAAACTGGACTCTAGAGGGGAGTTGCCTGGCAGAGAATGGCATGTGGACAGAAGCCCTCGCCGTGTCCCAGTCCAGTCTGAAGTTCTCCTCCAGCCCTGATGATGTCAGCAGAGGTTAACACACATGCTACTTTGAGCATGGAAATTTATGGTACTCTTATTGAGATATGAGAGATATGTTTAGACCATTCCCACATTTGCTATGTGCTTAGTGTGTGCCAGAGTTGTGCTAGGTACTGGGGGTTTGCAGTGGGAATTTATTAAATATGAACAAGGGCTTTGGTTTCTGGCTGTCCTGACTTCCAGCTGTGGCTCTGAAACTTACTAGCTGTGTGACCTTCAGCAAACAACCTAGCCTCTGTGTCTCACTTCATCTGTAAAATGGGTGTGCTAGGAATAGTACATAATTCCTAGGATTATCTTGGGGATTCAGTGAGATAATTTTTGACACATACAAAGAAAACAAGTGCAGTGGTTTTTTTTTCTCCACTAGTATTTATCAGAAGCTGCTATTTTTATTTGCGGCTTTTTTTGTCTGTCTGGCTTACTAGATGACTCTCCATGAGAGAAGGGCCTTGTCTTTCTCGCTCACCCCTGCTTCTCCGCCTAGAACAATGCCTGGCACAGAATAGGTGCTCCATAAATATTTGCTGAATGAACCGCTGTCTCTGATATTCCTGCTCTAATTGCCATTACCATAATGCACTTTGGAGGAGCTTGTGGACTCCGGGGAGAGCCACCCTGACCTTGACAGCCAGCTGTTCACAGCGGCGCTGGGCATCAACTCTGATATCACCAACTGGGCTCTGTGCCCTGGGCTGACAAATGACACTTGTGTGTCTTCTGGTGAACAGAGCTACAGCGCGGGAGAGTGAGCTGGTGACTGGGGAAAGTGGAGTGAGCAGCTGAGCCAAGCAAGGGGAGCTCTGAACCCTAACGCCCTCAAACTGGCAGCAGGGAGGCCATAGGTCCATGTGCAAGGAGCCTGGGCCCCCCCCACCGCTTGGGCCCCCCCGGGGCGGGGGAAACACCGATTTTGAGATTGGATGCAATCACTTCGATGGCATTTCAGGATGGGAATTCGTGCATCCTGCGTGCCTTGAGAAACAAAATTAATTTCTCTAGGGGGAGGGAAAGGGCTTTGCAAACTGTGAAGCGCT
Organism: Grampus griseus; assembly: GCF_964374135.1. Taxonomy (NCBI): domain Eukaryota; kingdom Metazoa; phylum Chordata; class Mammalia; order Artiodactyla; family Delphinidae; genus Grampus; species Grampus griseus. Next base: position 8,699,551 of record NC_139006.1, on the reverse strand, counting down.
GCAGGAAAAAGCAGTTCAATGAAAAAGTCAGGATGCAAGAGAGCAGATGTGTTTGCTGAGCATAAACTGCACTTCAAAACCAAGCTAGAAGAGACATATAGTCCCCAAAGGTGGCACATTTTGGAGGGGTCTCCGAGAGAGAGATGCACTTGGGGAGACTGGGAAGCCAAAGGAAATGGGCCAAAGTTTCCCGGGGTGTCTGTAGAACCCGGGACCCGCCCGCAATGCCCGTGGATGCACACTAGTTCTCCTCTTCCGGTCTCGAGCTCCGACGCGCGAAATCTGCAAATTCTCCCTTTATCTGCTGCACACGCTCGCTCATCTTCGTTCTGGCTGGAATCAGGGTAACCGTTCCGATGATTATATAACTTCCCGAGTTCAAGAAAGACAATCCAAAGATAGGGATGATCAAATTTTTTTGAGGGTGGATTAAAAAAAATTTTCCCCAAATGTAAGTTACAGAGAGCACAAAAAACGTACATACAAATACCCATATTTCCACCACTCAGAAAGAATAACTGTTAACATTTTTATTTACCTAGGAGAAGAGTTTCTTTATTAGTCATCAAATAAACCTTTCCCTTTCCTCCAAATCCCAGCAAATCTGAAACCAAATAAAGTCAACCTACCTCTCTTTATTATCCTCCCTGTTCACCTCCACCCCAGATTTAACTTAAGGGGAGATTCCAGGGCTTCCGAATCCCCTCCGTGGGCTTTTCACATGGCCAGGTCTGCAAAACCTGGCCCCAGTGAACAGCGTCCCGCGGAGCCCACAATCCTCGAGTACACAGCTGCTTCTTCTCCTCCAACCCCAACTCCTGCGTGCAACTTTGTAACTCATGCTCCCGCCAGGAGGCCTATTTGCTCGGCCCGTTTGGCGGAAGGATTCCGCGCGCTATCGCAGTTACGTCAACTGTCTCCGCCCCCTTTCCGCGCTCTGGCCCCGCCCCCTCCCGGGTGCCCTATGGCCCACAAAGAAGTCCCGGCCTTGCCGCTGCACTCCCCGCGCACATCCGTGCGCCGCCCGAGGCTGGCTAAGGAGTCGGCGGCCATTTTGTTCTTCTCGTGGTTCCAGTGGGGAGAGAAGGAGGAAGCAGGGAGTGGGGCGGTTGGGGGGGACCCGCCGCGGCTTTTGCCACCGCCGCCACCACCATCTCTGTGCTCGTGGCGTGGGAAAGGAGGTGTAAATCCCGGGCGCGAGCCGGCGGCGGCGCCACTGCGGGAGGGTCGGCGGTGGGAAGGCGATGGCGGATATAGATAAGCTCAACATCGACAGCATCATCCAACGGCTGCTGGAAGGTGAAGGGGGCGGCGGGCGGCTCCGGGGACTCGAGGGGGGAGGGGGATTTGGGAGGCCTTTTGGACTTGCAGCGCCGAGAGGAGTGAGCCCCGCGAGTTCGCCCGCGGGCCGGGGGCTGCAGCGGGAGGGAGGCTGCCCGGGGTTCCGCACTTGGGCCAACCCGCGGACACTCCTGGCTCCACTCATTCATTGCACGAGGGTGCAGCCGTCCTACTGGCCTTGAAATTTGAAAACTCCGCTCCCCACCCCCACGTTTCCGGTACGTACCCCAGTGCGCCCCGCACACCCGACCAATCTTTGGATGAAGGTTGGGGGCCCCAGTCCAACTTACAGGACGGCACGTTACGAACTTTCTGGTCCTCGTTCTCTTGGAAAGCAACATGATGGGGATATGGATTCCACCGGGCTTGGGGGCTTCTTTCCTATCCTGCTCATTTTTATTTTTTGTGAGGCTGGGGTCGAGGGGCCCATTACTTGTTATTTGGTGACGAACGCTCATATCTCAAGGAGATGTTGGAACTCATATTCTCCTGCCCTTCCAAATACTCTTTTTAAGTTGTCCTTATCTTGAAGAGGTCTCCGCGCTCTTTTCTGAACGTGCCTCTGAACCGAGAAGCCAGCAGTGATGACAGTTTCGTTAGGATCTTTCCAATGTGCCAGGCTCTGTAAGCGCTTTGCGTTCATCGGATAAATACAGTCATGATATTAGCCAGCGCTTCTAAAGCGCTTACTGTGTGTCAGGCATTTTTTGGAGCACTTTACACAGATTTCATGTAATACTCCCAACAACCTTACGAGGTAGGTGCTATTATATTTTACTGTTTTTCAGAGGAAGATAAGACTCAAAGAAGTGAAGTCACTTGACCAAGGTCACACAGTAACAGTCAAGTTTCAAACCCAGGCAGCCAGGAGCTAGAAGTCATTCAAGTCACCCTATGTATGAAGGAAGGAGGTGTCAAGTGGTTGAGCAAAGGTTAAAAAAAATCTTAAATATTGGCTGACCTAAGACTCGTGAGGTGCCTGGCGATTGATTTATATTGATGTGGGAGACGGATGAAATTCGGATTTTAAGGAGGGACGCCGAAATGAAATCACCCCTCACCACCCCCCAAATTCCAGAGTACATCTATCAATACTAACATCTAATTCCAAACTTTGAAAGAATTCAGATCCCTTTCTTAATTTGAATACTGGATAATGTAGATTTGGCTGAGTTTTAACTGCTTTTTGTCTTTGTACATTTCTAAGTATTGTTGGACTATAAATGCTGTGAGAGATGGAGTCGAGAGCATAAACAGTTGGACAGTTCTGGTGTTAGAATTTGCAGATCTTTTGTTTAAGTCATTAGAATGAAACTCCTAAAAATATCTCTTCTTAATCTCTGTAAGGTTTTTTCATTTTATAGTTTCTTAAAAGAAAAACCCATTAAATAGACCCCTGAAATGTTGCTGCCATGTGTGGGTGAAAACCTTATTTGTTCAGTACCTGGCATTTATTTAAGAACCACACTTTTTTTTTTTGCACCTTCATGAATGTATTTATTTTCTCTTTTTATTATTATTATTGTTATTTTATACAGCAGGTTCTTATTAGTCATCAGTTTTATACCCATCAGTGTATACATGTCAATCCCAATTGCCCAATTCAGCATACCACCATCCCCACCCACTGGGGTTTTCTCCCCTTGGTGTCCATACGCTTGTTCTCTACATTTGTGTCTCAACTTCTGCCCTGCAAACCGAAGAACCACACTTTTAATACTAGTTACTACAGTTCTTCGATTTATGTGAGGCAGCAGTGGGTCAGAAACGGATTAAACAGTTTGCAATAAGAAAAGAACTTAAAATTTTGTTTTTCATTCAAAAATTGTAAATTCTGCATATCTGTGGAGGGACACGTGCGACTAGTTAAGAGCTGGCTTTATTTCGTTGAGAAGGCAGGAAAAAATGGAATCTGTGGATTAGAAACATTAGAATTTTAAGATTAGGTAAGTCTTGTTAAGTCCAGGGTTGCCCATAACTCTGTATTCATATAACATTTTGTTAATTTTAATCTTGTTTTTTAAATTGTGCCAAGAAATTTGCCTTGATAAACTTAGATTATTTATAATGAGATCAGTCTTTGTTTATTAATAATTTCTATACATGTTTTGTACTTGAAAACCAGATTTTTTTTAACATTTCATTTTTTCATTGAAATTAATAAAGCATTGTGTTTTAATTCCTCCGGAATAAGCTAGCTGCTCAACAGACGTAAATTTCCTTCTTTTCTAGTAAGTGTTAAATGGGCAGGGAAAGGGTTGAAAATGATCCATTGAGAATATATATAATCCAAGGTAGAAAAGGTTGATAATTTCTGTGATTCCATTTTTTAATGCCCCACAAACTTTTTCCTGTAAAAATTTTAATTAAGATTTGAGTATATCTGAAAATGGAGGGAAATGTGAGTTTTGTGGCCTTGTTAGAATTGTTTACATGTTAGAGATTGTCTCCTTTTTTAAGGTGGAGGACTGTACAAGCTAAGTGAGAAGTAGTTCGGTAATAGTACTAAAAAGACCATTCAAAAGTGAAGTCTTATTTAGGAGAATACCGTGTTGGTTTTAGATTTTAGTCACTACAGCTTTGCAGTTCTTTTCTACTCTAAACTTTTTAGTGGATTTTCCTTAAGGAGGCATCACTTCTGCAACCCACCTGAGAAGATCTCTGCCTTGTGGGTGATAAAACCTTAAGGTTGTCACTCCTTCGTATCATTCATGTTCACTTATTTAAATAACTGCACAGTAAAACTTTGGATTTAGAGAATAAACCAGCTGCTGATTTGTCTCATAGTCCTACTGTGTTGGAGAAAAGTGAGGTTTGAGGCAGAGTGACTTTGTAAGTGATCTCGTTCGGGGAGCGGTGATGGCTAGCTATTTTCTTGCAGAGCAGGCAGTTGTAACTTATTTTCACATCCTGATTTGCCAGAAGCATCTTGGCTCTGAAGCTGGCGGTTGTCAAACTGAAAGACTGTGCCAAGCTCTGCACAATTGCTTGACTTGCTTTAGTGATTTAAATATGACCTCAGCCCTGGCCCTCAGCGTTTACTAACATAATCCTCTGACTTGTAAAAGTAACCCATGTGTTTAGATATTCGGTGTGAAATGAAATATGTTTATATTGTAATGTTTAAAAGACAGGGGTCCTGAAGATAATAAAGGACAATCGTAATGGCAAAAAGAAAAAAAAAATCTTAAAATGCTGACCAAAGAAAACAAAAATAATCTTTCCTAATGAGACCTCTGCAATTATTTTTTCTTTACACATCAGATAATTTCACCCATTAGAGGCTTTTCTTGGAATCAATGATCATAGGGCATTTTGCTGATAAAGACAGTAATATTAAAGTAATGTGTTACTAATACTCTAAATTACAAGAAGTCTGTGTTGTGAGCCCCCTGCTCTTCCCACCCCTCCCGCATGTCAGTTGTATGCCGCATCCTCTCCTATAAGGTAAGGCAAGAAAGCTCTTTTAGAGGCATGATCAGAAGCTTACACCAATCCTAAACCACAGCATGGAAAGGATTACTCTCCTTGTGCCCACAGTGCTTCCTCGCCTGTCAGTAGCAGGAGGCAGCAGTGAAATCTAATGGGATGGTGTGTGTCATTCTGTTGTGCTTGAGGGAGGGAATGTTAGACCCAGCAGTGAAATCTAACGGGGTGGTGTGTGTCATTCTGTTGTGCTTGAGGGAGGGAATGTTAGCCCTAGGAGCAGGAGGCCAGGCTTTCCTCCTCCAAGCTGGGGAAATGCATGCCATGCTGCGCCATGCATTGGTAGCCCGTCTGCGGTAGAGGTTGGTGAGATTGTTTTATATCTGGGAAACTGCAGTCCTATAATAACCTATTCTGCAAAAGTATGTGCCAGTGCCAGTCAGTCTGCTTGACTAGGGTGAGGATTACTGATCTTGAAGCAGGGAAATCATTTCACTTAATTTACCATCACGGCTGTTAGTAGACCTTAAAGATTGAATTGTGAAGGAGATAATATTCTGATATGAATTGTTTTGTAAATGAGGAAGCTGGAAAATCTTATTCAAGAAGAAAAAGGAAGGATTCAATCTCTTTGGAGTTTAGAATTCTGGGATAAATTTTTATGTTTTAAGATCAGACCACTGTATCCAAAGCATGTAAAAATAGATGATTTACTTAATGGTCTTGATGTTTTATCTGAAATCTCTAATTTCACCCCTACTCTGGGGTTTACTGGCATCCCTCATCTAGAGGAGAGTGTATGTCACTGATATTAAGGCTTATGAAAATGAAAACCACTCATTACAAACGTAGGTTCAGATGTGAAGTCTAATCAGTGGTAGTTTATCAGAATTGGTGGCTAGACTGTAGAGAGTTAAACATTTTTCAATAAATTGGCTTCACTCTAGATGTAGAAAACTCAACGTTCTTTACTGAGAGCAATAGACAGTGTTTTGCAGCTATATCCTGATTATCTGCCTTGAGAAAATTGGTATCACCTTTAAATGCCCAAAGTATAACACCAGCAGTTAGGAAAGTCAGGATAGGGGAGGGGTGGTTTAGAAAGTAAGATGGCCAGAAAGTGGATGTCTTCCTGCTGGTGACTTTGCAGAGAAACCAAGTGATTCTCGATTAACATTTTTGTGGCTTATATTTTTTGTAGAAAAGAACTCCATTGTTTGCAGGAAAGTTTTAATGTTACAAATATTCACTGTTTTTTGTTTGCTTTGGTTTGAGGTTTTATTTTCCTAAATCTGTCAGATATTGTGAGGTTATTGATTGTCACTGAAATGAATATGATGTGGCATATTGTTAAGATTGCCACTTACTTTAATAGGATTATCTTGTTAGCAAAATCTCTGTTGATTTATTTTTACACCGGTTGTGCCAGTTTTAGGTTTTAAAACTTGATTATAGTTCAGCTGAGGCTTTTTGGTGGGTATGCTATTCCTTTTCTATGATCTTCTTCTTTTTTTTTTTTTTTTTTGCGATACATGGGCCTCTCACTGTTGTGGCCTCTCCCGCTGCGGAGCACAGGCTCCGGACGTGCAGGCTCAGCGGCCATGGCTCACAGGCCTAGCTTCTCCGCGGCATGTGGGATCTTCCCCGACCGGGGCACGAACCCATGTCCCCTGCACCGGCAGGCGGACTCTCAACAACTGCGCCACCAGGGAAGCCCTATGATCTTCTTTTAACAGTTAAGGGGCAAGAAGAATACTTGCTTATTCCTCATAAATAATCCCAGAGTAGTCTTAAATTTCCCTCTATGGTTTTCATCTCTGCTTTGTTACCAGGCTGTCAGAAAAGTTAATGTTGTTTTGTGAGAAAAAGCTGGCATTGCATATAATCACCAATGACATTCTTTTATTATATCAGGTTTTTATCAGTTTGTTTTCAGTAAAATTGCATGGGAGTTTTTATCATGTGCTCATGTTAGTGATTTGCCAGATAAATAAATGATCAGATAAGTCAGAACAGAGCAGTCCTTGCTGGTAACAGCCATAGTGCATTTTTTTCTGAATCTACCATTTCAACCAGATAAAGAAAAGTTTTCGCTCAAAAATCACACGTTTGGGAATTCCCTGGCGGTCCAGTGGTTAGGACTTTGAGCTCTCACTGTCGAGGGCTCGGGTTCAATCACTGGTCTGGGAACTAAGATCCCATAGCTGTTCCCCCAAAAGTCGCACGGTGCAGCAGAAAAAAGAGAGAGAGAAGTCACACGTTTAAGATCTAAGTTTCAGATCTAAGTTGACCATTTTGATATATCAATCACTAACCTACCTATGTTCACTGTGCCTGCTGATTTTATTTCCATGCAGTGCCTAGCACCTGGACTTATGAGAAACATTCCACCTGGAAAATGGAATTCATATTTGTTGGAATATTTTGGATTCTGTTGGCAATTGTTGAAATGATTTGATACATGCAATTTGAACTACTACTTAGGAAGGTATCATGAGGAGACAGCCCTTGAGTTTCCCACCTAGGGTCTCCTTTTTGTGTAGATTTCTCCCATCATGCACAGAGCACAGTGAGGGTTTTAAACCATGAAGTAGTGACTGCTTTTATTGAGCAGAGCTGTACTGTTTGCATATTTTCTTTGTAGCTAATAGCGATAAAGTAGATATTCAAGGCTTTGTGTTTTTAATGGTATTGAAGATGTCCCTGAGATAAACTTTTAGTTTTATAGTTTTTATGGATGGCTAGTTTTAGCTACAGCGTTTATAATAATCTGCGGTTACCTAGTTTGTCTTATTTTGTGCATCCTCCACTAGAATGTAAACCTCTCAAGAAAAAGGACAGAGTTGTCTGTCCTGTTGCCCGGGTATCCCCAGCATCCAACACAAGGTCTGGCATGTAGTGGTGCCCAGCAACTATTTTGTTGAATATTTGAATGAAGCATGGTAAAAATGAATATTGAAAGTCTTAAACAGATTACATCATTTAGTTCTTATTTAATGCTTCCTGTATGTAAGGATGCCTTATGATTTTATATCCCATATCAAATTTTTCTTAGGGAGCGATGTATGTTGGAGTTTCAGTAGTTTGCCCTATAAAAACTCCTTTGGTTTAGAAGTTTAATGAAGAACAAATTCCTTTTTTTTCACTTTTTCATCTTTATTATTGCTTATGAATTTGTAAAATGACAAAAACAGTTATGTGCTAAACTAGAAACTCTAGTAAAGCCTATGGGGAAATGACACTATTGCTTTGTAATTTTAAGGCACAGACACAATTTTTGTTCTTGTTTTTTGCTAATCAAAAGTATATAGCTTGAGGGCTTCCCTGGTGGCGCAGTGGTTGAGAGTCCACCTGCCGATGCAGGGGACACGGGTTCGTGCCCCGGTCCGGGAAGATCCCACATGCCGCGGAGTGGCTGGGCCCATGAGCCATGGCCGCTGAGCCTACACGTCCGGAGCCTGTGCTCCGCAACAGGAGAGGCCACAACAGTGAGAGGCCCGCGTACTGCAAAAAAAAAAAAGTATATAGCTTGGAATGCACGCTAATTGTAATGCCACAAATTAACAGAGATTTATTCAGACTTCATTCATGCAACAGCTTTTGTGCACCTACCATGTACTAACCATGGGCATGTACACTGCAGAGCAAGTGATGTGGTCCTGGCGTTCACATTCTACCAGGAGGTCCAGGTGAATAGGTGGAAGCAGACTGGCAATTATAATACACAGTATGTGCTGGGCGGTGACCAGGTGTTGTGAGAGCATTTCAGAAAGCATAAAGCAGACTTGTTGAGGGGAGAGGAGATGGCTAAGAGAGGTTTTCCAGAGTGAAGTGATATCTAAGCGGTCACGAAAAATGAGCAGGTATTCGCCAGTTGGTAGATGGTTTTGGCAGTTTCTATTTTTATAATTTTATTTTTTGAGCTAATTGTAGGGAATTTAAGAAGCTTTGGGACTATGTTGTTTTTAATGAGTGCTGTTCATCAAATATAAAATATATCTTGATTTGTTCTGGAAAAACTGCATTTAATCCTCACTCCAATGCCTATATGTGGAATGTAGAAAAATGGTACAGATGAACCTGTTGCAAGGCAGAAGAAGTAGAGACACAGAGGTAGAGAACAAACTGTGGACACCAAGGGGCAGGGGGTGGGTGGTGGATGAATTGGGAGATTGGGATTAACACATACACACTAATAGGTATAAAACAGGTAACTAATGAGAACCTGCTGTATAGCACAGGGATCTCTACTTCACTTTGTTGTACAGTAGAAACTAACACAACATTATAAAACAACAGTACCCCAATTAAAAAAAAATTCTCACTCCACATTAGGAATACTTTTTAAATTGTCAGTACTGTTCTTTACTAATCTCTATACACTCCCACTTGAGGGACAAGCAGAATAAGAGGACTAAAATTACCATGAACTATGTCTAATGGTGGTAGTGGGAAGCCTCCAAATCCAGTAAAATTTATATTAGCATTGATTTAATCTGATGGCATTGGTGTAATATGATAGCATTCATATTAAAAGAATAGCCTGTGTGTTCCTTATAGGTGTAAGTCAGTTATTACATATTCTCCCAAAAGACTTAGAGTGGGCTGTTCACTTACAGGTGTGGGGGCTCTTCTGAAAAAGATTCTGGTTGAAACCAGAAGCATCTAGGAGTCCCCTAGCCAAAAATAAAGTTTCCTGTTGGGCAGTCTGCCCAAGCTTCTGGCTGACTTGTGGTAAAATCACTAATGATTGGGGTTTTCTGGCCGGTGAAGCAGGGATCCCACCATCTTTCCATTGGGAGTGTTTCTTGAATTCTCTCCTTTGTGTGTCTAGAGAGAAAAAATTACTTTGGTTCTGAAAAAAAAAATCATTTTTTGTTGTACAAATAGCTCAGTTGCTGTTGTAAATATTATATATGTGTCTATTTTGCATAATTCCCTCAAAAGATTATCCTTACTATGCTTTCCCTTTAATTGCTTCTTGTTTCTTAATATTTGATCAGAATGAGACTGGCAGTCATTTAGTTTAGTTAACATATTTTGGAGTCCAAAGAGGTGATTTTCCCAAGCTATAAAATCAAGACAGAAACTTGGGGCTTCTGGCTCCCAGTTCAGTGCACTCAACATTTTCTTTTTTTTGTGCCCTTCAAGAGTTTGACTCTTCTCACGTGTCATCCTTTCTTATTTATTGCCTTTCATTGAAAAAAAATAACACCCTTCCATTTCTGCTCAAAACTTGTTTCTTCAGGGAATTCAGTTTCAGTGGCTATTCAGGCTGAAGGATGGCTTCCCCTAAGACAGTATTTCTCAAACTTGGACACAGCCCTTTTTAATGGAAAAAAATTCTCAACAGGCATCAGAGTTTATTACTTGTAGTTTTTATTACTCTGTAATGTTACTTAGATATTTACAGACCAAAGCTAGATACAAACCAGTTAAACCGGTTGCTCTTGTTCAGCTATTAGGCCAAATGATTTTGTGATTTTGAATATAAAGCAAGCCTCCAAAACTGATAAAATTTAAATTAACAGCATTGATTTAATCTGCTCATCACTTTATATTGGGTTTAATGGTGGAAAGATGTAGTGTAGCCTTAGTTTTGTATTTAGTCTGGTCTGGAGTTTTTGCTTCAATTCTAATTTGGAGAATGCTTGCTTTCATAAGTCTTTTATACATAACAAGTATTAAGACTTTGATTGTGAGTTTTTGGCAAGCAGGCCAGTTCATAACTGTGAAATTAAGGTAAATTTAGCAATTCGGTGCTATTTATTATGTATTTAATAACTGTCTAGTCTGTTACAACTGGAATCAAAACAATTTTATTTCCTACTACTACTTACCTGCTGATAAATGAATTGTTATAAGGCCAGAGGAGATCTTGTACTTCACTTTGATAGTACTTCACTTTGATAGTAAGTAGCACTCAGAGTGCTCTGATGCGGGCACTTGGGAGTTTAGGACACTTGGTGCTGTGCCATGATTTCTTTTTGCCTTTTCTCAATTTTAATCTGTTCAAATTACTAGGATACCTTTCTCACAGCACACGTGACATCCTTTGCCCTGTAGAGGCATGATTGTATTCACAAATGCAGGCCCAGAAAGTTGCACAGCAAAATATGCACAGCAAGCATACAGTGTGTTTTAATGAAATGAAAACAACACTTAAGTTTTTTCATAGATAAATCTGGGACCCTTGAGAGACCTGTGGACCTCTGAAAAACACTGATTGAGAGGGGAGATGAGCATTTCCAATCTCACATTTTAAAACGAGGAATTCTTAGAACCAACTCAGTAACATGACAATCTCTAAAATCTCCTGCTACACAAATACTAATTCATTTATAAGGCTGGAGAAGGGAAGACAAGACAGAGAGGCAAAAAGAGCTGGCCTGGTGGGCGGGTTATAGGTGAACCAGGCCAATTGTATGTCTTGGATGCAGAACTGAGGCCTTGAGCTGTGCCCAGGGGGAGTCTGATTTCGCAAGCGATAAGACTTTTCTAACAGTATTCATACACAGAGAGGTTGACCCCTTGATCAGGATACTGTAAAGAAGTCTTACCTTGGTGTAGAAAATGCAACTAAATCTCTGAAATCCTGTCTTAAGATTTTAAGATTGTAATTAGGCATTAAAATCATATTCTTTATAAGTGTCCTGAAAATAAAAGCCTAGCCAGAAAGTAGTTAAACTATGTTTTTGCCTCCTCTTTATTTAAAACTTCTACCTTTTCCGATATTTTTAATTTTTACGTTAAATCTTATTTTGACTTCTCTTGACTGAATTGGGGTTTTTCTCCCCTACAGTGAGAGGGTCCAAGCCTGGTAAGAATGTCCAGCTACAGGAGAATGAAATCAGAGGACTGTGCTTGAAGTCCAGAGAGATCTTTCTCAGTCAGCCTATCCTACTAGAACTTGAAGCACCACTCAAAATATGTGGTAAGTTTTGGCACACTAACAGTTATCTTTGGTTACGTGATTGATGGACTGAGTCAAGGATATATAGATGACCTTGTGTTAGCCAACAAAATCATTTACTATTTATGAGTAACCTGGAACTACTTAAAATTAAATAATTGTAGCTTTAGAATAAATACCTCTAATGGACTTAATGTGCTTAGACGTACTTCGCATTTTCTTAAAATTATTTCACTAAACGAATATAAACATTGCAGAAGAAAGGAAAGAAATGAAACAGAATGGAGAGCCAAAAAAAGGCCTGAATTATGAGTATATAGGGATTATATTTAAGCTTAAAGCAACACTGGTTATGCCTAAAAATATGCCATTTTGTAGTTCTGTTTCTACATGATAAATACAGATAACTGGTATAAAAACTAAACTCTATCTGAGAAATACTATATTTATTCTTCTAACATATTTGACTGCATTGATGAATCTTGTGGTGTTTGTTTTTGTTTTTAAGTAAAATGCTCTTTGGCATTATCTAGCAGGGAGACATTGAAAGCCAGATGCATTGGTGGGTGTACTGTGTGTACACCTTTGTTCACACCGGGCCAGGGCTTGTTAAGAGTGCAGCACTTCTGCTGACACGGTCCCCAGAGACTGAGCTGTGGGAGATCTGATATTGATGGGCCAACCTGAAAGGAAAACCGTGTTACTTGGCAAGAAGCCCTGCCTAGGCATTAATAATCCTTTCCATAAAATAAATTCTCAATTAGTTGAGTTTTGTGTGAGAGTCTGGATACACACATACACTTAAAATTATCACTAAGCTCAGTTGAACTAAATATGATACAAGTTTGGAAATTAGTAATGTTAGTGGTCTGGACTATATGTATGAAGACAGTATGTAACAGAATTCTTGCTTCTAGGTGATATCCATGGACAATACTATGATTTGCTTCGACTTTTTGAGTACGGTGGTTTCCCACCAGAAAGCAACTACCTGTTTCTTGGGGACTATGTGGACAGGGGAAAGCAGTCATTGGAGACTATTTGCCTCTTATTGGCTTACAAAATCAAATATCCCGAGAATTTTTTTCTTCTCAGAGGAAACCACGAATGTGCCAGCATCAATAGAATTTATGGATTTTATGATGAATGTAAGTACTTTCTACGTCTAAGGAAGATTTACTCAAATTGAGATTCTTGGTCATAAACTGAACATATTTCTGTTAGGATTTGCGAGTTTAGATGTAGTGTTGTAATTTCTCATGTTTACTATTTCATTAACTTGTTTTTATCCTGGTTTTTCTTTCTTGGTGTAAAGAATAGCACTCATTGCCATATAATAATCCCCTGGATTCTTGTATGATGTGATGATTAGATTAGGAAGTAGCAATCACAGTGATGATTTCTTTAAGATAATTTTTGTGATGAATAGTCACAGATAATTTAATTCTTAGTACAACTCTGAGAATCTGTCCATATAATTACCTTCGTTTTTGACAACTTTGAGATAAAATCTGATTTTGTAAACTTCATCCATCTTAAGTGTACAATTCAGTGATTAAGTGAATTCATAGTTATGCAACCATCACCACAGCCCTATGCAAGCACTAATTACTTTCTGTCTCTATAGGTTTGCCTTTTCTAGACATTTCATGTAAATGGAAACTTGCAATATACAAATAATTACTTTTTGTAATTTGTAATATAGTTTTTTTCCTTCTGGCACATCTGCACCCCAGGAAAAATAGCAGTTACTATCTGAAATTGTGCTGAAAGGAGAAAACAAAATTGGGGGGGGAAGCTAATTAAAAATATTTGTAGGGCTTCCCTGGTGGCGCAGTGGTTGAGAGTCCGCCTACCAATGCAGGGGACACGGGTTCGTGCCCCGGTCCGCGGAGCGGCTGGGCCAGTGAGCCATGGCCGCTGAGCCTGCGCGTCCAGAGCCTGTGCTCCGCAACGGGAGAGGCCACAACAGTGAGAGGCCCGCGTACCGCAAAAAAAAAATTTTTTTTACAAGAGTCTTTTTTTTTTTTTAATTTTTAAAATTTATTTATTCTTTTATTGTTTATTTTTGGCTGAGTTGGGTCTTCGTTGTTGCTCACAGGCTTTCTCTAGTTGCGGAGAGCAGGGCTATTCTTCGTTGCAGTGCACGGGCCTCTCATTACAGTGGCTTCTCGTTGTGGAGCACGGGCTCTAGGCGCACAGGCTTCAGTAGTTGTGGCTCGTGGGCTCTAGAACGCAGGCTGAGTAGTTGTGGCGCACGGGCTTAGTTGCTCCGTGGCATGTGGGATCTTCCCGGATCAGGGCTTGAACCCATGTCCCCCACATTGGCAGGTGGATTCTTAACCACTGCGCCACCAGGGAAGTCCCAGAAACAAGTTTCTTAAAGCCTTGAAAATAATCAGTTTTGGTGGAGAGTTTTATTGTTGGTGCTGCTGTTTTTAAGTAACTATAAAAATTTTTTTTTTTTAATTTAAAAAAAATCCTTACCTCCATCTTCCTTTTGTATTCATCATTTCTGCCAGCAGGAGGGTTCAGGCTGGGAGGAAAAGGAATTTGAATTACTAGCACTTGCCAGTATAATTATAACAAGACTGGTAAAGCATTGTCACTGTGACCCTCCCCTAGACTGTAATAATAACCTATAGTCTCTCAGGGTATGGTGTTTTTCCATCTCAGTTTCACATAGATGTGTTCAGCTAGCGTATTTGTTAGAAGTACATTGCTAGAAAGGTTATGTTTATAGACTTGGCCCTCGTACTCGCAACCTCTTACATGACTATATATGTATGTCTGTGGCCCTGAGACCCAGCTCATAAGATGAGGCTGGAGGAAATTAGCTATACTTCAGTAAAAAATTAAAACAAAACAAAACAGGATGAGGCAGGAGGGATTACCAAGAAGAAAAATACTGTGGTTTCTGAACTGACTGGGACACCTGAGTTGGGCAGGAAAGATACTTGATATTGACAATGAGTCTATTAGAGAAGTACTAGTAAGGCAGTTAGTTACTACTCCTTAGGTAATGAAATGAGAGGCAGAGAATTTTATAATTTTGTTTTAGGTATTTGTTACAGGTACTACTTTTTAGAACAGGTTCCTTTTTACACAGCTGTTAGCAAGTATTTTGTTGTTTTCATTAACGAAGTTCAAATCCATAAGATCTCTTCCTTGTGGCATATATCCTAGTCTAAAGGTATTGGCTACATCATTTTTGTTTCTGTTTAATGTGAGGCCCTATGATTTAGAAGGTCAGCACTGACTGGAATTAGTTTTGACTCTTGTTCGTCCTTAAGACTGATGTAATGACCTTGTACTCCAGCTTTCCCCTCTCCCATCAGGCAGGTATAATTTGTGGGCCTAAAAGTGTTCTTGACTTAGGTGGCTTTCAGTTGATGCTTTGCTGACTTTTTTTAAAAACCTTGATAATTTTTTAAAAATTTTATTGTACTGAAAAATTTTATTCAAATGGAAATTTCCATGGAACAATTTAAAAACCACTGTTTTATGTGGTAGACTTATTTCCTAAGTGTAACAAGCACTCTGTGCTACAATTTCTCCCTCCACCCCCAATTTTATGACTGTAGTCCTGGAATAGCCGAGGTATCTGTTGTTGGATAAAATGTGAATGTGTGTTATACTTTTCTGATACCAGAGCTGTCTGGTCTATAGTAATAGGAAACTGCATTAGGGGTTCTGGCTCAGAATCTGAGGATTTGGAAGCTTGAAGAGACCTTGGCAATTATCCAGGAATCCTGGAGCCAGATGCTCCTAGTGGTCTGAAGTGGCCTTAGGGAGGAAGTGTAGAGAGGAGAGGAAGCAGGAGCCCAGGACTTAGTTAAGATGCTCAGAGACAACAGGAGGAAGAATCTTAATTTTTTTTTAATTTATTTATTTTTGACTGCATTGGGTCTTTGTTGCTGTGTGCGGGCTTTTGCTAGTTGCGGTGAGCAGGGGCTACTCTGCGTCGTGGTGCGCGGGCTTCTCATTGCGGTGGCTTCTCTTGTTGCGGAGCATGGCCTCTAGGCCCGCGGGCTTCAGTAGTTGTGGCACACAGGCTCAGTAGTTGTGGCTTGTGGGCTCTAGAGCGCAGGCTCACTAGTTGTGGGATACGGGCTTCGTTGCTCCGCGGCATGTGAGATCTTCCTGGACCAGGGCTGGAACCTGTGTCCCCTGCATTGGCAGGCGGATTCTTAACCACTGAGCCACCAGGGAAGCCCAAGGATCTTAATTTTTGATAGAGAAGCCAACAAAAATAGCAAAGGAATCCATAAGAGTAGCTGGAGTGCGTTGTGAAACTAAAGAATCAAGGAGTGAAGCAGATTTCAAGAAGGAAGAGAATCTGTTGGCACTGGCAAATGCAGCATCTGAGCAAAGGAAAAATCTAGGGGAGCCATTGGAATGTTGTTCAGAGACAGGCTTCAGTAGAAAATGGAGACAGAACCAAATCACTTTTATACATAGGGGTTAGGACAGCCCAGCCCTGTTCTTGTATTATTACCATTGTTGGAAATTGGAGGTGCACAGGTTCCCCTTCAGGCTTTTGTAGAGAGGAATTCCGTTAGGCTTCCAGAAAACTCCAGTGAAGGAAGATGTGGGACAAAGGGAATTAGTGGCCTCCAAAGAAATACAAAACAGGGTGAACCATGGTGAGGGTTATACCCAGTCATAGAGAAACGTAAACTATTAGGAGAAAAAACAGAAATCCTCCTCTGCAAAGGGAGAAGTCAAACGTTTGTTGAATTTGCATTGCGTTTCAAACCTGTGCTAAACTTTCTCCCTGACTTGATTTGCTGTGGAGTGGAAGATGTGGTTCAGGAAGCCTGTTGCTTGGGCCCTTCTCGAACTCAAAAGAAAGGGTACATTGAAAGCTGTAAACCTTTCAGTATCCACAGGATGAAAATGGAGAAGAGACTGAGGACAAATTTGGTTTAGGAGTAAGATTGTGCTTTTAACTTTAGTGCTTTTAACCTTAGTATGGAGTGTACAGGAGACGAAGGCACCCTAACAATTGGGTCTTCCTCATCCAATTCAGAAAGATTTGTATTTCCAGGGTTTATGAGTGGGTTTTTTACTCAAAACATAGTTTTCCTGTGGAAAGCACACAGTGACTCCAGAATGCATGGAATATATGGGTTGGTGAGGTGGGAATATAACCACTCTGTAACGTTTTTGGTGGTGGGGGGGCATTCTCAGTGTTTGTGCAGCATGTTAGGGCTATCCTGGTGTGCCTGCAATAAGCAATCTGTATTCCTCTGTAGTCGTTGTGCTTCCTACTAGAATATTTAGGGGGGGTGGGAATTAAATGGTTCCAGTAGCTTATTGAGGGTGGTGGTAGATGAGATGGGTGTTAACTCTCAGAGGCTTCCTCAGAAGGAAGATTATAATGGCACATGTGTGAGTTCTTAGTTGCCTTTAGAAATAGGAACCTACTTGCAGGTTGAGAGTGGACAAGACAGACTAGATTTCAAACAGAGTTGGTGTTATCAAATAATTGTTGAGGTTTAATGGTTATCCTTAATCATTATATCTGGAATTCTGATTTCAGACTTCCATGGAATTTTAAAATACTTCATATGAAACTGTAAGTCGTTGCTTATAAATCAGACATCTCCAAGTATTATATATATCTGATTCTCTCTTTTTTAATAAAAGCATAGTTTTTGTTTACTTAAGGTAGTCAAAACCTTGCCTTGGAGGACTTGTCCTGAGGGAATGTACCTACAGAACACCAGTCTCTTTTTAACCATCCCAAAATTTTTACAGGTAAAAGAAGATATAACATTAAACTATGGAAAACTTTCACAGACTGCTTTAACTGTTTACCGATAGCAGCCATCGTGGATGAGAAAATATTCTGCTGTCATGGAGGTATGCGGGCTGATTTTAATTCCACATAGATTTTGATCTCTTCTAAGGAGTGTACACTTTGATATTTATCATCCCAATGAGTTATCATTGGGATGACTTCCTCTGTCAGGTAACTCCTATGTTGCTGTGTTAAATCTTGGGTCCACTTTGGCACATCCAGGATCATTTGGATACAAGTCCAGAGTACCCAATTGATTTGTTACAGGGAATTAAGGGTTCTGTAACAGCTTTGAAAATAGAGCAAAAGGATTTTTGAATATAAAATTAAACAATTAATATGCTGTACCATAGATCCTCTAGGATACTGAATATGTGAATAGACTTCTCCTTGGTCTGTTTTTGATCCTTTCAGAAATTTTTCAACTTAGATGTTAAAAGTTATTTTGCTTGGTGGTTGTGCTGTATATTATGTAATTAAAATAATAATTGCAAAGAGGATTTCTTTTCATCTGTGATCAGAAATTAGACAACCATCAGAGCCAACTCACTATATTTTAATAAATCCACTATCCCTGCCTTCCTTATATACTTAAACTGGTTTTGGTAGAGTTGGGCATGTGATTTTAAACTCATATGAGAGTCGGCTACATCTGAGCTGGTCTGATAGATTTTATGGTCCTTGGACAGCTCTGGTTTCCTAGAAAGCTACATCACCTGAGTGTCTGCATCCTCTATGCCCAGTCACTACAAATGGTCACTAGGGTGCTCTGTATGTTGAGGTAACTTTCCATATGCTATTTAAGCACACTGTACCTTGCAAATTAGTGCATGTAATAAGTTCCAGTGCCCCCCCGTGTTTTTTGGTTTTTTTTTTTTTTGTGGTACGCGGGCCTCTCACTGTTGTGGCCTCTCCCGTTGCGGAGCAAGACTCCGGACGCGCAGGCTCAGCGTCCATGGCTCACGGGCCCAGCTGCTCCGCGGCATGTAGGGATCTTCCCAGACCAGGGCACGAACCCGTGTCCCCTGCATTGGCAGGCGGACTCTCAACCACTGCACCACCAGGGAAGCCCCCCCCCACCTTTTTTTAACCAAAGCTAAATAAGAAAATGTAGCCAAAGATTTAATGTAAGCCTTTGTAAGAGTCCCTGGGTGTCTCTGTAGACAAATGGAGCTGTTAAAGTGGTAACATCCTTTTTATTTATTTATTTTTTTAAGTGGTAAGGAGCATTGCTACATGAGCCTTTATTTTTATTATTATTTTTTTAATTTTTGAATTTTATTTTATTTATTTTTTTATACAGCAGGTCTAACATCCTTTTTAAAGTTCTGTTTCCTTCATTTTTTTTTTTTTTTTTCACTTCATAGGTTTATCACCAGATCTTCAATCTATGGAGCAGATTCGGCGAATTATGCGACCAACTGATGTACCAGATCAAGGTCTTCTTTGTGATCTTTTGTGGTCTGACCCCGATAAAGATGTCTTAGGCTGGGGTGAAAATGACAGAGGAGTGTCCTTCACATTTGGTGCAGAAGTGGTTGCAAAATTTCTCCATAAGCATGATTTGGATCTTATATGTAGAGCCCATCAGGTATTGATTTTGAATTTTACATGTACACTTAAGAGCATGTGTGTGAGCACAGATTCTCCTTGTTGATTTTGGTGGGTAGGTATTGCTTATTTATACAAAACGTCTCTGGAAGTGTGACCTACAGGATATCAGGCTCAACGGGAAACTGAAGAGTGGTTTTACCCACCTAAAATTTGCACCTCCTTATACTGAAAATGTTTTCTCTCCAAGGTGGTTGAAGATGGATATGAATTTTTTGCAAAGAGGCAGTTGGTCACTCTGTTTTCTGCACCCAATTATTGTGGAGAGTTTGACAATGCAGGTGCCATGATGAGTGTGGACGAAACACTAATGTGTTCTTTTCAGGTAGAGGATGCTTTCAGCATTGTGTCCTTTTATTATGTCTGAATTTTACTGATTTTTTTAAAAAGTGCTACTTTCTGCCTACTATTCATTTATGTTGAGTAGACTGAATTTTTATTTTCCCTTAACTGGTGTTTGTCCTAGTTCAGTATTGAGTGAATTCCTTTTAAAGGAAAAAAATTATCATAGAACCCTTCCTCCAGTGTTGAATTTAACTGTTTTTACATTATTTAAATACATAAAAACCACAATATATTAGCTTCGTATGCTTATGGCTCCTTTACTACAAGTCTAAAACTACAGTGTCAGTGCAACGTTCAGCTAAAATTAAATCACCACTTGAACGTGAAAGTAATACTGACTGCCATGTGCCAGATGTGCTATGTAATTACTCACTTCTCCCACCACTTTTCTCTAGTCTAATTTCTATAAAACCTCTTATTGATTCACCATGACATCATTTGGCCTTCACTTGGCACAAAAGAATCATTTACACATAAAGTCTACCTCAGTCTTTTTCTCATTCACTTGTTATGAATAAACTTGTATGACTTCAGGCTAGCCCAATCATAACAAAAATACAGCCACTGAAGTCATATGGCAGTCATCAGTTAACTGAATTTAAAACAGGTGTTTTTTGTGTTTAACCAAGTATCAGGGAGAGCTTGCAGCTCCCAGAGATTGTGATAGGATTCCCTAGGGCAGGGGTCCCCAACCCCCGGGGCCAAGTTAGGAACCTGGCTGCACTGGGTGAGCGACTGAGGCTTCATTTGCCACTCTCCATCGCTCTTCATCCATCGCTCGCATTACCGCCTGAACTATCGCCGCCAGCCCCGCCCTGTGGAAAAACTGTCTTCCACGAAACCGGTCCCTGGTGCCAAAAAGGTTGGGAACTGCTGCCCTAGGGGTTTGAGGGATACTATTCTAAAGAACTCCCCCACCACCACCCATCAGAAGGGATACCTAAAGGTGTGACTTCCAAAAATTGTCATTTTATCCAGAGGCAAAATTTGTTCAGCTCATATATCTTAGCTGTTCATCAGAGCATTTATTACCAAAATGTTTGTCAGCTTGGTTTGTATTAATATGCCAGTGGGGCCTTCCAAGTTGTTGGGTCAGTTTTAAACAAAAAACTTTCTAACAAAAGATTTGAGTGAAATGTAAGATTTGAGGTTGAGTGTATTCCTAAAATGCATGGTCTTTTGAATCTTTGCAGATTTTAAAACCTGCAGAAAAAAAGAAGCCGAATGCCACGAGGCCCGTAACACCTCCAAGGGGTATGATCACAAAGCAAGCAAAGAAATAGATGTCATTTTGACACTGCCTAGTTCGGACTTGTAACATATAGTGTATAACCTTCATTTTTAAAAGTGTAATGTGTATTGGTCAGCTTGCTCAAAAAGTGTTTGTGGGCCCCCCCTTCCATTTTTGACTTAATGAATAGTATTTGCTGGTTATAACAGCAAATGAAAGACTCTCCACTCACAAGGAAAAATGTTTTGTTTTGTTTAGTTCTCTGTTCCTTTTTGCAAACAACTTTAATGATGGTGTTAAAGCTGTACACCCCAGGACATTTTATCCTTTCTAAGATCAGTACAACTGATCTTTTTTTTAAATTCAGTACAGCCCATGAATAATGTAAATGCTCACTTTCTTTAGGATATAAAGAGAGCCCTAGGGTGCTCAATCTGTACATGTTATTGTCATAAAATGCATATTGTTGGATACAAACCACTGTGAACTCTATTTTTGTTTTTTGTTTTCAAAGGGATTGCTTTTTTTCTCATTGTCTTATCATGTACAAGCTAGTTTTTATAGCTATCAACATTAGGAGTAACTTTCAACCTTGCCAGCATCACTGGTATGTATATTTAATTAAAGCACACTTTCCCCTGTGATATACTTAAAATGACGATTAAAGCCATTATTTTAAATGTTTGTGACTCTTTCCTGAAGCCAAAGTTTCTGTTGAAATATATATTGACACTCCCCTAAGTACAAGGTGGCATGGTTGTGTACATCTGCCGCCATTATGGGGATTCAAAAACAGGTTTTTGAGTTTGAATAGCAATTAGTAACATAGTGCTGTTTAAGCTATTAATGATTAAAGTTAATAACATTTTGTACAATTTCCATATAGCCTATTCATTAAGTAATCTTTTTACAGTTACATCAGGCCCGAACCCGTCCATTCAGAAAGCTTCAAATTATAGAAACAATACTGTTCTATACGAGTGACTGATTATGCTTTCTTTGGCCTACATTCTTTATTCTGCGGTGAAGTTGAGGCTTATAAGTCAAAACAAAGGAACTAACTTACTATCCAGCAGTTTATACAGAACTCACAGTATCTATGACTTTTTTAAACTAAGATCTGTTAAAAAGAAATCTGTTTCAACAGATGACCATGTACAATACCATGTGGTGAAAATAAATTCAGACTTATTAAATGATCAACTTGTTAAATTCTCTCAGTGTCAGTTTATCAGCACAGTACACACAGGAGAACTGTTGATGGCATATTGAGTAGCCTTTAATGAATAAATTGCTCTGGAAACCACACAGTTTCAATTTGGATTTGTCTTCCTTCAAATAGTCTGTTTTCCAAGATGGATTATAATATGGATGCTCACATTCTTCGAGCTCTTACCTGGATATAACTAAGTTTCTGAAGTAGAGCAATGAGATTGAACTATCTTCCCCTACTATTTAGGGAGGTGTGGGACTTAGTGAGTTGTGACATCATCTGTATACATAGTTTTCTTTTTATCTGGGTTCATTTGAACTTGGCAGCAAAATTCAAGAACTACTTTTTAAATTATTATAAATCACCCACCAGTGTTTTTATACACAGACCTTTGCTCTCTTCTCCCTTCCCTGATTCATATGGAACACAGTGTTGTGTCCTTTTACATTTGTCACAAGTGTGTCGAATGCGTATTAATCTCTCAAGTACATTAAAAGTGGGTGGAGGGAGTGTCATTTGAAAAGCACTTTCTTTTATCAAAAACTGGTGTCTCTTAGGGAGTTGGGAGAGGACCTCCTAGTGAGAGATTGTTTGAACTGACATTTGCTTGTGGAGAGAAGAGAGAAGAGCAAAGTCTGCACTACAAGCTCTGGCCCTGAGGCATAGTCTGTGTCCTTACCCACAGTGTGCTCCTGACTTGAAGGAGGATGACCTCGTGAGCTCTAGCTCCTTCCTGCTCCATGTTTGTGACAAATTCAGAGTTTGCATTATTTTACTTATGATATTCTCCCAGATCTCTTTGACTACAAGAAGAAGAAGATGAACAATAATAATAATTGGTGTCAGTTTCATAAATCTTTAATCTATGCCCTGGACATTATCAATTGTATCACTTGTAGGATTTCAAAATCCTATAAAGTTGTAAAATTGGGCCATTTATAACCCATTGGGCTTGGATTATAAAGTGTGGAGTGTATTATCTAGCTTAAAATTCTTCCAAAAAGAACAGGCATAGCACTGGTTAAGTAGAGAACAAAATCAGTCTTTGGTTTTAGGACATAAGATCTTAGGAGAGACTCAAGTAATTTGAAACTAGTATGTGATGATAGAACTCGAGGCTTTGCCTTGTAAATCCCAATCTACACTGACCTTACTTTCTCATTTGTCCTTTATCTCCGTGTGCAGTTGAGGTCACATCTGCCTTTATAAGCTAGTGGTTGTACTCAGTCCAGGTCCTGGCTCCTCCCCAACTGTGTGATTTGAGTGTGTGACTTAAATGCTGAGCCACAGTGTCCCTAGCTATAAAACAGGGACAGTATCTGCCTCTCATTGTGAATCACTGAATGAAGTAATGAGATATGTTCAGAAGAATGCCTGACTCAGAATAGTATTCAGTAAATATATGCTATTTGTTGGCTTATAATTTATCCCAGTTGTTTCATGTGTATGAATATCTCAACTGGCTGAGTTCTAAGTAGCACCTGCCTTTTGTTTGTAGCCCTAGTATGACCTGATACTGAGCCATAGCTAGCTACACATTTCTTTCTCCTTTTTTTTTTTTAACTTCTTTGGTTGCGCTGGATCTTAGTTGCGGCTCGCCAGCTCTTTAATTGCAGCACGCATGTGCGATCCTTTTACCCGACCAGGGATCGAACCCGGGCCCCCTGCATTGGGACCGTGGAGTCTTAACCACTGTGCTGTCAGTGGTGTCCCTAGCAAAGCATTTCTGAGCACTGACTGCATACAGAATACCTATAGATATTTTCAGCAGATACAAAAGAAATAACTAGGAAATGAATTTGTTGCAATTATTAGTGTAATTTTTTCAATTCTAGTTTTTTTTAAGTATTTTATAAAGTATTTCAGTTCTCAAGTTAATAGCACCATTACAAAACCATTCAGAAAGACAGGTATTGCCATCCTTATGAAGCTAGATAGTCAACATAATACGTTTAAACCCATTCACAGAAATTACTGATTTGTACCTACTGGATTAGGCTTGCCCACATCTATCTGCAGTAAACAGCAGATTCTAACATAGCATCTTGTTCTTCACGCGCTTGATATAAGACTAGAGGCATTTCAAGTAACATACACATAAGTGGAATATATGAGACATGGGAGCTGGGAACAAATGACTGCTGATCCATGAAGATGGCACAGGATTTAGACTGCTGGAAAGGAAGAGAACCTAAGTTTCCCAGTGTGGAGCCATGATGAAAGGTTGAAAGAAAACCCAGTTTGTGGGGAAGTGAAGATGTAAGATCAACCAGTACAGCTAAGACAAGGTGGGCATCTTGGTAGTTGAGAAAGGCAAAAGCCATTGCAAGGAGGTGCTACATGAAAAATGTTAGGTTTATTTTGACAGAAACACCCTCGAAGGTAAGGGTCTCATCCAAGTTATCATGAATGTAGTAGAAGAGAGGGCATAGAGCTGGTTATTGGCATGAGGGCGAGGAAGCAGTGTTTGTTCGTGTGTGGTTACGTAGAAATTAAAGAGCTCCTTCAAAAATAAGTTAAAGAGGGGACTTCCCTGGCAGTCCAGTGGTTAAGACTCCACACTTCCAATGCAGGGGCGTGGGTTCAATCCCTAGTCAGGGAACTAGGATTACATGCAACACAGCCAAAAAAAAAAAAGAGAGATTTCAAGTTCTGTATGCCATTTCCTACCTCTTAAGAAAAGACAGACCCAAAGCTCACTCAGCCTTGCAGACCAGTTAGTTTGAATCTGCAAGGATGGTTCTTCACTTTTTTTTGTTCTGCAAATCAGATGTACACGTCAGCCTACACCAGAAGAATGTGACATCTGCTCCAGGCTACGGTTTCCTCACCTGTAAAATGGTGGAATTGTGAAGTTTAAACCCATAAAAAGTGCCTACAACTTGACTTACGCATAATAAGCATTCACTGTAGAGTTATAAGACACCAAAGAATATTTCCAAGATTTACATTGATGGCAGCACAAAAGTTACATTAGGAAAATTTGATACAAGTACAGGCAAAAGTCAATTTTCATTCATCGTTACTGGATTATGTATGTGAACTTCAGATGAAGAGTGAAAATGAAGGACTTCCTTCGTGGTGCAGTGGTTAAGAATCCGCCTGCCAATGCAGGGGACACGGGTTCGAGCCCTGGGCTGGGAAGATCCCACATGCCGCGGAGCAACTAAGCCCGTGCACCACAACTACTGAGCCTGTGCTCTAGAGCCCGTGAGCCACAACTACTGAGCCCGTGTGCCACAACTACTGAAGCCTGTGTGCCTAGAGCCCGTGCTCTGCAACAAGAGAAGCCACCGCAATGAGAAGCCCGTGCACCACAACGAAGAGTAGCTCCCACTCGCCGCCACTAGAGAAAGCCTGCGTGCAGCAACGAAGACCGAAGGCAGTCAAAAATAAACTAATTAAAAAAAAAAAAGTGAAAATGAAGATGTACTATCAGTGCCATCAACCTCAGCCCAAGAAATAGAATGAATACTTAAATTTTCTGCATTCGTGAATTAGTACGTGATTAATGATCGTGTGAACACAGAGGTGACTGCTATCCATCTGATCAGCACAATAGCTTCAGTCATTCAGTCATGACATTTGGATTTATTGCAAATATCTGAAAAATTTCAAGTACAGGTAAGCATTTTAGTTGTGAGAATTATGGGTATGTATATTGTCAGTTATTTGAAGTACATGTTATAGGATTAAGTAAAGCACTTCAGTTAATTACAAACAGTTTTTTAACCAAGAAGTTAAAACTAAGAAAGTTAGAAATAATTAAGTAGGGAAATAGACTGTTACCTAGATAAGTTAAGGATGCACTTTATATTCTCTGAGCTAACAGAAGTTTATAAGCCTGCAAAATGTTGGAAATTAATCAGTGTGGCAACAATCTTTTAAGTGCTTTTAACGTCATTATCTTACTGTTAGGACGCAGCACTCAATTTGGTTTTAGGGCCAGCCAAACGACAACTTCTTCCACAGCTTCAGGTAACCGTGAGCATCTGCCTAGTATTTACAGATGTGCAGATGCTGACCACACGGGGCAGTAAAGCAACTGATGGTGCTAAGAATCGTTCGTGCCTAGTGTCTACTTTGGAAAATTCTGGCAATTTTAATAATTTAAGACAGATTTTTTGGGATAAATTTCAGATTCATTCTTATGTCCCAAACAACCAGTTCTCTAGCAGTGATATTTGGCTGTAACCACTACTGAATTTTAATAATCATTCAGCCAAGATGTATATTTGATGTAACTGTAGAAAAAATACTAAGGAACCACTTAAAAAATGTGTATTCTTTTTTTCTCCTAGCCAGCCATTTAGCACAGTATCAAATACCATGTCTCCCAGAGATGACCAGCCCACACACCAGTTGTTCAGGGCTGGTGAACAAGAGAACAGTAACCAGTCATTATGTTCTGGGACAGACTGGCTGCTTGACCTTTCCAGCAAAACCCTGGCAAGTTAGGTAGGTGTGGCAGGAGAGCGGGTGGGATTAAGGATGTTCTTGCTGAGGTTGGCAGAAGTTCACATGCCATCTGCTGGAAATGTTCTCATTCACCAACTCCACGAGCCTTTAGTGGAGGCAAATTCTCTACCTTTTATTTACCAAAATAAAGTCACTTTCCAAATTTTGATGACCCGCTGACAAACACCAATATCTTCCTTCTCATATTTAGGTTTAATCTTTCTGATTAAGGGATAGCTGGAGTTGACTTCAACAGATTGTAGACTTAATCCCCTGGTCGGGAGGCTGTACATGATAAATAAGATGCACGGATCCAGTGTGGTGGATCAGGGCAGGGGTTGGCTGGGTTTTGCTTTGCTTAGATTGGTTTGAGATTTGCTTTGTGTTCCTTTTGCTGTTCTAGGGCCATTGGGTATTTCTAATGATGATGGACTAGAGAGAGGAAAGAAAACGAGCAATCCTAAAATTTGCTGCCGTGCAGATTGCTTATTGAGTGCACATTTTGGTCACCATGATGTGCTTTTATAAGATTATTTTTAAAATCCATAATCTTGCTCAGATTCACACAGTTTTCAGTTGTATTTATACTGAGACTTGAGAAAGGTGATCTGCATTCCCTTCCAACTCCAGGAAGCTAGGATTCCTGCTGTGCTGTTCAAACTTTTTTTTTTTTTGCCAGGTGGAACCCTTCAAACAAAAACGTACCAAAAGGCATCATTTGTAAAATAAAATCAGAAAGCCTCTGTTAGAAGCAGAGGCTTATCATTCTATATACTTACAAGCTTGTAAGCGTCGATAGGATGTCAGTATAACCTTCTACTATTAGAGCCTTTTCAAACTTTGTGATGCCATGTCTAAGATCTAACTAGCTAAGTACTCTTTGGGTAGAAAGTCAAACAAGGTAGCACTTTGAGAGTTATTTAGCTGGCTTTCATTTCCTAGCATTGCATTATGGGACACAGTAGATCAGGAAAGCATCCTGCAGATCCTAACAAAACACCCTTTAGGAGACCAGGGCTTTTCACTGAGCGTGTTCCATGCCATTTATGTTTTTTGTGTGGGTGTAATTAAATGTATTCCAATGTGTGTATATAATCATATCCTTGCTTTTTCTTCATTGTATCCCTGAACAATATGTTAAATTTTGCCAAGTTTTGAACTTTATGTAATGAAAATTACACTGTGTATTCTTCTATAAATGGTTTCTTTCAACATGTTTTTTTTTAGGGGTTTATCCATGTTGACATGCTTGATTCCCAGTTTTTGGTTTTGTGGGCGTGTGGTGGGGGGTTCCCCTCCTTTTTGCTTTTCTTTTCCTCCACTTTTTTTCTATTTGAAGTTATGTTCTTTATAACTCACTGTTCTTTTAGTGGTTACTCTAACAAATTTAATTTAAATTATTAGTGTTAGAAGTTACTATCTTTGCTCTTCTTCCCATTCTCCTTTGACATCTACAGCAAGATATGTGTTAGACCTCATCTTTCCATTTCTCTTTAACCTCTCATTTTTTTCAGTCTCTGTCCTTATGATCTGCATTCTCAAAAATAGCTTCATCTCTGTCTTCTAGTTTATTAATTTTCTCCTCAGTCATGCCTAATCTATCTAATCCATCCACTGAATTTTAAATTTTAATCACTGTATTTTTATTTCATGTTTTGTTTTGTTTAGATTTCAAAATCTGCTTCGCTATTCTTTGTTGTCATTTACTCTCTCCTAATTTTTTATTTATTTATTTATTATAAATTATTTTTTTATTTTTGGCCATTTTGGGTCTTTGTTGCTGCGTGCGCGCTTCTCATTGCGGTGTCTTCGCTTTGTTGCAGAGCACGGGCTCTAGGCATGCGGGCTTCAGCAGTTGTGGCACATGGGCTCAGTAGTTGTGGCTCACAGGCTCTAGAGCACAGGCTCAGTATTTGTGGCACATGGGCTTAGTTGCTCCGCGGCATGTGGGATCTTCCCAGACCAGGGATCGAATCTGTGTTCCCTGCGTTGGCAGGCAGATTCTTAACCACTGCGCCACCAGGAAAGTCCTCCTAATCTTTTTAAACTTAAGTGTTATTTCCCTGAATATGGTAAAATGGTTGTTATCCCAATATCTGAAATCTTTGGGAGTTTCTTTGTTGTTCCTGCTGGTTCTCATTTCTGTGTGTTTTGTGATATTTTACTTGGAGTTGTCCGTTTTACTTGTCCTTTTTATCTTTATCTGTGGGGAGTCTCTGCAGCCTGGATTGAAGTTAAGTTTCCCCAGAGAAGATAGGAGTTTGCCCTTCTGGGTAAACTGGTGCAGTAGCAACATAGAATCTTTAATTCCTCACTTGCTGTTTTTCACATCATACAGGTATCATAAAATTAAGCCTCAAATGTTTAGGTCCTAGCAATGAATTCGTAGGAAAGAGCTTTTTACTCCCCTCTACCCAGTGCCAGGGTCAAGATAGGCTTCTTTGCCATCTCCTGCATGGCAGGGTTATTTCTTCTGTTTTTAATGCCATATACCCAGCTGTAATTGGGGTCTGCTATAATTAGGTTGAACTATGGGGGTATGCCTACATAATTCAGCAATGTCATAAAGTTTGGGGTCTTAAAAAAATGGCAGCTTTCTAATAGATTCCCTGCCTTGAGTAGGTTCTGGGCTTTATCCCCTTCCCCAGCACCCCTAGAGAGTTATAAAAACTGAAGTGGAAGGTCTCCAGGGTTTTGAAGAAGCCTTTAAGACAAAGCCATCTTGGTGCCCATGTGCTTCCCAAAGTTCAAGGTTCCTATTTCCACTTTGTTTAAGCATCACTCTGCTAATCTCTTTCCTGCCAGCCCTATAATTTATTTTTTAACATAGTTTTTACATTTCATTTAATATTTTAGTTATTTTAATCAAGAGAATCTTTCAGGGTCTTTCTCCATCCTTTGGTCTCTTCGAGTCTCTTTAGCTCATTTCTATTTCAGTAGTTGATCTAATTAAGTTGAATCCTTGGCATTGTTTTATGAATTCAAACATACCACCACTTAAACCCAGAGACTTTAGTATTCAGGTGCCTGTCAGATTTCTCTTTAATAGTTCCTTTCTTTGATCCTGGATGCCACTTCAAATGGGAATTATTTTTTACTTTATATTTAAATTGTTTGAAGTTACCACCTGCAAATCCTTTTAAGATCAGAGTTTGATATAGGAAATAATTTACTGAGTGGGTGTATTTACTACTATTTTAAAGACCCATGTTGATTTGCTATGCAGTTTTCCTTTTATAAGAATTTATTATACACTTGGATTCCACACCAGGAAGTGAAGCAGCTGTGGTGGAAAGACTATCAGGATTTAGGTCAAAGGAACTGAGCAGCGAGACCAGGCAGCAGAGGTTCCTCACGCCATAATTCCACAGTTCAGCCTCTGGGGTTATTGATCTGGGTCTGTGAGCTCCCTGAAATTCTATGCAATATATTACCTGTGAATCTTTCTAAGGAAAGGATTTATAGCTTCATCAAGTTTGCATAGTTTAGAGGGGGTAAGTGCTGGTTTGAATGAGTGAGTGGGCCAGGGTCCTGCCTCAGACTTCATTTGGTTTGAAGGTAGCCATTCTCATGATGACTACTTTAATTCTAGAGAGGGTTTCTAAAATACAAAGAAAATTTCCAGGCCTGGAATTTAATTCTCCCTTTTTTTTTTCTTTATATCTCTGGTTTTAAAATGGTATTTATGCACTCTTTTTAGTAATTATCTCACTCATGGTTTCTTTGCCAGGAGTAACAGAAATCCTGTTGGTAATAACTTTAGTATTTATGATGAGCAGATCTGTGTTCATTTTGATGAAAAAACAGTAGAATCATACATCTACAGCCATAAGGGAACTTTCTGAATTGTTAGTAGTTTCTTTACAATATAGATGGGTGAGATTCAATTTAAGCTTCCTATTCCTTTAGGAGTCGTTTGTTACAAAGAAGTAGGAAAAGTAACTCAATTATAGAGTTTTCTGCAAACTGCTGCTCAAGCTAGTTCTTACGTACACAGAGGTACCCATTTCTGTAATGAATTTATGGATATGTGTGGCCTTGAGCTAGTTACAGTAGCTCCCAAGTCTGCAGAAGCCCACATATGCAGCAGCTCGCAGCTCTTCCTCTTCCTAAGGACCGTACTGGGCAGTGGTTAGAGCATGGACTCTGTACCCTAGGGCCGAGGTGGGAATCCTCACTGCCACTGCTGATGGTGTGGCCTTGGGCAAGTCATTTAACCTCTTTGTGCCTCAGTGTTTCCCTTGGTTAAAAAATAGGGATGGAAACATTACATCAGTGATTGCTGTAAAGATTTTAAACATTAATACATGGAAAGAACTGAGACCCAGACCCATAATAGCTGTGTAGTAAGTATGAGACATTACTATTATTGCTTGACTGCATCCTGCCACCAAACCATGTAGCATTAAATGAAAGGTATAAAACAGTTAAAACGCTAATCCCAGCCTCCTTACCGTCTTATAGTTGATAACCAAAAATGGAATTACTTAGCAAAATGCACTGTTGTGAAATTCTGTTCTACAAAGATCCACAAGCTTTCTACAAGTCACACCAAGCCAACCAGGAAACTGAAGGAAAAATATCAATTGTTTCACACACAGTCTCAACAAATCAATTACAACTAATTAACTCTCTTTTTTTAAGGCATGTTTTAACCTTTTAAATTAATTCACTTTTTGAAAAGGTGTAACGCACGTAAGTCATTTTCCAAAACACTCTAAAAGGTTAAAGTAAATCTTCCATTCTCCCTGGCCCCTTGGCCACCCTCCCCAGATGAAGCTGTTCCTGGTTTTTTTTGCACTTTTCATGGATATGGCTACTTAAACCAGTGTGTATGAGTATAAATCTTACTCAATCTTTTTTTTCTTTTTAATGCCAGTGGTATTGGAACATTGTTTTTATTATGGTAGATTTTCCTGTATTAGTATATTATACAGCTACCTCATTCTTTGAACTCAACCCCTGGTTCTAATTTTTCAAAAAGCTTATTAAAAGAACATTCTTCCTCCCTTTGTGGAAAATAGAGAAGTGTGAAGTCAGGAATACAATAGTAAAATGTGGGGAGGAAAATCCTATCACAATCAGACACAGAAAGCTGTTTTATGCCAACAGAACTGACAGTATTTACCTGTAAACATTTGTTCTTTGTAACAAGCCACGTTCCCAGCCCTGGTTTCTCAAGTGCAGGTTGAGGAGTGCCTTCTGAATCAGTTCCAAAAGACGGAAATAAGCTCAGGGGGCCCCAGTACAGCTCTGTGATTGTGCTAGAAGGAAGCAGCAGGGACCGCACCCCCAAAACCAAGCAAGGGCTGAGCACAAGACAATGAGGGGGCCTGGGGCACCTGCCAGGTGTGGCAGCTCACTCAAAATGATGGTTCATTAGCTGCTACCCCTGTGCCCATGTACCCTAGAGCATCTTGTTCAGATTTTCTCATTGATTTTATGTAGTGGATAATGACCATGCATGTGGTTAAAAAGGGTTTTTTTCCTGAAGGTAAAAAAGGATAGACAGTGAAAGGTCTTCTAAGCTTCAGTTTTCCTCCTCAGAGACAGCAAATCTCCAATCCTGTGTATTTGTAAGTTGATCTTTTTTCCTTACACACTAATTTTTAACACACTTCTACATTTTGGTTTATGTAAGTATATTAACCTATACTCAGTAATCTTGGAGATCATCTTATATATGTGTACATATTGCTGCCTTATTCTTTTTTAGAGCTATTTGTATATTTTTGCCATAATTGATTTAACCAGCCCCCATTGGATGGACTTTTAGGTTGTTTGCCCTTGTTTGCTGCTATACTAATGCTGAATAAATATCCTTGTCCATAGTGAGGTGAACACATGTTCAACTCAAGTGCTATC
This sequence comes from Grampus griseus, assembly GCF_964374135.1. Classification (NCBI taxonomy): domain Eukaryota; kingdom Metazoa; phylum Chordata; class Mammalia; order Artiodactyla; family Delphinidae; genus Grampus; species Grampus griseus. Next base: position 8,667,342 of record NC_139006.1, on the reverse strand, counting down.
TGTTAAATAGACTCCATGAAGTCAGATTGTTAATCAGAAGGGGAGGTCAGGTTTTTCAACTTCTCATTCTGAAAAAATTTCAAATATGTAAACAATTAGAAGAGTAGTGAACCCCCATGTGGGTGTCATTCAGCCTGCACAGTCAACTTGGAGCCGAGCTGTGTCATTTCTACTTAACTCCCCTAACATCATTTTGAAGTAAGTCCTAGATATCATATTTATAAATATTTCAGTTTGTACTTCTAAAAGATGATTTTTTTAAAACATAACTATGATACCATGATCACACCTAATACCCAGTCAGTATTCAAATACACTGAAAGACATAATGATACTAAAACATTAGGGATTGGAAACTGTCCATACTCTGACATTCTTTCTTCATTTGTTACCAAGAATATGTCTCTACAGAGAAACTTTCCTTCCTCTGCTCTATGATTACCCTGAGTTATAACGTGTACAGGAAAGTCAGGATAAACGCTTGACTCTTTCCCTTTATTTACCAATTAAAAAAAATTTTTTTTGGCCATGCCACGTGGCATGTGGAATCTTAGTTCCCCAGCTAAGGATGAAATCCACACCCCCTGCAGTGGAAGCGCGAAGTCTTAACTAGTGGACTGCCAAGGAAGTCCCTTATTTACCAGTTTTCAAAATAAATGTGTCACCATCCTTTCAGAGGTGACCAGAGAGTCAGGATTTGTTTTGTTTTGCTCTGTTTTAGTATCATTATGAACTCGTGGGCTTCAATCCGTTGCAATTCACATTCTCAAAGTTTACCTTTTACCATCTTTAGCCAGTCAGAGCCTCTTTGAGTTTCCCTACATCTTTTTTTTTTTTTTTTTTGGCTGTGTCCTTTTGACGTGACTCTACTATGGATTTCCGTGCCTTCTGCTCTGACAAGGTGCTAAGTGCATTTTGAACTTCCCTCCATTTCTCCAGAGCCACAGTTCCCTTCAGTGGGAAATGGCTTTTGGTCATTTAGTGTTGGGGTTGGGGCTCGTTGCTACTGAGTTTGTTTCTAGGTCTTTTCAGTGAACAAAGCTAGGAAGTACGTGAGAAACTAGATCATTCATTCATGCTGATATTTCCAATCCAAATTTAGGATTACATGGTTTTTACTTCTTTGATTTTACATTTGTGTCTTATTCTCTTATAATGAAAATATTAGTTCCCAGCAATGGTAACAATTATTTATTTGCTTCATCCTATATTACCTATAATAGTTGCAGAAAAATATGAATATTATTAATAATATGAGTACTGAATTTTTTAAGAGTTCTTTTTGTCCTTAGAGTCCTTTTAAATCCTACTGGATGCACCAATTACCATGTTTTACAGTCACCTGAGACAATTCCTCTCAGTGGGATTATGCCAGAATAAAACAAAATTGTTCATTTGTTTCATCTTGCTTCTCCTTTTTTTTTTTTGGCTGTACCACGCAGCTTGTAGGTGGGATCTTAGTTCCCTGACCAGGGATCAGGGATCAAACCCAGGCTCTCAGCAGTGAAAGCACAGAGTCCTAACCACTGGACCGCCAGGGAGTTTTCTCATCTTGCTTCTTTAAATTTATTTTTATTTAAATTTTGCTTTTGTACCTAAGGATAAACTATTTACATGGTCCCAAAGTCAAATATACAAAGCAAGTTATATTCAGAGAAGTCTAACTTCTCTCCCTGCCCTCTCCACCCTGTCCTGCCCTCACCCTGTTTGTTAATACTCCTAAGTGTGTGCATATGTGTGAGTTTAATATAAGTAAATACATCTGTATATTCCCAGACCCCCTCTTTCTTGGAGAATGGAAGTATATCAGGCACACTTGCTCATACCGTACATTTTTCTGTAACAGTTTCTCTTGGAGGCCATTTCATAGCAGTATTTGAGTTCCTCTTGCACTTTTCCAGCTTCATGGTCCTCCAGGGTGGGAATGGAACGGTTTCTTCAACCAGTTCTCTATCAGTGACGCTGGGGCAGTTCCCAGCCCGTGCTCTCTCAGTAGCGCTGTGGTGAGTAACTTGCACATACATCTTTCCATGTCACTGGCCCAGTGCCTTTGGGATAAGTTCATAAGAAGAGTCAAGGGGTAAATGTATATGCATTTTTTTAATAATTTGATATATTAACTTGCCTTTCAAAGAGAGCACTGCCTGCCTTCCACCAACATCCTTTGAGAGTAGACTGGTTTGAAATGCTTGTTTGCATGGCAGTGACATCCAACTCAGTGTCCCTGTGTGTTACAGGTGTCCTTGCTTCACCCCTTGAGCCCTGATGAGTCACCATGTCACAGGAGGTAGACTCGGGGCCACATAGGCCAGGCACAGACAAGGAAGCGTGGCTGTGCTGTGCTGTGTTAAAACCAAAAACCAGGGCCATTTAGATGCCAAATTTTCCATGGTCTTTCATTGCCCTTGTGTTCTTCTAGATCATTTATTTTTATTTATGAGCACATGTGTACTTGTGCGTGGGTGCATGTCTGCATGTGTCAGACACCAAGTTTCAATGATTTGACAGTAAGTGCCTTCTGATTACAGGTCAACACATCCTTAGTTCTTTCCTTTAAAAAATATACTAATTGAATGGCTGGCATGTCCTCAGCATACATTAGAGGTCCCAGAACAGATTCTTCATCCTTCCTGGGGTTCAGGGTTATTTCTGTGAGGGTAAAATTGGACATAATCAGAAAACAACAGGGCCTTCCCCACGGTGTTCTAGATGGGCATTTCAGGCTGAGGTAGTAGTGTTTGATGCATCCCTGGGCTCAAGTATCCCTTCTCAGGTTTACTTTGGGAAACTCTGTTGCTCACGCTTAAAAATTTCCCCAACTTTTGGACAGTACAGTTGCCTCCCAACTTGCACCTCCCCCTCTCCTGTATATAGAGCCCAAAGTGGGACACAATTAATGCCACTACTCATTGGCAGAAAAATTGGTCTAGTCATGGTCAGCCCAACCCAAGCCACCTAACACATGGTATTTCGCTGGCCAGAGTATGTTGTTCAGGAATAGAAAGACAATCCAGATTGGTCTAATCAGAACAGAAGGAAGCCCAGGACCATTCTGTGATGGGGGTATGGGGCAAGAAGGCCTCTAAGTTGTGGTATGCCAGTGTGAAGTCTAGAACTGCTACATTTTGCAACAAGGAGGGAAGCTAGTCTGAGGACAAAAACCAACCCAAGGAGAATAGAAAGGCCAAGGAACAGCAGAGAAACAGAGCCAGAACCTTGATCAGACCATACCTGAAGCCTGTACAACCACTGGACTAGTTCAGTTAAGTGACACATTTCCTGTTTGAATTGAGTTTTCTGTTATTTGCAGCCAAAATGGGCTTCTGGATTTTCCATCAACTTATTTTGTGCAATGATAGGAAACAAAGCAGCTTCTCAACAGAATGGTTTTAAAATGCTACCAAATATCAACAGCTGTATCATTCAAATACTTATAGCTAGAATTAACAACCAGTGGAGGAGTGAATTCCCCCACATTGATAGAAAGACAGCACCTTCCAGAGAAGTTGCTTTTGTAATCCTGCCAGATGAATAGCCAAGCCTAAAGTTGGGGAGCGCAGAGAAGAAGTAGTGTTGCCAGCACAAACTGGTGCAGCTTAGGAAACTGGACATTCTATCCATGGCCCAGGAAAAGACCCAGCAAGTGTTGGGTGATGCCCAGGTTTTGTTTGGTATAAAACCCAGTGCTGGGCTTCCCTGGTGGCACAGTGGTTGAGAGTCCGCCTGCCGATGCAGGGGACACAGGTTCGTGCCCCAGTCTGGGAAGATCCCACATGCCGCAGAGCATCTGGGCCCATGAGCCATGGCCGCTGAGCCTGCGCGTCCGGAGCCTGTGCTCCGCAACGGGATAGGCCACAACAGTGAGAGGCCCGCATACCGCAAAAAAAAAAAAACAGTGCCTGTCCCGATATTGGCCCTCATAGCCCCTGCTACTGTGTGTGCCAGGCACCACATTGAGCCGTCCCTGTATTAACTCATTCTGTCTTTCCATGCCCAAGGTAGGTACTCAGATCCCCATATTATTAATGAATAAGGAAACTGAAGCACAGATTGTTATTAAGGCAAATGATGTGGGGTGTTTTTTTTTAATATTTATTTTATTTTCCTTTTTTTTTTTTGGCTGCGTCGGGTCTTAGTTGAGACATGCGGGATCTTTTCGTTACAGCGTATGGTCTGCTTGGGTTTCTCTCTAGTTGTGGCGCGCGGGCTTCTCTCCAGTTGTGGCGTGTGGGTTTTCTCTCTCTAGTTGTAGCACGTGAGCTCCAGGGCTCGTGGGCTCTAGTTGTGGCGTGCGAGCTCAGTAGTTGTGGCGCGCAGGCTTAGTTTCCCCACAGCACGTGGGATCTTAGTTCCCCGACCAGGGACCGAACCCGCGTACCCTGCATTGGAAGGCTCTACCACTGGACCACCAGGGAAGTCCCTGGTTGTTGTTTTTTTTAATGAAATAAAGATCAGCCAAATACATAGTAGGCCCTCAGTAAATGTTTGTCAGGTGAATACGTGTTACATATTTTACTGGGGTTGCAAAAGGCTGACACTTCATTAATACCTTTCTTCATCCAGGTACTATAGCAGTTACTCTGCAATAGGCCCTGGGAAGGCAGGAGTCCTGCCCTCATGGAACTCAGTCTGGTACAAGAGACAGGCATTAAGCCAAGAGCTAAATAGCATGGATCAGTGTGAGCGGGGGGGATGACCAGGGACGGCCTGCTTTGGGGGTTGGGGGTGCGTTCCTGAGGAAGTGCCATTGCAACAGACTTGAGCGTGAGAAAGCACTGCCAGCTGCACCCACATGGCAGGCCGGCGTTTCTACAGGAGGAATAACAGGCATGCCAGCCCTGAGTGAGGAGCCTGGTGCAGGAGAGGAAATCAAGGCAGGGCAGCAGGAGCAGAGTAGAGGGGTGCGGACAAAGCTCAGTGGAGCAGGGCCCAGGCCAGGCAGGGAAGGCCTCCTTGGCCACAGGATTTTAATCTCAAGAGCAAGGGAAAACCAGTGAAGGTTTCTGAGCTTTGTGACTCAAGAAAAATACTTTATTCCTTAACCTGGTGGTGAGGACATGGCTGTTTTTATAGTATTCTGTATAATTTTTGAATGTTTGTGATATTTTTTAAGAGATATGATTTTGTGAAAGTCGCTCTCAGTACTGGGTGGGGAGCGCAGGTCTGAGGAAGACAAGAGTGAAAGTAGAAAGACTGCTGGAAGCAGCAGGTGGTGGTGACATGGCCCAGGATGGATTACAGTGAGGACAGAAAGAAGACAGACACCAGGGGGCCAGAAATGGGCTTCGGGGGAGTTATCAGGTTGGGGCGGGCGGGGGGTGGAACAAGGAGGAATTTTTTTTTTTTTTACATCTTTATTGGAGTATAATTGCTTTACAATGGCGTGTTAGTTTCTACTTTATAACAAAGTGAATCAGTTATACATATACATATGTTCCCATATCTCTTCCCACTTGCGTCTCCCTCCCTCCCTATCCCACCCCTCTAGGTGGTCACAAAGCACCGAGCTGATCTCCCTGTGCTATGCGGCTGCTTCCCACTAGCTATCTGTTTTACGTTTGGTAGTGTATATATGTCCATGCCACTCTCTCCCTTTGTCACAGCTTACCCTTCCCCCTCCCCATATCCTCAAGTCCATTCTCTAGTAGGTCTGTGTCTTTATTCCTGTTTTACCCCTAGGTTCTTCATGACATTTTTTTTTCTTAAATTCCATATATATGTGTTAGCATACGGTATTTGTCTTTCTCTTTCTGACTTACTTCACTCTATATGGCAGACTCTAGGTCCATCCACCTCATTACAAATAGCTCAATTTCGTTCCTTGTTATGGCTGAGTAATATTCCATTGTATATATGGAGGTTCCTTAAAAAACTACAAATAGAACTACCATATGACCCAGCAATCCCACTACTGGGCATATACCCTGAGAAAACCATAATTCAAAAAGAGTCATGTACCAAAATGTTCATTGCAGCTCTATTTACAATAGCCAGGAGATGGAAACAACCTAAGTGTCCATCATCGGATGAATGGATACAGAAACTGGTTTTAAATTCACCAACAGAGCGACATTAGGCAAGTCAATAAACCTCTCTGAACCTCCATTCCTTTCCTTAAAATAAAGATTTTCAGTGGTTGTGAGGATTACATGGGGGGGGTGCACACATAAAGCATTTCCACAGCACTCTGCTGGGCACCCGTGAAACGAGTCAAGGGAAGGGCTCTGTTTGGCTGTTACTGGAAATCTAAAGAGATTTGTAACATCCAAGTTGGTGGCAGGATCTTTGTTGGATCCCAGGTCACCTGTTTCAGCCGTTGCTTCTCAGATTGGGTGACACGAGAACCTCCTGGAGTGCTTGACAAAATGCAGAGTCCTGGGCCTCACCTCCAGAGATCCTGATTTGGAAATTGGGACCCAGGAAAGTGCATTCATCAAGTTCAGTATCAGAGTGATGCAGATACTGGGGGTTCATGGACCACACTTGCAGAAACTCTGCTGTAAACCCTACTACTTTCATAAAATACACAGATACTCCCCACCTCCTCCTAGGTGGTGATAAAAAGAGGGCTGACATTTCTACCTCTGTTAGTTGGCAGTGACAGGAATACCAATCAGACTGGCTGTAGCAAAAAGGGAATTTGTTGGCTTGTACAACTGACATGACCAGGGCTCTGAGCACAGCTGGATGCAGGGCCTCAAATGAGATCAGCAGGATGCAGCCTCCCATTTTTCCATCAGATACCTCTGCTCTCCTCTGTGTTGGCCTAACTCCCAGGCAGGCCTTCTCCGCATGATGGCCCACAGGTCCAGGCTTACCCATCCTTGCAAATAGCGGTCCCAGCAGAGGACTTCTCAGTGAAGAGTTCCAGCCAGAGTCCTCTATGGAACCCCACTGGCCTGGTTGGGTCAGCCTCTCTCAAACCACCTGTATTGAAATTAGGGGATGGCTGACATTACCAGAAGGAGGGGGACAATGCCAAGCAGGGAAACACTAAAGGTAGCCACCACGCTTTCTAAGGGGGAAGTCTGACTAGAAATACGCCCAAATACAATGAGCTGTCTCACAGGTAATGAGCTCCCCATTGCTGGAGATGGTCCACCTGTGACCAGGGTGCACTTTATAAGATGCTACCCCGAGAAATGATTTTCTTTCCTCTAGACCTCGGCTCTTAACAATGTTCTTCTTTCCCCTTTTCCCAACCGAGAAGACCCAGCTTAAATACCACTTCCCCTGAGAGGCCTCCTCCCTGCAGCTGCCCTGTGACTCTGCTTTCCTCTGTGTGACTAACCACAGCTCCCATGGACAGTGAGTTCACGTCCTGCCTTGCCACCACCCATGGCTGGGTGACCTTGGACAAGTGACTTCACCTGTCTGAGCCTTGTTTTTCTCATCTGTAGAATTACTGGCCGTTTCCCAAAGATCTCTCTCCACTTCTTCAACAACCATAGACTTTTTAGCTGGGCACAAGGTGCCCTGAATAAAGACTGCAGTTCCCATGTTCCCTTGCAGCTGGGTGTCCTGGAACCAAGAGCTCCCCATGGGGTGGGAGCAGTGCTGTGAAGCCGCTCTGAAGAGATGGCTGGCATACACCCATATAGTGTCCTTTTCTTGTTTATCCCCCGTCCTCCTGCCTGAAGCGCAGGTGCTGCCATCTTTGACCATGACGATGAAGGCCCTAGGAAGGTGGAGCAGCGAGCTGGAAGGTGCTTTGTGGAGCGGAGGCACCTCCAGCCTTTGGCACAAGAAATAACTTCTGACTTGTTTAAGCCACTGATACTTCGGACTTTCTCTGACAGCAGGACCTAATCCTAACTCATGAGAGTTCCTGCCTCACGGGGTTGTTGCAGAGATTAAACAAGGAGATGTGTTGAATGTGCCCGCACAGTGCCTGACGTGCAGTAGGCATGCACTCAATGCAGGTGGCTGTTATTTTCTCCCAGTTACCATGCTCCCTGCCCTTGTTCTGCCACACATTCCAGGGGGATGTTTATAGCTCCACCTCCCACACTGAGGACACTGTACCTTAACAGCAGGAACTTCCCCTCTCTCTCTCTCCCTCAGCTCCTGGCCTGGGTTCCTTGGATGCAAATGAGAGAGACCAGCTCAGGCAGACAGAAACAAACAGGGAGTTTATCGGAAGGCAGTGAGACACCCACATGGTGGAAGGGAAGGCTGGAGACCCAGGCTTGGCACAGACAGGCACCAACAACCCCAGAACTTCTCCACTGCAGACCCCGCCCTGATGTGCGCTGTCTCTTTCCCATTGGCTCCATTTGGGTCACGTGCCCACCTCTCAGTTAGAAGAGGGGGACACCTTGAACAGTTCCATCAGACTGGACCCAACAGGTGAGTCAGTTCCCTTAACAGGAATGGGTGCTAAGCGGCAGCCAAAACCCAACAAGTGTCCAAGTGCCGACAAGCGCCGGATGTTCTTGGCAATAAGTAACAGAAATCCTCACCCAAACAATAGTGAAATGTGTCATCTCTCAAAAGCAGAATTATGCAGGTGGCCGTGGGCTGAGTAGATTGGTGACCCGGCAGCATCATCGGGGGCCTGGGTGCTTTCCGCCCCTCACTCTGCCCTCCTCAAGCGGGGAGCAGGAGTGCAGTCCAGGCATTAGGTCCAGACCTGGACCAGAGGAAGGAGAAAGGCAGCAGGCTCCTGCGATGCTCCTGGAAAGAGCAAGCTTCCCCTCAGTTCTCACTGGCCAGAGCATTGGGTCATATGCCCTCTCCTGAAACAGATACTGGCAAGGAGGGATGGCATCACCCAGATTGGTCTAGACTGATCTCCTGGGTGGAGAGAAGTTGGGGAGTCAGTCTACCATTGGACTAACGTGGGACCCATCCATCTGGTTGGACGTTCTCCAGCTGGCCAGGAGGGCCGAACCACATGGGCAAGAGTAGTTTCCATGAGTAACCAGCAGGTGGAACAAAGCGATGCTGCTAAATCTTTTAGTTTGAGGTTCTGCTCACCACAGTGAGAGTCAGAAAGTATTTATAGTGCCTTCTGTCCTCTTCTTCCCAGTGTAAAAGTCTCACCCACTTCGACAGGAAAGGTTCCAGAGAACTGGAGAACCTGACCCCTGAACGCTGGCACCCACTGCTCCTGGCACAGGTCGGGGAGAAGTCCACTGAGAATCCTGTGTTTGGGGCACGGTTCGTGCTCCACCTCTGCCTCTTACCAGCTGTGTGGCCTTGTAACTCACAGTCTTCTCCGTGAAGATGCTTAGCACATCTTCTCCTGACATACAGTAAGAGCTGAATAAACGCAGCTTCCTACATTCCAGGTTCCGTGCTAGGCCAGGGGGACTCCGGCGTGGGCCCTACCAGCCCTCCCACTTCTGCCCTGTTTCTCTGCTCCTTTTCATGAGCGCTCATTCTTCCTTGAGTGGTTTCTCAAGTGCCTTCCCTCCACTTCCTTCCCTCTCTGCACTCTTCAGCCCACTCCTATCAGCATCTGACACCATTCACTCCTCTATCCTCCACACACTCTCCTCTTGGTCCCCAGGATCCTACACGCTCTGGGTTTTTCCTTCTACCTCCCGGTTACTCTGTCTCCCTTGCAGCCTCTTCCTCACCTGATCCATCTCTAGCTCAGTCCTGGGCCACTTTGTCTACACTCGGGAGGGGGAAATCTCAACCTGGTCCATGGTTTTCAACACCAGCTGTGTGCCCATGACCCCCTAAAAGGAAAACTCCATGTTTTGCTCTCTACTCAGTACTTTCATTTCAACAAGTGTGTGGGGTTTGCACACCAAGCAATTCTGACACTAACTGCCTGGAGTTAGCACAGACCCCACAGGTTAAGGGCCCAGCCCCATATGCCTTCCCCTCTCTCGTCCTCCACCCTTCAGACAACAGTTGCAAGTCCAGGTTGTCACCTGTGCTTCTTACCACCTATAAATCAGAGGTTCCTCTGATCCCCTCCTCAATCAATAATTTGCTAGAATGGCTCATAGGACTCTAGAAAATGGTTTACTCCAAATTAGGGTTTACCATAAATGGATACAACTCAGGAACAGCCAGATGGAAGAGGTGCATAGGGCAAGGTATTTGATGATGGAACACACAGCTTCCATGCCCTCTCCAGGCACACCACTCTCCCAGCACCTCCACAGGTTCACCAACCTTGGAGCTCTTCGAACCCTTTCAGTTAGGATTTTTAATTGAGGCTTCATTATGTCGGGTGTAATTGACTAAATCATTGGTCTCCTTGCCAGTATCTAGACCAATCTGGATGATGCCATCCTTCCTTGCCAGTGATTAAGTCAGCCTCCAGCCCCTCTCCCCTCCCCAAGAGAGGTGGGGGACTAAAAGTTCCAACCGTCTAACCCCTTAGCTGGTTCCCCTGGCAACCAGCCCCCCATCCTTGGGGGCTTTCCAAAGTCACTTCATTAATGTAAACTCAGGTGTGGTTCAAAGGGGCTCATTTTGAATAGCAAGAGATGCTCCTTTAACCTTAATTACTAGAGCATCTCAGGAGCTGGGGGCAAAACCAAATAAAAGATGCTCCTGGGACTTCCCTGGTGGTCCAGTGGTTGATTCCGCGCTTCCACTGCAGGGGGCACGGGTTGGATCCCAGGTCGGGGAAGTTCCATGTGCCACGTGGTGTGGCCAAGAAGAAAAAAAAAAATTTTTTTTTAAAGAAAGGAAAGATGCTCCTATTACTCTTATCACTTAGGAAATTACAAGAGTTTTAGGAGCTCTGGCCAGGAGCCCAGGGACAAAAACCGGAATATATAGTTCTTCTATCACAAAATCACACCCTAAATCTCTGACTCAAATCCTACTGCCCTCATGACACTGCCACTTTAACAATTCAAACCAAACATTATCAAAACCAACTAGGACGTCCCTCTACCTGTTCCCCTCCCAGCCTTCTCCATCTCAGTGATGGCACCACTGTGCACTCAGGGGCTCCAGCCTCTTCCTCACCCTCCATGTCCAATCCCTCAGTTTCTCATCTGTTCAATATATCCCAAATGGATCCTGAACCCATGCCCTTTTTCCTTCCCTCTTCTCAACATTCTAGTTCCAGCCATCATTATCTCTCACCTCTACTTCCTTTTTTTGCCTTCTCTATAATCCAGTCCCCACCCAGCAAGCAGAGTTACCTTTGTAAAATCAAACTATGTCAGTGGATGAAAGGGTAAACAAAATGTGGTCTGTCCATACAGTGGAATAGTCAGCCATAAAAAGGAAGGAAGTAGTGACACGTGCTACAACATGGATGAACCTCAAAAACATGCTGAGTGAAATAAGCCAGACACAAAAGACCACATATTATATGATTCCGTTTATATGAAATGTCTGAAATAGGCAAATCCATGGAGACAGGAAGCAGATCAGTGGGTACTTTAGGGCTGGAGGTAGGCAGGAATGGGGAGTAACTGCTTAATGGGTACAGGGTTTATTTTTGAGATGATGAAAAAGTTCTTAAATTGAATAGTGGTGAAGCTTGCACAACATTATAAATATACTAAATGCTACTGATTGTACACTTTCTAATGGTTAAAATGTTACGTATATTTAACTACAATAAAAAAATACATATATCAAACTGTGACTCTCCCCCTGCTTAGAACTGGCATGGCTTCTTGTACTTTGAACTGCAGCCTTCCCTTTGGCCCCTGCCTTCCTCTCTGACCTTACTTCTCACCACTGTCTTTCCCTCCTACCATGTTTCAGTAATTCTGGCCACCTTTGGTTTCTCAGGAGGCCAAGCTCATGCTCACCTCAGGCCCTTTGCACAAACTGTTCCCTCCACTTAGAAGGTTTTCCCCTCTCTTTATGGTCAGCTCTATATGAGCTTTCAGTATTAATTTAAACGTCACAGAGAGGACTTTCCCAACTGTCCTACCTTGGTGGGGCCTCATCTCTATCCCCACCACTATTATTCTTTGTGTCTTCCTCTAAGGAGTAAGTTTGATGAGAGGAGGTGGAACCTGTCTCATTCACCTCTGTATTCTGTGTCTAGCACATAGCTGACACTCAGAAATTATTTACTAAATTAATGAAAGATCACCCAGCTAGCAAGGGAAGGGATGGAGGCAGGATTTAAACCCAAGTCTCTTGGATGCCAACTCCTATATCCTTACTACCCTTTCATATGATTCTGAACTATGAAGCAGAAGTTCAAGCCAAGTATCAGAGAAGGGGGTCAAAGATAGTCACGACCTTTTACTGTAGCTACATTATCTTATGTAGGTACCCACACCTATCACACATAGGTATCCTTGTGTGGCTGTCACTGGTATAGATGAATCATACCTGCTGGAAAAGGAATCTCTTGACCCAGGCAGTAGATGTAACTCTGGGAAATCCAAACAGCCCTTGCCCCCGGCCCTGGCTGAGATCGCATCGACTTCTCTCTCCTCCTTTCCATTTTCGTACATTCTCCTAGAGCCTGGCTTTTCCCCGAGGAAGGGAAGTGGTCGACTGTGAAGGAACCAAAACCAGCAGAGATAGCCCTCTCTCTTCCTACTGGGTAAAACCAGAACTGTCACTGTTTTGGCTCTTCAGGGGCGCAAGCAGCCTAGACCCAAAGCTTAGAGCTTCCCAAAATGCTCCATGAATATCAAAAGGCAGGACACCCGGAAAGCTCCTGGGACAATGACTGACACATTCTTGAGCAAGCTGGGCTTACTGCTTGATAAGAAACATGAAGGATGGGGGGTGCGGCAGGGACTCCCTTGTGAAAGAGAACTGTGTCAGCATCGCCCAAACCAGAAAAGACGGCCTTCATTTAAAGCAGGCGTTTTGGGCTTCCCTGGTGGCGCAGTGGTTGAGAGTCCGCCTGCCGATGCAGGGGACACGGGTTCGTGCCCTGGTCCGGGAGGATCCCACATGCTGTGGAGCGGCTGGGCCCGTGAGCCATGGCCGCTGAGCCTGCGCGTCCGGAGCCTGTGCTCCACAACGGGAGAGGCCACAACAGTGAGAGGCCCGCGTACCGCAAAAAAAAAAAAAAAGCAGGAGTTTCTAATCTCTTTTGTAACATGGGTCCTCCTCTCAAATGCATAAAAGAAAATGCATCATTTTACAAAGGACCCCAGTTATCTTGAAATGCAGTTATTTTTCTAATTGTGATAAAGTAATATATGAAATTCTTTGTTAACCCATTAAACTATAAGAACTAGTTTAATAACTACTGTAATTTTGAGTGAGTGTAAGTTATATTTTGAGATATCTATAAATACTATATTGTAACGTGGAAACATCTGTGATTTTGACTGACTACAAAATCATGGGTGCTGCTAATACAACTGTGGTTTGTTACCTACATTCATAACTGAAGGAAGTACTAAATTTAAGTTAGAGGTTAATGCAAATTAAGATGTAATTTTTTTCCCATCCAAGTTTATGGACCTCTTGGATTCTTTCTGTGGACTGCAGGTGACTCTGCTGTAAGGACTGTTCACCTCACCTCCTCAACTACTTAAATAGGAGCTCTCTGAGAACAGAGGTGCTCCTTCATCTCATATTAAGTATCTAGAAAAGGCCTGCCATACAGTTGGTATCCAGTGCCAGTCTGTTGAGTCCCTTGGATTTTCTAGGTAGACAATCACATTGATTGCAAATATTAGCTTTTCTCTTTTCAATCTTTGTACCTCATGTTTCTTGTCCTATTGCATTAGCTGGGATCTTCAGTACAATGCTGAAGAGAAACAGTGATGGTGGGCACCCTTACTGTATTATGCTCAGTACTCATTTGTTAATTTATGCTGTTGCATAATTACATAATGGCATGTAAAGCACCTGCTGTGCCAGACTCTCTGCTAAAGATGTTAACACAACTGAGATGTTTTCCTGTCCACTGAGAAGACTAAGTAGTACAGGGATTCCAGTGAAGACAGCAGTATTGAGAACATTACCAAATTCTCCAGACTTGCTGACCAGCTCCCTCAGGATCCTGATTCCTAAAAATGTATGGAAATAGGTCCCTGCTGGTGGCCCCAGCCTCCAGGGCATAGGTAAGGTTGGCAGCTGCAGGCTTTCCCAGGAACACTGCAGTGTAGGTCAACGATGAAGTGCATGGGAAGAATAATGAGTGGTGCCTCCAGCAGGGGTCAGCCAGAAGGTCAGGCCAGGGGCCGTGTTTGAGCCTTTCCTTGGTAGGGCCTGTTGAGATCACCGGCTGTCTGTACTAAGCTTAAAACTACAGGCAGGACTAGTTGTTAAAACCAACAGAAAGGGCTTCCCTGGTGGCACAGTGGTTGAGAGTCCGCCTGCCGATACAGGGGACACGGGTTCGTGCCCCGGTCTGGGAAGATCCCACGTGCCACGGAGTGGCTGGGCCCGTGAGCCATGGCTGCTGAGCCTGCGCGTCCGGAGCCTGTGCTCCGCAACGGGAGAGGCCACAACAGTGAGAGGCCCGCGCACTGCAAAAAAAAAAAAAAAAAAAAAACCGACAGAAAGAGGATTGCAGTGGGAGTTAGGTGAAGGAATACCTGAACCTGTTCCCTCACTCTCTTCCCTTCCCCAGCCCTCAGGGAGTGAACGCAGGGGAGGGCTGGGAAGAAGAGTCCACACTCCTCTACTCTGTCTGGCTGGCCCTGGGGGCGGGAAGGGAGTTTCTAATAAAATATAAAGTGGAAGTTTAGAATGGACCAGACTACACCTTAGGGACCAGAATGGGACTGTTGTAATAACAAAATGTGACTGGGGAGTCAGATCAGACATGTTTTAAGAAAGCCCCCTACCCAGCAGGAGGCAGGAGGCAGGACTGGGAGGAGCAGACTCAATAGAAGCTAATGGAGACAGTATCTCTGTGATAGTCAGAATGCTGGGCCCCCGGAGATATTCAAGTCTGAATCCTCAGAACCTATGAATATGCTACCTTACATGGCAAAAGGACATTGTACATGTGATTAGGTCAAGGATCTTGAGATGGGGAGATTATCCTGGATTGTTCAGGTGGGCCCAATATAATCACAAGGGTCCTTTTAAAAGAGGGAGGGAGGGGCTTCCCTTGTGGTGCAGTGGTTAAGAATCCACCTGCCAATGCAGGGGACATGGGTTCAAGCCCTGGTCCAGGAAGTTCCCACATACTGCAGAGCAACTAAGCCCGTGCGCCACAACTACTGAGCCTGCACTCTAGAGTCCACGAGCTACAGCTGCTGAGCCCGTGTGCCACACTACTGAAGGCCACGCACCTAGAGCCCGTGATCCACAACAAGAGAAGCCACCGCAATGAGAGGCCCGCACACCGCAATGAAGAGTGACCCCCGCTCACCACAACTAGAGAAAGCCCACGCACAGCAACAAAGACCCAATGCAACCACATGTAAATAATAAATAAATTTTTTTAAAAATCATATAAAAGAGGGAGGGAAAAGGGTCAGATCTAGAGAAGGAGACTTAACGATGAAAGCAGAGGTCAGAATGATTAGCCAGGAGCCAAGGGATGCAAACAACCTCTCGAAGCTGGAAAAGGCAAGGAATGGATTCCCCCCTCGGGTCTCCAGAAGGGACACAGCCAAGCCAACACCTTGATGCCCTTTGAGACCCCCCCCCCGGACTTCTGACCTCCAGTGCTTTGTTGTTTTAAGTGTTATTTTTGTGCTGTGTTAGGCGACTAGGTTTGTGGTAACTTGGTACAGCAGCCACAGAAAACTAGTATGGCTCCTCCTCCGCCCCGCCCCCGCCCCCGCCCGCCAGCCTAACCAGAAGAAACAGGGAGGTGTGTAGAAGGTGGATGGCTTCTGCCCTTGGAAGTTTGGGACAAGTGGTATTTTGGGGAAGACGGAAGCTAACGGAAGAACTGAGACCAGAGCGAACAGTAACAGAAATAAGGTATGGACAGAGCGCTGGAGAAGCCTGGGTGAGGGAGGGCCTGCAGGGGAGGGACGGTAAAGCTGGGGAAGGGGAGCCCTAGTCGGCCTGAGCAAGGGTGTGCTCTGCCTCGAGGCTGGAAGGCTCCTCCCTCGTGCCAATACCAGCCCAGCTGCAGGGCACCTCCTCTTCACCTCCAGCCTCACCTCCCCCCCCAACGCAGGGGCGTCCTGACAGCTTCGAGGTTGGCCACCCCCTTAGGACATTCTGCCCACCCTCCAACCCCTGCCTGCAGATACTGTGCAGGGGACACTCAGGCCCCCCTTAAGTAACCAGGAGTTGGCAGGGGGTAGGGGGGCCGAACAGGAGCCAGCCCTGCTTCCCTGAGTGTGTGTGGTGGGGAGGCGGGTGGACCCGCTGCCAATACATCCCGTTGGAGGAAGGAAGTGGTTCCCTCCTCCCACCCCTTCCCTTAGGGTCGCCTGGGCTAGGATTCTCATGATTCGTGATTGGCTCCCACGGGCGGGACCTTTGTCCATCTGCGGGATTGCAGGAGGCCCAGGTCAGGCTCGGGCCTGCGGAGCGAGGGGGCCGGGTTGGGGGAAGCCAGAGAACAACCGGGAGACCGACAGATAGGCAAGAACGAAGGCAACGGGACAGACGCGGGCCAGAGCCGGAGACCAGCAGCTGACTGAGTTTAGAGGGCGGGGGCGGGAGGAAGGGGCGGGCGCGGGGGCGGGGGGGGGCGGGCGGGGCGGCTGGGCAGGCGCCGAGCTCGCAGTTGCTGCGGTGGCCGCCGGCGGGCCGGGCGCAGGGTAAGTGCTCCAGGGCCGGCGCGGGGCGCGCTGCCCTTCTCCGAGCTCTCCCAGCCCGAGTCTGCCAGGGACCCCCGCGGGATCCCAGGAGGCCCCGGTTTGCCGTGGGTTCTAGCGTTTCCCAGCTTGGGGGAACGCGGGCAGGCAGTGATAACTCAGGGATCCCTGCCTGGCCCACGGATTCTAGAATCCAGTGGAGAGGAGGACAGGAGACAGCACGCGCATCTCCCCTTGAAAACGGAAGTGTTGAAGAACTACCCTTTCGTATGGAGTGCTTACATGGGCCAGGTGCCTTCACTTCATCACGTGCCTCGTAGCAGCAGCAGCAACAGGTGAGGTAGGCACCATCCTTGGCTCCCTCTTCCAGGTGAAGACACCAAGACTCAAAGAGGCCAAGCCACTCGCCAGGGGTCACACAGCCAAAAGAGGCAGAGCCAGAACTCACCCAGGTCGGTGTGAACCCCTAAGTCCTCTTACTCATCATGCCTGCCCCGCCCTGTCCTGCACCCCTAGGGAGACGGCAGGGAGAAACCAGTGCTGGGAATAGGGGAGGAGGCCGAGATGAGCCAGCCTGCTCATCCCTGCAGGAAGAACCTCCACAGCAACAAATCCTTCGCCTGGGTAGGGGATGCCAAGGAGTAAGAACAGTGGGTTGGGGCCAGGTTAAACTCCAGGACAGAGAGGAGAGGGCGGTGCAGCCCCTGTCCAGGAACTCCCGGGCCTGTACCAGCACTCCCGCTGGGCACAGGGGGGCTCTTGCAGGCTTAGCCATGGGACTTCAGTTCTCCGTGCCTCAATTTCCTTGTCTGTTTCCTTTGCTTATCCGTAACCTCGGGGTTAAGCATGCTTCGTGCCTCAGAGGATTGCCGAGAAGATTAAATGAGATGGTTGATGTGAAGGCCTAGCCTAGTGCGTGACTCAAGCCGTGCCCCCTCCACCATCCCCACTCATCTGAAAGCACTTCTGTGTCCTTCACCCTCAAGTCAGAGCTATCTGAGATCTGCAGTATTTCCTACAGCCCCGCCAGCAGCTGGGAGTTTCTTGAGTAAGACCAAGGCTGGGGGCTGCAACTCCTCCCTCTCTGACTCCGAGGGAAAGGCTGGTAGGGGCGGGTTTTGAAAATCTTTGGGGTGAGGCTTGCACAATTCCAGGACTGCCCTGTAGCCCCCAAGCCCTCCCCCACCACCAGTTTTGCAAGAAGGAGGAAGCCTAGCATATTCTTGCTCCAAAACCTGCTCCTCTCTTTGTCCCCGACATCTAGGCCAGCAGCAAGTGCTACTTCTCAGCATATTCTGAATCTGGTCACTCCTCTGCATCCCCACCGTGACCCCCAGATCCTCAGCACTGTCTACTGAACTCTCTGCACAGTCAGGCCCTGACTGATTCCTGACGCTTCTCATGCCCCCATCCTCACTCCACTGCCTGCTCACTGCAGCCATACTGGCCTCCTTCTTCTTTCTTGGACATACTAAATTCTCTGCTCTCTCAGGGTCTGTGCACATGCCCTTCCTTCTCCCAGGAATTCTCTTCCTTGCCATCTTCTTGTGATGCACCTCCTTGCAATTCAGAGACGACCATAAAAGTCATCTACTCAGAAGCCTTACCTCACCACCCCAAGCCGCAGGAGCCACTCTTGCCTGCCCTTTATTGCATTACTGTTTTTCTTTCCGGAGCTTAGCCCTGAGTGATGTTACCTTGCTTATGTGTTTCCTGGCTAAAATGTCAGCCTACCAGGGCCCAGACCTTTTTCTTGTCTCTTCACTTTGGATTCGCCAGAACCCAGTGCCATGCCCTTGCACAGAGTAAAAGTTCTGATAACTGATAAAAGTTCTGCAAGCAGTGTGTGCAGCCATCAGAGTTCTACTTCTCATTGCTTAATAGCCTTCTTTCTACATTTCTACATAAACCTCAGAATTGTCATTCCTCCCACTGCCTTCCTCAGCTTTTCCCTACAGTGGGGCTTATAGGCTGTTTCCAGGTTCTAACCCTAATATCCAACTTTGCTTTAAACACTGTGGTACAAATTGCACCTTTTTTTTTTTTTTTTTGCTTTCAAATGATTTTTGAGTTACAGTTTCCAAACTGATGTGTTCAAGTCAAGGGTATGATCATCCTGAAGGCATATACCACTTATTACCAGGTGACTGTTTAGAAAAATTATCCCCAGCAACGTGTGCAAGTTTTCCTACAGCCCCACAAGCATTGGGTTTTTTCATTTTTTGTTTTGTCTAGTTTAATGGGGAGGTTAGGGCAGGTTTAAATTTTCCATTGCTTAAATTAGTGAATCTGGGTGTTTTTCTATGCATGCACTAGTTCCGTTTCCTGTCCTATGGAGGAAGGAAATCTCCAGGGCACCTTAATTTTTCCCTTCACCTTCACTTTTGGTGGTGGTTCCACTTGAGCCCACCTCGTGAGAGCAGGGTGAGGGCCCCCAGGGGCTGGAACAGGAACACAGCCAGGTGAACTCTGCTGGGTGCAGAAGCTGCTCTACCAGTCAACCAGCAAGAAACTGAGTCCCTTGTGCCCTAAGCATGGTACCGTGGGGAGAAAAAGAACTCTTTTTTTCTTTAGGTCTTCGTGATTTTTTTTCAAAATGGTAGTATTTTTTTAATTACAAAAATAACACATGATACATAAGGTCATTCACTGGAACTTTGGGAAGCTAACGTTGGTCACTAATGGGAACTACACACACCCCCTCAGGGGAATCCTGTGTGGTCATCCAAAGAGTGCACTTGCTCTAGAGCACACGGCGTAGAACGGTCTCTGGGACACTGTGTTAGTCTCCTGTGGCTGCTGTAACAAATGACCACACATCTGATGGCTTAAAACAACATAAATTTATTATCTAACAGTTCTAGGGGTCACACGCCCCAAATCAGTCTTGGTACGCCAAGTTCAAGGTGTTGGCAGGGCTATATTGCTTCTGGAGGCTCTAGGGGAGAATCTGTTTCCTTGCCTTCACCAGCTTCTAGAGGCTTCCCTTATTTTTTGGATCATGACCCCATCCCTCCATCTTCAAGACAGCATAACATCTTCAGATCTCACTCTGACTCCAATCCCTGCTTCTGTAGTCATGTCTCCTGTTCTTCTGATTCTCTTGCTGTACTTGTAAAGACCCTTCTGATTACACTGGGCCCACCTGGATAATCCCCGCATCTTGGAGTCCTTAATTTCATCACACCTGGGAAGTCCCTTTTGCCGTGTACATTGACCTATTCACAGGTTCTGGGGATTAGGACTGATGGGGCTATCTTTCAGCCTCCCACACCCTAAAGGGAAATAAGCAAGGTTCAGAGCAGTGTGAGGGCTCACATTTGTTTAAGGGGAAAAAAAAGAATAAGTATGGCTGTGCTTGGAAAGACATAGAATACCTCCAAAGGCTGTGTGGGAAACTGGTAGGAGAGGCTTTCTGGGAAGAACAGGAGTAGAAAGAAGACTTATTTGTCGTAGTATCTTTTTGTATTTAAATTTTTTACTACATATGTCACCTATGTTAAAAATAAGTTTTAAGAAGTAACACATAATCATTGTAAAAGTTCAGACCTTCCAGAAGCCAAGAGAAAGAAAATACCCACCCCATCCTCAAATCACTCCCATTTTCTTCAGCAATAACCACTGTAAAGAGTCTGGCTGTATCCTTACAGACTTTTAAAAAAATGCATATATCATTTTTTCACATAGATGGGATCATACTGTACACACTATGCTATAATGTGATGGGGGGCACCTGTTA
This sequence comes from Grampus griseus, assembly GCF_964374135.1. NCBI lineage: Eukaryota > Metazoa > Chordata > Mammalia > Artiodactyla > Delphinidae > Grampus > Grampus griseus. The sequence continues at coordinate 8,647,014 of NC_139006.1, read as the reverse complement.
TATTACATCTTTCCTCATCCACATATGGAAATGTAACAGCACTGGAGTCTCCCACTCTCAGATGTACTGTAACTGACTCAACCAGACCCTCCCTTGTTGGTGGACATTTAGATTCTTTGCTGCTTTCCAGAGCAATCTCAACACTAACATATGTCTGTCTGGTTCTTAATTGGAGTGAAATTCACATAACATAAAATTAAATTTTTTTAAATTAACTTTTAAAGTGAGCAATTCATTGTCATATAATACATTCCCGATGTGGTGCAACTACCACCTCTATCTAGTTCCAGAACACTTTCGTCACCTCAAAAGGCGACTCTGTCCCCATTAGGCAGTCACTCCTCATTCCCCTCTCCCCGTAGCTCCTGGCCACCACCAGTCTGCTTTCTGTCTGTACAGATTTGCATATTCTGGATATTATACATCAGTGGAACCAAGTACTATGTGACATTTTGTGTCTGGCTTCTTTCACTTAGCATAATGTTGTAGAGGTTCATTCATGTTGTAGCATGTGTCAGCACTTCATATCTCTTTTATTATTTATTGAGGTATAATTGACCTACAATAGTTTCAGGTGTACAACATAGTGATTCGATATTTGTATATATTGCAAAAGTACTTCATTTCTTTTTATGGCTGGATAACATTCCATTGTATGGATATAACATCTTTTATTTATCCATTCATATGTTAATGGACATGGATTGTTTCCATCTTTGGCTATGAATATTCATGTACATGTATTTGTTTGAGTGCCTGTTTTCAGTTCTTTTGGGTATATACTCAGGATGTACATCCTTCTCCACATGCTTTGAGCTTTATTATTTACTATTTTCGGACACTGTTAACCTAAGCAAGTTAAAAATAATTTGTAAGAAAGTGTTGGAAAACACATACTACGGCGAATGATAGTAGGATGATAGATCTAGACAAATGTTTTCTTATTTTCCAGATCTGGAGACGACAGGAAAATGGCCACCTGGGATGAAAAGGTAAATTAATTCTGGAAGACTAGCAGCGTTAAGGGACCTCCCAGCTTGAGAAGATAATTCTGTTTGGTGTTTCTAACAAGATAGAGGAAAAACACATGTTCAGGGTGCTTCCACCATACCAAAGTGTTAAAAGTCACCGAGGTGAAAGCTATAGAAGGAACCTCAAGATAGCCTGATAATCGGAAACATTCAAAACCCAGCTCTGCATTTTAATAGCCCTGTATCATTTGGTCATGCCCTTCACCTCCCCGAGCCTCAGTTTCCTTATCTGGAAAATGGGGAAAAGTTAATTAACCACCCCCATTCCTGAAGGCTCACAGGGAGGAGTTGAGGAGACAATGGTCTCAGAATGCTAGGCCAATACTGAGCCCATAAGTGCTTCTCCCAACTGCTTATTTTACAGGTAGAGACACTTGGGCACAGAGAAGTAAAGCTACTTGCTCAAGATCACACAGGTAGGAAGTGGCAGAAATGAGATTTCAACCTAGCCTGACTCCAAAGCGAATGCTCTGCCTCCTGTGCTGTGTGGCCAACCTGAGTAGGTCTAATAAATTCTGTCCTTGATATCTGGGGTGCAGGCTTGTTGGATCTGGGGAGACATTAGTTGTGAAGGGTGGGGCAAGGTGAAGAGGAAGTGTTGGCTTCCATTTCAGCTGTTCACTTGGAGCTTCTGGGGGCCTGGCCAGGTAGAGTTGTCAGGGCAGTGCCAGAAGCTCAGGGTAGCAGCAGAGTGATGGGGCAGAGTTGGAGAAGCAAGTGTGAGGGTCAGAGGACCATGGGATGTTGATGATGATGATGATGATGATGATGATGATGATGATGATGATGATGATGATGGTGGTGGTGGTGGTGGTGGGGATCTTGCATTTCGTCAAACTGATGGCCCCTTTAACTGTAAGAGTATTTCTGATTTAAAGCTGTTTACAATGTGGGAGGAGGAAGTGACCAATGGCATTTACAAAATGCCACCAATTCTGATTTCAGAAATGTGGGAAAATGTTCAACTTTGCATTAATGAAATATGGTGGCATTTCCAGCAGAGGGATGACAATCGCCCTCTGTAGAGTTGTGTCAATTCCTGATAAGATATGGGAAGCTTAGTGCCTGCCACCCAATAACAGGAGCTCCGTGAGTTCCAGTTATCATTAATACTCACAGAAAGGCAAATGGAACAGTTTCCTTCATTTATAGCTCCCTACTAGGCAAACCAAAAAAACAAGCGGAAACGCACGCTCGATGGTGGTTATGCTGTGGTGTAACCGGCTCACTCCTGCATCTCACAAGTGGATCAACCCACACGACTGCTGGAAAATAACTTGACAGGGTGTATCAAGAGTCATGAAAATAGTCATAATCAAACCTGGTCATCTTACTTGCGGGAAAGGAAACAACCCATAAAAAGGAAAAAGTATAATTTACAGCACAATTTAGAAACACAAATTTATGTGTTTCTTAGCATGTAAGATGCCATTGATTGTAGATGCACCATTGTATTATGTGCTACGAAGAAGAAAAAGTGCCGCCATTTACTGTGATCTAATGTAACACAACACTGACACTGGTCAATTGTAAGACAGACTTCAGAAATGTTAATATGTGAGAAAATGTGGTCTTAGAATTGGTGATAGAGGTGCTAAAAATGAACAGAAAATGCAATAATGAGCACTGACTTCTTGGAAAATTTCTTGGCCATTAAAAAGGCATAAGTCTGATGCATATAGGTAGTGGGGAGAAAATAAGATACAAAGTTGTCTGCAGTCTTCGATTATAATTGTAAAAGACATAGATTAGAGTGAGATGGGTGGATAAGTAGATGATAAATTTGGTGTGTTGGGGTTATTATTTCTTTTTGCTCATGTTTTGACAATAGTAATACTGAAAGAAATAGATCTGGAGTAAAGATCTGCTCATTGGGGTGAATGACAGCAGGTAAAGCTGGGGATTCCGGGTACGTCAGGGGGTCTGGCTGCAGGGACAAGTCGCAAGGGTGGGGGTGAGGACACAAAAACATCAGGGCAAGCAGAGTGTTGGAATGCAGAGCCAAGGACACACCTCGGGGGACTCCTGGGGGCGGGAGCCTGTCTGTCATCGAACAGAGGCCAAAAGAAGGGGTGGCCCCAGCGCCATTGCTGGGGAGCTGGGGAAATTGGACCAGGGCCACGTGTAGCAAATAAGCCTCTTACTGATTCAAAGAACAAGTTCCTTTTAATAATTTACCTTGTGAAGTTAATTATGTTTTTAAAAAACTATTTTAATAGGATTGCTTTTAGGAGATTTTTAATTGTCCAGCTCTGATTTTGGAGAGGAAAACAGCTCTGTCATGGAAGAAACTGGTGGGGTTTTTAGCCATGGCTCAGATCTGATTTGCTGTAGCCAGCTCTGCCCAGAGGGGCCCTCAGCAGGAGAGCTGCCCAGAGGGGCCCCCAGCAGGGCCCTCCCTGCCCCTTCCCACCTCTCTGAGCCTCCGTTTTCCTCTTTTGTAAAATGAGAACAGTGAGGATTAAACAAGATAGTGACTGGAAAGCATTTAGCAGGGTGCCGGGCTATAACAAACGCTTGAAACACAGGAGCTGTTGACGCCCTCATGAGGATAAAGTGAAACGGTTTTCAGCCCATCAGCTGACCTAGTCCTCAGCTCAGATGATTGCATGTCACCAGCCACATCTGGAGAACCTGGTTGCCAGGTGTGCTTAGAAATCCTTGTGGCCCTTTGGCACACTTCTCACAAGGTGTTTGGAGGCACCAGGTTCATTTACGATGCTGGTTCTTGACCTTGGCTGTACATTGGAGATCCCAACACCCAGGCCACCCCCAGACCAACTGAATCACAATCTTGGGGCCTGTGACCCAGGCACTGGGTTTTTTTTTTAAAGCATCCAGGTGGTTCCAGTGTGCAGCCAGAGCTGAGAGCCATTGGTTAAACTGCAGCTGCACTGGCCTCCTTCCAAGGACCGAGCCACAGTGGGGCAGGAAAGAGGGGAGCCCTGAATTCTTGTTTATCCCATCTTTTCCATGGCTGAAGCATCACTAAGATGTTGGGGGATGGGGTGGCCCAGATGACTCAGTTGTACTGGTGATAGGTCCTAATTTCTAGCTGGGTAACTATATTATTCTTTCTATGCTTTCATTTCTTTCTATGCTTTTGTTAACACAAATAGCAGCCTGACTTATGCTTCCCAGTTAACATGGCTGATTCACAGACTTTGGGCAAGACTGCCACCTCTCTGACAATGATCCTCGCCCTCCCCCAGGGAAATAGAGTACATCCCACCATACCCGTGTTTTTCAAACTCAACCCATTAGTGATTCCTGAAATCCGTTAATGGGCTGCCATCAGCCTTTTAAGAAATAGAATAAAGTGGAAAACATAAGTCTCTCACATGTTAACTTTAGTGTTGGTTATAGAACGTATATATGTCAATGTGTACTAAGTGGCAGGATATAAAATGTGTTTCTTACTGAGTAACACTGGGCTGAACTCCCCGCCCAGCATTGGCCTTCACCAGCTGTGAGCTGGGTCCAGGGCAGCATTCAGAGAGGTCGTGCAGGAGGGAGAGGGCTCTGGGCCAGGCAGCCTGGGTCAGAGTCTGAGCTCTGCTTCTCACTGGCTGTGTGAGCTGGGGCAAGTTGCTTGGCCTCTCTGTTTTCAATTTCCTCACCTGTAAATGAAGAGGATTCAGTCCCCACCTTGTCGAGTTGTTGCTGTATGTTACAAAGGGCTTTTGCACAGAGCTCAGAAAATGGCAGTTGCTCTGGGGATAGTTACAATTGCTACAGTTTCCGCTACCTTAAATATTATTTCCCACATCGTCTCCACCCAGCCTCCTGATCAACTTGCCAGGTCAACAGACTCTTCCATCAAGTCAGGAGGGATTCTGACCCTACAGGAAATGGAGAGAAAAGTTGGAGAATACGTCTCTGGGGCACCTGGGCCACCAGTCAGGCTTCTCAGTCTACCAGCAGCAGCACCCCCCGCCCAAACTAGTCAGCCGTCACGGTGGTTATTTTCGTGAAACCTCAAACTTCCTCCCCACCCTAGAGAAGGAAAAGCTGCTATGCTTATTTAAAGACTTCCCTGATTTTAAAAATAGGCATTCCTCAGAACATAAATCCCTGGGGACAGGGTAGGGGGAGGTGGCGGTAGAGTACGTGAGCCTCTGGGGTACATGAGTCCCCCAAGAGGAGATATTTGCTCGAGGGATTCATTCCACCCTCCAGGTATGTTTAGTGGGAGGGAACCTGTGGTCTTCCAGGCATGAAGAATACGGAAGATATGGCATGAGCAGAAACCCACCTACCCAGTCCCCTAATGGGGAGTGGGGGAGGAAACAGACTGTTACACAAACAGGTGGATCCATCTTCATTGGGGAGGCATGTGGGCCATGCATGAATGCAACAGGGGAGGTACATGGTCAGCTTCCTGGAGCTGAGATGCTTGAGGGAGACCTCGTGAAGGAGGAAAAGAAAAATGACAAGGTGGAAGAGGAGTGGGCGTTCTAGGCAGAGGAAATCACGTGTGCAAAGGCCTTGTGGTCGAAGAAACCTACTGAGTACAAAGGGCTGAATGGAGACCATGTGGCCAGAGCAGAGAGACTGGTGACAGGTGTGGTTAGATAGGCAGGCAGAGGCCACAGAGTGCAGAATGGCTATAGGTCTCTGGAAGGCACTTGGGTCTTTTTTTTTTTCCCAGCCGCACCGCACCACTTGTGAGATCTTAGTTCCTTGACCGGGGATTGAGCCCAGGCCCTTGGCAGTGAAAGCGTGGAGTCCTAACCACTAGACCACCAGGAGATTCCCTGGGTCTTTATTTTTAAGATCAGTGGGAAGCCAAAGAAGAGTTTCAAATAAGGAAGTGCATTAGGGTCCTCAAGATCACCCCAAGTTCAGTGATTCGCTAGGAAGGCTCATAGGACTCAGCATACAGTTCCACTCATGGCTAAGATTTTTACAAAGAAGAATCAGCAAAGGGAAAAGATACATGAAGTGAAATCCAGGGGAAGCCAGACACAAGCTTCCAGATTCCTCTCCCAGTGAAGTCACATGGGACTTGCTTAATTCCTCCAGCAGCAAATTGTGACAACACATGCTAGGAGAGCTTGTTAGAGACTCAGCACCCAAGGTTTTTATCTGGGGGCTGGTCACATGGGTACCTTCCAAACTCCAAAAATTCCAGACTACCCAGGGGAAAGCAGCTGTTCTACATAAACCACTTGTCTTTACAAAGAGTCCGGTCACAGTGAGCTGTCCTTACCAGGTGGGAACCCTCCCAAAATCCAAGTTCCCAGATGTCAGCCAAGGGCCAAGCAGGCCTTTCTAAGGGCAGCAGCCCCAGGCCTTTTCTGCACAGGGAGTGACGTGATTATGTTTCAAGAAGTGCTCTCAGGCTGCTGACGAGAATCTAAGAGTGATGGGGAGAACAGTGAGGAGCTGGTACATCCTCCAAGTAAAAGGTGGAGGCTGGGGCAGGGAGGTGGGCAGAAGATGGGAGAAGTAGATGATGAATTCAAGGGTCATTCAGATGCTAAAATGCACAGGGCTTAGTGATAGGTGGGCTTTGGGGGAGGGAGATGGAAGTCAGGGGTTGGGGACAACTTCTCTGACCCTGGCTGGGTGTGTCTGAAGATTCCTGGACCCAGAAGACAAGGTGCAGATGCAAGTTCATGGACTGTCCACTGGGTGGTGGCAATTGCCATGTTGCAAGTCTCAGTTTCCCCTGCTAAGGGAGAGAGGATTGCATCTCAGAACCTTGATTCAGCCTCTTTCAATATCATCGTTCTTGTTGCTTTAAAAATCGCAGCTTTTCTGGCATGTTTTCCCCCTCATTGGCAGAGCATCTCAGAAAGAACAAAGCTAGTAGACCTGAGTTCATATGCCAGCTTTACCACTTATGTTTCTTTGTTTTTAAAAACTGTACACAAACAAGTTCTCAGTGTAAGAAATTAAAACAACAAACAGTATATATTAGGTTGAACCACATGAAATTGTCAGTTTCTACCAATTTTGACCTACAAAAATGGTCATTAAAAACATTTTTTTAAAATATTTATTTATTTTGGCTGCACCTTGTCTTAGTTACGGCATGCAGACTTCTCAGTTGCTTCACATGGGCTTCTTAGTTGCAGCATGCATGTGGGATCTAGTTGCTTGACCAGGGATCGAACCCAGGCCCCTGCATTGGGAGTGTGGAGTCATACCCACTGGACCATCAGGGAAGTCTCTGAAAATGGTCATTTTTTTTAAAAGTCTTATTTCAGGAAAGTTTTCTTGAATTATATCTTGAACCATTCTGTTCCATTGTTTTGGTTTTCTTATTCAGGGATTCCAGTTGTATACATTAGTTATGTGTGTGTGTCTGTATGTATGTGTATATATATATATTTTTTCATTCTCCCTCCCTCCCCACTCCCCCCAAATACTTCATTCTCTGCAGGTTAGATCTTATTACATAAATGACTATTTCTTATGGTTAAACTTAATAGGAAAAAAAAAAGTTTCTCTTCACCCTCCAACCCAATCCCAATCCCTATCCCTTCATAGAGGTAACCACTTTGTTTGGGTTGTTGATTTTGTTTTTAACAAAAATGGCATTATACATTTTGATCTGTAATATGCTGGTTTTTACTTGATCATAGATGAAAGACACCTTTCTATGTCAGTACGTACAGCCACACTGGCGTACTGCATTCTTAACAGCTGTGTGGTATTCCATAGTGTGGTCTACCACAGTGTATTTAACCATGGACCTTGAGGTTGTAGCAGGTCTGCAGTGAGCATGATGCGTGAGTGTCTTTTTGCTCATGTGTGAGTCCCTTGTCAGGTCAAACAATGACATTTAAAATTTTGATAGAAACTGGTTTAAGGCTAATCCTCCTTTGCTCCCATGCCTGGCACATTGGAGAGACTCAAATATTTTTTCGAAAGATGAAGCTGCCTCATTGCCCTCCTAAGAAGGATGTACCCATTTCCTTGCCCAGCAGGTGGTATAGGGGAGTGCCTTCCTCCCCCCATCTCTGTCACCCTGCCACACCAGGTGACTTTGGGCAGTAGGTCTCCCCTCCCCAAACTTCAGTTTCCCCTTCTGTAGAATGGAGAGACCACACCTCCCTGTCCTACCTCCTTCTCAGGATTTTTGTCAGCATCAAGTGAGAGCAAGAGGGGATGGAGGTGGCCTATAAGCAGCAAACAAAAAGAAACAAGTGGTTTTGTGACCTCCAAAGGAGCCTGCTTTCTCCCAGGAATGCAGGATGGATGTGTGGCCCACGAAGATGAGAGAGAGAATGAGAGAGCACATGGTCTGTAGTACCCTTGGGCTGACTCGGACACACACCCTCTGTATTAGCTTCCTGGGGTCGCCATAACAAATGACCACAAACCAGATGGCTTAAAACAACAGACATTTATTCTCTCAGTTCTGAAGTCCAGAGTTCTAAAATCAGCGTGTTGGCTGGGTTAGAGGGAGGCTCAGAGGGAGGGTCTGTTCCATCCCTTTCTCCGAGCTTCTGGTGGTTGCTGGCAATCCTTGGCGTTCCTTGGCTTGTAGATGCATCACTCCAGTCTCCGCCTCCATCTTCTCATGGCCTTCTCCTCTGTGTGTCCTCTCCTCTTCTTGTAAGGACACCAGTCACTGGATTTAGGGTCCACCCTAAATCCAGAATGGTTTTATTGCAAGATCTTTTTTTTTGGCCTCACTGTGTGGCTTGCGGGATATTAGTTCCCTGACCAGGGATTGAACCCAGGCCCTCGGCAGCGAAAGCACGGAGTCCTAATCTCTGGACCACCAGGGAATTCCCAGCAAGATCTTTAACTAATTACATCTGCAAAGGCCTGTATTCCAAGCAAGGTCATATTCTGAGGTTTCAGAGGGACATGAATTTGGGGGCAGCCACAATACATCCCACTACACCCTCCTAACAGGCAGATCTCCAGTCACGGGCTGCCTGGCTTTTTCTCGGCCATGTCTTCTAACACGGGGGCTCCAGGTCATACAGCTCAAGGGCATATCCTGGCTCTGCCATTTTCTGAGTGTATGACTTTGGACAAGGCACCTTTTTCACCCAGACCCAAAATGATGGCTTCGACCTCAGAGGGGTGTTAGGAATTAAAATGAAATGGTGCATTTAAGGAATTTACCGGTGTGCTGATACGACAAATAATCAACAATCAACAATAATAGATGTTGCTGCTGTTGTGTCTTGTTTGGGGTACGAGTATTGATTAATAAGCAAATCAGGGGCTTCTCTGGCGGTGCAGTGGTTGGGAGCCCGCCTGCCCATGCGGGGGACGCAGGTTCGTGCCCCGGTCCGGGAGGATCCCGCATGCCGCGGAACGGCTGGGCCTGTGAGCCATGGCCGCTGGGCCTGCGCATCCGGAGCCTGTGCTCTGCGGTGGGAGAGGCCACAGCAGTGAGAGGCCCGCACACCGCAAAAAAAAAAAAAAAAGCAAATCAGGTCCCTAAAAGTAGGCTGTGGGAGGGAACAGGGAAATGGGGACTTACGGGATATTAGGCCCTGGCAATCAAGAGTCGGCTGACTTTCTTTAAAAGTACCTTTTTCAGTGATTGTTGAATGACCATGAAATAGGGACTTCCCCCTCCTACAGATGGCAGCTTCAGAGTCTGTAAGAATAGACATTCACAAGAACGTTTTCTTCTCCATCAATCGTGGGTCTGTTTTTCTTGTTTTCCCCCTCTTTCCCAGGTAGTAATTTTTCAGATATAATACCTGTCATGTGTAAACCAGAAGTAGGCGATTACCTTTGATGGGTAGCTCCTGCGGTTTTGCTGTTAATGCATTTATTAAATACTTATTGAGTAAGTATTTATTAAATACTTATTGAGCCCCTCCCTGTGACTGGAGGAGGAAGAGCATCTGCCCTCCCAGACCAGTGCTGGAGACAGACAACCCTGAGATGTCAAAGTGTTTGTTAGTGAGGGGCTTGATGGGGAAGTAGAGGAAGGACCCTCACCCAGCAGGCGGCGGTTAAGGAAGACCTCCCAGGGGAGGTAAAATCAACGTCTGTAAGACTTGAAAGAGAACTAGGGTGAGACAGGCGAGGGTATTCCAGACAGGGGGCAGGCCGTGTGAAGTCCTGGAAGCAAGAGAGAGCATGGTTTATTCTAGAACCGCAATGCAGTTGGTGTAACTGGAGTGTGGCGGAGGCTGGGGAGGAGACCAAGAGAGCTTTGACCTTGTCCTGAAGGCAGCGGTTGGCAGTGGGTGAGGGTGGAGGGACTGAAGGTAATGGGAAGAGGGGGAGGATAGGCGAGGGCAGGGACACAGCCAGACCAGCCTTGGAGAAAGGTGACCCTGGCCACCACTGGGTGGAGAAAGGGTCAGAGGCAGGAGGCTGAGTGAGGAGGCTGGTGCTGGTGTCCCGGCAAGAGGTGAGAGCGGTAGGAGAGAGTTAGACGGAGAAGAGAAGGTGCAGCATGAGTGGTGTTTAGGAGGTTAGACTGACGGAGAGAGAGGAGCCAGGAATGATCTTTAGTTCTTGGCTTGAGCAGCAGGGTGGATGTGACACCATGACCTAGGGGAACATGTAAGGAAGAGTGGACTTGGGGGGAAAGATAAGAAATTAGTTCAGTTTGGGTCATAGCAACTAATGACCTGGCAGGATATCAGACAGCAGGCTGGAGGCTGATTTGCACCTGAGCAGCATTGAAAACACAGGTGTGTAGAGACCACCGAAGGGAGAGAGTCGCCCTGTGCCAGGACAAGCTCAGGGTTGGGGACTTGAGGACTTCCGGTGGCGTGGGGGCAGGGACATGGTACAGGAAGGGAGGCCAGAGATGGGAGAAAAATCAAGAGGCGCAGTTGTCAAACAGAACCAAGTCCACAGTGTGAGAGAATACAGTCCAGTCCAGCTGGAACCATAGTTGTGGGCTTTGATACGGAAAGGTGACCCCAGAGAGAGCAATGCCAGGATATATTGGGACAGCAAGGGTTAATGCAGGGGAGATGGAGATGGGGGTGTCCAGTGCCAGGGCCTCCACTGATCTAGATTCTCCGGGTTGCACGTGAAAGAAACAACTCAATCTATATAGCTTCAGCCAGAAAAGGAATCTTTCAGTTCATGTAACTAAATAGTCTGGGGGTTGCAGAGCAGGCAGCGGGGCTAGTAACCAGAGAAACGAGATATCCATGGGTGATGATGAAGTTGGAGGAGTGGAGGTGAGAGCTTTTGTTGTTGAGGAATAATAATACCAGCTGGTGCTTACAGAGGGGCTGCTCCAGGCTAGGCACTGAGGCCAGTGGTCCCCGTAGCTCACTGAGTCAGTCCTTCCGTCCCACTCAGGCAAGGTGGGGGGATCCCGAGAGCTGAGAGTCCAGAGTGGGTGGTGCAGTTGCTGAGGCCCACAACGTTTTCATGATCTTTGCCCTTTTCTGGAACTTTTCTGCTTCCAGAATGACAGATTTTTGACTTAAAACCAGAGTTGTTTTGTGCTCTGCTGGGTGCCATAAATATTTTCATCCCAAATTACTGAAAGTTGCTTCTTTACTGGGTGCAAAGTTTCAAAAAAAATTTCCTTTCCTGTATGAAATATAAAATGTGGTTTTTGCAAAGCACCCTGTGGTTCCCACCATGCTGAGAACTAGTACGGGAGGTTTCCATCTGCTAGGTGAGGTGTTTTGAGGGGGGCAGATTATGGCCAGTAGCCACCCAGAGAGATTTGGGACATCTGTGGGCCTGGCCCTTAGCCAGCCCTGGGAACCCAGCAATTGGAGGGCTGGCATGGGAGACAGGGCACCAGTGCCCTCAGCCAACAGGCACTTGATGGGCTTCTGTTCTAGGTCAGGTGTCACATGATACTCTGGGGACATGGACTCTTGTATCTACGTGTTTATATTTTTCCATCAAATTTGGAAATTTTCTTCAGCCATTATTTCTCCAAATATTTTTCCTTTCATCTCCTTTTGGTACTCCAGGTACATGTATATTAGTCCACTTAATATTGTCCCTGAGGCTCTATTCTTCCCCCTACTCCCAGTCTTTTTTCTCTCCATGCTTCCACTGGATATTTTCAATTTTTTATCTTTTAGTTCACTGAACTTTTCTTCTGCAGCATCTAATCAGCTATTAAGCCCATCCAGTGATTTTTCATTTCATATATGTATTTTTCTGTTCTAGAGTATCAATTTGGATCTTTTTTGTAGTTTACATTTCTCTTTTGAGATTCTCCATTTGTTCCCTCATTAAGTTCATGTTTTCCTTGAAATCCTTGAACATATTTAGAATAGCTATTTTCAAGTCTCTGTTGGCCAATTCCATACCTCTGTCCCTCTTGAGCTATTAAGCTAATTTTTCTATTGGTTATGGCCACATTTTTTCTGCTTATTTATCTGCCTAGTAATTTTTTATTATATGTTGGACATTATGAATGTTATGTTGTTGAGGGTGTTTTGCTGTCTTCCTCAAAAGAGCACTTTTGAGTTTTATTCCAACGGGCAGTTAATTTACTTAGGGATAAGTTTGATCTTTTGAAGAAGCCTTATTTTTAAGCTTAGTTGGGAGAGGTCTAAGGTAGCCCTGACTGGAGGGCTAGATTAGGTCTACTTATAAGGCATGGCTTTTTTGGAATTTCTACTGCATGCTCAGAGTGTTCAACAAGATCTCTCTACTCTAGCTGTTTGGAACTCAGATCTCCTAACTCAGCCCTGTGTAATTGGCAGTAATTCAGCTCACAGTTCCCCAAGAGTTTTTTTTTTTCCCTGAAAGTTATATTTTGCCCTGCCTCATGGAGTCTTGCTCTGCACATGTGGACTCAGCTAAAGTCCAATTTTTTTAGTTTCTTCTCTGCGCTGCTTCCTTTTCTCTGGTACCTTGACACACAAATTCCTGAGGAAGGAAAGTTCAATAGCCCTGAACTATAATCTTTGTCTCCAGAGTCCAGAAAGTACTTCCAGGCAGGTGATTGTGGGGGCTCATCTCATTTGTTTCTCTTCTCTCAGGGATCACAGTAAATTTCATATATTTTATCCAGTTTTATAGTTTATCTAGTCTTATGGCAGTTGCTTTAACTGGTATAGTTAATTTTATGGCAGTTGCTGTAACTGGTGTAGTTGTTTATACCAGTTACTGTATCATGGTCAGAATCAGAAATCCCATTCTTTTGTATGTTTATGCTCACATTTTACACATTCCGAAAACAATATATAGTAATATTTTGCGGCCATTGACGTAGGAAGAAAACTAGGAGAGTGTGGAATCCCAGATGCCAATGAAGGAAGTTTTTGAAGAAAGGGAGTGATCTGCTGTGTTCAGTACTGCTGAGGGGGTACACGTGGATGTCATCAGTGATACACAGAGACATAGTTCATTCATTTTAACTGTGTATAAAATTCCATCACATGAATAGAGAAAATTCACTTCTCTATCTCCTATCATTTAGGTGAACATTTGCAGTGAACATTCTTGAACATGTTACTGATTTGAGTACATGTGGGTGAGTTTCTCTTTGAAGCCTATCTAGGGGTGGGATTACTAGATCATTAACTAGTACAGCTTCCTCTTGACAAAACAATGCCAGATTGCTTCCAAAAATAGTGGTGCCAGTGTCTGTTCCTGTCTTCAGGGTTCAGGAGACCCCCTTTGCTTCACACATTCACCAGCATTTGCTAGTGTAGACTTAAATTCTTGCCAATGTGAGGAACAAAAAGCTGTGTGATTGTTACGTCAATTCACATTTTCCTGAATATTAGTGAAGTTGAGTGTCTTGGCCATCTGGGTTTCCTCTCATGTGACCTGCCTGTTAATATCCACTACCTAATTTTACATGGAGTTGTATTTTTTGGGTAAGATTTCATTATATATTCTGAACACTAAAATCTTTGTCTATTAAATACATTGGAAATATTTACTCCCAGTCTGTGGTGTATCTGACTTTGTACAGATGTGTGTGTGAGGAAGAGAGAGCAAGAGATAAAAGTTTTTAGCTTTGATGAGTTAGGTCTATTCATTTCTTTTGTGTTTTGTGTCTTAGTTAAGCAATCCTTCCCAGACCTGAGGTCATAAAGATACTTGTCTGTATTTTGTTCTAAGACTTTTAAAGTTTTTAAAAATACATTTATATAGGTTAACACAACTGAAATTTACTCGGTGTGTGGTGTGAGGTAGGGATTTTTTTTTTTTCCCTGTTGGGAAAGCCAGATATCCTAACCTCTCCAGTGTTTTCTCACTGACCTGTACTGCCATTGCCATCACATCCAGGTTCCCACGGGGACCTGGGTCTGTTTGGGGCTCTTTTTTCCTGTTATGCTGATCATATTGCCTATTCTAGTAAGCATACATGAAAGTTTTCATTATTGAACTTTATAAAAAATGTGATGTCTGGTAGGGTAAGTTGGGCAAAGGAATGGGAGGATATTTGCTTTTTTGCTTTGAAGTCCATCCATCTTTAAACAGCTGTCCATAATGTATTTAAAACAGCACTGGCTGAACTCAGGAAAAATCCGCTTGCTGCTCAGACCTTTCCAGGACTGATCTGTGGCATGGAAGGTGGGGAGGGTGGCTTCACTTTTGTGTGAAACTTCGGGTACTTTTACTTTTGCCTTTGCTCTCTCCCCGCCCTGCCAACTCTCACCTCTGGGGTTTTAGGTTGTGATGTCTCTGAACCATGGGCTGCTCTTCCAGTATTTACATGAGGGCCTGTGGTGGGTGTTTTGCGACTGGGTGGCAGTACCTCTCCTGTTGGTTACTGCCAACCAGACCACAGTGGCAGGCCTGACGGAATCTGGGGTTTCCTGTTGCCTCACCGGCCCTGAGACCCTGGATTCCAAAAATAAATGCACGAGAAACCACTGTGACCTCATGGTCTGTGCTTGCACGGTGCTTTGAGCACGGGGACTGTCTTCACCCCGTGGCCCGGCCCAGCGGGGGCCCTGCTCCCCCAGAGTGACAGATGGGCCACCTGAGCGCTTCCTCTCTGTCCCCTCCCTTCAGGCAGTCACCCGCAGGGCCAAGGTGGCTCCCGCCGACAGGATGAGCAAGTTCTTGAAGCACTTCACCGTCGTTGGCGATGACTGCCACGCGTGGAACATCAACTACAAGAAATGGGAGAATGAAGAGGAGGAGGAGGAGGAGCCACCGCCCACACCGGCCTCGGGCGCAGAGGGCAGAGATGCCGATCCTACCGCGGCCCCTGCCCCCGTGCCCAGGCCCCGCCTCGACTTCAGGACCACTTTGAGGAAGCTCTTCAGCGCCCACAGGTTTCAGGTAGGTGGGCAGAGGCCCGAGATGCCTGGGGTGGGGCAGAGCCGTCAGCAAAGAGTCACGAGGGCAGGGTAGGGGCCCTTCTCTGCCACCAGCTTCTTCACTCCACAGACATCTACGGAGCACTGACCATGTGCTGGGCAGGTCCCATGTGGTCTGGGGCAAAGTAAGTCTTAATCCAAAAGTCAATTAAAGTTCATCACCTGATGAAAATGGATAAACAAAATGTGATCTATCTGTCCTCAGCCATAAAAAGGACTGAAGCACTGACACATGCTACAATTCGGATGAACCTTGTCAACGTGATCCTAAGTGGAAGAAGCCAGACACAAAAGGCCACATGTCTTATAATTCCATTTATATGAAATGTCAGAACACGTAAATCCACAGAGACAGCAGACTGGAGGGAATGGGACGGGGGGAGTGACTGCTTAATGGATACAGAGTTTCCATTTGCAGGAATGAAAACATTCCGGAACTAGATAGCGGTGATGGTTGCACAACCTTGTGAATGTGCTTAATGCCTCTGAACTTTATGCCAACTTTAAAATAGTTAAAATGGTAAATTTTATGTTATGCAAAATTTACCACACACACACAAAGGAGACCGGGGGCGGGGGGGCATCTCTTCTTTTGTGAAGTGATGCCAAAAATATCTGCCTTGCTTAACCCACCGCCAGCCTCCAGGTGTGGTTATGGGGAGACCCTGAGAGGGAGACGCAGACTTCAAAGAATGGCAAAGGGAATGGGACTTCTACAGGGTTCAATGTCTGTCCCAACATCTGCCGATTTTGAAGGACAAACGCGGGTGGAGTCTGGCCAGCCCTGTCTGAACCCCACCCCACGTCCCCGATGTGGGCAGGCAGGTGTCTGGAAGCATGTTCTGAGTCCCAGGAGAAAGCAGGAGGCTCCTTGTCAGCCCAGTCCCTGAACGGAGCCATTTTGGGGTCCCTGCTGCAGGGATAACTACGATAATCCAGCCCCTCCCTAGAGCTAATGCCCCCCCTGGAAGCAGAGAGAAGCAGCCCTTGCCTCTCCCATCACTGACTTTGTTCCATGGTAAATAGAAAGAAGGAATTATTTTAGTCTTTTTTTTTCCACTCTTGTGTGACTTAGAGAAACAAAGCAGGCAACACAGCACTCCTGACAGCTTAGTGCTTTCCTCTGTGGCTCTGACAGAAGAGAAGACGTGGTGTTAAGTTGTTGGTGTTGAACTCCCAAACCCTCAATTTCAGAGAGAAGGAAGGAGCCAGCTTCCTTCCAGCTGCAAGGGGAGCCCTTGGGAGGTCCCACCTCTCCTGACCGGGCCCCCCAGGGGCACGTGGCTCTGGGGGAAAGCAGAGTAGAGACGTTTATTCATTCACTCAGCAGTGCAGTCGCTTCTTAGTTTCTACTATGTGCCAGGGGTACAGCAGTGAGTGTGGTGGGCATGTCCCTGCCCTCAGTCTTGGAGGATTAATGGTCCGTGAAGAGGTGGGCATTCCAGTAATCAGACAGATGCTGGAATCAAGTGGAGAGAAGTCCTCTGTAGGGAAACTGACGGGGGCTCTCAGAGATCTTGGGGGTGGGGGAGACCTGACCTAGGATGTGAGGTGGAGGACGTGTGGCAGAGGAGGTGACATTTCACCTGATACCTCAAGGTTGGGCAGTAGTGAGCTCTGTGGATGGAAGGGGAGGAGCTTCCCAGGCAGAGGGGGCTGTGTTTGCAAAGGGCCGGGGGTCGGAAAGGGTCTTCAGTATTCGAGAATTTGAGAAGGGTCCACGTGGCATATATGTATCCAGTAGAGGGAGAGGAGGCACTGGAAGGCCATCCGTGGGCAGTGGACAGCCATCGAAGGTTCTGAGTATGGGGGTGGGGAGGGGTTGACATGAGCAGTTTGTAGAAGGGCCCAGAGTAGAAGCAGGGAGGCCACCTTGGAGTAGGGGTGAGGGTTTAAGGGTTTGATCTCTGCAGATAGAATCAGCATACAGGAAGATTCTGGAATCCCTTTCTTGGGTGCAGTCTCCACCTATTCCCATGGTTTGAGGTGACCAAGGTGACATGATATATAGTTAACTGTTGTCACTTCTCCCACAGAATGGCACAACCAACCAAGGGAGAGAATTTGGGGTGAGTCAGGCCTCTGTGGAAACCATGGACGGACAGGGTAGCTGGGCTAGGGGAGGATGGCCAGGAAGGCCAGGAACCTCACTTCTATTACCTGCTCACCGGGGCCGGGCCCTCTGCTGAGCGCTCCTCACACATTATCTCACATGATGCTCCCCTTGTCACTCAGGGTAGAAAATGTGGCCAACCCCATTATCCCCTGAAGGAAGCTGAAGCTTAGAGTTAACGTTGAGGCTCAGTGGAGTTGAGAGCTGTGCCCAAGGTCCAGGCTAACGGGGGGAGCCGGCCCAGGACTGGCTGCCCCACAGTCCACGCTCTGCGCTGCTGCGTGCTGAGGCTAGGCACACCCATTTTCCAGTGACGATTTGGAATTAACCAGCTTCCCTGAATTCTCAGCATTTTTCTTTGTGATGTGGCTCCCTTCAGAACTAGTACTGCCTTGTGAACTGGCAAATTCAGGGCCTTAGGGATTAGTTCATAGAAGCTGCAGTTGGGACCTGGGCATTATAGTTTGTGACCTTGGGTCTCTCTCTCACTTCTTAAAATTGAGGTGAGATTCACATAAAGTTAATCACTTTAAAGTGAATAATTCAGTGGCATTTATTTAGTACATTCACAATGTTGTCCAACTGTCAACCACTATCTAGTTCCAGAACATTTCCATCACCCCAAAAAGAGATCTAGTACCCATTAAACAATAATCCCCAATCCCTGATAAACACTAATCTTTCTGTCTCTATTGATTTGCCTGTTCTGGACATTTCATGTAAATGGAATCATAAAATATATGTGGTCTTTTGTGTTGGGCTTCTTTCACTTAGCATAATATTTTCTAGGTTCATCCACATTGTAGCATGTGTCAGTGCTTTCATTCTTTTTTTTTTGCGGTACGCGGGCCTCTC
This sequence comes from Grampus griseus, assembly GCF_964374135.1. NCBI lineage: Eukaryota > Metazoa > Chordata > Mammalia > Artiodactyla > Delphinidae > Grampus > Grampus griseus. Next base: position 8,628,805 of record NC_139006.1, on the reverse strand, counting down.
ACTGTTGTGGCCTCTCCTGTTGCGGAGCACAGGCTCTGGACGCACAGGCTCAGCGGCCATGGCTCATGGGCCCAGCCGCTCCGCGGCATGTGGGATCTTCCCAGACTGGGAATATATATGTATATATATATATATATATATATATATATATATATTATATTCAGTCTGTTTTTAATAACTCTGTGCCTTGGTTTTAGACCAGATGAGCTCTTAGATCCCTTTAGGTCTAAAAACCAAAGAGGGAGGGAGGAAAGAAAGAAGGAAAGAAAGACCTCACCTGAGGCTTGAGTATTTTTTTGGCTGCATTGGGTCTTTGTTGCTGTGCATGGGCTTTCTCTAGTTGTGGCGAGCAGGGGCTACTCTTCCTTGCAGTGCACGGGCTTCTCATTGCGGTGGCTTCTCTTGTTGCGGAGCACGGGCTCTAGGCGTGCAGGCTTCAGTAGTTGTGGCACACGGGCTTAGTAGTTGTGGCTCGCAGGCTCAGTAGTTGTGGTGCACAGGCTTAGTTGCTCCGTGGCATGTGGGATCTTCCCGGACCAGGGATCGAACCCACGTCCCCTGCATTGGCAGGCAGATTCTTAACCACTGAGCCACCAAGGAAGTCCCTTGAACCTTTACTAAGCTCCTGAATTTGGATTTGTCTGAAAACTTCATTACAAAGCACTTTGCCATACAATTTTCACAATAAACCATGTCATCAAATACTTAATTACTGAAATAATTACTACAAGTTGAAATGGTCAAAAGGTTTAAGAGTCCACTCTTTATAGGCCTGAACTTGTTTAATTTCACCCTGAAACTGTAGAAACTGCCAAGATAATGGCGGATTAATTTTCAGAGATCAAAATCTATCTACCTGGGAGTGTAAGAGGCAAGGCCCTGGGGGAAGTAAGTGATGGTCCAGTATTTCCAAGGGAAGAGAAGGGTCACGCAGTGTCCTTTGGGGTTCCTCCCGTTGCTGCCATTTCCACCACCACCATGTCATCCCCAGGGTCTCCCCAAATGCCGTCACCTCCACCCCACCTTTAATGTCCTCACCATCATCACCACCTCCGTCACCATGACTACCCCCACTGCCATTGATAAGACCACCCACTCACTTCACCCTGGTTCCCACCTTCCTCCCCCCTCCAGCAGGTCACAAAACCCACCGGATTGTCTTTCCTACAGCAGCTCTTCTCTGTTCTCCAGGAGACGCAGGACTCCCTCCCCCTTCACTCCCAGCGAGCACGTGGGAGTTGGGGTGGGTACCTCACGGCTCCAGCCAGAAGCTGTTTCATGGGCACAGTGGACGTCACTCTAACCCAGCTGCCTGGAGGAGGCCATATCTCTGAGGCTGGATGTTTTAAATTTTAAATTGCTTATTGAGCATCTGTTCTGGGCGTACCCTGGCAAGAGCAATCCCCAGAACTAGAAAAATAAATGCTTCTAGAAACTTTAGTATATTTTGCCATCTAGGAATTAGCAGTTTGGTTGGAGAGATGCTGAGAAGCAGTGAATTTATGAGTAAGAGAAAGACCAATGGTGACCGAGGGTCAGTCACTGGGCCACACGGAGGCTTTAGGAGGACAGGCACTGCCCAGGGCTGGAAGGAGGGGCTCCTGTCCAGAGGAGCTGGCCCCCAGCAGGCTCCCTGCAGGGCGCTCGGGCTGTGGGCAGTGGCCTACCATCCTTGGCGTCTTTCCCCAGTGGTTTCACTCAGATGTTTCCAGCCCTTAAAGATGAAAGGAGGGTCCCCATTTAGGTCTCATGGTTTCTTGCTTCTTCCCTTGGTCCACAGGTTATCATCATCTGCCTGGTCGTTCTGGATGCCCTCCTGGTGCTCGCCGAGCTCGTTCTGGACCTAAAGATCATCCAGCCTGACAAGAATAACTATGCCGCCAGGGTAGTGTGTCCGCAGCCCTTTAATGTGGTTCACTCTGTGGGTGGGCAGGGTGGGGCAGCACCTGCCTTGGAGTAACCAGGCCTATTTGAGGGTAGTTTGATTGGGTGCTTTCAGTCAAAGAGCAGAGAAAATGTCTTCCTTTCCCAATTATAGATACGAATTTACTACAAGCAGGAAACCTCCTCAAGTCACTTGATGGCTTGAACCTTGAGCTATCCTAGACCACTGAGCTGGAGTTTGTCACTGATTATCAAACCAGGAGCATGATTCCTTCCCATCCCCCAGAGGAAGATGAGCTGTTTTTCCTCCTGTCAACATTCTGATGTGGTCCCTGTGCTGGAGCCATTTGGGGGGGATGTGCCCACCATTTATTCCCTGATTCACAGTTCCTGCCTGAGCCCGTCCCAGACATTCACCCAAAGGGCAGTGGACACACTGAAAATGCATTGTGCGGCCCATCACCAGTAACTGGGGAGAAGGCCAGGGGCTTAAAAGCATCTCCCCACACCCTTTGAAAAAAATTCAGTGGACAATGCAAAAATGTCTTTTCAAATGGTAAAAGAGCAGGCAGAAAATATTAAACCTCCTTCCTACTCGTGGCCCCTTTCACCATGGCAGCCGTTAACGTTTTCTTCTGTGCCAACCCAAGTCCTCCCATAGATGATTATCTTTCCTCTCCCTGTTGTTTAATAGAATCAGTAATATACCTCCTATACTCACTGTCTTGTGCCTTTTTCTTTACTTTTTATTATGAAAAGTGGCAAATATACATTTTGCTGTATTTGCTTTCTTTATATATATATATGTATCCACAAACACACCCCACACCCATCTATTTTTGTCTGACCATTCAAAAGTAAGTTAGACATCACGGCACTTCGCCCCTAAATACTAAATATCCAAACTGTCCCAAATTTGGTCACTGTGAGCCTCTTCGAGCTGACTGCTCTGTCCTCTTGACATGACTCCATAGCCTTTGAGCGTTTCCTTGTTTTCTGGCCCTGGATGATGTCCCAGCTCATTCGTACTTTCCCTGCCCCAGAATGGAAAAGGTTACTTTAGTGAAGGCTAGTATTTATAAATCAAGATCTGGGAACTCTCTTCACTTACCACCTTACCATCATTTCTAGTCGATACATACGGATCAGCCTTGGTCTTTTGAACAATTGTGTAATGCTCCATGTGGAGATACCATAATGCATTTAACAAGTGCCCTAGTCTAGTGGACGTTTCTGTTGTTCTCCAAACAATGTAGAAAATCTTTTGTTCTGCAAATGATGTTGCAGTAAATATCCTTACTGTCTTTGTGCACGCGTGAGCTTTGCAGGGCCAAAGGGCATGGCGGATGTTTTCAACTGCCATTGCCCCATTGCCCTTCAGAGAGCAACGTGTGTGCTGTTCTCAGCCACAGTCCGGCCCGAGAACAGCGCCTGGTGCTGGCAGGAATTTGCGATTGGTCAAATGAATGGATTCTCTCGGTGACTGGGCAGGGGCATTCAAGGCCAGCTCGTCCGTGTGACCTGCCCCAGCCCATGACAGCCTGAGTCTACTCTGTATCTCCTTGTCCCCTTCAGGTGTTCCACTACATGAGCATTGCCATCTTGACCTTTTTTATGATGGAGATTTTCTTTAAAATATTTGTCTTCCGCTTGGAGTTCTTTCACCACAAGTTTGAAATCCTGGACGCCATCGTCGTGGTGGTTTCCTTCATCCTCGACGTTGTCCTCCTTTTCCGGGAGCATGAGTTTGAGGCTCTAGGGCTGCTGATTCTGCTCCGCCTATGGCGGGTGGCCCGGATCATCAACGGTATGTCCCCTGCGCTCCTGGGCTGGGGGGGGGGGGGCGGGGGATGGGACAGTGGGTGGAGCCTGGAAGGGGCGCAGAGGCCCTGGTCCTCCTCCTCTTGGCAACCAAGAGAAACATGGTCTGCTTTGGTGTCCCACCGTCACCTTTGTGGCTACAAACTGACACCAGGACGTGTTCTCTGAGAGGAAGTGCCTTTCTCCTTCAGACTCTCATTTCTATGATTACTGAAAGATGGTTATGGCAAGGGTTAGACTAATCCCTGATCAATCCCTGCCAGCTTGGTTCCCAAAGCACCTTTGTTTTTCATTTGGTGTTTCCTGGAGAGTGTTCTACCAAACCCCATCCCACCTTGGGAGGGGCACCTTCGGAAGGGGAGCAAGGAAGCTGAGAAATGCTGTACACTAGACTCTGCCCCCTTTGAGAAAGTCACAACACGAGTTAGCATGATGAAGGCTCTGAGAACTGTAATTGTTTTCCAAGTTGACCAGTTCAACACTTTGGGAGGAAATAACACCTATGAGCATGCTGTAGACTCTGGCTCTGGAGGACACACTTGGGGAAATACTGCTTTACCGTATTTCAGGTACAGATCCTCTTCCTCACACACTCTCTGTTGGTGCAGGGAGCCTCCATGTCAGAGAAGCCATTTGTGCTGTGGTTTTATGTGGACCTAGTGACTGGTTAGCGGTTCAGCCATCAGCGAACTAGTCAGAGTTGATCAAATGCCTGTCCTCAGACTTGCCGCATCAGAATCACCCTCGACACTTTAAGGGGAGAGTCTGGTGTGGAGCCCAGAGGGAGGTGTCCGTCTGTGAAGCACTCCCAGGTGACTGGGTGTCCAGCAGGGTTGGGAATCCCTAGACTAGTGCCCAACACGACGGGCTGTGGGTCGCTGTCAGGAGACTGACTGAGCGACAGTGCAGCCTGTTGGAAGCAGGCCCATCCCCTGCTGTGGCCGCCTGCTGTGGTGCCACCTGGCCGGGGAAAGGGCTGTGAGAGCGGCTCTGTCGGGCATGTGGGCTTTGGGGGCGGCCAGTTCAGACCTAGTGATTAAAGTAAAGCCTATTAAGAACCTTTATTTGGGTTCTGTCAAAGGAAATAATGGAGGCTTTTCAGATAATATTTTAGATGCTTATGTCGATTTTTTCATCTAATCTAACAGAAAAATACTCTCTGCAAAGGTTATGTGAGGTAGATAGACCATGACTGATTATAAATGACTCATGAAGCAGTTACTACCCAGTACTCTTACATCACACTGTTGTGAGATTTGTTCATTTTCTTTGTCTAAATGGCAGCGAGGCATATGACTGGCTATTGCCCGTTATTACACTGCTATCAAATTTAGTAGCGTGACTGAAGCAACACAAGGCTAAACCGGATTCAGTGAGACAACCAGGAACACTGTGGACCAGAGGCGGCTACTCCCAGGCCTTGTGGGCGCCACACGTGTGGGGGAAGGTCCAGACTCTGTCACTCACACTTGGAAAGGGGCAGAGCAGCCCTACTGCAGCCCAGTCTTTGAGGCCGTGTCTGCAGTGTGGTGTGGGCATTTGGGAGCCCCCCCCCCCAGCCCCCAAGCCAAGATGCAGGTCATTGTCTGACAACTGGCCACAGCTCTGGAGGCAGAAAGTTGGCAAAGTGACAGTCCCAACCCCAAGCTTGAGCGTTTCCAGGCTTGCACTTAGTGCCTTTTGAACAACTGCTGCTAAGTAGCAAGACTGTTGTGAACTGCCCCCTACTAAGGAGCTTAACCTTCATCTGGTCAGTGATTATTTTTAAGGATTTCTCACACCAGAAAAGCCAAAGAAGTATTTCACAGCTGGGTACTGAGTAGCTCAGAAATGAAAACTCTGACCCTCCTAGTTCTGATGCCTTTAAGCCATGATGACTGTTTTACTTGTCACCATTCTTCCCAGTTATACATTTGTAAGGAATACAGTTTTTTTCCCAAGGGGCTAAATTAGAGACCAGTATCATGGAGACCCTCGCAATTATTTTTCAGGGATAATTATCTCGGTTAAGACACGTTCTGAACGGCAGCTACTAAGGTTAAAACAGATAAATATACAACTGGCCACCAAGATCCAACACCTTGAATTCAGCTGCTCTGAGAAGGTAAGAAGGTGTCTGGGAAAACGCCCTCTGTGAACACAGATCGTTCCCTCCCTCCAGCACTGAGCTTCTCCAGGCCAGGCCTCTGCTCACTCAGTGCCCTTAGCCTGGAGCCCACTTCCCTCGGTCAGGCCTTCCTTGTCCTTTTGGATTCAGTTTAGGCGTTGCCTCCTTCCCTGCAGCTTTGCCAGGTCTCTCTCCTCACTGCCGTCGCTGCTGGGCCCCGGCTGACTGATTGCATGAGGAGTATGGCTTTCATTCAGCTCTGCTTCCCTGTGCGTGTCTGCGGCTCACTGTGTGACTGCCACATCCCTGGTGAGGCTCAGAAGGTAAATTCAGTTATTTGTCTGCTTTTTGTAATAACAGGAACAAGAAATTGAAAGACTTAACAAGCTATTGAGACAGCATGGACTTCTTGGTGAGGTGAACTAGAGGCATACCTGCTCCACCCACCCCAAAGGGAAGACCTGCCTCACGGGCTTGTGACGAGGAAGACAGCCGCCCCTCCTGGGGCCACGTTGGGGAGAGGTTTGCTTTGATGGCTTTGTCTCACTGCTGCCAGCTCGGATTCTGGGGGACACAGTCTTTCAGAGGCTCTATTTCTTCCTTGGTGTGACTGAGAATGTCCCATCCCATTCCCACCCCACACTGTTTAACAAATGTATCATAAACTATATTTTTCTCATGCTGAACACTTGACTCTTGCTTGAAAATGAACAACAAGCTGGACAATTACTAGCTGTATATAAAACTTAATCTCATCAAATGTACAGTTTTCACAATTCACACGTATATTAAGGAACCAGTGCATCCTTTCATATGACCACTCTGAAAGACAAAAGAGAAAAAAGAGAGCTACCTTAGCTATCAGCACATTCTAGAAAAATATTTTCTATTTCCAAGCTGTTCTAAAGAGCTAATCACAATGTCCCCCAAGGGGCTTGTTCTCAAGTACCCAGCCCCTCCTCTGCGTCCTCCAACTTTTAGCTGGCTCCACCCAGTTCTGCACCCTGACAACATTTTTCTCAATTACTGTACAATTAATGTATAAAATAAACTCTCTCCTTCCCGCAGGCCCTCCTACTGTATTCTTTCTAGGTTCAACTGCTTGGAATCACTCTGTGGCATCCTATACCGGCCCACTAGCTGGAGAGCAAGCTAGCTTCAGTGCCTGGTACAGAAGTAGCAATTAGACCCAAGACTCCACTGTAATTAACGTGACATTTGGGGGAAGATCCCCTCGTGAGGCCTTGTACTCTACTTGCATGATTTTATACCACTTGCTATTTTTGTACTCATTTTAACGGGACCTGAAAAGCCTGAACTAAAAATAATATTTTAGTATATGTGCTGCCGAAGCGAGCACTAAAAATAATATTTTAAAAAATAACTCACATTAAAGCAGGGGATGAATAAACTGGATAAACCCTCAACGCCTGCACTACTTCAAGGTCTGTTCTCTTTACGTTCTTCCCAAAGGTGCAACTTGGCTCCCGCATATGACCTATGTACTGAGAGTACTGGAAATGGCCAAGCCAGACCCCTTCTAAAGTCAAAGCAAGTAGAATGAAATTCCCAAAGGGAGAAAAGAGAGGAGGGAAGTGAGTGGAGAGGGGAAGTGTGTCGGTCTGGGGGCAACCTCAAGGGTTATACGTATAATAAAGTGGGATGTCTCCAAGGAGCCCTGGGCCCCACACGCGCTTGATTAGGTAGGTGTGGTGTAGTTTCCCTATTTAATGACTTACGTCAAACAAATGGGAAGAAGAAATTAAAGGGCAGCCTAGCATTGATGGTTGGGCGAGCTCTGAAGCCTGCCTCTGCAGGTGCAGACACATCCACAAAAGTAACCGCAGTGGAAATAAGAATTGTCCTTTTATTTCCTGAGTTGGTCTGTAATAAAAAAAAATCAGAGTGATGCAAGCCCTACCCTCCAGTGTATTCACCAGGATAACAAAGATGGGACAGCTTTCATTTCCTTCCTCACCCAACCACTGTTGGTTCATGAATCTGGTAGGTACGTGGAGGGCTAATCAGCCATTAACTCAGAGGAGAGATACAATTTTCACTCAGGTTGTCCTAACACATCGATGTCATTCACAACTCAAGACAAGAGTTTTAAAAGATCAAGTCTAAACAAGAATGTTAATGTGAATAAAACCCCTGTGTTCAGGGGAGTTTTTTCTCCAAATAAAAGATAATGACTGCTAAATTGTTTTAAGAATCCAGATTGTTTAAATTTTAATTATCTTTTTTACAAAATAAATTTCACCTATCACAGTTTTGTCTGGACTCGTGTCTTAACCTATACCTTTAAAATTAGGCCTACCTCAGGAAACGAGGATGAAATCAGATTTGCAGTTACATTGACGATTTTAGCCTGTGGGTTCAATAAGGATCCGTATTTAGTCCACTTCACTTCTATAGCCAACGCCACTGGGAGCTGGCAAGAATCCTGCCAAACAAAATGCCATTAATCAATTTGAGTATTAAACAACCTCAAGTCAAACTTAATCTGCAGTTCAGAGTTTTAATTACAAAATGTTTCACATATTACAAAATGTTCTGAACAAGAGGATGAATAGACTCTAGAAGTTCAGATAAAAACAGCTTAGAAAAAGCACATATTTTAAAGTACTCAATGCTCCAAAAATATTTTAACACCTAAAGCATAATTTTTCCATCCCTTCCCATCTCTAAAGAGGCCAGCATTACCTGGCAGCTGTGGTAACCCCAACACCCAACTGTGGAACCTCCAGGGCCTTAACAGCTCTAACTGCACCTGCCTGTTTACATCTACCTCAGAGATACTTCAGGAGCGAAGTTGGCACGGGGGGAGGGGGGAGAGGGAGAACGGTATTATTAACAGACAGAAATTAAACCTGACTGCATATCATGTTAAAATGCACTTAGAGGAAATTTAAGTGCTTCCTTGTCACTTACCTGATTTCATCAGTTGGCAATTAAGATGCTACATGGGGGTATACAGGCGGCATCTTAAGCTGTCACAGATGTTAACTCTCCCTCTGCACCGAGAGCACTGGTGCCACAATGAAGCTGCCCGAGTTCAGGCTAGACACTGGGACCTGGGCCTGAGGCCTCTGCCCAGGACCCCTGTTTGCTCAGCCCCAAGGGGAAAATGGGCAAGGGGGCCTTCCAGACCTCTTTCCTGCCTTTACAGTCTCATCAATTGGCAAATGTAATAATGTTGAAGCTGCCCAACGGGGAGATGGAGTTCCACTGGAGTATTCTACTTTTGTGTGTGAAATTTTTCCACAATAAAAAGTTTAAAAAAATACATCTCTTTAGGGCATGAAAAGCTAGCAGGCCTGCTAAATTTGGTGCCTGCCAAAAAGGCACAGGTGGAATTCCTTGGCTTAAAACTGCCTTTTAAGAAATTTGCAAGCTGAAAAATCCTTGAGAATATCCTGTTATTAGGAAAAGATGCAACACGCAGCTGGTATCAACTGAGCTTAGCAGATGCTCTCGTGCTGGCTATGCCTAGAAGGCTGGTACAAAACCCGTTCCAGGCCCTCTGAGCTCCCTGACCAGCACAGACCCCAGCAGTGCTAGTGTCTGCACTGCTGCCCCTCTCCCCTCAACCTATGTCTTCCCTTCTGAGGGATAAGTAATAACTGGATGTCTTAACCATCTCTGAGAAACTAGAAGCAATTTGCCTGGTTCACTGAGGCAGCAGAGCTGAGCCAAGACTTAGGTGAACAGCAGGGACTGAGTAACCACGGGTCCCTGCTGGGGACTCGGTGGGGAGGGCAGGATCGGAGCTAGTCCTCACCCCCATTATCCCCACGCTATAAATGTGCTAAGCAGGTAATGAGAGGCCTGAAGAAACTGTGACAAGAAAAAGCCGGGCAATTAAAGGATAAGATGGGGAGCACGCCTGCGGTGACGGGGGCTGGCCCACATTCTGACTGCTGAGACAAAAGAAAAAGGTGGGCAGAAGAACCGCACGTGATCCAGAACCTATTTGGAGGACGTCAACTTCCATTAAACTCTTCTGGGAACTTTAGAATTGAAAGCTCTGACATGTGGACTGCTTTTATAGACCAGGGAACAACGGATGGGACAGCTGTGCAGACGGAAGTCTTGTTGAAACAGTTCTGACATTTACCTATCATATCACGATGCCTAGAGAAGGCCTTACATAACACCAACAAGGAATAGGATGGTGACTGGTAGTGGTTTCCATTTATGGAGTGACCACTAGGCACCATGAATGTTACCTCATTTAACTCTCAACAAGTCCATGAGGTCAGTAATATAGCTATCAGATGAGGAAACAGAGGCTCAAACCTGTAAAACCACTGGCCAAAGGCGACAATGCTAACTAGGGGCAAAATCAGTGTTCAAGATCCAGGCTCATCTAACGACAAAGCCCAAGCTCCTACCCAGAGCCCCCCACCGCCAGCTCCCCCACTGCCTCTACCTCCCCACAGTGAGGGGCAGGTGCACGTTGGAGAGACCACTAGCATGTGGCCTTCAACTTCTCCCCCTTTACCTTCATGTGGGACGTCTGGGTGATGAAGTGGACGGGTACCCAGTCCAGCACATCCTGGGCCTGGGAATTTCCAAAAGGGGCCACATAATCTGGGAAGCCCTGGCCCTTCAGCAGGCTCTCCACCTTCTGCGCTACCAGCCTACACGCGATAGCTTTGGTCAGTCTTTTGGGAAAGGAAACAAGGTCAACCGAATGAGGTGATTGTTCAGACCTGCAGTTTTTTGTGTTTTTTTTTAAATAAGTGTCAGGGTCATATTTTATTTTGACATTTCTCTGGTACACAAAAAAGTACTAAAAAATGAGAGACAAGGTATTAGCCTTTATGTTACAACTGCGAAATGCATCACTTTAATACAGTGTTAGTACCCATAACATCTCTGATTATAGAATATCGTACCTGCAGTTTTTACAGCCCTCAACAACACGCATATTCTCTCTAGTTTCTTTTCTCACTCTCTAAAAGGGGATTTTTTGAAGTGAAAGTGTCTCTCACTTTGTGAAATCTTGGTTGGCCAGGGAGATGAATCCAAAACAATGTTTCCCAAACTGTATTCCATGGAGAGGCTCTGTACAAGAAGGGTTCCATGGCCAAAAATTTGGGAACTATTGCATACCCATGTCCCCCCTGAAGTACACTGGTGTACTGAAGACTCTGAGAAGTGCTTACTTAGTAAGGAATCATGTTTTTAACTTTAATTTGGTGTTTCCCAAACATACTGGACCACAGACTTACCCCTACTGACATGTTATGGAAATGTATCCCATGGAACCCTCTTTGAGAAATGCTAGTCTAAAGCAATCAGAATGATGTAAATGGTGAATATTGGTCTAACCAAAATAATGATGTAGATACCCTGGGGAGACATAAGGATGGGAAGTGAGCGGGTGGTGGGGTAGGGGATCAAAGGAGAAAGAGCCAAATCTTCATCCTCCACAGTGGGAGCTCAATAAATAAAAAAAGTCATAATAAAATAGATAAGCAACAAGGGCCTATTGTATAGCAAAGGGAACTATGTTCAATTGCTGTAATAACCTATAACGGAAAAGAATCTGAATCTGAAAAGAATATAACTGAATCACTTTGCTGTACACCTGAAATTATAAATCAACTATACTTGAATAAAAAAATTAAAATTAAAAATAAATAAGTCATAAAACCAAAAAAATCAAGAAGTAGCATTACGTGTGGGTTATTTAAATATTTGGGGGTAAATTTCCAAAAAATCAGCTGTAAGAGTTGCAAGTGATTGTCTCTGGGATGGGGGAAATGAAGGTAAGAACTGCTGTCTTTAGAACAAGCCATGAAGAGCTGTTTGACATTTTACATTATGTTTGATAATAAAAAGATAAATTAAAAACAGATCACATTCAGGCTGCCTCTCATTGGGTTTGTTGTGCTGAGTACATTAAAATTCAGAAATAAAGGAAGGACTTTCAGAGAACATATTTTTGCTATGAACTCAAGAGCTATGCCACCTTAGAAACAAAACATACGAAGCCTTGAGATTTTTACTCTGCCATATTTGATAAGCGCAAGGGTTGTAACACTTTCCTTTGAATCATGACAAATGGTTTACGGTTATGAGAATTAAAATTAGAAAACCAAAACTACAACATTGTAAGTTACTGTTACTGTTGCTACTACCCACTAATAATAATGCTAATGAGCCTGTCAGCTGATGTAGAGTTCTGATTAAAATGCAAAGGGTAAGAATGCTTTGTTTTCTGATCAACACAAATGGGCTCCAACAGAAGCAAGTTACTCTCTTACCTGAGTTTACAGCCAGATTGCATGTTGTAACCAAATAATACTGGGGTCCGGATCCCCGCTATTGCTAAGCAGTCTTGCTCAGCTGTGCTACGAAGAAGAGTAAGTTGTCCGTATCTGTTCGTGGTCTGCATAATCCCAGACATTCACAGAAGGTTAAGGGAGTTGCCCAGTACTAAAGCAGCTGATTCTTAAGAGATGGTGTCATATGAGTCACATGGGAGAGACCCAAATATCCCTTTCTCTAGGTCTCGGGAATTTTGACAGTTATTTCCCAGAAGAAGGCAAAAAATAGTTATAACTGTTTTCCTTGATTAGGAGATCCTCAGGAGAAAACTTCTCAGAAACAGGCCCTTCAAAATTAACTCCAAATTTTCAAAATCACTCAATTTGTTTAAGAGTCTCTGTTTAAGTATAAAATTAAATACCTCTAAATGTCTGTCAAGCTTTCTGTCTTAAGATTTTCACTGTAAGACACTGACACTCTCCTGCGCTGTACTGCTCCACCCTGTCAGGCTCCACACAGCCCTACCTGCTGTGCAGGCAGAGGCACCCACAGGAAGCTCTGGCGAGAGTCCAGCCCTCAGGACTCTCAGCAATAAGAAGTGCAGCCCACACACATGGACAGGGAAATCAAGCTTCTCTATGGTGCCAAAAGGATATCCCTTCTGAGGCTGAAATCCAGCAGCTAACGGGAGTCCCACAACATAACCAGGGTTTCCACTGAGAGGAACTGGCTTTGTATTTTGCTGAAAGACAATGCAGAAATGCCCCAAGTAATTCTCTTTTTTTTTTTTTTTTTTTTTTTTGCGGTACGCGGGCCTCTCACTGTTGTGGCCTCTCCCGTTGCGGAGCACAAGCTCCGGACGCGCAGGCTCAGCGGCCATGGCTCACGGGCCTAGCCGCTCCACGGCACGTGGGATATTCCCGGACCGGGGCACGAACCCGTGTCCCCTGCATCGGCAGGCGGACTCTCAACCACTGCGCCACCAGGGAAGCCCAGTAATTCTCATTTTAATAAGGAAATGGCAGAGAGAAAATGAAATGGTTTTCATAATGTGGGATTACCAACCAATAAAAGAATCTCTCTCCCTACTCAGAACTATAAATATATCTGCTGAGTGTAGGAGTACATCATGCTGTAAAAGAACAAGCTCACATGGAAGAGCATCTTATTCCCAAATGGAAAAGATACAAGGACTCTGGCTTGATTTCATTACAAGCTCCACAGGATACATGCAAGTCCTTTGTTCCATACAAATGGTTAGAAGTGGTAATACTTCTAATTTGATTTTTTTTTCCCCACTAAGTCATGATTTCTTTATACTTGGCAATTACATACTTATACAAAACTGATCAAACTTACCTGAATAAAATAAATTTCAAACTTTTGTTGGAATGGAACCATCGCACTGCTAACCGCTCCCAGAAGAACAAAGACATCAGCTTTTATTATCTCACCTGCATTTGTATACGTGAGGATATACTTCACCTAAAAAACAAAATGATACTTCAAATACACCTGTTTCCAATAAATTTCTGTAGCTGTATTAATAACTCAGATAAAAAAACATGTATCTAGGAGGCAAATCCTTTCCCACTTCTCCACGTGTTAAAGCTTTTCTCTCCTGTCCAATCGGATCATGGGAAGTGTTATCTCAGCATCAGCCCCAGCTGACAGACAGGGGCATCTAAGCCTTTCTGTGCCCAATTACATAAGTTCCAAATCAGCTGGTCTGAGCAGAATGTAATCAGCCTATCTGTGCAGATAAATGTGCTAAAACAACAGCAGCAGGACTTCCCTGGTGGTTCAGTGATTAAGACTCTGCACTCCCAATGCAGGGGCCCAGGTTTGATCCCTGGTCAGGGAACTACATCCTGCATGCCGCAACTAAAGGAGCCCGCATGCTGCAACTAAAAGATCCTGCATGCCACAACTAAAAGATCCCACATGCCACAATGAAGATCCTGTGTGCCGCAACTAAGACCCAGCGCAGCCAAATAAATAAATATTAAAAAAAAAAACATGGGGCTTCCCTGGTGGCACAGTGGTTGAGAATCTGCCTACCAATGCAGGGGACACGGGTTCGAGCCCTGATCTGGGAGGATCCCACATGCCGTGGAGCAACTAGGCCCATGAGCCACAACTACTGAGCCTGCACGTCTGGAGCCTGTGCTCCGCAACAAGAGAGGCCGCAATAGTGAGAGGCCCGCGCACCGCGATGAAGAGTGGCCCCCGCTTGCCACAACTAGAGAAAGCACTTGCACAGAAACAAAGACCCAACACAGCAAAAATAAATAAATTAATAAACTCCTACTCCCAACATCTAAAAAAAACCAAACAAACAAACACAACAGCAGCAACAACAAATTTTGACGTATCCTTGTAAGTTACTAGGTTTGTGGAGAAAAATTACACGATTATTTCAGAGACAAAGAAGCGACCTCTGATGAGATAGGATAAAGGGAAGTAGGAGGCCAAGACAAGAAAAGTGATACCATCGGATGGCCAGAGCCCCCTTTGGAGGGCGTCCAGTTACCCCTCAGCACCACGCAGCTTGAGTCGCCCACAAACAGAGCAAACTTTCAAAGCCAAATTGGGCGCCTACCTCAAGGATGATGTTAGTGCAGATTGTATCATGCCCAGCCTCGACAAGAACCAGCGGCCTCAATACATCAGTGTCAGTGTCTTCCAGTCGGGTTAGTGTTTTATTTAGAGATTGAATGATGATGGACTGAACAGTGATAGGGACCTGCAAAGTAAAGTCCTGGATTATTAAAGACACACCACAACAGAGGTGAATGGGTTAAAATAACGAAAAACTTGAAACACACCTCCACAGATACACTGCCAAGAAGGGAAAAGCGTGCTATAGAACAATATGCATACTAGAATTCCACACTTGCAAAAACACAGATATTTATATGTAAACACATGAATACATTCACAAAGAAAATATCTGAGAAGGATATACTCAAAATGTTAAGTGATTGCCTCTGGAAACATATTCACACAAAAACCTGTACACAAATGTTCACAGCAGCATTCTTAATAGCCCAAAACTGAAAATAACCCAGTTGTCATTCATCAACTGATGAATGGATAAATAAAATGTGGTCTATCCATACAAAAGAATATCATAAATAAAAAGAATCATCTATAAAAAGGAAAGAAGCACTAACACATGCTACAACATAGATGAATCCTGAAAACACTGTGCCAAATGAAAGAAGCCAGACACAAAGGACCACGTACTACATGATCCCATCTATAGGAAATGTCCAGAATAGGCAAATCCATAGAGACAGAAAGTAGATTAGCGGTTGCCAGGGGCTGGGGGAGAAGGTTGGGGTAGAATGAAGGGTGACTGCTAATGAGCACAGGGTTTCTTTTTGGGGTGGTGAGAATGTTCTGGAATTAGATGTTGGTGATGATTGCATAACCTTGTGAATATACCAAAAACCACTGAATTGTACACTTTAAAATGGTAAGTTTTATAGTACGTGAATTATATCCCAAACACACACACATACACACACACACACATACACACAAACTCCCATCACACCATCAAATGCACACATACACTCTCACCTCCAAACCACAGCTCCTACTGATAAACACACTCACTGTATACACGCACGTGCACATTCTTCACACAATCCCAGGGTCCATCCTCCTAAAGCCCCACAACCTCTCTGAATATATGCTTGACCCAGTTTACACACAACTTCTACACACACCCTTACACACGCACACAATGGGTGGTAGGATCATGGGTAAGAAAAACAGAGACAAACAAATTTTTAAAGCAAAATCAGGAAGCCCTGGTTAGACCAATGCTATTAAAGGACATTTTTCACTTATGGCCATTGCCAGCAGAGTGACAAAGCACCAAGCAATCCTTTAAATGGCTCAAACCTCTAGATATTTTGGCCTCTTTGTACCATGAGACAAGTCTGATGTTTGCTCTAAATGCCTGCTCTTAGAAACCACTGTTTAGGAAGGAATCTAATTTATATCTAGTTGTTCATATTGCTCTGAACTTTGCCCTCAACCATGTACTACGTTGTTTATAATTCAAAATTATTAAGTATTTAAGCTGTAATTTTATAGATAAACAAGGAGTTCTTATATACTGCTCCCATGACCATGAAGACCGGCAACTATCCTTGTAAGTCAAACCTCTAATATAAGAACGTGACGTGGTTCAGAAGCAAAGACTAGATGTCATGTGATGGAGTCGCAGGAGGGCAACACCAGTCACCACAACATCCTCTGCATAACAAGTCGCACCACTGGGTTTAAGAGTTACGCAGGGGGCTTCCCTGGTGGCGCAGTGGTTGAGAGTCCGCCTGCCGATGCAGGGGACATGGGTTCGTGCCCCGGTCCGGGAAGATTCCCACATGCCATGGAGCGGCTGGGCCTGTGAGCCATGGCCGCTGAGCCTGCGCGTCCGGAGCCTGTGCTCCGCAACGGGAGAGGCCACAACAGTGAGAGGCCCTCATACCGTAAAAAAAAAAAAAAAAAAAAAGAGTTATGCAGGGAGTCCCATGCTACCGGTTAATTAGCTCTTAAGCAAGTCATCAAAAGATAACCCTGGATTCCTTTATCTGAACATGCCCTGATTCAGCAATGATACTGTGTTCTAAGAAAGTGCACACCGTTCCATATCCTCTGATGGAGCCATTCCCATGGTGTGTGGGTGTGGCTGGCAGAAACGGAAGGGTTCAGTTGGCTTTGTAAAGACTGATGGATGAGTGTAAGTGGCAAGAGCTGCACTAGTATATCACCATCCACTGGACCAGACACAAGAATGAAAATGGTACGGCTCTTCTGGTTTCCTGAATGTCCTATTCAATCATATCCCATTCCCAAACTACCCACTGGCAAAGAAGTAAAGCATACTTAACAATGAAACTACAGGGCCATGACAATCTTTCACTGATGGTTCAATAGATATTGACAATAATTCCAAGCAATCACAATGGGCTTCCATTAATGGGGAGACTGGATCCGATTTTTATATTCCTCATCCTCTAACAGACCTTGGAAGCTGCATTTTAAAAGAATTTAAACACATCCCTGATATTAGTTGATATCCTTCGGAGCACAAGCTTTGGTGTCACACAGATCTGAGTTGGAAGTCGCAGTCTGCCACTTCCTGACTGTGTGGCCATAGGACGCAAAGAGAGAACGTGTGTGAAACTTCCAAACTCAGGGCTTGGCACACAGTAGAGCTAGTCCAATGTCACGGTTAAGAATAAGGTCTCTGGAGCCAGACAGCTTGGTTTCTTGTCCCAGCTCTGCCTCTTCCCCGCTGTGTAGCCTTGGGCAAGCTAAGTCATCTCTTTGTGACTCACATGCCAGAGTGCCAACAACAGGACCTACCTTCTAGAACCACTGGGACAACTAAAGGACTGCAGACACACATACACTTGGAACAGTGCCTGGCACATAGTACGTGCCTTTGAGTAACGTCCTATTATCCCTCACAATAGGTCTTCCCTTCTTGATTGAATCAATCCTTAGTCATTCATTCAATTAACACATAACCCACTGAGTGCCCAGTACCTACTAGGCACCATCTTAGTACCAACACTATATGGCGTACAGGGCAGTTGTCCCCACAGACAGTTCAAGCTTTGAATGCTATAATAAAGGCACTTTTTAGTGGCTGGAAGTATTTGAGAGCTAGTCTATTATATGACTTTCAAACTGGGTCCCTGGGAGCTGTAGGGTTCCTCACAGGGACCAAGAAAGGAGAAAGATGGGGAGGTCAGGCAGGTAAAGGGCTTCGGACCCCACCCCTGCTCCAACTAGGCGCTTTGTTTTTTGGGTTTTTAAAAAAATTAATCAATTTATTTTTTATTTATTTGTTTTTGGCTGCACTGGGTCTTTGTTGCTGTGCGTGGGCTTTCTCTAGTTGCGGCGAGCGGGGGCTACTCTTCGTTGCGGTGCACGGGCTTCTCACTGCAGTGGCTTCTCTTGTTGTGGAGCACGGGCTCTAGGCACGTGGGCTTCCGTAGTTGCAGCATGCAGGCTCAGTAGTTGTGGCTCACGGGCTCTAGAGTGCAGGCTCAATAGTTGTGGTGCACAGGCTTAGTTGCTCCACGGCATGTGAGATCTCCCCGGACCAGGGCTCGAACCCGTGTCCCCTGCATTGGCAGGCGGATTCTTAACCACTGCACCACCAGGGAAGCCCCAACTAGGGGCTTTGGATTCAATCCATGTTACACACTAGGGAAGGCTCTCCCTTCTTTCACTTGAAGAAGCACTATAACTGAAATAAGTTTGAAAGCACCTTCACAGATGAGGAAATCCAGGCCCACACACAGTATTGTGAAGTCCAAAGTCACACAACCATTCCTTTCCAAATGCCTACCTCAAACATGTTTGTGTCCAGAGACGTAATGAAATCAATCACAGTGGGTACTGCTGTCTGCAGTGCTTCCTGCGTGCTAGTTGCTGCACCAAGCACCAAGTCTTACATTATGTGCATTCTCCCTCGAGCCTTACATCAAGCCTCTGGAGCAGAGACCTACCATCCACTTGCAACTGGGGAGACTGAGGCATATGTCACACAAGAAAACAACAGCAAAGCTGACTTTTGAACCAAGGGCAACCAATTCCACAGGCTCTGGGAGACTACGACAAGGCCACTGCCTTGGCCTCCTTGGGGACTGTATTCACAGGCAGGCACAGGGTGCAGCCCCAAGAGTAAGAGGTAGATCCACCATACTTCTCCCTGACATATCTGCAAAGAGACCGTGGCCTCCTGACCACAGTTCTATAGGGCCCCTGAGCTGGGGCCATAAGGCTTTGAATAGAACCTACCTGCAACTCAACACTGGAAGCTACACTGAGAGTGCACACCTCCTACACAGGTGTGTACATTCACTGGGCAAAAGGTTTCTTTCTATCTTCTACACTGGACAGGCAGAATCCTGGGAGCTAGCCAGCTCTCTTGACAAGAGGCCAAGAAGATATCAAGGGATGCCCTGAAATCACAGAAGCCAATCACACCCATTGTCAGTCAAGACAGCTACGTCATTTAAACATGAACAAGTGTGCACTACAAAAACTAAGGAATTTGAAAATCTGACCCTTTTGTGATAGCAAAAGGATGGTCTACTAAGGAGTTTCCCTATTTCATTTCTGCTTGCTTTTTGGCAAATGTTTTTGTTATTGGCAGTAAGGTACCCTTCTGACCATAAGTGTATTCATTTCAAACGCTCCGAAGTAAGACAATAATTCCATTAAGAAGTACTCTTACCTTTGTTCCTGAACCAGGCACCTAGATAAAAAGAACAACAAATTTTGTTAAGTACAACAAAAAGAAGCATTTTTATTGCTTTTTCAGACCGTGGGTTAAAGGGCACATTCATCTTATTAAAGACTTCTCAAAGAGGAAAACAGAATTTCCTTAATCAAGACTTGCCACCTATATATTTTTTGTATCTGTGTCATAATAACTTTACATTTCCCTTCTATATTCATTTCCTTCTGAATGGAAGCTCAGGAGACCAGCCCAGCAGAGCTAGTCTCAGGAAGCCTCCACACTTCAGTGTAATTGTGCAGTATTTTCCATATGGTCATCAGTGACATAACACTGTAGGGAAGACATGGCTCCCATCCTCCTGGTCACTTGCGCTGCGCCTGTCCTCATCGGAAGGACACCACTGCCTGCCCAGGCAATGTCCAGTCTCCTAAGTGGCCTTCCTGCCTGTAGCCCGAGCCCTCTCGGGGCCAGGCTCCTGCCTCCCCAGCACCGCTGGAACTCTTTTCCTAAAGGGCTCCACCTCCCTTCATTCCTGTCCCCACGCTGCCAACCCCACTTCTCTAACCCCAAGATGCCCTATTAGGCTAATGGGAGCTTTGGGGAGGGGGATGAGTGGACGTGGGGCGGGGGAGCTAAACTGAAAAAGAACTGTGCCTGCACGCCTGAGGGAATGCTTCCAGGACAACTGTGAGAAGTCACACGAATTGGAAGAATTCACAGGCATAGATGGCTGACTTTGAGGAGAGAGGGAGAGGGAAAGGGCAGGGAGAGGAAAGATTCAACCTGATTCTGAAAACTGAAGCCCAGATGAATACAGGTGCCATGGACGCCCCCGTCACCACACTCCGGAAATCAGAAGGGGAAGGGGGCTTTCAAAATAATCATATAGTTTTAAATCACTGAAAAATGTCTTCTCCCCTTGCAGCCCTTCACATCACCCACCAAGCAGGCCAGTGGCCTCTCATCTATTCAGTTCAGGCTTCAGTCACCGTAACCAGGAAGAAGGGGCCTCTTCACACAGGGGCCTCTTCTTCTCCAGCAAACATATTTCCTGTCCTTTCCTGGGTGTTTATTTCATCTGCCAACCAGAAAGATAACTTTGTGGTGCTAACATGATCATTCCCGTGACAGACATTAAGATGTTTTTATAATTCTAAAGGTTTTGGTTATTAATAAAGGTCATTTTAATTCAGGAGACAGACTATTGGTTACCATCAAAATGAATGAAATCAAAAAAAAAAGGAAGCAAAATATGAGCTAACTATATAAAAATAAAAATTATTTTAAGTGATTATTTCAATATCTTTGGTATCAGTATACCAAAGAACTGGAGAAGAAAAATTCTGAGTGTCAATCATGTATTGAAATGATGCTCTACTTATATTTTAAAAGGGTACAAAGAACGGAAAATAAACCCAATGAATCAAGTTTCACTTCAAAATAATTCTTACCCTCAAAATTTTAGGGCTGCTGTAATAAGCCAGGCTCAGGGTTTCAATTTCTGTACACTGTTCCAAATTTATCCTTCTGGTGCACTTAACAGCTTGGTTAACCAGAAATGCTGGAAATCGTAGCATTCCCAAGGGAAAGGGAAAAAAATTTTTAAAACAAGAAAAATTTTAACTGTCCAACAGTAACTAAAAAATTGTAATCTAAGTAAAACTGCAAAGTTACGACACAGACATAATATGCTTAATATAGGGTTTAAAAAAATATTTTTCAAATACATAATACATTCACATGATTCAAAATTCAAAAGGCACAAAAAGATATTGAGAGAAGTCTCCCCCCAACCCTTGTCCCCCAGCAACCACCAGTTCCCTTCCCCAGAGACAGTCAGCATGAAGTTTCTTGTGTATCTTTCTGGAAATATCCTACGCAAATAAACGCATGTGTATATATATGTATGTATATATATGTATATGTATGTGTGTGTGCGTGTATAAATTTTTTTTTTTTTAGTAGTTCTTTCCCCTTTTGGAAACAAACTCACAATATATATTCTGCCCTTTGTTTTTTTCACTGAACAATGTATCTTGGAGTTCAGTCTATCTCAGTACATAAAGAGCTTCCTCCTACTCTTTTTAGGGAGAATTAGTATTCTATTATAGACATGCCATAATTTATTCAACCAGTTCCCCACTAATGGAAGCTGTCTCCAGCTTTGCTATAATAATGCTGCAATCTATTGTTTTGCATGTGGGCCAGAGTTTCTGTAGGACCAACTCCTATAAGTAGAAAAGCTAGGTCAAAGGGCATATTCATGTGCAATATTGATACATAATACCAAAGTGCTCTTCACAGAGGCCTTACCAATTTTTAGTCCCACCAGCAATATAGACAAGTGCCTACTTATCCACAGACTTAAATTTCTTTACGCTTTGCCAATCTATTAGGTGGAAACAGTATCTCAGTTTCGTTGTTTTTTTTTTTTTCTCATTAATTTTTTTGGCTGCATTGGGTCTTCGTTGCTGCCTGCAGGCTTTCTCTAGTTGCGGCGAGCAAGGGCTACTCTTCGTGAGGTGCACAGGTTTCTCATTGTGGTGGCTTCTCTTGTTGCAGAGCACAGGCTCTAGGCACGCGGGCCTCAGTAGTTTTGGCACACGGGCTCAGTAGTTGTGGCTCATGGGCTCTAGAGCGCAGGCTCAGCAGTTGTGGTGCACGGGCTTAGTTGTTCCACAGCATGTGGGATCTTCCCGGACCAGGGCTCACACCCATGTTCCCTGCATTGGCAGGCAGATTCTTAAATACTGCGCCACCAGGGAAGTCCCTCAGTTTCGTTTTAATTTACACTGTTCCTTTGTGTGAGCAAGGTTAAGCATCTATTCAATAGAACACATTTTCCTTCGTGTAGCAAGTGTTGCTTCATTAGGTCACATACTGTCATCCACGGCTTAGCAGGTTTCTGCATAGTGTGAGGCTGGCTAAGGACTGGAGAGCCAGGCCTATTGCCTTCCACTGCCAAGAGGGTTACTCCATGGAGTCTATGATGCTCCTGAAGAAGAAGCAGGACCCATGGGAGGCAGCTGCATGGGTTGTATCCCTGCTCCACCACCGCCTGAGTAAGAAACTGAATGTTTCTCAGTTTCCTCATCTAAAGAATGAAAACAACCCTCCCTTAGAGGATCATTGTAAGGATCACATGGAAAAACACATGCAAGCACTTTACACAATACCCAGCATACAGTTAATCAGTGTTAACTACTGACAAACTTTAGCTCCAGCGAGGAAAGAACTTTCCAACAGGGACCTCCTTGGTGGTCCTGTGGTTAAGACTTCATGCTCCCAATGCAGGGGGGCCCGGGTTCGATCCCCCGTCAGGGAACTAGATCCCACATGCTGCAACTAAAAGATCCTGCATGCTGCAACTAAGACCTGCTGCAGCCAAATAAATAAATATTTTTTTAAAAAAAGAACTTTCCAACAACTGAAAGAGTTAAACAACTTAATGGGCTGGTTACAAGTAGTGAGCTCCCCATCATTGCAAGTGCTCAAACAGTGACTGCATGTTGTAGAAAAGATTCTGGCACTGGGTGGGAAACTGAACTATTCAACCTTTGAGGCCTCTTTCAACTCTAAGACTCTCTGTTTCTAGTTACGAAGTCTGTTTAATTATGACTACTATAAATATAAACTAAGAACAAACTCTGTTTGCAGAGAGGAAGAAAAGTGCCCACTCTCTTACCTGCAGGGTTATTATCGGTGCACAGAGATGATGTAAGGGGAGAAGGAAATCTCAGAAATGAATGTGAAGTCTGCAAATGAACCCCATACTGCAAACAGAACAACAAACAGCTGTCAAGGTGCAACTAAGGTGTTCCTTCAACACTTACTGCACACCTACTATGTGACAGGCAGCACTGCAGGCATCGGGAACACAGGGGTGATTAAAAAACAGATGTGGTCCTTGTCCGCAGGGAGCTTACCTCTAACTAGCTGCCCCACTCTTTTCCTTTTAAGGATGTGTGTTTCTGTGTACGCATGTTACTGCATTTGCAGGCTTTTTTATTCTAGGCAATTTTATTTCTATTCCACTGGAAGGGTATGTAGGAAGCTGACACAGGTGCCAGCAAGGGGGAAACAAGCCCTGTCCTTCACCAGAGCTGGGAGTATAAATTCCTGCAATCTTTCTGGAGAGCAATCTGGTATCGGTATTTTAAATTCCCATTCACTTTGACCAAGTTAACCCGTTTATAGGAACATATCCTAAGGTTTAATCAGACAAAAATATATGTATTTAGGGACTTCCCTTGTGGTGCAATGGTTAAGAATCCACCTGCCAATGCAGGGGACACGGGTTTGATCCATGGTCCAGGAAGATCCCACATGCCACGGAGCAACTAAGCCCGTGTGCTATAACTGCTGAACCTGCACTCTAGAGCCCAAGAGCCACAACTACTGAGCCCATGTGTCCCATCTACTGAAGCCCGCACACTCCAGGGCCGTGAGCCCCAACTACTGAGCTTGCGGGCCACAACTACTGAAGCCCATGTGCCTAGAGCCCATGCTCTGCAACAAGAAAAGCTACCGCAATGAGAAGCCTGCATGCCGCGATGAAGAGTAGCCCCCGCTCGCCACAACTAGAGAAAGCCCATGCACAGCAACGGACCCAACACAGCCAAAAATATATATATATATATATATAAACCTATATAAACCTATAGGAATGTTTATTGTGGATTATTTACAATAGCAGAAACTAGAAACGAATGTCTGGTAAATAGTGGAATGACTCAATAATAAATAACGACACATCCATGGAAGGAATACTTTGTACCAGTAAAATATAGCTCCAACACTAGTTCCTTCCTATACCTCTGTTTTCCTCATCACTTAAATGGAGACAATGACACATCCTTCCCAGGGTTGTGTGCAATTATGTCTGAAAAGCTCTGCACAGTGCCTGGCACATGGGAAATTCTCAAGAAGTAGTAACTTTTATAGTGACACAGGAAGATGCATAAAATTTGCATCTTTGCAAATTTTTTTTTTTTTTTTGCAAAGAAAAAAGCACTTTGCTGCATCTTTTGAGGTGGAAAAGAAAAAATTCTGCAGAGACAAATGCAAGCTTACCACAGAATAAATGCCTCACAACCCTATGTTAGAATTCAACTACTCAAGTTTAATTTTCATGATCTTTGATCTATAAGCACACACATTAAGTTTTTTAGTTTATAATATGAATTCTGTGTCTCAGGAAAGCCCGTTTACTGGGAACAAACTGAAAAGTTAACTTACAAAGACAAGATATTTGTGACGGGATGAGTGGACTTAAGTTCCTGGCTCACCTCATATTTTGCAGTATTTGGAGCATCCGGTTTGGTTGTCAAGGAAACATCTGATTCTGCATTCGTTGAAAAACCATCTGATGTTTTCATCAATTTATCAAAATTGCTTTCATCAGGCACTTCCGGATTAATAAAGGATAATGCAGGTTTATCTGTTTTTAGAAAAAACATTTTAGATCAGTATAAAACATAACATGTATAGTATATATAACATATGTAGTATTTTGGAAACAACTTTCAGTAGCATTAAGGTTGATGTGAAGACACTAAAGTGTCTCTTTTTATATTCACTTTCCCCAAGATTTCTTGAATCTTATTAAATAAATAGGGTTTTCTCTATTGTGGAAGCAATGGTTTCTAAAGCCTACAGGTAAAGAGCACAAGAGAAACCAATAATAATCAATCTCTTTCTCTGGCCCATGGACTGAGGCATCTGCTGCATAAACCTCTAAGGGACAACTCTCTCCAGATGGCTATGGGAATGAAAGACCCTGTTTCTACCCTCACACAGCCACCTCCAAAGCCCAGGAGGATAATGTGCCCTGTACATAAGAGGTGGGAAGAGGAGGGAACAGGCTGGTCTGTTCACTGGGCCTGTTATGTCAGAGAACATGACAATGACTGACCAGTCATTACCTCAGATTACAAATCACAGAGCAATCGCCTAAATGTTCAGGTGCAAAGGAACAAAATATAAAGACACTCTGAAAAGACGATAAAGTTAGATAAAACCATAAATGTGTCTCTGATCTTTGATATCTTGATAACATTTTACACTCACATGTACTTTGGAACTAGACACCTAACTGAGCTAAATGCTCAGATAAAAATAAAGATCCTGGGGGGGACCTTGAAGATGGCGGAAGAGTAAGACGCGGAGATCACCTTCCTCCCCACAGATACACCAGAAATACATCTACACGTGGAACAACTCCTACAGAACACCTACTGAACGCTGGCAGAAGACCTCAGACCTCCCAAAAGCAGAAACTAACACACCACTGTAGAGCAATTATACTCCAATAAAGATGTTAAAAAAATAAAAAAATAAAATAAAATAAATAAATAAAGATCCTGGGGCTTCCCTGGTGGCGCAGTGGTCGAGAGTCCGCCTGCCGATGCAGGGGACACAGGTTTGTGCCCCAGTCCGGGAAGATCCCACATGCCGTGGAGCGGCTAGGCCTGTGAGCCACGGCCGCTGAGCCTGCGTGTCCGGAGCCTGTGCTCCGCAACGGGAGAGGCCACAACAGTGAGAGGCCTGCATACCGCAAAAAAAAAATAAAGAAATAAAAAAATAAAGATCCTGTTTTCATGCAAATATTCTTAGTAAAACTAAAAGAGAAAAAGGGAACCTGAAACCAAAGCTGAACCTGATTCTCAACTATTAAATCAGGAGGAAATAAAGTAAAACACACACACACACATACATACACACACACACACACCCCCCCCTAAATAAATCTAGATTCCTATGCATGTTTACATATTATAAACACCTTTGAAATAAAGTATGAGATTTCAAAAGATAACTACACAAGCACAATTAAAGAAAACGTGCATGGCCACAGGTTTATAAAGTTACTTGCAGTTGTCTGTGGAATGGCCTCAAGATAAACTCTAGCCAAACCACAGAATAACTGCTTTAAATCTAACAATGGGACATTTTTCCATAAAAGAATTTTTAAAAGAAAAAAATTTTCAGAGTTTCACAAAGTATATCACCATCAAATACTTACAGTTTGTAATGTGAATGCAGAAAATAGATGGATTGATTTGGTTAACAAGTTTAAATACTCTCTGAGGTGGGTCTGCTGTAAAATTCAATGAATAGATGGCTGCTTTTTGACTACAAAACTGACTATCACCCCTGAAAATTAAAAAAATAATAAGACAAAGTTTTAAGGCAAATGCACACAATCTTAGCAAGATTATTTTAAAACTGTCAGATGCTTGCACTATACTATGTTAACAACTACATGGAGGATATTTATGAAAGTGCGATGTTAGAATTGAATCCACTTTTATTTAGTTTATTCAGTGTTAAATTGTTTGGCATTTTAAACTTCTTCCTCTAACAGTGAAAATATGAAGACAACTAGAATCACCTTTAAGAAAATCTTGTCAAGTATGGAATATAGATCAGAGTATAATTTTGATGTAAATGAACCTTGCAAACTCTGACAGAATCAATTACGTAAAATTTTGCAGAACTTCAGATTGTTTATAAGTACTCAGAATGGATCCAAAATTCCTAATCTTTAGAATAAAGCTGTCTTCACAAAGGATTGTGAGAATGAGAAAATGTAACGTCATCTGGAAGTTTCGGGGCTTAGAAGTTACAGTATAGATAAGTCTTCAACCAATCCCAGACTTAACAAACCCTAATCTATTTGATACTGATAGATATGGCATAGAGATATAACAAAAATGAGATATTACATACTGCTTTAAGGCTTTTTTTCACTTAATATATAGTGCCCAATATTTCCCATATCAAATATGTTTTTGTATTATTATACTAAATAGCTTCATTTATACCAATTTATTAAGATACTCCCAATTTTTTTAACCAATCCTCTACTGTTGATCTAGGCTGTTTCTAATTTTCCCCGATTATATATAATGCTGTAATGACATCCTTGTACATACATTTTTATTAATATCGCCATTTATTTCCTTAGGCCATATCTCCTGAAGTGGAATTGCTGGGTCAAAAGGTAGGTACGCGTAATTTAAGGCTTCTGGGACATACTGCCAAATCGCCTTCCAGAAAGGCAAGATGCATCCTTACCAACACTGTAATAATAAGAGCGCGTATTTCCTGTACTCTTGCCAAGATTGGATATTATCATTCAGTTTTTACCCTTTGCCAATTTCATGGGCAAAAGCCTGTTATCTCATTGTTTAAATTTGAATTTTCTCTTTTACTAGTGAGGTTAAATATTTTTCCATATAGTTTCTGCTTACTGGTATTTATTCTTCAGTAAGTTGACCATTTTTTATTAGAACGTTTGTCTTCTCATTGACTTATAATAACCCATATATATATATATATATATATATTTTTTTTTTTTTGGCTGCGTTGGGTCTTCGTTGCTGCATGTGGGCTTTCTCTACTTGTGGCGAGCAGGGGCTACCCTTCGTTGCGGTGCACGGGCTTCTCATTGCAGTGGCTTCTCTTGTTGCCGAGCATGGGCTCTAGGTGCGTGGGCTTCAGTAGTTGCAGCACGCGGGCTCAGTAGTTGTGGCTCGCGGGCTCTAGAGTGCAGGCTCAGTAGTTGTGGCGCAAGGGCTTAGCTGTTCCGTGGCATGTGGGATCTTCCTGGACCAGGGATTGAACCTGTGTCCCCTGCATTGGCAGGCGGATTCTTATCCACTGTGCCACCAGGGAAGTACCTGATTTTTTTTAAAAATAATGAAGTTGTCAATCTTTTCTTTTATAGTTTGCCTTTGGGTTTATGCTTAAAAGACATTCCCTAACCCAAGATTAATAAATGTTCACCTATATTTTTCATTTGCTCATTAATTTTTTTTAACGTTTCTATCTCTTGGTAATTTACTTCGATGTAATGCTATGAAGCAGGAACCTAACGTTTTTTGTTTTTAAATAATCATCCTACATCATTTAGGATGTAAATCCTACATCATGATCCAACCTTTACTCCACAGAGATGAAATACCATATTTATATTAAATACATAAGTAGAAAAAAACATAATACTTTTTTAAAAAGTGGGCTGGTGTAAAATCAGTACACACAACTGATTTTTGGCCTTTCTATTCTCTTCCAATGACCTACTAATCTGTCTTGAATTAATACACATTATTTTCATTATTATAGTGTTACAACTGTTTTAAACCTAGAAGTTTGCTCTTCTTATTCAATAACGTCTTGGCTGTTCTGTTTATTCTTCCAGATGAATTTTAGAATCATTTTGACACATTATCCCTCTCCCATCTGACTAGAATTACATTATAATAAATTGAAATGTATAAGTAATGATTCTTCCCATCCCACTACACAGACCGTATCTCTCCAGTTATTCAAATGTTTTATGTCTCACTATATTTTGAAGTTTTTCTTCACAAAAATTCTGAATAGTTAAGTTTAATTCTAACTATGTTAAATTTCTATTGGTGTTATGAATAGAATCCATTTCCATTATATTTTTTGAATGTTTATTGATGGGGTATTGATTTATTTTGTAACTGGCCTCTTTTCCAAATGCTCTGTATAGTTCTAATGGTATATCAGTTGTTATTGTAGGCATAAAGAATATTTTTGAAAAACTGTGAGTAGTATTAATAAGAAAAGATCCAGCACTGAAAAATCTACGAGTCCTACTGGGCCTTAAAGGATGAGTAGGAATCAGACAGAAAGGGAATGGGACACTAATCCAAGTACAAGAATGACATTGGCCAAGGATGGGTAATGTACTGATGGTATTTGGAAAACAGAGTACCAAAGGTGGGCTGGATGGTGGATACCAAATGGGGTTAGTAGGAAATAAGATCTGAAAGAGGCTGGGATGGATATGAATCCAGGTTATGGATTCTGTAGGTAATGAGAGTTTTTGAAGGTTCTTTAGCAAGTGAGTGATAAGTCGAGGCGTGAGCTTATGAAGAGGAAGAAAGTAGGAATGGATAAATATGAGGGCAATCGTAAAAGACAACTCAGCAGAATGGGACTCTTCACCCCTCCCCTTCGAGTCAGGCAGCTCTCCAATCCTGTGCAGTGAATCAGTATCACATCCGTACATTTCTCTTTAGTCCCACTATCACAACCTTCAGGGGTAAAAGAGAGGGCACCTATTAATCCTCATCTGTAATAGCTTCCTACTTGGTTCCCTGTTACCAGGCCTGGGCCCTGTGATCTACTGTCCATGCTGCTGCTAAATTTATTAAGTTGGGTATCTAATCACCTCACTTCCCGGCCCCCTGAAGAATTCAGGAAAAATCCAAACCCCTCAGCATACACACAAAGCCCCTCAGAATTTGACCCCTGCCACACTCCTCTGGCTCCACCCTTCCCTAGCCATGCTGAGTTACCTGCAGTTAAGGCAACAGGCTGTATTCCTTCACCCCTATGCAGCTCCCTTGGCCTGGAATGCCCTTCCTGATTCCACGCTGGCCAACTTCTACTTGTTCTTCAGAACCCAGCTCAGTTATTTTCTAGAAAGACCTCCCTACTCCCACTCTCTGGGTTAGATGCCACTCCTCTGAGTTCTCCTAGTGTCTGGGGCAGAAACTGCCATCCACTCATCTGTCTCCCTTATTCATGAGCTCTTTGAAGGCAAGACCATGTCTAACTCATCTTTAAATCCCTGGTACTGGCACACAGGAGGGCTCAGGAAAGGCATGGTGAGATGTGAAAGACGGCTTTAGATGTGAGAAGGCAAGGAAGAGACAGGAGCCAGGGTAGCCTCCAGGTTTCTGGCCTGGATTTCTGCCTGGGTAGAGAAAGTCAAAAGGGGATACTTGAGGGTCAGTTAGGGGTGGAGGGGAGAAATTCATTCATCCATTTAACTCATTTTTAATGAGGTCCAACTATGTGGCAGGAGCTGTGCTAGGCACTACTGGTAAATGGTATATAAAAGATAATTCTTACTCTCAAGAAGCTTACATCTAATGAGGAAAACAGACATTAATCCAATAATCTTAACAATAAATTTACAAGTTATTGGACGATAGGACTAGCTGATGACAGTTCAGCAAATGTAAATAAACTTTTTATGAGTTGGAATCTACATAACAAGAACACACAACTAATTAGAACTATTAGTTTTGATTTCAGTATTTCTACACTCCATATTCAGGAGAAAGTCACAAGCAAAACTAACTCAAAAAATTCTGAGGTCCTCTCCTGAGGGCACTACAAATTCAGCTCTAACTTCTAAACCATGAGGTCCACAAACCACACCTAATTTTGTAAATAAGTTTTACTGAAACATAGTCATGCCCATTCATTTACGTATTGCCAATGCTGCTTTTGCTCAACAATGGCAGAGTTGAGAAGTTGCAGCAGAGACCATTATGGCCTGCAAAGCTTAAAGTATTTATTATGTGGCCTTTTACAGAAAAAAGCTGGCTGACCCCCATTCTAAATAGTCTATATCTAAAATTACAATACTGGCTAATTTTTTTTAAACAATTACATTCTAAATAATGATCTCAGATTGGAGCAGATACCTCACTCTCAGGCTCCTGGTACTTACTAAGACAGGAAAACAGAATGATTTTCAACAAAGACTGAACTACAATATAGTCCAGCTAGACAGAAAAATAATCTGACTAGGGTTTCCCTGGTGGCGCAGTGGTTGAGAGTCCACCTGCCGATGCAGGGGACACGGGTTCATGCCCCGGTCCGGGAAGATCCCACATGCCGCGGAGCGGCTAGGCCTGTGCGCCATGGCCACTGAGCCTGCGCGTCCGGAGCTTGTGCTCCGCAACGGGAGAGGCCACAACAGTGAGAGGCCCACGTACCACAAAAAAAAATAAAAATAAAAAAAAATAATCTGACTACAACACCCCATGCTCCAAGCATTTTTACAATATCAGAAGTAGATTCAGGGCTTCCCTGGTGGCTCAGTGGTTGAGAGTCTGCCTGCCAAGGCAGGGGACACGGGTTCGAGCCCTGGCCGGGGGGGGATCCTACATGCCGTGGAGCAACTAAGCTTGTGCTCCACAACTACTGAGCCTGAGCTCTAGAGCCTGCAAGCCACAACTACTGAGTCCACATGCCACAGCTGCTGAGGCCCGCGTGCCTGGAGCCTGTGCTCCGCAACAAGAGAAGCCACGACAATGAGAGGCCCGTGCACTGCAGCGAGGGGTGGCCCCCGCTCACCGCAACTAGAGAAAGCCCGCACCGCAGCAACAAAGACCCAACATGGCCAAAAATAAATTAATTAATTAATTTTAAAAAAAAAGAAGTAGATTCAATTTCCCATTGGGCAATAAAATTTCCCATGGGAAAAACACATCACACTTCCAAAAAGCATTCAACCTATCAAGTTTCAATCGCTAAAACTTGATACAAGACTAAATGTAAATTAGCTATCTCTGAATAATAAACTGGTCCCATCCTGAATAAATTAACCTCTCCTAAGTGCTGCTATTTTATCTGAATTATGAGAAGCAGATAAATCAGAAGAGATTATTTCTTTACCTTATAATCAACTGGGAATGTCGTTTTCCATTATTCTCCTAGACAATGTGAACTGTGAGAATTCCTGATAGATTCGTCCATCAGAAAAGTATAAACAAAGCTTTCCTATCGATTTAATTTTTTGTTCCAAGTATTATGTCTACAACAAAAGCTGTAAAATTAAACTGTACTTTTCACCCTAGGCTATACATGAGACTAATTCACAGATACAAAAATGTGACACCTTATCTGTTTACAAATCACAGTGAAACGTAATTCAGTATCTGAACACAGAGATTTCATTATACCCTTTGTAAAAAGTACACTCTCTCTTCTCTTTTGCCTGAGCTATCATCTGGCTGGATGCAAATAAGGGATAGACACTCTTGTACATATTGGTTTGGACAGCATGACTTCTGAATGATGCAAAATTCAGAAAATCAGGTTTGCGTTTTTCAGCCTGGGGGATTTTTCACTTTCTGTCCCAAAATTTTATAATCTTGGTCCAATTTTATCAAAGCTGCATGTGTCACAAACTTACATGACAACTGGGATTGAGCAGGCAGAAAAGACACTGAAATCCACGGAGCTGCAATCAGGATCACAACAGCAGTTGACATCACACAGTGCTGGAGACAAGTCACAGACACACAGAGCAGCAACTACAGAAACAAGAGAGGTGGGGTGCAGGACGTCACAATCAGCAGGTAGTGACTGCCCCCCTGCCACTGCAAGGTACCAAAAATCCATCTCATACAGAAGGTCCATTTTACTTTTCCTATTGCACTTTGGGGGAAATTTGCGAAGTGAAAATAAGTCAGTTTGAGCACTCCTCCATCCAAGGTTTCCCCAAAGTGGATAATCATCTGACTCACCTGGAAAGTTCTGTTTGTATTCTACCTAGAAAGACTCTGATTTGGTAAGCTATGAAACCAGACACCTGTTTTTCAAAAACTTTCCAGGTGATGCTGATAATTAAAACAGGTTTAAGAACCACCACAGTAAATCGATTGCCTGACCAAAAGAACCACCAGTTTAACACTGCAGACTCCTGAGCCCCTCCTCCAGAGATTCCAATTCAGAGGAAGGGTCCACTTAAGGCTGCCAAGAATCAGGGTTCTCTATCTTGTTCCTCTCCTCAGACGTCAACTGCAGCTTTGAAGCTGAGCCCACATTCACAGGCTATTGGCCAAGAATCAAACTGGCTCAAGTTCTTTGTACTTGGGATCCTAGAAATATCTTTCATAATTCAGACAATAAAAGCATGGGAAGAGGTAGGAAGCCCCACTTAGCAAATTTTAATTTTTACTAATGATGACTACCTGGATTTTTAATTCCCTATTTTAGTCTGTCAAACAGGGGGGCAAAAAACTTTTAAAGAGATAGCAGAGCATGAGAATGATAAATACGGAACTCATGGTAGTTTAATTACTGCTGGAAGGGAGGGAATAATATCAGTGCTTCAATCTTACCTGTAATGTTTTTTCTTTTTTTGAAAAAGGATTTCATGCACAAACAAATTTAAAAAAGGGATCTCAAGCAAATGTTGGTAGACAATACATACAACATTCTTATTTGCATTTATGAATTATTTTACAATGTTTCCCTCTAGCCAAGGACTCCTCTGTGTGCTTAGAAGTGTTGAGGCACCCTGCCTTATGTGTTCAAAATTAATGTTGATTTGTTTTACAAAACTTAACGCCTTTGTAAGTAGGTAGCTATAAGACTACTAGGGACAAAGCAATAGTGTTTAATAACTTTACTTAGGAAAAAAAAAGGTCTCTATCCATGTGAGTATACTTAATCAGCCAACAAGTATCTGTTGAGCACTCCCAGGGTCTAAGTAGCACTCAGCTGCTCTTCCAAGCCTCTTCACGTCTACAGGGTACTAATGAACAGAGCTCACATTCAAGATGAAAGTTATCATCCTTCTCTTCCACCTGTAACCCATTCTGCAAACGGCTGCCCAGTTCTCCACTCCCAGTCAGTCTCCTGCTACAACACGTACCCAGGGTGTGACCTAAAATCAGGCAAGTAATTCACTAACATGAAAAATGGGAATAACCCAACATCCTAAGGTTGTTATAAGGATTAAATGAGATACATCACAGATGAAATGCTTAGCACAGGGGCTGCTACACAGTAAGCAGTTAATAAATGCCAGCTGTCATTTATTATCATTACTTGCACAGGTCTAAACAGAGGCCCTTTAAAAAGACGAAGGAAAGTGTAAATTCACCCTCCCATTTTGGAAAAACAGCCCTGAACACCTATTAATGATGGTTCATGAACAGCTTCATTTTGGGGAGAAAGTGCATTAACAGATGAAATATTTACATGGATAAAAGACAACTCAGTCCAAAAAATCTTAGAGAATTTCAGATATTGAATACTCTGCTGTATTCTGTCCCAATTTATCACTTAACTTCCCTAATTCATCAAATAAATAGTTTTGATATAAAACAAAGCTTTTTTTTATATTGAAATAGCAAATATATTTCTCTGTACTTTTTCTCAGGACTACTCATAATTTATAAAGGAGAAATAATGGTTCAGTAACTGAAGTCCTAGAGTTCAGAATGTCAGCCAATGATGACTTTTCTATCTACTAATACTGAACCTTACTCAATTTAAGAAAAGATCTTTTTCTCTTAAGAAGGGATAAAAAATACTGCATACCTATTGGAGTTACAGTCAGAGGGCTTAAAAGGGATTTTTTTGAGATCACAAACCCCTTTGACAAACTACTCACTGCTATGAACTCTCACCCCAGAAAAATGCATATTCACAAAAGTTTGCACTCTATCTTGGAGTCACAGCTATCCCCTGAAGTCATCCATGTCGAATCAGATTACTAAATAGTCACCAAATGTGTGACTCAAGGATTAGATCACTTTCTGAGAAATATGTCAATTATCCCTAAAGATGAATCTTGAGAAGTGGATATAACCCCTCACCCCATAACTTCCCACCTCCAACTCAACACAGGAGGAATCCTGGGTTCTTATAATTCAAGTCAACAGACAGGGGCCTTGACCTAGTCACTTTCAGTAAACTAGACTTTTTGCGTCTCTTTTTGATAAGTGAAAAGTTCAATGTATCCTATGCACTTAATTCCCACAACTGTCTACAAACTTTCGATTTAATTTCGTGTTCAGCTGCAAAGCTGCAAGCAAGTATTCATTCATTATCACCTTTAGCGTTAATGTTGTCCAAGACCACTGCAAGTACTTTCAAAGCTTTTTATATTGTCCCACTTGGGCTCTCTGAGCCTCGGTTTTCTCATCTGTCTGACAGTGAACAATAACATCTACCTCTAACGGTTGTTGAGAGAATTAATGCCTATGAAACACTTAGCAATGCCTGCACACAAGTGGTCAATAAACGTTTACTATCATTATTATTACATCCTCACCCGGGCTACCACCCCCCGCAGTCTGGATCACTGTAGATCCCCAGGAATTGGCACTTGGTACCCACCGTCCGTGACCGGGGTGGGCCTGGGGTCGGAGGAGGGCCTGGGAGCTCTGGGGGTTTCATGGGGCCTAGGAGATACAGCAGGTCGGAAAGTCGTCGGGGCTGGCTTCGTGGAGCTCAGGGCCTCCGTCGTCACCACCGGGGTGTCCCCGGCCTGGGCGCTCACGGAGGCCCAGCAGTCCACGAGCAAGAGCAGGAGCGGCGGGAGATCCCGCAGCCCCATCACCAAGCGGAAACCCGCGCAGCTAGCAGCCAAGGACCGCGCGCTACCTGGCAACCGCGGCGGCTGGGTGCGGGGCATCACGGGAAGGGTCGCGAGAGGACGCGAGAGGCTGGGGGCGGAGGGCGGGGCCTGGGCGAGGCGGGCGGAGGGCGGAGGGCGGAGGGCGGGGCGGGGGCGGGGCGGGGCGGGGCCGGCACAAGAGGCGGGGATGGGGGCGGGGGAGAGGGGCGGGACTGTGGAACGCGGGCCCCGGGCAGTGTGAAGCCAGTGGACACCTGGGGCTTGTGAATCCCGCATGTGGTTTCCAAGCGGACTGCGGTACTTGTTTAAAAAATGCGGATTTCCAGGTTCCGCCTCAGGGGATTCTGAATCAATAAGCCTAGGGCAGGGTCCAAGGATCAATATTTTTAACAAATGTCCTAATGCAACCAGTGGGGGGGACAGAAATTTGGGGACCCACTCTCCTAAAGCTACTAAATAGGGCTTTTTGAAGGAGCAGAGATCACATCACTATCCTTGAATTTTCTCTGTCTCACACCTGTCGACACTTTCTTTGCCGTTTTTGTTTTAGCCCACTTAGGCTCTCTGAGCCTCGGTTTTCTCATCTGTATGACAGGGATAGTAACTACCTCTAGGGCTTGTATCCCAGGAAGTCGCCAGATAACTTCTGTTCACTGTGTTGTGATAAGGGGGACAGATGAAAACTTAATAACTCTTTCTACAGACAAAAAAAATTGACAAAAATTAAATAGAATGATTTATAGGTGTTAAAAGGAAAAAACAAGGCAAATCTACTGTAACTCTACAAAATGAATTGAAGACCACAAGACTCAGGGAAGCCCCTCAGTTCTAAGCTGCCATATTTATAGAAGTATTCCAGCCCAGGTATGTTGGCTATATCTTTGATACTTAATCTCCTTACAATTCAGAAGTGAATGTCAAAATACTTAAACGTATCATGGTAATTATTCAGGAAACACATTTTTCCAATTTGGAAGAATGCCAAGGGAATTCCCTGTTGGTCCAGTGGTTAGGACTTGGCGCTTTCACTGCTGGGGGCCTGGGTTCCATCCCTGGGGAGCTAAGATCCCACAAGCCACGGTGCAGCCAAAACTAAATAAATAAATTAATTAAAATTAAAAAAAAGAAGAATGCCAAAACAGTATATATACCTAGTTTATTAAATTTATACAGCAAAGCTAAATCATCAAAATGACATATTTAGCACCTTCCTATGGCATTCCAGAGAAAGTGTATAAAATATAATTGGATCAAATGTGTAATACAGATATTTCCAATTCTTTTCTACAGAGGATTGTTTTAACATCCACCTGAAATTCTGGACCACTTTTAATAATGCTTGTATGTAACGCTTTCCTTTAAAAAAAAAACTATTATTTTCCAAACCTTCATCTCACAACTTCTAAATCCAGGATGACTTGTTTTTCAATCTTCTCTTTACTTCCAGGCCTCTACTTTCTTTTCTATACCTTAGTATCTGTCAATCATGTTGTCCTATTTTCTGTTTTGAAATTTTAGGCTGTTGGATTAAATTTTGATAAAGTGACCGTCAGTTCTAACATTTTCGAGTTTATGGTTTGGGAAATAATCTCACCACCCATTTTGGTTCAATCTCAAACACTCCGTAGGTGGCCCAAAAGTAATTTTATGACATTTTATACAGTCAAGATGAGGGCTGCATCAGCTCAGATCCATTTTGCAAACCTTGGGAACATTGAAACTTTTCATTTCACAGCCGACTCCTTTCTGCCAGGTTTTTTTTTCATCTTTCAACCCAAAGGATCCTTTCTCTCTTCCTTGTCCCCCGGCCTTGGCAGATTCCCTCATTAAGATGGAAGGACACAAAGAATGGCCAAGATCTATTTCCATATTTTGTCCAAAACTGCAGCATTTGCGTTGTGCGTAAATGTTTGTGATCTAAAATGTCCATCTGTTTCTCTAGGATTATTGGCATTCTCAATTCCTTATAGCCTGTGCCAACGTTGGGAGGAATCAAGGCAATTTCAGCTTTTTGGAATTCTGCACTTGGAAGCTGCCGCACGTGAGGAGCCTGAAAAACCAAAGACAGGAGTAGCTGGGTGGAAAAATAGCTGAGTCTGACTTCATATAGCAGTGATACCCCTCTGTCTTGGTCTTTGGTGTGGTTTGGGGTGAGTTGACTATTATTGTTGTTATTATTATTGCTAAAGTCGTGGCTTCTAATCTGTCTAAAACTAAGTATGCAGTTTTGCCTATGATTAAGTATATACACCCATCTTTATACATCTGAGCCAAATATTTTACAAATAGGGAGGCAGAATCATTAGGCTTTATAAAGGGATTTCTTAGAACGACAGGAGATGAAGCCTGTGTGAGGAGAAAGGACTGACTCTATTGTTTTGACTGAAGTGAACTGTCGAGTAATTCATTTCTAAATCAACACCCAGAAGAAAATAATCCCCAGCTTCTCTCCTCCTTGCATTTCCCACATGCCTAGTCAACCACCAGATACTATTCTTGTTCTTCAAATGTTTTCTGAAACATTATGGGGGCAGAAGGGCTATTTGAGCAGACTTCACATTCTTGAAAGGTCTCAAATTTACAAGTTTGACCTTTTCTGAAAGTGAAGTAATAAATACAGTCACAGCCATGCATTGACAAGAATGAAACAATTCTTTGTTTACCAGACAACTTTAAACTTGCATCCTATTATTGGACCATACTGAAGTTTGAATAAACTAATCAGCTTTTTAAAAATTAATTAATTAATGTATTTATTTACTTTTATTTTTGGCTGCGTTAGGGTCTTCGTTGCTGCATGCGGGCTTTCTCTAGTTGTGGTGAGCGGGGGCTACTCTTCATTGCGGTGGTGCGCCGGCTTCTCGTTGCGGTGGCTTCCCTTGTTGCGGAGCACTGGCTCTAAGCACGCGGGCTTCAGTAGTTGTGGCACGCAGGCTCTGTAGTTGTGGCTCGCAGGCTCTAGAGCACAGGCTCAGTAGTTGTGGCGCACGGGCTTGGTTGCTCCGCGGCATCTGGGATCCTCCCGGACCAGGGCTCAAACCCATGTCCCCTGCATCGGCAGGGGGATTCTTAACCACTGTGCCACCAGGGAAGTCCCAACTAATTGGCTTCTTAAGAACAACTTTAAAGGGCTTCCCTGGTGGCACAGTGGTTGAGAGTCCGCATGCCGATCAGGGTACACGGGTTCGTGCCCCGGTGCAGGAGGATCCCACATGCCGCGGAGCAGCTGGGCCCGCGAGCTATGGCCGCTGAGCCTGCGTGTCCGGAGTCTGTGCTCCGCAACGGGAAAGGCCACAGCGGTGAGAGGCCCGCGTACCGCAAAAAAAAAAAATTTTTTCAGATTGAAACATTTCAATCACAATAAAAGGTACAAAAAAGACCACTGTACACTGCACCGAGATCATTCAGATTTCACATTTTTCCACATTTACTCCACATTTCTTTTTAGTCGGTTTTATTGAGGGATAATTTATATACAGTATAAATTTTTGCATACAGTTTTTTATATACAGGTTTTCTCATGCACCAATGTACAGTTTTTTTGGTATACAGTTTTATGATTTTAACTAACACATACAGTCATATAACCACAACCATAATCAAGATACAGAACAATTTTACCACGCAGAAAATTCCCCTCATGCTCCTTTATAGTCAGCCCCTCCTACTGTCCCAGCCCTGTAAGACATTGACCTGCTTATTTTCTGTCCCTGTGATTTTCCCTTTTCCAGAATGTCACATGGATGGAATCATACAGTATGTAGCCTTTTGAGCCTGGCTTCTTTCACTTAACCTAATGCCTTTGAGATTTATCCACATTGCATGTATCAACAGTCTGTTTCTTTTATTATTATTATTTATTTTTAAGAGCTCAGCTTTTTATTGACCGTGTTACTAAAGATGTTTAGTCAAAAAGACCAAAGCCCATGTCATCATCGGACTCTTCAGATTCTTCTTTCTTTGCTTCTACTTTCTTCTCAGCTGCGGCAGCAGTGGTGGAGGGGGCAGGATCTCATGCTGGGGCAGCACCAGCTGCTGGGGCAGGTCCACCAGCCCCCACGCTGCAGATGAGGCTCCCAATGTTGACATTGGCCAAAGCCTTTGCAAACAAGCCTGGCCAGAAAGGTTCAACATTTACACCAGTGCTTTAATGAGGGCATTGATCTTATCCTGGGTGACCATCACCTTATTGTCGTGCAGGATGAGGCCGAGTAGATGCAGGTGAGCCCTGAGACGGAGGCCATGGTACGGGCCAGTGCTAGGCAGGGACTCGTCACCAGATGAAGTGAGGGCCTCACCCCAAGGCAGCCTTAGCTTCCTTGGAAGGACCGAGCACCTTAGCGGCAGCTGAGGAAAGGGGTGTTTCTTTTATTACTTTTATTATTATTATTATTGTAAAAAAACCCACATACCATTAAACACCATCGTAATCATTTTTAAGTATACAGGTCAGCAGTGTTAAGTGTTTTCACATTGTTGTGCAACAGATCTCTAGAACATACATCCAGAGGAGTGTGGGGTGATGTTTCATTGTGGTTTTGATTTGCATTTCTCTAATAATTAGTGATATCAAGTATCTTTTCCTGTGCCTATTGGCGATTTGTATATCTTCATTGGAGAAATGTCTAGTCAGGTTTTTTGCCCAATTTTTAATTGGGTTTTTGTTACTGTTTTTGAGATGTAGAAGTTCCTTATATATTCTAGATATTAACTCCTCATCAAATATGTGATTTGCAATTATTTTTCTCCCATTCCATAGGTTGCCTTTTCACTCTGGTGATTGTTTCTTTTGACACACAGAAGTTTTTAAGTTTGATGTAGTCCCACTGTTGCCTGTGCTTTTGGTGTTATATCCAAGAAATCATTGCCAAATCCAATGTCCTGAAACTTTTCTCCTATGTTTTCTGCTAGGAATTTAATAGTTTCAATCTATTTTGAGTTAATATTTGTATTTGGCATAAGGTAAGGGTCTAATTTCATTATTTTGCATGTGGATATCCAGTTTTCCCAACACCATTTGTTGAAGAGACGGTCCTTTCCCCCTTATATAGTCCTAGCACCACTGTTAAAAAATAATTTGGCCATATATGCAAGAGTTTCTTTCAATCCACTCCTTTCTATTGCTGACAAGTATTCCATAATGGATATACCACCATTTCTTCATTCATTCACAAGTTGAAGGAATTTAAGTTTTTCCAGTTTTTGGCAATTACAAATAAAGCCACTACAAACATTCACATACAGATTTTGTGTGATTTTCATTTCTCTTGGGTGCATACCTAGGAATGAGATTTCTGGGTTGTATAGTGAGTGGCTGTTTAATTTTATAAGAAAATTCCCAACCTTTTCCCAAAGCAACGTACCTTCTGCATGCCCACCAACAGTGTATGAGACTCCAGTTGCTTCTCGTGCTCGTGAAAACTTGGTATGGTCAGTTTTGTTTGCAATTTCATTTTTAGCTATTCTAATAATTGTGTGGTGGTATCTCACTGCAGTTTTATTAGTTGGCTTTTAATAAATCCAATCATCTTGTAATGGCACATTTACATGGCATTTTAACCTTGGGGTTAAAATGAATTTGTTAAATATTAAATGAAGAACTTAACTCTTCATTTTTCTGTAAACAAAGAGCCTCAAAAAATGAAAGTGGGCTTCCCTGGTGGCGCAGTGGTTGAGAGTCCGCCTGCCAATGCAGGGGACACGGGTTCGTGCCCCGGTCCGGGAGGATCCCACATGCCGCGGAGCGGCTGGGCCCGTGAGCCATGGCCACTGAGCCTGCGCATCCGGAGCCTGTGCTCCTCAACGGGAGAGGCCACAACAGTGAGAAGCCTGCGCACCGCAAAAAAAAAAAAAATGGAAGTGAGCTGACCTCTTGGTACCACTGAAGGGCACTGCTCACTCCTGCCCCACTTCAATTTCTGTTTCCATGTTGTAAACATGTTTTCATCGTTTTGTTCTCAGGATCTGCAGGTAGCCCCGTTTTCATCCACCCCTTACTGGCAGCCTGTGAGTGAGTTCTTCTTGAGGCCTGAACCTGCTTCATTTTACCTGGTCATGGGGTCAGGCATTTCTGCTACAGCTTGTTTAAAGACTTTACCTTTTGTTAACCCAAATTTGTTGGAAAGAATGTGGAGACCAAAGAAAAGCAAATACAAGACTGCATAAGCCTATGTCAAAAGCGCCAACCTCACACTGTTAAAGCATGTTCTCCATGCCCCAAATCAGAATCCATGGTCTGACAAGCATGCAGGTAGTTAAGAAGACAATTTAAAAATTAGAATGTCCTGGAAACATCAGAATTATTATAGTCATAGTTATGAAAAATCTGGATGGAATTAACCCTAAATCCAAACCCCAGAATCCCCACCTCTACATTATTGTCCACTTATTAGGGGGGGAAAAAAAAGATGGCCTGATAAGAAAAGATGAAGTTTAACTAGGTCTGTTTGGACAAAGACTTAAATTGGTACCTCTTTTTGATAGGGATCATTTGTGTATTCCTTAAGACGAATAATGAAAGTCCGTCCAATCTAAATCTAGCTGTAGTTTCTCCCTCAGAGGGCAACTGCTTACTATAGTGGGAATAAAAGATCAGTCATATTTTAACTTCTGTCACCTTCTGAGATGAATCAGCCTAAAAGTTTCCTCTTAAAATGTTCTCTGCAAGACATAAGAAGCTGGTAGTTGTAACAGTTTCTGGGGAGGAGGAAGGAAGGAGAATCGATCTTCGATCTATTTTGCACGTGTTGCTTTTCACTTAATAACTAATTTTTTGTTTTGGCCATGCCTCCTCGCTTGCAGGATCTTAGGTCCCCGACAAGGGATTGAACCCAAGGCCACAGCAGTGAAAGCGCTGAGTCCTAACCACGGGACCACCAGGGAACTCCCAATAACTAATTTTTAAATTAAATAACCACAACAATAAAACAAATGAAAAAACATATGTTCCCTCTCATAATCACATCATCCTTATGTTCCATTAGGGGAAGCATTTGGAAACTAGGGCACAAATCCTTTCCTCCTGCCAGCCTTGCCCAACATCTACTGCTCAAACTAGACATGAAAGCAAATTTTAGATCTTGTGAACATTTTTCAAGTCTAAAAAAAAT
Organism: Grampus griseus; assembly: GCF_964374135.1. Lineage (NCBI taxonomy): Eukaryota > Metazoa > Chordata > Mammalia > Artiodactyla > Delphinidae > Grampus > Grampus griseus. The sequence continues at coordinate 8,586,173 of NC_139006.1, read as the reverse complement.
TAGACTCAAACAAATTGTGTAGTCTTCTATGGCTGTACTGTAAGAAGTGTTTACTTTGAGGACTTAGTGAAAATACATCTCACTGTTCTTGAAATTTTTTAAAGAGATGGCACAGGGGGAGACCCAGGTAACTTCTGTTGGTCATCTGGTCACTATGACTTGGAGGCTGGCCTTGGGTTTTGACATTTCAGAAACAAACTCTTTCCAGGTCAGCCCAGGATTCCTGGGTCATGGTAAACACATCTTCCATAGATCGAGAGAAGTCTATTATTGATCCTACTTATCCTTCAAATTTCACCTCCTCCAGGAGGCCCTCACAAATTTTGGAGCAAGACCAGGCTGTTACTCTTGTTCCATCCCTTATCAGCTGGGTGACCTTGAGCAAGTTATTTAACCTCTCTGACAAAGTCCATCATACTGATGTTTCCAATTAAAATTAAGACTAGAGGGGTTTTACTTAACCATGTTGACCATACATATTTCCTTTCTTCCACACCATAAAGCTTGGTTCTCAAAAACTCCAACATAATTTATTATTTGTCCCAAAATACACTTAGCATAGTGCTAAGTCTCAGAATAGCAATACCAATACTACCACCAAACACATGATTATTAAAAAAAAGTTCCGATTTTTTTTTAGCTACACACTTTCATTTAACCCCTCTGTTTTTAGCATGTTGCCTCAGCTCCATCCTTTTCTCTGACTGTGATCTCTGAACCTAGAGCTGTCACGTTTCAAGTTCTCCAAAGAATAATCTTTGCAGGGATTGGGGTAAGGAGTCACAGGAGGGAATCTGGGGTTAACAGCTCCTAGTATAGATGTACAGTTAATGATCTGTTTTCAGGGGAATTCCCTGGCTGTCCAGTGGTTAGAACACCACGCTTTCACTGCCAAGGGCTCAGGCTTACTCCTCACTGGCCTCCCCTTCCTAGGGTTTCTCCACTCAGTTAAATCATCCATCTACTTCCTGCTTTCTGAAAAGGATTTGACATCTCTCATGAACAGTCATCTTCTCTCCTGTTCTCTGTGAGTTTTAGTAGTGTTCAGGAGAGAGCGGAGATATCTGCATGGGTTCCATTCGCCATGTTTCTATGTTTCCTATAAACATTTTCCATATCAGGCATAGTGAGGTACTATAGTGAAATGATTAAACGCACACATTCTGAAGCCACGATGTTTGGGTTCATACTCCTAGTTTTGCCACCTTCTAGCTGTGTAACTTGGTCATGCTTTCTCTGCTCAGATTCCTCATTTATAAAATGGAGATGACTAGTGGTACCTACCGCAAAATTGTGTGTGCGTGGGATGGTGCTGGGCACTTATTAAGCACTCCAAAGGCTTTAAATGTTATTAAAGAAAGGGTGCAGGTTCCCTTAATTGTAAAGGACAAAATGATGTTGATTAATTCTGTCTTAAGCTAAAGGAGAAAAAACTGATTCTCTGGTAATCTTGCCTTGCAGTTGACTGTATTTTCCTCGGGGCCTAGCAGTTCTGAATCTTGCAGTTTCACCTTTCTTCCTGCAGGTGGCAGCCTTTGTCACCAAAACTTTGTTCCTCACACGGGGCTGACCGTGAGGAGAAAACAAACCCTCTGTCTTTAGTCTTTCATTGGCTCTATCATTCAATCAACAAATATTTTACTGAGCACCTACTATGTGCCAGGAACCAGGGAAGCAGCAGTGGTCAAGCACACACTATTGCTGCCTTCTCAAAACTTGCAGTTTGCAACAGCTGTAGAACTTAATTCAAAGAAGCTCAGAGAACATCCCAAGAAACCCTTCCATGTGAATGTACTATTACTATGAGGCACAAGCCCTAACTGGAGTCCTAATTCCAAGACAGAATGCCCTGTTGAGCAAAATGACGTTGTAAAGGACATTACTTACCACCAATTATTTTTCAGGCCTCCTTGCCCTTAAAAGGAGGTGCATTGAGACAGTCACCAATGCACAAAGCGGGTGCTGGGGTGTTGAAGTGGGTGGACAGGAGGATTTATGAATTATAGGCCAGAGATGACAACTCTCCAAATGTCCCTCAACTTTTAAGCCAAACGTCTCCTTTTTAAGAAAAATTGGCCAAATTTTGCAAATAAGACCAAGAAAGGGCAGTGTAGCTCTTGCCATGTCATCTAGGACGTTGATTAACAAGCCCACCCAAGGATTAATTCTCTAGCAGGGGTTGGCAAACTTTTTCTGTAAAGGTCCAAGATAGTATATATTTTACGCTTTTGGGCTATCTGCTGTCTGTCAACTACTCAACTCTGTCATCATAATACTCTGTTGTTTAGAGCAAAAGTAGCCTTACACAATATGTAAACAAATGGATGTGTCTGTGGTCCAATAAAACCTTATTATAAATGCAAGCAGCAGAGCCAGATTTGGCCCACTGGCCATATATGTAGGCCAAGGAACGTATTTTTGTTTGCTTAGCTATTTACTATTTATTAAAGCCTCAGATTTTTGTCTGTTTTGAGTTCCAAAGTATTCCTTTCCAGTATAAAAAAGAATCCCAAAGCTTATCATTTTTTATTACCCTGCAGAGATTAACCAGTTTAGTATCTAAGACCCCCTCCTCAAATATCTACTTCCTCAAAATACTCTCTGAACCAGCTTCACCATCTTACTGTTTCCTCTTTAACAAGGTGAAGAAATTTTTGACATGTGATTATTCTCTATTTGAATGAGTCATGTTTAGACATTGTTGTTTGTTATACTTTTGTTGTTCCCTGGTAATTAGCAGTAAAACCTTTTAACTAAGAGCCCTGTGTTACCATGGAGGGTAGCAAAGAAAGAAGGAACTTAGGAACTGCATCTCATTCTGTTGTCAAACTCAGAGGACAGAGGAGGGAAACCCCCTGTGAAGGGGAACAGAGTTTTTGTGCCTTTGGCAAGGAATTAAAAGCCAATATAACTTCCCCCCAAATTCCCCTCCCCTCAGCCTGCATAAGCTTTACTTCTTTATACTTCCAAAAATGGACTGTGGGAGGAGTCATTCTATCTTACAGTTGATCTGTAGGTTTTCACTTCCACATTCAGTACTGAAGTCCTGGCCTCCTCAAATTGACATTTTTTTTTTTTTCTTAGCCATGAGGCTTGTGGGATCTTAGTTCCCCAACCAGGGATCAAACCTGTGCCCGCTGCAATGGAAGCACGCAGTCCTAACCACTGGACCACCAGGGAATTCCCTCAAATTGACTTTTTAAAGCAAGCCCCACACTGAGGTATTATGGACTGAATGCTGTGTCCCTCAAAATTCATATGTTGAAGCCCTAACCCCCAGTGGGACTGAAATTAGTGATAAGGCTTTGGGGAAGTAACTGAAATTAAAGTCATAAGGGTGGGGCTCTAATCCAATAGGACTGCGGCCTTATAAGAAGAGGAAGCCACGTGAAGGCACTATGAGAAGGTGGCCATCTGCAAGCCAGGAAGAGAACTCTCATCAGAACCCAAGTATGCTGGCACCCTGTTCTCAGACTTCCAGCTTCCAGAACTGTGAGAAAATAATTTCTATTCTTTAAGCCATCAAGTCTGTGGTATTTTGTTATGGCAACCTGGGCTGACTGAGACATCGCCAAACTTATTCCAGCCCAGGACATTTGCATTTGCTCTTCCCTCTGCCTGGAATGCCCTTCCTCCAGAACTTTATTTATTTATTTATTTATTTGGCTGCACCAGGTCTTAGTTGCGGCACACGGCATCTTCGTTGCCATGTGCAGGATCTTCCTTGCAGCATGTGGGATTCTTTAGTTGCGGCATGCAGGCTCTTAGTTGTGGCATGTGGTATCTAGTTCCCCAACCAGGGATCAAACCCGGGCCCCCTGCATTGTGAGTTCAGAGTCTTCACCACTGGACAGCCAGGGAAGTCCCCCTCCAGAACTCTGTACGGATGGCTGTTTTGCTCAAATTTTCACTTAGATCTCAGTTCAAATGACACCTATTCAGAGAGGCTTTCTCTGCCCACTGTAATTTAGCCTCCCCATTCCAGTCATCTCCCTGATTACTAATGAAATTGGGTCTCTCTTCATATGTCTACTGGGTTTTCTCTTCTGAAATGCCTCTTGTTAAAAGATAAACTGAGGCAAATCAAAAATTTTAATAAAACTAACACAATATTGTAAATTAACTATACTTCAATTTTTAAAAAGAAAAAAAATTTAAGAGTTTACTTGAGCAAAAATTAATTTGAATAGGGCAATGCCAAACCAGAAGTGGTTGGGTGTGCTTCACTGACAGGAGCTAGGGGCAAGACTTTTATTGAGAAGATGCAGAAGCAAAGCAAGGAAATTATTTGATTGGCTGTACTTAAGCCGTTGCCTTATTTGGGAAAGACTATTTGGCTGTTTGTGATTGGTTGTCTTTAGGTTTCGATTTCTTAACCTTGAGGCATTTACTTTTCGGCTTGCTTATGCAGGCTGCTAAGGCCTTAGAACCACCTCAATCTAATGGCCTCCTTGTTTAATTAATTTAACATACTGTTGGGCATTTTTTATATTTTTCTACTTTTCTATTGAGTTATTTCTTTTTCTTTACTAATGTGAAGCAGTTCTTGATGTACTCTGGATACTAATCCTTTTTTGGTTTTATGCATCACAAATACTTTCTCTCAGGCTGTGGCTTATCGTTTTTCTTTAAGTATTTTTTTAATGGTGACTTTTGTTATGCAGAAGCTCTAACCTTTTAAAAAATGTTAACTATGGTAAAACGTGCATGACATGAAATTTAAGACAGCATTTCTTTCTTAACATCTTTATTGGAGTATAATTGCTTTATAATGGTGTGTTAGTTTCTGCTTTATAACAAAGTGAATCAGCTATACATATACATATATCCCCATATCTCCTCCCTCTTGCGTCTCCCTCCCACCCTCCCTATCCCACCCTCCCTATCCCTCCCCTCTAGGTGGTCACAAAGCAACGCTGAGCTGATCTCCCTGTGCTATGAGGCTGCTTCCCACTAGCTATCTATTTTACATTTGGTAGTGTATATATGTCCATGCCATTCTCTCACTTTGTCCCAGCTTACCCTTCCCCCACTCCCCATGTCCTCAAGTCCATTCTCTACGTCTGTATCTTTATTCCTGTCCAGCCCCTAGGTTCTTCAAAAACTTTTTTTTTTTTTTAGATTCCATATTATGTGTTAGCATACGGTATTTGTTTTTCTCTTTCTGACTTACTTCACTCTGTATGACAAGACTCTAGGTCCATCCACCTCACCACAAATAACTCAATTTCGTTTCTTTTTATGGCTGAGTAATATTCCATTGTATATATGTGCCACATCTTCTTTATCCATTCATCTGTCGATGGACACTTAGGTTGCTTCCATGTCCTGGCTATTGTAAATAGAGCTGCAATGAACATTGGGGTACATGACTCTTTTTGAATTATGGTTTTCTCAGGGTATATGCCCAGTAGTGGGATTGCTGGGTCACATGGCGGTTCTATTTTTAGTTTTTTAAGGAACTTCCATACTGTTCTTCACAGTGGCTGTATCAATTTACATTCCCACCAACAGTGCAGGAGGATTCCCTTTTCTCCACACCCTCTCCAGCAGTTATTGTTTGTAGATTTTTTGATGATGGCCATTCTGACTGGTGTGAGGTGATACCTCATTGTAGTTTTGATTTGCATTTCTCTAATGATTAGTGACGTTGAGCATTCTTTCATGTGTTTGTTGGCAATCTGTATATCTTCTTTGGAGAAATAAGACAGCATTTTAAAATGTATGGTTCAGTGGCATTAAGTACATTCACATTGTTCTGCAATTATCACAACCATCCATCTCCAGAACTGTTTTCATCTTGCAAAACTGAAACTCTGTACACATTAAACAATAACTCCCTGTTCTCTCTGCCCTCCAGCTCCTGGCAATCACCATTCTACTTTCTGTCTCTATGAATTTGATTCCTCTAGCTACCTCATAAAAGCAGAAACATATAGTGTTTGTCTTTTTTGTGTCTGGCTTATTTCACTTACCATAATGCCCTCAAAATTCATCCATGTTGTAACATGTATCAGGATTTCCTTCCTTCTTAAGAAAGAATAATATTCCATCATATGTATATATCACATTTTGTTTATCAGGTCACCCATCAATGGACACTTGGGTTGCTTCCACCTTTTGACTATTGTGAATTATGCTGTTAGGAACATGGGTATACAAATATCTGCTTGAGGGACTTCCCTGGTGGTGCAGTGGTTAAGAATCTGCCTGCCAAAAAAAAAAAAGAATCTGCCTGCCAACACAGGGGACACAGGTTCAAGCCCTGGCCCGGGAAGATCCCACATGCTGCGGAGCAGCTAAACCCGTGCGCCACAACTACTGAGCCTGCGCTCTAGAGCCCACGAGCCACAACTATTGAAGCCCACGCACCTAGAGCCTGTGCTCCGCAGCAAGAGAAGCCACCGCAATGAGAAGCCCGCCCACTGCAACGAAGAGTAGCCCCCGCTCACCGCAACTAGGGAAAGCCAGGGTGCAGCAACGAAGACCCAATGCAGCCAAAAAAAAAATCTGCTTGAGTCCCAGCTTTCAATTCTTTCAGGTATATACCCAAAAGTGGAATTGCTCTATCATATGGTAATTCTGTTTCATTTTTGAGGAACAGAGTCTGCACCATTTTACACAAAAGAGCTCCACCAACAGTGCACAAGAGCTCCATTTTTCCTACAGCCTTGATAACATTTCTTTATTATCTGGGTTTTGTGTTTTTTAAATAGTAACCATCTTAATGTGTGTGAGGGGGTATCTCTTTGTGATTTTGATTTGCATTTCCCTGGCAATTAGTGATTGCATCTTTTCCTATGCTTACTGGCCATTTGTTTACCTTCTTTGGAGAAATGTCTATTCAAGTCCTTTCTCTTTTTTTTTGGCTGTGTTGGGTCTTCGTTTCTGCGTGCTGGTTTTCTCTACTTGCAGCGAGCGCTGGCTACTCTTCGTTGTGGTGGTGCGCGGGCCTCTCATTGCGGTGGATTCTCTTGTTGCGGAGCACAGGCTCTAGGCACGCGGGCTTCAGTAGTTGTGGCTCACGGGCTCTAGAGTGCAGGTTCAGTAGTTGTGGCACACAGGCTTAGTTGCCCCGCGGCATGTGGGATCTTCCCGGACCAGGGCTTGAACCCATGTCCCCTGCATTGGCAGGCAGGTTCTTAACCACTGCGCCACCAGGGAAGCCCCTGCTTTTGCTTTTGACCTCTGGAATTTACTCTTGTATATGTTGTGAGTTAGGGATCCAGTTTAATTTCTTTTTCCCCCAGAGGGATTACCAATGTCCTCCCACCACTTTTAAAATAATATCTTCCCACAAATCTGTAATTTTACCTCTATTTCCTCTCGTTTCCACATAGGTATGAGTCTATTCACCCTCTTAATATCTACCTAGCTGAGCCTTCAAAAACTCATTTCCCGGGAATTCCCTGGCAGTCCAGTGGTTAGGACTCCACGCTTCCATTCTGGGGCCGGGTTCGATACCTGGTCGGGGAACTAAGATCCCGCAAGCCTCGGGGCGTGGCCAAAGGGAAAGAAAAAAATTTTTTTAAGTATAATTTAAAAAAACCAAACTCATTTCCCTTTCATATCTGTCTGGTCTGTCTACTAAGATCACAGTTTTAGCTTTAAAAAATCTCTGCCCTGCTGAGGAAAGTAATCATTGTGAAGATGGGAGCAAGCTGGAAGCAAAGACTTTTGAGACCACAGAGGAAAAGCATCCCACAGGGCACAGAAAACCTGGGTGAAGTCAATTATACCCACATTGAAAGAAAATTCCAAGCAAAAAAGAGCAGTTTAAGGAGTGCAAACATCCCCCCATTCTCCTCCCTGAACCAAGGATTCATGCCCCACAGGGGGCAACAGATGGGAGAAGACAGAAATCTGCTGTTACCTCTGCCAGTCTCACTTCCAGATCTATGTGTCTGTTTCTCTTTAGCATGATTAAAAATATTGTAAATTAAAAAAAAAATCCCTGCCTTCCTCCAGTTTAGTCAGTCATTCTTCTTTTATTTGCCTTTCACTCTTCCACTGGTTCTGTTCTGGTGGCATGACAGAAGCTGTTTTTAAAAACTTATATTTGAGGTGTATTTGACATATAACATTATACTAGTTTAAAAATAATTTGATATTTGTATATATTGCAAAATGATCACTACAGTAATTCTAGTTAACATCCATCACCATACATGGTTACAAAAAAAAATGTTTTTTCTTGTGATGAAGACTTTTTAGATCCACTCTCAGCAACTTTCAAATATGCATGACAGAATCTTTTTTTTTTTTTTTTTTTTTTGTGGTACGTGGGCTTCTCACTGTTGTGGCCTCTTCCGTTGCGGAGCACAGGCTCCGGACGTGCAGGCTCAGAGGCCATGGCTCATGGGCCCAGCCGCTCCGCGGCATGTGGGATCTTCCCGGACCGGGGCACGAACCCGCGTCCCCTGCATCGGCAGGCAGACTTTCAACCACTGCGCCACCAGGGAAGCCCCAGAATCATATTTTTTAAAACAACCTAGTTCTTCCTTGATTGCCTGAACAAACCTGTTTCCCAGAGACAAAGTCTTTTAGGCATAAGCTTCATTAACTGCCTTCTTAGCTTTTGGATTTTCATTAGCTTTCTCTACCTCAACCCCAGAAGAAGCATATCTCCTATATAAGGGTCCTGTTCTATTCATTTGTTTTCACTAACAAAATATGCCCCCATTCTGCAGGTAAACTCAGGGTCTTGGCTCCCCAGATCCAAAGTCATGATCAAGGCTTATGCAATTAACAAATCAGAGCAAACCTCGATCCCAGTAGTGGGGTGAACCTTACCAGCATGTGACAAGCCAAATGGAATCAAGAGATCAGCCCCTTCACAGGTTCTGCTCATGACCCTGAATGAAGCTCAGAACGACCTACAGAAGAACAGATTTGCAGCATCCACCTACTATTCCCTGTGTTCATGCTGTAAAAAGGCTACGATCTCACAGACAAGATCTCTGTTGGCTCCAGAATTTAGTTGTCTTTGCTGCTTAAAATCCATCCTGAAGCTTTGCAGAAATACCTAATACAAGAAGCAAAAATCTTCTACCCATCAGAGCCTAAATGTTTGTAAGCTAAAGCTTTGCCCTCTTTAAGGTAAGCCTTCCCTGGGACAGAAAGGCTTTTTTCCCAATAACGTAATCCCTGTCCCAGCTGCCTGCTGAGGTCAAAGCTGTACTCTCATGGGTTAGGTCAAGGCCTGCCCCAGAGGCCCTCGTACTCAGGCCCTTGCCAGTTAAAATCTTACCGAACAACTGTAGCTGTCACAAACTGCTCAGGTCAAGAATCCACTTAACCCACAATTACCTTTCAGCCTAGAGCCCTGACTACACCAGAAACCTGATCCCATGTGTTATTTTAGCCCCCAAATGTCAGCCTTCGTGCCCATCTCTGAGGTTTTCTGAAGAGAAAATTAACATGTTTGAGGTTCATGGAGTGATAATTAATTACCCCTTCTTGACCCTTCCAAATTCTAAACCCACTGAGATGTAGATGCATGAATCTGGCAGCTGGGGCTCCAAGTATCAGCTTTATTGATGAGCCTGATTGGAGAATATGGCTTTGTTGTGCACACAATCTACATCTGGATTACACTGAGTTATCTGGTCACAGACTGCAGGCCTCCTCCAGAGGGACAGGCTCCCCATGGCAGAGGAGGAAACAAGTATCCAAAGGACAGACCACAGCAAGAAAGAATAAAGAGAAAGGACTGGGCAACATGCTCATTGAAACCCAGTCCCCCTAAAACTGAGTTCCCCTGCCACCTTTATGATTAACCTCTCTATCCTACACTTTATACCCTTTCTTGTCCCACCCCTGTTCCGCTCAGGATTGAGCAGTATCAAAGAAAAGGTGGGACTGAAACTGAGCAGGACCCTGCAGGGCCTTCCCAGGTACAAGCCCCTCCGTGTACCCCACTTCCTATTTGGCCTTCCCCAAGTTTCAAAAAGCAGACTAAAGCAGTTAATGACTAGAACAGTAGAGTCACAGGATTCCTAGTTCCTCCCAAAGGGATATAGACAACAATCTGACACATATCTTTGAAGTGTTCTGCAGAAATTAAGACCCTCCCCCCAAGGTGGAGGATGGTGACAACATGCTGACCACAAACACGAAGACCCCAGACTGGTTGGAACCAGAAGGCTGATGAAGATTCCCGAAACATCACCCTGTTACCTCACAACCAACAAATCAGAAAAATGTTCACGAGCTGATCATGCACCCTGCAACCCTCACTCCCAATGTTGCCTTTAAAAACCCTTGCCTGGGGGCTTCCCTGGTGGTGCAGTGGTTAAGAATCCGCCTGCCAATGCAGGGGACATGGGTTCCAGCCCTGGTCCAGGAAGATCCCACATGCTGCAGAGCAACTAAGCCTGTGTGCCACAACTACTGAGCCTGCACTCTAGAGCCTGCAAGCCACAACTACTGAGCCTGCGTGCTATTACTTAAGCCCGCGTGCCTACAGCCCATGCTCCTCAACAAGAGAAGCCACTGCAATGAGAAGCCTGTGCACCACAATAAAGAGTAGCCCCCGCTCGCCACAAATAGAGAAAGCCTGCATGCAGCAACAAAGACCCGATGCAGCCAAAAAAAAAAAAAAAAAAAATTCTTTGGTTCATCAAAGGACACAATGTTAAGAGGTGAAAAAAATAAGCCACAAATAGAGAGAAAAAACAAAAAACAGAAAACCCTTGCCTGAAAGCCATTGGGGAGTTTTGGTCTTTTGAGCACTAGCTGTCTGTTCTCCTTGCTTGGTGCCCTGCAAATAAATGTTGTACTTTTCTTTACCACAACCTGGCTTCAGTAGATTGGCTTTGCTGAGCATCAGGCAAGTGGACCCGAGTTCAGTTCAGTAACGTCAGCATCTTTTTCTGAATCCACCAATCAGACCCTATCCTCATCTCATGGAGGTAGTAAAGAAAGAGAGCAGAAGTTTTGCTTCAGCAGTTTTTCTACTGAGAAGTGGCAGTTCCCTCTCCTCTATGTAAACTGGCGGAGGATAAGTTTCCTTCTAAAAGCTGCCTTTGGTTTGGTGACTTATTCTTTTTTTTTTAATTAATTTATTTGTTATTTATTTTTGATTGCATTGGGTCTTTGTTGCTGTGCATGGGCTTTCTCTAGTTGAGGCAAGCGGGGGCTGCTCTTCCTTGTGGTGCACAATCTTCTCATTGTGGTGGCTTCTCTTGTTGCAGAGCATGGGCTCTAGGTACGTGCACGGGCTCTAGGTACGTGGACTTCAGTAGTTGTAGCACGTGGGCTCAGTAGCTGTGGCTCATGGGCTCTAGAGCGCAGGCTCAGTAGTTGTGGCACACAGGCTTAGTTGCTCCACGGTACCTGGGATCTTCCTGGACCAGGGCTCGAACCCGTGTCCCTTGCACTGGCAGGCGGGTTCTTAACCACTGTGCCACCAGGGAGGCCCCTGGTGACTTATTCTTGATTCAGTAATTATAGTCATGCTGTGAGGATCATATGATGTGTTTGTCAGGATTCACTTCCTTGCAAGCCAAACTCAAAGTGGCTTAAGCAAATCAGGGAATTAATATGAGTAGAGGGATTGATCTTTCTTCAGGCAAAGCTGAATTCAGGGGTTTAATCGTTGTCACGAAGCCTGTTTCCTACCATCTCTAGACTCTGCTTCTCTCTGAATTCCCTTCATTCTCAGGCTAGCTCTTCCCAAGCAGTGGCAAAAATGGCCATCAGCAGCTCCAAGCTTTCACTCTACCAGCTTAGAAACCCTGTGAGAATGTCTCCTTAATGCTTTCAGCAAAATCCCATGATGGAGTTTCACTCATCTAGCTTGAGTCATGTGCCCTCCTACTGGACCAATCGTGACCAAGAGAATGCAGTGCACTGATTGGTCAGACCTGGGTCATGTGTCTCTCTGCCATCTATTTCCACACAAACCACATGAACCAACATGGATTATTCCTCCAAGGAATCAAAATACTATTTTCAGAGAATGGGGGGAATGGATATTAGGTGGGAGAAACATGACCATCACACACAATGCAAAGAAAGGTAAGTTCAATGGAGAGAACAGCTTGTGGCTAGTGCCTTCAAAGGGGCTTTGCAGGGCAGGCACCAAGAGTCTCCTGGATACCTCTCCAGTTGGCCCAGCTCCACCCATTAAATTCCTATGGGAGGAACATGTTATTTGCCCCCCTTTCCTCAGCTGTAAAACAAGTTGCTTGTTCTATGTGACCTCTAAGGTTCTCTTAATCAACAACATTCACTTCTTACGTATTTATTCAGTACCCATTGTATGCTAGTCAGTGTTCTGGACCCTTGAGATAAAGTAGTGAATAAAATACACAAAATCCCCTGCTCCTATGGAACGTACATTTTAGTCAGGAAGGAAACAAACAATAAACAAAATAAGTCCTGTGTGAAATGCAGACGGGACTGTTGGGTGTTTTCATGTGTAAATAGGTGGTCAGTGCAGACCATGCAGGTAAGGCACATAGGAATTGCTCAATCCATGGTATCTATTGCTCTCACTTTCATTACTATTCTTGTTTTATTATTTTATTATAATATTATTTATTATTTTATTATTATTACTAGCATATTAAAAGCATTTGGTGACTCCTTGGTGTCTCCAGCATTAAGTACCTTCAGCTTAACATATAAGGCCCTCTGCAGTAGGTCCTATTTTTTTTAATTGAGGTATTCACATATCATAACATTCACTCTTTTAAAGTGTACAGTTCATTGTTTTTTAGTATATATATAAGATTATGCAACCGTTACTACTAATTCCAGAACATTTTCATTACCCCAAAGAGGAACCCCAAACCCATTAGCAATCATTTCCCATTCTCCCTCCTCCCAGCCTCTGGCAATTATTAATCTGCTTTCTGTCTCTATGGGTTTGCCTATTCTGGACATTTCATATAAATAGCATCATACAATGTGTGGTCTAGATCCTGCATGCCACAACTAAGAGTTCACATGCTGCAACTAAAAGATCCCGTGTGCCACAACTAAGACCCGACGCAGCCAAATAAATAAGTAAATAAATATTAAAAATAAAAATGTATAATGTTTTCAAGGTTCCTCTATGTTGAGGCATGTATCAGCACTTCATTCCTTTTTATGGCTAAATAGTTCCTAAACTATTTTCCTAGCTCCATTTCTCATTATTCCTCATTCAAACCCTAAGGTTGAGCTGCACTAGACTACTTGTTGTTCTCCAATCATTCTGCATTTGCTGAGTTTCCACTTCTTACACTTGGATTGGTTATACCCCCTCCTCAGACTTCTGTCCATGTAGGCCTCTCACAAATGTCACCCTCTGTGAGGTGCCCTGAGTGTTCTCCCACCCCAATGGGTCCTCTTTCTCCTCCTCACACTCCTTTATTTCAACCAGTGGTGTTTATTTTCTCTCTAAATTTACTTAATTTTAACCCTCTGTGTCAATACTGTGACTGCCATGAAGGCACCAACGTTTTTTATCCTTAGCCCAGAGCCTCAGACTTAACAAGTGCTCCCCAAATATTTGTTCACTTGCAAGGCATCAGTATAACCCAGTGGTTCTAAATTGGGGGTGATTTTGCTTGCCCCCAGCCCCAGGGGCATTTGGCAATATCTGGAGACTCTGGAAACATTTTTGGTTGTCCCAACTAGGGGGTGAGGTGTTCTATTGGCATCTAGTAGGTACAAGTCAGGGATGCTGCCAAACCCCCTTCAATGTGTAGGACAGCCCCCTACAATAAAGAATTATCTGGCCCCAAATGTCAATAGTACCAAGGATGAGAAACTAATTAATTCTCATTTTGAATAGGTTAGCAGAAAGAAATCAGACAAGATCAGTGTACCAGTGTGGCAGAAAATCTCATTAGGGAATTCATGCCTTTTTTTTTTTCTTTTTTTAGGTGCTGGGGGTGAGTCCAGTGCAAAGCTCTTTCCTAATGCCATAGAGGTGCTCTGGGAACACAGATAGTATTTTCACCACTTGCTCGCTTCTGAGAGTGACAAGTGACCTCCCAGGAATCCTTGAAGTGCTAGGAATGTAACTCTGTTAAGGAAGAAAACTCTTAGGGCTTTTTAAGTCTAGCAAAATGTCACAAGTGAATTGTGGTCCTGGGGGAGGGCAGGGGAAGACGGTTTTCTTTTTCTTTTCAAAGTACCCTCTCCTGGCTTCCCCACATAGTGAAACTTTTTAGAACTGGCTCTGGAATAAATGATTCAAGGGAACATGAGGCCCTGTCTCCTCTCCTTTCCGAAAAGGTGCAAAGGATCTTTGAGAAAGGATTCTGTTCACATTGTGCTCTGAAGAGCAACTCATTTGCAGAAAACTCATTTGCAGGAAACTCAAGGCACTCGTATCATTTAACTGTGAAAACAGTCACCCCAACAGAGCAGAGGTTACCAGCGTCAGAGTCACATCTTATGTTGCTGCTCATCTCATCCAACCGGTTCTTGTGAGTGACATGGAAATCAGGTAATATATGCCCTGAAAATGAAAGGTAGGAGCAGTCTAATTGAGGCAAGGAACAGGGGTTGACGTGCTATTTTAAAAAGTTTGTCCTTGGGGTAGAATTACCTGACATCCTGGCTGGGATTTGGTAGTGGTGTGTGCTTAAAAGAACAACCTTTAGCACAGCTGGCACAGACATAAATGCCAAGCAGAGGATCCACAAAGCTCCACCCCCTCATTCTGGGCGCTCTCCAATTCTTGTGGGCCATAAAAAATAGCAAGGTGTAACTGCATTCCTAGGATTGCTATATCTTTTAACCAGTAAATGAACTTTTTTTTGTCTACACCTTTGACAAAATGCCACTCATTATGTGAAGTGGTTTGTTCAGTCCAATTTTGATGAAAACCCTTAAGGACAGAAACATATAGAGTACTTAGCACACTGTGAATCACAAAAGTGTTTAATGATGACAGTAATTGGGATAACGGAATGTGCTTTGAGTGGATGGTTTACAGGTCTTTAGATGAATTTAAAAAGGTATAAAAGAGATTCATTTATAGAATGAGATGGGAATCCCCAGAGGAACTACAGTTCTATCAAAAGTGAACTAGAAAAGGACCAGTGCTTCTCGGTGATATACATTTATGTTTCAATAAAACCAAAAAGTATTCCAAATTAGATCACTTGCCTCAAATCTCAGTTTTCTTTTATTCCTGAATCCATTCATTCAGTCATTCCTTTATTCAACAAATACTATTTTTATATTATTTATGCTTCCTATTCAATTATCCCCTCTTTTATTCAACATTTACACATTGCCCGTTAGTTGTAATAATACAATGGCAAATGATCCTTGCCTTTGGGGTGCTTAGGATATAGTGAAATATTCATTCATTCTTTCATTTATTTATTTATTTATTTATTTTTGCGGTACGCGGGCCTCTCACTGCTGTGCCCTCTCCCGTTGCGGAGCACAGGCTCCGGACGCGCAGGCTCAGCGGCCATGGCTCACGGGCCCAGCCGCTCCGCGGCATGTGGGATCTTCCCGGACCGGGGCACGAACCCACGTTCCCTGCATCGGCAGGCGGACTCTCAACCACTGCGCCACCAGGGAAGCCCCATTCTTTCATTTATTTACTGAAGTATTTACTGTGTGCCCATATGTTCTGGGGATACAGTAAGAAAGAGGACAGGACCCTCATGTAATGGAATTACATTCTAGTGGGTGGAAGGAAGAGCAAAAGCAAAGGCCCTGAGGCAGCTGTGAGCATGACTAGAGCCCAGTTAGTGAAGGGGGCACAGGACCAAATGCGGTGGAGAGGTATGCAGGGGCTAGATTATGTACAGTCCCACCAGCATGGTATGTAATTTGAATGTACATTCATACACATATACAAACATATTACACACATTTGGTGAGCTAATCTTCACATTACATTACAAACTCCCCATTAAATTTAGTTATTTTTCAACCTAAATATTTTCAGAAGAAGGTTGCTTAGTCAAAATCTGGAGAAGGCTACTGTGATGTCTTTGTTAAGGGTGGGCTGAGAGCTTAAAAAAAAAAAAAGTAGGGGAGCTGCCTTTCTTTTTTTTTTTTTTTTTTTTGCCTTTCTTGCTAAGAGTTGTCCTTCTTTTTTTTTTTTTTTTTTTGTTTTTTTGCGGTACGCGGGCCTCTCCCGTTGCGGAGCACAGGCTCCGGACACGCTGGCTCAGCGGCCATGGCTCACCGGCCCAGCCGCTCTGTGGCATGTGGGGTCTTCCCAGACCGGGGCACGAACCCGTGTCCCCGGCATCGGCAGGCGGACTCTCAACCACTGCGCCACCAGGGAAGCCCCAAGGATTGTCCTTCTGATGAGAAGAAGTGGCAGCTGTGGGAGTAGAGAGGCAGGGCCCTCATCTTTGCAAGTCTTTGGCACTGCATGACCTCTCTGAGCACCCAAGTCAGAGGTGGGAAGAAGACCTGTTTAGCTAGGTGGACCTTCAAGAAAATTAAGATTTGAGGCAAAGAAATTTGGGGCCTAGAAGTTTTTATTCCCCACTTGGCAGAACCGTCTGAAAGTCTGAAACACTTCTGTATGACATGGCTGCAGTGGCCGTGCCTGAATCTCCATCACTAACGCTCCATCCTCACCCAACCGTCTAATAGGAACATATAGTATTTTCTCGAATTTTCCTAAACATTATGCAAAACGGCTCTTCTTTCCAAACAGATTGCCTCCCCTAAACCCTTCCAATATATAAGTTCTGGAGGTGTCACTAGATTAGTGTACTTCAGTTTCTTAATATATATACTACAGAATAATGATATGTGACCCGATACTTTCTTCCAGGTTTTTCTTTAAAGGAATAGTGGCATTATTTAAAACAATAGCTTTTAAAAGATATGGTTAAAGCAGGGGAGAAAACAGCCCACCTGTAATTCTCGGTATTTTAACTTAGGTCCCGCGTCTGGGGAATCCTCCTAGGTCCTTGAAGCTAGGCAGTGAAGTAAAAAAGCGACTACAACTCTTGGACTACAACTCCCAAGAGACATTGTGTCCACATCCTCTGCGCACGCTCGACCTCTGTGGCTGCGTAGGGCACCGAGCCGAGGAGGCGGGGCTTGGGCCTAAGCAGCGGGCCGTGGGCGGGGCTAGAGGTGTGGCCACAAAGGGGGCGGTGCTGCCGGCGAGGCCCGGAACACGCTAGCGGAGTGGAAGATGGCGGCGGCAGCGGTGGCTGCAGCCGGGACCCCAGTCGGGCTGAGGCGGAGGAGCCGCCGGTTCTGACCTCGCTCTGGCTCCAGTGCGCGCGGCGGAACGTGTGCGAGGCCCCGCGCGTCGGGAAGGGGCGGCGGCGACTGCGCGCCGCCTTGAGGAGCGTCCCGGCGGCGGCGCGGCTGCGGCTGAGGAGAGAGCCGGCTCCGGGCCTCCGCGTCCTTCTGCTCCCCGGGCCCCCCGCCTCCTCGGGGGGGCGGCGGCGGCGATGTTCTCGGTCCTCTCGTACGGGCGACTGGTGGCCCGCGCCGTGCTCGGCGGCCTCTCGCAGACCGACCCCAGGGCCGGCGGCAGCGGCGGCGGCGACTACGGGCTCGTGACGGCCGGCTGCGGCTTCGGCAAGGACTTCCGTAAGGGCCTCCTTAAGAAGGGCGCGTGCTACGGAGACGATGCGTGCTTCGTAGCCCGGCACCGCTCGGCAGACGTGCTCGGTGAGTGCCCGGCCAGGTCCCCCCTTCCCAGCCCGGGATCCGCCTCCTGGGGACTCCCCTGCTCGGGGCTTTTCTCGCTCCTCCGGGCGGTAAGAGGAGCCCAAGAGCCAGTAGTAGCTCATTTGTACGGAGCGCTTACTATGTGCCAGGCGCCTTGCCAAGCGATCCAAGGTGCGTTTTCCGCTTGAACAACCCCCATTTTAGAGATGAGGAAATTGAGGCGCAAAGCGGGCGAGCCACACGCTCAAGGTCACACAGCCTGAGAATGTGACCAGTTTGCCCGAGTCCGGAACCGCACTGTTAGTCACTTGGTAGTGCCAGCCCCGGACGATCTCGTCCCCTCCCCCGGCGACACCTGCAGTCTCCGAACCTCGCTCTGGCTCCCGCCCTCTCTCCTCTCTCCTCCCTCTGCGTGCCCCGGGGATCCCTGCTTCTTCACGCTCCTGACGCCACAGTCCGGCCGCGGGCAGCGGAATCCCGAGCCGACTGGCTGTCGTGAGCCCCACACAGCCCAGCCGCATTCTTTCGTCGTCTCGATCGAGACCAGATCTACATCCTTTTGGAAGTCTCGCAGCGGAGGCCGCTGGCCTGGTGAAAAATCACTCGCAGTGCATTCTTCCAAACTGATCTTGCCCACTTGAGGTCACTTGGGGTGTAAGAGAGTCTCCTTGACCCAAAATAGAATGGTCAAACCCTCTTCTAGACTGCGGCCAAGAAAGCCTTGAGAATTGGTTAAAGCCTTTAAAGGCCACAGGTGCTTCCAATGGCCCATTCCAGTTACACCTTAGGGTTTGGGAGTCTAGAGTTAGAGCTTGCAGAAATGGCTAAATATAATTCACAAGCGATCAGAAACTTTACCATATTGTTTGTCTTTGGAGGCAGTGCGTATGCCATAGAATCCTATGCCGTTAAATCTCTTTTAATAAATAAAGCACTTCCTTTGTAATTGAAGGACATGTTGTCATTGAACTTAGGTTCAAATGTCGCTTTGGTTTCACTTCTCAGGTGAGATTATTTTGATTACTTTAAATTTCATATTCTGAGGCAAAGTTAGGCATTGGAACAAATGGACCTGTAACTTTATGACCATAATTATTTTTTAATTTGGTCTTAGAATAACTGCTTATTATCTTTGCTTCTACTCATGTACTCTTTGTGAACATAGAACTAGAAAAGTGGTTATCAGTTTAATTCATGAAAGTCTCCATTACCTGGGTTGAAAAAAATCAGTTGGTATTTAGGCAACACTTAAGACTCCTCAGAAGGGAACTTGCAAATTTTTTTAAAAATTTTTATTGGAGTATAGTTGATTGACAGTGTTGCGTTAGTGTCTGCTCTACAGCAAAGTGAATCAGTTATACATATACCCATTCTTTTTTAGATTCTTTTCCCATATAGGTCATTACAGAGTATTGAGTAAAGTTCCCTGTGGGAACTTGCAAACTGAAGTCCTACAAATCCACTCTAAAGTCAGCTTGACCCTGACTCGGTATCTTTTTTAAAGGTCTGTCAGTGGCTGTCGCTTTTCATTACAGTTGAGGCACTTCACAATTAGAAGCTTGTGACCTGTGCTGCTTTTTCAAGTCGCACTTGTAGTGCAGCAGGATAGGGGATATTGAGCCACTAAGGTTCTGCCTTATAAATCTGTTATGTGCTGGCTTATTTGAAAGATTTGTGATTTGATTTATGATTTGGATATTTTAATGTGTCAAATTTCTAGGCTGAAACTTGATTTAAAATTTTTTGAAGGCTCCCTTCTTAATGGAGTGGGGTATTCATAAGGAAAATTTTGGTCAAAACCATTCTGAAAAAAGTATAAACATACCATCCTGGCAGAAACCTGGCCTGGTTTGGTGCTCAGCTTTGCCACTCTGTGATCTGTGGTTTTGGATAAGAGCCTCTCAGCTCATTTTCCTCATCTAGACTAGAGGATGAAGGGAGTGGAATACCTGACCCTCGAGAACTTCCGACCATCATATCATATTTTCTTTTTGTTTTGAAAAGACAGCACCCTTTGTTATTTTGCATCTCAAATAATGGGCATTACTTCCTGTCTTATTTACATGGGCACCGTCAGGAGATTTGTTCTGTTTTACATCTGTCTCTAAACCACCAGTAGTTCTTAACTTTCCTTGGTTCACAGCCTCTTGGTTTACTGCCCAAGGGCTCTTTCGCCCCCAAAATGTGCAGAGAGACAAAAGTTTTCATAGGTCCTTGGGGACTTCACTGACCCCGTGAAGTCCATCCATGTGCCACCTAGAGGTCCATGAAGGGGTACTAGATTAAGAACTACAGCTCTGTACCCCTCTTGAAAGGAATGTTGCTAGGCATAACCAGACAGATGATTGCTTATGTGGTCTGTGGCCATATTTGACAAAGAACCGTTTTGAGAGAGAGAGTTGCATGCAAATCAGGGAACACAGGTTCTCTAGCTAGGACTGTTTTGGAGGAGTTCTTCCAGAAAGCCTTCTTGGGAGCCACCTGATACAACTTCTGAGTTGGCCTCATTTGATCTTTGGTTTCCACAATCCAGTCCGTATGATGGTGACTTCTGTTTTATTGACACCATCCCATCCCAGGCAGGTCTGATTATCTCTTGCCGTGAAAGAGGTGATGAGTCTCAGTGAGTTTTTTTTTTTTTTTTGCGGTGTGCGGGCCTCTCACTGTTGTGGCCTCTCCCGTTGCGGAGCACAGGCTCCGAATGCGCAGGCTCAGCGGCCATGGCTCACGGGTCCAGCCGCTCCACGGCATGTGGGATCTTCCCGGACCGGGACACGAACCCGTGTCCCCTGCATCGGCAGGCGGACTCTCAACCACTGTGCCACCAGGGAAACCCTCAGTGAGTTTTTAATACTGCTTTTTACTCTGGAAGTTGGAGTGGTAAACTGAATTTCATTAAAGGGCTATGTGGAGGGAGTTCCCTGGTGGCCTAGTGGTTAGGATTTGGTGCTGTCACTGCCGTGACCTGTGTTCCATCACTGGTCGGGGAACTGCGATCACACAAGCTGTGCGGAGGAGCCAAAAAAAAAAAAAAGGCTATGTCGAATAATAATGTTATGTTGAACCTCAGTGCTTTGAACCTTCTATTTCTGTAGATAATTCATTTTCTTTGGGTTGACACTGTGTTTATTGCTAAGTTATCTGTGCAACTCACTGTGGTCATCTAGGACTCTTTGTTTGGAATGAAAGCTGTTTATTTCTTTTGTATTAGAAAGAGAAAGCTGATTTATTTCTTTAATTTAGAATTGGTCTGTTGTATTAGTCATGCAGTGACTAAAAGTACTTGGTGCTTTACAACATTTTTGTAGAGTCCCACTGGATTTCTTTTAGGAAAAACCAACTATGGTGGGTGTGGTGAGACATAAGAACTACTCCTATCCCCTGGAAAATTGGCAAAGGTGCTTCTCTTTATTAGGTCCAACAGGAGTAAACTAGTACCAGCAGGAGCTATGCGCACTTTTTCCTTCTTCCCTGTGACTAATACTGAGTTCTCTTATTACTCTATATGGCATGGTTGCCTAAGTACGTAAAAATATGAGAACTGCCTAGCGTGTAACTGCTGGGCCTCCCACAGCCCTACGCCAATTAACAATAGAATCAAAGACTGTTGAGAGTTGTAAGACTTAGGAACCTTGCAATCCAATTCTTTCATTTTACTGAAGACACAACAGAGGGTCAAATCACTCTGCTAAGGTTACTCCACTAGTTAAGGGCAGAATTAGGACTAGCACCAAGATTCCCCATTCCAGTCCTCTTTCCGTTACACCACCGGTTACGTTTTCTTGACAAGATAGGTGAATTCAAAACCCATCTGTCTTCTGGTACTGTTAAAGCGTTCTGGTAATGCTTTTCTTGCTCAAGGGTATGGGGATGTGTGTGTGTGTACAACTTCTTTATTCACTCTATGACTCACTACAGTGCAAAAAAACTCCTCTGCATACTAAACAACAGTTTATTGGAAAAAAGACAGCATGGTGTATGCCATGTAAGTTCTGACTTCTGAATACTGACTTGTAAAGTAATTCTTTTAAAACTGCACAGTGTTTATTTAAGCTTGATTAAATTGAAACCTTAAAAAGAAATGAAAAATTCTAGCCTTTAGATATAATTTTGATTGTGGCCAGGAATTTGAAGTGTATTTGTGAGTAATACAGTCTTAAAAGTAGTTGTCTTGGGAATTCCCTGGTGGTCTAGTGTTTAAGACTCCGTGCTTCCACTGCTAGGGGTACAGGTTCAATCCCTGGTCAGGGAACTAAGATCCTGCAAGCCACGAGGCATGGCCAAAAGAAAAGAAAAAAGTAGTTGTCTTAAAGTATGAGGATTACACAAACAATATAAAGATAAAAATTTTATTTAGGAAGTGAATTGATTAGGCAGAATTTGATGTTTTCCAACAGTCATGGTAATTTTAATGTATTTGGTAGAACCTCTATATCTGAAAGTGAGTTGTCCTTTTAACAAAGTACTAGTCACCTTGGGAGAGTGTGTGTGCGTGCTAATTTCAACCTTTCAAGAAGCCCTCTTTCGAATTTTCCTCATCTAGATTTCAAGCTGTGTCAGGAAACTAGTCTCATTATATAGTCATAATTTTCTGAAGGTCAAAATTCAGTCTGATCCACCTGTTGACAGCAGACATAACCCTGACTGAATTTTTTTCACCTGCCATAACATTTACCTTTTAAAGTGAAAAATTCAGTAGCACAACATTCACAAGGTTGTGCAGCCACCACCACTAACTAGTTCCAGAACGTATTCATCACCCCAAAAGAAAACTCCTACCTGTTAGCAGTCACTTCCCAACTCCCCTCCCTTAATCCCTGGCAACAGAAAGTAGATTCTGACTCTACAGATTGCCTATTCTGGACATTTCATATAAATGGAATCATATAATATGCTGTCTTTTGTGTCTGGCTTTTTTCACTTAGCATAAGATTTTCAAGATTTACCCACATTGTAGCATGTATCAGTACTTCATTCCTTTTTATGGCTGAATAATATTCCATTGTATGGGTATACCACGTTAAAAAAAACTGATCTATTAATGGACATTGGGTTGTTTACACTTTTTTGGCTGTTGTGAATAGTGCTGCTGTGACACATTTATGTGTAGGCTTTTTTGTGAACATATGTATTCTCTTGGGTATATACCTAGAAATGGAATCATTGGGCCATATTGTAACTTTGCAACTTTATGAACAATACAGTTGTTTTTTATGTATTTTATATCATTAATATATAATGTTTATATATCATTAATATAATTAATAGAGGGGGAAATCTTTTTTAAATGTCAGCAATCAGATATGTAAGTTCTGAGATCAATCAGTACTTTAAATGTGCTGGATTTCATAATTGTGTGCTTTCAAGAGAAAATTGTGGAATGTTAACGAAGTGTGAGAGTTGTGGGTTCAGTAAAAGAGCCTTCTAGGACTCAGAAACATCAGGGTTTAAGAAGCTACTGACAAAAAAATAGCCACTGACTAGTCCTCTGACTCTTCAGAGTATTCTGTCATTCTGTAATAAATAGATTATAGGGTTGATGGATAGAGGAATTTTGCTGTTTGTTTCTTAAACTCCTGCTCCCCAATATTTTTCTCATTTTGCTATATATTGTACTTTTCATAAGGTTCTTATAAGGCACATTATTTTTAAAGTCATTTCTTCATTTGTTATACTGTCAGAACTACTTTTCCTTTGTTCAGTCTTTAATCTAGAAATTCTTGAGCTTACTTTTAAATTTTCCTAACTTCCAGCTTCTCTCTCAATTTGTTAATAATCTCCTAAAGGAATCTGGATAAATCTTTTTTTTATAGAGCAAGTAATTGCATTTTAAAAGCATGACTGTTTATACTTTTTTAGAAAATATACTTTTGTTAAAAGATTTTAAATTGTAGCAGAAGATAAGATGTAGATGTTAACTGGTTGTGCTGTGGGGTTTTTTTGGGGGGGGCAGGGTGTTGAGGGAGTTGGGGGAACCTGGATTGGAGGAGGCTGTTCCTGAACTTTAGCACTGCTTTCTGGAACTGGGCAATACATAACCTGAATGGTTGCAACAGTATCCAAATGGAGTTTGTACTTGTGTGTGACTCAAGAAGTACTACACCAGGTCAGAGTATTTGACCTACAACCATGTCCTTTGAATAAATGCCTATGTCAGGTTTGAATAAACGTTTATGTCAACTTCAAACTAAATGGCAAATTCATTTTATATAGGTCCCCGTGCCTTTTAGAGAGGCCTTACCTGGGGCTTTAGGTTCAGAATTTTTAGGGAAATGCTTTGGAAAGGTAAGTTGACAGTTTCTTTCTAAAGAAATTTTACTTTTTCTAGTCAGTTGAAAAATGGTGTGCCTTGTGGGTTTGCCTTTCAAAATTAGTGATAACTTTTGGTCTCATTTTAAGAACTGGTTACCTAGATCCTAATTTTTATCATTAGTAATAAAATTCAGTGATCTATCTTGTTTGAGAGTTGTCAAATATTTTAAAAATCTGATAGTTTTCTATCTCTCTGAGGTCTAAAATCATTTGTTTCCTGTTATTAAACAATTCACAGTTTACAGAATTGCATCATAAATCAAAACTTTTTTGCAAAAGCTGACCAACTGCAGGAGGCATTGGGCTGATAACACACTTACTCATTTAAACTTAAGTTGACAAGTGGCACGGATCTTTCAGTTTAAAATTTTAAAGAAGAAAAGATGCTAAATACTTTTGAATGGGATCCCAAACAGGATTTCGGTGGATGGGGTGGGGGTGAGGGAGCAGAACCTTTTCTTTAAAGAGTGGGAAATACTTCACTCTGTTTTCTCCTAAACATTTATTCAATATCTGACACAAAATATGGTTCAACTTACCAGTGTTTTATACATATACAGTGCTTTAGATTTTACTTATTTTTTTTGGCTGCATTGGGTCTTCGTTGCTGCGCGAGGGCTTTTCTCTAGTTGCAGACAGCGGGGGCTACTCTTCGTTGCTGTGGGCGGGCTTCTCATTGCGGTGGCTTCTCTTGTTGCGGAGTATGGGCTCTAGGCTTGCAGGCTTTAGTAGTTGTGGCTCTTGGGCTTAGTTGCTCCGTGGCATGTGGAATCTTCCGGGATCAGGGCTCGAACCTGTGTCCCCTGCGTTGGCAGGTGGATTCTTAACCACTGCACCATCAGGGAAGTCCCTAGATTTTACAGTGTATTTTTATATTTTACCTTATTTAATCTTTTAACTATGAAATAGTTGCTCTTATTTCTGCTTAATCTGCATCTATTTCCTCATCTATGAGGCTGACTCATCAGTAAGGTTAGTATCAAAGCTGGGACTTGAACCTAAGTTTTCTCTTGCGCATCTAGTGCTTTTAAATAAATGGTTTTGTTTTGCGCTTATAAAAGTAATACATGGGGCTTCCCTGGTGGCGCAGTGGTTAAGAATCCGCCTGCCAATGCAGGGGACACGGGTTCGAGCCCTGGTCCGGGAAGATCCCACATGCCACGGAGCAACTAAGCCCGTGCGCCACTATTAATGAGCCTGTGCTCTAGAGCCCACGAGCCACAACTACTGAGCCCGTGTGCCGCAACTACTGAAGCCTGCGCGCCTAGAGCCCGTGCTCTGCAACAAGAGAAGCCACTGCAATGAGAAGCCCACGCACCAGAACAAAGAGCAACCCCCGCTCAACACAACTAGAGAAAGCCCACGCGCAGCAACGAAGCCCCAACGGAGCCAAAAATAAATAAATAAATAATAATAATAAAAAAAGTAATACATGTTCACAAAAGCACAGTGTAAAATACCTGTAACTCATAACTCAATTATAGTCAGTATGGTTTCTTCTAGCCTTTGTGTATATACAATTGTATGTATACATATTAGTAAATAAGATTGGGTTAGTGTGTATTCTGCTCTGTAATGTTATTGTTATGTAATGTAGCTTGAGCATACTTCCGTAATAAGCATAGCTATCATATTTTACTGTGTATATAGTACATGAAGCCCTCTATTTTTATTTATTTAGATTATTTCCAATTTTCTGTTACAAGTAACACTAGAGTGAATACCTCTACATGTAAGTATTTCCTTAGGATAAATTCCTTGAAGAGGAGATCCTGAGTCAAAGGCTGTGAACTTTTGAAAGGTTTCTGATTTAAATATTAGTGTAGCTCCCTCCAGAAAGGTTATACTAATTTATACGTTTCCATTTGCTATGAAATTACTCTCATCAGTAAGCTTATTGTTGATCTTGAGTCTGTCACATTTAACAATTTATAAGTTTACTAGGTTCTTAAACAGTTGTTTTTGAGGTGAGTAAGTTTGTAGCTGGTGAATAGTTCTAGGACGGATTGAATTGTTGGTATGAATCCCAAGGGTTACAAAATGACTGCAAAAACTTTGCCAGAGACTGCAAAAGTGACTTACTACAAAGAGTGCTTTCTGTTGAGGGACCGAGTACTATTTTGACTCAAGCCAGTTCCAACACATTTTTGCAGTGATTTTTCTTTTACTCATTCCCTCATGAAGAGGAAACTTCTTTCTTTTTGTACTACGGTGACTGTACATTTCGATCTTTCAAGGATGCCATCTCCAGTAGGTTTTTTGACTTATCAAAATTTGTCTGTGCTGTCATTTGAGGTAGATGCAAAAGGTTAGCTGTGCTGAATGAAGCCAACAAAAAATGCTTCTGTTTTCACATCAATGTTTGGATAGCAGTTTTGAATAAGAAAATAGATTTGAGCTATTTACATTAGAGCTGGAAAACTGTTCCTGGCCTCTAGTTTGAATACTAATTGGTAATATGGTCATCAGTGTTTCTATGAAATGAGAAAGTCTAAACAGAGGTGTCATTTATGCATGTATTGTTTTTAAAAATTCACTTCTCTTGGTTCTTGAGCTGCAACGTTGATCTTATTTTCTTGTTCATGTACCCTGAATTCACTGAACAATCAATGGTCTTTGGTGTGTTTTGTGAATACATTCTATACATACATATTAAATAATTTACAGATCGTCTGAATTCAGTGAAGCCAATTAATCTATAACTATCTTTTATTCTTTCATCAGAATTTCAAATTGAGAAATGGTTGGCCTGCCTTTTTGTCAGTGGCCTGAAGGAGAAAAAAACTTTTCCAACATTCTAGTCTGGTGGTTAAAACTGAAGTAAAAGGGCATGGGGCAGTGTTTTTACCCTCTGGATCATTATCAAAACTTCTCTGAAAACATACATAAGGTGGTGTACTAAGGGGAAAGGATAAATTGAGAAGCCTGAAATGGAGCCTTTGTTTCAAAACTAGTTCATGCAGTAAATGCACTATTGTATATGAAAAGTAAAATATAGATGTATCTGTTAGCTTTTATTTTATAAAGAGTTTCTAAAACAGGCTCCCTTTTCTTGCAATGTGACTTAGAATCCCAGAATCTTATATCTTAGAAAAAGGAACTCTGGAGAGAATTTGTCCTCCTGCCCTTTCTTTCACAGATGAGAAAACTAAAGTTTAGAGAAGTTATTTGGCCAGTGTCCTACAGCCAGTTAGTGGCAAAGAAAGCTGGGAGCTGTGTCATCTCCAAGACTCCTTTTCAAGGCTCTTTCCATCCAGCCTTATTTTAACAGTCTGTGAGAAGAGGGCACAACACCTTGTGCAACTCTAGGATGAGATAATGGTTCCTTCTCTCTCTCTCTCTCTTTTTTTTTTTTAATTTTTATTGGGGTATAGTTGATTTACAATGTTATGTTAGTTTCAGGTATACAGCAAAGTGAATGTTATACATGTATCCACTCTTTGTTTAGATTCCTTTCCCATATAGGCCATTACAGAGTGTTGAGTAGAGTTCCCTGTGCTACGCAGTAGGTTCTTAATAGTTAATCTGTTTTATATATAGTAATGTATATATGTCAATCCCAATCTCCCAGTTTATCCCTGCCCCCCCCCACCCTTATCCCCAGTGGGTTCATTCTCTTTTTGTAGTTCTCAGATGAAAGTTGCTTTATCAGAATGTTGGTATTCTAACTTATCAGTACAGTCAACTGAATTCATTGTTTACTGGTTGTTTCCTGTTAGTCCTTGACAGGTGCTGGGGAAAAGACCACGAACAAAATAGACTTTAGCCTTGCAGTTTCACGGTCTGGGGGAGAAGGTACACATATGCACAGGAACAGAAACGTTAGATGTTGTGGAAGCATGGAGTCAGGCCCCGAGAGATGGGTTTTTCAATAAACTGAGGCAAGTGAGGAGAAGATTGGCAAGGCTCTCCAGATTGAGGGATCAGCAAATGCACAGTAGAAGACTTCCCAAACTACAGCTGTTTTGTAGCTAGAGCGTAGTTTGGGCTGGCGGGGTGGCATTGGGAGGATGGTTGAGAATTGATGTTAGAAAACAGGTTATGACCAGATTGTCAAAGGTCACAGTTGCCATATTGGGTGTTGTTCCGTTTTTTGGTTTTGGTAGAAGCTATAGGAGGTGTTTTTGCTTTTGTTGTTTTGGGTTTAGTTTGTTTTTTTTGTGAAGAAGCAGCACATTTAGATGGTACAAAATTGAAAAGGTATTCAAAATTCAAAAGGGTGCATAAAGTCTCCCTCTCACCCATGTCTCCTAGCTGCAAAAGTTCCTCTCCCAAAAGAAACCAGTGTTATAAGTTTCTTGTATATTCTTCTAGAGAATGTTCTTAGAAATACAAGTAAATAAGTGTATATACATGGAAGGTATTTGACTAGAAGTGTAATATGGACATAGCAATCTTGTTTAAAAAAAAGATAAAGAGGGTGTAATGGGAGAACAGGAGGCAGAAGATCAATTAGGAAGCTACTGAAATAGTCTGAGCTAGAATGGGCTTTAACTTAGGGTACTGGAAAGTAATTGGGCTTAAGGCACATTGCAGACAAAGAATCAACAGGACTTAGTGATAACTGGACGAAGAGGGTGAAGGAGAAAGAGAAATTGGAGTTGATTTTGAGGTTTTGCTTCTGGAAGCTTCTTTAAGGTTTCTAGCCTGGAAGTGTGGGTGGTTTGGGCTGCCATTAATCAGGTTAGGAAATGCAAGAGAAGAATCAAAAGTTTGGGAATTGAAAACAGGGTAGCAGAGACATTTCAGAGGTAGAATTATCTGGTTCGTGGCATGCTTGGATCCAGCTGGTCTTTATTGAGTCCTTAGTGCTCTGACAGTGAGTCTCATTAGAATCACCTGTATAGTTTGGATTTGTATGCTTTGTTACAAGGCCCAGGCCTACCCTGGGCACACTGGCTCAGGAGGTAGGGCTTGGGTTCCACAGGTAATCTCAATGTGCAGCAAGAATTGAGAACTGTTGTGCCAGGAACCAGACTAACACTCCAGAATGAAAGACGTTACCAGTATGAAAAAGACTCAGCCCTGAAGGGGATCACATTACGGAGTGGGAGAAAGGAGACAGGAAAGTCATGATACAGGCGCTGCTGTTATTGTAGTGACCTAGGGAGAGGGTTAGGCCCACTAGCATTTCTGTGTTGGTTGTCATTATAAGATTTCCCATTTAAAATGAGAAATTTCTAAGTCTGAACCCTGGCACACAGTAGGCAGCAGGCACTTAAGAGGTATTTGTTAAATAAGGTTACTTCAGTCAGTTCTGGAAAATAATTTATTTTTTCAAGGTGTAGATGAATCTTTTTTTCTTCGTTTATTTTTTTGGAGACAAATATAGATTTGTCCCTTAGTGCTTGAAAATGTTGCTGTTTAAATGTTTAATGGAATATTGAATGGTGGTGGATGTGTGACCAGAAAAGCTGAGTGGACCACTCATCTTTTTTTTTTTTAGCGGTACGCGGGCCTCTCACTGTTACGGCCTCTCCCGTTGCGGAGCGCAGACTCTGGACGCGCAGGCTCAGCGGCCATGGCTCACATGCCCAGCCGCTCCGCGGCATGTGGGATCTTCCCGGACCGGGGCCCGAACCTGTGTCCCCTGCATTGGCAGGCAGACTCTCAACCACTGCGCCACCAGGGAAGCCCTCATCTTTTAAACATTATATATGAGTGGGAATTGTCTTTTGATTGTGACCATAGACCAGTGTTTGTAGAGCTTGCAGCCAGCACTGATCAAAGACTTTTTTTCTGATTGCTACAGGGCAGACCGGTCTATATACTGTTATTTGGCCTTTTTTTTTTTTAATTTATCTTTGGCTGCATTGGGTCTTCGTTGCTGCGTGCAGGCTTTCTCTAGTTGCGGCAGGCGGGGTCTACTCTTCATTGCAGTGCAGGGGCTTATTGTGGTGGCTTCTCTCGTTGCAGAGCATGGGCTCTAGGCACACAGGCTTCAGTAATTGTGGCACGTGGGCTCAGTAGTTGTGGCACACAAGCTTAGTTGCTCCATGGCATGTGGGATCTTCCCAGACCAGGGCTCGAACCAGTGTCCCTTGCATTGGCAGGTAGATTCTTAACCACTGTGCCACCAGGGAAGCCCTGGCCTTAAGAGAGACATAACTCTCATTTATTGCATGTTGGCCGTGAGCTGAGCACTGTGACGAGGCACTCTTTAACACCATTATCCGTGTTCCTCACACCAGCACTGTGACGTTCATGATTTTATTCCCATTTACAGGTGAACATAATGAGGCTCAGAGAGCTACCCAAGACACCTTTAGTACACCTCATCCTAATCCTGGAGCTGGAATTTGAACCCAGATCTGACTCCAAAGCCTTGCCCAGTGTGTGTACACTGCCTTTTAAGTCAGAAATGATCATTTAAAACTTCGTTTTACTGGGTCTTTGCCGGGTCTGAGTACTATTTAGTTATAACTATTCCTAGGCTAATAATTGAGCAAAGCCCCTTAATTAAAGCAGATAAAGGCCTTAGCGAGCCTGTTGAACTAGTCAGTAGGCCACAGGAACTTTGGTGGCCTCAGGCCAGCCCTTTGCTTCTGGGGGACCTCCTAAATACCTTAACTCCTGCAGTGCATTGTTTTGGCTAATTGCTGGTGAGAGGTTTGTGGCAGGGGTGTGATAGGCATTTACCTAGAGGTGAGGTTTCTCTGCTCTTAGAGCTGTAACCTCCGCCTTTATTACTTGTACTTTATCCATATTAGTCGAAATCGCAGGGAACTGCCCAAAATGCCTCTCTCCTCAGCCTCCTCCTCCCCCACAACTCGGTATTTTCATCCTTCCAGGCTCAAATCAGACACTTCTCCATGAATGCTTTTCTAATTCCTTTAGCTAGATGTAATCTGATCTTCCTTGCTTTTGGCTTTAGTGGTACATGTTTATTTTGTTTTATTATAGCCATTTATCTTAAGCTGCTCCAATTCCCTGCACTACCACTTGATTTTAAGTTCCTCTGGGCGGGAAATCTTTTATTGTATGTAAATCCCTTTGGCTCCCTTTCACCACATGTCTTGCATATAGGAGATGTTCAATAAAATGTGTTGACTAACTTTAATATTGAATGTAAGTGTAAAATGCAATTCTTAACTGAATTCATATAGTTTATCATCTCTCCCATAAAGGCAACATGTACATTACTGGAAAAATGGGGAAGTATGGAAAATAAAAAGAAGAAAAGGACTTCCCTGGTGGCGCAGTGGTTAAGAATACGCCTGCCAACGCAGGGGACCCGGGTTTGAGACCTGGTCCGGGAAGATCCCACATGCCGCGAAGAAACTAAGCCTGTGGGCCACAACTACTGAGCCTGTGCTCTAGGGCCCGCAAGCCACAACTACTGAGCCTGCATGCCACAACTGCTGAAGCCGGCGCGCCTAGAACCGGTGCTCCGCAACAAGAGAAGCCACCACAATGAGAAGCCCACGCACCACAACGAAGAGTAGCCCCCATTGCCGCATCTAGAGAAAGCCGGCACACAGCAACAAAGACCCAACTCAGCCAAATAAATAAATAAATCTTAAAAAAAAAAAAAAGATTACTTGTTCTACCCCCTCAAAGGTCATTACTTAGTTGAACAATATATAGGGGAAATATAATTAATTTTCAGAAATTAAGGGTCAGTTCTTGGCAAGCTTTTTTATTTTTAAAATTTATTTATTTTTGGCTGTGTTGGGTCTTCATTGCTGCACGCGGGCTTTCTCTAGTTGCAGTGAGTGGGGGCTACTCTTCGTTGCGGCGCGCGGGCTTCTCATTGCGGTGGCTTCTCGTTGCGGAGCACAGGCTCTAGGCGCGCGGGCTCAGTAGTGTGGCTCACAGGCTCTAGAGCACAGGATCAGTAGTTGTGGCACACGGGCTTAGTTGCTCCGTGGCATGTGGGATCTTCCCGGACCAGGGATCGAACCCATGTCCCCTGCATTGGCAGGCGGATTCTCAACCACTGTGCCACCAGGGAAGACCTTAACTTGGCAGGCTTATTGAAAAGAATTATGTTCTCACTTTTTTAAAAAAGCGTTTGTGCCAGGGTTGCATGTGACTCGACCTCTCCCAGAGGGTGATGTTTTAGTAAAAAGCAGCTCTTATTTTTATAGAGGGGTGGAGAAAGCAGGGGGTAAAATAGTATCCTCTTTAGGGTTAGGTCAAGGTATATGGCTTAATTGTTGTAAATATTAGGTTAACCTTTAAGACCGAAATTCTAGATCTAATCTTATAAATAGAAGGAAAAATTTTCTCTTAGCCTACAGGGCCAGTACAAGTAGACACACATCAGATAGCTGGACTTTAATTGCTGTTACTTTCTTATTTAAACGTTAAATTATTAGGCATTGTGTAACATTTTCTAATATCTAAAAACTAACAGAAGCCTCAGCTTTAATAGAAGGCCTTAATTCTGTAACACACTAAGGTCCCTGTCTCTACTGTTCATATCTTAAAATAAGTGTGAGCCCCCCAGATGATTTGTCTGTTGCTTCCTCCTGTCTAGAAAGCATTGCTGACAGCATTTAGCATTTGAGGAAGATACTGTTGCAGCTCAGAAAGGAGTGAAGTGACCTTTATCTGTGACTTAACCTTCAACTTTATAAGATACCCAAGGTCCTCAGCCACAGTTAAGTCAAAACATATCATTCCACATTAAATATTTGGTATTTAAACAGAAGAGCTAGAGGAAGTTAGAGGAAGACCATTTTTCTTTTAAAAAGGTTGACTTTGAGTTTCTTTGCCTTCACACTATCATTTCCTAATCGTCTTCTACCACCCAGAGTAGTCTGGAGATTACTGTCTCTAATTAATGAAATATTCTGGACAGTGGGTTTAAATGTGTATATGTATGTGTGTGCATTTTAATTTGATTAATTATTAAGTAGTTTCAGGTTTACTAAGCTAGAAAGGAATAGTTATTTTGTTTAGAATTCTAAAACATAAAATAGAACATTTATTCCTGCTTTGAGTCTGTATTTGAGTTTTATTAACTGTCCTGGACAGTACTATTTCTTTTATTTATTTATTTTTGGATGCGTTGAGTCTTCGTTGCTGCACGCCGGCTTTCTGTAGTTGCGGTGAGCCGGGGCTGCTCTTCGTTTTGGCTCATGGGCTTCTCATTGCAGTGGCTTCTCTTGTTGCGGAGCACGGGCTCTAGGCGCATGGGCTTTGGTAGTTGCAGCACGTGGGCTCAGTAGTTGTGGCGTGTGGGCTCTAGAGCGCAGGCTCAGTAGTTGTGGCTCACGGGCTTAGTTGTTCTGCGGCATGTGGGATCTTCCCGGGCCAGGGCTTGAACCCGTGTCCCCTGTATTGGCAGGCGGATTCTTAACCACTGCACCACCAGGGAAGCCCTGGACAGTACTGTTTCTTGAGCAGGATTTGAGTTTTGCTTATAAGTGTCCCTTTTTATACATTTTGTCATAGGGTTGAACCTTTCTTCCTTCCATCCTTTCAGCTTTATTGCCTCAGCTTTGAGTTAGCTGTTCTGCTTAGAGATCTTGAGTTCTTTTTTTAATGTTTATTTTATTTATTTATTTTTGGCTGCATTGTGTCTTTGTTGCTGTGCACAGGCTTTCCCTAGTTGCGGTGAGTGGGGACTACTCTTCATTGCGGTGGGTGGGCTTCTCATTGCGGTGACTTCTCTTGTTGCAGAGCACGGGCTCTAGGCACGCAGGCTTCAGTAGTTGTGGCTCACAGGCTCTAGAGCGCAGGCTCAGCAGTTGTGGCACATGGGCTTTGTTGCTCTGTGGCATGTGGGATCTTCCCGGACCAGGGCTCGAACCCATGTCCCCCGCATCGGCAGGCGGATTCCGAACCACTGCACCACCAGGGAAGCCCAAGGTCTTGAGTTCTTGACGTAGACTTGGTATCTGGAGAATTAGAAGATGCAGGTTTCATTGGGACTAATGCGTAGTGGTTATTTTGGGGAAACTTCTTGCAAAGGGAATATATCACTTGTTAAAGCAGGAAGAACGTGATAATCTATATAATTTCACCTCTAGAGAACTGAAAGGAGTGTTAATCAAAGCAAATTGTACTTTTCTGAATAAATCAACTTTTGAATACATTTTTCCAGTAATCCTTCTTTTTGTTCCCTTTGGGATAATTGTTTGCAGAAGGATTTCACAGTCCTGAATCACAGGGGAGTGTTTTTAATGCCCAGATAGTTGAGGCTTCAGAATTGTTGATACAAGTGTGATCTGTTCCATTTGATAGAAATTGAGTTTATACTCTGATCTCATTTTTCTCTAGTTATAATGCTTCATGTTGTGATGCCCCTAGACAAATAAGGTTGGCTTTGAGACCACTAGACTATAGTATTTGAAGAAGAGCCTTGGCATCTGAAAAGAAGCCGGCTGTAGCACTGCAATAGATACTGCCTAACCAGTTCCCTGTCAGATGAGTGCTCGCTGCAGAAAGTGTAAAACCAGATATCCTTATCCCTTGAGTACAGAGGGTCTCCTGCTGCTTTTATTATTCAACTCTTGTGATCCAGCCAGATTCTTACTCAATTTCTCCTCTGGAGTTTCAGTTCACTATCAGGTACCCATCCTAGTAGATAGGAGATGTGTTTCACTGATGGAAAAACAATCCCTGTAGAACCATCCTACTTAATTAGGGAGAGTATGAGGCTCAATGTAAAATGCCTCGAGATCATCAAAGATGCAAGGAATAAAGCTCTATATTACCTTTGGGTACTACTTAGTATTTGAAATTCTGCCAGAGCTATTGGATAAAATCAAATTACCTATTTTTCTTCACTGATGCTTATATTAAAATTGAAATTTAGTATTTATTTTTTGGGTATCACTTTCTTCTGGAAAATGTCTTGTAACTAATTGCATGTCAATCTGAAGATGAGTGTAGTAAGAAGAGTTTAAGAAGAACGGCAGCCTCATGCTGATGGCTGATAATGGATAATGATGGAGAGACTCAGGCTGATGATCGCTTAGTTCAAAATCTTTTTCAAGGTGAACCTTTTGCCAGCTACACAGTTAGGTGGCCAAATGCAGTTGGAAGGAGGATTTTTAAGCTTCCACAATTTCAGCTTACTTACCAAATCTTTTTTCCTTGAATTTTCTGGTTAGAATAAAGCTGTTAAGTAAAATTCTGCATTAATAACAAGCTAAGTGATTTTTTTTCAAGTACATCAAAGTTTTGTTTTTATATGATTATAACTAAGGCAAAGACAAAAAAGTATTAATCAGAAAAATGAAAATTGTTACTTTAGGAATTTTCTTCCTATAAAAAAATATATTTAAATGATGGGAGATAACACCAGAATTACTCTTTCTCCTTCTTTCTTTACTTTAGAAAAGCAATCTACAGAAAACTTAGCAAAATATTTTATAAAAATCATAAATATAAATATTTTCTAGTTGGCTATTTCCCACTTCATAAAACTTGACATTTTCAGTTGTAAATGGTACAACTAAAGGAATTTTCTGTGCCCTATAGTCTCTTCTCAGCTTTTTGCTCAGCTATTTCAGATATGTAACCATTATCTTAATCTAATAATGGTTTTAATTGGATTTTAGGTCAAAGGAAACACTTAAGCTAGACGTGCGCTGACAGAATGTTATTAATGGAGACATAAGGTGATTACAGTGAGTTAAATGAAATAGCTTCTATATTGGTGCAAACTCTTTATCTTGGCATTCAAAGCCTTTCCAGTTCAGTCCACCTTTTCAACTTCACCTCTCTTTACCGCTAAAGAAATTATATCATTCTGACAAATTGGATTACTTGGCTGTTTCCTAAACTTAATCAGTTATATCTGTGTTTGTAATTTGATGCCTGAAGTAAGATGCAAATCGCAAGTGAGCTGTTTGGCCAGGAATTCTCGTTCCTAAGATAAGATCCCCCTTAAGTCCTTAAACTTTTTACTCTATACTCCCTGAGCATCCAGTCCATTCTGTGGTGTCAGTACTGGACCTTTGTCAAAGAACTGGCCCTGATTGCCTTCCCCAGTGCAGACTCTTAGTTCCTGACTTCATACAGAACATTTCCACAAAAATGCCCTACCGGTGCCTGAAACTCAGCATACCTGAGACAGAAGTCAGTATCTTCTAAAGGCATTTTCACCCCCTCCTAACTGGGGAATCATCTAATCAATATTCATTCCTGAAATCCAGAAACCTATTGATATAAAATGTATTGATGGAGAACCGTCTTGTCTTTATGTCCTTTGTATTTCCAGTGGTTGTCTATTCTACTTTTCTCATTACCTCTAACCTAAAATCTTGCAGCTGATGCCTGACCTCTTACCTCTCTGAACCCGTTCTGTCCACTGCTGTCAGGATTTTTTCTAAAATATAGATTGGATTATATCACTTGTACCCAGAAACCTTGTGACTTTTTATTGTCTAGAGCAGTGCTCTTCAGTAGAAATATACTGTAAACTATATATGTAATCTTAAATTTTCTAGTAGCCACATTTAAAAAAGTAAAATGAAACAGATGGTGTTAATTTCAATTAACATATTTATTTAACCCAGTATATCTAAAATGTATGTTCAACATGAAACTAAGACATTTTACAATCTCGGGGGTACTACGTTTTTGGAATCCAGAGTGTATTTTACATTTAACAGCACATCTCAATCCATGCTAGCCACATTTCAAACTGAATAGCCACATGTGGGTAGTGGCTCCTGTATTGGACAACACAGGTCTATAGCATAAAGCTTAAAGTTCTTGGACTGCAATTTTGGGCACCCCACAGCTTCAGCCCCTGCCCTGCGTATTTCAACTTCTCCCCTCACCCAAGCCCCACCCACACCTAATTTGCCATTCTTTTCCTTTAATTACTCTTCCCTGCCTGAGGAAATCTGACTTACCTTCCAGGGCCAGATCTGAATGCCACTTCCTAGTGAAAGCTTGCTCCATTCTCGCAGTGCCCCATAAGTAACCACTTGCTCTTGACTCTTCTGTAGCAGCATTTGTGAGAGCCGTTTGTCTAGATCCCATGAGTGAGTAGTCTAGCTGCCCACTAGAAGGTGAGCTTCCCGGAGGCAGGATATGTCTCCCTCAGCTTCTGTTTCCTAGTATTCACTGTAGCCTCCATTTGTTCTTAGGGATATTCTTATCCATTGTTGTTTGATATCTTCAAGATCTGAAGCAATCTCTCCTTTAACAGTTGTTTTCTTTACCTCTGAATGAAATTTCCCTTTATATCTGGATCAGTTCCACGGTTCCACTGTGGATTGAAGCTTTTGCTTATGCAAGAGAGGAAATATTCATTTTCTTATAGAAATAACTGCCTAATATGAATTAAACTAGGTTTCAAATGTAGGTTATTCTGGTTTTAGCCTGGTTCTAATCCCAAATATAACTCTTCCTGTTATATAACTTGTTCTTTGTAAGTAAATTATGTATGTATACTAAGACTTTTTTCACACAGCTTTATTGAAAAGTTTATATGCTTTTTGAATCTCTTTTTCCCCCTAAAGAGTCTTGGCCAATGGAGTTTTGCCTGTGTTCTTTTTCCCATATAAGAGCAAACAGGTGCCTGAAAGGTTACGTCTATTCTGGGAGAAATCTGATTAATGTTGAAGGGCTGTGCCAGGTCAGACTCTATAACCTGCTGACAGATTATTTAGTGAGTGCCGGGATCAACTCTCAACATTATCTCAGGTTTTAATGGTTTTCTTATGAAGGGCATTTGTAGATGAAACCAGTTTGTATTTAAAGTTAATTGTGGCTCTTAGATCAGAAACTGGTTAAGAAATTCTTCCCTCAAGCAAACAGTAGTTTGAGAAGAATGAATGATTCATCAGATGGAGTTGCAAGGACTATGATTGCATTCTGTGTTTTTAACACAAATTGTTGCA
Organism: Grampus griseus; assembly: GCF_964374135.1. Lineage (NCBI taxonomy): Eukaryota > Metazoa > Chordata > Mammalia > Artiodactyla > Delphinidae > Grampus > Grampus griseus. The sequence goes on along the minus strand of NC_139006.1, from coordinate 8,548,437 downwards.
TTTAAATCATGGTAAAATCTTATCCCTGGTGACGTAAGAATTCCTCAAAAGAAGTTCCTATTGAACTACCTTAAATTTTTGTAAGAGTTTCTAGATATCCTTACAGCTGCTTGAAAAGCACCAAAAAATGATACTCTTCCTGGGAGGGTAGACCTCAGTCATTCCTGATGCTTCTCTTTCCCCCACCCTCACTGTACCCCATTCAGTGTACCTGTGAGTCTTTTTGTTTCACTGGATCCCAAATCCCTGCACTCTAACTGCACTGCCACCATTTCACAACTGGGCTACTGAGACAGTCTCCTGATTTATTCCCTTTTCTGCTTTTGCTCTCCACACAGCAGGCAGAAGGATCTTTCTTCTTATCATTATTACTATTTAAATTTTATATAATGGAAAATTTCAAATATACATCAAGGTAGAGGGATGAATGTACCTCTCATTATTCAACTTCAGTTATCCATTCATGGCCAGTCTTGTTTCATCTACTCTTTTGTCACCCCCCCCCCATATTTTGAAACAAATCGCAGACATCATATCATCTAACCAACTAATTTGGAATTGCCCTAAAGTGAAATTTTGCCTTGGGACTTCCCTGGCGGTCCAGTGGTTAAGACTCTGAGCTTCCACTGCAGGGGGCATGGGTTCAGTCCCTGGTCTGGGAACTAAGATCCCACATGCCGCATGCGCGCAGCATGGGCAAAAAAAAAAAGGGAAATTTTGCCCATTGGTTGGTCACAAAAGGTGAGGAAAGTTGCTTCTCCAATAGTGGTAAGTTATTTGTCAACCTCTTTACCGTCTTCCAATTCTGTTTCTTATTATTTTTTCAGGATGTTTTCCATTTCTGCTTGATAAGTGCCATCACCAGAAAAATAGTTTAATGTGTTAATTTCATGTTAAGCCAGTTTTTCAGGGATACATATAAGCACTTTCCTACTTTTGCACCAAATATGCTCTTTGAAGTGTGTGTGAAAGTTGAATGTACAAAAAATGTAAATATAGGTCAATTATACTTAAAAACAAACTCATAGAAAAAGAAATCAGGTTTGTGGTTACCAGAGGCAGGAATACGGGAAGGGAATTGGATGAAGGCAGTCAAAAGGAACAAACTTCCAGTTATAAGATAAATAAGTACTAGGAATGTAATGTACAACATGATAAATGTAATTAACACTGCTGTGTGTTATATATGAAAGTTGTTGAGAGCAAATCCTAAGAGTTCTCATCACAAGGAAAAAAATATTTTTCTATTTAATTTTGTGTCTACATGAGATGATAGATGTTCACTAAACTTACTGTGGTATCACTTCATGATGTATGTAAGTCAAATCATTATGCTGTACACCTTAAACTTTTACAGTGCTGTAGGTCAATTATATCTCAATAAAACTGGAAGAAAAAAATGTAAATGTGTATGTGGGGAGGATGTTTCATGCTCAGATAGCCTTAAAAATTATAAATTCCCTAATTAATATTTTTATCATAAAATCAATACATGCTCATTATAAAAATAAAATTTTAATAATACAGAACAGTATGAAGTAAAAAGCTTAACTTTCCCATTTGTTCACGGATCTTTTATTTTGAAAACAACTATAGTTGTCATTCTAGAAAGCTTCATTTGTGGTCACTTAAAATTTTAATAATGTATATATCTGACATTTTAGTTTGAATTTCAAATAAACAACCTCACAGTTTTTGAATTTAGTAGACTGTTGAATTTAGAAATTGATTTTAATGTTGAACAACTAGCTTGGTGTTGCAAGGGATTGAATAGGAGATGGTATGGTGTTGACTTTGATGTCTAATTTTTCTTGAGCACTGGTTTCCTCTCGATAAAGGAGTCTTAGGCAGACTGTGAACTCAGCAGCAGCTCTATGGACCCGTGAAAAATCTTTATACCAGTGCTGTTTAATAGAAATATAATGTGAGCCACACATGTCATTTTAAATTTCCTAATATTCACATTAATTAAAAATAAAAAGAAACAGGTCACATTAATTTTAATAATGTATTCTCTTTAGCACATTATATCCAAAATATTAGTTCAACATGTAATTAGTATAAAAATTAATGAGCTATTTTACCCTTTTTTTCATGCTAACAAGTTTTCAAAAATCCAGTGTGTGTTTTATACTTAGAGCACTTCTCAGTTTGCATCAGCCCCATTTCTAGTGCCTGCTAGTCACGTGTGGTAGTGGCTGTTATACTGGGCAGTGCGGCCCTGTACAGGATAGAGGTTGTCTCAGAGGGAGGAGGAAAGGGGGTGGGATGTATTCTTAATCTTGTTCTCTCTTTCACAGTTATTGACCAATATTTGAAGTTAAAAGTTTGCTGCTTTTGGTATTCTTAATGATGGACAACTCTGGCTCAGTTGTATTCTCACTAGCATCAGCACTTTTTTAAAAAAATCCATTTTCATTCCTATAAAATACAACAGAGATTAATAACACAAATACTTCTGTACAAAGATGAAAATCCTGCTGAAATCGAACTCTTGGCTGGGAGGCAATGCCACCCTGTGGTAGCTCACGTGTTTATTCATCAGTATATGAAAGATCAGATTCTAAGTAGAGAATGTGGCTTAGGAGTATTAGTGTTTAATACATTAAACCTGAGCACTTTTTATTCTGAATTTCAGGGTAAATAGATGTACTAGTATGTAGTAAAATTAGTATTAGGAAAACGGGGGTAAGAGTTCCTGAGACGTTGGTAAGAATATCCTTTGAATGTAAATTTCTTTTTTTAGGGGTCGCAGATGGTGTAGGAGGATGGAGAGACTATGGAGTTGATCCGTCTCAGTTCTCAGGGACTTTAATGCGGACATGTGAACGGTTAGTAAAAGAAGGACGGTTCGTCCCAAGTAATCCCATTGGAATCCTCACCACAAGCTACTGTGAGTTGCTGCAAAATAAAGTACCTTTGCTTGGTAAGTAGATATCCTATGCGTTTTCCTCTCTAAAGAAGCCCAGGAGATGGTTAACAAAAAAACCAAGAAAATCACTTACCAGCCCAGCTCTTTTTCTGAGGCTCTTCCTATTAAGCAATTTGATGGAGAAGCTGTGGGCAACACCAGAATACATAATACTGCTTGAAATAGATACAACCACTTTGGAAAACAATTTAGAATTACAGAATAAAGTTCCACTTCTGGGTCTTTACCCTAGACTAGAGAAACTCTTGCACATCTGTGTATCAAAACATAGGTACAAGAATGTTCATAGTAACATTATTTATAATAGCAGAAAACTGGGAACAACCTAAAAGCCCATTTATAGTAGAAAAACGCATTTTGAAAAGGAACGAGTTAAGGTTGCATGCAGTACTCAGGAACATGTTGTTGAGGGAAAAGAGGACATTGCAGAATATCACCTAACAGTCTGATTCCATATATTTCAAATTCAGAAACATAAACAAGTAAAACTGTATTGTTTAGGGATTCTAAAATATGATAAAAGAAGAAAGAAAAGCAAGTGGTTGTATAATTGGGATAGTGATTCTCTCCCAGGGAGGAAAAGAGGGGATAGGTCCAGCATGTAAAACTCAGTTGATTACCTGTGAGGAGTTCAGGTTGCAAATTGGCTCCCCAGCTACTAGCAGTTAACATTTAGTCTGTGTAGATCCCTGTTAATCTTGTATTAGAAAATTTACAAATACCCAGTGTTTGTTTTCTGGTATGCTAATGGAGCATCCTTTGGCTAAGCTTCTACATTTGTTTGTTAAGTGGTTTCTTGGGAACTTACCCAAGCCTTCTAAGCAGGCTCTCAGAAAGGGTGTTATTAAGTTTCTGCTAACTGCCAGCATCTTTCTGGTTACTAGAAGGCCTCCCTCCCAATCACCATGCACATTTAAAATCAGCCCTCAATGTTCAATGTTAACAGAGATCTCCATGTTGTAGAATTTTGCCTTCAATTTAAAACCTTTGCAAGAAGGGGTACTTTTCATCATGCTACCATCTTCTGTCTTCTCTGTGCTGTGATTAACTAGCTTGTTCTCCTTCTAACTGAAGAGAAAGCTTGTCTAGAAGTTTCAATATACTGGTTTGTCTTAATTTGCTGTTTTGGGCATGCAATCTTGAGCTTGCCTGATACCGTGAAACATCCTAGATTCTATTTCATCTCTGTACACTTGCCGTATGACTTTGGGCAAACCACTTAACCTCTGACCCCTTATTTCATATGTTAACTGGATAAATCTTTTTTATGAAAAGCAATGACTTAAAGCTTCTTGCAATACTCAGAAACATGTTGAGGGAAAAGAGAACATTGCAGGGTGCCATCTAACAAAAGAACCTGTAGACAGGGATACCAGGGGCCTGAGTCTTCTGCCAACACCACCCCACCCTGCACCCCACAGTGCATTTACTAAATTACTGTAACTTGGAATAACCTGTTAAAACCTGTAACACCTATCCTGATTTTGTACTTTGAAAGCTTTGTTTTTTGCTGTATTTCTTCCTTGTTCCTACTTTTTCCCCTATTCACCTTCATGTAACTGGGAGAGCTTAATAAAATAAATTTAAGGACATATAAGAGTTTTTCTTGCACTGAACATTATGACTACCTCTTTCTCCTAAAAAACACGTTGAAATAATCCTTCGTTACCATGTTTGACCATATACACTTCTCTCTTACCTTATCTACACATCTCTAAGCTATTTGTAACTAAAACTCAAGCATATTTTGGCAAAGACAGGCTGCTGAGTTTTACTGAACCTCAGCTATAATTGCAAGTAATAATTTTATAAGATTAGGTGATCCTTTTTTTAAAAATTCTGCCATTGCTAAAAAGCCTATAACATAATTCCAATATAAAGGGCAAGCTGATAGCTGTAACCACTTATTTCTTGAGAATTTCTAGCTGCTTTTAGATCTGGGTTGGCATCACAGGCTAATTGTTGACATATTATTTCCTCAGAAACCCTTAAGTGGATTTAGGTCTTATGAAGCCAACATATCTTAAGAATTTGAGGGGTTAATCCCAGTAAGGCTATCCCTTTCTTTCTTTGCTGCACAAAAGGCTTAGTGGTAGTTTACAGAATAAGGGCCAGGTGATAAAAATACTTCCATGTTAGCGTGAGGGATTTGCTCAGGGACCTGTCTGGATTGCTCAGTCGTCAGAACATTCAACACTGTTGTTCTTAGCACTCTTTTCTTCTTTGCCAGTTTGTTCCTCTCCAAACACGTAAGAGTGGTGAGCTCTTCTCCCAGTATTAGGCTACCAGGGCCTGAGCCGCTGTACGCATCAGTAATTTGAAGAGGCAGAGGAGTTTACACACTATGAGCCCAGATGATTCTGTAAGGCTGAGCTTCCCTTCGTTGGTGCTGCTTTGCATATTAAAGCTCTGTCTGTCACTCATGAGGACCATTTTGATTCTAACGCAGTGGGTTACTGCCACAAGGGTAGCAAAATGATAGCCTGGATTTGTCAGTGAGTAATAATGAGTCAATGTGAGTCCTTCCTGCAGCACAGTTTTCAAGGCTGTGCTACTCATCTGTCATTTTTTTGTTCTCAGTTAAATTAATTCCATCAGCTTTCAGAAGATCTTTTGTGTGGTGATTCTATTAATGACGTAAATGATTGGAGTTTCTGTGCATTGAGTTAGGAAGGAAGGGTAATTGGTGATTTTAGCTCTAATATAAGCTATGGAGTAGGTTCTCTGACAGCATGGCCAGTTAGTTACAATACCCATGTTTTTCTTTTCTTTGACAATTAATGGGTAGGGACTAGATAGCTTAGCATTAAAGTGTCAAGTTTATACACATGCATATACTGTAGATAACAAGGAAACAGAATTTCTGAACATTACAGTGACACAAATGATTATATTTAAGTGTTTTTAAATTAAGTTACACATTTTCACTAAGGAAAAATTAATAACAAAAATTAAATTACCTATAATCCACTAAGAAAACTGTTAATTTTTTAGTGATTATACTCCCTGACTTTTTTTCTTTGCCCATAGAATAATAACAACAGGAATTGAATCTACTGTGTGCTCACAATAGCTTCAGTGAGGTAGATTTGTAGGCATTTTTGTTCCTCATTTTGTTAGGAAGAAACTGAGGCCTAGAGAGAATAAGTGGTTTGCCCACGGTCATGTCATGTGGCTAGAAAATCATAGAGCACTGGGATTTAACACAGCTGGTTCCACAACCTGTTTATTTTGTTTCTTTTTGCCTTTTTTTTTTTTTTATGCGGTACACGGGCCTCTCACTATTGTGGCCTCTCCCGTTGCGGAGCACAGGCTCTGGACGTGCAGGCTCAGCAGCCATGGCTCATGGGCCCATGGCCGCTGAGCTGAGATTCCCACGGCATGTGGGAATCTTCCCGGACCGGGGCACGAATCCGTGTCCCCTGCATCGGCAGGTGGACTCTCAACCACTGCGCCACCAGGGAAGCCCAATTTTATTATTTTAAATTTATTTATTTAATTTATTTATTTTTGGCTGCATTGGGTCTTCGTTGCTGCACACGGGCTTTCTCTAGTTGCGGCGAGCAGGGGCTACTCTTCGTTGTGGTGTGCGGGCTTCTCTTGTTGTGGAGCATGGGCTCTAGGCACGCGGTTTTCAGTAGTTGTGGCAGGCAGGCTCAGTAATTGTGGCTCACAGGCTGTAGAGCGCAGGCTCAGTAGTTGTGGTGCACGGGCTTAGTTACTCCGCGGCATGTGGGATCTTCCCGGACCAGGGCTTTAACCCATGTCCCCTGCATTGGCAGGCGGATTCTTAACCACCGTGCCACGAGGGAGGTCCCCAGTCCCTTAATTTTAGATGTTGAGGTTGTTACCAGTTCTTTGTGATCTTATGCAGTGTTTTTGTACTTAAGTCTTGTTTGCATCTCTAATTATTTTCTTATGATAAATCCTCACAGTAGAATTGCTAGATCAAAGGATATGCACATATTTCAGGACAATTATTGTCCTTTAGAAAGGTTATTTAGTTCTACTCTCTTACCACTGTGAAATGAGAGTGACCATGTTTCCTACACTAGTGCAGTGATCATTTTTTAGAAATATATTTACAGACCATTTACATTTATTTCTTGGTAAACTGCTCATTTTTCTATTTTGCCATTTTTCTGGCAAAATAGTCACTTGTTTCACTTAAATTATCTTTCATTTTCAGATATATTTCTCTCACACAATTTTAGTGGCTATCAAATAGCTAACACATTATTTTCTTATGATAAATCCTCACAGTGGAATTGCTAGATCAAAGGATATGCACATATTTCAGGGCATAGGTTGAAATTTTAGCACTTGAAAGCACTTTCACTAATTGTACTATCAGCCTCAGTGTGGGGAAGGTCATGTGAGCTGTGTGCTGCAAAGGTACACAGAAGCGTCTGCTTGGAATGTGGTCTCTTCTCTCTGAACAGGTAGTCTCTGTAAAGTGAACAGGTTGATTCCACAAGCTACCTGGGAAAATTGGTCTTGTTACTTCATAGTGAGTCAGTCTTCAGTAAAAGTTCTTCATGACCTCAGCAGATGGAAATTCTGTTTAAAATTGTAGTTATGTGCCTTGTCTTAAATGTTAGTGAATTTCACAGAGAAGGCTTTCTGCCTATGACTAATGAGAAATGTCATGGAAACGTAACATGCTCCTTCTGGCATTTTAAGTATTAAAACTTAATATCTCAACAACATCCTTTTGAGCATTTGAGATAGATTATAGCACTATTGAAATAATGTGGTTAAATACCAGCCATTTTTATTGTTTCCTATCTCTGCAAGTGGAAGAATCCAAGTCATCACTGGCCCACTTAACTATGCATAGTATAAATCCCGTTTTCTTTCCCCCGTCATGTTGATCCTCATCAGGTTACTACGGACATTGATATGGAGCCATAACTAAGAAAGGTCCTGTTTAGGCAAAGGAGTTTCAAATTATGGCATGTTGCTCTTTGGGGCGATATGATAAAAATGTGTATGCAGAGACAGCCTAGAAAGAGAAAATAAATGGAGATCATTTTTGTTTCTAGGTAGCAGTACTGCCTGCATCGTGGTGCTGGACAGAACTAGCCACCGCTTGCACACAGCAAACCTGGGCGACTCAGGCTTTCTGGTTGTCAGAGGTGGTGAAGTTGTGCACCGATCAGATGAACAGCAGCATTACTTCAACACTCCGTTCCAGCTCTCAATCGCACCCCCTGAAGCCGAGGGAGTCGTCTTGAGTGACAGGTAATCTCCCCATTCTCACCAACAGGTTCCTTCCCATTCCCCTTAACTACAGTGTTGGAGATAGGCATTTTCCATTCTCATGTGAGAAAAGAAGGCACACTGAGGACCTTTTAGTCTGACATCGAAAGATACTGTGCTTGAACTTGATATTTCAGCCAAGTTGAATTCTGATAAACACCTGATAATTTGACAAGACTATGAAAATACTATTTCAGGCTTACAGAATATCAGTTTTTCATACCAAGACCACATGGTACATACAGTTGTATTTGTTAAATTGTGCTGGAGAAATGAGTCATTGTTTGTCTGTGCCATTGCCTATACAAGATTTTGCATACGTTATTGGGGAAAAATGCAAACAGACATCTGCTTTATTTATCAGAATAACTTCCTGATTCTCGGGGCCTCCTATAATATGCATCAAATAGAACTTGCAGTCCCTGCAAAACTTGTCAGGCAAAGTTAACTTTCAGGAAATGGACTCAGAGGTGGTCTGATGGTGCTCTTGATGTGTTCTGTTCTTTTTTTCTTCTGATACCTTCTCTCAGTTCATTTTTAAATTGTCAAGAACTTTCCAGGAAAATCAGGACTTTTTTGAATCAACTTTTACAGTTTATCTTTTCTAAGATCAGAGTACAGAGTAACACTAAAACAGTCTCAGATTTCACTGCCTTTAACAGCCTTACAGGGCTTGACACAAACATTGTTGGCAATTCATAAATGTGGTTAAATGGGTAATGAACCTTTTGTAAAAGTAGAAGCATTCTAGCAAGTGCCTATTGTCTCTACTTAATAGTTCTTATTGGGCCAAATCTTAAGTCCAAACTAAGATAAAATGATGATTACTGCCATCTTTTAAACTGGAATGAGCATACTGTATAATTAAGTACAGTATTACCCATCTGAAGTCTATTGCTGACTCCTAGAGAGAGGGAAGCAGTTTTTTACTTTCAGATTAAGGCAGATTACCATAATTGGAAGAAAATTTGATTATAGGCCCTTCTTCAGTTGGCTGTAATGCACATCAATATTAGCCCTGTTGGAGTGGGGAGAACTCAGAACCCCAAGGCGTTCGTAGATGTCAAGTTCAGCTAACAGTTTTTGGAGAACAGTGCTTTGATTTTCCTTTACTTGATCCTTGTTGTTTTGGCTTCTGAGTGCTAGAGCGGCCCTGCTGTACCTCACACGCTATCTTTGGGACAGTCTGGTCAGGACAGCACTTGGCCTGGCCTGCCAGTGAGGTGGAGGTTGCTTCCCCTGGAGCCCAGAGGCAGCGTGCTAGCATGTGATTTCAGCTCGTGTTTCAGTGCAGTCAAAAGTTTCCAGCAGCACAGTATGTTCAATCAAAATGGGCAAAACTGCAGCTGGCGGAACACCAAGCTCGTGGGTGGGAGTGTTGGGAGAAGAGGACGATCTGTCCAATGGCAGCGAGTCTCTCACAGACAGAATAGCAAAGGACACTCCTGGGGAAAGAAAAACCTCAGCATAAAATAGAACTTCCGTGCCAACCTGGTCATTAATCTAAACTTCTAAAATCTGATTAGTTTCCAAAGACTGAGCAAATGTGAAATGTCTTGTATTGTTTCTCTTTATTCCACGGAAGAAATCGACCTGGTTTCTACCAGTTTTACAGTCTTTTTAAAATTTTCTTATTTTTTGGTCTTTTTTGTTTCCCAGCTGCATGTTATCTCCTTAGTTATTAGTCCCTCTTATCTATAAAATATTGTTTTAAGCTTAACTTACAGATTTCCTTTAGTAGCTGTTCTTACAAAATGTTTACTGTATAACTGTGTAAGCGAAAGCTAATTTGTTCCTTGCCAAAAGCCCGTCACAGAACTTCTAGATGTGCTGCTGCTTTCCTCAGTCAAGAGAAGACAAACTAGAAATTTCCTCAATGGGCTTTGCGTAAATCCCCAGCAGGCATGGGTGGGCTGTTTGTTTTTATGTTTTCTTTTTGCAAATTTTATAACATGTCACTTACACAAGTTTTTTCTTTGTTTTTTTTTTGTTTTTAATCAAGCTTAGGGTGCTTTGGTTCTGTCTCCATATTCTGGGTCAGTGTATGAATTTTTTCCTGGCTCTTGTTCCCTAATTACAAGTGAAGGTAGATTATCAGATATCTCACCTTTTCCTCACCTTGGAGGCTTGGAAGCAGTGGAGCTGGCCTTTGGAAATGGCTGAGAACCAGCCTCTGAGGGGACCATTAACTCTTTGAATATATTTTCTCTTCTTCCCACCTGTGGTTCCCCCCACCCCCCATTCTTATATCTGTTTTCTTATATCTTTTTAAAAGTTTTACACAAAAACATGTAGTGAAAAATCAAGCTTCTGTCCCTACCCCATCCACACATTCTGTCCTCAGAGGCAGCCACTGCCAGATTTATTCTCTGCATATAGAAGCGTCTCTCTCTCTCTCTCTCTCTCTCTCTCCCCCTCCCCCCTCCCCCCCCCCCACACACAAAGTACCTTCTTCTCTTCATTAACAATATAGTAATGAGTTTTTCCCCAGTTTGGAGGGTCAGTTACTTTGTTTCTTCCATTCATTAGATATTACTTGAAGACCTACTGTGTGCCAGGCACACTAATAAATAAGTAACCTATACATGATGAGCACTTTGTAAACCCTGGGAGACACACAGTCCTTACTCTACCAGAGTAAGTATGACTTAGTAATACTAATTTGGTATTACTAGTAATATACTAGTAATTACTAGTATTATAGTAAGAAATACCATTGCAGGTATTTCATATGAATTAATTCTTATAGGATTTGCATGCTCTCCTCCATAGTGCTCAGTTATTCCACTATAACACAGCCTCCTGAGAGCCAAATTCAAGCCTGCAGGGAAACTGATGAGTGGAAAGTGAATAAGAGAGGATGGAATTTGGCTCTAAAGAATTAGGAAACAAAGACTCATTTCCACCAGGATTTTAGAGACATTTTAGTGTCTGACTCAGAAAAGAACCCTTCCGCCTTTTAAACCACATGAGACTAATCATCAAACTCAGTTTTACTTGATAGTTTTAGTTAAGCTTTTGAAATATTTGTATCAGAGTTTTCAGTTCATTTTTTTCAAGGTTAGAAATTTCAGAATGGTGGTTTTTATTATTGACTGCTACTATATATTAGTTTTCCTTAAAGCCTCATTACATTGTAGCATCATTCCCATTGCAAACTTTTAACAGTTATCTCTAAAAGGCTCTGTTAACTTTGTCCCTACGCTGTCCTTGTCACAGCCCGGATGCCGCTGATAGCACATCTTTTGATGTCCAGTTAGGAGACATTATCCTGACGGCGACAGATGGACTCTTTGACAACATGCCTGATTATATGATCCTTCAGGAGCTAAAAAAGTTAAAGGTAATTAATTCAAAGGTTGGCCTTTGGAAACAGTGACCCTCTTCTGGGCGGCTGATTTTTATTAATTCAATTGCATTATCTCTTTTTGTAGTTTTGGAAAGGACTATTTTGTGAATTTAGGAAAATAAAAATGGTTCTAATCTTTGAAACAGTTGTAGATAGAAATATTCACAGTTGGAGAACTTGAAGGGAAAAGAGGCTTCTCATCCAAGCCTTTATTTAGTAGGGTGGTAAAGGTAGGAAAAGTCCAGATGGGCGAGTTCTTGTTTGTGTTTTTAATGGTATTTTAATGGTATTTAATGGTGTTAGTTGCTGGTTGTCTTTTTCACTTTTTATTCTCCTAGCAAACTCAGCAGGTGTTCAGGCTGGGAAAGATAGGAAATCATCATACCAGAGCCAGCCAAGGCAGCAGCCAAGGGCAGCAGGCAGCTAGGGGCCTTGATGTGATCTGAGCTGTCATCAGTAAAGAAACTGTTCAGATTTGGCCCATACAGAGAGTGGAAGGAAGTGAAAACCAGTCTGCATATTCTCCTGGCTTTGTAAAGTACTGACTCTGGGGAAAATTAGTCTTTTCTCATGTTTTTACCACTAACCAGTATGACTTTGAGTAAGTTTCTAAACTTTTTAAGCAGTATTTTCCTCACCTGTAAAATGGTGGAGTGGTACAAAAGGCCTGTTTTGTAGGGTTTTGGTAAGGATAAACCAAGACCATGCATTAGAAACCCTTAGCACTACGCCTTGTCTGTGGGGCCTAGTAAAGGTCAGGCGCTTACACGTGCTGGCACTGTGCTCTGTGTGGTAACAGAATGACAAGCAGAAATGACACATTCCCTGCCCTTATGGAGCTTACATTCTAGTGGAGGAAGACAGATAATACAGAGAAAGAAAGAATAGCTATAATGGTGGTGGTAAATAAGAAGAAGAAAAATAAAGCAAGGTGAAGGAATACAGAATAGAGAGGGATTTTCAGTAGGGCAACTGGCAGCCCTTACTTGGAGAGCACACTGTGCTTGGCCAGGGGGGCATTCCCAAGCAAGGAAGCTTTTGAGGTCATCCCGAAGTGCTATCAAAATCCGCCCTTTCAACCCCATCCCATTTTAGCAAGAATGCCTTAAGAATTTCAAGTGGGAAAAAAAAAACAAATATGAAAATTCAAGGGACTTCCCTGGTGGTCCAGTGATTAAGACTCCACGCTTCCACCGCACGGGGTGTGGGTTTGATCCCTGGTCAGGGAACCAAGATCCCACATGCCGCATGGCGCGGCCAAAAAAAAAAGAAAGAAAATTCAAACTTCAGGACCCAAGTCCATGCAAAGGACTTTCTAATTGACATCTTATGCAGGCAGCACTGGTGATCTCATTTATTTTAGTTGAGGTATAATGTTTCATTGTCTTCTCTAACTGGAATAAAACTTAAGTGGTGGAAACTATGATTAGATAAATGTTACTGTCTTAAAAAGCGATGCTTGCAAGTGATGTTTACTGTGTGCAGAAATCATGTGAGGCATTATGGTAAAAATAACTCCCTCATGTTTTCATATTAGAATTCAAATTATGAGAGTATACAACAGACGGCAAGAAGCATTGCTGAGCAAGCTCATGAGCTGGCCTATGACCCAAATTATATGTCACCTTTTGCACAGTTTGCATGTGACAATGGATTGAATGTGAGAGGTAAGCATTCCTTAGGAAGGTCATAGGGACTAACCGGGGACATAGAGGATGGGAGCATTCTGGGCTGTGGGTGAAGCAAACTACAGCACTGGGGTGAGACTGCTGAGGTGCCCTCTCCCAGCTGTGAGCCCGTGGGAGCAAGGTCAGCAGGCTGTAACACTGAAGGACAGAGCAAGTGCATGTCATCATGTGTTCCCCACAGAGGTGCCCTTCAGAACTGAATTTAATTGGCTGCAGAGGCAGGTGGAACCTGAAGCCCTTTATTGCTGCCACTGCACTGCTTGGACCTGAGCCCCAAAAGCCTCCGAGCTCTGCCTGGACATTCCTAACAGTTTAAACATTCTGCCCTTCATGAGTCTGACATTTCACTTCTCCCTTCCTCTGGCTTTGTGGGACTCATTGACAGTATTTGCCTGCCAAATTGCCATGGCAGGTTTTGAAGATGGAAGTAATGTTAGACTGTCCTTGCCTAAAGAGTCTTCCTATCTACTGAGCGATATGTAACTTTGGGAGCAGGCCAAGTAGCTCAGTCTTGGAGCTCAGATGACATGTTGGTACTAGCATATCAGAACTAGCAGAGTTGGTCAGTTTCTTGCTGGTAGAATCTTATGATATGTAAAGCATTTCTTAGCTGTCCAGGAAATATTCAAATAGAAAAAAGCACATGCCATAGCTGATTGCCAGCTTAGAATACAAGACTATTACTAGTTTCAAAACATTGGATATGTTTGTCCAAATTAGGATTGTGGGTATAACATGTAACTTTCTTGTCAGGCAGAATTAATCTTAGCCACATTTTGTCTTTATTATGATTGCTATAAACAGAGGATGTGGTGGTGGCCATTTTAACAGAGCTGTTGTAAAGGAGCAGGGAAGGTTTTTTTTTTAAAGCTTCAATTAAATTACATGTAATTTCTTGGTGCGTTTTAACTATTTATCAAATGGTTTTTTTCCTTTTTTCTGCCAGAGTATATTGACAAACCAAACCTGCCTGAAATACCAGTATTTGTTTCCTAGTACTTATTTATTTAGGCTTACATTTTTTATTGACTTTTCCTTTTAAAATATATAAATACGTTTTCATTTTCATTTTAGGTGGAAAGCCAGATGACATCACTGTCCTTCTCTCAATAGTGGCTGAGTATACAGACTGACTCACCTAGGTGTCAACTCCTGCCTCTCCTTTCATCATCCCAAATTCTCCCCTACCGTGTGTGCTGATCCTGCTGGCAGGACCATGTTTCTTTGCTACTGATCTCAGTGGCCAGTGATGTAAGCCTTTTGCCTGTCTTTTTGAGACCCCATTGAGATCTTTGTTGAGAACCACTACTGTCATTCACTAGCTCATATCTGCCAGCAACATTTGAAGAGAATCAAGATTTGAAGATTGGCCTTCACTTCACATTGTCCTTTCCATGATGGGATGGAGGTTTTCAAAGCCAAAATGTCTATTACTTTTCAAAAACAGTTGAAGTATTGAAAATGAGTAATATTGGTAAAGTGAATTCAAAATTAGAATGTGTTAAAGGGATTTTAAAAGTCTAACACAAATTGTATGTTACGGTACATCTACTAGAAACATACGTTATATATTATCAAAAGATATGTTACACGTGTACTATACAGTCTGTGTTATGATTGGGTGTGGCTTTATGTTTTCATTATAAACTCCTATTTTTCAGGGGCTTATAATCTTGCTCTAAAACATTGTTCTGGATTACAAAATCTTGATCCGGGGAGCTTTTTTTTGGTTACAAGTTGGAAGAAAAATTCAGTTTAGTTCTATGTATGCAAATGTTTCATGGTTTTTAAAAGATGATTAATTGTGCTCCTGTGATGAAAGTTTCAGCAGTTTATTGGTTACTGCATATCACAGGCTGGTGGCCTGATCTGCAGGGGGGTTTGGGGAGACTCCTTACCAAAAATTTTTAATGGAAATATTATTCAAGGTTATAAATTCCTCAAAGCCTACAAATTTAATGTTACAGCTGAAATTCCTCCCAGCTGTCTGTTATGATGCCCCTGTGTGGGAGCTTTAGGCCCATAGGCCTGATGGGTTGAGAATGGAACAGCTCTAACTTTGAATTTTGTTGGCCTTTGATGGTCACGCTATACCCCTTTTCTCACTCTCAGACCTGTTGTTAGTAGCCTTGCTTTCTATAGAGCATGTACCAAATTCAGGGAGTCCATGTGGAAAGAACACTGTGGGCAGTGGCACAAGAGTCCACGAGGAAAACTCCTAGTGATGATATGACATTTGCATTTGCCCTACACAGAAATTTAGGGGTTTCTGAATCAAGCTTAATGTTTACAGTTTCCGAATAGCCATCTTGCAGTGTATAGTTTCCTTATAAAATTACCCCACATTCAGTTTTTCCATTATCTGCAAATTCAAACTTATTTTTAAGGTTTGTGTACAAGTCGACTGCTGTAAAGATATATATTTTTGGGTCAGTTTTTTTCCTTCATTAACTTCGTGGTAGAAAAATATATATACTTAGAAATCCTTAAATTAAAGCCATGTTTTATATATGTCAGGTAACATTGGTGTATAGATGAGAATGCAATTAAACCTAATGAGAATCTACTTGAGAATATAGAAAGTCTCTTTCTCTAAAGGAGATACTTACTCCCTGGTTTATTGCATTAAAACTTATGTTTGAGGTTACCTCAACTTGTTTTAAAAGATTTTGTTTTGTGAATTTGTACTGTATATTTGAGTAACTGTCAAGCTTTTGTTTTATTTAAAAATGTTTAACATGTACCATGTACATGTCATTACTATATTTCAATGCATCATGCTTGTAACAGGCATTTCATTTATAATAAGAATGAGTTATTCATTTGTAAGCTGTTCAGTAATTTATCTACTATTCCTAAATTGGCATAATGTTAGATATCTATTTTGAATCACCTTTAATTACATGTCAGAATGCCTTAACTACCCTAACTTGACAAAACAGAATTCTTTGGTAGAGGAGATGGGGGGTGGGGTGGGGGGTGGAGAGAGACTCTGTTTAAATAATGAGAATCCATTGTGCTGTGATAAAACACAGAAGCGTGAGTGGCAAGTGGCGGGGTATTTATTTTGCACAAACTATTTGCAGTCTCTGTGTATTTAAAAAGTAAAGAAAGTTGCATCCAGAAGGGTTTTGTTGGAAGGAATACATTTACACTTGGGCTGACAACTTCAGTTCTTTTGTTGGGTTTTTAATTATTTCTGGTCAGAGGTATGGAGCCTTATGATCTGGATATATTTTGTATTAATTTTCCAATGCATACATTTAATTCCAGGTAAGAGCAGTGCTGGTCACGTCACTGGCTTTCTCTGCACTCATCTAAACCCATCAAACACAGTCTTCATAAAGGTAGATTGATGGTGGTGTTTTACACAACTCATGTAATCAACTTAGTCTTTTTTGAGAAATGAGCGTTAGAAATTGACAATGTGTTTGTTCCAGGGATGTTGAAAATAGTGGGACAAGAATTGAGTTTCACAGGGGAACTGACTTTGGACCTGGCCTGTAGATTTGGGACACAAAATATTTTCTCTTTTTTTCCCCTGCCCTTTTTGTGTTATGCACTTAATTTTATGACTGGGGGTCTGTTGGAGTGCTGCTTAACAAGTAACTTTCCTTCCACTGTCAGTGGTCAGAGGCTGTGTAGTACCCGTACTGGAGTTTTCCATGTCACAGGACCCAAGTCTTTGTGGGGTGTGCCTGAGATATACCACTTGGTGGGTCTAATTCTGAACTTGATGTGTTAATTGTATTTTAAATCAAGCAGTATAAACACACATATTGATACATTTGCCTCACGTAGTGGACTTTTATAACAAAAGAGAATTTGGATTTCTAATTTACAAATGGCAAATTATTTATCCCTCTCTGGATGCACCAAAGACCAGTAAAGTTTATAGCTTTTCCATCTATATTTATAAAGCAATACTGTATTATAAAAATCAATATTTTTATCACATGCTTGAAATTTTTATTTTGTTCTGTTTTAAAGTGTGCACTCTAAACATATCAGAACCTTATTTCTTCCTGTGAACTTAAGCTGCCTGCGCACAAAAAAGAATTCACCGAATGGATACACAGTAGAGTCCATAGGCTCCTAAAAACTGAAAGAAGAAATGAGGTGGGGAAAACAAGTTACTTGTCCTGAATTACTGTACTGGCTTGACATGGTTGATGGGTACTAAATCACAAAAGAATCCATTCCAGGTGTGCATGTCTGGGAGTTGGGCTGTAACTAGATTAGAAACTAGATTTCGAGCTTTGCATGATGGGCGAGTGTCTTATCACATCGGTTGCATTCGTTCTGGATAGAATAGTAGCCTTCAGTACCGCCTTCAGTACCACCAACATACCACATCATGTAACAAGGCAGTAATTGTGGGAATTCACTGAGTCAGTTTTGAGCGTTTTGGAGATTGTAAACAAGATAGGCTAGAACTGTAAATGTTTGTACTTCTGATTAAGTTCATGGTTCCTTGTCACCTTATACCAGCTATCTTTGGTAGAAGCTACAGCATCCAATTTTCCTGGAAACTATCACATTTTTGCATTTAACAAATTTTACATCAAAAAACCAAAATCTGCTTATAAAACAAAATGTGAAACAGAAAACATTTGGATTCTATTGTTTAAAAAAATTAAATTCTTTGCAAAATTGAACTTCAACTAAAAATCGACAGTGTCCATGTCAAAATTTTAACTGTAAGCAGGTAGTTTGTGGCAAAGATGGCTAAATAATGAAGCAAGTCTGAATTTGTGTATACTAATGAGCTGCTTTTTTCTGTTGAGACTATCATTATTTGTCTTACCCAAGAGGCAGTGACCTGAATTGGATGTCTGAAGTATAACTTATGCAGGAATAGTTCTGTAAATACATTTAAATAAACTGTAAAGATATTTAATAAATATAGTATTTATACTAATCTGTGTACTCCTTTTAATTTGAGTAGTAACAAAATAAGACACTGGCCCTTGACATTGATTTTGTTGGTCCCTATCAGGTCCTCATTTCCA
The DNA here is from genome assembly GCF_964374135.1 of Grampus griseus. Lineage (NCBI taxonomy): Eukaryota > Metazoa > Chordata > Mammalia > Artiodactyla > Delphinidae > Grampus > Grampus griseus. Next base: position 8,530,194 of record NC_139006.1, on the reverse strand, counting down.
AGCCTCTTAGTCTAGCAGTGACTCCATACTTTGTAGCTATCATTTCTGCCTTTTACTAGTTTATTCACTAAGGCTCTTTTTCACCAGCTCATTTACTACATCAGTTTAGCTTCCTCAAAAATTCGTCAAACTGGATTAATAATTGAATGTAACATATAGATGGTTTCCCAGCTGAGAAGCCTTTTGCATCTTCTAAATGGTATGTGAAGTCAAACAAAAATCTGGTGTCATTTAAATTTAGCATTCTGTATCCAAATTCTAAAATCCAAACTATATACAATTTGACAGTGTAACTGTCTTTTACAGACCAGTGCTGCATCTAGGTGATTACTGATGATGATGATGCCTTCACAGCTGAAACTGCCCTGGCCCATTTCAATGAGCGAACCAGAAACTTCATCCTCAGCAAGGAGACCTACAGTTACTCTCGGGTATAAATGTTCTCCGTGTAGTCATCTGCATTTATTAGGAATATGTGAAATTCAGTGTTAGTCATCAGTGTAAGCAAAAGATACATAAATCTTTAGCCTACAATGTGAAATTATGTGGGCATTGCCAGTTTCCAAAAAAAGCTTGATGAAAGCCCAGTTTCATTCACTGAGGAACATTTTGGGATGAACTTGAGTTTTTATTAGGTTATTGTGGGTAGCTATGGCTCATTACCAAGCTACAAGAGCCAAACTCATTCTGGTTTTAGTTTGAACTCTGTTCACAGTTCTAAAGTTTACTAATCCACTCAGCCACCTTTGTCTTATTAATTCCTCACAAAATCTAAAGTACAATTGCTTGCCAGTTAACATTTCCTTGTGATTTGATGGTTTCACAGGCTTAACAATTAAGGTGTTACAAAAGTCTAGTTTGTCAGGTTATAATTGACTCTAAACAGGTTTGGGAGAGGGAGAGGCACACATCATAAGATGTTATATAACAATATTTCTGTGCCAGATTTTTTATTCTGTGCAGGTAAGAAGCTAATTCTTAAAGAGGCAAAGAACAGAGATATTCATCTTCCATCTCATTCCCCTCCAAACCCAGGCTTTCTTGGCAGTGGAGGCTGCTGTTCTATATCAGATAATACAGAAATAATTTTTTGGCATCACTTCTTTTCTGCATCACACTGCAAAATTTTAAAGTCATATATTTTTACTTAAAATCTTAACAAAATATAGCAAGCAATAGACCAAAAATGTTATGGTATTACATGCATAACTTTTTACTATGTCTGAAAGCACCAAAACTCAAATGTTTGCAATCAAACACAGAAGATACCTGAACTCTACAAGCCATATTGATGCACTCAAAATGGCTGCTAAAGAAAGTTTAAATACCTTTATAAAACTGGTAAAGAAAATGCTAAAAGCTCTAGTGTGAATGTGCGCTGAATTGAAGAATTCTTTTTTATTTTTTTAAATTTTATTTATTTGGCTGTGTTGGGTTTTCATTGCTCCACGCATGCTTTCTCTAGTTGCGGTGAGCAGGGGCTACTCTTCGTTGTGGTGCACGGGCTTCTCATTGCGGTGGCTTCTCTTGTTGCGGAGCATGGCACGCAGGCTTCAGTAGTTGTGACTCATGGGCTCTAGAGTGCAGGCTCAGTAGTTGCAGCACACGGGCTTAGTTGCTCCACAGCATGTGGGATCTTCCCAGACCAGGGCTTGAACCCATGTCCCCTGCATTGACAGGCGGACTCTCAACCACTGCACCACCAGGGAAGTCCCTGAATTGAAGAATTCTAATGAGCTTTTTCCCTGCACAGAAAACTCTTCTCCCTCCCAAGCAGCATAATGGATTTAAAGCAAATTACATTTACTTGACAAGCAGCTATTTCTAGATATGGTTGTTGTATAAGAAGATGTTTAGAAAACTTGCAGCCCATTATCCATTTCAAGGAAGTCCAAGACAATATCTTCATAGGCTTAAGTGTGAAAATGTGTTTGAGGTGCAAGTGAGCCAGTAAATGGGTAGGGGGCCAGCTCAGCCATCATTGTTAGAATGTGGAAAAACTGCCATTATTCATGTCCTCTTCACTGTCACTTGCTGTTGCCAGACTGTGGAAAGGGTGGTTGAAGTGTTCTTGTTGGTCAGAAGAAACTGCTCCAAAGAACATGCGAGAAAACTGGAGGGGAAAAAAGTAACTGTACTGTTTATTCAAAGCAAGTTAGCGCTCATCAAATACCCCTTTTCAGAAGCTCAGCCAAGGTGGTCTCCCTAACTTTAATAGTGATGGTTCATGAAATACCCAAAACCTTCTTGAGTGGCCCAAAACATCCTAAAATAAAACCCTTCCCTGGACTCCAAATGCACACAGTGTGGAATCAGTGGTCTGCTTCTGACTACCCTGCCTGAGCCATTGAAACTAACACCAGGGACTTCCCTGGTGGTCCAGTGGCTAGGACTCCACGCTCCCAGTGTAGGAGGCCCAGGTTCAATCCCTGGTCGGGGAACTGGGTCCCACATGCAGCAAATGCAACTAAAGATCTCGCATCCCGCAACTAAGACCCGGCACAGCCAAATTAGTTAATTAATTAATTTTAAAAAGAAAGAAAGAAACTAACACTAAGGCTGTGGGAGACAGAGATAAAGGGAGACACTGTAGGCCATCCTGCTCGACTCCATCCATCTTCTCCCCTTTCCCTCCTGCTGCGACAGAAGCAGCTACTCCTGACTAGAGCCAGTCCTTCTCTCCCTGTCTCTGACTCCCAGCCCCTCCCATGCCTCTCCTCTACTGGATAAGAATGTCAGCATTTTAAAATAATCAAATGTCTCTCATTAAAATATATAAATAGCCTCATTCCCTTCCTCCCTCCATCCTTACCTCTGCTGTAGAGTTGTCTACACTTGCTTTCTCCATTTTCTCATTCTCCTATTCTTCCGTCCTATCTAAAAAAGCTCCTGACCCTCACACAGAAGCACTTCTCAAGATGGTCACCAAAAATTGCCAGATCCTTAAGCCAATGACCATTTTCAGTCTCCATCCCACTTGATAGTCACTCTGACACTTTCTTCTCAAACCTTCCTCATGCTGCATTCTCCTGGTTGCTCTTAGACTTTTCAGCTGGCTTGCCCTCTTCTACCCAGCCTTTGAATCAGGGTTTCTCAGCCTTAACACTACTGACATTTGAGGCCTGGTGCTTCTTTGTTGTGAGGGCTGTCCTGCTCATGGGAGGGTGTTGAGCAGCATCCCTTGCCTCTGCCCACTAGATGCCAGTAGCACCCTCCTTCCTGAATTGTGACATCCAGAATTGTCTCCAGACATTGCCCAACGTCCCCTGGCCCTGGTTAAGAACCACTGCTTTAAATGATGGCAGTATTCTCCCCTGCACCCTCTCCCTAGGAACTTTCTTTCACACTGCTGGCAGAAATTACTACATATGTATGTGCCAGGGAGTCTCACAGAATTTGAACTTCGTATATCCTACTACCTATTTGATTTCTGCCACTTAACATGTCCAAAATAGAATTCATGATCTTAGTGAGCATTGAACCTGTTGCTCCAGACCTTGATACCTCCTTTTCCCTTAAGCCCCATAACCAATCCATCACAGAGTCCTGCTACTTCTACCTCCTCAATTAGCTGTCTACTTTGGCCACTTCTCTCCATTGCTACTGAATCACCATCTCTCAGATGCCACAACTGAACTTCCATTCTTGCCTCACTGCATCCCATTCTGCACATAGTAGCTGCAACTAAAGTTATCTTTCCAAAATTCAACTCTGGCAGCCCTCCCTGTTAAAATCCTTCAAATACTTTAAATGCCACAGTACTTTATATGGCCGTTTACATGGCTGTTTACATCTGGCATGAATCGGCACTCAGCAATTACTCTAGTTTCATTCACCCTGTGCCATTGTTTCACCCTGGCTATCCGCCTGCTAACCACACTGGTCATCCTCCAGTTCCTTAAAACCAGCACACTCCCTCCATCACAGGGGCTTGTGCACATGCCACACATCCACTTAACTCCCCCCTACTACCTTATCCTTTCCAGTTCAGCTCAAACACCAATTTCAAAGAAGACGTTCTGACCTCCTAGATTAGGTCAGTTCATACCTTAAATCCTCTCAAAGCACCTTAAACTTTTCCTTGATTGAACTTACCACAGGTTTTTAAAAATTATCAAATATTTAGTCATGTGACTATTTGTTTAATGTCTGTCTCCCTCCTAGTCTATAATCAAGTTTAGGAATGTTTCTTGTTTATTTTGCATACCATTGTATACCCCACATCTACAACACAAGGCCTTCAACAAATACCTGTGGGAGTTGCATGGTAGGTAACAAGAATAAATAAGTGAATGATCCCTGTTCTTGGCTCATTCTCACACATCAGAAGGTGAAGATGCCCTCTGCATGGGGCAGTTCTGACAGCAGCTGTTGAACCCTTGCTCCAGATGAAACACCCCAAATTAGCTGTGATACAGCCTGTGGTAGGCAGAATGATGGCCTGCCCGCACCCCCAAAGATGTCCACATCTTAATCCCAGGAGCCTGTGAATATATTATATCACATGGCAAAAGGGAATTAAGGTAGCAAATGGAATAAAGTTGCTAATCAGTGACCTGGACTATCCAGGTGGGCCCAGTGGACTCACAAGGATGCTTAAATGTGAAAAGCAGGGCTTCCCTGGTTGGCACAGTGGTTGAGAGTCTGCCTGCCGATGCAGGGGACACGGGTTCGTGCCCCGGTCCGGGAAGATCCCACATGCCGCAGAGCGGCTGGGCCTGTGAGCCATGGCCATTGAGCCTGCGCATCCGGAGCCTGTGCTCCGCAATGGGAGAGGCCACAACAGTGAGAGGCCCACATACCGAAAAAAAAAAAAAATGTGAAAAGCAGAGAAGAGTCAGCATCAGAGTGAAGCAATGTGAAAAGGACTTGACTGGCCGTTGCTGGTTTTAAAGCTGGAAGGAAACCACAGTCAAAGAATGCAGGTGATCTCAAGAAGATAGGAAAGGCAAGAAAGCAGATTCTTCCCTAGAGTCTCCGCAAAGGAACGCAGCCTTGCCAACACCTTGATTTTAGCTCAGTGAGACCCATTTTGGACTTTTGAACTGTAAGATAATTTGTGTTGTCTTAAGCCACTGAATTTGTGGTAATTTTTTATAGCAGCAATAGGAAACTAATACACTGGCTTTGATTTTAATTGGAGGCATAGTCTCAGTTGCTTCTGAAGAGTCTAGTGTTAACCAAGGTCAAGATCCAAAGGCTGGAATTGACCTAATGATAGCATCTGTGTCTCTTCAATGTATAATATCATGTGCAAATAGCTCTTCATAATGCTTACTGTGCTATATTAAACTAAAAACCTACTAGTTTACTTTGGACTTTGAGAGCTGCCCTGAATTTGCCACTGACTTAAGGTAAATGTCATTTGCTACCCCCTCTTTTCCCTACCTACTCTTTGGCCTTTAAATCTTTCATGGCTGGATGATCAAGCCTTTCCCTGGTATATAACAGTCTTCTAATGGAGAAAGTTTATGAATGGCCATACAACTTGGAATTAGTCCAAATCCTATACGAATTGGGTAAGAAGATAAATTATTATAAAAATTTTAAAATAATATTCATATTCTCTTAAAAATAGAACTACCATACAATCCAGCAATTCCTCTCCTGGCTATTTTTCAGAAAAAAAACAAAAATGCTAATTCAAAAAGATATCTGCACCCCTATGTTCATTGCAGCCTTATTTATAATAGCCAAGATACAGAAGCAACCTAAGTGTCCACCGATAGAAGAATGGATAAAGAAGATGTGGAGTGTGTACACAGTGGAATATCACTCAGCCACAAAAAAGAATAAAATCTTGCCATTTGCAACAACGTCAATGGACCTAGAAGGTATTATGTTCAGTGAAATAAGTCAGAGAAAGACAAATACAGTGTGATTTCACTTATATACGGAATCTAAAAAGCAAAACAAATGAACAAACGTAACAAAACAGAAACAGACTCATAGATACAAAAAACAAACAGGTGGTTGCCAGAGGGGAGGGGTGTGGGGGGATGAGTGAAATAGGTGAGGGAGATTAAGAGGTACAAGCTTCCAGTTACAAAATAAATGAGTGATGGGGATGAAATGTACAGCATGGGGAATACAGTCAACAATATTATAATAACTTTGTATGGTGACTTTGGTCTTTGAAAACTGCCCTAAATTTGCTGTGGACTTATTGTGATCATTTTGTAATGTATAGAAATATCAAATCATTATGTGCTGTACCTAGAACTAACATAGTGTTGTAGGTCAATAATACTTCAATTAAAAATATAATAATATAGATATTTCCCCCATTTTGGTGCCCCTGAGAGCTGTGTATAACTTATTGAAAATCAACAATGGAAAAATATATTGGTCATTTGAATATTAGAATATAGTAATACTCCTCTACAACAGTTTAATTTTGAAAATCCCCTTTCCCAAAGTAGAATACTACCATATTATTTATCTTTTTAAATAAGGTGAATTAAAATTGATTTCATTTTGGAATTTTGTGATACTACTTGAGGGATTTTAGAAACTTTCTTAGGCTATCCCAAACCGGGGCTGAAGGTTTGCCAACCACTGGCTATGCACTAGGAATACAGAGATGAGTAAGACTCAGGCCTGCCCTTGATGAGCTCACAATCTACCTAGTGGAGTAACAAGCATATTTATTAAATTATTACATGACATTAAAAATGAATAAAACAAACAAAATGATTTGATTAGAATGAGAAGACTTCAAAAAGAGACATATCACTTGAGCTGGGCTTTGAAGGGTGGGTAGGGGTTTGAACGGTGAAAAAAGGAATACTATCACCCCAGACTGTAGGAGCAATAGTATGAACAAAAGTAGGACACAAAAGCATTTGCTGAATGTTTCCACTAAGATCAGGAACTAAGCAAGCATGCCCACTGTCTCCACTGTTAATGTTGTACTAGAGATTATGTGCTAATACAACTGAACAAAGGAGTCAGTTGGAGAGATTAAAGAAGAAATGAAACTATCTCTATATAAAAATGACATATAGCATGTCTGGAAACCCTGAGAGAATCAATGATAAAACTAATGGAAACAATAAAATAATTCAGCAGGGTAGTAGGATATAAAATTATCACAAAAAAAAAACAGTAGCCTTCATATACGCAAACAATTGGCAGTCAGAAAACATAATGGTAGAGAAAACTATTTACAATAGCAATATAAAAGGTTAAATTACTTAGGAATAAACTTAAATGTGTAAATGTATATGAAAAACATTTTAAGACGCTCCTGAGAGACACAAAAGTAGACCTAACAAGTGGAAATACATTGCCTGTGTTTGGATAGAATGACTCAGCATCATAAAGGTGTCTCTTAACATCCCCAAGTTAACAGAAATTTAAGGAAATCCCAATTAAAAAAATACCAACAGACTTTTTCTGGAGCTAGATAAGCTGATATTAAAGTTCAAGTAAAAAATACACATTCAGGAATAGCCAGGAAAAACTGACTAAATCTACAAAGGGATACTAACTCTACCAGACATTAAAACATACTCTGAAGGGCTGGAACTGGACCTCAGGGGAGGAAATGAGAAGATTTTATTAAATACCCTAGGGAAAGTCCCTGAATGCCATTCCAAGGGGTTTAGGTGAAATCCTATGGGCGAAGCAGAATGATCCAAGTGACAATAAAAGCAGGAGAGTGATGTATAACAATAACTAACATTTAATGAGCACTGACCATGTGCCAGCTCCATGTATTAGCCCAATTAATTTTCACAACAATTCAATTGGGTAGCATTATTATTATTCCCATTTTACTAACAGAAAGAAAACTGAAGCAAAGATAAGTAACTTATCCAAGTTACACAGCTAATAAGTGGCAAGACAGAGATTCCAACCCAGAAACTCTAGAGCCAGTGCTCTGGAGTCCTATACCTCATTGTAAATATAAGGTCTCAAAAGAATCTTCTGGTACACTGTGGAGGAAACCAGAGTGGAGGAGAATGGAGGCATGGAGGTCAATCAGAAGGCCCACCGTAGTTCATATAGAAGATGATAATGGTCTAAATTATTTACCCATAATGTAATTTCATTTTTGCAGGAGTTAAGGCAAATAATTCCCTTTAAAAATAGAACTTTCTTTTTAGAATTTAAGTGACATGATAGGAAATTTGAAGAAAAGAGTGCTGTAATGGTACTCATGGAGCTTACAGCTCTAAATGTCACTTTCCCTAGTGAGGAAATTGGCAATCTTAGTGAATTTCAGGGAAGTGAAGCAGCAGGAAAATGTATTCCTGTTGCTGCCTGCGAAAAAGTAAGCACAATATGTGTGACCAAAAAACAGGACGAGGAAAATGTTTCTGTATAATGAAAAGACAGATTTCAGTTTTCACTTTATGGCCAAGCTAGTAATTCACGAGAAGAGAAAATTGCCATAAGTGCCAGGCATATAACAGGTATTCAATAAACACTGTGGCATCAAACTGAATAATAAGTGGAGTTTACTATCCAATTTTACTACCCTAAAAGTCTTCATACAGTGTAAGTAGTGACTTTTAGTAACATTATTTCTCCTTAGAGTTATTTCTAACTCTAAGAAACTCATATTTCCAAACCAATAATAATAACAACAGCAAAACAAGCTTGAATAAAACATCAATATAAACATGTAAAACAGGGACTATCATTATTTGATACTTCTAATAAATTGTTTATCTTCAGTGGATTTCTTAAGGTTTAACACTATAGCATTTTGTGAAGTTTATCATCCATCTAGTAAAATGTTGGTTACATAATAATGTTCTTAACTGGGACACCACTATGAAGGAATTTGTGATGTTTGTTGTGATGAAGTTTACATTTGTACTACCATGAATAAAGGATTTCCCAACCAAACTTGAAAAATAAAATTAGAAGGACATGTATTTTAGAAAGCAAAGTATATGACTTTAGCATATTATTTGTATTCAAAGATAAGTATGCTATAAGAAATCATAATTTATTCTTTAAAACAAGTGACTCAAATTTCTATTTGAATATACTTTGTTAGAATTACTCAATGAGCAATTTAACTATTTTGTATTGACATTCTGTAAATCAGCCTTTTCTCCATGTCAGACTGGTTTCACCTCTCCCCTAGCAAAAAATAATAAAATTAATTTCCCGGATATTGGGGGTGGGCTGAGGCAGGGAGATTGCAAAGGGAGACGGATGACGAGAGTTCTTGACTGAGATGCAGTTGTGTCTCAGTGTTTTTCTTTTACCTTCCTGAGATGTGAAGATCCTGGCACTTCCTCCGTGTCACTGACACTGCTTTCTGGTACTTCACTAATGTCTCTGTTCGCTCTTTCCGTTAATGGGCTGCCACGGTTTTCCAATGAAGAGACTTTCGTGCGAGTCTCAGAATAAAGCCTTTTGGGTACTGCTTTTCTCGAGATATACTCTGCGTCCTTGCTGGTTACATTTTTACCAGCCTCTGAATTTGAATGTATCAGCTCTGACCTGAGGTATTAATAGAGATTAAATGAATGAACTGTTTACTTTGAAAAATATATTTTTATATAACTAATGGATCAATGTGGGATGACAATAACACTGGTTTAGGGAATATACTGAAATAACATTGAACTAATTGTTGAAAGTTAAGATTTACATACATGATTATTTAGAAATTCTCTTGACAGATTCAGATTTTTCAGTAAAACAACCCAATGTATATGAGACAATCTTGTGACACGGTAATAGGGCGAAGTTAGAAAAAAGGTCAAATAAATTACAGTATATCTGTATGATAAAATTGTATAGAGTCATTAAAAATCATGTTTCCAAGTTATTATCAACAATACTGGAAAATGTTCACAATATAATATTTTGTGGGAAAAAACAGAATACAAAACTACATATGCTATATGACCCAATCTTGTTTTTTTTTTTTTCCAATCTTGTTTTAAAATGCAACTGTATGCAAAATTAAAAGTCTGAAAGAAAACACAGTGTGCCAAATATTAACAGTGGCTATCACTAGATGGTAAAATTGTCGGTGTTTTTTAATTTATTCTTTGTACTTTCCTGCATTTTCCAAATTTCCCATAGTAAGTTTATGTTACTTTTACAATGAAGCACCTTCCACCAAAAAAAAGTTATTAAGAGACAAAAGGGGGAACTCCCTGGTGGTCCAGCAGTTAGGATCCGGTGCTTTCACTGCCGTGGCCCAGGTTCAATCCCTGGTCGGGGAACTGAGATCCCTCAAGCCGCGCAGCGCAGCCGAAATTAAAAAAAAAAAAAAAAGAGAGAGACAAAAGGGGAAAAAAAGAAAGAAAAGCAATGGCTGTTTCTCTCTCTAAGAAAGAGAGTTCTGGGTAGTGAATACAAACTTTCCTGTGAACCTTAACAGTATATCACTCCTAAAAAACAACTACTGAAAATGGAAATGAGTTTTAGGTAACGACAAAGATAAACCAGGCAGTCCTGTTAAATTGTGATCATAAGAGAAAAAGCAAATATCTAGTGAAAGATGGGTGATATTTCTCTGTTACAGTTAGGTCTTCCTGGAGCTTTCCTGATTCAATTAAAATTTCTGATCTTCTAATGTTTTCATCCTCAGTTGTTTCCTAAATGAATGCCATTGAATTATTTCAGAATAAGACTGCAATGGCTTTATCCCAACCAATAAAGACATTAAAACATGGCCTTACCTTTTTCGTTTTTGTGAAAGACACAGTGATTGTGGAGAAGATGCTCTACTTGGCTCATCAGCTAATGTAGCCAAAATAAAGTTGGCTTCCAATAACATATCGTCAATACTTAAAGCCATGGGTCTAAAAAAGGCAAAGTAAGAGCAAACATCACACTCTCACTCATTTTCTGATGGACATTGGGAAAACATTAAAAAATGATAATTTTGGAGTAAAAAGAAACAGTAAAAGTCTTGTCTTTTCACAAATTGAGACAGTCCTAAGAACTAAAAGTATCCTTAGAAATCATCACATCCAATTTCATAAAACACATTCATCCTAGCCCAATCTCTCTGAAATTTTAGTTCTGAAATATCATATAAAGTACCATAGTTTCATAGAGATTTAACTTGTTTAAGCCATGTATAATTTTCTAATTTGGCAATTTATTCAGTATGTCAAGTTTATAAATGTTTTTACTCTTCAGAATAATATATCTTTCTAAATCAAGTTACCAATAAAAAGAACTCTAGGTTATGACATCTTTCAAAATTTTAGTTTGATAAGTGTTGCTAGTAAAGTTAAGGAATTCCTGAGGTGTGAATTAATTTCAAAGTGAACCAAAGGGTTTTATTATTAATGTATGACAAAAGAAAAAGAAACAAACTCAGAAATTTCCCAAGGACCTACTTCCCAGGAAAATCAAAATGAATGGCTATAGGAGCATGTGTAGCTTCTGAAAATGTCAGCATTCCCTGAAAGGAAAAAAAGGGGAAAAATGTGAAATCTTTATTAAAAATTGCCATTGATAATTCTAATTGGACACAAATTTTGGTTTACCTTCAGTTCTTTGAAGCAAAATGTTATTTCAGTGTTGACTCCAATTTGATAGAAGTCAAACTCATCTGGCCCAACAAACATCTCACTGTATACAGAATTGGTCAAATCTGCTCAATGTTATAGGAAAGTAAAGAATAAAATTAGTTCCAGTGGTATTTGTTAAATTTTGATAAGAAAATAAAGCATAAGTGATAAGTTAAAAATAGCCACAAATTCTCTGACATTCCTTCATTGAGAGGTGGGGTCTGTGTCTATGTCCCCTCCCCTTGAATCTGGGGTGAGTGGGCTCTTCGTCTGCTCTCACCAATAGGATACGGTGGAGTGACCTGGTGCTAGTTTCTGGTCTGGGCCCAGGCCTTAAGAGACTGGCAGCCTCCACTTCTTCAATCCCACAAGCCACACAGGGCAGCCAAAAAAAAAAAGTAAAAATCAACTTAGAATGGGAGAAAATATTTGAAATCATATATATGAAAAAGGGAGAAAAATAAAAAGACAAATAACTCAAGTGAAAAATAAGGGATGTGAACAGACATTTCTCCAAAGAAGATATACAAATAAGCAATAAGAACACAAAAAAAGATACTCAACATCATTAGTTGCTAGAGAAATGAAAATCAAAACCACAATAAGACAATAAGACTTCACACCCACTAGGATGGCTATCGTCCAAAAGACAGACAATAACAGAGGTGTTGAATTTTTTTTCCCCCAGAGGTGTTGAATTTTGTTCTCTAATATTTTATTAAACTTTTATGTGCATTTTTTAAAATGAAAATATGATGATACTATGCATACCATTTTATAATCTATTCAATAATGTATCCTGACTATTTTTCCATGTCAATAAGTACATTTTCCTAATTATTTATGTGTGTTGGTGTTTTGTGTTTTCCACTACAAAATTAACTTCAATAAACATCTTTGACATACACACCCAGAGAGAAAGAAATGTATATAGATACACACACAAGACTTCTTTTTTTTTTTTTTGGCCACGCCACATGGCTTGCAGGATCTCAGTTTCCCAACCAGGGCTTGGACCCAGGCCACAGCAGCGAAAGCACCGGACCCTAACCATTAGGCCACCAGGGAACTCCCAAGACTACTTTTAATAGCTTCATAGTATTTCACTAGACCAATCTCCTGTTGTCAGATCTAAGGTATATAGAAAAAGATGAACCAAACTATTGAGTACTTGTCTCTAGACAGTGGGATTTCAGGTGACTTTATTAGTGCTTTTTATGTGTTTTTAATTTTCTTCAATGAACATGAATTATGTAAGTGTAAGAACAAAGGAGAAATGGTATATATATTTTAAAAGGACCAAACAATACCTTACAAATACCTTCATCTCAATCAAGAAGGCTCATGTCATGACTTGTGTTTGCTGGGGGCGGCGGGGTGGGGGGGTGTCACTGGATTGGGAGATTGGGACTAGAAGATGGAAACTATTATATAGAGAATGGATAAACAAGAAGGTCCTACTGTATAGCACAGGGAACTATGTTCAGTATCCTGTAATAAACCATAATGGAAAAGAATATGAAACAGAATATTAAAAAAATTAATTTAAAAAAAGAAGGCTCATGTCACTCCCAGTGTGCTGGCGTAGAGTAAGTTCAATAATAAAGTTAAACAATTGGGTCCCCAGTCAACCATAACTACAACTACTCATTAGAAATCTTCTTACAAGGGACAGTGTCTGAATAAATGGCCATTTATTCAGAGATGGCATTATGAATATAAAACAGACCCTTTCACTAGCCAAGCATATATTTTCCAGATCATGCACCCCTGAGTGCCAAAACAGAATGCTAGATGGGACTTTGAGAGAAGCAATAAGAGCACAGTGGTAATGAGACTAAGCCCTGGAGCCTGACAGTCTATATTCAGATTATAATCCACCACTTATTAACTATGTGACAGCAGGCAAGTCACTTAGTTTCTCTGTGCTTCATATTCTTCATATAGAAAATGTATACTAATAGTACTTACATCACAGACTTGTTACAAAGATCAAATGGATTCAGAAATGTAAACCATTTAGAACAGAACCTGGCACAAACTAGACCCTGCAAAGTCGTCTGACCCAACTTAAGCCCTGGTTATACTGGTTTTTCACTTCAAAATAATGTTTCTTCCTTTGTATTCTTTCTTTACTGCTATCACCAAAAAAAAAAAAAAAAAAATCCAAGGTCAAAGAGTCTCAGACAAGTGGTGTCCATAATACCCTAGTAAATTTCCTTAATAGCAAAACTCCTGACTTAATCATGCTTTAGTTTCTCCATTCCATCTGTATAACTCTTAGAAGAGCTGACTTAATATTCACGTTGGGGCTTCCCTGGTGGTGCAGTGGTTAAGAATCCGCCTGCCAATGCAGAGGACATGGGTTTGAGCCCTGGTCCAGGAAGGTCCCACATGCTGCGGATCAACTAAGCCCATGCACCACAACTACTGAGCCTGTGCTCTAGAACCCGCCAGCCACAACTACTGAGCCCACGTGCCGCAACTACTGAAGCCCACACACCTAGAGCCTGTGCCCAAAATAAAATAAATAAATTTATAAAAAATATTTCATTCATTAAGAAATATTCATATTTTCTGTCCTATATATTTGCCATCTGGAATATCTTACATTTCTAACTTAAAGTTACTTTTCCTTTTTATGTGGTCAAAGATCATCTCAACTGGATTGCTGGCCTCTTAATTTTTCTTTATGCTAAATACAAAGGATGAGAAATAGACCTTAAAATTTTAACTGAAAAAATATTTTTCTCAGTAACCATTCTAATTTTATTTTTTTAATACATTTATTTATTTATTTATTTTTGGCTGTGTTGGGTCTTCATTGCTGCGTGCAGGCTTTCTCTAGTTGCGGAGAGCAGGGGCTACTCTTCCTCACGGTGCACAGGTTTCTCATTGCGGTGGCTTCTCTTCGTTGCGGAGCACAGGCTCTAGGCATGAAGGCTTCAGTAGTTGTGGCACTCGGGCTCAGTAGTTGTGGCTCATGGGTTAGTTGCTCTGCGGATGTGGGATCTTCCCGGACCAGGGCTCGAACCTGTGTCCCCTGCATTGGCCCAGTGGTTCTTAACCACTGTGCAACCAGAGAAGTCCCATTCTCCTAATTATAAAACAATCTGAATTTCAAAGCCAAGTATTTTAATTACTGATTGTGACAAATTTCTCAGGTCTCTTAAAAATTTTAATGATCTTTCTACATTTTACTGCCTTTTAGACAAGAAAAAGTATTATGTCACTAATATTTACTGTATAACCATACAGTTATCAGGAAAGCCAGGAAGTAATATTCTATGAAAGCACAGTGACAGATATAATCCTTACCCATTGATTCCTCATTAGAACTCTTAATGCAAACGTTCAGTGGAGTAACAGCAAGAGTAACTTCCTCTTGACTCGATGTAAAAAGAACAGTTGCCTCAGCAAGCACTCTATAAAATGTAAGGAACAGTAGTACATTATTTGAAGAACAAACAGAAAGAAATTATCATATTAAATGGGACTCATCTTTAACCTGGAAATAAATAGGTTAATTGTCCTGGATTTAGAAAAATCTACCCAAAAGACCTATCTTCATTCTTCTATATGAGCTGGTATATTTTTAGTATATCTTAAAATTACAACATTAGGAATCCCCTGGCGGTCCAGTGGTTAGGACCCGGCGCTTTCACTGATGGGGGCTGGGATCAATCCTTGGTCAGGGAACTAACATTCTGAAAGCCGCTCGGCTGCAGCCAAAAATAAGAAAGAATTACAACATCATTTGAAGGCCAAGAGAATAGCAAAATATATTCTAAGTAAAACATGTGAAAACTGCAGAATAAACCAAACACTAGAATAAAATATCTTTAATTCTATGCTTTCACATCCCCAATACATTTTTTAACAAAAATGACCTGGGATCATACTCCTAAGGGAGATAGTAGAAAATGGAGATGTTCACACAGAACTGGGGTGAACTATGCTGGAGACGCAGTCGAGGGGTAGAGGTTTACAAGCAGTCTGCTGCCTGTATTCTCTTTCCCTTTGTCACTTGTCCTAGATTATTAACTATATCTTTCAAGGTTGTCCTGACATCCCAAATGTCCTTTCATCCTGGGCTCCCTTTTTTTTTTTTTTTTTTCAGTACGCAGGCCTCTCACTGTTGTGGCCTCTCCCGTTGTGGAGCACAGGCTGCGGACGCGCTGGCTCAGCGGCCATGGTTCACGGGCCAGCCGCTCCGCGGCATGTAGGATCTTCCCGCACCGGGGCACAAACCCGTCTCCCCTGCATCGGCAGACGGACTCTCAACCACTGCGCCACCAGGGAAGCCCTGGGCTCGCTTTTTAAAAACACCTTTACTGAGATATAACTCACGTTCTACACAATTCACAGATTTAAAATTGTTTGATTTGCATTTCCCTAACAACAAATGGTGTTGATCATCCTTTTCATGTGCTTGTTGGCCATTTGCATACGTTCTTTGGAAAAATGTCCATTCAAATCCTTTGCCCATTTTTTAGTTAGGTTACTTATTATCTTTTTATTATTGCATTAAAAGTTCTGGCCTATTTTTTGTTTTGTTTTGTTTTGTTCTTCATTGCTGCACACAGGCTTTCTCTAGTTGCGGCGAGCCAGGGCTACTCTTTCTTGTGGTGCGCGGGCTTCTCATTGTGGTGGCTTATCTTGTTGCGAAGCACGGGCTCTAGGCACGTGGGCTTCAGTAGTTGTGGCACGTGGGCTCAGTGGTTGTGGCTCACGGTCTCTAGAACGCAGGCTCAGTAGCTGTGTTACAGGGGCTTAGCTGCTCCACAGCATGTGGGATCTTCCCGGACCAGGGCTCAAACCCGTGTCCCCTGCACTGGCAGGCGGATTCTTAACCATTGCGCCACCAGGGAAGCCCTGGCCTATTTTTTAAATTGAGGTGAGGTCAGATAAAAATGAGATTCTTAGAATTTCTGTAATGTTAGTGTTAACCTGCTAATAGACATTAGATTAGCAGAGTTTCTCAATGCCAAAATGTCAGGAACACCTACCAAATTAATCTGGAAACTTTTCCAGTGTTAAGGGAGAGGTGTTGTACAAGATACTAAACAACCTGATACCAGAAATGACAATATGAATGTGCAATTCAAAAAGGAAGAAAAATACAAATTGCTAATAAATATATGGAAAGATGCTCAAACTCCCTAGTAATAAAATAAACACCAAAAAATGACTTTTTTTTATATTAAAAAAAAAAAGACTATGTCTTCCATAATAGGAGTTTCCTTCTCTCTTTCCGTCTCTCTCTCTCTCTCTCTCTCTCTCTCTCTCTCTGGTTACCAGGTGCCATGTTGTGAGGACAATCGGCCAGCCTACAAAGAGGCCTGCATGGTGAGGAACTGAGGTCTACCAGCAACCACATGGGTGAGCTTAGAAGCTGACTTTCTGAGGCCTCCCACAGCCATGTCAGTGAGCTTGGGAGTGAAATTCTCCAAGTTCAGCCTTCAGATGAGACCACAGCCCTGGCTGATGGCTTGACTTCAACCTCATGAGAAACCTTGAGCCAAAAGTACCCAGCTAAGTCACACTTATTATTTTGAAGTAATAAATGTCTGGGTTTTTTTAAAGCTTTAAGTTATGGGGAAATTTGCTTCACAGAAATAGGTAACTAATACACTATCTTATGCACTACCAGCAGCATTGTTTGTGATGGCAAAATGTCGGAAACAACCAACTTTTTCACAAATAGGGTAATGTGTAACTAAATTATGGTTCACTCATACAAGTAAAAATTACGCAATCATTAAAAAGAATAAAATTGATTTAACTAGGGCTTCCCTGGTGGCGCAGTGGTTGAGAGTCTGCCTGCCAATGCAGAGGACACGGGTTGGTGCCCTGGTCCGGGAAGATCCCACATGCCGCGGAGCGGCTGGGCCCGTGAGCCATGGCCGCTGAGCCTGCGCGTCCGGAGCCTGTGCTCCGCAACGGGAGGGGCCACAGCAGTGAGAGGCCCGCGCACCGCAAAAAAAAAAAAAAAAAAAATTGATTTAAACTGACATAGACACTAAAAAAGAAAGTTGCCAAACAATAAGGATAGTAGGACATTTTCTTTTAAAAAACTATGTATGTGTCTAGTAGGTGATATAAATTTGAGAGAGGAGAAAAAGAGAGAAAGAAAGATATCCATAGCTATAGGGAAAAAGAAAGTTATAGAAAGACTGGCTATAAATAGAAGATGATATAGAAGGATTACACCAAATTGTTAATAGATGTTAAACCCCTGCCAAGTGGGATATATGTGGCAAGTAGAGGAGAAAGACTTCCATTTTTCATCTCTGCACTCTTCTATAAATTTTAGATGTATTGCAAGGAGCATGTATTTCTTTTGTAATTTGAAAAACAATAAGGATAAAATATCTTTTGGCTTACAAAGTAATTAATGTTTAAGCTACAGCTTAACTGAAAAATTGAGTACCTTTCACTGACAAATATGTCCCACTCATTCTCTAGAAAAAACAAACAAACAAACACTTAGGGATAAAATCAGTTCATGTAAAAAGTGTTAAAATTTCCTCATGCTGTGTGTGTTAAGACTCAGATAGAAGGAACCATAAAAATGCAAAGTATTATTAGATAATATATTTTTCTCTTAATACCACTTGATGTAGAAAGCCATTGATGGGATACTTCTAGAACATTTTGGCCACTAAATTATTATTTCTACCATTAGGCAGTTATTATTATCTACTTTTACCTTTCTCAAGGTTTCCTCTTGATCCTTTAAGGTGATTTCTACAAGTCCAGTGTTAGCTTAAAAAAATGTAACTGATTTAAAAGCTCTAGGCTATTAATTCTTTACTCTGTGACCATAATATATTCAGAAAAATAAAAATAAACAACAGAGAACTCATTACCTTGGTTGAATCACTAGTGTATTAGAACACATATTCTTTTCAAAAATAACTTGCAAAGGCTGACTTTCTTGAAAACACAAATTATGAATCCTTTTAATACCTTAAAAATAATAAAGCAACCCGTTAATAATTTTAAGTGCAAAATTAACAGATTTTTAAAAGTCTTTAAGTTTCAGAGCCAGATTAAAATAATAAAATTAAAGTAATATTTAATATCTGACAGGTGCACAAAGCTTACAAGAAGCACTATCCCTTAATGCATGTGTTTATCGCTCCCTAGTGGACACCATGTAACATGTCACACCCTCCAACCAATTAGGCAGTAGAGTTCCCACATTCTTTTGAAATACAGGTAATTTCTTAAATTGTGTGTAAAATAGTAATTGCCCACTACAGATCATATGTCTATGATTCTTTTTCAGTATTTTTCATCCAAACTAATATTTTTGGATGGGAACTTTAAAAGTAAAACGTGAGCATCCGGTCTGTGAATTCTTTCCCTCTGAGAGGAGGAGAGGAGTGTGGAGCAATAATGGCTACGGCCCAATGTACCGGCAACTGCAGGATATGTTGTACGTACATTACCTCTGATCCTCACAATATGCCTATGGGATAGGTACTTGATCTCAGAAGAGGAAAGTATAGCTCTAGCTCTGTTAAATGACTTCAAGGCTATGCTATTTTAACAAGTATTGCTAGAATTTGAGTCTAAGTTTGTTTTATCTCTCTTTTTTTTTTCTGAATCTGAGTTTGAATATGGAGCCCGTGTAATAAAATCCAGGTGGGCTATAACTTTCTACAGCATAATAATGTTATAATAAGAATCAAAAGGATTCACTATAAACATTTCTCAACTTATTTTTTAACTGAATTAATAACAACAGCAATATTTATTATTTTCATAAATATTTACTGAGCACTTACTATGTACAAGGCTGATCAGTTGTTCTTTTCTTTTGTTTTGTTGTTTTTTTTTTTTGACCGCGCAGTGAGGCATGTGTGACCTTCATGACCAGGGATCGAAACTGTGCCCCCTGCATTGGGAGTGTGGAGTCTTAACCACTGGACCGCCAGGGAAGTCCCTGACCACTTAGGTTTTTTTTTTTTTTTTTTAATTAATTAATTATTTTTTTGGCTGTGTTGGGTCTTTGTTGCTGCATGCGGTCTTTCTCTAGTTGCGGCGAGTGGGGGCTACTCTTCATTGTGGTGCGCGGGCTTCTCCTTGCAGTGGCTTCTCTTGTTGCAGAGCATGGGCTCTAGGTGTGCAGGCTTCAGTAGTTGTGGCACACGGGCTCAGTAGTTGTGGCTCACGGGCTTAGTTGCTCCGCGGCATGTGGGATCTTCCCGGACCAGGGCTCTAATCTGTGTCCCCTGCATTGGCAGGCGGATTCTTAACCACTGCGCCATCAAGGAATTCCTGATCAGTTGGTTTTTAATGGATAACAAACCACAAAATTTAATCAGAAATTTAGTGGCTCAAAATAACAAACATTTGTTATTTCTAACAATTCAGCTGAGTGGCTCCTCTGGTTTGGGTTGGCTTAGCTGTGGCTGGATCATTTTGAATGGCCTCATATTCATATCTGGGGCCTCACAGTTGGGACAACAGGGACAGCCGGGATGGCTGGGGCCTCTCACCACATGGTCTCCTATCTTCCAGGAGTCTTCGCTGGGCTGTGCTTATTCTCATGCTGATGAAAATGTTCTTAGTTTAACAGTGGAAGCTGACAGGCCTCTTGAGGCCTAGACTCAGAACTCACACAACATCACTTCTAGTTCATTCTATTGATATAAAAGCAACTCCAAGGCCAGCTGAGATTCAAAGTAGGGAAACACACAGGGATGAATTTGGGAGCTGTGGACTAGCAAAGAACAACTCAGACAAAAATTTCTGACCTCACAGAGCTTACATTCTAGCGAAGGGAGGCAAACAATAAGAAAATCAAAAGCAGTACTTCCCTGGTGGTCCAATTGTTAAGCCTGCGCTTTCACTGCAGGGGGCACAGGTTTGCTCCCTGGTCGGGGAACTAAGATCCTGCATGCCGTGCGGTGCAGCCAAAAAAAGAAAAAGTAAAATAATTGGTCTGTCACATAGTGATAAGTAGCACAGGAGAAAAGGAAAGCTGAAAGGGGGCTGGGGAGTGCCGGTGGTGGTGGGCAGCAATTTCAAATAAGGAGGTCAAGGAAGACCTCATGGAAAAGATGCCATTTGAGCAAGACTGAAGGAGGTCTTTGAAAGAGCAAACCATGTGCTATCTGGAGAAGGAGCTTGCTAGGCAGAGGGAACAGGGACCCAGCCTGGGACTCCCAGATCATGTGGTATCTTACTGGCCATTGTAAGATCTTCGGCTTTTACCTTGGGTAAAATGGTGAGCTTTTTGAGAGTTTTAAGCACTGGAGTAACATAATCTGACCTATTTTAAAGGGATTACTGTGGCTGCTATTTTGGGAAGACACAAAGCTCAAAAGTTGGCATATCTTACCTATTTTAAAAAATATTTTCAAGTTACTTTTAGATGGATAGGTAATAGAAGGTAATAGATGTACATGGTATAAAATTCAAAAGATACCAAAGAATAGACAGTGAAAATAAGTCACCCTCCACCTCTGACTCCTGCCACCCCAGTACCCTACTCAGAGGTAACTACGGTTACCAGTTTCTTAGGTATTCTTCAGAAATAGCCCATGCATATACAAGCACAATCATATCTCTATAACAAATACCTGACTTGAGTGAATGTTCTATTGGCATTGCCGAGGATGTCCAAGCTGAGAAATGCCTTATTTCTTTGTCATCCCTGATGCTTTTTTTCTTGCTACTTGCTTCCTTCCCCTTTTTCCTTAACATACGCTAAACACTTGCAGTCTATACCTTTGACCACACTGCTCCCTCATCATAGAATGCCTTCCCATTTCTGACTATTAGAAATTTAGCCCAGGACCAGATGCCTTCACAGGCAAATTCTATCAAACATTTAGAGAAGAGCTAACACCTATCCTTCTCAAAGTCTTCCAAAATATAGCAGAGGGAGGAACACTCCCAAACTCATTCTACGAGGCCACCATCACCCTGATACCAAAACCAGACAAAGGTGTCACTAGGAAAGAAAACTACAGGCCAATATCACTGATGAACATAGATGCAAAAATCCTCAACAAAATACTAGCAAACAGAATCCAACAGCACATTAACGGATCATACACCATGATCAAGTGGGGTTTATCCCAGGAATGCAAGGATTCTTTAATATATGCAAATCAATCAACGTGATACACCATATTAGCAAATTGAAGGAGAAAAACCATATGGTCATCTCAATAGATGCAGAGAAAGCTTTTGACAAAATTCAACACATTTATGATAAAAACCCTCCAGAAAGTACGCATAGAAGGAATTCACCTCAACATAATAAAGGCCATACATGACAAACCCACAGCCAACATTGTTCTCAATGGTGAAAAACTGAAACCATTTCCACTAAGATCAGGAACAAGACAAGGTTGCCCACTCTCACCACTATTATTCAACATAGTTTTGCAAGTTTTAGCCACAGCAATCAGAGAAGAAAAAGAAATAAAAGGAATCCAAATCGGAAAAGAAGAAGTAAAGCTGTCACTGTTTGCAGATAACATGATATTATATAGAGAGAATCCTAAAGATGCTACCAGAAAACTACTAGAGCTAATCAATGAATTTGGTAAAGCAGCAGGATACAAAATTAATGCACAGAAATCTCTTGCATTCCTACACACTAATGATGAAAAACCTGAAAGAGAAATTAAGGAAACACTCCCATTTACCATTGCAACAAAAAGAATAAAATACCTAGGAATAAACCTACCTAAGGAGACAAAAGACCTGTATGCAGAAAACTATAAAACACTGATGAAAGAAATTAAAGATGATACCAACAGATGGAGAGATATACCATGTTCTTGGATTGGAAGAATCAACACTGTGAAAATGACTATACTACCCAAAGCAATCTACAGATTCAATGCAATCCCTATCAAACTACCAATGGCATTTTTCACAGAACTAGACAAAAAATTTCACAATTTGTATGGAAACGCAAAAGACCCTGAATAGCCAAGCAATCTTTTTTTTTTTTTTTTGGCGGTACGCGGGCCTCTCAGTGTTGTGGCCTCTCCTGTTGTGGAGCACAGACTCTGGACGCGCAGGCTCAGCAGCCATAGCTCACGGGCCCAGCCGCTCCACGGCATGTGGGATCTTCCCGGACCAGGGCACAAACCTGTGTCCCCTGCATCGGCAGGCGGACTCTCAACCACTGCGCCACCAGGGAAGCCCTAGCCAAGCAATCTTAAGAAAGAAAAGTCAAGTCAAGGAATCAGGCTCCTTGACTTCAGACTATACTACAAAGCTGCAGTAATCAAGACAGTATGGTACTGGCACAAAAACAGAAATATAGATCAATGGAACAGGATAGAAAGCCCAGAGATAAACCCACACACATATGGTCACCTTATTTTTGATTTGAAGGCAAAAACATACAATGAAGAAAAGACAGCCTCTTCAATAAGTGGTGCTGGGAAAACTGGACAGCTACATGTAAAAGAATGAAATTAGAATGCTCCCTAACACCATATACAAAAATAAACTCAAAATGGATTAAAGACCTAAATGTAAGGCCAGACACTATAAAACTCTTAGAGGAAAACATAGGCAGAACACTCTATGACATAAATCACAGCAAGATCCTTTTTGACCCACCTCCTAGAGAAATGGAAATAAAAACAAAAATAAACAAATGGGACCTAATGAAACTTAAAACCTTTTGCACAGCAAAGGAAACCATAAACAAGACGAAAAGACAATTCTCAGAATGGGAGAAAATATTTGCAAATGAAGAAAATATTTGCAAACGACAAAGGATTAATCTCCAAAATTTACAAGCAGCTCATGCAGCTCAATATCAAAAAAACAAACAACCCAATCCAAAAATAGACAGAAGACCTAAATAGACATTTCTCCAAAGAAGATATACAGATAGCCAACAAACATGTGAAAGAATGCTCAACATCACTAATCATTAGAGAAATGCAAATCAAAACTACAATGAGGTATCACCTCACACCAGTCAGAATGGCCATCATCAAAAAATCTACAAACAATAAATGCTGGAGAGGGTGTGGAGAAAAGGAAACCCTCTTGCACTGTCGGTGGGAATGTAAATAGATACACCCACTATGGAGAACAGTATGGAGGTTCCTTAAAAAACTAAAAACAGAACAACCATACGACCCAGCAATCCCACTACTGGGCATACACCCTGAGAAAACCGTAATTCAAAAAGAGTCATGTACCACAGTGTTCATTGCAGCATTATTTACAATAGCCAGGACATGGGACCAACCTAAATGTCCATCGACAGATGAATGGATAAAGAAGATGTGGCACATATATACAATGGCATATTACTCAGTCATAAAAAGAAACGAAATTGAGTTATTTGTAGTGAGGTGGATGGACCTAGAGTCTGTCATACAGAGTGAAGTAAGTTAGAAAGAGAAAAACAAATACTGTATGCTAACACATATATATGGAATCTAAAAAAAAAAAATGGTTATGAAGAACCTAGGGGCAGGGCAGGAATAAAGACGCAGATGTAGAGAATGGACTTGAGGACACGGGCAGGGGAAGGGTAAGCTGGGACGAAGTGAGAGAATGGCATGGACTTATATATACTACTAATTATAAAATAGATAGCTAGTGGGAAGCAGCCGCATAGCACAGGGAGATCAACTGGGTGCTTTGTAACCACCTAGAGGGGTGGGATAGGGCGGGGGGAGGGAGACGCAAGAGGGAGGAGATATGGGGATATATGTATATGTATAGCTGATTCACTTTGTTATAAAAGCAGAAACTAACACACCATTGTAAAGCAGTTATACTCCAATAAAGACGTTTAAAAAAAAAAGAAATTTACCCACATGTGATGCTACCACCTAGATAGCCCTTCCTCTTCACCTTTCTCTCCTATGAATCTGTTGCCCCAAGTACATCCATTGTGCTCTTTTTTGTTTGTTTTTTGTTTTTGTTTTCTGCAGCACGCGGGCCTCTCACTGCTGTGGCCCCTCCCGCCGCGGAGCACAGGCTCCGGACGCGCAGGCCCAGCGGCCATGGCTCACGGGCCCAGCCGCTCCGCGGCACGCGGTGTCCTCCCGGACCGGGGCACGAGCCCACTGTGCTCTTTTTAAAGCAACTTGGCTTGGTGTACCTCTTCATTGTGGTTTTTCTAGTCTTCCAGCTTAATAATAATTTTCCTTGATAGAATGCAAACAGGATAAAAATTTAGAAGTCCTGTTTCCTCTGTATCATTATTGATTTTATCTAATGCTGCACAAAGTACTGGACTATAAGAGACAAGGAATTTTCACCAGAATCTCTTCCTTCATTGAGAAATCTCACTATTGAAACAAAAACAAAACAGCTGAACTAAAGAGAATGCCTAGTAATGTGGTTGACTTAAATTCTGACATAAGCTCCTTATCTTCTCACAGACCAGTAACAGACAATTTGAGGTCCAGCAGCCAGTCCATGGACGGCTTGAGGAGCACTGCCTTATGCCGTCAGCTGCCAGCCATGGCATATCTGATGCTATGATAGAATTCTGCTTGCCGTTTCATAGCTCAATTTGCAACTTCCCTCAGTGGCTCCAGAGAACTCTTTCAAACTTAAAGAGGTACAGCTAAGGAACAAGCATTATTTTGGAGATGTTCCATTTGTGGGGTTTGGAATTTCAGAGGTTAGTGATACTTATAAGTTGGCAAATGTTTCCCAATCCCTTTAAGTTCACTGTTATGCAAGTTTAAAGTCATTAGCATATCTGTAGAATGCCCTTTTACAAAACCTTAAAATCGAGAAGTGGAAATTCTGCCCTCTTGACACCATGTCATTAATATACATGTATGAATCAGGGTTTTATTTTCACACAATAGCCAGTGCACCGCTCGTATGGAAGCCCCTCTCTGTCGGAGATCTGTCTTCTTGAGCAGGACAGAACTTATTAGCAGGTGCTTTAGATCAGAGCATGTTCTTCAGGGACAATTCACTGACTCATTTTTAGCCACTCTGGGGCCAGTGCCAATGACAATACAGAGAATTGATAGAATTATTATTAGGCAGGTAAATATTTCATATGAACCTTGGTTCTTGATGACATAAATCACTTTTTTTTTTTTTCCTATTAGCAGATGCTAAATAACCTAAGAAATCACCGTTCTGGAAACCACTTATGGTTAGATTCAGAGAAGTTAGTCTTTTTTAGTGGCTCATGCCTTTGCAATTGTTTTCTATCAATAAGAGAGCCAAATTTACTTCACTGTCTTTAATTTCTTCCCAGTTCCAAATATGTATTTCTAGCAGTTTATTGGATATCTCTGCCCAGGTGATTTTTCTCAACTAAATTTGAACGATGTTTCTCCACCAGATTATAAAAATAAAATTGCAAACATAATTTCCTGGGTACATACAGTTTTGGAAAGTATAACTATTTACCCCAATTACTGGGTATCAGCATCTATCCCCTACTTCCCCCTTCCTTCCTGAGCCATCCTTCCCTGTTATGTAGCAGCCATGAGGTTTGGGTGGGACTGACTTCACTTCCAGTATCACTTGTGGGCCCTCATTGGTATAAATCAATTGATGTAATCTTATCCCCCTTGCAATTGAATTTGGTCCACATATGGCAATAAGCCAAGGCAATTAGAGAATGGAATTCCCCTGGCTCCCCAGGATTAGTTTAGGTTGGTCCAATCAGAGCAAAGTCAAGCACTTTTGTTCAGTGCATGTATGAAGTATGGCTCTCACTCCCCCAGATGTGAAAGAGCAAGCATGTAGCCCCAGCTGCTGCTGCTGCTAGAAGTCACCTCATTATTAAAAATTTATAAGAGGAGGGAGACGTCAAGAGGGAGGAGATATGGGGATATATGTATATGCATAGCTGATTCACTTTGTCATACAGCAGAAACTAACACACCACTGTAAAGCAATTATACTCCAATAAAGATGTTAAAAAAAAAAAGTTTATAAGAGAAGCTGGCCTTACTATAAATCACATAGAGGAATGCAGACCTGAGAGAATTTTAAAAAGAAGAAGCAGCAGCTGCTGCAGCCTGGATCAAAACACACCTATGACCTAATTTTGAACTTTTAGTTTACATGAGCCAAAATTCCTCCTTATTGTTTAAGTCAGTTTGAGTTGGATTTTCTGGGTGGTTTTTTCTTTTCCCTGTTATTTGTAACTTAAAGCAGGGGTCCCCATCCCCCCACCCCCACCTCCTGGGCCGCACAGCAGGAGGTGAGTGGCAGCTGAGCCCCATTGCTACCCATCACTGGCTTTACTGCCTGAACCATCCCAATCCCCCCAGCCCCGTCTGTGGAAAAATTGTCTTCCACGAAACCGGTCCCTGGTGCCAAAAATGTTGGGGACCACTGACATAGCATCCTAACTCATACAACTTCCCTACAAAAGCTATTAAAAATCAACCAGTCACAAATATGTATTGGACATTAATCAAGCCACTTGAGACATACTTAAGAAGCTGAAAAGTTGGTTGTTTAAAATCTAGCTGGGGAACTCCCTGGTGGTCCAGTGGTTAGGACTCCATGCTTTCACTGCCGAGGACCCAGGTTCAATCCCCAGTCAGGGAACTAAGATCCTGAAAGCTGTGCGGTGCAGCCAAAAAAAAAATTTTTTTAATAAAAAATTAAAAAATAAAATCTAGCTGGAAATAAGGGATGAGTATAATTGTAATAACATCAGTCACTGACTATTCAGTACTGCCTCTGTGTCAGGCACCACACTAAGTGCTTTACACATGTGATCTCACTTCATCCTCACAACAACCCCAGAATCTGAGGGTAGGTAAGATTATCCCCATTCTAGAGAAAAGAAAATGAAGGTTCAGAGAGCTTATGTACTGTCACAAAGGTAATAAGAATTATAGAAGAATCCACATCCAAATCTGTGAGATGTCAGAGCTTGCGGTGCTTTTTGTGTGTGTGTGTGTGTGTGCTTTTTTTTTTTTAATTTTTACTGAAATATAGTTGATTTACAATGTGTTAGTTTCAGGTGTACAGCAAAGTGATTCAGTTATACATATATATATATATATTATTCTTTTTTAGATTCTTTTCTATTATAGCTTATTACAAGATATTGAGTATAGTTCCCTGTGCTATACAGTAGGTCCTTGTTGTTTATCTATTTTATATATAGTAGTGTGTATATTTTAATCCCAAACTCCTAATTTATCCCTCCCCCTACCTTTGCTGGGCTTTTAATCATGCTCTTTACATGATTCTGCTATAACATGAACTGAAGCTCAAAGAAGGAAAACATAATGTTAAAAATTGATATTTTGCAAGGGAAAAATTAAGGAATATAATATAAATAAGATCTGAAATAAAAATATTAAGATAAATGTAAGATAAAATTAAGAAATATAAGATAAATCGTAACACTAATATAACCTTCCAGAAGACCATTCCACTATAAAAAGATTTGGACCAATACCACAAGTACAAGATTTTTTAAAACATACACTCCTAACTGGTAACTTCAAATAAAATAGCAGCCATCATTATAAATATTACTAGCGCTAACTCTTAGAAAATATGCCAGGTATTTCTTTAAACACTTTAGAACTATAACTTCCTGTAACTCATTGAATCGTCACAAAAACCCTAGAAGGCTGGTACTACCATTGTCCCCATTTTACATATAGGGAAACTGAAGCACAAAGATGTAAAATAATTCGCCCAATGTCTCAGCAAGGAAGAGGCAGAGCAGGATTCCACCCCAGACCTTGTTGACCTCCAGAGTCCATGCACTTTACCACCATGCTATACATATTTAACCATGTAAAATCCTATATGACTACAACATTTGAATATCTACCATGCAAGGCTGGGAGGCAGGAAATCTCTTGGTGTAGCAGCGAGAATGAATGAAGGTTTTGGCTCCTACTATTGTGGGGCTGGACTCAAATCCAGGCTCTGTGACTTACTAGTTCTGTGACCTTGGGCCAGTTACCATGCTTCTTTCAGCCCCAGATAAAATACTATTTACCTCCTGGAGCATTTTTAATACAGGTAGGCGTTATTCTTTTCTGTTCATTCCAAGGAACACTGTTACAAAGGCAGTCTTACAGAATATCATCAAGCAGCTAGTTAATTTTAGAATAATCAATTGTTAGAATTCAGATGGATATTTAAAAAATTGGTCTGTGTGCAGGCAAAGCTTGTGCCACTGACAAGCCAAAAAAGGAAATAATTAATACCAATCAACTCACAGTACTTCTACAGAGACAAGTAAGATAATATTTATAACCGCCCTACCACAAAACTATACAAATTCTAAGCAATAGTGCAATGGGAAGTCTTGATATGCAGTTTGAATATTCTAAACATGAAAAATATTAACAAAACACACACATACTTTAAACTGGATTTAATTATACCTACCATGTCTGCAGAAGAATTGAATAATTACTTTGCACTTATCAGATCTGGTAAATATTTTGCATTTCTCTACATTTCTTTCGAGGGAATTCAGACATCTAAAGATAGGCAGAATTGACTGTAACACAAACACATTATAGAAGAGCACATACTTAATATGGTTGCTTCATTAGCTTAAAAACAACCTAACAAAAGAAGAGTAAGTATATTCGTAAATGAACAGACTGTCCTGCATGCCATTTAAACCAAGTATTAAGTACAGAATAGGTGTTATGCCCTATATAATGAATATTTCTACAATACAAGAGAAAACCATGCCCACTTACTCTTACCTTCATTCCCAATTTGCAATTTAAATTAGATATTGTGTCACCATCATTCATTTTCACCGAGGTTGACCATTGATAATGTTGAAAAAACACAGGCGAGAAGAGGACACATCCATATGCTGACCGACAAGAATTCATAGATCTTAAAGCAAGCTAGAAAAATAAAATAATAGCTATACAGGAAAAAAATCAACTTTAATGATTAATTTAAAAATTTTTAAATTTTAATTTTAATTTAATTTAATTTAATTTAATTTTAATTTAAAAAATTCTATTATGTTTAACATCGCATTGAAGTATGTCCGAGTAAGGCTATGGGATGTGAACTGCATGATATGGACTACATTATACACATAAGTTATAGTACTGATGTAATATGGACTGCATTATACAGTGTGCATTTAATTTTCATATGTACACACATCTAAACGGAATATATTATATATAGGTATTAAGTCTAAAATCCTGCATGCTGAAATTGTATTTTTCTTTGTTTGTTTTTGGTAACAAGAACATATTTATAATTGTAAAAATGTAAATGCCCACAGGGGCCTTAACTTTAAAGCACAAAGTGGCAGAAGGCAATATAAAAGGGAGTAAAAAGATTGCAGCAAAATTTTCCCTCGCCTAAGGGGAGAAACTGTTAGTCAGCCAACTACTTCCACTTGGGAATGCAGGCCCCAAACTATCAGATCTTCTGAGTTTTCAACAGAATCAGGAAATTCAGATTTTTATGTGGACTCTCCCAATTACTGTTAGAATATTATTTCATTTTTTAAAAAAAACATAGTGCAGGCCCCACAAAACATTTCTGCAAGCCATGTCTAGCCTCTTGACCACCAGTTTGTTTCTTCTGGCTTAAATCAACTGTGTATGATTTTTAAGTTTACCACGCTCTAAATGTATTTAGATATGTAAAATAAAGATGAACAGTGAAAGGGCTGATTAGAATTTCTGGATTTCCTAGTTAACATTCAATCTGGACTGGGATTTATAAACATCTTCTTTTTTCCTTAATCTATTAGTTAAATTTCTTACTTACACCTTTTTCAGAAGGGTCTAGCCACAGCTCATCACTAATTCGTGAGAGTGCTTGGATCGCTTTCCCAAATACTATGGAGAAAAAGAAAGGTGCCTTTTACATTCTTTTTCTCAAACAATAAAATCATAGGACTACTTCAGCATTCACAGGACTCAAGAAAAATTCATAAAGAACAGTGTTTTATAGACTAATGCTACAAATTGTTTTAAGAAATATGGTATAATACCCTTGGCAAAATGCCAGACACATAGTAAGTGCTCAATAAATTAACAGAATGAGGGATTTCCCTGGTGGTCTAATGCCTAAGACTCTGCCCTCCCAATGCAGGGGGCCTGGGTTAGATCCCCAGTCAGGGAACTAGATCCCGGGAACTAGATCTAGATCCTGCATGCTGCAACTAAGACCCAGCGCAGCCAAATATATAAATAAATATTTAAAAAAAATAATAAATTCACAGAGTGAGTGTGTGAAATAATAAAATGCAACAAAATTCTTCCTTTCTATATGTTCACAGTGTTGCATGGAACTATTGTGGCAAGCCAGTTTCCATACTAATGCATTTTTAAACTTGGTTTAAATAAACGTATACCCCCACCCCCCCAAAAGTGTGAAAACAGAGCATATAGGAGATGGTTTGAAGGGTTTTAATAACTTCACAGGCAGCAAAGTCAAAACAAGTCATGAGAGAGAAATTAGAGGAATTCAAGATGTATCTCTGATGTTCGAGCACAGAACATGCCAGATCTTCCCAGAAAACACAGTTAGATGCCCTGTCAGAAAGAGAGGGCAGGGCTGGATGAAATATTGGTCTTATCTGGTATGACACCATTTGTGTTCTTATAAATTATAAGTAAAAAATATGGCAAACAGATATGGGATACTATGATGCAATAAAAATGGATGGCCGTATCAATCCATGGAAAAGTAGAAAAAAGGAAAAATAATTTCAGAACATAAAATCAGATTATCATGCTTAAGAATCAGAGTTGGCTGGCTTCCCTGGTGGCGCAGTGATTAAGAATCCGCCTGCCAATGCAGGGGACACAGGTTCGAGCCCTGGTCCGGGAAGATGCCACATGCTGTGGAGCAACTAAGCCCGTGCGCCACAACTACTGAGCCTGCGCTCTACAGCCCGTGAGCCACATACTGAGCCCACGTGCCACAACTACTGAATCCCACGCACCTAAAACCCATGCTCCACAACAAGAGAAGCCACCGCAATGAGAAGCCTGCGCACCGCAACGAAGAATAGCCCCCGCTCGCCGCAACTAGAGAAAGCCCGCGCGCAGCAACGAAGACCCAATGCAGCCAAAAATAAATAGATAAATAAATTAAAAAAAGAATCAGAGTTGGGGAAATTCCCTCGTGGTCTGGTGGTTAGGACGCCGCAATTCCACTGCCAAGGGCCCAGGTTCAATCCCTGGTGGGGGAACTAAGATCCCGCAAGCTGCACGGCACAGCCGGAAGTGGGGGGTGCAGGCCTCAAACTGAGAAAGAGAGGATGACTAGGGGGAGAAAAAGAGGCGTTTGTCCCTTTTTACCACTTCACATTCACCACTTCTTCCTGGAGCTAGCTAATGAAGACCTTTCATTCATTCAATGAATATTTATTGAGCACCTAGTATGTTCCAAGGACGGTACAAGCCAAGGCAATGCGGGTATAGCAATGAACAAGACGGGTTTACAGCTCCTGCCCTCACAGGGCTTAGAGTTACGGAGGAAAAACAAATTTAAACAATCATACAAATTATCACTTATTGAGAACTAAGGTACACACTGCAAGAAAGAACTTTCTAGAACTCTGAGAACATGCAACAATGGGGGGTCCTGTGCTTCCCTTTCCTGTTCATTAATACTGTTCCATAGAGGTTGTCAACACAGGGGAAGCCGGCCGCAACACAAGATGCCTTTCAATAATCACTTTCAGGTTATGATCTGTATGACCATTACTTTTCTAAATAGAGACTTTCTGGAGTAACTTACATGTTTAAAGTACCATTTACAATAAACAATAGTTCTTATACATTCCCATTCATTACTGAGCTCCTTACCTGCATTTTATTCCTACAATAAACCCTATAATGAAGATGCTGTTAATATTCTCATTTTACAAATAAGAAAACTGAGCCCGGAAGTGATTCCGTGGCTTGTCCCAGGTCATACATTAAAAATGCTAGAATTTGGGGAAAAAAACAGGTTTATGCTTTTTTCTCATGGCACTAAAATACTTCTACTGTCCAAGCATTGTTTTTCCCAACTTCCCACACAGTCCTATCGTCCCGAGTTTGAAGCTGCCCTTCCAATATTTGTCCAGATAGTGCAACTTCATTTTATGGACACCTATGAATATAAATATTATGCATAAATAAAAGCAGATGGGCCGTCATTCGCCCCTCAGAAGCTAACAGGACCCTGGGTGGGTGGGTGGGTGGGTGCCGGCTGTGGCCAGGCCTTGTGTCCTCAGCCCCTAGGCAGAAAGGCAAAGATCAAGAAACTAGACGATGGTGGAAACTTCCCCATGAACCCTAGGCTTTCCCTTTTCTACACAGAAAGGCAAAAAGGCCTCTGCACCTTTCACCTGACTGCCGCTCATCCCGCACTTCAGCATGACTGCAATCCCTAAAAATGTCAGTCACTCTGCGCGCCCCAGCTCGAGGGCCCCAGGCGCCCGGATGTTGCCCGCGCTTTTGGAAACTTCGCGATCTTGGCCACCGCCCCACCACAATTTCCCAAAGAACAACTTCGCTTTACGGCGGCGAAGAGCCTAAGCGGGCCTCCGTAGAGCTGTCTCTCGCCGACTTCTCTTCTCATTGGTTGTGAGCGAGGTGGGCGGGTTGTCGAGGCGTCTGAGGAAGAGAGGGCGGCGGCGGTTGTGGTGACTGAGCGGAGCCCAGTGACAGGATGGTGAGGGCGGCAGCTGCGGCGACAGAGGCCTGCCTCTCGGTTGGGGTGCTGCGTCGTTGGGAGACGCTGGGAGTCTCTGGGCGAGGGCTTAAACGATCCCGGAGGCCGTGGCGGGCGCGGCCGGGGCCCGGGCCTGGGGAAAGACAAGGGAGGAAAGAGCGGCCACCTCTGGGTGCGGCCAGCCCTGGCCTCGCAGCCCAGCCCCAGGAGCCACAGGACGTCCAAGGGGGGAAAGGGTCCCTTTCAGCTGCTGCTTCTGTCACGAGCCCCTCACGCCCGAGCCGGGGAAGGCCTTTGGGCCTGTGCCTCGAGCGTCCCAGAGAAAGGAGCACGGGAACTCCGCCGCTTCCAGACGTTTCCTTGCTCCTTTCGCGCAAAAAGCCCCTCCCGCTAGTAGGTAACCCACCGGTTACCACCCCCATGTGGCGAAAGCTGGCTTCTCGGAGGCAAAACGGGAAGAAGCAAGCTACCATTTAGTTTGCTGTCTAGAGAAAGTGGGTAAGAGCTGTCCCCTTCGCCCCTGAAATACCGTGCAGCTGCCATTGAAATGTGGCAGTGGGCCCTGAAAAGGACTGGATTTAGCTTTTAGGGTTGCTGGAACTACTTCCTCAGGCTGCTGCGACCCTTTAGAGCAGGATTCCTTAATGGTTTTCGAACTCCTTGAAATGGTTTGAAATACGTTTTGGAACGTTTTTCTGGTGAAAGGGTCATTGTTGGCAGCAAGGAGTAGTTTGGGAAGCTTTACCTCATTCGTCCATCAGATTGCCCCAGATCATCCCCTCACCCCCAGGAGATCGGTACCCCAAGGCCTGCCTACGTGAAAACTCGGGAACTGCTGCCAGAGAGGGCTAATAGCGGTAATCAGATTTTCAAAGTGCCCTTGACCCCCTACAAAGTGAAGAACGGTTTTAAAAGGATTTCTCATGATCTTGGTATTTGTGTTGCTGAAAAGAGACTTCTCTCTCTGATGAACATCTATTGCATTTTTAAGATGATCGTGATTCTATGACCAGCAGCCTTTAAGGTGCCTTATAGACGTGACAGCCAAAGATTCATGGTCTCTGGTTCTTTAGCTTCTTTATGTATGTTAGAGACTTTAATCCCACTTTTGATTTTTGCTTCTAAACAGACTCCAGATTAGAGTAGTCCAGTTTACAGTAATTTTGAGACAGTTATCCCTGGGAGAAGATGAAATTACCTGACATGATTTCTATATTAATGTTTCTGAAGTTTTTTTGAGAGGTGAACACTTTTTCATGGTAGTTGTACTGAAATATCACTTTTCATGTGAAATAGAACTGGGCAAAATTTAGAGTTAGTCAATTCTTTTACAATTAAAAGCATTTTATTTGGCAAAAGAGACCAGAAATGTTCAATATACAGTAGTATCCAGAGTCTATGGGCAGCAAATTCAAGTGTGGGGAAAGTCCAGATTTAGCTGGAGGAAGGTGTCTGCTTTTATCATCCAGTACATCCAATACTTGATAATGTATTCACAGTGCTGTGTTAGATCTTCTGTACAAAATGACCTAGCTGCAGCATAATTTTCCAACTACTAGAATTTTAAACATAGGAGGATTAAAATCAATATACTTGAAGAATAATTAGTCCTAAAGGATCCAGAAAATGTTAGCTTTCATTTAAGCTATTGCTGATGAATTTTCCAAATAAAATTCTAAACAGAACAGGAAACAAAACGGATGGGAGTCAAAGTGGCGAATGAGATTAGGAAAAGTCGAAAAAATTTTAAGTGTGTGTGAGAGAGAGAGATATCTAATAGTACAGCAAATGGTTCTTTTGGTAATGTTTTGAGCAAAGCTGATTTTTAACATTTTCTTTCATAACACTCAGAAATCATTAACAGTTGTTTGCATATTCATTCGATGAGTTTTTTGTTCTTTTTTTGGTTTGTTTCTTTTCGTTGCTTTCTTTTAACATTGGTCATGTTTCACCCTTTTTTTTTCATTCCCCTGTCTGCAATCAACTTCTTCATTCCACTAAGGCTGGGCACAGAGTAAGTTTCTTCTCTTAGCTCCTACTAACAATGGTGGTTGGGTGCTGTTACTGGGATTTCACCCTTTTATGTCTATCAAATAGGAAGTAACCAAATTCCTATGCTTTGATTAGGTTGGTTCTTTATTTGAATTTAACAAGACTGCCATTTCCAGGATCTTTTGCTGTCTTAAAAGACTCTGTAATCTATGTCTAACCTGAACTGTCCAAAGTGTGGAATTTGGGCAAAGACGCTGCTCAAAGTATGGTATTTGTTATGTGACACTATTCCCCCTATAACTTAAAAAGCTGCAGGAAATCAAGGTCCTAGTAAGGATCCTTACTAATTTGAAATAGTTTCTGTGTGGCCATTCATAGTTATATCTTTAGACTGCTAATAGTCTAGGTACACTTGGGCATAATCCTCAGTACATTATAGAATTGAGCTCATAGATCATTATAAAGTATCATGTCTTACTAATGTTCGTTCTACCACATTCAGATTGAACAGCTCATTCATTATTAGGCCCAAACATTTTCAACCTGTTATAGACATATACCCTTAATTTATGAGTTTGAGGTTCTTTTTTTTTTAATATAGAAATCTATTTTTTTACCTTTTTCTCAAATGCCAGCTTCCCACATTAACTATGTACTTCAATTCATATCTGAAGGGATCCCCCTCTAAAGATGAAGATTGTTCTATCTCCAGGTACTTTTGTATTGATTATCACTGAGGGTGGAAACTATGTGGTGGTTTTTAGTTTTATAGATGTTTTGTCCACTAAGATTTGGATTGAAACAATATGTCATTGAGCAAATACCAGCTGAAACTACTCTTCGTAAAGAAGCTTATTTAATAATTTCTTTTAAAGTGAGCTAGTTTTGTAACCTTGTGTTACCTCAGTTACTTTATATCCTGATAACATTTCCTTTCCTTTGTAATCATTTTGATATTTGTTGCAAGATGAATCAAGCTTATTGTGGTAATAATTTTAATTTTACACATTTTGGTTTTGATTAATTTCAACTTACAAAGTCTGTAGTGGCCAAACTTTGCTGTTTATCCTGTTTTAGATATTTAATGTTTGGTAATATTAAAGAATAGTAATGCGTTCTTTAGAACCAGTTAAAGGGCATGTACATTTATGGATGGGATATCTGTGTGGGAAAGCATCCTGTCATAGAATGAAGGTGCTTATACTGTCTGCAGCCATACCACCCTGAACGCGCCAGATCTCGTCTGAAGGTGCTTATACCAATGGACATGGAGAAATTGATTCTCTTGTCCTTTGGAGGGCGAATACTATTTTTAAATGATCTTTTTGACATTATTGTGTTAAGTGGTGTATATATGTCAAATCTTGAAATTTTAAAATTAAAAATCTGCAGGATTGAGGTTTTTTAATTCTTTTATATTTATATGCAGAATTTGGTTTTGTCGTCTGAGATTGTTCCAACTCTAAACCACCTCCTGCTGAATTCATCACTTATTTAGCTGATCTCTCTCTTTTTTTAATGCTCTAATGCACATGAAAGATTGATATGTTATTTTAAGTTTGGGAACTAAACTGAGGATACATAGACAATTTGATCTAAACAAAAATATGACAGTCAGGATTTCTAATGATGAAGGAAAGAGAAGATAACAAAATTATAGTTCAGAAGCACATGTTTGCCCTATTGAAACTCTTTGCAACATAGGCTGTTTTTATACCTCTGCAATGTATAGTTAATATTTTAAGTAACAAAGATTGTAAATTTTGGCTACTGTTCCTCCAAATAGTTGTCAGTCTAGTAAATTATAGAATTAACTTTTTTTCCTCTATAATTTTAACCATTCTTTTTATTAACATCCCTGGAATCAATATATGATGTTTTACATTAAAACTGCAGAAATATGAATTACCATATCAAATTCCATAGGGCCTGGTAGTATATTTTTCATTTTTCAATTTTTTTGAGTGTAATTTATAGGTCTCTGAATGAATCGCTTTAGAAAGCTTGATTTTATTCTTGATAAATAGAATGATTACCTGTATTGTGTGCACGCCTATTTATGACCCAAATAAACGAAGATTGATTTAGAATCATATGTGTGTTTAAGTGGTCATGATAGGAACTATGTGAGTAACTTCTGCTCTTTTGGGTTTTGGAATCTCTGATTAGTTTAATTTAAAAGAGGACTTACGGGAGGAGAATATCTTGTTTTGAAATCATGTTTAACATTACACCTTTTCTCACCTTGACACTTTAAAGTTGGTGTTGGTATTAGGAGACCTGCACATCCCACACCGGTGCAACAGTTTGCCAGCTAAATTCAAAAAACTGCTGGTGCCAGGAAAGATTCAGCACATTCTCTGCACTGGAAACCTTTGTACCAAAGAGAGTTACGACTATCTCAAGACTCTGGCTGGTGATGTTCATATTGTGAGAGGAGACTTCGATGAGGTGATGTACTTCCCTTTCCCTTCCCAAATATTCCCTTTCCTTTTTTTTTCCTGTTGTGTTGATTATATATTAATTAAATATTTCCTTTTCTTGATTTTTATATATATAAGGTTTATTTTTGAGACCAGAGTTTCTCAACTGTTAAGGTTTGTTTTGCCTTTTTTTTTTTTTTTTTAGTTTTCCAATGTAAAATTATTACACATACCCCTCCCTTACAGTTTGAAAATCACTGATTTTAGACTACTTAATAAACATATTACATACTTGTTCTAATTAAATTGATATGGTTTTGTCAATATTTTTTGTAGTACTATCATTTAGTTTAAAAAGTTTTTGTCAGGAACTTACCCCGCCACCACCTCTGCTACCCTGTTCCAAGCTACTTATCACTTTACTGTGTTCCAGCTTCCTGACTCTATCCTTGCTCCCTGCACAGTTTATTCTCCACGTAGCAACCAGAGTGATCCTTTCTAGGTGAAGTAAGATTACATCACTTCTCTGCTGAAAACCCTGCCATGGCTCCCTATCTCAAAGGTTAACTATAAACAGGCATGAGGGAGTTTTGAGGAGGGGATAGACTTTTCTATATCTTACTGTGGCAGTGCTTACACAACTGTATGCATTTGTCAAAACTCCTTGAATTGTATACCAAAAAGGGTAATTTTCCTGTACGTAAATTTTACCTCAATAAACCTAACTTTAAAGGAAAAATAAGGAGTTCTGGAGTTCCAACTTTGCCCATTAATTAATAATGAGATTTTAGGCAAGTTACATCCTCTTTCTTAGTTCCCTACTATGTAAATATGATTGAAATAGATGATTTTTAAGACCCATGACAGTGCTAACATTGTATGACATAGCTTAATAAACCTGATTCTAGTATGAAAATTTTATTTTTTATTCCTAGGAATATAAGCTTTTTCATAAACTATTTAAATTCACTGGTGCTTTTTTTTTTTGGTTTTAAGTTTGAATAAACTAGAGGTGGCATGAAAGTGAAAAGTGGGGTGGGGGGATGAGAAGGGAAGGGGCAGACATCTTGTCAATAATTCGAGTATATGTTTGCCATTTGTTAAAAATATATTAGGGGTTCTGTTTATGATATGCTAAAGATAGTTTCAGTAGCAAGAATTAAATTTTTTGCTTGACCCTGGAGCCATACTACCAGGGTTTGGATCTTGGCTCACACACTTAATAACGTGTGCTCCTAGGCAAGTTATTTTCACCTCTCTGTGCCTCAGTTTCCTCATCCATAAAATGGGAGTCATAATAGAATCTACCTCTTAGGATTGTTTGTAATTATTACATAGGTTGA
Source organism: Grampus griseus (assembly GCF_964374135.1). NCBI lineage: Eukaryota > Metazoa > Chordata > Mammalia > Artiodactyla > Delphinidae > Grampus > Grampus griseus. The sequence continues at coordinate 8,491,302 of NC_139006.1, read as the reverse complement.
TATTTATAAACTTCTTAGAATAGTGCCTGGTTCATACTAAGTGCTACATAAGTTTAACTACCATTATTATTTTAAGCCATCTATGTAACTATTAAAACCTGGGATATAATTTGAACATATCCTAGCTTACAGGTCATATTCCTTGGATTCTTAAATAAAGGAAACATAAATTTGGGGGAATTATCCTTCACAGAAAGCCGAAAAGAACTCATTCTATAAAAAAAAAACTCAACAAAGGGATTGCATGATAAGTTCCAGTTTACCTAAAGTAAATTATGTTTTGAGCACCGTTGCAGCCTTAGAGATTGAGAAGAAATCAAATATTTAACAAATATGTTGGTTGTGGAGCACTGTAGTAAAACACCCATATGAGATTGAATATTTAAGAAGGTTATTTTTTAAACCTCTATGTCTCTAAAATATTTGTTTTTCTTATGTCTATTTCATATTTTAGAATCTGAATTATCCAGAACAGAAAGTTGTAACTGTTGGGCAGTTCAAAATTGGTTTGATCCATGGACATCAAGTTATTCCATGGGGAGATATGGCCAGCTTAGCCCTGTTGCAGAGGCAGTTTGATGTGGATATTCTTATTTCAGGACACACACATAAATTTGAAGCATTTGAGCATGAAAATAAATTCTACATTAATCCAGGTTCTGCCACTGGAGCATATAATGCCTTGGAAACGTAAGTAGTATGCAATTTGGGAATTTGGGGGTTTCATAAAGTTAATAATTGTACAAGTGACATTTCATAAAAGAGAAATGTGATTATTTAAATAATTATAGCCTTTTTGGCAATCTTCTATTGGTGATTATTCTTTTTAATATGTCTAACAACCAGATTTCTCCTTGAATCCAAATTGTCATCCTAAATTGAAATTTATAGTGCTACTGCTTTTTAGTACAAAACACTGACATTATTTATATTTTCTTCCAGAAACATTATTCCTTCATTTGTGTTGATGGATATCCAGGCTTCTACAGTTGTCACTTATGTGTATCAGCTAATTGGAGATGACGTGAAAGTAGAACGAATTGAATACAAAAAATCTTAAAGCGAGGCGTGTCCTGATGATATTTCTGTTGGGCTTTTTTTTTTTTTCCATTCCCCTGTTCAACTCAAGTAATTAAATGTTTAAGAGCCACAAAATTGTATCACTTTTATAATATTTTGCAGTAAAATGTAATCTCGTCTTCTGTTAATACAATGTTCTAAGCTTCTTGTAAACTATAAGATTATATTTAGTTTAAGTATATGATTTCTATGAAAAAACATCCACCACACAGTAAATGGTCACATGTTAAGAAAAATTTATCCTTGTAAATATCTTCATAGTTGATATTTGGAACTTTACTACCAAAGTAGTGCATGAGGAGAAAGAATCTAGATTTTCTTGTATACATTCTTCTCTTCTCCAGTAATAAACAGTTACCTTTCATTTATACTTTCTTGATAAACTGTGTTTTAATTTTTAAAACTTATGAAAATAAGAGGCCAAATGAAACTGCAGACAAGTGTTACAGTGATAAGGTAGATGAGATGACCTTTCAGAGCTCTTTCTTAAAACATTCTAGGTCATAATGTTGGACTCAGATTTTATTAACTAAATAGAATACCATATTGACATAGTAAATCATCAGTGATTCTTCAGACTGTTGCTTTTAAGTGCCCTATTCTTTACGTTTTAACAAAAAATTTTTTTTAAACACTACTGTGTAATTTGAAAAGATACGTGCACTCCAGTGTTCATAGCAACATTATTTACAATTGCCAAGATATGAAAACAACCTAAGGGTCCATCAACAGAAGAGTGGATAAAGACGATGTGGTGTGTATGTGTGTGTGTGTATGTACACACGTACATACGTACATACACAGTGTAATATTAGTCATAAAAAAGTGAAATTTTGCCATTTGCAACAATATGGATGGACTTGGAGGGTATTATGCTAAGTGAAATAAGTCAGATAGAGCAAGACAAATTACTGTATGATATCACTTATATGTGGAATCTAAAAACTAAACTAGTGAATATAACGAAAAGGAAACAGATGTAGAGAACAAACTAGTGGTTACCAGTGGGGAGAGGGAACTGGGGAGAGGCAAGATAGGGTAGAGGATCAAGAGGTACAAACTATTATGTATAAATAAATAAGCTACAAGGATATATTATACATCACAAAGAATATAGCCAATATTTTACAATAACTATAAATGGAGTATAACCTTTAAAAATTGTGAATCACTATGTTGTACACCTGCAACTTACATAATATTGTATATCAACTATACCTCCAAAAGTTAAAATTTAAAAAAATAAAAATTTAAAACACTAATGTTCTAAAACATTTAGAAGGCAAGCACACTAGAGCAAAAATGTAATGTGAACAATCCTTTCATTAATACAACTATTCCCAACTTAAATCTAGTTTAAGAGTCCAAGTGTTTGGCAATTTTCATAAAATAGGGCAAATTGATATTTCCATTTTTAACTTGTGTTCAAGCAGATAATATTTATTGAGCAAGCCAGGATGTTACTTCTATCAAATGCTATTCTATATCAGGATATTCAGAGTTTTCCTCAGCCTGATTTGGAAAATATTTCCAGGATATTCTAATGTTGCTATTTTAGGACTTACTGTAAACAGAATTATACAATGTATTTTTCAGATTTAAAGAAGAATAATTCAGTTTTAGGTGACAAGAAGAATTTTAATTGTACCTAGCTAGGACTACACGCATATATTTCACACAAATTTTATTACACAAAATATTCGTACATGGAACTACATCAAACCATTTACATGGTAGTAAAAGTTTCTGAACAAACTAAAATTACTTAATGACTTAGTGGTGAATAACAATACTGAATGTAGAGAGGACACGATTCACAATCCCTTCCCCCCACCTTTGGCACATCACCAATACTCAAGATTGTCAAGTTAGCATCAGATGTTCTCCGTGTTCTTCAATTGACATTGATTGCATACACTTATTTAGCAAATCATCTTCCTTTTTTTCTTCATTCATGTATGATTCAGAATCATTTATGGAAACTGAAGGAAAAAATAAGAGTTTATAATGTCTGTTTTGGAAATAAAGTATTTCATCCTGAAAATTGAGATTTGTATACAAGAACAACCTTCAAAATGACCTACTTTTTTAATAAGCCTTTGGCAAAAACAAATTGCAATTTTCAAAATTTGATTATCTCCCCCTCCCCCTAAATCTCTTATTTTTTAAAATAAGATGCCCAGTACTATATTCTAGCCAAGTTATTGTATAGCAAATTCTCTGTTACTAAGTCCTATTTTCCCATTGCTTTTCAAAATCTTTTGACTGGGGGAAGTTATAGCTTCAGTATTCTCTGTTTTCCTTAAGTTCCTTCTCATTTCTTTTCTCTTGGGGGACCATGGGGACTTTTCCTCTATCTGTGGTTTCCTCCAGCTGTTCTTTTTGGAACCAGACTTACCTTCTCCCCTGCCATTTCCCTCATTTCTTGGATAGGCATGGTATGGTACTTACAGCAGAGCTGAGTGGTGCTGTCATACAGCAGTGGGATATGGGTTCAGAAGTCCTAAGTTCCCTGTTTCCTACCAACTTCCCTACTCACTGTGGTAGTAACTAGGAAATTATTTAACTTCCACTTAATCCTTTCCACTTTATCAATTCTGAGGAATATTTCTGAGCATTCAGTCTTTCTCTTGCCTTTTTCATTTTGTGATATTCTGTACTTGTGGTAGAAGGATCCTTTATGCTGATCCTTCCCAAATGTGGATTTGTCTGAGTTGCTCTGTAAAATTTTGATAATAATAATTGGTTTGTTTCCACTGGTTTGGATATTAAACAAAATGGTATAGGTGATATAGCCCTTTGTTAACTATTTGATTCTATACAAAATATTGCTGTCTGGGGACTTCCCTGGTGGTCCATAGGTTACGATTCTGTGCTTCCACTGCAGGGGGAATGAGTTCGATCCCTGATCGGGGAAATAAGATCCTGCATGCAGGAGTCCCTGAGCAGTGTGTTCTTTTAAATGAAAGCAGAAATCGATTTCATGTTTAGTTTTTGTTTGTTTTTTTTTGCGGTACGCGGGCCTCTCACTGTTGTGGCCTCTCTCGTTGCGGAGCACAGGCTCCGGACGCGCATGGCTCACGGGCCTAGCCACTCCGCGGCATGTGGGATCTTCCCGGACCGGGGCATGAACCCATGTCCCCTGCATCGGCAGGCGGACTCTCAACCACTGCGCCACCAGGGAAGCCCTCATGTTTAGTTTTGTTTGGAGCAATATAAGCAAGTCACGTTCTAAATTTTTTTAATGTCTTCTCTAATAGAAATGGAACTATATTGGGTTTAATATTTTTTAGCATGACATCTTTAAAAATGCATATATTAAGAATTCCACATTTACCTGATTGCATGAACAGTCTGCCTGGTTTTCTAAAAATCTTCAGCGACTTACATCTTGTTTTAGATGCATATCCAGTTTTTAAACTGTAAGAAAGAGAAGCATCTTAATTGGAACCAGCACAGTGAACAGCTGCCAAATGCATGTGGAAGACCATATATGTTCTTTTTATTAAGCTGCCGGCATCACCAAAGAGACCCTTTCAGACCCTGAATTCTCCCGTGACATACTAACCCTGAGATGCAAAGCTAACGATTGTAGCGCAGGTTGAATAATCAGGCATCTTAATCTCTTTTTTCCTTTTTCCTTTTTTGTTTATAGTATTCCCCTGTGCATAAGCCACCATATGCTTCTCCTTTTGAAAGTGTTTGTATTATTTTAAATTTGAGTGGGAATCATTTAAAAGGGCAGTCTTCCATATCTTTAGCTGATCGAAATTTTTACAATTCCACAAAGTTCTGAAAACAGTAACATATCCCAGTCAGCTCAGTAAAGAGACTATAAGATAGCATTCTTTTGTGCTTTTTGTCCAACCTATTCTGAATTTAATAAAGTGAACATATTAGGGAACACAAGATTTAATGTCATTTAGCTCAAATAAAATTGAGGGGTACATTTTTCTCTTAAAGAGTAGGAAACAAACCTTTCTTTGTTTCTCACTGGTTGCCAAAGGGAATGCTGTATGATCATCTCAGGTGCAGATGCAGCTGCAATGTTAGAAGGCCCCGAGTCCTCTCTCTCCAGCTGGTGTCGCCATGTAGTGCAGGGGTAATGCTGCTTCTGTGAGTAACGAGAACTGAGGTGGCTCCTGTGATGAGTGAGGACACCTGTCACACAAATCACCTCTGTTAGAACACCCTCTTGTTTCTTGTGAGAACTAGTGAGAAACTACCTGGAGGTGCACCTGCCTGGTTTTTGTGAGCTGTGCTGGGTCACATGCATGTACTGCCTCTTCATTAACGTCCTCAGATAGTTTGCATTATAGATCTTAGCAATGCTGCACAGGTAACGCTTCTGGCCTAAGGTGAGGTCTGGATGCTAGAAGACAAAACAAGATTTATAGGCTGCATTGTAGAACAGAGGTTGGCAATATTCCATATCTGAAAGGATAGAATGTTCATTTGGCCAAAAAATTAAGAGAGAAAGAAATGGCCATTTAAATAGTACAAGTGACTCTGTTTGCCATTTCCACTCGAGTGATTCAGATGCCCACTGGGTTTGAGAAACACTGCCCTAGAAGAATAAGGAAAGTGTGAATCTGCTGTCTGTCAATGAGTCTTAGTTCCCATGTGCCTCTCAGTGAGTGTAGGCATCTTGCCTTCTGAATATGATGTTTGAGGTGGTACCTCAAAAGTGGTACCTAAAAGAAACACAATTACTCTAGTCTTAGAAACAGTCTTTTCTAGCACCAGAAGAATAACTCTCGGTGTTGGACAGACTGAGGGTAGTCTGTTGGTCTCTTATATAGGTAATTTTTTTTTTTTGGCCGTGCCTAGCGGCATGTGGGATCTTAGTTCCTGACCTGGGATCAAACCTGTGCCCCCTGCAGTGGAAGTATGGCGTCTTAATCACTGGACCACCAGGGAAGTCCCAGTCATATAAGTAATTTTGACTAAGATTTTCACTGTACTTGCTGATTTTAGAAGTTAACGCTCACCTAAAATGCAAGACTCCACTATATATGCATGTGTATATACATACAAACACAAGATTTACTGAACTGAATAGATAATAAATGCAGAGAAAATATTAAATGTTGGTCAGAAATAACTTATCAGTTTGCACAGATCTTTAGTAACCCTAATTTATATTGCTCTAGAGAGGGTACTTCTGCCAGCTATGATCTTTAATGGGTAATACGGGTCAACAGTTATGAAGTGTTTATTGCCATTTTCTTTACTTACTTGCTTTTAATTTTGTGGTCCTTGAGCAAAATCCTTATGAGGTTGGGTTTCTGTCTCTAGAGTGGAACTTTCCTCAAGCATCTTTGTGCTTGGCACTGAGCTTCCTGAGTAAAGGTACATTAGATCCAAAGTATCATAAAACCCTGAAAGAACTCTTATGATAGGGAATCTATAATGATAAAATCCTTGCATTCACTCATGAGTTTACCCAGCAGATATTTATGGACTCCTAGACAATGTGCTGGGTGTACTTGTCTGCTACAGTGCCTTACCCTCTAACTAGCTTATCTTCAATAAAAAGTTCAGCTCTGAATACAAAGACTATCGGTATTTAAATAAAGTATTGGTATTTGGTTAGCATACCTTTAGAAAGGATGTCTCTGTCATTGACTTAGGGATGTGAATTGTTTGAACTTGAGGCGTTTTCCATAACTCTTGCAGCATGGCTATGTGTGAGTTCATTTTGTGTCCATCTTTGAATCTATCTGTAGGCAAGGACATTATTATGTGAATTTCATAAGCAAAGATAAGTTTAACAAATTAATTATTAAGATCCATCTATTTACATGTGTCATTGATTATCCTGGAATACCAGTATGAGTCAGACTGTTAAATCTGAAGAGACATTATGATATGCCATTTGGTTTTAGAGCACACAAAAATCTAAGATATTTATAAATATTTACTATATATAATGATATATAATCATTACATATGGACAAAATTATTTTGAACTCAGCTGAGATGCAAAATGTTGACAGTAACTTATTTCTTTAGTTTATTGTATGTCAGACCATACTAAACAGGAATATACATGCAGGATTTGTGCTTTAAAGATTTTCAAAAATATTTTATCATTCATTTGCCTTCAGTATATAGTTTCGAAATTCTATTCTGCATTAGACTCAAGATAGAATAACACACATTTTATCCCTTTAATGAGGCAGTGTTAAAATGAAGAGCTTTAGGGACTTCCCTGTTGGCGCAGTGGTTAAGAATCCACCTGCCAATGCAGGGGACACGGGTTCAATCCTTGGTCCGGCATGATTCCACATGCCGTGGAGCAGCTAAGCCCATGCGCCACAACTACTGAGCCTGCGCGCCTACAGCCTGTGCTCCGCAACAAGAGAAGCCATAGCAGTGAGAAGCCCACGCATGGCAGGAAAGAGTAACCCCCACTCGCTGCAACTAGAGAAAGCCCGCGCGCAGCAACAAAGACCCAACACAGCCATAAATTAATTAATTAATAATAATTTAGGGTTTCCCTGGTGGCGCAGTGGTTGAGAGGCCGCCTGCCAATGCAGGGGACGCGGGTTCGTGCCCTGGTCCGGGAAAATCCCACATGCCGCGGAGCGGCTGGGCCCGTGAGCCATGGCCGTTGAGCCTGCGCGTCCGGAGCCTGTGCTCCGCAACGGGAGAGGCCACAACAGTGAGAGGCCCGCGTACCGCAAAAAAAAAAAATAATAATAATAATAATTTTTTTAAAAAGAGAAACTGCCATCAAGGGGGTTTCATCTTCTAAAAAAAATAAAAAATAAAACAATAATAATAATAGTTAAACGCAACAAAGAACCCAATTGAAAATTGGCAAAGGGCTTGAATAGACTTTGGATGTCTCCAAAGAAGATATACAAATGGCTAATAAACACATGAAAAGATGCTCACTACCACTAATTATTAGGGAAATGCAAATAAAAATCACAGTGAGATATCACTTAATACCCATAAGGATGACTATCATCAAAAAAACAGAAAACAAGTGTTAGCTGGGATATGGAGAAATTGGAGCCCTGCGCACTGCTGGTGGGAATATATTGAATAAAATGATGCAGCTGCTGTGGAAACAGTATGGCGGTTCCTCAAAAAAAGCAAACAGAATTGCCATGATTCAGCAATTCCATTTTAAAACAACCACATGTATATAAAATAAATAGTGATATATATGTATATACATGCAGATATGTGTGTGTTTTTCCTAGGTAACTGTTAGGACTATAAATTTTCCAAGGAAAAGCAAAGTGAATTCAGGTTTATATATCACTGAATTGAAATTGCTCCCCTCAAAAAATTAGTGAGAGGTCTTGGGGGCCTGTCTTAACCTCTTACCTCCAGCAGCTCTATCCTTTACTTCAAGTGAGAGGAAAATAGCAGCATTGAGAAATATTTTATGTTCTTTGAAGTTGAACAATTTAGAATTTTTTCCTTCAACCTGTGTATAAACCCCAGGTTGTGTTCTGTCCTTTTCAACCAACATCGGTTATAAACACAGTTCTTTTCAGATTCATTGCAATTTTGAAGTATTCTTTTGATGTGAGATATCTTAACAGGAGACAAAGAACCTGCTGGATTGTTGTTTGAAAATCTTAAAGAGTTTACCAAGGATGCTAATGAAGACTTTTAAAAATTCCATTGTGTGAGTAGTTATAGCAAAACTGGCTTCTCTGAGCCATATTACTGATACATATTATCTGCTTTATATGCTCTACTCACCAATACCTTTGGAATTCTGGTAATAAGAATATCCAGCTGATCTGTTTAAAAAAAAAAGGGATGTAAATAATATGTAATAATTGACAGCTTTATAAGCATTAAAGAAAGTATTTTAAATGAAAAAAGGACAGTATTGCAGATGCTTTTTACTTTTCATGTTTCCATCAGATAATAATGTCTTGCAAATCTTCTCCTGTAATTCTGGTTATATTCTAATGACTCCAGGCTTCTTCAAAGTGGGTTATCTGAGATTTTTACCATTCTGTAAAGGATTTACTGTAAGCCAGATTTGGCTTTACTTTTATAGCCACCTAATCTAATTCCTACACCGAGCTCAATAAAGTTGTTTGGGCTTCTGTGCTATTCATGATATTTTCTTCCTTTATTTTTAATAAAGTAATTTATTGTATGTAATTTAAGGTGAACTGGAACTGATAAGTTGGTCTGGAATGTTGCTAATTTTGTACAAGTTCATTTTTTCTTTTCTCAAATTGACAAACACTCCCCTTTTCCTCTTCCTGCAATTTATTCAATGACCAAGAATTCATTGATCCCCTGAGATACTGGGATCCAGAACTTTGCCAAGCACTGTGACAAACAGAAAAGAAACACACAACCCCATCCTATCTTTAGAAATCCTAAATCCACAAATACATTTATTTTTTAAAAAAAACATGGCCATGGGTGCAGCAGGAGCCATGACGGTGGGCTTCAGAGGAACACCGGGCAATTCTCACTTTTAGGGAATAACTCATGCAAGGGATAAGGAGGTACTGCCCACAGCAGTAACTTCAGCAACTAATTGTCTTCAGCATCCAGGAAATAATAGTAAAAACCTGCTCAAAATGAAATGGATTTATGAAAAAGGAACTACTGAGTGAAGAAAATGTTAAAATCAAGGTGTCTCTAAGATTCAGAGTCATCTGTCTCATTACAGATTATGAATCCCAATTTGACATAAAGGTGGCTAATGTCACACACAGGGAAATGATTTGACTTGGAAGCGCTTCTTTGAACCTCTGTTCCCTTGGTGCCCCCCAACCCCCCAACCCCACACCGCCAACCCCTTTTTTGTAGAAGTACGTTGACCAGACCGCAAAATTGCCAGCAGATTTCGTAGCGCCCCCTGGGGCAGAAGAGGCACCCAGGCGACTGTCGCAGTCACCGCGTTTAGTCAGTCATTGCACCAACCCTCTTCCTAAGCTTCCCTCTGAAGCCCTTCCCCTAAACTGAGTCGGCTTCCATATTTCCCATCGCGGCCACAACAAAGGTTCTCTCTTCCTCTCACTTCAGTACATTGGGGACCAGTCTACTGGAGCAGCCTGCTCCTACCCACTCCTCTACCCGGGGATCACGACCCGGGGCTGATCGCCATCTTCCCAAACCCCTCAGGGCCCCGCAGCCTCACCCGCCGCCGCCACCCTCGGCCCTGGCCCTTGTGGGCGGCTCTGTGGAAGAACTGCACTCCGTCCACTCGGACACTGGACCCTGGCCGGGCATCTCCTCCCGTGTGCCCTGACCGCGAGCTATGTGCGGGAGAAGCTTTCCCCTTTCCCCTCCCCTGTCAGCACGCGTGCGTCAAGCAGGGCAATACTGGGGGTGAAGAGGCAGACGCCGGATTCCAGCCCCCTCCGATGAAGTCCGGACACTGCCCGAACAGCTTCGGGAGAGCGGGGAGGGCAGATCCACGATCCTGGAGTTAAGTTGGGGGAGGGGCGGGAGTCCTTTAGTTGATTGAGCGTTTGTACGTTTGCATCTTTTTGTGGAAGGGATGCGTCACGGAAAGGAAGTATACCTTCCCTCTAAAACGGAAGGTGCCTTCCACCTCAGTATCCAGATCCTCTGCAAATTTGTAAATCTCGAGGGTCACCATATAGGTCAAACATCAGTACGCAAATAAAGGACCGAGGCACGCGGCTGAGGGATGCAGAGTGTTACGGTTGTCCGTTATCACCAGGGCAACCAGACCTCGCCAGAATCCCAACCTTTTCAGCCAACTACTTTTGCGCACGCGCAAACCCTCCTCGGGCTTTTCGCAAAACGCGTTTCACATGGGATTTGGCCTTCCGGACACCCCGTAGTCAGAGGCGCGGCAGAACTGAAGACGCAAAAGGAATTTGGACTGCGATTGGTTTGTAGTCGTGTTCCGGGAACTCAGTGGGCGTCGCGCGAAGGCTGAAGGGAGCGTCGTGGTGGCGCTCTGGGTCTCGGCGGCGGGAGGTGTCAGGAACCGCGGGAGCAAGCATGCCTCGGTATGCGCAGCTGGTCATGGGCCCCGCAGGCAGCGGGAAGGTGAGGCTTTGGCGGAAGAAGGAGAGAAATGTCGAAGTTTGTGGGAGGCTGGGAGGTTCAGGTCCTGAGAGAGGAGCTGGCGGTTGTGTGTATTGGGGACCTTGAGACCCTGGGCAGCTCGCTTCTGCAGTCTGGGCTTCAGTGTTCCTTTTGTTGTTGTTTTGAAAGGAGATTGATGATAGTTGCTAATATTTATTGCGTACTTAAGCCCCAGATACTGCCCCAAGTTATAGCGTACTTAAGCCCCAGATCCTTTCCTGTTAAGGAAAAACAACTTACTTCCTTAAAAATCCTGTGAGTTAAGTCCTGTTACTCCCATTTTGCCGGTAAGGAAAATGAGACACAGAAAGGTTAAGTTTTTGCTCAGGGTGACACACCTAGTAAATGATGGCTGGAATTTGAATCCAGTTTTGTCTAACTCCAGAATTTGTCCCCAGTCTTTAACCCAGGAGGTTAAAGTGGGGTCTCGTTACTCACTGCTTCTCAGAGATTGAGACGTGGACTTATGGAATTTGAGGAGACTTTAGGAGGTACATGGGCCTGCCATTAATGAGCATTGAATCGTGTATTGAGAAAGTTGCTCCCTTTTCAGTTTTCTTTCAGTTTGCATTGAGGTGAAACCATCAGTTTGGCGCTAGCGTATCTTCAACACTTCTTTAATTCTCAAGTCTTTTTGGAGAGCAGATTTTAGACTCAGAGGTTTTGACAGGCAACTATATTCAGCTAGAACTGAAAGAATTTTGTTAAAGTTGCATGTAATTTTATGATTACCTTCACGTTATGGAAATTATAACTGGTTTTCTGGTTAGAGATACAGTTTTTTCTTGTAAACAACTATTAAGGGAATCCTATTAGGGGCACTCAAATATGGTAGAAATTGTGACGATATTGATCAAGTAACAGGAGTGTGGGAAACACTGGAGTCTGTGGAGGTGTTGTGTGGCTTCAGTTTTTTGTTTTTTGGTTTTTTTTTATAAATTTATTTTATTTATTTTTGTCTGTGTTGGGTCTTCGCTGCTGTGTGCAGGCTTTCTCTAGTTGTGGCAAGCAGGGGCTACTCTTTGTTGTGGTGCGCGGGCTTCTCATTGCGGTGGCTTCTCTTGTTGCGGAGCACGGGCTCTAGGCACACGGGCTTCAGTAGCTGTGGCTCGCGGGCTCTAGAGCGCAGGCTTAGTAGTTGTGGCACACGGGGTTAGTTGCTCTGCGGCATGTGGGATCTTCGCGGACCAGGGCTCGAACCTGTGTCCCCTCCACTGGCAGGCAGATTCTTAACCACTGCGCCACCGGGGAAGCCCTGGCTTCAGTTTTTAAATTGACAAACACGTTGCTCTGATGCTTGGCCTATTCTGGGTGCAGGAGATACACATGCGACTATGATATGGCCCTTGCTTACCCGAAGCCAGTAGTCTATTTGGGAATACTTAGATTAGTTACTTAAAATACAGTGTGATGTATAGAGAGGACCTCCTAGGCAGAGAGAACAGTGTGTGTAAAGTCACTGAGGAGAAAGATAAAAGCATGATAGAGATTATTTCTATATTCTAGATTAATTTTCAGACAGATTGTGTTAGATAAGTATCTTTCTATAAACTTTTGATGCCTGCTACCAGAAATACTCACTGGGCATGTTCTTTGTGCCAAGCATTGTTCTGGGCCCTGGGGATTGTGTAGTGACTAAAACACACTCACAAAGTCCTGTGCACTTGTGGAGTTTATTCAAACATATGAGTCAATTAGAAATAATTATCAAGCATTTATTATGTACCAGGTATTGTTATAGTCCCTGGGTGTATACAACTGAATAAGACACATCCCTGCCTTTATTTATTTACTTACTTTATGGCCTTGCTGTGTGATTTGCTGGATCTTAGTTCCCTGACCAGGGATCAAACCTGGGCCTTGGCAGTGAAGGTGCCAAATCCTAACCACTGGACAGCCAGGGAATTCCCAACACATTCCCACCTTTATTTTTTTATCTTTTATTTTTTAAAAAAGTATTTATTTGTTTATTTGGCTGTGCCGGGTCTTAGTTGCAGCACGTGGGATCTTTGTTGAGGCGAGTGGGATCTTTAGTTGCAGCATGCAGGCTCTTAGTTGCTACATGTGGGATCTAGTTCCCTCAACAGGGATTGAACCCAGACCCCCTGCATTGGGAGTATGGAGTCTTAGCCACTGGACCACCAGGAAAGTTCCCACATCCCTGCCTTTAAATAGAGGGTGGGAGAGACAGACAAGTAGCCTAGAGATTTTAACGTAGTACATGAGGGATAAAAAATTTTCTAAACCCAAAGTTGTAAACTAATAGTGCACTTCCAGGCTATTTACTGGCCTGATATTCTCTCATCTTGGAATGTTACTCCCCTGGCTTGGCAAGCACACTGCTGTCTCTCAGCTCAGATATTCCCTTCTCAGAGACATCGTCCCTGAGCACCCCACCTAAAGCTTTGTTTGGACTGTACCAATCCTAGTGGAGACACCTTGTGTCAGGTGCTGCAATGTGTAATCAGAAATCTTCCCTTTAAATTCCACTTGTTGCATGTTAGAGCAGTAAGGAGCCTTGGTGATCATGGAGGCCATTCCAGTTAGAGACAAGAAAATTGAGGGACAGATTGGAAAAGCACCCTCCCCAGAGTTACCCATGAGTCCGAGCCAGGTCTGGATCTGCAGCCCAGTCAGGTGTCCTGACTCCCAACCCAGTGCCTTTTCCCTCTTTTCAGTCAGCTTCTTGGTCAATGAAGGAATAGTTTTGGCCTTAGTAGACACGGCTCAAGGGGTGTGGAGAGTCCTTCTGGAGGTGTAGAGGGTAAGCACTGCACTGCTTGTTGCTCTAACCCCTCATGCTTTGTGACATTACAGAGCACCTATTGTGCCACCATTGTCCAGCACTGTGAAGCCCTCAATCGGTCTGTCCAAGTTGTGAACCTAGATCCTGCAGCAGAACATTTCAACTACTCCGTGATGGCTGGTAAGTCCTGAGCAGAGCCTTGCCCCTCCTTCAGGAAAAATAGGGGAGTAGGGAGGCAGTGAGCACTGGCTGCTCAACACAGAAGCTGAAAATTAATACAGTCTGGTCCCCTGGTTTTGTGGTGAACAACATGAGGCTGAATGTCATTTGGTGACATCAGCTCATGTTGATGTATGTGACAGTATCCTTTCTTAGTCTCTGAAGTAAGAATTAAAAATGAGTAGACTCCTCCCTCACCACCCTTCCCTTTTGTTTCTTTCATGTTTGATCATGTTTGGTAAACCTGTTTTACTGCTGATCATACTATAAGTGAACAACCTAAATGTTTTGTTTTGTCTTTTAGGTCTCTTAATTTATTCATTCAATTGTCTGTTGAACACCTACTTTATGCCAGGCACCAGGGTTATAGCAGAGGACAAGACAGATACTATCCCTACCTTTGTGGACCTTTTAGCAAGGGAGATAAGCAAAATGATAAACATGTTACAGATTGTGGTAAGGACTGCTTTAGGCTGATGAGAAGGAATAACTGGGAGAGGTTGCTTTAGGGATGACGTCTCTGAGAAGGAGCTCTTTGGGCCTAGACCTGAAGATGGTAATGTGCTCACCAAGTTGGAAGAATATCAAGGTCACTATATAAGGGAGAGATGGGAAAGGGCTTGGTGTGTTCCAGAAAAAGCGAAGATGCTGATAAGCTGGGGCATAAGGAGTGAAGGAAAGAGATGGGTAGGAGCTAGTAGGACATGAGAAGTATGGATTTTTTCCTGTTTTTTACCCTGTTTAGTCTGTTTGGGCCGCTGTAACAAAATACCAGACTGGGTGGCTTATAAACAACAGAAATGGATTTCTCACAGTTCAGGAGGCCGGAAGTCCAATATTAGGGTGCTGCCAGCATGGTCAGATTCTGGCGAAGGCCCTCTTCCCAGTTGTAGACTGCTGACTTCTCACTGTGTCCTCACATGATGGAAGTGGGAGAGGGACCTCTTTTATAAAAGCACTAATCCCATTCACCTCCCCAAAGCCCCACCTACTAGTATCATCATCCTGGGCGTTAGGTTTTCAACATATGAGTTTTAGAGGGACACAAATACTCAATTTATAAGGGACTTCGCTGGCAGTCCAGTAGGTAGGACTCCACGCTTCCATTGCAGGGGGCATGGGTTCAATCCCTGGTCGGGGAACTAAGATCCCGCAAGCTGTGTGCGGCACAGCCACCCCCCTCAAAAAAAAAAATCCTCAATTTACAGCACCTTTCAACAGTGGAATGTCATTAGAGGGTTTCCAGCAGGGGGAGAGGATTGACATCTGATTTACGGTTTTCTTTTGTTATTTTTTTGGTGAGGGGTTATTTGTTTTTTTAATATTTATTTATTTATTTGGTTGTGGCGAGTCTTAGTTGCGGCAGGTGGGCTCCTTAGTTACGGCAAGAGGGCTCCTTAGTTGCGGCTTGTGAGCTCCTTAGTTGCGGCTCGCTGGCTTCTTGGTTGTGGCACATGGGTTCCTTAGTTGCGGCTTGAGGGCTCCTTAGTTGTGGCATGCTAACTCTCACTTACAGCATGCATGTGGGATCTAGTTCCCAGACCAGGGATCAAATCCGGGCCCCCTGCATTGGGAGCATGAAGTCTTAACCACTGTGCCACCAGGGAAGTCCCTGATTTATGTTTTTAATCTTTTTTTTTTTTTGCGGTACGCGGGTCTCTCACTGTTGTGACCTCTCCCGCCGCGGAGCACAGGCTCCGGACGTGCAGGCCCAGCGGCCATGGCTTACGGGCCCAGCCGCTCTGCGGCACGTGGGATCCCCCCGGACCGGGGCACGAACCCGCGTCCCCTGCATCGGCAGGCGGACTCCCAACAACTGCGCCACCAGGGAAGCCCCCTGATTTATGTTTTTAAAAATAACTGGCTCTCAGATGAAAAATGGACTCTAGAGGGTCAAGAGTCGAAGCAGGGACCAGCAGTGAGG
The DNA here is from genome assembly GCF_964374135.1 of Grampus griseus. Lineage (NCBI taxonomy): Eukaryota > Metazoa > Chordata > Mammalia > Artiodactyla > Delphinidae > Grampus > Grampus griseus. The sequence continues at coordinate 8,475,274 of NC_139006.1, read as the reverse complement.
CTATTACAGTTGTCTAGGTGGCTTGGACTAGGGTGATCATGGTGGAGATACAAAGGAGCAGGCAGATATGGTATATATTTTGCAAGTAGAATTAGCAGCATTTTGTGGGAGATTGAACTAGAAGGGTGTAGGAAAGGGAGAGATCAGGGGTCACTCTTAGGTTTCTGACTTGAGCTGTTGAGTGCATGATATTGTTTACTGAGGAGGAAGACAAATCGGTTTAAGTTTGAGGCAGTTCTCTTTGCACTTGCTAAGTTTGAGATGTCTGATAGCTATCTAAGAGGTTATGCCAAGAAGGCATTCGGGGACTTCCCTGGTGGCGCAGTGGTTGGGAATCCGCCTGCCAACGCAGGGGACACGGGTTCAAGCCGTGGTCCGGGAAGATCCCACATACCGTGGAACAACTAAGCCCCTGCGCCACAACTACTGAGCCTGCGCTCTAGAGCCCGTGAGCCACAACTACTGAGCCCGCGTGCTGCAACTACTGAAGCCCACAAGCCTTGAAGGTGTCTCATCTTCAGGAGTCTGGTAGAGGAGGTGGGGTCAGTGAGGTAGGAAAAAAGTCAGGAAAATGTAGCATCAAAGAAGCCAGGAGGGGACTTCCCTGGTGGCGCAGTGGTTAAGAATCCACCTGCCAGTGCAGGGGACACGGGTTCAAACCCTGGTCCAGGAAGATCCCACATGCTGTGGAGCAACTGAGCTTGTGCACCACAACTACTGAGCCTGCACTCTAGAGCCCGTGCTCCGCAACAAGAGAAGCCACTGCAATGAGAAGCCTGCGCACCGCAATGAAGAGTAGCCTCCGCTCACCACAAGTAGAGAAAGCCTGCACGCAAGCAACGAAGACCCAACACAGCCAAAAATAAATAAGTAAATCTATTTAAAAAAAGCCAGGAGAAGAGACTGTTTCACTAAAGAGCTGGTGCCTGGTTATGTCAGATGCAGCTGGGAAGTTGTACAAGAAGACAGAGGAGTGACTGTGAGATTTGGGAATGTGGAAGTGTTGGCGACTTTGGTGATTTCAGTGGGATGGTAGGGTTGGAGGCCAGGTTGCAGTGGTTTGAAGAGTGAACTGAGGTGATGCCGTGTAGATGCTGAGCAGAGATGACTTGCTGAGGAAGTTTTGCTGTGAAAGAAGCAGAGAAGTGGGACTATAACTGGTGGGGTATGTGAGGGTCAAGGGAGGTTTTAAGGTTGAAGATGGTAACTGGAACAGAGTTGTATGCTGAAGAGAATGATCCAATAAAAAGAAAGAAACTGAAGATACCAGAGAGGGGCAATGACTGTAAGGTTGACTGCGAGAGTGAGAAAGGGGAGGGGCTCCCAAACAGGTGGAGGGTTTTGCCTTTGCCAAGAGTTGGGGAGTTCTTCCATTGTAGCCGGAAGGAAGCCAAGGTGGAAGGCACCATGTAATATTGGTGGTGGGAATGTGGGAAATTCTCTTTTGTTGACTTCTGGTTTCTGTGAATGTCATGTGTGGTCATCAGCTGAGGGTGGCTAGAAGTGGGTGTGGGTAGGGTGAGGGAGGCAGGTTGAAAAGAGAGGAAGAGGTATGAAACAGTCATCTTCCTTGAGAAAAAGCATTTCATTGCTTTGGGATCATTTGGTTGCTTCCAACAGAGAGCACTCAAGCTAGCCTATATAAAAGGAGGATTTTTTAGAAGGAACTGGGGGACTTCTCACAAAACTCAAGAGCAAGCAAGGCTTTATGAGAGACTAGAACCCAAAACATAAAAACTAACAGGAATCTAGGCTGGCTTTCTGTCTCTTTTTGTCTGTCTTACAGACCAGCTTCTCTGCTTCGGGATGCACATGGCAGCCAACAAAAATCCCCCCACCTCTAGTTCACATCACTTTCTGGTACAAGTGCCTTACTGACTAATGTCCTTGAGTCATCCTTTTAGAAGGCCCTAACTTTGAGCAGATGTTTATCCCTGGGAAAGTGCATAGGAAGACATTATCCATATAAATGTGGCTGTGAGTGAACTGAGATTGTAGGTTTGAACACAAGAGTACTGATTTCCAATACTTTGTAATAGAAGAGAACCATGTGTATACCAGAATGTTTAAGCTCCTGCTATAGGTGATTTAGCTACATTATCTCATGTAGTCCTCATCCTTCTACCCCAGGATATATGATTTGTCCCCACTCTTATACATAAGGAAAGTGAGGCACAGGGAGGTTAAGTAGCTTCCCTAGGGTGATGATATTAAGAAACGGTAATTGGTTTTCTTGGTATGGTTTTGTTTTACTTGCTTAAGAATAGGTGGTGTATATTCACATTGTTCAAATTGCAAAAGGTACAGAAGAGTAAAAGTATGCAGGAAACCGTCTTCCTCCCAGCTCTGTGTCCTGGCAGGTGGCTACCCTCCCTTGAGGCAGCCAGTGTTGCTAGTTTCTGGGATATCTTTCCAAAGTCTATGCATGTAAAATAAAATATGTATATTTGTATATATAGTAAATTTTTGTCTTTTTTTTTTTTTAACACAAATGACGGCATTCTAACACAGAGTTCTGCACCTTGCAATTTTCAGTGAATAGTATACCTGGAAGATTATATCACCTCAGTTCTTAAAGAGCTTCTCCTTTATTTTATTTTTTTTGCGGTACGCGGGCCTCTCACCGCTGTGGCCTCTCCCGTTGCAGAGCACAGGCTCCCGACGCACAGGCTCAGCGGCCATGGCTCACGGGCCTAGCCGCTCCGCGGCATGTGGGATCCTCCCGCACCGGGGCACGAACCCGTGTCCCCTGCATCGGCAGGCGGACTCTCAACCACTGTGCTACCAGGGAAGCCCAAGAGCTTCTCCTTTTTATGGTTGGATAGGATTTCATTGTCTGGCTGTACAAAAATGTATTTAATTTGTTACTATGGACACTGCTACAGTGAATAACCATGTACAGAAGTAATTTCATGCATGTGAGTTTTTATATAATTGTTAATTATCACCAGTGAGGATAATGCTCTTGTATTGTGGTCCCTCTCTGTGGTTTCAGACATCCGGGAATTGATTGAGGTGGATGACGTGATGGAGGACAATACTCTGCAGTTCGGTCCCAATGGAGGATTGGTATTTTGCATGGAATACTTTGCCAATAATTTCGATTGGCTAGAGGACTGTCTCGGCCATGTAGAGGATGACTACATCCTTTTTGACTGTCCAGGTAAGTCAGCTATCTGAATGTATCATTTTCCCTGAAGTCGTGCTCATTCTGTCCTCAGTGGAGAAAGTGGAGTGAGCATTCGTAGCTCTAAACCCTGCTGCAGTAAGGTACAACTCGCTTACTTATTGGCTTATATTAATTCATTGAGTTTACTGAGTGCTTATTTTGTACCCTGGAAATACCTAGAAAGCAAGGTACCCATGGTCTCTGCCCTCATGGAGTCCACAGGCAAGTGGTAGTGCTAGGCAGTATAAACAAAAATCACCCAAATGGACTTCCCTGGTGGCACAGTGGTTAAGAATCTGCCTGCCAATGCAGGGTACATGGGTTCAATCCCTGGTCCGGGAAGATCCCTCCCACATGCCGCAGAGCAGCTAAGCCCATGTGCCACAACTACTAAGCCTGTGCTCTAGAACTTGCGAGCCACAACTACTGAGCCCACGTGCCACAACTACTGAGCCCGCGTGCCTATAGCCCGTGCTCTGCAACAAGAGAAGCCACTGCAATGAGAAGTCCACACACCACAACAAAGAGTAGCCCCCGCTCGCCACAACTAGAGAAAGCCCGTGCACAGCAGCGACGACCCAGTGCAGCCATAAATAAATAAATAAACAAACAAATAAATAAATAATCACCCAAATGATTATTTAATATATTTCTGACAGGCACTCCACAGGAGTAGCACAGACCATCACACAGCAGGGAGGTTGGGGAGGCTTCTCATCAAGTAGCATGTAAGCCAGATCTTAGGGTGAGGTGAGGGAGACTGTGCTGCAGGCAGAGGGCACAGCATGCTGAAGGCCTTGCGGCAGGAAGGAATGAGCTGTGTTTGAGGCACCAAAAAGGCCCTTGTGGCTGGAGCACAGTAAACAAAGGAAGTGTCCTGAGGTGAGACTGGTAGGGGACAGATGATCACACGACTTCTCAAGCCAAATTATGAATTTAAGACTTAAGCCTAACCTAGTTTTGATCGTTTGTGGCTCTCACATTTTTTCCCCTTTTTTTAAAAATAAATTTACTTATTTATTTATTTATTTTTAGCTGCGTTGGGTCTTCGTTGCTGCACGCGGGCTTTCTGTAGTTGCGGCGAGCGGAGGCTGCTCTTCCTTGTCATGTGCAGGCTTCTCATTGTGGTGGCTTCTCGTTGCGGAGCACAGGCTCTAGGCGTGCGGGCTTCAGTAGTTGTGGCACGTGGGCTCTAGAGCGCAGGCTCAGTTGTTGTGGTGCACGGGTTTAGTTGCTCCGCGGCATGTGGGATCTTCCCGGACCAGGGCTCGAACCTGTGTCCCCTCCACTGGCAGGCAGATTCTTAACCACTGCGCCACCAGGGAAGTCCCTCCCCTTTGTTTTTAACTGAACATACACACACCCACAGAAAACTGCAGAGGTCATAAGTGTACAGCTTGATGAAGATTCCCAAACCTAACACACCTTTGTAGCATTCACTTTTGATCAGCAAAAACGGAAGTGTGAAGAACCTCACTTTCTACGTAAAACTGCATAGTTTCCTTGGGATTCTCGTGGTATTGTGATTGCTTCAAGAGCCTGTAAGACCCCTTGAAAATTGAATATGTTACCACCAGAGGTTGACTTCGTTTTTTTTTTTTCCTCAGCTGTCTTATAGGAAATTGTTTTCCTGTAATTTGGTAATTTAACATATATCCTGATTGTAATAGTCTCATAATGTTCTTCATGTAGGTCAGATTGAATTGTACACTCACCTGCCCGTGATGAAACAGCTGGTCCAGCAACTAGAACAGTGGGAGTTTCGAGTCTGTGGAGTTTTTCTTGTTGATTCTCAGTTCATGGTGGAGTCGTTCAAGGTTCGAGGATAAATCTGTTGTCGATTTTTCAGTCATGGGTACAAGCAGATGGCAGTCTCCTTTAATTGTTGCATGATTTCTGGATGTTTCACAAACTATACTCTAGAATTATTTAATATCCCGTAATATTAAATTATTATAATAATGTATTCTTAACTCAAATGATAAATTGTGATACTGTATAGATTTGGGGGAACTACTTACCAAGAAAAATTAGGCAGATGTGTATCTTCATATAAGTCTGTTTTTCTGATGATGTTTTATCTAGTTTATGAACTATCTAAAACAAACATTATTTCCCATTAGTAGCCCCTAAGGAATATTTGATGGAAAAGATTAAAGGTGTCATCTAAATTGAGATTTGTGATCACCATGGATTAAATATACATTTTCCCTCCTTATCCTCACCCTTGGAAACCAGCGGTCAAGAATCTGATTAGTGGACTGTCTTCTTTTACTTTACTTTAGCCTTTCTTTTACTTAGGCCAGTTTTGTTCAGAGAGAAGCAGGAGCCTCTCTTTTATGTGGAGACCAGGGAACTTTTTTGGCACCAGTTGATTCATCTTCCCTTTTCTGTTTCCTCCTTCAGTTTATTTCTGGCATCTTATCAGCCCTGAGTGCTATGATCTCTCTAGAAATTCCTCAGGTTAACGTCATGACGAAAATGGATCTGCTGAGTAAGAAAGCTAAAAAGGAAATTGAGAAGTGAGTTTGCTTCTTCCATATCATCATATGTCAGCTGCAGAGATGAACCTTCTAAGCTTTATTTCGATGTGAGGTTCTGTCAGTCTATAAATCTAGTTTCCTGATTTATTCTTCCTTTTATTCATCAGTCTTCTTTCTCACTTTTAAAGGTTTCTAGATCCAGACATGTATTCTTTATTAGATGACCCTACAAACGACTTAAGAAGCAAAAAATTCAAAAAATTGACTAACGCTATATGTGGACTGGTAAGCTTTCAAAATTGTTGGATTTTATTTTTAATGACCTGGTCAGGTGTGTATTGGCATCCATTCAGTGGCCACCATTTTGGAAAACATGGTCCAACCCTATTGCCTTGCCAAAGGAGGAGGGTGGGAGTCTGTGGGCTGGCTGGTCAGCAGTTTAATTTAGAAGCAATTATTGGCAGTAGCCAGTAAGTTAACTGATGTGTCTATTATTCCAAGCTGTTTTGGGAGCTCAGACTGTCTTTGCCTTTTGGAATTTCCAGTGGTGATTGAGTTCAGGTAAATGCCTATGAAACAGTGTCTGGTTCAGTAACAAGTTAGCAAGTATTCTAGTTGGTCATAAGCCAGAAAAATCAGTATTGATTTGCTGTTGTTCTGTCTCTGTCTGTCCTTCCTCCCCACAACACACACACATACACACACACACAAATGGTTTTAACCAGAAGTGTAAATGGTTATAAAACTCAAATATAATTTGAAAATTAAGTATTTTGTACTTCAGAATGACCCTTTCTGAAATCCCCAACTTGTAGATTGACGACTACAGCATGGTTCGATTTTTGCCTTACGATCAGTCAGATGAAGAAAGCATGAACATCGTATTACAGCATATTGATTTTGCCATTCAGTATGGAGAAGACTTGGAATTTAAAGAACCGAAGGTACTTTCTGGTTTGGGGTGTTTATTGCCTTTTGGTAAAAACGTTTACCAGCACTCACTGGCCTCCTGCATAATCCCATGGAGTTAAGCTCTTTGTCCTCAGAGCTTGGGCATACATGGAAAGAGGAGGTGAAATGCAACTGGGCTCGGGCTGCCCTCACGTATGTCAGTGAGGCCCTGTCACAGCACATTAGCTGAGAATTGGCATGAGTATAAACTCGAGGAAGAGTTTACTTCTAAATGAGATATAAGCCCTTTAATTTACCACATGTCTGGAAACATTCTGTCAGTCATTCCTTTTGTTATTAACAATCACTGTGAGCAACACCTGGAGCTGATGCTGGGCGTTAGCTCCTTATAGAGCATTACCTGAAAAACATGTAAGCATATACTAGGTCTAACTGAGGGGAAGTGGATGTATTTTCTATCTTGTGTTTCCTTTGTGTCAGGAACATGAAGATGAGTCATCTTCCGTGTTTGACGAATATTTTCAAGAACACCAGAATGAATGAAGAGTTTGTTAAAAAGTAACCAAATGTGTGAGGAGCTTGTGGCTGAACTGGCAGAACCTTCTTCTCTTCGAAAGATGGAATACTAGAAAGCTACTTACTTTAATGAAAAAAAATAATACTTGACTCTTTATCAGCAATCAGGAACATGCCTGAATCAAGTTCTTAGTTATTCTGAAACTGCTGCTGTTTAAAGTGGCATCTTTTAGTATTATTGGAACAGCATAATTTAGATTTTAAGTCGAAATTGAAATGAATGTAGATAGATTTGTGTATATAATATAAATTAGCACCTGTGATACAGTTAAGACCAGTCTACTTTTAGTTTTACTGTTTGATTTTTGTTATTTTTGAAGTTTTTTTGGAGGGACAGGAATTATTGTAACAAAATATGCATATATGTGTCCAAAGAAAAAAAAATCTGGAAGAATATAGATAGACCATTGCTTACCTGTATCTCCCAGTTTTCCTACATTGAAAATGTATTATTTGTGTAATTTAAAAATGAAAAGTAACTGTGTTTTAAGATATATATGTATATAAATAAAAGAAACAGGAAAATAGTACTAACTTTTTATTACACTCTTGTTTTCCAGTCAGAATTTGAAATATTCAGCCAGGGCAATTTGTTTTTTGGTTTTTTCCCAAAGTTTTGAATGAGTAAATTTCCCCAAGTGTCCAAATGTAGGCAGTGCCTTTTTTTTTTTAAGTGTGATTTGTAGTCTCTGAGCACTTAAAAATGTGTACTTTACTTGAATAACAAATGCACACAAAAATGCAAAAGATAATTTTTTCTTTTTAACTTCTTGACACATTGAATTATTTTCAGTATTTATAAGTTCATTTGTGATAGGCCCTGGGGAATGGCTAGTCAGTCAACAGATACTTCTCTAGCACCCACTAAAGGAAAGCAGAATCTCTTTTATTGAGTTCTGCCAGGCATTGTGCTAAGAAGAAGCATTTTGCATAATCTCTTTCATTTAATCCTCACAGCAGGTCTGGTCTCCATTGGTGCTGGATCTTCCTGCAGTTGCAGATTAAGTCCTTGTAGAAAACCTGTAACTTGGGTTAAATTTTTAATCATTCTTGGGCCTGGATAGCAGAAGTACACCTGCAGTGTCAAATTTGATCCATTTTCATTAAAGATGCAAAGTGTGAGGGGCCATAGCTATCAGTGGTAACTTGTGCCTAGCGGCCCAGGCTGGGGGCAGGAGTTGGGTATTTGCACCATGGTCCGCTGGTGTGAGCTATTCTCACAGGGCACTCAGGAGAGCATGATGAGTGGACAACATGAGGACGTGCTGGGCTGCTCGGGGACTTTTTCTGTGGCCCTTGAGGATGCAAAGGTCAAAAACACCCTGATCTCCCAGTGTTGCTAAATTTTAGAAATGTTATTGTCATGTGAGAGGGGAAGAAAGAAAAGACAGCTTTTCATTCGCCCTCTTCATTACTCCTTGAGCTATACCTCCCTACTTTAGCTTCTGGAGAGTCTGGTGTGTGCCTGTGGGGAAGAGGTGAAGGGTCAGATTCCATTTCCTTCCCCTTTCGACACTGGAGTTTAAAAGATGAATATGACAGTTCCAGTCCTGAAGGATTTCACTGTCTTGTAGGAGAGCCTGACGTGATTCTTCAGACAAATTTACTAGTGGGTGCCAGGCACTGGGGCTAAAATGGGACTGCCTAGGGCAAACACGACCTTACTGTCATGCGATGATATGCTGGGCCCTTAAGACTAACCATAAACAAGGAAACCTCTGATAAGGAATGTGAAGAAAAGAAAACAGTAATGAAATGGAGAGTGACTGTGGGGCTACTTTGCATGCCTGTCAAATAAGTCTCCCCCTAAAAGGTGCAATTTGGCCAGAGATGTAAATAACAAATCAGTTGTGGGAACATGGGACAAAGTAACCTAGTTTGAGGCACTGGCAGAAGAAATGGCCAGAAGCAGCAATGACCTTGGCTTTTAACCAGAGGCATAATAGGTTAAGAATTCCTGAGCTTTTAGTATGTTCTGGGCGTGTAATTTCAAAGCACTTTACATGCAATTCGTTTCATCCTCAGAAAACTGAGGTAAGCACTGTTATCTCCATTTTCAGACAAAGAACTGAGGCACAGAGAAGTTAACTTGCCGGAGTTACACAGCCAATAAATCTTGGAGCTGCATTCAAACCCAGGGTCCATTTTCTCAACCATTACACAAAGAATTGCAGCACATAATCACACGAGTAATACACAAATCCCTTCTCACTGTGATCCTTTCTCCGTTTTTAAAATCAGTGGACTGAGTTCATTCTTTCACTCAACAAGTATTATTGATGCTTACCATGTACCATCACTGTTATCGGTGTAGTGATATAGCAGTGAACAAAACAATCCTTGTCGACGTTCACATGGAGAGAGGGAGACAAAACACAGAAGTAAACTAAAAAGAATCAGAACTAAGGAAGAAAAGAGAGAAAGGGGAGTGAAGTGGGACTGAATTTAAAATAGTGTGCCCCAAGGAATGCTTCACTGAAAAGGTGATCTTTAAGGAAAAACAAAGGAAGTGGTGATTTATCACTGGGATTCAGTACCCCCAGATCCATCTCCACTTTTGCCCACACCTCACGCATGCCCGACATTCAGAGCCCATGCCTAAGGCTCGGGCGCCCCCTGATGCCCCTGCGTATCCGCGCAGCCGCAACAGCTAGCCGCGAACAGCAAGGCCGGAAGCGCGGCGTCCTGCCCTCGCCCTCCCCTTCCGGCTCACTTCCGCCTACCCCGCCCGGGCTGCCAGACCGGAAGCGCCGCGCTCTAACCCGATCCTCCTCATCGGGGTTGAAACCCGGGCGCCTCCAAGATGCCGGTAAAGGGGCCGAGCTGGGGGTGTTGGGAGAAGGCGGGGATTTGGGAAAGTGGCGAGAAGTCGTGGGTGCGCTGAGAAAAGCGGGCCGAGGGGGGCAGAGAGAAAGCAGGGGCCTGAGAAGGGGAGAGGCGAGAGGAGCGGGCCGGCCCCTGTAGGATTCGGGCGGCCCGGGGCTGTAGACCGGGCTTGGAGGACCGGGGCGCGGCAGAGTGGGCCGGAGATCCCGGGCGTGCTGAGGAGACTGCCTCAGTTCTTCTGCCCTCTCCTCAACAATCCCGACCCCTTTTCTCGCCCTTTCTGCCTTCCCCCGACTCCAGCAGGGTTCCCAAAGCCTCATTAGAGCCGCGAAGGCCAGGGCTGCCCTTTTAATTTTTCATATCTCAAGTCTAGAGTCAGCTTCTCCTTTTTTTCCTGCAGGCCCACTTCCTCCTCCGCCTCTGGGGGCGGGTCTCTTAAGCTGCTTGTCATTTGTGAGACCCCACTTCCCGGACTCCTCCCCTGTCACCCGGGTAGTGGCGGCCACCACTGCGCCGCTGGGTTTAGGGCTCTCAGAGCAGACGCAAGGTCCGCGCCCGGTTTCCAGATGTTTCTGTTTTCGCGTGCATCAGAGTGGGAGTAAAAATTGATGGTGGTTTGGTTGCTCTTAAGTTCTGACAGCCAGTCTCTGGGGTAGATTTATCACCATCATGGTCTCCATTTTGCAGATGAGGAAAAAAGAGGTTCAATAACATGTGATTATTCATAGGACAAACATTACTGAGCACCTGCTGGATGCCAAGCACTGTGACAGCAGTGAATAAGGCCAACAAATCACTGTTCTTAAGGAGTTTACATTCTAATGGGGAGACCGACAATAAACATGTAAATACAAATAAAATAAAGAAGATTGTTTCAGATAATGACAAATGCCATGAAGGAAATAGATGGGTAACAAGACAGTATAGCTGGTGAAGGGGAGGGTAGAGGCTTGTTTAGATGAAGCATATCTGTAATAAAAGAGCAAACCATAGTTATCGGTACGTATTTTTACGGATCTCATAGCTACCATTTGACTCCTGATGTATGCCAGGCAGGCCCTGAGCTACACACTTTATATAAATTATCCCATTTAATCCTCACAGTGACTCTATCAAGTAGATATGTTATTGTTTTCTCATTTTGCAGAGGAGGAAACAGAGGCTCAGAGAAGTTAAGTAACTTGCCCAAGGCTGCACACTATTAAATCTTGATAAAGCCTGATTTTACCAGAACACCAAAGCCTTGTACTCATCATTCCAGTTGCACCTAGAGCACCTGGGCTTCCCCTGTGCGGGTGCTCTTAAGAAGACAGACTTAATGTCTGTCTTTTCCATTCACCTGAAAATTCTTCAAGGACAGAGCCCATACTAGCCTTGCATGCCATTGGATCCGCATGCCTTGCACACAGAAGGTGCTTAGGAATCTTTTGATGAATGAATGAATGAATAAATGAATGGGGCCCATGTCTTACAAAAAGCCAGACATCTTGTAAAAAGCAGAACTAGAAATCAGCCTATAAATTGCTCTCATAAATATGATTTTCCCCCCTCCTCCTTTAACTCCCATCCACCCACTGAAAGCAAGTATGTATCTCTTCATTTTACAAATTTGGAAATAGGCTAAGAGAAGAAAAGTGATGTCTTGGTCAAAAGGCATAAAGCCAGGAAGTGGCAGAGCTGAAGAGCCAGTGCTTGGGTTGTGGTTTAACAACAGCTGGGGGCTGGGTACCCCTGATTTATATGGTGTTTGCCTATTTCTATAGTGTAAATACTCCACCAGTTACCAATGTGGTGTCACTGAATGTGGAACTGGAAGAGATGCACATTAGCACCTCATTATATAGTATTTACACCATAAAGATACAAAAGATATAAATAAGCTTAAGATCATATTAAAAATAAATTTTTTAAATAGGAAGTAATAAATTTCAAGTATTTATTACCTTTGTTTTTAATATAATTTACCTAATTGTAAATTTATATAATTTCATTTTTAATAATGGCTGTGTTCAGCAACCAGCTTGCCTCAAATTTTCTCAAAATTTAATAGTCAGTTTTCATGAGCCAGTTAATCTTGGATGAGTTAGTCTTTTTTTCCTTTAGGGAAATGTACTTGTTTGCCCTGCTGACATTTGCTCTCTTTCTGCTTTTGTGTTCTTACCTGGCTTGCCACTACAGGCTTACCACTCTTCCCTCATGGACCCTGACACGAAACTCATTGGAAACATGGCACTGTTGCCTATCAGAAGTCAGTTCAAAGGACCCGCCCCTAGAGAGAGTAAGTCGAAACTCCATTATTTTCAGATTTTGGTATGAAACCCTCTGACGTCAAATCAAGGAAATTCTGTCTCAGGTTGCTCTTGTATTTTCTATTTGCTTGGGGGATATTGTGCTCTAGACCTTTTCAGATCATGGGTATATGTTGCATTTAACAAGAAACTGTATTATTGCTGCCAATTTCTCCAGGATATTTTGTTGAGAGGGAAGAGGAAATGTGCTTAATTCTCAACACTCTTCCTATCATCACTATCATTTCTTAAAAACTAATGCTGCTACTTCTGTAGAACGCCATGTCTCCCTCCTTTCTCTGTCATCAAGCTGGAAAAAACAAAATGTATTTTAACCTCTTCTTTATTTAAATCTACTTTCTTTGTCCATTCTTCAGGATCTCAGTTTTCAGCAATACCTCAATCTTAAGTATCCTGTATAATATTACTAATTTCTTCTCTTGCTTCTTGAACATTATATCTTTACTTTCTTTCTTGGTACTCTTTTTTTTTGCGAGGGTGAGCCATTTTCTTTACTGTTCAGAAAGCTTCATTCATTTCAGATGCTATCTGAGACTCTTCTGACACATTCTGAGATGTTCTGCCAACAGTGTAATTTGTATTATATTAGACACCTTTTCCGCCTGCACTGAGTTCCATTCATCGTTTCCAAGACCATAGTTTGGATTACCAATTTTGTACTGACCCTGTCTCCATTCTTCTGCCAGATTATTTGACTTGACTTCCTCTTAATTTTGTTTTCAACACCATTTGAAAGCTCAGTAAACTTAATAAATTTGGTGAGTCACCACACTGTTTACTTGTTCTGAGATGAAAAAAAAGGAACAGTGGGAAAAAGCAGACCAAAAAGAGAAAAAATAATGTAAAAGAATTACAGTGCAAAAGAAGAATAAGAGTCAGTGTTGGCCCAGAGCTCTTCTCAGATCGTTACAAAATACCATATTATATATCAGAAGATGCAGTTGACCAAGGATGGAGTAAATCTAATTACCACCTTTGCAATTCTTGGGCCCTTGAGGGAGAATGGGACCCCAAGAAACCGGAACTCTGATTTCTGTAGATAAGGAGTGATTTCTTAACTCTTCCCTGGGGGCTGGATTAGGACTGAATTGGAATTATGGAGAAGTATAAGCCTGTGCTGTAGACTAAGTAACTGTTAACATTAATCTAATTACTTACATCCAACAAATATCTTTTTTGTGTGTGTGTGTGTGTGTGCGCGCGCGCGCGGGCGCGCGCGCTCGCGGTACGCGGGCCTCTCACCGCTGCGGCCTCTCCCGTTGTGGGCTGTGGCCTCTCCCGTTGCGGAGCACAGGCTCCGGACGCGTAGGCCCAGCGGCCATGGCTCACAGGCCCAGCCATTCCGCGGCACGTGGGATCCTCCCGGACCAGGGCATGAACCCGTGTCCCCTGCATCGGCAGGCGGACTCTCAATCACTGCACCACCAGGGAAGCCCTCAACAAATATCTTTTGAACACCTTTTATATACCAAACACTCTTCTAGGTTCTAAATCCTATTGTCTAGCTTCCTCCCCCTCCCTGCAATGTGACATTTAGAACTAGCTGGCTCTTGTAAGCGCTGTTTGGATCATCTGAGGAAGTTTCCTTTTTGCAGATAAGAAAATAGATTGCAGGGAACACAAGTCTAGAGTTAGAATTCTGTTGCAGACTTCCCTGGTGGTCCAGTGGTTAAGATTCTGTGCTTCCACTAGAGGGGGAATGGGTTTGATCCCTGGTTGGGGAACTAAGATCCCATGGGCTGTGCAGCGAAGCTAAAAAATTTTTTTAAAAAAGGAAGGGAAAAAAAAAAAGAATTCTGTTGAAATTCTTCAGAGTACCAAAACTTCAGAATTGTTTTGCATTTCTGCTGTGCGAGAGGGATAGAAGTCAGGGACGAGAAATATAAGTAACCATTTCTGCATTGCAGAAACCAGCTGTTGGATATCAAGATCCTGGGATTTTGACCTTTTTAAAATGAAAAAAAAAAAAAAAAGGAAAACCCAAAAAAAAGGCAAAGAAATTTTGTAATGAGATCTGTCTTTGTTACAACAGTACTTCTGGCTTTTCTCAGTCTCTAGCCATCTGAACAGCTTGTACAAATATATTTGAAGTCAGTTTTCGTAAAAAGAAAGATGTACTTGTGAATCCCAGTGTGTTCCTAAATGACAGTTAAGAGTTTTTTACCTAAAGCTATAGTATGTAAGGTCAAATAAAATTATATTGAGTACTTTGTATTTTTTAAAAAGCATTTTATTAAAGTTAGTCTATGTTTCAGTCTTTTTTTTTAAATTTATTTATTTGGCTGCTCCAGGTCTTAGTTGCAGCACGCAGGATCTTTAGTTGCGGCATGCATGTGAGATCTAGTTCCCTGACCAGGGATCAAATCCAGGCCCCCTGCATTGGGAGCATGGAGTCTTAGCCACTGGACCACCAGGGAAGTCCCTGTCTCAGTCTTTTTTTTTTTTTTTAATGTATTTATTTATTTATTTATACAGCAGGTTCTTATTACTTATCTATTTTATACATATTAGTGTATATATGTCAATCCCAATCGCCTGTCTCAGTCTATTTTTATAAATGTATTGAGAAATGTCTGGAGTGATGTTCACCAAATGTTGAGAGCAGTTATTTCTGGGTAGTGAGATTAGGGTGACAGTTAAGTTTTTTTTCTGTGTTGATTAATTTGTTTCTCTAATGGGCATGTATAATTTTTGTAAAACAATAAAGCTATAAGAATAAATCATGTGCTTATTTTTCTAGAAATTGTTTCTAAAGACTTTATATTTCAGTACCCTCATCTTATTTTATAAAACTCCAAAACCCTTGACCGTTGAGCTTGGATATTTTTTTCTTGATAGCTTTTTAATTTTTATTTATTTATTTATACATTTATTTTATTATTTTTTGGCTGTGTTGGGTCTTCGTTGCTGTGCGCAGGCTTTCTCTAGTTGTGGCGAGCGGGGGCAACTCTTCGTTGAGGTGCGAGGGCTTCTCATTGTGATGGCTTCTCTTGTTGCGGAGCTCAGGCTCTAGGCGTGCAGGCTTCAGTAGTTGTGACACGTGGGCTTCAGTAGTTGTGGCTCGCGGGCCCTAGAGCGCAGGCTCAGTAGTTGTGGCACACGTGCTTAGTAGCTCCGCAGGATGTGGGGTCTTCCTGGACCAGGGCTCAAACCCATGTCCCCTGTGTTGGCAGGTGGATTCTTAACCACTGCGCCACCAGGGAAGCCCCTCTTTTTACCTTTTTTAGATGTTATGTTTTACATTTGGCTAATGTTTTCTGCCTTACTCCCCTTGTGTCCTGCTTAGCAAAAGATACAGATATTGTGGATGAAGCTATCTATTACTTCAAGGCCAATGTCTTCTTCAAAAACTATGAAATTAAGGTAAAGTACAGAGCTTTTACTCTTTTTTTTTTTTTAATTTTTCTTGTAGTATAGGTGATTTACAATGTTGTATAGAGCTTTTACTCTTTAATTTAGTTTTCTTATGGGGATGGTATCAACCTGGCAGTCAGGGTTGATGTAAGGAATAAATTAAATGAAATGAGATTGTGTGATTTTAAAAATCCAGAACAGTGCCTAATTCTGTAACAATGTTAGTTCCTCGTTTTTCCTCCAAGGTCTACACCATGGGTTGGCAAACTACAGCCTGAGGGCCAAATCTGGCCCACCACTTCTTTTTGTAAACAAACTTTTATTGGAACATAGCCACGTGCATTTGTTTATATATCATCTGTGACTGCTTACATGCCACAATAGCTGAGTTGAGTAGTTGTGACAGAGACTATGGCCCACAAAGCTTACAATACTTGCTATCTGGTCCTGTACAGAGGAAATTTACCAGCCCATGGTCTAGACACTTATTTATATTTATTCAACAGTATTAAGCGCCTACTGTATGAAGTCCCAAACCAAAAAATTCTGCATGCTATGTTACTTTTTTAATATACTTCTATGTCCTGGACCTAAGATGGAGAGATAAAGAAAATTCAGTGACCTGGACCCTTCCCTCAACCTCCATTTCTTCCCTTCTGCTTTTAGTTCTTGTGAGCTCAGGAGGAAGGCAGAAGTGGGGTGGGGGCAGAAAAGGAGAGGGGGAAATGGAAAATGAAGTTCTCTGAGATGCTGCTATGAGCAAGTTACAAGGAATGTCAATAAATCTTCTTGATAATGTTCTAGAATATGGAACTTCAACTCCTTGCCAAACTTTAATCTCTCGGAATCAAGCAGGATGTGAAATCTTTATTTGTAGACTCTTGGTCTATAAACTGTGGTCTAAACATTCTATGATGTTACAGATGTTTCTATATCTAATGCATAGTCTTAAGTGTGGTGTTTGTAATTAAAGTTCTGCCACATTTCATTCTCTCTCGAATATCATATAATCTTAAAAATAGGGAAAAGTGTAGTTTGTTTCTTTAAAATTATAAATCTGTGTAAAATTTGACATGAAGTATGTGCCACATTTGATTAGCATCCATTTGTCTTCTCCACATTTTTCCTTTGGGTTAGGTCAAGAGTTGGGCTAATGAAGCTCTTCAAGAACAAGTCACTTGTGAAATAATTGCTTCCTCATTTAGAGTCATAAATGTTTTTGTTCTTGGCAGAGATCCTGAAGTGAAAGAGTTTTTAAAGGTTAGCCAGCCGTATGGTTCATCTCAGGTTTTCCAGGAGGCTTTGTTAACTCTCCTTCGTACACAGAATGAGGAGCTATTGGCACAACTCTTCAGGAACCCAAGGGCGAAGGGAGCTGAGGAAAACAGGGGCAGCCACACAAGCTCAGGGTGAAAACAGGGGCAGCCACACAAGCTCAGGGTGGAAGCTGGTGGCTCCCTCCCCAGGGGCAGACAGAAAGGGGGCTTGAGAAGATTGCATGCAGAGAATGGGAATTTTTAAAAAAATATTTATGTATTTTTAATTAATTTATTTTATTTTTATTTATTATTTTTGGCTGTGTTGGGTCTTCATTGCTGTGCACGGGCTTTCTCTAGTTGCGGCGAGCGGGGGCTACTCTTCGTTGCAGTGCGTGGGCCTCACTGCGGTGGCTTCTCTTGTGGAGCATGGGCTCCAGGTACGCGGGCTTCAGTAGTTGTGGCTCACGGGCTCTAGAACACAGGCTCAGTAGTTGTGGCACACAGGCTTAGCTGCTCCGCAGGATGTGGGATCTTCCCGGACCAGGGCTTGAACCCGTGTCCCCTGCATTGGCAGGTGGATTCTTAACCACTGCGTCACCAGAGAAGCCCGAAAATGGGAATTTTTGATGCTGTAGTAACTGCTTTCACAGTTTTCAGTTGATAAATCAAAAGACAAAGATTGAATTCATTTATTGCACATAATTATTAGGTTTTGATCAGAATTGTTTTTGAGTTTTGTTTTCTTCCCATAGAATGAAGCCGATAGGACCTTGATATATATAACTCTCTACATTTCTGAGTGTCTAAAGAAACTCCAAAAGGTAATTAAACTTGGATGATCATTTGTCAGGAACACAAATTAATAGGTATTTAGACTCGTTGAGACTTTAAGGACAAGTAAATATTGACTGGAGCGCAGGCTCAGTAGTTGTGGCACATGGGCTTAGTTGCTCCACAGCATGTGGGATCTTCCTGGACCAGGGATCAAACCCGTGTCCCCTGCATTGGCAGGCAGATTCTTAACCACTGCGCCACCAGGGAAGTCCCCAGCGTTTTCATATTACATTTAGAGTTGAAGATATTTTGAAATTTTGTTTACATTCATTATTACTTCAAAATTTAGTTGTTAGGCCCACTGCTGGGTCTTGTTATTTAGCGCATTAATAAAGAAGCACATGTATGACTGTGTGATAAATTTGATGTTTTAATATGGTAATTATTGTATATCACTATAATTGGTTTCTTTTGTAGTTCTGTTTTATCTTATTCATTTAAAACATTAGTCTGAGAAGGGGCCTACAGGCTTCACCAGATTGCAAAAGGGCACCAAAAACATAACCCCAGACATGGCTACTTAGGTAAAAAACTGAAAATTGGATATTACTATCCTTTTTCCCTATGTTTGTGTATATAATTTTTTTTTTTTTTTAAGTGCAATTCTAAAAGCCAAGGCGAGAAAGAAATGTATACACTGGGAATCACTAATTTTCCCATTCCTGGAGAGCCTGGTTTTCCACTTAATGCAATTTACGCCAAACCTGCAAACAAACAGGAAGATGGTAAGAACAACATCTCTACCTTCCTATATGGCACAAGATTTTCTCCACTGGACTTCTTAACACCCCTCCTTTTCTTGCCTTGACTGGTGTACAGATTGAGAGTGGAATCTTTAGCCCGTACATTATCTTACTACTCACTCTCACAAAAGATCCTTGGCAACAAGCATGACATGTGGAGAATCTTTTGGACCAAAATGAGTATAGTTATAAAACCATTTGAACTGTCGTTTCTATTTCTTATCCTGTTCGAAGGTACTGAAATGTATTGCCAAGGTCAATGTCGAGATCAGTAGCCAGCCCATTTGGGATGCTTTCTCAAATACATTTTTTTATTGTTCTACCTGCTCTTGATTTTAGAAGTGATGAGGGCCTACTTACAACAGCTGAGGCAAGAGACTGGACTGAGACTTTGTGAGAAAGTTTTTGACCCTCAGAATGATAAACCCAGCAAGGTAAAACTCTTTTCTCATTTAGTTGATAAATCACCTTTTACCCTGTAGCCACTGTTAAACACATTGAGGTCTTTAGTTTTTGCATTGCAGTGTTGCTTAACTTTGGTGCCTTATACATAGTAGGAGTTCACTGAATCACACTGAATAATGAATTGCATGTAATAAAAAATTTTGGTTGTATATTCTTATGTTGGGGCATTGTAAACCCATATAACAGCTTTTTTGTGTGAGATAGCTTTAATGTATTACATTTATTTTGTTGTTGTTATTTTGAGTAACCTGTGAGTCACTCCAAAAGAAAGGGAGGGAGGGAGGAAAATTTTTTATGTATCTTCAAAGAGTTTATATAATATAAGGGCTGCCAGACCAATATTAAGTTTTGTTATTAAGTAAATTCATATTCTGACCTTACCTTGAACTTGCATTGTGATTTGACCACCACTGTTCATTCTGTTTTGTCCCCTCTTGTTAGTGGTGGACTTGCTTTGTGAAGAGACAATTCATGAACAAGAGTCTTTCAGGACCTGGACAGTAAAGGGAGCCTTGGGCAGACACTGTCTTCACAGCTGTGGGCAGCATTTACAGCAAGATGTACACAGTTCTTTGCCTTTATTTCATAAAGTTTTATACAGAGGAGAGAAGAGAGTGTGTCTTTACTTGAAGATCTCTTTATCAAGAATTTGGGGCTGTGGGGTGGGGAAGAATGAGTTGTTGATGGGTGATTTGAAATTTCTGCAGTATTAAGCTGGTGCTTAATGAGTAATAATAAAGAAATTTTCTAACGTTTCATGTCAGAAAAACTTCATTGCTTATCTTTGACATTCACTTAAAAAATTTTTGAGATAATATTCACCCTTTTAAAGTGTATAATTCAGGGGACTTCCCTGGTGGTGCAGTGGTTAAGAATCTGCCTGCCAGTGCAGGGGACACAGGTTTGAGCCCTGGTCCGGGAAGAGCCCACATGCCGCAGAGCAACTAAGCCCATGTGCCACAACTACTGAGCCTGTGCTCTAGAGTTTGTGAACCACAACTACTGAGCCCGTGTGCCTAGAACCCACACTCCGCAACAAGAGAAGCCACTGCAATGAGAAGCCCGCGCACTGCAATGAAGAGTAGCCCCCGCTTGCCACAACTAGAGAATAGCCCGCGTGCAGCAACGAAGACCCAATGCAGCCAAAAATAAATAAATTAAAAATAAATAAATAAATGTTTAAAAAAATAAAAAAGTGTACAATTCAGTGGTGGTTAATATAGACACAAAGTTTTGCAGTCGTCACTACTAATTCCAGAATATTTTTGCCACCCAAAAAAGATGTACCTGTACTCTTCAGCAGTCATTCCCCCGCAATTCCTATCCAGCCCTTTCCTCCCACTGATCTACTTTCTGTCTCTATGGATTTGCCTATTCTGGACATTTCACATAAATGGGATCATAAAACAAGGGGTTTTTCCTGTCTTGTTTCTTTCACTCAGCATGTTTTCAAGGTTCATCCATGTCAGGGACTTCCCTGGTGGTCCAGTGGCTAAGACTCCATGCTCCCAATACAGGGGGGCCTGGGTTCCATCGCTGGTCAGGGAACATCCCACATGCCGTGACTAAGAGTTTGCATGCTGCAACTGGGAACTGGTGCAGCCAAATAAATTTTTTTTTTTAAAAAAGGATCATCTGGGCTTCCCAGGTGATGCAGTGGTTGAGAGCCCGCCTGCCGACGCAGGGGACACGGGTTCGTGCCCCAGTCTGGGAAGATCCCACATGCCGTGGAGTGGCTGGGCCCGCCCGTGAGCCATGGCCTCTGAGCCTGCGCGTCCGGAGCCTGTGCTCCGCAACGGGAGAGGCCACAGCAGTGAGAGGCCCGCGTACCGCAAAAAAAAAAAAAAAAAAAAGGTTCGTCAATGTTATATCAGTACCTCATTCCTTTTTCTTTTTTCTTTTTTTTTTATTGTGGTAAAATATAACATTTACTATGTTTTAACCACTTTTAAGTATATAATTCACTGGTATTAATTACATACCCAATGTTGCACCACCATCACCACTATCTACTTCCAAAACTTCTTTGTTACCCCAAGCAGAAACACTAACCATTAAACCCCTGGTACCTGTAACCCCCAATTCCTGGTGACCTCTAATCTGCTTTCAGTGTCTGAATTTACCTTTTCCCAGCACCTCATATAACTGCAATCAAACAATATTTGTCTTATTGTGTCTGGCTTCTTTTACTCAGCATAATCTTCAAGGTTCATCTATATTGTAGCCTGTATCAGTACTTCATTCCCTTTTATGGCTCAGTAATATTCTATTGTGTGAATAGACCCCATTTTGTTTATCCATTCATCAGTGTATGAACATCAGAGTGGCTTCCATTTTTTTGGCTGTTATGAACAGTGCTGCCAAGAACATTCATGTACAAGTTTTTGTGTGGACATACGTTTCCATTTCTTTTGGTTATATACCTAGAAATGGAATTGCTGAGTCACGTGATAGCTATATTTAACTTTCTAAAGCACCGCCAGACTCTTTTTTCCACAGAGGCTGCACCAGCTGCACCATTTAACGTTCCCACCAGCAGTGTATGAAGCTTCTGATTTCCCCCACATCCTCACCAGCACTTGTTATTGGTGTGTAGCCATCCTAGTGGGTGTGAAGTATCTCATTGTGGTTTTCATTTGTATTTCTCCAATGCTAGTGGTGTTCAACATCTTTTCATGTGGATATTGACTGTATAACTTTTTTTTTGTATAACTTTTTAAAAGAAATGTTTATTCAAATCCTATGCTCATTTTTTATTTGATTTGTCTTTTTGTTGTTGTGTTGTAGGTTTTTTATATATATTCTGAATACTAGACCCATAGCAGATATATGAGTTGCAGAAATTTTCTCCCATTCCATAGGTTTTTTTTTTGCCATGAATGAAATGTTTATTTCCCATGAAGATCTTTATTTTTTTTTAAATTGAAGTGTAGTTAATTTACAATGTTTTGTTAGTTTCACGTGTACAGGAAAGTACACTTTTTCAGATTCTTTTTCATTATAGGTTATTACAAGACATTGAGTATAGTTCCCTGTGCTATACAGTAGGTCCCTGTTTTTTTTTTTTTAACTTTCTTGCTTGTGTCTTTTGAAGCACAGAGATATATTTAATTTTAGTTAAATGTCATATGTCTATTTTTTCTTTGGTTGCTTTTGCTTTTGGTGTCATATCTAAAAGACCATTACCTATACCAAAGTGTCAATTTACAGCTAAGTTTCCTAAGCATTTTATACTTTTAGCTCTTGCATTTAGGTTTTTTTTTTTTTTCACGTAACAAGAAATTTAATGTAACAAGAAATTTTAGGTCTTTGATCCATTTTTTTAACATCTTTATTGGAGTATAATTGCTTTACAATAGTGTGTTAGTTCCTGCCGTATAACAAAATGAATCAGCTATACATATACATGTATACCCATATGCCCTCCCCCTTGTGTCTGCCTCCCACCCTCCCTATCCCACCCCTCTAGGTGGACACAAAGCACGGAGCTGATCTCCCTGTGCTATGCAGCTGCTTCCCACTAGCTATCTATTTTACATTTGGTAGTGTATATATGTCCATGCCACTCTCTCACTTCATCCCAGCTTACCCTTCTCCCTCCCCATGTCCTCAGGTCCATTCTATATGATCCCTGAAAGTATAGTCTTCTTTGATCCATTTTCAATTAACTTTTGTATGTGAAGTGAGATAGGGGTCTAGCTTTATTTCTTTTGCATGTGACTATCCATTGGTACCGATACCTTCTGTTGAAAAGACTATTCTTTACTCTTTGAATTGTATTGGCTCCCTTGTCAAAACTCAGCTGACCATAAATGTATGGGTTTATTTTTATTTATTTACTTATTTATTTTTTAAACTAAACTTTTTTAATTTATTTATTTTTGGCTGCATTGGTCTTCGTTGCTGTGCATGGGCTTTCTCTAGTTGCAGTTGAGTGGGGGCTACTCTTCGTTGCGGTGCGTAGGCTTCTCATTGTGGTGGCTTCTCTTGTTGTGGAGCACGGGCTCTAGGTGCATGGGCTCAGTAGTTGTAGCACGCGGGCTCAGTAGTTGTGGCTCGCGAGCTCTAGAGCGCAGGCTCAGTAGTTGTGGCTCATGGGCTTAGTTGCTCCGAGGCATGTGGGATCTTCCCGGACCGGGGCTCAAACCCGTGTCCCCTGCATTGGCAGGCAGATTCTTAACCACTGCGCCACCAGGGAAGCCCTGGGTTTATTTTTAGATGCTACTTTCTATCCTTATGTGGCATTCATTTTTATATTTGGCCAGTTTTTAGCATTTAAGAGGTTTTTATTGTTAGGCTGACAGAAAGTGTGAGTTCTTCCAAAAACTTATGGGACCATGTATTTCCATGTATGTTAAGGTTATAGATTAGATATTTCAGGAGGTTCCTCGAGTCCTTTGGACATAGTTACTGCACTGCCACCGTTATCATACCTTTACGTGGTTGACCTTTACTTTAAGAAGCAGTTGTTTTGGGGCTTCCCTGGTGGCACACTGGTTAAGAATCCGTCTGCCAATGCAGGGGACACGGATTCAAGCCCTGGTCGGGGAAGATCCCACGTGCCGCGGAGCAACTGAACCTGTGCGCCACAACTACTGAGCCTGTGCTCTAGAGCCCTCGAGCCTAGAGCCCGTGCTCCGCAACAAGAGAAGCCCCCACTCACTGCAACTAGAGAAAGCCCACGCACAGCAACGAAGACCCAACACAGCCAAAAAGAAAGAAAGAAAGAAAGATGCAGTTGTTTTGGTATGTATGCTGGGATAGTATTTGGCCACAAGTACAGAAAACCCAATTTACAGTGTCTTGGGGGTTTTTTTGCTTGTTTTTAATTAATTAATTTATTTATTTATGTCTTTATGCCTGTGTTGGGTCTTCGTTGCTGTGTGCGGGCTTTCTCTAGTTGCAGTTGAGTGGAGGCTACTCTTCGTTGCCGTGCGTGGGCTTCTCATTGCAGTGGCTTCTCTTGTTGCGGAGCACAGGCTCTAGGTGCACGGGCTTCAGTAGTTGTGGCATGTGGGCTCAGGAGTTGTGGCTCACAGGCTCTAGAGCACAGGCTCAGTAGTTGTGGCGCACGGGCTTAGTTGCTCCGCAGCATGTGGAATCTTCTCAGACCAGGGCTCGAACCCGTCTCCCCTGCGTTGGCAGGAGGATTCTTAACCACTGTGCCACGAGGGAAGTCCTTGTTTGTTTGTTTTTAATCTGGAAGTACTCCCACATGGGGCAGCCATTTAAGGATGTCATGGGGGGCCCAGTCTCCTCCTGTCTTCCTAATCCACTCTCCTTTGCATGTGGCTCTCATCCTCATAGTTTCTAGATGCTCCTGCACCTCTGGGCTTGGTGGAAGGAAGAGGGGAGAGCATGAGGGCCAAAGGAGTATACCAACTGAGTGCCACCTTACCTACCCTTCCCAGAAATCCTGCCCAGACCTACACTTTTGTCTTCTTGGCCTCTAGCTACAAGGGAGCCTGGAAAGAGGAAAGTTTTGAGTGTGTTGTTAGTCAGATTGTTTGTAATGTGCTACTAAGGACAAAGGGAACGCTATATAGGAACAGAACTAAGTTTCAAATTGTATTAAAACTGGAGCTTTGCAGTGATACTTGATTGACTAGAGAATTTCCATTTTGGCTTTATGGGTTAATATGTAATTTAAATGTGAGTTAAATACTGTTGGGCATCTGTTCACTGAAGATCTGAATTATGGACTAAGTAAGTACCACATTTCACATACCAAAGAATGTGGGTATGTTAAAACATACTCCATAGATAGGTAAAAGGATAGTCTTGAAGCCAAAAGAGTGCTATTGTTGGGTTGTTTGTGTTTTTGTTTTATAATTAAAATTCTTATCTAAAATCAGATTCTGGGTGTTTGGGTTGGAACTTCTGTTACAGACTCAGAGACATGTCAAAAAGAAAGAAAGCTACAGTGATTCATATCAAGATTAAAGGTTTGTTTCTAACAGATGTGTTGTGTTTTTTTTAATTGTGGAATCTTTGTGATAAAAACCAACTCCTGTGGTGCCTGTTCCATTAGTACCAGCAGGGAGAGCACAGACAATAAGCGCTAAAAACCTGGCTTCTAAATCATTTCCCATTAGTGCTATATGGTAAGTGTTTTGTTTTGTTTTGTTTTGTTTTAACATCTTTATTGGGGTATAATTGCTTTACAATGGTGTGTTAGTTTCTGCTTTATAACAAAGTGAATCAGTCATACATAAACATATGTTCCCATATGTCTTCCCTGTTGCGTCTCCCTCCCTCCCACCCAGTGTTTTGTTTTTTAATGTACCAGAGAGAACGGTTTCCAAAGGATTTAGAATAAATTATACATGAAGTATAGCATAATGGGTTCAAAAATACATCTTTAAGCAAAATGTGATGTCGACATTAAAAGAATATTATTACAAGGTACAACCTTTTTTTTTTTTTTTTTCTCGGTACGCGGGCCTCTCACTGTTGTGGCCTCTCCCGTTGCGGAGCACAGGCTCCGGACGCACAGGCTCAGCGGCCATGGCTCACGGGCCCAGCCGCTCCGCGGCATGTGGGATCTTCCCGGACTGGGGCACAAACCCGTGTCCCCTGCATCGGCAGGCGGACTCTCAATCACTGCGCCACCAGGGAGGCCCACAAGATACAACTTTTTAGGGAAGGCAGTTTAGTAATAATTATCAGATTTTGTTTGTTTGTCTTTTAAAAATTGTATCAGATTTTTGTTTTTTTGGTTTTATTGCTGTACACGGGCCTCTCACTGTTGTGGCCTCTCCCGTTGCGGAGCACAGGCTTGGGACGCGCAGGCTCAGCGGCCATGGCTCACGGGCCCAGCCGCTCCACGGCATATGGGATCTTCCCGGACCGCGGCACGAACCTGTGTCCCCTGCATTGGCAGGCGAACTCTCAACCACTGTGCCACCAGGGAAGCCCTGTATCAGATTTTTGAATGTTCATTCTTTTTGGTTCAGCAACTCATCTTATCCTATTTTTTTTCGTTTTTTTATTTGGCTGTGTTAGGTCTTCGTTTCTGTGCGTGGGCTTTCTCTAGTTGCGGCGAGCGGGGGCCACTCTTCATCGCCGAGCGCGGGCCTCTCACTGTCGCGGCCTCTCTTGTTGTGGAGCACAACCTCCAGACGCACAGGCTCAGTAGTTGTGGCTCACAGGCCTAGTTGCTCTGTGGCATGTGGGATCTTCCCAGACCAACCAGGGCTCGAACTTGTGTCCCCTGCATTGGCAGGCAGACTCTCAAACACAGCGCCACCAGGGAAGCCCCCAGCAACTCATCTTGAAGTATTGTTGAATGCTGAAACACACACACACACACACACACACACACACACACACACACACACACGCACACCTGGAAATAATTCAGACATCTTTTAATAGAGAATTGGATAAGTGAATAATCATGGTGCATCCATAAAATGAAATATGCAGCCCTTAAAAATAATAAGGGGCTCTATCTGTTCTCTTATGGAAAGATGCCTTAGGGTATACATCATTGAGTTTAAAAAAAAAAGGTTGAGGGTAGTATTATAGTATGATTCCATCCTTGTTTATTTAATTGTATGTACTCCAAAAAAAAGTAGGGGTTAAGAGTGATTACGGTTAAGAGTGATTACTGTTAAGAGTGATTACTTTGCACCAGGGGCAATTACAAAGACTTGTACATCCTAAGTCATATATACTACAATTCAGTAAGAAATGTGTTACCTTAATAACCAGGAGGGAAAATCTAGTTTTTAAAAAGAACATTGAGGGCTTCCCTGGTGGCGCAGTGGTTGAGAGTCCGCCTGCCGATGCAGGGGACACGGGTTCGTGTCCCGGTCCTGGAAGATCCTACATGCCGTTGAGCGGCTGGGCACATGATCCATGGCTGCTGAGCCTGCGTGTCCGGAGCCTGTGCTCCTCAACGGGAGAGGCCACAACAGTGAAAGGCCCGCGTACCAAAAAAAAAAAAAAAAGAACATTGATAGGAAGTCAAATATTAGAAAAAATATATTAGCCAAAAACCAGGCTGAGGACAACAGTCACCTGGTTCTTTTCTTAAGCATCCTGTTTACATTTATTAATTTTTAAAATATGCCACCAGTTATTGTCATATGCATAGAAAAATTACAGTACATGGAAATGCTTGAACAAGATTTATGAGAATTGTTTTATTCTACATTTTCCTTTCCTCCAAAATTATTAGTACTGAAGAACTTAATAAAAAGTTTGGAGTTGTGTCCAGAAAGGGATGTAATACCAAAAGCCATTTGGTTTGTTTTTCCCTTCATTTTGTTTATAGAAGTTTGGAAGACCATTCCATTAGGAGAGTGTAATTTTAGGGCCACATCTGTTCTGTGTTGATTTTGAGATAAATCACCAATCACAATTTTCCACTTCAACACTGCAGCTCCAGTTTACAGGTGATCTGACAGCTTGCTAAATGCTTTGCCTTTTTAAATCCTGTTTAACCCTTTCAAGAATCTTTGTGGCAGATACAGGTACTATCCCCCTTTTTAGATGAAGACGCTGATGCCTACAGGAATTAAATAACTTGCCCAAACTCAAGCACCTGGAAGTTGGCAGAAATGGCAATGAAACCTAAGTCTTTCCAAACCCAGGGCTGGCCCTCTCAGCCATTATAAGATGGTCACTTGGCCACATTGCAACTTTTAGTAGAACATTCAGGCAACAAAAGCAGGAGATTGAGGATATACAAGAAATGTAAAGGGCAACTATGCTCTCCAGGACCTTAGCCATCTGATGAGAAATTTGTATATCAAGATAGGAGAGACGAAACACTGAAAGATTGACATGACTGCTCAGTTCTGCCCAGAGAAAGAGCAGGCTGTTATTGCTGAGGTCGCTTGGGGAAGACTTAATGAAGATGGCACGCAAATTAACTGAGCTCAGAACAGGTGAACCAAATTGGGTAGGCTAAATGAGAAAGAAGTATATTGGGCAGCTTTGTGACGTGATCAGGCCTGGCATGAAGGAAACGTTAGGGCAAAGAACGTGATGGGGACAAAGCTGCCCTAGCAGGTAATAATGAAGGACCCACGTTTTTGAGAGCCAGGGTCAGGGTTAGACCTTTTTTTTTTTTTTTTTGGCTGCGTTGGGTCTTGGTTGCTGTGCACAGGCTTTCTCTAGTTGCAGCGAGCGGGGGCTACTCTTCATTGTGGCACGCAGGCATCTCATCATGGTGGCTTCTCTTATTGCGGAGCACAGGCTCTAGGCACGTGGGCTTCAATAGTTGTGGCACATGGGCTCAGTAGTTGTGGCTCACGGGCTCTAGAGCGCAGGCTCGGTAGTTGTGGCGCATGAGCTTAGTTGTTCCGTGGCATGTGGGATCTTCCCGGACCAGGGCTCGAACCCGTGTCCCCTGCATTGGCAGGCGGATTCTTAACCACTGTGCCATCAGGGAAGCCCCCAGGGTTAGAACTTTAAACTGTATTCTATTAGTGGGACAAAGGACATGACAGATTCTCCACACAAGGGCACCATTCTGCTTTTACCTACCATTATGAGAACGATTTGCCTGAACATCACTTTTCCTGCCCCAGTTTTCCCCAAGCCATTCCAGAGTTTCTGTGCTTAACTCTCAAGAACTTTTTTTTTAAACAGTCTTCTTGAGATGTAATTCATGTATCATATAATTCACCCATTTATAGTATACAGTTCAATGGTTTGTAGCATATTACATTGTCATTTTTCCATTTTAACCATTTTAAGTGTACAATTCAGTGGCATTAAATTCATAATGTTATGCAACCACCACCACTATTTCCAAACCTTTTTTATAATCCCAAATAGAAACTCTGTACCCATTAAACAGTAACTCCTCATTCCTCTTCCCCCAGCCCCTGGTAACCTCTAATCTACTCTCTGTCTCTGGATTTGCTTATTTATGTGTCTCATATAAGGGGAAATCATACAATATTTGTCCTTTTATTACTGGCATCTTTTACTTAGCATCATGTTTTGGGGGTTCATCCATGTTGTAACATTCCTTTTTTTTTTTTTTTTTTTTTTTTTTTTTTTTTCTGTATGCGGGCCTCTCACTGTTGTGGCCTCTCCCGTTGCGGAGACGCGCAGGCTCAGCGGCCATGGCTCACGGGCCCAGCCGCTCCGCGGCATGTGGGATCTTCCCGGACCGGGGCACAAACCCATGTCCCCTGCATCGGCAGGCGGACTCTCAACCACTGCGCCACCAGGGAAGCCCGTAACATTCCTTTTTGTGGCTGAATAATATTCCATTGTATAGATATACTCTATTTTGTTTATCCTTTCATCTGCTGATGGGTTGTTTCTACATTTTGGCCCTTGTGAATAATGCTTTAATGAACATCAGTGTACAAGTATCTGTATGAGTTCTTGTTTCTTACAGTGCTTTAAAAAAAAATCAGTCATCTGCCATTTCATCACAAGTCCTCTGAAGACTTCCCCCTGAACCAGTCATTATCTTGTCTGTTCTTATATTACTATTTAACTTTTTCTTAACATGGTCATGGGCCACGCCTATCATTATTGTAGCCCCAGTGCCTGAAACGAGGTGACGAGGCATTCAAATATATACTGAATGAAGATTACATTTACATTTTCAAGCGGATGGTGAAAGGATAAAGTCAGGACTTTTATGAAATTTAGTTAATTACAGTGCACCAGATGGATTGGAGGGTAGAGAGATGGGAGGGAGAGACACCAGGAAGTAAGAAGCTTTATTAGTGGTTCCCATGTAAGGGCTTAGTGGGTGTTACTGGGAATGTAAAAATAAGGGGAGATATGCGGGAGATTCTACTGCATTCGAATTAGCAGCTGAAGGTTAGGTTGAGGTTTTTTGTTGTTGTTTTGTTTTGTTTTTATTAAATTCACCTGTTTCTTCTACTGCCAGGGAATTCCCCAAGGTTGAGTTTTTTTGTTTGTTTGTTTTTTGGATTTTTTTGTTGTTTGTTTTAGTTTTGAGTCTAGTTGACTTGGACAATAGCAGTTCCTTTGATGAAAATAGGTTGGGTGATGACATAATTTGTCATCCAAACTCTTGAGCATAAAAGAGCGTGCTATAATTAATTCTGGAACAGCAGACATAAACTGGAATTGTCCCGAGCAAACTTCTAGAAATCAATAATTGGAAGTCCTTTGGAAGGGGTGTGGGAGATGAGTTTAATTCTGAGCACTTTGAGTGTGAGGGGGCAGCTGATGGCTTGGGTGATATCCAGCAGCAAACAAAAATATACGTGAAAGCAATAGAAATAAAGACTTGAGAGACAGGAGGTCTTTAGCGGAATTAGGAGATAGAATTTGATCCCTGAGACAAGTCAGCAGTTAGGATCAGGAAGAAGGAAGGACTCAGCAAAGAATCAGTCTAAGAGGTTAATCGGAATAAAGGGTGGATCAATAAAACATGCGAGTCCTAGAGAGGAATTTCTTGGAGGGGGTTGTTAATAGTATTAAAATCTCCAGAAAACTTTATTTTATGGCAGTTGAACTCTAACTCAGCAAGCCTTGTTGGTTTTGCATTTGTGTGTGAATTAGTTGCTCTGTCCTTACTTGTCTGACCATCTCATAAACAAAGTGCCAATCTGGACACCTTAGAACCCTAGAATATATTGCTTTGCCAGCCACTTTTACTGAAAAGAGGGAAAATCATTTGGAAAGATGGCTATATTTATTCCCTCCAGTTGTCCAGGCAAATTCTTTGTCCTAAAGTTACTTTTCCACTGAAAGGAAGGCTATCACTGCCAGGAGACACTTAAGGGATATTAAGTAATGTTTCCCTTAGAGCAATTTACAAGTGTTATGTTTTTCCCCTTGTACAAAAGACAGATCTAAGAAAAATGTCTAATGGAGCTGGGAGAGGTTTTCATTCTTAGGCTGTTGGAGATTTAGAAATGAACTTAAGTGGAGCAAAACATTTACATTTATAAATTGTTCCTCTAAATGTATCTGATTCAACACTCCATGGAATTCACATCATTCTGCATCTAAGTGGCTTGTCTAAATGTTCATGGCCAGCTGTGTGTCTGAAAAGACCCCTCCAGTTACAAAATTATCATTTTAGAAGATGATGATTCCATGAGAAAGAGGAGACTTTGTCCCCTTGGATTTATCTCTTGTGTTTCCCATGTTAGTTTAATATTACATGTGTCCTTTGTATAATATGAAAATCAGTATGATCTGACTTACATGAGGTTAATGGAACTTAACCATGGAATCCATCCTATTTTGGAGTAATTTATTTTAAAGAGGATTTTTAAAAAATTTCCAGAGGAGGTGGTCTCTCCTTTGCTTCTTTTTCTCTATAAATATTTTGCTTCATGCATTCTTTGTGTTGTTTATCAACTCCACAGATGTCTTTTAGCACTATTTCTTTATAGAAATTATCAACGTTTCTCCTGCCATTTAGCTAGTGATATATTCTCCTTCATTCCCATCAGGATATAAACATGTTATTTCTTCCATCTTAAAAAAAAATCTTTATTCTGTTTCCCCCACCTGCTGTCACTCATTTCCTCCTTCCCTTTATAACAGGCCTTCTCAACCTTGGCACTTAGACATTTTGGACTTGATTGCCTCCTCCAATCTACTCTTAACGCATCAGACAGAACAATCCTCTTAAAAAGCAAGTCAGATCATGTTACTTTTCTGCTCAAGACTCTCCATTGGCATCCATGAACTTGTTTCCTACTCCTCTCCCTGCTTGCTCAGCTCCAGCCCACTTACCTCCTTACTCTTCCTGTAACATGCCAAGCTCACTCCTGCTTCAGACCTCTAAGCTTGCTCTTTCCTTTGCTTGGGATCCTCTCCCTGTAGATTTCTACATGGCTCCCACTTTCCTTCCCTCAGGTCTTTACTCATATGTCACCTAATCAGTGCAGCCTTCTCTGATTTTGATTTAAAATGGCAGCCCCTGCCCCAACACTCCCTTTCTTTCTTCTTTACCTTTTAAGCACCTTTAAAAAACACTTATGGAAAATTTAAATATACATACAAGTTGAAAGAATAGCATAATGAACTCCCATGTACCTGCCACTTAATTTCAGTTGATATCAACATTTTGCTAATTTTGTTTCATCTATCTCCCTCCACTCCCAGGAATATTTTAAAGTAAACCCTATACATTTTTTCTTCCATAAATACTTTAGTATGTTTTATTACCTTCTCATAATACTATTTGTATTACTTGGTTACTGTTTATCTTTCCTCATTATAATGTCAGCTCCATAAGAACATGGGCTTTTTTAAAAAAAATAAATTTATTTACTTATTATTTGGCTGCGTTGGGTCTTCGTTGCTGCGCGAGGACCCCCTCCAGTTGCGGCGAGCGGGGGCCCCTCCTCGTTGCGGTGCGCGGGCCTCTCCTTGGGGTGACCCCTCTTGCTGCGGAGCACAGGCTCCAGGCGCATGGGCTTCAGTAGTTGTGGCGCACGGGCTCTAGAGTGCAGGCCCAGCAGCTGTGGCACACGGACTTAGTTGCTCCGCAGCACGTGGGATCTTCCCAGACCAGGGCTCGAACCCGTGTCCCAGCAGACTCCCAACCACTGCGACACCAGGGAAGTCCCAGACATGGGCTTTTGTTTTTGTTCCCACCCTCGCTACCAAGCAATCAAATCTTTCTGTTGCTTTCAGTTTATTTTTTCTGGATATTTCATATACATGGAGTCAGGGATTATGTGATTTTTTTTCTTCTGGTCTGATTTCTTTCACCTACCATGACTTTATATTTAGCATAATATTTTTGAGATTCATTCATGTTGTTCTCAGTAGTTTGTTCTTTTTGTTTTTAATTTTTTGCTGAATAGGATTACATTGTATGAATATACCATATTTGGTGATATAGTCATCAGCTGGTGAACATTTCACTTGTTTCCACTTTTTGCTATTATTAGATGTGGTTTTAATTATGAAATATTTCAAATGTAGAAAAAAGTATAATAGCAAGCATTTATATAATGTTTACTGTGTGTCAGCCATTGTTGCAAGTGTGTTAGATACAATGGTGTATCTAGTGTGTTTGACACCCAGAGAAGGTCAATTTTGACACCCCCCCCTTCTTTCTTCTTTTTTATTAAGTTTAATTTTTTCAAGCAGTTTTAGGTTCAGAGCAAAACTGAGGGCAACTAACAGAGAGTTCCTATATACCCCTGCCCTCACATGTGCACAGCCTGCCCCACTATCAGCATCTCACATTCAGGGTGCATTTGTTACAACTGATGAACCTACCATTGTCACCCAAAGTCCATAGTTTACCTTAGATTTCTCTCGGTGATGTACATTTTATGAGTTTTGACAAGTGTATGACATGTATCTACCATCATAGTGTCGTATAGAATAGTTTCACTGCCCTAAAAATGCCCTTTGCTCCACCTCTTCTTTCCTCCCCTCTATCCCTGGCAACCACTGATGTTTCTACTGTCCCCAGTTTTATCTTTTCCAGAATGTCATATAGTTGGAATCATACAGAATGTAACCTTTTCAGATTGGCTTCTTTTACTTAGTAATATGCATTTAAGTTTCCTCCCTGTCTTTTCATGGCTGTGCTCCAATAATTGACAAATCTGTTTACACTGTGTATGGAACATGAATACGCAGAGATGATCAGCTTGGCAGTCATTGACAAGTTTTCAGAATTTAAAGGTCAAGACCAGAAACTGTATATTATTCATTTCTTTGCTAATCCAACATGTAGGGTAACAGTTTTTAAAAATACATTAATATAATTAAAAAGTATTAATCCGTTAACTTTTTGTCCTGTAATATTGGTTTTATTTTTTCATTAAAAATTTTACTGACATCATTATTTAGATGAAGTTTAATAAAATAATATTTTCACTGTTTCTTTTCGGGCCATTATTATTAGTCATTCATTTCAGGACTCTTACTGAAAGTTAAAGCGAGGGAGTGGTCAAGAGAATGAGACAAGCCACAGACTTGGAGCAAATATTTTCAAAATATTCTCTGATAAAATCTGATAAAGGACTGCTATCCGAAATACACAAAGAACCCTTAAAATTGAACAACAAGAACACGAACACCCTGGGAATTCCCTGGCCATCCAATGGTTAGGACTCCGCGCTCTCATTGCGGAGTGCCCAGGTTCGATCACTGGTCGGGGAACTAAAATCCCACAAGCCGCGCCCTGCGGCCAAAAAGAAAGAAAGAAAGAAAAAAGAACACGAACACCCGGACTAAAAAATGGACAAAAGAACTGCACAGATAACTCACCAAAGAAGATACCCAGATGGCAAATAGGCGTATGAGAAGATGCTCAATTTCATACGTCATTAGGGAATGGCAAAAATCACAAGATAACACTACACTCATATTAGGACGGCTAAAACTCAACCTAGTCTTTATTCACTCTGAGCTAGTGAGTAATTTCCCATGGTAAAAATACGTCCTTTTGCACCCAAAGAGTGAAGCCGTACTCCCAAAGGTACACGCAACACCTGAGGGGAGGGGGCGTGGCGCTTTCAGCCTTCGCGCTCGTGCGAGACTAAAAGCAGTTAGGACTGCCCTTGGCGCCTGATTAAAATATCTAATTCCAGCTGTTGGGGATTTTTCCCCCCCCGCATCCTACTAGTATTTTAACTTTTATTTATGATAAATATCAATACATTTTTATTAATTTCTGAGAGTCCTCTCAGACTCATTTCAATTGGGCATGCATTCGTCCTGAGTTGCCTTTTGTCCCCAGCTCATTGTAAGCCCTCCATAAAGTTTGCTGCTTAGAATGATGATGTAACTTTCGCTAAAAACAACCCCCCGCACCCCAAACCAAATCGTACCACCTCACAGGGGGCTTGGCGGGGAAGGAACTGAGGGTTTTGTTTTTGTTTTCGTTTTTCTCAGGCATTTCGGTAGCTGCCTATTATCCTGGGGGCGGTGCCGCGTGTAGACCCGATGGACCCTGGCGAGGCGGCCATCTTGGAGTCTTCCCGAAGGAGCTTCAACCTCTTCGCGCTGGTGCCGCGGCGGCCTTGTTGGGCAGAATGAATGTGATAGACCACTTGCGAGACATGGCGGCAGCGGGGCTGCACTCCAACGTGCGGCTCCTCAGCAGCTTGTTACTTACAATGAGTAATAACAACCCGTGAGTTGAGGCGGGGAGCGGCCTGGGGCTGAGGAGAAAGCGGCGCCGGTTTGGGAACGTGGGCTGAGGGGACCTGGGGATTGGCGGGAAGGAGCGGCTGCGGGCCCCAGCTGAGGTTCCGAGGTCAGCGAGGGCCTCGTCGGGCGGAGCCGACTTAGGAACGAAGTTGAGTTCTCTGGGTCCCCGCGTTGTGCCGGGCGCTGGGATGCGCTCCCTGCGGGGGATGCGGCGAGCGGCTGCTTCGAGAAACGGAAGGCGGGGGCTCTGAGGACCACCCTGGCTAGGGTTTCCCGAAAGTTGGGAGCAGAGGTTTTCCTAAGGAACTTGTCGCCCGGCATAGCGACTGTCACATCGCTGGGCTGACTCATCCCTTCCCAGCTCCTTCCCGAAGAACGTTTTCTCGCTCAACGAGGCTCAAAGAAGCCCAGTCGCCTGGTTTTAGACCCTTGTCCTGCATTTGAGATTGATTTTTTTCCCTGGGTGTGTCAGTAGGGTTTATTTACTTTCTCGTCCCTGCAAACACCTGAAAACGGGAGACTTCCTTGATGGGTGAGAGTGGCACCTTTTGAAGGACTCGCATTGCCCTTTTCACGTTTCCAAAGCTGCCGCTTATGGAGTCTTATTGCGGATGAAGCACAGGGCTATTTCCAGCCTTGAGTGCATGTCGCCCCTGTGCTTAAATTTCTCCCTTTTGGTTAAATTAAAATTCCTTCCCACGGTCTACAAGACCAAACATCTCTCTCTCACTCTGTCTGTGCTCCAGCTTCCCTGGCTATTCTTTCTGTTAACTTGAACACACCAAGCTCGTTCTCAACTCAGGGGTTTTGCATTTGCGGGTCTGCTTAGAGTCCTCGCCTCAGAGCTGCCTCCTCATTTAGGTTTCAGCTCAGATATCCCTCCTAGAGAACTCTTTTTTAAAAACATTTAATTTCAGTTTTTATACAGCAGATTCTTATTAGTTATCTATATCATACATATTGGTGTATATATGTCAATCCCAATCTCCCAATTCATCCTACACCCCGTCACTTTCCCCCCTTGGCGTCCATACGTTTGTTCTCTACTTCTGTGTCTCACTTTCTGCCCTGCAAACCGGTTCATCTGTACCATTTTTCTAGGTTCCACCTATATGCGTTAATATACGATATTTATCTCTTTCTGACTTACTTCACTCTGTATGACAGTCTCCCTCCTAGAGAACTCTTGTCTGGCCACCAGAATTGTCCCTTACCCTCACCATTCTATCCCTTTGCCCTGTTTTATATTCTACATCACTTTTTTTTTTTTTTAACCAAGATATAATTGACATACTAGTCTCAGGTGTACAACTTAATGATTCGATATTTGTCTGTATTGTGAAATGATCATCATAGTAAGTTTGGCTAACATCTGTCACCTCACATAGTTACAGAAAAATGTTTTTCCTGTGATGGGAACTTTTAAGATCTATGTTCTTCATCACTTAACACCTAATGAAATCAGCACAGTGCCTGTGTGCAGTACGCACTCAAACGTTTATTGAAGGTGCTAAGGAAATACGTGCAACCTCAGGAAGGTGAAATACCGTGTTCAAGTTCACACATCTAGTAAGTGGAAGAGCTGCAGTGTCTGAATTTTGGTCCTTCTGACTCTAAAGTCTCCATTCTGACCCACCACAGTCTACTGCGTCTAAATGGCATTGTAATCTTCTACTGAGGGTGGACCCATTTGCATTTGGCCTGCTCTGGAAGCTGTCTGGGCCACTTAAGGGCGTTGCAGCTGTTCCTACCTATTTCATTTCCATTAGTGCTTTTGGACCTCACTACGGGAGACCCATCATTTTACCACCATCCACTTAGTGTTGACAGTGAGGAGCCCTGGTCTCTGTCGGCCTTCTTTGTTTATTCTGGAGCCTTTCACCTGGTTCTGAGTGATTTGTCAAAGCATACAGTGTCTACCATTGGGAATTTATGCACCAGTTAGTCATTATTCTTGGTTCTTGAAGATGTTACAGGATAGTTAGAAGGAGTTTGGTCCTTTGATTAGACTTGGCCCGTTCTTTATTTTAGGCTAAACTGGCAGTTTCCTTCCTAGCTTCAGGAGGTGTTTAAATTCTGACCTTTATCATTTATATTTTAATATTTCTTAATTGCCAATACACACCATAAAAAAAAATCAAACAGTACTGAAGGGGTATGCAGATAAGTGTCTGACCCTGAGTCTTGACCCTCACTCCACTATTTCCCTTCTCCACAGGCAACAACTTAACAGTTTTTCATGTATCATTTCAGAGATAACTTAGGCATGCATAAGTAGGCATGTATGTTACAATATATAAACATCTGAATCCTTTCTCTGAGTGTAGTATTTCTATCAAATCAACTATTTTCTTTCACATCTTATTTCTCACTAAATATATAGAATCTCAGAGTTGGAAGAGATCTCAGCTATCTGGACTGTACCTTTCAGTCCTTGACTTTCCTTTGTAACTTTATATCCAGTGTTTAGCCTACCTATCCTTTTTTTAAAATTATTTTTTCACTAAGATAAAATTTACATACCATCAGATTCACCCTTTTAAAGAATACATTTCTGTGTTTTTTGTTTTGTTTGGTTTTTTTTGTTTTTGCGGTATGTGGGCCTCTCACTGTTGTGGCCTCTCCCATTGCAGAGCGCAGGCTCAGCGGCCATGGCTCACGGGCCTAGCCGCTCCGCGGCATGTGGGATCTTCCCGGACCGGGGCATGAACCCGTGTCTCCTGCATCGGCAGGCAGACTCTCAACCACTGCACCACCAGGGAAGCCCCCATTTCTGTGGTTTTAAGTACATTCACAGAGTTGTACAACTGTCACCACTGTCTGTTCCAAAGCATTTGCATTACCTCCAAAAGAAACCCCAAATGTATTAGTAGTCACTCACCAATTCCACTTGCCCCAGCCCCTGGCACCTACTAATCTATGGTACCTATTCTTGAGTATCCTTCATTTGCTGAGCAGTTAACTGTCTCCAGAGTTCTTTGACTCTGACTGTTCTTTCATTTTAAGTGGCTGTAGGTTTTCCCTGTCAATGAAAAAATGTAAACTCTAACTGGGGGAAGGATGGGATTGGAGATTAAAAATACGAGTTTCCCATTAAGATTGGTGGCCAGTCCTAGGCACTTATAACACTTGTGAGCAATATTCAAGGTTAAAGAAAAGGTTCTGAAATGTATTGATTCTGTTACGCTGTCCTTAAACCCCTGAGACTCAAGGAAGTAAAAATTCTTGTTAGTGAAGTTTACTTCTGTATGTAAAAAAAAAAAAACCTTTCATCAAATAAGGCTAGTCCTCTCTCATTCTGTTCCACTCTGTCCCACTGGCTTATCCTAGTCTATTCCCATACTTCGGTATTTTAGTATTCCCATTTTCTTCAGTATTTGAAGAGTTTTAAGTACCCTCCGAACCTCTTTTTGTTCAGCACTTAGCTAAAAATGATTCAGAGTGGTGAGTTTCTCTTTTCCAGGTTCTTTAACCCTTCTTTGGTAATATTCAGTAATATTAGTTAAGTCATGATTGCTCTCTTTTGTCTGTATTACCCTAAAAATTGATGTTAATATGAGAGTTATGGATATATATCAGACTCTTCAATTAAGAGGGCTTGGGTTAAAGAAGGGGAGGAAAAGATACACAGTTGACCCTTGAACAACTTTCAGGGGAGGGGAGGGGGTGCCAACCTTCCCCACAGTCAAAAATCCACGTATAAGTTATAGTTGGCCCTTTATATATGCATTTCCTCCATATCTGCAGTTCTGCATACATGGATTCAACCAAGAGTGGTGTAGTACTGTAGTGTGTGCTATTGGAAAAAATCTATACATATAGGTGGACCCTTGTAATTCAAACCTGGTTTGTTCAGGGGTCAACTGTATTACATTTCTCTTTGTATATCTCTGTATTACTGAATTTGATTTAGATGTAATGATTGTTTTTATACTAAAGAGAACAATTTAAGGCAATTTTCTACATGTGTTGACCATATTGACATGAAGTATGACTCTTGCCTCTTTTTGGGGGGAGTAGCACTTAAGGTAAATTTACTTTTTTGTAAACTGTCAACATAAGGTGTATTAGGCTTATGTAGACACTAAGGAGAGCGTTCTTTCTTACATTTCAAAACAACCCATGTAGGGGGTATACTTTCTTTGTTTTCTAGTGAGTTATTCTCCCCATCTCAGAAGTACCAGCTTTTGGTGTATCATGCAGATTCTCTCTTTCACGATAAGGAATATCGGAATGCTGTGAGTAAGTATACTATGGCTTTACAGCAGAAGAAAGCCTTAAGTAAAACTTCAAAAGTGAGACCTTCAACTGGAAATTCTGCATCCACTCCACAAAGTCAGGTAATTGGAAGTAGATGTGTGATGTGGTTTTGGTTGGTTGGGTTGTTTTGAGAGCAAGAGACGCTGAAGGAGTTTGAAAGATTGCTGATTAGATGTAGAAGAAGTAAAATAAAAAGTAATTTTAAAGGGGAGGTGACTGGAGAAACAAAGATGAAAAACCACTTAGATGCAAGAATGCATCCAACCAAGCACTAAGGGCTAGAAGCAAAGTTGACTCTATGGATGAATCTAAAAATAGAATTAAATTTTAAATTAATTAGTTTAAAAATTAAATGGAATTATCTAGGCTCTAACCAAAGCCTTTCATTGTTCCTTCCTTTTATTTTATTATTTATTTATTTTTTGGCTTAGTTTCCCAACCAGGGATTGAACCTGCGCCCCCTGTGTTAGAAGCGCGGAGTCTTAACCACTGGACCGCCAGGGAAGTCCCTGTTCCTCCCTTTTATACAAACAGAACTCAAAATCTAAAGTGTTTTTAATAATTTTAATGAAAGTACACTCTTAAACTGTAACTCAGTTTTTAGGATAGTGAGCACCTGGGGAAATTTATATAAAATAATCTTATGAATTCCTACTAGTTTTGGTTGCTTGATAATTAGTTAAATAAATGAAGGGTAAAAAATTATAATTTCACCATTCGACAGTCATCCCATTGCTAGAAATTAATCCTAATAGTAGATTCACAAAAGGTTTACAAGGGTATATAACTAAGGCTGCTTATTGTAGTATTGTTTATAATGGTAAGAAACTGGAAGCAAAAGTGTTTATCAGTAGGATCTAGTTAAATTATAATATAGCCCTAGGATGGAATATGATGGAAATATTGAAGAAATGAAATATAGAGGTGTATGTGCTGATGTGGAAAATACTGTGTATATTAGTAAAGAAAATAAGGTTTGAAGCAGTGTGTTCACTACTCTTTTTGTTTAAAGGGGATAGTTTATTTATTTTATTTTTATTTTTTGGCCACACCGCACGGCTTGCGGGACCAGGGATTGAACCCGGGCCCTCCCTGGCCCTGGGCAGTGAAAACACGTTGTTCTAACCACTGAACCTCCAGGGAATTCCCTAAAGGGGATAGTTTATAGTTATATAAGTATATCTTGGTGTATGCCTAAAATATATATGGTTAATATACATGAAAAATTTTCTGTGTGCGTGAAGGAAATACATTTAATGGGAAGCTTTAGGGAGAGGGGAACTTTGACTTTTCAGTTTGAATCTGTCTTTAAATTTAAATTACACATGCAACTTATTTAAGAGGAGTGTCAGTAGAATGAACTGGAAGTGAAATTATGAGTTGTGTTCTGTATTTTTCCACATTAAAAAAAGATACAAAGTAACATCATTGCTTTTTTTTTAAAGCCTGTACATCTTCCTCTTGTTTCTTTTTATGTAGAACCTTTGTTTTTGTTTTAAAACGAAGCTTTTTTTTTTTTAAATTTATTTAATTTTTATTTATTTTTGGCAGCGTTGGGTCTTCGTTGCTGTGCGCGGTCTTTCTCTAGTTGCAGTGAGCAGGGGCTACTCTTTGTTGCGGTGCGCGGGCTTCTCCTCGGGCTCCAGGTGCACAGGCTTCAGAAGTTGTGGCTCGCGGGCTCCAGAGCAAAGGCTCAGTAGTTGTGGCGCATGGGCTTAGTTGCTCCACGGCATGTGGGATCTTCCCGGATCAGGGTTCGAATCCGTGTCCCCTGCATTGGCAGGCGGATTCTTAACCACTGGGGCACCAGGGAAGCCCAGAACCTTTGTTTTTGTTATTAAAGAGCTGATTGCCAGGAATTCTGTTTTCTGACACTGAATGGAAGTCATGTGTATTATCCACACAGACTCATTCATAGAAGTAGTTAACTCCTTTTTTAAAATTTATTTATTTATGGCTTTGTTGGGTCTTAGTTGCTGTGCGCAGGCTTTCTCTAGTTGCAGTGAGTGGGGGCTATTCTTTGTTACGGTGAGCAGGCTTCTCATTGTGGTGGCTTCTCTTGTTGCAGAGCACGGGCTCTAGGCACGCGGGCTTCAGTAGTTGTGGCTCGCAGGCTCAGTAGTTGTGGCTCGCGGGCTTAGTTGCTCTGCAGCATGTGGAATCTTCCTGGTCCAGGGCTCGAACCCGTGTCCCCTGTATTGGCAGGCAGATTCTTAACCACCACGCCACCAGGGAAGGCCAGTAGTTAACTGTTTTTGAGCGCTCTGTATGCTTAGCACCATGCTGAACCTTCCATGTGAATCAAATACATTTAATCTTTAAAGAGTCTTTTAAAAAATTGACATACAATTCACAACATAAAATTCATAATTCAGTGGGTTTTAGTGTATTCACAGAATTGTACAACCATCAGTACTGTCTTAATTCCAGAATATTTTCATCACCCTAGAGAAACCTTCTGCCCTTTATCTCCCCAGTCCCTGGGAATCACTGACCTTTCTGCCTCTGTGGGTTTACCTGTTCTGGACATTTTATATGAATGGAATTGTGCAATATGTGGCCTTTTGTGGCTGGCTTCCTTTACTTAGCATAATGGTTTCAAGGGTGATCCATGTTACAGCATGGAATAAAGAATCAGTTCTTTATTCCTTTTTATTGCAGAATAATATTCCATTGTATGGATATGCCATATTTTAACTGTTCATTAGTTGATGGGCATTTGAGTTGCTTCCGCTTTTTAAAATAATTAATTAATTAATTTTTATTTGGCTGTGTTGGGTCTTCCTTGCCGCACGTGGGCTTTCTCTAGTTGCGGTGAGCGGGGGCTACTCTTCGTTGTGGTGTGTGGGCGTCTTGTTGCCGTGGCTTCTCTTCTTGCAGAGCCTGGGCTCTAGGCGCATGGGCTCAGTACTTGTGGCTCGTGGACTCGAGTGCAGGCTCAGTAGTTGTGGCGCACAGGCTTAGTTGCTCTGCAGCATGTGGAATCTTCCTGGTCCAGGGCTCGAACCCCTGTCCCCAGCATTGACAGGTGGATTCTTAACCACTGCGCCACCAGGGAAGCCTTGTTTCCACTTTTTGTCTATTATTAATGCTGCTATGAACACTTGTATACAGGTTTTGTGTGGACATGTTTTCAGTTCTCTTGGCTGTATACATAAAAGCAGAATTGCTAGGTCATATGGTACTTATGTTTAACAATTTGAAGAACTGCTGTACTGTTGAAGTAATATTTTGAAGAGATGTTTTCATTTCCTCTTAAGTGTCTTCCATCTGAAATTGAAGTAAAGTACAAAATGGCTGAATGTTATACAATGCTAAAACAAGATAAAGATGCCATTGCTATTCTTGATGGGATCCCTTCAAGACAAAGAACTCCCAAAGTAAGTTGAATTAACAACTTGTTACATATTTTTCTCTTCCCCAGTCCTTCCA
This sequence comes from Grampus griseus, assembly GCF_964374135.1. Lineage (NCBI taxonomy): Eukaryota > Metazoa > Chordata > Mammalia > Artiodactyla > Delphinidae > Grampus > Grampus griseus. Next base: position 8,432,566 of record NC_139006.1, on the reverse strand, counting down.
ACCCTCTTCTGCCATGTTTTCAGGGATTCCATCTGAACATTTTATCCTTGTCTCTAATTGCCACTTTGTTCACCTGTTCTCCCTGTTTAGAGAGATGGAGGAGTGACTTTCTTATGAGACCGTGAAAATTCAGCTAATGAAAGTGGTAGCTGGAGAATAATATTACATATGTTTATTTTTTGGTGTTTCTTATTGTAGGAAATATGATTTGCAGTATACTTCCAGGTAGCAATAATACTTTTTAGAACCTCATTTTTTGCATTCTATAGGTATACGCATTTGATAGTGTGTGTTCCTTTCATTTTCAGAATTAAGACTACAAGATCCTTTTGTACGTTTGATTTGTCAACATATTATAATGTATAGGACACCTTCAACTGAAATCAAAAGTTCTGGTGTCTTGTCTGAGTTTAGGGCATTCAAGCTGTGTGCAGTGTGAACTTGGCACAAGTTAAAAATCTGGCTTTCCTTTTTTTTTCCTTACTGAGGATAATGGTACTTTCTCTGGTATAAGTTAAGTTCATGTATGTGAGAATACTTTTTAAAAGTACTATTCCATAAGGAGTATTATATTGGGCATCTCTGATTACAGGTTTTTTGAAGTCCAGTTTAGAAAAACAATGAAAATCTTAGCTCTTAGGAGTAAATTCACATCAGTATTTAATATTCTTCATACTCTCATGTCACCTACCGTCCTCATTTCATTGAAAAACTGTTCTGTGCAGTGTGTGCTTAACAATAAGGAATTTTATAGGTATGATGTCTATGTACATCTTCCTGCCCTTAAAAGAAAAGGAATCATAACCAGTAGGGACCTGGTGTATTTAGTTAGTGTTTTTTCACCCAGGTGTTACTGAGTTTTAAAAGTAAATAATCAAACTTTATGAGAACATGTTGAAGCATCTCCTCATGTTGAGGATTTATTTAATATTTTCTGAATTTTCAAAAGTAAGCTATTTCCTCAGTATATTTTATGGTGATAGCTGTTATTAAAAACATTTGTAAGTATATTATAGATTAACTTGTCTAATAGTAAGCTGGGCGCTCTATACTAAATTATGTTCTGGTACGCTATGAAAGTGTTACTCCAAGAATAATTTTTTTGTATATGTAAAGAGTGTCTTCTTTTGGAAAATGCTGTTTTGATTATAAACTTTGCATGGTACCTGTTCCTTATCTTATTGGAAATGTACCGTAATTTCTTCCTTGATGACTTGAGGGAGTTCAGGGACATTTTTTAAAATGAGTAATGGCAAAGAAGCTGAGCTTTGTATCCAGCACTTTGGTGTTTACAGCCGTCATTTCAGGAGAGACCAGAGGAGTCCACATATGTTAGGAGTACATATCTTTCGTTCTTCATTCTGTAGAGCTGTTGTAGCCAGGAGCAAGCAAAGATGTGTGCCTCACACATAAACCTAGAATATTTACAGTTTTTCTTTCTTGTCCGTTAGGGAGTTAACTGGCTTCTCAGTCTGTGTAAAGAACAAGGAAGTGAGTCAAAATAAATGTTTGTTAATGTATGGTAAATACCACCACACATTCTTTCACAATTTTAAAGGAAAATTCCAGTGTGAAATTATTATATCTTGGAAAATCTTCAACTTTTAAGAGAAACATACCAACAAACAATTTCTCACTCAGTTTTTAGAACACGATGACTGCTTGTGTTTATTACTGGTAGAATGTGGCTTTAATGATGCCCACAAGTAAGGATCTGTTTTAAAAAGAATTGACTTTCCTACTAGGTAGTACTCAAAACTCACTCTTTCAAAGTGTCAGGTAGTTTAAAGGGAATTTTAATATTTGTTGAGACAGATGGTCCGTTCGTCGTAGTTTGCTAATAATAAGCAGTCAAGAAAGGATATTAAATTTAATTCTTTTATTTTTTTCAAGTATTGACACCAGTACTGGAGTTTTCCTTTAAGTACCTTTTTTTGCATTTCAACATAGCCTAAAATGGAAAATCTGAGGCCAAATAAAAAATAGTTTTGAGTCACTTTGCACGTTAGTAGCTCGGGCCGTTGTGCCGTGCCATCTTCCCGCCTGTGCCAGGGACCTGCCCGACTCATTGGCCGCCATGGCATCACATGAAGGCAAGCTTTTCGTCGGAGGGCTGAGTTTTGACACCAACGAGCAGTCTCTGGAGCAGGTCTTCTCAAAATATGGACAGATCTCAGAAGTGGTGGTCGTGAAAGACAGGGAGACCCAGCGATTGAGGGGCTTTGGGTTTGTCACCTTTGAGAACATCAACGATGCCAAGGACGCCATGATGGCCATGAACGGGAAGTCTGTGGATGGGGGGCAGATCTGGGTCTACCAGGCTGGCAAGTCGTCTGGTAACCAATCCCGCGGGTACCGAGTTGGCTCTGCTGGGGGCCAGGGCTTTTTCCGCGGGGGCCGAGGCCGGGGCCGTGGGTTCTCCAGAGGAGGAGGGGACCACGGCTACAGGGGGAGCTGGTTCGAGTCCAGGAGTGGGGGCTATGGAGGCTCCAGAGACTACTACAGCAGCTGGAGTCAGGGTGGCAGCTGCGGTGACCGGAGCTCGGGCGGGTCCTACAGAGACAGCTGCAACAGTTATGCTACACACAACGAGTAAAAATCCTTCCTGCTCGAGATCGTCCTTCCAGTGGCCGTATATTTAAAGATTTTGGGAGCTCCGCTGAATCGTTAATGTGTAGTGATCACACGTCCTTGTACCCACTTTTGTAGTCTTACTGGTTCTGATCTTGTCAAACACAGCCTGACTGCTTCTGGCCCCCAGATGGCCTTGTTACTACACTTTGCTTTTTAAGGAAGCGCTTTCCATTTTTAAGAGTCTTAACGTTTTGAAGAGCACTTCCAGTTTTACTTTTACCATTTTACTGTGAGCCAAGAGGTTTTTTTCAGAAAATCACCAGGGGTTGTGAGAGTTTTGTTTTTTGTTTTCGGTTGTGTTGCTTTTTTTCTTTTTCTTTTCATTGGGGTCGGCCCCGTAAAGTTGGGTGCCCCGAGTCACTTCTCTTTGAGATTGAACAGACTCTGAATCTGCTCTTTGTCCGAAGCTGAGCAAGTTGTAGCTTTTTTCCAACTCGGTGTCATGTTTCTGAGTGTAGCGTGGTAGAACCGTGCAGGTGGCAGCAGAGCACCCGGGCTGCCCTGGCCTGGGCGTCCACCTGTCCTGTGGGACCCACAGTAGATTTGCAGACATCCCCGAGAGGTTCTTGAAAATGTGTATTTATATTGTCCTTTTTTGCCGGAAGACGTACACATGTCCCGTCAATGTTGTGTCTGAAGGGGTGAAGGAATTCTTACAAGCAGTTTTCTTTGGCTTCATGAAGCCGATTAAAAGACCATCTGAATGAAAAAAAAAAGTTTTATTTCCAGTATCCATTATTGCATTGTTTGATTCAGTATGGATTAATGGCGTACTAGATTTTTATATACTATGAGTTCATAATTGGAACAGATGTTGATGTTCTTTATCTTCATAGTAATTTTTAGTAAGTGTCTGGCATACCAAGCTACAGATAATTGAGGAGATTGGGGATTGGCTTTTTTTTTCTTTTGTGCCCTCATGTTGACTGCTTCCTTAGGGTAATGATCTGGCAAACAATGTGTTGTATTTAATACCTATTAATTTTAAATTGGAAAATTGTGTTTTTGTCTTTGTACTATTAAGAATATTTATCCCTTCCCTGTAACTTCTATATTCTTTGGAACTTTTAGGTATTCTCAAATTTTCCCTGTTGCATTTTTAGGAAGGGTTTTTCTTTTTCTTTTTCTTTTTCTTTTTTTTTTCCTTAACTAGAGCTTTTCTGAGTTACATATTTGAATTGTGCTAAAAATGCATTCACTAGATTTAAATAGTGTAGCTGATCTCAGGATCATCATCACCTCTAGAGGTCAGTTAGAGTTTGATTTTTGTAGCATTACTTTGATCAATCAGACAGTACCTGTGGGTCAAAGCTTTAAGCATTAGAAAGGCTAGAGTCTAGCTGCTAGACCAATTGTCAGAGAGAAGCGAAGTGTTTTATTCTGTATCTGTCATTTCCTTTTTGGGGAAAATTCATCTGATCTTTTTTAATTAGCTGTGTTAAGAATTCCTCACTTTCTCATGCTGTGATATTAATTGCATTTAGAATATATAAACTTAAAAAATAAAATACGTAAACAAGCATTTTTAGGGTAGTTCATCTTCTGTCTTAAAAATCAAGGTAATTAGAATTCTGTAACATTTCTCAAATGAAGGTTACTTCCATTTCCAGAGGCAGCATCTTTGGTCCAGTATTTTTGGACCTTTTGGCTGGGTAAGTGAGAAGAATTTGGGGGAAAATGGGAGGACATAGGAAAAACAAAGTAGTAGTTTCCTCTTTGGTTTGAAGAATGGGGTTGGGCTTTATTTCCACACAGCTTTGGGTAGATTTTCCAGTAAAAAGTAGAATAGCTGATAATAAAAATCAGGACTTATTGATGGTGAGATTTTGTTTTTAAATATATACTTACCTTATTGTCCTTTCTTTTCATTACAGATAAACATGATGCTGGCAAACCTGTACAAGAAGGCTGGTCAGGAGCGACCTTCAGTCACCAGCTATAAGGAAGTGCTGAGGCAGTGCCCATTAGCCCTTGATGCCATTCTAGGTACAGGTCATTCTCCCTGTTTTCATGGAGTGTTTACTCTCTAAGATAATCTTGGCTGTACATTAGAATAAGTTTATTTTTTTTAAAGTTGACCATGCTTCACCTCCAGAGAGTGAGTCAATAGGTTACTATTGCCGTGTATTCTTTCACTGATCAAGAAATACTGTAGTTGTTCTGTCATGTCCATCTTGCTTAGAATAGGGAAAGGGTTGCCTTATAACCTAGTGAAAGGGTAGCCTATTGCTTTTTGCATTGTAGAAGAAGGATGCTATGCCTCACCTTCTTTCTCCTACTTTTTGTTGGATTAGGTTTGCTGTCCCTTTCTGTAAAAGGTGCAGAGGTGGCATCAATGACGATGAACGTGATCCAGACCTTGCCTAACTTAGATTGGCTTTCTGTGTGGATCAAAGCGTATGCTTTTGTGCACGTTGGTGACAACTCGAGAGCAATCAATACCATCTGGTGAGAGCCACAAAGTTGATTCAGTATTCTTGGGGCCCTTATATGGGGGTTTTATGTATATAAATTAGCAAAACAGAAAAATGGATGCTTATCTGTTGGTATTACAGCCAATTGTCCCTAGGCTTTGCTAGTCTGTTAATGTACTGAATGGTCCCAGATGTAATAGTCTCTGTTAAATGTAAACTTGGACCAAGTTTAGCTCTGTACTTGCAAAAGTAGTAACCCTTGCAAAACAGACGGCCTTAGTGTGTCATACTTGAACCTGGAAGAACATCTTTTCGGATGCCCCAGAAGCATAGATTATTGCAGCATCTGACCTGGGTTGCCTCAGGACTGGGATTTTTCTTTCTAGTCAGGTAAAGTCCAAGGACAAGAGTGGGGTTTGTGTTAGGCAAAGTCATTTGGTTGAATAATAAGTAGCTGTCACTTTGAATGACATTACATTTAACACCGTATAGTATATGTTATCTTCTGAAAAACTGCAACCAGAAAGTTTCTAGGTAATGAGAGAGATTTCTGCTTTATTCTGTGTATTTACTATCCAGTCTTGTATAACTTTAAGTTAAAAGCTCAGAATAAGAAAATCTAGTTACACTTTTTTTTTAGTCTTTCCTTGTGAAAAATCTTGTACATACATAAAAGAAAATAGTGCCCATATACCCATCACCCAGATTCAACAACTAAGAGGATTTACAATAGACTTTAAGGTTCATTGTTTAATATCTTAAAGTTCACTAGAGAAAAAGTCCTTATTGAGAGATAACGTGGACCTACTGGGAAGCTTGGCAGATCTGTACTTCAGAGCTGGAGACAATAAAAACTCTGTCCTCAAGTTTGAACAGGCACAGATGTTGGATCCTTATCTGATAAAAGGTAAGTAATTCTTGGGGCAGGATGGAGGTCTGTAGAGGGGCAAATCAGAAGATAGGGAGAAGATGTAACATGATCTTCTGATACAGTTTTTTGTAAAAAAATATTTTATAAAATTGATTAGAGTAGCCTTTTACCTTTTTTTTTTTTTTTTTTTTTAGGCCTTGACAGTGTCTCTGACACTTGGGTAATTCCATTTTGAGCAGTTGTTTTTGCTTGAATTTAAGTGTCATCACCCCACAGATCATTATTTAGCTTTCTTTGTTTGGGGAGGGATCATAGCCCTTCCTTATGATTTACAGATTTATGATGTGCCTGACTGAGAATTTGGATGGCATCCCCAGGACCGTATATCCTTTTAGGGAATTTAGCTTTACTGTGTCCTTAAATGTAGTTAAAAAGGAGTAAGTGAACAGATGCTAAGAAAGTGATCAGGTGGTTAAAGGAAGTAATTAGAAGTGAACAACAAAAAAATCATTGATTTAAAAGAAGATTGCTGCTGAAGGAGGTAAGCCACAGGGACTTCCAAAGGATGGCTGTTGGGTGAGTGGCAGTGAGTGAAGGGTAATGTGCGCAGGAATAGTAGGAAATAAGGTTGGATAGATAGGCTGAAGTCTGCTTGTAAAGGCCCCAAAAAGGTCATCAGAAAAACATGGCCTTGTGACAATAAACAGTTTTGTAGACTCTTTTTTTTTCTTTTAATAAATTTATTTATTGATTTATTTTTGGTCGCATTGAGTCTTCGTTGCTGTTCACAGGCTTTCTCTAGTTGTGGCGAGCAGGGGCTACTGTTCGTTGTGGTGCACAGGCTTCTCATTGCGGTGGCTTCTCTTTGTGGAGCACGGGCTCTAGGCACGCAGGCTTCAGTAGCTGTGGCACACAGGCTCAGTAGTTGCGGCACATGGGCTTAGTTGCTCCACGGCATGTGGCATCTTCCCGGACCAGGGCTCGAACCTGTGTCCCCTGCATTGGCAGGCGGATTCTTAACCACTGTGCCACCAGGGAAATCCCAGTTTTGTAGAGTTGACAGAGCAGGGAGGGGAACTTCACAAGCATGTAGATGGGGAAACAGATCCAGAAAGATGAATTTGTTTGCCCAAGGTCCCCTCCTGCCCATTGTTATTCCTCTTCTTCAAATTGCCTGTGCCCATGATGAAAATGATGTTTTAGAAGTAGTAGCCCGGCAGTAGAGTCAGAATCTTGGAGTTAGAAGCTCAGACCCGAGTCCAGGGGCCAGCAGGGAGAGCTGCAGTAATCTTGGTTTCAGAGGCATTTTCTTTGGAATCTGAAGGAATATTAAGGAATGGAGGGGAATGGTGGTAAGAGATGGGTGACAGCGAGCTTGGGGCTTTTTTTTAATAGAACATGAGCGAAAATAAGGGGGGGGGGTAGGGCTGGGGGATGATCTTAAATGAACTAGACTCCAGAAGGAACTAGATGCTTTTTCTAGAATAGGCTAACTTTTTCTGAGACCGTCATATTAAGTGTGTACTCCTGACTGTGTCTAGACCTGTTGGAAGAGAGAAGTTAATTTGATGCCTTTTTTGGGCCTTTTCTGGTTATGTGTTAGGATAGCTGTATTATCACACCACAGGATATAGGGACAAATAGTTCCTGAAAATAACAGGCTTTCAAATTGTGAGGTAGGTCCTTCTACTCTTTTTTTTTTTTTTTTTTTTACTTTTGGATGTGTTTTGTCTTTTTTTTTTGCGGTACGCGGGCCTCTCACTGTTGTGGCCTCTCCTGTTGCGGAGCACAGGCTCCGGACGCACAGGCTCAGTGGCCATGGCTCACGGGCCCAGCCGCTCCTCGGCATGTGGGATCTTCTTGGACCAGGGCACGAACCCGTGTCCCCTGCATCGGCAGGCGGACTCTCAACCACTGTGCCACCAGGGAAACCCTGTTTTGTCTTTTTAATAGTCATTCTGTAGGAAACTGGGAATGCTGGTGGGAGGAGCTCATGATGGTGGAGAGGGCTCAGACCTTGCTGGAGCTGGGGCCTCAGTGTGGACTCTGATGAAGGTTACACCTCCTTCAGAAAAGATGCCTGCTGCTTTAATGAGCCTCTTCCTTTGTAGGAATGGATGTATATGGCTACCTCCTGGCACGAGAAGGGCGGCTGGAGGATGTGGAGAACCTTGGCTGCCGCCTTTTCAATATTTCTGATCAACATGCAGAACCCTGGGTGGTCTCTGGGTATGTTTATGCACTCCCTTTTCTCCCCAGTTTTAGTAGATTCTTTAGGAAATTGTGGTTCCTCCTCAATAGAATATAGATTTGAAAGCTTTGGTTTAAGGGATAATCAAGACTTGGATTCAAATCATGGTCTGCCTGTGACTTTGGATACATCATTTACTTCTCTGAGTCTGTTTTCTCATTTGGAAAATGAGGATAATACCCCTGCTTTATGGGGTAGGTGTTTACTGAGATAGTGAATGTATCATGCTCAGCACTGCACCTGAACACGGGCAGCCATCAGTGAGCAGGCCAGGAACTGTGCTGCTGTTATTAACCTGGCTTTACAAATTCTCTGAATGTCTCTGACCTGATAACATACCCAGATTGTCAGGTTCTTTTTTTTTTAAATTTTATTATTATTTGGCTGTGTCGGGTCTTAGTTGCAGCTCATGGGCTCTTCGTTGCAGTGTGTGAGCTTCTCTAGTTGCAGCCTGTGGGCTCAGTAGTTGCGGTGCACGGGCTCTAGAGCATGCAGGCTTAGTTGTCCCGTGGTATGTGGGATCTTAGTTCCCCAACCAGGGATTGAACCCACGTCCCCTGCGTTGGAAGGCTGATTCTTAACCACTGGACCACCAGGGAAGTCCCCATCAGGTTCTTTTTTGTAATTTTTCCCTTCCGTATCAAGATTTCTCCCTTAAAAATAAATATTCAGTAGATTCTTGTTGTTCTGTTTTTTCACTAATATCTTAGGCTAAAGTTGTAAGGGGTTTGTAGTAAGGATCACGTAGAGGGCCTTTTCTCTGATTTTCCTTTTTGAAGAAGTTTCTTTATGGTCTTATCTCAGATAACTTTTGGTTGTTTTTTCCTCCAGGTGTCATAGCTTCTATAGCAAACGCTACTCCCGAGCCCTCTATTTAGGAGCCAAGGCCATTCAGCTGAACAGTAATAGTGTTCAAGCTTTGCTACTTAAGGGAGCAGCACTCAGAAACATGGGCAGAGTCCAAGAAGCAATAATCCACTTTCGGGAAGCTATACGTCTTGCACCTTGTCGCTTAGATTGTTATGAAGGTAAGATAAAAAATATAGATGAATGGTGTGGATCTGTAGATGTGGCGACAGCACTCAGATGGAAGGTTTTGTTGGGCCAGCAGTTTCCGAAGTTTGTTGTACATTGGAGTCCTCTGGGGGAACTTTGAAAAATCCTGATGCTAGGTCACTCCAGTACTGTTTAAGTCAGAATATTTGCTGTTGGGATATAGGCATCAGTACTCTTTTAAGATCACAGGTAATGCCATTGTGCAGACATATTTGGGAACCACTGCATTAGGCATTATAAATTCATTTATGGCCGGACTTTTCACTCCATACTTTAAATCCAGTTTTTTCATTTTTTGTTTCTGATTTTTGGTTAGGGTATAGTTGGGTTGGTTTTTTTTGTCATGTTTTGTTTCTCAAACGTGGCCCACTCATTAACGTGAGTTTCTCTGTGCTGGCACTGTGCTGGATTGCTTGGTACGTCTTTATTGGGTTTTTTTTTCTTCTTTTTTAAAATATTTATTTATGTATTTGGCTGTGCCAGGTCTTAGTTGCCGGGTGTGGGATCTTTATTTAGTTGCAGCATATGTGGGATCTGGTTCCCTGACCAGGGATCGAACCCGGGCCTGCATTGGGAGCGCAGAGTCTTAACCACTGGACCACCAGGGAAGTCCCTGTCTTTATTCTTCTTTACAATTGTCTTACCTTGGGCCAGAAATATTACTCATAGGGTAACTCAGTATCCATATGACAGTGTTGGTTGTGGGAACTGGTCAGTTCATTGTGACCTCTGGAGTAGGCATGATCAGGGTCAAACTTTGTTATGTACTATTTTAAGTTCGTGTGAACTGCCCCTAGGAGTTCAAAGCTATGCCAGCTTCAGCAGCATTTGGTGACTCAGTCGGAGACGTTAAAATAGATCTTACAAGATGCAGTTCCTCCAAAGCATATTTTTATAAGAATTTAAAAATAAACCCAGGAGTCTAGGAGTGATTTGCTCTTAACAGGAAGATGAGTTCAAATTTGAGAAATAAAATTTGGAAGTTGGTGTAAAGAACAAATCTGCTTAGATAGCCAGAGAACTATGCCTGTTGTGGATTTGTTCTTAAGAAACTGCAACAAACCAAGCTTTTGGTTTCAGATTAAATTCTTGATCCTGAAACTGTAGCTTCCCTAGCCTCCCAGCTGCTTTTATCACGCTAACTCCTGTCTGCTGTGTGCCTGTTTCACAAGAGCCTAGGAATGCAGCTAACTGCATTACCACAGTGAGTGGTTGGACACAGGATAGTTAGAGTTGTTCCCCAGTTGGCCAGTGAGGCTTTATGGGATGCCTTCACTCAAGCCACAATTTGGAAATTTGGATCAGGGTGACTTGGTTATGCCTTCTGGTGGTTCTTGCAGCCGCCAACCAAGCTTTCTTTACTGGTGGGGGCCCTGGATCAGTGAAGTGCATTCTTCACATTTCCCTCTGAATTTCCAGTGGGGCTTTAGCAGGAAAGTAAAACTATTCAGTAGGTAGTTACAACCAACCACCATATTCTGAATCCACCACGTTACCCTTAAGAGTTAGGTAATTTCTGGTTAAGTAACCATAGTGTGTGGTAGAATGTGCACATATATTATAAATGCCACTAGGGTGGAGGAGTATACAGAGAAAATCTGCCAGGGAGTGTGTGGGTTTGGGGTTTAAGCTGTTTTTCTGTTTTGATGAGTGCTTTGGACTAAAAAGTACCTCCTCTGTTCTCTTTGATTTCTTGGCATGAACAGTTGAGAGTTGACTGTACTTGAAATGTCCCCGTGGAGCATCTTGCTGTGGGTATGGAAAGAGGCAGGAGCTGCCGATCTCAGTGTATTTGATCCATCTGATTAAGCCCTTTCCATCCAGTTTAGGGAAACCCTCAGCAAATGCTTCTTGAGATAACGTTTATGTTTCAAATGAGAAGGTCTTCCTTTCTCCTGAGGTTGCTCCCTAGGTCCTTTAGTTTTTAGAGCTGGACATTCGCTGTGGACTGTAGGAGCCCTCCCCCTTAAATGTAGGACTAAAGGTGACTGAGCACAGCTGGAAATTAACAGTTTGTTAAGAGGCAGCAAAACCTTGGGTTTTGTTGGAAACCTCCTCTTTCACAGTATGTTAATGTCACATTAGTTAGTGTCACATTCGTTCCTCTGACTTGCAGCTGGGCTGCCTACATGCTTTGGTTTACTTGTGCATGTTTGTTTCCTTCACTAACTGAAGGTGCCTTTGCACTACAGGCTTTTTCCACGTCCGTCAAGTGCTCTGGGGAAGAGCACCTCTTAGCTGTTCCATCAACATACCCTTCAGTCTGATCTCACCATCAGACTTTTCCCTTGGCCTGCCCTTTGTTTTAAACTTTGAAGGTTTGTAATTTGGAAGGCTGTCAGATGGAAGCATGGCTTGGAATGGTAATGTGGTTGAACTTTGTGTTATATTTTTTCAGGTCTCATCGAATGTTACTTAGCCTCCAACAGTATTCGTGAAGCAATGGTAATGGCTAACAATGTTTACAAAACTCTAGGAGCAAATGCACAGACCCTTACCCTTTTAGCCACCGTTTGTCTTGAAGACCCAGTGACACAGGAGAAAGCCAAAACTCTATTAGATAAAGCCCTGACTCAAAGGCCGGACTACATTAAGGCTGTGGTGAAAAAAGCGGAACTGCTTAGTAAGTGTATCTTGTTTACTTCCCTGTTCGTAGTTAATTGTGTAAAACCTGATCTCAGTTGGATTCCCTAGTCCCAGTTGGTTACAGATGACCAAACGGGTGTGTGCTTTTTTTTTTTTTTTTTTGTGGTATGCGGGCCTCTCACTGTTGTGGCCTCTCCCGTTGCGGAGCACAGGCTCTGGACGCGCAGCCTCGGCGGCCATGGCTCACGGGCCCAGCCGCTCCGCGGCATGTGGGATCCTCCCGGACCGGGGCACGAACCCATGTCCCCCGCATCGTCAGGCGGACCCTCAACGACTGCGCCACCAGGGAAGCCCTGGCTGTGTGCTTTTGCACTAGGTCTGAGCCCATGTGAATTGGTTTATATTTAGCACAACCAAATGTAATTGGCTTAGAATGACTTTTGTGGAGTGGCTCAAACCAGGTGTACTTGGTTAGTACCTATTCAGCTCACTTTGTCCTGAACTAATTTGGGCCGAATATACCTGGTTTTAACCAATTTGAACTGTTTTGACCCATCTTATGACTTCCCTTTTAGACTTGGTTTTTTAAGTCCTGATTTATGATGAACTGAGTTTAGGGTAGTTTAGCAAATAAAATCCATTTTGGCTTTTTATATGAACTTTGGTCGTGAGTAAGTTTTTAAAAATCAGAACTCAAACTGCAGAGTTCCTAATGGAATAAGAATTCAAACGACCTTGTTCTCACTTCCTGCCACACCACTGTTCTCTTGACATCTATAAATAGATGTTGGATTGTGATCATTGTTGTGGTTTTGTGTATATGACTTGCGATGGGAATATATTTCGAAATGTTGTGTAAGTAGGAAAATGAGAGTCTTTTTCTTTTCAGGCAGAGAACAGAAATATGAAGATGGAATTGCTTTGCTGCGGAACGCACTAGCTAATCAGAGTGACTGTGTCCTGCATCGGATCCTAGGAGATTTCCTTGTAGCTGTCAATGAGTATCAGGAAGCAATGGACCAGTATAGTATAGCACTAAGGTAGGCACTTAGCCTCCCATGGGGGGAAGGTCATTGAGGGGTAGAGGAAGCAGGGAACAATGTAACAGGAGTTCTGGAAACACACACACTTTGTGCCCATGGTTGAAAACAGTAATAATAGTAATGGTAGAGTTGTTTGTAAATTTATGACTTCTAAAGTCTTTTCCTTAACTGATATTAACATTAAAGAACTGTTTCACTCATAACCAGCCACACCACTATAACATCTGTTTTCATTTGTGTAGATCATCTTCCTGGCCTTGCCAACACATATACGTATTTTTATAGGGTTATACGTAGTATATATTTTATATTCTGCTTTTTCAATCAACGTATTGTAAGTACTTTCCCATGTTTCTACCTACTGTAGTAGTTAAGAACTTAAGCTCTGAAGAATACTACCTTTACCACCTGTTATCTTGGGCAAGTTACTAACAGATTTCCTTGTCTATATCTACCTTATTAGGTATTAAATGATTAAACGAGGATTAAATGATTATTCCGTGTAAAGCTCTTAGCACTGTGCCTGGTATATAGTAAATACTAAATAAATAGTGGTATTCTTACTGCTTAATACAGAAGTGATTTCTTTGAGGGTCGTCTGTGTGTCTATAAAGTTATGGTGGAGGCCTGTCTTTAATCGAGTCTGATCACATCTATTTACTTGTTCAGCAGTTAAGCACCACTCATGTGCCTGGCATCTCAGTAAACACTGGGGATGCTGTGATTCCGGGAGCTCTCAGTCTCAGACGTGCAGACTGATAGATACCATGTGCTAAGTGCTTTCAAAGCAGTCTCTAGAAGGCAGGGTGGGAGTGCAGAGGGTGGGGAGCGCTGCGTGTGGGTGAGAGCTGTATGGAAGGTTTCAGAGAATAGGAGATGTTACAGTCAATCTACAGTTATATAAGTAGGAACAGGATTCCAACATGGGTTTCATTTGCTTTTTGGAAACCCAGAAGCAAATGTGAAAATAAAATATAGAAGCGGAATTTGCTAGAGATTGGACACCGGCTGGCCTCAGTGATGGTCACAAAGGCAAGAGGAGAGATTGCTTAGGAACCAAGTAAATAAATGTTCTGGATCCTCTGAATTTTGAGGGTTTTGGCATGCACAATACTCTTAGCTGCTACAGTCAAATGCTGCCCAGGTTGGGTAGCTTTGGGTCCTGGGGTCTAACCTAGGAGTTGACAAATCTGTTCCATGGTAAGCATGATGATTTTGGTTGACTACTGAAATGCTGATATGTTTAATTATATCATAAGAATATGGAACAGTTTTACTCACAGAAAAATAAGTATTTTTTGTAAACTTGTAACTTAAAAACCTAATACTGTTAAATTATATTTGAATTTTTCTGTTAATGGTTGTTTGCTACTTTTTCATTTGTGTTATCTAGTATCTTCCTCTAGCAGAATGCTAGGGGTATTAAGTGTGAAAAGGTTTAAGAAATAAATGGAGAAAACTCAAATTGAGAATTCTAAAACTTAGGACAAGATGCCTTTTTTCACTTCTAGTGGTGGACTCCCTCGATCTTCCCTATGGAACTGGAGTTGTTTGGAGAGGCCAGGCATTAGCAGTTTCTCTGTGACTGGGTGGTCATTTCACTGCTGTGCCAGGGAGAGATGACGCATCAGCCAGCAAGAAGCAAGGCAGAGATTCAGGCCTCTCCTTTGTTTTGTTGTCCCCTAGTTTGGACCCCAATGACCAGAAGTCTCTAGAGGGGATGCAGAAGATGGAGAAGGAGGAGAGTCCCACGGATGCCACTCAGGAGGAGGATGTGGACGACATGGAAGGGAGTGGGGAAGAAGGGGACCTGGAGGGCAGCGACAGTGAGGCGGCCCAGTGGGCTGACCAGGAGCAGTGGTTCGGCATGCAGTGAGGCAGGCACAGCTCCGTGGCCACACTGGCCTGCCCCGCTCTGAGCACTTCCATGGACTGAAGGAACCTGTAGGAGCCCGCTCTCTGGGAGGACAATGATTCAGCATGTGATTGCAGCAGGGGTCTCTGCCCCTTGCTCCGTATTTCTAGTAGTGACTTCATTTTTAAAAACTGAGCCTGACCAACCTTCCATATATCTCCATCCTCCTCTGCTCCAGTCAGGGAGGACCAAGTGAGCACTCAGAGGCCCGTGGACATGTCGGGGCTTCTGGGACAGAGTGCTTTTTATAGAACTAACTTCTAAATCTGAAAGCTCGAGGAATAGAAAGTCTTTTGTCTGTGATGTTGTGGATGGGTTTAAAGGAGCGACCTGTTCCCCAGAGCAAGAGTGTCATCTCCCAGCAGCAGCATGGACTGGCCCTTTCAGAGAGGGTTTCCTGTCCCAGAAATCATTATCCTGGGTTGTCCAAACTTCCCTAGTAACCTTGCTTCTTTCTGCAATGTTAGTAATGCCTTAAGCTGACAGTTGCTGTTTTGCAGAACAGTTTTCCTATTTGCTAATCTGGTAACTTGCCTATGAGCCTGGGCCGAATCTGAGAAACAAGTGTGACCTAGAGCATGAACAGAGGCACAGTTGGGGTAATTAATAAAACTGTTTTTTGTACAGTAATGATGTTGGGTTGGTCAGAATGGAAGCCCTTTATAGATTCTTTTTTTTGGTCTCTTATTTACAGTGCATTGATTCAGCTCTAGAATTATTTGCCATAAATAGACTCTCTTTTTCCCAGGGAAAGGATTGGGAGGAAAGGGAGCTGGGAGGATTGGGAACCTCAGGTAATACTGAGCTGGTTCATCCATTCGCATTTTTGATTGGTAAATTCCTGGGGAGAGTCTTTGGCCAGATTTTAGACTGAGTCTGCCTATCTCTGTCAGGGGCGCTGAGGTCGGTGTCTGGTTTCAGCATTCTATTGTGGGGTCAGCAGGGGGCTCATTCCCTGGGCTCGGGTGCTGGGAGACTACCCACCCTCTCCCCCTTGTTTAATATGTGATGTTTTTGGAGGTGAAGGTAGTGGGGGGTGTCACAGCTAACCCCAAATTCTCATCAAAATAAAATTAGCCAAAGGTGGTACAAAATGGGAATTTGACATAAATGGAAAGTTCTGTCTTAATGTGTAAAAACATAGAGTGTACAATAGTTTAGGAGCTTAGAACATCTGATAACTGCAATTTAAAGTGGGCAAAAGGTTACTGTTAAAGTATCTTTCAGTATGAGAACCAAAGCTTGGGCAGCATCATTTGAAGGAGCAGTTTTTAAAGAGCCCAGCAGGCAGTTGGAGTCATGCCAGGTGAATGTGTGGCCCAGAGAAGACACTGCTCATTTGTGCTCGCTGCAGGATGCAGGCTCGTGTCCTTCCTCAGCTCGCCTCTGAGCATCCATGATCAGTTAGTGCTTTGGGTGAAAAGGTGAAATCTCTCCTCTGGGGAGGAAGCCCAGCCACACCCTCCTGACCTTGTTTCTGCATGTCAGGCTCATCACCATGAGCCCTGAGATTCTCTCAGGATCAGTCTGTGCCTTGGAACCCACACCTGTGCACCGCCTTCCATCAGCAGCCTCACGTTCCTCCCCTTTCATCTCTGCTGGGAGCCCCTGGATCAGTCTGGCCTGTCCATCCCAGCAACACCCTGCACTGGATTCCTCAGGCCCTCACACCTGCAGCTCCAGTATTTCCATCTTGGCAGTGCTGGGGTGACAACTGGGTTGAAGTGACAACTGAAACTATTTTTAGAGCACCTGACATAGGATTGAAAACACTCTCAGTTTACGTCAAAGAATCAGAGGAGTTTGAGTTGGAGGGTGCTGAAGCGCTTCCCTGCCACTCACTTGCTCTCATAAACAGAAAACCTCATGAGAGTGAGGAGCCCCAGGAAGCAGGGGCACAATCAGGCTGACCAGCTCTGTCGCTGTCCCACTGATCCACTTGCAAGAGACCAAGCAACCTTATAAGGGATGCCCTTCCACATGCCTGCAGTCACCACAGGTACCTTTTGCTGTCTGGATTTTCGCACAGCCAATGTGGAGATGTTTTAATTGATGCTTGTCATTCCTCCTGGCTCCTTCCAGATTGTTTGAAGCATAGGTTTGGAATCAGACTGGGTTGGGTTCTAAAAGTCTCAGCTCACCTGTTAGTGCTGTGGGTCAGGGGCTAGGTGGTTAGCCTCCACGTTCTGGGCTCCCTCATCCTCCTCTGGACTGAAGACTGAGTGATCCTGTGAGGAGTTCAGCATGGTCCCCATTGGGAACATTATCGCCATCACAAGAGTAATGGAGATCCCAGTTCTTTCCTGGGGAACTGGGGACTGGTGGTATCACTCTGAAGACTTCTTGCTCTTCTCTCCTGGAGGTCCCTCTGCTGAGCAGGGAGGCAGGGTCCTAAGGAAGGTGTTCCAGGCCCTCCACCTTGGCCCTTCACCCTTCACTTCTGAACCCATGCTGTGTGCCAGGGACCTGGCAGATGTGACCCCTACAGAGCTTATGTCAGGAGTGCTCCTTGCCAGCCTTAGTTTGGAGGCCACACTCCTGCCTCTGAATTCTTTCCCAGAGAATGAGGCCAGCTTTTGCCTGAATCTGTAATTCTGAAACTTGATTATGCTTCTCAGTGATACAGATCTCTAGGCTGGACACCAAACTTTAATCAAAGTCTGGGCCCTGGGCCCAAGAGTCTGCATTTTTAATCCCATCCCAATTTACTATTCTGATGCAGGTGTTCCCTGGTCCAAATATTGAGAAACCTGGGAGAAGGGTTTGAGGGCCCCAGAAGTTGCAGGCCTGACCTTAGAGGGCCCCTGGGGGCCTCACTCTGTAGTTGCCTGTGGGTGGGGCAACTCCCATGACCAGGCCTCTTGAGCCCATGCCCAGGCCTGCTTGCTGACCCCGAAGCCATGGGCACTGACTGCTGCATTCTCTCTGCTGACAATAGGCAGTGAGGCCTGACTCAAGAACCTCACTTCAGCGTCCAGGGACAGCAGCCATGACCAGGCCTGCCAGGAATCCCTGGCACTGGGAGGGCCTGTTGAGGTAAGTACCTTACTAAGGTTTTCCACTTCCCCCAGGAGCTTCCCTGCCCTGGGGCAGTGGAAGGGGGTACCAGTCATGGGCCACAGAGGGCAGGCTTTTATTGTCTAGACGCTCTGACCTGCCCTGGCTATACCTGGGCCTCCACCATTTGGGGCCAGGGTGTGTGCAAGATGTCAGTTGTTGCCATCACAGAACATGTTACTTATTTCACAAACTACATGGTACCAGCAACACCAGGAAAAGCCGGAAGATCACGTAAGTCTCCTTAGCAGCCGTTAGAAGAAAACAGTTTAAAAATAACCAAGTACCCTCATGCATTGCTGGTGGGAAGATAAAATAATATAGCTGCTGTGGAAAACAGTCTGGCAGTTCTTCAAAAATTTAAACATTTGCCATATGAACCAGCAACTCCACTTCTGGGTATATACCCAAAAGAATTGAAGCAGGGTCTCAGATGCTTGCACACCTGTGTTCATAGCAACACTATTCACAATGGAAATAACCCAAATGTCCATTGTTGGATGAATGGACAAACAAAATATAGTATATCCATACAAAGGAATATTATTCAACCTTAAAAAGGAAGGAAATCCTGCCACATGTTAACAATATGGATAAACCTTAAGGACATTTCGCTAAGTGAAATAAGCCAGTCACTAAAGGACAGTAGAATGATTCTGCTTATGAGACCCCTAGAGGAGTCCGATTCAGAGAGACAAAGTAGAATGGTGGTTACCAGGGCCTGGAAGGAGGGGGAATGGGGAGTTTAATGAGTACAAGTTTGGAATGTTGAAAAAACTGGAGATGGATGGTGGTGATGGTTGCATAACAAACTACTTAAAAATGGTTAAGATGGTTAAAAATGGTTAAGCTGGTTAAAAAATATATATCAAAAAAAATTAAATGGCCTGTAATTCTGCCATTCAGATAACCCTGTCAGCCCATGTGTTTGTAATATATAGGTGTTATATAAACGTACACATGGTTAAAATTAAGAGAGAAAGGTGTAAAATTAAAAATATATCTGCTTCCCAATCTCTACTGAATCCTAGTGTCTCCACAAAATAAATTTTCTGGACTACATTTAGAAAAATAGTCTTGAGCTTTTACCTAATGATAATGGTATGAAAGTTACACTAAATTGGTCATGCTGTACACACAGAAATTCCTTCCAGCGGTATCACTGCTCTTCCTTGCCTTAACAGTTCCACAGAATCCCATTCTGTGGATGGAACCATTTCTATAACCCTTCTGCTGTTGGTAGACCCCCGTTTCCAGCTTTGTATGTAATTATTACAGTGTGAACTACCATGAATATGTTTTGGCATAGTACTCCAAAGATAGGTCAAGTTCCTTGTAGTGAAATTTCTGATCTCAGAGTATGTGCATTTAAAGGCTTTGATGGATGCTGTCAGATTGCTCTCCAACAATAGATGGGAGTGCTTGTTTCCTGAACCTTCAGGAAACACTGGTGTCATCAAGCGTTTTTGTTTTTTACCGGTCGTCAGTGTGATGAAAGCTCTATCATTTTGATTTGCTATTTCTTGAGCACTCGTCTGGCCTGAGCTATAAGGTAAGCCCTGTGCCTGTGTTATCACATTTTAGCCTCACACTCCTGAGGCATCACTGAAATTAGCCGCATTTCACAGATGAGCTAATAGTCTTCAGCTGTCCCAGATTTCTCATCCTAGAGTTTGTGTGTGTTCTTAACTGTGATCTCTGCACAATTTTATAGTCTGTTAAGGAAAAAATGGGCTCTAAGCACCCCTTGCTGTCCATCTTAATCCTCAGTCTCGCTGGATTTAAGGGCTGCCAAACCGTCTGGCAAGGGCAGCATCAGAGCCGGCCACTTAAATCTTCCAGTGTCTGTCTCTTTATAAACAACCCTGTGGTGACCTCCGTTGTGCTCACAGCTTTTTCCTTCTTTGGGTAAATTCCCAGGAGGGGAATTTCAGAGTGAAAGGATATAGTGATCTGTTTTGGAACTTTCAAGGGGGCTGACTAGCTGGTCCTGTTTCTGTGAAGCGAATCTGTAAGCTCAGGCCAGCCCTGTGGCCTCCCTGTTTCTGGTTGGTGTGCCCCAGCTGCCCCAGTCTACCTAGGGAGTCCATCCATTGGCTTCAGGTTAGGGGTGAACCAGGAGATTCCCAGTCTCTGGAACTCCCATCTCACTTTCTCTTGCTGGAGTGGGAGCTTATGGTGGACTCTGGTGAGGTCTGCGGAGGCCTCTACCTTTGCTTTCTCAGGCCTTTGGGATTTGGGGACCTCTTCCCTCATGGGACAGCCCTTGCTGGCTGTGTGTGTGTGTGTGTGTGTGTGTGTGTGTGTCAGTGGTGATTGCGGGCTACTTGTGTCCTCTCTGAGCCTCCATCCTTCTTTCAGTCCCTCCTTGGAGGAATTCCACCCTCCCCACTACGAGGGCTGAGCCTCTCAAAGGGAGGGCCTGTCCCTACCACCAGGTAGAAGGCTCAGGTCAATGGCCTGTCACTGGCTACTTAACCTCTCTGTGCCTCCATCTTCTTTTGGAAGAGAACTTAGGGAGTCGGGACCCCTCTCTGGGTCGTCCAGTGTGTGGGGCTTTGTGGCAGGGCTGTCAGCATTGGAGCCTTTGGGTGGGTCGTGTGGGAGGGGAGTGGCCTCCCAAGGCTAAACCTTGGTCCTTTTGGGGTCAGCATCCTTGTGGACATGAGCCCTGCCCTCTGGCCCCCTTTGGTGCTGGATGAACAGATTTGCCCTGAGCCCCTCTCAGTGCCAGGTTTAGTCCTACATGGGTCTGTGGCCCAGAGAAATTATTTTTAATTTTTGGATCATTTTCCACTTATGACTTCAGTCCACTCTACCCACCGGCCCATCTCCCTTGTCAGGCCCCTGGGGCAGTGGGGATTTTGTCCAGGAATTGAGAGGGAATGGTAGCAAGCAGGAATCTTTTCTGAGAGAGGCCTCTGCCCTCCCGCCTGGGTGGTGCCCAGACTGAAGCCCCATCCTTGATGGGCTGAAACAAGCTGATCTCCAAAGCCCCACAGGCCCCTACGGCTCCCCAGTCCCATGCTGCTGCTTTGCTGAGCTTGATGGTGTTTGACGGGAAGGGACAGAGATGACCCCTATGCACAGTCCCCATCTGGAGCTACTCTAACCAGCCGTGTTGACCAGAAAGACAGCTTCTGTCAGCTTAGGGGAGGCCAGAGGGAGCCACCTCAGAGGACAAGGCCATGTGAAGACCCCTAACCAAATATAGGAGAACCGCCTCCCCTGAAGAATAATTGTGCCAGGGCACTAGGGCCGGAGCCTGCCTAGGGGACAGATAAGTTTTTCCTTTCTTTTTAAATAAAAATGTAAAATTTGTAAAATATAGCATATATATAGAAGTATATGAAAATATGTAGAAACACACATGTACACTTTATCCAGGACAAGAAATAGAACATTTTCACAATCCCAGAAGACCCGTTGTGCTCAAAACTGATAACATCCCATTCCCTCCCTCCTTCTGCCTGCCTTTCCCCACTACCCCAGCCAGAGGTAACCACTATTTTGAATCTTGTTTTTATATACTTCCTTTACTTTCTGACCCTGGAAGTTCAAGTGAACCTTCAACAGATAGCTCATTTTTCTTACCTGTAATATTGTTTTTCCATTTTATTTTCACTTTTACCATGTTTTTATCCTAAATAATACATTTATTTGCTGTTCTTGAACTTAATGTAAATAGAATCATGTTGTCTATATTTTTCCATGATACCCTTACTTAACATTATTTTAAATATTGATTCATATTAATACTCCTATAGCTTCATTTTTAATTGATAGACATTATTTTTAGAACAGTTTTAGATTTAGAGAAAAATCGAGTAGATAGTACAGAGAATACCCATATACCTTGCACACAGTTTTCCCTGCTAACATCTTACATTAGTATGGCATGTTTATTACAATGAATGAAGACTGATACATTATTATTAACAAAAGTCCATAGTTTATTCAAGTTTCCTTTAGTATTTACCTTATGTCCTTTTTTGGTTCCAGGGTTCCATCCAGGGTAGCACATTACATTTAGACATCATCATGTCTCCTTAGGTTCCTCTTGGCTGTGAAAGTTTTTCAGAGTATCCTTTTTTTTTTTTGATAACTTTCCTTGAAAATTTGGTGAGGAGTGGTCAGGCATTTGTAGGATGCTACGTTCATTTTTCATTGCTATATAATATTCCACTGGGTGTATCCAACACCCCCATCTTATTAATTCTGCCAATGACAGACATTTTAGTTTCTAGTTTTTTTCAAACAGTGCTGCTATGTATGTTTTCATATGTGACTTCTGTGCATAAGCACAGGCTTGTGTAGGGTTACACTCAGAGGTGGAACTGATGGGTGTAAGGTATGCACGTGTTCAGTTTTACCAGATATTGTCAAACTGTTTTCCAAAGAAGTTGTACAAATTTACATGCACACCCACACCTGCAGTCCTTTGTCCTATTTCCTCACTGGCATTTGGTATTGTCAAACCTTAATTTTCTCCTGGATGTGGGATGACATAGTGATTTTAATTTACAAGTTTCTGTTTTTGTAACAAGATTGAACATCATTTCATATATCTAGGAATTACTTGTGCTTCCTCTTCTGTGAAAAAAATTTTTGCCCATTTTTCTATTGAGTTATTTATTTTTCTTGTTAATTCACAGAAGTTCTTTATATATTCTGGATGTAATTCAGAATACGAGTTGCAGATACCTTCTTCCAGTTTGTGACTTGCCTTTTCATTCTCTTTTTTAACATTCACCTTTTTGTTTTTTCATCTTTGGAAGTCAGAGCTATGCTATCTCCAGCCTTCTTTATTTATTTTTTGGAAATATTTATTTATTTTTGGCTGTGTTGGGTCTTAGTTGAGGCACACGGGATCTTTTGTTGTGGCGTGCGGGCTTCTGTCTAGTTGCAGCGTGCATGCTCTCTTGTGGTGCGTGGTGCGTAGGCTCTGTAGTTGTGGTATGTGGGCTTAGTTGCCCTGCAGCATGTGGGATCTTAGTTCCCTGACCAGGGATCAAACCTGCATCCCCTGCATTGGAAGGCGGATTCTTAACCACTGGACCACCAGGGAAGTCCCCTTCACTCTCTTTAATAGTATCTTTTTTTTTTTTTTAAGACTTATTTATTTTTTGGCTGCGTTGGGTCTTCATTGCTGTGCACGGGCTTTCTCTAGTTGTGGCGAGTGGGGGCTACTCTTCGTTGCAGTGTGAGGCCTTCTCATTGCAGTGGCTTCTCTTGTTGCGGATCACAGGCTGTAGGCGCGCAGACTTCAGTAGTTGTGGCACATAGGCTTCAGTAGTTGTGGTTTGCAGGCTCTAGAGCACAGGCTCAGTAGTTGTGGCACACGGGCTTAGTTGCTCCGCGGCATGTAGGATCTTCCCAGACCAGGGCTCAAACCTGTGTTTGAGCAGGCAGATTCTTAACCACTGTGCCACCAGGGAAGCCCCAATAGTATCTTTTGATTAACAGAGGGTCTTAATTTTAATGTACTTGAATTTACCAATCTTTTTCTTTATGGTTGTATTTCCTTCATTCCTTCCCTCCTCCCTCCCTCCTTCTTTCCTTCCTTCCTTCCTTTCCTGTTGTTTTTTGGCCACACCGTGTAGCTTGTGGGATCTCAGTTCCCCAACCAGGGATTGAACCTGGGCCACGGCAGTGAAAGCCCAGAATCCTAACCACTGGGCCACCAGGGAATTCCCTATGGTTGTATTTTTTAATTCTTATGAAATCTTTCCTCATCTCAGAGTCAAAAATTTATTCTCTTATATGTACGGTGCGAGGTAGGGATCCAATTTTATTGATTTTTAAAAATTTAGGTTTAAACATGCATAACCACCAGGTATTAAAAAATTACCTGCTTTTTCCACTGATTAATGCCAACTGGGTTACAAATCAGGTGTTCGAAATGAGCTACTCTGTTTCTAAGCTCTCTTTTCCATACCGTTGGTCAGTTTTTCTATCCCAGCACCTATACCTCATTGTCTTAATTTTACTGTAGCTTTATAAAATTTATTGATATTTGGAAGGGCAGGACCCCTTGATCTTATTCTTAGACGTGTTCTGGCTATTCTTAGCTCTTTGCACTTCCATTAAATTGTTAGTATCAGATGGTCTAATATATTTTCTAAAGTTAGATTCACAATTTTCAAAAGGGCATAAGGTGAAACTTCCCCGTCTTCTTTCTTCTCCTAATTCCCTCCTCAGAAGCAATCGTAATTACTAGTTTTGTGTGTAGTTTTTCAGAAATAATTTGAAATTGCATGTTTGTATATATACTATACCACCCCCCGTTTTGTACCTGCACTGTTCATCGGCAGAGTTTATTTAAAAAGTAAACTTTTCGTATTCAGTGAAATCTTTCTTAATAGGTCATGATGTATAAATATCAAAGACATAAAAATGTTAAACTTTGTACACTTTTAGTCCTGAATTAAAACCATTTTGATTTTAAGTAAGTTTAACTTACAAAATGTATTTTATAATTTCTACAAATTTTGACGAAAAAGCAGCCAATTTCAGCTCCTCCAGCACTTCCTAGCTGACTGCTGGACGTGTTTGTATCTCTTCCTGCTGCTGGAATCAAGTAGAAGCACGGATTGCTTTTCAAAATAGAAATATCTGGGTCATGCAGAAATCACTCTCTCAAAAACAGCAACAGGAATAACATATTTAGTATGTTCTTATAATGTTACTATTGATTATATTTGGGGTTGGTTCTATCGTCTTCTATTATCCTTTCTATCCTTCTTATTTTTTTAATCTTTTTAGATTTCTTTCATTTTTGTCCTTCTGTTGATTTGTTAGTCTTGCCTCTATTTCTGTCATTTAGTGTTTACCCTAGGAAGTAGCAACATACTTACCAGTGTATCTATGTCTGGAGCTAGCCAGTGACTTTACCATGCTCCTGGGTGACAGAGGCCTGCATATCACTTAGATTGCTTACCCCTGCCCCCCATCTAGAGTTTCCCTTAGTGTGAGTCTGCTGGTGAAGAATTCTGTTTTTGTTTGTCTGAAAATATTTGACTTTGATTCTTTAATTACTGTATATTTTCTCCAGGTTTAGAATTCTAGGTTGCCAGTAATTTCAGCACATGAAGCTGTCATCTCACTGTTTTCTGGCCTCCACTAACTGTTGTGAAGTCAGCAGTAGGCTGTCACTCTTTAAAGGTAGTGCCTTTTTTTTTTTTTTTTTTGCCCTCTGTTGCTTTTAAGATTTTCTCTGTCTTGGCTTCTCTGCAGGTCACTATACTATTTCTAGGGCCGGATTTCTTGTTATTTACACTTTTTGTGATTTGTTGGGATTCTTGCATCTGTATTGTCATTTCTAGAAAATTCTCAGCCATTACCTCTTCAAATAATACTTCTCTCATACTCTCGTCTTCTGAAACTATGATAAAATGTATATTTGACTTTGTCACCTTTCTCAGTCTATCTTCCAGGTATTTTTACCTTTCTTCTGTATTTTCTAGCTTTTTTTTCCTTTCTCTGCTGCATTCTGCTGTATTTTCTTTTCATCTGTCTTCCACTTCATTTGTTATTTTGCAGTGTCCACTTTGATACCACGTCCATCCATCCATTAAGTTTTTAGTTTTGGTTCTTATACTTTTCATTTCTAGGGTTCCATTTAACTTCCCTCTCTGCTATGTTCCCTTTTTTTTTTTGGCTGCACTGCAGCATGTGGGATCTTAGTTCCCAGACCAGGGATCGAACCTGTGCCCCCTGCAGTGGAAGCATGGAGTCTTAACCACTGGACCGCCAGGAAAGTCCCTATGTTAACTTCTTTTTTCTTTAAAGATTTTTTTTTGATATGGACCATTTTTTAAAGTCTTTATTGAATTTGTTAACAATGTTGCTTCTGTTTTATGTTTTGTTTTTTGGCCGTGAGGCATGTGGGATCTTAGCTCCCCAACCAGGGATCAAACCTGCACCCCCTGCATTGGAAGGTGAAGTCTCAACCACTGGACTGCCAGGGAAGTCCCCCTATGTTCACTTTTAATAATTGCTGTGTCCTGCAGATTTTCATCTATTTTTCTTTAAGCAAAGTAAGCATGAATGTGTTCTTTTTATTTATTTATTTTTAAAAAAGATTTTATT
The DNA here is from genome assembly GCF_964374135.1 of Grampus griseus. Classification (NCBI taxonomy): domain Eukaryota; kingdom Metazoa; phylum Chordata; class Mammalia; order Artiodactyla; family Delphinidae; genus Grampus; species Grampus griseus. The sequence continues at coordinate 8,406,648 of NC_139006.1, read as the reverse complement.
TATTTTTGGCTGTGTTGGGTCTTAGCTGAGGCACGCAGGATCTTTCGTTGCAGTGCACGAGCTTCTAATTGTGATGTGCAGGTTTTCTCTTCTCTAGTTGTGGTGCACAGGCTTAAGGGCATGTGGGCTCTGTAGTTGTGGTGCTCGGATTCCAGAGCCCATGGGCTCTGTAGTTTGCAGCATGCAGGCTCTCTAGTTGAAGTGCGGAAGCTTAGTAGTTGTGGCGTGCAGGCTTAGTTGCCCCGCGGCATGTGGGACCTTAGTTCCCTGACCAGGGATCCAACCTGCGTCCACTGCATTGGAAGGCGGATTCTTTACCACTGGACCACCAAGGAAGTCCCAGTATGAATGTTTTATATCTAATACTTCCCATATGTGAAGTCTGTATGAATCTGTAATGTGTGTTTCTGTAGGCTCTCACTCATGGCACCTTGTTTTATGTACTTGGTTGTCTTCTACTGTGTGCTGCTTTGAAAAATAATTGTGTGGTTCTCCTATGACGTAAAATGAAGGTGCCTTCCCCCCAGACAGGATTTACATTTATTTCTGCTTGGTGCTTAGGAGTACTATCAGTGACTTTAAATTCATGCCTTGAAGTTTCATAGCTTACCACTAGGATAGAGTTTGGGCTGCAGATATTTTCCTGGTTCTGCTCAGCACCAAGGCAATGCTACCTACAGTTCTTTGAGTTTTGGGGAAGGTTTGCTTGTACCCTGAGGTGTTAGCCCTTCAGGGGTCACAGCTTAATGTCCTTTGAGACTTCCCACTTTTGGTGGGCCCTGGATTTGACTTTGCCTTTTTTACTCTGTGAGCCCTCAAAACCCCTGCTTGCTTTCACAGCTTAGTTTATTGGGATAGGTAGATGCCACTAGGAGAGAAGTTGACCTCTCCTAGTGGGTATTCTGATGATCTCTCTTGCTTTCTCTTAGATTTTTGCCTGGAAATTCTGGACCACCTTATAGTTCTTTGATGCTTCTATGAGGATTTTTTAAAAATTTGGTGAGTGGCCGAGATGGTGGAATAAGAAGACCCTGAGCTCATCTCCTTCCATGGGCACACCAGAACTACAACTGTTTATACGCAGCAACTATTGATGAGAATGACATGAAGACTAGCAGAAAAGATCTTCTGCAACTAAAGATAAAATGAAGGAACCATGAGACAAGTAGGAAGGGTGGAGACGCAGTATAGTCAAGACCTATACCCCCAGGTAGGCGAACCACAAATGGAGGATAATTACAATTAGAGAGGTTCTCCCCAAGGAGTAAAGGGGTCTGAGCCCCACATTGGGCTCCCTAGCCCAGGGACATCACACTAGGAAAATGAGTCCCCAAAACATTTGGCTTCAAAGGTCAGTGGGTGCTTTTAAAGGGCACACACAAAATCATGAAAACCAGCTTTACAGTGGAAGAATGGATAAAGGAGATGTGGTATGTATCCATCCATGTTGTTGCAAATGGCAAGATTTCATTCTTTTTTATGGCTCTGAGTCATATATATATATATATATATAGAGAGAGAGAGAGAGAGAGAGAGAGAGAGAGAGAGAGAAAGCTTTTAGACTTATGGAAAAATTAAGCAGATAGTACAGAGGGTTCTTATATACCCCAGACACAGATTCCCCTGTTATTAACATTTTTTAACAATATGGTACATTTTTAATGATACTTATACATTATTATTAACTAAAGTCCATAATTTATTCAGATTTTGTTAGTTTTTTCCTATTTCTATTCCAGGATCCCATTCAGTAGTATTGTATTTAGTCATTATGTGTTCTTAGTCTTCTCTTGGCTGTGAAAGTTTCTCAGACTTTCCTTCTTTTTGATGACCTCAACAGTTTTAAGGACCATTGGTCAGGGATTTTGCAGAATGTCTTTTGGGATTTGTCAGATGTTTTTCCTTTGATTAGACTGAGGTTATGTTTTGAGAGGAAGACCACAGGTAAAATGTCATCTTCACTTCATATCAAAGGTACATGCTCTCAGGATGACATCACTTAGCTGAGGTAGGGTCTGTCAGGTTTCTCTACTCTGAGTCACTTTTCCCCCTGTCTACATTATATGTACTCTTTTTTTGGGGGGGTGGGGGGCTGCATTGGGCCTTTGTTGCTGCACACAGGCTTTCTCTAGTTGTGGTGAGTGGGGGGCTGCTCTCCGTTGCGATGTGCGGGCTTCTCATTGTGGTGGCTTCTCTTGTTGCAGAGCATGGGTTCTAGATGCTTGGGCTTCAGTAGCTGCAACATGTGGGCTCAGTAGTTGTGGCGCACGGGCTTAGTTGCACCGCGGCATGTGGCATCTTCCTGGACCAGGGATCGAACGTGCATCCCCTGCATTTGGCAGGCGGATTTTTAACCACTGCACCACCAGGGACGTCCCCATATGTACTCTTTGGAAGTCACTATGTGATTTAAGCTCAGGCTTAAAGAACTTCACCTCTGTAATGGCAGAGTGCCTATAGAAATTACTTGGATTTCTTCTACAAGGGAGATTTCTGTTTTCTCCCATTTATTTATATCAGTATAAACTCATGGATATTTATTTTATACTTTGGATTATAATTCAATACTACTTTATTTTATTGCTCTAATTGTTCCAGCTTTGGCCATTCAAAGCTTCTTCACTTGGCTCCTGTGTCCCTTTGACATAACTTCATCTCCTTGATCATTGTTTTTGTGTTTGAGCACTTCCTTGCTTTCTGGCACTAGTGTTCTCCAGGCATTTGTACATTTTCTGCCTCAGTCCTAGAATCAGCCATTTCTCTAAGGAGACTTGATTCCTTTAATTGGAGAATGGCATCAGAAACCTAAACTGGGAGCTAAGTGTGCTCATCGCCACTGGAGTGTCTGTCCTTGCTTCTTGGCCCACTCAGTTGACAGTGTAATACATGTATATATACACATAACTAGAAATATTTCTGTATGGAATTTTCTGTATCGATATTAAGCTAAACATAATTTATCCTGGTGTTTCCAACTGTAATTCACTACCACATGGATCATTCTAGCTGTCTTCCCTTGCTTATCTGTAACCTCCTACTCCAACAGTGAGAAAACTGGCTACCACCATCTGCCATCTATATCACAGCATTTTCACTTATTCTCAGCAACCATCATTACTGAAAACTTCCTCTTGTTTTTTAAAAGAAATAGTAGAATATTATTTGGCCTCTACATGTTTGCGTGTTTGCAGGGTATTTTTTGTTTTCTGTTTTTTTTCTTATACTTGATTTCTAGTATCATAGCATTGTGGTCAGAAAAGATGCTTGCTATGATTTCAATTTTCTTAAATTTACCAACCCCGGTTTATGACTCTATCCTGGAGAATGTTCCATATGTACTTGAAAAGAATGTGTATTCTGCTGCTTTTGGATGGGATGTTTTATATATATATTCCATTTGTTCTAATGTGTCATTCAAGGCCAGTGTTTTCTGTCTGGATGATATGTCCATCGATCTAAGTGGTGTGTTAAAGTCCCGTACTAATATTGTGTTACTGTCAGTTTCTCCCTTTATGTCTGTTAATATTTGCTTTATGTATTTAGGTGCTCCTATATTGGGTGAATATATATATACAGCTGTTACGTCTTTGGATTGATCCCTTGATCACTATGTAATGTCCTTTGCCTCCTGTTAAAGTCTTTGTTTCAAAACAAATACTTTGACATAAGTATTGCTACTCCAGCTTTCTTTTCATTTCCCTTTGCATAGAATGCCTTTTTCCATCCTCTCACTTTCAGTATGCCTTTTGATCTGAAATGAGTCTCTTGAAGGCAGCATATATATGGGTCTTCTTTTTGTATCCATTCAGTCACTCTATGTCTTGGAGCATTTAGTCCATTTACATTTAAAGTAATTATTGATAGGTATGTACTTACTGCCATTAAAAAAAATAAATTTATTTATTTATGCAGCCTGATGCAGCCATCAGGTCTTCGTTGTTGTGTGCGGGCTTTCTCTAGTTGCGGTGAGTGGGGGCTACTCTTCATTGTGGCGCGCGGGCTTCTCATTGCGGTGGCTTCTCTTGTTGCAGAGCACAGGCTCTAGGTGCGTGGGCTTCAGTAGTTGTGGCTTGCGGGCTCTAGAGCACAGGCTCAGTAGTTGTGGCGCACTAGCTTAGTTGCTCTGCGGCATGTGGGATCTTCCCAAATCAGGGCTCGAACCTGGGTCCCCTGCATTGGCAGGCGGATTCTTAATCACTGTGCCACCAGGGAAGTCCCACTTATTGCCATTTTGTTAATTGTTTTGGGGGTTGTTTTTGTAGTTACTTTTTCTCCCTTTCTTCTTTTGTTCTCTTCCCTTGTGGGGAATATGCTACTAAACAAGCAGTGGATCACTGAAGAAATCAAAGAAGAAATTTAAAAAATACTTGAAGACAAATAAAAGCAAAAACAGAACGATTCAAAATCTGTGGGATGCAGCAAAAGCAGTTCTAAGAGGGAAATTTATAGTGATCCAAGCCTAGCTCAGGAAACATGCAAAATCTCAAACAACTTAACTTTACATCTAAAAGAACTAGAAAAAGAAGAACAAACAAAACCCGAAGTTAGTAGAAAGAAAGAAATCATAAAGATTAGAGCAGAAATAAAGACTAAGAAAACAATAGGAAGGATCAAAAAAACTAAGAGCTGATTCTTTGAAAAAATAAACAAAATTGATAAACCTTTAGCCAGACTCATCAAGAAAAAGAGAGAGGGTCCAAATCAATAAAATCAGAAATGAAGGGCTTCCCTGGCGGCGCAAGGGTTAAGAATCCACCTACTAATGCAGAGGACTTGGGTTCGAGCCCTGGTCTGGGAAGATCCCACATGCTGTGGAGCAACTAAGCCTGTGCGGCACAACTGCTGAGCCTGTGATCTAAATCCCACAAACCACAACTACTGAGCCCTCGTGCCACAACTACTGAAGCCTGTGCGCCTAGAGCCCGTGCTCCGCAACAAGAGAAGCCACCACAATAAGAAGCACACGCACCGTAACAAAGAGTAGCCCCTGCTCGCCACAACTAGAGAAAGCCTGCCTGCAGCAACGAAGACCCAATGCAGCCAAAAATAAATAAATTAAAAAAAAAAAAAGTCACAACCCACACCCCAGAAATACAAAAGATCATAAGAGACTACTACAAATCACTACATGCCAATAAAATGGACAACCTAGAAGAAATGAACAAAGTCCTAGAAACGTACACTTTCCCAAGACTGAACCAGGAGGAAATAGAAAATACATAAACAGACCAGTTACCATTAATGAAGTTCAATCAGCAATAAAACAACTTCCCTCAAACAAAAGTGTAGGACCAGATGGCTTCACAGATGAATTCTGTACATTTAGAGAAGAATTAACACCTTTCTCAACTATTTCAAGAAATTGCAGAGGAAGGAATGTTTTCAAACTCATTCTACAATGCCAGAAATCACTCTGATACCAAAACCAGACAGAGATAGCACAGAAAAAGAAAATTAGAGGCTAGTATCACTGCTGAACACAGATGCAAATCCTCAAGAAAATATTAGCAAACCAAATTCAACAAGACATAAAAAGGATCATATGCCATGATCAAGTGGGATTTACCTCGGATGCAAGGGTAGTTCAATATCTGCATATGAGTGTTATATACCACACTAACAAACTGAAGAATAAAAGCCAGATGATCATATAAATAGATGGAGAAAAAGCTTTTGACAAGATTCAACATCCATTTATGATAAAAGCTCAACAAAGTACATATAGAGGAACATACTTCAACATAGTACAGGCCATATGCTTGCTGCAACCAGAGAAAGCCCGCGCACAGCAACAAAAACCCAACGCAGCCAAAAATAAAAATAAATTTATTGTTTGCAGGTGACACACAATACATAGAAAATCCACAGGATGCCACCAAAAAATTATTAGAGCTCATCAATGAATTTGGTAATGTTGCAGGATACAAAATTAATATACAGAAACCTGTTGAATTTCTATACACTAACAATGAAGTATCAGAAAAAGAAATTAAGAAAACAATCCCATTTATAATCAGATCAAAAAGAGTAGGGCTTCCCTGGTGGCACAGTGGTTGAGAGTCCGCCTGCCGATGCTAGGGGACGCGGGTTCGTGCCCCGGTCCGGGAAGATCCCACATGCCGCGGAGCGGCTGGGCCCGTGAGCCATGGCCGCTGGGCCTGTGCGTCCGGAGCCTGTGCTCCGCAACGGGAGAGGCCACAACAGTGAGAGGCCTGTGTACAGCAAAAAAAAAAAAAAGTAAAATACCTAGGAATGAATCTAAGGAGGTAAAAGGCCTGTACTCTGAAAACTATAAGACACTCATGAAAGAAGCTGAAGAAGACAGAAACAGAAGAAAGATATATCATACTAATGTAAGAATATTGTTAAAATGACCATACTATCCCAGGCAGATTCAGTGCAATCCCTATCAAAATACCAGTGGCATTTTTCACACATCTAGAGCAAATAACTCTAAAATTTGTATGGAAACACAAAAGACCCTAAATAGCCAAAACAATTTTGAGAAAGAAGAACAAAGCTGAAGTATGGTCCCTGACTTCAAACTATACTAAAAAGCTACAGTCATCAAAATAGCATGGTACTGGCACAAAAAAACCAGACATATAGATCAATGGAAAAAAATAGCCCAAATGAGCCCACGATTATATGTGCAATTAATTATGACCAAGGAGGCAAGAATACACAATGGGGAAAAGACAGTCTCTTCAGTAAATAGTTTTGGGAAAACTGGACAGCTACATGCAAAAGAATCAAACTGGACTACTCTCACACCATGCACAAAAATAAAGTCAAAATGGATTAAAGACTTAAATGTAGGACCTGAAACCATAAAACTTCTAGGAGAAAACATAGGCAGTATGCTCTTTGACATTGGTCTTAGTAATATTTTTTGGATCTGTCTCCTCAAGCAAGGGAAACAAAGCAAAAACAAACAAATGTGACTACATCAAACTAAAAAGCTTTTGCACAGCAAAGGAAACTATCAACAAAATGAAAAGGCCACCTACTAAATGGGAGAAGATATTTGCAAATGATACATATGACAAGGGGTTAATATCCAAAATATACAACTCAGCATCAAAAAACCTGATAAAAAATGGGCATACGATCTGAATACAGTTTTCCAAAGACATACAGATGGCCAACAGGTACGTAAAAAGATGCTCAACATCATGGGGAAATGCAAACCAGAACCACAGTTAGCTGTATTACCTGCACCTGTCAGAATGACTTATCAAAATGACAACAAATCACAAGTGTTGGGGAGGGTGTGGAGAAAAGGGAGCACTCCTGCACTGCTGGTGGGAAAGTAAATTGGCATGGCCACTAAACAGTATGGAGGTTCTTCAAAAAAAAAAAAAGCTACCACGTGATCTAGTAATTCCACTCCTGCGTATTTTAGAAAAGATACATGCACCCCTATGTTCATTGCAGCATTATTTACAATACCCAAGACATGGAAGCAACCCAAGTGCCCATCAGTAGATGAATGGATAAAGATGTGGAACATAGCAATGGAATATTACTCAGCCATGATGAAATTTTGCCCTTTATGACAACATGGATGGACCTGCACTTGAATATTTCACTGGGCAGTAAATGTGTATTGGACGTCATTGCTTGCTGGATCATAGATCTAACCTTGGGTTTTCTGAAGGCTGCATTAATACTCCATGGTAAGAATGTTCTTAGCTTATTTAGCAGCTAGCTTGTTTATTGATGGGCATACAGGTTATTTCCAATCTTTTGCTAACAATAATGCAGCAGGATTACGTTTCGCTTTGTAAACATGTGGGGGGATTTCACCAAAGTTAAGTGCTTGATCAAAGGGGATGGATATTTAAAAATGTCATAGATATTGTCAGATTGCCCTCTAGAGATTGGGCCAATTTACATTTTCACGATCAGCATGAGCTCTTTCCTAATGCCAGCTGCAAAGGAGAGATCATTAAACTTTTATCTTTGCTAGTATGTTTAGAGAATATGCTTTGTTATATGCGTAGCACATCTATTTTACTAACTCCAGAGAGGTATATGGTATTCCAAAAATTTTACGTTTTTATGTAGTCAGTTTATCACTCTCCTGGGATTTTGTGTCATGCTTAGAAAGTCTTCTCAGCTTCCATGTTTTCTCCTGGTACTTTTATGATTTAAAAAAAAAACATCTCAGATTTGCAAAAGGCATAATGAACCCCTACATACATGGCACCCAAGCATTACTTACAGAAGTGAAACTCTGCTCTCCCTCCCTCTTGGAACTAACCACTATCCACCTACTCACTTCCTATCCCTGTGGCTGGTGTCTGTGAACTTGTTATTTATGTTTGCTCCTAGTCCACAGAGGTGAGGAGCTTGCACTGTGAATCCACCACATGGCTGTTTAGTTTAGCTGACTTTCTGTAAGCTGGACTTTCTCATCAAGGAAGCCAGTGCACATGCCTTAGCACAGACAGGCACTGGCCCTAGGGCCAGGTTAAACAGTATGATATGGTCATGGAGTTCCCTGGCCGTCCAGTGGTTGACTCTGCACTTCCACTGCAGGGGGCACACCACAGGTTGGACCCCTGGTCGGGGAACTAGATCCTGCATGCTGTGCAGTGCAGCCAAGAAAAAAAAAAAGGCTATGATATGGTCTTATTTTGGGTATTTTAAACTTGATATACATCGCACTTGGTGGCATCGTGCAGGGAGGTTTATCTGCTGATGCCTGGTTTGTTTATTCATTTTCACTGATGCAGAGTGACTTCAACATGCCTTAAATATACTTACCCATTTTCCTGTTGTTGGTCATTTAGGTTGGTGCTTTTCTTTTGCAAACATCCTGGTATGGCTCTTCCAGCACTTGTGAGGAATCCCTAAGAAGGTAAGGATCTGCCAGGTTGTATGTTAAGAGCATCTGTAAATGTACCAGATGATGATACCCAATTGCTCTACAATGTAAGGATGGCCCATTGTCCACATCCTTGGTATTAGAAGACCCGTTTTTTTGTCAATTGATGGGCATGAAATGGTATCTCATTGTGAATTTAATTTGCTAGTGAGATTGAACATCTTATATTTACAAATTTTGTTTATATCATTTAGCCATTTTTCTTTTGGGGTATAACTTCATTTTTCAAACCTTCTGATCCATTTGCAGTTGATTGGGTGTGAGGGATACAGCCATATTTTTTTTCAGAATAACCAGTGACAATGGATAACCCAACTTTTACCTACTAAGCTAAAATGCCACCTTTCTTAGATAATACATTTAATGACTATAGGTTTTATACCTGAGGTTTGTACCCTTCCTTGCTACTCTTGCATTTTCATTTTTATTAGAATCAGTCTGATTAAAACATTTGGTATTTTCATATATTATTATTATTGTTTTTTGCAGTACGCGGGCCTCTCACTGCTGTGGCCTCTCCCGTTGCGGAGCACAGGCTACAGACATGCAGGCTCAGCGGCCATGGCTCACGGGCCCAGCCGCTCCACGGCAAGTGGGATCTTCCCGGACCGGGGCACGAACCCGTGTCCCCTGCATCGGCAGGTGGACTCCCAACCACTGCGCCACCAGGGAAGCCCCTTCATATATTATTAATAATGTATGATGTGTATCATCATTCATACTAAGATGTTAATCTCCCCTGAATTATTAAACTTTCATAAAAATAAGGTGTTCTTATTGATCCAGTATGACCATTGCTCCTTTCTGTTCACTCCTAGGCATTTTCCCTTCTCTTGTCTGACTACAGTGACTCTCCAGAACAGTGCTAAGTTGTGGGCAACAGTGGATGGTGAGTCTTAATTCTGGAATTCAATACTTCTGGCTTTTCATTATGTCAAAAAATGGGAATTATGGGTACTCAAAAGTTTTTTTTTATCCTTTACAGAATGGATGTTAAAATTTATCAAATATTTTTCCCATGTATATAGATTTCAGTTCCTTTTTGGGGGGGGGAACCTCCTTTCTCTTTTTTTTTTAAATTGGAGTATAGTTGGTTTACTCAGCTCTTTTCTATATCTATTAACAGTGGGATTTACATTTTGCATCTGAGTAGTATTACAAGTATCTCTCCATCACTATAGTCTCCAAGCTGCTGACAACTTTTAAATCATGTTATCTCTGAAAACCCCACTCATGACACACTCTTTTTCTCATACTTAAGGGGAGACAGTGGAACCAGGGCAGGAATATTTTATAGATCTCATGTCACACAACCAGACCTTCTACCACTCTGCTCTCCTATGCAGAAAGTCAACAGGAACTTTCTGTCCCTTTTATCTACCTAAGGGCACAACTGCTCAGGGTGCAGGGCTGGAGGTCCTCAGTGCACATCACCCACCCCTCCTGCAGGAGAACAGTCAACACCACACTGTGAACTTATCATAGAATAGATTTATTTACCTGAAACCATGTCTGTGCAATGCCTGTTGCCAGCACAGAAACAAACTGCTTTCTATTTACAGTCTAAGTCAAACATGCGTTGATAAATTGACGTTTAGCATTTTATTGATATAAATGCATCACAATATTCGTATTGCACCAACATCTGTCTACTGCTTCTGATTTCATTAAATAAGTTACATTTAATACAGTGCAAAATAGCTGCACACTCAAAATATAACCGAAGTTATGAACTGGAAGCCTACATTTTTAACCATTCAACACCTGTAGTGTTTTCAATAAATTTATAAATAAGCAAACTGTACAGGGCCAATTAAAAAGTAGCATGTTTCAATGACACCATAGAGAAATCTGGCTACTTACAACTGAAGGCATGCATTACAACTGAATATTGTACATTTATTTAAGCTATGACATTTTGCACAGAGAAATATGGCAACTTGGCTGATGGCTTCTAAGCTCTTGGATAAGGTTTCAGAACCTCATTCTTCTTGCAGCAAAGAAACCAAATTTCTCTGGAGAGGCTTTCTGATTCATTAAGCTAAACTGTACATTTGTAATTATTTTGATTTAAAAGCTAAAAACCCCACTGGTAATACACGTTTCCTCCACATAACACACAATGAGTTGGGGAGTTTTTTCTAATTTTCTTTTTCCCCCCAACATCAATCATGCAGAGGGCTGGTAGATGTGTTGCTAAAAAACGCACATGCACGCAACTGAACACCCTTAAATTTCTGCAAAATGGTTTAGGAAGCGGTTACTCCAGTATTGCTGAAAAGGAAAGAGAGAGGAAATCAGCTTTATGAAATATGGGGAGGAAATGTTAGAATAACTAATTTAAGATTAATAGTGACAGATGAAAAGGAATATTCGGTTTGATCTTTTAAGATTTTAAGACTAGCATTTCTGATCAACTGTCCCTGAGGGGTTGCCTACACAGGGTAGCATCCAGAAGCACTGGCTCAGCAACACAGGCCCCTCATGTCACCTGGCTACAGAGAATCCAACCAGGCAGACACTTAATCGCTTCAGGTATAACAAAAGTTACGAAGTCCTCAGTTAGCAGTGCAGAGGGTAAGGAAGGCGAAGCAGAGTGAGCAGCGTGGTAATCAGCGCCAAGCCTCTCTCCTTCCTTCCCCGGGGGCCAGCCTCTGGGCTGCATCCAGTCCTAGAAGGGGAATTGCTTTATCACTGTTCCCTTTCAAGAAAAAAGGCTGCAGATTACCCTCACATGCAGGGTGGTGGTTTTGACACAATTTGGTGCCTCCGCCCTGCAGACACAACAGGCTTGGCAGACACTGAGCTAATAACGCTTGTGGTCTTGGATATTCCTGAGGTCTGCCCACCACACGGACATTCAGGGGCCTGAGGCCCCAGTTTGAAGGTAATGTGGCAGCCGCTGCTTGTGAGGGAAGGTGGCAGTTGCCCTGCTTGTCTCTGAGCTCTTGCAGCTCTCCCTACCCAACGTGTCACCTGCACTGTACAGATGCAGAATGAGCTGCTGGCACAGTACCCCACTTAGGAAACGTGTAAGACTGCCATCTCCTGGGCAAAGGGTAAAGCTCTACTAAAGAGGTCAGTCTGGGCATGGGGTGGCAAAAAAACAGAACACTGATGGGATGGGCCTTCAGCCCACTTGCCCGTTGAGAAAGAACCTGGAGCAAGTTTCAGGCAAGAGCTGCCTGAGAGCATGTAACATGATGGGTCTGAGGATGCTGCCGTCCTATCCAGCTACTGATAGCAGCAGAAGCAGAGAGGCCAACGGTGCCTTCCTGCGGGTACTTGGTGAGGATGGGGCTGGGTACCTGCTGCTCCCTATAGGACAGAGCCAGGGATGTGCCCACAGCAGCACCAACTACTGAGGAGGTGCCAATCAGACGTTTTTTGGTGGCGAAGCCTGAAACAGAGCAGACAAAAGGACTCTGCACCACTGGGTCTTTCCCACTCCCAGCTGTCTGAGTTGAGGGAAATGGGTGCCTAAACCACCTCTGTGGGCTGGACAGGCCTGAAGCTGAGAAAGCACAAGGTAATAGCCTTCCATACCATTCAACTTACTTTGCAAGGGCCAATAATAATCAAGGAGCTGAGTCAGGAAAAGTTGACCACTGAATGGCACCCCACCCAACAAGCTCAGACACCCTGGTTTGGTTTGCAGCCGAGACACACTCCTTGCATTTGATCTGCTCAACCTGTTCCTAAACCCCATAACACTAAAACTGGCAAAATGTTATCCCCTACATTCTCTGCCAACCAAACCAGCTCCTCCTCCTCTGAGAGGCCTCCATGAGCCAGGCCAGGACTCTAAATTAAGAATCCGCCTCCATGTGACCTTTCTACCCTCTTACATGGAGACCTCTTAACTTCGCAGCACCTTGTCCTGCTTGATACCTGTTAACCTTTCCCCAGACGCTCAGCATTTACATCATGTCTTCTGGCTGGCCCTGTATCCAGCTAGGGCCCAAGTACCTTCAAGTACCCACAAGAACTCTCGGGGCTTCACGTGCAGTGAGCTACCACCCTGAATACGAGCTGCTGCCTAGGCCCTCCTTCACCCTGGCTAATGATGGGGCTGGTTGTTTGCTAGCTGAGCAGAACTATGGCCAGTATCTTTTCTCTCCAGGGTACATTAAAGCACAGTTAAATCTCAGCTGCAAAGAGTATGACCCAGAAGGTGGAAAAAGGTGGCCTATTTAAAATGAACCAGGGAATTCCCTGGCAGCCCAGTGGCTAGGACTCAGTGCTCTCACTGCCGGGGCCTGAGTTCAGTCCCTGGTCAGGGGACTAAGATCCCACAAGCCGCACAGCGCAGCCATAAAAAGAAAAAAGTCATGCAACAAATGATGCATGATTTTATTGGTTACTTGCTTTCACTCACTTTTTGCTTTTTATTGAACCAGGTAGCAAGATTCTGGGACAAGTCCTTGCAGCTAACAAAGATCAAAGGAACCATGACAAGTTTTTGTGAATCCTCATCTTGGCATTTGTGAAGGCACCTGTCAGTCTGACCAAAGCAGAACTACCTTCTCTTCCCCCAGGCCCTCCCCAACTGACATGTGGCTGTGCTGTTATCCTAGGCAGTGGGTGGCGTCGAGAACAGCTACCCCAGCCCACAGGTGCCACGTAAAGTCATATGCCCGCTGCTCTCAGGGTGCCTGACATAAGGGGCTTACTCATTAGTGTCATATAGCCAGCTCATTTAGTGGCAGTAACCTTTAGGCTAAAGCATCCAAATTTCAGGGAATACTCACGTTAGTTGATGGATGTTGGAAGGCATTGGAGGAAAACACCACAGTTAGGACTGTTAATGACTTACACACTGTTGGTTAAGACTGATCTCGAACATGCGCAAACATTTGTCATAGTAACGATGGTGGTGGTTAGTGCCACATTCAAATAAAAATAGTTCTATACAATATGTTCATTTGGTCATGTGCTATTTACAGATTTTACAAAACACATACACACACATACACACACATACACACTTGCCCTTATGTCCTCTACACCAGGCTAAAACAGGCCAGCAGAAACTTGCATAAAAATGTATCACAGATAACAATTAGTGCCTATACACTAAAAATAAAATTCCTACAACCACCTATGCAGCAGAACAGGATCCTTCTTCCCCTCAAGCACAGTAAAACTAAAAGTAAAACTAAGAACTTAAGAGAAAGTTGGACATCTGTTAGTTCAAACTAAGCCACTTAAGAGTTAAAAACAAGACAGTTATTTTTCTCTGTCCATTTAAAATGTTTTATTTTTCTTTTTAAACTAGATTGTGAAGTGCCACTGAAATAGGCAATGTTGGCAAAACAATGTCTGTTACAATAAAATACATTAGACATTTAAATAAATAACCTTAAAAACTATGTGAGGGGACATGAACCTGGTCGATTGAATCTGGAACAATGTTTTCTGCACAAGCGAGAACAAGCATACCTCTTGTTAAGACTGATGTAAACAGAACCATCAAAACCCTACAGGAGAAGCAGCCGAGCGGGGTGGGGGTGGAGGTGGGGTGGAGGTGAACAAGGGCCAAGGGGTGAAGGGGTGGGGGTGGGGCAAACCAAAAAAAAATACTGACTGAGGTAGCAGTACTCTGCTCAGTGCAGAAAAATTGGCTTATGAATAAAAATTAGACTGTGATCTCAGATTAAATCCAGATGATCATGCAAAAGACACAATACATGCTATTTAGTTTTAGAAAAAAACCACACACATTCATTTCCTAAAATCTGCTGCCAATTAATTTGCTGACAATGTCTGCTGGCTCAACTATTTTTTTATACAAGGATGAGTATTAAACAGAACACTGTACATGCTTTTTCATCTACAAAAAAATATTTGCATAAAATAGTGTTAGTTCTCTGTACATGTCAATGGACACTTTAATTATGTGTATAAAAAAGGAAAATCTTGCCCCACTGGAGTCAGAAAAAGCAAAACAAAATCTAGAGTATGAAACCTCCTTCACCAGCTAGTATGTTCATGTGAAAATTCAGCAGAAATAGACAGTTGCTTTAAACAATAAAAAAATTAATTGATTAAGTTAAACATCACCTTTATGCAAAACTGTCAGTCAAGACCAGAACATATCACTAAAGTTAGTGTCTGTGCTATAGACCCAGATCACCAGGGGCATTATGAGCAGCACAAAGGGCCAGGAGATCCCATCGGTGCATGCTGAGAACGAGCAGGATTTGGTGGCAGGCTGCACACACTCTTTACCAGGTTCTAGGTAGTTGCGGGCCACAAACTTGAGGGTCTCATCCATTAGAATCACAGGCAAGGAGATTTTCAGCACCATCAGCCACTGGGTCAAATTCAGTGGTGTGATCTGGAAGATAAGCTGAAACACAAAGAAACCTCATCAAGCTCCCTGACTTGCTGGACAGGCAGCCAGGCCCCAGCCCAGGCTCCCCCCACCGCTTACTGGCAAGGGTTCCACGTAGAGGATTAAGAAATGGAGTGACATGGACAGGCAGATGGAGCCCACGAGCCAAATGTTCTCCCAAGGGGGCATCCTCAGCAGGGACTGGTTTTCAGACAAGCTGCAGAACAAGGAGAGGTAGGTGGGTGAAATGTGCCTGCTGAAAGGGCAAAGGCATATGCCATCACCGACAGAGACTGTTCAGAACCACACTTCAATAAGGTGACGGCTAACTTGGCACTGCCTATTGCCTACTGACCTAATTCTATTAAGTTTCTACAGTGGCAAAGTTAAGGAAGAATGTTCAGATGTAGGACAGACTTCCAATTTAAATCTAGGCTTCAGCACAGCAATCCCATTTCAGTGTGTTCAAACCTGCTCTCAATTGCCCTTGACACTTAGGCTATTTTGAAATTTCCATTTTTGTCACTGGCTTAATTAGGTGATACTGTTTGTCTCAATGCTGAAGGGCAAGAGCTCCTTCCCTGTGGGCACTGGCACACAGGGGTGCAGAAGTCCCTATTTTTGGCCTCTGCTGTCTCTTGAAGAACATGTGGCTAAGCACTCCCACTACTTCCTGGAGGTGATGATGACTTAAGCTCTTAAAACCGGTGCTGCTTGTTCTTCCTTTTGGGGAGGGCGGAGCTTTCCTGTGATTCTCAATCAACCAGGAAACACACACAATCCCCCAGCACCCTGGCTGTCAGGCTCTTGCCCCAGCATGCTGAGAAGACTCACTGACCTGTTGAGGGCGTTGCACATCTCTATGGTTACTAGAACAGAGAGCGCCATTGTCATTGGGTATGGGGATTCAAAGACGGTACAATCTACTCCTTCAAAGTCCGGGTTGTCCTCTTTACACTGTAGGAAATGGCTCTGCAACAAAAGCCCAATCAAGTTCCTGATCAGCCAAGGACATTTCCAAAGTCCACACACCAATTCCACACCAAACCCAGAACACAGACCCACACAAAATCTCACCGCATTTCCCAGAGAAGCCCTGGTCCTTCAGAATAACCTTAGATGCAACTGCTTATTGTTAAGAGTTTTAAGATTATTTGACTGACATCCAAACCATAGAAAGCTCAAGGACAACTGTTTGTGAAGACTTACACCACCTTGCATCTAAGGTACACAAAGAAAGGTGGCTACGTACCAGCTGGTAGAAGGACACTCTCGGACCACCCTCGGCAGCAATGAACCACCACGCAGCAGCACCCACCGTAGCAGCGCCAACATAACCTGGGAACAAACATCATGACACTAACACACATGGGGTTTACGGCCTGCAGCGTTACTGCAGGTGCTGCCTCGAGGGCCAACCCCTAGGACAGAGATCAAAGACATGGTATGTCAATGAGCCTGTGCTACCACTGGCACCTGCTCACTTGCATCAGATAAAGCAGCTAGGCTGATGGTTTCCGTAACGAGAAGGGTGTCTGTGGTACAGAAGAACCAGGCAGCTTTTCCTCCAGAATTTGTGAGGAAATGCACCTACTAGAATTGGTAGGACCTTCACACTAGCCATGCCCTCTCTAACCAGCGGCCAGTATGTTAAGGCTGCAGGCACGTGTTCTCCATGTAAGGAAGGCCATGCTGTGCTAGAGCACCAGATCACACCCGTCATGACTTTGGCAAACTCACGCTACCAGTTATACACTAATTTATTTGCTCCATCAAGGGCCTGGCAGAACCTTTATATGGAAAGGCCATTAGAGCAGTTAGTGCAGAACGCTGAGCACATGGCAGTGCTTGAAGCCAATTCTGGGACCATCCCTTCCCCCACCCCAACAATTACTTTTGAATTCAGCAAGTTTATTATAAAGAAACAACCAAGGGTAGTGGAGAACACAGGCACTTGAGAATAAGAGACTGTCCCAATGCAGTAGTATCCACTGAAAGGTCCAAGTGCACACCCTCTAACCCAGCAATTCCAACAGAGCAGTAGGCAGGTGGTGCACAGCAATAAGGCAGCTATACTGGTACTGATGTAAAACTACCCATAAAACAGGGAGAAATACAAAAGACAGGGTTCAGCATACAGGTGTATACAGCATACCATCTCGCTTGCGAAAATAAACACCTAAGATGGATCTATTTGCTAAAGTATCCCAAGAAGGCGTGCCGGAGGGGAACCAACTGGTTGAGAGCCTTCCTGCTTTATGCCACTGTGTGTTTTTTGAGTGTTAAATCATGTGAACATATTAAAACAAAACAGTTTCTTATGGGACCCTAAGGAAGTCATTTAACCTCTCTGGGCCTCACTTTCCTAACCTACGAAATGAGGAAGAGAGAAGCAGCATCCTGGGTCAGGACGAGGTCTACAAAGGCCACACATGTGGAAGAACCAACCATTGCTGATGAATGCACAGATCCCTTCTCTCACTCAGGGAAAGGGGGACTTCGTTTTACATTTTGGTGATTTAAGGCCTCAGTCCTCCCTGTATTTCCTTTGCCCATAGATTAAATCTGAGAACCTCATTCACAAAGGCCCAAGGAAGAATGAGGATGCTAAAGTAAAGGAATAACTTTACTGTAAACTGGGTATACACAGCTCATTAAACTGCAAAAGGGCAGTCTCCATATTTTGCTCCCCTAATATGGAAACAGAAAAAAAAGGGGTTTTAAGGGATGCATTTACAAAATTTGGACTCAAACATTCGTTTAAAAATCAATAATATAAAAAACTGTACTCACAGCCAATAGCCAGGTAACGGAAAAAGAGCCACCCACTGATCAGTGGTTCCTTTGGGTTCCGGGGTGGTCTGTTCATAATGTCCAGATCAGGAGGATTGAACCCCAGTGCAGTGGCAGGCAGGCCATCTGTCACCAGATTGACCCAGAGCAGCTGGACAGGAATTAAAGCCTCAGGAAATCCAAGGGCTGCTGTTAGGAAAATACTGTTTCCATCCAAGAAAAGAAGAAAAAGACCCCAAATTATTTTTGGCCACTATTTAAAATAACATCACCACCCCACCTTCCTCCATAAAAATCAGTGGACAGCAATGATTGTTTTAACTTTTTCCCTGGGCAATCATAAAACATTTATTATATCCAATTTCAAATTAAGTTAACTTTTACAAGACCAAGAATTTTATGTTACCTTATATAGTTAATTTAAATTCATTTCTATGTGAAAGTGTATCCTTTGCACACTGGAGCAGCCGTAGACAGCCCTCCTGAGGACCAGAGGAAGTACCTCTACCTTCACAAGGGCCTCCTTCGTCTTGCCCGGCCCTCCCTCTCTCCCGCTGCACTAAGAGCAAAGCTACTGCCACATGAAGAGCAAATCTGGAAAACTGGTCATCACAAGCCAAGGAATATATGTGAGCTGGTCATAGGGACCCACCAAACAACTTCCCCGACATTGGACGAGATGAGGTAGCGGATAAACTGCTTCATGTTGTTGTATATCGCCCGTCCCTCCTCCACGGCAGCCACGATGGTGGAGAAGTTGTCATCAGCCAGGACCATCTCAGAGGCGGTTTTAGCCACCGCGGTGCCAGAGCCCATGGCAATGCCGATTTCAGATTTCTTCAGAGCAGGAGCATCATTCACACCGTCTCCAGTCTGAAAGGGTTAGAAACCCACCACTGGTTTACACCTGCCACCTAACACGCTGCCAACAAACGCTCAGCCATCCTAAAGCCAGGGAATGAATGGAGCTGTTGGGCCTCTGGACAACAGAATTCTCTGGAAAAGTTTTCGTTTTTGTAAGTTGGTGTCATAAAACACATTTCACCTGGGAAATGTAAAATTGCCAAACGAGCTATAATAGGTGACACTTCAGAGGGAAGTGGGACAAAGGGGACTTCAAATTATCTGTATTATTTTTTTACCAAACAAAACACAATATGGCAGTCAAGACAAAATACTTGTATCCACATGGATAAATCTCAAGTAGAATAAAGGCAGACTTCAAAAATATGTAAACTATAATATATAATATATATAAAGACCAAAAAAGGGCAAAAACACTTAAATATTGTCTACAGATACAAAACTATCATTCCCATGTATGTTTTCTATAGTAAACACCCAGTACTGAATTCAGAATGGTGCTTTCCTCTGGGAGAGAGAAGGGAAGGGGGAGGAAAGAGGAAGGGAGGAAGACAACTATAATAACTGGTTTCAATCAACAAAATTAAGTTGTTTTTAAGAGTGTGAAGTTTCACAGATAAGCAGCAGAAAGCAAATATGACACAATGTTAACATGTCTCAGTGAAAAAATCAGATGCGAGGAAGAATATGGGAAATGCTTCATCAACAGGTAGCTCTTAAGAGAACACATCACCAGTACATCTCATCTCAGGTAAGGCTATCCAAAACTGGGTGACAGAGTGTGGATTATGTCCTGAATCAGCTTTTAGAAACGTGAGATACAAACATGTATATTTTAACCACAACAAAGATTAAAAAAGATATCACCAAATATTTCCCCTGTGACTGATTCAGACTTCCAGGTCTTAAACTTCTCCAGAATCTTCCATGCATGCAACATACAGCATGCCAACTACTGGTCAACAGAATCCTTGATAAACAGCCCCAGATCATGACAAAAATAAAGAAGTTCCAAATATGGGAGCTATTACTAAAAATTTAATGGTCAGAATTAGAATCTGCTGTGTCTGTGCAGTCTGTTACCTGTACATGTATAAAGACACTCACCATGGCTGTAATCTCATCAAAAGACTGAAGAAACTCCACAATTTTAGACTTGTGGGAAGGTTCAACTCGAGCAAAACAGCGGGCATTCAAGCAGGCTTCTCTTTGGGCTGAAGGACTGAGCTCATCAAACTCCCGACCCGTGAAGGCCTTTGACGTCACATCCTCGTCCTGCCTGAAGATGCCAATGCGCCGGCAGATGGCCACAGCGGTGCCCTTGTTGTCACCGGTGATCATGATGACCCGGATGCCTGCCTGCCGACACAGCTT
This sequence comes from Grampus griseus, assembly GCF_964374135.1. Lineage (NCBI taxonomy): Eukaryota > Metazoa > Chordata > Mammalia > Artiodactyla > Delphinidae > Grampus > Grampus griseus. Next base: position 8,386,387 of record NC_139006.1, on the reverse strand, counting down.
CACAGAGGAGGCCACTTCAATTCTTGGAGGGTCCAGCATGCCCACACAGCCAACAAAAGTCAGATTGGTCTAGAGTTAAAGAATCACCTTATGTCAAAACAGGAAATTCTGGTTTTCCCCCCAGTGTGGACAGCAAAGGTTTCTGCATTTTCTTATGATAGAATTCACACCATTGATATAAATCCAATGAAGAACAGTATTAATTCCAATAAGTCAGAAACAATTAAAAATCACTACATTCTTGTTACCAAATTCTTTAGCTTTCATAATAATATTCTGAAATGAGGGAAAAAATATACCGAGGAATAAAAACATTTTGATAGTGGCCAATTAGTTGCCCATACTACCCAAATTTGTTCCCTGTTCAAGGCTTCAGGAAGTCACATACTTGATATGAAAGTATTCCATAAGCAGAAAAGTAGACGGAATCTCTCCACTTGGACAATTTGACCTTTAGTAACTGAGTGTTTTAAAAATAGCCTCAATTTTTAAAATATCTTAAATTTACATGAGAGCTGCAAAATAGGTTTTTAGCCTTGATGATTCTACTTTGAAAGTAACAGGCCTGTATTAAGTTGTTAACTGTGTATGTTTGAAGCAGCAATCTAAATTATAAAGGTAATAAATACATTTGGCCTGAAGAAAAACAAATAACCGCACCCTTTTCTCGGCAAAAGCAAGACTCGTTTGACCTTTTATTGAAGGAGTGCTGTCTGAACACAATGAATGTGCAGGATGTGGGCAAGGAAGCTTTTCATTAGCTAACCTCATATTTAATAAAGTTGGCAGAGTCCTCCAGGTTCATTTCTTCTCTTCTCAGTGGGTTGTCGTGAGTGGCCAGAGCCAGGCATCGCAGTGTGTCGCTGCCGCTGCCCCATTCCCGAATGACAGACATGATCTTCTGTTTGACTCCAGGAGTCATGGGGACTTTAGTACTTCCAACTCGAATGTGGGTACACCTGTCAATGACACCTTCGGGGGCACCCTGGAAATGTTACAGATTTATATCAACAATTTTATTTATTAGCTCACCCAGGATTCCAATCCTGGTAAGAACATCTCAACTGCAATCAGTTGTACTTGCCTTCACAAACATTTTGCTCATCGATGTCCGGCTTGGTTTGTTTGGTGTACAGTAAACCGACATCGATTTTCTATCGCGTGAAAACTCTAGAGTAAATTCTTTTTTCATCAACTGTTTAATGACCTATAAAGAGAACATATGGAATATTATTGGATGGCAATTTCTGCACATTTTTGATTTGTTAAACAAACACTAAGTACCTATTATGTGAAAGGCAATAGGGATACAGCAACAGACAAACCAAGTTCTCACCCTCATAAAACTTACCCTCTAGTTTGGGAAAGACACACTAGAATGTGAAAGTAGATTATAAGTGCTACGGAGAAGAATATTTAAAAATAAGCAGGGAAGAGAGAAAACTATGTATGACTGCGCTTTTACATAAAGTATTGAGAAGGCAGTATTTGAGTAAAAATGTGAAAGATGTGAGTGTGGCAGAGAGAACAGACGTGCAGGCTGACGTGACCTGGCACGTTCAAGGAGCCTCCAGGCCAACATGGCTGGAACAGAGTTTGCAAAAAAGAAGTGAGAGGTTAATGGCAGGAGTGGCAGAAGCAGGTTGTAGGATCTTAAAAGTCAATGTAAGGCATCTGGCTTTTGTAACAGATGAAACAGGAAGACAGTGGAGGGTTTCGAGCTCTGGTAGTTAAGTATTAGCTGAAGCGGGGGCAAGGAACACCACTTAAATATTCTAAATAGCTTTAGATAGCTAGTGGGTACTATATTAGATGTCAGCACATGGACAGTATTTGAAGTCATGAGGTGAGAGGAGTTCAAGGGAGTAACTGCAAACAGAAAAGGCCGAGGACTGGGCCCTGGAACCTCTTCACCTCTGGTGGGATGTGGAAGATGCAGCCAAGGAGATGGCAGGGGACAGGGGGTGGGGGAGGGAGGAGAACGAGTGAAGTGAAGGACTTTCAAGGAGGGAGAGACTGACAGGATAAACTGACAGCTCAGGTAAAACGAAGACTGAGAATTAACCTTCAGATTCAGATTTGGACTATGTATACAATCATGTTACCTACAAAATAAACATACTTTATTCTTCCCAATTTTTATATCTTTGATTTTTCTTGCCTTACTGCATGAACTAGGACTGCCAGTACAACACTGAATAGAAATGTTGAAAGTAGAAATTCTTCTTTTGCCATTAGATATGTTAATTTTGTGTAAATACACCATCAACTTGAAGATAAGTTTGTTGAGTTTTTATCATGAACTGAGATTAAATTTCATCAGATGCCTTTTCTGCATCTATTTAAATGATCTTACGGTTTTTTGCCTTTACTCAATTATGTGGTGAATTACATTGATTTCTCCCTAATTCAGACAAGTATTTAATAATAACTGTAGAAATCCCAAAGAACCTCAGCATCCAATGTAGGCAATTACAAGTGGGCTGAAGCCATCCTCTCAGCAAGAGTTGCCCCAAGCAACAAAAAGACAATCACTATGAATTCTACATTATTTGACTGATACATTACTTATGTATTTAGTTTCCATTAAGCATTTGTACCAATGACTCTAGGAAGACTGAAAGAATGGGTAGTGATTCTGAGTGAGGTGTGGACCTCGGCGCCAGACACATCCTAGGGGGAGAGAAGAACAAAGCCATTGCTTCCAGTATCAGGGCTGTGAAGATCAACAGTCCTATCCAAATGGGCCGCTAGGCCTTAAAAAGCTGGTCCTGCTCTATTCACCTCTGTACTATAAAAGGTTCTTGCTTTCGGGGGCGGGAGGAGCAGGCAAAAGTTCATTTCTGGGAATTTTCAGTGAGTGAGCACCATGACAGTCATTTCTGATCCCTTCACTCAGCTGCTGTGGCAAAAAATGAGGCAAAGGAGGACACAGAGCAAGAAAATACTTAGACCGCAGACTCTTACAGAACAGACACTCCTGCCCTTATTTGCAGTGGTCATTACAATTAACGTACCACTTTTTTAAGTTCCATGCTGCTACTTGTTTCCCTTCGTTGAGCAGTTACAGGTCTAGAATCATATAATTCTAAACCTCAGTCTCTGTGAAGCTGAATCTTCGGGTTGCTTCTCGAGGGTTTAGTCACACCAACTAATAATAGAGCTGTCAGACAATGTGGCTTTGCAAGGATTGGCCCCCTACTTAATGACAATTGGGGTGAATTCCCTATAACAGAAACAAAGGGCCTGGATGTCTGTTTCATGAAAACCATGTAAATCGGGGCAGGATGCCATAGGAGCTGCCCAAGATCCTCATGGCAGTGAGACTGTTAGTTGTGAAGCACAAATAGGGCGACTATACTTCAGCTGAGACATCCTCCATGCCGGTGCGAGTTTTGATTTCTCGGGATAGTATAAAGGAGGCAAAACAATGTAAAGGAAACGGAGTGCCAGAGCAGAAGTCCAGTTCTGCCTCACACTGTCGCCCACCTTAGGCTGCCTGTGCTGTGTGGTGCCACCCTACTCCCCCAAAACACACTGCCTCCTAATCTGCCCTGGATATCCAGGGAAGGATGAAAGAAAGGAAACGTAGTGACAGCTGACCATTTAGTAGAAATGAGTCTTGCTTTGTATAACTAGGAAAGGCTATATTTTTAACTTTCCATTTCTCCTTATTCTATCTACCAGGAAACCCTGACTACAAATCAAAGAAGTGCTGCAAAGAGGAGCCTCAAGCACTAACTGGCAGCCATTTGGAGATGACAGGTACTAAGAGATTATGTGTGGCAGAACCCAATTCCAAAGAAATCTAAGCGCCAAGGCTGGGAGGCAGCAGGTACTGGGAATAGGTCTGGAGGACCCACCGTACGATCTCCTGGCTACACCACCCTGCACTGCACGAAGATGATGTTGTCCCTGGTGCAGAGGGGCAGGTGTGTTTCCAGGGTGGTGGTTTGTGGGGGTGGGCCCAGACGGAGACTCTGGGGCCTGACCTGCTTCCTTCTTAGGTACCTTCTGCTCCTGCTCGGCATCACAGTCCCTTCAACCCGTCTTCTCCGGCTTCTGCAGTTCCCATTTCTGAGCTTCCTTAGCTCGCTTCTTGGCACTATGCTTCTTCTCTTCCTCTTGTTCCACTTGTACGTACCGCTGCCTGTTACTCTGACCTTCGTGTGTTATAACATCTTGTTTGCACACTGCTTACGCTGCTTCTCATCTAAGCAACCATTCACCACTCTGTCTAGGACAAAGGCTGGATCTGTCCTGCAGTAAACTGTCAGTGGATTCTGTGTCCTCGAACACTTGGTACAGCTGGACCTGAGTAAAACCACCTGCAACAGAGGCTGACAGACACTGGCCATCTGGTCAGCCTCCAGCACCTGGGTGTCCTCAACAGACTGGTCCATCCTGCCTGCCACTTTGTTCAGCCCAAGAAACCCAGGCTCTGGGGCTCCGACAGGCAGGGGGAAGGCAGCTGAGGAGCCACAGATTTGTCTAGTGTCTAGGGCAGACACGCCTGCACCCTGCAACACGGCCACCTCACTGAGCTTTGAATGTCAAGCTAGCCTTGTAGTTGTGGTTATTCTGCTCAAATATAACACGTCAAAGTTCCGATATATTACTAGACTCAATCTGCTAATGTTGTGCTGAGAATCTCTACTTCTATTGATATATTAAAAAGAATACTAGCTTGTAACTTCCTTTTCTTGTCGCATCCATGTCAGGTTTTGGTATCAGGGTTATGCTGGCCTCATCAAATGAGGTGATAAGGGTTTCATTTTCTGCACTTTTTTGTTTTTTTGTGGCCATGCTGAACAGCTTGCAGTGAAAGCACCAAGTCCTAACCACTGGACTGCCAGGGAGCTCCCCCAAACTGGCATTTCTTTAGCATTATACAGAACCGGGCCTGAGGAATTTTTGTGGGGTAGATTTTAATTACAGATTCAATTAATGTAACAGACACAGGATTATTCCATTTTTCTGTGTCAGCTTAGAAAGCTGTGTTACTGAAAGGACTTGTTGATTTCTTCTACGCCGTCAAAATTGTTCAGAATAGCTTTCTGATCTTGTCTTTGCTATTTCCCTTCTACTTGTATTTAATTTGCTGGTTTTCTACTTTCTTCAGATGGAAGCTTATTTATCTTTTTGTTATCAATTTCTAGTTTAATTCTTTCACGGTCAGCAACCAGCTGTATTTCAATCCTTTGTAATTTGTTGAGTCTTGCTTCATGGACCAGTAATATGGTCTATTCTGGTGAATGTTCCTTATGCATTTGAAAAGCATATTAGAAGTAGCACGATAGGGACCTTCCCTGGGGGCACAGTGGTTAAGAATCCACTTGCTAAAGCAGGGGACACGGGTTCGAGCCCTGGTCTGGGAAGATCCCACATGCTGTGGAGCAACTAAGCCCATGCGCCACAACTACTGAGCCCGCATGCCTAGAGCCTGTGAGCCACAACTACTGAGCCCACATGCCTAGAGCCCATGCTCTGCAACAAGTGAAGCCACCTCAATGAGAAGCCCACGCACCACAACAAAGAACAGCCCCCACGTGCAGCAACGAAGACCCAACACAGCTAAAAATAGATAAATAAATAAAAATAAATTAAAAAAAAAAGTAGCACAATAGAAATAAGTGTTGGATTGAGTATATTTACAGTGTCTTTCCACATCCTGATTTTTCAACTGCTTGTTCTGTCAATTTTTGAGATAGATGTGTTAAAATCTCCAACTCACTGTGAGTTCATCTACTTTCCCTTTTATTTCTGTCAACTTTTGCTTCGTGTACTTTTTTTTTTTTGCAGTACGCAGGCCTCTCACTGCTGCGGCCTCTCCCGTTGCGGAGCACAGGCTCTGGACGCACAGGCTCAGTGGCCACAGTCCACGGGCCCAGCTGCTCCGTGGCACATAGGATCTTCCCAAACCGGGGCACAAACCCGTGTCCCCTGCATCGGCAGGCAGACTCCCAACGACTGCGCCACAAGGGAAGCCCTCTTCGTGTACTTTTTTAATTTATCTTTGACTGTGTTGGGTCTTTGTTGCTGTGCGTGGGCTTTCTCTAGTTGTGGCGAGCTCTTCATTGTGGTGCATGGGTTTCTCACTGTGGTGGCTTCTCTAGTTGCGGAGCAAGGGCTTTAGGCACACGGGCTTTAAGCACACGGGCTTCAGTAGTTGTGCATGGGCTTAGTTGCTCCACAGCATGTGGGATCTTCCTGGGCCAGGGCTCAAACCCATGTCCCCTGAACTGGCAGGAGGATTCTTAACCACCGCGCCACCAGGGAAGTCCTTGCTCCGTGTACTTTAAATGTGTTAGTAGTACACATGCATAAACAATTGGACCATTTAGCACAAGGTCATGGGCAACTTGGACAAGAGGTTTTGATAGACTAGAAGGAGGCAAAAGCTTGACTGGAGTGGATTCAAGAAAATGGGAAGAATGAAACAATACATAAAAATAGCTCTTTTGAGAAATTTCACTGTGAAGGAAAAGAAGCAGGGTGCTTAAGGCAAAAGAAAGTTTTTAGATAAAAAACATACTATTATTTCTCTAATGAAGATCCAGTAGAGATGGGAGATTGATAAGCAGGAAAGATGTTGGGGCTCACTAGACAAGGAGCAGCTGGGTTTTGCTGGGAGCAAGAAGAGTCCATTTCACAGCACTGGGGGAGACAGCAGACCTTATGGGCACAGAGGCTGCATGTGGAAATTATCCATTGATTACTTTTATTTTCGTGGTCAAATGGCCAGACCATTTTACCTTATAGTGAGTATGGGGAAGGAGATATTGCAAGTTTGAGGAAATAAGGTATACACTAAGTTATCTAAGAGAGTAAGAGAGTGAGCAGACTAAGAATATATGGTCTGAGTGATGGGCAGCATGAATAAAACACTAAGCTCAAATACTGACCGAGTTGCAGGCATTTGCTCGTTCTATTTTAGAAAGACCCTTCAATTCAGTATCAAATACATTCATCTTCTCTACCAGGCAAGTGAGAGCAGTCTCTGTAGCTTCTCCAACTTTTTCATACACACCCTTCGCCTGTAGTAGTTAAAAGCATACAAATTACAAAAAGGGAAAAGTAGTAAATTTTCTTTAATAAAGACTTTTTCCATAGGTGCATAATCTCTTGCCCATTGTACCATTATTCTTTGGGCCATTTTTATCCTATTCTGGAGCATATGATCCAGATAATTAAAAATAAACTCAAAGCATAGGTGTGCATTTTATCTTTTTCTAATAATTAGATCTTTCATTTCCCTTAACCATAAGAAGCCAATATTCACAGTATTAATTCAAACATAGGGAGCTTTCAAACAGTATTTGTAATTCCTTGTCATTATTTATCATTCTACAGAGTTTACATTCTGTTTCCGTTGGGGACTGGCTTGCCTTTAGAAACCAAAGAATTTATCTCACTGTTTAAAATTAAAAAGGGAGGAAAAAAAGGTTTTCTGTTGGTTAAATTTTATATTATATCATCATCATCATCATCATCATCAAAACAACCTTCTAAGCCTCAGCCTGTCCTCTAGGACATAATGTTACCCATCTTAAAAAGCAAGATCAATACCCTATACTTTCAGGAAAAAGTATCCTGGTTTTAATCATTTATAGTAACTAAGCTATACACAGAAGAGAACATCATGTACGCTACAATTCCTAGTTAAGTAACTGCAATGCTCAGTCACAGAGAATATATGAAAGGCTTCCAGCTTCCTTTGGGTAGGTCATGCTGGCTCTGATAGAGATAGGCTCTTAATGGAAAGGGAAAATAAAACCAGGAACCCATACTTTCAAAAAGGGAGGAAGGAAGGCTGGATTTTCATTCCACCCACCGCACCCTTGAACTAGGAACAGCCAGGTCTAGTTTCTCATTTGTGAGGAGGCTTACCTCATTGTAATCCAAAGCAGAGTCATTACAGAGAGCGCAAATTGTTGCCAATTCCACAAGACCATCATACTGATGACAATTCACTGGTTTATCATCTTTATGTCTGTCAAAAGAAAAAGTAACTCTTAGAACACACTGTGGTCATCTCTGTTGATTTTTATTTAATTATTTACTAATAAATAGAATTTTGTGGACAACAGACTGGCAAGCATTCAAAAGAAATCTGATGCTGGAGACAGAATATGTCTCTGGTATCAGCAGTCAATCAGTAAAGACCAGGAATTCTTAGTTAATGAAATTCCTCCACCACTGGTATCAATGAAAAACAAACAGGAATTCCCTGGTGGTCCAGTGGTTAGGACTCGGTGCTCTCACTGCCAGGGCCCTGGGTCCAATTCCTGGTCAGGGAACTAAGATCCCGCAAGCCGTGCAGGGTGACCAAAAAAATCAAATCAAAACCAAAACCAAAACCAAACCAAAGCAAACCAGAAACCCCACTTGAAAATTTAGGCTTCAAAAGATGAAAAAGGGTCACTGGCTTATACAACCTGTAATGTCAATTTCAATTTCCAAAGTATGTATTATCAATTTTGTTTTTAAAGAAAATGAACTACTCTGATAAACATGAGCCACATTAGGAAAACTGTCTGAACATTTTAGAGACACTGCAAGTCTATACAAGCACCAAACTACCAGAGTGGAGCCTTTAAAAGACAAGGAGGGATTACTCACATTTCTCCGATAGGTGCATATGTTGATCCAGTTATGGTAAACTCATTAAGGGAACAAGTATCACTGTCAACTTTGTCCAGAATGAACATCTACAGAAAAAAAAAGCCTAAGTGTTGAAAAGGTATAAAAAATATGCTAGAAAAAACATGTAACATTTGCTAAGACAAAAGGCCTTTCTCACTTAAGTATAAATGTTAATGAAAGTGATTAATTGAAGCTCAGCATGAGGAATATTGTCCCTTATTCCTGCTGGACACTATTAAGACTGCCTCCCCCATCCACCTAACAGTCTGAGAAACAGCATCACTGAGGAGCTGAATAAATAATAAGCAGCAACAGCACCAGACACAGAAGAGAACCCACGTGAAATCTGAGTTATGAGGACTCTGGGTCAGTCAATTCCAAGACTCAGCAGTACTCTTTAGAATGCTCAGAATTCCACATTTCAAATGGCTGGCTGAGGAAGTGACACAGGTATTCCTGCCTTAGAGCTAACAGTAAAAGCCTAGGAAGAATAAACTCACGTTTCAGAGTTGCATAAAAACTCCCCAAGTAAAATAAGACAAACTGCTTCTCTACTTCTTCCTACTTATTTTTATTGTGGCAATAGCTCATTTTCTATGAAGCTGCACAACTACGTGTATACAGTAAGGAGCCCGCAGAGCTGAATGAACTGATGCTACCAAGACAATACAGATGGAAGCAGGCTTAGGAAAGAATTCTTAATTTTACAGAATAATAAAGTGACATAAGCTAGTTTCTTAAAGATGGCTTTTTTTTCTTGGTTTGTTTTCCAATTATAATTCAGAAGTCCAGTTTGGAATGATCAAACCATTCTACAATAAGGAATTTTTAAAATGTTAAACTAAAGTAAAAAAGGGCCATGTAATGCTTTAAAAACATCTTTTCAGAGCATTCTGACTCATATTCAGTAAGAAAATCTGCTCATTTTTATTTTAAAATAACTTCTTTTGCCTCATAAGATTTGCTTATTATATAGCACATACTTTTTTTCCCCACATCTTTATTGGAGTATAAATGCTTTACAATGTTGTGTCAGTTTCTGTACAACAAAGTGAATTGGCTATATGCACACATATATCCCCATATCCCCTCCCTCTTGAGCCTCCTTCCCACCCTCCCTTATCTCATCCCTCTAGGTCGTCACAAAGCAAGGAGTTGATCTCCTTGTGCTATGCAGCAGCTTCCCACTAGCCATCCATTTTACATTTGATAGTGTATATACGTCAATTATAGCACATACTTTTAAATTCCAAAAGCTTCATTTCAAAAGTACACTCAGAACTAAATCAACCTTGGAACTGAACTAAAGCTATGAGTAAGACAAAACGATTTTTTAAAAAATTAAAATATACAAGTAAAACTGTGATGACTCCTGATAAAAGGTGTTAGTTCAAACACATATAACTGGTTTGTCAAATGAGGAAAAGATTCATGTCCAAGGTCACATGCAGCAAGATCACCTATCCCTACAACTTCTAACAGATACAACATCTAAAAAAGGAAGCTTGGCACAAAGCTCTTTCCAAAGATGTCTGACATTTACAGAAGAGGAAACAAAGGACTAGAGAGGTTAAAAGATGTGCTCACAGTTACACAATTATTAAGTGGAAGAGAGAGAACCAGGTTTACCAATGTTTCCCATCAGAAAATTCAACTTTACCTTTCTATTAAAAGTTGTGCGACCCTCGGACATGTCACAACTTCTCAGAGCCTAAGTTTTCTAACCTCTTGAGCAGGATTACCATACAATTCAAATAAAGTCACATGTGAAAAATTAACTGCACTAAGCCTTACCAAAGCAAGTTGGCATTATTATTACTATACACCATGCCATTTCTTTAATGACACTGTTTATAAAAGTGAAACTCTTTGGGTCTATACCAGAGTTCAAAATATTCTAAGACATTCAGAATTCTAACACACACCAACTAAATCTGAATGCACATGGGCATTTTAGACTGCAAGCCAGTAAACCATTTAGAAACTGCATGATGAAAGTATCCCGAAGTCAAGGGCAGTTATGCAATCCACTGCAAGAAACCTCCTGTAGAATACTGATTAGCATCAGCTTTCTGTCGCCAAATGTAGAACAGAACAAAGAGCCAAGCTATTTCTTTAATAGAAAATTTTAAATCAAATCATTTAAGGGAAAATGTAAGAACAAAAACATTTTTATCATGGATTGTGTTTTAGTCTTAGTTTGAAGTCTGAAGCTGCCACAATCTTACCATTTTTTAAAGATTACAATTTCACACACTGCTTTACCTTCATGGATATAAGGACTATTCTGAGGAATTAAAGCTTACAGTCTAAGTTTAAACAATTTCCTGGGGGAAACCAAACAGATAAAATGAAATTCCCTTTCTCTCCCCCAATCAATCAGCTTTTAGCGGACAACTAGCTTTTAGCAGATTCGTCCAACCTTTTTTGATTCCAAGGAAAGAAAACTTAGGTAGCTCAGTTACACCCTGCATCTACTCAAGAAACTCAAGACAAGCTAGAAGGTTACCACTTGAGAGAACACCCCAGTGTGTTTTAAACACCTGTCCATTCACTCTAAATCTGGGTTTTGGACAACACAAAAAGTTGAGGGTGGATGTATCAAAAAAATACCATGACTATAAATTTGGCAAGAAAAAGATTCAGAGGGTTCAACTGTATTAAAACAAGAACAATTTCCAGTGCTAAAAAAACATTAACTAAAACCTGGAGATAAGGCCAAGGGGAGGATGGCATGTCCTTTCAATGTCATTCAGAAGCATTACTTAACAAGCACACTCAAAGATTTAGTGTTTTGGAAAAATTTAACATTCTTTCACTGTGCTATTATTAAGGGCTCATGTTTTATGAAGTTGTGGCTTTTTCTCCTGTATAAAAGATAACCTTAGTTTTACTGCCCTATAGGATATTAACCAGTTTTTGTAATCTAACACACATCAATTCTATTCTAATATTGAGCACACTTCCTCACATGATCCTGTAACCAGTTTTACCATCTTACTGATTCTCCCTCATTGAATTAATGAGCCAAATAGAATCTCTGACATGTGTCCACTCAATATTTGTATGAGCTGTGTACCTTTTGGAAAATTACTTTGACTTGTACATAGTAGTAGTAGTTTTTTTGTGCGCGTGTGTCAATTTTATATTTAATTTATCCTTCCAGTTTTACTGAGATATAAGTGACATACAGCACTGTATAAGCTTAAGGTATACAGCACAATGATCTGACTTATGATCATCATGAAATGATTATCACAATAAGTTTAATGAACATCATCTAATATATACAAAATAAGAAAGTTTTCTCCTTGTGATGAGAACTCTTAAGATTTACTCTCTTGACAACTTTCATATATAACGTACAGCAGTGCTAATTATATTTATCATGTTGTACCATTACATTCCCTAAGACTTATTTATCCTATAACTTTGTACCTTTTGATCACCTTCATCCAATTCCTCCCCCTCCCACCCACACCTCCGCCTCTGATAATCACAAATTTGATCTCTTTTCCTATGTTTGTTTTTGAAGTGTAATTGACCTAAAACTTCCTGGTGCATGGGATAGTGATGCGATACTTCTATACATTTCAAAATGATCATCATGATAAGTCTAATTCTCATCTGTCACCATACAAAGATATTACATTATTATTGACTGTGTTCCCTGCACTCTACATTTCATACCCATGACACACTTATTCTGTAACTGGAAGTTTGTACCTCAATTTCCCTCATCTATTTCTCTCATACCCCACCTCAAAGTTGTTTCAACAAAACCTAGGGAAATTGAATTACATGAAAGAACTTCATTCAGCTGTACCATTACATTATTTCTTTAGTTCTTATTTTGCTAAGGGAAGGTTTAAAGTTTTTAATTTTATCCCCAAGTGATGGTCAAAACAACCTAAGAAAGGAAGGATGAACACAGAGAATGAAGCAAGTTAAAGGCAATTATTTACTTTTCAAGAAGAAAACATGTCTCATTCAATGTGTTAAGGAAGTACCAATTAGAATTTTATGTAGGCAGGTAACTAGCTGGTTTATAGAACTCTTCCTTTGAAGCTCGTGTTAACATACATACACTTAGAGAAGAACAGGGAAATAAAGTAAGCACAGTCACCTAACACATTTACAAACTGCTTACAGTTATTTCCCCAGTACAAATATATCAGCCATGTAGGTAACCTTTATTTCATGACATAATTTTGGGAATTAAATGATTAATTCCCCTGGAGTATAAGAAATTACCCTTGGGCTCAAGCTACACATACAACCCAATTTGCTTAAAGCACATAAAAAGGTATCAAATTATAAATCAAAGGTTTTAAGATCCAGCAATCCCACTCCTGGGCATATATCCAGAAATGATGAAAAGATATATGCACCCCAGTGTTCATAGCAGCACTATTTACAATAGTCAAGACACAGAGGGGGACTTCCCTGGTGGCGCAGTGGTTAAGAATCTGCCTGCCAATGCAGGGGACACGGGTTTGAACCCTGGTCTGGGAAGATCCCACATGCCGTGGAGCAACTAAGCCCGTGTGCCACAGCTACTGAGCCTGCGGGCCACAACTACTGAGCCTGCATGCTGCAACTACTGAAGCCTGTGCACCTAGAACCCGTGCTCCGCAACAAGAGAAACCACCGCAATAAGAAGCCTGCGCACTGCAACAAAGAGTAGTCCCTGCTCACTGCAACTAGAGAAAGCCCGTGCGCAGCAATGAAGACCCAACGCAGCCAAAAAAAAAAAGAAAAAAGAAAAAAGAAAAAAGACATAGAGGGACTTCCCTGGTGGTCCAGGGGGTAGGTGGTCCAGTGGGTAGGACTCCACGCTCCCAATGCAGGGGGCCCAGGTTCAATCCCTGGTTGGGGAGCTGGATCCAGCACGCATGCCACAACTAAGAGTTCGCATGCCGCAACTAAGAGCCCACATACAAAGAAGTCTGCATGCTGCAACTAAAAAAAGATCCTGCATGCTGCAGCTGAGGTCCAGCACAACAAAGAAAGGAAGAGGGGTAGGGAGGCAGGGAGGGAGGGAGGAAGACATGGGAAGAAACCTAAGTATCTGTCCATCGATAGATGAATGGATAAGGAGATGTGGTATATAGATATACAATGGAATATTACTCAGCCATAAAAAAGAATAAAAATAATGCCACTTGTTATATGTGGAATCTAAAAAAAAGGGTATAAATGAACTTATTTACAAAACAGAAGTAGAGTTATGGATGTAGAAAACAAACTTATAGTTACCAGCGGATAAGCAGTGGGGGGGATAACATGGAAGACTGGGATTGACATACACACACTTCTATATATAAAATAGATCACTAATAAGAACCTGCTGTATTAACACAGGGAACTCTATTCAATACTCTGTAATGGCCTATATGGGAAAAGAATCTAAAAAAAAAAGCAGGTGTATGTATATGCGTAACTGATTCACTTTGCTATACACCTGAAACTAACACATTGTAAATCGACTATACTCCAATAAAAATTTTTTAAAAAAAGGAAAAAATAATGCCACTTGCAGCAACATGGATGGACCTAGAGATTATCATACTAAGTGAAGTAAGTCAGAGAAAGACAAATATAGTATCGCTTGTATGTGGAATCTTAAAAAAAAAAAGACACAAATGAACTTATTTACAAAACAGAAATAGACCCACAGACATAGAAAACAAACTTATGGTTACCGGAGGGGGAGGGGGAGGGGGAGGGGAAGGGGGAGGAGGGATAAATTAGGAGTTTGGGATTAACATATACCTGCTACTATATATAAAACAGATAACCAACAAGGACTTACTGTATAGCACAGGGAACTATACTCAGTATTTTCTAATAACCTCTAAGGGGAAAGAATCTAAAAATTATATATATATATATATATGAATGAATCACTTTGCTGTATACCCAAAACTAACACAACACTGTAAACCAACAGTACTTCAATAAAAATAAAATAAAAAAATAAATCACACAGGGAGCTCTACTTCACTTCGCTGTACAGTAGAAACTAACAATATCGTGAAACAACTATACACTGATAAAAAAACATAGTAATTAAAAAAATAATAAATCAAAGGTTTTGATGGCACGAAGGCATATTCTTAGGATGAATCAACAACCATAACCTGCAAAGATTGTGAAACTACTCCCACTTACCCTGCAGACTGACATCTGGTTCGTTGTCAGTGTACCAGTCTTGTCTGAGCAGATAACAGAAGTACAACCAAGGGTTTCCACGGAAGGGAGACTTCGAACAATGGCATTTTTCTTTGCCATTCTGCGAGTTCCAAGAGCCAGACAGGTGGTGATGACAGCAGGCAGACCTTCAGGAATGGCTGCTACAGCCAGGGCCACAGCAATTTTAAAGTAGTAAATAGCACCTCTGATCCAGGAGCCTCCATGAACTGGGTCATTGAAGTGTCCAATGTTTATGATCCAGACCGCAATGCATATAAGGGAGATGACTTTGGACAGCTGTTCCCCAAACTCATCTAGTTTCTGCTGGAGGGGTGTTCTCTCCTGTTCCGTGGCCACCATTTCATCCCGGATCTTGCCAATTTCAGTGTTCACTCCAGTTGCCACCACCACTCCCATGGCTTTGCCGGCAGCAATGTTTGTACCCTAGGACAGAAGTAGAAAAATGGTTACAAGACTAACACCACACCCAATTTAAATACTGACTAGTAAACTCAGACTTGTGTGGATTTTCAAGAGGGCAACAAGATTCTCTCACCACATTTTACTGGGCCTTCCAGTGGCAACCAGCCATCTAACTTTGATGATGAGCAATACCTCATGCAGGCAGTGTGGTCCATCTCTCTCTGATTTGATTCTCCATGAAATCAGAATGGTACCTACTTGCCCCAGAGCCCTCTACACCGGCCACCTTGAATCTCTATTCACAATACTGAGCCTGGCTTGCAGACTAGCTTTGGCCTGGGACAGCGCTTAACCCCTCTGTGTTCCTGACTTTTCATACTTCATACAGCTCTCAACCCTAAGCATTCTCCACCTCTGGCTCCAACAACTCAACCCCTCCTACTTTTATCACCCATAATAAGAAGGGCAACCAGGACCATGGGCTGTCCTTGAGGACCTCCACTTAAGCACTAGTATTCAAAGATCAATACAATCAAGTGTAAGGTTCCCCCCAACCCATTTTAATTCCTAAATGTTGGGAGAACAGGGCTTCATTATTTTCATTGTAGCTCTACTTTTTTTACTTACTATGGGGTGGTTAGATTCCCATGCTAACCCACAAAAGCCCACTACTTGAAATACCACTTTAAGTTCTAAACAAACGAAAACTATAAATTTCCCAACTTTCTATTTCAAAAAAATTTAACAGAAAAATTGAAGTAGTACAATGAACATCCATTCCATTTTCATCCAGACTCACCAATTATTAATGGTTTGCCGCATTTGCTTTCTCTCTAAACACAGGTTGTGAACTACACACAGTTATCATCCACATCATTTTGAAAACATCCCTTTATAGGCTAAGTCTTTTCCAAACAAAGTACTCACAGAAAAGAGCATGTTCTTCTTATCTTGATTGACGGCCCGTGGGTCAGGGACGGGATCAGTGTGCTTGATGACAGAGACAGATTCACCTAAGCAGGTTGTGATACAGAAGGTTTGTTTAGATCTGTGCAGTGTGCACCTAGAACCTTGGTACCCTCATCCGCTCATGCCACTACCACTCTCAGGAAAAAGAAAAAAAGGCCCAATTCATTCAAAAGAACATAAACTAGTAAAATTCAGTAATAGAAACTAATTTCAAAGAAAAAAAATCAAAATAAAGGAATTTAATTTTGAAGTAAAATCCCAGTCAATTACCTTTATTTTCTTGAATAACTATACAAATTTAGTTCATTTTCAGGTATCATTTTATACTCTAATATTATGAATGTAGATTTGTCGTATATTTATATACACATACACTCTGATACTTAAGGTGAAAGTATATTTACTTTTAACAAAATAAACAAACTGTAGGTACAGTATATGAATACTGAGGATCATCCACTGGAAAGCCTGTTTTTGTTTTTGTTCAATAATGCCAAAGATGAGAAATGAAAACATTGTTCTAGAAATATCTGCATGCAGTAATCAGACCATTCTATTTCAATAAACCAAAATGAAAAACAGCAAGAGACTAAGAAGTAAGTCTACTAAGAAGTAAGTAGAAGTCTCTAAGAAGTAAGAGACTACTTCTTAGAACTTTCACAATGTCTGAATCTGGTTTCAACTTAACATCACTTATGAAATGCAGTTGATCCTTGAAAACCGCAGGAGTTAGGGGCACCAACCCTCTGCACAGTCATAAATCTGCACAGAACTCATGGTTGGCCCTCCGTATATGCAATTCCTCTATATTTGCGGTTCTGCATCTGAGGATTCAACCAACTAGTATAGTAAGTACTGTAGTATTTACTATTGAAAAAAATCCGCAGATAAGTGAACCCACACAATTCAAACCCATGTTATTCAAGGGTTAACTGTATATAATGAGGGTGAAATATGGCCCTAGTTGTTAGGTCAAATTCCAGGTAGGAAATTTCACTCTCAAAATTTAACAAAAGAATCTGGTTCTTCAATCTAGCCTAAAACTAGAGTATGACTTTTAAACAAAAAAACAACATTCAAGAAACTCTATGGAAAGTTTTAAAATGGAAATTATTTTTGTAGGCACAATATGAGAATTTCATACATTCAACCCCATCAATTCCCTACCATTTTATGGCTTAATCAGCTTCCAGGTTGTTGCTGCTAATGGGAGTTTTAGTAGATAAGCTATTCATAAAGAAACAATAAAAAACAGAGCCCAGGTTACTCACATCCCTACTTCTATGACATGAGTTGCTTTTCAAAACTAATAATCAGATAAATCTTTGAATTTTATATTTACTCTCTATTTAATTCAGGTTAGCATTGTGTTTAATCTTCTGACCACCTTACTTCCATCCAGTTAATATGAACCCTCCACCCTAGACTGTGCCTGTATCAAACAAAAACGGGAAAATGTTCCAAACAATCCCAAATCTAAGTGTGCAAACTTTAGGTAGTAAACATTCACCATTTTAGAGGGTGCTAACTTTTGTTAATTGTACATCTGATTCCTGCAAAGTATGTCAGATGTGAGATTAGCATTCCTGGAGTCTGTATCCTGCTTGGAAAAAGAACACTAAGTAATTAATGCACTTTCCACAAAACAGAGAGACAACAACACTACTTCAACCTTAAGAATATTACCTCTGCTACTGAAGGAATTTGTAACCCTTTAAAAAATTTTTAAAAGTTAAGTTTAAATCAAAACTAATTTTTAATAAAATTTAAAGATAAATAGGCCTTATGAGATGAAAGCCAATTGTTTTTAAATCATAGCTTTACCTCATGTATTGGCAAAAAGCCTAACTGATAAAGCATTAAGAAATAAATATCCTGGAGAGGATTAAGAGACAGCGGGGGGGCTTCCCTGGTGGCACAGTGGTTGAGAGTCTGCCTGCCGATGCAGGGGACACGGGTTCGTGCCCCGGTCTGGGAAGATCCCACATGCCGCGGAGCAGCTAGGCCCGTGAGCCATGGCCGCTGAGCCTGCGCATCCCGAGCCTGTGCTCCGCAATGGGAGAGGCCACAGCAGTGAGAGGCCCGCATAGCGCAAAAAAAAAAAAAAAAAAGAGAGACAGTGGGGCAAGAAGTCAACTCAATTATTAGCATGGAATCTGAGGGAGCCTTCAGAAATTCAACAACGTTCCAATACATAATATTTACCTGTGAGAATTGACTGGTCAACTCTTAGAGTAGTAGATCTGATGGAAGTTAATCTTATATCAGCAGGAACTTTGTCACCAACTAATTGGGGAAGAAAAAAAGCTAAAATAAGCAACTTTTGCAATCATGTTACATAAAGAAAAATCTGTCTCCAAATCAAACACAATTTTTAAAGGAAATAAATAGCCTGTATACAGCACAAATATATAAAAATCTGCTATAGGGAATTCCCTGGCAGTCCAGTGGTTAGGACTCCGAGCTCCCACTGCAGGGGGCACGGGTTTGATCCTGGGGAACTAAGATCCTGCAGGCCACATGGCATGGCAGGGAGGGGAAAAAAAAAAAATCTGCTACAATAAGCAATATAATCAACTTATTCTCAGGGTCATAAAAACTCTTCCTGGATAGATACAAGATTTGAAGTACACAAGAAGAGAATAATGATACTCGGGCAAACAGCTCTAAGTACACATTATTTGCACACCTACACACACACACAGCATGGTGAAGGGGACTGAATTGTACAAGCCATGATTTATTCCACTAAGAAAGCCAAATTACCATGAACAGGAAACATGCCTCTATAAAAAGATGCTCAATTAATATCACTCATAAAAGAAAGGCAAGATAAAACTACACAGAGAGACCACTTTTAAACTATCAAATTGACAAAGGAGTTGAGAAAAATGCACCAAGTTTGAAAGGATGTATAGAAACGGCTTCTTATACAGGGTGACTGTAAGATGTGGCAAGTTTAGTTTTAATAAGCAAAAAAACAAACCAAAACAAAACCAGAGGCACAAATCATTTAGAGGCAAGTGCATGAGCAGATATTAATGAAAACTCGGTGTTAGTGCACTAACAAGGATAAACTGAATATGTCACTAAACATACCATGTAATGTTAGTAACCCATTTAGTATTCTTAATTCAACTACGCGTCCAGACTTTGTGACGACCCTATATACACTGCTGAGTACGAAGAAAAAAACTTACAAAATCTCTGGAGGGCAAACTGGCAATACATATCAAAATTGCAAAGCACAGGAGTTCCCTGGTGGTCCAGTGGTTGGGACTCCACGCTTTGCTTTCACTGCTGAGGGCGTGGGTTCGATTCCTGGTCGGGGACCTGGGATCCCCGCAAGCCGCACGGCGCGGCCAAAAAAAAAAAAAAAATGCAAAACAAAGCACAATCTTTTTATCCCATAAATTCCACTACAAAGAATTTATTCTACAGATATGCTTGCTGTATGTGGTTAGTTTTTTTTTAATCAGCAGTAGAAAAAAGAGACAACTGTATTCATACTAAAGTAAAAACTTCCTCTAAGACATACTGTACATTAAGTGGGGAAAACACAAGTGTGAAGCATCATGTATATGGAGCTCCACTGGTATGAGAACATACCTCTGGGAAGGTGTAACAGACTTGTACCACTAGGGAGCAGGGCATGAGTGGCAGGAGACTTTTCACCTTGTACCCTTTGGTACCTTTTGAAGTCTGAATTATCAGATAAATGAATAAACCTCTTGCAAAACCTCTAGAAGATCTTTAAGTCAACTGAGTTTTCTTTTCTGGGCCAAACAGTCCCTTTAACAGCTCTTAAACAGACCATGTCTTAGCCCCTTTCCTTGACGTATTTGAAGTAAATGCCACAACACAGACCCAGGAACAGATAAAGCCAATATTTCACCTGCACCTTGAGAACAATGCCCAGTGTACTGTAGGTGTTCAAATATTACTGGATGAGTTCGCATCAGTACCAAAGCAACTGGAGAGTAAAAAATAAGTATACAACAGCTTTCCCTGGCTTTCTGAAAGGTACTACAGTGGTTTTAGAAGTCTTATGGAAGGACAGCTAAAAGTCAAAACAATAAGCACAGTCCCCCCCCCACAACTGCATATGGTATTTCTAAGTTAAATCTTAATTTTCAAGACTTACCCTACTATACTGAACTGTAACTGTCACTGGTTATACATAAACTGGCAAAACAGCCATTCTGTCCAAGAAGTAGATTTATTTCATTTGTTAAACCTTTAGTTTAGTTCTAATTTTTCTGTATCTCAGAGCTTTTAAATTCAGGGAGAGTATGGTGTGCTTTCTGAGCTCTAGTTCATGAAACAACCCTATAACCTAAGTAGGAAATGTGGTCACAAGGTGGCACAGAAAGAGATTGCCAATATATAATCTCAAGAGGCAAAGATCATCCCTGCATTTGACTGCAGGGATACATTAAGTTAAGGTGAAATTCCTGCTGGAAATGCTTATGCAACAAACAGCAATATTCAGACTGAAGAAATTAGAACCTTTCATTTTAATATAATTCTGCTCATACTACAATAAAGTAACCATACCCTAAACTTTAGTGACCTTCAACACCTAAAATACCCCATGAAGATAAAACTTTAAAATCAATTTAGGGAATTCCCTGGGAGTCCAGTTGTTAGGACTACACATTCACCGCCAAGGGCGCGGGTTCGATCCCTGGTTGGGGAACTAAGATCCTGCAAGCTGAACAGCATGGCCAAAAAATAAAATAAAATAAAAAGAAAAACAAAACTTTTTCCGGGCTTCCCTGGTGGCGCAGGAGAGTCCACCTGCCGATGTAGGGGACACGGGTTCGTGCCCCGGTCCGGGAAGATCCCACGTGCCGTGGAGCGGCTAGGCCCATGAGCCACGGCCACTGAGCCTGCGTGTCCAGAGCCTGTGCTCTGCAACAGGAGAGGCCACAGAAGTGAGAGGCCCGCGTACCGCAAAAAAAAAAAAAAAAAAAAAAAAAAAAATTTTCCTGTATTAGTTCTGTTTGTCATAATTAATTTTACCCCACATGACCCTGAACATGAAAAGAATGCAAGTTCAATGATGAGCATATGACCCTAAATGGAAAAATTACCTGAAAATGTTCCTTTAAGGTCTGAAGCAATTTATGTCATGATCCTACAGGAGTGAAAAACTTCTAACATGGTATAGAGGTCGCCACAATCTATATAAGTATGTCTGCACTGTAACAACTGAACATAAACCAGCAATCTAAAAGCACAATGCCGGGAATTTCCTGGCGACCCAGTGGCTAGGACTCCTCACTTCCACTGCAGGGGGCACAGGGTTCGATCCCTGGTTGGGGAACTAAGATCCCGCATGCCAAGTGGTGCAGCCAAAAAAGAAAAAAAAAAGGGAGGGGGGGAAGCAGAAGGCATCATTTTATACTGAAAGTTGAATCTCTTACTTCTTTTTAAACAATTTCATATATTAGCCCTAGCTCATACTCTCATATACCTGGCCACAATTTAATTAAGGCCAACAAATCTAATATTCAAATTGAGGACCCAAAAGTTTTATCTTGCCATTTACTTTGCTGTTTCAGTGGAAGCTCAGAGGATTAAAAATGAATGAAAAATGTGTTTTTGAGGCAAGAAATACCAAGATTAAATTTCTTTCCTGGGTAGCACAGTCAACATATAAGTTACTAGTTTAAGGTGGAATTGATACTATATATGCAGCATTTAAAATTATATTTAAACTGGCACTACAAAGAAACCAGCTATTTTTCCCCCTATATGTTTTAAATATATGAAGGCTGTCTCTTTGTTGCACAAAAATTGTATTCATATACATTTAATTATTGGTTAAATATTCAAGAATGAGTCAAATGTAAAATGCTAATGGAGGGACTTCCCTGGTGGCGCAGTGGTTAAGAATCCGCCTGCCAATGCAGGGGACATGGGTTCTAGCCCTGGTCCGGGAAGATACCACATGCCGCAGAGCAACTAAGCCTGTGTGCCACAACTACTGAGCCTGTTCTCTAGAGCCTGTGAGCCACAACTACTGAGCCTGCGTGCCACAACTACTAACGCCTGTGCGCTAGAGCCCGTGCTCCGCAACATGAGAAGCCACCGCAATGAGAAGCCCGTGCACCTCAGCGAAGAGTAGCCCCCGCTCACCACAACTAGAGAAAGCCCATGCACAGCAACAAAGACCCAACGCAGCCAAAAATAAATAAGTTTAAAATGCTGGTGGAACAAGTGACTGGGAAGTCCTTAAAAACTGATCTCAAGGGCTTCCCTGGTGGCACAGTGGATGAGAGTCCGCCTGCCGATGGAGGGGATGCAGGTTTGTGCCCCCGTCCGGGAAGCTCCCACATGCCGCAGAGCGGCTGGGCCCGTGAGCCATGGCCGCTGAGCCTGCGCGTCCGGAGCCTGTGCTCCGCAACGGGAGAGGCCACAACAGTGAGAGGCCCACGTACCGCAAAAAAAAAAAAAAAAAAAAAAAAAAAAAACTGACCTCAAGTTCTTCTTCACTTTTCTTCCATCCTGTAACAGCCATTCTAAAATTAAGAGATGACCTGGGGGCCTTTTATAAACTACAGAATCTCAGGACCTGCTCTTCAAGAGTCTGGGGTCCAGGAATTCATATTTTAAAGAAATTCTCCAAGCACACTAAAAAATTAATATAAGAAAAAAGAAAAGGCTTAGTACCTGGTGTCACAGATCCTGTGAAGGGCCTGTTTAGAATAGCCTTTACTATGTGCTGTTTCTCATGTGCCACGTATGCCACAGCTCTAGGCCAAGAAGACCCTAAATCCCCCAACACTTGGGAAATGTACTACCTTAAAGTTTCACATTTAATTTGTTTCCATTATAAACCGATCTCTTTGTGGAAAGGTACTAAATAGCATAAATCCAAACTGGTTTTAAAAACCTGCCAAATTCTAGTATTCTCCTAGCTAGACAGACCCCCTCCCTCACATCATCTTGACCAACCCAACTCAAGTCCTCATTTTAGACAGGAAAAACTAAAGGCAGTAAGTAAAAGGAGTCTTACCTAAGGAACCTCAATTAATGAAAGACTTCCTTTATATTACTGTGTGACTCTGTGCTTTTTGTTTGTAGGAGTCAATTTAGGATTAAATCTGTTAGGAAGCTGGTTGTCTAAGGAAGTAAAAAATCCATGAAAGCAAAGATTCAATGAATACTTTTCCACTAAGAAATAATTTTGCTTTGTCTGCAGGCTTCTGTGAATTCCAGACAGTTTTGTGCATGAGGAGTAGGCAGCCTGTTCTGATGATCACATCCAGTGATATTTCCCCGATGGGGAATGTCAGTGCCCTTAGGGCAAGTGGTAGTGGAAAATTCTTACTCTTGCCAAGGGGATGCTCTGCAATATTTTCCTCTGAAATTTTTTTTGTCTCTTGAGTTCAGGCAGTGTAATAAAATAATAAACTCTGTTATAAACTACCTTCTATTTGTTTAACATCTGACACTTCAAATTCAGCTCTTGGCTCCTTAAGTCTGTAGCTCTTTAAAACCTGCTATCACAGATTTCCACTCTGAACAAATTCTTCAATGTATACTTTATGCTAGGTTACCAAGAAGGCGAGTAAAAGTCATTTAAAGGAAATTATTACTTGGCCACATTTTAGAATCGAATGAACACAAGCTTTCTTTACCTTAAAACCTAGGAAGGAGTTTTATAAAGCCAGGATACTTTAACATTGTTTATATCATTACGTCAAAAAGACTGATGGTTAAAATCAGCACTACTTAGAAAAAGTCTTTTTTGAATTGATTATATATAAGGAAAAAAATCTAGTTTATTGTGGCAAATTCTACCAGTTATTCAAATCTTTTTTTAAGAGAAAACTATACATAAGATCAGAAATTATCTCCTAAATACCACTACTGTTTCTGAGTTTAGATGGCTGAGGAAAAATGACCCACAATAGAATGAATTAACCTAAATTACTTAAACATTTAACTATGACTCAAATACTTTCACTCTTTGCAATTTGGTTCATAAATTTTGTAGTCAGGAAGAATGAATGAAATTCTTCACTTGAGAAGCCCTACTTGCCTACTTAAAACTACTTCTAGGCCTCAGGGTGAGCATGGAAGGAACATTACAAACTGCCATACTTTATACCATATTTGTTCCCAGTCTGGTTTTTTGGATGTATTATCTATGATGAAATGAAACTCATCTTTTAAAAATGCAGATATATAATTCTTTTCTTTAAAACCTTTGAACAGCTTCTTCCTACTAGACTCTAAATAAAGTTTAGTATCTTAACCATGGTTTTTAACACCCTCCACGACCCAATTGCTCTTACTTTTTATGACTCTCCCCTTCCCTCTAAGCTTCAAACAATGCTCTTCAGTTCCTCAAAGTTCTGAGTCTTCACAAAAAGCAAGGCTTTCCTTGAACTTCCAAGATTAAGGGATACCAACCTAACAGAGAGCTGTCCTTTCCTAACACTCACCACATTATATATTTGATGTGTCTTCCTCACTAGGCTCAAAACCTCCAAGAAGGCAGTCACTTAGTCACCACTGATTTCCCAGGTTCTGGTATTATGCTGGCACATAGTGGCTACCAAATAAAATATTTGTTAAGGAATGAAGTACCTGCACACACATTATTTTCTTTAAAAAACAAGCACCAGAAACTTATGATAATTATCAAGTTGAAGAATGTCACAAAGCTTGGAACAACGAAAAAATCAGGATCCAAACAGACCTAAGACTTGGTTGAGCTGAATGAGGTTTAACAGTGATTGCTGCTTAAAATTTAGACTAAAAACAAAATACATGTATGCTAGTAGAGGACTAGATGTAGTGGGGAAAGAGAAGCATGAAAAAGACTCATGGGTTTTAGCTGGTAGGGCAATTAAGATTGCTAAAGAAATGTCCTTATGTGTAAGAGTGGAGGATAAGGTCTAGAATATCAACCAGACTCCACTTACATTAACTGCATTCAAGTCTGGGCACCAAAAAAAGCCATCAAGATGGTAAAGGGTTTAAAAATAATTACAGGAACAACAGAAAGAGCCAAGACTAACCTGAAAATAAAAATTTTAGGATATACCACACCATTAACACTCGAGACTCCCAGTTCTACCATAAACTGCCACACGCTTTTGGACAAGTTGCACGCTCTCAGAGTTTTAGTTGAGGTCTCCCCCCAGCTCTAAAAGGGAGACGAATTTACCTTCAACTACGTAACAGGCCACCATAGGAAGAGGAATCAGACTTCTATGTGCTCCAAAGCAAAAAACTAACGTATAAAACAGACAAGTATATTTTAGCTCCTTATAAAGGAACATTTTATAATAAAACTGGTGTAATATATAACTACCAATAAAAATGGCATGGCGGTTCCTAGACAGGCAAGTTTCCAGCTACTAGAATGGAAGATAGCCGGCTCATTAGATGCTGTGGAGGCGGCCCATCATTAGGCAAATTTAGAGTATACAATATCTGGGATACCAACATAAATTCCTCTTTATTACAAAAGTAAAGTATGCTTTTTACGAGGTGATAACCCATCCCTCGCTCCCTTCATCCAAATATCTCGCTGTTAACAGTATTTATCAGATACCTTTCTCTATGGCTAACACTTATTAAAACTTCATTAAAATAAAAATCACAAATCTCCTTTTACATTAGTATATACTTATCTGTCTCATTCTTTTTTAATGGCTACATAATAATAATACCTAAAGCTAAAGCAATAATCTCTAAAGCTAAACTTTGGAGAATGCTTATTCTATACCAAGCACTACTACAAGAGCTTTATGAGTTACTAACTCTTAATCTTCACAATTCTAGGGAAGGTCTGATTATCTTCATTCCCGGTTTACAGATGAGGAAAATGAGTCACAAAAGGCTAACTTGCTCAAGGTCACAGGTATTTGATAGCCATACTGTGGATGGACTAAATTAATCAGTCACCATTTTCATAGCCATCTAGGTGTTTCCAATTTTCCTATTACAATGTTATATAGAGAACATCTTTGTGCACTTAGATTACTTCTGGAGAAAAGATTCACAGAAACAGAATTTTCCTACAGATGTATACTTCCACCAAAATTTATTTTCTTGCCATTTCCCCATACTCTCAATCCTGTATTTTTCTGACCACTGTTAACACCAAACACTTTATTTTTTTAAATTCTTTTATCATCTTCAAAACAAAAGTTGTTTTATATTTTTACATAGTCAAATCTGGTGATCTTGGTGGTTTTGTGTCACACTTAGGAAATGTGCCCCCTATACCATGTCTTTCTTCTAATTTTCCCCAAATCTTAATCACACTGATAAGGATTGGAAAGGTTGGCACTTATTGGTACTGTGACTATCACTGAGTCAGAGGGAGAGGGGAGAAGGGGAGGAGATGATTATAGGAAATGAGGAAATGCCAGCTCCATGAAATTCAGGTCAGCCTTCAAGATCAACTGGTCCATCATGATCTGATGATTGGGGAGATCTTTCCAAGTTCTTCATTTCTCATTGTTCTTAACGTCTTAGCTACTCTCACAGTGATGAATAAAGGGCTCTAGGTCTCAAAACCCTCTGCTTCTAATACATCCATGCTGATTTCTTTCGTTTTTCCCACACTGATTTCTGTTTTAGACTATTTGCTGTTCTGCTTATATACAAGTTCTTAAGAGTAAGAACTTATATCTCTACACAAAGAGATATAACTTACGGGAACAACTAAAATAATGATTTCTACTGTTATTTGGTTACAGATGGCTTAGATCTACATCTCTAACTAGCCTTGTTCTCCCATCCTTCTTGTTGTGAAACAACTGCATATGGGGGAAAAGGCAAAAGACAACAAACCTTATTTGGTCATGTATCTTTGCTTCTATTTCTCTGAGCTGTGTTTAATCATTCTAGGAACAGGTGAAAACTGTTTATTCTAACAATATTCCAACACTATGTAAATTGCTTCATCAGACAATATTTTACTAACTAGACTGTTTAACTGTAATCGACTTCTCCCATTTTACTGAGATATAAACCAGCTGTAACACTGTAAGTTTAGGGTGTAAAACATCTGATATATACATACAATGTGAAATTACTACAATCAGTTAATATCCATCACCTCACAGTTACAATTTTTTCCTTATGATGAGAACTTAAGATCTATTCTTAGCAACTTTCATATATGCACTACAGTTCTGTTACCTATAGTCATCATGCTGTACATTACATCCCAGAACACATTTGTCTTAAAACTGGAATTTGTACCTTCTGACCACCTTCACCCAATTCCCCCACTCCCCGCCCCTGGCAACCACCAATCTGATATACGTTTCTATGAGTTTGCTTTTTAAAAGATTTACATGTAAGTGAGATTACACAGTACTTGCCTTTCTCTGACTTATTTCACTTAAGATCCATCCATGTTGTTGCAAACAGCAGGATTTCCTTCATTTTTATGGCTGAATAATATTCTAGAGAGTGTGTGTGTACACACACCATTTTCTTTATCCATTTATCCACTGATGGATACTTAGGTTTTTACCATGTTTTTCCTATTATACACAAATGCTACAATGAACATAAGGGTGCAGACCTCTTAAGGAGAGCGATTTCATGTCTTTTGAATATATACTCCAGAAGTGGAATTGCTGGATTATATAGTATATAGCCATACCTTGCAGACACTGTGGGTTCAATTCCAGACAACCACAAAAGCAAATACTACAATAAAGAGAGCCACATGGAAGATTTTACACTATACTGTACTCTATTAAGTGTGCAATAGCATTGTCTAAAAAAAAATGTACATATGTTAATTTAAAAAGACTTAATCACTTAAAAAAAGCTAATCACCTGAGCCCTCAGTAAGTCAATCTTTTTGCAATAGTAACATCAAAGATCACAGATCATAAAAATATAATAATAAAAAGTTGAAATATTTGCAAAAAATGCAGTATCTGCAAAGCACAATAAAGAGAAGCACAGTAAAACTGGGTATGCTTGTAACTTCATTTTTTAAAACCAAACAGCTAGAATCTTGGGGTGGATTTCTAGGGAGAAGGGCAAAAGAATCCCCTGAAATTGCATACAAGATTTTGAATACATGTATTTGGGGAAAGAGTCCATAGATTTCATTAATTTTTAGAGGACGTGTGATCTAGAAATGATTAAGAACTACTGCTGTAGACTTCCCTGGTGGCACAGTGGTTAAGAATCTGCCTGCCAATGCAGGCAACACAGGTTCAAGCCCTGGTCCAGGAAGATCCCACATACCGCAGAGCAACTAAGCCCGTGCGCCACAACTACTGAGCCTGTGCACCAAAACTACTGAAGCCCATGAGCCCCAGAGCCTGTGCTCTGCAACAAGAGAAATCACCACAATGAGAAGCCCACGCACCGCAACAAAGGGTAGACCCCGCTCACCACAACTAGAGAAAAGCTCACGCCCAGCAACAAAGACACAACGCAGGCCAAAAAAAAAAAAAAAACAACAAACACACTAAAAACAGCCCTTGAAGGACTTCCCTGGTGGCAGAGTGGTAAGACTCCGCGCTCCCAATGCAGGGGGCCTGGGTCTGATCCCTACTCAGGGAACTAGATCCCACATGCATGCCACAACTAAGAGTTTGCATACCACAACCAAGGAACCCACCTGCTGCAACTAAGACCTGGCACAACCTAAGTAAATGACAAAAAAAAAAATAAAAATAAATATAAAAACAGCCCTTGAGCCAAGGATGATTTTCATTTTTAAAGTCTTATTTAAAAAAAAATCCCCCCCCCCCTACAGAGACTGTTTGGGACCACACAAGCCAAAATATTTACTAGGTAGCTCCGTTAAAAAAAGTTTGCCAAACCCTCTGCTCTACAGCACAGAATTAACTTTTCTGATATTTGTGTTAGGGAGCTCAACAGGTATGGATTAAGTGTTTGCTGACTGTTCAGTCAGGCTTCTCCTATCCTTCTTTCTAAAAGCAAAAGAAAAAAAGGCTCATGGCCCCAGCTAAATGAATAAGGCTACATTATCTGAATCATACATCTTTTGAGCCAGAAAGCTCCTTAAGAGGCTACTCCAATTACCCAGTTTTGTAGAGATTAGGTTAATTTACTTTGTCCTGTGTCATATGGAATTAGGATAATAACACAGGTTCTTACATGAATCAGTCATCTTTCTATTTTACAACTTTATCTTTTCTTTACCTCAAATGCTTGGAAATGCCACTTCATACATGTTACTAAATTTCATTACTGCAAGCTATCAAAAGTGAAACTTTTCTTCCCTTAAATAATTACCAAGTTTAAGAATTATTCTTTTCATTTAAAAAATCCTGAAATTGCTGGCACTACTGCTGAATATTTATTCTTCATTTTAGGAAATATAAAATCAACTTCTCCAGAACCTAAATAAAGCAAATGCAGTTTTATGTTGAGACTCATTTCTATCACCTACATAATCTTAAAATATGATTTATTCCAGAGTATACTACAGGACAGAAGTCATCTGAGGATATTTATGTCCTTGTGCTATTTATCAACTCTGGATTACCAAGATACAAGAAGTTTGTTTTAAACAACTCTGAAGGGACTTCCCTGGTGGCACAGCGGTTAAGCATCCGCCTGTCAATGCAGGAGACATGGGTTCGAGCCCTTGTCCGGTAAGATCCCACATGCCGCGAAGCAACTAAGCCCATGCGCCACAGCTACTGCCTGCACTCTAGAGCCCACAAGCCACAATTACTGAAGCCTGTGCTCCTAGAGCCCATGCTCTGCAACAAGAGAAGCCACCGCAATGAGAAGCCCACGCACTGCAACGAATAGTAACCCCTGCTCACTGCAACTAGAGAAAGCCCGCGCACAGCAACGAAGACCCAACACACCCAAAAATAAATTAAAAAAAAAAAAAAGCTGAGAAGTCAGTAATACCCCTCCCATGCAAATACTGAAACCTCCCCAAATTCTAAAGTTAAAGAGTTTCATGACTATCATAGCTCGATTGACCTTGATAATATTGGCAGATAATACAGAACGCTTAAACACTGATGTTCATTTCTCATAAAATTATACCTGATTTTATTACTTTTTTTTTTTTTTTGCGGTACACGGGCCTCTCTCACTGTTGTGGCCTCTCCCGTTGTGGAGCACAGACCCCGGACGCGCAGGCTCAGTGGCCATGGCTCACGGGCCCAGCCGCTCCACGGCATGTGGGATCTTCCCGGACCGGGGCACGAACCCATGTCCCCTGCATCGGCAGGCAGACTCGCAACCACTGCACCACCAGGGAAGCCCCTGATTTTATTACTTTTGGTTTCCATCCGTCAGAGAAATATTTTCCTGGCATTAAGATAAAACAAAATTATTGTGGCTTCAGAAGATGAACACATGGGTAACTGTCTCCATATTTATACTTGCCAAATCAATTTTATTTGGTTCCTGTATTCTAGATAGTTATAAGTATACGTATGGTTTTGCTATGCACGCTTACACAATGTCTTCCTGGAAAGGTTATTAGTTGGTATAGCAACATCTAAAATATAATTCCCTTAAACCCCCTCCATCTCCCCCTCAAAAAGCCACTCAGTCTTCAGAAAGTTCAGCAGAACCATCCTATCAGATGTCTTCCAGAAGCTAGCAAAAAGAAGTTTATCATCTGAAGTTAGGAGATGATTCTTACACCCAAACAATGACTACAAAAAGGTCTCTTTCTTTCGGCAAATATCAAAAAAGCAACTCCATGCTCACTTTCATCTTCAAAACAGTTCACAGTATTCTCCAGTTTTTCAATTCACCAGAAAGAACCCTCACACTCAATTTCATAATTTAAGTAATAGTATAAAAGTTACCATGTCTAAAAGCACAATTCATGCCATTTATCCCTTCAGGCCATGCAAGACTTTGACAAGAAATAATTTAGATCTACATTTAGAATTGAAGTTCATTTCTACAGTTTTACAGAACTGAATTATTGGGCTAAATGCCAAATTGCAGGGTCAACTACATTACTAATCCTAATAAAAGCAGAAGTTAAAAAGCCTCAACGTGTATAGAATTAAAAGTCTGAATAAAATAAATACCTATTTATCTGGCCCAGGTCAAGCAGTCACAATATGTTTTCCCAAAATGTTCCATATAATTCACTTAAATGCCTTAGGATTACATCTTTCCCAGTTCAGTGACCCACTGGTCCTAGTAATCTAGCAAAACTAACCATTTCTAATTTGATCTAAATACATAACCACCATGAAAAGTCACCAGAACAAACCAAACAAGAGTATACTGACAACCTAAAAATTAAAATTGTGATCAGGCATCCTCGACATGATAAAGGGCATCTATAAAACCCACAGCTAACATCATACTTCATGGTAAAAGACTGAATGCTTTTCCCCTAAGACCAGGAACAAGACAAGGATTTCTACTCTTGCCACTTCTTTTCAACATTCTACTGGAGAGTCTAGCCAGGGTAATTAGACAAGAAAAAGAAAAGGCACCCAGGCTGAAAAGACAAAAATATTTGTTTTCAGATGACATGGTCTTATATAGAGAAAATCTTAAGGAACCCCTGAAAAACTATTAGAATAAAAGAGTCTACCAAGATTGCAAGGTACAATATCAGTACACAAAAATCAACTGTGTTTCTATACACTAGCAAAGAACAATCTGAAAATGAAATTAAGAAAACTATTCCAATTACAAATAGCTCCCCTGCAAAAAACGAACAAAAAACGATAAAATACTTAGGAATAAACTTAACAAAAGTAGTACAAGACTTGAATGCTGAAAACAGAGTGTTAAAAGAAACGAGACCTAAATAAACATAAAGACACCCCATGGTCATGGATCAGAAGATTTAATATTACTGTGATGTATATATTCCCCAAACTGAGCTACAGAGTCAACATTATTCTTATCAAAATCTATGCAGGGTTTTGGGGCAGAAATTAACAAGCTAAACTTAAAATGTATATGGAAATGCAAGGGACTCAGAACACCCCAAATAACCTAGAAAAACAACAAAGCCAGGGGACTCAAATTTAGTGATTTCAAAACTTACTACAAAGCTACAGTAATCAAGACAGTGTGGTACTGGCATGAGGAAAGACATACAGATCAATGGAATAATAGTCAATTTGCAGTGGAAAATGAAGTCAATTGATTTTTGACGAGTGTCAGGACAATTCAATGAAGAAGTCTTTTCAACAAATGGTGCTGATACTACTGGATATCCAAATGCAAAAAAATCAAGTTGGACACCTACCTCACACCATATACAAAATCTTGGTGACATGAGATCACAGAATAGCTTCTTAGATATGACACCAAAAGCACAAGCAATGAAAGAAAAAAAAAGACAAATAGGACTCTATCAAATTAAAAACTTTTATGCTACAAAGGACACTGTCAAGTAAAAAAGACACCTACAGAACGGGAAAAAAAATTTTCAAACCCTATCTGATAAGCCAGGATATGTAAAGAACTCTTACAACTCAACATTAAAAAGACAGCCCAACTAAACCCAATGGATTTAGACAGTTCTCAAAGATGACATACTAATTGAAAATAAGCACATGAAAAGATGCTCAATATCATTAGGAAATTAGGGAAGTACAAATTAAAATCACAATGAGATAACACTTCAAGGCTAAAATTTAAAAAAAGACAAGTGTTGATGAGGATGTGGAGAAACTGGAACCTATATACATCGCTGATGGAATGTAAAATGATGCAATCACTTTGGAAAACAGTTGGGAAGTTCCTCAAAATGTTAAACTTTGAGTCACCGTAAGCTCCAGCAATTCCATGTCTAGGTATATATCTAAGAGAGTGAAAGCATATGTTCACACAAAAATTGTACTTGAATGTTCACAGTAGCGTAATAGCCAGAAAGGAGAAAGCCACTCAAACACTCATGAACTGATGAATGAATAAACAAAATGTGGCATACCTAAACAATGGAATATTATTGAGCCATAAAGAATACAGTATACACATGAATGAACTATATGATACATGCTACAACATAAATGAATCCTGAGAACAATATACTAAGTGAAAGAAGCCAGTCTAAAAAGGGCATTTATTGTATGATTCCATTTATATACAATATCCAGAATAAGCAAATCCCTAAAAAAAAATTGTGGTTGCCAGGGACTGGGGAAAGAAGGGCAGAGGAAGTGATTGCTAATGGATATAGGGTTTTCTTTTTGGAGGAAGATGTTCTGAAATTAGACAGTGGTTATGACTGTAGAACTCTGAATATACTAAAAAACACTTAATTACACACTTTAAAGGAGTGAATATTAATTATGGCATGTGAATTATATCTCAATAAAGCTGTTTTTAAAAGATTATAAACTAGGCCTCCAACAAATTGATATATGAAATATGTACACATTCACTAAGGATACTGTATATTCTCTAGCAAATTAACTACAGTTGAAGATAGAAGCAATAAACCACAAAGACTCAGTTTCAATTGTAAAATATGACTAACAGTATGCACCCCATAGAGTGGTTGATGGTTAAAAACCAAGCACTAGCAAGTTTATCACTATATCTGGCACACACTTCAAGCTTTGTTATTACTGAACTTAAGCACAGAGACTTCAAATTATCTATTCTGCACAGAAGCTGCACAATAAGCAGGTTTACATTAGCTAAACCTACTCCATACTTCCGATTTCAAGTTTCATTTATTACTCACTGAGCGCTTGTTACATGCTCAGCAAGATTACAATGATCAGTGTGACACACGTCTGCTCGTTGCCTAGTAGTATGACAACAGTGTTTAATAAAATGTTCATATCTATCTAAAACTAGTTGCTCATATCTATCTAAAACTAGTTACCACCTCTGTTCAGCATTCCTCAGAATGGTCAAAATTCAAAAAATAATACTATACAAGAGCCCAATGTCCAAGCATTGCATATGCTTTTAGCAATTAGTATACAGTGGGGGAAGAGTCGGAGGAAAAAAGTGTTAACTATCAGGACCTGTTAGACTCCTCACAAAGGATTCAAAAACAGGTGAAATCGGAATAGGGTTGAGAATGTGTACTGCTTAGAACAATTACTATTGGTAATAAGTAGATTCACCTAAGATGAGGAATTTAAACTCATGTTTTAATATTTTTTTTGAATATTAAAAGAAAGGCAGTGGGGCTTCCCTGGTGGTGCAGTGGTTGGGAATCTGCCTGCCAATGCAGGTGACACGGGTTCGAGCCCTGGTCCGAGAAGATCCCACGAGCCACAGAGCAACTAAGCCTGTGCACCACAACTACTGAGCCTGCACTCTAGAGCCCACGCACCACAACCACTGAAGCCTGAGCACCTAGAGCCTGTGCTCTGCAATGAGAAGCCCGCACACTGCAATGAAGAGTAACCCCTGCTAGCCACAACTAGAGAAAGCCCGAGCGCAGCAACAAAGACCCAACTCAGCCAAAAAAAAAAAAAAGAGTCCTGCATGGCTAGAGCATAGGGAGTTGCATAAGATGAAATCACAGAAGCAAGCAGGAGCTATACAATGCAAGGTCATTTAGGGTCAAAGAAAAAAATTTATATTTCTGGTGCAAGAGAGAAGCCACTTAAGTGTTTTAGCAAGTGAATAAACATGACCTTTAGGAAACTGGCTTCTGTGTGGAAAGAAAACAGTAAAGGAAGGCAGAGGCTCGTTAGGACACAATGACAATGTCAGTGTGAGGTGATGGTGGGACTGGTGTGGTGACTGAGGAAAAAGTAGTAAACAAATTTGGGTGTTTTGGAGACAGAATCAACTGGTCTTAGAGACAGAATAAAAGAGGAAAGAATCAAGATGATTCCCAAGTTTCTCTCAGTTAACTAGTTGGTAAGAGTGACTTACTGAGACAGGAAAGACTGGAGAGAACCAGAATTCAGAGAAAAGAGAAACCAAAACCACCTCCATTGAAGAGAAGCTGGTCTTAGTTTATTCCTTCAAAAGGGAAGATGATGCTTTGAGGATCAAGGTTACAGTTTCCTCTGACGCTGTAAACCACTGCCATCTACTGATGCAAACCAAGGATAAACACTTTGGGGGTGATTTCTCTAAGTTTTCAGATACATTGAATATACTGAAATAGCTTAAGTAGCACAAAAAATTCTTACAATATCTTAATTTGACAGGCTGAAAGTATATTACCAGACTAAGCTGGAGAACTGGAAAACATACAAAGTCAAAAAGAATCTTGTGCAATATTTAGGTGACCTGCAAGTGCACTGACCACATATATATTTGTGGAAAGACAAACTATCTTCCTCTAATGTTTCCTTCCTCAGTTACTAGCACCATCACCACCCGGGCACCTAAACTAGATATCCTGCCAGTATCTTTGATGCCACACCCTACTTCACATCCACCCCAATATCTATTAAGTTATCAAAACCTGTTGCTTGGCACCTAAACCTGAGGCTCACTTTTCAAACTATACATGGCTGTAATTCCTTGCCCAAGGGAGATTCAGAGTTAATACTTTGGGTTGAGACCTGGTAAAAACTTTTAAGGAGGGTCCCCAGATAATTCTGATGTGCACCCTTGCTTTAAAACTCCTACTTATAAACTCAAAATCTTCCCCTCATTATTCTTAATGCTACAGCCTTCGTTATTGTTTGCTCTCATTAACCCTTACCTATCTCCAGCCTTCCCATTCTGACCTACTTCCTACATCACCACCAGAATTCCCTAAGTCATATTTTTGCTGTAAAATCCATGGTGACAAAATGGTTAAATCTAAATAAGGTCTACAGATTAAAAAAACTGATACAATACTGTTATCTACTTTCAGTAGTTAACTAGAATCATATTAAAAGAATGCTCTAAATTTTATAAAATAATCACTCAAGTATTTAGGAGTAAAGAGGCATCATTTCTGCAACTTACTCTCAAACAGTTCAGACAAAAATGTGTGAATGTATAGATACAGACTGAAAGAGGATAATGCACATGTGATAACAAACATTTGGAGAATCTGGGTAAAAGCTAAATGGGAACTCTTACTAGTCTTGCAACTTTTAAGTCTGAAATTGTGTCAAAATTAAGTTTAAAAAATCCACTGGCCAAAACACTTCATTCTGAGTTGTACTTTTGTTAACACTATTAAGCAAGCTGTTAGGTCATTTATACAAATTTTGCTGTCCTAAGTAATCAACGTGTGGGTACACAGGCAACACTATTCTTTTACTGGAAGACCTATGACAAGGTAATTTACTTTTGTTTTTCTTCTGTTTTTCGGCTGCGCCAGGCAGCATGCGGGATCTAGTTTCCCTAACCAGGGATCAAACCCGGGCCCCCTGCATTGGGAGGGCAGAGTCTTAACCACTGGACCACCAGGGAAGTCCCGGTAATTTACTTTCAAAGACCAAAACTGCAGAGCACAGGCCAGGAGACTCAGCACTGAATTCTCATTACAATGAGTAAGACAAAGCACAATTTCCCCACAAGTCAGTGTAAAGGTGTTACTATGAGACAATTCACAAAAAGAAAACAAGTATTCTGAGCTCAGGAGGGTGTGAAAAACCACAATGATTTGAATAACCCAATGTAATAATTCCCCAGCAAAAAGATTACACAGTTCTGATTGGCTCCAGGGGCATTTGGGTTGCCTGAAAACACGGCATTGACCTATAGGAAAGAGGACCTTTTTGAGATCTGTGTAGAGCTCTGGCATTGCAGTGGATTCACTAACTCTTTAAAGCCCAAACCTAGATCCCCGGCTCAGTGTTATGTCAAAGTATTCTTAAGTAGAGCTTTTAAAGTCATGAGATTACCCTTAGCCATCAACTAGGTTTGATGGTTCCAAGATTGACCTATTTGTGCCAAGAACCAAAACAGGAAAAACTATGTAGCCATTAACTAGTTTTCTACAAACTGCTCACTACAACTAACTGTCAAATCAAGATTAAGTTCATTATCTCACCTGCACTAGTGTTCCACAATGTACTAAAAGTAATAAGCACAATAATTCAAAACACCTTGTTTAAAAAAAAAAGATAAACACATCAACATGAAGGGAGGTGCCAAAACACTTTGAAAATTTTACAGAAAACCTGATTTGTTTGGATAGCACTAAAAATCTGTTAACGTAATTGATACACGAGCCTAACTTTTAAAACTCTTAAGTATGAGCCTTCAGAAAAGGACTGTATTCAGATATACAACCTAAAATAAAAATGACAAACTGAACTCACCAGCAATTTCTACAATATCACCAGGAACTATGTCTTTAGCTTTAATCCGCTGTACACTCTTCCTGTCTTGTCGATACACTTTGCCCATTTCAGGCTCATACTCCTTAAGGGCTTCGATTGCATTTTCAGCATTTCTTTCCTGTAAAAAAGAAAACAAAAGATAACAGTAGTAAATACAGCCTGCCACTGCCAAGTGTTTCTGGCCCTAGGAATCAAATTTTAGAGTTGTAAACTAAACTTAAAAAGAAAAAACAAAGGAGATGCATATTAATGACATTTGTAATAAATGATTCACATCTTAAGGTAATAACATTAGGCCCTTATGATTTTGTATTAAAAATGAAAAAATAAGCACCCGAAGAAGGGTAAGGAGATAAAAATCAATGGAAAGAAGCAGTTATTAGAACCTGCTGTCCCTATGCACACTGGGCAACATGGCCCTCACCTTCAGCTTCACACACTCACATCATTAAATAAATCATGACCCCCATGAAAGGTGATGGTCTGGGGTTGGACTGCCCAGGCTCAACACAGGCTTTTGCACTCAAAAGCTATGTGACTGTGGATAATATGACACACAGCTTTATGGCCTACAAAACCAGGACACTAACAGTACCCACCCTCAAGGGTTGTGAGGATTTACAAGCTATGTGTAAAATGCTTAGATTGTGTTTTGGCACATAGTGAATGCTTTGAGTGATGAATTAAGAAAATCCAGTTACGTCTCACAAATTCTAAATCTCTCACCAGTACTAAAGACCAATAAGTGGCCGGAAGCACTGCCAGTCACATACCATATTTACCATAATATTATATATAAACATGTCAAGACTTAGTCACACACAATTTTTTTTTTTTTTTGCAGTACGTGGGCCTCTCACTGTTGTGGCCTCTCCCGTTGCGGAGCACAGGCTCTGGACGCGCAGGCTCAGCGGCCATGGCTCACGGGTCCAGCCACTCTGTGGCATGTGGGATCTTTCCTGACCGGGGCACGAACACGTGTCCCCTGCATCGGCAGGCGGACTCTCAACCACTGCGCCACCAGGGAAGCCCGACACACAATTTTTATTTCCTAATTTCAAGATGAAAGATGCAGAATTAAAATGAGCCATGTTGAAAAAAAAAAAAAGCTAAGGGAAAGTTCCTTTGTGGGGCGGTGGGGGAGTATGTGTGAAATTTGCCTTTTCTCCTTTTAGAAAATAAGCAATTAGGACTTCCCTGGTGGCACAGTGGTTAAGAATCCGCTTGACAATGCAGGGGACACAGATTTGAGCCCTGGTCCGGAAAGATCCCACATGCCGTGGAGCAACTAAGCCCATGCGCCACAACTACTGAGCCTGCACTCTACAGCCTGCAAGCCACAACTACTGAGCCCGTGTGCCACAACTATTGAAGCCCTCGTGCCTAGAGCCAGTGCTCTGCAACAAGAGGAGCCACTGCAATGAGAACCCACACTCCACAACGAAGAGTGCTCACTGCAACTAGAGAAAGTCCCCACACAGCAACGAAGACCCAACGCAGCCAAAAATAAATATAAAATTAATTAATTAAAAAAAAAAGAAAATAAGCCATTAGAAGGAGCAAATCTACAAAGCACATGCCCAGTTGAGGTTACTCAGTGGACAAAGGAAATAATTCTTTCATTTCTCTCACATCTTTGCTCTCCAACCTAAAGCTCTTCAGTTTAACATTTGGATAAAATTTATGCTCGATAACATGCAATCTAATTTTTCACACTGTGGAAAAATTAAGTCCCCAAACCTGCTTAAAGAGAATTTAGATGACACAAAACTGAAAGCTAATGGCATGTGTCTAACTTTTTATGTATGCATTCCTGAGAAAGTACAGGAAACCTTAAATTTGGAAAGTTCATGATAAGAATAATTTAAATCCCAATCAGATCTGCTTGAAGAATGAGTCTATCTGTATCACCTTATAATTAACAGAAATACCAGCATATCTAACTCAAATTAATGTCACTGGCTAAAAGGTCCTTCAGGTTAAGTTCAAATGTTACTGATACTGTAGAAAGAATAAATTCTGAGCATTGTTGCTATTCAATTATTCAACTTTGAAACTACTTTTTCCTCAGGATTTTCCCCCCTGAATTTATGAACTGTGGCAGTTTTATTTCTCCTTCCTCGAGGTCATGTCAGGTAGAGTTTAATTAGACTGACCAAAATTAAGATGTCCAGGAGCACTGTACTTTGCTTCTATTAAAAATCAGGGAGGGACTTCCCTGGTGGTCCAATGGTTAAGTCTTTGCTTTCCAATGCAGGGGGTGCAGGTTCGATCCCTGGTCAGGGAGCTAAGATCCCACATGCCTTGTGGCCAAAAAACCAAAACATAGAACAGAAGCAATACTGTAACAAATTCAATAAAGACTTTAAAAAAAATGTTCCACATTAAAAATCAGGGGGACTTCCCTGGTGGCTCAGTGGTTAAGCATCTGCCTGCCAATGCAGGGGACACAGGTTCTAGCCCTGGTCCAGGAAGATCCCACATACCACAGAGCAACTAAGCCCGTGCACCACAACTACTGGGCCTGCACTCTAGAGCCTGTGAGCCACAACTACTGAGCCCACCCGCCTAGAGCCCGTGCTCTGCAACAAGAGAAGCCACCGCACCTCAACAAAGAGTAGCCCCCACTCACCGCAACTAGAGAAAACCCGCGTGAAGCAACAGAGACCCAACACAGCCAAACATAAACAAATTTATTTAAAAAAAACAAAAACAAACAAACAACAAAAAACAGGTCAGCTTGGGGAAAAACAAATATACCTAACTTACTATGAACAAAAACTTAGAAGACCTTCTAAGGTTTCCTTTGTTCTAAAAGTTACAACTCCTACCTCCTCCAGTCAAACCTAAATAGGTCTAAGTGTCATTCCTCAAACACACTTTGTACCTCTCTGCTCATGCCACCCCCTCTCTGGAATATTCTCCCCAGCTTCCACCCACAAAAGTCCTATTTCTTTATAGTTCCCCCAATTGCTTGTCAGCCTTCCTTGATGACACTGATCAGAAATACATGCCCCACCCCTCCCAAATACTACCTTACACTATAATTATAACTTTCATTACTTCCAGAAAAGCAAGAACCCTATAGTATTTATTGCTCATACCCTTCTGTATATTATGTAATAGGATATCCATCAAAAATATTACTGTTTTCTTTAAGCTAAGACATATCTAAAAGTCCTGTGAAAATTGCTGTAAAATTTTACTTTGGAGTTCAGATCAGCCTGACCCTGGATATAAATCCCAGATACTCTATGTATGTACTATCTGTATGGCCTTTGATAAGTCAATCACTCTGAACTTCTATGTCACATCTGTCCAATGGGAATATCATCTGCCTTACAAAATCACTCTAAGCATGAAATGGGAATATGTATGAGTTATCTACTATGTAACTGACATAAATTAATTTAAAAATGCATATTACTAACTTGAGAAGGACAATCTAATGCTATATATTGTTTCTTTTGCCTAAATTATTCACAAAAAGATCGTTTCTATTTAAATAAAAGCAATTTAAAAAAATCAAATGTAGCACAATTAAAAATTTCTTCTAAGTAGGCTTCCTTCTAAATGAGCTCACCACATAAAGGCTTTCATGTTTATTAATAAGATCAGAAGTTTACAATTCCAATAGGATTAAATATGTTTATAAGATGCTTCCACTTTAAGAATAACAGATACACTCTATTTTAGTCCTGAAAGAGGTGACTATATCTATCAAACATCTAAAAGATCAATACTTAAAAGATGAATGAGAGGGACTTCCCCGGTGGCACAGTGATTAAGAATCTGCCTGCCAATGCAGGGGACACGGATTCGATCCCTGGTCCAGGAAGATCCCACATGCCACGGAGTAACTAAGCCAGTGCGCCACAACTACTGAGCCTGCACTCTATAGCCCCCGAGCCACAACTACGGAAGCCTGCGCTCCGCAACAAGAGAAGCCACCGCACTGCAATGAAGAGTAGCCCCCGCTCACCGCAACTAGACAAAGCCTGCACACAGCAAAGACGACCCAACACAGCCACAAATAAAAAGATGAATGTGAAATATTAGTCTGGGTTTGTTAAAATATATCAAAAACAAAAACCTAAAAGATCCATAGTCTTAAAAAAGTTAAATTCTCAAACTAGCTATCTGCAGAAGACCAATCATGCAAATATGGGGCACACGTGTGATCCCGTTATGTTTCTGTAGTAAAATCAGCTTCCATTCTGTGAATAAGAAAGGCCTGGGTACTGGGCAGTTAAGGGAAAATAGCCAGGAATATGCTCTGAAGGTAAAATTATTTAGGATTTAAACAATTTTTATAGCTAAATACACACACACACACACACCACCCCCACCCCCCACCCCCGGAGAATAGAAGTTTTTCATAGGAAGCAGCTAGAAAATATAAAGAGAATACTGGTCGTCAAATTTTCTGGTTTTCCTTAAGTAGCTTCTTTATCCACTGTTCTTAATTCCATGCTACCATGAAGGATGAGCAATTTTAACAGCAAAGTATATATGCATGAGGTCTAAAATTTTGCCATTAAATAAATTAATAGATAAAAAACACATGTAGTTCCACAGATTGTTTTAACAGTTTAAATCACTTACGTAAATTACCAAAATTTTGCAATACAGGAATTTTTGCTTACCTGCCATACACCCACAATTGCATTGGCTACTAATATAAGTAAAATCACAAAGGGTTCTACAAAAGCTGTAATTGTTTCTTCACCTTCTTCAAACCAAGCCAAAACCTAAAAGAGAAATGGCACGCGTTAGAACTGTAATGTGTTCTTACAACAAAAGTGGCTGGCATTAAAGGAATTATTATGATACATAAAATCTCTTTTCTTACCATCCTTAGAAACAAAAGGTAGCAAAATGTAATGACATAAACAACAAGCTTATATCTTGTTCCCAATAATTCTTAAGACTCAAAACTATAAACTTCTTAATAATACCCTTAAGAACTAATTTATTTTTTCATGTAATAATTGGTTTAAAATCCAAAACAAATACTTTTGGGGAACTAAATTCCATTCATTTTCTGTGTATATTTTTCAAAAGAAATAAAACAAATTCCTGATTTTGTTAAAGCAAAAGGCAATCATGAAACTTTGTTAATTTGGTTAATATTCACATCAAATAATACCTATGTGGCACAAATTCATAGTAAAAACAACTTAATCATTGACTCAAAATTAGAGTATATAAACTGCTAATGTCCCACGTATTTTCAGTGGTGTTGCTGAAGGTCATTACTGCAAGGTTGTTCTGCGATCAGGAATGTATTTTGAAGGTTATCCTCCATAGGATATCTAGTACAGGAACACAGCTCTTCAGAGATGACATAAATCCAAAAATGTTATACCTGGGCACAGAACACTGTCCCAAGAAAAATGAGCAGAGAATTAACTTCTAGCTCACACAAGCCACACTATACTTTCTAACTGAGCAACCCTAAGAAGAGAGAATGCAACACAATGAATCTTAAACAACATAGTAAAAGAGGCATCTAAATGGTTAAAAATTTAACAACCAATTTTTGTGGAAAACTGCCAATCCAAAAAGGATGTTAAAGGTATCTTATGATACAGTCTGGGAGGTAAGATTTGCCTTTGCCTTTTAACACTGCTTAAAATGTTTGTATATTCCACAATGAAATCTTTTCTTTAAAAGATCTATTCAGTAAACAATGAAAGCACTGTTTCTGATACTTTTTAATATTGTCAGATATGAGGTATGGCAATAATGAAGCCATCTGACGACTACATTTGTACCTAGTGGAATACTATAAAATGAGCTTTGACACAAACAGCAAACAACCAGAAAGATGATTAAGGTAAGACCCAACATGAATTTTGCAAGTAAATGAGGGTAATGATGAATTAACAACAAATATCAATTTGTTAGGCAGCTTTGCTCACCACTATACCACCAACAAAAGAAATATCATTATCAATTTGAGCAGGAAAAAAAACAGGAGACCCAAGGCCAGGTCCTGAAAGACGCCAATCACCACTGACAGCCAATGAACCAGGGCAAGCAGAACACCAGAATGAATATAAATTGTTCCTGCAAGCTTTCAGCTGGGCATTCCTGGTGTTAAGGCCAGGCCTAATGGCAGGATGAAAACTTCTCTAGGAAGTTATAAATTTTGATAGATGCAAGATCACAGCTGCTTTGATGCTAGCCTTTCAAACATTTGCCAAGGAGAGCTATCAGAAATAAGAAACTTAATTAGCTCTTGGGGGAGAAAAATTGCTCAACGTGAAGAGTAACTAGGACCTTTAGAAAAGGTCAGTGAGGCATTAGCAACTGTAAGATAAGCTTCACACCTTGTTAAATCGGGTATGAATTTCCCTCTTGGCAGCTAGGCGGGAGGAACAAACTTAAAGCAATATCCACATAAGCTGGAACAAAGGAAAAGACTAAAGAAAGCAAGCAGTGACAGGACTATCAAAGCAAACCTCTACTTTTCAAGAAATGTGTGGTTCCTT
Source organism: Grampus griseus (assembly GCF_964374135.1). Taxonomy (NCBI): domain Eukaryota; kingdom Metazoa; phylum Chordata; class Mammalia; order Artiodactyla; family Delphinidae; genus Grampus; species Grampus griseus. Next base: position 8,342,466 of record NC_139006.1, on the reverse strand, counting down.
TGCACAAGTGGTATTTATCCATAATGCAATAACCCTCATCTGTATTATGAAGTAGCATTTTCTTCCACTATGTGACTTTAAATGTTTATGTGTAAGAAACACAGGCATTCATAGTTATTTGAGGGTTCTGGACAATGTATAATTACTGCCTGATGAGAAACTAGTGGGCAAATCTCTTAGTGTGGAAGGGCAGTGCTGAACCTATTTAACACTGACAACTACCAATTTTCTAATATTTAAAAAAATATTTTGAAACCCACAAATAACCCAAAGAATTAAGTGCTACAACTCAAAATAAAGATGAATCGTATTTCATTTACTGCTAAGAATCAATCCAGTCAATCATGTTCAAACCACATGGTGCAGTCCTTCATGGTTTTGTTCTATTGAAAAGAAAACCTCTCTTGCGTAAATGGGAAGATGATGCTGACCGATGGAAGATCCCATGAGATGGGGAAGAGGGTAGTGAAGAGGGAAACTGGATGAGTGACAAATTACTATGTCTTATTAGCATTATAGTACAGTCAGTTCATAATTATGGTTACCAGAAGTTATACAAAATATACAGGGGGCAGAGAGAATGTTTCTAAAAAATCTTTATTGAGAACAGGTTGAATATAAAGGATTATCTGTTTGTATTTCCTTTTGTTGATTATTCTACCCCCAGGGGTCTAGAAGAGTCTCTGGTACATAGTTGATGCTCACTATATATTTACTGAATAAATGCATGAATAAACAAAACAAAATCTCATACAACGTCTAAGGTACAAGTCCCTACCTGGCAGTCTATGAACTTAAACATTAAGAGAGCAAAAAGGTAACCAACCTCATTAACAATATCAAAGGGAAGTGGAAGGAAAAGCTACTGCAGTATAATTTTAGGCATAGTGTTTCTTCTTCCTTTGCTTTGCACTATTAATACAGGAACAGTACTTCTGGGGCTTACAGTATCCAGCTACGGCAAGTTCAAAAGTTTCAAACTTGTCAATCCTATTCAAAGTAAACACTTGCTAGGTTACTTTATTTATTTTACTTTATTTATTTAATTCCCTGACCAGGGATCGAACCTGGGTCCTGGCAGTGAAAGCACAGAGTCCTAACCACTGGGAATTCCCTTGCTAGGTTACTTTAGACAGGGTAGGGTATCTTCTAATTGTTATATGGAAGACTGATCTCTGTATATCACCATAACTTCTGAGAGTACAGCCGAAAGATGCCAGAGAGTGGGGTTTAATGAATTAAGCAAATTTTAATCCAAAGTAAAAAGGGATGTTCTGGTATAAACTAGGAGACAGTCACGGTACCATGACTCAGTTATCTACACGTTAGGATAATGTGCAGAGCTCTTAACAAGAACTTAAGAAGAAAATGAGAGATCATAAGCACATTCTTAAAACTGAGGGTCTTAAAACATGTATCAGGTCTGCATTCCTCCTTGTATCCTTAGAAATTTTCAATGCCTTAGGGCACTCAAACATTTGTTCAATGAAGGAAAAAATTTACATCAAGAAATTTAAAAAGAGGAAACAAATAAGAAAGTATCACCAATAAGTGTTATAGCAATTTTCTGAAGTGAGAAACAAAAATTCTTTCAGCCATTATAAAAAGAATAGTATGAATTAGACTATAGATTCTCTTGTGAACCAGACATAAAGCTTATGTGAAAACACTCTTCAATATTTTCAGATTTGAAAATACAATCTTATTTAAAAGAAAACAAAAAACCCCATACACATTCACCTTTCAAACCATATTTTAAAGACAGGCTCTAAATAAATTACTTAAACCAATCAGTAAACTGCCCATTTTGTCCTTCAAAATAATTAAAAGAAAACACAGGAAAAATTTAAAATCACTACATTATCAAATACTTCTTGAATATATCTTACTGAGAAAACAAGAGTAAACAAATTTCATGTATTTTGAAAATGCTACAACACAAACTCATCCAAATATTTGTTAACTCAAAAGCACTAACCTGGGACACTTCTCTAGTGGCGCAGTGCTTAAGAATCCGCCTACCAATGCAGGGGACACAGGTTCGAGCCCTGGTCCGGGAAGATCCCACATGCCGTGGAGCAACTAAGCCCGTGAGCCACAGCTACTGAGCCTGCACTCTAGAGCCCACGAGCCACAACTGCTGAGCCTGCGTGCTGCAACTATTGAAGCCCACACGCCTAGAGCCCGTGCTCTGCAACAAGAGAAGCCACCGTAATGGGAAGCCTGCGCACCACAACGAAGAGTAGCCCCCCGCTCGCTGCAACTAGAGAAAGCCCGCGCGCGCAGCAACGAAGACCCAACACAGCCAAAAATAAATAAATAAATAACAAATTAATTAAGTAAGTAAAGAAAAGCAGCACTAACCTAGGTTCTAAAAGGAATTAAGAATCCCTTCAAAGGTTCCAGTAGGAAGAAAAGGCAAATTATTCAAATGTAAATCAAAGTTGAGAAATGCCCTGGTCTAAGAAAGTTTTATTAGCATTTTAGGGTCAATCTAAGTAACTGAGATAGGGAAATGGGGGTGAAGGGTAGAGAAGCTTATGCAAATTGTGTTACCAGAGAGGACTTTATGATTCTGACAGATGAGACAAATATGGTCCTCAAGCTCACTTCCTTCAGGTTAACTGTCACCTTAGACACCTCTCCTGACCGCCCTATTTGAAAACTGCACTCCTTCCACAGGCTCCCCTATTCCGCCACCAACAACCATGTTATTTTTTCCCACAGCACTATCTCCAATCCAACAGTTTATTATATATTTTACTTTTATCTGTCTCCACTAGAACGTCAGCTCCAGGTAAGAGACAGTGTATTTCGTTCCATGCTGTATTCCCAGTGTTTGTGCCATGTACCTAAGGTGCTCAATTCCTAACAAAGCAGGGAAGAGAGAAAAGAACAGGCATTCCAATTAAGCAACCATATGATGTGTTATATGAAGGGCAAAGCTGGTGAACAAGGGGAATGGAAAGAAAAAGTGAAAAGGATAGGAAGGTACTGAATGTCAAGTTAAGGAATTTCTAATGTTACTTCACATACAATGGGAGATATATAGCTCACTTCTTCCAACCCAAGTGACAAGTTAATTAAACTTTATCCCTACAGGTCACAAGTATAAAACATTAATGCTGTTTCTACTTTCTGCCAACGCAAAATATTAACTATGGTTAACAGTTTACTACTTAGATATTTGAAATATATCACTAAAGCCTAGTATTTCTTAACTTGAGCAGAACCTGATGATGTATCATATATAGATTATAAAAACTGCCTATCTGCTTCTCCATAAGAGCATGTATATTTTACCATTTTTCCTTTTAAACGAATAGGAATGAACTGACTACCACAAAAAACTCAGTGCTCTTTTCAAAGGTAAAGAAATGTGGAATGAAAAGGGTCAAGCATAATGTAGCAGTAGTGCTAATCCCACATGAAGAAAATCAACAAATTTTATATCTGCAATTTCTTGATCAAACAAAACAAAGCAAATTAAGTTACAGTACTTCCTAAACAATAAATGTTTAAACTTTTCTGTTTAGTAACCCATAAAATAAAAATGTAACATAGTTCATTTCCTAAGCAATAACTCCATGTAGTTACCAAAAAGGTAACTCAAATTTCAACTCCAAAATATAGCTCTAAAAAGCTATAAAAAGCCAACATCCTACCTTACAACAAAATTAAAGCTTTTATTTAAAAACCCATTTGAGGGAATTCCCTGGCACTCCAGTGGTTAGGAATCGGGGCTTTCACTGCTGCGGCCGGGTTCATTCCCTGATCAGGGAACTACAGATACTGCAAGCTGTGCAGCACAGCCAAAAAATAAAATAATAATAATAATTTTAAAAAAACATTTGAAAATGCCCAGAAGATTTAAGCTCCTTACTTCAAAGTAAAACTCACATCATTATTTCAAAATATTAATATAAAGTCACTCAAACTGGCCACTCAAGAGATCCTATACAACCCAAATAGTCAATAGCTTGTCTACTGGAAATAAGGCCACCGATGTTACAACACTGCCTTAAATTACACACACAAAATAACGCAATAAAAATTTATTTTATCTCTTCTTGTATATAGCAGCTGATTAACTTCTAAGAGATCCCCGATGACCTTACTGAAGCCCAGTATTAAAACTACCAAGCTTGAGACTATTTTAAAATTATGTAGCCAGCTTAAACATAAACATTATACTACCTCAAACACATTATTTGTTTTGTTCCACGACAATGTATTGAAACTAATTAATCAAACAGCTCTATTCCTTTATCTGAATTGGTAAAGCAGCAGCCACTTACTGAAGAGGAATTTTTTTTAACCAAGAAAAACAGACACGTATAAGGTATGGAGTGACTAATTCAGGATGCTTAATGATTTGCTATGATACTCTCTTAATTTTATTCAATGAAAACCGTAGAAAACATTCGTGAGGAATTAATTATTAACAGCTACACATCACTTGGCTAACATGGCATGACATATTAAAGTCTCATGGCAGAATCTGCGTACAGAAACTCCAAAAAAGTTCACCTCTTGCCAAGTTTTTCCCTTCACCGAAAGTAAAGAAATGCCCACTGCTTCATGTATTTAGTTCTCAAAATAGCCCTCTAGGGTAAGGTTGTCAATAAAGACAGAGGTAGATCCCTGAGGCCTGCATGCTTACAAACACACAAAAATGAAATCTTGAAGCTGTGTCAAGTCTGCAAAGCCTGAAACAAGTTATCGCACTGAGTGAATTTCACTTCCCATCTTGGTTTTTATAAGAACAGGATACTGTACTTTAAGAACAAAAGGCATCTCATGCTGTTAGGATTAGGAACATCTGTGTCCTATTCATGACCATTTTTAGGAAAACTTCGAAGTCCAATGCCCAAGAAAAAAAATGCAATAAAAAAATCAATATTGAACACAAAAAAAATGTTAATAATAACCTAGAATTATCCTTTCCAACCCCCATCACCTTTCTTCTGCTGTTCTTTGCATTTCACCAGTTTCTTAGCAACCATACAGGACTCAAGCTGGTAAGCACATACAGAACATGAAAAGTTTTTTTTTTTTTCTTTTAAGATCTAGAACCAATTGTACTAAACCTTGTTCTCTCAACCTAGGAGCCACTCAAAACAGGGGTCCAATTTAGATAAATTTACCACCCTAAAGGTCAGTGACCAAATTTGGTCAACAGTGGTGCCATCACTGCCGTCATCATTCTTGTCACTGTCAGAAACAACTGTCACCTTGCCATTACCAGGAAGGGAGAGCAACTGGAATATTCCTTTTGTAAGTTCTATTTACAGACTACAAAGAGCCCAACATCATCTTAGAATGATCTTACACAACGGAAGAACCCAAAACAGAAAAGGCCTTCCAATAAAGAACTTTTTGATATTAAAAGCTGATAAACCACAAGAATTTATAAGACCCTGCCTGCCGCATTTGGGAACAATCTCTAACTGCACTGCCAATGTCAGACATCCATTTATTTTCTGTACGCGAATGGCTTCAAATGTTTTACTTATAAATTTAAAATACCTAGGGAATCAAAAAAAAAAAAACCCAAAAACCCCACACAAAACATGAAGAAACAGCTTAAATCTCCAAATATAATGTTCTCACTCAACAGACATTTGTTTCCTGGTTTTTCATCTACGGTATAGTCTCAACTTTTGGAAAGTAAATTTCTTTATACTTACAAAAGATATACATGCTGCCAACAATAAAATTCTAACTAGTAAGTCTTCAAACTGCTCAATCACAAGTTCCAGCAAGGTTTTTCCTGTTAGAAAGAAACATATCTGTTGTAAATGTCATCTTAAGATCAGCACACAAAGTGGGGGAAGAAACGTGTTAAGATTACTCACCTTCTTCAGCCGGTAACTCTGTAGAATGTAGAAATTCACCAGGCAACGTGTCAAGAGAGGGGAAAAAAAAACATTTTAGCACTCTGTCTTTACAAAAATTACTAAATTATCACTGCCTTTGAAAGACGCACCTAGATATATGAACATTCAACCATATTTAACAGAAACCATACCAAAATGGTACCTCAAGAAATTATGCAGTATTTGTTGTATTGATCTACTCCGAAACGTGAAATCTCATCACCACCTAAGTAAGTCTCCTGAAACAAGGAGTCATTTCAGCCCTGTCATCACTTCTGCCAGATGTGTAACTCTGGGTAGCACAAGAACGGTCAGAGGCATTCTCAACTACAACGCCTCATAAACCGGGTAGGGACGAGAAAATGTCTCGCAGGGCTCAACCCAGATGCAAGAGGCTCATCCCTCCCTCCGCCGGGGCCGGCTGCTGCTGGTGAGAAGCCGCGGAGCTAGCTGCGTGCGGGGAAGGTCAAGGGCTGGAGCCGCGAGGAAGTCGAGAGGAGGCGCAGACCCGACGCCGGAGCCCCCAGCCTGCAACCCCTCTCCCGCAGGGCCGGCGCACGGGCTCAACCCGCCGCCTGCAGCCCTAGTCAGGCGCGGAGCCGAAACCCACGAGGTGGAGCTCAGTCAGCCATCTTTCCTGGCTCTCGGGCCCGCGCCTAGCCGCGCGGCGCCGCTGCAGTCCCGGCGCCGGGCACCTACCGTTGGAGCCCCATCTCTCCTTGAGCTTCTTGACCTGCTCCAGGCTCAGCCCTGTGCTCTCGTTGACGCCGAAGTGACCCAGCACTTCCTCTACCGTCTTTGTGTGCGCGTTCTCCATGGCTGCGGGGGCCCGGCCGGCCTCGCCTCCAGTCCCCGCGGCCTCCTCGCCTCCGCCTCGCACTCGGGCCGCGGGCTCGTGCCACCCCGGGCGCCCAGGCGCGGACTGGTCTCTCCCCCCTCCTTCTCCTACTCCGGCCGCTTCCGCCTCGCCGGGCGCTAAATCACCCCGCACCCCCTCCCCCAGCAACCGCCCCTCTCGCAGCCCGGCCCTCGCCGGCGCCCGCCCCGGGCACAGCTGGACGGTGGGGGGGGGGCCTCCCGACCCTCCCTCCCCTCGTCAGAAGGGAGGGCCTCCTTCACCCTCAACCGCCCGCCGGGAGTGCAGGCCGCGGCCCCTAGGCCCCCTCCCCGTGCTCCTGAGGTGATTCTCGGCCCCGCCCGGGCCGGTAGAGGGGGCGCTCGGTCGACCCCTGACAGCGGAACGGAGCAACGGAGGAGAGCCGGCGGGGTGATGCGCGGCGCGCTCGCCCTGTCCCCTCAGCTCTGCACCCCCGGCAGCAGTAGAGGAAACCGCAGCGGAGGGGAAGGAGGTGGCGTCGGGGACGGCTCCGCGGCGGCTGCTCTAATAGCATTTATCCGCCGCTGCCTCCCCTCTCGCCGCCGCCGCGGCATGTGGACGCCGCTCATTGGCCGAGAGGGCCCAGCGCGGCGCGGGAGGCGCGGCCCCGCCCCCTCCCTCAGGCTCCCTCCCTCCCGCGCGACTTGCGCCCACGCGGCCGCGCAAGCCCCGCCTCCTCCCTCGAACCGCCCCCAGGAACCCGGATCGAAGCCGGCGTGCCCGCGCCCTGCGCGCTCTGATCGGCTGTTCGGCGGAGAGCTCTCCGCCTCTCTTTGGCTAATGCGGATCTCGATTCCCGCCCGGTTCAATCACCTGTAGACGTAGAACCCAGGGAGGTGGAGGGCTCGCGTGGGCTCCCTGCACTCGCTGCCCCAAGGGAACTGCCTACCCTTAAGAGTCGGCCTCGGGTTGGGGTGGGTGATTGGAAAGGCGAGGCCGAGGAACCTTACGAACTCGGTCGGCGCAGAGCTTCACCGAAGCGCGCTGGGGTTGGTGTCCTTGGCTCGTCCCCTTGCCCTCCACCCCTCAGGGCCGCACTGTGCAACCCAATCTGTGTACTTCAGAGCCCCTCTTAGGAACCGAGGGGAGGAATTCCGCAGTTCACTTCCCACACGGCCAAAATCCCTCATCTGTCGCTTCAGGAACACCGCATCCCATATTGTTTTTAATATCACACACAGCCTTTGATAACATGTCTGCATGGAAGTCACAGATTACGCTACTGTAACTGCTAAATAAGCGAGAGTTGTGCTAGAAGGTGCCTCGCTTGGGCATTGATTAAGGCTATTTTCTAGACTGCCCCTTTCCCCAATAGGGGAAAAAAGGACTTTAATCCAAAAATCTATTCTTAAACCACAGATAATTTGCTCTTGAGGTCTGTAGAAAACCTACCTCAACAAGGACCTACAGTATAGCACAAGGAACTCTTCTCAATATTCTGTAATAACCTAAATGGGAAAAGAATCTGAGAAAAAACATATATATAACTAAATCACTTAGCTGTACACCTGAAACTAACACAACATTGTAAATCAACTATAATATAAAATAAAAAGTAAATTAAAAAAAGAAAACCTATGTAACAGCAAGATAAAGGGAATTTCGCCAATATAAAAAAATTAGACAACAGAGAAAAGGACCTTCGCATTGAATTCTTGAGCAAAAGGTGAACACATTCGCATCACAAAGGGCAGTTTTCTTAAGGGACTATGTTGCAGAATGAAGCATTTAGTCCACTTTTGTGTTTGGCTATGGTGTACCATCCACAGGAGCCAAGGCAGAACAAAAATCACCTCAGTTGTCCCAGATGGCTCAGCTTCAGGACTTAAAGTCCTTTAACAGATGCAAATCACAGTACATTACCTAGCTGAAAAAATCAGGCACGTCATTTTGTCATTTCATTTAATTATTTCCAAGGAGTGGAGGCTGGTATACAGTTTTAATTGATACTTGGAAAAGGACCAACAAAACCCTACATGAAATAAACAAAAATTCTAGTGTATGGCAATGCACTAAGAGAAGCAAAATGGAAACTGGTTAGGTCACAGGATTGGAGCCTCTTCCAGCAGGGACACGTGGCTGCACGGTGGGGGGGTGTGGTAATGGAGGGCTGGTGGTTCTTTTCCCCCTCAGACCAGGTCTGCACCACTTCTTTTTTTTTTTTTTTTGCGGTACGCGGGCCTCTCACCGCTGCGGCCTCTCCCGCTGCGGAGCACAGGCCCCGGACGCGCAGGCTCAGCGGCCATGGCTCATGGGCCCAGCCGCTCCGCGGCATGCGGGATCCTCCCGGACCGGGGCACGAACCCGTGTCCCCCGCATTGGCAGGCGGACTCCCAACCACTGCTCCACCAGGGAAGCCCCTGCACCACTTCTTACCAACTCTTCTGCCTCACCCCAGCGAGTGTAAAAGCACTCCAGGCAGGAGGATTGTTACCTTTCTCAGCCTGGAAATTATCTTGAGCATTTGACTTTGGATCTCCGTTCTGTGGCTTGGTCTCTGCTTGGGGTTGTAAGTGCTTCTGCTTCTTGAGTTTCTTGGGAGGTTCCTGATCTGTGCTTTTGTACTGAATGCTCTTCCCCAGATCTTCGAGCTCCTTGTTATTGTTCAGATTTCAGCTTACATGTTACCTCCTCAGAGATGTCTTGACTAAAAGGGCTACCCTCCCCAGTCACCCTCGCTATCACATTATTGTTTTATTTTCTTCACAGCACTTATCTCTGATGTTGTATTTTTTGCTTAGCTGTTTACTGCCTGTCTCCCCCTACTAGGATGTAAGCTCCATGAGAACAGCATGTCTTGTCTAGCTTGTCCATCTTCAGGATATAGGAGTCCCCTGGTATACACTCATCATTTATTGAATGCCTACTATTTGAGTGAATGAAAGAGCCCCACCATCCCTGATCTATCAGTGACTTGCAAAGGGCCTGGCTTTGAGAGGACCCCAGCAAATTTTTGCTGAACTCAAGTTTATTGATTTCCAGTATGTGATGTAAACCAGAAGGCCTCTGAACTACTTGCCTCATGTGAATGGCTGTGAAGGTTAGGCTTAAAACGAACAAACAGGGACTTCCCTGGTGGTCCAGTGGCTAAGACTCAGCACTCCCAATGCAGGGGGCCTGGGTTCGATTCCTGGTCAGGGAACTAGATCCCACATGCTGCAACCAAAGATCCCGCATGCGGCACCGAAGTTCCTGCGTGCCGCAACTAAGACCCAGCGCAGACAAATATTAAAAGCAGACAAACAAAAAACAAAGTGAGGCAGCATTATAGGTTTCTCAGAGACAAGTAATGTCTAAGTTCACATTGGTCGTGTTACCAGACTGTTCTTTGCAAATCTGCTATTTCCTGGAGGTTGGAATACAGGTATTCCTCAATGTACCATGGGATTACGGCCTGATAAACCCATCATAAGTTGAAAATATCATAATTCGAAAATGTACGTAAGACACCTAACCTACTGAGCTTCATAGCTTAGTCTAGCCTACCTTCAATGTGCTCAGCACACATTAGCCTACAGTTGGGCAAAATCATCTAACACAATACCTATTTTATAATAAAGTACTGAATATCTCATGTAATTTATTTAAAGTGAAAAACAGAATGGTTTTAAGTGTATCAGTGTTTACCCTTGTGATCTGCACAGCTGATTGGGAGCTGCAGCTCACTGCCGCTGCCCAGCATCTTAAGAGAGGATGGTACTGCGTATTGATAGCCTGGGAAAAGATCAAAATTCAGTTTCTACTGAATGTGTATCGCTTTCGCACCATCTTGAAGTTGAAAAATTGTAGGTCAAACCGTCATAAGTCAGGGATGGTCTGTATTCCCTTAAACTGAAACAGTGTGCTTTTCAGCCTGGGATTGGCCCCTTCTGTATCACATACTAATTATGCCCTTGGTTCCTCAACCCATTGGTGTCTCTGAAATCTGCTGTTTATTTATTTATTTATTTTTATAATGGTCACAGTGGTTTTTCTTTTTAAATTGAGGTATAGTTGCTTTACAATGTTCTGTTAGTTTCTGCTGTACAGTGAAGTGAATCAGCTCTACGTATATATATATCCCCTCTTTTTTGGATTTGCTTCCCATCTAGGTCACCATAGACCACTGAGTAGAGTTCCCTGTGCTATACAGCAGGTTCTCATTAGTTATCTACTTTATACATATTAGTGTATATATGTCAATCCCAATCTCCCAGTTCATCCCACCCTCCTTCCCCCCTTGGTGTCCATACGTTTGTTTTCTACATCTGTGTCTCTATGTTTGCCTTTCAATGGTTCATCTGTACCATTTTTCTATATTCCACATATATGCAATATATGATATTTGTTTTTCTGACTTACTTCCCTCTGTATGACAGTCTCTAGGTCCACCCACATCTTTACAAATGACCCAATTTCATTCCTTTTTATGGCTAATATCCCATTGGATATATGCACTACACCTTCTTTATCAATTCATCAGTCGATAGACATTTAGGTTGCTTCCATGACCTGGCTATGGTAAATAGTGCTGCAATGAACATTGGGGTGAAACCTGTTATTTAGAGGTTGCCAAAATTTAGCAAAACATAGCCTCCCAAAGGCAGAAAGATTTACTCTTATGTAGAAATAGACTTATGCTCAATGTATTTTATACACATGCTTCTTGTTAATAAGGTTAAACAAAGTAAGAATGGGTTTTAGAAATACAGTTGACCCTTGAACAACACAGGTTTGAACTGTGTGGGTCCACTCCCATGCATATTTTTTTCTATAATGAATACTGAAGTACTGTATGATCTGCCTGTGGTTGGTTGAATCCTCGGATTTGGAACTACAGATGTGGAGGAACTGTGTATGTGGGCCAACTCGGACTTTCAACCTCATGGAGGGTGGGCGCCTCTAAGCCCCCTGTTGTTCAGGGGTCAACTGTACTCTATTTTTCACCAAGGATTGTAGCTATTTTCAGTCGGTTGGGAACAGGGAGAGGAAAAAAGAGAAACTGTGATTCAGAAAGATGGATGAGTTGATCAAAGAACCTCAAAGGAATTAATAAAGGAGGATATTATCTGGTAGTAGGCAGGCTGGTTTAAAAAGCTAGGTAGATAGAAAAGGCCCAGTAGAAAAGAATGACATGCTAACTTCCCAACGCTCTACAGCCCTCCTGTAAGGCAATGGAGATGGTAAAAGGCAGTCTGTCCCATATTTGGACAGCTCTAATCATTAAAGCCATCTCATTCTGGGCTGAATCCACCTCCCATTAACAACTTCTCCTATACATTGGTTCTTGTTTAGCCCTTTGGAATAACTCTGAATAAGTTTAATCCCTCCTCTGTGTGTGATCTCTTCCAGTACTTCAAGATATTTATTGTACTTTTTAAGAGTCTCTTTTCTCTGCTAAAAAGAACAGCTCTGTCTCTGAGCTGTGCCTTGTATAGCGGGAGTCTGCAACCCCTCAGCATCCTTGTCGTCCAGTCGCGGAGACACCCAACACTGAAGACAGAAGTCTGGAAAGGATCTTGCGGTGGAGTTATCACTGTGCACCTTTGTTTCAATGCTTCCCCCTGCACATTGCTGATTTGTGTTATCAGTTCAAAAATGAGTCCTGTATATATAAACTGCAGTCATTTAATCTTCCCATCGTCTACTTGCACTGTTGATTCTTTTTAACCCAGGCACTGAACTCTGACTGTAATGGAGTGTTCTCCTGTTCACTTTGGCCCATCTTTGCAGTCCGCTGTGGTCTTCTGGAGTCTTCAAGTGATGTTTTAGCCATATGCCCGAACTTGGGTTACACACAAATTTGATAAGCATGACTTCTGTCAACTGCTATAAATCAACTTGACTACAGGTCCCAAAGTCAGGAAAGTAAAAATCTTATAATGCAGTCTCTTGCCTCCTTACCTCCCATGACACATTATTATACAGGTCATTCTTTTGGTTGAGCACCTGATGTAGTCAGCGTGACTTAAGGATCATGATATATGAAAAATACATATTTACGAACTAGACTCAGAACTGGCACAGTAAGGTGTTTACACTGAAAGGTAAGTGGGAATTAAGGCTATCCAACTTACTCACATCTGCTGTCTCTTACTGACTCCGGAACACATGCTTGTTGAGTCGAATGCCAGGCAAAATCGCCTGCAGTATTTACATTCTTTGTTCTGTAAATTGTTGGGCGGCCCCCTTACAGGCCTACAAGGCCTGCACTTGTCCAGCTTCAAGACCAAAGAAAGAGCCAAGTTAGCAACAGAGACATCAACGGTTTGATGGATAGGGGAGCTTACACGTCTGAAGCGAGGTCCTGGAGCGAGAACCCCACTGCGGGCAGGACATGGTGGCAGTCTTTGCTCCCCAGGGGAATGGGAGATTGACGTCAGGTTGGCTCATTAGTTACCAGGGAAACCAGCAGAGGGGCATGCCCCTCACCAACCCTTTGATAAGATACCACTAGCTGAGGCAAGTACATAGGAAGGTCAGTCATGTGTGTAGGGTATAGGTGAAGCTGGCACTGGTCAGGCAGGAGATGTACAGAGAGCAAAAGAACAGCCATCTTGAGTGGCCTGACCATACATAAATTAAAGTGTCTTAAGGTAATTATGAGATGTTGGTCCACTGTATTATTATCTAGCCTACATTTCTCTACTGGTCCATAAGAACTTAACGAGAGGACTCTGTCGAATGTGTTGCTAAGATCTAAGTAAATTGTCTACAGCAGTCCATATTCTAGTGATCTTTTCACAGACATGTGTCCCGTTTGGCATGGCTTGTGTTACTGATCACATGTCAGTACCTAGTGACCACCACTTTTTCTACATGCCCACAAACTATAAGTTTAACATCTGAGAATTTGCTAAACTTAACAGAATGTCTTTTCCAGAATTTGGCCCTCTCCCATTGATAAGCATTCTTTTCATGGCTAAGTGTCAAAAGACCAACTTATTAGCTTATGCTTATAAAAAAAAGGACTTATTGGGGAATAGACTCTAAATTCAGAACAGCTTGATCCAGGTGCTCAGATAAAGTAACTGAGAATCTCAAAGCAAAACTCTGTTTTGCTTTGCTTTTTACAGTCTTGTGAGTTCTCTCCAGGTGGTAGCAGATATGACCCCCAGCATCTCCAGTTTACAGTCCACCAAGTTTAGCAATCTCAATGGAAGGAAAGGGCTAATATTTTCTCTGGGTCATGTGTCCACCCCTGGAAGCAGGGATTGTGGTCAGCTCTACCTGAACTTCATGGACAGAGAGTGGGGGGAGAAGTGGGTCCCCAAAGCAGTGGTTTTCAAACTTTGGCATGCATCAACATCACCTGGGTGGCTTGTGAAAACAGACTGCGGGGTCCCTACCTCCAGAATTCTCATTCAGTAGGTCTGGGATGGAGACCAAGAATTTGCATTTCTAACAAGTTGCCACGTGATGTCAATGCTGCAACTTCAGGACCCACACCCTGAAAAACAATACCCCAGAGGAAGGTCCTGGTGCTGTTACCAGAAGGGGGGGAACGGATGTTGGGCTAGCAAAACCAAAGATGTGTACTTCACCAAGAAAAGTCAAAGACCTAACAGACTTGGAGGAAGCGGAGGTAACTAGCATGGAGCACTGGAAACCTTGTTTGGAGATGCCCTAGATTATTCCATTGCAGCTTTCAGTTTCATCTGCCCTATATCCACCACAACCTCCCCTCCGATTCTAAGCTCCTGCCACAGTGGATCATTACCTGTTCCTCTGCATCTCTGCTCAGAGGTTCCTGCTTGGATATGCCTGGTGAATGCTTAATCAGCCTTCAAAATGAAGGCTCAAATCCTACCCCATTTGGGAATCCTTCCCTGATAAGGACCCGCTCCATCACTTCCTTCCTCACCACCCAGAAAATTACTTGCTCCTTCTTCTGTGTCCCACGCAGCACTATGTATATCACTCAGCTCTACTACAGTAACTCAGGTTTACTTCTTACTTCTCTGGCTGATCCTTTACAGCCTTCTTTTCACACACCTCCCCATCTCCTACTCAACCTGAAATGTGCAGTGTCCTACCACTGAGGACTTAGCCTTCTTCTCTATCTGGATTTTGCCTTAGGCCCACTGGTTTAAATGGCACCAAAATATTGATGACACACCCATTTGTATGTCCAGACTCCTACACCCAGCTCTCTACCTGACTTTGCCATTTGACTGGGGCTTGGACTCCTGTGAGAATGACAGGGGTGGGGGTGGGGGTGGGGGCTGGGGCGACCCTCCCTCGGAGAAGTGAGCCGTGAATATACGTCCGTTTGCATATTCAGAGCTGAGACAACAGCATTCAGGGCAGGAGGAAGAGCAAAGGAGACAGACCCAAAGAGTACTCTTCTACCGCACTCATCACTAGCACTTACTCACCTGATTATAAACTCCAGGAGAGCAGGGATCATATGCATTTAGGATATATGCACAGTGATGAATGAACGTGTGATAATTATTTGCTTTAAGGACTTTGAGTGTCCCTTATTTGTGTCCCCAGTGCCTAGCACAGTGTGGCCCATGTGGCAGGTGCTCAGTACATGTCTGTCTACCGCCATCAATTAATGAGGCCCTTCACTTCCTTTGCTATTACTGCTCTGGGGGGAAAAAAAAGTTGCCATTTAAAAAAAAAAAATTAAAGAAGAGAAACCCATACAGCACAGTGCCAAACAAAGTACTGTGGAATGGTTTTCAAAACCATAGCTCCCTGATGGGATAATGTAGTTTAAATATAGCAGCTATTTTTTCCCTCCAGTCGGTTTGTTCTTTGATTTTTGTGGAAAGATTTCAAAAGTTCTCCTCCACTGCCCTCCTTCCTCACCCCGCCCCGTCACCAAGGTACTCAGACCTTAAACAGCAAAATGCTTAAAATGCAGAGATGACAGGGCCTCCTGAACCTGGTAGAAAAATGAACAGTGATTAAATGCGATTTTTAATTTTAAATGATGAGTTCCCCCTTCCCTGCCAGGTGCCAGGGTGTTGCTCTAGCAGTAGTGGTAGCACAGTGAGCAGGTAGAGTTTCCGACGACGGGCAGAAATCCAAGGACTGTGAATGCAGTGGATAGAGTTGCAGTGGACAAATTCCTAGAATAGGATCTTTGTTCCCAAGCTGACCAACTCACTCCCTTGATGTCCCACAATAGAAAAAAAAAGGGGGGGGGTGGAGGTGACAGAGGCATGTTTAGGTCTCCTACTGTGATCCTGCTGTAGTTAACCTGATAGTTCACAAAAGATCCCAGGAGGTTGGCTGCCCTCCCAAGTCACCTTGTGATTCTCTCCTGATTTTGGAGAGGGGGAGGGTGGGGGACACTGTGTATCCTGAGGAAAGCATGTCTGACAAGGCTGATCCGTGCCATCTGGGAGGATGCATCATGAGCCCCATCTGGCTCCAGCAGGCTGCCGAGGCTGAGGCAGTGGTCCTCTCCCAGCACACCCCGGCCGCTCCTGTCCCTCTCCAGCCTGCTCAGCCTTCATCTTTCCCCTCTTCCTAGCCTTTGCCTTCTTTCCCACAATCCCTTTTGCTCCCTTCTCCCACCCGTGGCTTCTCTCCATCTCCCACGCCTCTGCGAGGTGGGGCTGATTGGGAGTGCTCTCACGCAGGCCCCTTGGGGACATGCTCTCACGCATGCCCCTTGGGGACAGCCCTGCTGGCTCAATTAGTCCTCCTGCACCACCCAGATCGTGTCCTGGAGACCGATAAACTCATTGTAAGGTCCTGTCTTGTGTCTCACTTGCTGGAGTCCAGAGGTACAAGACAACTGCCTCTCCTTCTCTTAGCTGCTTTCCATCTCAAAGGGTGGTAGAACATAGGGCCTCTGCTTTACTCTTCAAGCTTAACGTTAGAAACTTCTCAGGTGGGTCCAATCTGCATAGATGGGGGATGGGTGGAGTACAAGAAAGCAGAGGCTTGGCCGGAGTTGTTTGCAAACATTAGGCGTTTCTCTTCCATGACTCATCAGAGGACAGCAGAGTCCTCCCTCTTCCCGGAATGCCAACCCATGGCCAACTCCTACCCCCATCTTACCCCCAAAATAAAACAACCCACACATAGAGCTTTGTCCTCAAAAATCAGATTTCCCCCGGAGATCTGACATGGCAGCTTGGAGAGGGGGGCATTCTGAGGCCTCAGAAGAACAGCCTCTAAGAGGATTCTCTGACTGGGCAGAGAGGTAGCTGCAGAAACAGTCTGGTGACTCGAAAGCAAAGAAAGTACATGTGTTGTGAGGATGGGTCTTTTCAAGAAAAGTGCCTTCACCCTCTCCTCACTTCCCCCAACCTTTCTACTTAGTACCTTCCTAATATAAAACCTGGCATAGACAACCTTTGGGTCGGTTAGAAAAAAATAGGCTGGATTTCCCTGGTGCTCCCAATGCAGGGTGCGCTGGTTCTATCCCAGGTCAGGGAACTAAGATCCCACATGAAAAGAAAAAAAAGGCCAATGAAGATAAAAAGGAAGGAAAGGAGACAAAAAGGAAGACATCATTTACTTGACACATATTTGCCAAGCATGTGTTGTCTCACTCCATCCTTAGGACAAGCCCATCTGATAGGTTACCATTATCATCTCTATTTTTCCAGACACAGCTAATTCTGAGAGGTTAAGTCATTTGCTGAAGTAATACAATTAGAAATCACTATTCAATAAACAGTGTTGGGAATAGAAGATTATTTGTATGGAGAAGAATTAGATTGGAGCTATTCCTCACACCATGAAATGCAATCAATTTCTTATGGGAAAGAGAGTTAAACAGTAGAAAAAAATTTGTAAAACAATTAAAAGAAGCAACAAAAGCAAACATGTGTGGAAGGGAGATAAATTTCTAAGTACTTCAGATAAAGGAATATTTAAATTTGCATAACAAAGGGCCACAAAACAAATGGAGGGAATATATGCACACAGTTTTGGAAAGAAGCTAGATGATTGCTGAAAAAACTTCATGTTAGGAGTCTGATTCAATGACTGCATAAATGCACTCAGAGAAAGACACATGCACATAGATTTTGATTGTAGCAAATATCTCTGTGGCTGGTCCCAGATCAGTTCCTACTCCCGCTGTGGTAGGATCCCACTAGTGGATCATTCTGAGGCTCGCAGTACTACACCCTCCTCAGGGTGGGGAAGGGACAGCTGATTAATTCACTGCACAGACAGCTGAGAAAGAGGCAAAGCAGAAAGCTACATCCACTGAAAACTGCACAGGGAGGCTGCCGCCAGCAGAATGCAGTGACCTGAGCTGGAATTCTGCCAAGACAGTGGGATTAGATTCCCAAGTGCTGGCCAAAATGGGCCCCGGGATTTTTATTTTTATTCGTTTTCCATTACAACTGCACGGCAACACAAACAAGCCCCAAAACAATGTGAGCCACCGAGAGTCATTTTCCCTTGCGGGTGCCATACCGATACCACACATGCTGCTGACCTTATCTTACCGAAGTTTAGAATTGAGAGTTTGATTACTCTCTTCCGTACCAACCATAACGGTAGAAAGGCATTATGATTGCCCAACTAACGCCACGTGCACAGAAAAAGGGATATAAAGTAAGACGTGCACGTGGAGCCCACTGTAACCAAGAATAAAAACTTGTTGGGACTCCCCTGGCAGTCCAGTGGTTGAGACTCCGAGCTTCCACCGCAGGGGGCGTGGGTTCCATCCCTGGTGGGGGAACTAAGATTCCACATGTCGCGTGGTGCGGCCAAAAAATTAAAAACAAACAAAAAAACTTGAGAAGTCAGTGGAAATCTAAGAAAAGTCAGGTACTGGCTCTCCCAGTCCCCCAAGGTCAGGGGCCTGTAGGCACTGGGAGTGAAAGATACCTGACAGCAGGCAAATGAATGTCAATTACAAAAGAGCACTGGGCTGGGGAAGGAAGGGAAAGCGCTTAGTGCATTAGACCCAGATTTAGGCTAATGATACTCTCAGAGGTTACTTTGTAGACGTCAGACAGTAGGGACTTTTTTTTTTTTTTGGCCGAGCCGCGTGGCATACAGGATCTTAGTTCCCTGACCAGGGATCGAACCCGTGCCCTCTGCAGTGCAAGCTCAGAGTCCCAACCACTGGACTGCCAGGGAATTGCCCAGGGATGTTTTAACTTGTGATTCGCCCTGTTCTAGCTACATGATTCCATGTTATCACAGGTCTTCAAAATACCACCTTTCACAAATTGTGGGGAAACAAATTCGGAGAACTGCAGCCACCTGGTAAGGAAAGCATGCTCTTAGACAAACTACTTAACCAATGTCCCTAGTTCCTCACTGGTCAAATGCGGATAACAGAATCTACCTCATGTAGATTTCCTGAATGCGAAGTGCAGAGCACAACGCCTGGTACAGCTGTTGAGAGACACACATTTGTCTTAGGTTCACCTTAAGATCCAGCCCTTTTAAAACAAAACATTTGGTTTAATCTCATAACAACAAACACATCATTAACATAATTGAGGATACAGAGGCTCCATATCCCCCTCTCCCTTTTAAAGAAACATGCTCGACATATAAAAAAAAGTACAATAATAATATAATATATACCCACCATCCAGTGTAAGAAATACATGATTTGTACCATGGGAGTTCTTTGTGAGCTCCTTGAACTCACTCTCCACCTTGCTTTCCCAGAGATAACCTCCACCCTGAACTTGAAGTTTGTCATTCTCATGCATATTTTTATATTTTGACTACAGATATATAGATCCAAAAACAATTTACATAAACCTCACCAATTCTGTGCATGTCTTGCATCTTGCTTTTTTTACTTACCACTAATGAGTTTTTTTTTTTTTTTAGGTTTATCCACAAAGATATATGTAGCTCTGGTTACTTCATTTTTCTTGCTATGTAGTTACTTATATTTTTTAAATAAACAAGTAAAACCACACAGAAAAAGCTGAAATCCTCATTGTTTCCCTTTCCCCTACAGTCCATCTTATAAGTAGTTTACAATGTTAGGCTTCCCAGGTAAAATCAAAGATGAGGATTTCACTTTCTCTCTCTTCCCAAAACACTTAGCTCTGTTTGTTTTTTCCTCTGCTTCCAAAATTGATGAGACTGCTTCCAAAATTGATTTAAAGCTGCCAAATTTCACACTGCAGGTGCCTGTAAACAAACTGTCTGGTTTGCACTGTAGAGAATTCATCTTCGTGTAAGTCAGGTCCCACCCCCAATTTCAGACTGAGAAGGCTGCTCCTACCTGGAAGAAAGCTGAAGCCAGCATTGCCATGGGGTCTGGCCTGGCACTGCAGGGGACTTGGCTGATGACATTTCTCGATTGTCAGGCTTTTTTTTTTTTTTTTTTGTGGTACGCGGGCCTCTCACTGTTGTGGCCTCTCCCGCTGCGGAGCACAGGCTCCGGACGCGCAGGCTCAGCGGCCATGGCTCACAGGCCCAGCCGCTCCGCGGCATGTGAGATCTTCCTGGACCGGGGCACGAACCCGTGTCCCCTGCATCGGCAGGCGGACTCTCAATCACTGCGCCACCAGGGAAGCCCTGTCAGGCTTTTGATAGAGCCTTAGTATTAAGAGAGAATCAAGTAAAACCTGCAGGTCAGCAGGAATTTTTCACTCACCCCCACTCCCATCCCCCATTGGGAATATTTCAGTTATCGTAAAGGCAGAATGGTGTGAATGCCCAGACATCTGCTTATAAACTTTCCTTTTGGTCTTTCCTCTGAGCTACCCCAATAATTCTTATGCTTTAGTTTGCTTGAGAAATACTGTATGGGAGAGTTGTTTACACTAAATCATATATATTGCACTTTGTTAGCAATTGAAGAGACTTTCGGAGGTGGTTTTGACTATAGTTCATTTTCACCTTGCTCATCATACACAATGTAATTCCTTTGTGTAAGTTTTCAATAAATGCTAGTTATTACTATTGTTATTGAAGTATATAACAAAATTTGCAAAAATATTAGAAGAAAAAACTCAATTTGTGGTATCATGGAAAATGACCAGTGCGTATGAAGATGTTTTGGGTCTTCCAGATACCGTGTTCTAGGGTGGGCCAGGTGGTCTGATGAGATGTGACAGGGGAGCCTGCCATGCCACATGTGTGGGGTCTGCTACACAGCAGAAAGGCTTTCACCCCAAGTTTCGTTACTGAGCTAACCTTTGGCATGTGTATTGGATTGTACAGTGCCCTCCCTCTTCTTTTTTGTTTTGTTAATTGTGGTAAAAAGCATGGTAAAATGGTTTACCATCATAACTATTTTCAAGTGCACAGTCCAGTAGTATTAACTAGGTGCACATTGTCGTACAACAGATCTCTAAAACATTTTCATCCTGCAAGACTGAAATTCTATACTCATTGAACAACACTGCCCCTCTTTCCCTTCCCCCACAGCCCCTGGCCACTACCATTCTGCTTTCTGTTTCTAAGAGTTTGACTACTTTATATACCTCATATAAGTGGAATCATGCAGTACTTGTCTTTTTATGACTCGCATATCTCACTTAGCATAATGTCCTCAAGGTTCACATACATTGTAGCAGGTATGAGAATTTCCTTATGTTTTTTAAAATACATTTATTTATTTATTTATTTTTGGCTGCGTTGGGTCTTTGTTGTTGCGTGCAGGCTTCTCATTGCAGTGGCTTCTCTTGCTGTGGAGCACAGGCTCTAGGTGCGTGGGCTCAGTAGTTGCGGCGCACAGGCTTAGTTGCTCTGCGGCATGTGGGATCTCCCTGGACCGGGGCTCAAACCCGTGTCCCCTGCATTGGCAGGAAGATTCTTAACCACTGGACCACCAGGGAAGTCCCCAGAATTTCCTTATGTTTTTTAAAGGCTGAAAAACATTCCATTGTATGGATAGACCACATTTTCTTGACCTGTTCATCTGTTGATGGACATGTAGGTTTCCTCCACCTCCTGGCTATTGTGAATAATGTTGCAATGAACATGGGTGTGCCAATCTCTTCGAGATCCCATTTTCAATTCTTTTGGACATATCCCCAGAAGTAGGATTGCTGGATCATATGGTAGTTCCATTTTTAATTTTTTAGGAGCCTCTATCCTGTTTTCCATAGAGGCTGCCCCATTTTACATTCGTATCAACAGTAGTGGTCCACCTCCTTTTGATCCTTGCCATATTGCCCTGCTTTGCCCCACCAGTTTAGTGAGCCCACCTTCCACCTGTTCTCTCTATCCTGCTAATTCAACTCGCTACACTAGGTGCTCGGGGTTCTGGCCGCTCCACCCTATTCAGCCCCCTTGGTTAAGCCTCCAAGAGTGATTCCAGATGGAGCAGGGCTCAGGCAGAGGCCCCAAGTTCCTGGTCGCCAAACAATCTCACATTCCCTATTGGTTACTTTTTACATTCTAGATCTGGAAAGCATTGCCACTTGTTTCTTATTTTCCTCCTCTTTCTTCTAGGAAGGGAGATGTAACTGTCGGAAGGAGTTTGTTGGCCTGATTCTGTCATTTTTCTGCTCTTGAGGCCACTGAAGTGGGTGAAACTGGCTCTCAGAAGCCCAGGTGCACAGAATCTAAACCTTTAGTAGAAACTTCCTTTCTGTTCTCCTGCTCCTCAGGGTCACCTGTAGCTCTAGGGGTTTGATAGCACTGAGCTCTTAAAGGGAAAAGCTCAGAGTCATGCACAATTCAATCCCCAAGTCACAGAAGGATGGAGTCCTTGCTCAGATCTTTCCCTTAAGCTCCATATCGGACCAAAAAGTTAGAGTTTCTTTTTTTTGTACAACCACCCCATCAATGGGCAAGCTGGCTCACTGCTAATCCTGAGCTTGGGAATCCTGAATCATCTTCTAACCAGGGTAGGTCTAGCACAAGTAACTTCCCACCTATGCTTGATTCATTTGGCTTCAGCTGTAGATTTGACCTGCTGGGGTTCAGAGGTCCACCTTAGACTTGTGAGGAAGGGTGGCAGGTATGGAAGGAGAAACAAAGACCTTCAAACATTATTCTTACCCTCTGGAAACATATCCTCCAGTTTCAGTGATGGATAGAGTTGGAAAGAGAGGAGAGAGAAAAGGTTCAAAACAGTCTTCTTCCTTAGCCCAGAATTCTTGGACTGAGTACTTATTGATGCTGTCTGCTGGAAACGTGGGTAGGCTGGAACCTGTACCAATTAACTAACCTATCTCGATTTAGCCTTAGAAAAATGAGGTTTCATCTCTAAAGGGGGTTCATGATAAACCTAATTTCCCTCTCTGAATCTTAAGTTTCCATTAAAGAGACACCAGTTAGAGAATCTGGGAATAGGTAAAGATAATGGGAATCTGATTCCATGGGGAGGTAGTAATAAATTTACTCATGTATGTCAGTCTCATGCCTTGAAAAATCATGTTGACCCAATTCTCTCTTTCCATTTTCATTATGATTGGTAGCTGTGATGGTCAGTTTTATGTGTCACCTTGGCTAGATTACACTCTCAAGTTATTCAATCAAACATCAATTGTTGCTATGAAAGTATTTTGTAGATGTGATTAACATTCATAATCAGTTGACTTTACTGGAGACATCACATGTCCTAATTTCAAATTATATTACAAAGTTATAACAATCAAAACAGTATGGTATTGGCATAAAAACAGACACATAGATCAGTGGAACAGCATAGAGAGCCCAGACATAAACCCATGCATAAATGGTCAATTAATTTACAATAAAGTAGTAAAGAATATACGATAGGGAAAGGGTAGTTTGTTCAATAAATGGTATTGGGAAAACTGAACAGCCACATGCAAAAGAATGAAACTGGACCCCTATCTTACACCATACACAAAAATCAACTCAAAATGGATTAAATAATTAAATTTAAGAACTGAAACTGTAAAACTCCTAGAAGAAACTATAGGGGGTTATCTCCTTGACATTTTGGTCTTGGCAATGATTTTTTGGACTTGACACCAAAAGCAAAAGCAAAAATAGACAAGTGGGACTACATCAAACTAAAAAGCTTCTGCACAGAAAAGCAAACCATCAACAAAATGAAAAGGCAAGCTACAGAATGGGAGAAAATATCTGTAAGTCATATATCTGATAAGGGGTAATGTTCAAAATAAATAAAGAACTTACACAACTCAATAGCAAAAAACAAAACAACCCAATTTAAAAATGAACAGGGCTTCCCTGGTGGCGCAGTGGTTGGGAGTCCGCCTGCCGATGCAGGGGACGCGGGTTCGTGCCCCGGTCCGGGAGGATCCCACGTGCCGCGAGCGGCTGGGCTTGTGGGCCATGGCCGCTGGGCCTGCGCGTCTGGAGACTGTGCTCCGCAGCGGGAGAGGCCACAGCAGTGGGAGGCCCGCGTACCGCAAAAAAAAAATAAAAATAAAAATAAAAATCAACAGAGGAAGTGAATAAACATTTTCCAAGGAAGGCATACAAATGGCCAACACAATATATGAAAAGGCACTCAAAATCACTCACATCAGGGAAATGTAAATCAAAACCACAATGAGATTTAACCTCACAACGGTTAGAATGGCTGTCATCAAAATGACAAGAGATAACGAGCGTTGGTGAGGATATGGAGAAAAGGGGACCCTGGTGCAGTGTAGGTGGGAGTGTAAATTGGTGCAGCCACTATGGAAAACAGTATGAAGGCTCCTCAAAAAATTCAAAATAGAATTACTGTATGATCCAGCAACTCCATTTCTGGGTATATATCCAAGGGAAATGAAAACAGGATATAGACTCTTGCACTCCCATGTTCATTGCAGCATTATTCGCAACAGCCAAGATAAAGAAACAACCTAAGTGTCTGTCAATGGATGAATGAATAAAGAAGATGTGGCGTGCACACGCATGCCCCCCCCACACACACTGGAATAGTATCCAGCCACAAGAAAGAAGGAAATCCTGCAATTTTCAACAATATGGATGGACCTTCAGGGCATTATGCTAAATGAAATAAACCAGGTAGGGAAAGACAAATACTGTGTGATATCACTTATATGTGGAATCTAAAAAAAAAGAAAGTCAAACTCAAAGAAACAGGGAGTAGAAAAATGGTTGCCAGGGTCTGGGGATAAGGGGGTGTGAGAGGTTGGTAAAAGAGTATAAACTTTCAGTTATAATGAGTAAAGTGGGAGGATCTAATGTATGACATGGTAACTATAGATGATAACTATTATGTAACTGAAATTTGGAAAGGGAGTAAAACAAATATTCTCTCACACACCATATATATATATATAGATAGATAGATAGATAGATAGATAGTGTGTCTGTGTGTGTCTGTGTGTGTGTGCGTGAGATGGATGTATTAATTAACTACATGGGAAGGAATCCTTTCACAATGCATATAGTAATCAAATCATCATGATGTACACTTTAAATACCTAACAATTTGTCAATTATACCTCAATAAAGCTGAAAAAAAATCAGCTGACTTTAAGTAAATGAATTTATTCTAGATAATTTGGGTAGGCTTGATCTAATCAGTTGAAAGACCTTAAGAGCAAGGCTGAGGCTACCTTGAAGAAGAAATTCTGCCCATGGAGAGCAGCTCCACTTCCTGTGTGACAGTTTCCTTCCAATCTGCCCTTCCTGATAGCCTGCCCTATGGATTTCAGATTTTCCTGGACAGCCCCCGCCATCACAGAAGCCAACTGCTCGCAATAAATCTCTTACTATATATCATCTACTGGTTGTTTCTCTGGTGGAACCCTGATGGATACAGTACTCTGCACATGTGTTCTGGAGCAGCTAGAATGATCTCGCAATTCCCAAATGTGCCAACTGCATTTCTACCTCTATGTTTTAGCTTGTTCCTTACCCCCTGCTGGAATGTCCTCTTCCACGAGGCCACTTTTCAAGTCTTACATCTTGCCTTTAAGGTCCAGCTTGAAGATCTGCCTCTTCGAAGCCTTCCTGGCTGCGTGGGATCTGGCGGTACTCCCTCCTCTGAATTCATACAGCATTGTGGGTGACCACTTGTTTGGCCTGCAGTCCAACTTTATATTGTTATGACCCCATAAGGGTCAGAAGCATGACCTCTACACCTTTGTTTCCCAAATCCTAACTGCTACTCTACTCAAAGATGATGCTTCTGAAACCCTACCAGCACAAGCAGAGTGCTGTTTTTGGCTTTCTGATGCCTTTCATAATTACTGTCCCTTCATAAGTGCCAACATTTTCACGGTGTGGAACATCCCCACCCATGTACTGGGGCTCAGATAGGCTAGTTTAACAGAAGGGAGCCTTCTGTAACACGACTCCAAGTAGGGAATAGAGTCAAAGACACGATTTTGATGTAAAAACACAAAGGAGTTACATCAAGAGGCTGAGGAAAGGTCTTATTGGTCTTACTGTCCAGTCCTCAGGCCAAATTTCTGCTTTTTTCCACTTCCCCTGCCTGGAGTGATTCAAAGTCCCCTCTGGCTCCATGCAGGGAACACCTGACAGAACTGAATGTCCAACAACCTGAGTGGAAGATCTAAGTGGAGGTGAGGATGGGGGACGCGGGGGCTAAAAGCTGGAGCTTGGCAGAGGAGAGAGAGTCCATAGAAGAGAGATTCCTAAGTTCTCTGATGGCAGCAAGAGGACAACCCAATGTGGAGCCTGGCAGGAAGCGTTTGGTGGTCCAGGAACAGCAGGTAGGACGGGGTGAGTGCGGTGCAGGATTGAACCCAAAGTGAACACACCTGTCGGACAGCATTTCCGGCTGGAGCTGAATCGAGGAACTCTTGTGCAAACTCCTCCAGGACTCTGAGGGTGCACGTGACTAACCCGCTGGCACCTGCCTCTCTCAGGGCTGCTGCACCTTCTGTGCTTCTCATGCTCCAGGCAGAAGAGAGGGTTACACAACCCATCGGAAATGACAGTGCATTCCTCCCTAACTCGAGGGATCAAAGGGCTCCTCAAAGACGGGAGGAGGGTGGGGTCCCTGTCACAAAGCTCGGTAGGGGGAACTCAGGCAGCCTCGGCCAAGGGGCTGTGAACGCCAGTTTCTTATTCCTGGCCCCATCCCCGTCTCACCTCCCCTGAGAACAAAAGGAACGGAAGTTTCTTGGGAAGAGAAAGCAGCGCTCTAGCTCAGTTACTTCCTGAATAAAACTATACTGTCTCTAGAATGGTCTGAGAAATCTTGAAATCTGACCTTTGCTCTGAGGTGGGGTAATTCTGAGGGAGCTACACAGTGTGGCTGAGGGTGAGAAGAGGGGGCAGGGGGCAAAATGGGGACCCAACTCTTCATTAAGACCCAAGTCCTCCTGGGTATGTTGAATATGAAAAAATTTCTCCTTGCTGATGCACTCCTAAATTATCTGGGTCCAGACTGAAACTCAAAATCAACAGAGATAGTGAGTGAAAGCAAGAGAGAAGTAAGTGCCAGCAGGAAGGACAAGCTGCTCTCTGTGATGCTTACTCATGGGTCTACAACTGACTAATGAGTGCGTGAGAGAAGAGTTCAACCTCACTAGTAATCAAGGAAACGCAAATCAAATCAAAGAGATACAATTTCCACCTACCAAACTGAATTGTTTTTAAAGAGGGACTTATCTTACGCATGCTGGTGGGAGTGCATACTGGCTTTCTGGAAAGTCACTTGGTAATAAGTAACAAGACTTGAAAATGATGACTCAGTAATTCTTCTAGGAAATGACTAAAGAAATAATAAGAGATGTGAACAAAGATGGTTTTATGCAGAGATGATCATTGCTTCATTATAACAACAAAAAAATAATTGAAATGTCCAACAAAAGAGAATAGTTAATCATGATAAATCCACATTGGAGAATATGATGCAGTTATTGAATATGGTCATTGGTATAGGCAATTTGGTCCAAAAATGTGTGTGAAATCCCATGGGCATTTTAAGTCTTTACTAGTGGGGCAAGTTCTTTACCTCTCCAAGGCCTCACTCTATTTACCTGTAAAATGAGTTTATCAGTATCTACCCAGGAGAGCTGCTGTGAGAATTAAATGTGATCATGTGATCAGGGTTTCTGGCTGATTACGAGACTCAATCAATGTGGGCAATGATTATTTCATAATGGACATGCATAATTTTTTAATAAGGAAAAATCCTAATTCACGCTATTTTAAAATAATATTTCAGAAGAGTTTTTGATGAAATGGAACACAAAAATAACATATTAAATATAAAAGCAGAATACAAATAATGTGTGTGCATATAATCCCATTTTTCAAATGCACACACATATACACAAATATATGCATGCATTTCAAAAACACGTAAAGGAGTTACCTCACAACATTACCAGCAGTTAAGTTGTGGATTATGGGTGATTTTTGTTTTCTCCTTTACAAGTACTGTGTTTTCAAAAATCTCTACAATAAGCACGTTATCATTTTTAAAAAGTAAAAAATTTCCAGAGATTCCAAATCTGATGTGGGGAGAACACAGAAGGGAAAACTGTGACCTCCATCTGTGAGTGGCCCCTCCGCGGGTGTCGTGCTCCACAGAAAGCCGAGTCACCCCTGTGAGGCCAGGGTGTCCTGTGAAATATGTAGACCAGGGTCAGACCAGCTTGTGAGGCATGATGGCCTCGGCAGACCTTTCCGGGGAGTGGGCACTCTGCCACCTGGGCCTGTATCATAATGAGATAATGTTTGTGAAAGCACTTTGCCAAAGAGAAAACTCTATCCAGATAGGCGATTCTGGGGCTTATTCTAGAGAAAGGAGGCTCTCAGAGCACATTCCATTAAGGAATTTCACACTCTGCCTCCTCCTCCAGACTCCTCTGTTCCTCCCTCCCCTGAACAGAAACATATTTAGTAACCCTATCTAAATCCTCTTCTTTCCCTTAATTTGATTAAGAAGCTAGGGGAACAAGGGATGAAGTGGAGGGTGAGGAGAGGGGGAGACTGAGTTGTGGGGAAAGATTAGAGGAGCTCAATGGATATCTCGGCCAAGTGATGCCTGAGTGTGGACAGGACAAGGGCCTCCAGGTACTTAGTACAGAAGCACAGAGCACAGAGGGAGGGACACAGTTGATCACGGAGCAGCCTCTCTGGCTGAACGAGAACCAAATAGGGGAGGGTCATGCTTTAAGGATTAACCAGGGGAATGCGGGCCATTTCCTAAAGGAGGCGCTAGCATCTTTCTGCGTCTCTTCTGGATCCTTGGAGCTTTAGGGTCTTCAGATACTTAAGAAGTTCCAAGGGGCTAATGTGTTGAACTCCTGCTATATGTGAGGTACTTTCACATATATTAATTTACTCTAATTAAGTAAATTATCACCCATGAAACTGATGCTCAGAGAGAATAGTTTTTGCCCGTAAGCATACAGTATCAGTGGGGTGGGGAAACTGGGGTTCAAACCCAGCTCTCCCTGCTTTTACCACTCTTCCTGGCAAACATTATCCTCAGGAGGAAGATAGTAACAGCCAGCATTTATTTAGCCCTATGTGCCTTACAAATAAGTGGTTTCATGTAATCCTCCTAATATCTCTACAAGGTAGATATATACTATTAACAAACCCATTTTACAGATGAGCAACCTGATGCTTAGAGCAAGCAACTGAGCTAAAGTTACAGAGCTGGTAAATGGTGAAAGAGCAGGGCCTTAGAGAGCCTGGGAAAGTTAAAGGAACATTGGGTATGAGGCATTTCGAGTGAGAGGGGAGCTCCTGTTTCATGTGTCTCTTCTAATAGCTGGTTGCACCTCAAGGACAGGGACCTTACCTTGTTTATCCTTTTCCCAGCCCTGAACACAATGCCTGGAACACGGGGAACGTTTGCTGCAAGAACTAGTGGTACTTGTTAAGTTTGGCCAAGTGAGAGTCTCCAGTGTGGTGAGGATTAAGTGAGACATATTTGTCTAGGGATTTCCAAGTCTAAAATGTCACAGTGCTGGGCTTCAGAAAAGGATCCATTGGCAGTGGGAATCCCTGCAGGAGGCTTTAAAGGTGACCAGGACCTTGACAATGGGCAGGCCCAGGGAGAGGGTTCCAGCTCCCTTGCAGAATTTGATTCAGACCAAAATGACAATGAGGGGGGCTCAGGCACATAGTCCCCACTGGTTCCTTCCACAGGGACGTCTCAAGGACATCTCCAAACCTTGGGAGATAAAACACAGTATGGGAGATGAAGGTGAAGGTGGGAAGAGTGCCATCTGGGCAGCTCAGAAAGACAGGAGAGAGAGGGAAGTGGGGAGCTTAGTGCTTTAATTAACAGGGACCTAAGACTCTTCTAGAAATAGGTTTGAAAGGATAAAGGGCAGAAAGTTGGTCTCTTCTGGAGAGGACTAATAGTCTCCACGAAGGGACCTCAGGCTTCAGTGAGAGTCTCTCACTGATAGATAAATACATCATTGCTTTATGGTCCACTACAGCTATAGATGAAGCATTCCTGCTTCTCTTCCTTCTATAACCTGTGAGGAAGGCTACCAAAGGGCAGAGAACAGAAACAGCCACCGAGTTCCTGGGCCAAGTCCAGGGCTTCCTGGCCTGTATTCAGAGCCTCAGCTTTTCTCCCCCTCTTGCAATAGTTCTTGGTGTCTTTATGTGAGCTGCTTATTAACCAGAGGATATCAGGGCACTGGGAGGGGAGAGCTGGTGCTGGTTGCCAGTGAGTGTAATTCAGAAGCACAGAATGGGGCAAAGCTGATGTGTGTGGTCTGGGTGACAGAGGATGGAACCAGACTCTGGTCACCACGCTGGAGCATCAGCTTGGAGGGTCCTGTGACCTGTGGGGGCAGCCGGGAGAGCCAGGGGTTCACTACCAACAGTGTCTATCCATAGAAGAGTTCCACTTGCCAGGATGAAGGATAATGAATGGCTCTGAAGCAGCTGGATCTACGCTACCCTCCCACAGCAACAAGTGGAGGGAGTTCTTTCAATGCTGTAGGAACTCCTCTACCACCCCCTTTTCCAAAGACACTACTTTTCAATTAAATATGAAAATCCTGGGCATCCTCTCCCGTCTCTTCTGGTAAGTTGCAGCTGACGGTCCTAGTCTACATAAGTACTTCTGATGGGCTTCATCAGCCAGCTGACCTCTTGGGGTCAAACCAAGGAAGCAGAGCCTGCCCTGGGCCCTGAGATGGTTCTTGATACTAGAGCACAGAACGGCTTCCTGCTGTGTCTAAGAAATACGGCTTAGCCAGGATTCAGCTGGGCTGCAGTGTTAAATGTCTTAGGTTTCAAGTTGGTACCAGCTGCACTGAAGGGAAATGGTTGGGGAAATTCTCCCATTTGGCTTCTTTCCACATGGAGGATGGCTAAAGGAAGAGAGAGCTTAGAGCTGCTGTGCTGGTGCTGATGCCTTAAAAATAATGATATAAACACAGCCACAGAGGTTGGCCTGTGAAGTCCCTGATGGGGACCAGAGAAGAAATGTTGTCCTGACTTACCCTTCAACCCATGCTCTGCAAACAGAAGTGACCCAGCCCTCATCTATCACCTCTGAAGCTAAACAACTTCCCCAGATGGCCCCATGGAGCATAAATCAAGAGGGCCCTAGCTTCCAAGAAACCTGTACACAATTGCAGCCCTCAGAAATACTTGTTCTCAGATTCTTTCTTCCTCTATGTTCAGAATACGGTGCTAGCAAGTCATAATCCCAGATGAATATAGCAGATCATCTTAAGCATGTCACTCAGTTTCTCTGAGCCTGGATCCTCACCTTTAAATGGGGATCATGTCACGTCTGCCTCATGGGTTTGAGGTGGAAATTAAATGAGATAATTCAAGGAGAGTGCTTAGTTCAGTGCCTTGATGAATGTTAGCTTCTATATCACCATTATTTCATTAGCTGAAGCCCATTCTTAGGTACAAAGACAGAAAACGAACAAACAAATAACAGCGATTCTAATTGTAATCCCAAACACGAAGGGCTGTGGGCTACAGCCTCAATGATTTCATAACACACAAAGCTTCTGTCTCCTGCTTACTCTCATGCCAAATCTGTGCCAGATCTGGTTATACGTGGTAACCTCAGTGGCCTCCAAGTTGTTTAAATTCTCACAGAGAATCCCAATGGATACTCAGACCTGCTGAAGCCGAGACAAATTCAAACATGCTGGGCTGGCAGTGAAATGTAGGATAAGAAATCATCACAAAGAAAGTCTGTTCACATTCTAAAAGTGCCTGAAGAACCATGGTTTGTACAGAGAGCCCTTCTCTCAGATGGGCAGCTCACAGATTCTTTCCTCTCGTACTTATTCCACAATACCACATCACACCCCTAACAAACATGTTTTGCTCCCAACTGAACAGGTAAAGACATGACGGCATTTCTGTTTTAAAGCTATTGAATGCCAAAGCCTTTGCTTCTGCTCACGTGTCCTAACCTTCCCTGCCTGGGAATTGGATCTGGGGTAATGGGTGACCCAGCAGGCACAAAGATGACAGATTCCTGCATCATGTAGCAACGCCGGGACAACCTGGGGCATCTGGCCTGGCTGGCAGGCGGGCAGGCTGGGAGGGGCAGCTGTAAGTACACCGACCTTTGTCCCCGTTTGCTCTTGGAGAGGGCGGGCCCTGCCAATGCTGCTCTCTTCTTTCTCTCCGTGTCTGCCTGGGACTCCTGCTAATCAAAATGTTCTCCAGGACCTGAGAAAGCCTGACCCTGGTGGGTGGCAAGCAGAGACCTCTTCTGGCAGCCAAAGGGCGCTCTGAACCTCTGTCCAGACATGGCAGGCACGGGGCTCCTAGGCACATGTATGTTCCTGTTCCCGAAAGAAATCTCTTCCCTTCTGGCTTTTTTCCAACTAGAAGGCTTATCATTAACTAGCCATCTACTCCTTTAGAAAACTGTCGACTCTGGGCACTCCTTCTACTAACGGATAACCACTAACAGATCCAAGGGAATATATTAAAGGACAGTGCCCCTGAATTTGAGCTCAGCAGGGCTGCTTTTCTCTTTGCAGGGCTCGTCCTTTGGGGAGGGAAACGCTCCTGTGTCTGCCTTCCTCACTGCCAGTTAAGTGGTTGTTCTGAGGAAACTGCGTGTCCTTTCTTCCAGCAAGGTTCTCCAGACCTCTGGCTCCCCAGGCTGGACACAAGGAGGGGGATGGATGCACATGTCTAGTGGGGAGGTAGGGGTACTCTCTGGCTCTTTCATGGTAAATCCTCCTGCTTTTTTCCGTTTCTTTCTTAGTTTCCCTGAATGATGCTGCTGGGGCTTAAGGCAGGTTGAGCCAGAAAACCAATTTTTCTTGAGAAAAGGCTGAGAGTTTTCTCTTTTAAGTAAGAAGTTAGGCCCTGGTTGCCTATTCCCTTCACCTTATGGAGGGCACTACGCCTGCCAGTTCCCTTCCATCTGGCAGGGGAGGCCACAGTCAGAGAGAAGCATCCTTCTCTTTCACAAATAAACAAATCCAATCCATGTGCTAGAGGACTTAGGGTATATTAATAGACAGATATTTTGTTTTCCTATTCTGGTGCTTATCCCCTTCCACTAGTATGAAAGATAAGAGAACACAAAATGTTCTCCACCAGCCACCCTTCTCCCCTCCCCCAGGGAGAAGCAAGCCAGGGGGCATAAGCTATTCTGTTTAAAGCCATCGCTGATGTACGAACTCTGAGAAAACACACTTAAAGGTTTATATTCGGTCTCTCTTGGCTACGGTTGCTGTTCAGCAAAGAAACTATATTGTTTAAACCCTCCAGGCAAACGGGTTGCAAGGCAACCTGCAAACAATAGAAAATACCCCAAACTAAAAATACAGGCTTTAAAGGATAGGAAGCATGGTGGTGTCTTGGGGAAATAATTCCAAAATTGGGGTGAAGGAGAAAGGTGTCAGTTAGGTTGCTTTTATGTCCCATCAGCCCATCTGCCTGCTTTCACCCTTAACTGAGTTTCTTATAATCCAGGCATATTGGATTTTTATTCCTGGACTCTTAGTTCTTTCCATGGTCATCAACACCTTTATGGGGGAAGGGGCTCAAAAAGGCTATAATATCAGGCTGCCTCCTGTCCTAAGAAAAGCTACAAAGATTCTTATCAATGTACTTCCCCACTAGCTCCCAGCCCTGACAATGACTGCAACTCCTATGCCTGAGAAGTCCTTAGAAGCCCAAGAAAGAAGAGGGCTGGGGCCCAGCTTAATCACAAGGGTCCTGTGCCAGGAAGGCAGAGGGTCAGAGTTAGAGAGGAATGTGACGATGGAAAGAAAGCTTAGAGTGATGCGCCTGGAAGACAGTCGAAGGACCACAAGCCAAGGAACGCAGGTGGCCTCCAGAAGCCGGAAAAGACAAGCAGCTGCATTCTCCCCAAGAGTCTCCAGGAGGAACATACCCTTGCCGACACCTTGATTTTGGCCTCATGAGACTTCTGACCTCCAGAAAGGTAAGAGAATACATTTGCGTTGTTTTAAGTTTGTAGTAATTTGTTACAGCAACAATAGGAGACTAATACAGCAACTGAGAACCCAAGGATCTTTTACAAGGACAAGAAACCTTCTGTTACTTCTTGGGTCCTCCATACTCTAGTACTGCAGGCAGATGACTGGGAAACCATGGTGTTCCCTTCCTGATGTACTTTACCACACATGACCAGACCATCGGAGGGCACTGAATCAGGTGGGCTGATTCACTATTATATCTCATGGCTTCCTTTAAACAAACAATCAAATAAACACAAATCAGTAAAAAGGCTGCTCTTTTATTTTTACCCACCGACAGGGCAGACCGATCAATCTATTATCCAATAGGCAGACTTGAGTGGCTGGGACATGGTTTTCTCCCATAACTTGTGGCCCCACCCCAACCAGTGTCACTCAGAGGGATCAGACCAGAAAGGGAAACTGGAAGAAAGAAAAATAAACCACTTCTATCTCCCTACTCCAGGTAGCCGGCCAGAAACTATAAGAGAATCTCTTGGACCTGTTTGGAAGGAAACACTTAAGAGATTTCAAGGCTCTCTCTTCTTTTGTGAGCAGGTTTGCTTTTTTCCAGACTATTCTCTGATTAAATGTCTTCTAAGGGCTTGCATAGAGAGCCTAGGAAACCCTATCTCAATAAAAAAAGAGAAAAGCACAGGATTCCCCTAGTTCCTTGCCTCCTAGAAGCATAAGCACTGGAAGACCATAATTTACTCTGTCTCATGACATTTCTAGGAGATAAGAACCATGGTTCCGGTCCCCATTTTATAATTTGGAACCCTGAGTATTACAGAGAGAGCAGCAACATGGACACAGTCACCCAGCAAGTTAAAACGATTTGCCCAGGGCTTCCCTGGTGGCGCAGTGGTTAAGAGTCCGCCTGCCGATGCAGGGCACATGGGTTCGTGCCCCGGTCTGGGGAGATCCCACATGCCGCAGAGCGGCTGGGCCCGTGAGCCATGGCCACTGAGCCTGCGCGTCCGGAGCCTGTGCTCCGCAACGGGAGAGGCCACAACAGTGAGAGGCCCGCGTACCGCAAAAAAAAAAAAACCGAAAACAACCAAAACGATTTGCCCAAACCAGAACATAGCTCCCCCGACACCTAGACTGGCACTGTCCTCGTGTTCTCATGCTTAGTCTCAGGCCCTGGTGAACCAGGTCAGTAGGGCATAGCCTCTGGGTAGGTGGTCTCAGTGGAATGCAGAGATATGAAACCATTAAGCCTGTCATCACAAGGCAAGCTACTGATGCCCCAGGGGAAAGATTTTTCCAGACCAGAATAGAGCTCTGAATTGTTCTGTATGTCTGGTGTGTGTGTGTGCACGTGTGTGAGAATTTGGAAGGTAGTCAGGGGTGTGAAACAACGGCCAGGTCAAGGTATCTGCACTCTACCTTACCTTTTTTTTTAAAGACGTACTTTTTTAAAGATTTATTTATTATTTATTTTTGGCGGCGTTAGGTCTTAGTTGTGGAATCTTTGTTGAGGCATGTGGGATCTTTCGTCGCGGCACGCAGGCTTCTCTCCAGTTGTGGCGTGCGGGTTTTCTCTTCTCTATTTGTGGTGTGTGGGCTCCAGGGCACGTGGGCTCTGTAGTTGTGGTGCGCGGGTTCTAGAGCACGTGGGCTCTGTAGTTTGCGGCAGGCAGGCTCTCTAGTTGAGGTGTGCAAACTCAGTAGTTGTGGCATGCGGGCTTAGTTGCCCCACGTCATGCGGGATCCTAGTTCCCCAACCAGGGATGGAACCCAGGTCCCCTGCATTGGATGGAGGATTCTTTACTACTGGACCACCAGGGAAGTCCCTACCTTACCTCAGTAAACCCATGAAGAGCTTTCATTTTTCTTTTTCTACCATCAAAACAAATCTTTTTCTAGCTTCTTTCTCATTTATCCCTCCTCCTCTCTCTCCCTCTACCATTCTTCTGAGAGCCTGAAATCTGACTTTAGGAGCAAAACTAATAGATTCCCCAAACTCACTGCAAGGGGATCGTGCTGGCTTGTACTGAATAGCGGCTTTGGCTTCAGAGCCAGAACTACCAACGCCCACAGCTCGGCATGAAATGCTGACAAGTTCTGCACATTCTCCACCACTTCTACTGCCCTTCCACGCGCAGGGGGCTTTGCAGAGCCACCTTCATTTCCTGCCACCTACATTTTGTGTCTCTCAAAGACTGAAAGGGTGCCCCTC
Source organism: Grampus griseus (assembly GCF_964374135.1). Classification (NCBI taxonomy): domain Eukaryota; kingdom Metazoa; phylum Chordata; class Mammalia; order Artiodactyla; family Delphinidae; genus Grampus; species Grampus griseus. Next base: position 8,306,304 of record NC_139006.1, on the reverse strand, counting down.
TCTTTTCTTTCAGGTATAAAGAAAGGAGAATGGAATGACTTGGTTTAACACTACACTATTTTCAAAGTGTAGCAGACTCCTAATGGGGTTGTCATGTAAAAGTGGACGTAAAAATTAAGCTGATGTTGCCAGGTGCCTTCCCTAAGGGCCCAGAGTGGGCCCACAATATGGATCCTGTGCCACGTGAGGCAGAGGGCAGAAAATGGCAGCTGACAAAGGCAAAGTCAATGACCCTCAGCGTCTGAGTGGAGGAAGGTGACAAAACAACACCATGGGGGGCCAAAGATGTCAAGACAAGATGAAAGGAAGGACTGGTGGAACATGGCACTTGGCAAGACTGGTAGTGCTTTTTATTTACTTATTTCATTTCATTTTATTTTTTTGGCCACACCACGTGGCTTGTGGGATCCTAGATCCCCAACCAGGGATCAAACCTGAGCCCTCGACAGTGAAAGTGTGGAGTCCTATGACTGGACCACCAGGGAATTCCCTGGCTAGTGATTTTTAAAATCTGAGCTTAGGGCTTCCCTGGTGGTGCAGTGGTTAAGAATTCGCCTGCCAATGCAGGCGACACGGGTTCGAGCCCTGGTCCAGGAAGAACCCACATGCCGCGGAGCAACTAAGCCCGTGAGCCACAGCTACTGAGCCTGCACTCTAGAGCCTGCGAACCACAACTACTGAGCCAGCGTGGTGCAACTACTGAAGCCCCACGTCTAGAGCCCGTGCTCCGCAACAGGAGAAGCCACTGCAATGAAAAGCCCGTGCACCGCAATGAAGAGTAGCCCCCACTTGCCACAACTGGAGGAAGCCCATGTGCAGCAACAAAGACCCAACACAGCCAAAAATAAATAAAATAAAATAAAATAAAAAAGAATCCGCCTGCCAAGGAAGGGGACATGGGTTCAAGCCCTGGTCTGGGAAGATCCCACGTGCCACACAGCAACTAAGCCCGCGAACCACAACTACTGAGCCTGTGCTCTGCAACAAGAGAAGCCACCACAATGAGAAGCCTGCGCACCGCAAAGAAGAGTAGCCCCCTCTTGCTGCAACTAGAGAAAGCCCGCGCACAACAACAAAGACCCAACACAGCCAAAAAAAAATAAGATAAATTAAAAAAAAATCTGAGCTTAAATTAACAGACGCAGTTTTGAGTTTGACTAACCCTCAACCTTGTATTAGTCCTAAACTAAAAATAATCGATGCCCCCAAATCTCCTTGCCTTATGCTAGAAATACGCACACACAGGGATGATAGGTAAAAAGAAGTGGGACAGGATGACTGGGACCCAGGGCTAAGGATCAGATGGGAACCAGAACCTCTTTATAAGGTTAACCCTGAGAAGTCCAAAAGTAAACTGTCACAATTATGATCAACTGATTTGCAATAAGGGTGCTAAGACAATTCAATGCGGAAACAATAGTCTTTCAACAAATGGTGCTGGGACAAATGGATATCCACATGCAAAATAATGAAGTTGAAAAGGAGAAAATATTTGTAAGTCATATGTCTGAGAAGGGACTTGTATTTAGAATAAAGAACTCCTACAACTCAACAATAAAAAGACAAATAACCCAACTAAAAAATGGACGAAGGATCTGAATAGACATTTTGTCAAAAAAGATACAAATGGCCAATAAATATATGAAAATTAGCCATCAGGGTAATGCTTACAAAACCACAATGAAATACTATTTCATACTTACTAAGTTGGCTATAATAAAGAAGATGGATGATAACAATATCCTTTTTTCCAGTATCCTTGGTGAGGATGTGTAGAAATTAGAACCTTCATACTTTGCTGGTAGGAATGTAAAATGGTACAGTGAAAAAGTTTTTGAAAAATTTCTGCAGTTCCACAAAAAGTTAAACATAGACTTACCATATAACTCAGCAATTCTACTCCAAGGTAAATGCCCAAGAGAGCTGAAAACATGTCTATACAAAAACTTGTATATGAATGTTCATAATACTGTTATTTGTAATAACCAAAAAGTGGAAATAACCTAAGTGTTTGTCAACTTATGACTGGATAAACAAAATGTGGTATAGCCATATAATGGAGTATTATTCAGTCATAAAAAGTTAAAGAAGTAGAAAGGAAATTCTGACAAATGCTATGACATGAATGACAAGGTTATTGAGCATATTATGCTAAGTGGAACAAACCAGTCAAGAAAGGACACTGTATGATTCAACTTATATGAGGTTCCTGAGGAGTCAAATTCATAGAGACAAAATACAATGGTGGTTGCAGAGGGTGGGAGAAGGAAAATGGGGAATTCCTGTTTTATGGGAATAGAGTTCAGTTTTATAAGATGAAGAGAATTCTGGAGATTGGCTGTAGAACCAATGTAGACATATTTAAAATATTGAAATGTACATTTAAAGATGGTTAAGGGAATTCCCTGGTGGTCCAGTGGTTAGGACTTGGTGCTTTTGCTGCCATGGGCCCAGGTTCAGTTCCTGGTTGGGGAACTAAGAGCCTGAAAGCTGTGTGGTGCGGCACACCCCCTCCCCCCACCAAAAAAAAAAAAAGGTTAAGATGGTAAATTTTATGTTACGTGTATTTTCCCACAATAAAAAAAAAGTAATGAAGTCTAATGATACATACTATGACATGGATGGCCTTGAAAACGTTATGCTAAGGGAAAGAAGCCAGACACAAAAGACCACATATTGTATGGTTCCATTTACATGAAGTTCCAGAATAGGCAAATCTATAGAGCTAGAAGTAGATTAGTAGTTTTCTCAGGCTGGGGGGGTCTGGGGGAAATGGGCAGTGACTGCTAATAGGTACATGGTTTCTTTTCAGGGTGGTGAGATGTTCCTAAAGTGAATGTAGTAATGGTTGCACAACTCTGGTAATGTACTGAAAATCACTGAATTTTTGAATGGGTGAATTGTATGGTATGTAAATTATATCTCAATAAGGCTGTTAAAAAATTAAGGTAAGAAGACTGAAAATGAATGAACTGCTTCTTTTTAAAAATTATTATTGTTAGGTTTTGTGATCTAATAATATCTAACAATATCTAGTTGATGACTGCTTTCCCTTAATGAACTGTAGGAACATAAGGCTGTGCTATGACAGAACAGGGGAGGAGTGCTATTCACAAACAGGAATACAGCTAACTCAATTGAAGAAGTGAGAAAAAATGTCTGCAGGCTTGAAAGAAAAAAAATAACCCAGCAGCAGATATTTTTAGAAGATACTTCAAAAGAAGTTGTAATAGGTCAAATACATTTCTAGAAAAACAAAGCAACTAAAAACCTTCAATACAAGGGGCTTGCAAAAGGTCTTTAAGGTTTTTCTCAAACTAAGTCCTGCATTGTTTAATCACTTTATAACCGCTTTTGATCTCTTGACAAGATAATTTGGAAGTCCAAATGTGCATTTCAACTTGCTTCTCATCATTCTGTACTTGATCATGCTCTGGGACGTTAACATAGACAATACCTGCAAAGATGTTTAAGAGTAGAATGGACTGTACCATAAAAATGACATTAAAAAGGACAATGGTCTGCCTGAAACAGGAAGGAAATCCTGTCACATGGTACAGCATGGAAGAACCTTGAGGATATTATGCTAAGTGAAGCAAGCCAGTCATAAAAAGATAAATACTATATGATTCCACTTATATGAGGATCCTAGAGTAGTCAAATTCAGAGACAGAAAGTAGAATGGTGGTTGCCAGGGGCTGGGGAAGGGGGATGGGGAGTTAGTGTTTAATGGGTATAGAGTTTCAGTTTGTTCTGGAGATCTATTGTGCAATAATGTGAATATTCTGAACCATACACTTAAAGATGGTTACGATGGTAAATTTTAGGTTATGTATTTTTCACCATAATTTAAAAAGTTTAAAAAGGACAGTGCTGAGTTACAAGCCTTAATAAAAATTTCATTTTTATTGTATTAAGGTATGACTGACATGGAAAGAATTTTCAAATTTGATAAAGAAACTTGCTGGCTTGTGTTTATCTTTACTTTTTACTCCTGCTGGAGTATAATGAAAACAGATCACTTGGTTTAATTTTGTGATTATTTTTACTTCCTGGTTCCTGCCTGATTATGCAATGCTTTTGGTTACAAATAGAAAAAAAGGAAAGTTTATGTGCTAGTCTATTATTTTTGCCTCTATTATGGCATTACATTAAAGAGGACTGGACTGAGAAATATTTCTACTTATATAAGTTTTTATACAGATTTATTTCTAAACAAATTGAAATTCTGGGGCCTTGGCCACTAAGTAAGGCATCTTCCCTAAGGTCTATGAGCTGATGCTACTTTATACTTCCAAGTGTATTATTTTAACTGGTTTTACAATACACTAGCTTCCTCTTTCAACAAACCTAAAAGGTCACAGAATCTATCTTGAGTAATACACAAAATATTTCATAGATTTTTTGATTTCATCACATTAACTCTAAAATGTAACCACTGCTTGGAACTGTGACAATTTGATACAAGATAAGCCAAAAAGGACAGATGTTCATTACAATCATGTACAATGGGTCACTCTGAGAACAGCTACTAGCTATTCCATACTTACACTATGTGCGTTCCTGAGATACCGTCTCTGCTTTTAGACAATAATCATACATATGCATTTTTCCATACATATGCATTTCTGTGTGTTAAAGGCATGACAACATTCATTTTCTTGTTTTTAAAAAATAAATTTATTTATTTTATTTATTTTGACTGCGTTGGGTCTTCGTGGCTGCGCTTGGGCTTTCTCTAGTTCTGGTGAGCGGGGGCTACTCAACGCTGCAGTGCGTGTGCTTCTCATTGCGGTGGCTTCTCCCGTTGCAGAGCACGGGCTCTAGGCGTGCGGGCCTCAGCAGTTGTGGTGCACGGGCCTAGCCCCTCAGCGGCACGTGGGATCCTCCCGGACCAGGGATCGAACCTGGGTCCCCTGCATTGGCAGGCGGACTCCCAACCACTGTGCCACCAGGGAAGTCCCAACATTCATTTTCTATAAACTTTATCCTAAGCCTGATGAGTGTTCTAGTATTAGATTTATATAACATACTTTTGAATAGTGAGAATGAAGCAGTGGGTAAGATGTCAAAGTCTCCAGGACATACTAGTGATTATTTCTAATTACAGAGCTGTATTATATTTACTTTATTCTCTATCTGGTTAATCAAGATGATACTTGGGCAGTTGCTACAGTAAGCCCTACCTGAATGGTGACTGTAAGTAGCTCGGGAAAAATAATGAGAAGACAATCACTTTGGAGAGGGCTCCCAGTCTTACCTACCACCTTCATACATAACCTTATTTGATCCTTTCAACAATTCTTTGAAGTTGTCAGAGAAAGAAACTGAGGTCCAAAGCAATTAAGTGATTTACTCAAGGTCACACTCTATTACGTTCATTCATTCATTATTCATTTAACTAGTATTAACTGATCAAAGTTGCTTATGTGCAAGTAGGCACAGGAAATACAACTGTGAACAGAAACCAATTCCGCATTCAGCATGGTCCAAAAGGAGAATCAGATAAGGATATGTATGATTACCATACAGGACTTGTATCTTTAAATGGCTGACCCTATATGTTAAGCATTTTACTGTTCCCCAGGTGTCTACTACACTTTCTGAAGGTTCTTACCCTGGCTCACCAATCTCATCTCCTGTTTTATGTGTGTGTGTGAGAGAACAATGATTAAATATACACACATAAACATATATAATACAATATTTATATATATAATATATTCCTTTATAGACATATATTTAAAGAAAATGTGTTTGTTCTTTAAGGTATTCCTTAAAAGAATTCCTCTATCTTCCATGCCATTAAGGGATTATAGAGCTCCTTCTCCTCCACTAAGAGACCTATTGGCTCCTAGGAAATCTCATCCAGTTTGAGCCCTGGTAGTGACAGGACAGTGTCAAGGAAAGAATGCTAATGATTTTTCCACTAGCTGATCCCAAAAGCTTGGCAGAGGGGAGCTCAGTCCACTGAATGTTTATATAGCACCTTGATTAAAAGAGCTCAAAGCAGTAGTCTGAGTAGCTGTATTATAACCTCATTTTGTAAACTGCGTATTTTAAATACGAAAATAAATTCCTTTACCAATAAGCTTCATTATTTGTTAAAAATAATCATGAGATAAATTTCACAGAAAGAAGACTAGAAGTAAAATTGTAAATGGTGATAATCCCTGGGTGGTGGGATTACAGGTTATTTTAATTATCTTCTGTATTCAAAATTTCTACAATTAACATTATGGACTTCTCATTTAGAAAAAAATACTTAAAAAATTAAAGAAGAGGCCATAAAAACTCAACCTTACATAATTAAAAAAATACAAATTAAAATAATTCTTTAAGTCTATCATATTGACAGAGATGTTATGAAGCTAATATACCTAGTATAGGTAAGGGGACAGTAAACTAGGCACTGTCATTCATGACTGATGGGATTACAAATTGTCACCAGTTTTTTTCAGGGTGATTTGGCAATATCTATTGATCTAAATATCTATCTAAAATTTTAAATGCACATACTTCTGAATCCAACAATTCTACTTCTAAGATTTTTTTTTCCTTGTAGATATACTTGCATAAGGGTGCAAAGATGTAAGCAGAAGGATGTTCAATAAGGAATTTGTTAATTAAACTGTTCTACAGCTATATAGTGGAATATTCTGCAACTATTAAGAGTAGGAGAGGGGCTTCCCTGGTGGCGCAGTGGTTGAGAGTCCGCCTGCCGATGCAGGGGACACGGGTTCGTGCCCCAGTCCGGGAAGATCCCACATGCCGCGGAGCGGCTGGGCCCGTGAGCCATGGCTGCTGAGCCTGCGCGTCCGGAGGAGCCTGTGCTCTGCAACGGGAGAGGCCACAACAGTGAGAGGCCCGCATACCACAAAAAAAAAAAAAAAAAAGAGTAGGATAGCTCTATATGTACATATGATTATAATTTACTGTTTAGTGCAAAAAGCAAGTTTCAGAATAGTGAATATAACCCTTTCTGTATACAATTTTAAAAGGCTGTAAATACATATATGTGCCTGTGTATGCAATTAAAATGTCTGGAAGAATATTCTAAAACCTAACTGTGGACATACCTCTGAGAAGTGAGAAGACTGAGACAGGTGAGGGTTTATTTTTTTAAACTACTATTCTTTGATATTATCTGAATTTTGTTACACTGATCTTGTATTTTTATCTTTAACAGCTTTATTGGGACATAATTCACATAGCATAAAATTCACCAATTTAAAGTGATTTAAATGTACGCACACATTCACTATTTTTTAGTATATTCACAGAGTTGTACAATCATCACCACGGTGTGTATTTTTTTTAATGCAAAATATTTTGAAAAATGCTCTAAAAGTAAACTTACTAGTGGCAAGAGAATGTGTGTCTGAGATACGAAAAAAGAAAGTTTTGAAGAGTAAGGGAATGATACACATAAACAAGGAGGAAAAAAATGATGGAGAGGGTCAGAGATAAAAAAAAAATAAAGATGTTAAATTGAGTTTTAACTAGGAACATATTAGATCTGCCTTCATTAAATCAACACATCTGGATTCTGTACCAACAACATCAAGGTAAGATATTTAGGCATGATAAGAAAAAGAAAACAAAGAAAACTTTGATTTGATTGTACTGCAAATATTTGGACCAGATTCTATATAAATCTACAGATAGCTGGATATGAATTTAGTTTAGAAAAATATATTGATTTTGTAGTTGCTAGAAATCTCTCCTGTCTTAGGAAGTTAACAGAGAGATACTACTTCTTAAGCAACGAATACTTACGGAACATCAACAATGCTCTGATTTGCTTAAGAATACCTGAGATGTCTGTAGCCTTATTATGATTTTAGGCAGCCTCTCTGCTAATGGATGGGGCTGTGTTCCTGTCTTGCTAGTTGTTTGGCATAGGGTGTCCAGCACTGTAGCTTGCTGGTTGTTGAGTGAAGCCGGGTCTTGGTGTTGAGATGGAGATCTCTGGGAGATTTTCGCCGTTTGATGTTACGTGGAGCTGGGAGGTCTCTTGTGGGAATAAAGACACAGACCTACTGGAGCATGGACTTGAGGATATGGGGAGGGGGAAGGGTAAGCTGTGACAAAGTGAGAGAGTGGCATGGACATATATACACTACCAAACGTAAAACAGATAGCTAGTGGGAAGCAGCCGCATAGCACAGGGAGATCAGCTAGGTGGTTTGTGACCACCTAGAGGGGTGGGATAGGAAGGGTGGGAGGGAGACGCAAAAGGGAGGAGATATGGGGATATATGTATATGTATAGCTGATTCACTTTGTTATAAAGCAGAAACTAACACACCATTGTAAAGCAATTATACTCCAATAAAGATGCTAAAAAAAAAAAAAAAAGAATACCTGAGAATAAGGAGAGCTGGGTAGAGAGAAAAGGGCTCCTGAAACATACCGACAAACTTAATAAGCACAAACCATGTAGGAATATTCTGACTCTTTGGCTCAAAGTTTTGTATATGTTTTTAGAAGAAGGATGAGAAAACATACATTTGAAAGATAATATTTTATGAAAACATTCAGCAAAACTCACATTTAATCTCTGTATTACTTAAAATTACCTTTTCTCTGAGATTTTTCCCTCATTAAAATCTTGCTTGAGCACTACAGATCTTAGGAATACTTTGTAAAATATCACCTTATTTCCTTTTTTTGTATCTTTAAAAAGCACAGTTCAAAAGCTGTGCAATTGGAGGAATCTCTGGCACCAGGAAAAGCAAACTTCACTGATCATCCTATAAAATCAATTAGCTTGGGTACTACGAGCTCTTATATACTTAATTAGGGCCCTGTGGTGACTATAGCAATTGATCTGGTTCAACATCAATAAAATAATGGAAATAGGGGCTTCCCTGGTGGCACGGTTGAGAGTCCGCCTGCCGATGCAGGGGACACGGGTTTGTGCCCCGGTCCGGGAGGATCCCACGTGCCACGGAGCAGCTGGGCCCGTGAGCCATGGCCGCTGAGCCTGCGCGTCCGGAGCCTGTGCTCCGCAACGGGAGAGGTCACAGCAGTGAAAGGCCAGTGTACCGCAAAAAAAAAATAAAATAAAATAAATAAAATAAATAATAATAATAATAATGGAAATGTACACAGGATAGCCACACTCATGCAAAACCTGTTTTTATAAAGAAGTAAATATCAGATTAAAAATATAAGTCACCACTTTTGAATTAGGAAACTGCAAAGTAATGCTGGTGCAAAAAAATTTTATTTATTTTTTTAAGGCCATGCTGCGCAGTGGCTTGCAGGATCTTGCTTAAGTGGTAATAGTTGCAAAAATCACTCACCATGTGGCTAACAGTTGACATAATACTTGATTCAAAATCAAGCAACAAGGAATCCTCGAGAACAAGCTATCCTTTGAAGTATTATAATATGTTGTGTTTCCCTATTTCTACATGTGCATGTAAGCATGTGCACGTGTGTTAACACAACATTTTATTGGTAATTAATGAATTGTGCATGCTGGAGACTATTGCTAACAACATAATCATCTCTATAAATGCTCTGATTGACTGTAACATCTTAGAAAACCATATGAAAATAGAAAACGTTCCTATCCCCAGTAATATGCCATGTAGGACAATGATCAGTTGTTATTATTTGCTTAAAAGTAAAATTGCTTTATCAGAAAGGTTACCTAAGTCTTGTCCTGTGACTGTGACAACAAATTAAAAATGGAACTGCTTAAACCTCCAAAATATGCAAAACGGTAACTGAAAGAATATCGCTTTAATGACAGTTAAAACCATCCATCTCCATGGGCTAAATGTAGATACATTTGGAAGCTAACCTTGGCTTTCAGGCTTGAGGCTAGACTAGTAGGACTTCTATTGTCATCTGGACAGGTGGCAATAACCTTAGACGGGGATGTCAGAGCCTCCAAAGTCTTCTTTTAGATCTTACATCAAGCTACAATGAACCCTGGCTTCCGAACAAATTCTGAATGCCAAAAAGCAAAGGTGAAGGGTTAACTGCTCGTTATTTTTTATTTATTTGATGCTAAAATATTTTAAAAAGCAAGGACAGCTCAATTTAGATTTATAAAAAGGCACTCTGATGAAAAGCAAATGTGTTCCTGTATTTTGAAGTAGATGGTTAGAAAGCTAATATAGAGCTTGTGGTCTAAATATATCATTCTTTTAGAGGCAGAACATATTGCTGGGGAAAAAAATTCTCTATCATAGGACTTATGGCATATAGTAACTAAAATGTTTTTTCCATTTGTTGAATTTTCAATGTTGGAGAATATTATTCACTAGACCCAGAGAGAAGTCCTAAATTGGAAAAGCAGCTGAGTCCAAGGTCATCTCTCTTGTTTCCAAATATATCTTGAAACAAATGCAAGAAGGGCACTTTGCTGAGTGTTATCTGGACATATATAGTTTCAATCAAATTCTTCAAGAAGTGTCAGAATAAAAGTTGAACATTTGTTTGACACTGCCAAGTCACTAGCAAGTGGGTCTCTTCAAGGGCTGAGGCTCTCCTCAGCGACTTGTCAATTATTACAACATAAAAGAGTTCTTTTTCCTACTCTCAAGAAAAAGAAATCAAGCACTGTTAAACACCAGCTCTGAATTTTTTTTCTCACATTTTTAGATATACAGGAAATCATATAAACTTATAAAAATGTCTCCCAACAAAAATATAACTTTAAAATATTTTGTGGGCTTCTCTGGTGGTGCAGTGGTTGAGAGTCTGCCTGCCAATGCAAGGGACACGGGTTCGTGCCCCAGTCCGGGAAGATCCCACATGCCGTGGAGCAGCTGGGCCCGTGAGCCATGGCCGCCGAGCCTGTGCGTCCGGAACCTGTGCTCTGCAATGGGAGAGGCCACAATAGTGAGAGGCCCGTGTACCGCATTAAAAAAAAAAAAAAAATTTGTTTCTCACCTAAACTCCTTTGAATTAGCAAATCTTTTCCATATATCTGAAAATGTGACATGAAGCAAAAACGTGATTGTATAGATGAGATGATAGAGTTGTGAACTGAATCAAAGAATAAAATGTTGAATTTCTGAGTTACTGTAAAAAATATTCCTCCAAAGACAATGAAACAAATAACTGGCTTATTGCCTATACTGCTCTCCTTTGTCATAAAAACCAAATCAAACGTAGTCCATGATAGTAGTCTCTCTTGGAGATGATTAATTTGTGATTCTCTACAATGTATGAATCTCTCATTTCATCAAGGGTTCAAAAGGAAGCAGGGATATTAAGAACAATGCCAACAAGTGTACTAACTCAAAACCTTCAGCAACTTGGTTTCCAACTCCGTTTCCAGCTTCAACTCTCTTACTCTCTCCAGCCTTGTCTGGCTTGTACCTCAGGGCATCCCTTTCTTGGGGCTTCCTCTTCCCCATGGAGCTCTTGTTCCCTCCCTAAGCCAAATTCTACCCATGCTTCCAGAATGGTTGAAACTTGTACTATCTCCTTCTCTAGCGTGCCTAGACTGCTCCAGCCCACAGTGTTTTTTTTTTTCCTTTGAATTCCCATAGGACTATTAACTCTTGATCCCATTCCAAAAAGTTAAATTGAAACTTTTAGAGACCCTAAACCCTAAAAAGAGTGTAAGGAAGTCTGAGTTCTGATTTTTCTAATGAAAACTTCTTTTTTTTTAAAATTAATTTATTTTTTAATTTTTGGCTGTGTTGGGTCTTCATTGCTGTATGCGGGCTTTTCTCTAGTTGTGGCGAGCGGGGGCTACTCTTCGTTGCGGTGCGCAGGCTTCTCATTGCGGTGTCTTCTTTGTTGTGGAGCACGGGCTCTAGGCACGCGGGCTTCAGTAGTTGTGGCACGTGGGCTCAGTAGTTGTGGCTCGCGGGCTCTAGAGCGCGGGCTCAGTAGTTGTGGCGCACAGGCTTAGTTGCTCCGTGGCACATGGGATCTTCCTGGACCAGAGCTCGAACCCGTGTCCCCTGCATTGGCGGGCGGATTCTTAACCACTGCGCCACCAGGGAAGCCCTGAAAACTTCTCTGATTTCTGAAATATCAAATATCAGGGTACATCTGTTTGCCTACTGGATAATCCAGTGCTGTAAACTCCTTCGATTACTGGTTCCTATCCAAATTTTACTCATCTTTCCAGGCCCAGATCGTTCCTCCCTCTTTGATGAAGCCTCCTGGACTCCCCTTTGACCTTTTAGTCTTCCCTAGATCTCCGTTTTGATTGAACTTTGATAGCACACAAAATTTAGCACTTGGTTATTAGGATTCGATATATTTGCTGTTGTTTAATGTATTGTTGTTACTCCTGTTAATGACAGGGGCCATGTCTTATACTTTTACTGTACCTTTTCATAGAATCCAGCTGAATGCCCAGCATATCAAATTACAGAGCACAAGAGCTTAGCACATAATAGGAACTCCTTACCCTGGCCCCATGCAACTGGGTAACTTACTGAGCCATTCTAGACTTGTCATTTCCTGAAAATGCCATGTCCTTAAATGCCTTTATGTCTTCCACTTTTCTTATACCTATCAAAATCTTAACTTATTCTTACAAATCTAGCTCCAGTCCCACCTCTTCCATTAATCTTTCCTCAAACCCCCCTGTTAGAATTAATTGCTTCTTCCTCTGAGCTCCTTGTTCTATAGATTAAAAAAACTTTTCTTTTTGCTGCCTAATATTAGAGTGTTCTAGACTGTAAGCTCTTTGAGAGCAAAAACCAGGTCTTGTTCATTTTCCATTTTAGCACTTAGCACAGTGTCAGGCACACAGAAAATACTCAATAAATATTTGCATATAAGTAAATGAGTGAACTTACAAATTCATTCTCCAATTAATCAAGTAATATCTTGCTAATTTCTTTAGTTTGGCCTTGGCATTTTCATAGATGAAGGCAAGAAATGTCCATAAAACTATTCAATGGATTCTGGATTTGACCAAATTAAATAAATTTTGTGGTTTTGCTTAATATTTTATTGTATCTCAATCTTTAAGTTTCATTGCAGCACTGCTCATAAAGTAAAAAACTGGAATCAATCTAAATGTCCAGCAACAGGAGACACATGATTTTAAGACTTTCACAGAGAAAGTTTTAAATTATAACCTATAAAGCTTCTATTTGCTCTGTATCTAAAACTATTGCTTCTTTTATGTATTTACTTGACAATCATTTTTACTATAATTCCCTCATCTGGTTGGTAGAGCTTATTTTTAACCATTTAGTAAATTAGTAAAGTTTGTTCCTCAGGTACAGTAAGCAAATACATTTTTAAAAAAGCATTATAAGAAGCAATAAAAATAGGGACTTCCCTGGTGATCCAGTGGTTAAGAATCCACCTTCCAACGCAGGGAACGCAGGTTCGATCCCTGGTCGGGGACTAAGATCCCACATGCAGTGCGGCAACTAAGCCCTTGCGCCACAACTACTGAGCCCGTGTGCTCTGGAGCCCTTGTACCACAACTAGAAAGAAGCCCGTGCGCCACAACAAAAGATCCTGCATGCCACAACTAAGACCTGATGCAGCCAAAAAATAATAATAAAAAAAAAAAATATTAAAAAAAAGCAATAAAAATAATTTCACACATATTATAGTTTATAAATGGACATTAACCTTTATGGATATATATAACCAGTATATTCATGGGTCACACTGCAGGACAACACAGTAGTAAAGAGCACAGGTCTTAGACTCTGGCTCTGCCACAGTTATTAGCTGTGTAATACTGTGAAAGCCTTTCTGTGCCTCAGTTTCATCATCTATAAAATGAGAATAATAGTATCTCACAGGATTATTTTGAGATTTACATTGATTCATACACATAAAGCACTTAGGACAGTGTCCGGTACACACCAAGTGCTTAATAATGGGTTAGCTGCTAGCATGATCATCATCATGATTATGATTATTATGATTACAGAGCTTTAGATTACAGGGAATAAAATTTGTTCAATCTCGCTTTGCCTAACTGCTGTTGAAAAAAATTTCTCCTCCTCTGTAAGTCTGCTTCGCTTCTAGAACCAATAAACCAATCAGGCTGTGCTCTTTAACAATGGAACAGGCTCCCTCGTGAGGAGTGAGCTGCATTGCGGTTACTCTACCCAGGCTGGAAAGTGATTTGCTACAAGCATTAACGTCCTGATTTCTGCACTGTAGAGAGGCTGAAAGAGGTCCCTCAAAGGTCCCAATCTAATAAATGACTACATGACTCATTCTGAGGTTCCTTTCAAGCTCCAAAACTCTATGCCTATTTACCAGCTTCTCACATGCAGTGTTAAGCAGCAGACTTGCCAGGAACTTGCCATTAACACTCTGAACTGAGGTGGAAACAAATACTTTCACTGAAAAGCAGAAATCTTTAATTTCCTTCTGTGTTCTGAACAGTGAATTTTGTGTTCTGAAACCAAATTTGTTGACTCAAGTCTCTTAGCAATTCTAGAAAGGAAATTGTGAAATTATCGGTATTTGCTGAGAAAGTACTTACAGTTTGCCAAAAGAGGGAGCATGGGAGCAGAAAGCATGTTTGTCTAAGTCTTTAAAAAAATACTTGTTTGGATTCTGTGCTTTAGTTTTTGACTTCTTTTGCAAGGATGGGATGAGACTAAATGACAGTTACAGACAATATTCTCTTTTTAAGATTGTCTTCAGACAGAAGGGTCAAAGACTGATACACATAACTTTAAACGATCCCTCTCCATCCTCCCCAGACAAAAGTCACCTCGTGCCTGGCTGCCACACATCAAAGAGCTCTAATTAAACTGCTCTCATTAAAAGGAAACGGAGGAGGAGCTCAGGCTAGCAGCTTCTCCTGAGTAGGGAAACAATTACATATTTAATAAAAGTACAACTTTATTTCTCTCCTGGCTGCCATGGATTGTTTAAAAAAGAAGGATTCATTGTATATATAAGCTAGATCTCACCTTTACCACAACAATGGAGAAGTTATTGATATAACCAAGTTTAAGGAAAGTTAATCATCAGGGTGGTGCTAACTTACTCACTCCCTAGGGCTAAACACTCCTTCTTGCCAAGTAAGAGGAATGATATAAGCGCCTAGAACCCTTTGTAGAAACAAGTCTTTGATTCACACTTATTATTAGTCACTAATGTTGGGTGAATGCCTGTGTGAGACAAGGAGGTTTCTATAAGACTAAGACACACATCTCCATGAGAAGTCATTTTTCAATACAAATTTGATTTTTGCCTTTGTAAAGGCAGCTTTAGCAAGTTACCCATTTGTGCATATTTTCAAAATCAATTCAGAAGAATGCTGCAAATTTATATATTTTTAGTTTGAGCAACAGATTCAGTCTCTTCCTTTACTCAAATTACCAAAAAGTTCTTTGTATTACGTTAGCCTAAAAACTTAAGAAACACACTTGGAAAATTCACAGAGCTTAAAATTTTCCCCCCGAATTATATATGTTATATAAACTAATTATTTGATAGTTTAATGAAATGGCTTCTTTTATTACTGCTGTCTGCTGCATTAAAGCAAAATGATAGAAAATATTAATCTAAAGAAGAAAGTTAAATGTTCTACAATTTCCTGAGATCTGGTTTAATTTCCATATGCCTTCGAACAATGTTCTAAGACAATTCTGCTACACCTTCTGGACCGGGAAAATACATGATCTTGGATTCAGTTATTAATAGATTTATAACAGAAAAGACATTATCCTATTATAAGATTCTTCTTAAAGGACAACCTTTAAAGTTGGATTATTTCCTTAACTAATACAGGAAGCAAGATAAGCACTGGCCTTTTGAAATTTACAGTTTAAATAGTCAGTCCCATGCAACAGCTGGCAATACTGGGTCCTAGGAGGAGAAGATCTGTGAACGCAGAAGCAGATTTCACAGGCTACATTTTTTTCCTTTATTTGGGCCATCATGTGGAAGCTGGATTATTTTCCAAAACGATTAAGTACTCTCATCAATTAGCCAGCTAGAGTATCAATCCTGAAGGAAAAATGTAATAAATTCTTCTTCTGTAAGTGCCAGCTGTCAAAAACTGTCAGAGTTAGTCAAAGCTTTTTAATGTTCCAATCAAATCGTAAAATGAGTGGAAAGTCACTGTATAAAACCCATTAAGCTGTGTTACTAAATGTCCAATGTTACATAAAAACTATAAATAACTTTGTACTTTTAGGGCTTTTTTTTTTTTCAATTTGCTTTTCTTAAAATAATAATGATGTTCGGTTTCAGTTAATAAAGTAATTTTGGAGCTGCCTTAGAGTTTAATCCACATACTCTTTCTGTGTGGAATAAAGAAAGCAAGCAATAATCAAATCAGAATTGTAAGCATTCCTTGGAGTATCTGTCGCTAACAATTTTAAAAATTAAGAGAAGAGCATCAAAGACAGTGAAGGCTGAAAAAACTAATCATTAGACTTAATAATCTTACAAATTGACATAACTTTGGGGAATAAAATGCTGTTTCTGGGAAGCGCATCTAGTCTTTTTCAAATATTTGCAAAGGAATTCATACTCTGGTTAAAGGAATATCACTTACTACTGGCTTAAAAATAACAAGGCAGTAGCCAACACTGAACAAATACATTTACCTCAGTGTTCAAAAACTGATTATTGAGTTAATAAGGGTTTGCTTCCACACAGTGAACATAGCCTTTCCTCTTTTAGTACATGGTTGATCTAATAGTTGATCTACGGGCACAAATGAGAATGCTGGTAACGGATATTTGATCAAATAAGTAGCTAAAGTAAGCTGAGGACCAGATTCAAACCATTTAATAACATTGAAATGCTTCTTTTTTTCTTAAGATATGTTAAAAGAACTTTGGGGCTTCCCTGGTGGCGCAGTGGTTGAGGGTCCGCCTGCTGATGTAGGGGACACGGGTTCGTGCCCCGGTCCAGGAAGATCCCACATGCCGCGGAGCGGCTGGGGCCGTGAGCCATGGCCGCTGAGCCTGTGCTTTCGGAGCCTGTGCTCCGCAACGGGAGAGGACACAACAGTGAGAGGCTCGTGTACCGCAAAAAAAAAAAAAAAAAAAAAAAGAACTTTGTTTCTATACTTTCCTGGTAAGTTCTTCCATACTCTGATGGATCCCATCTCTTCCAGTAATAGCTCCTAGAATTACGAATAATTTCCATGCTAATAAGATTCTCTGATTACCAAGAAAGACACTTTCTAACAAAAATCAAGAGTAGAACACATGTGGGAACAAATACACCCAAAGCCATTAATCCAGTTTGTATATTTTGCACAGGATAGAAACAACTTTCTTCATTAAAATGTTTTTGTTTTGTTTTCTCCAGGATAGCTAAAAAGAAAGAACCCAAGGTGGACATGCTAACAATTTGAAATTTGAGTTTTCAAATCTAAAAGAAATTTTGAAAAGTAAATTGAAACTGAAATGAAGTAAAGGGTGGCATATGAATTTAGTACATTTCTTTAAGGAAAAACCAAAGAAATCTTCAAATACCTTGTCCAGATGAAGCAGAGAACTTGAGGCACTTCGACAATTTCTTATATTTAAAATAATAGTCCCCCAAACCTAAATACTATATTAGACTTTTGGTGAAAATAAGTAATAATCCTTAAATTTAACACAGTGCTATAACATAAATACTTACTTAAAAAAGAATAAAAATTTACACTATATAAATTTTAAATAAATAGCCATGATATGTGCACCAAGTTTTATTTGTGTTTAAACGATACAAATAGAACAAATATGTTATTCAAAATAATAAATCTTCTTGAATTTTACATAAGAAAAAGAAACTGAAGTGAAACTGTAGGAATTGCTGAACTTCAGATAAATGTTTCTTCAAAACAAGAGATATTAATTCCTAAAAGATTCCTCTGAAGTTAAAAAAAGATTAAGAAAAACATTAAGCCACTGGGTTAGTATGTTTAAAAAAACCTACATGTTTCTTAATGGACATATGTTTACATTTACAGATAGTAAACTCAGTCTCCTGTCTCATAAAACACAGAAGACATCACTATGTCTAAACTAAGCAAAAAAATAAAGGACTCTTTTCCATATTAAAAAACTTTTAAAACCT
The DNA here is from genome assembly GCF_964374135.1 of Grampus griseus. Classification (NCBI taxonomy): domain Eukaryota; kingdom Metazoa; phylum Chordata; class Mammalia; order Artiodactyla; family Delphinidae; genus Grampus; species Grampus griseus. The sequence continues at coordinate 8,288,302 of NC_139006.1, read as the reverse complement.
AAATCTACCTTAACATTATTTTCCAAGAAAACTTAATAGGGAATGGCTAATCTGAAAGCAAAATGTTGTACAAATCACTTTCAAGAAAGGGAATACACCATGGGATTATGCTTATAGCTAGCAGTATCAGCTAAAACCCCAAACAATGACACATGAACTCAGAGTATCAGCCGGTCCTCTCCTCCCTCCTGAATTACCTGACCAATGGAAGTTTGGCTTTGTTGTTTCAGAAAGCACTGTTTCTTACATTCCATCAATTGTTCAAAATCACGCCACATTTTCACTTGTTTCATATTGGGACCATGACTTTCTCGTACAGCTTTTTGTTTTTCCCGGAGTTTCTATTGTTAAAAAAAAAATCAAGAATAATTAAATCTCATATACGGATTTACTTCTATTGTTCTAATCAGAAGAATATGGTATGCTTTGTACATCTGATGAATAATAGCTAAGCCAGGTTCTCCTATGATAGATGAAAACGAAGATGATAAAAGTTAACTAAATTTATGATAGATCTAGGACAACCTGAATTTAAAAAGAACAGAAAAATGTAAAAGAAAGGAAGGGGGGGAAAAAATAAAGGGAATCTGGAAAGTGGAGCAGTAACATGGTATATAAAAATATGCAGATTTTGGAAGTCAGAAGACTTGAGTTACAACTCTGGCTCTGTCACTAGCTGTAGGGAAGACAATTTCTCTGGACTGTAGTTTTCTCAATTGTTAATTAAGGCTAATAATAGGGGTAATTATAAAAGTATCTGCTTTATAAGATTATTTTTTCCACATGACAATAGATATGGAAAAAATTATAAACTACCATGTGTTATACATGTTATTATTATTAAATACTGTATTCTTTCCTGAATCAGTATGCTCTAAGGGTATGCTCTATACCCAAATAAATCAAATTGTATGTAAATATTCCTCAGGGAGAAGGTCTAGTGATATTCTAAAAAGGCCCAAATCCTTATCAGAATTGTTTTTGTTACTACTAGCCTATATAGTTCCACCTGCCAAAATTGTTCTACTTACTGACTCTAAAATTATAAATAGGAATAAGAACATTTTTCAATACATTGCAAAACTATACTTTGGTTCTGTATTATGGCAAATTGAGGAGAGTGACAAAGAAAGGGAGGCACAAAGTCAGAGACAATGAGAGGAAAGAAAAGAAGGAAGGAAAGAAGCGAAAAACAGAGATGATAGTACACACATAAGGAAACAGTGTGACAGAAATACATACACTGACACAGTGTGAGAAATCACCAAGAAGGGCAGAAAAACAAGCAAAGACACAGAAACAGATTACACAGGAACATCTCCATCTTTTCCTCTTTTAGTATACACGGTTGATTTAACAGGTGACCTAAGCACATAAGTGAAAAGGCTGGTCATTGGTACTTGCCCAAATAAGAGGCTAAACTAAACTGAGGCCAGGTTCAAAACGCTTACTAAAGACTGCCCTCTCCATCTATGGTTAATGAAAAGCAAAGTTAACAGCAAATAGCAACAGGAAACAAAACAGAATTAAGAAAATATAATTTAAACATAACCAGCAATGTTTTGACACAATGCCTGGCATGCAAATACATCTATTTAAGTCTATGTTACAAATAAAGTATCTTACAACAAATATTTTTATCCTCATAAACTAAAACAAAAGTAGTAAGTCAGATCAAGAGTACTGAGCATGATTTTAAGATTAAGGTACTACTTAACTGTAACTTTTCTTATATTATTGGAATAATTTCCTTGTCAAAATCCTAACAACCTATAAAAAGTTATTTAAAGAACCAAAGACAGGAGGTGGGGACTGTCTGTATCAGAAATATTATATTACTGTCACTTATTACAGATTTATTTTGTGGATAGTTGCAATGTACAAAAAATACTTGTCACAGATTTCATTGTTCTTAAAAGGAAGAGGTGGTACAGGAGGAGGAAAGTTACAACTTTCAGTACAATATTCCATCTTGGTAAGGCAAATTCTAGTATATGATAGTGTGAATTGTAGCACTATAGCTTGGTCTAATTTCAGAAACTCAGTTGGCATGAGGAGGTCTGTGGATGTCCAGTCTTTGCTGGTTTGGAAGGCATATGCTATTGTCAGTTTCAAAGCCTAGGTATGTTCTGTGTTTGCCTTGAAAATTTAGATCCACTCTAGGAGTGAGAGGATCAAGAAGCTTTGTTTCTTAAATGATACAGCCTGACAATCGGGGCATGAACTAATCAGTGGCTCATTTTGCTGGAACATGCTTGACGTCAGACTGCTGCTACTGCTTTCCCCCCAAATCCTGCAGTAAAACACTACACTGGAAGGGGAAAGAATAATCTTTAATCATATTTAGCAATTAAGTTTGGGTCTTTGAAAGGATTCAAAGTTTGACAAATATTTCTCTACACATAGCATCCATCCAGATACTTTTCAAAACAAATGAAATAGAGGAATATTTTCATATAAAAAATTATATTATTTATGAAATACCTGGATGAAAGTCAATTATTGACAATCATACTAAATCCTAAAGCCCCCAAAATCTCTAGTTAAAATACTGTACAAATGAATGTACAACTTGATTCAAACACATAAGTTCAAATATGAAAATTATTTTTTCCTTTTGAGTATGGCATGTCATTTCATAAATGGAATAAGGCGTACAGAACTCAATTTCTCTGATGAAATGGAAGAATCAGCTTTAATGTTTCTTTTTACTTAGATTAATATGATGGACATCTATTCACAGTTCATACAAAAAGAACAGATGAACACTTTTTATAGATATGGCTGATTCCAGATTGGGGACAGGAAATGTACAGAATGAGCCTTTTGTCTGGAACATTTTGTCATTCCAGAAAATAAAAAATCCATCAAAACCTAGTAGGATTGTTTCAAAAGGATTCAGGAGCTGACTTCAAGAGGCTTCCACCGGCCAAACATGGGGCAATTTGGATAGGAATAATAATAAATATTAAATAAATAAAAATAAATAAAAATAAATATAATAATAATAATTGCAATGGATTGAAACATATAAAACATGTTAAATCTGGGAGTTATAAACATACTTTTAAAGAATGATAAAAAATGAACTCATCATTTTGAAAACCAGTAATAAACAAATCAAGCAGTTATTCTGCCTTTCCTATATGACCTGTACTTTAGAGTAACCAGAGTTGGTAAGATGCTCTTAACAGAATTATTCCAGCCAATAAATGAAGAAGGAACAACATAATTAGAATATGACTGTTCTGCAACCTCTAATGAATTAATGGACTGAGGAAGTGATTTTCATTGGCTGCCTACATTACAAAAAGAGAGCTTCCCAAATATTGAATCGTATTTAATCAAGTCTCTAAACCCAACTGCCAATTCACAGGACATACTGGGGACAGAAGAACAGGCTAACTGACACTACAGGGAGGCCATCAACAAAGCTCAGAATGCTGGAAAATGACAAATGATCAGGTTTTTTTTCTTCCAACAAATAAATTGTAAAGAAAAAAGATGGACTAGTAACCTAGAGAAAAAGGGACTTAAGAAATATATCAAATAATAGCAATGTATGAACTCTTATTAGGATCCTGATCTGAACAAATAAACCATTAAGAAATTATGAGACAATTGGTGAAGTTTGAACACTGACTGGGTATTGGGTATTATGCAATTATTGTTAAATTATTTTTGGCATGATAATAGTATTGCAGTTATGTTAAAAAAAAGAGTCTTTATGATACATACTGAAATATGACCAGATAAAACAATTAAATCTCTGAGATTTGCCTAAAAATGGGCAAATCTGGGAGTGGGACTATAGATAAAACAAGACTGGTCACAAATTTAATTACTGAAGTTGAGTGATGGTTACATGTGAGTTCTTTACACTATTTCCTCAATTTTTTGTTTAGGCTTGAAATTTTCCATAATAAAAACTTTTATTTTTTTAGTTCTTTTTAAAGTTTTTCTCAAAAAGACTTTTAAAAAGTCTACTTAGCAATTACTTCATTGCTTTCTACACTATTTGTTTTTCTGAAGTTCATCGTTAGAATATTACTTACAGGTTTATGGGAGCTAATTCAGCTTTTATGTAAAAGCAGATATATGTAAATATGTTTTTAATAATGACTCAAATGAAAGTAAGAATGAATAATTTTACTATCACCAATTTATTGAGTCAGACCAATAGCTAAACTGTACAATGCATTAAGACTGAAACAAAGCCATATTTTTCATTTGTACTATTAGGATGGACAAGCCTATATATGTATATAAAATCATTTCCAGGCTGCAGCCTCAAGAATATTTGAACGTTGAAATTAGACACCCATATATAATCAGTATTTTAAATGAAAAACTGCAGCCAACAATTTCTAACTCTGATGCTACAAACTTGACACTCCTATTAGAAAAACTAATAAGGAACTTCAATTTTCAATAGTGAAACTAAGTAAAGAACAGATAAAATGGCGTATAGTGAAGCATGGTTAGCATTCACTATGCAACATGGATTTAAAATCATTGAAGATTAGAATCAATTAGAAAAATCAATTAGTCATTTAAGTCCTGATGTTCAAGGCCCCACCACCTCTTCTACTAGGAGTGGCTCAGAGAACTGAGAAAACAAGACTCAATCACATGCTCCTATTTTTAGTAGCCCTCATATAAGACTGGCAGGTAGGGAGTGAGTATCTTAAGTAAAGTTTTTCGATTATTTGTATTAATTGAATCAATGTTTGTAAAGGACTTAAACTAGCCCCTGGCTCATTTGCGTTTATTAAATAAAATAAATGAATAAGTTTACACTTATAAGTATAATCCCAGTATTCCCAGATACCTGGGAATAAACTGAAACTTGTAGTTCATTAAACGTGGCATTTTGTTTGTTACGCATGAACTCTTTGTTATTTAAAACTGGATTTCCCCCCTCCTCCCAAATTCATGTGCCTTCACTTTTATAAAACTAAATTCCTAAAGAAGAGTCTTCATCTTTGAAAGGGAGTAAGAAAGTTCCAATATCCTCTATAACCTTAAAAAAAATGACAATGGCATAAACATGTACTGAAAGCCTGAATAGACACATTAAAAAAAACAACATTCTTGGGACTTCCCTGGTGGTGCAGTGGTTAAGAACCCCCCCTGCCAATGCAGGGGACACAAGTTTGATCCCTGGTCCAGGGAGATCCCACATGCCACGGAGCAACTAAGCCCGTGCACCACAACTACTGAGCCTGTGCTCTAGAGCCCACATACCACAACTACTGAGCCCATGTGCTGCAACTACTGAAGCCTGTGTGCCTACAGCCCGTGCTCCGCAACAAGAGAAGCCATAGCAATGAGAAGCCCGTGTCCCTGCTCGCTGCAACTAGAGAAAGACTGCGTGCAGCAACGAAGACCCAACGCAGCCAAAAAAAAAATGCATTCTTACCTTTCCAAGATTTTCCTGTTCAGCAATATTTTTGGTATACTGTTCCCTGGGGAGTAAACATAATGATTTAGTTTATATTTACTTCAATCGATTTGATCATACAACTAAATTATAAATTAACATATCTATCTAAATATATTAGACAATACAGTTTATAGAGTACTAGAGTCAGAATGAAACCCATTATCAAACACTCCCTTTTCCAATCTTTAGTCAGTTCATCTAATAAACAGTAATATAAGGAAAAAACCAAGGCAAAATATCATGTAAGAAGTTAAGTACCATTTCCAGTTAATCTACACTTAAATCAATGGTAATCCATTTGCTTAAATTACACTTTTTTTTTAAAGAGGTTTGCAGAAGAGAGAAAGGATACACATTTTAAAAAAACATTAAATAGCATCTAACCCAGCAATCCAACTTCTAGGAAGTCATCCTACAGAAAAACTCTCATAAGTTAATAAAGATGAAAGCAAAGACTATTACTTCACCATTGCTTATAGTAGTGAAAATCTGCAACCAACTACATGTTGATAGACGGGGAAATGTTTAAATAAATTATGGTACATCCATTCAAAGGAATAATACAGAGTTGTAAAAAAAGAATGAGGTAGATCTATAAATACTAAAGTGGAAAAAATTCTAGATAAATTATTAAGAAAAAAACTGTATATGTAGCTTAATTTTATTTATGTATACACACATATACAGACATATTAGCAAAAGCATGGGAAAAGAATATGGGATAATATACAACAAAATATTAACAGTAGACATTTATGAGGTATGGCAGTGTGGACAACATTCAATTTTTGTGTGCTATACTTGATAATGGTTACTTTTTGTTTTTATAAGTATTTCTTTTGTAAGCTAAAAAAGTTACAAATTTTTAATGTAAAAATAGAAATACAAATAACGTATTGTATTTTTAAACAAAGGTATAATTATATTTTAATATTATATAAGACAAAAAATGAGATTTGAAGTGTTAAGGACAAAGATTGAAGGATGAGGACACAGGAACCAAGGACAAAGGAACCAGTGACAAGAAGATAAGAGACTTTAGACCTCAAATTTGTATGGAAAAAGACTATATTTCTGTGTAAAGCTACACAGTAGTACTTAAGAAGAAATTAAACAACACAAAATTGGGAATCTAAGAAATCATAAACCACAAACTCTAGCAGCTTAAGTGAAGAAAGATTTGCATTTATGTCAAAAGGGAGGTAAACATGATTAGAACAGAGAGAATGGCAATCAAAAGTACCTGAAGCCCTTACAGAGCTGAAGTGAAGGTAGAATTTGTGCACAGGAATAAGAATGGAAGGGGATAGACACAATCTTGATGAACCTTCATTTTGCCCTTAAAATTTATGAGACACTAAGTCAAAATTGTTTACCTTTCTAGCTCTTCAATGAAAAAAAGTTGGGAGGAACTAAATGACATATCCCTCAAGAAGAATGTATGGTTATTATTAAGAGAGCTTTAAATAATTCATTTATTACCCTAGGCCCGAGGAATGTCCAAACTGTTTTAGAATTTCCATTTATATTTTATCAAGAAATCGACAGGCACATGCTCTTTCCCCATAACAGTAATATGTAATTTTAATTTATTCAATGAATTTATTCAAGAAATAATTACAGAGCACCTGTTATGTACCAAGCATGCCCTGGGATTTCAAAAAGAAAACAGGACAGACAGGGTCCTTGCCCTCTAGGAATTCATACTATATCATTTCTAAAATACTGCTGCATACATTATATTTAACTTGAACCTCTGTGGTATACATTATTCTCCTTATTTTATAGATGAGGAATGATTTGTCCAAGGTCACAAAACTAGGAACTGGAAAAATCAGGTTAGAAACAATTTTATGGTCTCTCTCTAGTACTTTGATATATAATATGCTGCCTCTTTAAGTAAAATTAAAATTTGCAGATGATCTTTCAAAACCAAGCTAATTTCTTACACCTTTGGCCTTACCAGGAAGTACCATAAAAGTAGAAAATGAAATAACATTAAAAATATTGTGTCTACCATAGTTATAATATTTTAAACATGTATCAGTGAGTTTAGAGTATAATTAACTCCATTTTATTCTTAACATTCTTATCATGTACTACTCTAGTCAGGGCACAGTATTTTTCTATTGGAAAACTGAGGAATGGTAAAGGTTTACAATGATTTTTAAAATGATGAAGAGGAATATCTAGCTAGAAAACTGATAAGAAAACCAATAGTTCAGGAGCTATATTTCCTTTTTTACTATTTATATTGATCACTTTGGAAGAAAAGAAACAATTTCTAAAACTTATTTTTCAAGAACAAAATTAACTTCTCACATTTGTGAAATATTAGCATTGACTATACAGATTTAATGAGCAAAGTTTACATTCAATGAAAGAATTTGTATAAGTACATTCAGTATGTTTTTTTAATGTAGACTTATTATTTTTAAAAAATATTTATTTATTTATTTGGCTGTGTCGGGTCTTAGTTGCGGCATTTGGGATCTTTTGTTGCAGTGCGCGGACTCTCTAGTTGTGGCGCGCAGGCTCCAGAGCGTGCGGGCTTCAGTACATGCAGCACACGGGCTCTCTAGTTGTGGCACGTGGGCTCTGGAGTACGCAGGCTCAGTCGCTGCAGCATGTGGGCTTAGTTGCTCTGCGGCATGTGGAATCTTAGTTCCCTGACTAGGGATCGAACCTGTGTCCCCCTGCATTGCAGGGGGATTCTTAACCACTGGACCACCAGGGAAGTGCCTGTATGTTTAATATGTTAGACTATTAAAAAATAATATCCTATTTATAGGATATTTTTGGTCTGGCCTGCATTATATAAAAAAAATTTAGACTTTGCAAAACATTCTATTTCTTAAATTCCTTTTTGTAATATTAATGTATATGCCACTAGAAATCTCAACTGCAGTCTAGAATAAGTGTGAATCCTACACTTCATTTGAGTTCTTACCGAATGGTAAAAGCAAAATATTTGAATTACGATTAGGGGCAAAGAAAGCTTATCTTGTTCATTACTGCATTTTATCAAAGCTAGCAATTCAACTATAAACGTATTTTTTAAGACAGCATTTGATTTATTACAATATGCTGCAAGCTAGGATTACAAAAAGAAAAAATCACCATATAAGGACTAGTAGTATTTATACACCCTTCTTTGCTTTAAAGGCTGACACACCGCAGTCACACAGTTTCTAGCTGAAATGCAGTCACTCACACTGCACAATGAGCAGGCCAACAACCAGAGTCCAGGCCATGTAGGACTTGAAAAATAGACCAACCTTAGTGCTTTTAAAAAAGCAATTATGAAATTATACGTATTCCTGAGGAGGGGGTAATGGGGATTAACTGCTTAATGGTTGTAAGAGTTTCTGTTTCGGGTGATGAAAAAGTTTTGGTAATATATAGTGGTTATGGTTGCATAATATTTTTAATGTAATCAATGCAACACTTTTAATTATACACTTAAAAATGGCAAATTTTATGTTATTTACCTTTTGCCACAATAAAAAAGTAAGCAAGCAAGCAAGAAAAATTATATGTATTCTTACTTAGCAGGGCTGGACTATCCAGAAGATGTTTAACAAGATTCAATCCTAAATAATATCTTACTATATGCTTATTTAAGTACTCTGACTTTGTATAATTCCATCTTATTTATAAAACTTCTATAGATTAAAACATTAAGTAACTCAATATAAAAACAACAAAATTACTTGCCTAATTGCCTTTCTTTTTTCTTGTTGATCAGAAGAGACATATGCCTTCATTTCATCAGTAGCACGACAAAGTTGTACTTCTAGGTTCTAAGTGGAAAGACTAAGCTTTAGGTTAAGTCCTTGATACAGAAAAATCTCAGAAAAGTTTTTGATCCACTTTCTTTGTCTTACCTTAATCATACAATTTGTATAATGGTATCTACTTTCATCTTGAAGACATTCTTCACGGAGTCCTCTGACTTCCTAATGTATATAATTTTAAATGGGCAACATTATCGAAAGAATAATCAGATACAGAAAGGATGACTATATTTACAACAAAAGAAATACCATCAGAGTATTTCCTCTTCTGCAACCGAAACTTTATTATAATAGACTAGGTTGCAATCTTTTCTAGAGACCACTCATATCGCTCTACAACCTATAAGTTTAGTTATTTATTAAGTACCTACTGTGTGCCCAGCTCTGTGCTAGGTGCTGGGGACAGAGGAGTGAACAAGACAGGTCCCTGCTCTCATTCAAGTAGAGGAAACAGACATAAACAAGGAAACATGTAATGAAGGTAGTTTCAGATGGGAAAAAGTGCCATGAAGAAAATTCTGCAGTGGAATGTGATAGGGTGACTGAGTGGGCAATATTAGGTGATCAGAGAAGACCTCTAGGAGGATGTGACATTTAGGGTGAGACCTAAAAGGTGAAAAGGAGAGATCAAGGCAAATAGTTGGTGGTAGAGTATCCCAGAGAGAGAAGAATACATGCAAAACCCCCAAGGTGAAAACAAGCTTGGCCTGTTTGAAGTACAAGAAGGCGGCCAGTGTGGCTGGGGCCCTGTGGGTGAGGAGTAGAGCACGTGGATATGAAGTTCATGGAAGCAGGTAGGGCCTTATAGACCACAGTTCTGAAGTTAGATTTTAAGTGCAACAGGAAGCCAGTGGAGGGTAGCCTAACTGCTGTATAGGTTTCTTTGGCTGCTCTATGGAGAATAAACCTTAGGAAGGCAAGCGTGGAAGGGGAGAGTAGGTGGGAGGTTACAGTGCGAGTCTAGGGGGCCTGGACTCTGGCAGTAGGGGTGTAGATGGAGAATTTAGTATGTACACATCAAGTTTGAAGAAATAAAAATCTCTGCAGCTTAGGAGACAGACTCAGTAAAGATTTGGGAATCTTTTGACATTGGTAGTGAAAATACGCATATACAGGCAGTTTCTGCTAAGTTGTTAAAATAAAAACTGTCTTCTTACCTGTTCTAATTTGGACCGATTACTTTCAAGGCCTGCTGCACAGCTATCATACTGGGATTTCTTTTCATCACACTCCTGGGTTAATTCCTAGTATGAAAAGGGTAATTAATTGAATAAGTAAAAAACAAAGGCCTAAAATGTGGCTCTGAAACAATACATGCCCTTGTCAGTCTTGTAACTTAACTCTAAGCTTCTTGGCATACTTACGAGTTATTTATACAACAATCAGACATTTGAGAATTATGACAGATGAAGGTGCTGATAAAAACAATAGCTGCCATGTATTAAGCTGTGTGCCAGGCTCTCTGTTAGAAGCTGGGAATAAAACAGTGAGCAAAACAGCCAAAAATCCTTCCCCTCAAGTAATGCTCAGACAAGTAAACAGGCTGAGTGCTATGATGGATGAATGCAAGGTGTTATAGGAGCACATGGGACGCTCACTGGACCTAACCCAGGCTTGGGGATCAGTGCGGACAACCTGCTGGAGAAATTGATATCTAAGCTGAGGTACGAAGGATTAGTAAGCATAGTTAGAAGGGACAAGAGGAGGAGAATGTTCATAAAAAAAGGAACACTATGTATGAAGTCTTGGACTTGGAACTAGAGAGAAGAAGGACAATTTAGGACATATAAGTAGTTTATTATACTGGAGCATGTCTGGGAAATGTGAGAAGAGGCTGAAGACTTTGGCAGAGGCCTGATCAGAACTTTGTAAACCATGTTAAGGGTGTTTGAGCTTTACCTTTAACAATAACTAAGTCTCAAAACAACCTCTTGAGGTAGGTATTAATATCCCCACATCGTGCAAGGACAAGTATCTTGTAAAAGATTGTACTGCTGGAAAGACGTGTTAGAATTTGAATTCAGGCTATTTGAATAGTTTCACACTTTCTTCTAACATAATATTTTGAAACTGATAATTTGAAAATCTTCTTCTACCGACACCTGGAAATGCTAAAAGTATCAACAAATGCTTGATAAGGCAGGGCAAACATCCTTTCAGATCCAGAGCTAACTGAACTCTCAAGGAAGTAAAAGGAATTACCAGGACTAGAAACAAAGGATGACAGCCTATGGCTACACTTGGTGAAGGAGTTGGGAGCCAATCTTGATAACAGAATGATTATTATCTCCAGGCAGGGCAAAAGACCTAGAAACCTGTGAATAAAGGGTTAACACCAGGCCTGGATTGATTCAGGCCAGACTGGGAATGGTTTCACACAGCACAGTTTCCTTGGGAACTGGAGAGTTAACATAAATGGGTAATATTGTGTGGTGCTTCTGCTGTGTGGGACTGCATCTGGTTTGGGGTGACTAGCACAGTATAAAAGACTGGTGGGAAAAAGGAGCCATGGCTTTTGTGAATCAAAGTGACCTACAGACATCTAAGGCTCTCATGGTTGACATGAGAAGGGGCAACAGAGGCTGTGTACTTGGGTAGCTGCTGGGCCTGTCAGTGAGATGAAGATACTATAGTATATGAAAGCCTTTTTTTGTTTGTGAGTTTTATGGCCAAACTGATCAGTAAATGCAGTTATGCTACTTCAGAGGAGGATGGAAAAAAGGAGTCTGTCCTCAGGCAGGTTTGGGATTTGGATTTACCCTACCTACGTGGTCTAAGAACTCCCAAGCTGAGACATTAACTCAAATTAGCTCCAAGCTTGTGATAGTCCTAAAACACCTGGCAGAACAACAGCAAAACCACTCTGGAGGGACACACCCTCCATCTTAGCTGCCAGGACTCAAGAGACAAAACCCTACTAAAGATAAACTCACAATCCAAAAGTATAAATATATAAGGAACAATCAATCCATTATGAGTGAGAATCAGAAGATATAAAACACACAGCAGGACTATACCTCCAGGAACTTCGAATACTAGAAGAAAGTCTATTAAATAAGTATGCTTAAAATAATTAAAGTTATAAAGGAGGAACTGAAAATAAAAGACTAAAAAAAGGCACAGTGAGTAAAAATAGACAAAAACGAAAAAAAAAGTCACTGAAATTAAAAACTAAGTAGGTGACATAAACATAAGATTGGCTCAGGAGATGAAAGAATGAACTAAAAAACAGAGCTGAAGAAATTATCCAAAATTCATCACAGAGAGAGACAAAGAGATGAAAATATGAAAATGAGGTTAAACAACAGGGAACAGAATAAATACGTCTAACATATATCTAACAGGAGTTGCTGAAGAACAGACTAGAAAGACCAGGGGAGAGAATATTTGAAGATATCATGTAGAATTTTTCCAGAATTAATGGGAGACAAAAAAGCACATATTCCAGCAGAGCAGATAAAACTAAATCTATACTTAGATCATGGCAGTGAAACTGGACAACACCAAAGACAAAAATATTAAAACCGTCTACAGATTTAAGGCAATCCCTATCAAAATACCAATGTTACTTTTCACACAACTAGAACAAATAATTTAAAAACTTGTATGGAAACACAAAAGACCCTGAATAGCCAAAACAATCTTCAGAAAGTAGAATAGAGCTGGAGGTATCATACTCCCTGACTTCAGACTATACTACAAAACTATGGTAATCAAAATAGTATGGTACTGGCAACAAAAACAGACACATAGATCAATGGAACAGAATAGAGAGCCCAGAAATAAACCCACACACTTATGACCAACTAATCTATGACAAAGGAGACAAGAATATACAATTGAGAAAAGACAGTCTCAATAAGTGGTGATGGGAAAACTGGACAGCTAAGTGTAAAGGAATGAAATTGGAACATTTCCTCACACCATGTACAAAAATAAACTCAAAATGGAAAAGGGAACCCTCTTGCACTGTTGGCGGGAATGTAAATTGATACAGCCACTATGGAGAACAGTATGGAGGTTCCTTAAAAAACTAAAAATAGAACTACCATATGACCCAGCAATCCCACTACTGGGCATATACCCTGAGAAAACCATAATTCAAAAGCAGTCATGTACCACAATGTTCATTGCAGCACTATTTACAATAGCCAGGACATGGAAGCAACTTAAGTGTCCATCAACAGATGAATGGATAAAGAAGATGTGGCACATATATATAATGGAATACTACTCAGTCATAAAAGAAATGAAATTTAGTTATTTGTAATGAGGTGGATGGACCTAGAGTCTGTCATACAGAGTGAAGTAAGTCAGAAAGAGAAAAACAAATACCATATGCTAACACATATATATAGAATCTGAAAAAAAAAAACAAAAACGTTGTGAAGAACCTAGGGGCAGGACAGGAATAAAGATGCAGATGTAGGGAATGGACTTGAGGACATGGGGAGGGGGAAGGGTAAGCTGGGACGAAGTGAGAGAGTGGCATGGACATATATACACTACCAAATGTAAAATAGATAGCTAGTGGGAAGCAGCCACATAGCACAGGGAGATCAGCTCGGTGCTTTGTGACCACCTAGAGGGGTGGGATAGGGAGGGTGGGAGGGAGGAGAAATGGGGATATACATATATGTATAGCTGATTTACTTTGTTACACAGCAGAAATTAACACACCGTTGTAAAGTAATTTTACTCCAATAAAGATGTTAAAACAAAAAAAAACTAATAAGAAAAATAAACTCAAAATGGATTAAAAACCTAAATGTAAAAAACCATAAAACTCCCAGAAGAAAACATAGGCAGAACACTCTTTGACCTAAATCACAGCCATATTTTTTGGGTCTGTCTCCTAAAACAAAGGAAACAAAAGCAAAAATAAACCAATGGGACCTAATTAAACTTAAAAGCTTTTGCATAGCAGAGGAAACCATGGACAAAATGGAAGATAACCTACTGAATGGGAGAAAACATTTACAAATGATATCATTAATAAGAGGTTTAATATCCAAAATATATAAACAGCTCATATAACTCAAAAAAAAAAAAAACCAGTTAAAAAATGGGCAGAAGACCTGAAAAGACATTTTTCCAAAGAAAATATACAGATGGCTAACAGGAACATGAAAACATGCTCAATATCATTAATCATCAGCGAAATACAAATCAAACCCACAATGAGATATCACCTCACACCTGTCAGAATGGCTATTATCAAAAAAGACCACAAATAACAAATATTGGTAAGGATGTGGAGAAAAGGGAACCTTTGTACATTTTTGATGAGAATGTAAATTGGTGCAGCCACTGTGGAAAACAGTATGGAGGTTCCTCAAAAAACTAAAAATAGAACTACCACATGATCCAGCAATTCCACTCCTGAGTATATAACCAAGGAAAATGAAAACATTAATTTGAAAAGATATATGCATCCCAATGTTCATAGCAGCATTATTTACAATAGCCAAGACATGGAAGCAACCTAAGTGTCAATCAAGAGACGAATGGAAAAAGAAGACGTGGTATATATATATATATATATATATATATATATATATATATACACACACACACACACACACTAGAATACTACTCATCCATTAAAAAGAATGAAATTTTGCCATTTACAACAACGTGGATGAACTTGGAGGGTACTCTGCTTAGTGAAATAAGTCAGAAAGAGAAAGACAAATACTGTACAATATTACTTTTCTGTGGAATCTAAATAATAAAACAAACTAGTGACTATAACAAAAATTAAAACTATATATAGGGAAGACATTATCTAAAAAGAAATGAGAATTAAACCGATAGCAGATCCCTCAACACAACAAGAGAAAGCAGAAAGCAATGAAAATAATTTTTTTTTCTGACCAAGTCACTATTTAAGAAGAAAAACAAAGATGGTTTACTTTTGGCAATGATTCTTTACTAAGAGAACTACTAAAAGAAAAGAAAATAAAGCAAGGAAATTTCATTTTAGGAAGAAGGAAACTGAATCCAGAAGTAAGGAATAAAGTACATGAAGCAATGGTGAGAACTGCTAAATATGTGGGTAAATCTAAACAGGAAATGACTGTACGAAGTAGTAATTATAACAGTAATGACCACCATGACAACCGCTTTTAGAGATGAAGAAATAAAATGGAAATAAAATACCACAGGATAACAACACATGTGTAAGGCAGGAGAGGGTGTTAAATTATTCTGAGGTTCCTGTATTGTTCAGGAGATTAACAATTGTTCAGCTGATTAACTTTAGGCAGGAAAAATATGTTAAAAATTTAAGAGTAAACAATATCAGAATAGAAGAAGATAGAAAGGGAAATAAAGGGAAAAAAGAATATAAAGAAAACAGGATTGGTGCAACGGAGGGCAGAAAGAGGAAAAGAAACATAGAAAAGCACAGTACATAGGATGTACAAAATAGAAATAAATTCCAATGTATCAATAATAAGAGTAAATGGGACTAAACTCACCAATTAAAAGACAGATTCTCACACTGTAAAGCAACTATACTCCAATAAAAATTTTCTTAAAAAAAGATTCTCAAACTGGATGTAAGAAACTATATCCACACAAAATCCAACTATATGCTATTTATGAGACTTACATAGGACAAAAATAAGGATGTAGAAAGCTGAAAGTGAACAAATAAAAAGACATACCAAGCAACACTAATCCTAAGAAAGCTGCCACACTTACGTTAACAGCAGACAAAATAAGGCTCCTAGACAAAAAGCACTGCAAGGAATAAAGAGTCATAAAATAATGATAAAATGAATAATTTTAAGTGTTTTTTTTAAAAACCAGGAATCTTTAAATTGTGGTAAAATACACATAAAATTTACCATTTTAACCATTTTTAAGGCTACAGTTCAGCTGTATTAAAAACATTCACGTTATTGTGCAACCAATCTCCAGAACTCTTTTCACCTTGCAAAACTGAAACTCTATACTCATTACACCACAAGTCCCCATTCACCAGGAAGTTTTGAACAACACATTTAAGAAGCTTGATCTGACAAACACATGGAGAACCCAGCACTCAACAACTGGAAAATACATTCTTTTCCGGATAAGGTCACTAAAAAAATTATGTTGGCCTCAGCTCTCTCCATGGCCACACTTAACTCTCAAAGACTGTGGAGCTACACTTTAAAAATCCTCAAGGAAAGAAAGCATGATGTAAGGGCTTTTATGCTCAATCAAGCAGTTGTTGAAATATTTAAGGCAACAAATTCTAGATTTGCAAGAACTCATCAGGTAATATTGCTCTACTAAGCTTTGAGGACTCTACTAGAAAACAAATGAGAGACAATAAAAAGTAGGAAAATGGGCAGTGAGAGGATTGTTAATGAGCACTGAATCTGACAAGTACAGGTATAATACTAAAGACAAAAGTGGGAACTAGGGTAATAGAACAGAACATAAATGTTATATGCCCTGACAGTGTAGACACGATACCATAAAACCTGCAGGGAGGGGAAGGGGAAAAGAAGGTGGAAGGTAGAATGAATAAGCCAGCTTCCTCAATTTTTAATTGCTGGGGATGGATGGGGGAATGTCAAAAGATATAATTTAAACCTGATGAATCAAGTCATAGTATAAGCATATTACAAGTATAAAGGCAAACAGTAAGAAAGACAATACAAATGACCAAAATTAGGTGCTAAAGCAAAGGGAAGGAGAAGTTAGAGGAAAAATACCAATTTCATCCCTACTCATAGTGGGGATTAATACATACTATCAACAGAAATGGATGATTAATGGTGGCATTACAGATATAACCAGTAGAGCAAAACCAGAGCCAGAAAATATGAGAGACACAGACACAGAGAATGAACAGAGGAATTTATTTTTATAGGATTTAAAGTCAGAAGCAAAACATAAAATGCACAAAGACCAAATATGTCTACATATCAATAAATATGAATTGGCTAAACTTATTTATTAAAATAAACCTTTCAGATTATGTCACAACACAAAACACAGTTCAAGATCTATTCAGAGACACACCTAAAACAAGGTAAATTTTTAAAAGCTGAAAGCAAAAGATGGGCAAAAGTATAGCAGGCAAATGCAAACAAGAGGAAGCAAACATTAGTATCACTCAGAGTTGACTTCTGGCACCCCACCAAAAAAAAAGCTTTTGTTTTTTTTAGAGACTAAGAACAAAGGTGTGGAGATCAAACTTCAGGTAGCCAATAAATAATTATCCATTCATGAATTTTCAGAAAATTTCTGGAAAATATATAAGGAACTGTTATCAGTTATTATTTCTGGGGAGTATGCTAGGGGTGGAGTGTAGAGAGAGAAATAATTTCTATTCTTTCCCTTAACCAATTCCTTACAGTTTGAATTCTGGCCAAGAGCATGGTTTTACTTCTATAAGAAAAAGCAATCAACAAGAAATATTTCAGTGAAATCAATAATTACCACATTGTATATATACTCTAAAACAAGTATTTTAGCTTTTTCCCATATATTAGCAATTATATGTATTATGTCATTTAATTACATATAAATTTATAATTTATGGAACGGCATCTAAAAAAACAAACATGAAGATTTTCAAGATGCTATCTAACTCTAGATAATTATAAAAGATTTAGATAAATATAAGTTGTGATTTTCAAAGTCTTGAGATTTTCAAACAATTTTCAAACAGTTATGAATATTCAAATTTATAACACAATGCAAATAAAAAGAATATTTCCTAAATATTTGAGAGTTGTCCATGAAAGCAAGAAGTATAAAGTATTTTTAAGAACTCCTGCACTTTAACAATAGGATAATACATCTGTGTAGTTTTGAGTGTTAAATATACTTACACAAGTTAAAAATAAACACTATTCAAAGCAGAGAACAATTATGAATTTCAGTTAATATTTGGCAACAGCTTAAAGTCAATGAAGCAGCTTGTTTTTTCAGTATACTTTTTATTACAAAAGTTTTCTGGGTAAAAATAGAAATATAGGGACTTCCCTGGTGGTGCAGTGGTTAGGAATCTGCCTGCCAATGCAGGGGACATGGGTTCGATCCGTGGTCCGGGAAGATGCCACGTGCCGCGGAGCAACTAAGCCCGTGCACCACAACTACCGAGCCTGCGCTCTAGAGCCCGCAAGTCACAACTACTGAGCCCACGCTCCACAACTACTGAAGCCTGCGCGCCTAGATCCTGTGCTCCCCAACAAGAGAAGCCACTGCAATGAAAAGCCCACGCACCGCAATGAAGAGTAGCCCCGGCTCGGCGCAACTAGAGAAAGCCCGTGCACAGCAACGAAGACCCAATGCAGCGAAAAAAAAAAAGAACTATACATGGATGTGGGAGATTAACACATGGAGCTAAGCAAAATGAGCATCAAGGACTCACTAACTGCACTGAATTCAAACATTGAAAAAAACTAAAAAGTTAATGAAAATGTGGGCAAGTTCCATACTCTTAGATTTTTTAAATTATGGTAAAATATACATAAAATAAAAATTATTACTTAAACCATTTTTAAGTGTGCAGTTCAGTGGCATTAAGTACCTTCACACTGCTGTGCAACCATCACCACCATCCATCTCCAGAACTCTTTTCATCTTCTAAAACTGAAACTCGGTACCCATTACTTTTCAACATGGCAGAAGACAGAGATGAAAATGCTTAGAGGACCTAGGCGCCCCTTGACTTGATGAATGTGTTAAGAACTGGAGAGTTGTATTATTTGAGAATAGTAGTGAGACAGCTATATTTCTTTGTAATGGAAGAGGCAGGAAGTACTTGACATACAGAGAAACCTAGTTAAACTGTATAAAAATGAACTGCAGGTTCTGGTTACATTATTATAATAAATGACTTTTTTCTAATTTATTTATTTATTTTTTATTTATTTTTGGCTGGGTCTTCGTTGCTGCACGCGGTCTTTCTCTAGTTGCAGCGAGCAGGGGCTACTCTGTTGCGGTGCGCAGGCTTCTCATTGCTGTGGCTTCTTTTGTTGTGGAGCACGGGCTCTAGGTGTGTGGGCTTCAGTAGTTGTGGCACGTGGGCTCAGTAGTTGTGGCTCACAGGCTCTAGAGCACTGGCTCAGTAGTTGTGGTGCACGGGCTTAGTTGCTCTGTGGCATGTGGGAATCTCCCCAGACCAGGGCTCGAACCCCTGTCCCCTGCATTGGCAGGCAGATTCCTAACCACTGCACCACGAGGGAAGTCCCTATAATAAATGACTTTGCAGAATTAAAGATCTGGTATATGATTTTACTTAGAAAACAATTTAGTTGAAAAGCAATAGTATTCCTTCCTTTAAAACCATTTTTTAATAGTTATAATGATAAATACCTTTTTTAAAAGTCCTTATGTATTAGTCATTGCTGTTGCAAAGTACCTTATATGTGTTATTTAATTTTACAACCACCCTATTAAGAAGGGAGTAGTTTACAGGTGAGGAAACTGAAGTTTATAGAGATGAAGTCATCTACCCAAGGTTATCTAGGGTCTGCCTGATTCTCTAGCCCATGTTCTTAAATCATTCTATCCATATTGTCTCCCTGTAATTAGCACAATTGGTACCCTTTGCTTTTCACCTGCTGACATTTAGGATAAAGCTTATCCTAAATCTATGTGACATATGCACTAAATGGCCCAAGACTGACAGATGGCACACTTTAGTTTCATACATTAAATGGTTCTTTTACTGAACTAATAAATTATCAATATATTTCAAAAGAATTAACAAGTGTGAAGCAGAATGGCACAATATAGAGGAAGAGGCCTTTGAACTCACAGAGACTGCAGTTTGAGTTCTTGTGCCAACACTTAAGTCATCTTAAATAAGTTATTTGACTTCTCTAAGCTTCAATTTCCTTATCTAAGGACAATCTGAAAATATTTTATAGTTGTGAATATTAAATGCATGAATGAGAAAGCATTAAGAGAACACTGTGAGGGCTCAATAATAATTATTTATATAATTCTGTAGAGGTCTGCTTCTAGCTCTAGATGATTCTTGCCACTTATATTTATACTTGATTTTTAAAATACTTTTAAAAATGTTCTGTTAATAAAGTCAACAAATGTTTATTGAACAACTACATTGTCCTAAACGTGGTTCTATAAACCAGACACTCACAACTCTGGTAGATATTACTGTAAGGACCTTAATAGCAAATTTTTTTTAACTCCCAAAATAGAGAATTCCCTGGTGGTCCAGTGGTTAGGACTCCATGCTTTCACTGCTGAGGGTCCACCCAGGGTCAGGGAGCTAAGATCCCACAAGCTGCGTGTTGTGGCAAAAAAGAACCCCAAACACAAAAAACAAAAATAAACTCTAAGTACACGAAGTAATTTCATTTGCATCATATAGTATTAAACCAAAACCCAAGAGGGTCTTTCCTGAAGTCTTCTCAGACTTCATCTAGTCTTACTCCATGCTCTTTTCGGTAACTGCATCTTCTCCTGAGCTATGATCAAACATCACATCTAGGCAGATGATTACACACTTCAACTTGAGCCCCGATATCTTCTCCTGAACTCTTGCTGGATATTAACTTTGAAGTGTCTATAAGAAATTCATCATTTCTCCTCTTCTTCGTCCACTGCTACCACCAAAACTAGCTCTTCCTCATCCCTAATCTGCACTGCTAGTGGTTTCAAACCTCAAAATTATCTTGCTATCTCTTGTTCCCTTGTCTGTAATTAGTGTTCTTCCATATACCATTCAGATCTATTCCTTCTTGTCCATTCCTTCCACCAACACTAGTTTGGGACCTCATTCCCTCTAACTTAGGCTATCGAAAGGCACTTGATGTCACTTTTATTTGTTGAAAAGAATAATTATAAAGACTATGGCAAACAAGGGAAATATATTAACTGAATAGAACCTTAAAGTAATTAAACGCAATGTATACTACCATTCCAACCATGTAGAAAAAGTATATATAAGAGGACAAGGATAAAATGCAAAGATGAACACTGTTCAGCTGTTAATAATAGGATAATGGGTGGTGTAGTAAAGATGTTAAACAGCAGTCCCCAACCTTTTTGGCACCAGGGACCAGTTTTGAGGAAGACAATTTTACCACGGACCAGGGCAGGGTGGGGGATGGTTCAGGCAGTAATGCCAGTGATGGGGAGCAATAGGGCGCGGCAGATGAAGCTTCATTCGCCTGCCTGCTGCTCACCTCCTTCTCTGTGGCCCGGTTCCTAACAGGCCACAGACCAGTACCAGTCCAGAGCCCAGGGGTTGGGGACCCCTGAAGTAAAGTACCCAAAGTACCCATAGCCTCTCCAGAAGGAAAATTCTCTAGGCAGCCATATTTAGTACCATATCACCCTCCTTTCTTCTGATCCTTACCCACAAGCATAGCCGGTTACACTAAGGATGGATCCTCGGTCTGACCCAAGGATAGCCAGTAATCTCTGAGGTAGTCTGGTGTGGAAAACTGCCCCCAAAAGAGAGGAGCTGCACCAGGAGTTTAAATTAGAAAAGGCAGAGAAAACAGGGCAGTTATAGTGAAAACGTCAACATATATGTAGAGAGAAAGGCTACAGTGTGAGATATGAACAATGAGGAGCCATAAGCGAGCTAAGGTTACAAGTATGCCAATCCAAAGAATGGGGAGAAACTAAAAGATGGAGAAAAGAAACATAGGCAGACACACAGCTGGTGGCAGGCACAGTGAGAAGCCAATACAGAGTGATTCACTGAGCCATGTTATTGGTGTAGTATGAGTATGAAGAACTTGGCTCTGCCATTTACCAGCTGTGTAACCTTGGGCAAGTCCTTTACCCCTCTGTACCTTTATTTGCTCATCTGTGTAAAGGGTGGTTTATCTAACTGGGTGGTTACGAGGCCTGAATGAGTAATGTAACAGTGCCTGGCACACAGAAAGCACTTGATAAATGCTATTACTATCACATTCATCATCATTATCCACAAGCTCCTGCTAAGGTTCCTGAAGCTTCCCTGAGCCAAAATGCTCGGCAGAGAAGTATAGTACCTCTACCTGCTCCAGAGAGACTATAGTTCTGATCCTTGGATTTCCAAAACAGCATATTTCCTTTAATGTTCTAAATATCCTTTCAATAAAACTCCTCATTTAAAATGTAAATGGACTTAATAAAAGAACTACAGGCATACCTTAGAGATATTGTGGGTTCTGCCCCAGACCACTGCAAAAAAGTGAATATTGCAATAAAGCGAATCACATGAATTTTTTGGTTTCCCAGTACATATAAAACTTATGTTTACACTATACTGTAGTCTATTAAGTGTGTAATAGCATTATGTCTAAAAATGTATATATTTTAAAATACTTTATTGCTAAAAAATGCTAACCACCATCTGAGTCTTCAGCAAGTCAATCTTTTTGCAATATCAAAGATCACTGAGCACAGATTACCATAACAAATATATAAAAAAGAAAAAGTTTGAAATATTGCAAGAGTTACCAAAATGTGACACAGAGACACGAAGTAAGCAAATGTTGTTGGAAAAATGGCACTGACAGACTTAATTGACACAGGGTTGCTACAAACCTTTAATTTGTAAAAAATGTAATAAAATGAAGTATGCCTGTATTTACAAACAGATTTATTTTACTATATTTTATTTTATTATATATTTTACTTTTACCATTAGGGAGAAATTTTACCATCACCAGAAATACATATAAGTGTTCCCTTTTGTCTGTAAGTTGCTGACTCAAGAAAAGCATTAAGAAAATCAATTCTTTAGAACGAACCCATGAAAACAATCCTTGATGTCCTCAATCTGAAAACCCTGCTCAAAAATCTCCTTTCTGGGGGCTTCCCTGGTGGCGCAGTGGTTGAGAGTCCGCCTGCCGATGCAGGGGATGCGGGTTCATGCCCCGGTCCGCAGGGGACGCGTGTTCATTCCCCGGTCCGGGAAGATCCCTCATGCCGCGAAGCAGCTGGGCCCGTGAGCCATGGCCGCTGAGCCTGCGCGTCTGGAGCCTGTGCTCCGCAATGGAAGAGGCCACAACAGTGAGAGGCCAGCGTACCGCAAAAAAAAAAAAAAAATCTCCATTCTGAAATCTTCCTTTCCTGACAATCATTTCATTTCCTTATTTCCTTCATTTCCTTCCCTTTTCCTTATCAGTTAAGTATATGATGCTGATTATATTTTTTCTATATTGTTCTTAGGTTGGGTTATCTTTTATTTTTCCTAATTTCCTCATGTGTTTGTTCCCTCTCACCTATGACAGTATGAACCCCAGAGAACAGGGACTTGTCTCTTCCATTTCTTTCGTGGCAGCAGGAGTGTATAATGAAATAAGCAGGAGATTTAAAATAAGATGCTAGAGCTGCTAGAGTCAAGCCCCAACTCTCTCACTTCCTACTTCTCTCTTTGGATAAGTCACTCAACCTGTCTCAGACTCCATGGCATTTTCTATAAAAAAGGAAACAATATCCATCTGATTTCAAAGTCCATGTGATTTCTCACTCTGCTTCTCTAACTCTGATAGATGGCATTCATGAAGAGTTTTATAGTTCCATCCTTAGGCACATGCAGTACAGCTCACATTCAAACCTAAAATTACTACGTGGAGAACGATAAAATAACAATTGTTAAGGACAAACGGCGAAGGCCACCTTATCTGGATTTGTGGAGGGCATTTACCTTCTCACAGTTTATCTTTAAAGCAGTGCCTGGAATTAGCTTCCAAGTAACTGTATTTCATCACTTAATCATAAGCCATCATGGTTTGCCCCCCATCCTGCTCCCTAGCAAAGCAAGTTCATTAATCTAACATTAATTTGTCACCACTCGTTGGCAGACTCTGAACTTTTACCTGGCCACAGAAGAATGTGACTTCATAACTCTGACATGAGTATGATTTAAAGCAAAAATCTCATTTGGCTGCACTTGTGATTTTAGCTTAAACTCCTTCCTCTCCTTCTCTCCCCTGCCCCCGCCCAAAATTTATGACAAAACAAACAGCATAAATTAAACAAAAACTGTTGTAGGTCACATTATTATTCTCTTCTGCAGAATCATATAAAAAATAATAATTTATTTCCAGAAATTACCCAAGTAAAATATTTGGGATTCTAACTAATACAGCTGAACAAGAGAGAGTATTAAAAGTATCACAAAATTACCACCTAGGGGGGTGGGACAGGGAGGGTGGGAGGGAGATGCAAGAGGGAGGAGATATGGGGATATATGTATAGCTGATTCACTTTGTTATAAAGTAGAAACTAACACACCATTGTAAAGCAATTATACTCCAATAAAGATGTTAAAAAAAAAGTATCACAAAATTAAATTCACTTACTTGACATTTCTGACGCAATTGTCGTAGTTCTTTTATAACTGGAGCTAGAGCTGATTTCTTTTCAGATACCAGAGAATTTAGTTTTTTCACCTGTCATTTAAACAAAATATATGACATCTAAGAAAAGAACTCAAAAGAACAAAAATACCATAAAGGTATTTATTGAAGTGTTATATATGAGTGAAAAAAACTATAAATTACTTCAATGTCAAACAATGGGGAAGTCATTTAGTAAGTACTGATTCCTCAATAAGAAGGAATATCATTTAACTCTTCAAAATGTCAATTATTAAAACTGCAAACCATTATGGGAAAATATTTACAATCTAGCACTGAATAACTAAAACAAATTACAAAGTTGCCTTTATACAGCTTTGTATTATGTAAAAAGTATACAATTATGTAGGTTATATAAAATACACATAAACATAGACGAAGTGATATTCAAGATAATTAATAACCCAAAAGGCATAAGTAATGACCAATCAGAATGGACACCAGCCATAGAGATGAACAGGGTCTTGGAGGCCTCTGCTGTACTAAATGTTCATCTTTATAGGAGTTAGAATGTGGTGAAATCCAGAGGGTTCTGGGACCAATGTGGACAAGACAGGTGGAGGTGGGTACTCTGAGAGTTTGGGGCAGCAGCTATTTACCAATAAGTAGTGAAAGATTTCAACATTTTAATGCCTGATGAAGCTGTCTCCGTGCATTCTGGCTGAATAGCAGTCCTGAATACAGAAAGATACTAAGGACATACACAAAAATGAAATAATTGTATTAATTTAAGTAGCATGATTTGGGGAAACTTGTTTTTTATCTTAAATATTTCTTTAATACCATGTAACTTTTTTTTTTTGGCTGAGATGTGCAGCATGCGGGATCTTAGTTCCCTGACCAGGGACCGAACCCGAGCCTCCTGCAATGGAAGCACAGAGTCCTAGCCACTAGACTGCCAGGTAATTCCCAATGCTATGTAACTTTTACACACTTCAAAAACCACAAAATTGAACAACCTCTTTACAACCTCATTAGAATGGAAAAAGGTGAAAGAATGTAAAGAAAACATTGTGCAGAAATGAAAATTTGAATGCTTCACTGAAAACAGAACACAAAATATCTGCCTCAGAGGTAGACCATAAAACAAATAAACAAACAAAGCCTGTGTAATCACCATTTCAGACATGTCATCCAGTGTTCGTCCTTTCACTTCATCAACTTCACTCTTCAGGGCGGATACTCTTTCTAG
The DNA here is from genome assembly GCF_964374135.1 of Grampus griseus. NCBI lineage: Eukaryota > Metazoa > Chordata > Mammalia > Artiodactyla > Delphinidae > Grampus > Grampus griseus. The sequence goes on along the minus strand of NC_139006.1, from coordinate 8,262,523 downwards.
CTCTTCTTGGGTGTAACTATATCCAGATATACCCTTTTTCTCCTCAATAGCTTGCTAAAAGTAAAGAATAAAATAGGTGTAAAAAATGGGGTCCACAAAATGGGTGTCAAAACCTTGATGATTCCATAATAAGTATATAGATTTAATAGGTAACAATAAAGTCGTAAATAAAGTAGTTTAAATCCTAAAGAACAATCTTTATTGACTTCAACAATAATTACGTTCCTTTATACGTTATAAACTTATACTGAAGAACTGAGAGGATGGAGCGCCCATTTGTTGAGATGAGGAGGACTTGGGAGGAACAGGTGAGGGAGTAGTAAAGATCAGAAGTTTAGTTTTGGACATGTTACAAATCTGAAATCTCTAGCAGAAATCCAAGAGAGTTCAAGATGTTGCATATACAAGACTGAAATTTGAGAAGCAACTGGAGATACAAATTTGTGAGTTGTCTGCATAGACAATATCTTTAAAGCCATAAGAGAATAAGATCACCAAGGGAGTGAGGGTAGAGAAGAGATCCAAGGCCTAAGCCTGGGGAACTCAAACACCTAGGCTTTGGAGAAATGAGAAGAAATCCACCATGGAGTAGGAACAGGAGTGTTAGTAAGGGAAAAACAAGGAGAGTGCAGTGTGCTAGAAGACAAGTAAAGAAAAATTTTACAGGAAGAGGGAGTTATGAACTATGTCAAACACTGCCAATAGGAAGATAACTAAAATGAATCTGTATGGACTAATCTCAGGATATTTTCAGTGGATACAGTGGGTGCTCTGCCCTGATCTGTTTATTATGTCAGGATACCCATCCCGTAGCTGTTGTGAGAATTGGTATTTTGATGACAGTCTACAGCTGTCCCTTCTTCAAAGTGTACCCTTGGTTTAACAGGAACTATATCACACCACTTCTTGGGTGGTAGTAAGAGGGTCCATAGCAAATTACTGACTGACACAGGGGTCCAAAGGGGTAGCCCTCTTGCCTAAAGATGAGACCAACTCTGTGATGCAATTTATGCTCCAGAGCTCCTTATGCAATCAGAATGAAATTGGACTCCAACTGAATCCACTTTTTCCTCTTGCTTCATCTTTTTTCCTAAGAGCACTCACTGAATTATTCATATGAGGAGGAATAAGAATTCTTGTTTCAGGTTCTGCTTCTAGAGAACCTGACCAAACTACAAGGATGGGCTTCTAAGGTAGGATCACTCCCTAGGTGAATGGAACTGAGAGCCCTATCACTGGGGGCAAGCAGAGTATCGTTAGTCCTAGGCATGTTATAGCAGTACAATTGCTAAGACTGGTGAACTAGGGCAGAATATAGGTGGAAGGGATTATGGTGGGCATGACAATGGAAGGCTTGAATCTCCTTCAAGAGAGTTTGCTGAGAGGAACAAAGTTGACTGACAGCCATAACTGCTGCCCCTCTGGATCCACCATCACGTTCACACCAAGGCCATGCTTCCCCCAGGCTGTTCCCAGCCAGAGGCTGACCCATTCCTGCCTGACAGGGAACTCCTCTAATTGGTGACTGGCTCAGGAACTCCCCATCATCCCAACCAAAACGTCCTTAAAACTGTGCTTACACCCTAAGGCTCTTCCTCTCCAATCCTCCTTCCTTCTTCTTCCTTCACAGAACAGCCTAAAGGCATTTAGAGCCTAAAGGCTTTCCCTGCCGCCTGCTGCTCAATTCCCTTTACCCTTCACAAAGGCCTCCTCCAATAAATCTCTTACACATCTAATCCAATCTGGGCGTATGCTTCTTGGAGGACCTGAACTATCACAGGAACATACTAGCTGGTACAGTGTTGTTGGTGTTCAAGAAGCATGAAGAAATCGTAACTATAAGGACTATGAAATTGGGGTGGCTGTTGCTAAGCTCAAATGACGGGCTCAAATCCATTAATCAGTAATTTAAAGCAAAGTGATAAGTCAGAGAACCTCCTTAGGAGCTTTAAAGAAACCCTCATTTCCTGTGGCTATGAGGCAGAGAGAGCTGAAAACCACGGACAGGACTTAAATTGTAAGACTGGCAAAACTTCAGAGAAGGCTGAATATGTCCTATGTCAAAGTCAGGGCTCTGATAGGGAAGGGAAAGGGTGCTGAGTCTGAAATGGGGATAACTGGATAGGCTCACTTGAGAACCTTAAAACCCCAGATTATCTTTTATCTTCTGGGCAGTGGCAAATGGCTTAGCTTGTTGGGTCAGGGGCCTGGAGGAAGCAAGATAGCAAGACTAAATGACTGGGGACAAGGAGGTCTCGGGAAGAGGCATCTGGATCGAGCTATAAGAGTTAACACTAAGTGTGAAGATCTCTTCATCACATGTATATGGCCACTGGACAATGTCCACAGTAGAAGAGGCACTCAGCAGCCGAGTGGAAAGGATGATCTGGCCTTTCCAAAAAGGCCAAAAAGGCTGACAGTAGATGTCAGCCAGCCTCTGTCATTGGCCACCCAGTGTGTGGACAATGGGCTCATGAACAGAATGGCTATGTTGGCAGAGATGGAGGCTAAGTATGGACCAAATAACATGGGCTCTCTCACTAATGCTCATCTAGCTAATGCTACTGCTAAGTGTCTGAGCTGGTGGCAACACAGACCAATCCTGAATTCTGGGTATGGAATCATCCCTTGAGGAAACTGATCATCTACTTAGTGGCAATTTGATAACACCAGATTCTTTCTACCTTGAAAAGAACAACACTTCATCCTGAATGAGACTGACCTATATTGTGGGTAAGGGTTTGCTTTTCTTGCCCACAGCGCTTTAGGCAGCACCACTATCCAAAGGCTCAGAATGTCTGGTCTACTGATGTGGAATCCCACATAATATCACCTGAGACCAAGGGACCTACTTTATGGCAAAGTAGGTATGGCGATGGGAATATGACCACAGGATTCAGTCACTGTACCATACACCATCCAGAAAGCTAATGGCCTGACTGAATAGTGGAAGGGCCCTATGAACGTAAAGCTAAGGTGCCAGCTTGGAATTCATGGCCTGTGAAGATAAGTTCTATTCTTCATGATGGAGTGTATATCTTAAACCAATGCCCATTACATGGTGTTGGGTTCCAAATAGATCCAAAGACCCAAAAATACATGGGTCTTGGAACCATGAGATGAAAGTATGAGTGTTATCACTCACCAGAATTCCAACTCATACACAGGGAATTATACTTCCCTTCTTGACAACTTTAGGCTCTGTGGGTATAAATGTTCTGGTTTCCGTAAGGCACATGCTTCCACCGGAAGGCACATTGAGAAGCCCTTTAAACTTAATGCTCTGCCTACCATCTTGTCACTTGGGCTCCTCATGCCCACAGACCAGCAGGCAAAGAAAAGAGCGATTTATTGGCAGAATATTTTAAGGGTATACAGATGCTGTTATATAATGAGGGACAGATAGGAATAAGTTTGGCATTCAGGTGATCCATTAGGGCATATCTTGGTACTCTCATGCCCAGTTTTAACAGTAAATGGGTAAGTTTACCAACCACAGCCTGATAAGGGCATTGTACTAGAATCTCATACCTCTTAAGGATGAGGGACTGAGTCATCCCACCAAGTGAGTCATCTAGCAGTCCCAACCTTTTTGGCACCAGGGACCAGGTTCGTGTAAAACAATTTTTCCACAGACGGCGGAGGGTGGGGGTTGGGGGGATGGTTCAGGCAGTAATGCCAGCGACGGGGAGCGGCAGATGAAGCATTGCTGGCTCGCCTACTGCTGACCTCCTGCTGTGCAGCCCAGTTCCTAACAGGCTGCAGACCAGTACCGGTCCATGGCCCGGGAGTTGGGGACCCCTGATAGACCACTGGAGGTGCTAGCCAAAGGTGTGGGGAATCTAGGATGGATGGTAGAGGAAGGAGATATTGAGTATCAATTATGTCCTTGGGACCAAATGAAGCAAAGAGAGTTTTAATTTGTCCTCCTCACCCTCCTGTTTTCCTAGAAATTTTGACCAACTGTAATCCTGTATAAACTATACCAGGATGGAGTGACTTTAATGTGAGAAGCAAGTAGATCTCAGGAGTACAAGGGGTGGCTTATAGTCAATGCTGTTGGTGCTCTACTCAAACCTCATCTGCAAGCTGCAATGAGTGTTGACTGCTAATGGCTCACAGATGTCCCCTTCTCCAGAACATGCCCTTAGCCCAATGGGGGCTGCCTCATCTAGAAGGTTATACCGTGCAATAGCCAATGACTGACTGATATGGGAGTATAAAAGGCCAGCGCCCTTGCCTCAAGGTGGAACCAACTTCATGGTGCAATGTGTGCTCCAGAGTTCCTCATGGGATCTAAATGAAGCTGTTTTCAGTCGGGAATACATCCTTGCTTGGCTTTTTTCTGCTGCTCCATCTGTTTCCCTCATTCCCTTTCTTCTGAAGGTACTCCCTCCCTCAGTAAATCATTTGCACCAAGTATTCCCCTCTCAGGCTCTGCTTCTAAGGAACCCAGCTTAAGAAAAGATGTAAAGCAAAAACTGATGGAACTAAAAGGAAAAAGATCATAGATATTCTAAAACATCTTTTTCAATAACTGATGGAATAAGCAGATGAAAATATAAATAGAAACATGAATACATGGAGGCTAAACAATACACTACTTAATAACCAAGAGATCACTGAAGAAATCAAAGAGGAAATCAAAAAATACCTAGAGATACATGACAATAAAAACACGACAACCCAAAACCTATGGGATGCAGCAAAAGCAGTTTGAAGAGGGAAGTTTATAGCAATACAATCCTACCTCAAGAAACAAGAAACATCTCAAATAAACAGCCTAACCTTACACCTAAAGCAAATAGAGAAAGAAGAACAAAAAACCCCCCAAAGTTAGCAGAAGGAAAGAAATCATAAAGATCAGATCAGAAATAAATGAAAAAGAAATGAAGGAAACAATAGCAAAGATCAATAAAACTAAAAACTGGTCCTTTGAGAAGATAAACAAAATTGATAAACCATTAGCCAGACTCATCAAGAAAAAAAGGGAGAACACTTAGATCAATAGAATTAGACATGAAAAAGGAGAAGTAACAATTGACACTGCAGAAATACAAAGGAACATGAGAGATTACTACAAGCAACTATATGCCAATAAAATGGACAACCTGGAGGAAATGGACAAATTCTTAGAAAAGCACAACCTTCCAAGATTGAACCAAGAAGAAATAGAAAATATAAACAGACAAATCACAAGCACTGAAAATTAGACTGTGATTAAAAATCTTCCAACAAACAAAAGCCCAGGACCAGATGGCTTCACAGGTGAATTCTATTAAATATTTAGAGAAGAGCTAACACCTATCCTTCTCAAACTCTTCCAAAATATAGCAGAGGTAGGAACAATCCCAAACTTATTCTACAAGGCCACCATCACCCTGATACCAAAACTACACAAAGATGTCACAAAGAAAGAAAAGTACAGGCCAGTATCACTGATGAACATAGATGTAAAAATCCTCAACAAAACACTAGCAAACAGAATCCAACAGCACATTAAAAGGATCATACACCATGATCGAGTGGGGTTTATCCCAGGAATCCAAGGATTCTTCAATATACACAAATCAATCAATGTGATACATCGTATTAACAAATTGAAGGATAAAAACCATACGATAATCTCAAGAGATGCAGAAAAAGCTTTGGAAAATTCAACACCCATTTATGATAAAAACCCTCCAGAAAGTAGGCATAGAAGGAACTCACCTCAACATAATAAAGGCCATATATGACAAACCCACAGCCAACATCGTTCTCAATGGTGAAAAACTGAAACCATTTCCACTAAGATCAGGAACAAGACAAGGTTGCCCACTCTCACCACTATTATTCTATTATTCAACATAGCTTTGGAAGTTTTAGCCACAGCAATCAGAGAAGAAAAAGAAATAAAAGGAATCCAAATCAGAAAAGAAGAAGTAAAGCTGTCACTGTTTGCAGATGACACGATACTATACAGAGAGAATCCTAAAGACGCTATCAGAAAACTACTAGAGCTAATCAATGAATTTGGTAAAGTAGTAGGATACAAAATTAATGCACAGGAATCTCTTGCATTCCTATACACTAATGATGAAAAATCTGAAAGAGAAATTAAGGAAACACTCCCATTTACCATTGCAATAAAAATAAAATACCTAAGAATAAACCTACCTAGGGAGACAAAAGACCTGTATGCAGAACACTATAAGACACTGATGAAAGAAATTAAAGATGATACAAACAGATGGAGAGATATACCACGTTCTTGGATTGGAAGAATCAACATTGTGAAAATGACTATACTACCCAAAGCAATCTACAGATTCAATGCAATCCCTATCAAACTACCAATGGCATTTTTTACAGAACTAGAACAAAAAAATTTCACAATTTGTATGGAAACAAAAAGACCCCGAATAGCCAAAGCAATCTTGAGAAAGAAAAATGGAGCTGGAGGAATCAGGCCCCTTGACCTCAGACTATACTACAAAGCTACAGTAATCAAGACAGTATGGTGCTGGCACAAAAACAGAAATATAGATCAATGGAACAGGATAGAAAGCCCAGAGATAAACCCACACACATATGGTCACCTTATTTTTGATAAAGGAGGCAAGAATATACAATGGAGAAAAGACAGCCTCTTCAATAAGTGGTGCTGGGAAAACTGGATAGCTACACGTAAAAGAATGAAATTAGAACACTCCCTAACACCATACACAAAAAATAAACTCAACATGGATTAAAGACCAAAATGTAAGGCCAGACATTATAAAACTCTTAGAGGAAAACATAGGCAGAACACTCTATGACATAAATCACAGCAAGATCCTTTTTGACCCACCTCCTAGAGAAATGAAAATAAAAACAAAAATAAACAAATGGGACCTAATGAAACTTAAAAGCTTTTGCACAGCAAAGGAAACCATAAACAAGACAAAAAGACAACCCTCAGAAAGGGAGGAAATATTTGCAAATGAAGCAACTGACAAAGGATTAATCTCCAAAATTTACAAGCAGCTCATGCAGCTCAATATCAAAAAGACAAACAACCCAATCCAAAAATAGACAGAAGACCTAAATAGACATTTCTCCAAAGAAGATATACAGATAGCCAACAAACACGTGAAAGAATGCTCAACATCACTAATCATTAGAGAAATGCAAATGAAAACTACAATGAGGTATCACCTCACACCAGTCAGAATGGCCATCATCAGAAAACCTACAAACAATAAATGCTGGAGAGGGTGTGGAGAAAAGGAGCCCTCTTGCACTGTTGGTGGGAATGTAAATTGATATAGCCACTATGGAGAACAGTATGAAGGTTCCTTAAAAAACTAAAAGTAGAACTACCATACAACCCAGCAATCCCACTACTGGGCATATACCCTGAGAAAACTATAATTCAAAAAGAGTCATGTACCAGAATGTTCATTGCAGCTTTATGTACAATAGCCAGGACATGGAAGCAACCTAAGTATCCACTGACAGATGAATGGATAAAGAAGATGTGGCACATATATACAATGGAATATTACTCAGCCATAAAAAGAAACGAAATTGAGTTATTTGTAGTGAGGTGGATGAACCTAGAGTCTGTCATACAGAGTGAAGTAAATCAGAAAGAGAAAAACAAATACTGTATGCTAACACATATATATGGAATCATAAAAAAAAAAAAAGGTTCTGAAGAACCTAGTGGCAGGACAGGAATAAAGACGCAGATGTAGAGAATGGACTTGAGGACACAGGGAGGGGGAAGGGTAAGCTGGGATGAAGTGAGAGAGTGGCATGGACATATATACACTACCAAATGTGAAATCGATAGCTAGTGGGAAGCAGCCGCATAGCACAGGGAGATTAGCTCCGTGCTTTATGAGCACCTAGAGGGGTGGGATAGGGAGGGTGGGAGGGAGACACAAGAGGCAGGAAATATGGGGATATATGTATATGTATCGCTGATTCACTCTGTTATAAAGCAGAAACTACATACCACTGTAAAGCAATTATACTCCAATAGCAATGTTAAAAAAAAAAAAAAACATGGAAGATTTGAGTATCATGGTTAACATACTGGACTGAATTGACTTTTTTTTTTTTTTATAAATTTATTTTTATTTATTTATTTTTGGCTGCATTGGGTCTTTGTTGCTGTGTGTGGGCTTTCTCTAGTTGTGGCGAGTGGGGGTTGCTTAGCAGTTGTGGCACACGGGCTGAGCCGCTCCGCAGCATGTGGGATCTTCCCGGGCCAGGGCTCGAACCCGTGTCTCCCGCACTGGCAGGCAGATTCCTAACCACTGCGCCACCAGGGAAGTCCTGAATTGACTTTTATGGAACGCCATCCCCCACAACTGCAGAATATATATTCTTCTCAACTGCACATGGAACAATGATCAAAACAGACCACATGCTGGGCCATAATGCAACATTCAAAAATTTCAAAGGACTGAAATCACAGAGTATGTTTCCTGGTTACAGCGGAAATAAGCTAGAAATGAATAACAGAAAGGTAACTAGAAAACCCCCAAGTGTTTGGTTTTAAGCAATGACCATAGGTCAAAGAAATCACAATGAAAATGAGAAAATATTTTAAAGTGAGCAATAATGCAGTTACTACATATCAATTTTAAAAGTGCTGTTACAATCTATGTTTAGTGCTGTTAGAATCTATGTTTGATGCACTGTAAATTTTCAATCTTAAGTTCCCTAGAAGCAAACAATATTCAGCAGCATGAGACAGAAAAGTTCATATTGCCAGCTAATTACAACTGGTTCAAATTTCATTCACCTCTACCAGATTATTGCTAGCTGGTAAGCCAACATCCTGATGAAATCATTTCCCCATGGGTAAAAGAAAAAAAAAAAGCCAAATCAAGAAAACTCAGAGGAACTGGTACCCACGATGAGAATAGCTTTGCTGCTAGAGGGATTTCTCTGGGTTTAACTTTTTTCTGACAACCAAGGCACAAATATATAAGGAACAAGCCTGCAGGCAAACCTCCACACAGAACCCTCCCTGGATACTTCTTTCCAAAGCTCCAGGGAAGTGGCTGCTTAGATTTCTGCCCAGCAGGCCACGATAAATAAATTATTTTATAGTCAATCTCTTGGTATGATCATTTTGGTCATATTAACTAGCTAACCAAAAGAAAAACCTACTTAATAGAATTCAACTTCTATTAATTACCCCAAAGTCAGAACACATAAAAAAGTTAGTGCCTACTGCTATAGTAAAATACAAAAAATCAGCTCTTATGTCATCTCTGTAATTAATCAGAGAAAATGAATAATTTTATGGTTTTTCTAATAAAAACAATGACCTCAGTAAAAGGCTATAACCTATAAACCTCCTGGCATTTGTACTTTTAGAACCCCAAGATAACAGTGTATTACCAGTTGATGTTGAATATTTTCATGACGTTGCTTAAGAAGTTCTTCTGTCCTCTGCAAGAGACCAAATTCAGCTTTAAATTCAGCTATTATCTGATGCTTCTTTTTGAAAACTGTACTCTTGCTTCGAAGTTTACTGACATATCGTTTGAACTGTAAAAGAACATAACATGTAGTTTAATAAGTAGAAAAGTAGTTGCTAAATATATATAACCTCAGTGTATTAGAAAAATTTTCTTTTCTACCATCCTACATGTGGGTCACAAGTACATAATAATAACTTAGTCTTATTAGAAAAGTTGGAAAGACTAACTGTTCAGTTAAAATATTTTGTGTATATTTTTATTTTTTGGACCCATTAAACACTGTAAATCATTATACAAAAGCTATTTATTTTGGGCTTTACAAATAAGGATTAGGAAAACAGAAACTTCAACACTATAAAAAAAGAAGAAGAAGGAACTTCCCTGGTGGTTCGGTGGGTAACACTCCATGCTCCCAGTGCAGGGGGCCGGGGTTCAATCTCTGGCCAGGGAACTAGATCCCACATGCATGCTGCAACTAAGAAGTCTGCATGCCGCAACTAAGATCTGGCGCAGCCAAAATAACTAAATAAATAAATATTAAAAAAGAAGAAGAAGGAAGTAGAAGACCATTTCTGGTTGTGGTCTTATCATGATACCTCTTATGTACTGTACTATTTTGGTGGCACTGGATCTACTGGGGTTAAAATAGCCAACCAGAATAGTCAACACTTGTAGTAACTATTTATCATTTAAGAAAGGTACTGTGACCATATACCCTAAGAAGCATCTGAAGTTCATCCCAAATGTTAAAAAGCTAAAAATATTCCAAATTAGTGGGAACTCATAGTTGCTTAATTCAGCTATTTACCTACTAATGATATTAAAGTTATAACTACTCTAATGGAAAGACTCTGTTATTAAATAATACCAACAAGAGTTTGGAAAAACAAGTGAAGTGGATATTTAAAGGAATTCATTTGACAAGTACTATTTATTAACTATTATGTACTAGGCACTGTGCCAGACGCAGAGAATACAATGCTAAACAAGATGCTCACATGTCCTGTCCTCATCAAGCTTAAGGAATAGTGGGGGAAATAAACACTGAACTGATGTTCACAACCATGGTGAACATTATGAAGCAGTGAAGGGGCCCTGAGAATAAATAACAGGAGTTTAAACTGGGTTGTGATGAAGGTAGGAAATGTGGGGTTGGATTTTAGGGAGGTGGGTTTCGACAAGTTTCTCAAAAATAATTTAAGCCAAGACTGAAGTAGCAGGAATACATTAGAGGAAGGACAAAGAAGCAAGGAAGAGCATTCCAAGTAGAGGAAACAGCAGGTGTAAAGGTCCCAAGGCACTGGCTCATTAAAAGTGTTGCTCAATATGAGAAGCAAATGTGAAAATTTTCTGGTATTTCTGAAACAGAAACATAACACATAAAAAAAATCACTTTCTCTTATGTACCATTAGTACTAAGAATTTTTACTACATAAAATATTTTTTTCTGCTCCAACCTTTTATTAACTACATTATTTTTAAAATGTCCATAGTAAGAATCTGGCTTATTATACTTAAACTCATCATTTCAAAACAAAAGTAAGCCTCCATATTACCTAATATGAGAAAATTCTTTGATAATCTTAGCCTTTTAAATGCCCAATTCTTTACAAGGATAGTTGGGGGGGGTTATAAATAATTTTATAAATAATAAAAGTAATGAATGTATTACTGAAATTTTAGAAAACGGAAAAAATTCACTCAAAGCCACTATCCCAACGCAAGCTCTATTATCATACGGTATTTTACCTCCTAATTTTAAAGGCTAAATCTAAGGTCAGTAATTATAAATTGTAAGGTAGCAAAATAGGAAGGAGAACATTTCTAAAATTTAGGTTTTTTTTTTTTCTTAAAGATTTGATTGATTCCTGACTATACAAAGTCCTTAAAAATAGTAAGATTAAAAATTCTTCACATAAAAATAACCCTCTAATTCCTAGTTTAGACATCTTTTTGGCCTCTCCCGTTGCGGAGCACAGGCTCCGGACGCGCAGGCTCAGCGGCCATGGCTCACGGGCCCAGCTGCTCCACGGCATGTGGGATCTTCCCGGACCGGGGCACAAACCCATGTGCCCTGCATCGGCAGGCGGACTCTCAACCACTGCGCCACCAGGGAAGCCCTAGACATCTTTTTTAAACGTAACTTAAACTTTGAAAGAAATGAGGAACACATTGTGTTTTAGAGGAAGGAAGTTCAAAATATTTTTCTATTCATGACTGAGTTAGTTTTAATATTAAGGAATCCAGCCCACAAAAAGCAAATTATCAACGGCTGTATTACAGAAACAGTTTAAAAAATTTAGTCATACCAATGTACCTAGAATCTAATTACTTGCAATTTTTCCTTTTAAAGAATAAATGTGTAAGCCTGACATAACCACTGATTCAGAATCCCCAGACTAACTATATGTTCTATTAAAAGTGTCCTGGGCAAAGTGCCCAAAATGAAATCAATCCTGTTCATCTGCTATCCTCTGTATTATCTAGGCCAATCTTCCCCTTCTCTATCTTGCTGTGCTCTGGAACTATTTTTAAAAGCTAAAAGCTATAAATGTTTTTGGTGAAAGAACAAACCTACCGATTACTCAATGTGCTCTATGCTGATTGGTTATTATTTGGCATTCACTGGACAAACTACCTAGGGGAAAGTGAGTCAGGGTCAGATTAATGACAGTTCCATAAAATTAAGCAATAGGTGGCCATCAAAGCACTCTAAGGGTTCCATTACCTTAGACTGAATTAGAGGAATTAGAGGGGAAAAAATGCATTATCCATGATTTTCTTCCATTGGAAGTTTTTTCTAACTATCATTTGGATTTTAGGTTATTTTTGAACTTTCAGATTATTGAAAAAAAACCATGATAAAAATATTGAAGCTAAATCTTGAGACACATTCTTAATAATTTCTATAGGCCATACTCCCAAAAATGGTCAGAAGGAAATTTTTTTTTACCTTTAACTTAGTTTTATTTTTTTTATTTTTACTGGGTTTTGATACCTTCTGCCAAACTGCCCTTCAAAGGCTATTTATAGTACTGTTTATAATTGTCAATTTAATAAGCAGAATAGTATCTTATATTTTGTTTGCATTTCTTTATTAGGGAACTTCACTTTTTGCCATGTTAATTGTGCATTTGTGTGGATTTTTTAAAATGATATGCCTGTCTTTGGCTCATTTTTTAATTGGAGCCTTTCTTGTGGATCTGTAATAGTGATTTTCAAACTTTTGGGTCTTAGGAACCTTTTATTAATGATCTCAAAGGGATTTTGTTTATGTACATTGCTGGCATGATAAATCTGAGGGAAAAGAATAGAATACTCATTAGTAAACCAAATCCTACAACACGTAAAAAGGATCATACACCATGATCAAGTTGGATTCATTCCAGGGATGCAAGGATGGTTCAACATATGCAAATCAATCAATGTGATAACACCACATCAACAAAAGAAAAGACAAAAACCATATGCTCATCTAAATAGATGTAGAAAAAGCATCTGATAAAATTCAATATCCATTCATGATAAAAAATTCTCACCAAAGTGGGTATAGAAGGGGACATATCTAATAAACCCATTTATGACAAACCCACATCCAGAAGCTGAAAGACTTCCCACTAAATTCTGGAACAAGTATGCTCACTCTCACCACTTTTATTCAACATAGTATTGGAAGTCTTAGCCACAGCAATCAGACAAGAAAAAGAAATAAAAGGTATCCAAATTGGAAGGGAGGAGGTAAAATTGTCATTATATGTAGGTGACATGATACTCTACATAGAAAACCCTAAAGACTTCACACAAAAATTATTAGAACTCATCAGTGAATTCAGCAAGGTAGCAGAATACAAGATTAATATACAGAAATCTGTTGTATTTCTTTACACTAACAATGAAATATCAGAAAGAGAAAGTAAAAAAAAAAATTCTGTTTAAAATCATGTCAAGGGAATTCCCTGGCAGTCCAGTGGTTAGGACTCCACGCTTTCACTGCCAAGGGGCCAGGTTCAATCCCAGGTCAGGGAACTAAGATCCTACAAGCCATGTGGTACGGCCAAATAAATAAAATAAAATAAATAAGAAAATAAAATTAAATCACATCCAAAAAAAAAAAAAAAAAAAACTAGGAATAAACCTAACCAAGGAGGTGAAAGACCTATACACTGAGAACTATAAAACATTGAAAAAGGAAACTGAAAATGATTCCAAAAATCAGAAAGGTATCCCAAGCTCTTGGATTGCAAGAATCAATATTGTTAAAATGGCCATACTACCCAAAGCAATCTACGGATTCAATGCGATCCCTATTAAATTACCCATGACATTTTTCACAGAACTAGAACAAATAATCCTAAAATTTATGTGGAACTACAAAGGATCCAGAATTGCCAAAGCAATCCTAAGGAAAAAGAACTAAATTGGAGGCATAACCCTCCCAGACTACAGACAATACTACAAAGCTACAGTAATCAAAACAGCATGGTATTGGCACAAAAAAAGACATATGGATCAGTAGAACAGAATAGAGAGTCCAGAAATAAATTCACACACCTATGGTCAATTAATCTTTAACAAAGGAGGCAAGAATATACAATGGAGAAGGGACAATCTCTTCAGGAAGTGGTGTTGGGAAAGCTGGAGAGCTGTATTACCCCAGCCCTCACACCATACACAAAAATAAACTCAAAATGGCTTAAAGACTTAAATATAAGACATGACACCGTAAAACTTCTAGAAGAGAACATAGGCAAAACATTCACTGACGTAAACTGTAGCAATGTTTTCTTAGTTCAGTCTCCCAAGGCAAAAGAAGTAAAAGAAACAAATGGGACCTAATCAAACTTATAAGCTTTTGCACAGCAAAAGAAACCATAAACAAAATGAAAAGACAACCTATGGAATGGGAGAAAATATCTGCAAATGATGCAGCTGACAAGGGCTTAATTTCTAAAATATACAAACAGCTCATACAGCTCAATATTAAAAAACACAAAAATCCAATCACAAAATGGGCAGAAGACCTAAATAGACATTTCTCTAAGGAAGACATACAGATGGCCAACAGGCACATGAAAAGATGCTCAATATCGCTAATTATTAGAGAAATGCAAATCAAAACTACAATGAGGTATCACCTCACACCAGTTAGAATGGCCATCATCAAAAAGTCTACAAATAATAAATGCTGGAGAGGGTGTGGAGAAAAGGGAACCCTCCTACACTGTTGGTGGGAATGTAAATTGGTGCAGCCACTATGGAGAACAGTATGGAGGTTCCATAAAAAACTAAAAATAGAGTTACCATATGATCCAGCAATCCACTCCTGGGTGTATATCCAGAGGAAACTCTGATTCAAAAAGACACATGGGGCTTCCCTGGTGGCTCAGTAGTTGAGGGTCCACCTGCCAGTGCAGGGGACACAGGTTCAAGCCCTGGTACGGGAGGATCCCGCATGCCACGGGGCAGCTAGGTCCGTGTGCCACAACTACTGAGCCTGTGCTCTAGAGCCCACAAGCCACAACTGCTGAGCCCGCGCACCTAGAGTCCGTGCTCCGCAACAGGAGAGGCCACTGCAGTGAGAGGCCCACACACTGCAACGAAGAGTAGCTCCCTCGCTCACTGCAGCTAGAGGGGGCCCACACACAGCAACGAAGACCCAATGCAGCCAAAAATAAATAAATAAAATTTAACAAAAAGACACATGCACCCCACTGTTCATAGCAGCAGTATTTACAATAGCCAAGACATGGACGCAACCTAAGCGTCCATCAACAGATTAATGGATAAAGAAGATGTGGTATATATACATGATGGAATATTACTCAGCCATAGAATGAAATACTATGAATACCAAAGAATGAAATACTACCATTTGCAGCAACATGGATGGACCTAGAGATTATCATACTAAGTGAAGTAAGTCAGACAGAGAAAGACAAATATCATATGATATCACTTACATGAGGAATCTAAAATATGATACAAATGAACTCATTTACAAACCAGAAACAGACTCGTAGACACAGAAAACAAACTTATGATTACTGAAGGGGAAGGGGGCATGGTAAATTAGGACTATGGAATTAACAGGTACACACCACTATATATAGAAAATAGATAACATGGATTTACTGTATAGCACAGGGAAATGTATTTAATATCTTGTAATAACCTATAATGGAAAAGAATCTGAAAAATATATACATAACTGAATCACTTTGCTGTACAACTGAAACTAACACTGAGACTAACAACTATACTTCAATTTAAAAAAAGAATAGAATATTCAATCATTGGACCCCTTACTTCATAATGCATAAAAATCAATTCCAACTGGATTACAGACTTATATGTGAAAGACAGAATGAAAACTCTAGAATATAGGAAAATATTACTATGATTATTGAGATAGTAAAGGATTTATTAAATAAAACACAAAAAAAGCACAAACTGAAAACAGATGTTGATAAACTTGACTTTGCTAAAATTGAGAACTTTTGTTCATCAAAATATATATTAAGATATTAAGAATATAAGTCACAAGTTGGGAGAATATATTTACAACACATTAATCCAATGAAGAATTTGTATCCAAAAATACATAAATTAAACCTACAAATCAATGAGAGAAAGGCAAATAATCCAACAGAAAAATGGATAAAATACTTGAATAGTCACTTCATAGAAAAGAAAATCCAAAATGGCCAATAAGCATATTAAAAGACGTTTGACCTCATCTGTAATCAAATTAGTAATGCAATTAAAACCACAATAAGATACCATTGTAATACCCACCCAATTAGCAAAATTAAAAAGTCCTTCAATACTAAGTGTTGTTGAAGATGTGGAGGAAATAGCACACCTATACACCACTGAGAGTGAGGGATACATAATTTAGGACAATAGATTGGAAGACAACTTGGCATACCTACTAAAGTTGACCTGTGTTCACCCCATGCCCCATCAACTCCACTCCCACAAACAGCAGGGTTTCTCACACTTAGCTATGGTGATGGACCAGTTTTTAAAAATTTCTAACCATTTGTGGACTGGATACTTTTATAAAATAACAAAAATGTCTATACAATATCAAATTACTATAAACGTTTCTAAATGCTTCCTCTTAATTTATATGGTTGTGGCTTAGTAACTTAACAGTTTGTAGACTAGAACTGGTCTTCAGACCACACTTTGAGAAGCACTGTTCCAGGGCAGTTCATCCTGAATGGGGTATGCTCCAGTATACTCATGTGGCACAAATATTATGGGTGTGCCAAGATGTGCAAGATATTATAAAGAACTCCAAAGCCAGTCATCCTCAGCTATAAGCAGCCTTATCCTTTTACCTCAGTATGCTAAACAATGACCATTTTCTTTAAGTGTCATATTGTGAAAAAAGGTAAGAAACGGAACACTACCCTGGAAAAACCCTTGCTCATAGTCACTGGGAGACATACATAAGAATATTGATACCGTTTTACTTTTTTTTCCCATAAATTTATTTATTTTATTTATTTATTTTTGGCTGCGTTGGGTCTTCGTTGCTGCGCACGGGGTTTCTCTAGTTGCAGCAAGCGGGGGCTACTCTTCCTCGCAATGCATGGGCTTCTCATTGCTGTGGCTTCTCTTGTTGCAGAGCACGGGCTCTAGGCACGCGGGCTTCAGTGGTTGTGGTGCGTGGGCTCAGTAGTTGGGGCTTGCGGGCTCTAGAGTGCAGGCTCAGTAGTTGTGGTGCATGGGCTTAGCTGCTCCACGGCATGTGGGATCTTCCAGGACCAGGGCTCGAACCCGTGTCCCCTGCATTGGCAGGCAGATTCTTAACCACTGCGCCACCAGGGAAGCCCCCCGTTTTACTTTTTAAACTACGTATTTGTATTAATCTAAACAATTATGATTAAAAGAACAATCCACCCCAAAAAAGCCCATCACCAACAAAAACCTAACAGCTGATAGATTTTATTTTGAGTAGACTTAGGGTATTAAAAATTAAATTTACTCATAATTCTGTGTAATAATAACTTATCTGAGCAAAAATTCACAAATTTATAAATTAATCATTAAAGGTCCTAGGAGCAGTACAATAGGGTCACAGAAGCAGTTCAGAGAGTTGTTGAGACCAACGGGCTGTGTTGTCAGAGAAACATGATTTCAAATCCTGACCCCACCACTTAAAGTGACCTTGGGGAGGTTTCTAAATAAGATCTATAAAACGTACTAAAGTTCTATAAAAATTGAATAATGGATAATGATTAATAATATCTGTCATTTTGTTTGAACACAGTTAAAAAGTACCTAGAAAATGAGATAATTTACTGTTCCTTCTAAATACTAAGAAACAAGGAAATGTCAAGTAATTAGAACAAACAGAAGAGTAAAGGTCTAGGGGTGACACAATGCTCTTTAGAACTAAAACAGAACAATCACTACTGCAAGAAACTACAAATCTACATACTCTGAGTACAACTATGTAAAATGTTTGTATGTATGTCTATGAACCAAGATTGGGAGAGAATGAAGAAATAAAAATAGCTGTTGTGTTGGGCAGGTAGGGTTATGAGTGAATTCTTTGAGATTTATTTCTTAAATATTTAAGTTAAAAAAATATTTTAAAGGAACTCTGGCATAGGAAATAAGCAATAAATCCTTGGAATATTAAGGAAAAAGTTTTCAATAGTGCACTATAGCAGGCCAATCAAGCAAAGATTGCCATTGTGCAGGAAGGCCCATTATAGCAGTTATTACTAATCATTTGGTCCAATACACATTTGTAATCTAAATTTGTCATTTATGAAAGAGCAGCCATCATTTTAGATGCTGAGATCAGTAAGATTACTGTTTTAATTACTTCTGACTTCAGAACCGATTTTACAGACTCAGCTCCTCTGTGATCAAAATGGTATTTGACAGATCTTCTTTCTCCTTTACCCATTTAATATGTTTTAGAACCTTTAATAGTAATGATCTAGGCAAGCTTTTTAAAAGGACAAGGCAGCTTATTTCCCTAAGTATGTAACCATTTACAAATGCTTTTCAAGCTTATCTGGAACTCAAAAGTATTACTGGATTCCAGACATCATTCTGGATATTTATGTGGAAACAAGAATCTCTGCTCCTGTTGCAAATTTCCAACTCAATATCTGGTGTGAAACTATTTTCACAGTAATTAGCTGTGAAGACTTTATACAATAAGTACTTTATACTGTCCAGAACCACAAAGAACCATTTTTTAAAAATACTATTCCCCCTTTTACAGGGAAGAAACCTATAGAGAAATTAATACAACTCATCAAAGTTCAGAAAGTTAGAAAAACTGGAATAGAATGAATACTTCTGTCCTCAAATCCTGTTAGTCCACTATTCATGCTATTTTCCACTTATTAACTAAATCACATCTTTGTCAGGTATTTCATCAAATGATTTTTAAGCACAGAAAACTACAGAAATAGGCCCAAGAGAGTTAGGTATGAAATGGATAACACCAACTGTTCAAGAGTAGAACGAATATGCCCAAATGGCCATAATTTTTTTTGCCCATTTGTCAGTGTTCCTATTTTGTCTGAATTCAGACTTGCAGAAAACCTGAAAAGGCCATCTTTTAAGTCATGCTTCATGTCATAAATCATTTGGACTCCCTGAAGTCTCGTCTCAGAGTTGCTATTTGCTTTAAGGCATGAAAAAATGTTTTAAAGCAACTTTTGTGTTCTGCTAAAATGTTAGTCTTTTCAAATCACCCATCATAACAAGTGCAATATATATAGACATACAAATACTACTCAAACCTTTTTCCAACCTGTTAGTACTATGTTTTCAACTTTAAATTAGAAAATCTCACCAAGCCAAGCATAAACAATGCAATTACCCACATATGGTAGTGGATAGTTAACTGCTGATTCTCTTGAGAGAGTCTATAATAAGCAATATGATATATGCTAGTAGAAATCTGTCTTAATAGAAACTTGTGGTACAGGAACATCCATCTGGGAAACACAGGTAATCATACCATCCAAGGTCTCCCTGCTTCTGTTATAAATCAAATCACCACCACACAGCTGTTACTATATCTCTAATGGGGATTTCAACTGCTGTCCAAGCAGTTAACTCTCAAAAAAAATTTCTATGAAAAGTTTTCACGTTTTGAGTTAACATTGTGGGATTACCTAAACTGCATATATAACACCCTACTTCTATTACAGTGAATTGGGCCAAATTTATTTGATTCTGTTTTGTTCCATCTCCTGGGAAATTTTAGGGGCCTTAGGTCCTGCTATGAACTCTAAAGAGTGTAATGTGATTTGAAAGGCTCTAAAAATATCACAGGTTTGCCTGGGCTCACTTAGAAGGGTGGATGATTCAATTACAAGTGTCAAAATTTGATTCCTAATTTTTCAGAATCTGACAGCTGCAGCTAATCTTGCCAGGATCCCTTATCTTCATTGTGCTTCTCTTTGAAGTATTTAAAGAAGATTTCATAATCTTTGCAATTTAGCTCTAGGATTTCTGTCAGTAGCTGTAGAATGAATTGGTTGGCTCTTTCTTAAGCTGCTTATTCATATTATTTGATCAAGCACATTGTAAAAGTAGCCATTAACTGCAAAACAGCTGAGCTTCTTGTAAGGTTTGGGAAGAAAACATAACGAACTTTAAACCCGTACACCATAAACCAGGAGTGACCTTTCAATGCATGAAATGACAATGGAACCTTAACCAAAGGTTCATTTGTTGCTATAAAAAATTTCAGACTCAAAAGGCACGCATTCATTTCAATCACAGTTCTGAGAAGGGTACTAGCATGACATCATTGGGGCTAATTTTTTGTTTTGCTTTTCAAATAATTAATGCAGAGATTCAGAGGTACCAAGGTGATGAAAACAGTAAAGACCAGTAGCTATTCAGCACTACTACAAGAAGTAGAGCTTCTATTCTTTGCTCTTCCGTGAGACAAAATCATTAGGCTCAGATTGTTGCCTATGAATGGGTAAAAATCATATTTACCATGTGCTGTGTTTTGTCACACAGAGGGTTTTCTTCCCTTTTTTCCCCCAGATTTATTGAGATAGAATTAACATACAATAAACTGCATGTATTTAAAGTACAAATTGTTGCTGTTGTTCCATGCTATGATAGCTTCATATTTTGGGACAGAATTTTAATATTAAGTGACCTTATTTTTCCATAATTTGAAGTGTTATAAAAATGTTTACATAGAAATATCTTGCTTTATGCAGGATTCAGTGTGAGAGGAGATAGAAAAACAGTGTTATAGCATAGTATAATAGTTAATGTTCATAATTATGACTCTGAGTTGTCAATAAAAGGTTGCTGTGATCAGTATGATTTTAAGATAACAGAAAGAGCTGAAGTAGCATGTCTCCCACGAATCACACCATGTTACTATTTTCCCAGCTCACACCCCATAACCCTGAAATATATTCCCATACCACTCTGTTAATGTGTGTTCTAACATACAGCTCACTTAAGATCACTTGTTAAATTTCTGACTCCCCTAAGAAACCATTAAGCTCTGTGATGGCAGGACCATATCTCTTTCTCACCACCATTTACTTAATAGTTGGCATGTAAAAGACACTTGGTAAATGTGTAGAAAACCTGAATAGAACTGTATAAGCTAATCTAGATACATAATTTTTCATTAGAAAATTGATAACATTTAAAATGTCTTGGTACTTCAGTTGATAAGGAAAAATTATTTATATGTAAGTCTTCCTCCTAACCATAATTGTTTATTTTATTGTATAAAGTTATTTTTAAATACCTAATCAGAAACATAAATTTGCCATGTAATACAGTAGCCCCCACTTATCATAGCATGGAACAACAGAAACAACTTGTACCTTAAATATATGCAGTTTATTGTATGTTAATTATATCTCAATAAGACTGTTTGGAAAAAACAGGGAAGAAAACCCTCTGTGTGACAAAACACAGCGTATACAAAGCTAAGAGACAAATGACAGACTAGAAGAAAACAATTACCCAGATTAATCCAGAATATAGGTAAAAATATGAGAAACAGATAAGGAAAAACATTCAATTAGTACAAAAATGTGAGCGTACTTTGTGCCACTGAACTGTACAGTTAAATATGGTTAAAATAGTATGTTTTATATTATGTGACTTGTACCACAAAAAAAATTAAAAAAAAGAAAATACATTCAATCCATTAGAAAAAAATGAAGAAAGACAATAAAAGGGCAAACGACAGAAGAAATACAAGTGACCAAACATGTATGTGGACAGATGTTCAATCTTAATCAAGAAAAATGAAAATTAAAATGAAATACTGTCAGAATGATAAAAAAATAAAGGACTGAGGATCAAGTGCTGTTTTAAATAACAGAGGAAACAGATGCTCTTGTACGCCCTTGGATGGAATAAAGAAATTGTACATACATTCTATAGAACACAATGTAGCAATTAAAAATTTTAAAGTACATGATAATAATTATTATTATAACTGTAGGTAGCATTTATGAAGTGCTTCCTATAAGCCAGCCACTGTTGTATACTGCTAAGTTGTATTAACTCATTTAGCCCTCACAACCACCATATGAGGTGAGTACTGTTATTATCTCCACTTTATAGATAAGGAAACTGAGGCACAGAGCAGTTAGGTAACTGCTGTAATTAACTGTTAGGTTGAACATCTAATAGGTGGCAGAGGTGAGATCTGCACATAGGTGTTCTGGCTTCAGAGCTGATCCTCTTAACCTCTAGAGAATAGCCTCTTCATTTACTGACATGGAAAAATCTCTAAGACGTGTTATTAAAAGCAAGTTGCACAATACACACGGTATAATACCATTCATATTTTTTAAAACTCACAAAACGGTATTATCTGTATCTGTATCTATCTCCAGAGAAAGGACTGAAAGGGTTTACAAAACTGGTGGCAGCGGTTTCTCTTTGGAAAAGGGTCTAAGGGACTGGGAATGGGGATAGGAGGTAATCAATAGGGACTTTTGTTTTATGTGTATTGTTTGCTTTTCAGACCATGAAAATGTATTCAGATATTACTTGCATAATCTGATTTTTAAAATATTATTCTATTTTATTTTATTATTATTATTTTTTATACCCTGGAATAAATCCTACTTGATCATGGTGTGTGATTCTTTTAATGTATTGTTGAATTCAGTTTGATTTGGGGATGGAAAAAGGTATTCCATGCAAATGGAAACAAAAAGTAAGCTGAGGTAGTAATATTAATATCAGACGCAATAGATTTTAAAACAAAGACTACAGCAAGAGATGAAGAAGGACATTACATAATAGTAAAGGGATCAATCCAACAAGGAGATATAACAATCATAGATGCATTCAAGATAGGAGCACCTAAATACACAAAGCTAATATTAACAAACATAAAGGGAGAAACTGACAGTAACACAATAACAGTAGGGGACTTTAATACCCACCTACGTCAATAGACAGTTCATCTAGACAGAAAATCAATAAGGAAGAACTGGCCTTAATGACACATTAGACCAGATGAATTTAATAGATCCAGAAAGAACATTCCATCCAAAAACAATAATAATACTAATCCATCTGTATCAGGGGTCCCCAAGACCATCCCCAGGTTGAATGATTTGCTAGGAGAACTCACAGGACTCAGCATAAAGTCATATTCTTGGCTATGTTTTATTACAGTGAAAAGGTACAAAGCAAAACCAGCAAAAGGAAAAGGCACATGGGGTGAAGTCAGGAGGAAACCAGGGGCAAGCTTCCAAGAGTCTTCTCCCTTAATTCCTCCAACAGCGAGTTGTAACAATACGTGTGAAAGGCTGCCAACCAGGGAAGCTCATTAGAGACTCAGCGCCCAGGGTTTTTACTAGGGGCTGGTCACGTAGGCATACTCTGCCTAGCCCATACCAAAATTCCAGACTCCAAGAAGGAAAGCAGGTGTTCAACATAAACCACACTCTGTACATACAGTTTAGGCACGTGAGCCATTCTTATCAAGGAATGGTGGGAATTCTAAAATCCAAGCTCCCAGATGCCAGCCAAGGGCCAATCCTGCAAGCAAGTTTTTCTAAGAATAGCAGTTTCAGGCTTGCTATGTTAACTCTTTTCTGCACACCATCCTTTCCATAATCCTTGTGATATTAAAATGCAGTTCTATTATGTCTTTCTTTAGTGTTTTGTTCTCAGCTAATTCATAATTAATTCTTTCTGTGAATGTTTCCAGACTTTTCATTTGTTTTAGTCACCTTCATCTAGACTCTGGCTTGACTATGTCTTTCTTAAAACATGAAGCCAAAAATGTAAAATAATATTCCAGGCATAATTTCACGTAAATGGGATATTATATTTTTATTAATAGAGTATAATTTAAAAAAAAATTTTTTTTTTTTTGGCCAAGCCACGCAGCTTATGGGATTTTAGTTCCCCGACCAGGGATTGAACCCTGGGCCCCGGCAGTGAGAGCGTCAAGTCCTAACCACTGGAGTGCCATGGAATTCCCAACATTTTGTTTTTTAAAGCTGCATTATTATTGGATGATTTCTGAGCAGCAGATAAAACTCAGATTCTATGACATTATTATTTATAATCCCATTAATGACACTTTGTTTGCTTAAGCACAATGTTTTTAACTACCAAGATGATTTTGAATCACAATTCTATCATCTCAGATTGACTATTCCTTCTAGCTTCCTGTCATGTCATGTGAAAATTATTAAGGGTTCTGGAGCCAGACTACTGCAATTCACATCATGGTACCACTAATTACTAGCAATGTGACCTTGGATAAGTTAGCATAAGTCCTCTGTGTGCCGTAGTTTCCTTATTTGTAAAAACTAGTAATAATAATCATATCTATCTCATATACCTCAATGAAATAAATGAGATAATGTACATAATAAACCTATTATGCTATCTGGCACGTTGTAATTACATAATAAACATTACTTATTATAATTAATCTAAGTTATTGATAAGAATAATAAATAGGTCAGGATCAAAGTTCCGTAGCATTTTGGGGTGATTCCTCTCAGAGATGAAGGCAGTCAAAATTCTTTGAGAATATCAATTCCATGAGACTTATACTTTATTATGTATTTAAATCCAATATAGAAAACTTCATGATATAAAGGAGAGTTAGATATTATTATAAATTTTCAGTTATGTCAGAAACTGTAGTCTCTAAACTTAACCTTTTTATCACCTAGCAAACACTTGTTTGAAGAGAAAGAAATCAAGATAGACTAGACTGGCAAGAAAATCTCCATCACTAAGAAGATAATTTCAACTGTTTGAGAAATTCCTACCTATGTCAGAAGTCTGGCAGAATAAGATTTTGCTGTGCTTATTCCTGTATATTGACTACAAGGCAATACAATGAAAATACAGTGTTAAAGTGATAACCAAAGTATAAGAAAAGCAAGAAGTATTTTTAGACTCTTCATCTTTTTTAATAAGAAAAATCAAGGGAACACAAATGAAAACATCTAGTAAGAACAAATGCCCGTAGCACTTGTCATTTGCAATCAGAAGAGCTAAAATTCTTAGACGAAATATAACATCTGGAATATTGACTTTAATGGCAGTAGGAAGCATCAAAATGTACTTCAAAATGCACACCTCTAAAGAGAAAACGACAAAGGAATATAAATTACTATATGTATAGTATTTGTTACATTTATCCTTACACAGTCACATTCCTAAATTTTTCCAAGAAAAGATTAATCAAACATCTACATATGGATAATCAAGGAATGAAGTTTCTAGCAAGTTTCTAGCAGGCTTTTGTTTCCAGTTAATGACTGTCTACAATGTGGTCCTATTTAGAGTCAAATATGAATCTTAAAATTAACTCATTCTAATAGTGTCTTGAAGAATAGCTCAGCATTCACTTAGGAGTACAGCTGCTGAGGCATTCAGATTTGGATTCAAATCCTTGCTCTGCAACTCACTGTGTGACTTCAGGCAAGTTACTTAAATTTCTCTAAGTCTATTTCCTCAATAATAAAATGGAGATAATATTTACCTCATAGGCTTTTTGAGAGGATGAATTAGCATATGTTGTATGTGTGTTTTATTGTAGTTAAATATAGTTAATGTAAAACTTACCATTTTAACTATTTTTAAGTGTACAGTTCTGTGGCATTAAATGCATTCACAGCACCAGCAACTTGTGCAACCAGCACCAAGGATATGTTTTTGTTTTTATTTTATTTTATTTATTTTATTTTTATTTTTTTTGCAGTACGCGGGCCTCTCACTGTTGTGGCCTCTCCCGCTGCGGAGCACAGGCTCCAGACGCACAGGCCCCGGACACGCAGGCTCAGCCGCCATGGCTCACAGGCCTAGACGCTCCGCGGCATGTGGGATCTTCCCGGCCCGGGGCACGAACCCGCGTCCCCTGCATCAGCAGGTGGACTCTCAACCACTGCGCCACCAAGGAAGCCCTGTTTTTATTTTTATTTTTTAGGTAAGAAGCAGATTTACTTAGAAACACACTCCAGAGTGTGGGTCATCTCAGAAGGTGAGAAAGGCCAAGGATATGGGTTTTTAAAAAAATAAATTTATTTATCGTATTTATTTATTTTTGGCTGCGTTGGGTCTTCGTTGCTGTGTGCGGGCTTTCTCTAGTTGTGGTGAGCGGGGGCTACTCTTTGTTGCGGTGTGCGGGCTTCTCATTGCGGTGGCTTCTATTGTTGCAGAGCATGGGCACTAGGCGTGTGGGCTCAGTAGTTGTGGCTAACAGGCTCTAGAGCGCAGCCTCAGTAGTTGCAGCGCACGGGCTTAGGTGCTCCACGGCATGTGGGATCTTCCTGGACCAGGGCTCGAACCCGTGTCCCCTGCATTGGCAGGCAGATTCTTAACCACTGCGCCACCAGGGAAGCCCCAAGGATATGTTTTTAAAGTGCTCAAGATTGAGCACACAGGTATTGCTTGGTGAACGGCAGCTAAAATGACTCAGTGCTATCTCATCACATCTTGAATCTGTGCAATTTATTTTATCTCTATTTCATATTTATTTCTACTGAATTGCTCCCAATCTGGAAAATACTAATATCAATTTTTAAGCTGTAAACTGTATTACTTACTTTCAAATTCTTCATCCAGGTAAATAAATACATAAAAATATTAAGAGCTAATACTTATTGAGCACTTAGTATGTGCCTGGTGCTATTCTAAGCACTTAACAGGTATTAACTCATTTAATCCACACAATAATAATTCTAGGCGGTATATACTAATAACTGTCACATTTTACATGTGAATACAAAGAGGTTAAGGAACCTGGCCAAAGTCACCCAGCTAACTGGCTGACAAAGCCAGGATCTGCACTCAAACCAAGTTCTAGAGACCATGCTCTTAGTTATTCCACTATCCTGCTTCTCCCACATGCAGTAACATGGGGCCCACAGGAATGATTACTTTCAGATGCCAGATGTTATATGTTGACTTAACCTCTGAATTTCTCAGAAGCTTGGACATCCATTATTTCATGTGTTCTTCCTAACGACAATGAAGAGCAACTTCTCCCATTTTACAGATGGAGAAGTCATTTTCCTTAAGGTCAATAGGAACATGTGAGAGAGACCTAGATCCTGCTTGGCCACTTATTAGTTGTGTAAATCTTTACTTTTCCTGAGTTTCAACTAATTGTAAAATGGAAATAACAATAATATCTCTTATAAGAAGAAGAAAATATATGTTTGCCAATCATCTAGCAGAGAGCCTTATATAAAAATTGCTCAATAAAGGTTACCCCTCCCTTTCCTCATTCTCCTATTTGTGACTCCGGGCATAATATTCTTTTCAAACACCGTGCTACCATTTCTTGATACCCTCTCACCAACTGCATTAACAGATTGGTGGTAAAGAACATGATTTTTTGGTAATTACCATGTGATACCAAATGAAACCTTAGTGAAGTCCAGCTATATTATATAATTTTAAGTATAACAAACTTTCTCCCTTTTGTCCATATGGTCTACCACTTTATCAGAGTAGAAAACAAAATTGGTCTACCAAGATTTGTTCTTTATAAAATTGGGCTTAATGTTCCCCAATACCTTCTGTTCTTTTAGGTGACCGCCAAATGATTTACTTGATTTTCTGACCAAACATTGTTTAAAAATTAAGTTGACCTCATCATATCCAAAGTTATCTTTTTCCCCTTTAAAAAAATGTGTCTTTTTCTGTCATCAGATACTTTTCCTATTCACCATAATTTGTCAAAGATAAAAGCTAATAGCTTGGCACTAGGTTCTTTTCTGTCACATTTGCAGAGAGAGGATATCTAATACTGAATTATAAGCAATATTCATGCCAAATATGGCCATAGCAATTGGTATTTCTGGTCAAACAGGCAGCATTTTCCTAAGAAAAAATTAAAATGCTAGGAGATAGCATGTTCTCTTACAAAGCGAAACTGCTGCATAATTAATATTTTTTTCCTGGATAGCAAGGATATCACAAAGCACACTCTGTTGGCTTCCAAGTATCATTTAAAATACTCCCATGTCTTAAAGCAATCTGGAAGTGGATGTTAAAAGCCAAAGGAATTTTTTTTTGTACTGCAGGTTCTTATTAGTTATCTATTTTATACATATTCGTGTATATATGTCAATCCCAATCTCCCAATTCATCCCACCACCACCACCCACCACGCCCTCCCCCGCCACTTTCCCCCCTTGGTGTCCATACGTTTGTTCTCTACATCTGTGTCTCAATTTCTGCCCTGCAAACCGGTTCATCTGTACCATTTTTCTAAGTTCCACATATATGCGTTAATATACAATATTTGTTTTTCTCCTTCTGACTTACTTCACTCTGTATGACAGTCTCTAGATCCATCCAAGTCTCTACAAATGACCCAATTTCGTTCCTTTCTATGAAAGCCAAAGGAATTTTTCAATCAAGTGTTGACTTCTGAATTCTACTACCTTCCCAATAAGCTAGAAGGCATACTGGGAGGCTACAATCAGAAGCACCAGAGAAAAGTGGTGCTGTGGAAACAATTCATTTGTGTTTGGCATAGTTAAGGTTCATTGCCAATTTGTAACGGTATGAATTCAATAACTTTCCAAAGCCAAAAATGAAGTTTGGACCTGAGCAGCTTTTCAAAGTAGCTTTTGCTGAGGGCTAGTACTTAATATAAAATAAAAAAGCTGTTAGAGGTGGTAAAGTGAGGCAATGTTTAAGCATTAAAATATGACCTATTGGGCTTCCCTGGTGGCGCAATGGTTGAGAGTCCACCTGCCGATGCAGTGGACGCGGGTTCGTGCCCCGGTCCGGGAGGATCCCACGTGCCACGGAGCGGCTGGGCCCGTGGGCCATGGCCGCTGGGGCTGTGCGTCCAGAGTCTGTGCTCTGCAACGGGAGAGGCCGCAGCAGTGAGAAGCCCGTGTACCGCAAAATAAATAAATAAATAAAATAAAATAAAATAAAATAGAATATGACCTAGCACTTGATTTGCTAAAAAAAAAAAAAGCACTGAGTTAAAGGCAAGATATTTTGCTTCAGTCATTCACTCTTTCTTGAGCTAAGAAAGAGCGAAAGAGCCCCTTTATGAAAAGGAGATGGGGATTATATTTTGTCTATAAATGACAATATTACTTGTCCTACTAATCTCATGAGTCTGACAGAAGGATAAGTGAAATAAGAGCTGTTAAAGCATTGTTCAAAATGTAAAGTAGATAGCAATGTAAGACACATAATTATATTTTTAAAATTTGTAAGCATTTACAACAAAGTCATTTTATGGTGCCAGTCCCACTGGCCAACTACACATTACTGACAAAGTAACTTAGTGATACTTTCTCAGCCCTTTATGGAATTATATTTATCAAAAAATATGAATATTTGTCTTATCTGTCAGTTTCTACTCATTTGGTTTCACCTTTATAACTTAATACTTATAATAAATAAACCCAATATAAATCCACCTAATTAAAAAGTGAAAATTTGGAACATTATCTCATAAAAATCACTAAAATCTCCATCATTATATATCAAGAATATCTCAATATTACTGCAAAGAGCTTTCAGTTTTAAATAAATAGGCTTCATAAAATAAATTAACTTCTCATTATTGACAGTCAAAATAAAAAGTAAAAAAAATTAATGGTTTCAAACAAAAACAACACTCATATCCTTGTCCCATTAGACACCTCAACTTACTTCATCTCCCTTCAAAACTTCGGTGCCATCAAATTCACGGGTCTGATTTGTCTTCGCTGACACTTCTCTCTCAAGGTTGGCCAACTTCTCCTTTGCCTCCTGAAGTTCCTCAGCTTTGGCTTCTTTTTTACGAGAAATGATGGATGCCTAATTGAGCATTAAATATGAGTGTAAAATAAGATATACAATCAACTTTCTATTATCTTGTGAAATTAAGTATTTTTTAGATTTTACTGAGCTAAATTTTCAATATCAGGTTGACTTCTCCTGACAATAATACCCCTTGCCCTACTACCTACTATCACCAGTTATATATTTAGTATGAGTATGCATTGTGTATATATATATATATATATATATATATATATAAATACATTTATATTCTTTTTTGGCTGCACTGTGCGGCTTACAGGATCTTAGTGTCCCCAACAGGGATCGAACCTGGGCACCCGTGGTGAAAGCGCCGAGTCTAACGACTGGACCACCGGGGAATTCCCTGCAACGTATATTAAATAGCAACCTAAAAACATTATGGAAGACAAAAGCCCTGAAAATATAGGACGTATCAGCAGAGAAACAGAAATGCGATAGTAATAAAAATATTAAAATCTTGTTAAGTAACACTCAAATGCTAATGAAAATACCTTCTAGGTAAGTACAGAAGCTAACACTAGGTCTACTGTTTTTCTGCATGGTCGGTTTCCTTTCATTGGAAGAAAACAAGAATGCTTTATTCTCAAAACTACAACACAGGTCTTCTTATCTAAATTCATATCCATACTTTTAAAATAAAATGTTAAAACATTTATTATGTTTGGGGCAATCTAATAAATAAAATGCAGGTTCAAAATCAAACATCTGACTCACCAGAATTATGCAAACGTTTACACAATCCAGATGGCTGCTCTTAGCCATAATGGCAGCATTTTATATTAGTTAGCAACTCACGGGGGATTTCCTTAAATGAACCATGGCTGTACCGGTTTAAGAAAAACATTAGCTAAACTGTCTTCTCAAGTGAAATAGTACAAATATTTTCTTCAAACAAATTTGACAAGAAGGGGGAAATCTTTAGTCTAAACCCTTTAAAAAACTCTATTGTCCTCCCTGTTTAAAAAATGAAAAAAGACAGATGATGAAGGAATGTTTCCCTCTATAGAACTGTTTCAGCCAAAAAAAAAGAGAAGTAATGATTAGAGTACCAGAATTGTATAGGAATTGATGGTATGCTTCCTCAACATGATAAAATAAATAAATATAAACCTCAGCCCAAACCAGGATCTTATTTAATAGAGACATATGAGCATATATCCCGCCAAAGTCTGAAACAAGGTAAAAATGCCCAGCATCTCCACTACAATTTAATACTGTGCTGAAGGTATTTGCACACACCATTAGACAAGAGAAAGCAATTAGAAGCACAAGAATCTGAAAGGAAAAATTGGAATTTTCACAGTATATGATTATGTACCTAAAAAATCAAAAGAATCTACAGGAAATAAATCAATAGCTTTCATAGACAAATCAGTCAGAAAACATTTGGAAAGAAAAGCCCTCATTTATAAAAGCAAAAACCAAAATTAAATATGTAAGCATAAGTTTAACAAGAGAAGTTCCAAAATTTTATGAGGAAAACTATTCAACACTCCTGAAAGATACAAAAATAAACTTGAACAAATGGAGAGACATACCATGTTCTTAGATAGGAAGACTCAATATTGTAAAGATGTAAGTTCTAAGGTAATTGATAAATACAAGGCAACCCTAATAATTTTAAAAGTATGATTTTTTTCTAGAGATAGACAAATTGATAATAAAAGTTATTTGGAAGAACATACAAATAAGAATTGTAAGGGATTTCCCTGGTGGCGCCGTGGTTAAGAATCCGCCTGCCAATGCAGGGGACACAGGTTCAAGCCCTGGTCCGGGAAGATCCCACATTCTGCGGAGCAACTAAGCCTGTGCACCACAACTACTGAGCCTGCGCTCTAGAGCCTGCAAGCCACAACTACTGAGCCCATATGCCACAACTACTGAAGCCCACACGCCTAGAGCCCGTGCTCCGCAACAAGAGAAGCCACCACAATGAGAAGCCCACGCACCGCAACGAAGAGTAGCCCCCGCTCACTGCAACCAGAGAAAGCCTGTGTGCAGCAACGAAGACCCAATGCAGCCAAAAATAAATAAATTTATTTAAAAAAAAAGAATTGTAAGGAAACCCTAAAAAAGTAAAACAACTGGGGATGAAAATGGCTACTTTTATTAGATATTAGAACTTGATGATAAAGTTTCTATAATTAAAACAGTTAATATGGGTACATAAGCAGACAGGTCAACAGAACAACAGAAAATCTAGAAATAGATCCAATAGCATTTAAAAAATTTAAATAAAACAAAGGAGGACTCTCAAATCCATAGGGGAAAAATGGACTTTTTACCAACTGGTATTGGAACAACTGGATAATTGGACAGCATATACAATAAATACCATACACCAAAGAAAAATTCTAAACAGATCAAAGATTTAATTACAAAAATTAAATCACAGAATTCCAAAAAGGAAACTTGAGTAAATTTCTCTATAACTTTCAAGAGGGAAAAACATTCCTAAATATGACTTGAAACCTGAAATGATAAGTGAAAAAATTAATAAATTTGATTTCCTAAAAATGAAGAACTTTCCCATGGCAAAATAATACCATAAACAAAGTAAAAAGGCAAGTACCAAACTGGGGAAAATGTTACACTTATAAGCTAGATAAAGAGTAAATATTCCTGATATGTAAAGAGTTTCTAAAACTAGAAAAAAAAAAGGCCTACAGCCCTATAGAAAAATAGGTATAGATAGGAAGGGATAATTCACAGAAAAAGAATTAAAATGACTGTTACTCATGTGAAAAGATGCTCAACCTTGTTTATGGTAAGATAAAAAAAATTAAAACTATCATAAGATACCATTTCTCATCTACAAGGATGGCAAAAATCTTAAAGTTTGACAACATACTCTATCGGTGAGGCTGTAAGGAAACAGGTGCTTTCATACACTGCAGATAGGAATGTAAAATGCTAAAACCCCCATGAGGAGGAATTAGGCAATACTTAGCAAACTTACATCTACATTTATCGTTTGATGTAGCAATCTCACTTCTGAGACTATATCCCAAAGATACGCTGGCAAAAAATTGCAAAGACATAAACAAAAAGCTATTTATTTAAGTACGATTTGTAATAGCACAAAAATGGCAACAACCCAAATGTCCATTAATGGGGATTGGTTGAATAAACTGTGGTATAACCACTCAGTGCAGTATGTCTGTGAACAGGAATAAGCATATCCACTAGGACGGCTATAATAAAAAAGACAGATAATAACAAGTGTTGCTAAGAATGTGGAGAAATCAGAACCTTCATACACTGTTGGTGGGAATGTAAAATGGTACAGCTGTTTTGGAAAGCAGTCTGGCATTTCCTTAAAATGTAAAACACAGAATTATCATAGGAACCAACAACTGCACTCCTAGGAGTATACTCAAGAGAAATGAAAACTTATTTTGAAACAAAAACTTGTACAAGAATGCTCCTACCAGCATTATTCATAATAGCCAAAAAAGTAGAGACAACCCAAATGCTCATCAACTGGTGAATAGAAAAACAAAACGTGATATATCCATACAATGGGATATTATTCAGTAACAAAAAGGAATAAAGTATGTACAGATACATGCTACATCATGGATGAATTTTAAAAACTTTACACTAAGTAAAAGAAGCCAGTCACGAAGGACCACATATTGTATGATTCCATTTATATGAAATGTCCATGACAGGCAAATTTATAGAGATAGTTTGGTCTTTGGTAGGATTTGGGGGAAATGAGAAGTGACTGCTAATGATGGCTTTGGGGGTTATTTTTGGGGTGATAAAAATGTTCTAAAATTGATTGTGTAATGATTGCACAACTCTGTGATGCTAAAAACCATTGAATTGTAAATTTTAAATGGGTGAATTGTACAGTATGTAAACTGTATCTCAATAAAGTTATAAAGGAATAAAAATTATTTTACTATTCACAAGCATATATTAAGATAAAAGCATGGAGAATAAAAGTGTATAATATGCTCTTCTTTCTCTGAGGATGGAAATATATGAATATATGTATATGTAATATTATTTTTAATGGAATAATAAACTATAAAATTAAAAAATACCTATGGGAGAAGGAAAGAATAGCATGGATAGCACAGAGGTAGATGCTAGAAACTTCAAATACTTCTTGTTTTATAGGTTTGACTTGGAATCATGTAAATATTTTAAATAATTATAAAATTAATCTCGAAAATGTAATCCATAAAAATCAAAATGACCATATATATTTATGCAGTTTCCTTTGTGGCCTAACCATACAGAAGAATTATTCCCAGTAACTTTAGAACAGTAATTTGACTATATAACCCTAGGGGGATATATCCTAAAGACAACACAAACTAAAAAACAATTTTCAGCAGTAATCGTATTTTTGATGGTAGTATTGGTACTTTTATTTTGAAACTGTTGCATGTAATGCATGGATTTAAGCAAATGATGAACTATGTTGGTGCCAATGGAATGAAGCAAATAATGAATGCAATTATGTTGATGCTTCTGAGAACCAGAATTTTCAATTTGGGATAAGGAGGAAAATGGGAGATTGATGAGGTGAAGTAAAAACCCAGTAGGCCTGGAGGGCATTTCGTTTGTGGAACAGACAACCCTACACTTTCAAAACACAGATTCCAATGTCTAGTCATGGGTCAATTTAAAAGGTTGAAGAATATCTACCATTGGTCACACTACAGGAGGCCAGGGACCATCATATTAAAATGGGTGTTGGGTCTTTTCCTTCCAGAGCAAAAAAGGGGGAGGTGGGGCTTACTGTGGGAAGTCATAAACCACAGAGAGATTAACCTAATCATCCTGGCTCTTTTCCACACTCCACCATGCCAAGCAAACATCCTCTGAGCAGTCAGCATGACAGTGCTTGGAAAAGAGTCATGATAATTACCCAGTATTTTCTGGATAGATCCTTGATACACCTTCTATATGTTTCTTTCATTCTAAAGTTGTTCTCTGAGGAGCTGATGTCTTATTCCAATAATGACCCATGCTTATCTGCTCTGATATGAGGCCATCTACTGAGCAGGAACCAATACTGTAGAATTCCCTCCTATTCAGAGAAGCCATATCAAAAGGACTGCTAGCCATCAATAACTGAGCAAGAACTGTTTTTCTATAAACAAATATTGGGCAGAATGGCCCTCTCTGACAGCAAAGTAGAGATAAAAAAGTAATTCACCTAACTTCATCTCCTCTGTATTCCAGGGAATGGCAAATTGGAGATTTACTTACCTAGAATTTTAATTCATTCTTCAGGACCAAGTTAATAAAAGACCAAGAAACTCCTGATTAAACTGGATATGGAGTATTTTGTAGACAGGGCTGCAGATTTTGGCTTTGTTATATTTCTGCTTTCTCAGTTAACATTTCAGAGCTGAAACATTCCACATTCCCCAGCAGTGTGGGGGCCAACTCAGGCTTACAATTCTGACTAAAAATCACCCTGTGCTTCTAGCTTATCCGAATTTTCTGCCCCTCACTAAGCATTACACTATCCAGGAGATACACTAGCAAGTTGTGCAACTGAAAAAACCCCACACTTTTCATTTAGATTCTTGCAACTGTATCATATGTAATATTATCACTTTTTCTACATTTTGGTCAAATAAATTTTTATATCAACTAAAAACAAACAAACAAACAAAACCAGTAGTCTTGAATCTGAACTGAAAGGATCAGTATGAACTCATGGTGTACTTTATGAGAGAGAAAGAGAAAAAATACTTCCTAGCTCTGTCCACTAAAAAGACCTAAAAACAATGGCCACCCCAGTAGCAATGAGAAGTACTAATACCAGATTGTGGTCTGTAAATATCATTTCCTACTAAAACATATCAGGCTCATAGAAGAAAGTCTAATTCCAAGACTGGGGTAGGAAATGTAAAAGATGAGCCTAGAAACTATCTTAATCATACCAGAAAGCAAGGATGTTATCAAAGACAAATAGTATTTTAAAAGGACTCAGGCAATTATGCTCCAATAAAGATGTTTAAAAAAAAAAAAAAAAAAAAGACTCAGTCCTACCAGCCAAAAATGGGACAATTTAAGCATCATTAAGGGAAATGTCTGCAACCTAAATTTCATTACATCTATGGTTCATAATAACATTAAATAGATAAGAAACCAAAAAAATTAAAAACTAACCCTAATTAATCATTTTTAATGTTAGACGCAACCAATCCATTTTGAAAACTGAAAAATAAAAATAAGAATCAAGCATGTACCCTGACTTTCCTATATGAACTATACTCCAGGATAACCAAATAGCTGATGAGAGGAGGTTTCTCTTTTCAGAAGTAGTCCAGCTCCAACATCGCTAATTATTAGAGAAATGCAAGTCAAAACTACAATGAGGTACCACCTCACACCAGTCAGCATGGCCATGATTAAGACGTCTACAAATAACAAATGCTGGAGAGGGTGTGGAGAAAAGGGAACCCTCCTACACGGTTGGTCGGAATCTAAATTAGTGCAGCCACTGTGGAAAACAGTATGGAGGTTCCTCAAAAAACTGAAAATAGAGTTGCCATATGATCCAGCAATACTACTCCTGGGCATATATATGGACAAAAACATAATTCAAAAGACACATGCACCCCTATGTTCATAGCAGCACTATTCACAATAGCCAAGACATGGAAACAACCTAAATGTCCGTTGACAGATGAGTGGATAAAGATGTGGTACATATATACAATGAAATACTACTCAGCCATAAAAAAAGAATGAAATAATGCCATTTGCAGCTACATGGATGGACCTAGAGATTATCATACTAAGTAAAGTAAGTCAGAAAGAGAAAGACAAAAACAAGGTCCTACTGTACAGCACAGGGAACTATATTCAATATTCTGTGATAAGCCATAATGGAAAAGAATATAAAAAAAGAATGTATATATGTATAACTGATTCACTTTGCTGTACAACAGAAATTAACACAACACTGTAAATCAACTATATTTCAATTAAAAAAGTAGTCTGCTAATAAATGAAGAAGGAATCATAGTATCAACATTTTATTATTCTTAATGAAATAAATGGGCAGGCACTGATAATCAATGGCACAAAAAAAAATCACAAAAAAAGAGACAACCAAACATTAGTCCCTCCAAATGAAAGTATAAAATACCACTTAGAGAATATTCTTGACCAAAAAAAAAAAAAAAATCAAACCAGAACCTGTTCAAGCTTCTAGATCGAATATATAGGAAATACAGGAAACAGAGGAACATTTTAAAAGGACACCATCAGGCTGCAATCAGTAAAACACCAACTATGGGAAATGCTATAGGATAAATAAACAAGTTTCAATTTAAAAAACTGCAAGAAAATTATTAAATGAGTGGATAAATAAGTAGGGAAGAGAGCCTATAGATTAAAAGAGACAAATATATCAACCAAATGCAGTGTATAAATCCTGTATGGATCCTAATTAAAACAAAGCCACTGGGGGAAAAAAAAAAACAGGAAAGGAAAAAAAGAAAGAAAGAGACAATCAAGGAAATCTGAACACTGATTGGATATTGGCCAATATTAAGGAAGTAATAAAAGTTTTCAAATGTGGTATGTTAAGTTTTTTAAAAGTATTTTTTAAAGATACGTTCTGAGATATTTGTAGATGAAATTATATGAAGTCTAAGATTTGCTTCAAATAATCCAGTTGGGGCGGGGGGTATAGATGAAATAAGAATGGCCATGATTGCTATAGCTGAGGCACACTGAGGGTTTACTGAACTATTTTCTCTACCTTTTTATATGGTTAAATTTTTCCATTATAAAAAGGTTCTTTAAAAAATTCTAGCATCCTTGAATAATGCTTTGTTATGTTGCTCAGTATTTTCTGAGGTTACAGAATGCTCTTCACACTAAACTCTTCTTGCCAAGGTTCTTGTCAGGTAATCCATGGCTGTCATTTGAGCCTTCTGTCTATTAATACATAACAACATATATACCCTCATGACTTCTGGATAAAATGATAAATGCCTTAGCACTAAAATTCAATTTATTCTGTATTTTTTCAAACTAACTCTAAACCTGAAAAAGTATATTGCCTTTAGTTCATTAAAGATTATAAATAATCTTATTTATATCACTTAAAGTAAGCATTCATATAAAAAATCAAATTTCACACTCACAGATATAACCACAAAGAGCTCTATCACCACAGTTGGCAGACACTAAGGAAACTAAGCATTATCAGATATATTGAATTTCAAACCTGAACATGTGTCTTTTGTGTCTTTTCCACAAATTCTTTCTTATAATCTGGAGATTAGCAATGACAGGAGAACATTTATTCTTTGCTTCCTTCTCACTTTAAGACTATCGATAACACAGACCATGGTATTAATGAAAATGTTCACCAACAAGATTACAGACCTAAATATGTGAGCCAAAAGGAGTGGTCTTACCTGTTGCCTATATAGTGACAGTTTGCCTTCAATTGGCTCATTTCTCATCATTTTCTTTTCAATCAGCTGACTGATCTGTGTGTTTATTTCATTTATCTAAAACAGTATGAAAATAAAAAGGTTAAAACTCTGCCTATGATTACCCAAACTAAGGGACATCTGGCCAAACAAAACTTTGAATTTACAGTTGTTATTATCAGTAATTTGATGGGAGGATCAGCTCCATTAACATTATGAGTGGGCTGTTACGATTACTTTTAGAGACAACTTGCATTTCACAGTTCATGATATATATTTACACAATTTGATTACTTACATGGATTTAACCATCTATATCTAAATTATCCTAAAGTATTCTACATGAAATATTTATATATTACTATCAAAAAGATGATTTCTAAAAATCTGAAGTTATCCCTTCACCTAGGCTGTGACTTTCAAGTAACTGTAAGTGATAAAGCAAATCTGGACTAACATTCCCCAGGGATTTAGTACAAGGAATTCACGAACCCAGCTGAGAGTTGACATGAATGACATCTAAAAACCCTTCCTGTTCTAATGAATGATCTATGATTCTATAATAGCTGTCACTTATCCTATTGATTAATCGAAACTTTTCTCAAATGTAGTAAAACTGAATAAAGCCAACAGAAGCATATAGTCCTATAATAAATTTTTTTAAATTACATGGCTTTCAGTATAACTATCCTTTGAAAAACTAGAATTTTCCTGTTAATCTTATAACATTAAACTGAGCCAAATCTGACTTGGACAACTAATTTCTATACATAAATTAAAAGAATAAAATCATTAGAATTATGTATTTAATTGTAGTGGCTATTAAGTACATTAAAGTCAAAATCTTTCAATCAATTTTCATGATATTTAATTATTATTTTAAAAAATATACATTTGATTAGTGTTTTTAGGGAAGAAAAATGTTATGATACCAGGTTTCAATGAGCATTACAAGAAAGTTTAGTAATTCCAAAGCAGGCATAAAAAGCTAATAAAAATCATTAGCTTTAAATACAAAATTGCTATAACATTATTCTTGGAAATAAAAAGTAATCACATTTACGATATTTTAAAAATTGTCAACTAAATTATTATATTCTGAATATATAAACTTATGAGTCAATCATATACATTAATTTATATATCCAAGTTACCCACTTTCCTAATCAGTTGACTAGGTTTATATAACACCATGTGGATTAAGTGACAGCATTATGTGCTACAATTTCTCATAAAGAACAACTCCTCATAAGAGCTGTCAGCTCTTAGCACAGGTTAACTTAAGAGTCAAGAGTAGGACACTATAGAAAGCAGTTCACATAATTTTCACAGGAGTGGGGATGAGATAAAATTGGAAGCTTATAAAAAGAAGATGATTGTTACTTACTTTAGATTCAAGTTCAAGAAGATCAGAATGACCCATAGCAGGCTCTGAAACCACTTTCTGTAAAAAATGCAATTCTTTTTTCTTGTTCTCTAATTCTTTAGGAAATTTTTCAGTTACCATATATGAATTAAACTTTATCTCCTCCTCTAGCCTCTTCATTAAACCTATAAAAATAAAATAAATGAATATTCAGCCCAAGAGAGTAGGTAAAGTGATGCTTTGTACATTTTAAAACATAAGACCTGGATAGTATGGCACATCCATTGAAAGCATTCTGTATAATACCTAGCATAGAACAATAAAAGATTGGCCACTGAAATTTTTTGCTGTTAATTAGAGTGATAATGAAGGACAATTTACATAGAAGAATATTTAAATTATAGAAAAAGTAATATTATGATCTTTCCAAATTACCACCTAATTCTTTTACAGTCCACAATATGCAAAAATAACCTTTACGGTGCCAAATATTTTGTTGGGTCATATTTTGTCGTCTAAGTATTTAAGGAATCCATGAACCAAATGACAACACAAATGAAATCTAATCCAGGTTATTTCTTCTATAAGTGGTCATTTATTCTTCTTCTTTTGCAGTACTTATGATGCAATTTATATTTCTATTCTAATACTTCATAAATGGTAATACATTATCATTTTTAGCTTTAAACCAATGAAGATATTACTAAAGGTACAAGTTAAAATCTGAAAAAGAGAAATTATCTACATTCATAAACATTTTCAGTTTTCCATGTTTGGTAGTTTTGATTTTGTAAAGTATTAGTTTACAGTTAAGTGGCAACTTAAATTACATTTTCTTATTCTGGCAGTATTAGTTTACAGTTAAGTGGCAACTTAAAATACATTTTCTTATTCTGGCAGAGTGAACAAACATACACATATACAGATTTTCAGTGAATAATGGTTTTGTTATAAATTCCCAGCCTTGAGAGCTTTAAAAAGTTTATTTCAGATCTTTCCATTACACATTTACAAATTCTGGCTTGACTTTTTAAAACACTGGATTTCCGGTTTAAGTAATCTACGTACGTAGATTGCATAATAAATCTCAGCCAAAGCCTTAAAATTATTTTTAGTTCTGCTGTGCTAACCGTATATTAATGTGTAAAAATTTATTAATGGTAAATTCACGAGTTTTCCATTCATCCCTACAATTTTCCACCTCTTTTTTTAGGGACTGGGGATAGGAAGGGAAAAGAAAGTGTTTACTGAATCACACTATAATTAGGCAGACATTCCTATATGGTTTCCGATTAACTCTACCACCTGGCTTCTTTGGCTATTAGATGACTAGTTTTTCCACCTTCAAGTTCTTAAACATAGTGCATGTAATCAGAGATGCAAGAAATCAAAATCTAAAATGTTTTTAAAGATTTAAAATTCTTTAATATTACTTTCCTTATTTAAAAAAAGTTTCTAATTCTAGAAAATACAAACCAATCTATAGTAACAGAAAGCAGATCAGTGGTTGCCTGGGATGGGTTAGAGAGGCAGAGAGGGACAGGAGTGAGATATTACAAAGGGGCACAAGGAAATGTTTAGAGGTGATGGATATATTTGTTATTTTGATTAAGGTTGACAGTTTCACTAGTGTATATGTATGTCAGAACTTATCAAGTGTATACTCTAAACATGTGCTGTTTACTGTATGTCCATTTTACCTCAGTAAAGCTATTAAAAAACAAAAACAGAGTTTCCATCACATTTTAAATTCTTCTCTTAAAAATTTTAACTTATGAACAGTGGACACGTTTCTATGCAGTTTTTTAAAAATTATCTTTGAAAATCCTGGTGAAATTAAATATAAGGTCACTTAAGATCTCCGCAAACATTTTGATTAAAAACCCTTTGAAAACGTCTCACTGATCCTATTACAACTGAATGAGTAGCTTCTTTTACATAATAAATCTCAGGAATATGTAGAGTATAAAGATGAATTAACAAGTGAGTATTTTATAATACAGCTGTTACTCTGAAAAAATACAAATTATACTGTTATACTAAAAATACTTTTATGTTATTTAAGCAAACAGAAATTTTTTGTAAGCCATTTGTTGTTACTAAAAAATTTCGATGGACCTTATTAAACTAAATACCTGAAGCAACTGAACATCTGTTTACTCTTTTCCTAGGCTGCTGAATATAATCCTTAAGACTCTGCTTCCCAGAAAGATGTCAACAAATCAGGAACTCCTTAACTTCCTGCTCCCCACTCCCTGTCCATCCACAAAAAACATATATTGCACACATAATACCTTATTTTTATATTTTCAGCCATTTTTTTTTCTTACTTGATTTCCCTCCTACCCGTGGAAAAGATCATTTTCTTCCTATGCAGGGTTAAGGTCTCTACTCCCACCACCCAACTATTTAACAGATTGTTTACTGAATGCTGGCTGTGTGTAATCTGTGTGCTAAGGCCTGAAAATAGAAAGAACAATTATGCCTTGGTGACTAGCCTGTTTAGCTGTGTCAGAGTCAGATATGCCAACAATTAACATATTATGGTAATTGCTGTAGAACATTCAGCGCAATACAGGGACACAATGGGAGCACACAGGAAAGGTTGTTACCAATTCTCACCTTTTCCTCCTGAATCTTCCAATCTTCCTTTGTCTGACTGACTCTCCAGCAATGTGAACACCACTAGACCACTACCCTGCCTCAATCTATGCACAGTACTATATTTCTCAATCATTTGCACACTCTCTCCCTTGCTTTCTTTTCAAAGACAAGCAGTCAGAAGAAGCCTGCCCTTTTATCTCTACTTCTTCCTCCATCATTTGCTTAGCTTACTACATTTATGTTCTTTTAGGTCACTCTGCCTTGGCATGGAATGTCTTCCACTCTTCTACCTCTCCAGCTTTAATTTAACTCAATTGCCACACCTCCAGGAAACCATTTGACTCTGTGTTAGCGTTTAGTGCTCTTTGCCTCTTTGTTCTCATGGGAGCCTGTGCTGAGCTCCATCGGTGTATTTGTCACACTGCATTATAATTGTCCACTGCTTGTCATTTCTCCATTAGACTGTGAGCACTTTAATAGAAATAGCTTTTCTTTCTATTCCTAGCACTTAGCACAGTATCTGACAAGTAGCAGATGTCCAGTAAACACTGAATTAATGGACTATTGGTTTTGAGCCAATTACTTCTGTTACTGCGTAACAACACAATTGACTTTACTGTTTAGCATCATCTACTAACATTTCGAGAGATGCCCAAAACAGAACAACTTTATTTGTCCATTTTATTACTAAATAATTATGTATTTCCTGGCCCAAACAATTCTATTTAGGCTAGAAAGCCAAAGCAAAACAAAGTCTATCAATTCAAACAAAAAATGAAATATTACTAATACTATAAATATCTTTGGATATTCTGTTTAGTTACCAGAATTAAAACATAATAGCAAGAAATATTTAACCAAATAAAACTGAGGATAAGCAGAAACACATGTTCAGGCTAACATTTTAAGTTGTATTAAACTGTACTGATCAATCAATTTTTCTGCATACCAAATCTTTCAATTCTTATATACATTACCTTCCTTTTCAAAAATTCACTATTAATGTTAAGTTCTAGAAATTTCTTAGCAAGGATAGACATATGAAAACAAATTGCTTATTGATATTAATTTTTAAATGGCTATAATTTAAGGAATTTCTTTTGAAGATTTATCTTAATTTTTTACAGTAAAGATGTGAAGGACCCTACATCAAACCCAAAGAACATATACTAAAAAGATATACTATATATAATACTAAGGAGGAAAAAAAGCACTAAAAAATTACTTTCTTTTGTCCTAAACATTCTCCTAAAAGGTGAAAACTTAGTGAATAAGGAATCAAATGACACCAACAACTAAATGCATGGCAACTTCCAGGTACTGCTTGAATCTGAATTTATGACTGAGAGGAGTCAGAGATTCTATGGAAAGCCACTAATTAATACGTATGAACCATACATTTTATAGGGAGTACTATACTGGTTTCTTAAATATCAATTAAATATGCCGTATTTCCTTGATTTTAAGATGCCATCAACTAAATTACAAATACCATGTGAAATGCATACATAAAGTATAAGATGTATCTCAATTGCAAAACCAATTAAAATGGTAAAGAACATGTGTCTAGAATCAAGGAAATACTGTATTACCTCTTTCAACAGCTTTATTGAGATATAATTTACCACACAGCCATAAAATTCATCTGTTTAAAGTGTACAATTCAATGGCTTTTAGTAAATTCACAGAATTGTGTAACGATTACCACAATCAATTTTAGACCATTTTAATCAGCTTAAAAAGAAGCCTCTATACCCACTAGCAGTCACCTCCTCCCCCCATCATCCACCTACCAACACAGCTGTCCTCCCCTACAGTTCCCCAACCCTAGGCAATCACTAGTTTGACTTCCATCTCTATGGATTTGCTTATTCTGGAAATTTCATACAAATGGGGTCATATAATATGTTTTTGTGACTAGTTTCTTTCACTTAAGATGTTTTTGGGGTTCATGCATATTGTAGCATGTATCAACACTTCATTCCTTTTATTGTTGAATAACATTCCACTGTATGGATATGCTACAGTTTGTTTATTCATTCATCAGTTTAGGGATACTGGGGTTGTTTTTACTTTTTGGCTATTATGAACAATGCTGCTATGAACATTTATGTACAACTTTTTGGGTGGACATATGTTTTAAACTCTCTTGGTAGAATAAAATTGCCGGATCATATGGTAATTCTAGGTTTAACACTTTGAGGAACTGCCAAACTGTTTTCCAAAGTGGATGCATCATTTTACATTCCCACTAGCAAAGTATGCAGGTTCCAATTTCTCTACATCCTTGTCAACACCTGTTATTGACTGTCTTTTTTATTACAGTCATTCTGTATATTATATCTTAGAGTATAATATTTCACAGAATACTAGAAAAAGATAAATTAACCTTCCCATAGCTGGATATTTATACTGAAATATTTCTCCAATACCAATGAGAACTTTTT
Source organism: Grampus griseus (assembly GCF_964374135.1). Taxonomy (NCBI): domain Eukaryota; kingdom Metazoa; phylum Chordata; class Mammalia; order Artiodactyla; family Delphinidae; genus Grampus; species Grampus griseus. Next base: position 8,217,900 of record NC_139006.1, on the reverse strand, counting down.
ACTGCTCTTCCAATTTACATGGTCTCCCTTCTGATGAGCACACTTAAAAAATGCCTAGGATAGGTTTGGTGGTATAATCTGGGATATCAGAACAATGTATCCTCTATGTAAAGCTAATGTGCCAGCAGAGCCAGGGATACCCATGTCATTAGCACAACCCAAAATATGAAACAACACTCAGTTTTAAGGGTCCAGCATTTTACTCTTTTTCTTTATAGCCCTGGCACTAAAACAATATTCACATTTTTTCCATCCATCATTCTCATAAAATACATTCTAAGTATTTTATACATTCACACACCAGAGAGCCTCTCTCCATCGTGGTTTTCATTAGTTCACCCTCTGACAAAACACTGAAAGGGAATTTAAAAACCACAGGTGAACACTTAAGGATGTCTTCATCAGGGCTGTCACTTGCTAGCTAGGAAATGATGCCCTAAAATGCTGAGCTATCACTTGATGATAATTAGTTCCCATTAGTAAGGAAGACTACTGATTTAAATTAATATTCTCGCTAATATGATGACTTATATCATATTATATGATCATCATATAATTTCCACTTACTTTCAGGCTTCGCATCTGCTGCTGCATGGCGCATACTTTTCAACTGGTTTTGTATTCTTTGCAGTCTCTGCACTGCATGAAATAGCTTTAAAATACAATTAGATCTATTACTTCCTTATTCTAATGAAACCTACCATTCATAGACATGCAATGAAAAATACAAGTTCCACATAATTATTATGCTGTAAAGGGAACAAATGATAAGAACTAAAAAATTACTAAGCTAAACCCAAAATGTAATTGGTTCGCTCAATACCCTCTCATGTAAATCTTAAAAGAAAAGCTTTCAGAAACTTTTTCTTTAGTTATTTGTTGAATTAGGTGATCAAGGAAAAATGCTGGTTAGAAAAGTATATGCACCAGGCTTTTCTGTTAAAACATGGTTTTCTTTATTCTAAGGAATGCTAGCATTCTCAGAAATGATGGCTCAGGAATCAGAAACTGATGCTAAGTAACCATTCAGGGCTTGGGCAATGCAGCTTACTGCTGCAGGGTAACTATTATGATGCCAAGCCAAGTTCCAAAAGAGCCAAACATCTAAACTGCTCACTTAGTAGGAAATGAAGCTGATTTGAAATATATTTTTAATGTACAAGTCTACTCAGTGTTAAGATAGATTTTTTTTTTTTTGCGGTACACAGGCCTCTCACTGTTGTGGCCTCTCCTGTCGCGGAGCACAGGCTCCTGACGCGCAGGCTCAGCGGCCATGGCTCACGGGCCCAGCCGCTCCACAGCATGTGGAATCTTCCCAGACCGGGGCACGAACCCGTGTCCCCTGCATCGGCAGGCGGACTCTCAACCACTGCACCACCAGGGAAGCCCTAAGATAGATTTTTAATAAAATAGAAGAAATACTTTCTGGCTGGGAATTCCCTGGTGGCGCAGTGGTTAAGAATCCACCTGCCAGTGCAGGGGACACAGGTTCGAGCCCTGGTCCGGGAAGATCCCACATGCCGTGGAGCAACGAAGCCCATGCGCCACAACTACTGAGCCTGTGCTCTAGAGCCTATGAGCCACAACCACTGAGCCCATGCGCCGCAACTATTGAAGCCCGTGTGCCTAGAGCCCATGCTCCACAACAAGAGAAGCCTCTGCAATGGGAAGCCCGCGCACCACAGCAAAGAGTAGCCCCTGCTCGCTGCAACTAAAGAAAACCTGCGCGCAGCAATGAAGACCAAATGCAGCCAAAAATAAATAAATAAAATAAATACATTTTTTTTAAAAAAGAAATTCTGGCCAAATTATTTTTTCTTTAAGGCAAAGTCTAAAAACGTGGAGTGTGGGTAATTTTGACCCTTTTCAAGATCTGCTTATTTGCCCATGGAGTAAAGTGTAAAGAATACAGTGATCAGTGGAATAAAATGGATGTTTTTTCATAGCCCCACAATCTCAGGACACCCTTTAAGAGATTCTAGAAGTTTTATTAGCAGTTAATCTTACTGCTTAACATTACAATGGATATTCTGTAATGCTGGAACAACATGAGTTAAGCATGGGCCAAAAGATAGTGTATAGATACCTACAGAGAATAGAACCCAAAAGATGGTATTGTTTTTGCTGTTGGTGCCACACAATACTCTTTTTTTGTTGTTGTTTGTTTGTTTGTTTTTATAAATTTATTTATTTACTTTATATTTTATTTTTGGCTGTGTTGGGTCTTCGTTTCTGTGCAACAGCTTTCTCCAGTTGCGGCGAGCAGGGGCCACTCTTCATCGCGGTGCGCGGGCCTCTCACTCTTGCGGCCTCTCTCGTTGCGGAGTATAGGCTCCAGATGTGCAGGCTCAGTAGTTGTGGCTCACGGGCTTAGTTGCTCCACGGCATGTGGGATCTTCCCAGACCAGGGTTCGAACCCATGTCCCCTGCATTGGCAGGCAGATTCTTAACCACTGCGCCACCAGGGAAGCTCACCACACAATACTCTTAAAAAGAGTATTTCATCATGTTAACAAAGGGAATCGTGAACTACAATTCTAAAAAATCTTCTTTACATTTGAATGATCAGCAGGAACTATTTCTTTCACAATGAGAATATAAACTTTTATGTGGGTACCTGATTCTTTTGTTCCTGTTTCTGTTGTGCAAGAAATTCTTCTCTCTCTTTCTCAACTCGAAGTTGCCTTGCTATTTTAAGCATCCGTTGATGATTCTGAACTGTCTCCACCTACAGTGAGGGAATAAATAGTATATATTACTATCAGGTTTAAGAAAGACGTTAGCATGTCATGTGACTCAGACATCCACTTATCATTTCCTTTTGGTAAACAGTATTCCCTAGAGATGACACTAAAGTTTCAGACTCCAGGTCCTTAACAAGTTTTGGGCTGCTGCCTAGGGAGATTCCCTTTCCATCAATGTATTTGACTCCAGCCTCCGATGTACACTCATGCCTTGCTTAATCTTTATTTGCATTCCTAAATCTTTGCAAGTCCTTGGGAATTGGGGCCAAAGTCTTACAGTGCTAATTCTTGCCTTACCCTTTTCTTCAAACGTTCAACTCTCTTAATGAGCTGATCCTTTTCTTCCTCCATTGCACTGATATCCTAAAAAGTAGTCAAGAAGACGTTATAAGAAAAAGTATTCTTTGTCTGTAGAATTCAGATAAGGTCTTTACATGATTATGCATCTACCATTTCCATCACTTATAACCAGAGCATTAAGGAACAAAGATCCTCTTTTGGATGAAGGGCATTTCTATTCCCACCCCTCACCCCAGGGTTCTTTATGCAGGGTAATTTATTTGGTAGCTTGGTGTTCATCTAGAAAAGCAACTGAAACAGGTTACAAAGCAGTAAGGTAAAGCTGCCAACCAGACATTTGTGTTCTGATTCCAAATATGGGCACATGATTTTTAAAAAATCTTCTATAATGGAAAGTGTACAGGTCTAAAAACATGAACAACAGCTGCTGACATCCCGTCTGCTCTGTTAAATACCAAACTATATATTCTGTCAATTTTCCACCAAAATTATTTTTAAGGCTATGGTGTTTTCAAGACATAAATTTGTATCTGGTTTTGTCAATTAACCAATTCCATCTCTAAAAATAAAGATTTCAAAAATGTCATTTAACCAGCTCCACAATAGTTTCTAGTGAAAACAAACAAAAAATCCTTCCTAACCCAAAAAACTAATAGGCTAACTCTCACAGTAATAATAAAAGGAAAAATATATACGGTAGTCAGTACTGACAGGATTTGGGAAAATAGGCACTGTTACTACTGGTGGCATTATATTGAAGAACAATATCAAAAGTCTTAAAATAAATGTGTATGCATTCTGGCTCAGTAATTTCACCTCTGGGAATCTATAAAGATCCTCATAGATGTCAATTATATCTAAAATTTGGAAATGACCCAAATGTCTGAGGATTATTAAGTAAATCATGGCACAACACAATGAAAATCACTAAAAATCATGAAGAATGTTGAATGACATGAGAAAAAGTCATGATATGACATTACTTGAAAGAAGCAGATTATAACATTTATATATAATACAATACCAATAAAAATATATTAAATATATTCACTAAAATATCAGTAGCAGTTATCACTAGAGCATGGCATTTTGAGTGAATTATTTTCTATTTTTTGCTTAATCATACTTCTTTACAAAGAATATGTTGAAAAATACTTTGGTAATAATTAATAAAATTAAAATCACAGACGCTAAGTTATTTTATCATTTTAGTTTACTCACATGACATAATGGAGGAACCATAGATAGACATCACTCTTATTCCATACTTTGTGATAACTATCTACTTATGGGTCTTTCTTTTCCATTAGATGTGAGTTCATCTTTCATTTCTTATACATTCATACATACATTCTCAAACTCTTATTGAGAACCTCCCACATGCAGGGCACTGTGATAGGCACTGGGGATACTGTGGTGAACAAGATATGTAGACGTGGTCCCTGCCCTCACTGGGTTTAAATACAGTTGGTAAGACAGGCATTAAAATAATCATAAGTGTAATGAGTGTTATGAAACAGAAAGAACTGGGGGGAACTAATCTATCTAGGGAATCAGGGAAGGCCTCCCTGAGGAAGCAACTTCTAATGTTTCCTGTTTGAATGAGAAGATAAAGATGTGATTTCTAAAAATACAAAATCCATGAAAGTGAGAATTAGCAATTGTTTAGAGAAAGAACTTACACACCTAGCAAGAATATAAAGACATTTTTTGGAGAACACTAAGTAACATACATCAAAAGTCCTAAAAATTCTCATATGCTTTAATAAGCAATTCTACTTCTAGGAATTTACTCTAAGGAAACAATCGCAGGTACCCCCAAATAAATTTATGTAGAAGATAATCACAGCATTATCTATGACAGCAAAAAATGAAAACAAAACACCAAAAATTGTCAGACTATCCATACCACAGAATATTAAATTAATATTAATAATTAATTAATATAAATTTAGTCATGAAAAATCATACTGTAGAAAGATAACAATGGGAATATATTCCCATGTAATGATTAAAAAACAAATAATTATGTATAGCATGATCCCAAATACACACACACATATATATTTTTTTCTATATCATATATATATATTAGATAAAGACCCAATTTTTTTTTTTTTTTTTTGCGGTACGCGGGCCTCTCACTGTTGTGGCCTCTCCAGTTGTGGAGCACAGGCTCTGGACGTGCAGGCTCAGCGGCCATGGCTCACGGGCCCAGCCGCTCCGCAGCATGTGGGATCTTCCCGGACCGGGGCACGAACCCATGTCCCCTGCATCAGCAGGCAGACTCTCAACCACTGCGCCACCAGGGAAGCCCAAGACCCAAATTTTAATTGCTTTTAATCCATGGTAATGGTCTATATAGTACATAAGAACTAATTATGAAGTTACCCTGGCCTCATTAATTTCTTCAGTAAAGAATCAGCAAAGGTCCTACAAAAGAAAATTTGCCATTTGCTATCACTAGTTTCCACATAATCTTAAGACTCATACTGAATTTAATTCAAGTTCCCCAAAAAATGGTTATTATGTTTTTTTTCCTTTACCCTTCTTATTTCTGCTGTAGAAAATCCAGATGTCTTGAGCTGCTCACATTCTTTATGCAAAGTTTTAAAGGCTTCCATCAAATCTTCATACTAAAAGAACAAGTTAAAAAATTATAAACTAGTGACTAGATCCAGTAGGCTTTTCTTAATCAGGTTATCTATTAAAGTGATTACTTAATCGGTATAGAACAGCATTTAAATATATCCTTAAACATTTATACAGGACACAAAAAAAGTTGGTGTATATAATCTGGCCTCTAAAGATTTCTCTGGTTACTTCCCTAACTAACACTCTATTCACTAGCTTTGTTGATCTTCTTTCAATCCCTGGATTATTCCACCTTCACTTTACACACCCTATTCCCTCTGAGAATACTCTATGACTCCCTCACCATTTGCCAGGATAGCTCCTATTAATCCTTCAGGTCTCAGCACAGACACCACTATCCTCAAAGAAGCCTTCTCTAGCCCTGTACCTATTCCATATCAGAGTACCATGATATCAGAGTAAATATCATATAAAATTATAATTGCTAGTTACTTTAGACAGTGAGAGTCAGGAGGATAAGAATCATATTACTTGTGGAGACTTCTACATTCCTAGGGCCTAGCATAGTGCATAACCAATACAGGTGTGCAATAAAAAGTAGTTAAATGAATGAAAAACATCACAACTCTTACCCAAAATTTTTTAAAAATAGGTCTTTTTGTGGATAATGACAGAAAATTAATAATATTTTTTCTTGACTGATCATATTCTGCAAGTCTGTAAATCATTCTAAAACTCTTCATTCAGAAAGACAATGTTCATTTTTTTTTTTTTTTTTTGCGATACGCGGGCCTCTCACTGTTGTGGCCTCTCCCGTTGCAGAGAACAGGCTCCGGACGCGCAGGCTCAGCGGCCATGGCTCACGGGCCCAGCCGCTCCACGGCATGTAGGATCTTCCCGGACCGGGGCACGAACCCGTGTCCCCTGCATTGCCAGGCGGACTCTCAACCACTGCGCCACCAGGGAAGCCCACAATGTTCATTTTTTATTAGGCTCTCTGCTAAATGGCTAAATGTGTAAGTCATTTTATACATATACGTCAAACATGCTTCGAGGACAAACATGTCTTATTAATCCTTCCATTAATAATTAGCTGGGCGTGTTTAGTAAAAGCCTATTAATAACCTTCCTCCAGGGACGTCCCTGGTGGTGCAGTGTTTAAGAATCCGCCTGCCAGTGCAGGGGACACGGGTTTGAGCCCTGGTCCGGGAAGATCCCACGTGCCGCGGAGCAACTAAGCCTGTGCGCCACAACTACCGAGCCGGCGCTCTAGAGCCCGCGTGCCACAACTACTGAAGCCCACGTGCCTAGAGCCCGCGCTCCGCAACAAGAGAAGCCACCGCAACGAGAAGCCTGAGCCCCGCAACGAAGAGTTGCCCCCACTCGCCCCAACTAGAGAAAGCCTGCGCACAGCAACGAAGACCCAACACAGGCAAATAAATAAATAAATTTATTTAAAAAATAAAATAAAATAACCTTACTCCAGAGGAATTGGTTTCTATCAAATTTATTGATGTGCGGTCTTCCCTGGTGGCGCAGTGGTTGCGAGTCCGCCTGCCGATGCAGGGGACGCGGGTTCGTGCCCCGGTCCGGGAAGATCCCACATGCCACGGAGTGGCTGGGCCCGTGAGCCATGGCCGCTGAGCCTGCGCGTTCGGAGCCTGTGCTCCGCAACGGGAGAGGCCACAGCAGTGAGAGGCCCACGTACCACACACACACATAAAAAAATTTATTGATGTGGGAGGGTAGGGAGGATAAAATAGTTCATATTTACAATAAATAAAATAAAATATAAAATAATAAAATAAAATATTTCATATTTACACCTCTCTATTTCTTACATTATGTAAAGCATTCAAAGGTAGGGGCTGCCGTGGTCTCATTCTGCTATACTTTTCTCAAGGCATCTACTGTAACATTTCACATAATTATTTGCATAAATCTTTCAACCCTAGAAATGTCGTAAGAGATCAATACTGACTCTATTTTGAGTGACTGCTATGGATGAAATATATTTCATCCAAAATATATGGATGAAAAAACATTTAGTTGATTGTTTCGATTAATACAAATTTTGAGCACATACCATATAGAAGCAACCCTACCAAACTCTGGAGGAAAACAAAGATGGATAAGACATGATATCTGTTTTCATAGATCTCATAATCTATTGGGAGAGACAGATTGACAGACTACTCACAACAAACTGGCACAAAACGGCCTACATACCTACTATAGAACAAAAGCACAAACACTAAACAGAGGCAAATTTTTTTCTTTTAAATCAAAGTTCTTTGAAATCTTAAGCCTAAATTCTTTCTTTCCATAGTCTTTGATCAGCAATGTGCTTTGAAATCCCAGGACCAGGAGCCAGACCAGCCAGAATCCTGAGTAGTCAAGAGTTTTAAGACCTTAAGGCCAGAACCCAGTATCACCCCAAAACTCTGGAGAGGAAAGTACACTGAAATTACAAATTTCTGGTCCTTTCTCTACCTTCTGCCTGACTGGAACATCCTTTGAGATCATAAGCTTGGCTTCTGTGTCTACACACAATCTTTGAAGGTGCTCACATGTACCAATTCGCCTGGCATACTGTCAATTTATACCTTTTGCTCCAGTGTAATTATGATAACCCCTTTCCTCTCTGATTTGGATGACAAATTATACAGTCACAGAACTGATCAACGAAGTATTCTGCAGTCCCAAGCCCAGGATCCTAACTACCCACAATTCTTTTTTTTTTTTAATTCAACCCACATTTATTTATTTATTTTTTAAACATTTTTATTGGAGTATAATTGCTTTAAATGTTGTGTTAGTTTCTGCTGTATAACCAAGTGAATCAGCTATACGTATACATATATCCCCATATCCCCTCCCTCTTGCGTCTCCCTCCCACCTTTCCTATCCCACCCCTCTAGGTGGTCACAAAGCACCGAGCTGATCTCCCTATGCTATGCAGCTGCTTCCCACTAGCTATCTATTTTACATTTGGTAGTGTATATATGTCCATGCCACTCTCTCACTTCGTCCCAGTTTACCCTTCCCCCTCCCCGTGTCCTCAAGTCCACTCTCTACGTCTGCATCTTTATTCCTGTCCTGCCCCTAGGTTCTTCATAACTTTTTTTTTTTTTTAGATTCCATATATATATGTTAGCATACGGTATTTGTTTTTCTCTTTCTGACTTACTTCACTCTGTATGACAGACTCTAGGTCCATCCACCTCACTACAAATCACTCAATTTCGTTTCTTTTTATGGCTGAGTATAAAATATGGAACACTTCATGAATTTGCGTGTCATCCTTGCACAGGGGCCATGCTAACCTTCTCTGAGTCGTTCCAATTTTTAGTATATGTGCTGCCGGAGCGAGCACCACAATTCTTAAGTAATCAATTATTCTAAGATCCAAATTTCAGGGTTTTTTTTTCTATCCACATACTCTATCACCAAAAAGGTATTTGTGTGCAAAAGTCAATATTTTCATAAGTGATTACAGCTGAACATTAGCTGATAACTGTTTTACCTTTCGATGCCACTGGAAATACGGAGACAGCAAATAAACTAAAGTGAGATCAATATATATTTGAATGTGTGCACCTTGAAATCCACTACGGATAGCTTAAAAATACCATTTATATATTGTATACCTGTTTATTGGTATCAGCCACGGTTTCATCCTGAAGAAACTCACTTGGTACCTCAAGTTTTATTAAAAAACGAGCTAAATATGCTCTTTTCTTCAGTTCATTAGTCCTCTGAAGAAGCCAGTGGAGCACTGGGTAAATCACAGGTTTACTTCCAATCACCAGACCCTGACGAAAGTTACTCCTATAAAAAGAAAATAAACACACACACACACACACACACACAGAGGCTTATAAGTAAACCTTGAAAAGAGGTAACATTTGCTCAAAATCCAATTTACAATTTCCTGATTGCTTTCCATGATTATTTTAAAAAGATAAAACCAAGGCTAATCTAAAGTCAGTCTGCACATTAACAATAATCATAAAATTAGGCCTTTAATATATCACTGGAATATACAGGGAGGTTGTTTTGGAACCATTAACCGGTACAGTCAGCCTAAATACTTCACTTCATTGACTGGACAGGTTTAAGTCATTGTTTTTGTCTAGGATGGCAGATAAATGATAAAATGGAATCATGGATTTGCCTGACTTTTCTGATTAAGAGAAAGAACTGACTCACTTAAGACTCCTGCATGACAAAATAACATTAAGAATTCAAGATTATTTTGAAATTCAGTGATTTTCTGAGGCCACTGACTTAGAGAAAACAGGTATTGCCAGAAAGACTGACTGTGAAGGTTTGGATATTAAAGCACAGCTCTAAGAAAGCAACACTTGATCAGATTCTTACATGTCCGTGGCATTTCCTGGAGGTTTGTATTTAAGGATACCAAGAAGGCTCAACATCCTTTTGGCTGTCTGCTCTGGCATCTCCTCTCTGATATCAACAACTTGCTAACAAAGAAATTGAAAAAATGTTATTATTGTATATCTAACAAGGTACAATATTTAAACTCACTGACAAAATTGTTCTGCTAGAGCATAACAGTCACAATGGTCTCTTCAAAAACAGATTAAGTATGGAGGCCCCCAGATTCCAAGTGAGGGTACATACAAGTACAATCAGGATTCATATTAAGAAGGTCAAGCTTAAAAAAGTCTCAGTGGAAAAGACCAGTGTATGAGAGACATGAGCCAACTTGCAACACAATAAAACCTTTCGTAAAAGCATCTTCATTCCAGGACCAAATCTATTTATGTTTGGAAGTAGACAAATAATTTCTAAATAAGGTACAAGTAGATAATTTAGTTTTTGAGCTATTAAGAAACCTTAAAGATCATCTACTATCTACAGCTTTACAGGCATGGAAAATTAGGCCCAGAGAGGTTAAATAATTTGCCCTAGATGCACAGATATTTAATGGCAGAAACTGGCCTTCTTGCCACCCTTTTCATCACAGAGAAAAAGAAAACTCTTACCTTTGGGTCAATCTCAGCCAGAACATCACTGAGAACTTGTAATAGTTGCATTGGCTCCAGGGAATCAAATGTGATTAAGTTATAGTTCTTCCTAAAAGGCTCCTTATTGAGATTGTCCACGATGAATTTGATTTGATCACTCATAATTAGGTCTTATAATTTATACTAAAGAGTAAAAATACAGAAAAAAATTCCTCAATATTGGTAACAAAAGTTCTGTATTAACAAAATACAGTCAACAGAAAGTCAGTATTAAGTTCATAGGAAGTAGGCATGGGAAGTATTCTACATGGCATATAAAATGCTGTGAAGGGGTTATTTTGTTGAAAGAAAAAGAGTATGCAGACTTTCTTAGGAATGCTACAGTACATACTGTTAATATTTAATGACCTGTTTTTGTATATGCATCTGATAGCAATCATCTGAATTAACATTGAATTAATGTGGACAAATGAATACAAAATCCACCGACATTAACATTTCTCCCACTCAGCTTCACAATTTCTACCTAGAGGTAAAAACTTGTTAGCCTGTAAACATACTTCTAATATATATATTTTTTTAATTAGCAGCCCACATTAATCCAAATTACCAATTTCTCTGGAAAATCAGATCTGGCAACCCTGGACCCACTAGGTACATGGCCACAACCACCTGAAGCTGGGTAGAGGTTGCAAGCTTCAGCCTTGGGGGTGCACTCTTTGGTTTTGTTTTGGGTTTCCTCCACCAGGTACTCTTCACACATTGATGCATCAACTCTGCCACCCTTGAGTAATTAAGGCCTTCATTTCCTTTGCCTTCAATAGTTCCAGTCTCTGCCTCTCCCATTCCAAATCATTTTGTAGGCGTCTCATTGCCTACAAAATAAAGTCCAAACTTCTTGGATTTTGAGACCCTTTAAGATCTAGCTCAATTTACAGTTTCTCAATATTATTTCCAATTGTTACCTTACACCCTTCCAAACTTCAGCTGACTGAAATAAGCACTGCTCCCTAAATAGCTTTTCCATCTCTGCCTTCCGTTAATGCTGTGTTTTCTGCCTAGGACTGTTCTCCCTTTCCCCCGTCTCCAGAGGTGCAAATCCTAACCATGTTTCAAGCCCTGCCCTCCAAATCCAAGTTCCTCTAGGAGATCTTTCTCAAGCTATCCCCCAGTTCTGCATCAGAATAGCAGCATTTGCCCTCCAAGCTGACCACTTTATCTGCACTGCTCTCCTGGAGTTACTTTTCCGTTTTGTACTAGTTACTTACCGACAGTTTCTCTTCTCTACTAAACTGTAAATTCCATGAGGACATATCTGTGCCTAATTCTATCTCTGAATATCCACTGCATCTAAAACAGTGACTTCTTCCACTAGACTGAATTTGTTCACAGGCCCAAGGCCAGAAAATAAGCATAAGCCTAAATAGAGTGGCAGTGAGGAAGATCATAACTTTTAAAAAAATTGATTACCTGATTATTTAACTGCTGAAACAGTTTAACCAAGGCTATTAGTGTTTCTTGCACACAGATATCACTTGTTTAGTATGAGAAAAAGTGGTAGAAATTTGCAGACAGGCAATTTTTTAGAGTAGCTATTTTTAAAACTGAATTAAAAAATGAACTACTAAAAAAAGAAATAAAGAGGGCTTCCCTGGTGGCGCAGTGGTTGAGAGTCCGCCTGCCGATGCAGGGGACACGGGTTCGTGTCCACGAACACGGTCCAGGAGGATCCCACATGCCGCGGAGCGGCTGGGCCCGTGAACCGTGGCCGCTGGGGCTGCGCGTCCGGAGCCTGTGCTCCGCAATGGGGGAGGCCACGGCAGTGGGAGGCCCACGTACCGCAAAAATAAATAAATAAATAAATACACACATACATACATACATACTTCAGTGCTCCCTAATAGCTCCTAACCATGAAATGAAGAGATGCTATTTTATTTAAGACATTCATTGGAGCTGCATGCACCTTGCTCTGAAATAGTTTTTAAAGTGGGTGGGTGGAGCTAGATACCTAACATTGAAATGTAAAAATATTTTCATTTCCTCATAAGTATGATAAAATTATGAGTAAATGATTATTTTTGAAAAATAAGCCAAAAGATGGTACAAAAGATAACCAATGTGGTTTAAAATTTTGAAGTTTCCTCCATACTGTTTCCTTTAAGCTATAAAAGGAAAACTTTACATAAATGAAATAAAAATCCACACTGGAGATGCAAATTTTCCACTGTTGAAAGTATTTTAAGTATAAGTCCACGTCACAACCTTCACACACAGATATATTAATTTTTAACTCTTTAGAAATTATATACATGTAGAAATTACACATACACAAAACGTAACATATACACACAGATATATATTCTTTTTTCCCTTCCCAAAACCAGAATACTTGGACAAACAAGTAAAACGTTCCCAGGAGACAAAGATGTACTGAACAGGTAGGTTGTCTGTGCCCAGTGGGCTCTGCGCTCTAAAATTAGCAAAAGCAATCACTCTCCCTCTTCCAAAGGAAAGTCGCCACACTAATTCACAAGCACTCACCCACATAAGAACCCGAGAGGGTGGGGGAGAAGAACTGAAACCAGGACATGCGTTTATCTGGCACAACTCGGCACAGAAACGACGCTGCCCTGGTCCCAGGCTGGCACGCACGCTGGACCAGCAGCCTCCCAAGATTCCCCAAAATAGTATCTCCCCCACCCCCTCACGCCCCAGGGCTCGCGAGAGCGGACAGAGGACCCCACGTCAGATCCAGGCACCTCGCGAGGGCAGCTCTGGGCTCCCCTGCGGTTCATCCCGCGGGGGAGCCGCCCGGATCACTGCGAGGCACCACAGGGGCCGACCCCCGATGTTGGGGTTGAACTGCTGCTACCCCTCCGTTCTCGAGGTGCTGCACTGGGAAAGGAAGGAGTTCTCTCCTACTTAGGGGTTTGGGGGAGCTTCCGACCGCGGCTTGGCGAAGTTACCTCAAATTCTCCTCACGAAACCACTTCCCCCCCCGGAGGCATCCGGGCTCTAGTGAGTTCCTAGAGACGAGCTCCTTGGCAACGGTTGCTAGGCCGTGGACACATCACTTCCGGGGGCGGGAGGGTCGGCGCGTTTCCGCGAGGCCCCGGGCGCGCGCTCTGTGGCCAAGGCCCTGGAGGCGAAAGGCGGAGGGAGGGGAGCCCACCTGCAAACTAGGTTCACAGGTTCTGAGCCACTGCGGACAGCTTAGAGAGTTGGGGGTTGTTACCGTGGCAATAAACTTTCCCAAGCGTCCTGCAGTTTGCAGTTTACGAAACACTCTCTTCGTTTTTCACCCATGTTAAATTCGTGTGCTCTTTCCTCCTTCCCTCCTTCCTGCTTTCCTTCCCTCCTTCCTTCACCAAACATCGGTGATGACATCTTTGAGGCAGGGCCAGTGGGATTTGGGTTGAGAAAGCATTTAGCCTGGGCTTCAAATTTAGATTTTTGACAGAAGTATCTCCAAATTAGGTTACACGTAGGAACAATTGTAGTCTCTTCTGTGAATTGTAGATTAACAGAAGGCACATTCATCATAGAGATGTCAGCTTCTTTGTCACATTATTGGGCCACATAGCCCGTACTGGGAATTAATTTTTTTCATCCAGAGTTTCTTTAATATTCTGAGAGCCTAAAAAAAAAAGGAAATGGCCTAAGGCTCTCTTTGGCTTCTGAGAGTCTATTTTTAGGCGCCTGCAGAAATGAATATAGTTCGTACATTTTCATGCGGTTCACGTTCTACGAGGTAGGCGTGGGGGGCGGAGATCTTCATGTCTAGATCACAGAGGAGGCCAGGAAGACTGGAGCCGAGAGAATCCCGGGACTGCACTAACTGGTTTCAGGGGAGAGTTTAATTGATGAATGGTATTTTGAACTGCCCCTATTAGGGTGGAAACCACTGTACCCCGTGATGTCAGCTGGCAATGGAGAAATGAGAAGAAAAAAAAAATGAAATTCCTCACACCCTGAAAACTTAGTTGCCTGCTCAAACATCTTGGAAGAAACCAACTACGGATTTAGCATCAGACTTACAAAATAAAGCAAGACAAAACAAAAAAAATTCCATATTAGGCATCTCCTGTAGGCCCTGCTCTTTGCTGGCTGCTGGGGATGCAGTGGAAGGCAGGGAATTACCTGGCCCCTGTCCTCACGGAGCTGACAGTCTATGCAAGAAGAGAGACAATTGAACAGGCAACACCAATATAACTATGACAAATGCTATAAAGAAGGACCCAATGATGAGAGAGTCCAGATGAAGGGTCACAAGTTTATTTGGAGCTGAAGGGATTGTACTGTTAGGAGAGGTTCCATCGGACAATGTGACGTTTAAGGGTCAGTAAAAATTAGCCAAACAAGAAAGGGGAGAGTTTTTTGGGCAGAGGGAACAAAACATTCCAAGAAGGGTACATTGCTGGCTGCAGGGCGCTTGGAGAGAAACTAAGACAGGTCCCAGCTCACAGATGCTCAAGACTAGTTGGAGGAGGCAACACTTAAAACCTTGAAAAATTAAATAACTCTGAGAGAAACAATAAAAGGTGCAAACAAGGGATTATATAATTACTTGATCCTATTGGGTGTGTTAGGAGATTCTCCTGGCTCCCTGGATTTGGGTATTGGATTGCCATTGTATGGCCTCACGTGAGATTTCTTTTCCTCATCTCTAAAATGTGGCTATAATAATACGAGGATTACATGAGTCGATATGGGTTAAGCGATTAGAACAGTGCCCGATACTGGAAGAGCTAAGGACATTTTACCTTTTTTGTCCCCTTTTTTTTAAAAAAATGAGATGGTTAGATTTGCTCCTTCTATAGTCTAAAGATGTCAGCTATACAAAGGTAAGAGTGGCTTTTCTAGTAGTTTTTAGTTCCTCCTCTGCCTGTTGCTGCTATTACAGTTATAAGAACGTGTCAATTTAAGTAAGCAATGGAATCTACTCTTTGCACTCAAACTTGATTTTGTGCTTAATGTGATTGCTCTGGAACACAGGAAAGAATTGGAAGCCAGTCTGCATGCTTCCTGGGATCCATATACTGAGAAGCTTATATTCCAATCTGGAGCAAAGAAGAGAGACACTGAGCAGCCTTGCACATGTTGGGTCCCTGCCTATCTATCAGACCCACACACAGACCAAAGGACGACTTGTAACCACTTGTAACCACCCCTTGATTCATTTAAGATAAAAAGATTCATTGAGGTATCCAAGAAGAGCTTACCAAGCAACAATTTCACAACAGTGGAGGCATTGCTGAGTACATCCCAAGCTTAGCCACACACACGAAGGCTTTTTTTTCCTTAGATGCTTTACTGAGTCTTCCTTGTAAACCCCCAAAGCTGCCTCTTGGCTGAACTATAGTTGACACTTTTAACAGGTGAAGGGAAGCCTCAGTCATGTGAGACAGCCTCTCTGAAAGATTCCCACTCCTACCCTGACTCTTTTTTTTAATAGCTTATTAAGATATAATCCACATACATACAATCCACCCATTTAAAATATACAATTCAGTTGCTTTTAGCATCTTTACAGAGTTGTGCAACCATTACCACTATCTAATCCAAGAACATTTCATTACCCCAAAAAGAAACCCCATTCCCTTTAGCCATCATCTCCCAGTTTGCTTAATGTGATTAAGCAAACCCACCACCACTTCTCAGCCCCTGGCAACCATTAATCTGCTTTCCTTCTTTATGGACTTGCCTTTTCTGGACATTTCATATAAATGGAATCATAAAATATGTGGCTCTTTGTGTCTGGCTTCTTTCACTTAGTTGTAATATTTTCAAGGTTCATCCAAGTTGTAGCACATATCAGTACTTCATTCCACTTTATGGTAGAATAATATTTCATTGTGTGGATTTTTGTTCATCCATTTATCTATTAATAGACATTTGGATTGTTTCCACCTTTGGGCTATAAAAAACAGTGCTGCTATGAACATTCATGTACATAACTCCACTGTCTCATGGATAAAGCACTTCCATTAGCTAAGTCAGGTAAGCAAGGTATGCACATCAGGGACATGGGTAAATGGAGGGGTGGCCTTTCTTGGATTTGTCTTTTCCTTTCAATTCTTGTTAATTTTGGCTTCTTGGGTGCTCATGGTTGCAGACTATGGGACCTAAGATATGGATTCTTTAGCAGTTTTTGGTTGTAAAATCAGACTGTTGTTGAAACATACTCTACCCTTGCTACCAAAGCACTAAAAGAAAATGCTGTTATTTGGTATTATCCTTTAAATGTTCACCAGCCACCAGTGGAGGAGAAGGTGGGGAGGAGTGCGGAGGAGATGAGAGAGAAACTGGAAGCTGCCCCTTCTAGCTCCCTTATTTAACCTTATAGATACTGCAAAGACCATCCACAGTTGTGAACCTCTGCTCTGGTTATTCAGAGGGGAAAAAAAAATCACTCCTGGTCAAGTGTTTTTTCAAGACTGAGTTTAGTACTAGATAAAAAAAATAAGGAGAATGGTCATTATTTCATGTAATTGTAAAGTCCAAGGAAATCACTACCTTCAGGTATGGTTTGATCCAGGAGCTCAGTGATGTCATCTTAACTTTCTTTCTCCCTCCATCTTCCTGTCTCTCGTCCCCACTTTTCTCTGAATGGGCTGTTAGGAGCAAGAGGCTTACATTCTTCAAGCATAGCATCCTCAATAAAAGTAGAATCTTTGCTTCAATAGTTCCAGCAATTTCCCAGTGCAAATTCTCATTGGTCTGAAATGTGTCAGATCATTCTTGAATCAATTGTTATGACTCTGCTGGACACAGTAATTGATTGGGTAAGGGTGGTTTCCCAAAAGAAAGGGCTGGATTTTCTTACCAGAGGTAGAGACACTGTGCAAACAAGAACAACAGATGTCCCGTTCAGGTGGTCAGGGAAGGTGGTTAAATCTCAAAAGTTGGGTAAGCAAAACCAGAAATGAGTCTGCTTATTGTGGAGAGTTTGTGTGTTAGTGCGAACCTTCTCCCTGATTTCCTTCCAACAAATTATCTTTCTTCAATGCAGACTCCCATCATGGGCCAAATGAGGTCTTGGGATAACAGCAGACCTTCCAAATCCCTGTAAAAATCTGAGGATGCCATGAACTTAATGTCTCCAGCCCCTTCTTATTTCAGAACTTTCAAACAAGAACTTTCCTGTGCAGAGTACAGGGAAGCCAAGCCAATTTTCTGTTTTTGGTATTAAATTTAGACCTTTCATCCTGACCATGAGATATTTCTGGATTCTGCATGAGTATTCAGCAAATGCCAGTGTTCAAGATGCTATCCCATCTGGGGCTACTCTGCACACTGCCCACTTTATCTCATTCTTTTAAAACTGGGAAAAATGACCCAGACATAGGAACAAATTCAGAAGTAGGTTATTCCGTTATCCATTAATTGTCATTTAATGCCTTTGCCATCTAGGTTATTTGGAGATGAAAGAAATTAAATTTAAACCGAAACCTGAATTGAGCTTTGCAGAGACCCTAAATTGTCTCTGCTCTGGCAATTTAATCTTGTGGGTATGTTTAGCAGCAGAATCTGCTTTCCTAAAATGTTAAAAGGTAAATAATATGTGAAAAGTTAAACTGCATGGATGGGATTCCAGAGGTCTTATTAAATGCGTGCCTGGTACTACATTTTTGTCAAATGGTTTTTTAAAATGGATTTTGTGAGATTAATGGGTAATGTAGAGGAGCCAAAATAATATGCAATTCATATTAGTTCTTTGGTTATAATTATGGGCTGAAAAATAGAATGCACCTAACATTCTTACTGTGCTCAAATAATAATTATAGCATCACTTATTGAGCGCTTACTGTATGTCAGGGACTTTGTTAAATACTTCACGTATGTGTCAGAATTTATTAAAATGTTAATTTATGTGTGTACTCCTTCTGTTTCCCCTCCTCTTGAAGCAATTTGCATTGCCTTGAGTTTTACAGGCTGAAATTAGAAACAGTACTTATGCCTTTTGTAAAGGTCTGAAGTCTTTAGAGGAGCTTATACTGGTTGTCCTCAAGGGGGGAGTGGAGAGGAAAGTTCCTATTAGAGTAAGAAGAGAGTAGAGAGATGCTAAGAAGATTGGGAAAGGATCACAGGTGGTAAGTTTGGGGCAGCTCTTGAGGAGGCCACACCATCAGTCCGGTGGCTTCCAGTGTGGCCCAAGCTTTCCTTGTCCCAGGTCTGACATGGAAGCATCAATGCCATTGGACCTAAAAGGACCAGGCAGCCTGGGATGATGGGTGGGTGACCAAGCAAGCACCACGATGGGCCATCAGCAGAAGACTGCAAGTGATTCTCTGAGGCCTTGTCACTGCAAAAGAACCCAGAGACTTGCAGCCCCCAGGAAGTGTGTGAGGGAGAGATGCTCAGTAATGACAGGATGGGGGCTCAGAGTTGGATTTCAGTTGATTATAAAATAATATACTTCCTCTAGCAAATCTGAGTTGTGAACTAAAATGAGTGACCTCTGCATCAGTCAGCTTCCTGGCAGGATAAAGATGGCACATTCTGGACAACTGATGAGAGCTTAATAAAGGACTATGTATAAAGGTGTGGGCGGGGTTTAGGGAAACCAGCAAGGGTCCAGCAACAAAGGCAGCTATTGCATCCCTAAACCTGAAGCAGCCAGAGAAGGGAACAGGCACCAGAAGCCCAACACAGCAGCTGTATGGAAAAGGTTACCCAACAGGAGCCTTTAGATACAGCCAGTCTTGAACTCACTCTCCTTCCACTCTCTGATCTCCTGCCTGACCTTCCCTTCGCTAAACCCAACAGGGAACCAAAGGAGCAGGCAACCCCTTGAAGACCATCCATGCAGACTGGCCTCCCAAGGGAGAAAATGACAGAGTGGGGATCTGGAGGGGCAGATGGACTGAATTATAAATTGAATTATACAGTCAAAATGATGGGCAGGAAGGCCCTGTGAGGCCACCCAAGCCACTGGCGCATCTCTAAGCTTCCCTGGTTCTCCAGCTGAAGATCTAGGCATCGGTGGAGTTAGGTCTAATTCTATTTCTGCACACTGCCCACACCCACGTCATCTCATTTAATCTTCACAATAGGTCTGCAAGGACAGTATTGCTTTTTCCATTTTGTAATTAAGGAAACTGAGTCCTGGAGAGTTAATAGAGGGCCCAAGGTCACATAGCCAGCAGCTGGCTGAGCCAAGATTCACACACAGGTCTCCCTGATCCCAAAGCTATTTACACCAACCCACTAAACTGTCTCAAAACTGGCTCAGCGAAGTCTGGAAGAAGGATCATAAATCAGGCCGCTGAGGCAAAGTGATTTTCTGTGTGAGGCAGAGGGATTTTCTATGTGTGAGGGCCAGGGTTAACATGCTATCTGGCTTTCTCTGCCTACAAGGGCTTTGCCAAGGAAACTCTTTTCTTTCCCAGGTAGGGCTAGTGGTTTGAAATCCAAGCGCTTACCCTGGAATCAAAGAGGGAGAAGATGGAGAGAAAACACTTGGCTGATGATGGGAAAAAAGTGTATTTTCATTTCAGATGCCTTTCAAGTTCTTTTTTTTCCAGCTGAGTGTTGGTGTATTTATAGAATTCAGGGGGAGTATTTAAGGGTAACCAGCAGTGGAGCTGCATTTTGGGACATCAGGAAGCTCAGAATCATGCAGGAAAATGTTGATGGGGTGGGACAAGAAAAGGCCAGGAGCAGCAGGGCACAAATCTTCTTCTTCATGTTGTCAAGACCTTTTCTCCCTTCTGGGATGATGACGTCAAATCAAGGTCTATAAGAGTGCTATAGATGGAATATAGAATCAAAATGACGGGCAAACGGATGGAAGGCTGAACAATTTGTGGTATAAACATACGGCAGAATATTATTCAGCCATAAAAAGAAATGAAGTATGAATACATGTTGCAACAGGGATGAACCTTGAAAACACCTTAAGTGAAAGAAGCCAGACACAAAAGGCCACATATTGTATGATTCCATTTATATGAAATATCTAGAAAAGCCAAATCCATAGGACAGAATGCAAGCTGGTGATTGCCAGGGGCTGGGGCGGTGGTGGGGGTGGGAGAATGTGGAGCAAAGGCTTCAAGGGTATGGGATTTTCTTTGAGGACGATGGAAACCTGGAAATAGACAGAGGTAGTGGTTGCACAATACTGTGAATGTACCAAATGCCACTGAATTTTCCCTTTAAAAAGGTTAATTTTATGTTATGTGAATCTCACCTCAATTTTTTAAAAAAAAGATGGGCAGTCAGGCCCTTAGGAGGTCACCCCAAGTCTTCCAAGCTGTGTTTGCTCCCTATGGTTGAAGTTCCAGGAGCTGCATGGTATACGGTCTGATTTCATTCTAGGTTTCCCTTCTCTCTCTACTCCTCCGACCACTCGTTTCCATTCAGTTGCTCAGACAAAACAAACCCATCCCAGCCTCAAGATCTTTGCACTGCTGTTCCTTCTGCCTGGCCGTTCTTTCCCCAGATCTTCACCAGCCTGGATCTGTCTCCTCAGCCAGGTCACAGCTCAAATGTTAGTTTCTCATCTAACATCTGAGGAGGTCAGGAAGTCTTTCCTGACGCTGTTACTTAAAGTAATACACCCACCAGTCATTCTCCATCATTGTGCTCTGCAGACTGTCTGTTATGGCCCATTAGTGGGTACTGAAATCAGTTTAATCATTAAATCAGTTTAATGTAAATCATGATTAACATTTTTAAAAACTGAAATTAAGTGGAATAGAAAATATCACACAGAATAAGGGTAAATATTTCTTTGACAGAAATATTTTTGCTGCATTCAAACCACTCCAAATTTATTGGCTTAAAAACAATACCTTTTGGGACTTCCCTTGTGGTACAGTGGTTAAGAATCTGCTGCCAAAGCAGGGGACACAGGTTCGAGTTCTGGAACAGGAAGATCCCACATGCTGCGGAGCAGCTAAGCCCATGCACCACAACTACTGAGCCTGTGCTCTAGAACCCGCAAGCCACAACTACCAAGCCTGCGTGCCACAGCTACTGAAGCCCATTCTCTGCAACAAGTGAAGCCACCTCCCACCTCAATGAGAAGCCCGCACACCACAACGAAGAGTAGACCCCGCTGGCCACAACTAGAGAAAGCCCACGCGCAGCAACGAAAACCCAATGCAGCCTAAATAAATAAATATTTTTTAAAAAAACCCTTTCCCCCCACAAGTCTGTGGATGAGCTCAGTTGGGCAGCTCTTCTGCTCCATGTGGTATCTCCTGGGTCATCATGTGACTAAGTTAGGCTGGGAGCTTGTCTGGGGCTGGAACATCCAAGATGGCTTCCCTCCTTTCTGGGGTCTCAGTGCTGGCTGCCATTTCTCCCTCGTGTGGACTCTCTCTTTCTCCTTGTGGTGTTTCATCACTCAGTGGTCTAACCTGAGCTTCTTTACGTGGCAGCTGGGTACTAATGGCATAAAAGTGAAAGCCACCAGGCCTCTTAAAGCTGAGGCCCAGAACAAGTACAGTGATCATTTCCATTGGTCAAAGCAAGTCATAAGACCCTCTCGGGTGCAGAGTCCTAACCACTGGACTGCCAGGGAATTCCCTAGACTCTACCTATTGACTGGGGAGTGGCATGTGCATACCAGGAATGATGCTTGCCAAACTGCTGGCAGATATCTTCACAGACAATCTACCACAGCTGTTCTGTGAAAGTTTCATTTCTGCTTAATGAACATGCATGGGTGTTCACTGGGTCACACAATAAGCATATTTCTTGCTGTGAATCACAGTCAAAAGGTTTAAAAAACACACTTCTTCCACATCCCTTTTTTAATATCTTCCATAGCACTTAGTACTCTCAGAACTTAATTTACTTTATTATGTCACCCCCATGAGAATATAAGCTCTCTGAGGACTTGTCTGTCTTGTTCACTGCTATATCCCCAGCACCTGTCAGGGCCTGGCACCTAATTGGTGCTTAATAAACATCTGTTGTTGTTGAATAGGTAGTAAGAGTTATTATTAGGTGCTGAGCAGTTAAAAGAATTATCTCATTTAATTCGTTTAACACATTTGAGCTCCTACTGTGTGCTGGTGAGACAACAGTGAACAAAACAGACAATAATTGCTGCCACAGAGTTTACATTAGACTAAGATACTAGAATAGTATTGAGTAGATTTGTTGATGTTATTTTGACAGATAAGGAAACTGAGAGTCAGAGGACTCAGTCAATTTACCCAAGGTCACATAGCTAATAATTTCACCCTGATACCTGGCTCTTCTCTACCCTGCCGCAGAGGCTGGGCTTTGCCCAGAGATGGGCCTAAGTGGTTACTGATCTCAATTCCTGCAACTGCTTCTCTGAAGGATCAGACATCTTTCTGGGAATCAGGCACAAGGTAGTGGGAAGAGGAGAGTCCCATGACCTCAGGGTCCCTGCCTTCCCCACTCCCTGCCCCCCCCCCACTCCGTGATGACGTCTCACACCTGGGGTGTTGCAGATTTGAGCCACAGGTCTCAGTCACCCCCGACTGTCTTATCGGCATGTGACATCCCCAAGTGGCTGGGGCCTGCAGGCCTGGCAAAGAATGCAGCCCGAACAAAAATAAACCTGCCACATTCTTTGGCAGCCCCCTGCCCCTTCCCGCTCTCCAGCCATCCATCCTCACAGCAGAGCCTGCCAACGAAGGCCGAGAGAGGGAGAACAGGGTGGAGGAAGTACTGCTGCAGTCCAACCCTGAGAAAGAGAGGGAGAGGGGAAGAGAGGAAGAGAAAGAGAGAGAGAGATCACCTTATATGGGAACGTGCGCAGACAATATGTGGCAATGGCTTAGAGGGCAGCAGAGGTCAGATACCAGACAGATGGAAGAAATTAAACATGGGACAGAGAGTGTTCCTGGGCCCTGAAAACAGCTCTTGTTTCACAGCGAGTTCGCACAAAACCTGGCCCGTTTTCCTTTTTAGCCTAGGCCAAGCAAGATTTGCGTCCTAAACGCTACATGACTTTGAATCAGGCCCCTGACTCTGGCTGGCCGAGGTCTCAATCCTCTCAAGTCATTTCTCTGACGAACAAAATTCCTCTTTGCAAAAAAAAAAAAAAAAGACGGGTCCTGTTTCCCAAGAGTTTCCAATACCTCTCCAAAGCACATAAATTTGCTGTTAGTGAGTAAATACCCCTTCATTTCGCATTCATTCATTCATTCAACAAATATTGAGGACCAATTATACCCCATGCACTGAGCCAGGGTCTGGAAAGACAGTGTTGTTGTTGATGATGATGATGATGATGATGATGATAATAGTCGTAATAATAATAATAATAGTTACCATGTGTTGATTTGCACTCATCTGGTAATGTTTCAGTTCATAATAATTTACTTAGTACCTTCCATGTTCTAGTCATTGGTGATACTGAATGTTGACCTAGAATCATCTGGTCCCTGCCCTTGTGGAGTTTACAAGGGAGTGGGGGAGTAGAAGTGACAGATATTGAACAAGTGATCCCCCTGGATCCTCACAACAGTTTTTTGAGTTAGTTACCATTACCATCTCCATTTTATACGGGGTTTTTCAGCTTCAGCGTTACGGACATTTTGGGTTGGATCATTCTGTGCTCTGTGTGTGTGTGTGTGTGTGTGTGTGTGTGTGTGTGTGTGTTTGGGAGCAGCTCTGTGCACTGTAGGATATTTTGCAATATCCCTGGCCTCCACCCACTAGGCATCAGTAGCAATAACCAACACCCTCAGTTCCTCCAGTTGTAACAACCAAAAAATGCCTCTAGACATTGCCAAATGTCCCTGGGGGACAAAATTGCTTCTGGTTGAGAATCACTTTTTTCAACAGATGAGGAAGTAGGAGGGGTTATAAAACTTCCTTAAGGTCATACCACTGGCATGTAGGGCTCACACCTCCGTCATTTTGATTCCAAAGCCCACGGGCCTAACCATTACAGTGTGAAAACCTGTATCCTTGACAACAGATGACTCTGGGTTTGGATGATTGTAGACCTCACTAGCTCATTTCACAAAATGGAAGTCATCTGTGTTAGTTCAGATCCTCTGAGAAGCAGATACCACGTTGAGCACAAATTTGCAGATTTACTGAGGATTTATTTATTTATGCCTATGAGGGATAAAGGGCAAGGGAGTGAGAATAGGCAAGAGACTGTTCAGACTGTGATGCTGGTCTGATACCTTGGAAGGAGAGGGGGACAGAAGGATTGGGTAGGAAGAGCCTTGGACAGCAGCACAGTTCTAAGAAAGTTTTGGCCATGCTGAAAGGGAGTTCCCCAGCCACAGTCAGCTGTGAGAGGGATTCCAAGTCGGGCAGCAATGGGGCTTCACTAGCACTCGCAGTGTGCTCTGTTATTGGCTGGGAGCAGCCCGGGGAGGTATGGCCTTGGCATGAGCTTGGTGGATCCAGAGGGGTGGGAACTAGTGCTGTCAGTCAACCATGCTCTTCGAAGCAGACACTCAGGAAGGAGTTCTGAGTGGTGCACTCCAACCATGGCTGCCACATCATCAGAGAAGTGCTGCCCAGTAGTTACAGTCACCTTAAGACAAGGAGATAAAGGCACTGGAGATGCAGTGGGCAAAAAAGCCAGGTTGGCATCCTTTAAGCAAAAGGGTTCATTTTCCTTGCAATGTCTTAAACTTCTTAGTGAACTTTGAAGTCAGCTCTAACTTGGGTACCATCAGCAAGGAGGTAAAGAGTGCAGTCTTGAGGGTCTAGTTTGTAGTTTGTGAAAGTGGGCACTCTCTGAGCCTCAGTTTCCCCATGCATGTAATGGAGTTAACCTGCTTTATCTCATAGGGTTGATGTGAGGATTGAATGAATGTTCATGGAATTGTTTTTCAGAAGAAGATGGAGGTCCTCCTGCACAAACTTTCTGCCCATCCTTTGGTTTTGTAAGGACATCTCCCTGCTAGCCACCCTCTCATCCTTCCAACTAAGATTCATCTTGGCATATACCCAAGGGACAACAAACTAGCATCCCCAGGGCTAAGTATGACAGATAGGCAAGTTGTGTTTGGCTCACAGAGCACTAAACAAACAAACAAGCAGAATGAACCAACATCTGAAAATCGAGATATTTCAGGATGAGGCCAATCAAAACCAATTGCATTTGTTGGGACTGTCTGGATTTCTGGAAATCTGGATATACTATGTGGAAGCTTGGCTTAAGCTGAGAAGAGGCTTCCTGCTTCAGATGGGACATGCACTGACCTGTTTGCCACAGTTCCCCCTGCTCCCTACCATGTGTGATCCGGAAGCCACTGTCAGTTGCTGATTATCGTCACGTTTGTGCTGCCGTTCTTCCTAGAATAACATTCCTTTGTCTCGTGTACCTATTGAAGGGGAACGTGTAGACCAGGAAGCCTATGTTCTTTCTTGTATCTGCTCCTACTTCACTCACTTAGACCATCTCCTGGTGCCTGTAGCATCCAAGTTTACCTTTAAGCTTGCCATCCTTTTAAGCCCTTCTGGAATCTTCTTCCTAAAATTATCCCTGCAATTTCATAAGAAATCTCTACATTACACCTAGAATCTTCCCCCACCACTGACTCCTTCCTCTAGCCTTCCCACTATGCACCAGTCTTCTTCTCCACACCCACCTCCCCTGCCTTGTTCCTGGGACATTGCCTTCCTCTCATGGGAAGGCCACCCTCATACCCTCTTTCCTCATTCAAATTGACTTCAAGACCCAGGTCAACCCCCGCCCCGATTCAACCATGCCGGGCTACAATGAAATTGTTCTGGGAACTCCTAGTACAGTGAGAATCTGAACCACACACACCAGCACTCAGCTCCATAGCTGTTGAATGAATGAATGAGGGGATAATCTACATGAGTTGCAATAATTAGAAAGCAGGGTCAAGATTAGGACAAAATAAACAAAAATGTTAGTGGGAGCTATTTTGATAGGTTATGGGTGATTCTGGCTTTTCTTTATTCCTTTTAGTTTTTCCTACAATTGAGAAAAAAAGATAATAGTGAAAAGGAAGTAATGTGAGTCTGGTTTAAACATCTAGACTATAAGCAAGGTGAGGGCAAGGACCAAGTGTTAATTCTGATATATCCTCCTAACTCCCAGCAGCAGGGCACACACAGTGAGCTAGGGAGAGCTCTCTGGGAGCTAAATTAACAGCACCAGGGCTTATAACAGAGACTGTCGATTCGCTTCTCGAAAGCTTCTTAGTGAAGATGTCCCCCTTTCCTCTTTCAGACTCTCCAAACCCCAATTTTGTGTGGTGTCCTCTGCCTCTTCTTCACTGCCGTGTGCTTCATGGAAGAAGAGTCCAGTCCCAACCCCTGCACTGATCAGTCTAGCCCAGGGTTTCTCAACCTCAGTACTATTGACATTTTGGGCAGGATAATTCTGCTAATCTTGTTGAGTTGTTGTACGTGCCACCTTGGAGTTTACTTGTTATATGAAGTAAAATTTTCCTTAATGTTGAAGTGTTTAAGCTAATTTGAGTTGTGCCTTTCTGTTGCAGCATCTTAACCAACCCAGGGATGTCTTAAAGACATTGCACTCACATACAAATAAAACGACCATCAAAAACAGTGATGATCTGGGTGGTTGAGGGCAGATATCAGCATCTGGAGTTGGGGATAGGTGTGTCAATTAATAGTCCCTTTTTTTTTTTTTTTTTTTTTTGCGGTACGCGGGCCTCCCACTGCTGTGGCCTCTCCCGTTGCGGAGCACAGGCTCCGGACGCGCAGGCCCAGCGGCCACGGCCCACGGGCCCAGTCGCTCCGCGGCACGCGGGATCGTCCTGGACCGGGGCACGAACCCGAGCCCCTGCATCGGCAGGCGGACCCCCAACCACCGCGCCACCAGGGAAGCCCCTAATAGTCCCTTTTGAGTACCATTGCTGATCTAAAGCTATTCCAGTTCTACGTGAAATTTCTGATAACCTGTGCAGATGCTGAGACAGAGAGAGAGGAGTTTAATTTCTTTTGCAAAACAAGGAGCAATATCTGGACTCGAACCCACTATGTCCCATCATATGAAAACTGCTGCAAAACACCAAGTTCTGTAGTTGTTAAGCTAATATTTCTGGGAGTCTACCAAACAGCCTCTAAGATGGAGCTGATTAAGAAAATGCTAAGCCAAATGGCATAACCTCTAGAAGCCTCAGTTTTCTCATCTGTAAGCTGGGGAGAACAAGAGGAGAATCCCCTGGTATTGAGGATCAGAAAATACTTCATGAACCATAAAGAAGGTAATGTGTTATCAATACTAAGCAGACAAGACATACAGCAATGCTGTTCCTAAAATTGGAATGTTCTAAATTTAGGATGTGGTATGAACAAAATTATCTGTTGATTATTTGTATGTAGTCTTGTTAAATTTCTTATGCTTCTGAGGTTCTGCTTTCTCATTTGTGTACTGGGGCAAGACCTCATTCTGACTGTGCGCTGAGGATAAAATAAGGCTCTTTGAAAAAGAGAAACATACTACTATCATTATTTCACCACAGTTTTCTTGCCCCGCGTCAGATGATAGCAACAGGGCAAACAAGACTTGCAGGCACGGACTCTACAGTGAATGTCGGCTCACCGCTACCCTCTACTGGTCATTAGCGGTGCACAGGTAGATACAGAGAAGAGAGGGTCCTTGGAGAGGGACCCCAGGAAACTGAGGCTCAGAGAGGGAAAGGGACTTGCTCGAGGGCATGGAGATAGTCTTGGACAGAACATTTGGGACTCCTGATTCTTAGCTTTTTCCAAAGGGAGAAAAATGAGAGCTGGAAACTCATTATGGCTTCACTCTTGCTAAGTTCTCACGAGCTTTTCTAGATAGTCTGATTGGGACTTTTCTCTCCTGTTCTTCCCTCACCACCCAAACTGCTTGGACTTCCCATCCTTTTCTTCATACCAAGGTGGCCACCATCGGCCCTGAGGCTAAGAGTCCTGTTGGGTGCTGGGTGCTTCACAAAAATGATCTCAGATCCTTACAACTGCTTTATAAGGTAGGCCGGGAAACTAAAGCTCAGAGAGATTAAGACTGTTGCCCAAGGTCCAACAGCAAGTAAGCACAGGAACCAGGATCTCAACTCTCACCTGAGACCCCAAAGCCCACATTCTACCTGCCACCAAAACACAAAACAAAGCAAAACATCATGGCAACTTGTGTTGAATACATGATTAAAGGTAATCTTGTGGTTTTTTTAATGCCCCAAATGGCATTTGCTGGGCAGACATATGATGAAGCAACAAAAGAGGGAAATTTTTTGAGCACTACCACATACCAGTGACACTCATATATATTATCTGTCAATTCTCCGATGACACATATATGATCTTGAATTCTGTCAACAATATTGAGTCACAAATGAGGAAATTGAGTTAAAAGAGATTAAGAAATTTGCCTAAAGTCACTTGGTGAAAGCTGGCATTCAGACTTTAATCCTCCTGCTTGGTGTTAGTATATAAACAAATTATGCTCTTAGAAGCATAAATAGAGGAGAGTATATGGTAGCCTGTGTCAGGCTAGACTGCAGGCCTCCCCGCCACAAAACCCCTCAGGCTCTCCTATAAACCATTTTCTTCCTGGAGGCCTCAGGATTTGAAGTCCTCCTGATCTGAGTTCAAACCCCTTTCCTTTTTTTTTTTTTTTGAATTTTATTTTATTTATTTTTTTATACAGCAGGTTCTTACTTGTCATCCATTTTATACACATCAGTGTATACATGTCAATCCCAATCTCCCAATTCATCCCCCCCCACCACCCCCCGCCACTTTCCCCACTTGGTGTCCATACATTTGTTCTCTACATCTGTGTCTCTATTTCTGCCCTGCAAACCGGTTCATCTGTACCATTTTTCTAGGTTCCACATATATGCATTAACATACGATATTTGTTTCTCTCTTTCTGACTTACTTTACTCTGTATGACAGTCTCTAGATCCATCCACGTCTCTACAAATGACCCAATTTTCTTCCTTTTTATGGCTGAGTAATAGTCCATTGTATATAGGTACCACAACTCCTTTATCCATTCATCTGTCGATGGGCATTTAGGTTGCTTCCATGACCTGGCTATTGTAAATAGTGCTGCAATGAACATTGGGGTGCATGTGTCTTTTTGGATTATGGTCAAACCCATTTCTGAGCCCTACTATGTGCCAGGCCCTGGCTGGGTATATATTTAATTTAATTCTTGAGAGAACACTGCGAGGTAGATAGCAATTACTATCCCTATTTTACAGGTGAGCAGATTGAAGCTCTGAGAAGTACAGTTGACTGTTGAAAAACATGGGTTTGAACTGCCTTGATGCACTTCCACAAAGATTTTTTTCAATAGTAAATACTACAGTACTTCATGATGCATAGTTGATTGAATCTGCAGATGTGGACAAACCACAGATACGGAGGGTTGACTCTGTATATACTCGGATTTTCAACTACGAGGACAGTCGATGCCCCTAACCCCTGTGTTGTTGAAGGGTCAACTGTATCTTGCTCAAGTATGTGGGCGAGCCCAGGTGTTGATAATTTGCCAATATTCTATGTGATATTTTCTTCATGGTCTTATTCTTCCCCATTAGCATACAGGAAAATAGAGTTAAAGACAAGTGAAAATGACTTGCCTCAGGGCCTTTGCACTTACTGTTCCCTCTGCGTGCAGTGCTCTTCCCAGACATCCTGGTGGCTTGCTCCCTCATCCTCCTAAGGTCTTCACTTAACAATCATCTTCTGGGACTTCCCTGGTGGCGCAGTGGTTAAGAATCTGCCTGCCAATGCAGGGGACACAGGTTCGAGCCCTGGTCCGGGAAGATCCCACATGCCGCGGAGCAACTAAACCCGTGCACCACAACTACTGAGCCTGCGCTCTAGAGCCCACGAGCCACAACTACTGAAGCCCACGTGCCCTAGTACCCGTGCTCCACAACAAGAGAAGCCACCACAGTGAGAAGCCTGCGCACCACAACGAAGAGTAGCCCCTGCTCACCGCAACTAGAGAAAGCCCACACGCAGCAACGAAGACCCAACACAGCCAAAAATAAAAACAAATAAATTAATTAATTTAAAAAGAATGTGATATAGCCACTCAATGGAATATTACTCGGCCACAAAACGGAATGAGCTACTGATACACTCTAAAACATGGATGAACCTTGAAAACATTACACTAAATGAAAGAAGCCAGTCACTAAAGACCACGTAGTGTATGATTCCATTTATGCGAAATGTCCGTAATAGGTAAATCCATGAAGACAGAAAGAAAACTGGTGGTTACAAGGGGCTGGTAAATCCATAGAGACAGAAGGTAGATTGACAGTTGCCAGGGGCAGCGGGGGAGGAGGGAATGGAGAGTGACTGCTTAGTAGGTAAGGGTTTTCCTTTTGGGGTGATGAAAATGTTTTGGAACTAGATAGAGATGGTGGTTGCACAACACTGAGAATGTACTAAATGCCACTGAATTCTATACTTTAAAATGGTTAATTTTATGCTGTGTGAAGCTCACCTCAATTTTACCAAAAAGTTCAACCCTAAGCACATCTTATCTTCCTTCCCTGTTTGATTTTTCTCGATAGAGCACATGGCCCTCTCACATACTATATATTAGTATCTATTGTTCATCCTGTTTCTTTAGAATATAAACACCAAGAAGGTAGGGATTTTGATCTCTTTAGTTATCTCACCCCAAAGAGTCCCTGGCACTCTGTAGGTATTCGTTGCATAAATGAATTAGAAAAAGTGTGGTGATGAACCAGAGTCCCGCCCCACCAACCCACCCCGCTCTCTAATTCTAACGGGCTCTTGATCCTCAAGCAAATTAACAGTAATCTTCAGTATGGGCTCATTTTTTCCTCCTTTTCCTAAAGAGCTAAATCCATAGGCTCTCAGCTCAGCTCTTTAAACCCTTCTCTGCAGAGAGTCTGAGAGAAGAGGGGCAGGAGAGGAGACAACGAATCCATCACTATGTGGAGAAACACTGTCCACTCTGCCGCTCTGTGGCTGCCCGCAGCAGTTGATTGTAACCCCAAACTGATGCTGTGAGGCCATCTTGTCCCTCAGCCAGGAGGACATCATTCCCAGCTGCTGCACAGGTGGCTCTTCAGGAGGGATATTTACAGGAACGAGTCAATAACCATTTATGAACAGCCATTCTGACACAGCTGTATACCAGGCACTTGGCCGAGTTACAAATGTAAGATATAATCATTCATTTGATCATTCATTCACTTATGTGGTTATCAAACATTCATTGAGCACCTACCATGGGTCTTACATTATGGCCCTTGATTTCAGTTTACAATTGAATTTACAGCCAAGGCACCAACACAGTATAGACCAGAGTTTCTCAGCCTTGGCACTATTGACATTTTAGACCAGACAGTTCTTTGCTGTGGGCGTTGATCTGTGTATTGTTGGATGTTTAGCAGCATCTCTGGCCATTAGATGCCAGTAGCACTCCCTCAATCATGACAACGAAAAATGTCTCCAGACATTGCCAAATGTCCTCTGGGGGTGAACAATCACCCCTGTAATGAACCAATGGTTTAGATGAGTATTTTTTCCCCAAACCCAGATAAACCACAATTATCAGAGAGAAGAAAAACACATTTAAAATTATTTTTGCTGTTCAATCTTTCCTCTCTGTCTCTTTCTGTCTCTCTCTGTCTATTTCTTTCTGTGTCTCTGTCTCTTTCTCTATCTCTCTGTCTCTGTCATTCTCTGTCTCTGTCTCTCTGTTTCTCTCTATGTATATACATATATGTATATATTCTTTCTTTTGCTAGTTAAATTGGAAAGGGAGAGCATAACAGCTAACATCTGTAAAGGGCATATAGTGTTAACTTTATTATAATAATAATTATTATGAACCTGCACCATTCAACACTTTAAGTCCCTTATCTCGATTACTCTCACAACCACCCTATGAAGAAGATGCCATCAATGCCCATTTTACAGATGAAGAAATTGAGGTTCAGAGGTGTTAATCAACTTGTCTAAGGCCACACTGAGAGTAATGGGCACAGCTAGTGTTCAAATCCAGTTCTGTATGATTCCAAAACACGAGCTTTTCACCACCACATTACATATTCCCAGCTCCTGGCACAGAGCCTTGCACATAGTAGGTGTTCAGTAAACATTTGTTGTCTGAATTAATAAACAAAGGGACGGGGAAAGGATTGTAAGAAAGGTCTGGAGAAGCATAGGCTCCTACTTTGGGGCCTGATGCTCAGGAGGGACATGTACTATTTTACTTCTTTCTATTATTCATCCATCCACCAGTCCATTGGTCTATCCATCAATCCATTCATTCATTCACCAAGCATTCCCTGAAAACGTGGGTTGTGCCTGCTACCTAGGTGGGATTCTGGTTTCAAGATACTTGAGGAGACATGACATGTGTTCAGAAATAATTGCAACCTCAGGTTCAAAGTGATAAGCCATATTATGAAGGTACACATAAAGGTTCTACTAGTCAAGACTCTTTTGGTTCAAAGTGATAGGAGGGTCTGCTTCAACTGGCTTAAGCAGAAAAGGGAAGTTACTCGCTCCTGAAACTAGTCAGGCCTTCTGGCATGGCTTGATCCAGATGTTCAAATAATGTCATCAGGAATCCCTCCATCATTTCCCTCTGGATTTCTCTGAGTTGACTTCATTCCCTGCTGCCAAATGGCCACCAATAATTTTAGGCCCATATCCTACCAGCTTAGCAACTCCAGCATAAAGAGAGCACCACTGTTTCAGTAATTTTAACAAGACATATCAGACTGACCTGGCTCACATGTCCAGTCTTGAACAGAGCACAGTAGCAATGACGAAGTGTCTCAGACTGGTCCTGGATCCACTCCTGGGGCCTGTGGGTGGGGACAAAATCAACTGAGAATGTAGAAGGCATGGTTCTGTCAAAGGAAAACCAGAAGAGAAAATAAGGCCAGACAACAAAACCAACAGATGTCTACTCCAGGTATGATGGGGGTTCAAAGGAGAGAGCAGCCTCTTTTAGCTGGCAGATCAGGGAAGACTTTTTGGATCTTGTGGAGTCTGTGAGCTTTGATATCACCTAAGGAACCCAGAACAGGACACAGCCTAGGAACTGATTGGAGACTCCAATACTCCACACCCAAGACTTTGACTTTCAGACACCCCCGTCAGTGCCAAGATAGGGCCCATTCCCTTGGGAAAAACACAAATAGGTCATTATTTACCTGGGCAAATAAATTCTCTATAGAGCTCTTCCCAGGCTGGTCCATATTACATGCCTTATAGCTGTCCAGGTCCCCTATGAACACAAAGATTTCCTTCCGCATGTGGGAGAGGCTACTCATTCAGCTCCAGGTCAAAGGACCATTCCATTGGTACCAGTGGCAGGAACTCTTGCTTGTCTTTCAATATCCATTCTCCTTTCTCAAGAAAAGTAAGAAAACTCCTGATCCAATTTTAAGCAAGCAACATGGTCAAACAGAATAAGGACTACATTTCCCACCTCTTGTTGCAGGTAGGTGTGGTCACGTGACTAAGTTCTGACCAATGAGCTGCAAGTGGCAGTGACAGGCCACGCCCTTGAAGGGAGGAACATGCCCTTTCTTTCTCCTTTCCTCCTTCTTCCATCCTTCTATTTGGAATTTGATCCTGATGGGGAGCCATTTTTGACCATGCTGATGAGGGCAACACCCTAGAGATGGGTCCCTGATGAATTCATTGCTCAGAACCGCCATACCAGCCCTGGACCATTTTCATCCAGACTGCATGTGAGAAAGAAATCAATTTCTACCTTATTTAGGCTACTGTTATTTGGGGTCTCTATTGCATGCAGTTGAGCTCTGTATCCTAACTGATATAGTGCCTGTATCTGGACATTTCCAATGACCTTTGGGCAGAGAAGGGAAAAAAATAAGGATGTACATCCTTGATAAATGCTAGTATGAGACTGCACTACCTCATTTAATCACCAGGACACCATAAGGTAGGTATTACCATCCCCTTTTACAGATGGGGAAAATGAGGCTCAGGGAGGTTAAATAACTTTCTTCAGATCACATAGAAGTGGCAGAGTTGTGATATATGCTCAGAACCACCTATTCAAATTAGCTCCAGAAAATGATTTTCATATTAAAGACATAGTTCTCATGGAATCTCCTACAAAATCTATAGCCTTAGGAAGGGCAAGAATCAGGGTGATTCCAGGGACCACATCAGTTAGAGCTGGAGGACTTTCACCCTAGAGCTCCTCCTTTTACTTGATTCCCTTAATGCCTTTGTCTCTTAATTTAAATTCTTTTTTAAAAAAATATTTATTTATTTATTTGGCTGTGCCAGGTCTTAGCTGCAGCATGGGGGATCTTTTAGTTGTGGCATGCAGGATCTTTAATTGTGGCACACGGGATCTTTAGTTGCGGTGTGTGAACACTTAGTTGTGGCCTGTGGGATCTAGTTCCCTGACCAGGGATTGAACCGGGGTCCCCTGCATTGGGAGCGTGGAGTCTTAGCCACTGGACCACCAGGGAAGTCCCTTAATTTATATTCTTTTTTAAAAAATTAATTTAGTTATTTATTGTGGCTGCGTTGGGTCTTTGTTGCTGCAATCAGGCTTTCTCTAGTTGTGGCGAGTGGGGGCTACTCTTTGTTGTGGTGCGCGGGCTTCTCATTGCAGTGGCTTCTCTTGTTGCGGAGCACAGGCTCTAGGTGTGTGGGCTCCAGTAGTTGTGGCACGCAGGCTCAGTAGTTGTGGCTCACGGGCTTAGTTGCTCCATGGCATGTGGGATCTTCCCGGACCAGGGCTCCAGCCCATGTCCCCCTGCATTGGCAGGTGGATTCTTAACCACTGCACCACCAGGGAAGCCCCTTAATTTGTATTCTTGATAGAGAGATCCCAATTGGTCACTGGCCAGCCACTGTGCTGACTCTGCTGGGCAGTTGCCCATCCTGGTCCAATCAGCCCTGGTTAGGGACATGAAGGCCTGCTGATTTCAGGTTGAGCTATAAGTTAGGCATGGCAGAAAAATTTATAATCTCTGCTAAAATTCAATCTTTGAATATTGGGTTATTGAACCTGGGCATAGAGCAACCACTCTCCTTGTCTTCTAGGAGCTTATATCCTCTTATTATTATTGTTACTATAATTAATAACGTATCACTATTAATGAAAAGCTGCAATTCGCTGAACACTGTTATGTACCAGCCATGGTGCTTTTAATGAGTAATCTCATGTAATTCCTTTAAAGAAAATCAGTCAATCAGAGACCTTTCATCATGTATGGCAACACAGGGACATTTGGGATTTAAGAGGTGTGCTTTGGGAAAAGAAGTATAATTATTCCATTTTCACTTAATTGGAGAAACTAAGTGGTAGGTGCAGTTGTAAAGGAAGGCAAGCTCCTGGGCAGGCAGATGGTAAGTAGGAGGCTGTTCAGGCATAAGGGAAATGGGGGTGGGAATGAAAAAGAGACAGACAAGGGAAATTAAGTTTGACTGGATAAAATGGACAGTGAGAGTTTTGATAAGAGCAATGAAATGGGCAGGGAGAAGTACAGAGGTCTTCAAATCATGGACTCTCTCACCACGCCCTCCCTCTTCCACCAGAAGAGAACTAGGGTGCTCTCCCCACCTCTTCTTCCTGGGGCCTCCAGAGACCCTGAGCTCAGCCTGCTGGCCTGCCCCTCAGCTAGGGGCCTCACTTCCTGTTTGCTGTAACTGCTCTATTCCATGTCACCATCTCCATGTGTCCAGATCCAGCCTGGTGGCCTGATCCCTGTTCCTATCCATTCCATTGGCTTCTCCATTTGGCTTGGAACTCTTGAGCTAGACTGAGACTATGCTGATGAATGCCACATGACTGGCTCCACAAAAAGGGTGGAAGTAAGTCAACATCTTTGACATGAAGATGCTGTCATTTTGACAGGGGCCAAGAGAATGAGACTATTTTAGTTAAACTTGTTTGATGGTGAGGCATAAATACTCAGTCACACTATGTCACTGTGATATAATAAGAATATATATTAGGTCTCAGCCCCTGGTTCCTGACACAGAGCTCCTGAATTTCTTGGAATTTCCTGGGTTATAGGAGCATCTTTTGTCCTAAAGAGGCCACTCTTGGTGGGCTCCTGGACAGGCTCAGGATAGGGCTGGTCACCAAGAAGACCAAGCCATGATTAGAGGCTTGGAACTTTCAGTCCCATCTCCATCCCCCAGGGAGGGAAGAGGGGCTGGATATTGAGTTAATAACCAATCATGGCTAAGTGATGGAGCCTCCATAAAAATCCCTGTACTATGGAGCTTGGAGAGCTTCTGGGTTGGTGAACATGTCCATGTGCTGGGAGGGTGGCAAAGCCCAACTCCATGGGGACAGAAGTTCCTGTACTTGGGCCCCTTCCAGACCTCGCCACCCTATCTATGTACCTCTTCACCTGGCTGTTCTTTTGTCTCCTTTTTTATGTCCTTTACAGTAAACCAATAAACATGTTTCCCTGAGTTCTCTGAGCCATTACAGTAAATTACTAAACCCGAGGAAGGGGTCACGAGAACCCCCAATTTGTAGCCAATCAAACACCTGGGACGCACTACTTGTGACTCGCATCTGAAGTGGGGGCAGTCTTGTGGGACTGAGCCCTTAACCTGCGGGGTCTGTGCTAACTCTAAGTAGTTAGTGTCATGATTGAATTGTAGGACCCCCTTTTGGTGTCCAGAGAGCTGGGAAATTGGTTGGTGTGGAAAACCCACATATTTGGTGTCAGGAGTGTTGTGAGTGTAGAGACTGACAGTGGCTTTTCCTTTTAGTCACAATTATTATACATATGATCAGAGAGAAATATATAACATGGGATTTCATGAAAAAAAAACCAAAATAAGTTGTAAATGGGTCAGGGTTCTTGGACTCCAGAATTAATGAGGAATTCTCTGTTCGGGGTCACTCTAGGGACCTTCGGAGCTGGTGGGTCTTCATGCCGCAGCCCTACCATCAGCTCCTCTGTGCTTTCTCTCTGTCTCCCTGCTTCTGCTTTTCATTTCATGTCCTAAATTTCCATCTATTCAGCATAACTTTATTCTGCTTTCCCCTCTATGCTCTGTAACAGAATGCCCTGTTGGAATTAAACTAATGGTTTTTATCTCTGCTTTAATGAGAGAGATGGTGACTCACTGATACAAGGAAAGTATTTCGCCTCCTGAGGGTGATGTATTCAGCTTTGGGGTTAAAAAGGGGAAGCTTTCAAGCACATGTGGATATCCTGGTAAGTAAAAAAAACCAAAGAACAGAAAACTTGGTTTCTAAAAAAAATTAAACATACAATTGCCATGATCTAGCAATTCCACTTCTGGCTATATACCCCAAAGAATTGAAAACAGGGACATGAACAGAAATCTGTACAACGATGTTCAGAGAAGGACTATTCACAATAGCCAAAAAGGTGGAAACAAACTAAATGGAGAGAGAGAGAGAGAGAATTATTCAGATTTTAAAAGGAACGAAATTCTTTCTTTCTTTCTTTCTTTCTTTCTTTCTTTCTTTCTTTCTTTCTTTCTTTCTTTCTTTCTTTCTTTCTTTCTTTCTTTTCTTTCTTTCTTTCTTTCTTTCATTTATTTTTTGCGGTACACGGGCCTCTCACTGTTGTGGCCTCTCCCGTTGCGGAGCACAGGCTCTGGACGCACAGGCTCAGCGGCCATGGCTCACAGGCCTAGCCACTCCACAGCATGTGGGATCTTCCCAGACCGGGGCACGAACCTGTGTCCCCTGCATCGGCAGGCGGACTCTCAGCCACTGTGCCACCAGGGAAGCCCCGAAATTCTTTTTTTAAATTGAAGTATGGTTGATTTTACAATATGTGTTAGTTTCTGGTGTACAGCAAAGTGATTCAGATTATATATATATGTGTGTGTGTGTGTGTGTGTGTATGTGTATATTCTTTACCATTATAGTTTGTTAAAGATATTGAATATAGCTCCCTGTGCTATACAGTAGGACCTTGTTGTTTATTTTATATATAGTAAGTTATATCTGCTAATCCCAAACTCCTAATTTATACCCACCCCCTTCCCACTTTGGTAAGCATAAATTTGTTTTCTATGTCTGCAAGTATGTTTCTATTTTGTAAATAAGTTCATTTGTATCATATTTTAGATTCCACATATAAGTGATATTGTATGATATTTGTCTTTCTCTGTCTGACTTGCTTCACTTAATATGATAATCTCTAGGTCCATCCATGTTGCTGCAAATGGCATTATTTCATTCTTTTTAATGGCCAAGTAGTATTCCATTGTATATATACACGACATCTTCTTTATCCATTCATCTGTCAATGGACATTTAGGTTGCTTCCATGTCTTGGCTATTGTAAATAGTGCTGCTATGAACATTGGGGTGCATGTATCTTTTTGAATTAGAATTTTCTCTGGATATATGCCAGGAGTGGGATTGCTGGATCATATGGTAACGCTATTTTCAGTTTTCTTAAGGAAACTCCATCATTTGCAAATATTTTCTCCCATTCTGTAGGTTGTTTTTTCATTTTGTTTATGATTTCCTTCACTGTGCAAAAACGTGTAAGTCTGATTAGGTCCCATTTGTTTATTTTTGCTTTTATTTCTATGGCCTTGGGAGATTGACCTAAGAAACATTGCTACATTATATGTCTGAGAATTTTTGCCTATGTTCTCTTCTAGGAATTTTAGGGTGTCATATCTTATATTTAAGTCTTTAAGCCATTTTGAGTTTATTTTTATGTATGGTGTGAGGGAGTGTTCTAAATTCATTGATTTACATGTGGCTGTCCCAATACTGTTTGCTGAAGAGACTGACTTTTCTCCATTGTATATTCTTGCCTTCTTTGTCAAAGATTAATGGACTGTGGGTTTATTTCTGGGCTCTCTATTCTGTTCCATTGATCCATATGTCTGTTTTTGTGCCAGTATCACACAGTTTTCATTCCTTTGAATATTTTGTTGAATATTACTTTGAATGGCTTTGTAGTATTGCCTGAAGTCTGGGAGGGTTATGTCTCCACCTTTGTTCTTCTTCCTTAGGAGCGCTTTGGCAATTCTGGGTCTTTTATGGTTCCATATAAATTTTAGGATTATTTGTTCTAGTTCTGTGAATAATGTCATGGGTAATTTGATGGGGATCACATTAAATCTGTAGATTGCTTCGGGCAGTAATGGCCATTTTAACCACATTAATTCTTCCAATCCAAGAAGAGATGAAATTCTGACATGTTACAACATGGACGAACCTAGAAGACGTTATGCTAAGTGAAATAAGCCAGACACAAAAAGACTAGTATGGTATGATTCCACTTTTATGAGGTACCCAGAGTAGTCAAACTCATAGAGACAGAAAGTAGAATGGTGGTTGCCAGGGGCTGGGTGGCAGGGAAGGAATGAAGGGTTATTGTTTAATGGGTACAGAGTTTCAGTTTGAGATAATAAAAAAGTTCTGGAGATAAATGGTTGTGATGGTTGTACAACAAGGTGAATGTACTTAATGTCACAACTTAATGTTGTACAACAAGGTGAATGTACTTAATGTCACTGAACTGTATACTTAAAATTGGTTAAAATGTTGGGGAGGGAAGGATTGGGCATTTGGGATTAGCAGATGCGAACTGGTATATATAGGATGGATAAACAACAAGGTCCTACTCTATAGCCCAGGGAACTATATTCAATATCCTGTGATAAGCCATAATGGGAAAGAATATGAAAAAGAATATATATATGTATAACTGAATCACTTTGCTGTACAGCAGAAAGTAACACAACATTGTAAATCAACTATACTTCAATAAAATGCTTTTTAAAAACTGGTTAAAATGGTAAAATTTGTTATGTATATTTTACAACAATTTTTAGAAAAGTTTTTGGTTTTTGGAAAGTTAGAGGTAGTCAACCCATCTGTCATTTGAGTGAGAGCATCTCTTGTGTTAATTGGTCTAAAGGAGAAGCTGGCAGAACTCTCACAGAGAATTAAAAAAGGGAAGAGAACTGAGGCTTTGAGTATACAAGGTAGCAGATACCTGAGCCATATTCTGATAACATATTCCAGAGTTCAAATATGACCAGGAGATTCCAGGGTAAGGACATCAAGGAAAAGATGACAGGGGCGGGGGGTTTGTCAGGGTGCTGGACTTAAGATGCATCCCAGATATTGGGCAGGCTGCCTCTTGGCAGTTGAGTCCCTGCTGTCTCTGTACCTCAAGGAGGCAGCCCACTGTCCTTAATTACCCCATAGATTGTATATCTGCCTGTTCTGTGCTTCAGAGGTATTGTCTGCCAGCCTCCTGATGAACTTTATAGCAGTTGCCTAGCAATGCTTCTTAAATCAGAATGCTTTAGCTATGATGAGTAAAAGAAAGCCCAGTTAAAATGGTTTAAACAATATATATATATATTTTTCTTTTTTAAATAAATTAATTTAATTTAATTTATTTATTTTTGGCTGTGTTGGGTCTTCGCTGCTGCGCGCGGGCTTTCTCTAGGTGCAGCGAGCGGGGCCTACTCTTTGTTGCAGTGCACTTCTCATTGCGCGGGCTTCTCATTGTGGAGCACGGGCTCTAGGCGCGCGGGCGTCAGTAGTTGTGGTACGCGGCCTCAGTATTTGTGGCTCGCAGGCTCTAGAGCGCAGGCTCAGTAGTTGTGACACATGGGCTTAGTTGCTCCGCGGCATGTGGGATCTTCCCGGACCAGGGATCGAACCCGTGTCCCCTGTACTGGCAGGCGGATTCTCAACCACTGCGCCACCAGGGAAACCCTAAACACTATATTTAAGAAAAGAAGTCCTAAGGTAGGATGGCTCCAGAGTTACTTAACTCAGTGGTGCCAACAAGTTCTTTCCATTGTTCTGCCCTGCCACCCTGAGCATGTCACATTAGAAAGACCATTTCTTCTCATGCCTCTCTCTTAGGAATGACATCTTTCTTTAGAAGACCTCTAATAAACTTTCATGTTTTGGTGGCCATAATTAGCTTTCATATTCATTCCTACCTAAACCAGTCACCCACAGGTAGAATGGGATTAACGTGATGCCCTTGAGGTGGGTACAGAGTTATCTTTCCTGAAGGTTTGAAACCTGGACAAAATTGGGGATTCTCTTAACAAAGAAAAAGAGAGCAGATTTCAAATGAGTAGCTAAGTGTCTGCTACACCCCTAGATACTGATAAGCTTGGGGGATTAATGGACATTTAGGAAGGGTTGTTTTGGACTTGTTTCTATTATTAACCAGTGGGTGAGGAGTATGAATTCTCATACGCTGGATCAAATATGGCTCACCTCTGGGTTTCATTCCAAATTGTGGGAACGGAATAGAGAACAGTGGAAGGCATGCTCTTTTCTTTTTCAGGTCATGACCTCAACATACAGAGTTCCTTCTACTTCCTGCCTCCCGTAAACTTGGTTCTCCCCTGACAGTCCTGAAGTCCTCCCCAGAGGATGCAAATCCTTCTCCGACTCTCATGGTGTCCCCCATGGTCCTCAACTCTATCAGTGGTCCTTCATCTTGATTAAACTCTGAGGCTCAAGTCATCTACGTGTACCACCTTCAATACCTTCTCATTGCTGATGTCTACTAATCAGTCAGTCCTTGTTCTTAAGAGGACTATAGCATCTGGCTCATCCCTCCTCCCCATCCCAGTTCCTACCACCATACTAATGATTTTGATGACGAGGATGACCCAAGACTTGGCCAACCTCCTGGCCCCTTGGCTCCTGTCTCTCCTCATTCCAGTGATCTTCACCTCCACTCCTCTTGAGCCACCCCCTCCCTTGACCATGTCCTAAACCTCAGTTTTTCCTGGAACTAATCTTCCTCCAAAGGCTTACATTTCTCTGACCACACTCTTGTATCCTCTGTTCTTTCAGTTATTGCAGGCTTAGCAGTTCTTTGAACTCCAGAATCCCAGACCCTTCGACTCTCTCCCTCTCAGGACCCTCCTTCCTCCACTTCATTCCCTATCCAGCACAGATCCTGTGGTCCTCACTTTAGCTACTTTATTGCCAGTCCCCAAGTAGTGGACTTTATAGATGAGTCCCCAATATCTACTTGAACTCAGGTGATTGGTCCGAGTTGGTCATGGTCATTTCCTCTCCCTTGTCAGTAAAGGAACAGGCATGTGACTCAATTCTAGTACTAGAGGGTAGAGTAAGGTGGGGAGAGAGGGGCTCTGGGAAAGATTTTCCCATGAAAGAGACAAAAGAATTGATGATATTTCTTTCTGAGGATGAACGCAACAACAAAGGGGGTGGTGCAGAGAGATAGAAAGAACCTGAGTCCTTGATGATGTTGTCAAGCCACAAGATCAACCCAATCTGAAGTTTGTCCTCCCTCTCAATATCTTATTATATAAGATAATAATTTATTTCATATTAAGCCAGTTTGAATCAAGCATTCTATTACTTTCACATGAAACACCCTAAATGACATAGTTTTTAACTCCCAGCAAAAGCTCAGCCCTGGATCAATATACATATCCTTCTTTTTTTTTTCTTTTTCTTTTTAAAAATTTATTTATGGCTGCATTGGATCTTCATTGCTGCACGCGGGCTTTCTTTAGTTGCAGTGAGCGAAGGCTACTCTTCGCTGTGGTGTGCAGGCTTCTCATTGCAGTGGCTTCTCTTGTCGTGGAACACGGGCTCTAGGCACATGGGCTTCAGTAGTTGTGGCATGCAGGCTCAGTAGTTGTGGCGCACGGGCTTAGTTGCTCCACGGCATGTGGGATCTTCCCGGACCAGGGCTCGAACCCATGTCCCCTGCATTGGCAGGCAGATTCTTAACCACTGCGCCACCAGGAAAGCCCACATATCTTTCTATACTGTCTTCATACCTGTCCTGCTAAGACTGATGGAAAAAACAATAGGTCCCTGGTCCTCTAGAAACCCCAAACACCTCTCTCCCATCCACCATTAGAAGAAGAATGACAGTTTACCCCATCCTTCCCCATCCTCTGTGTTTAAGATTGCAGAACACCTCAGTTATCACCTGAAGTGGCCAGCTCTTGACTAGGAAATGGATTTTAAAAGTTTCCAAGAAGAGCATATGTATTTGGCTTGGATGGAGTGGAGTGGAGAGATGATCTTGGGATTGAAAGAATCCAGCACCCATGAGAAGGATACAAGAACTACACCCAGAATAAATTGAGTGAAACAAGACATTCCTAGTGCTTGGGTTGAGTTAGGGGGAAAAGAGGAGCTTCTTGCCTTGCATTGTGGAGCTGGCAAGGGATACAAGCCCCAGGAAAAGGGTGACTTAGGTGGAAGGCGAGGCAGAGACGTAGCTTTGCTCACAATGTTTCTGGAACAAATGTAGAAGACCAGAATAAAGGTAGTAGATATCAGTGATTACAAACTCTAAAACTATCTGAACCACTTGGCAAGAGCTGGTTGGTCTCTGGGTGGGGAGGTGGGAGGTGGATCCTGTAGGTGGGAAGGCCCTTATCATAATCTCAGTCATGCAGACTGTTGCAATAACAAATTCATAGTCTTTAATTCTCAGCACCACCCTGGAATTCCTGTTTTCTTTGTTGGCTCTCTTCTCCTGGTTACCATAGCAACTGTTTTGAATCTTCTATACTCTCATGGACCCTCCTACTCCTCTGCCTTCCCTTTCTCTCTCATCAGGCAACTTTGCCTCCTATTTCACACAAAAAAATAGATGCCATCTGACTGGGACCGCCCTCACCTTCCTCATTTACTTGCAACTGTATATCACCTTTTCCTTTATCCCACAGATTTAGTCAG
Source organism: Grampus griseus (assembly GCF_964374135.1). Lineage (NCBI taxonomy): Eukaryota > Metazoa > Chordata > Mammalia > Artiodactyla > Delphinidae > Grampus > Grampus griseus. Next base: position 8,173,639 of record NC_139006.1, on the reverse strand, counting down.
TAGTGCTGCCTGATAGATCTTTCTCCGGTGGTAGAAATGTTCTACATCTTCACTGGGGTAGCCATTGGCCACATGTAGCTGTTGAGCACTGGAATTATGGCAAGTGGGACTGAGGGACTGAATTTTAAATTTCACTTGATTTTAATTAATTTAAATTTAAATAGCCACGTATGGCTAGTGGCCACTCCCTTAGACAGCACCAATTTAGTATAACTCAAGGAAAAACACTTTTGAACACCAGGGCACTGGGTATTTCTCCTAACTCTGTGACATCCCTAAGCAACAGACTCTTGACCAACTTATTATAAGAATTATGAATTAGGTGATGAGAAGGAAGGAAGAGAGGGTTAGAGCGGCAGGTTCACAAGAAATTGCCATGGAGAAATATAGGTGAAATTAACATCATTTTGACATGCTTTTTTTTAGTAGCTCCAGTTACCAAGAAAGAAACCACAGTGAATCCTGGCTGAAACATATTCCTGAAGGAGAGTAAGAGGCTCTCATCATCATCTTTTCATCACTGCAAATCCATCCTAGTCTTTTTTTTTTTTTTAATTTATTTTTGGCTGCGTTGGGTCTTCGTTGCTGCACGTGGGCTTTTCTCTAGTTGCAGCAAGTGGGCTACTCTTCATTGCGGTGCTCAGGCTTCTCATTGCGGGCTTCTCATGCTTCTCTTGTTGCAGAGCACGGGCTCTAGGTGCATGGGCTTCAGTAGTCGTGGCTCACGGGCTCTAGAGTGACTCAGTAGTTGTGGCGCATGGGCTTAGTTGCTCCATGGCATGTGGGATCTTCCTGGCCCAGGGCTCAAACCCGTGTCCCCTGCATTGGCAGGCGGATTCTTAACCACTGCGCCACGAGGGAAGTCCCTCCATCCTAGTCTTGACACCAAGGAGGAGTCTGAGTGGGAGAAAGAACCAAGCATCAGCCCGGTGCCGGTATGGTATAGTTATCAGTTGAGTTATTTCAAAGGGCATCCAGTTATCTTTGCATTTCTACGATAACGCAAAATGTGTGCAACACAAACAGAACGGTGACTTGAATATCCCTTTTGTGTAGCTGATTTTGTTCACTTTCGATGATTCTATTACATTTCAAACAGCTACACATCTTTTATTTATTTATTTATTTTGCGGTACGCGGGCCTCTCACTGTTGTGGCCTCTCCCGTTGCGGAGCACAGGCTCCGGACGCACAGGCTCAGCAGCCATGGCTCACGGGCCCAGCCACTCCGCGGCCTGTGGGATCTTCCCGGACCGGGGCATGAACCCGTGTCCCCTGCATCGGCAGGCGGACTCTCAACCACTGCGCCACCAGGGAAGCCCTACACATCTTTTTAAATATGAAAAGTTAGAATAGCACATCCCCTCCCTTCCACCGACCTCCTGTAAATAGCTGGACAATTGCTGTGAGATCACATTTTGAGTAATTTCTTTCTCCCCTGATTTTATTTTTGGTTTTTTTTTTTTTTTTTGGTTTTTTTAACCACACACACCAATCTTCCCTTGACTCTATGACCCCCATTAAAAAATCTCCCTTACCCCTCTTCTCACATAGCCAAGCTAACAGGAAATGTAGACCCCATTTACTGTCTCCACTCTTTTGCTCTAATTAGTCCTTGCTCACACTATTATTTTATGGGAAAATGTTCCGTTTTTAAGTTGTGATTTGAAGTGTCTGCGGGATATTTAGGTCTGCAGGTTCATAGACCACAGGTATGGAGCTCAAAAGGCAGGTTTGGTCTGGAGATATAGCTTTTAAAAATCTATCAGTGTGTGTGTGTGTGTGTGTGTGTGTGTGTGTGTGTGTGTGTTTTAAGTAATGCATACATATGGTGGAGAAAACTTCATAGAAAGGTGATAAGTCTCTTGACACTGACTAATCCCCCTGTTCCCTCCCCAGAGACCATCTTTTTTTTTTTAGTATTTATTTATTTATTTGGCTGTGGTGGGTCTTAGTTGTGGCATGCAGGATTTTCATTGCCGCCTGTGGGATCTTAGTTGTGGCACACAGGATCTTTTAGTTGTGGCATGCAGGATCTTTTAGTTGTGGCATGCGGGCTGACCAGGGATGGAACCCGGGCACCCTGCATTGGGAGCGCAGAGTCTTAACCACATTCCACAGACAGGAAGAGCAGAAATGGGTAAAGTCCACAGCACAGGGAACACGAAACAGTATTTCTGTGTAGCTGTAAGGTGATAATAGCCCCCATCTTTGAGTGAGTGACTGCTACTTTGTTACTTACTGAGAAACATCACCCTCTAAAATCATAGACTATCACAAACTTTGCTATTTGAAATTGCATCTGTAAGAATGAAATGTTCCTGTTTTGCCTGGAGGATCTAAGTCACCTTGAAACAGAGAGGCAGCCTCGATTTGCAGCTCAGGTGCAGAACTTCAGATATTGGGTTTCTGGAAACAACAAGCAACATCTATCTTAGCTTTATTGCTTCCAAGGAAACAGGGCCCTGGGTCCACTTTGCAATCCAGATCTAAAGTTGACTGTTTTATATAAAACTGCTTTGCTTTGAACCTGTGAAAACTTGATTTCATTTAAATCTGATCTAAACTCCACCTTCCCCAGAATCTGATGATAATTCTATCCCTTTGTTTGTATACTCCCTCATTGAATGGGTCAATAAACCAACCTCATTTTGTTGGATGGCAGGTTTGTTTCTTAGGTTGATTGGGCTAGGTCATGGGTTGACCTCCCGGGGGAATGAAGCAGAGTGGAAAGTGGATCTTGAGGGTCAGGCAGGAAATATCCAGCATAGAAATAAAGTCCTCCCCCAAACCCAGCCCCCAGCAAATCTAATTCCTCCTCTACAGACCAGAGTGTTGTGAGGACGTGAGGGAGGGAGGAGCGGGGAGACCTTCATTCATCCAGTGTTCACATACATCTGGGGCTAAATAAAGGGTTGTAGAAATGAACTAATCAGTCTCTGAGTGGGGCTTGAGGCAATGGAAAGATCTAGGCTCTTTCTTAAGGCACAGTGGAAGCTCTGGGTCTCCTGACATTTGAAGGGCTGCCCCTTTACCCCAACTGACATGAGCCCCAAAAAAGTGAAAGGAAAAAGGGGATAAGGCAGAATTCTTAAAATGCCTTTCCTTTGAACACCATCTTTGTGCAGGCATCCGGGGGAGGCCAGCTGGGGCGGGGACATCTGCCAGCTGGGCCTGTAGGACTTGGCTTTTCTTGTTTATTCTCAGCCACATCTTGGGCAGCTGCCAGTGCCCGCCCCGACTCTGACATCACTGGAGGAATTCAAACTTAAAGGTTCCTGCTAAGAATAAGGACGTTTCATTTTCCTCTTACTGTTGGGTCTGCTGTGGCCGGTCTGGGAGGGTTGAGCCCTGGTCCAGCCCCGAGTGGAGAGCGAGCCTCTCACCATGACAGCCTGTTGCAGCTGGAACGATGTTTTCCAGTATGAGACAAACAAAGTCATCCGGATCCAGAGCATGAATTATGGCACCATTAAATGGTTCTTCCATGTGTTGTTCTTTTCCTACATTAGGTAAGTGGGCTGTGGGGATGACTTTAAATCTCTGCAGTGGCTGGCAGCACAGAAAACCTCAAGGTCCAGCTTCTTGTGCACATCCTGAATTCCCTGTGGTTTTAAAATCTGAGACATGAGGCTCACAGCAAGCTGGGGAGAAGTGGGAGTCAGGGGAGGAAGCAGCAGGCGGGAGGAAGTATGCCAGTTTCCTGCAGGGAGAAGCCACAAGAAAGGAGGGTGACACTTTGGGTTCTAACCCAGGACTGCTGGGGTGAGCTGGGCAGGGCATGCCTGGGGCAGGTGGGAAAATGCAGGGCAACACCCTGGATTCCCAGGAAGGAGTCAAGGATTCAGGGCACGCCTGGTGATAATGCTGGCATCTACACGAGTCATCACCGCTTAGGGGGAGGAATAGGACCAGACCTGTAAATGTAACTTTAGGTCCTCACCAGGGTCAGAAAGACCCTCCTTGCTCTTTTTTTTTTTTTTTTAACAACTTATTGAGATATAATTCACATACCATTCAACTCACTCATTTAAAGTGTATAATTCAGTAGTTTTTACTATATTCAAAGAGTTGTGCAACCATCACCACAATCAATTTTAGAATATTTTCATCGCCTCAAAAAAAAAAACACCAACCCACTCCCTCATCCCTTAACCATCACTCTCAATCCTCCTATTCCCCTGCAGCTCCAGGCACCCACTGATCTACTTTCTGTCTCTATGGATTTGCATATTCTGGATATTTCATTATAAATGGAATCATGCAATATGTGATCATTTGTGTCTGGCTTCTTCCACTTAGCATTATGTTTTCAAGGTTCATCCATGTTGGAATATGTATCTCTACTGCACTCCTTTTTTTTTTTTTTGGCTGAGTAATACTCCATTATATGGATATACCACTTTTGGGTGGAAATTTGGGTTGTTTCCAATTTTCAGCTATGATGAACAATGCTGCTGTGAACGTTTGTGTACACATTTTTGTATGAACATGTCTTCAGTTTTCTTGGGTATGTACCTAAAAATGGAATTGGTGGATCGCTTGGTAAACTTTAATTTTATTTTATTATTTTATTTATTTTATTTTATTTATTTATTTTTATTTATTTATTTTTGCTATGTTGGGTCTTCGTTTCTGTGCGAGGGCTTTCTCTAGTTGTGGCAAGCGGGGGCCACTCTTCATCGCGGTGCGCGGGCCACTCACTATCGCGGCCTCTCTTGTTGCGGAGCACAGGCTCCAGATGCGCAGGCTCAGTAATTGTGGGTCATGGGCCTAGTTGCTCCGCGGCATGTGGGATCCTCCCAGACTAGGGCTCGAACCCGCGTCCCCTGCATTGGCAGGCAGATTCTCAACCACTGCGCCACCAGGGAAGCTCCTAAACTCTAATTTTAATCTTTTGAGAAACTACCCAGTTGTTTTTCACAGTGGCTGCACCATTTCATATTCCCACCAACAATGTATGTTCCAGTCCTTCACATCCTCATCATCACTTGTTATTGTCTCTTGGATTATAGGCATCCTAGTGAGTATCTCGTTGTGATTTTGATTCATATTTCCCTAATGGCTAATGCTCCCTTGTTCTTTGTGATGGTGGTGATGATGATGATAACTTGCATCTATTAGAGAGACAATGCAGTTTACCAGCTAAAAGTTAAAGCAACTTATTTCATAAACCTGGCTAAGTTTCCTTGATCAAGTCACTTAACATATTATAATTATACAAGAAAAGGCACGACAAGCTCTTATCAATGCCTAGCATAGGGTAAGAGCTTCACAAATGGTAGCTATTTTTTAAAAATAATCTTTTTGAATATAATAGGTACTTTCATATACACTCTCTCCTTTGACCCTCAAGGTAATCATGCCCAAGCTTGGGACTTCAGATCTGGAAATGTGGATTCAAAACTCCTTCACCGGGTTTCCCTGGTGGCGCAGTGGTTGAAAGTCTGCCTGCCGATGCAGGGGACACGGGTTCGTGCCCCGGTCCGAGAAGATCCCACGTGCCGCGGAGCCGCTGGGCCCGTGAGCCATGGCCGCTGAGCCTGCGCATCTGGAGCCTGTGCTCCACAACAGGACAGGCCCGTGTACCACAAAAAAAAAAAACCTCCTTCGCCTTTATGAGCCTTGGTTCCCCATCTGATATTATTAGGATTATCATTATTTGAGTCATATGTTTTCTAAGCAACAAATATTAAATAATATGCATGTATATTAAAATTCTAAAGACATATTACTTAGACCAGATATCACAGAATGGATAATAAAGAATATAGTTAATAAATTCTCCCTTATGAATCAATACATAGATCATATGTCACAATTCTACATTATGATGCGGCTTCCTGGTATTCTCGGGTCTAGCATGCAATGTCTTAAAAGAAGATTGCTGTATATATATGAACAGATTATTATGAGAACACCTTATAATGATATTTTTCTTTCATATGGTAGAATCTTTTCTTACAAGCATTTAATTCCCTCAAATTCAGTTGTACATGTTCCACAGGAGCATGGAGAGAGAGCACAATTTAAACAGTGCAATGATTCAGCAGTTGGGTGCCCCAGAGTAAACGTGAGAATGGGGTTCCCTCAGTCAGTTTCTGTTCCCACACGCTTCTCATAGCATGAGCATCTTGCCTCCCTACCTGTGAACATTTTCCACTCAACATGTCCCCTAAAATAAGCCAACTCCTTCACCTCCACCTTTGAGACCCAAGCTTTTCAAACATATGCACCATACAACAACACTTTGGTACACAGGAAATAGCATAGGGTGCTGGGCATGAGCAGAATTCATCTTAAGGAATGGATGGGGACAGTACCAGCCTTGACCTACACAATAGGGACCACTTCCTGGACCCCACACTTTAGAGACCCCACCCTGGCCCTCTGCTAGCTGCAAGCTTCCCCATGGAGTGAGGAACCTGTGGGGCTGTATTAGTTTTCTGTTGCTGCGTAACAAATTACCACAAACTCAGTGGCCTAAAACACCATCACTTATTAGCTCACAGTTCTGTAGATCAGTAGTTTGGGCCTGGCGTGACTGGGTGCTCTGCTCAGGGTCTCACAAGGTTGAAATCAAAGTGTCAGCTGTGCTGAGTTCTCACTTTGGGACTCTGGGAGAAAATTCACTTCTAGGCTCATTCTTCCTGTTGGTAGAATTCAATCCCATGCCGTCATGGGATTCAGAGCTCTGTCAGCCAGGGGCCACTCTCAGATCCTAGAGACCACTTGCACTATTTACCATATGGCCCCTTCCATCTTCAAGCCAGTGATGATACAATGTTTTCATGCCTCAAATCTTTGACCTCTCTTCTGGGACCAGCCAAAGGAAATTCTCTGCTTTTAAAGGACTCATGTGTTTGGGTCAGGCCCACTCAGATGATCTTGCTAGATTCAGGTCAACTGTATAGTATAATCTAATTGTGGAAGCATTTCCATCATACTCAAAGTTTGGGGGATTAGGCAGGGTGTGTATGCCAGGATACAGGAAATATGGGTGTCCCCTTAGAAGTCTGCTGCCTCAGGGGCAGAATGTGCCAATCCAGAGCACTGGATGCACTCCCCCCATCCCACCATGCTCGGTATGTAGGACCCCAGAATTCTCTTCCCAAATGGCCCTTAACCTTTTCACAGATTTATCCTCTTGAGAGGCGACCATAGCACCCAGGGGCATGCTCCTGAGATCAAGGGATGGCCAAGGGGCAGCTGAATGCAGGTGGAGGGTGTGGAGGGGGCTTAGGCATACAGTGCAGGGCATCCATACATAGGTGCACGAGGCCCTCACAGAGCTGGGAGGAGCCAGAGTGAGATGAGAAGGGGGGTGGGCTAAGGGATAAGGGTCAGAGGCCTCTTCAACCAATGCTTCCAAGTTCTGGCACAGAATTCTGAGGAGTCCAAGAATTCTAAAGTTGAATCGGGCCTTCCAGGTTGTAATGAAGGTATGTCTGGGTAGATGAAAAAACACGTTTCATTTTAAAGTCTGTTATGACTTTTAGGGACTTCCCTGGTGGCGCAGTGGTTAAGAATCCACCTGCCAACGCAGGGGACATGGGTTTGAGCCCTTGTCCAGGAAGATCCCACATGCTGCAGAGCAACTAAGCCTGTGTGCCACAACTACTGAGCCTGTGCTCTAGAGCCCGCGAGCCACAACTACTGAGCCCGTGCGCCACAACTACTGAAGCCCGCGTGCCTAGAGCCCATGCTCCACAACAAGAGAAACCACCCACACACCGCAACAAAGAGCAGCCCCTGCTCACCGCAACCAGAGAAAGCCCACGTGCAGCAACGAAGACCCAACGCAGCCAAAAATAAATAAATTTACACAAAAAAAAGTCTGTTATGACTTTTAAATGTCTGAATAAGCAGTATGTGGACCTCTTGTAATTGTTCTCTTGCCCAGTTGTCAGTTGCCTGTCATTGCTGTAACAATTAACCACAAACTTGGTAACTTAAAACAACGATTTATTCTCTCACAGTTCTAGAGACATCTAAAATCAGTATCACTGGGCCAAAATCAAGGTGTTGGCAGGGCCACGCTCCCTCCAAGTCTCCAGGGGAGAATCCTTCCTTGCCTCTTCCAGCTTCTGGGGGTGGCCTGTGTTCCCTGGCTTGTGATCACATCACTCCAATCTTCAAGGCCAGCATCCTTGACTCTGCTCCACCTTCACAAAACTTTCTCCTGTATATATGTGTGTGTGTGTGTGTGTGTGTGTGTGTGCGCACGCGCATGCATGAAATCTCCCTCTGTCTCTCTCTTATAAGAACACATATGATGGCACGTAGGGCCTACCTTGATAATCCAGGATCATCTCACCATCTAAAAATCCTTAACTTAATCACATCTGTAAAGACCCTTTTCCCAAATAGGGTAACAGTTATAAATTCTGGGGATTAGGACCTGATAGCTTTGGGGCCATTATTCAGCCTACTATAGGAGGTATAGCCCCAGGCATTCAGCTCATTGGGGATGGCAGTGACTAAGATTCTGGCACTCATTCCCAAACATTATTGGCATGAGTTCCCACCTTAGGGCTTAGCAGTGGCTGGCCAAGTCTTTTCTCTGGAACAGTCCCTGCTCTCTGGGTGTTGTTCCTGGCTGTGTAGTGTCTCAGCAATCCTGGTTTTTGGTCCTCCAAGAGATTGTAAGAACTGCCTAATGTCCTTTAAAATCTCTTCCTTCCTTTACTTTTTAACAACTTTATTGGGGTATAAATTTATATATCACAAAATCACCAATTTTAAGCATACACTTCAATGATTTTTAGTAAATTTGCCAAGTTGTACAACCGTCATTATAATCCAGTTTTAGAACATTTCATCACCCCAATAAGATCCCTCATTCCCATTTGCAGTCACTCTCCATTTCCACCCCCTGGACCCAGGCAACCACTAATCTATTCCCTGCCTCTATAGATTTGCCTTTTCTAGACAATCTTTCTTCTTAAACTAGGCAGAGTGAACTCTGTTGTTTAGAACTAGAAACCCTGACCAATATAATATTAATATCCCCTAATTATAGAAGAAGAAATGATGACTCAGAAAGGCTAAGTTACTTACATAAAGTCATGTAGGTAGTAAGTGGTAGAGCCAATGTTGAACCCAAGTATCTCACCCCAGAGTCCAAGCTCCCACTAAAGTACTGCAGAGAATGGAGGAGGTAAGAGTACAAACGGAGGGAGGGAGACAATGTAGGAGGCTATTGGGTCATCCAGGTGAGAGTTAATGGTGATCTGGTGATCTGGTCTGAGGAGTGGTAGAGGAGAGAAGTAGACTGTTTTGAATAACATTAGGAAGATAAAACAAAAAAATTTGACAATTGAATGGATGGGGGGAATGAGGGAAAGGATGAATCAGGGTGTGTGCCATGTTCTGGCTTGGGCAATTGAAGAGTGGTGGAAGAACTTATGGGGATAGGAAATGTGAGGAAAAAAAGCCCATTTAGGGTGGAAGATGAATTCAGAACTGAAGGCTCTGAGCTTGACAAATCTATGGGACACACAAACACAGATGCTTAGCTGGATATATGAATCTGGAGCTGGAGGTGTAGATTTATATATCACCAGCATACAAATGGTAACTAGAAATATGGAAGTAGCTGCAACTGACCAGCAAGAGAGGATGTAGGTGAGAAGGCAAGAGGGCTTAGAACAGACCCCTAAGGAATGCTAACCTTTAAATGATGGGAAGCACAGAGGTCTCCAAAGGATTCTCAGAAAGGGCGAACGTGGAGAACCAAAGAAAGTCAGGAGAATGTGGATTCTGGGAAGCTGAGGGAAGAAGGGGAGGCAGGGAGATGGTGCATGGTCACTGGTGTCAAATGCTGCTGAGAATTTGCCAGGTCTGTGGCGTGTCTATTGGATTTACCGATGGTGGTGTTGTTCACTTGGCACGAGAAGCTTTATAGAAGTTCTGGGGCTGGGCGGGGAGCCAGACTGGAGTGAGCAGAGGAGTGAATGGAGATGCGGAAATGGATGTGGTGACTCACTTTTTCAAGGGACTTCGCTACAAAGGAGAAGAGGGGCATCAAGTGGTAGAAGGAGAAGAATGTGGGGTCGAGGGAGGGTTTATTTTTAAAATGGGAAATGATGTTGAAATGCAGATGGAGAGGAGACTCGAGAGAAAAGGAGATGATGAGATAAATGAAAATTATCATCACGTTGTCATCGTTATCGACACCATCATCATCATCATCATCGTTGCTGTTGTCACCAACTAGCAACCACAAGGAAAGCTTGTTCTGTTCTGGGACTGTTCTAATTGTTAGACATTTCTTCCTTACATTGAACCCAAATCTAACTCCCTCTAATTTTTCCCTTTGATTAGAGTTCTGCCCTGTGGTCCCTTTTCTACTGGACACTTTCCAAATGGCTGCAGTCTGCTATTATATTTCTCAAATTCTCCAAACTAATAGCCCCAGTCCCTCTGGCTATGTCCCCCTAACACAGTATCCAGACCCTTTACTATCTCAGCCAACCCCACATAACCACATTCTCGTTTGTCAAGGCTCTCTTAAAAGGTGGTGCATGCACACTTTTTTTTTATACATCTTTATTGGAGTATAATTACTTTACAATGTTGTGTTAGTTTCTGCTGTACAACAAAGTGAATCAGCTATATGCATACATATATCCCCATATCCTCTCCTTCTTAAGCCTCCCTCCGACCCTCCCTATCCCACCCCTCTAGGTCATCACAAAGCACCAAGCTTATCTTCCTCTGCTATGCGGCTGCTTCCCACTAACTACTTTACATTTGGTAGTGTATATATGTTAATGCTACTCACTCACTACTTCCCAGCCTCCCCTTCCCCCCTGTGTCCTCAAGTCTGTTCTCAACGTCTGCATCTTTATTCCTGCCCTACCACTAGGTTCATCAGTACTATTTTTCTAGATTCCATATATATGCATTAGCATATAGTATTCGTTTTTCTCTTTCTGACTTACTTCACTCTGTATGACAGACTCTAGGTCCATCTACCTCACTACAAATAACTCAAGTTCATTCCTTTGTATGGCTGAGTAATATTCCATTGTATGTATGTGCCGCATCTTTTTTATCCATTCATCTGTCAATGGACATTTAGGTTGTTTCCATGTCCTGGCTATTGTAAATAGTGCTGCAATGAACATTGTGGTACACGTATCTTTTTCTTGTGGTACGTGGGCCTCTCACTGCCGTGGCCTCTCCCGTTGCAGAGCACAGGCTCCAGACGCGCAGGCTCAGCGGCCATAGTTCACGGGCCCAGACGCTCCGCGGCATGTGGGATCCTCCCGGACCGGGGCACGAACCCGTGTCCCCTGCATCGGCAGGCGGACTCTCAACCACTGCGCCACCAGGGAAGCCCCAGTACATGTGTCTTTTTGAATTTTCTCAGCATATATGCCCAGTAGTGGGATGGCTGGGTCATATGGTAGTTCTATTTTTCATTTTTTAAGGAACCTCCATACTGTTCTCCATAGTGGCTGTATCAATTTACATTCCCACCAACAGGGCAGGAAGGCTCCCTTTTCTCTACACCCTCTCCAGCATTTATTGTTTCTAGATTTTAATGATGGCCATTCTGACCGGTGTGAGGTGATATCCCATTGTGGTTTTGATTTGCATTTCTCTAATGATTAGTGATGTTGAGCATCTTTTCATGTGTTTGTTGGCCATCTGTATGTCTTCTTTGGAGAAAGGTCTTCCGTCCATTTTGGGATTGGGTTGTGTTTTTTTTATATTGAGCTGCATGAGCTACTTGTATATTTTGGAGATTAATCCTTTGTCAGCTGCTTCGTTTGCAAATATTTTCTCCCATTCTGAGGGTTGTGGTGCATGCACTCTTGCTTTGCTGGTGAAAACAGGAAGTGCTTCAAGATTTTGTGGTTTGGCAAAATGAATCAAAATAAAAAATGTGCACATCCTTTGACCCAGAAATTTATTTTAAGGTGTGAATTTACCTCAGGTGTGAAAATATTCTTTTATTCATTTATTTATTTATTTTTGGCTGCGTTGGGTCTTCGTTGCTGAGTGCAGGCTTTCTCTAGTTGCGGCGAGCGGGGCTACTCTTTTTTTTTTTTTTTTTTTGCGGTACGCGGGCCTCTCACTGCTGTGGCCTTCCCTGGTGGTCCAGTGGTTAAGATCTGTGGGTTTGTGCCCTGGTCCGGGAAGATTCTGCATGCCACGGAGCGGCTGGGCCCGTGAGCCATGGCCGCTGAGCCTGCGCGTCCAGAGCCTGTATTCCGCAACAGGAGAAGCCACAACAGTGAAAGGCCCGCGTACCACAAAAAAAAAAAAAAAAATCCATTGTGTTTCTATACACCCACAATGAGCAATCTAAAAAAGAAATTAAGAAAACAATTCCATTTACAATAGCACACAAAAGAGCATAAGCTGTGGAGCCAGTTTTGCTACTTACTATGTGTCTTAGTTCACTGGGGCCACTATAACAAAATGCCATAGACTGAGTAGCTTATAAACAACAGAAATTTATTTCTCATGGTTCTAGAAGCTGGAAATTCCAAGATCAATGCACCAGCAGATATGGTATCTGGTGAGAACCTGCTTCCTGGTTCATAGATGGTCATCTTTTTGCTGTACCCTCACATGGAAGAAGAGGTGAAGTTTTTCTGGGGCCTCTTTTATAAGGGCACTAATCCCATTCGTAAGGGCTCCACCTTCATGACCTATTCACTTCCCAAAGGCCCCACCTCCTCATACAAACGCATAGGGGTTAGGTTTCAACTTATGAATTTTGGGGGGTCTCAAACATTCAGTCTATAGCACTATGTGAACTTGGGCGCACTTTCTCTGTGCCACAGTTTGTTCAGCTATAAGGTGTGGGTAACACTATAGCTTCTTTACAGGATTATTTTTGGGAAGGTTAGGATTGAAAGAGTTAATATTTATTATTAATATACACTTAGAAGGGTGCTTGGCATGTAGTAAAAGCTATATCAAGATTATCAAAAATGTTTATAAGTGGGAAAAATGAACAAAAGTTCCATTTAAATATCCATCAGTAAGAGACCAGCTGGCAAATTTTCACAATTCACTTCTTAGGCTGAACCGTATGAAATTGCCAATATTCTACTGTTTTGGTCTACAAAATGGGCAATTTCATATGTTCCAACCTGAATACTAGAATACTCTGTAACTATTCAAAGTGGTTACATATCATAGATCTATCTTTATCATACATTTATCAATACTGTTGTGGAAAGAGTTAATAACATATTATTGAGTAAAAACAGCAGGTTATATAATAGCATGTAGAGCATGGCCATGTTTGTGTGTCTAGGTGGGGGCATAAAGAGACATCTGGAAGATACTCTCAAAGTTTCCACAGTGAAAACCTCTGGGAGGGAGAACGTTGGAACCTTTTCATGTTCTTTGTGCTTTTCTGTGAAACTTCTACTTTTACAACAGCAAAAGGGATTCTCTTAAAAAATGTGGCTTATAAGACCTGAACTCGGGGCTCCCACTGCTTGCTGCCTAATTAGGGCATAGGGCATTGGCTTATCACCACCCTCATGTGGAATATTCTACTTCTCTCACCAAAGTTTTAGACAACACTAGTTTTTTGGGTTTTGTTTTCTAGATGATATAACATAACATTGGTTAATATGGGTTTAGAGTTATTTAAAATTTTGGGTCTCTAAGTTAAACCTCTGCCAATCTGGGTGGTCCATGGCCTGTATATGCATAACTGAGTTTTGGAGCTCAATGCCTTTACATGTATCCATTATATTTCCTCTAGCTGGTAAACGTTAACTAATAGGTTAGGACTCACTCTCTGCTCTCCATACAGTAGGATGCGTAGAAAGTATTGTGTTCTGCAGTAGGCGTTTTTTGAATGAGGGGGACATAGTTTGGGAAGTATGAAAAGGAAGGGTTTTCCAGGTATACTAGATGGTGGAGAAGAAGTGCAATAGTCAAAGTGTATTAGAAGGGCGGGTGATGTCTTAGCCAAGCTGTGGGTTACAAGAAACTGAACCCTCTCACTAGCTAGCTCAAGGAAAGGCGGGGCAGAGTAGAACAGGCTGAATAATGCCTCCCCGCCCCACACCAAAATCTCCATGTCCTAATCTCTGGAACTTGTGAATATGTCACCTTCTGTGGCAAAAGGAACTTTGAAGATGTGATTAAGTTCAAGGTCTCGAGATGGACAGATTATTCTTGACTATCTGAGTGGCCCCAGTGTGATCACAAGAGTCCTTATCAAGGGGAGGCAAGAGGGTCAAAATCAAAAAAAGGAGCTGTGACAAGAGGAGCTGAGGCTGGAGTGATGCGGCTGTGAGCCCAGGGATACCAAGGCAGTCTCCAGAAGCTGGAAGAGATGAGAACAGACTCTCTAGTGGAGCTCCAGAAGGGACCAGGCCTGCCATCACCTTGATTTTAGTCCTGTAAGAATGATTCTAGGCATCTGACCCCCAAAACTAAGAGAAAAATGTTTCTGTTATTTTAAGTCACAAAGTTCATGATGGTCTGTTACAGCAGCAAAGGGAAACTAACACAACCGGCATTTAACTTGCCTTGGGGATGCAGGCTCTCCTCCACTTGCTTCTCGGTGCATCTCTGGCTGCCCCTGGCCCTTTCCTGACCTCCGCCTACAGCTGAATGGATCAGGGTTGGACATAATCAGATTCTTCTCCTGGGATTTTAAATATAAGACACAGAGGATGCAGGCTCAACTTCTCCATGAGGCACAGAGGGTGCAGGACCAATGGTTCTCTTGGAGGCCCACGAAAATATCTATTGGCCCCCGGTGTAAGCGTCAGTTAACCTGATGGAAGGGTAGTTCACTTTCAGGTCACATCCTTTCACTCTAGTGTCACCTTTGTTCAGTGAGCTCTGTGAGGGCAAGTCAGGCTTTGCTGAGAGGCACTTCCTCCTCGTGGTGCTTTGAGGACTCTCTTACCATGGCTTACAGTCGATTCCACCTGAGATGCCAGCATACGTCTGCGAAAGTTGTTCTCATTGAAAACTTATGGATTGGGACTCTGAAGAAGCTCTTCATAGTGGGCACCTTGCTCTACATCTGGTGAGTCAGGTGCAGTGTGCCACTGAGGACTCCCTGGGCTGACCTCACTCTCCATCCTTCCCTCCTCTGCCCCTCTACAGCTCTCCTCTTCAGCCAGCCTGGCCTGTGAGGACCCAGGTTTCTATCACATTCATTCTCTTCCACCTTCCCAGACTCTTCAGCTTTCCTCTCCCCGCTCTCTACTCATCCTACAAGGCCCGGCTGAAACCCCAGCTGCCCTGTTCGCTCCAGGGACCAGTGGTTTTGCCCTCTTCAGAATGCAGAGAATAGTAGCTTCTTAGAGACAAAAGGTCATAGGGATTAGGGAGCCAGGCAGTTATCCCCTCATTCAGGGACTAAATCCATGGCCCAGAGAGGTGGCATGGCTTGTCTGAGTCACAAAGCAGGTGAGGAGAGAGCTGCTGGGACAGTCATTAGAATGTTCCTTCCATAGGGCAGGATACTGCAAACTCTTTCTCTTCCTTTTTTTTCCCTTTGACGCATCTCTGAAGCATTTTAATTCTTTTTTTTTTTTTTGGTGGTACGCGGGCCTCTCACTTTTGCGGCCTCTCCCGTTGCGGAGCACAGGCTCCGGACGCGCAGGCTCAGCGGCCATGGCTCACGGGCCCAGCTGCTCCGTGGCATGTGGGATCTTCCCGGACCACGGCACGAACCCGTGTCCCCTGCATAGGCAGGCGGACTCTCAACCCCTGCGCCACCAGGGAAGCCCCAATTCTTAAAATGATATGTTCATTATTATATAAAGGCAAGTTTTCTGATTTATGAGAGGGTTGGATTCCATTAAGGCTGATCTATAACATGTTGTGCATTTTGGGATGAATATGAGAGACTGAGCTTCCCAAATGGAGGGCCAAACTGACCCAGTGTTATACTGGGAGGCTGTTGCAGCATCCAGCACAAAAGAACATTGCACATACATGTGCACGTTGTGATGCTAGACTGAAATATATTGTTGAGTAAGTATTACTGTATTTGTCTATGGAATTACATTGAATAGCTCTGTCTCATATATGCTGATTGGATCTCAAATCTGGATCTCTGGCCCCAACGTCTTTCATTTTTTAAAAAATATATTTATTTATTTAGGCTGCACCAGGTCTTAACTGCAGCACGTGGGATCTTCGTTTTGGCATGTGGGATCTTTAGTTGCGGCATGCGGACTCTTAGTTGTAGCATGCAGACTCTTAGTTGAGGCATGCATGTGGGATCTAGTTCCCGAACGAGGAATCAAACCCAGGCCCCCTGCATTGGGAGTGTGGAGTCTTACCCACTGGAAGGCCAGGGAAGGCCAACCCAGCGTCTTTCTTGATGAGCTTTCTTGATGAATGTTATAGAAATACGAAAATATATCGAGAATAATAAACACTCAGGTAGGACCATCAAACTTAATTACTAACCCAGTTTTTGCTCCCTGAAAACCTAGCCTTTATCCCATTCTCTTTCATCTTCCCTTATAAATATCCCCCTTGAATTTGGTGTTTGTTATTCTATGTTTTTTTGTTTTTTCTGTTTTTTTTTTTCTGCGGTACGCGGACCTCTTACTGCTGTGGCCTCTCCCGTTGCGGAGCACAGGCTCCGGACGCGCAGGCTCAGCGGCCACGGCTCACGGGCCCAGCCGCTCCACGGCATGTGGGAACTTCCCAGACCAGGGCACGAACCCATGTCCCCTGCATCGGCAGGTGGACTCTCAACCGCTGCACCACCAGGGAAGCCCTCTATGTTTGTTTTAATACTTCTACAACGTATGTCTATATCTATAAAAAATATTTTTTCCTTTTTTAATTTAATTTTTTTTATACAGCAGGTTCTTATTAGTCATCCTTTTTTTTTTTAGTCATCCATTTTATACACATCAGTGTATACATGTCAATCTCAATCTGCCAATTCATCACACCACCCCATCACCCCGCACTGCTTTCCCCCCTTGGTGTCCATACGTTTTTTTCTCTACTTCTGTGTATCAATTTCTGCTCTGCAAAATGGTTCATCTGTACCATTTTCTAGGTTCCACACATATGCGTTAATATATGTTATTTGTTTTTCTCTTTCTGACTTACTTCACTCCGTATGACAGTCTCTAGATGCATCCATGTCTCAACAAATGACTCAATTTCGTTCCTTTTTATGGCTGAGTAATAGTCCATTGTATATAGGTACCACAACTCCTTTATCCATTCGTCTGTCGATGGGCATTTAGGCTGCTTCCATGACCTGGCTATTGTAAATAGTGCTGCAATGAACATTGGGGTGCATGTGTCTTTTTGAATTATGGCTTTCTCTGGGTATATGCCTAGTAGTGGGATTGCTGGATCATATGGTAATTCTATTTTTAGTTTTTTAAAGAACCTCCATACTGTTCTCCATAGTGGCTGTATCAATTTACATTCCCACCAACAGTGCAGGAGGGTTCCCTTTTCTCCACATCCTCTCCAGCATTTGTTGTTTGTAGATTTTCTGATGATGCCCATTCTAACTGGTGTGAGGTGACACCTCATTGTAGTTTTGATTTGCATTTCTCTAATAATTAGTGATGTTTAGCAGCTTTTCATGTGCTTCTTGGCCATCTGTATGTCTTCTTTGGAAAAATGTCTATTTAGGTCTTCTGCCCATTTTTGGATTGGGTTGTTTGTTTTTTTAATATTGAGCTGCATGAGCTGTTTATATATTTTGGAGATTAATCATTTCTCTGATGATTCGTTTGCAAATATTTCTCCCATTCTGAGAGTTGTCTTTTCATCTTGTTTATGGTTTCCTTTGCTGTGCAAAAGCTTTTAAGTTTCATTAGGTCCCATTTGTTTATTTTTGTTTTTCTTTCCATTACTCTAGGAGGTGGATCAAAAAAGATCTTGCTGTGATTTATGTCAAAGAGTGTTCTTCCTATGTTTTCCTCTAAGAGTTTTATAGTGTCTGGTCTTACATTTAGGTCTCGAATCCATTTTGAGTTTATTTTTGTGTATGGTGTTAGGGAGTGTTCTAAGTTCATTCTTTTACACGTAGCTGTCCAGTTTTCCCAGCACCACTTATTGAAGAGACTCACTTTTCTCCATTGTATATCCTTGCCTCCTTTGTCATAGATTAGTCAACCATAGGTGCGTAGGTTTATCTCTGGGCTTTCTATCCTGTTCCATTGATCTATATTTCTGTTTTTGTGCTAGTACCATACTGTCTTGATTACTGTAGCTTTGTAGTATAGTCTGAAGTCAGGGAGTCTGATTCCTCCAGCAATGCTTCTTTCCCTCAAGACTGCTTTGGCTATTCGGGGTCTTTTGTGTCTCCATACAAATTTTAAGATTTTTTGTTCTAGTTCTGTAAAAAATGCCGTTGGTAATTTGATAAGGATTGCATTGAATCTGTAGATTGCTTTGGGTAGTATAGTCATTTTCACAATATTGATTGTTTCAATCCAAGAACATGGTATATCTCTCCATCTGTTGGTATCATCTTTAATTTCTTTCATCAGTGTCTTATAGTTTTCTGCATACAGGTCTTTTGTCTCCCTAGGTAGGTTTATTCTTAGGTATTTTATTCTTTTTGTTGCAGGGGTAAATGGGATTGCTTCTTTAGTTTCTCTTTCAGATTTTTCATCATTAGTGTATAGGAATGCAAGAGATTTCTGTGCATTAATTTTATATCCTGCAACTTTACCAATTCATTGATTAGCTCTAGTAGTTTTCTGGTGGCATCTTTAGGATTCTCTATGTATAGTATCATGTCATCTTCAAACAGTGACAGTTTTACTTCTTCTTTTCCAATTTGTATTCCTTTTATTTCTGTTTCTTCTCTGATTGCCATAGCTAGGACTTCCAAAACTATGTTGAATAATAGTGGTGAGAGTGGACATCCTTGTCTTGTTCCTGATCTTACAGGAAATGCTTTCAGTTTTTCACCATTGAGAATGATGTTTGCTTTGGGTTTGTCATATATGGCCTTTATTATGTTGAAATAGGTTCTCTCTATGCCCACTTTCTGGAGAGTTTTTATCATAAATGGGTGTTGAATTTTGTCAAAAGCTTTTTCTGCATCTATTGAGATGATCATATGGTTTTTATTCTTCAATTTGTTAATATGGTGTATCACATGGATTGATTTATGTATATTGAAGAATCCTTGCATCTCTGGGATAAATCCCACTTGATCATGGTGTATGATCTTTTTAGTGTGTTGTTGGATTCTGTTTGCTAGTATTTTGTTGAGGATTTTTTCATCTATATTCATCAGTGATATTGGTCTGTAATTTTCTTTTTTTGTAGTACCTTTGTCTGGTTTTGGTATCAGGGTGATGGTGGCCTCACAAAATGAGTTTGGGAGTTTTCCTTCCTATGCAATTTTTTGGAAGAGTTTGAGAAGGATGGGTGTTATCTCTTCTCTAAATGTTTGACAGAATTCACCTGTGAAGCCATCAGGTCCTGGACATTTGTTTGTTGGAAGATTTTTAATCACAGTTTCAATTTCATTACTTGTGATTGGTCTGTCCATATTTTCTATTTCTTCCTGGTTCAGTCTTGGAAGGTAATACCTTTCTGAGAATTTGTCTGTTTCTTCCAGGTTGTCCATTTTATTGGCATAGAGTTGCCTGTAGTAGTCTCTTAGGATGCTTTGTATTTCTGCGGTGTCTGTTGTAACTTCTCCTTTTTCATTTCTACTTTTATTGATCTGAGTCCTCTCCCTCTTTTTCTTGATGAGTCTGGCTAATGGTTTATCAATTTTGTTTATCTTCTCAAAGAACCAGCTTTTAGTTTTATTGATCTTTGCTATTGTTTTCTTTGTTTCTATTTCATTTATTTCTGCTCTGATCTTTATGATTTCTTTCCTTCTGCTAACTTTGGGTTTTGTTTGTTCTTCTTTCTCTAGTTCCTTTAGGTGTAACGTTAGATCGTTTATTTGAGATTTTCTTGTTTCTTGAGGTAGGCTTGTATAGCTATAAACTTCCCTCTTAGAACTCCTTTTGTTGCATCCCATAGGTTTTGGATCATCGTGTTTTCATTGTCATTTGTCTCTAGGTATTTTTTTATTTCCTCTTTGATTTCTTCAGTGATCTCTTGGTTATTTAGGAACGTATGTTTAGCATCCATGTGTTTGTATTTTTTACGTTTTTTTCCCTGTCATTCATTTCTAATCTCATAGCGTTGTGGTCAGAAAAGATGCTTGATATGATTTCAATTTTCTTAAATTTACTGAGGCTTGATTTGTGACCCAGGATGTGATCTATCCTGGAGAATGTTCCGTGTGCACTTGAGAAGAAAGTGTAATCTGCTGCTTTTGGATGGAATGTCGTATAAATATCAATTAAATCTATCTGGCCTATTGTGTCGTTTAAAGCTTGTGTTTCCTTATTAATTTTCTGCTTGGATGATCTGTCCATTGGTGTAAGTGAGGTGTTAAATTCCCCCACTATTACTGTGTTACTGTCGATTTCCTCTTTTATAGTTGTTAGCAGTTGCCTTATATATTGAGGTGCTCCTATGTTGGGTGCATATATATTTATAATTGTTATTTCTTCTTCTTGGATTGATCCCTTGATCATTATATAGTGTCTTTCCTTGTCTCTTGCAACATTCTTTATTTGAAAGTCTATTTCATCTGATAGGAGCATTGCTACTCCAGCTTTCTTTTGATTTCCATTTGCATGGAATATCTTTTTCCATCCCCTCACTTTCAGTCTGTATGTGTCCCTAGGTCTGAAGTGGTCTCTTGTAGACAGCATATATATGGGTCTTGTTTTTGTATCCATTCAGCAAGCCTGTGTCTTTTGGTTGGAGCATTTAAGCTATTCACGTCCAACGTAGTTATTGATATGTATGTTCTTATTACCATTTTCTTAATTGTTTTGGGTTTTTGTGGGAACAAAACATTTGTGTTTTGTTTGGGGAACTCTTGTGTTTCCCACTTAGAGAAGTTCCTTTAGCATTTGTTGTAGAGCTGGTTTGGGGTTGCTGTATTCTCTTAGCTTTTGCTTGTCTGTAAAGCTTTTGATGTCTCCATCAAATGTGAATGAGATCCTTGCTGGGCAGAGTAATCTTGGTTGTAGGTTCTTCCCTTTCATCACTTTAAGTATATCATCCCACTCCTTTCTGGCTTGTAGAGTTTCTGCTGAGAAATCAGCTGTTAACCTTATGGGAGTTCCCTTGTATGTTATTTGTCATTTTTCCTTTGCTGCTATCAATAATTTTTCTTTGTCATTAATTTTTGCCAATTTGATTACTACATGTCTCAGCGTGTTTCTCCTTGGGTTTATCCTGTATGGGACTCTCTGTGCTTCCTGGACTTGGGTGGCTATTTCCTTTCCCATGTTAGGAAGTTTTCGACTATAATCTCTTCAAATATTTTCTCAAGTCCTTTCTCTCTTTCTACTCCTTCTGGGACCCCTATAATGCGAATGTTGTTGCATTTAATGCTGTCCCAGAGGTCTCTTAGGCTGTCTTCATTTCTTTTCATTCTTTTTTCTTTATTCTGTTCTGCAGCAGTGAATTCCACCATTCTGTCTTCCAGGTCACTTATCCGTTCTTCTGCCTCAGTTATTTTGCTATTGATTCCTTCTAGTGTAGTTTTCATTTTGGTTATTGTATTGTTCATCTCTGTTTGTTTGTTCTTTAATTCTTCTAGGTCTTTGTTAAACATTTCTTACATCTTCTCGATCTTTGCCTCCATTCTTTTTCCGAGGTCCTGGATCATCTTCACTATCATTATTCTGAATTCTTTTTCTGGAAGGTTGCCTATCTCCACTTCATTTAGTTGTTTTTCTGGGGTTTTATCTTGTTCCTTCATCTGGTACATAGCCCTCTACCTTTTCATCTTGTCTATGTGAATGTGGTTTTTGTTCCACAGGCTGCAGGATTATAGTTCTTGCTTCTGCTGTCTGCCCTCTGATGGATGAGGCTATCTATCTAAGAGGCTTGTGGAAGTTTCCTGTTTCCTTTTTTTAATTGAGGTGAAATTCATAGAACATAAAAATCAACGATTTAAAGTGAACAAGTCAGTGGCATTTAGTGCCTTCACAATGCTGTGCAACCACCACCTCTATCTAGTTCCAAAACATTTTTATCTCCCAAAACGCAAACTTCATTATGCGGTTACTTCCAATTTACCTCTTCTCCCAGCCCCTGGCAGCCATAAATCCACTCTCTGTCTCAATGGATTTACCTATTCTGGACATTTTATATAAGTGGAATCATACACTAAGTGGCCTTTTGTGTCTGTCTTCTTTCACTTGGCACAATGTTTTTTGAGGTTCATCCACAGTATAACATGTGCATCCTTTCATTCCTTTTTGTGGGTAGATAATATTCCATTGTTTGGATAGACCACATTTTGTTTATCCATTCATCTTTTAATGAACATTTTGATTGTTTCCACCTTTTGACTATTGTGAATAGTGCTGCTATGAATATGCGTGGACAGGTATTTGTTTAAGTATATAATGTTTTTTGAATTTCTTTAAACTTTCTCTCATTCTATGGCATGCTTTGCTTACTCAATATTATGTTATTTCCATATTGATACAAGCAGCTCTCCATTCATTTTCACTGTTGCAGAACATCCCATTGGATGAATCCAACAATTTATTCACCCATTCAATGTTCAAGGACATTTAGGTTATTTCCAGTTTTCCCTATTGCAAATAGTACAACTTTATACTTTCTTGTATATGACTCCTTGGGCACATGTTTGAGGGTTTCTCTGGGGCACGTACCTAAGAGTGGAATTGTTGGGGCGTGGGGAATGCATTTCAAATGTACATTACTTCATATTGCCAAATGTGACCTGTCTTTCCGTGAGTGTCCCAGGGGTCCTCAACCCTGGCAGTGCATTAAAATCAACTTTAGAAAAATATATAGGTACCTGGTTAACTCTCCAGACCTTCTGAATCAGAGTTTCCAGGGATAAGACTGGGGAGCTGCAATTTTGAAAGCTCCCTAAGTAATTATACTGTACAGCCAAGGTTGAGAACAGCTGGGACCAAGCCTTGGCCCACTGTGTCTTGGTTTCCCAATGTCAGCTCATAGAGGGCATCCATTGGCTTAGACTTCCTAATATCATTCAGATATCAGAGACTGAGCAGAGGGAAGAGACCAAAATAGGTACCTGCCAAATGAATAAACAAAGCATTTAAAATAAACTCTTAAGAGACTTTCCTGGCAGTCCAGTGGTTAAGACTCCATGCTTCCACTGCATGGGGGTGTGGGTTCAATCCCTGGTCAGGGAACTAGGATCCCATGTGCCATACGGCATGGCCAAAAAAACCCCCCAAAATAAAACATAAAATAAACTCAATTATTCAGGGCAATGGGAGACAGGGAAAAGAGATAAATGGGGATGGAATCTACCATTTTTAGTTATCAATTCCACTTTCTCCCTCTCTTCCCCCACCATATAATTTAGATTCATATTCTAAAGAAGATACTAACAGCTAATGAATGGATCAAAAGGCAGGAAACCAGAGGCAGAGCCACATGATGCAGGTACAAGTACAGTACATGGTTAAGAGGTCTGGCTCTGGGCTATAAGGTAGACCAATCAAGGACCTCAGTCCTGCCACTGACTACCTGTGTAACCTTGGGCAAGTTCCTTCACCTCTCTGAGCCCATTCCCTCATCTACAAAAGGGTGATGATTACAGTAACTATCTCCTATTGCTGTTGTGAACATTAAAGGAGAGGATGCATACAGAGCACATGGCATGTATTAAGTGCTCAATAAAGGGTAGCTGCTATTATCCATATTATTTGTAAATCAGGTGGGTGTTTCTGGAAAACAGGAGGCTGACCTGCTGGACACACCCTTAAAAAGATGCTAATGTGTTACTGAGCCCCAAAACAAAGCTGGTGGACCAACCTGGGGTGGACTTTGGTATTTGAGAAGGCAACCTATAAATTAGGGTGTATATTAGGCAATATTAGAAGTTGGTATTGGGGCCAATAGTTTCTATGTAGTGAAAGCTCACCATGCTCCAGATATAGCGCTGTGGAGTTTGCATGCATATCTCGTTCCATCCTCACAACAACCCTATGAGGTAGGTATGACTATTCTTCCCATTTTACAGGTAAGGAAAATGAGTCACAGAGATGGCAAGTCACTTGCCCGAAGTCACCCAGCAAGCTAGGATTTTAATGGAGGTGACTTTCAGAACCTGCATCCAAAACCAATGCACTGTGCCTCACTTGAGAAAACCATTGATGCTTTTCTGTGTCTGCCATTTAGCTTTGCTTTGGTGAATGACAAGCGGTACCAATGGAAAGAACCTGTCATCAGTTCTGTGCATGCCAAGGTGAAAGGGGTGGGAGAGGTGAAAAAGGAGATTATGGAGAACGGACTGAAGAAGGTAGTGTGGAATGTCTTCGACACGGCAGATTACACTGTCCCCTTGCAGGTGAGCACTTATCAGCATCCTCCCAGGACTCGTCCCTGGTCACTGTCCCCAGGACCTCGCACCCCTCCCTGGGACCTAGAGCCTCACTCCAGAAAAACACTGGCCCCATTTAAAAAGCTCTGTGAAAATCCCAACTGAGAAAACCTAAAAATTGCAAAATTGGGTCAGATCCAGCAACTCGAAGGAGATGATTCTTTGCTTTATCAAGTCCTACAGGGTTTCTCAAAATAGCAGTGTGTCCTGGTGCATTGAAAACATGATTTGATTCACTCACACTTGATTTATACACAGTTTTTCAGAAGCAGGGCCATCAAGTCAGCAAACTTTGCCTAGATCCAGAAAGGTAAAGAACTTTCTGCCTAGAGGGGACCAGCCCTTCTATATTGTTTGTGTGACATTTTATCAACAAAAATGTCTCCAGAAAAACACTCTTGGGTACAGTTTTGCACAAGGGAAAGGAAGGGTGTGGCTCACAAAGAAAGGGCATGAGATTGTCTCAATTTGCAAGAATCGAAAATGAAAGTAGAATTCTCAAAAGGGAGAAACTGAAGTGGGGTTGAGAACAAAAAAGAACAGATGGGGGGTTGGAGGGACAAAAGGGCACGTTGGCAGCCCTTGGGAGCTGGAAAGCTTTTCGAAACCATAAAAGCCAAGCTGCTATCCGTTTTTGTCTCTAACAGTGGGTCATTAAAACCTCCAGCTATTTCCCAGGTGGTGGGATGACCTACTGCCCTTTCATTAAAGTCCTGGATAATCTGAACAGAGTTCTGATGGAGGTGACACCTCCACCTCTGCCTCCCCAGGTCTCTTGAATTTCAACTTAATGGGTTTTCACTGTGTCCGAAAAATGAAAAGGCTGCTTTTGAGGCTGGAATGGAAAACCAATGCTCAATCAATTTGAACTGTTCCTCTGCTCTCCCTCAGCTCAGCAGGGCGGCTCATCCAGCTTTGCTATTAGGCCTCAGGGCTGTCAGTTGCTTCCAGACCCTGATTTCTAGACTGAAACTTAGAAGAGTGGAAAGGTTTGCCCCCAGGCACTTGGCCAGCTGGATTACTATGATTAAGTAGTTCTGTTCTCAAGGGCTTTACATTTGCCTTCTCTCCTTTTTCTCTGCAGGGGAACTCTTTTTTTGTGATGACAAACTTTCTCAAGATAGAAGGCCAAGAGCAAGGGTTGTGTCCTGAGGTAAGATGTGATGGGTGACAAGAGTTCCTGGAAGAGACACAGGTCAGAGGAAATGGAAACTGACACCAGGCGTGTTTTGGAGCCTGCGAATATTTACTGAGCCTCTGCTTGCTACAAAGCAGGGGTGTAGATCTGGGCTGGGTGGAAAGGGCGAGAAGATGTTGTAGTTCTCCCTCTGTAACCACCAGATCTTGATCTGTCCCCCTGGGTCTCCAGCTCCAGCACTAGGAGCCTGTGCAGCTCAAGGCCCCCTTTCTCCATCGCTCACTCCCTGTGCAGCTCATGACAACAGGGATCCTTGGCCTTTGCACAGCACCTCATGTTTCAGTGGAGCCTCACTTGAACTTTAGGGGGGTAACAGCATTCCCAGCCCCATTTTACAGGTCAGCACAAAGATCAGAGAGGTTCAGTGACCTCCCCAATGTCACACAGCTTGCTGGAGGCAGAGCCAAGCTTAGAATCCAGTTGTCCTCATTCACAGCTTCTGCCACGGTCCACTGTGAACTGCCTGCAGGGCCAGCCTGGGAATCAAGTTTGATTTTTCATCCCACTTCTTAGAGTTTTAGGCTCTATATCAGGTAGGAATGCTCCCATGTCTCTTGCCGTCACCACTACCACCCATGCAGTTTTTCCCAGACTGCATGGGTGGTAGTGGTGATGGCGGGAGACATGGCTAGTGGGTACTGGTGAAGGCGGGAGTGGGTAGTGGTGAAGGAGGGAGACATGGGAGCATTGCCCTCTCCGTACTCTCCACCTTCCCCTACTTTTTCTGGAAAACTTTCTTCCCTATCAAAACATACTGGCCCTATTCTGTCCCATCCCAGTCCTGCTCTCTGCTCTGTAAAGTGATAACTAGCTATTCTGGTAAGTTTGTCTATAGCAAAATTTGTCTAGGCAACACACTCCTGCTGTTCCCCTCTCGAGTAACTCACCTGCGCTTTACCAGGGACCGTCCCAACTGAGGGGCACAACGCTGTGGCAATATTGAGCAGGTCCCCAGCCTGTGGGGAAGACCAGCCTTGCCTGTGGGTCTTGCTCGTCAGCCTACTCTGGTGACAAGGCCTAGATTTCTGAGTGTCTGAGAGATCAGGGTGGATAAGCTCTATCTCATTACAGTCTTTGGCATCATTTCTACCTAAACTTGGAAACAAGCTAACATTCCCGTGGTGTCTATCTCAATGACGTTCCCCTAAAAGTAGACCTCTCTATGTTTATCTTGCCCCCATCTCCCCTTAAATGTTCCTGCTACTCTAACGAAGTAGCAGGCATCAGTCCAACTAAACACTCCCTCCCACCTCCCTTCCCAGCAGCATCCAAAATTGTGTCCAGTTTGGGGCCAGTTTGGGGCCAGTTTTGCTTCCCATACTCTGGAATTGCTACTTACCCTCCACCCCTGTGGTACTTTGCACAGATGCTTTCCTTTTCGTTTCTTTTTTGGCTTGCTGCGGCTTGTGGGATTTTTGTTCCCCGACCAGGGGTTGAACCCGTGCCCTCAGCAGTGAGAGCTCGGAGTCCTAACCACTTGACCACCAGGGAAGTCCCCCACAGCACTTTTCAAGTTACTGAGACTGGTAAGGGAGACAGTTAGGGTAGCCCAGAGCCTGGATTTAGGAGCTAGACTGTAAATGGTTTAATACTTGACGTATTAGCTTTGTGACTTTGGGCAGGTAGCTTCACCACTCTGTGCCTTGATATGTTCATTTGCAAAATGGGGCTAATTACAAAACCTAGCTCTTAGGATTTTTGAAACAAATGAGCGAATCTCTGTGACAGGCTGGAAACAAGGCATAATACATTGTAAGCACTGGATAAATGCGAGCTGTGACGGTTCGAATGACAAGTTACTCTTTCTCAGACAGGATGTCACTCAGACTGACTGGAACTCAAACAGCAGCCCAGAGAACGCTATGTAACTCTTGGGATTTTAACCTGTGACCCAAGCTGGTTTGGGTTGCTCTAATGGGATATTCGCCTCCTCTCTTTGCATACTGACACCCACCCTAACTCTGATCAAGAGGTGGAAGTCAAGGACAGGGCTTGACTCAGTAAATATGGCCAAACCCCAGTGGTACACCAAAATGAAGAGACATTGGTTATAATTATCTATTGCTGCATAACAAACTACCCTGAACCTGGTGGACTTAAAGCAACAAGCGTTTTACGAGCTTTCATAGTTCAGTGGTTGACTGACCTTAGCTGGGCAGTTCTGCTGATCTTGGGATCTGCATGGGATCTCTCACGGCGCTGCAGTCGGATAGCGGCTGGGGCTAGCACCATTCGGAGGCTCAGCTGGGGTTCCGGGATGGCTGGCCTTCTCTTCCTCTCCGGGGACTCTCAAGGCTTCTCCTCCTTTCAGAGTCTCTCCGCATAGTCTTTCTAAACTTCCTCATAGCAGCTCAGGTTCCCCCAAACCAAAAGAAGCTTCCAGGCCTCCCAGGCTCAGTACTAGAGCTGACACAGCATTACTTCCACTGCCTTCTGTTGGTTATTTGGTCAGAGCCAGCCCAGCTTCAAAGGGAAGGGGAAACCCTCTACCTCCCAATGGCAAGAGCGACAAAGAATTTGTGGCCATCGTCAACGCATGTGACAACCACAAAAAGAGATGATTAAAACGTCTTTTTAAAAAATATATATATTTATTTATTATTTATTTATTTGGTTGCACTGGGTCTTAGCTGCGGCTCGCCAGCTCCTTAGTTGCGGCATGCGAACTCTTAGTTGCAGCATGCATGTGGGATCTAGTTCCTTGACCAGGGATCAAACCCGGGCCCCCTGCACTGAGAGTGCGGAGTCTTATCCACTGCGCCACCAGGGAAGTCCCACGTCTTTATTTTCTTTTAATTTTGGAATTTCTTTTGGAGAGTAAAATAGAGTCAGTTTATCTTCTTTCCTGAGATTTCTTTCCAGTCAATAATCAAAATAACATAGCTTCCCATGAGCCACAGTAAATGATCATTTGTTCATTCATTCATTCATTCCACATTCATCAAGACCCACTATGTATCAGGCACTCAAACTACAAAGATATGACCCAGGCCTTGTATTCAAATGGTTCATAGTGTAGTTGGAGGTCACAAGGGCAGCAAACCAAGGACATGCTGGGTAACAGGAAGAAAGCAACTTGGGAAGAAAAGAGAACATGAAAGAGATTGAAAACTACAGGAAACGTTCACTGAGCAAGAGCCATGTGCTAAACCCTTTCTCATCATAATTCATTTAATTTTCACAACAACCATATGAGACAAATCTGTTCATTCCCCTTTTACAGGGAAGGAAACTGAGGCTCAGCGAGGCAAAGTTCCTTGGCTGAGGCCACTCAGCTAGAAAAGGGTGCAGCTATTGCCGAACCTGGTTGTACCTGGGTCCAAGCCTGGGGACTCCCCTGAAGCTCTGTAAAATTGCACAGAAGAGGCTATTTTCACAGAGGTTCTGGTTTCCCCAAGACGGGCCGGTAAACCTGGTCCCTGAAAAATGGGAAGCCGAGTATGCATAAACCAAGTCATCTCATTTTTCTTCTCCTCATTCTGTCCTCAGCTCTTATGGAAAGCTGATTGACCTCATTTTCTCAGGCCAGGAGAGAGTGCTGGCTGGAGTCCTTTCTTTCCACATTTCCTGCTGAGACTTTGTGCCTGTCCGCTTCACTTGTTTCTGGAGCCACAGGGCTGCTTGAACCAGGCCCCCTGCTCTCCAACACAAGGGCTGTCCCCGAAAGTGGCCCCTGGCATACGCTTCTTAGAATTTCATTAATTTTTATTTTTTATTGAGATGTAATTCACATACCATAAAATTCACCATTTTAAAGTGTACCATTTAGTGGTTTTTAGTATATTCGCCGAGCTGTGCAGCCATTATCACTATCAGTTTCCAGAACATTTTCATTATTCCAAAATGAAACCTCATATCCATTAGCAGTCACTCCCATTCCCGCTTCCCTCAGCCCCTGCGACCACTGATCACCCTTTTGTCCATGGATTTGCCTGTTCTGAACATTTCATATACACAGAATCATACAATATGTGGTCTTTCGTATCTGGCTTCTTTCACCTAGCATCCATCATGTTTCAAGTTTCATCTACATTGTAGCAGGTACCAGTACTTCATTCATTCCTATCTGTGGCCAGCCAGATAACATTCCACTGGATGAATGTCCTGGATTTTAGTTGTCCATTCATCTACTGGTGGATATTTGGGCTGCTCCGTTTTCTTGGCATTATGTGCAAGCTTTTGTGTGGACATAGACATCTGCCCTTCTGTATCGCAGGGACACACGATGCTTATTCCTCACTACCTTGTCCTTCTCTCTGCAGTACCCCACCCGCGGGACGCTCTGTTCCTCTGACCGGGGCTGTAAAAAGGGATGGATGGGTCCAAAGAGCAAAGGTATGTTCTGTATCTTTTCCTGAGACCCCGTGGGTGGATGGTCTGGAATCTTGGTGACATTCGAGATGCCCAGATTTTTAGCCTCTGGCTCTCAGCGGCCTTCGTCCACCCTCCCCAGGCCATGGATGAGCCTGTACCTGCCCCATGCCTCGACTCTGAACCCAGAGGACCAGCTGCTGACTATGAATGTGACTCTAACTCCCAGTGAGAGCAGCTCCTGAAAACCTCGCAGAATTAGCCCCTTCAGGGTTCTCATTGATAGAAAAACTGAATGGCCTATAGCATCATCTGAGTGTTCTAAGTGTTTCCTCTTGAATTTCCCCAAAGGTTGAAAAGGATGAATGTGTACCCCCAGGGCACCTGGGGACAATATTAACCTTCAGAATTTCCAAAGCTCTTGTTTTAACTTAAGGCACATAATAAAAATATTACCACAAAAAAGAAAAAGTAAAAACCATCATTGTTTATCATACACCTGTACACAAAAAAGCATATGAATATTCAATTCCATCCCATAATACATATGCATTTGAGTTGGTGGAGAGGTCATTAATATTATTTACTATTTAATTTTCCCCTCAAAAATTTGTTAATGACACCGATACTCCAGGAAGATGCGCCATGCTTACTCCATGGCTCTGTACATCCTGGTACATGCTGTATGCACCTAGAGGGACTCAGATGCCTGTTTAGAAGCCAAGTTCTAGTCCATTTATACGAGGCAAAAGAATATACCCTGTTCAGCTCCCCCCCTCAGCCATCTTTTCTTGCAAAGAAACCAAAAAAATCGAACGGCATCCATGGTCTTTCTGTGTTCTCTTTGATCCTTTTTTGAAAAGCTTACTGTTCTATGTGTTGCTTGCTTGTTTTTTCGTATGTAAGTTTGTGGTTTGGATGGGTTTCATGGAAACTGAAACTGCTTGGGTTGAAAAACATAGTCTCTTGCTTGAGTTGAGTGGAGTTTCCTCCCCCCCACCACCACCCGTTCTTTCATACCTGTGCTTCTACGACCCCTTGACCCCCACAGGAATCCAGACCGGCAGGTGTATAGAGTATAAAGGGAAGCAGAAGACCTGTGAAGTCTCCGCCTGGTGTCCCGTGGAGGCAGTGGAAAAGGCCCCAGAGTGAGTTGTAGGGAGGGGACAGACACGGTGGCCCTCAGCTTTGAGCAGATGAGGTTCTGCCAGGCACTGTTCCGACTTCCCTTCTCAGCACCGTCCCCTCAAGTCCCAGGGCTTACTGGCTTGGTGGCTCCTGTGCCAGGCACACTAGTGGTCTCTGAGAGGCCCCTGATAGTTGTTAAAATACTGAAATCATTCCATACCAACTGGTAAATAGCTAATACCTTCAGCACCCGTGGGTGCCCCTGTCCCTTGGCTGTCCCAGTACCTTCCAGGGCACCCCCAGGTACCTCCTCCAGTGCTACAGCAGGATCCTTTCAGACTGCCAGTGTCTGTACTGAGTGATTAAGGAAGAGAAGGTGGGAGGGAGGGAGGGGAAAAAGGAAAAAGGAAGGAAGAGGAAGGGAAGGGAGAAGAAAAGGAAGGAAAAGGAATGGAAGGGGAGGGCAGTTTTCTTAAGTTAAATGTTCATAGTGACATACAGATTTGGTGGTCCCCTGTATTGACTCTTCTCTTTAACACAAAAGGTCAGGCCCAGAGGGCAGAACTTGATGTTAAATCTCAGAAACCACTGGGAGGGCTGCATTTCAGCAGAGAATAAGGAGAGCTGGATTCAAATCCTGGCTTTAACACATCCTTGCTGTGTGACCTTGAACAAGTGGCTTAACCTCTTTGAGCTTCAGTTTCCTTGTCTTTAAAATGAGGGTAATAGGACTTCCCTGGTGGTCCAGTGGTTAAGACTCCGAGCTTCCAACACAGGGGGGCACGGGTTCAATCCCTGGTTAGGGAACTAAGATCCCACGTGCCACTCGGCGGGGCCAAAAAATTAAAAAATAAAATGAGGATAATAATTGCACCTACTTCACTGGGCTGTTGTGAGAATTAAATGAGATAATACTTGTACAGTGATTGCAAAGTGAGCCCTGTGCTTGGCACACAGTAAATGCCCAATAACACACACACAGATGATCTGCCCCTAGACATGTGGTGGTTCTAGACCAGCACTGTCCAATGGAACTTTCCGCAATGATGCAAAGGCTCTGTACCTGCACCATCCAATATGGTAGCCACTAGCTACATGTGGCTATTAAGCACCTGAAATGTGGTTACCACAACTGAACTGAATTTTTACTTTACTTTAACTTAAATAGTCACACATGCCACAAATGCCTAGGAGATGTTGGACTATATTGGACAGTGCAGCTCAAGACAAATGTGACTCAGGGCCACACTATCAGCATCTCTGGGGCAAAGAGAAGACTTCCCCAAACTGACTTCTTAGAAGGTTCAGGCAAAAGTTTCCTACGTCAGGATGGGAAGCACTAGGCAGTATCAGCCAGTCCGGCCCTCAATTGTTAATGGCACAACCCTGGTTCATTTGTAGGTCAGGGAAGTTTCTTTGTCACCGAATGAATGTTCAGGACCTGGGTGGGACATCAGCCTACATTCAAGGAGTCCCTAGTTCAAGGCAAGAGGCTTCTCGATTGCCTGTGGTTTTCAGTCCTGGCTCTGCCACCATTCATTCATCAGATAAATACTGTGTATCTGTAATGTTCTGGGCCCTGGGCTGCAATTTTACATGACCCTGGGCAAGTAACTCCTGGAACTTTAGTTTCTTAGATGTTATACGAATGGATTACTAAGATGATTCATTTAGTTGTTCGTCCAACACATCCATTACCATGTAGTAGGTGTTAGATATTTATTTTACATGTAACCATACACAAGGGAGGCAGTGCTAAATTTTTTGTAAAATACAAGAAGACCCAGATATGCAGCAGGTCCCAAGGCTCTTACAATCTAATATTGGGTTGGCCAAAATGTTTGTTTGGGTATTTCGTAACATCGTACAGAAAAACCCGAACGAACTTTTTGGCCAAACCGATAGAAGAGATAAGACACAGGTACAGAGGGCTGTAATTCATAATAGAAAATTATAAGTGTCATGAAAGAGGAGTAAAGGGGATCCTGTAGTCCTTTGATTCTTAGAGTATTGCCCAGGAAGTGTGGGGTTTAGAATGTTCTAAAGGCAAAGGGTCTGGCATATAGCAGGAATCTGTCGTAAATCAGATTTTTTGTGTGTGCAAGGGACAAATATAACTTTAACTGGGGGGCTTCCCTGGTGGCGCAGTGGTTAAGAATCCGTCTGCCAATGCAGGGGACATGGGTTCGAGCCCTGGTCCGGGAAGAACCCTCATGCCGTGGAGCAACTAAGCCCATGTGCCACAACTACTGAGCCTGAGCTCTAGAGCACGCGAGCCACAACTACTGAGCCTGAGCTCTAAAGCCCACGAGCCACAGCTACTGAAGCCCACATGCCTAGAGCCTCTGCTCCTCAACAAGATAAGTCACCGCAGTGGGAAGCCCACGTACCTTAACGACGAGTAGCCCCTGCTCATCGCAACTAGAGAAAGCCCGCGCACAGCAACGAAGACCCAATGCAGCCAAAAATAAATAAATTTTTTAAAAAAAGCTTAAGTATAAAAAAAAAACAACTTTAACGGGCTTCAGATAAAAAGGACTGTTAATTTTTTGGCTTGTGTTTTTTGACTCATGTAAATGAGAAGTCCAGAAATACTAGCTTCAGGCATGGCTTGATCAAGGCTTTCAAATGATGTCTTAAGATTTTTCTCTCTCTTCCTCCACCTTCCTCCTCTCCCCAGCCCCTAACTATTCTTTCTTCCATTCTGGCTCTCCTTACACTGTGGTCTGGGGCACTCCAGGTTTACACTGTCTTTGCTACTAATAATCCTAGAGAAAATGAGTTTTTCTTTCCCAACAGTTCCCACAAAAATCCTGTAATGTTCTCAGTGGCCTAAGCCATGTGACAATCTATGAACCTATCACTGCAGTCAAGGGATTAGATTACACTGTTTAACCAGCTCTGGATCACTTGCCCGCCCTGGGAGCTGTAGGGATGGGCAGGAGATGAGAGTGGGCTGAGAGTGGAAGAGACCTGGCTTCCCCAAAGGGAGAAAATTGAGGTGCTACTGCCAAAGGGGGAATTGTTGCTGGACAGGCAAAAAATTACAGTGTTCTCTATAGTTATGTCTCCAATAGAGCCAAAGTTGGGCTCTGGAAGTCCTGGAATAAAAAGCAGATCATTCTTTTTTTTTTTTGGCTGCATTGGGTCTTCGTTGCTGCACGTGGGCTTTCTCTGGTTGCGGCGAACGGGGGCCACTCTTCATTGTGGTGTGCAGGCTTCTCATTGTGGTGGCTTTTCTTGTTGCGGAGCACGGGCTCTAGGCGCATGGGCTTCAGCAGTTGTGGCTTGCGGGCTCTAGAGCGCAGGCTCAGTAGTTGTGGCGCACGGGCTTAGTTGCTCCGCGGCATGTGGGTTCTTCCCAGACCAGGGATCAAACTCATGTCCCCTGCATTGGCAGGCAGATTCTTAACCACTGTGCCACCAGGGAAGTCCTTTTCTTTGTCTTTTTAATATTTATTTATTTATTTATTTAGGTTGCTCTGGGTCTTAGTTGCAGCGAGCGGGGTCCTTAGTTGTGGCATGCATGTGGGATCTAGTTCCCTGACCAGGGATCGAACCAGGGCCCCCTGCATTGGGAGCGTGGAGTCTTAACCACTATGCCACTAGGGAAGTCCCCCAAAGCAGATCATTCTTGATGTCCCCTTCCAAATACCCTCCACCTTTAGCCTGTGCTTCTCCCAATAAACATCTGCCACCTACTCAGGCATGTCAGGCAACAGTGGTATCTTTTTATGGAGCCAGTTCTCTCCATCTTTAACAGATTGTCAACCCCACAAGGACAAAAACCTCGACTGTCTTTTTCATCACTACATCACTAGTGCTCAGCCCCATGCCCAGTACAATAAATATTTGTTGAATGAATGAATGCATGGATGGTGGGTGGACCTTCCAGCAGTCGAGAATTTGGGCTCCTCTCACTCATGGAGAATTTTACACTACTCAGAGCCTCTAGAGTGTGAATGATAGAGTCAATTATATATGTGTGGCCCTGTGCTAAAGGCTGAGGATGCCAAGATGAGAAAGTTGTCTCAGCCCTGCAGGATCACAAAGCCTATTGTGAAAGATACAAACAGGAGTGTGCTGGAGCTGGCTTGTACGAGCTCTGAGCCGTTTCTGCTCATCCCTTCCCAACTCCAAGTTCACTGATGTTCTATTGGTAGCTTGAAATCAGCTAGGGTGGGAGTATTTATACCACAATAATCAGTAACTCCTACAATATCAGGGCTTTTTGTTTTCCTGGAGAGCTGGTTATTAAATGTTTACCAACATACCACTATGCATAACTAAACATATAATTATATCAGAGTGAGAAGTATTACAGTAAATGCCACGGGGTCTCTTTTGTTTTTTGTGGTTTTTTTGGCCATGCCACGTGGCTTGCGGGATCTTAGTTCCCTGACCAGGGATCGAACCCGTGCCCCCTACAATGGAAGTGCAGAGTCCTAACCACTGGACCACCAGGGAATTCCTTCCACAGGGGTCTTAAGAAGGGAGAAATTCTTCCTGGAGAAGCTGGAGAATTTTGGAAGGTTTTTCCCAGTGGATTGCATTTCTCTTCATCCATCATATTGACCCAAGCAAGAAACCAGAGCCTCTGGTCCATTGGCCCACTGACTCCTTTGGTCCCTGTAGTCACTGATCCCCATTTTTCATTCCTCTCTTTCAGGCCTGCGCTCTTGGGCAGTGCTGAAAACTTCACTGTGCTCATCAAGAATAATATTGACTTCCCCAGACACAACTACACCACGTAAGCACCCAGAATGTCTGGCTATATTAGTTATCTACTGCTGTGTAACAAATCATCCCAACACTTAGAAACTAAAAGCAACAAACTTTAATTTTCTCACATAGTTTCTGTGCATCCCAGAATGACATCTGGGTATGACTTCACTGGGCGGTTCTGGTTCAGGGTCTCTCAGGTTGCAGTCAAGCTCTCATCTCCAGACTGGACTGGGGCTGGAGAATACTCTTCCAAGCTCGCTCACACAACAGTCAGCAGGAGGGCTCAGTACTTCATCATGTGGACCTCTCCTTCAGACTGCTTGGGTGTCCTTAGGACATGGTGGCCAGCTTTCCCAGAGCAAGAGATCCAAGCCAAAGAGCAAGAAAGTGAGACAGTAACCAAGATGAAAGCCACTGTATTTTATAATCTAATCTCAGAAGAGACACACTATCACTTCTGTCGTATACTATTGGTCACAGAGACCAACACTGTACGATATGAGAGGAGAATACACAAGGGTGTAAATCCCAGGAGGCAGAATCATTGGAGGCCCTCATGATGCCCGGGTACCATATTGGTTCACTCTTATGAAAGAGATGGATCCCAGTTTTCAATAGAGATGTTTGTTTGTTTGCTTTCCATTATGTGCAGGAGAAACATCTTGCCGGATATAAACGTCACTTGCACCTTTCACAAGACTCAGAATCCACAGTGTCCCATTTTCCGACTAGGAGATATCTTCCAAGAAACAGGAGATAATTTTTCAGATGTGGCAATTCAGGTTGGTGACGTCTTTGTACAGTGGGATGTGGGGGGGTGGGTCAAGGGATGGAGGATGACAAATGGCCAAGAGGCTGGACCACTGGGTCTTAATAATATGCTCATATTTATTGAGCATTTTGTAAATCCATGCACGGTGACAAGGACTTTTCCTGTATCACCTTATCTAATCCCACAACAACTCTATGAGAGACACTCAGTGTATTCGTTTCCTGTGCCTGCTATAACAAATTACCACAAATTTTGTGGCTTAAAACAACACATTTTTTTTTTTATACTACTGGAGGTCAGAAGTCCAAAATGAGTTTCACTGGGCCAAAATCAAGATATCAGCAGAGACATGCTCCCTCCGGAGGCTCTAAGGGAGAATCCATCTCCTTGCCTTTTCCACCTTTTAGAACCGCGTTCCTTCCATCCCCTTTTTCCCGCTTTGAAGCCAGCAGTACAGCATCTTGCTTCAGTGGTCACATTGATTTCTTATTCTGTGTCAAATCTTGCTCTGCCTCCCTCTTATAAAGACCAGTGTGTCTTCACAGGGTCCACCCAGATAATCCAGGATAATTTCCTCATCTCAAGATCCTTACTTAATCACATCTGCAGTCTCTTTTGCCATTTCAGGTAACATATTCAGAGGTCCAGGGATTAGGACCTAGGATTAGGAATATTTGGGGGACCATTACTCAGACTACCACACTTGGATTAGTCAGGATTCTTCTGGTTGCAAGTTATAGAAATCCAACTCAAATGATGTAAGCAAAAACTAAATCAAAAAGTAATTTGGGGGCAAATAATAGAAACCAAACTCAAGTGGATTAAGCAAAAAAGGAACCATATTAACTTGCGTAAAAAGACCAAGAAAAATGAACATTCTAGTATACCCAAGGCATCCTCCTACCTTGGGAGTTTTCTCTTGCTGTTCCCCTCTGCCTGGAACAGTCTGTCCCAGACATAGCATTAGCTGCCTCCTACACCTACTTCCAATATTTACTCAAATATAAGCTCAGTGAAGCTTTCCCTTACCGCTACATTTAAAGCGACAATTCCCACCTCTATCCCAGCATGCCCTATGGCCCTTTCCATGTTTATTTTTATCCCTGGCACCTAGCATTATCTGACATACTATATATTTTACATATCCATTTGTCTGTTGTCTATTTTCCCTGACTAGAATGTAAGTTCCATGATGGCAGGGACATTTAGCTTTTTTTTTTTTTTGGGGGGGGGGGTGGTTCATTTTTGTGTAATGTTCAGCCCATAATGGACACTCAATAAATATTTGTTGATTGAATGAAGAGTATGATAGATTTAGGCATAGCTGCCTCCAGGAACTCAAATGATGTCTTCAGGAATCTGACTCCTTTCATCTCTTGATTGTTTCCTTAATGATGATGTCATTCTCAGGCATATTCTCCACATGTCAAAGCAAAGCCACCAAAGCTCTAGCACTGTGCTATCCAATACGGTAGCCACAAGTCACATGAAGTGACTTAAACTTAATTAAAATTAAATAAAATTAAAATTTTATTTCCTTGGTCATACCAGCCTCATTTCCAGCATTCAATAACCACTGGCTATTGTACTATACAGCATGAATATAGAATATATCCATCATCGCAGAAAATCCTATTAGACAATGCTGCTTTAGACTTTCACACTCTATAGCTAGTGGTCCCAGTCAGTAGAGGACTTCTTTTCCTATGGTTCTGGCAAAATGTCTCAGGAAGAGCTCTGATTGGTCTACCTTGGGCCACATATCTATCCTGAATCAATCACCAGGTCCAGAAGGGAGCACTGTCCTGATTGGCCAGGCTTGAGTCATGTGCCCACTCCTGGGGCTTGGAGAGGACATAGCCCCATTCAAACCACTGAGAGTTGGGAAAGGTGTTTCCCCAAGGAAATTCCAGGTAGTTTTCCCAGAAGGCAGCAAATTGGATGCCAAGTGACAAAGGCATTAGATATTCACTGTAATATGTAGAGTGCTTGGCTTAGTGCCAGACAAAAAAATGGCAGTTGTGATTATTCTGTATTATTTCCCCTTTCTCCAAGTCAGAGCCTCCTTGCTACTCATTTCTGTATCCTCAGTATCTAGCATACTGTCTTGAAATGCCTAAGTTCATTTATTCAAAGACATACCTTTTTTTCACTTTTAATAGTTTCCAAATCAGGAAGTGCTTTCAGTTGATGGAGTCTCACAGTTTAATTGACAGCATTTTTTTCTTAGAGGAACATTAAGAAAAAAAAAAAAACCCTACGTGTCTTACAAGCAATGGTGTCTAAGATTCAGTGAAATATGATAGTCAGTACTCAAAAACATGTTTGTAGAAAAAAAGAAGTACCAAGTATAGGTAAGAGATTAACAGATTCTTTAGAAGTTTAGAGGAGAAAGGTCACCATGAATTGAGGGGCACAGGGGTGGCTGAGTGGGTGGGGAAGGATGTTTGCTGGGTCTTGAAGGATGAGGAGGATTTAGCTAGAGAGGTGAGTGGAAGAAACATTTCATTGGGAGAAAAGGTCAAGGGCCAAGATTTAAAAATTCAAAGCAGACCGAGCAACTCCACTCCTAAGTATGTACCCACGAAAAATGACAACATATGTTCACACAAAAACTTGTACATAAATGTTCACAGCAGCATTATTCATAATAACCAAAAGGTGGAAGCAACCCAAGCGTCCATCAAAGGATGAATGGATAAACAAAATGTGGTATGCTCAATCAATGGAATATTCTTCCACCACAGTAAGGAATGAAGTACTGACACATGCTACAACATGGATGAACTTTAAAAGCATCATGCTAAGTGAAAGAAGCCAGACATAAAGATCATATATTATATGATTTCATTCATATGAAAGTTCAGAATAAGGAACTCTATAGAGACAAAAAGTAGATTAGTGGTTGCTTAGTGCTTGAGAGAGGGGTGGTAACTAAAGTTTACATGTTTTCTTTTGGAGGTAATGAAAATGTTGTAAAATTGATTGTGGTGGCAGTTGCACATATACGTGAATATACTAAAAACTGTTAAATGCACAAGTTATGTGGGCGAACTGTATGTGAACTGTATCTCAATAAAGCTGTTTTTTAAAAAAAGAAATGAAAATGCAAAGTGTGTTTAGGGAAAAGCATAGAGATTTCAGAATAAGAGCTTTCTCCAGGGGTGTATTGGGAGATAAGCAGAGAAGATGTGATGGAGCACGATGAATTCCAGTCTAACAAGTTTCAGCTTAAACTTTACTGGGGGGTGGACATTACACGTGTCTGATTACAGGAGTGGTTTGTTGAAAGTTATATTTTAGGAAAATAAATTTAACGGTGGCGTGTTCCAGGTGGGAGGAGGAGCAGGGAGATGCGCTTGTAGCTGCCACAGTACTAGTTGTATGAGTTAGATAGGGCTGCACCTATGGCTCTGAAATTTTTAATCAGCATTTTTTTTTTCCCCTCAAAAGCCAACTTTTCCTTCAGTGGTCATCACTATGTAGGGAGATGTCTGATGGCTGCATAACCCATGTCCAGCGGGACTTAGAGATTGTCTCTCGTTGTCTTCCCCAGGGAGGAATCATGGGCATTGAGATCTACTGGGACTGCAACCTGGACAGGTGGTTCCATCACTGCCGTCCAAAATACAGTTTCCGTCGCCTTGACGACAAGACTGCCAAGGAGTCCTTGTACCCTGGCTACAACTTCAGGTAACAGTGCTCCAGGTCAGACTTGCCCAGTGACTGGCCACCCTTGGATCCCCAGGGACCTTCCAGGCCTGACTGAATTGTATCCCCAGCAGCCAGCAAGACTAGTTTTGGTTGCCAAGGCAACAAGAGGAATGTAAAAGACTTCCTCTAAGAGCTAGGCAGTGACTGAATTTTTGTATGAATTATTAAAGAATTGCACACTCTTTGTAAGATAAAAACAAAACTTGGGAAACAGAGAAAAGCATAGAGAAGAGGATAAAAATCACCCATAATTCCTCTATCCTGAGATAATTGAAGATAACCCTCTGGTGAATGTTCCTTCGTCTAACCAATTGTTTTGTGAGGCTTATATGAGATCATATCACATTTACAGTTTGGTATTCTGTGGGGGGGGTTCATATGCCAGGTCACTCAAAATTCTTTGTGACCATCACGTTAATTATCATCGTGTTCCATTGTGAGTGTAATGATCACGTAGGCTACAACTTAGGGAGGGTATTCTACATACCAGGCATTTATATCACCATCACTAAACCTCACAACCACCCTGGAAGGTAGATATTAGTGTCCCGGGGAAAGCTGAGAAAGGTGAAATGATCTCCCCTAGACCCACAGCTAATAGTAGAAGCTCCATAATCCTAACCTAGATCACCAAGACCTTAAAACACACCCTTTCCCTTCCATCTCATAATTTTCTCACCATTCCGCCATTATTGGATATTTGGGGTATTTCTGATTTTTCTTTATAAATAACTCTGTAGTGTATATCTCTGTACATATATCTTTGTTTGAATCCCAGATTATTTCCTTAGGATAAGTTTCTAGAAGCAGAATTATTGGATCAAAGGTTATGAGCATTTTACCATATGCTTTCAGGTTTTAAAAATACTATATGGCTATATTTTTCATTTCTCGGATTTATATTCAGTTCTTTTTCAAAGCCACCTATTACTGTTTCAGTGAGATCCATTCTTAGCTTATGGATCCTACTCCTTTTGTCCAAGCTACTGTATAACCCCTTTCACACTGAACTGTAGCAACTTGGATGGGATTTCTCTTTGTGGGGCTTTGGAATATTTGTTGGTGGACTTCGGCAGAAATGATCTTGTGCAAAGTTTTGCGTGTGCCATGGGATATGGAGACATTCCTCTGGGGTGACAATTTAATTTTGTAGTTGTTCCTGCCAGGACTGTATGGCATCTATCAATTACAAACCAGTTTTTAGTTTAATTTATTGGTGCTGGATGTCTTCACTCCACTAGAAGTATCCCATCCCTGCTTCCTTGCTAAGTTGGGCATCTGCAGCCTCAGCTCCTTTCCCAAGAAGTATGTTAGGACTCTAGCTGCTCAGATACAAATCTGATCTGGTACTCCTAGGGTTCACGTGGCTTTAGTCCCCACTTACCACTCATCTCTAGCACCTGCCCTTCCTTGTTTTGAGCTCAATAATATATTGATATGACTTTAAAAAATACTTTATCTTGCACTTCTTTGTGTAAGTGCAGTGGGGTGGGAGGTGGTGGTGGAGGTGGTGAGGCAGCCTGCCATCTTGATTGGAAATCCTTTTGGTGAGAACATTTTTTTAAAATAAATTTATTTATTTTTGGCTGCATTGGGTCTTCGTCGTGGTGCGCGGACTTTTCATTGTTGTGGCTTCTCTTGTTGCGGAGCACGGGCTCTAGGCACGTGGGCTTCAGGAGTTGTGGCTCGCGGGCTCTAGAGTGCAGGCTCGGTAGCTGTGGCGCACGGGTTTAGTTGCTCCGCGGCACATGGGATCTTCCCGGACCAGGGCTCGAACCATGTCCCCTGCATTGGCAGGCGGATTCTTAACCACCGTGCCACCAGGGAAGCCCAGTAAGAACATCTTAAAGACTCCTGATACCTTGGGTAACATTGCTTCCTCACTGCAGTTTTGTCTAATTTTTAAGGTTCTTTGTAGTACATCGCTTATGCTTCTAGCTTCTGGACTTCAACCCTATGAATTCACTAGAATTCTGGTTCATTTTCACTCTTGAGCTGGCTAGTGCTGGTTTTGTGCTGATCTATTCTTGTTTTGATGCTCTGCACAGTTCAGTCCTCTGCTCCTGACTTTTTCCCATTGGTGATCTTGTGCCCCTAACTTAGTTTCCATGTTACCTCCTACGTCTGGATAATTTTTTCAGCCTGTTCCTACAACACTGGGCCAGCAGTAATTTGGCCTCTCAGTTTGAGGCTTATAACACAGTCTCCATGACCTTTCATTTCCTGTGGGAATCAGGCAGGGTTCTGTGACTGTGGTTATGGCTGGTCATTTTGTGCTCTGATTCCAAACACAAAGCAGGCTTTTGCTGTTTCCTTTTCAGAGAGAGTTGCTGAGTATATCCCTCGGTTACACAATTTGCTTAAGAAGCTGGTAGGATGTTGATACTGGCATTCTTCATTCATTAAATATATATTGAAGAAAAAAATATTTCTTGCCCCAATGGGTATACATTGGTAAACAAAATAGACAAATTACTGCTTAGCATATATCCTAATAGGACATGACTATACATATAAGACAAAAATATAATAAAAAACTCCAAGTCAACATCATTAGTCACCAGGGAAATGCAGATTTAAACCACAATGAAATATAATGACATGCCCACCAGAATGACTAAAATTAAAAACACTGGAAATTCCAAAGGTTGGCAAGGAGGAGGAACAACTGGAATTCTCCTACTTTCCTGGTGGGAGTGTAAAATGGTACAACCACATTAGAGAATTGTTGGGAAGTTTCTTATAAAGGTAAACATACATCTATCCTCTAAACCAGAAATCCCACTCTTAGGTATTTACCCAAGAGAAAGGAAACATATCTCCACAAAAAGATTTGCACATGAATGTTCACAGCATCCTTACTCATAATAGGCAAAACCCAGAAAGAACCCAAATGTGCAATAACAGGTGAATGGAGAAATAAATTGTGATATATTTATATAATAAAACACTACTTAACATAAATAAAAATGGAAGAAATTACTGATACACACATCAACATAGATGAATCCCACAGACGTTACATTGAGTGAAAGAAGCCAGACCTGAATGAGTACATTCTATGATGCCATTTATTTGAAGTACAAGAACAGGCAAACTTATCTGTGATGATAAAAGATAGAACAATGGCTGCTGGGCTGGGGTTTGGGGGTAGGAAGGAGGAGTAGGAACCAATTGGAAGGGAGCACAAGAGTTTTCTGGGGTAATGGAATGTTCTAGATGTTGGTAGGGATCTAGGTTACATAGAGTATTCATTTGTCAAAACTCATTGAATTGAACCCTTAGGACTTGTGCATTTTATTATTATATGTTAGTTATACCTCAATAGAACAAACAAATCCAACAAAACCATTTCAGATGATGATAAATACTTCAAAGAAAATCAAACAATATAGTGTGATGGG
Source organism: Grampus griseus (assembly GCF_964374135.1). NCBI lineage: Eukaryota > Metazoa > Chordata > Mammalia > Artiodactyla > Delphinidae > Grampus > Grampus griseus. Next base: position 8,129,964 of record NC_139006.1, on the reverse strand, counting down.
GGTGTGGGGAAATGCAACCGGACAAGGCCTCTCCAAGCACAGGATAGGACCCCCATAGGCATCATGCACTTTCCTGAGGACTGAGCTTTCCTAGTTAGGAAGAGAAACTGTACACATAGGAGTCCATGTTAGGGAATCAACTTGCAAACATATTAGCTTCTGTGAATACTTTTAGTACTAATGGTCTGGACCAGTGGTTCTCAAAGTGCGGGTCCCCATATCAGCATCATGTGGTATCCTTCTAGAAATGCAAATTCTCAGGCTCTACGACAGACCTACTGAATCAGACACTCTGGGGATTGTCTTCATAAGCCTTCCAGGTTATTCTTATGCAAACTTAAGTTTGAGAATCACTAATCTAGACCCTCGATACTCAAATGTGATCCTGGAACCAGCAACATGGGCCTCACCTGGGAGCTTGTTATGATGTACAATCTCAGCCCCGACTCTCAATTTACTGAGTCAGAATCTGCATCTTAAGATTCCCAGGAGATTCATGCGCACATTAAAATCTGAGAAGCACTGGTCTAGACTATATTTTCTAGCATCCCAAACATACTTCCTTCTTAGATGATTCATCTGACTATATTTTCTTTCTACAACCAGGTTGCTAGCTGCCTGGGAGAATGAATAAAATAAAGTGTCTACTTAATCTGAGCATGCAAGTACAGGCCAAAGTACACGTGCACGTGCAAACACACACACACATTCATTGCTTCCTAACCCTTCTGCTAGCACTCTTATTGAGTTCTGGAGGGGTCCACTTAAGCAAATGGCTTTATTTATATTTTATTTAAAGCAGCATCATTAACTGGCAAGCAGGCTTCAAATTTTGTTTTTGTTTTTGGCCTGCACAATGTTCTGAAAGTTGAGACATTCTACGTAAAAATATGGACTTCCTACTTTTTTTGAAAATTAAGCTATTTGAAAAAAATCAACCCATTTGACAACACTGGCTTCATATTCCACAGGGAGCACTCAGCTAGAGCTGAGTATCAGTGGTTCCCTTTAGAAAGGCCATGTGGCTCTTGGTTTGCCATGCTCCTCACCACTCCTTATTGCCTCTTACCTGGCTGCATCACTCATTTCTGTTATCTGGCCCCTATAGGCATTTGTGTTTGAGACCCTTGGCTAAAGACTGGCTGAGATCAAGATGTAACAGGATTTTGCTTCTCCGGGTCAGTGGAATTTCATCCAGGGCCCTGAAACCAGCTCCTAGTTTAGGTAATGTTTTGATCATTCCCAGCTGCTCTACTGAATAGGTTTGTGGCCATTAGCAAAAAGAGAGGCCTGGATCAGTGGTCCCCGACTGCCCTCACAGGCTGTTTTTACAGCAATCAGCAGACGCATGCAGGGCAATGTACCAATCAGATGTTAGCAAATGTTCTTCAAGTCGCTGAGCTAAGCCTAAGAACATTAGCTCCTGAAGAGATCTGAGCTTTCTGAAGAACTGGTTGTGATGTTAATATTCTTTTAGAACAAAGTTTTAGAGCATTGGTTCTCTGGAATAAGCACCAGAAGAAATCTTTAGCCAAAAATAAAATGTCAAGATCTGACGGGTAACTGGACAAGTTATTGTCAAATAGCCACACAAAAGGGAAGGAAGTTAGAGGTTATATGAGTTTAATGAGAAAATATAACTTTCTAAAACAGGAAGTTGAAGGAATTGATCACGTTGCAGAATTTTGTCCTTTACCAAAAGATCCATGGCAAAAGATCCTTTTTCAATTATTCAGTTTATTTACAAGATGTGTAAAGCAGGGAAGTCCCACACAGAATAGAATGCCTGATGTGCTTCTCTGCTTCTCAGAATGTGTGTGTGTGTGTATTCATTTCCTATGGCCGCTATAACAAATTACCACAAACTTGATGGCTTTAAACAACAGAAATTTATCTCTCACAGTTCTGGAGGCCAGAAGTCCAAAATCAAGGTGTCAGCAGGGACATACTCCATCTAAAGTCTCTAAGGGAGGATCTTTCCTTGCCTCTTCTAGCTTCTGCTGGCTCTAGGTGGTCCTTAACTTGTGGCTGCATCCCTCCAGTATCTGCCTCCGTCTTTACATGGCATTCTCCTCTGTGTTTCCGTTTCAACTCTCCCTTTCCTTTTTCTTATAAGGATACAGCCATTGGATTTAAGACCCACCCTAAATCCAGGATGATCTCATCTTGAGATCCTTAACTCATTTACATCTGCAAAGACCCTATTTCCAAATAAGGTCACATTCACAGGTGCAGGGGTTAGGCACTTGGACTTATCTTTTGGGGGGGGCCATTATTCAACCCACTACAGAGTGTAAAAACATCCTTGCCCAGGGCCTGGTGTTCTGAGTGTGGCCCATTGATCACCTGCATCAGAACCACCTGGTACCTTTCCTGGAAATACAGATTCCTAGAAACACCTCACACCTTTTGAAACCACCCTTTGGGGGTGAGGCCCAGGAATCTGCCTTTTGAACACACTTCCCAAGTGATTCTTGCCCTCAGTTTGAGACCCACTGTACAAAGACCCTGAAAGCAGAAATTCAAGTATTTACTATACAATGTTAACCTTCCAGCAAAACAGCTTGCATAGAGAGATAATGCAACCCTGGGGCATGGAGTGGTGATGCATGCTTGCTTTGTATTTTAAAAAACAAATCAATTAATAGAGCAGAAGAAAGTACTGTCATGGAGTGAGAACAATCAGATGCAAAGAAACTGAAACCCCTTTGGCCAGAAACAGGCACTGAAGTGCCTGAGAATATCTAACTGATCTCAATGTCAGATCGTGAGTTTACAAAGAATAAGAATTTCAGATGTTCCAAACTATACTTTGGCAGAGCATCTGTTTTCTTCTCTCCCCACACCTGTAAATAGATTATGAATTAATAACTCAAAGAAAATATATGTCCTTACCTAAAAACAACCACCAAAAGTGGTAAGAGGGAGGGTCAGATTTAAAAGTTTTGTGAGACATGTGGCTTAAGCCTTCCTAATTATTCATGAAAAACAAAACATGACACTTTCCCTGACTGTAGCACTGATGAGGGCTGCATATTTTGGGTGACTGTGATTTGTGCCCAGGTCTTAATTTATAAAGGTGGCTGAGTAGTAACACAGAGAAGTCAATGCCCTTGAAAGAAGAATTTCCCGAGAGGTGGGGCACACCAGGTCACACAGGGCCACAGGGAGAAGCACCAGGTTTGGTCAGGGGATAGCAGGAGAAAGGGGAAAGCACAGCCCAGAGCCTTTACTGTGTTTTCTGTGGGAAATGAAAGGCAGGGCAGGGGAAACAGCTTAGGATTGGCTAGTTTGAGTAATGGTGGTGGGCTCTGGGCTACAGGGGTGGTCTCTGGTTGTCTGGTACCTGGCCCTGGGCAAGTTAGGGCAGGGGAAATGTTGGCTGGGTGTGTGAAAGTTAGATACAGAAGGTGGCTGGAGATATGGACTCAGGATTGGTCAAGAGGGTTTGTAACATGATTTTCACATACTTGCAAAAGCTGGATGGCAGGGGGCATGTAAACAACATTGTCCGCTAGTTTGGCCCTGGTGATAATGGATGCCAAACAGACAAATACAGAATCTTAAGAAAACACAGTTAGAGCAGATTGCTGAGGGGCACCTGTTCCCAATCCATTCATTAGTATCTAAGATTCACCCTCCCCCTCTTTGTTCTAGAAGCTAAACTTTTCCCTCTTAGAGAATGATCAGAGTGCTTGAAGTTATTTTTTTTAATTTCTCTTGTTGTCAACCCTGTATTGGTTAAAAATTTTTCATTTTAATCTTAAACTAAAACACAGACTTTCCATCATCCTGTGATGCTGGAAGTAGAGAAGGTGACATGGGGAAGTGGTGCCTTGGTTCAAGGTGAAGAGACAGAGAATTTCATGGGTTTGGATTGTGTTCTTTCCTCTGCCAACCAGAGCAGAGCTAGAAGACGGACAAAGAAGACTAGAACGGCTACTGGTTCGGTTTTTCTTTTCATAAAATACCAGCACTTCCAGAGAGATCTTTATAAATATGTATCCTTTTCCTCCTACAGATATGCCAAGTACTATAAGGAAAATAATACCGAAAAGCGGACCCTGATAAAAGCCTTTGGGATCCGTTTTGACATCCTGGTTTTTGGCACCGTAAGTCTCTTCTCGCATTCAGCCACTGGCATCTCCGTTCCTATGACTGTGTCTTAATTATCGCTGTAGTGTCTCAAAGGGTGAATGTTTTGGTCATAGTCGTTAGCTGGCACTGTGCATCTTGCATGTGGGATCAGAGAGGGGGAAGAAATGTTCTTGTTCATGGACAAGTCATCTAATGAGTACAAGAGTGGGCTTGGGGAGAAAACCTAATACTCAATTTTCAATATACTCTGTTGCTTAAAAAAGAGAGAGAAAGAAATCCCTCTGCAAAATACTTTGTAAGGAATCCAATTCAAATGGGTTTAGGAAAAAAGACGACTTTTTTTTTTTTTAGTTCACATAACTGAAAAATCCAGAGGCAATTTTCAGGCTTCGGGCATCATGAATCCAGATGTCTTAACAACATCATCAGGAACCTGCCTCCCTCCATCTCTTACATTTGTTCTCCTCTGTTTTGGTGTCATTCACAGCGGGTCATCTCTATGCAGTGCTGTCAGCAGCTACTTATACCTTAGCAATTTAGCAACCTCAGTGAAAAGAGAACATCTCAGCAAAAGCCTCAGCAGATGCCACTGGCTTTGACTGGCCCAATATGGGCCAGATGCTCACTGCCGAACTGTGACCAGGGTCACTCGCAATGGCTGGTCTTACATCAGCCCTGAACCAGCCCCTTCCCCGCAAACTACATGGACTGAGTATGGACACAGACAGTTCTCCAAAGGAAAATGGGCATGCTGTCTCCAGAAGAAGGGGATGCTGGGTATGCAAAAATCAACAGATGCCCACATACCTTGTCTGACAGCGTATTATTTATGTAACATGGTGATAAGCAGCACAAGAATCGATGAGATATAATGAGAGGATACAAAGACACTGAGAATAAAAACCACAGGGACATCTATGGGAAGAGTTTGTGCAGACATTCCTTCCCTCTGTTTCCAGAGTAATCTCAAATCACTTTTAGGGAAAGCTCTTTTGAAACCCTCACCTTGAATGGAATAAAAAACTTTCAATGGTTCTCCTCTCAGTGTGTGAGTTCCACTGCTTATTTGTTTAAAACATCCATGTTTTCAAGCACATCCTGAAAGGCAGAAGCAGGAGGAATGGGATTCATATTTTCAGTCTCCTTAATCTTTGTTGCCGTGAACACTTTGGATGCATCTGTCAAATTCACGGCACTAGACTCCCTCCTCTGCTGGAACTTACAATTACATGTTAGAGCAAAAGAGCATTGCTCTGAATTTCAACCGGGTAACCTTTTGTACTCTGTTTCCAGGGAGGAAAATTTGACATTATCCAGCTGATCGTGTACATCGGTTCAAACCTCTCTTACTTTGGTTTGGTAAGGGATTCTCTTTCTCACATTTTATGAAAATGATTTGGCAAAAGGAAGTTTCACTGACATGGTGCTTGTCTGGGTTTTTCCCAGGCCACTGTGTTCATTGACTTTCTCATCAACACTTACTCAAATAAATGCTGTCGATCCCGTATTTATCCCTGTTGCAAGTGCTGTGAACCCTGTGCAGTCAATGAATACTACTACAGAAAGAAGTGTGAATCCATTGTGGAGCCAAAGCAGGTAAGGCTTGCTGTGTCTATGGGATGTTAAAACACGTGTATGGCCCATTGGACCACGGAGAAGTTTGCAAAAATAAGGCCAAGGGCTTCCCGGGTGGCGCAGTGGTTGAGAGTCCGCCTGCCGATGCAGGGGACACGGGTTCATGCCCCGGTCCGGGAAGATCCCACGTGCCGCGGAGCGGCTGGGCCCGTGAGCCATGGCCGCTGAGTCTGTGCGTCCGGGGCCTGTGCTCTGCAGCGGGAGAGGCCACAACAGTGAGAGGCCCGCGTACCGCAAAATAAATAAATAAATAAATAAAAAATAAGGCCAAAATCATAGGTGTAATCAATCCCATGGTGGATAATTCTCTGGAATCTACCCCAATCCACCATCTCTCAGATGAATCCTTTAGTTTTAGTGAAGAATAGACACAAAAATGGAGAAGCAAGATATAGGGAAAACAAATTTTTATGTTCCAGGATTTGTCAGTTTTGTCAGATTTATTAAATTGGTTGTGCAAAAAAAGTATAATGACTTTGGAGAACAATTTGTAGATCTAGTAACATTTAAATGGGACATACTTTACAGCCTGGCATTTCCACTTCTCCATACCTGCCTTAGAGAAACACTCACATGGGTACCCACGTAGTACACATGTACCAGATGTCCATCACAGTGCTGTCTGTGACAGTGAAGGGGAGCATCTGCCCAAATGTCCAATAGGTGAATGGTGATATAAACTATGATAAATCCATAGTAAGGAAGGCCTGGTACCAGTTTTTAAAAATGAGGTAGATTATAATAAAAGCAAACGTTTACATAGCATTTCCAGTGCTACGTATGCATTAACTCACTGAATCTTCACACAACCCTACAGGTAGGTTTATGGGATTATGATTATTAGCAGAACTCTAGATAGGTGCTATTATTATCTCTTTCTATAGATGAGGAAAGTGAGGCACAGGAAGGTTAAATAATTTGCCCAAAGTCATACAGTTAGTAAGTGGCAGAGCTGAAATTCCAACTCAGGCAGGCTGGTTTCAGAATCCATGTTTATAACCACTATGTTATAGGTAATGGCATGAGCAAATATCCAAGACATTTGTTGACAGGAAAAAAACAAACTATGGAACAATATATATGGTATGATATATAGGTTAAAAAGCAACAATACACATAAACTAATTCTATGTTTTTTCTACATGTATATATGTCCATTTATATACACACACATATAGATTCTGTATATTTTCTGCATGTATTATACACACACACATATAAATGTGTGTGGGGAGGTAATATACGTATAAAAAAAGGTACTGGACACTCATAAAAGTGATAACAGTGGGGGCTTCCCTGGTGGTGCAGTGGTTGAGAGTCCGCCTGCCGATGCAGGGGACACGGGTTCATGCCCCGGTCCAGGAAGATCCCACATGCCCCAGAGTGGCTGGGCCCGTGAGCCATGGCCGCTGAGCCTGCGCATCCGGAGCCCGTACTCCACAACGGGAGAGGCCACAACAGTGAGAGGCCCGCGTACCGCAAAAAAAAAATAAAAGTGATAACAGTGATTGCTTCTGGAAAGGAGCCTAGGATGGGGGAGTGGTCAGAGTGGTCAAATTTTAGTTCACCTGTATGGTTTTGATTTGATTAATTTGGAATTTACTACATTGACTCCATGATTTCCTCCAATCAAAGAGAAGTCTCTGGTATTTAAAAACAACAGAGGGTTTCTTTCTTTCATCCAAGAACATTGCTGTCCTTTTTTAGCAGCTGAATGCACAATTCATTGTTCGTTGTACATGTATTTGCAATTAAAGTAAAAGTTCATCTTTGCAACTAGAATTAATCACCATTTCATGGCCCAAGATGGGATGAAATTTAATGAAAATATAAATAATTTAAGATTCAATCGTATAACTTTCTGGAGATATTCAACCTAGAGTAACTGAAATTGAGGGAACACTACAAAGGAATTTTACATAGCACTTGGGGGACCTACAGATATTAGGCAGGAAGCTGTGGATACTCTAAATCTACAAATTAAGGTGCTTGGGGATCAATTTCTGATTTACCTTTAGACTCGGAATCATTCTTTCTTTGTTAGCAAGAGTTTTTGGTTAGCTTGTGTAACAGGTTGTCATTTGGAAATAGGAGTAACAGTTGCCTTTAGATATGTTCAGATATGCAATTCGTGATAATTCTGAACTAAAGTTGGTAACCTTTTAATCTTTATTTCCTAGACATTAAAATATGTGTCCTTTGTGGATGAACCCCACATTAGGATGGTAAACCAAAGGCTACTTGGGAGAAGTCTGCAAGATTTTGAAGGTGAAGAAGTGCCAGTAAGTTATTTCGTCTTTTTTTTTTTTCTCGGTCACACCACGCAGCTTGCAGGATCTTAGTTCCCCAATCAGGGATCGAACCCGTGTCCCCTGCAGTGGAAGCGCAGAGTCCTAACCACTGGACAGCCAGCAAATTCCTGTAGTCTTTTTTTCTTTTTTAAGAGAAAACTTACTATTTTATTTATTTATTTATTTATTTTTGGCTGCATTGGGTCTTCCTTGCTGCGTGCTGGCTTTCTCTAGTTGCGGCGAGCGGGGGCTGCTCTTCGTTGCGGTGCATGGCCTTCTCATTGTGGTGGCTTCTCTTGCTGCAGAGCACGGGCTCTAGGCGCACGGGCTTCAGTAGTTGCGGCACATGGGCTTAGTTGCTCCGTGGCATGTGGGATCCTCCCCGACCAAGGCTCGAGCCCGTGTCCCCTGCACTGGCAGGCGGATTCCTAACCATTGCACCACAAGGGAAGCCCAAACCTTACTATTAAATATAAATATATCTAGAAATGTGTATAAATCACAATTGATGACAAAGTAAACCACATGTGACAAGCACCCAGATTTAAAAAGTGACTATTACTAGCAGAAGTCCCTTTTATGCCTCCAAATTACTACCTTCCCTTAAAAGTAGTCATTATCCTGTATTCAAGGTTAGTTTTACCTCTTCTAGAATTTTTTTATTTAAAAATTATTTTTATTTTTATAATTCTTTTAAAATTTTAATCCTATAATATGTATTCATTACATACTCTGTTGAGTGTCTGGCTTCCTTCCCTCAATATTATTTTTGTGAGAGTCATCCATGATGTTGTGTACAGCAATGGTTCATTCTCGTTGTATAATTTCCATTTTATAAACATTCAATTTATTTATCCATTCTATTGTTGAATGAACTACCTATTTGGGTAGTTTCCACTTTGGGGTTCATGCCAATGATGCTGCTACAGTAAACGTATGGCACCTAAGAATGGAACTGCTAAGTCATAAGGCAGGTGTGTGTTCAGCTTTAGTAGATACCACCTAACAGTTCTCTGAAGTGGGTGTTCATTTTTTTTTTTTTTGCTGTACGCAGGCCTCTCACTGTTGTGGCCTCTCCCGTTGCGGAGCACAGGCTCCGGACATGCAGGCTCAGCGGCCATGGCTCACGGGCCCAGCTGCTCCGCGGCATGTGGGATCTTCCCCGACCGGGGCACGAACCCGCATCCCCTGCATCGGCAGGCAGACTCTCAACCACTGCGCCACCAGGGAAGCCCTGAAGTGGTGTTCTAATTCACATTCTCCCCATCAGTTTTGGCTGCTGGACATCGTCACTAACTGCGTTAGTTTTCTACAGCTGCCATAATAAATGACCACAAACTAGGTAACTTGGAACAACAGAAATTTATTCTCTCACAGTTCTAGAGGCCAGAATTCTGAAATCAAAGTCTGAAATCAAGGTGTCAGCAGGGCTGTGCTCCCTTTGAAGGCTCTAGGGGAGGTTCCTTTCTTGCTTCTTCCAGCTCCAGGAGCTTATTACACCTGTTAGGATGTCCAGTACAATACTGAATAGAAGTGATAAGACCAAGCATCTTTGTCTCATTCCCTATGTCAGAAAGAAAGTTTTTTACTTCACTATAGTATTTGCTGTAGGTCTTTTTATTTTTTCCGGCCTCGCCCCACGTCTTGCGGGATCCTAGTTCCCAGACCAGGGATTGAACCCGGCCCACCACAGTGAGAGTGCCACGTCCTAACCACTGGACCACCAGGGAAGTCCCTGCTGTAGGTTTTTAAAGAATGCTCTATCAGATTAAGAAAATTCCCCTCTGCTCCTAGTTTACTAAGAATTTTTATCACGAATGGATACTGAATTTTAAAATAACGTGTTTTTTCTGCTTCTTTCCAAATAATCAATGAGTTTTCTTTTCTTCTGTCATGTGGTGCATTACACTGATTGGTTTTCAAATATTAAGCCAACCTTGCAGGAATCTGCAATAACATCAGTTTGAGTGCGATGTATGATTCTTTGTATTTACTGCTGGATTCAATTCCCTAATATTTAAGAATTTTACATCTCTTCTTGAGAGAGTCTGGCCAAAATTTTTCCACTCTTGTAATGTTTTTATCAGATCTGGGTATAAAGTGAACTCCTGTGTGTTGGGGTGGGTGTGGTAATATACACATAACCTAAAATTTACCATTTTAATCATTTTAAAGTGTGAAGTTCAGAGACTTCCCTGGTGGTCCAGTGGTTGGGACTCCGTGTTCCCAATGTGGGGGTTCCGGGTTTGATCCCTGATCGGGGAGATGTATCCCACATGCTGCAACTGGAAGAGCCCACATGCCGCAACTAAAGATCCTGCATGCTGCAGCAAGGATCCTGTGCACAGCGGCGAGGATCCCGTGTGCTGCAGCTGGGAGCTGGCATAGCCAAATAAATAAATAAATACATAATTTTTTTAAAGAGGAAAAAAAATAAAGTGTACAGTTCAGTGACATTTAGTATATCCACAATGCTGTGCAACCATCACCACTATCTAGCTCCAGAGCCTTTTCACACCCCGAAAGGAAACCTTATATCCATTCAGCAGCCACTACTCACTCACTTCTCCCCAGCCCCTGGCAACCATTAATCTGCTTTCTGTAGATTTCTGTATACATGGATGTACCTATTCTGGACATTTCATGTAAATTGAGTCATACAATATTTGTTCTCTTATGTCTGGCTTCTTTCATTTAGCATAATGTCAAGGTTCCATCCATGTTTAGCTAAACATCCATGTTTAGCATTTGTCAGCACTTCATTCCTTTTTATAGCTGAATAATAGTCCATTGTATGAACATAACATTTTTTTAATCCATTCATCCATTGACAGACACTTAGGTTATTTTCACCCTTTGGTTATTATAATAGTGCTGCTGTGAACATTCATGTACAAGAACCATTCAGTTTTAATGTACTTAACTCAGACTTTCTTTGTCTGGTGAATGAAGGTATATGTCACAAAGAATAGACAAAAATGATGGCAATTATGGCAACTTCCACTGGAGGATAACAAATGGATTTTTTCAGAAAAGAGAGCATGGTGAGAAAGGAGAAAGCAGAGCTAAGTCAACAAATATTTACTGTCTACTATGTGTGGGCACTGTCCTAGGCATTGGGAATGCAGGCAGTAAACAAAGCAAACAGGGCCCCTGCTTTCATGTGGAAGAAGAATCATTAAGTAAACATATCAATTCATAAGATCATTTCCTCATAACAAACATAGAACATCATTATGTGATAAGAGAATGACCTGGGAGAAGGGGAACTACCTAGATCAGGTGGTCAAGGCAAGAAGGGCTCTCCGAAGAGATATATGTATTGAGGCCTGGCTTTTCTGAATTTCACTTTCCAAATCTGTAATATGGAGATCAGAGCACATATCTCACGAGGTTCTCCAAAAGCTTAAACGAGGCAGTGCTTGCAAAACACAGTCCTGATATATACATTTAATAAATGATAGCTACTAGTATTAATGTAATATTAAATGTAATTTTACAAGTTAATAATAAAGTTAAAGAACCTAGAACCCTAGGGGTTGTCAGTGCTGATGGGTTTGGAAACTTGCCTTTTTCAGAGACCCCCGATGGACTTCACAGACTTGTCCAGGCTGCCTCTGTCTCTTCAGGAGCCACCCCCCATTCCTGGACAACCAGAGACTATCCAACTGCTCAGTGAAGGGGCAAGCCCTAGATCCAGTGACTGCCCGAATTGGTGCCAGTGCGGAAAGTGCCTCCCATCCCAACTCCCTGAGAGACAAAGATGCTTGGAGGAGCTGTGCTGTCGGAAAAAGCTGGGTGCCTGTATCACCACCTCAGAGCCATTCAAGAAGCTTATCCTGTCCAGACATGTCCTGCAGTTCCTCCTGCACTACCAGGAGCCCTTGCTGGTGCTGGATGCAGATTCTACCAACAGCCAGCTGCGGCACTGCGCCTACAGGTGCTATACTACGTGGCGCTTTGGCTCCCAGGACCTGGCTGACTTTGCCATCCTGCCCAGCTGCTGCCGCTGGAGGATCCGGAGAGAGTTTCCCAAGAGGGAAGGCCAGTACAGTGGCTTCAAGAGTCCTTACTGATGTGCTGAGCAATCATATAATATTGCCTTTGCTTGCACCTTGAGCTTCACCTGCAAAGATGTGTGTCCAGATTTTCAGCCACAGGGAAATGTGCTTTCCTCCTCCCCCAGCTCTGTTTGTGTCAGAGAGCAAAGTGACCGGAGTAAACAAACAGCAACTGAACTAGAATCCCTCAGCATGGACTGAGAGTCAAGAGATTCAGATTTATATCTCCATTCTATCCCTAGGAAGTTGTGTGATCCTAGGCCTTTAACCTCTGTACCTCATTTGCCTTATTATCCAATTTATTGTTTCACAGGGATATTAGGAGAGCATATTGAGACAGTGTACACAAACTCTCTTTTTAACGCATAAAGAGCTCCATGAATATGAAGCAGCTCATTTTGAGGTGAGACTAGGATAATGTCCAACTATCAACAAACCCTTGGGTCCTGGTTAAAGAATGGGGAGGATTAAAAGTTTTGGCACAAATTTTTTGGCATTTGTCCTATAGACCTGAGGGGTTATATCTCCTCCCCTTGTGTCTTGGCAGCTCTGATCACTTTATCCAATGATAAAGTGATGCTGTGTCAGCTTCAGGGTCTTGGTCTTAAGATGCTGTCAGCTTCCACTTCCTGTCCCTTGAAACTCTTGCTGTGAAGGAAGCAAGCTCCCATGTAAAAATCTGCCTATCCTGAGTCCATCCTGCTGTGAAGAAGCCCAAGCAGCCATGTGAAGAGGAGAGATGCCCCCAGCATTCAAGCCATCCAAGCCCATGGGAGAGAAGAAGCCTTCAGATGATTCCAGATCCTGCTAACATGTGACTGCAACTGCATCAGACAACCCAAGTGAGAGCTACCCAGTGAACCCACAGAACAAAAATTGTTATTTTAGGGCTTCCTTGGTGGCGCAGTGGTTGAGAGTCCGCCTGCTGATGCAGGGGACACGGGTTCGTGTCCCGGTCCGGGAAGATCCCACATGCCGCGGAGCGGCTGGGCCCGTGAGCCATGGCCGCTGAGCCTGCGCGTCCGGAGTCTGTGCTGCGCAACAGGAGAGGCCACAACAGTGAGAGGCCCCCGTACCGCAAAAAAAAAAAAAAAAAAAAAAAAGTGAATAGCAGGTTTTAGGATCCTCCTGCAGGATTTCCGTTTCAAGGTTTTGGCACTAGAACGGACTATTTCTTTTTTTTTTTTTTCGGACTATTTCTTAACGACAACTATTTTAAAGAATAAATAGAGAACATTATTCAAAATTGTGACTAATGAAGGATCTGTGAGGTTTTTTTTTTTTTTTGCGGTACGTGAGCCTCTCACTGTTGTGGCCTCTCCCGTTGCGGAGCACAGGCTCCGGACGCGCAGGCTCAGCGGCCATGGCTCACGGGCCCAGCTGCTCCGCGGCATGTGGGATCTTCCCGGACCGGGGCACGAACCTGTGTCCCCTGCATCGGCAGGCGGACTCTCAACCACTGCGCCACCAGGGAGGGAAGCCTCGGATCTGTGAGTTTTTAATACATATTCTAAGATTTACCATTTTGACACTTTTTAAAAGTCATCAGCTTTCTACTGTTTTAATGTAAGATAATATGAACAAAAACCTTCTTTTCTGGTCCCAGGATTTCACCTGGCTTTAAACTCAGGAATCAAGTTAACGGGCCAGATTTAACTCTCATTTTTACTACCTTTCAGAGATATTTTTGAAAAGTGAATTATATATGACTTCTTCAGAAGTGAAATTTTTTACTCCAAGAATTCTATGTAACTGCTACAGATTTCCATTCTGATAGCCTCTGAGCCTTCATATGTTATTTTTTGATGCCTTCCCCCCTAGTGTGTTTCTATCACCTTGTGGAGACCCCAGATGGAGTCAGCATTTGGAATGACAAATAATCACTGGATCCACCTGTTTTCACCTTTCCCAGATGCTCTGGGTGAGAAGGTGAAAGGGTGATGTGTTACATTAACTATGTGCAAAATGTCTGACACTTCCTACAACAGCATGCATCACATTTATATTCTTATTTTTGGTCTACAGTAGAAAATAGTGTCATCGCCAAAGGCATCCCAAGGAAAGTCACATTTTGTAAGATCTGTTTTTTGTACTTAAATCCATTCTCCTGTTATAGTAATTGCACAGTATTCACTGCTTCATCTCTGTATTGGAGATCTGCTTTCTTGTAACACTGCCTGATTTCATGTAGCATTGGTTATGGGCTTGCATTCCTCTCTTTAGAGGGAACCATTTTTAAAACCCTTCCTAATTCTAGCTTGGCAATGTAGATGTCTTAACAGTTTTGATAATAAAAAAAAATAACGTGTAATTCGCGTTTACCGAAGTATTCCTTTTACTTTTTCTCAGAAGATCCCCAAATCAGTTAGCTCATTCACTGACACATTCATTCAACATATACGCACTGAGGCACTTTGACATACAAAGATATGTTTTTAGTCTCTGCCCCCAGTTCCTAACACAGAGCTCTTAAATCCCCTGGAATTTAGAATTGTCTTGTGTTCTAATGAGGCCACTCTTGGTGGGCTCCTGGATAACTTCAGGAAGGGAGCTGGTCACCAGAAAGACCAAGCCATGATTAGAAGCTTAGAACTTTCAGTCCTACCACCTTATCCTCTAGAGTGGGGAGGGGTTGGAAATTGAGTTAATAATCGATTTTGACTATGTGATAAAGCCTCCATAAAAATCCCTACACTGTGGGGTTAAGAAAGCTTCCATATTGATGAATACATCCACATTTCAGGAGGGTGGTACACCCCCAACTCCACAAGGACAAAAGCGTCTGCACTCAGAACCCTTCTGGCCCTCACTCTATGTAACTCTTCATCTGGCTGTTCATCTGTATCTTTTAACATATCCTTTATAATAAATGGGTAAATGTAAGTGTTTCCCTGAGTTCTATGAGCCACTACAGCAAATTACTGAACCTGAAGAGGGGGTTATAGGAACCCCCAATTTATAACCAGTTGGTCAGAAGTACAGGTGACAACCCTGGACATGACTGGTGTCTGAAGTGGGGGGCAATCTTGCAGGACTGAACCCTTAACCTGTGGGGTCTATGCTAACTCCAGGTAATTAATGTCATAATTGAATTGCAAGACACCCAGTTGGTGTCTGGAAAGTTGGAGAATTGGTTGGTATGGGAAAACCCCATGCACATTTGGTGTCAGAAGTGTTACGAGTAGATTATAGGTAAACAGGAGTTTTCTTTTAGGCACTTACTAGAGATCAATGATAAATAAGGTTGCCAATCTCATGGAGATGTAAGGAGATGGACATTAATCAAATAATTCAAGCAAATATAGACTTGTAACTGATGATGAGTATCATGATGAAGAAGGTAAAAGATGCTCTGAGAGCCTATAATAGGGGAACTTGACCTATTTGGGGAAATCAGAGAAATCTTCCCTGAGGAAGGAGCTCTTCAGCTGAAATTTGAAGGATAAGTTCTAGATAACTATGTGAGTTGGGGAGGAAAGAGCATTCTAGGCCAAGACAATAGCATGTGCAAAGGTCCTGGGGCTGACAAAAAGCATAGAAGGTTTGCAGAATTTAAAGGAGACCTGTATGCCTGCTCCATAAATAGTATGGGGAAGTAAGGAATGAGATAAGACTGGACAGGCAGGGGTTGGACTGCATAGAGCCTTGAAGGTCATGGCAAGGAGTTTTGTCTTTATCTTAAGAAAGACCAATGGAGACCCATTGAAGGGTTTTAAGTAGGAGCCTGGTAAGATTATATTTCATTTTTAAAAGATCATTCTGATCGCCAAGAGTGGTGGTAGATATAGTTTTAATTTTCATTTCAGTCTTTCCCTACTCTGTGAAACACATGTCCCAGATTTGCAGCAAAATGGACTGATTCTTTTTCCTCTCCTGCTCCTCCTCTCCCGGCAGTGAGAGCACCGAGTCCTAACCACTGGAACACCAGGGAATTCCCATTATGCCTTGATTTTTAGAATATCTCCTGTCCCAAGTTGGTGGAGATGAGAACACTCGTTGAGCTTTGGGTCAGGGTCAAGAATGTGCCAAATCTAGAGACAAGGGGCAGTCAACAGAGCCCACAGATGCATTCCATCCTGTGGAGTAAGGCCTAAAATCAAGGTCTAATATTACGTGCTGCCTTAACATCTGGTGAAATCAGGAAGGCCTAGTTTGGCTTAACTGCAAGTTTTTCTTCTTGGTCTGATTGAAAATGTCACCTAGTTAAACAACCTTCCTCATCAGATGGACCAGATGCAGTTTCTGCTGATCCCTGCATAGTGGATTTGCGTTCCCCACCAGGCCATGGAATTATCCAAAAGAGCCAAAGACATTCTCCTGTGGGAACCACAGGACACCTCACCCTCCGGATACTACAAAGCAAGCTTGCCTCCCACTGGCTCTGGTTGTTCATTCTGTTCCTAAATGCTACCCCCATGTGACCCTGCAGAGCGTGTGGTGTCCTTCTTCCCTGTGCTGTGAGTATATGTGACCAATGAACTGCTGTCAATTTCAGCTGTCCAGTGCTGGGTGTCATATGTTCAGCCATACCCATACCCCTAGGGTGGGAATCCCTCCCTTACCAATGCGGTGAAGAGGAGGTGATTAAGATACCCTTAGGGGCTTCCCTGGTGGCGCAGTGGTTGAGAGTCCGCCTGCCGATGCAGGGGACACGGGTTCGTGCCCCGGTCCGGGAAGATCCCACATGTCGCGGAGCAGCTGGGCCCGTGAGCCATGGCCGATGAGCCTGCGCGTCCGGAGCCTGTGCTCCGCAACGGGAGAGGCCACAACAGTGAGAGGCCCGCGTACCACCAAAAACAAAAAACAAAAATCAACAACAACAACAACAAAAAAAGATACCCTTAAAGCCAGTTGCCCTAAAAAATTAGAGGCTTGGCTTCTGCACAGTCACTGTCTGCACAAAGCCCTGTTTCTTAGAGCCCATGGGGAACTGGGACCACTACTCCCATTTATTCAAAGTAACCATTTGAGTGCACTGGGTGTGGTTACACTTTCTGCTGCTTGTATGTTTCTCAACCCATACTCTAATCCAATGCAGTCATCATTCCAGGAATCCCTGAGGGTCCGCTGATTGAAATCCTTCTGCTTTCTCTCTTTTAAAAAAAGTATTTATTTATTTGGCTGCATCAGGTCTTAGTTGCGGCACACAGGATCTTCGTTGTGGCACGTGGGATCTTTAGTTGCAGCATGCGGGATCTTTATTTGCGGCATGTGGGATCTAGTTCCCTGACCAAGGATCAAACCCGGGCCCCCTGCATTGGGAGTGTGGTTTCTTAGCCGCTGGACCACCAGGGGAGTCCCCCGCTTCTGCTCTCTTTTGAATAGATGTAGACATCACTATCTTCTTTCACTTTTACTGTGATCTTTCAGTTTCCTCTTTTCCAGTCCCAAGAGGGTTATGAATCATGTTTCCAAAACAGATGATGATCTGTGGAAAGGATTTTGCATTTCTAACTTCCTTAGTTCTTCTGAATGAATTATGAGGGTCATATGTATGTGAGTCTTCAGGAATCAGAGGTGGAGGCCAACACTAGTCATTTTAATCAAATAATTACCATACTTGACAGGCTTGGATAAGAGCCTTAGGCAAGCCTTAGGCAAGGCTGTTGAGTATAGTAGGTTATGAGTTATTTTATTTCCCCAAGGAAACAAGAAGCTCCTCAAAGGCAATGGGCTTGGTTCTGTGTGCCTGCATGCCTATTCCAGCACACTAGTGCAGTGGGGAAGAGCTGGGACACTGGAAACTGACCACCTGGCTTCAAATCCTAGCCCGCCCACTAATTAGCAGAGAGGCCTCAGTTTACCCAATTCTTAGAAAACTTAGTTGTATCTTTGTATCCAAGGGTTGTATTAAATATGAAATGTTCTAAGAGTAAATGTATGTGAAGCACTTAGCACATTGCCTGGCACAGAGTAAGCGGTCAATAAATGTTAGGTATTATTGGACTTCCTTGGTGGTACAGTGGTTAAGGACCCACCTGCCAATGCAGGGGACACGAGTTTGAGCCCTGGTCCGGGAAGATCCCACATGCCGTGGAGCAACTAAGTCTGTGCGCCACAACTACTGAGCCCGTGTGCTGCAACTACTGAAGCCCGTGAACCTAGAGCCCATGCTCCGCGACAAGAGAAGCCACTGCAGTGAGAAGTCCGCACACTGCAACAAAAAGTAGCCCCTGCTTGGCACAACTAGAGAAAGCCTGTGCGCAGCAATGAAGCCCAACGCAGCCAAAAATAAATTAAAAAAAAAAAGTTAGGTATTATTGTTATTTAAAGTGTTAACCATGTCTAACGATGCTGGCTATTATTGTTATTTGGACAGTGCCCAAGCATCACTCCTAAGCTCTACGCCCATATATTTAACCATGTGTGGATGAACATTCTACTTAAATAGTTTAGAGGCAACTCAAATAAGTACAGGGGAGAAATAACCATCTCTGCTTCCTCCACCCCCACCCACATGGGCTCTTCTGGAATTCCCAAGCTCGGTTAGTAGCACCACCTGCCATCAGCTCAGTTTCCCAAGTCAGAAATCCAAGGGACAGCCTCACAATCTCCCTTCTCTTTCTCCATTCCATCCAATCTCACCAATTCATTCAGCAAACATTTATTGAGCACCCTGACTGGGTAGGTGCCAGGATAAACAAATGAACCAGAGAGGTTGTCCTGGAGGTTAGGTGAAGTGCAGAAGATGGGCAAGCAATGTGTAAAGGGATGAGTTGAGCACAGCCTGGGATAAAGGGTCTGAAAGAAATAAGCAATGCGCTGTGCTAAAAACAATGGAGTTATTTCTGACAGGGGTCAGGGGTGGCCTCTCCAAGGAAGTGACATTTAAACTAGATCTGAATGTCAAGAAGGAACTGACCATGACGAGTTGGAGGCAGGACATTTCAGGCAGAGGGACGGCAAGCACAAAGCACTGAAGTGGGAAAGAAATGAGTGTGTTCAAAGAACTGTCAGATGGCCAGTGTGACTGGGACATTTACAACAAGGTCTCTGGACCTTCTAGTCTAGCCAGGAGGGACATAAGCTTACTTCTTACTGCTTCATAAATGATGTGGTCCCATCTCAGTGAGACAGAAGCTCAAAGAAAGGCAAAATAAAATCCATACCGACAAGAGTAGTCACAGGGGGCTTTATGAAGCTTGTGACACATGAGCTGGCCCTCCTAGATGAAGAGACTGGAAACATTCAGTGGGATGAGAAAAGGTATTCCCAACAGGACTAGTGGCCCCAGCCAGGTCCAGAGAAATGAGTATGGTATGTGCTAAGACTACAAGTAGACTTGACTGGCTCCCCAGATTGGGAAGAAAGTGGATGAAAGTTAAATAGAGGCTGATTTGGGAAAATCTTTTTTTTTTTTTTTTAAGGGCTGAGATGTTTGGACCAATTGCAAAGTTAAGGTGGAGCCATTCTTGGGTTGACAGGAGATGTGAGGAAAGCAGTGACTTAAGAACATCCTTCAGACATCCATGAGGATGTTGGGTGAAGGGGGAAACCCTGGGAAGGGAGATTACTTTTAGAAGTCTGCTGGAATCATATAAGAGTGACTCAAAAAGCAACCTAGACTACGAATTGGGTGGTGGTAATAGAAAGAACAGAATCTGAGTAAGAATTTGAAAAATTCCTTTAAATCCAACACTAGAGTGTCGGTTAAATAAATTATGGTAGATAGCTAGTGGGAAGCAGCCGCATGGCACAGGGATATCGGCTCGGTGCTTTGTGACCGACCGCCTGGATGGGTGGGATAGGGACGGTGGGAGGGAGGGAGACGCAAGAGGGAAGAGATATGGGAACATATGTATATGTATAACTGATTCACTTTGTTATAAAGCAGAAACTAACACATCATTGTAAAGCAATTATACCCCAATAAAGATGTTAAAAAAATAAAAATAAATTATGGTACACTCATGTAATAGCACTATATGCAGCTATTTAAAATGATGCCATAGAAGGATAGCAAATGACACTGAAAGGTGTTCAAGGCAGAACACAATCTGCAGGACATTTCTTACTTAAGGGAGATGTGAGTCTTCAATTAGGGTTCACTTTTTTCTTGCAAAGGTATTTATTAAAAGCCTTTAACCCTGAATGCAAGTTTAAGGAGATAAGACTCACCTCAATCCTCACTGAAATATGTCACAGATAATAACAAATTCAGAGAGATCAGAAAAGGTCAAATGATGTTTTCCTGAAATCCAGAAATCAAGCTTAAAAACCATCTTTTGTGTTCCCCTCTACCATGATTTGTTTTGGGTCAGTCAGTCAAGAGTTGGCATATATGGACTTCCCTGGTGGTGCAATGGTTAGGAATCTGCCTGCCAATGCAGGGGACATGGGTTTAAGCCCTGGTCTGGGAAGATCCCACATGTCGTGGAGCAACTAAGCCCATGCGCCACAACTACTGAGCCTGCGCTCTAGAGCCCATGCACCACAACTACTGAGCCTGTGCTCTAGAGCCCACGAGCCACAACTACTGAGCCCATGAGCCACAACTACTGAAGCCTGTGCACCTAGAACCTGTGCTCTGCAACAAGAAAAGCCACCTCAATGAGAAGCCCATGCACTGCAACGAAGAGTAGCCCCTGCTCGCCGCAACTAGAGAAAGCCCGCGCACAGCAACAAAGACCCAACACAGCCAAAAATAAATAAATTAATAAATAAATAAATTTATTTTTTTAAAAAAAAGAGTTGGCATATGGCTGGCTCTACCCCTCCTGTAGGTTCAGTCTTGCTCCCGCCACCACCAAATGCTTATGTTGAAGTTCTAACCCCCATTATCCCAGAAAATGACTGTATTTGGAGATGTAGCCTTTAATGAGGTAATTAAGGTAAAATGAGATCATATGGGTAGCTCCTAATCCAATCTGATTGGTGTCCTGATAAGAAGAGGTGATTAGGACACAGGCACAGAGGGAAGATCATGTGAAGATACAGGGAGAAGATGGCTGTCTATAAGACAAAGAGAGAAGCCTTAGAAGAAACCAACTCTGCTGACACCTTGATCTTGTACGTCAAATTTCTGCTCTTTAAGCCACCCAGTCTCTGGTGCTTTATTATGGCAGCTATAACAAATACTTCGATTCTCTCTTTTTAATTGTGACAAATATATTTTAAATACAAAATCTAATGCTTGGGTTCCTCATGTATTTAATTTTCTCAAATACTTAAATGCAAAATTACTATATGATCCAGCTATTCCACTCCTAGGTATATACCCAAAAGAATTAAAGGCAAGGACTCAGATACATACTGGTACACAAATGATCATAGCAGTATTATTGACAATAGCCAAAAGGTGGAAACAACCCAAGTGCCCATGAAGAGATGAATGGATAAACAAAATGGGTTATATACATACAATGGAATATTATTTGGCCATAAAAAGGAATGAAGTACTGACACATGCTACAACACGGATGAACCTTGAAAACATTATGCTAAGTGAAGTAAGCCAGACACAAAAGGCCACATACTATATGACTCCGTTGATATGAAATATCCAGAACAGGCAAATCCATAGAGATAGAAAGTAGAATAAAGGTCACCAGGGGCTGGGGGGGAGAAGAAAATGAAGAGTTAGTGTTTAACGAGCACAAAGCTGCTGCTGATGAAAAAATTCTGGAAATGGGTAACGGCCATGGTTGTACAACACTGTGAATGTGCTTAATGCCACTAAATTGTACACTTAAAAATAGTTAAATTTATGTTATGTATATTTACCACAATTTTTTAAATTAACAAAAGCAAAAACCAATGCTTAGGCAACTGTGGGATTTTTATATTTTGTGGAAATTTCCTTATATCATTAAAATATATATACTTTTTTTGCAGTCTAGACTCTCTTAGTCTGAGTCTCAATTGGAGGCTTGGTGATGGCTTGCTGTTCATACTTTTTTGTTTCTTCCAACCACATATAAATGTGTCTTGTAAGAAAATATTCCAGTGGAGATCCCCAGCTTGGCCAGCAAGCCAGGAGAACAATATTTGTGAGGATATGCAAAGAAGAAGGGATAAACCAGTGGTTGGTGGATATAAATCTTACCTTTGGCTTTCTTCAGATGGAATTGGAGGCACTGATCTTGCCTGAGGCATTGACTTTGCCATCCACCATCAGGGAAGAAATTTCTGCCTTTCTGATGGGAATAAATCTGCCTTCAGCAGATAAAGCACTAAAAGACTACGTTCCCAAAGGCACTTGCTGATGCGTGTGTGGAGCCAGGCTCACAGGCAGGGAGGCATCACGTGTACACTGTGCCCACTCACGGTTTGAGGACTGCCTGGCGCAGTATCTGGATTCAGCTTTGCTTGCTCAGGGTACAGCCACATTAGCTCCCGTGCTGCTGGGAGAGCAGAGTGGCTTCGCCTCCCAGGTGGGTGAGGTGAGAAAACCCACATGCAGCCAGGCAGTACCGATGGGTAATTACTGTGAGTATCTTTGTGATGCGGAGGTTTTCTGAATGTGCCACAGAGGCCTTATCAAAAAAGTGCTGGGACAGGTCACCCTGGAAATGGGACAGTAGTGCCCAGGAGAATATAAGGCGGGCTGAAGTGGCTGCCTCATAGAAACAGGTCCAAATGTTGAAGTGAAGCAGAGAGGGGTAAAATGAGAGCAGAATATTTGAGGAAAGGAAGAAGTCCCTGTGGGAAACTCATTTTGAATAAACTCTATCTGCAAAACTCTAGATTTACAAAATAAGTAAATAGGATGGGTGAGCATGATATTTGTTTATAAGATTCCTTTCAGTAACAATTCAATGAAATTAAATGAAAGTGGAGTCCTCCCTTTTAAGAGCTTATCTGTCAGAGAGGCGGCGGCGGGGGGGGATGTCCAAAGCCTGGGTTCTGACTAACGGTGAGACCCTTTTAAACCTCATCTTAGTTTTCTTATTTGCAAAAGGAAAGGACTGGGATAAATATGATCTCTAAGGTACTTTTAATCTCAAAGTGCTTCCCCCATCGTATAAAATGCAATCAGTTTGTACTTGACATCAGGCTTACATAAAGTTCATAGCACATCACCTGGTAAGTGTGGTCAATGAATTTACTGTGTTGGTTAAAATCAAAAGTCCATATGATTGCCTCTGAGGCCCTACTTGATCTGGCCCCTGACTACCTCTCAGGATCTTACCTCACCTCACTCTCCTCCTTGCCCACTATGTTCCAGGTCTTCTTTCTATTCCTGGAACACACCAAGCTCATTCCTACATCAGGGCCTTTGCACTTGCTGTCCACTGTGCCTGGGATCCTTTCCCCCCAGATTTTCAGAGAGTTGGCTCTTTCCTGACATTCATATCTCAGTTCAAAAGTACTTCCTTCGAGAGGGCCTCCCTCAAGCTAATAGATATACAGAGAATTCAACACCCACTAAGAATGCATGTTCTTTTAGGGTGCACATGGAACATTTGCAAAACAGACATGCATGTATCTCCTTCAATATATTCCCAATGAACAATATGATATAGATCAGGTTCTCCAACTGCATTTTAATGAAATTTGAAATTAATTTTGAAAAGATAAATTTTTAGGGAATTCCCTGGCAGTCCAGTGGTTAGGACTCTGCCCTTCCACTGCTGAGGGCCCCGGTTCAATCCCTGGTGGAGGAACTAAGATCCCACAAGCTGCATGGCATGGCCAAAATAAAAATAAATAAATAAATAAATAAAACTCTTCTAAAAAATAAGGTTTATTTTTAAAAAAAGATAAATTTTTAAATATTTGGAAACCAAATAAAATATTGCTAAATGACTCTTGGAAATATTTAAAACTGGATGATAGTGAAAACACCACACGTCAAAATTGGTGGGACACAGTGAAAGCACTATTTTAAAAGGAAATTTATAGCTTTATATACATTTATCAGGAAACAAGAAAGGTTAAGAAAGACATGAGGCTAAGCATTCAACTCAAATACTAGAAAAGAAGCAAATGAAAGAAACAAGAAAGAAATAACTATTAGGACAGAAATCAACAAAATATAAACAACTGAGATGACTAACAAAACTAAAAGCTGATTCTATGCAAAGATTAATATGATAAAAGTCTTGGACTTCCCTGGCGGTCCAGTGGTTAAGACTCTGCACTTCCACTGCAGGGGGCACAGGTTCGATCCCTGGTGGGGGCACTAAGAAACTAAGCTCTCTGCATGCTGCTCGGCACCTCCAAAAAAGAAAAAAAATTTCCCTCCACGTTTGGACTTCCCTGCTGGCACAGTGCTTAAGAATCCGCCTGCCAATGCAGGGGACACAGGTTCGATCCTTGGTCCAGGAAGATCCCACATGCCGTGGAGCAACTAAGCCCGTGCGCCACAACTACAGAGCCTGTGATCTAGAGCTCGCAAGCCACAACTACTGAAGCCCGCGCGCCTAGAGCCCGTGCTCCGCAATAAGAGAAGCCACCGCAATGAGAAGCCCGCACACCACAATGAAGAGTAGCCCCTGCTCGCCGCAACTAGAGAAAGCCCACCCGCAGCAATGAAGACCAAACACAGCCAGGGAAAAAAAAAACAAAAAACAAAACCCTGGAGGGTACTGGGTTATCGGGTAAACTTCTAACTACAGTTCAAGTGTTTCTAGGAAACTGAACTAATTGTTCCAATGGATGATGGAAAACATAGCAAGATATCAAGAAATCCAAAGCAATATGGGTGAAGTCTTATTTAGCATCCTGCAGTACACTGCCAAACATGATTTTAAATCTCAAGCATGGTATTCAAGTGGAGAATAAATGAGTGTTTCCTTGCTGTAAATAAATAAATAAATAAATAAATAAATAAAAGAATCTTATGCTTATAGTGTTTCTATGGAGTTAGTAATTATATTCGTTTCCTATTGATGCTGTAACAAACTATGACAAATTCAGTGGCTTAAGAAAACACAAATATGTTATTTTACAGTTCTGGAGATCAGAAATCCAAAATGGGTCTAATGGGCCCAAATCAAGGTGTTGGCAGGCTGCGTTCCTTCAGGAGGCGCTGGGGGGAATCTATTTCTTGCCTTTTCAAAACCTATTAAAAATTGGCTCAAGAAATGAATCACAGACTTAAATATAAAATGTAAAACTATAAACTTTTTAGAAGAAAATGGAGAATATCTTCAGGATCTAGGACTATGCAAAGAATTAATAGACTTGACACTAAAAGTACAATCCATAAAAGAAAAAGAAAAAATAGGGCTTCCCTGGTGGCGCAGTGGTTGAGAGTCCACCTGCTGATGCAGGGGACATGGGTTCGTGCCCCGGTCCGGGAAGATCCCACATGCCGCGAAGCGGCTGGGCCCGTGAGCCATGGCCGCTGAGCCTGCGCGTCCGGAGCCTGTGCTCCGCAACGGGAGAGGCCACAACAGTGAGAGGCCCGCGTACCGCAAAAAAAAAAAAAAAAAATCAGTCCTCTTCAAAATTAAAAATGTTTGCTCTGCAAAAGACCACATTAAGAAGATGAAAAGTCAAGATATGGACTGGAAGAAAATATTTACAAACCACATATTTGATGAAAAATAGGATCTAGAATATATTAAAACCTGTCAAAACTAAATAGTAAAAATCAAATAACCCAATTAGAAAATGAGAATTCACTGCAGAGGATACATAGATGACAAATATGCACGCACAAAAATACGCAACATCATTAATCTTTATGGAAATGCAAGTTAAAATCACAAGGAGATACAACTACACATTTATCAAAATGGCTAAAATAAAAAATAGTGACAACACCAAATGCTGATGAGGATGCAAAGAAACTGGATCACACACTTTGTTGGTGGGAATGTAAAATGTTACAGCTACTCTGGAAAATAGTTTGGCAGTTTCTTAAAACACTAAATGTGCAACTACCATATAACCTGGCAACTGCAATCTTGGGGATTTAACTCTGAGAGATGAAAACTTATGTTCACACTAAAAACCTGTGTACAAATATTCATAATAGTTTTATTTTATAATAATAGTTTTATAATAGTTTTATTTGTAATAGCCCCAAACTGGAAACAACCCAGATGTCTTTCAGTTGGTGAGTGGTTAAACAAACTGGTACATACATTGCATGTAGTTAATAGTGTGTGGTATTAGTGGAGGGGTAGATTAATAGGACAGGATAGCATGTGATACTATGCAGTAAAAAAAAGGGGGAACAAATTATTGATATAGGCAACAATGTAGATGAACCTTTAGGTAGTTATTCTGGATGAAAAGAAGCCAATCCCAATAGGTTCCATACTGTATAATTCCATTTATATAACATTCTTGAAATGACAAAATTTTGGAAATGGAGAACAGGTGAGTGATTGCTGGGAATCAGGGGCCAAGGGAGATGGAGAGGGTTGGGTTGGCTATAAAAGGGCAAGAAGAGGGATCCTTGTGGTGATGGAGCTGTACTCTATCCTGGCTGTACCAATGTTGATATCCTGGTTGTGACAATGTATCATAGTTTTGTAAGATATTACTGTTGGAGGAAACTGGTAATAGAGAATTACTGGTATAGAAAATCTGGTATAGAGAATTTCTCTGTATTATTTCTTACAACTGTGAGTCTACAATTATCTCATATTAAAATATCTAATTTAAAATAATCAAATAAAAAAAAGAAAACACAAATCTATTATTTTACAGTTCTGGAGATCAGAAATCCAAAATGGGTCTAATGGGCCAAAATCAAGGTGTTGGCAGGCTGTGTTCCTTCAGGAGGCACTGGGGGGAATCCATTTCTTGCCTTTTCCAGAAAGCTTCATTGTTTGGCTCATGGCCTCCAACTAGCAATCTCATCACTCTCACCTGTGCTTCTGTTGTCACAGACCTTTTCTGACTCTGATCTTCAGCCCCTCTTCCATTTTTTAAGAACCCTTGTGATTAAACTCACCTGGATAATTCAGGATACTCTTCCCGTCTTAAAATCCTTAACTTAATCACATCTGCAAAGTCCCTTTTGCCATATAACGTTAATACAGTCACAGGTTGCAGGGATTAGAACACTGATATCCTCAGGGGGATCATTATCCTGCCCCCCCACCCACAGTAATTAAGACACCATCTGGGAAAGTTATCAGATTTGACACTAATGGGACTGTATCTTCATGTCCTATTTTCCTGAGTCTGTTGGGTAATCCTTCCAAATAATTAGGTATCTAATAGTTTCCAAGTAAATTTGAGAAGATATTACATCATATGCTAATGTCGGGGAACATGATGAAATGTATGGGGGTTCCAATAACTAGCATCTCCACAAGCATGACTTCTCCCATTTCAAGGTGACCCCCACAATCCTCATTATCCCTTAAACTTACATAACATACCAAGCAATGGAACCATAAAAACAGTCCCACATAATATTACACAATGATTTAGTGGACAAAATGATTTCACAGCATTTTAAAGCTACATAATGAAATATTTAAGAGCAAAGATTCTGGAGTCAGACAGACATGGACTCAAATCCTGACTGAACCCGTTGCATGATCGAAGTCTCAGTTTTACTCCTCAGTGCCCACCTAGGTTCACATGAGACCAAGTGAAAGGAAGCCTATAAAGCTTTTAGCAGCATATTATTAGCTGTTGTTATTAATATCATAAAGGCGATATCATATTTGACACAATAACATCGATCCCCATTTTACATATAAAGAAACATACTCCCGGGCTTCCCTGGTGGCACAGTGGTTAAGAATCCGCCTGCCAATGCAGGGGACACGGGTGCGAGCCCTGGTCCGGGAAGATCCCACATGCCGCGGAGCAACTAAGCCCATGCACCACAACTACTGAAGCCCGCGTGCCTAGAGCCTGTGCTCCGCATCAAGAGAAGCCATCGCAATGAGAAGCCCGTGCACCACAGCGAAGAGTAGGCCCCACTCACCACAACTAGAGAAAGCCTGTGCGCAGCAACAAAAGACCCAACGCAGCCTAAATAAATAACTAAATAATAAAATAAATTGGTATAAAAAAAAGAAACATACTCCCCAAAAGTAAATAGCTCATCTAAGGATGCATAACTAGTAAATAATCATATATATCCCAGTGTCTGGCACACACTGTATCCACTCCTGAATACCTTTGTTTTCAGTAATATCAGATACAACCCCCGCAAGTCGACCTCACAACTGCTCCATCACCTCTTGTATTCACAGCTTTTTTCCTATCCATCTTCTATTCTCTGTTGCCTACCAAAGGATGTGGTCTCTGAGGACTTTATACTACCCTGAAACCAAATGTCAAATGTGCTGAGATTTTAAGACACAGTTTCAGAAACAGGTCCAGCTCATCTGCAAGAATATCATACTTCCCATTTTCTCCATTTTGATAAGCTATAATTCCCCCCACCCACTGAATAGGAGGAAACATTTGCAGATCATATATCTGATAAGGAATTTCAGCTGCAATATATAAAGAACACTTACAACTTAAAATAGACAAATAACCCAATTAAGAAATGGGCACTTCCCTGGTGGTGCAGTGGTTGAGAGTCCTCCTGCCGATGCAGGGGACACGGGTTCGTGCCCCGGTCCGGGAAGATCCCACATGCCACGGAGCGGCTGGGCCTGTGAGCCATGGCCACTGAGCCTGTGCGTCCGGAGCCTGTGCTCCGCAACGGGAGAGGCCACAACAGTGAGAGGCCCGCGTACTGCAAAAGAAAAAAAAAAAAAAAAAAGAAATGGGCAAAGGACCTGAACAGACATTTCTCCAAAGATGTACAAATGGCCTATAAGCACCTGTAAAGCTCAAGATTAATCATTATGAAAATGCAAACTAAACATTTATATATATACACATTTACATATACATATACATATTTGAGTGCAGGCCAATTATATTTCATATTAATTTCTTTCAGGGCTCCTAACGGGATATTAGAAAATATTTCTTTTTAAAGGGACTTTGAGTCTGATAGGTTGAGACCCGCTGATCTAGCAGATATGGTCAACATACGGCCTATTAGATATGGAACATACGGCTATGTTCCACACCAACTTTAGCCTCAAGAACTCCATGGGGAAAGCAACAGTAAAATTATAAAGTGATTTATTCCTCACTTCTGCTACCAGCTTGTTCTTTATTTAGGGAATGTGCTGTTTCTGGAGATATATAATTACACATTTGGAGCACATGCATCTGTCATTATGTTATACAATGACAGATTTTACAATGTCTACGTGCCAGATAAGTGAATCTTACATCTATAAATGCCTGAAAGTTAATTTAAACGTCTTTTTCATTGAAGCATACAGCTTCATCTGACTGGCCTTTTGCATCTCGAGGCCATTGTAATGACCGTGCTATAACCAAACCACGCTCTAATATGCACTGAGGTCAACCACTGCTGGCCTCGCAGCTAAATGGTAACAGACTGATGAGCTTTTTGCAGTTCTTTTGGAGCTTTTTATAGGAACTTATTTCTTTTTATGGACTATTAATCTATTTATTGCTGCTCTTAGCATTGATGGCCTCAAGCAGTGCCTCCCATCTCTAATTTGCTGCATTCATACAAACATTTGTTTTAACGCCCACATTACCAGTGACAGTACATTTTTCATCTCTTGGAACCTAGCGCTATAGCCAAAGCCTTTTCAATCCCAACTTTCAAAAGCCTTCTAGCTTAAGAAAAAAAAACGAACATTTATTATAAGCTTATGGGGGTACCTTAAGGGCAAAAGTGAACCAAGGAGGCAGAACCAGGAAGTAGAAACTCAGCAGAAACCAAAGAGGCCATTTTCTTAGTATTGCTCACCTCTGCTCCCTTTGCCTGTCCAGTTCTTTTCTTTTGCTTCTGTAAACTCCCCTTCTTGGCTTCTCCATAAACATGAGTCTGCCACAAACCCTAAGGTTACATCAACTCAGTTCTGGTCACTTGCAGAGAACAGAGAGCTGCCTCTCTCCCAGTGCCAATCCCAGAGGAGAGAATCAGATTGGCCCTTTTGGGTTAGGTTTCCCTGTAGTCCGATTGATAAGGTCATCGGACCTTAGGATAAAAATGGCTGCTGGGGCCACCTCTGTGAGGAAGGGCAGTTTTTAGAGGAAGAATGTTGTGATAAACTGGCTTACCATGCATCAAAGGAAACGGACAATCCAGACTGTTGGAACTTTGTCTAAAATAAAAATAATTTCTGTGTGAGGGTCTGAGGTGCTCCCCTATGAAGAAAGAACATGAGGTTTGGCCCCATTATTATGTGGTAGGTACTTTTTATCTGAGGCCCTTGATTGTCTACTCCCTGTTTCTTTTTCTTTCTTCCTTTCTTTCTTTTCTTTCTTTCTTTTCTTCCTTCTTTCCTTCCTTCTTTCCTTCCTTATTTCCTTCCTTCTTTCCTTCCTTCCTTCCTTTCTTTCTTTTTTTAATTTGATATAATTCACATACCATAAAAGCCACCTGGGGCTTCCCTGGTGGCGCAGTGGTTGAGAGTCCGCCTGCCGATGCAGGGGACGCGGGTTCGTGCCCCGGTCCGGGAGGATCCCACATGCCGTGGAGCGGCTGGGCCCGTGAGCCATGGCCGCTGGGCCCGCGTGTCCGGAGCCTGTGCTCCACAACGGGAGTAGCCACAACAGTGAGAGGCCCGCGTACCGCAAAAAAAAAAAAAAAAAAAAAAAAAAGCCACCTTTTTATTTTTTTAATTTTGTGTTTTTAAAATAATTTTATTTATTTTGGCTTGCCAGGTCTTAGTTGTGGCACACGGGATCTTCGTTGCGGCATGCAGCCTTCTTAGTTGGGCATGAGAACTCTTAGTTGCTGCATGCATACGGGATCTAGTTCCCCGACCAGGGATCAAACCTAGGCCCCCTGAATTGGGAGTGCAGAGTCTTACCCACTGGACCACCAGGGAAGTCCTACAACCTTTTTAAAATGTACAAATCAGTGACTTTTAGTAGATTCACAAGCGTTCTGCAACTATCACCATTATCTGTTTTCCAGTCCATTTTCATGATCCCAGATGGGAACCTCATACTCGGTAGCGATCACTCCCCATTATTTCTTTCCCCCAGTCCTAAGCAACCATGGATCAACTCTCTGTCTCTGTGGATTTGCCTATTCTGGGCATTTCATAAAAATAGAATCATACAATATGTAGCCTTTTGTACTTGGCTTCTTTCACTTAGCATAGTTTTCAAGGTTCATACACGTTGGCATGTGTCAGTGTTTCATTCCTTTTTATGGCTAAATATTCCATTGTATGGATAGACCACATTTTATTTATCCATTCATCAGTAGATGGACATTTAAATTACTTCCACTTTTGGGGTATAACGCTACTTATGAATAATGCTACTATGAACATTCATGTACAAGTTTTTACGTGAACGTATCTTTTAAAAATTTTTATTTATTTATTTATTTATGGCTGCGTTGGGTCTTTGTTGCTGCGGGCGGGCTTCCTCTAGTTGCGTTGAGCGGGGGCTACCCTTCGCTGTGGTGCACAGGCTTCTTATTGCAGTGGCTTCTCTTGTTGTGGAGCACGGGCTCTAGGAGCGAGGGCTTCAGTAGTTGTGGCACGTGGGCTCAGTAGTTGTGGCTTGCGGGCTCTACAGCACAGACTTAGTAGTTGTGGCACACGGGCTTAGTTGCTACGCAGCATGTGGGATCTTCCTGGACCAGGGCTTGAACCTGTGTCCCCTGCATTGGCAGGCGAATTCTTAACCACTGTGCCACCAGGGATGCCCCAAAATGTTTTGTTAAAGCAGCTGCACCATTTTACTTTCCCACCAGCAGTATATGAATACTCCAATTTCTCCAGCTTTGCCATCTTTTTGATGGTCGATTGTTTTGATTATACCCATGCTAGTGGGATGCAGTGGTATCTCACTGTGATTTTGATTTGCATTTCCCTAGTGACCAATGATATTCAACATCTTTTCATATCCTTATTCACCTTTTGTGTATCTGCTTTGTAGAAATGTCTGTTCAAACCTTTTGCCCATTTATCGTTGGGTTGTCATTTTACTGATGAGTTATAAGAGTTAAAGAACCTTTAAGATTCTAGACCCTTCTCAGATATATGATTTTTCCCATTCTGTGGGTTGTCTTCTTTTTCTCAATAGTGGCCTTTGATGCACAAAAGTTTTAAATTTTGATGAAGTCCAATTTATCTACTTTTTTTCTTTCGTCACCTGAACTTCAGGTGTCATATCTAAAAAACCACTGCCTAATTCAAGGTCACAAAGATTTACACTTATGTCTTCATATGACTCATAGTTTTAACTCTTGCATTTAGGTCTTTGATCCATTTTGAGTTAATTCTCATATATGGTAAGAGGTAGGGGTCCAACTTCATCATTTGCATGTGGATATCCAGTTGTTCCAGCACCATTTGTTGAAAAGACTATTCTTTCCTTGTTGAGCTGTCTTAACGTCTTTACTAAAAGCCTTGGTGTTTTTTTTTAAGCTAAATTCCCAGAGTTGCTCAATAGCTGACTACAGTCAGCCAAGCATACAATACGCAACTGAATGTGATTAAGATTATGTGAAGGGCGACTGCGCAGCGTCGGCAGGGAGCGCGGGCTGCGAAGAGGCGGCCGGGCCGAGCCGGGCGAGGGGGAACGCGGACCGGAAAGGCGGCGGCGGCAACCTGGGCCTCGCGGCTCAGCCGCGCATCGGAGCAGGCCTCCGCGGCGCGCGCCCCTCGCCGAGCCCGCCCCGGGCCGGCGAGCGCTGGTCACCGAGGCCCAGGCCGCCGCCGCGGCGCGTTCTTGAAATCATGAATCCTGTTTATAGCCCGGGTTCTTCTGCGGTTCCCTATGCAAATGCCAAAGAAATTGGATATCCAGCTGGTTTCCCCATGGGTTACGCAGCAGCTCCTGCCTATTCCCCCAACACGTACTCTGGAGCGAATCCTACCTTCCAAACAGGTTACACTCCTGGCACACCTTACAAAGTGTCCTGTTCCCCCACCAGCGGGGCGGTGCCACCGTACTTCTCCTCCCCAACCCCCACCAGACCGCTGGACACCCCTAGCGAAGTGCCTACCCCCAGCAGAGCGCGCACGCACAGCAAGGCACGTACTACCCCCAGCCCCTGTATGCAGCCCCGTCACGTCATCCACCACACCACAGTGGTGCAGCCCAACAGCATGCCAGCGACGGTGTCCCCTGCTCCCATCCCTCTGCCTAGAGGCAACGGGGTCACCATGGGCACGGTGGCGGGGACCACTATAGCCATGTCAGCGGCTACCTTGCTGACTGCCCGCCCACTCCCCAACTCCTGTCGCCCCCCACCCCATCACTGTGCCCACTTATCGGGCCCCAGGAACACCCACCTACAGCTATGTGGCCCCTCAGTGGTGATCACCCTGCAAACGTTTTCGGATGGAGCTGTGCAGTCACATCGTGGAGGTTCCACAGCTGGTGCTGCAGGCCTTGGGCCTCCAACCAGGACTTTGTTCTTAATGCTCTCGATACTTAGCTAAACACTACTACGGCCGGCCCAGCAGGTCCCAGCGCCCTCAGTCTCCAACTGACTCTGTGGGTTGGTCTTAAAGCAAATCCTGTTTGGTGGGCTGCCAGGCAATTTTTTAGCTAACTGTAATGAAAAAAAGGGAGTATTAAGCTATTCTGAATCATATCTAGCTGAATGCATGTTTAAAAATAAACAACACAAAAACAAAGCTTGTTCCATCTACCTGCAGTGACTGATGCAGAACCATCATATGCAAAATCCAAAGGAATGGAAAAGTATTTTACAACTTGTATCATCAATGCACTCTTGTAATGTATGCAAAGTTTTAAAGTTATAAGTGTTAAAGTGAATTTCTTCATAGAGCATCTGAAATCTCTTTGATGATTCTTCAGCCTTTTGGTGTTGACGTGGGTTGCCAATTCGAAACATGGACTTCTACTTTCCACCCATCTGTTCCTTTTGCACGGACTGCACTGGGAGAGAGTTGCAGGGACAGGGAGAGTGTGGGGAGGCCACCGCTGCTTG
Source organism: Grampus griseus (assembly GCF_964374135.1). NCBI lineage: Eukaryota > Metazoa > Chordata > Mammalia > Artiodactyla > Delphinidae > Grampus > Grampus griseus. The sequence continues at coordinate 8,095,987 of NC_139006.1, read as the reverse complement.
GGGTGCAGCCAGGTTAATGGCTTTCTCTCCATTTAGGCTTGTGGGGTCAGTGTGATGTGGACGTCCTTAGGGATTACCATAAATCCAGTTAGGGACAAAAGGTGGTTTATGTATCAGCAAAGCAATGTTCTCTATCTAAATTTTCATTACAAATCTCTTACAGATAGAGATGATGCTTTCTATATGTTTAATGGAAAAGTCCTATGTAGAGCGAAATTATTTTCCTGGGATGGAAGATATGTGAAAGAGAACCAGCCACACTTGGAGGAGGTATTGCTCTCCTTTATTTAGCTTAGAAAAATCATTCCTTTCCCCCGCCCCCTCGGGGGAAATGTTTGAGTCACCTGAAAACATATGTAGGCATTGTTGTTCTCCCTCCCACAAGGAAGGGCAAAGACTTCATTCAGCTGTGTGTTATGAAGAAAGTTGTATATTTAAGAACTTTTAAAAGGGAACAAAACTTTATTGGATATTGATTGTTCCTTGTAGAGAGGCAGGGCTGTGGCTGTGTTTCGGCCCATGCACTCGATGGGGACTTGTCCTCTGAGACCACCTGGAGGGCGCTCGTGGAGATGGCTGTGGGGAGGTGTGAGGGAAGGGCTGGCGCCTGTTGTCTGTGAGCCCCTTTGGCCATATCTTCTTGCGGCTGGGGACACTCAGCACAAAGCACGTGTGGACAGCAAAGGGCCAGGCAGCATCAGAACGTGTTTGCCTGCCAGAACTTATTACAGAAAGGATTTTGTGTTTAAAATCTGAATATTGTACATAAGAAACCAAGAGGATTTTTTGACTAAATGTGCCCAACTTGTATCGATGGGTGTGTGTGTGTGGGTCTGTCCTCAGATGAAGTCAGAGGGGGTGGGGGGTGAGGGTTGTTCCCTTTCAGCGGTCTGTCAGCGGTCTGTCACCCCAACGTCATTTCAAGCGCTGTGGGCCTCAGGTGGGGAGGGCACCTTACTTTCCTTACGGCTCCGGCAGCTGGTCAGGGCTCCGGCACTGGGGTGGCATTCAGCCCCGGATGGTGAGTGGGATACCTGACCCCTGAGCCTTTGGTAACCTTATTTTTTATAGTGAGTGCTCTTCATAATTTTATTTTTCACATCTTATTTTATAAGGAATAAGATGTTTGCATGGATCATTGTAAACAGAAGATTTATTTCTAATGTCTATAACATAGTGTGTTTACTAATAAGTACTTTAAATTGCTTCAAGAGCACTTAACCTACCTTTGTGTGTATTCGTGTGTGTGTGTGTGTGGCAGCCATTTACCCCAGGCACAGTGTCCACTTCTTCAACTCTTTGTTGGTAATTCCACCTGTGTAGTGGGCGGTTTGTAATATCGATATGTTCTCCAGGGCCTGAACTGATCCAGTAACAGAGAAGCTGGTTTCCCCAGTTTAGTATAATAAGTTAGGAGAAAATATGATTTTAGTATATGTTTTTTAAAAGTCCCAAACAGACTGCACATAAACAGATACACACATGCGACTACCTGCAAGGGTTGGAGTCATTTGAATTCAGGAGGAAGTTATGAGAAATTATATAGGCTGTTTCTTCCAGCTTGCCTGAGACTTGGCACACACAGGGTGAATGTTTTCACGAGCACTGAATTAAATGGTGTTTTCAAGAGAAAGAAAAGAGTGGGTTGCGTTTTCTCCCCATTTATATCAGCTTTATAAACACTTTCCCCCCTGTAATTTCTAAAAAAATCTTGTTTCCCTTTTGTGAAGTTGAGTTGGGAGACTTCATCAAATACTTTTGCATTATGGAATACATCTGTGTGGAGATCTTTTCAATTTTGAAACTATCGGGGCATCAGTTATCAAATGTGAAAGGTAGATCTTGTCTAGCAGGAAAGAATCTGGATATAATGAATAGTAACAAAACTATCATATGTTGTAATTTTAGCAGCATTTAGTTCCAGTAAAATTAAGGAATACAGCTTCTGTTATAAAGTTGCATAATTTGATATCCTAAGCACAATAGAACATTCAGAGAAATTTTGCATTTTTTATATGTGACATTCCTAACTTGAGAGTCTTTCAGCTAAATTACAGTTATTTTAGAAGCTGAGACAGGCAAATAAAGGAACTAATTCCTATAAACATAGATATCATCATAGACATTTTTTAAAAATTTTGTTCTACAGCCTTCCCCTAAGGTTTAGAAGGTATGTTTCTCTGCTTAGGGAAACTCTGTTTGGATCTGGGCCAGGTGACTGAACGTTTCACGATGAGTGATGGTCCCATCAGCTTGCTGCCTCTGAGAACTGAGGCCAGCATCAGGGCCAGGGCCATCGTGGTGATAAGCACAGAAGCGCTTCCAGAATCTTTTGTCTCTTGTGTTTGATCTTTTCTCAACATTCTTGTTGGTTTAGTTATTAGGCCTACCAGTTGTATTATATGACTCTGTTTCTTGAGTGCTATGCAAACGTAGTGTTTACAGGAGCTGAGGGTGGTCCTGGGCCATGGGCTGGACACCTGGTTGGTACTTGGTACTCGCCCTGCCCTTCCCAAGCTGGGCATGCAGTGCCTCACTCCATCTGCTGGTATCGGCACTTCAAACAAGAGGAAATAGATTCTTGGGGCTTGGGATATACTAATCTCTGGTAGTGCTGTCCTGCCAGCAGGTGGAGAAAGGATGGCAGGCACCAGACGCATCAGTATTGGGGCCTGCTTTTTAAGAAGGAAACTCAGAATTCTTCACCTGTCCTTTGTAAACATTTGGAAAGAGTATTACTCCGACCAGTTGGGTCACCTTCTCCCTATCTGGCAGCTAACAGCTGGACGCCCCAGTTCTTGCCAGCCTGGGCATTGCCCAGATGGGACAGGACGCCTGTCTGACATCTTCTGGCCGTGCAAGGGCAGGCTTAAGGGTGTGGGGCTTGAGGTGAGGTACAGCTTCTGGTTCTTCTCTTGGTGCTTTCTAAGGACGGGGTGTGTCTCTAGAAAGGAGTGGTTGGCATAGGGGAAGGGTGGACTGTGTGACTCTCCTCTCTAGTACGTTTCAAATGATGGTGTGTTTTTTTCTCCTGAGCTGTTTATTGCTCAATCTGAGCTTTCTGAAAGGAGCCTGCAGAGGACACGCTGCAGAGGAGGGTCTGATCTTTTCAGATAGAAAGTTGCAGAGTTGATCTTACATGTTTCAGAGGATTTGCCTCTTTTCCCACCCTATTCACTTGAAGAACAGAAAACCTCTGGAGTAATCTTATTTGAATCCCCAGGACCAATGTCAAGTCACTTGGGACAGGGAGACCAAGGAGAGGCTGGCATCTCCGTGCAGGGAGCCTGCAGTGAGCTTCAGGGGATGCTGTGCTCCCAGGATTGGTGAGCTGGAGATGACAAGTGTCTTATCTTGGTCTCCTGAGCCCTATTGGAGTCTCCTATAGCTCCTCGTGGAGACCAGTAGTCAGCAGAATAATTGGGCTGGACCTGAGGCCAGCTCTCATGTGTTCCTGGTGGGGTTACTGTGATGGCCACTCAAGAGAGACCCCAGGGAGCCACTGTTACTGACTAGGAAATGGTTCTTTTTTTTTTTTTTTTAATGAATTTTCAATACCGCTTTTTTTTTTTTTAGACCATTCTCATAGTACTTTTTTAAAACTTAAGCCAGCATTGTCTTCCAGTGTTAAAGGCACCCCTCACCTCTGCACTGAACTCCAGGTGTCAATCAATACAAAGGAACATCCATCCTGAGCCAATTACATTATGTGTAAATTCATGCTATTTTTTAATGCAATCTGATGAGTAGATAAGCTCAGACTTAAAATGCTTAAAAGCACGTTTATTTTAACAAGAACTGTTATGTATTAATACTGCAATTTTCAATAAAGATTGACTTGTGTTGCAAAAAAAAAAAAAGATTATGTGAAAAATCCCAACTGTAATCAGCAGTCACTTTTACTTTATAACTAAGATTACTCTAGCTAGTGCACTGGATATATTCACTATCTTAATTGTGCTGATGGTTTCATGGGTGTGTACATATGTCAAACTTATAAAATTGTATAATTTAAATATGTGCAGCTTACTGTATGTCAATTATGCCTCAAGAGAGCTGTTTTTAAAGAGATAAACTCAGGGCAAGAGTGTAAATGAAACAATTTTTTTTTTCCTAATCATTTTTCAGGATCAGCTTCTCTGGTTGGGCCTAAGGTTACACTACCAACTAGGCACTAACAAAAACTTTTATTTGTACATTTCTCTTAACTGACTTTGTTCGAAGACACAAACAAACCATTTAAATTCAAGATCTGTAAGGCCAGGACCATCTCATTACTATGGGGTAAGTATTCACGAGAGCTGTAAATGTGTTTTGACTCTTAAGGAAATGTATTTTTAAGTTTCTTTCCAATGAGAATTTAGTGACTGGGTTTTTCTTTTCTACATAGAATTTAAGTCCCCCCAATTACACAAAGCTCCATTTTGGCAGAGACTTTATCTGTCTGTTACCCTCATATGCCTAGCATCTAGAACACTGTTAAGCACACAACAGGCACTCAGTAAATATCTGTCAAAGAATGAATAAAATCCCACTTAAACTGTCACCACCTTTTCCTGGGACCATTTTGAACTGAGGAAGGTGGCAGCTCTATTCCTCCTGTTAACATGACAAGTCCATCTCCAGAGGCAGATACTGTCTTCCTCAAATTTTATTATTATTCACCTTCTTATATTTGTAAAAACAAGGTGGTGTGGCTTAGGAATCTCACTTCCGGGAAAAGACCTAAAATGGTGTGTTAAAGATTATGCATAGGATCCACAAACTAGAAGCAATCAGATGACAGCGGTTAAGGAAATCATCCCTAACTGAAGAAACAATCCATCGATTAAAAATCATCATTATGACAAGTCTGCAGTAACATGGAAAACATGTAGTGTGGATCAGGAATTGAAAAGTACCATCACTGACTATGCTTACAAATTAAAAACGTATACACGATTATCTGCTAGAATTTATACTCCATGAAGGCAGAATGTTTGGGTTTGTTCTGTTCACTAGACAGTGCCTGGTACGGAAGGTGTTTATTAACACTTGTTGAATGAATGAATGAAACTAAATATAAAACATACCTATGATAACATACCTGAAGGGAATGAACACACGTGGAAAATTATGTTCAGGTGGTGCAACTGTGGGTGTTTCCTCCACTTTCCCTCTATTTTCCAATTCTCCCTAAAGTTGTGATAAAACTTCCTCAGTTCAAAGGATGGTCACAGAAATCCCTCACCAGGCTCAGGCTGCTTCCTCTCGTCCTACAACTAAGGAAGCATCGGAATGGGAGTAGGTATGTGACCTAGCTTCAATTCTAAGAGGGCTATTTTGCAGCGTGTGTGGCTCCAGCCAAGGGTCCCTAGGGTACCGGATATTTAGGCTTTCCCTCCTGCAGCGAGAAGGCAGCGCTGCCCCCCATTGGAGCCTGCAGGAGAGAGGCTGCTCTTTCCCCTAAGCTGCCCCCAGCGCCTCGCTTCGCCCCACCCCGCCCCCAGCTCACCCCTAGACACCCACGGGGGTCGCTCATTACCCCTCCCGCCCCTGGGAGGGGTATCTCCTTCCCAAGGGGGAGGTCACTCTCTCCTTGAGGGCTCTATCTCCCCTGAGCGTCACCGGTCCTCCCTGGTCCTCCTCATGGGGTCGTTCGTTCCTGAAGGAGAGGTCATCCCATCCCCGTAGAGCCCACCCCCCTTGAGGGGGGAGTCGCTCGTTCCACCAGTCCCTCTGGGGGGGAGGGTCATTATTCCCCCGTCCCTCTCCAGAGGGGGTCATTCGTTCCCAATGAGGTCACCCCCTCCCCCAGGCCCCATTCCCTCCGAGGGGGTCGCTCTCCCCCAGCCCTCCTGAGGCGGCGCGGCACTCGTACCCGAGGGGGAGGCCACGCCTTTCGCCCGGCCCAGTCCCCCGAGGGTCAGCACCGCCTCCTTCCGGGCCCTCCCCCACGAACGGCCACGCCGGGCGGGGCTCCAGTGCGGGGAAGCGGCGGCGGGTCAGGCTACCGGGTCCAGAGCGCGGAACCGGGCGGCGCGGCAGCGGCGGAGCGCTAGCCATGGCGGGCTGCTGCGCGGTGCTGGCGGCCTTCCTGTTCGAGTACGACACGCCGCGCATCGTGCTCATCCGCAGCCGTAAAGTGGGGCTCATGAACAGGGCGGTGCAGCTGCTCATCCTGGCCTACGTCATCGGGTGAGCGTGGCCGCGGGCGAAGACCCTGAGGGGTCCCGGGGACAGGGTGTGATCCGACGGCCGGGAACTCCCCCTTCTGGGTCCCGGCCACGCACCTGCTCATTCTGGCGTAGGTCCTCGGCCGAGCCCCGCGAGCGCCCTCCAGGTGGGGTCCAGGGGACAGCGGCCCGAAGCCAGGGATACATCCCTACTCCCCCAACCCTCCACCCCCGACCCTAGCCACCAGAGGGACGGGCTCTGTGCCAGCTCTGGGTCCAGAGGCTGCTTTGATGTTGTGTCTTGAAGGCAAAGCCTAGCTAGATCTTCATCCTCGCCATTCATGCTTCCTGTCCCTTCTGACTTGCTCCATGATGTCCTTTGGCTGGGGGTGGGAGGGCTTTGCCCTAAATGACTCACTCTTTGCTCTTCACTTCCCATTCTGATGATCTGCTGACAGAAACCAAGGTTTGGGATTTCCACTTGGTTCCTTTTGGGTCTGTGGCTTCCTGTCCTTTCCTTTGAGCATCATATGGTAACCCAAGATAATAGAGAGGTCACACTTTCAAAAATCACTTAAGTTCAGTTCCTTCCTTTTATGGGATTGTTGGAGTTTTTGGTATAGGCACCTGCTTTAGACTTATCGTTCCGCATGCTGCCCTCTTTGCTTATATGTCCCTCCACCATAAGTCCTCACCTAGTGCTTAATTTTAATTGATGCACCCTTACGATGTAATAAAACTCGAGAGGAGGTGGAAATTGATTTACCAACTGGGCCCGCTTTCAAGGTTCACCTGGGGTGTTATGGTGTCTACAGCTGCTGAGCTGACAGATGTTACCTGCTGCATCGTGGGGGGGGGTTGTTTGTTTGTTTTTGTTTTTCTTAAAAGGCCTAATACAGTGTTCCCCAAACTGCACATAGAGCTATTTGAGAATCTTTAAAAAATACTGACTGCTGGCTCTCAGACCCAGACTTTCTGATTCAAGTGCTGTAGAGTATGACCAACTCCCCAGGTGATTCTAATGTGCAGCAAATTTTGGGAACCAGTGTCCTAGTGTTTCCCAAACCTACCTGAACATGAAGGACTCATCTGAGGAATTGTTTAAAGGTAACAGGACACCATCCCCCCCTCCCCCCCCCCCACCCTGGGGTGGGACTTGGAATCTGTTAACACTGCCTAAGGGAATCCCCATGATCTGGCAGGTTTGGCTTCTACCATCTATCAGCGCAGCAGCAGTAGGTACTGACAGTAGTCAGTAAAAGGGCTTTCCAGGTATGAACTCTGCATCAGAACCACCTGGCCTACCCCCAGGTTTGGACTCTAAGTCACATTAAGTACCATCACAACCAACTCCTTGCCCCCCAGTGATTGTGATGCACCCTTAAACTTCGAGACCCACTACAAGCTGGTTAACTAAACTCATATTGCTGGGTTGGACCTGAAGCATTTGGAATCAGGAGCTGTCAGGCAGCTTTTTCCTTTTGGCTTTTGCTGCTCGTAGGAGAATCAGTTTACATCTACTTCTAGGTATCTAGGGTATCTGTAAAGTTCTAGACTGCATACAGTATATCTGCAGTATGGTAGCCAGGAGTCACATGAAACTGTTGAGCATTTGAAACACCCCTACTCCAAATTGAGATGTGCAATCACTGTACAATGCACGCCAGATTTCGAGGACATAGTACAAAAAACAATTAAATATCATATTAATACATCTTATATTGATAGCATTAACATATATTGGATATGTTGAGTTACATAAAACATATCATTGAAATTAATTTTACCTGTTACTTTTTAATTTTTAACATGGCTACGAGAAATGTTGAAATTACACGATTCGCGTTGTATTTCTGTTGGGCAGTGCAGCTTTATAGGATTCCTATGGAGTGTTGTCTGCCTTGATCATGAGGATTTTTTAAGCAGTAAATGCTTTGCTTTTATACATCTTGCTGTGATCAGATCTGACTCAGGATCTGAATTTAGGGCTTTTAAGAAAAATTTTAAAAAACCTCATCTCTTAACTTTCTGATTCAGTTCATCTTGGTGAAATTGTGGTCTCTTTTCCAGTACTGATCAAAGGTAATCCTTCCTCAAAAAGAGACTGAACAGGACTTTCCTGGTGGTCCAGTGGTTAAGACTCTGCACTTCCAATGCAGGGGGCATGGGTTCAATCCCTGGTCGGGCAACTAAGATCCTGTGTGCTGCATGGCCAAAAAAAAAAAAAAAAAGAGAAACTGAACACTTCTCAGTTATCTAATTGTATTATCAGTCACAGGATGAGGTAATAGTTATTTACATAGTGATTGAGATGAAACCATGTGTCTCTGACTTAGCAACTCACTATCCAGTCAGCCCTCTGTATCCTCAGGTTCTGCAGCCACAGATTCAACCAACCATAGATAAAAGATATTAAAAAAAAAATTCCAGAAAGTTCCAGAAAGCAAAACTTGAATTTGTCACTTGCCAGCAACTATTTTTACATAGCATTTACATCGTATTTACAACTATTTACATGGCATTTACTTTGTATTAGATATTATAGGTAACCTAGAGATGATATAAAGTATAGGGGAGGATGTGCATAGGTTACATGCAAATACCATGCCATTTTATATAAGGGTCTTGTGCATCCGTGGTTTTTGGTATCCCCAGGGGTCCTGGAACCAATCCCCTATGGATACCAAGGGATGACTATACTTGGTGGTAAAGTAATAGTGACCCTGCTCTAAGCTTCTCTGTGTCTGACTAGAATTAAATGGAAGCTTATACTGCAGCTGAATTCCTAGAAACCCTGAAGAAGAGGACTTCTTAGGGGAAAAGCCCATCTCTAAGATGGGTAGTGAACTTGGAGACTACTCAGACAATAAGTAACCAAATAAGCAAATTTCTGAAGTCTCAGCACCTAGAGCTTATAAGGAGGGGAGAGGGATGCTAGTAGTATTTCTTGACTCTAGAAATTACAACAATAGTAGTCACTATTGATGTTTAACAACAGCTCTGATGGGGAGGAGTTCTGATTTGTAGTACTGGCCAATTTCCACGGTGTAAATGCTCCCATTGTGGCCAATTTCAGTCTGCTGATAATGGCTCACAAACATTGTTCCAAGCATTTGACATGCATTAACTCACGTAACCTCACAACAATCCTGTGAAGTCTTGTTATCATTCCCGTTGTATAGATGGGAAAAACAGGCACAGAGAGGTTAAGCAGCTTGGCCAAATTTATGCCTAGTGAGTGATGAACTGAGATAGGCTGGCTTCAGTCTGTTCCAGTGTCCTAACCACTATGCACCAATGCCTTCAGATTTTTAATTATTCAGGCTGGTAGTGAAGTCTCCACTTCAGAGGAGAGAAACATACATGTGACCTGAATTCTTAGAGAAAAAGTAAGAAACTATTATACATTTACTTAAAAGATATGATTCTCCTTTCTAGAGGGCATATATAGCATAGAGGGCAAGAAAGGAGACTTCGAAAGCAAAAAGCTTGAGTTCAAATGCTGACTCTGCCATTCACTACCTTTGTGACCTTGGGCAAGTGACTTAACCTCTCTGAATTACAGTTTTCTCCTCTGTAAAATGGAGAAGAATAATGACGCCTGCCTTATAAAGTGGTCAGTATTAAATTAGTTAATACACATAAAGAGCTTAGATCAGTACCTGGCACCTAAAGACATTCAAATGGTAACTATCATTATCATAATTTCTATTATCTCATGGTAATTCTGCGGGTCATAGTGCATTGAAAGTGTTCAAATACCTAGTAATAAAGACAGCATTCACTGAGCATTTTCTTTGTGCTGATCACTGCACTAAGTTACAAAGTTAAGCAGCTTTTGCAAAGTCACAACTAGTAAACATCATACTTTCAGCCTCTGGCTACCAGAGGCTCCCTAGCATTAACTCAAATTCATGCAATCCTAATGGCAATTTAAGAGACCCGTTTTATTTTGTAGCTGGGTGTTTGTGTGGGAAAAGGGCTACCAGGAAATGGACTCTGTGGTCAGCTCTGTTACTGCCAAAGCCAAGGGTGTAACCACGACCAATACTTCTAAACTTGGATTCCGGATCTGGGATGTGGCCGATTATGTGATTCCAGCTCAGGTAAGCCTCCCACTGTGTCTCTGTCTAAAGCTCAAGCCTCTAGTTAGCTGCTTTCCCTTCACCTTTGCACTCTTGATTAGTGATTGGCATGCCCAGAGTTCTAACATCACCAATGCCCAGACTGATGGTTTTAGTCCAAGAGAGCAGTGCAGACAGACCTCTTTTTGGCTTAGGGTCTAACAGGTAATATTCAATCAGCTACGTTTCTTCAGCCCTAAAACATGGCTGGCTTAAACAGAGGAAGCTTTCCATATGGACATCTGAGTCTGTCACCGGACTTGAAAAGTAGAAAAGCACGTTTTAAATCCTGGGAAAAATGCAGGTGGAACTATCACCTTTCCACATTTTGTGGTTTGCTTTACTGTTGTAAACCCACAAGGTAAATCTTTTCAGACAGCGTACAAACTTTAACAGCCCGTAGAGACCCAAAGCCAAAGAAGAAGGAAACAGCCATACCCATATAGGATTCCATCAGGAACACAGGGGAGGGAAGAAACTGTTTGATGCAGCATCCTAGTCTCCCGTCTGTTAATCCACAAAGCTCCAAGTTAAATATTGACTCTCTTTAACCATGATAATGGCTCTGATCCACAGTCAAACCCCACATATCCCTCCAGATGGCCCACGTGCTAGGGTGACTGGGGTGGCCACATGCAGATAAGCTGCCAGCTCTTGGCTCAGAGCAAGGACTTCAGAAACTCTCTCTTCAAGTGTGTTCATTTTCCCTCTGCCTTCTCAAGAGAAGGCTCTCGTGGGGTGCCCAGAGAGAAATCAGAGCTAATAAGCCATAAAGGTCAAATGGAACAGGGGACTCATAGTTTGCTGGAGGAAGCTGGTGCTGTTGGCATGCACGTGTCTCTACAGAGAGACTTCTGCTTCCTACGAAGCCACGGCCTCGTCCTGGCAGGCTCGGAATATCACACTCCGTCTGTTTACTGGACCCACAGAAGGGTACGGCCCCCTGCTTCTGCCCCTCAGTGGAAAGGAGCACACAGCAGCTCTGCCTTCCATCTCGGATCGGAGCCGGGGGCCGTGTGAGTCCCACACGGCTCTCTTCATGAGCTTTCACGATATCCTCCTCCTCCAAAGATGGAACACAAACATGTATTTGCACCGCATCTACTCAGCTCATCTCCAGACTGAAATTTCCCTAAACTTAAAATAGATAAGAAATAGGAAACAAAAAGTAAACCACACTGACTTGTTCAGGTCTAACTCCGGAGAGACGCAGGAACAGCCTTCTGTAAACACCAAGCAAGCAGTGTGTCTACATATGGAACACGGGAGCCTGCTGGGGCGCCTGACCCGGGCCTCCTGCCACATTCTCACGCCCCCTCCTGCGGCCATTTCCTCATTTCCCAACATGCTTTGTTCCAGGTCTGTCTTTGAAAGATGCCAACTATTCCCAGAGCGTCTACCACCTTATCAGACCTGGGAGTGGAGATGTCTACAGACCCTTTGGTCCCTGAGTTTCCCTGATGGCTCCCAGCACTGACTGCTCTTCTCAGGAGTATGAAATGTTCAGAGCATTTCATTTTAGAGCACCAGCGCCCAATAAGGAGGAGGTCCAACTAGAATTTGCAGGGTCTTTGTCTTTTTTTCCTTGTACTGGGAGGTCACTGTTAGCAATTCTTCAGTCTCATCCCCAAGTGAATTGCTCTCCAGAAACTTTAAATCAACCATTTGGCACCTTCACACTTAGGAGGAGAACACAGAACCTTCTCAAAAGGAGAAGTGTCAGGCTTCCCTGGTAGTGCAGTGGTTAAGAATCCGTCTGCCAATGCACCAGGGTTCAAGCCCTGGTCCGGGAAGATCCCACATGCCGCAGAGCAACTAAGCCCGTGCGCCACAACTACTGAGCCTGCGCTCTAGAGCCTGCGAGCCACAACTACTGAAGCCCGCGCGCCTAGAGCCCATGCTCCACAACAAGAGAAGCCACTGCAGTGAGAAGCCCGTGCACCGCAGCCAAGAGTAGCCCCTGCTCGCCGCAACTAGAGAAAGCCCACGCGCAGCAACGAAGACCCAACACAAACAAAAATAAAATAAAGAAAAAAAAGGAGAAGTGTCAATGGCGAGCCCTGATTGGGCCTTCTGTATAGAATGTTTTATGTATTTATTTTAGTTCCTGTTAGGAAAGAGAACCAGCCTAACTTGAGACCTTTGAGGTCTTGTGTTTCTGCGCCTGTGAGGTAATCCGGTTGGCAGAGGATATACTGAGCACTTATTGACTCTTTTCCCTCAAGTCAAGCTTTATTAAGGAACCATTTCAGGGTATAGACATGTTTTTTTAACCTGAGGTGAAATTCATGTATCACAGTATTAACCAGTTCAGAATGAAAACTCCAGTGGCATTTAGCACATTCACGATGTTGTGTACCATCACGTCAGTCTAGTTCCAGAACATTTTCGTCAGTCTAAAAGGAAAGCCCCCACTCATTAAGCTATCATCCCCTTGTCCACCTTCTCCCTCACCCCCTCACAACCACTAATCTACTTTCTGTTCCTGGATTTGCCTATCCTGTACATTTCACATCAATGGGATCATACGCTACGTGGCCTTTTGTGTCTGGCTTCTTGGACTCAGCATCATGTTTTTGAGGTTCATCCACATTGTAGCCAGGTCTGTGCTTCATTCCTTTTTATGGCTGAGTCATATTCCCTTACGGGTATGGACCACAATTTGTTTATCCATCCATCCGTTGATAGACACTGAGTTGTTTCCACCTTTAGGCTATTGTGAATGGTGCTGCTGTGAACATGTGTGCAAGTATTGGAGCCCCTGTTTTCAGTTAGGTTATAACTCTCATCGGTGAGAATGGGAGACCCTAAGATCAGTGTTTTTAACTGTTTTCTGCATGGCACGGGGGGGAAGTGAAGGCACTGTCCTAGTAAAGGGTCTTCCCTGTGGCTCTGCCTGGCTCCTCTGCAGGTAGTATGCAGCACTCTCTCCCCTCTGCCTGCTTTACAGGAGGAAAACTCCCTCTTCATCATGACCAACATGATCGTCACCATGAACCAGACCCAGGGCCTCTGTCCTGAGGTAGGCAGCTTCTTGGGGAAGAGCCTCGGGTCTCATACCCACCTCTCTGTGCCTGTCCCACTGTGGGTGGGACCAGGCCATGTGCAACCTGTTTTCACTGGTTCTTCTTTTTCCAGATTCCAGATGAGACCACCGTGTGTGAATCCGATGCCAACTGTACTGCTGGCTCTGCAAGCACCCACAGCAATGGTACAAACCTGTGGCTGTGACTCCACAGTAGATGCTTAGCCTGGGGAGGGTAGCCCCCGACCAAACTGCCTCCCCCGTGGGCCCCCTCTCAGAGGGAAATCTCCAGGATGGAGAAATCCCCCACATGAGCCTGGGAGAGCCTGGTGTCCAGACTGGGGTCCTGGGGCCCCCTCGACATTTATCTCTGTCATCTGCACCCCAGAAGCCATCCCAGATCTTGCCCTGTCCTGTGGCTCTGCACCACCCCAGCCCTGCAGTTGGCAAAGCAGTGATGTGGCTAGGACTTAGACAACTCTTTTCCTCCAATTTGAATTTCTGGATGCTGTCTAAATCCCAGAATTAGACTAGCTCAAGATTGATTGCATAGGATACATGGTGGAGTTTCTACTCTGCCTCACAAAGTAGAAAGTAGGAGACCCCCATAGACCTGGGTGCCCCTCGCCCCTGTAGGAGTTGCGACAGGAAGGTGCGTGCCGTTCAATGAGACCGTGAACACATGCGAGGTGGCAGCCTGGTGCCCGGTGGAGGATAACGCACAAGTGCCAACGTGAGTCCTGCCAAAGGGACAGAAGTGTCCTAAATGCTGGGTCTCGGGCCTGAGAGAGGTGGCAGGGGAGTTGTGGCTTTGTGCTCTTGGTGTCAGCCTGTAGCGTGAGGCTTCCCTGGGCTGGTGGTTCTCAACCACAAGGCAGCAGCCCTCAGTAGCTAGTGGGCCATGGTGTTTTTCACTCAGGATAAGAGTGCAGATGACTTATTGCTAGTTTGGCCTCTGTCAGTTGCAAGTAACTGACAGGAAACAGTTCTCAGGGCCTTAAACGGGTGTGTACACACACACACACACACACACACACACATGCACAGTGGGGGCGGTTTGTTGTTCAACTAACCACAGAGATCCCAGCATGGCTAGACCTGGGGCTCGAAGGACAGCATCCGAGTCGCCACCTCTTGGCTCTGCTTCCCTCCGTGGTGGCTTCGTTTGCAGGACCCATGGCATAGTCCCTAGTCCCCCTGCCCAGCTGTCCGTAAAGATTCTAGACCTGTCCATCTTCACAGCTTCAGCCACATCTGTCAACCCATCCAACCCATCACTGTGGCTGGGGGATGGACTTTGCTTCTGGCTCAGGCCTGGGTCATGTGCCTTCCTAGCTCAGCGGGGAGTCAAACCCACCCGAATGACACAGGTTGAGAGTGGGGGAGGCGTGGCTTTTAAAGGAAGTGTGGGGTTCTGTTACCAGAAAAAAGGTACAGATGCTGGGCAGGAAAATTATTAATGTCCGTTAAAGTGTGTTTTATAAACTAGAGCAGGTTCAAGGTTGCCTAGAATAACATTCTTTCGAACTGCGATCAGCTGTGCTGTGAGTGGGTGGAGTCAGAAGTAAGCTCTCGGAACTGCTGGCAACCTGGGGCCTTTCTCAGCGTTCAGACTGAGGCCTAGATAAGCCTAGGGGAGCAGGTAACCATGTGATCCTCACCCTGGGTGTGTCGCAACACAAGAGAATGGTGAGGACTGCGGATTGCTGAGGGCAACAGCTCCGGCAAGGGAGGGAAATACTAGAAGACGAGGAATCCTAGCATTCTGGAGCTGGAAGGGACTTTATGGAGCCGGTGGCCATGTGTGGCTACTGAGCACTTGAAATGCAGCTGGGTCCAAAATGAGCTCTCAGCGCAAAATACACTCCAGGTTCTGAAGGCTTATTATTAAAAAAAAAAAAATGTAGTATCTCATTAATAACATTCTATGTTGTTTACATGTTGGAGTAACATTACAGATATATTGGCTTATTACAGAAAAGCTCATTTCACTTGTTTCTTTTTACTTTATTTTTGGCCGCGAAGCATGTGGGATCTTAGTTCCCTGACCAGGGATGGAACCAGCGCCCCCTGCAGTGGAAGTGCAGAGTCCTAACCACAGGACCGCCAGGGAATTCCCTCTTTTTACTTTTTAATGTAGCTACTAGGAAATTTTAAATTACAGTGTGGTTTGTGCCTCACAGTATATTTTCACCGGACAGTGCTGTTATGTATTTTTTTTTTAATGGAGTGTAATTGCTTTACAATGTTGTGTTAGTTTCTCCTGTACAATGAAGTGAATCAGCTATATGTATGCCTATATCAGCGCTGTTATAGATCTAATCCAGTGTAGGATGATTTTTAAGTGTACACTGATACAAAAAATTTCAGCACTGAGTCACATGGAGAGAAAGGTCTTCCCAACTCCACTCTTATTCAGCCCCTAGCTGATATCAAGGAGGAGATTCTGGTCTGGAGTGTGTTCAATACCTCTCTGTCCCTCGCTGATTTCCATTTCTCACAGAGAACAAGCCCCAGGCTCAACACCTTGGGCTGACAAAAATATGTCAGCTCGTAATGACATTGTTCTTAGTTATATTTATTTGAACGATGACCTCTAACTTGTGGCAAACGATATTTTTTATGGTCATGATGGAAAGTTTTACTTCAAAATGAATGTCAGTTAAAAAAAAAAAAAAAAAGTGAGTTGATCCTAAAGGTGGAAACAACCCAAATGTCCATCAACAGATTGTGGTGAACACATACAATGGAATGTTATTGAGCCATAAAAAGGAATGAATAAAAAGCTCTGACACAGGCTACCACAGGGATGAACCTCGAAAACATGCTAAGTGCAAGAAGCCAGACACAAAAAAGTCACATACTGTCTGATCCCATTCATATGAAATGTCCAGAATAGACAAATCCATAGAGAAAGAAAGAAAGTAGGTTGGTGGTTCCCGAAGGCTGAGGGGAGGGGAGAATGGCTAGTAGCTGCTTGACGAACAAGCAGTTTCCTTTAGGGGTGATAAAGATGTTCTTGAACTAGACAGAGGTGATGGTTGTATAACACTGGAATGTGCTTCATGCCACTGAATTGTATACTTTATGAATCTTTTTTTTTTTTTCTTTTTTTTTTTTTTGCAGTACGCGGGCCTCTCACTGTTGTGGCCTCTCCCGCCGCAGAGCACAGGCTCCGGACGCGCAGGCCCAGCGGCCATGGCTCATGGGCCCAGCCGCTCCGCGGCACGCGGGACCCTCCCGGACCGGGACACGAACCGGCATCCCCTGCGTCAGCAGGCGGACCCCCAACCACTGCGCCACCAGGGAAGCCCTGAATTGTATACTTTAAAATGGTTAATTTTATGTTCTCTGAATTTCACCTCAATTTTTTTTAAAGGAGGGTTAATCTTAAAGACAAGTATTGCACATGAGGCACACAGCGGTATAGGGAGTGACAGAAGTTTGAGAAACGTTGATACAGTCCATCCCCTTGATACAGGGACGAGGGAATTCAAAGCCCCAAAAGAAGTGCCTCGGTCAAGGTCTTTATCAGCGGTAGCGGCAGGCTCAGCTCCCCACGTTGTGTGGCCTCATCACTGGCCCTGCTCCTTTCTCAGGGTGGGGAAGACTGCTGAGGCTTTTTATAGCTTCAAAGATTCCACCTGGGGGGCTTCCCTGGAGGTCCAGTGGTCAAGACTCCACGCTTCCACTGCAGGGGGCACGGGTTTGATCCCTGGTGGGGGAACTAAGATCCTGCCTGCCATGTGGTGCAGCCAAACAAACAAACAAAAAGCTTCCACCTGGGTCAGGGCCCCCCCCACCACTGAGGAGTCAGTCTACAGTGCCAGATCCTCCTGAAGAAACCCTCCAAAGCAGTGGGGTCCCCTTGGGAAATTCAACTCCTACAGTCAGCAGCAGCTGACGTGGCACTTCCAAGGTGTGGTGCAACAGCAGACATGCACTTTTTGTGTCAAGCCTGTAGGTGAATTCACCTTTGCTTTTGCTTCTTAAACCAGATCTGTTGAGCATTCCCAAGAATACCTGAGGGAGGTAAGTCCTGAAACCCAGCACCTGCCGGATGAGTGATTTCTAGTGAGGCCACGAGGCACCACCCCTCCCGCCCTTCGTTAGCTATTCCTCAGGTTCTTAAATTCCCACTGCCTTGAGGAAGAGGCCCTGCCCTTCCATGACTGGAAGAAATCAGAAGCCTTGGTTTGCAGTCTCCTCTCTTGACCTGGTGTTTATGCAGAGGAAAGTAGAAAAGATGAGATATGTTTTACTTTCTTCTTGGCAAAGTGACATCGTAAGACACATGGGTATGCGACTTAAAAATATTACCTAGGGGGCTTCCCTGGTGGCGCAGTGGTTGAGAGTCCGCCTGCCGATGCAGGGGACACGGGTTCGTGCCCCGGTCCGGGAAGATCCCACATGCCGCGGAGCGGCTGGACCTGTGAGCCATGGCCGCTGAGCCTGCGCGTCCGGAGCCTGTGCTCCGCAACGGGAGAGGCCACGACAGTGAGAGGCCCGTGTACCGCAAAAAAAAAAATATTACCTACGTGTATTAGGAGTGTACATATGTTTGTACTTTTGTTAACAATACGTTGTAATTTTTTTCAGGCCTGCTTTTTTAAAGGCTGCAGAAAACTTCACTCTTTTGATTAAGAACAACATCTGGTATCCCAAATTTAATTTCAGCAAGTAAGTGGCGGCCAGCTGTGTGAATTCGCCAGTGTCTTGGGGAAACTTGTGGCTCTTCTTTGAGGTTGTCCTTGCTCCTATTTTCTGCTTCCTCCCAACTTTAGGAGGAATATCCTTCCCAACATCACCACTACCTACCTCAAGACGTGCATTTATGACGCTAAAACAGATCCCTTCTGCCCCATATTCCGACTTGGCAAAATAGTGGAGAACGCAGGGCACAACTTCCAGGACATGGCTGTCGAGGTAGGTGTAGGTCCTGGCTTTTCTAACACAGTCTTTGACACATCTCCTTCTAGAATGGGCTCTGAGGAAAGCTCGCTCTGTCTGTTCGCAACCCACAGGGAGGCATCATGGGCATCCAGATCAAATGGGACTGCAACCTGGACAGAGCCGCCTCCCTCTGCTTGCCCAGGTATTCCTTCCGCCGCCTGGACACCCGGGACGTGGACCACAACGTGTCCCCAGGCTACAATTTCAGGTGGGTGTGAGCTTGGGCCCCATTCCTCATGTGCTGGGGGTGATGGTAGTTGCATCACTCCCCAGTGGGGGCCTCCACGCCCACCCAAGACCAGCACTCAGGCGGCACCCCAAGGGCAGGTGGGGAGGCGTGTGCCAGGGAGAGTGGTCCAAGCAGGGGCTTGCCCCTGTGGCATCCCGACCTGTGAGCGCCCTCCTCGCCTTTTCTTGCCTCAAGAACGACTGTCTGCTTTAGCTTTCCTGGGCCGGCCAGCCTCAGCCAGGACCCTGCTGGGGTCTTTTTCATTTTTTTTTTTTTTGGCTGTGCACTTGTGGGATCTTAATTCCCCGACCAGGCATTGAACCCAGGCCTCCTGCAGCGGAAGCATGGAGTCCTTACCACTGGACCGCCAGGGAAGTCCCTCTGCTCACTAATTTTGAGGAGTGGATGAGCCTGTGGTCCTCCAGTCCAAAGGCCTCTGGGGCCTGATCCATGAATTGGTTTCTCGGTTGATCTGGCCCCCAGAATCTCCCAAGGTGCAGGGGATACAAGTTTTAGCCTCAGGAAAGGCCTCTGCTGGTATTTCCCCGCTAGAAGTGCTGTGTATTGGTTTCCTGGGGCTGCCGTAACAAATGACCACAAACTGGGTGGCTTGAAACAGCAGGAATCTGTTCTCTCACAGTTCTGGAGGCTGGAAGCCCAGAATCAGTGTGTCAGCAGGCCAGGCTCCTTCCTTGCCTCTTCCAGCTTCTGGTGGCTCCTGACAATCCTTGGTGGTCCTTGGTTCATAGGTACATTACTCAGTCTCTGCCTCTGTCGTCACATGGCCTTCTCCCATCTGTGCCTGTGTCTCTTTGTCCTTTGTCTCTCTTCTTTTACGGACACCAGTCATATTGGATTTGAGGTCCACCCTAATCCAGTATGACTGCATCTTAACTAATTACATCTGTAAAGACCCTATTTCCAAGTAGGGTCAGTGGTGCTCTTTTGCTGCTCTTGTCTCCCTCTAGTGGTGATGTGTGGAATCAAATGCACAGAGCATCTGCTGTCCTCGTGAACCATCTGGCTCACTGATAGAAGGGCAGATCCTTGCATTTTTCCCTAGTAAGGGAGTCAGATTTGCATTGCTCTATCTCTACGGTTACACAGTTTCTTGTAGAAACCACTGTGGAAAACTTCAATCTTGGGTTGGAACCCCAGAACAGAGAAGCCGATGGGACCCTCACAAGGACACCCATCCCCCTGACCTCCACCAGCATCAGGCCCCACCTGAGTTCCCCGGGCCTGGACCACGGCATGAAGTTGTGGGCCAGACAGATCTCAGGCCACAGCTTAGGCTCCTGGTGGATCCCCTGTATAACACGGGCAGCAAATGGTATCAGTCTCAGTGGTTCTCCCCCCAGCATGCCCCTTCGTGTTCTATTTTTGCATGTGGGATCTTAGTTCCCCGACCAGGGGTTGAACCTGTGCCCCCTGCAGTGGAAGCACAGAGTCCTAACCACTGGACTGCCAGGGAATTCCCCCTCCTGGTGGTCCTTTATAAATGGTTTTATTGAGATATAGTTCACATACTACACAGTTCACCCATTTAAAGTGTAGAATTCAGTTGTTTTTAGTATATTCACAGAGTTGTGCAACTGTTACCACAGTCAATTTCAGAACATTTTCATCACCTCAGAAAGAAACCCCAGACCCTTTAGCTGTATCCCTCTATCCTTTCAGCTACATCAACCCCTGGCAACCACTAATCTACCTAATTTGCCGATTCTTGACTTTCATAGGAATGGACTCATACGATATGTGGCCTTCTGCGACTGGCTTCTTTCACCTAGCATCATGGTTTTTTTCCAGGTTCATCCATGTTGTGGCATTTATCAGTACTTCTCTTTATGGCTAAATAATATTCCATGGTGTGGGTATAACACATTTTGTTTATCCACTCATCCAATTGATGGATCAATGGTTCTTTAATACAAAAAATGTCCAGTGCTGAGATGCTCGGTCCCCCCACCCACAAAGCAGACTTGGCCATCACTGCTGGCTGGCCACCTTCTGTTAGTGGCCAGGGTCTCCTTGAGAGAGGCGGGGCTCAGCTGTATCAGGAAGGACTTTCAGAGGAGGAAGTTCCGTTTTAAGTCGTAGGAAGTGAGGGTGATGACAGAGGAGGGATCTCTCCGTGCACCCTTGTGCCAGCATTCCAGACGCTCTGCCCTGCGGGCCCCAGCGCCCTCCTCCTCAACAGGCCAGCCCTCCTTCTGCGTGGCTCACATGAGCCTGGAGAAGCCCCGAGGTGCTCGAGTGTGGTTCGTTCGGTAGGCAGAGCGAGCCCTAAGCCATTGCCTAAGCCCTAAGCAGGGCCTTGGGAGTTCACTCTGACGTCCCTCAGCAGGACCCAGAGGCTGTCTCAGGCCTCCCTGTGCCTTTTCCCTCTAACCTGGCCTTCTTTACCAGGTTTGCCAAGTACTACAACGACCTGACCGGCACCGAGCGCCGCACGCTCATCAAAGCCTATGGCATCCGATTCGACATCATCGTGTTTGGAAAGGTAGCCTGGCCGCCGGCTCCCCTCGTTCAGAGCCCACTGGTCCTCTTCTGGGCTGGCCAGGGGCAAGGGGCCCTCTCCCCACCCCTATCACAACTTCTTTTTCTCCCATCATCTGCAGGCTGGGAAATTTAACATCATCCCCACCATGATCAACATTGGCTCTGGCTTGGCGCTCTTAGGGGTGGTGAGTGGCTCACTTAGACCTCTCTGGCCACCCGCCTGGGACTGTGACCCCCCCAGCACTGCAAGTTGAGACCCTCTGCTGGCATCCTGGTTCTTCCCCTTGACCCCAGACTTGTTTCTAGGCTCGACCCTCCAGGCTTATTTCCCTTCCCCATCCCCACCTGCTTCCTCCTGCCCTTCTCCAAGACAGCGCTCCTCGGGCCCTAACCTTTTCCCCCCGGAGAGATGGAGGAGCCCTTCATTTCCTTGGAAGATCCCAGGCTTTGTGGGAAGGGGCGCACACAGAATAATAGGGCCACAGCATCCTGCCTCATTCTTTCTTGCCCTGTGCTGCATTCAGGCAACAGTGCTGTGTGATGTCATTGTCCTCTACTGCATGAAGAAAAGATACTACTATCGGGAGAAGAAATATAAATATGTGGAAGACTATGAGCGGGTAGGTCGCCTCCTGAGCTCCCAGCCGGCAGGAAGGCCCAAGCGGCCTACCTCACCTGCCTCTTGTCCCAGCAGTGAGAACCCCTAGGTCATCTAGGTGTGTTGTCCACTCGCGCAGTCACATGCGACTCTTGTCATCTGCTCCATTTCTAGACCACCTATGCTAGCCTTTACTTCATACTTTTCTTCAAATGGACTCACTCTTTAAAATCTAGCCTTCATTTTAATCAGTGATGTCTCAGGTTAGTTATGATAATGGATATCATGCCAAAACCTCTGTCCACACTCTACTTCAATTCGCCTTGAAGAGAAAGAGGGGTTGGGGACCCCTAGGACCTACCTGAATACGCTCAGTTGTGAAGGGCTGTCCAGACGTCCTCAGGGAAAGTCCCCGATTCCCACCTGCCCGAAATGGTCCAGGCTTGCCTGCGGGCAGCACAGGGCGGTGCACATGTATCCATAAGCATATCAACTGACGATAAGCATATTGTTCTTTGCAGGGTCTTGGCAGTGAGACGGACCAGTGATGCCCACCCCACACCTGGGCTCTCCTTGGCCCTCATCAGAGCACAGCAAGGAGGGAGAAAAGGCTGCCTGCCATGTCACCCCAGAGGAAGTTCCAGATTCTGAGTCAGTCTCCACAAGTACTGCAGGGTTGCCCAGCTGCTCCCATGTCTGGTGTGTAGGGTTTGCGTAGTAAACCACTACGCACGTTGGTCACCTCCTGTCTGTGGCTGGGTCACCTCTGCCGTTCCTTCTCTTTGGGGTCACTGGGGCAAGCTCTGGCCCGAGGGCAGTGAAGTGGCTGTGGCTACAGGGCCGAGGACTTCTCCAGGGCCGGGTCTCCTCAGAAGCTTCCATCTCCAGCCCCCTTCGAGACAGGCCCAGTCCTCCAAGGCCCGGCAGCTCCACTCAAGCACTGTATGAGGAAGGCGGGACACCTGGCTGTGCTTGTAGCTCTTCGGCACTTCCAGGCTGCTGTTCCCCTCCCCCCACCCGAGGCTTCAACCACGAGGTCATGAGGCGGAGCTAGTGTTTTTCCTTTGAGAAGAGCTACATTGCGATGACTGAGGACCAAACATTAAAACAAATGATTTTCTTAATCTCTGTGTGGTTTCACAGCGTGAGCTAGAACTTTCCTTCCTTCCCCTTTACTTGGACCAGTAAATCCATTTGTTATCCCAGCTCACTGTGCTCCTGAAACAGTCTATTGCTGGAGCTTAGGTTTTTTTTTTTTTTCAACTTTAACCTTCTCTTAAAACCTAAGAAGTATGATCTTTGTTAGCTTGTGTTCCTATAGAGTTTACGAGATTCTTTTTCTGTGGTGTACCGTTTGTCTTACCGGTGCTTACATTTTACATAAAAGTGTGGGTCTGCACCACAGGGAACAGTTTTAGGTGACATGAAGGTGGCTTATCCTCCCTCCTCCTCATTTGCCTTCCAGAAACCTCCAACCAAAAGCAGCACCCCCTACACCTACCTTGCCACCGATGTGAAATGTTAACGAAGCTATTTCTAGCTTGCCTGCACACCGACTCTATTCCGCATCAGGTGTTCAGGATCTCCCTAAAGAAAGCAGCCTGCCCCGCCTCCTCGTTAGGAATTCATTTCCAACTGCTGAGGGAACGTTTATTTTAGAAGTGCTCTGCTTCTGCAGGATAAATGGCCAACCTGGGCTTTTCTTGCTCTGGGGAAAAAAGAAAAAAGTTTACAGACCCCTTTGAAGAAGTTCTGGTTCAAGCTACCTTTCTGAAAAATGCCTGCTTGAACACACCAGTCACATGGAGCTGGAATTTTTAGGAAAGCCTTATTATCTTGCAGGCTAAGGAGTGATGGTTACTGGAGTGAGGAAGACTTCTTTCAGCCTCCCTTTTCTAAAATGGAAGGCTACAGCCAGGTGGGATGAGGGTTGGGGGTGGCATTGTCCTTTAACTCACCAGAATCATCTTGCTTTCTGCTACAGCCCCACTTGTTGGCACTCCTTGGCACTGCCTCTTAAGTAGGGTTCCTTCAGCCTTGCATCCATGGATGACCTTCTAGGAGATTCTGAAACCCCTAAAGCTGTGCAAAGTGATGCACCTGTGTGCATTTCTGCTCGCTTTCATCAGATTCTCAGTGGGGTCTTTGAACAGGAACACCTGCTCTTGTCTCTGGAGGGCCCGTATTTCAATGTTGTATTTCTGCAGTCATGGAACAGGAATCTTTCAGATTTCATCTACTGTCGCTTGATAACAGAAAACTGAAGTCCAAAGCTAGTAAAGCAATCCTGTGGGCTAGGTTCACATTTAGAATACAGGGAGCCCTCAGCCTGCAGTCTGGAGAAAGCGACCGTTCTAAAATAGTCTCCAGAGGCCATGAAAACCGGCAACCGTCAAGGCTCTGCAGAACACTGAATCTGCTGACAAATTCAGCCTACTTTCTGAGCCTCGGTTTACAGATGATGATCCATAAATGGGGTTAATACCTACCTCACGGGTGAAGTGTCACGTTGCATACCTACCCACGGGACGTATTCAGTGTGTGATTCAAACTGCTACCGTAGCTGCTCGCCTGTTTGGTCTCCGTCAGAAGAACCTATCTGCCAGTGACCTGCCTGGCAGAGCAGTGCTTTGCAAGCTTCAGCATACAGGTGAGTCACCTGGGAATCTTGTTTAAACGGGGCCTGGGAATATGAATTTCTAACCCAGTCCCAGATGATGCTGACACTGCTGATCCCGGGACCACACTCTGAGTAGCGAGGTACTAGGACATGCTTAAATTAGGGATTTGCTGAGTACATCAGCCCTGATGGGCATCTGATCTTGCTGTCAGCTTAAGGAAAGAAAACAGACATAAGGACAGATGACCTCGAGAGCACTGACTTAATTAAACGACCAACAAAAACATCCCGAAGAGGCCCAGGCTTTGCACCATTTTGCTGTCTGTTTATTTCAAGTTTACAGAGAAGCTTAAACATTTGTGGAAAAACACCGAAGGCTTATTTTTCTCTTAAGTTCATGTACTTTTTAGTGATAAATACACAGTATTTAACTTTGTACACCTGATAAAAGGAAAATGCATAGTAGAAAGGATCAGGAATAAAACAGAAGCATCGGGCATGAAATCAATCAGGATAGAAAAGTCAGCAGTCCCACGAAACTCGGCCCGTAAAGCTGGAGAGAAGATGGGAATCAACGACCTTGAAACCTTCCCTAGCACCTTGGAAGTGAGTGGAGGTCTTGGTTCTTTTCCCCTGGCAACGTGAAGCTCCCCTTGGAAGATGGGTGAGAGCGACAGGTGGAACCTGTCTAAATGCACAGCTGTCCCCCCTTGTCCTGAAAGGCTTTGAGGAGGGGAGCCCTAACTCACGGAAAAGCCCAGACCAGAGGGGAGATGGCCTCTCAGGCCCCAAGTGCCAACAAGGGGCTAGATAAGGCTTTATGGGAGCCACCGGCCAGGCTGCGGAATAGATGGGGAAGCGGAACAGGACAGAAGGAAGACGGGTAGAGGACATGTGCTGCTCCAAAGCCACAGGTGCAGGCCACCGCTTGCTTACACCAAACTGGTCCCACAGATGAGCCAGTAATGGAAGAGACGGATAGGCATCCTTTTTGCTTACCTGGAAAAGCTTCTGCCCTTTCCTGACAGAGCCGGCTTTTGAAAAAAATCAACGTTTGTGCTTTAGGAGTGGAGACAAACCCCAAGAGTTTGCGCTCCAAGTAGCTCTAATGCTTTACGTTACAGCCCTCTCTGCTTATACTTTTCTCAGTGGGGCGGTTCCTTTCCACAGCTTTCTTTGGTGTTTCTTAGTTTAAAAAAAAAAAAAAAGTAATGAACGTGGGCCTCCCCCAACCCACTCACCTACATAGCTCAGTGCTGCCTGATCGCTGGCATTCCACATGTGAACCCTTAGACGGAGAGTTTCGTGGTGGGAGAAATGGCGTCGCCTGATGCAGTTGTGTAAACACAGGAGGAGTTCTGCAGAGGCTCTGCGTGCTGCCCGCCCTCCCTGGGTGAGCCACTCGGCCAGGCCAGAGTCCAAACAGACAGGCTAGGACTAAGACTAAGGACTGGTTGACCTGAACCGCTGCAAGGTGCTTACTGCAAACTAACCAGACCCTGTTTGCTCCCGGGAAGGCTGGAGCCTGTAAACAAGCACAGGAGGTGAGAGGAAGTACCAGATTACAGAAAGCAAGCAAGCAGGCCAGAGGACCCTCCAGCAGATGGGTGTCCTTTGCTCTTGGAAACCAGCATTCTCTAACTCGGTACTGCTTTTAAGGTAGCAAGAAAAGTCTGGCTAAACTACAGTCAAGAGCTTATGAAGACTGATGGACGCCAAGAACACCCGGGCTCTGTGAACGCGCTGGATGGGGGGAACAAGGCCTGCTTCTCTGTCTCTCTGCAAAAAGTCCTCGTACCAGCACTGATCAGCCAGAAACCAAAGGAAAGCACGTCCTTCTGAGCCCAGTTACTGACACTGTTTCCCCCAAGCCAGATTCCACAGAGCACTGGGAATTCCAAAGAAGGAAGGAAGACGAAGCCCTTCCAATTTTCCTCCCTCTTGAACTTCACACTCACCTATGTGTGGCTCTGGAAGAAGTCCACTTGAACTGCAGCCAAACTTCCCAAGGTTAGTTGGAAGTCAAAAAGGTAAACTTTTTCTTTCTGGACTTCTGGCTACAAAAAGGAACTCCCTGTACCAAGCCCTGGTTCCCGTGGACCTGAGGACTGCTCTAGGTTTCAATCATCTTCTCTTAAAGGGTGCCCTAAAGTTATTGTATAGATCCAAACAGAGCTTTGCCGGTAAGGATGATCATTTGTGTCTCAGCTGAATGAAAGCATTTCTTAACTGGCCCTCCAGAAACTGGATAAGTGTTTCACTGACTACAACAATCAGCTAGTATTTAAGAAGAAAACAGAACCTTAGCAGCCTCTAGAATACACACGTTATAAACAAGGTGAGCTGCTAATATACAGGCATAGATTTCATTGGCTCTAACTCCGATCACATCCCTGAAGCCATGGGAGAGATCCTGGAAGCTCGAAATGATTTCTGAACTGCTCTAGAGTTCAGACTGGTTAGAAAATTGAAAGTATTTTTTGTTGTTGTTTACTCTTAAGCCATGTAATGTACATGGAAGTGTAGGATTTCACGCTGAAGTTTTTGTAATTTAACAAGAGATTTACCAGAGCTCCCTCAACTACTGAAGAAAAGTTTCAGCTTTGAGCGGCTGTCATAAAGAAACACACTCGTTCAGTCCTTTAGGGGAGATGTTCCACCACAACCACTGAATGCGCCTCTGAGGCTGGAAAATCCCCCCTGTGAAGCTGTTAGGTGTCAAGCCCTTTCCGTTTTCCTGACTACAGCTCTACTTATAAAAAAAATTTTTAAGTCCTTCTTAAGAATAAGTTGCATCGAAGCTCCCTGCAGCTACTGAGGGCCAGCCCTGTCCTGACTCCTTGAGTCCACAGTTCTAGAAGGTGCCACGGTTCGGGTCTTGGGGTTTTGTGCAAAATCACACCCGCTCTTCCCCTCCCTTTCAAATGCAGCGAGTGTGGTCTCAGACCACACCACCAGAGTTTCCTGCCAGTTTTCCCCAATTTTCAAACTCCACACACATTCACTTGGAATATCTGACATGATTCTCAGTTCACAAGGAAGGATTTTTGGCATAAAAACATTTTAAAAAGCAAGTGTCCCCAAATGTACGTGGCTTTGGGTCTGCAACTCCTCACACCCTCCCATTCAGCCAGCCAGCGGCCAAGGTCGATGTCATGGAGTCGTCTTTTTTTTTTTTTTTTGTCTCCTTTAAAACAATAAAGAAATCAAACAAACAAATGGGAAAAACAACAACAACAATAACCAGAGATGATGGTCAAGGCTCTACACACGTGCTCGGTTTCCGTAGGACATGCTGCTATGGAAACGCAGGGCGCGGCCCGCGGAGGTGAGACGTGCATGCGAGGTCGAGGTCCGGCAGCTACTCCATCACCTCGTCCGGCCACGGAGGATGCGTCCGCTTGCCGGAGCCGGGGGCCAGGGCCCCCCGACTCTCCACCCCTGGGCCGCCTTTCACAAGAGCGCTTCCTCCTCCCCCACGGGAGGCGGGTCGGGGCCCCGGAGGCTGTCTTCGCTGCCTTGCTTCCTGCTCACCAAACAGAAAACCCGTGTTAAGACCCAGCGCAATGCTGGCACGGCCCTGAACCAAGGTTTCCCGCGGCCCCGCACCACCTGGGACGGACATTATTTACTTAACTTCTTTTAGATTCTCCCCCCCGTTTTTCTTGCTCACATGAAAGTTTCAAAGGAGACTTTGTATCCCCTCTGTAAATGGAAAACCAGCATCATGTGCAAAAAATAGCAAGGAACTATAAAAATAGCTGTTAATCTAGGGGCCTAACACCTAAAATCATGGCACATGTCACAAGTCACGTGTGGGCTCCACACTGGGGCCTGTTCACCAAGGGCTTTAGGCTCTAAGCTCTTGCAGGGCAGGAACCGTGACGCTCGTCTTCAGCCCCCAGGTGCGTTTCCTGGGGGCAACGAGCAGCACGCCTGACTTGGCCTGGCACATAGCCAGCCTTCAGGAAACGGTCGTCAACAGAACTGCCCTCCGCACACAGGCCCAGGGGACACCTCCGACGAAGAGAAGGGCCCTCAACTCGGCAATGTGTGATCAGAGCAGGAGACCAAGTTGGTGGGAAGAAGTGTCCTGGTGTCCCCAGCTAGAGCTGCCTGGGGTGACAGACATGGGCAGTGCGATGGGAAACGTGAGGGAAAGTCCCTAAGGAGAGGCCCAAACCCTTTGCCATCATCAAGCAAACAATGCCCCTCCTAAGGGGAGCCGTTGGGCTTGCTATGCAGGACTAATGTCTATTGTGAGCCCTAGGCCCAAAGGGCAACTGCCCTTGCACGAAGGAAGGGCACGCGTGATGTCTGTACATTCCTAGGAAGAAACTCCTCTTTGTTTAAAACTCACACTCACTGGCTTTTACGTTTCTGCCAAAGAATAGGGTGTCAAGTCTCCTGGGAGGAGAGTTGTAACTGGATAACCAATGAGGCCCTACAGCTGCCTGCTCACACCAGCTGGTCTCCCTGCAGACAGCTAGTGGGCCATGGGCCCAAGGCCTCTAACGACTGACTGAGCCCTAAGAGCTCCAGAGTGCTGGACCATTGGGACAACCAAAACATCCCATCGGTGGGCTGAGGGCAAGGGCAGGTAATCCCCAGGTGCTGCTGGGACTGAGGTGAGGGAATAAAGAGGCAGTAAAGTCCTCTGGGCCAATATCAGTCTTTGGTGTCTTGCAACTTTGATCTCATTAAAAATAAAAGGTGAAATAAACAACAGACTTGCAGGAAAAGGGAGGCAAACTCTAAAACTGAGGTTGAGAAGAGAAGGGCCCAGCAAAGGCCAGCCCATTAGGCTTCACCCTGTCACCCT
Organism: Grampus griseus; assembly: GCF_964374135.1. NCBI lineage: Eukaryota > Metazoa > Chordata > Mammalia > Artiodactyla > Delphinidae > Grampus > Grampus griseus. The sequence goes on along the minus strand of NC_139006.1, from coordinate 8,066,959 downwards.
GTGAGGCTCAAAGCATAGGCGGGGTCACCCCATCATCTGCTGCAGAGATGGCTGGGAACAATTTGGCAGGGACAGAGGCGGCCTTCGCAGGCTGTTGATGACTGGCTCTGATGGCTACCTGCCGCTTTCCCTGCTCCTTTTTTAAGCATAAATGATCCCCAAATGGTCTTCCTATATTATCATATAAGCACCTGACTCCTACGGTGGCCAATAAATTTCATCTCAGAAGCCAACTCCTCACAAACGGAAACAGCTGCTGCTTCTACAAGAATGTTCACAGCAGCATTATTCATGTGTGATAGCCTCCAAAATGGAAACAATGTCCATCACCGGATGAATGGAGAAATAAAATGTGGGTATATCCATACAATGGAATATGATTCAGCCATAAAAAGGAATGAAGTTGGGAGAGGAACCAAGATGGAGGAGTAGAAGGACGTGCTCTCACTCCCTCTTTCGAGAACACCAGAATCACAACAAGCTGCTGGACAATCATCGACAGGAGGACACTGGAACTCACCAAAAAAGATACCCCACACCCAAAGACAAAGGAGAAGCCACAAGGAGACGGCAGGAGGGGCGCAATCACATAAAATCAAATCCTTTAACTGCTGGGTGGGTGACTCACAGACTGGAGAACATTTATACCACAGAAGTCCACCCACTGGAGTGAAGGTTCTGAGCCCCACGTCAGGCTTCCCAACCTGGGGGTCCGGCAACGGGAGGAGGAATTCCTAGAGAATCAGACTTTGAAGCCTAGTGGGAATTGATTGCAGGACTTCGACAGGACTGGGGGAAACAGAGACTCCACTCTTGGAGGGCACACACAAAGTAGTGTGCGCATCGGGACCCAGGGGAGACTCAACCAGACCTACCTGCTAGCGTTGGAGGGTCTCCTGCAGAGGCGGGGGGTGGGGGTGGCTGTGGCTCACCGTGGGGACAAGGACACTGGCAGCAGAAGTTCTGAGAAGTAATCCTTGGCGTGAGCCCTCCCAGAGTCTGTCATTAGCCCCACCAAAGAGCCCAGGTAGGCTCCAGTGTTGGGTCGCCTCAGGCAAAACAACCAACAGGGAGGGAACCCAGCCCCACCCATCAACAGTCAATTAGATTAAAGTTTTACTGAGCTCTGCCCACCAGAGCAACTGTCAGCTCTACCCACCACCAGTCCCTCCCACTAGGAAACTTACATAAGCCTCTTAGATAGCCTCATCCACCAGAGGGCAGACAGCAGAAGCAAGAAGAACTACAATCCTGCAGCCTGTGGAACAAAAACCACATTCACAGAAAGACAGACAAAATGAAAAGGCAGAGAGCTATGTACCAGATGAAGGAACAAGATACAACCCCAGAAAAACAACTAAATGAAGTGGAGATAGGCAACCTTCCAGAAAAAGAATTCAGAATAATGATAGTGAAGATGATCCAGGACCTCGGAAAAAGAATGGAGGCAAAGATCGAGAAGATGCAAGAAATGTTTAACAAAGACCTAGAAGAATTAAAGAACAAACAAACAGAGATGAACAATACAATAACCGAAATGAAAACTACACTAGAAGGAATCAATAGCAGAATAACTGAGGCAAAAGAACAGATAAGTGACCTGGAAGACAGAATGCTGGAATTCACTGCTGCGGAACAGAATAAAGAAAAAAGAATGAAAAGAAATGAAGACAGCCTAAGAGACCTCTGGGACAGCATTAAATGCAACAACATTCGCATTATAGGGGTCCCAGAAGGAGTAGAAAGAGAGAAAGGACTCGAGAAAATATTTGAAGAGATTATAGTCGAAAACTTCCCTAACATGGGAAAGGAAATAGCCACCCAAGTCCAGGAAGCACAGAGAGTCCCATACAGGATAAACCCAAGGAGAAACACGCCAGGACACTTAGTAATCAAATTGGCAAAAATTAAAGACAAAGAAAAATTATTGATAGCAGCAAGGGAAAAAAGACAAATAACATACAAGGGAACTCCCATAAGGTTAACAGCTGATTTCTCAGCAGAAACTCTAAAAGCCAGAAGGGAGTGGGATGATATACTTAAAGTGATGAAAGGGAAGAACCTACAACCAAGATTACTCTGCCCAGCAAGGATCTCATTCACATTTGATGGAGACATCAAAAGCTTTACAGACAAGCAAAAGCTAAGAGAATTCAGCACCACCAAACCAGCTCTACAACAAATGCTAAAGGAACTTCTCTAAGTGGGAAACACAAGACAAGAAAAGGACCTACAAAAACAAACCCAAAACAATTAAGAAAATGGTAATAAGAACATACATATTGGGGTTTCCCTGGTGATGCAGTGGTTAAGAGTGTGCCTGCCAATGCAGGGGACACGGGTTCGATCCCTGGCCCGGGAGGATCCCACATGCCGCGGAGCAACTCAGCCCATGCACCACAACTGCTGAGCCTGAGCTCTGGAGCCCGCAAGCCACAACTACTGAGCCCACGTGCCACAACTAGAGAAGGCCTGCGCTCAGCAGTGAAGACCCAACACAGCCATAAATAAATAAATTTATATTAAAAAAAAAGGAACATACATATCAATAACTACCTTAAACGTGAATGGATTAAATGCTCCAACCAAAAGACACAGGCCTCCTGAATGGATACAAAAACAAGACCCATATATATGCTGTCTACAAGAGGTCCACTTCAGACCTAGGGACACATACAGACTGAAAGTGAGGGGATGGAAAAAGATATTCCATGCAAATGGAAATCAAAAGAAAGCTGGAGTAGCAATCCTCATATCAGATAAAATAGACTTTAAAATAAAGAGTGTTACAAGAGACAAGGAAGGACACTACATAATGATCAAGGGATCAATCCAAGAAGAAGATATAACAATTATATATGCACCCAACACAGGAGCACCTCAATACATAAGGCAACTGCTAACAGCTATAAAAGAGGAAATCGACAGTAACACAGTTATAGTGGGGGACATTAACACCTCACTTACACCAATGTACAGATCATCCAAACAGAAAATAAATAAGGAAGGACAAGCATTAAATGACACAGCAGACCAGATAGACTTAATTGATATTTATAGGACATTCCATCAAAAAACAGCAGATTACACTTTCTTCTCAAGTGCACACGGAACATTCTCCAGGATAGATCACATCTTGGGTCACAAATCAAGCCTCAGTAAATTTAAGAAAACTGAAATCATATCAAGCATCTTTTCTGACCACAACGCTATGAGATTAGAAATGAATTACAGGGAAAAAAACGTAAAAAACACAAACACATGGAGGCTAAACAATACGTTACTAAATAACCAAGAGATCACTGAAGAAATCAAAGAGGAAATCAAAAAATACCTAGAGACAAATGACAATGAAAACACGACAATCCAAAACCTATGGGATGCAGCAAAAGCAGTTCTAAGAGGGAAGTTTATAGCTATACAAGCCTACCTCAAGAAACAAGAAATATCTCAAATAAAAAAATCTAACCTTACACCTAAAGGAACTAGAGAAAGAAAAACAAACAAAATCCAAAGTTAGCAGAAGGAAAGAAATCATAAAGATCAGAGCAGAAATAAATGAAATAGAAACAAAGAAAACAATAGCAAAGATCAATAAAACTAAAAGCTGGTTCTTTGAGAAGATAAACAAAATTGATAAACCATTAGCCAGACTCATCAAGAAAAAGAAGGAGAGGACTCAAATCAATAAAATTAGAAATGAAAAAGGAGAAGTTACAACAGACACCACAGAAATACAAAGCATCCTAAGAGACTACTACAAGCAACTCTATGCCAATAAAATGGACAACCTGGAAGAAACGGACAAATTCTCAGAAAGGGATAAGCTTCCAAGACTGAACCAGGAAGAAACAGAAAATATGAACAGACCTTCACAGGTAATAAAATTGAAACTGTGATTTAAAATCTTACAACAAACAAAAGTCCAGGACCAGATGGCTTCACAGGTGAATTCTATCAAACATTTAGAGAAGAGCTAACATCCATCCTTGTCAAACTCTTCCAAAAAACTGCAGAGGAAGGAACACTCCCAAACTCATTCTATGAGGCCACCATCACCCTGATACCAAAACCAGACAAAGGTACTACAAAAGAAGAAAATTACAGACCAATATCACTGATGAATATAGATGAAAAAATCCTCAACAAAATACTAGCAAACAGAATCCAACAACACATTAAAAGGATCATACACCATGATCAAGTGGGATTTATCCCAGGGATGCAAGGATTCTTCAATATACACAAATCAATCAATGTGATACACCATATTAACAAATTGAAGAATAAAAACCATATGATCATCTCAATAGATGCAGAAAAAGCTTTTGACAAAATTCAACACCCGTTTATGATAAAAAACTCTCCAGAAAGTGGGCATAGAAGGAACCTACCTCAACATAATAAAGGCCATATACAACAAACCCAGGGCAAACATCATTCTCAGTGTTGAAAAACTGAAAGCCTTTCCTCTAAGATCAGGAACAAGACAAGGATGTCCACTCTCACCACTATTATTCAACATAGTTTTGGAAGTCCTAGCCATGGCAATCAGAGAAGAAAAAGAAATAAAAGGAATACAAATTGGAAAAGAAGAAGTAAAACTGTCACTGTTTGCAGATGACATGATACCATACATAGAGAATCCTAAAAATGCCACCAGAAAACTACTAGAGCTAATCAATGAATTCGGTAAAGGTGCAGGATACAAAATTAATGCACAGAAATCTCTTGCATTCCTATACACTAATGATGAAAAATCTGAAAGAGAAACTAAAGAAACAATCCCATTTACCACTGCAACAAAAAGAATAAAATACCTAGGAATAAACCTACCTAGGGAAACAAAAGACCTGTATGCAGAAAACTATAAGACACTGATGAAAGAAATTAAAGATGATACCAACAGATGGAGAGATATACCATGTTCTTGGATTGGAAGAATCAATATTGTGAAAGTGACTGTACTACCCAAAGCAATCTACAGATTCAATGCAATCCCTATCAAATTACCAATGGCATTTTTTACGGAACTAGAACAAATAATCTTAAAATTTGTATGGAGACACAAAAGACCCCAAATAGCCATAGCAGTCTTGAGGGAAGAAAATGGAGCTGGAGGAATCAGACTCCCTGACTTCAGACTATACTACAAAGCTACAGTAATCAAGACAATATGGTACTGGCACAAAAACAGAAACACAGATCAATGGAACAAGATAGAAAGCCCAGAGATAAACCCACGCACCTATGGTCAACTAAACTATGACAAAGAAGGCAAGGACATACAACGGAGAAAAGACAGTCTCTTCAATAAGTGGTGCTGGGAAAACTGGACAGCTACATGTAAAAGAATGAAATTAGAACACTCCCTAACACCATACACAAAAATAAACTCAAAATGGATTCGAGACCTAAATGTAAGACCGGACACTATAAAACTCTTAGAGGAAAACATAGGAAGAACACTCTTTGACATAAATCACAACAAGATCTTTTTTGATCCACCTCCTAGATTAATGGAAATAAAAACAAAAATAAACAAATGGGACCTAATGAAACTTCAAAGCTTTTGCACAGCAAAGGAAACCATAAACAAGACGAAAAGACAACCCTCAGAATGGGAGAAAATATTTGCAAACGAATCAATGGACAAAGGATTAATCTCCAAAATATGTAAACAGCTCACGCAGCTCAATATTAAAAAAACAAACAACCCAATCAAAAAATGGGCAGAAGACCTAAATAGACATTTTTCCAAAGAAGACATACAGATGGCCAAGAAGCACATGAAAAGCTGCTCAACATCACTCATTATTAGAGAAATGCAAATCAAAACTACAATGAGGTGTCACCTCACACCAGTTAGAATGGGCATCATCAGAAAATCTACAAATGACAAATGCTGGAGAGGGTGTGGAGAAAAGGGAACCCTCTTGCACTGCTGGTGGGAATGTAAATTGATACAGCCACTATGGAGAACAGTATGGAGGTTCTTTAAAAAACTAAAAGCAGAATTACCATATGATCCAGCAATCCCACTACTGGGCATATACCCAGAGAAAACCATAATTCAAAAAGACACATGCATCCCAATGTTCATTGCAGCACTATTTACAATAGCCAGGTCATGGAAGCAACCTAAATGCCCGTCGACAGACGAATGGATAAAGAAATGTGGTACATATATACAATGGAATATTACTCAGCCATAAAAAGGAACGAAACTGAGTCATTTGTTGAGACGTGGATGGATCTAGAGACTGTCATACAGAGTGAAGTCAGAAAGAAAAAAACAAATATCGTATATTAATGCATGTATGTGGAACCTAGAAAAATCGTACAGATGAACCGGTTTGCAGGGCAGAAGTTGAGACACAGATGTAGAGAACAAACATATGGACACCAAGGGGGGAAAACCCCGGGGTGGGTGGGGATGGTGGTGTGCTGAATTGGGCGATTGGGATTGACATGCACTGATGTGTATAAAATTGATGACTAATAAGAACCTGCTGTATAAAAAATAGTAATTTAAAAAAAAAAGGAATGAAGTTCTGACACATGCTACATCATAGATGAACCTTGAAAACATTACACTGAGTGAAAGAAGCCAGACACAAAGGCCACATACTGTATGATTCCATTTATATGAAATGTCCAGAATATGCAAATCTATAGAAACCGACAGTAGATTCGTGCTGGCTGGGGAACGGGGGAGTGGGTGGTGAGAGCTAAGGGTACAGGGTTTCTTCTTGGGCTAATGGAAATGTTCTAAAACTGATTGTGGTGATGGTCACACAGCTTTGTGAATATATTAAAAACTATTGAATTATACACTCTAAATGGGTATGTGATTTATAGCTCAATAAAGCTGCTTTTAAAACTTAGAAATGGCTGCCTGGAGCTCCCAGCTGATAATGAGGTGGTGAGCTGGGCTCAGTGCGCAGAGTACTGGGACTGCTGTCCTGCCACAGGCATGGGGTGGGGGCCAAGTGGCAGCAGGGGTGCAAGTATTTGTCACCTCAGTCTTGCGGGGACAAAAATTCTCATCTGTCCTGGGAGGCGCTGGGACTAATGAGCTGGGTATGTGTTTGAAAGAGGCTGGCTGACTGGTGAGAAGGTCCGGATCCTCCCCAGAGGCAGGGGACTCTCACACTCATTTGCAACAGGCTGGAAGGGGACTTATTTTCTAGGTCTTAACCCATCAGAGAAGAAAGGGTGGATGCTGGAGAGCCCCAGGGGGGAGCCCCCGAGCGCAGCATGCCCGATCTAGGCTCTGATCGCTGACCCAGAGCAGGGGCTGCCTCGGCCGTGACACAGCTTCAATGCCATTGACGTGCACTGAGCACATGTGGGTACCCGACTAGGTCTAAGACCTGGGTGAGTTCACAGGCATTCCGGGTGGAGCGCCATGCACCCGCAGCCTCAGCCCACATGCACAACCCACCGTCGGGTCCAAGCCCCTGGATGCCCCTCATTTTCTTCCTGGGTCCGGAGGCCCAAGGTGAGCCTGGGCACAGCAGCCTGGGCTGGAAGGAACGTCCACCTGGGTGGGGATGCCCCGTGCTCTGCAGCTGCCCCCGCCCCCAGGCCCTGGCAGAGGCTAAGGCACAGGCAGGCAGGCGTTACCTTGGGCTCAGACAGGGGCTCACACTCCCTGGTTGGTTTTTTGCTGGAATCGCCAGAGGGGAGGGAAAAGGGAAGTGAGAAGGGACACTTGGGACCCATGGAATTCCTGTCCCCCACCCCAGAGACACTCAGACCCCGAACACCAGCTTCACGGAGCTGTTGCCAGGGTAGTTAGGAGCAGGACACCTCTCCGCCGTGAGACGCAGGGTCCCATGAGCGAGACTGGCCTTGCTCACCCACCGCAGGGACAAAATCCCACCGTCAAGCATGCATGCTTTGGGGTCAAACAGCCTTTCTGATTGTCAGCCACTCCCCCACCCTCGTTAAAGTGCAAGTCCCCCTGAGAAAGGTCAAACTTCCCTGTGGATTAGCTGTCAGCAAAGGAGGCGGGCTGAGTCCAGGGTGGGGCAAAACCAAAGCCAGCGGCTGCTCGGGTCTCCCCAGTGTGCCCAGTGGGGCTGGTCTGAGTCTTTCTGGACACGGCCGCTGCAGGGCTGGGCCCACACAGAGTCGGCCGGGCAGGGCTGCCCTGCGTTCAGCCTCCAGCTCCCCACCCCGAGGAAGGCAGGTGGACACTCACATGAGCAGGTTTCCAGGCGCTGACAGCGAGCGCTCCTCCCGCCGGCTGCCCTCAAACGGGTTCCCGAAGGAGCGTTTTCGTATCATGGTCTTCACCAGGATCTGGAGGAAAGAAGAGGAGGCTCGGCCACATGGGGGAGATTCCAGGCAGCATCCTCCCTCGTGCGACTCCACGAGTCCCATCTACCTCTTCCTTTCTGCCCACAGCCCACCCCCGCTGCCTGCCAGCTCCCAGGGCTTGTGGCTGATGGCGGGCCTTTGAGAGACACCCACCAGGGATACAGCAGCCACAGCCATCACAAGTTTCACTGGCCTGCTCCTCAAATCTCCACGGCTCCTGGCTGCCAACAAGATAAGGTCTAAACTCCTCAGTCTGACATTCAAGGCCTGGCATAAGCTAGTCTTGCCTACTCAACTGCCAGGGGACGCTGTGCTCCAGGAGAGCTGGCCTGTACTGTCCATCCAGTACCCCTGGTACCATCTGTCTCACCTGAGCCATCACTGGACATGCCCTCCTGGCCCATCAACCTGTCTCATCTTCAAGGCCAGGCCTTTATTTTTGGTGAAAGCCATCTACAACCAACGCAACAAGTAACCAACTATTGCTTCCCAGGTATAATCCTGGGAGGGGGATGGGAGTCACTGCACTTTTAACTGAAATGTAATTCACACAGCAAAAAAGTCTCCATTTTAAAGTGTACTATTCAACGGTTTTTAGCATATTCACATCACCACTGTCTAATTTCAGAACATTTACATCACCCCGAAAAGAAACCCAGTACCCATTAGCAGTCAGTCCCCATTCCTCCTCCCCTCCAGCCCCTGGCAACCACCAATCCACTTTCTGTCTCTATGGGCTTGTCTATTCTCATTTCATATAAATGGAATCATTCAGTACGTGGCCTTTGGGGTCTGGCTTCTTTCACTCAGCATGTTTTCAAGGTCCATCCACGCTGCTGCACGAATCATTGCTTTATTCCTTTTTATGGCCTGGTAATAATCCTTTGTGTGTATATGCCACATTTTGTTTATTCATTCATCCTTTGGACTGTTTCCACTTCGGGGCTATTGTGACTAATGCTGCTATGAACAATTTGTGTACAAGTTTTTGTGTGGACACTTTCCACACAAAATGTTTTCGTTTCTCTTGGGTGTACACCTAGGAGTGGAATTCTTGGATCATTTGGTAACTCTATGTTTAACATTTTTAGGAGCTGCCAGACTGTTTTCTACAGTGGCTACACAGTTTTTTACAGTCCCACTAACAATACAAAATGGTACCAGTTTCTCAGGGGGCTGCATTTTAGCTGAGGATGAGAAACATCTGTCTCAGTCTAAGGAGCTGAGGAAACATCCCAGGACACTGAGGGTGGCCAGTCCACGGGCTGGTGTGGTGTGAGGGCAAGAGAGGTCAGAGGTCCCGAGAGTCCTTTTTTTAAGTCTGAGAGGCACTGGGAGCTGGCATGTCCACTGTCGTGAGTGGGAACACTTTGGTTTCCCCCACCCCATCCACCCTAAGACAGACTGGGTCCGCAGCTTGGCTGGGAAACACCTGCCAGAGGAGGGGATCTTTGGGGAGAAGGTAATATCCCTCCATCACGTCCCTCAGCCACTGCTCAGCTTCCCTCCTCTGCCTTCCAGTCTTCCCTTCAGCCCATCCGTTCTGAAACCCAGATCTGATTCCCTTACTCCCTGACTTGGTCTCTCGCACCCACAGGAGTTTGGAACTTATCCTGTTACCAGTCAGGGAGTCATGGAAGGTTCGTGGTGATGCTTTTGCCTGCTGTATTTCATGAAGGAATTTTCAAGGAGGTGGCCTCAACACCCTGTAAGGCTCTGGCCTCCTTCCAAGCAGAGCATGATGCCTCTTCAAACTGTTTCATGTACTGACTGAGCTTGTGGATTTTTTTTTTAAAGGGTTTGCTGCTAAAAAGGAAAAAAAAAAGTGTTTAAAAAACCACTAAAAGGTGGAAACACCCAAATGTCCATCAACTGATGAATGGATAAGCAAAATGTGCTCTAGCCACACAATGGAATACTTTTCAGCCCTAGAAAGGAATGACTGGCTACAATGTGGATGAACCTCGAAAACATTATGCTGAGTGAAAGAAACCAAACACAAAAAATCACATACTGTATGACTCCATTTATATGAAATGTCCAGAATAGGCAAATCTATAGAGACAGAAAACAGACTAATGGATGCCAGGGGCTGGGGGGAGGGGAGAACAGAGAGTGAGTGCTAACAGGTACGGGGTTTCTTCTGGGATGATGAAAATGTTTCAGAACTACGGAGGTGATGGTTGCACAATATTGTAAATGTACTACATGCCACCGTATTGTTCACTTCAAGTGGTTAATTTTATGTTACATGAATTCTACCTCAATTTAAAAAAAAAAAGAAAGAAAGAAAAGAGAAACGCTGAGCTACAGAATGAAGGCTGTGCCCCTTGGCAAGCACTCAAGGTCCCTCCCTTGCCAAGGCCCGAGCTCTGTGGTTCCTGGAACACAGGGCCTGTTTCCTCTGAGCCTGTGCAGCCACCATCCCCCCGGTAAGACTGGCCTCCCCAGTCCTCAGGACCCAGCGAAAGGGGCTCCTGCCCTGTGGCGCCTGCCACGCCTGCTCCTCTACCCGCTGGCCTGTCACCGTGTGATGGCACAGGAGAGTGATTCTTTCTTTCCAGATCCATCTTCCTTATGAGGCCGAGAGCCCCATGAGGGCTGGCACTGTCCCTTGTTCACCTCTGTAACCCCGTGCCCGGCACACCCTGGGTGCCAGGAGGGGGCCTGGGCCTCCCCGCTCAAGCCCCTCCTTCTCAGACAGCTGCTGAAGCCCTCACTTCCTCCCTGCCCCCCACAGTCCATTCTCCACGTGGGACCTTCCCAAGGCCAATAATGATCATGCCGCTCCCCTGAATCAAACCTCTTGGGACCAAGACTTAAACCTCTGCTGTGGCCTCAGGCCTTGTGTGGCCCGGCCCCACCTCCCGTCCAGCTTCACGCCACCCTCCCTTTGCCCCGCTTCAGCCACCCTGGCTTTCTTGAGGTTTCTCATGGACATGATCCCACCAGAGGATCACTGCGTTTGCTGTTCCCTTTTCCAGGAATGCCCTTGCCCTTTACCCTCTCTCGGCCTGATTAACACCCCGCCATCCTCTCAGCGTGCATCTTCCAAGAGGCCTCCTCCAATCCGTCACCTGGGCTGCATTCCCCTCTTAGGCGTACCCCTTGCAGCCCCTCTGTTACTTGCATAATTTACTTGTTGGTTCTTTGCCCAGCGTCTGCAGGCACCATGTTTGTTGTATTCATCTCTGTATCCCCTGCTCCCAACACAGGCCTGGGGAAACCACTCAGTGTTCAAGAAGTGTTTCCTGAATAATCAATGCCTATTTCAGACCTCTAGGGTCAGACGCCTTCTCCCAAGAATACCCACAACCAGGAATAGAATAACCCGGGGTGGACGCTGGGAGCCCGACGTCAGCTGCCTTCCCAACGGCAGGCTCGGGACGTGGGTGCAGCGAGCGGGTGGATGAGAAGGAGGGGTTGTGTGTGGGTGAGTGTTCAACAGCAAAGACCGTGCAGAGGCCACGGGCTGGGGAGGAGGAGGAAGATGTGAATGGATGCCCCACCCGGGGGCTCAGGTTTTGGAGGGAGAGAGAAAGTGTGTGGGGAAGCAGAGGGTGAGGTGCAAAGCTGGGAGCGAAGGAGCCAGCACTGGGGGCTCCTAAAGGGGGGGGGGTCACTCGAGGCTGGACACGGCAGAGCCTCCCCTCCCAGAGCCCAGGGCCGTGCCTGCCTGCTGGGGCTGACGCTGGCCAAACACACCCGGGACTCCCGAGGTGGCCGCGGTGGGGCAGCCCACCGGATTCTGCCCCTAGGACTGCAGCCTGGGCCCCAGGGCCCTGAGGGTCCTGGTCTCCCTCCTGGAGCCACACACCCTCTGGGCAGAGGCTTGGCAAGTGGGTGATTCCCTGAGTCTTCGAGGTTAGGCCTGAGGACTCCAATTCTACCTCCTTCTTCCTGGGTCAGGACCCAAATGTAAGGCCATAAAAGGGGTCCCAGGAGTCGGGAAGAGCTTTCTGAGGCACGTTAAGTGGGGGCCCTGCCTCCAGCCCTGGCAGCTGCCCACAGGGCAGAGATGAGACAAGCTCAGTCGTCTGCTCTGGGGACTGAAGACCCAGCCAGTGGGGAGCCCGTCTTGGAGACCTCGGCTCCAGCTGCCACCCTGGGCACCTGCCCTGGTCCTTCCCCTCCTGCTCCCCTGACACGCTCTGAAAGCAGGAATTCCAGAAGGGGCAGTACAATCCTTAGAGAGGGGCTACCCCTGTCTACAGTAACCTCGGACCCGGCTGTAGACAGAGCTCGCACTAGAAGACGCAGGGGCCACCTGGCCTGACGTGTGACCAAGGCCCAGAGGCTGGTAGCTGTAGGTGAGGGGCAGACCCGGCCATCCCCTGACACTCAGGCCCAACGTCTACTTCTTAGTGGTCCGCCCACATCCCAGCTCATCCTCGCTGGCCCGCGGTGGGCTCTCTGTCCCTGCTCTCAGGCAGTGGTTTGCCCCACCTTACCACGGTTGCCAGACTGGGTATGTGTTTGACCGAATTCTCCACCTCCTCTTCTGTCACCTCGACCAGCGTGCAGTTCTCATCCTCTGATGGCAGCGGCTCTGCCCCGTGCCTCGTGACCCAGGGGTGCAGCTTCAACGAATGACAGGAGGGGTGAGGGGCGGGCACAACTGGCTCCCAGGAACCCTGCCTATGAGCGGAGCCAGGGAGGGGACGTGGGAGGGGAGAGGCAGTGGCCTGAGGTCAGGCATGCAAGAGAGCAGGCAAGCCAGGCAGAGGCTGGGGGGAGAGCGAGGTGGGAGGAAATGTGAAACAGACGAAGGACAGACAATGGGAGGAAGTTACGAGGCCAGAACGTGAGCCGGGCTGGATTCGCCACCTGGCCCCAGGTCTCGGCAGAAGTGCCTGGAATTCGCCATCTGCGTTGCACGGTTGTCTGAGGAGCACCCATCGCTCCTCAGCAACTCTCCCTGATGCCTGGAAGGCTCAGCTCAGAGCAGGCAGCATCCTCCCCGTTTCACAGAGAGGGAAACAGAGGCATGGGGTGGCACAGGGAGAAGGATACAATCAGGAGAGGACCCAGGCAGAGGTCTGCCCCCCAACCACCTGCCCCTGGGGTCCAAGCCCTTATCTGTAACCTTCTGGGCTGCCCCCTCTTCAACTGCTAGTTAGCTGAGGTGCCTCGGAGCTCCCGAAGCAAATCTCTAGGTTTCTTAAAGATCCATGTGTGTGCACGTGGCATTGGCAGGGCTGTAGGGGGTGGGTAGGGATCTCTTCTAACAGTGCTTTCTGCAACAGAGTGGAATTCAGCAGGCCGGGGTCAGAGGTGGGGGGTCAGATTGCTCACTAACTTCCTCCCACCCCAACTGTACTTTCTCAAAGGGACAGGCAGGGTCTAAGAAAAGACCCCAGGGGCTTCCCTGGTGGCACAGTGGTTGAGAGTCCGCCTGCCGATGCAGGGGACACGGGTTCGTGCCCCTGTCTGGGAAGATCCCACATGCCGCGGAGCAACTAAGCCCATGAGCCATGGCCGCTGAGCATGCGTGTCCGGAGCCTGTATTCCGCAACGGGAGAGGCCCCAACAGTGAGAGGCCCGCGTACCGCAAAAAAAAAAAAAAAAAAAAAAAAGACCCCAGGATTGCAGCAGCCACACACTGGAGCACACAGAAACCTGGTCTGGTCCGGTCTAGGGAGGGTGGATGCCATCAGCCCAAGCCAATTGGAGCAAGCGCTAGCTCCTCGGCTGGCAGCGGATCCCACTTCCACAATCACAGTGAACACGAGTCCCAAATCCTCCCCCACAAGCCCCCAGCACCCCAGAGGCCCCAGGACATGGGAGGGCAGTGGTGCCAAGAAGGACGCAGTGCTGTAAACAGAGGGGCGTGGGGCCTGACCGAGGCAGGGTTGAGCCAGACAATTCCAAGCAGAGGACACAGGCTGAGCCTCCAGCACATGCCCCAAGGGGCAGCAGCGGCCCCCAGGTACCTTGATCTCAGGCACCACGATCCTCAACTCGGGGTTCTTGTCCAGCATGCGGGTGATCAGGTCCTTCAAGTCCTCGGCTATGTCAGGCCTGGGGATGGGAGATACATCAGGGGTGGAGGACGTCATCAAGGGCTCGGAGAGAAAGGCAACTTGGGGTAGACGGACAATACTCACTGATCTGGAAATTCCAGGGCCTGACTCTTGATCTTACTGTGTAAACACATGATCCGCTCATCCATGAATGGGCACTGCAAAGAGAGGTCAGGGACAGGGTGGCCATCAATGGCTGGCACATCTGTCCTGCAAGGGCAGGCAGCATTCCACACAGGTTGCAGCAGAGAAAGAAACAGCCCAGTGGCCCAATCCAGGGACAAAGCAGATCCCATTCCCCAAAGATCTAAAAGGACCAGGACTGTCTTTCCAGAAGGGCTGGAGCCTTCCTAACCACACTGGCTTTCCTCTGTAGCTGTGCTTTAACTTACCAACTTATACAAAAGCAAACACTCTTTTCACCCACCTGCCAGTTGAACAATAATAATAATACAAAGAACAGTACAAAAGACAAAGCAGCAGCAGCTGTGATTTGTGAGGGCTTAGCCTGGACCAGGCCCTGTACTGTTTCTCAGCACCAACATTTCATTTGGCTGTTACCTCTGCCCGGAATGTTCTTCCCACCAACATCTGCGTGGCTTGTTTTCTCCCATCCTTCAGGTGTCTGATCAAAGCTCACCCGCTCAGGGGGGCCTTCCGGAGCTCCTGTCTAAAACAGACACCCCCTCCACCTCCATGTGATTTCTCATCATAGCACCTCCCCCTGACATTATATTACATATGTATTTGGGGACTTCCCTGGCGGTCCAGTGGTTAGGATTCCACGCTTCCACTGCAGGGGACACAGGTTCAATCCCTGGTCGGGGAACTAAGATCCGCATATCACATGGTGCGGCCAAAAAAAAAAGAAAGAGAGGGTGGGAGGGAGGGATACGCAAGAAGAAAGAGATATCGGGATATATGTATATGTACAGCTGACTCACTTTGTTATAAAGCAGAAACTAACACACCATTGTAAACCAATTATACTCCAATAAAGATGTTAAAAAAAAAAAAAAGAATTTGTCCACTGTTTAACTCCTGCACTGGAACATCAGCTCCAAGAGGACAGAGAGTTTTGTCTGTCTTGCTCACTGCTGACACCCAGTGCCCAGGAACATCCCTGGCACGAAGTAGGGGCTCGATAAATACCTGCTGAATTAATGAATGCTTGAATTATTTCTGTTGATCCTCTCAGAAGCCATAAAATATAGTAAATATGATTCTCATTTTACAGAAGAGAAAAAAACCAGAAGCTCAGAGAGGTGCCGTGTCCTGGGAAGCACAAAGCCTAGACCGGGCTGACTCTGAAGCCCGTTCATGCACCACCCCTGGGTGACAAGTTGATGCTTTCACTTGGTGGAGGGCCTGACCCAGGAGGAGCTCAGGGATTGTTCTGGAAAAAGAAACCTTTATGTGGGGTGCTCAGAAGGTTGGAAGAGGTCACAGAAAGTGACCTGGTCCACTCCTGTCCGAGGAAAATGATTTCATTAAGAGCAGTAACGAGATAAGAGTTTGGATTGCACAGGTGTGCAATCAATTTGACAGAACTCATTAAATAGTACACTTAAGATCTGTATGTTCCATGATATGTAAATTTTACCCCCAAAGAAAAAAATGAAAACCACCAATAGTGAGCTCTAGCTAATGACTGCACTCTGAAGTGTATGTAAGGAGGTACAATTCTTAACAACTTGGCTATATGATCGAAAATGTTCTCATCAAATGTTGGGTGGGGGGAGGAGATTATAAACTCCTTTACTTCCTCATGGGACTAGTTTCTTAAGCTTTCCTCAATAGGAGTACAAGCTCATGAAAAGGAATAATCCTCACATAATCAACCTAAACTTCAGAGTTTAAAATAGAAGCCCCTAAATGTCAGTTATATAAAAACAACAAAAGAACAACAACAGAAAGAAGACAAAACAGCACTCCCTAAATCAATGATGCCAAATGGGTTTTAACTTCCATTCCAATTCTAGTCCTCCAACAACAGCTTCTAGGAACACTGTTGAGAAGAACATCAAGGCAGTACCAGGCTCAGGAAGAAAGAGTGCCGTTATTGACTAGTGATGCCTATCTGCAGTTTAGGAGAGGGTAGAGGTGGCACATTTGCTGTCCTTGCCCTAAATTCATCAACTACTGTATTTACAACCTCTACAGCCTCTGCCAATCCTTCTGTTTTAACAGTTCGTTTTGTCACACATATGACTATCATATACAGCTATGTGTATCTGGAAAGGCATCTTTTTTCATATTCAGGTCTAATGGTGAAAATAAAATGAAATAACTTTTTAAGTGAATAAGTTCTATCTCCCTGCAAGGAGAGATAACTATTCATCCAAGGGGGCAACCCACAACACCCAGGATACAGGACACCCCACCCTGTTACCTGGCCAAACACAAAGCAGTACAGCGTCACACCCATGGCCCAAACATCCAAAGCCTGCAAGACAAAGAGCTCCGTGTGAGGGGCCAAGGGGCAGTAAAGGGCGTCTAATGCTTTCACCTGTCCAGCATCCAATCCTTCAGCTTTTCTTCGGGGAACCACGTCTTCTCGACTGCTCAGTCCATGGGAGTTTGGGTGAGACTATTCCTGCTCCCCAAACCCCATGCCTCTGGGTGGGCACAGGACCCAGGCCTGGCCAATGAGAGCAACACTTCCCCCAGGCACAGTGATTGGTTCAAGGACGGGCACATGACCCACACTGGGCCAATCAGAGCCAATCCCAGGATTTTCACTGGAGCTCTTCATAAAAAAAAAAAGCTCTTTCTATTGCGGCTGGTAAACGGGTAGAAAGTAGTCTGGAGCTGCTGATGACCATCCACCCGGGGAGGAAACCAATTCAGACAGAGCTGAGGGGACTTCCCTGGTGGTCCAGTGGTTAAGACTCCACGCTTCCACTGCAGGGGGCACAGGTTCATCCTTGGCCGGGGAAGTAAGATCCCGTGTGCCACGTGGTGCAGACAAAATTTTTTTTTAAAAAAGGAAAACAGAGCTAAGAGATGGATTCCTCTTTGAATTCCTGTATCTAGCCAAGCCTGAAAACAAACGCACCCCGCTCCTCATTCACATGGTCCAATGGATTCACTGTTTAAGCCAGTGAGTTGGGTTTTTGTCACTTACAGCTGAAAGGACCATAACACAGGCAGAACTCCTCATTGCAGGCAGGGCCAAACCTACCTTCCCAGAGAAGATCTTCCGGGTCTCTGAGAGTGACTCAGGCGCCATGAAGGCGGGAGTGCCCACGGTGTTAGAGAGGAGGGCGTCGCTGCCCTTAAACTCGTTGCTCACGCCAAAGTCCGCAATCTTGACGTGCCCATCTTCTCCAACCAGCAGGTTGGAAGGTTTGATGTCCCGGTGGATGATCTTCTGGTAGTGTACTGGGGGCGGGATGGGACAGAGGGGGGCAGGAAAACCACGTGAGGAGCTCCATGTGGCCCACACAGCTCAGAGACACAGGCAGGAACCTCTCTGTTCTCCCAGGGTCCCAGGCCCTTCCCAGCCTTCCCCTCTCAAACCTGCTGAACACCCACAGCTCTGAAAGATAAGGAGAGTGTCTCTAAGGAAGTTGTCCCATCCTCCAAACTGAGGAGTGAAACACTGACTGCCAACAGCAATTGGTAACTGCCTGCTACAGTCTAAGTCACGTGTGCGTGGAGAGTTTTTGTTGAGCTTGACTCCCAGCTGGAAGCCTCAAGACTTGTGACAAACATCTTTTCATTTACTAGTGCCACCACTCAACCTGAACACCAAACCAACAATGACTGGAGCAGGTCAACCTGAAGTGTGAAGCACAACAGGACTGAGGACTTGGCTGACTGTTCCTGCCTGGATGTCAGCTCATGGGAGAGGACAGTCCTATGGCTTGGAAGACCCAACTGCACTTCTAGGGTGGTGATGATGGTGATGATGAAATGATGACATTGGTAATAGGAGCAGCAGCGGACTTTGCTGAATGCCCAGTCTGAGGCCTTGCCCTGTGCTAAGTGCTTCCCATTCACCCCATTTCAATCTCACAACAATCCTATGTAATAGGCAAAGGGTATGAGTCAACATGTTTAACAACCAGAGGCAGAAAGGACACCCCGCCAGTCAGAACTACTGATGTCCTGGCGGATTGCCGACCTGGCGAGAGATATTTTATTCCCATTTTACAGACGAGGAACTAAGGTTCCAGGAGATTAAAAGGATCCCAGGGTTGTTGGGAATAAGGGAAGATGCAAGGCACTTAACAGTGCCTGGGACACATAGAAAGTGCTGGATAAACAGTCACTAACACTATTGCTCTTAATTTTTCTGTGTGGCAGGAAGAAGGGTTTCTGCTCGCAGGAGGCATGGCCCCAGCAGGTCTCTCTGCAGCTCAGACAGTTCTTCCCGCACACCTCCCTGTGCTCCGGGAGGGAAATAAGAAACCCTCCACCTTCCATCCACTACCTGGAAATGCTAAGCACCCCCTGGGTGAGAGTCCTCCCACAGGCCCCACTTACAGTACTCGATGCCTTTGATCAGATCCTGGAAATAGAAACGGGCCTGGTCTTCAGAGAGCGGTTTGAGGGTGGGCACTTCCATCACAGGCCTGAAAAGTCGATACATGCATGAAAAGCAAACCAGACACGCTGGCCTTTGCCCTCTCTCACCACCTCACTCAGCTTTGCAGCTCAAGAAGCTTCAAGCATCACACCTGCTGGGAATGGGGACACTCACCCTTGGTTGACCAGTTCAAACACTGTAGGATAGAGAAGGGGGTGAATGGTTACACTGGGAATTTGGAAATCCATCTTCCTCCCCCTCCTCCCCAACTCCCAACCACCCCTAGAAACACCAAGAAGCACTGAAACTAACATTGGGGCTGGGGCGAGGAACAGTCCACTGAACCAAAACCATGGAAGGTTCTGCTTTTCTAAGTTCCCATGAGGAGGCTAGGGGTCAGAGATTTCTGGTATCCCTGGGACCCCAGCCTGGCTGTACTTCTAGTCCTCAAACAGCTGAGGACCCTCTACCAGAGAAAACAAAGCAGGAAGACCCGAGACAGGTGGGGGCGGCTCCTGGACTCCTTTCATCTTCCTCTCATACCTGGTGGGTGGGGGCGACTCCCAGGGATCTAACTGATGCTAAACTGTGTCCTCTCACTCACACCCAGGTCCTGAGCCACCTTATGCCACAGAACAGGTCTAAGGGGACACAACCCAAACATCAATTTACTTAGGCACAAAGAAGTAGCCCTAGAGGACTTCTGAACCCTAGCAAAGTTTCAATTCAAGAAACAGCAAGAACAGGTTTCGATGACCCCTCTCACATTTTCCAAGCTGCCAGGCTACATCAAGAATTGTTGGATAGGACTTCCCTGGTGGCGCAGTGGTTAAGAATCCACCTGCCAATGCAGGGGACACGGGTTTGATCCCTGGTCCGGGAAGATCTCATATGCCACGGAGCAACTAAGCCTGTGTGCCACAACTACTGAGCCTGCGTGCTGCAACTACTGATGTCCGCACGCCTAGAGACCGTGCTCTGCAACAAGAGAAGCCACCACAATGAGAAGCCCGCGCACCACAACAAAGACCCAACGCAGCCAAAAATAAACAAATAAATAAATAAAAAGGAGAACATTGTTCCAACTCTTCAGCACTCTGTGGTCAGCTGGCCCTCAAACCCTTTCCTGTGATTCTCAATCCAAACCAAGACTTGGAGCTAGAGGTGGGGGATGGAGATCTCCCCACCACCTCAAAGGCCAACTCATCCTATTCCTCCTAAATGGGCCCTTCTTGACTCACAGTCATGTGCGACATACAAATGCCTCACTCCCTGCCAGCTTCCTCCCAGCCCTGTGTATGTGGGGACCGCCCCCAAACCATCAAGTATTACATAAATCATATTCAGGGAATGCACAGTTTTTTTTGTTGTTGGGGGGGTGGGTTATTTTTTGCATTTCTAAAAGTTGAGGTGAAATTTTCAGAATGTTAAACTATTTTAAAATGCATGATTCAGTGGCATTTAGTATTCCACTGCCTCCAGTGAAAGCATCGCCTCTATCTACTTCCAGAACATTTTCAGCCCCTAAAAAGAAACTCTGTGCCTCCCCCTAACCCCCTGGCAACCACTAATCCACTTTCTGCTTCCATAGATTTGCCTATTCTGTACATTTCATATACGTGGACTCATACAATATGCAACCTTTGGTAACTGGCTTTTTCACTTAGCATGTTTTCAAGGTTCATCCATGTGGTATCATGTATCAGTACTTTGTTCCTTTTTATGGCTGTATAATATTCCATGGTGTGGATAGGCCACATTTTGTTTATCCATCCATCAACTGATGGATATTTAGGTTATTTCCACATTTTGGCTATTATGAATAATGCTGCTATGAACTTTCATGTTAAGTATTTGTGTGGCTATCTGTTTTCAGTTCTTTGGGGTATATACTTAGGAGTGGCATTGCTGGGTCATGTGGTGTAGTTATTTTAATTTTGTTCTGCTTGTACAAATATAACTGGGAATATGAAGCTGTACCTTAGGAAATGAAACAAACAGCACAGTGGATTTCAAAATCCAGTGGAGAATGACTTTGGAATTGTCTGTTTTCTGGAAGCATCTACCCACATTGGAGCTTCTTATGGAAGACGGGTTGTTTCAAAGGTTGTCCAAGGGCTGAGGTGGCCAAGGGGAAAGAGCCAGCTCCTCAGACAAAAAGACGGCTTAAAGATTCTGACCTGAAAAGGAACTTAACTCCCCCAGGGCCCCACCCTGTTTTCACGTTCATCAACCAGTGTTGGCCAAACCGTAGTTAGGGGAAATCTGCTGTGGCTTCAGGCTGTGGTTAGAAGCAAAAGTAATGGCGCTGAAGGTAAGGCTCCCACCGACAGGAGCGCTGGTCCCCTCAGCTCTCTTTCCCACCTTGGTTATGTAAACTTAACTTTCAAGAGCTGCTTCATGAATTTCTGTGCTTCCTCCCAAGCACTATAACTCGGTCAGCATGAGGGAAGCTGGCCTGTTGAAACAGGTCTATTTTCAGTCACTTACAGTTTAACCGCTCCTGGAGCCGAGCAGTGGTGCAAAGTTTTTAACCCCAAGAAATACCAGTCGTATTCTCTACCCTTTGAGGGTCAGGCCTGCAGTTGCAGAACCCTTGCTGATACCTGCAACCTGGCTTCACAGACTGCCCTGTCTGTCCTCACCACACACAGCTGTGGCTGGAAACTAAAAAATAACAGTGTCGGGATTTTTTTTCAAAACCGCTGGAATCACATACCAAAATCGCATGGCTCCTTCCCACACTGCCACCTCAAGAAGTGAAAAACTCTGTCCATGAAGGTGCCTGGTCCAAATGGCTTAGGAAACTCTTCTTTGAGGCTTGGGTCACGTTCTTTACACGCTCATTCAACTCCTCGGCTCAAAACCCTCAAGGGGCTCCCTTCTCGCTCAGAGTAAAAGGAAAAGTTTTACAATGGTGTGAAAT
Organism: Grampus griseus; assembly: GCF_964374135.1. Taxonomy (NCBI): domain Eukaryota; kingdom Metazoa; phylum Chordata; class Mammalia; order Artiodactyla; family Delphinidae; genus Grampus; species Grampus griseus. Next base: position 8,045,148 of record NC_139006.1, on the reverse strand, counting down.
GTCCTCTGCCATCTGGTCTCCACTGTCCTGCACAAATGTCACCTCAGTGAGGCATCTCGAGGAGCCACTCTGTTTCCCAATTCCCCAACCTGGAACTCCTGACTCCCGTGACCCTGCTCAGGTTAGCTTCTTCCCATGATGTTGTCACCTTGGAAGCCGATGCCTAATACTTAGGTCTGAGTGTGTCTGTCCATCCTCACCAGAGCAATGAAGTGCCCTGAGAGAGCGGGGGTGGGGGGGGTGGGGGCTTGAGTTTCATTCCTTGAAGAGCCTAGAACAGGGCCTGACAAACTGTAATGTTTGTTGAAAGAACGACCCATCTCCTCAGAAACAGCCCAAAGCCATTCAGTGTCAGGTCTGGGGCCCCAAGCGAGCAAATTATGCTGGGGATGCCATTCTGGGCCAAAAATTATCTTTTACATTTTATGATTTCTTTTATATTTCCCCAAACTTCACTTGTTTGCCTACCATTTTTATAATCTGGCCATATCTATATACCATGTAAACTATTGTTTATTTCACACTTTTCCTTAAATTGACTTAGTATTAAAACTTTTAGCCTTATCCCAGGTAATAATATCCAGGAAATCATGAGTTTAGTGTGCTGGTTATAGTTTTTCCTATGCAATGATAAATTAAACCTAAAACATTTTTTAAATGTTGGTCCAAATACCACCTAAAATCATCTCATATATTTAAAGTGGTGTTGGTACCACATTTTGAGAAATTATGATTCTGTGATGTCCATATTTTTATTATATGAATGTTTCACTATTTTTTAAAGTTATCATATCTGATGTTGTTCATGTGTACCTTCTAAAATGTTTTCAAAGTTCTAAAATTGGAATATGGCCTGCACACTAGATGCTCTTAAGGAACTGGCATTAACTTTTCCAGGTGCAATAACGGTAGAATTATTGTGATCATGTAGGAGATGCAGGCCAAAATGTTCAGGGGCTGAAGGGTCAAGATGTCTGCTACTTTTACTCTTGGGTGGTTCAGCAAAAAAAACACAGAGAGGGCTTCCCTGGTGGCACAGTGGTTGAGAGTCTGCCTGCCAATGCAGGGGACACGGGTTTGAGCCCTGGTCTGGGAAGATTCCACATGCCGCGGAGCAACTAGGCCCGTAAGCCACAACTACTGAGCCTGCGCGTCTGGAGCCTGTGCTCCGCAACAAGAGAGGCCGCGACAGTGAGAGGCCCGCGCACCGCGATGAAGAGCGGCCCCCACTCGCCGCAACTAGAGAAAGCCCTTGCACAGAAACGAAGACCCAACACAGCAAAAATAAATAAATAAATAAAATTTTAAAATATATACAGAGAAATGGATGGGTGGGTGGCTAGACTGATAAAGCAAATATGACAAAAATTACTAACTGTTGAATCTGGGCGGTAGGCATACAGGTACTCATTGTACTCTTCTTTCAACTTTAACATTTTTCATAATAAAAACCTGGGTTGGGGGGGGTGATGAAAAATAAAATGTCCTAAGCAACGACATCATCCTTGGAATTGAACCATGGCAACTACTGTAGGGGAAATTGAGCTCTGAGCTCTAGTTCCAGACCAGACCCATTATTTATGATTAACCACTGCCTGTGCAGCAAAGGATCACCCTGTGCTCATCCCGGAGACAGGCTGGGCTTAGCCCTGCCCATACCACTCATCTCCTTAACACCCCTCCCGGCTGTCATGTGTACCCGCGCGAAATGCATACGCTAATACGCTAGTCTGAACGCCTACCCAAGCCAGACAACAGCGGGACACGTGACCTGTTGATCACGCCTTCCTGGGCCTGAGAGTCTGCTGTCCAGCTTTGAATTAGTCCTGCACTTCCTTCCCTCATCAGTGCTTATGCTGGGAACTGACTGAGAATTGCCCCATGTCCTCATCATTTTTTAAAAACGAGGTCTCTGAGGACATACCTGAGTGCTTCCATTTCAGTGTTCAGGGCCCAGACCCTTCAATGGCCCCTCAAGGCTCCAAATGCCCCATCACGGCCTCCCAGGCCCTCCATCTTCATCCCCACCCCCTCTCCCTGGTTTTCTCTCCTGCAGTCCCATTTCTCTCAAACACACTAAGCTCTCACCAGCCTTGGGGCCTTTGTACCTGCTGTTTCCTCTGCCTGGAATGCTCTTCCTCAGATGCAACAGGGCTGTGTCCTTGATATTCAGGTGCTAAATGGTCACCTCTTCTCTGCCGTGGCCCCTCCATCTCTCTCTCACATCACCCTGTTTAATCTTCTTCAGAGTATCTATCTGAAGTTGATTATCTGCTTTATTTACAGTCTTCCCTCAGGAGCCATGGGCAATTGGTTCCAGGAACCCCCGTGGATACCAAAATCCACGGATGCTCAAGTTCCTTATAAAGAAATGGTGCAGTATTTGCACATAACCTATGCACATCCTCCCCTATACTTTAAACCATCTCTAGATTACTTATAATATCTAATACAATATAAATGCTATGTAAATAGTTGCCAGCGCATTTTTACTTTTTGCAAATTCAAGTTTTACTTTCTGGAACATTCCGAAATTTTTTCTTTTTAATATTTTCAATCCACACTTGGTTGAATCTGCAGATGCAGAACCCGTGGACACGGAGGGCCGACTGTAGTTGTTGACTATTTGTCTTCCCTGACTAGAATACCAGCCTCATAAGAGCAAGGGCCTCATCTTTCGTACTCATCACTGCATCCTTCGTGACTAGAATGGTGTCCAACACACAGTAGGTACTCAATAAATATCTGCAAATGGATGAATAGGACACTCAGATAAAGTCCCAGCAAGAACTCCATTCCACCTCCTGCTTTGAACCAGGGGTGCAGCCTTCTGTGTGGGGCCCAGTTGGAGCAGGAAAGGGTGGGAGATGCCAGGGGCAGGGGTTGCCTGGAGAGCACCCCTGGGCTTTGGCAGGAGCAGCTGCCTGAGCAAGGGTGGCAGAAAGTAAGGGCTCTCTTACCCATGTACAGATGGTCCTCATTGGGGTCATCCAGGACCTGTTGGCATAGCCACATGGAACAGGCCGGAGATGAAGAGCAGGAGAGAGGAAGAGGGAGAAAAGGTATGAGCAGGGAGGAAGCATCATCCACATGACTGCATTTGCCAATGGGAGGGCTGCGCTTTCCACCGTTTTTCCTAGTTAAGATGAAGGGCACAGGAAAAAACCCAGTGTGTGATCCAAATGGCCATCTGGAAAATAAGCGCATTCTAGCCCAATCCTCAAGGGTCCTAAATACCCAGAAAGGAGGTTACGAAAAGGAGGGGGCAGATTCCTCTCCTGGAAAATGTCTCAGCTTGAATAAGAATCCCACCTGTCTCCTAGGAGACGACGGACTGGTCATCAGGGTGAAAATTCAAATCCTGTCCCCATTCCCCCTGCCCTGGCAGGAAATGATGTCTCCCTGCCTGGAACTGCCACAGCACTTTCTTTCTCTCTTTTACGGCCTTCCTGCTTTCATTTTATCACTACTTCTATCTTCCTCTCTCCAAAGGGCAGGCACCATGTTGTAGCCACCTTGGTTGCCCCCTTGGTGCACTCTAACAGGACTAGGCACCTAGTGCTCAGGAAATGTCTGATGAATGAATGAACAGGAAAGCTGGCAGAGTCTTGTTGGGTGGGGAGCCCACACACCACAGGGCACCAGAGAGAGGGGAGATCCTGCCAGGACCCAGACACATGCGCTAACCAAGTGCCCTTGGGCTTCCTCTAAGATGGCCGACTCAAGCATCAGTGAGTTGAAATTGTGAAACTCGGTATGACAGGTGGAGATAGCCTGCAGCCACCATCTCTCTTCTTTTGGGAAGAAACAAAGACAGACTCCTTGGCTAGACTGGTCCTCCCACCTCTTCCCATACCACACCCACCTTCGCTAGTCATCTAAGAGTCACAGGACAAGAGCCCTGAGAAAGGGATGCATCCTAGGCAGAGGCCTGGGACAGCCAACCTGGAACCCTAAGCTCTGCCCTTCGAGGAAAAGTCAGACCCAGGCACTTGCCTACCTAGAGTTCTGTTATTTTTCTTTGAAAAACTCACTTACGTTAATGTGTAGGATTATTGTTGTTTTTAAATGAATTAAAAATTTGTTTAGCTTCTCAGTTTTAAATTCTAATGTGTTAAATATTAATAAACATAATCCCCATAAGCAAAAGTTTTCTGCCTTCTTCAATTATTTTTAAGAGCCTAAAAGGGTCTTGAGGCCACAAAGTGTGAGATCAAGAGCAGGGGTTGGCAAATTACAGCGTACAGGCCAATTCTGGCCCTCCCCTGTTTCTGAAAGTAAAGTTTTATCGAAACACAGCCAGGCCCATTTGTTTACATGCAAATGGCTGCTTTTGTGCTATAACTACACATATGTATAGTAGAAGGAGAACCAGCTCCAAAAAGAGCGAAACAGGTGAAGGGCAAGCCTCAGTATCCCTCTGAGCCTCAATTCCTTCGTCTATAAAATGGAAGTAATAGTCCGAGCGAGGGGTGAGGATTACACAAAATAACAGGGTGAAGGAGCCTGGAGAAATAACTACCACTCAGCCCTGCAACAGGCTGTTTGATGTGATGTGGCTCTCCCTGGAAACCACTGGTATGGCATTTTGATAATAACAGAGACAGGGCTGAACCATCATCATGCCTCCCTCTCTCCTCCGTGTCTCCCCACCTCACCTCCACCAGCTTCACCACGTTGGGGTGGTCCAGCTTCTTGAGGATGGCAATCTCCTGGTACACCTGCTCAATAGGGCCCCTGGGCTGGATGCAGCCCCTGGGGGCTGGCCGGGTCCCTCGGGGAGGCGGGCGACCTGGAGGAGACATGAACCATCCCAGAGTCAGGGCAAAGAGACTTTCCTCTGCAGAGGGGGACTGTAGGCAGGACAAATGAAGTGGGGGGCTCTCAGAAGGGCTGGAATGGCTGATGCCACACAGGGGTCTTTATTTACTTATTTATTTATTTTGGCTGTGTTGGGTCTTCGATACTGCACGCGGGCTTTCTCTAGTTGCAGCGAGCGGGAGCTACTCTTCTTTGCGGTGCACAGGCTTCTCACTGCAGTGGCTTCTCTTGTTGCAGAAGCATGGGCTCTAGGCGCACAGGCTTCAGCAGTTGTAGCACGTGGGCTCAGTAGTTGCGGCACGCAGGCCCTAGAGCACGTGGGCTTCAGTAGATGTGGCGCACTGGATCAGTAGTTGTGGCTCACGGGCTCTAGAGCGCAGGCTCAGTAGTTGTGGGATCTTCCCAGAGATCGAACCCATGTCCCCTGCACTGGCAGGCAGATTCTTAATCACTGCACCACCAGGGAAGTTCCCCACCAGGGGCTTTAAACAGCCTTCTCTTCATCTGACTCCTCTGCTGCTGGAAACACTGGAGACCCAGTCCCCTTGCCCAGCCTTCTGTTAATTCTCTCCTTCCTGTCCTACTCCCCAGGCCACAGTGAGAATCAAGAGTTCACTGAGGTACAAGGAAAAGAAGTCTGAGGCCTAGTTCAGCAATCTCAATATTCCCCTCTCTGGAGCTCAGTTTTCCCACTCCATAAGATGGACAAAAACATTATCCTTCACCTCCGTAACTCATGGAAGTAGCAGAGATATAAAATAAAGTCCGGGATAGGAAAAGAAGTAAGAGCTGATGAGAGAAAAAACAAAGGACTTGCTTGGCCCTGCAGTGACTGATAGTCAAAAGGTCACAGTGATGGAAAGGTCCACAGTCAAAACACTTACACTGCATATCATATGTAAGTAAGGATCTAAGTGTGACTAACAGAACAGAATGTGGATGTGTCAGCCTTGGAAAAGTAAAAGCAGAGGTGCAGGTGTCAGAGTGGGATGTGAACAGAGGCAAGGCAAGTTCAAAGGAAAGATACTTGCTGCATCTGCTGTAACAAGGAAGAAAGTGACAAGGGTAGTAACAACAAGGGAGCTGAACATCGTGGTATCACCTCATTGCCTGGTTAGGGAAAGGGAGGAAAGGAGTGGTTTAAGTCATCCTCAGAGGAAGTCAGAAGTAAATGTCAAAAATTAATAAATCAAGAAATAATGGCACAAGGATATTAACTGGCTCAGTTCAGATAAGCAGGATAAATCAGGGTCCTGGTGATAGGACAGGGTTTTGGGATTTATGTTTCTTCTTATCCACTTTCTCTTTTCAGCTCAAGCCAACATTTTGCTCAGCACTGCTGGCAGGGAGCTTATGCTGGAGCAGCATATGCTCACCTACACCTGATCACATGCAGTAACTACCAGCTCCTAAAAGAGCTAAAAGTGGGGGCTGCCTCTAGGGAGAGGGAGGAGTACAGCAAGAAACTGTTGATCTCCATTACACACCCTTCTGTTCTTTTGCATTTTTGTAGATATAATTGAAATACCTTATGGTATTTCAATTTTTTTAATTCATCATTTTAAAACATATAATTTAATGGTTTTTAGTACATTCACAAGGTTGTGAAACCATCACCACTAGGTCTTTTTTTTTTTAATTTTTGGCTGCACTGGGTCTTGCTGCACCAGGCTTTCTCTCTAGTTGTGGCGAGCAGGGGCTACCCTTCGTTGCAGTGCACGGGCTTCTCACTGCAGTGGCTTCTTTTGTGGAGCATGGGCTCTAGGCGCACGGGCTTCAGTAGTTGCAGCACGCAGGCTCAGTAGTTGTGGCACGCGGGCTCTAGGGTGCACGGGCTTCAGTAGTTGTGGCGAGCGGGCTCCATACTTGTGGCTCGTGGGCTCTAGAGCACAGGCTCAGTAGTTGTGGCACACGGGCTTTGTTGCTCTGTGGCATGTGGGATCTTCCCGGAGCAGGGATCAAACCCGTGTCTCCTGCATTGGCAGGCGGATTCTTAACCACTGCGGCACCAGGGAAGTCCCTCACCACTAAGTCTTGAACATTTTCAACTCCCCCACAAAAAAACCCATACCTATTAGCAGTCAGTCCCCACTCTCTTTTAACCCTAGCCCCTGGAAATCACTAATCTGCTGTCTCTGCGGATTTACCTATTCCGGACATTTCGTGTAAGTGGAATCATACAATATGTGGCCTTTTTTGTCTGGCTTCTTTCATTTAGCATCATGTTTTCAAGGTCATCTGCGTTGCAGCATGTATCAGAATTTAATTTCTTTTTATGGCTGAATAATATTCCACTGACTAGACAGACTACCTTTTGTTTATTCATTCATCCGTTGACAGACATTTAGGGTTGTTTCTACATTTTGGCTATTATGAATAGTGCTACTATGAGCCTTCACGTACGAGCTTGTGTGAACATGTGTTTTCAATTCTCTTGGGTATATATGCCTAGGAGTAGAATTGCTGGGTCATATGGTCACAGCATGTTTAACTTTTTGAGGAAGTCAAACTGTTTTCCTCTGAGGGATTCTTTTTACTTGATACTAATATTACTTCAATAAATATTTTTAAAAGAAAATGAATTTTAAAACGTCAGCAGGAGGCCCAACGCTGTCTTAGGGGAATCCGCCCAGGACACCTCTGCAGGGGACATCATTCAGTGGGTCTTCTCTGTATTGCCCCAGCCCCTGCACCTAAGAACAAAGGCTCTGGCCCAACAAACTCACGTGGAAAGCCCGCCTGTCGGATCAGTTTCTTTTTGGACAGCACCTTCATTGCCTGCGGGAGGAAAGACCCCACATCCTGGTTAAAATGGGTAGGAGGGTGGAGGGAGAGTTCCTTCCACTCCTAGGCCTGCCCAAGCTGTCAGTGCCCCAGCAGCCGCAGGACAATGTAGTGAGCACCTTGTCACTGGAATGGGTCAACTCCACAGGTTGTGTGGAAGCTGGAGTCCTGGGGTCCCTCCAGGCCAGAGGGTACTTCCAAGGTTCCAGGTCAGCTCTCCCAGCTGGGAGGCCACAAACCTTGGGATTCGCTACCACTGAATCAAGACACAAATGAGCTGGAGTGATGGGCAAGGGACATTTTACACATGGGGAAACTGAGTTTCAGCATTTATGTCACTTGTCCAAGGACACATAATTGGCACATGGGAGAGCAAGGATCTGAACCCACATTGGACTGATTTCAAAGTCTCAGCCACATGGCAGTTTGTCTCACTACCACCCAGTTCTTAGGGCTATGGAGGATGTAGAAAGGGTAGCCCAGAGTAAGGATAGGAGACGTTTGCTGAATTAATTCACTCAATCTTCCTGAGCCAATCACTTCACCTCCCCATTTCCCCACTTCCTTCCTAATGCACAGAATAAACATGACCTAAGCATCAAATGAGTCAACAGCTAAGAAAACCTTCCAGGAAGGCAAGTGCTAGAAAGGAGCCTTTTTCTTTGGACAAGGATGGGGGCAGGGAGGGGGATGTGGATACTCACGTAGTAGGTATTGTCATTTTCATTGTAGGCCAGCTTGACCACGCCATAGGAGCCCTGGATAAAGGGAGATGCCTGTGACATACTATCCAGAAGTTACGATCTGCAAAATGAGGACCCTAATACAGAGCTTGCAAACTGCTGGCAGCCCATTGGCAAAATCCACCCTGTATGTTGTTGGATCTGCAGTTTTTAGAAAGTTTGAATTGGTGGCCAACATTCTAAAACAGGTCAGATATAAAAATCCAGATTCTGATACGGATATGGAGCCATAATCATTTCCATATGTCAACAGTTTGCCATAGTCCTCACCACTCCCTACTGTCTTATACCTAGCTTGTTTTCCTCATTTATATTATTCACTTGCTCTCTACTGGCATTTGAGTTCTTGACCCTTGCAATGATACTGCCCATTGGCTGATTATAAAAGCAAAAACAGATGTGAGAGTACCTTAAGGAGAAAAAAAGCCAACACCAATGTTGGTGATATGGAATTTCCCTGGAAGCTCTGTGAGCTTTTGTAGAAACACAGTACGTTGTAAAAACAAAACGAAATAAAACAAAACAGATGGACCATAAATGACAAAACCCTCCCCCTCCCAGCCTCATCTCCAAGGACTCCTCTCCCACTCCCAAATCTAGTGGGGTTCCCTGCACAGTATCTGAGACATCCTTGGCAGGTATGGAAAACCAGCCTGGCTCCTGGGATATTTACCTTTCCAATTTCGTCCTTAAGTGTGTACTGATTCAGCTGTACGCAATCCTGGAAAATAAGTAGAAACACATAGAATATGAATTGTAAGTTTGCAGCTAGATACATTTTTCACAAACTTAACAAACACCTTAACCAGGACCCAAATCAAGAAAGGGAACATTCCCAGCTCCCCAGAAGCATCTCCCATATACTGGCCCCTGTCCAGGGTGACCACTATCCTGCCTTCTACCAGCACAGTTGTTGTTAGTTTTTTTTTTTGTTTTTTTTTTTTTGGCTGTGTCACGCAGCATGTAGGAGCTTAGTTCCCAGACCAGGGATTGAACCCACACCCCCTGCAGTGGAAGCTTGCAGTCTTAACCACTGGATCACCAGGGAAGTCCCTACCAGCACAGCTTTTGTACATTGTAAGGGCGTAATTATATAGTATGTACTCTTTTAATACCCATTTTAAAGGTTCTTCCCAGTTTTAAAAAGTTCATTTATTTACTTTTTAAAAGTTAATTTAAAATTAAACAATAATCCATGACTGTGTTATCCTGTAAAAAAATGTAAAGCGATACAAGAGGAGAAAATCTGAGTGTCCTTAGCGCAAACAAAAGTTTCTTAACAGTTTCTCAAAAGTTCTTTTTTGTATTAAAAAAGTGCAAAATATAAAAGGAAACAAATGATAAATTGGATTTCAATCAAAATTAAAACTTTTGCTCTTTGAAACACTACTGAGAAAAAAAGGTAAGACACGGACTGAGAGAAACTATTTGTAACACTTACAGTGGACAAAAGACTGGTATCCAGAACATATAAAGAACTCTGGGCTTCGCTGGTGGCGTGGTGGTTAAGAATCCGCCTGCCAGTGCAGGGGACATGGGTTCGAACCCTGGTCGGGGAAGATCCCACATGCCGCGGAGCAACTAAGCCCATGTGCCACAACTACTGAGCCTGCACTCTAGAGCCCACAAGACACAACTACTGAGCCTGCGCACCTAGAGCCCGTGCTTCGCAACAAGAGAAGCCACCGTAATAAGAAGCCTGCGCACCGCAACAAAGAGTAGCCCCCCTTCGCCGCAACTAGAGAAAAGCCCAAGCGTAGCAATGAAGACCCAGCGCAACCAAAAAAAAGAAAAAAACTTTAAAAAATAAATAAATAAAAAAGAACTCCTACAACTCATTAATAAAAAGACAACCCAATTAAAAATGGGCTAAAGATTTGATAAGCTATTTCTCCAAAGAAGGTACACAAATGATCAATAAGCACATGAAAAGATGCTCAACATCATTACTCATCAGGGAAATGCAAATTAAAGCCACACCCACTAAATTGGCTAAAATCAAAAAGACAGACCAAACCAAGTATTGTCAGAATGTAGGGCAAATGGTGGGAATGTAAAATGGTGCAGCCTCTTTGGAAAACAGTTTGGCAGTGTCTTAACAAGCACTTCCCATATGACCCAGCCATTCTACACCTAGGTGTTCACTCAAAAGAAATGAAAACTTGTGTCCATGCAAAGACTTGTATACAAATGTTCACAACAGCTTTATTAGTAATAGTCAACAACTGGAAACGATCCAAATGTCCATCAATAGGTAAATGGATAAACAAACTATGGTATATAGCTGTACAGTGGAATACTATTTAGCAATAAAAAGGAACGAACTACTAATATGTGCAAAAATATGGATAAATCACAAAATCATTATGCTATGAAAGAAGCTAAGCTAAAAAAAGTACATACTAAGTGATTCCACTTATATAAAATTCCAGAACCTGTAAGCTAATCTATAATGAAAAGAGGCAGGTCGGCTGCTGCCTGGGAGAGGGGAGGTGGGGGAGGGATGCGCTGTTGGGTGTGCTGGAAATGTCTGCGATCTTGATGGGGGTGATGGTTTTATGGATGTATACATACATCACAACTGATCATATTGCACACCTGAAATATGTGCAGTTTATTTCACTTCAATTACACCTCAGTATAGTTAGGCTGAACATGTTAAGTGATACAAGAAGTAAAACTGGGAAAAGAAACACGATAGAAAGCAAAACTTCAAGTGTTACAGAGAAGCCCAACATTTCCCTTGAAACCCCTCCCATGCCCCAATTCTATCCCTCTCCCCGAACCTTGATATCAGTTTGGTGTATAAACTTCTAGGCCTTTTTCTATGTAAATGCACACATACATGCATCTGTAGAAAATACAGCGTACTGTTTTGGGATGGGGTTGGGGAGGCATAGACGGTGTCACACTAAATCAGTTCTCAACTTCCTTTGACTGGAGTTAGTTCCACGTCAGACCTGCATCTTTGACTTGCTGTGTAACGGGCCCACAGAGCTCTCACCTCACTGGTGGACTTTTTAGTTTGTTTTGTGTTTCTCTCCAGTATTGTTTTCATTCCCCTGAGTCTTGAAGGGATGTGACAGGCAGAGGTAGGGCCCTGCAGAGCTGTCCTAAGGGGTCTCATTGCCTCATAATCTAGCCCCCACATGCTGCTGAGTTCATCTTCCAAGAATCCACTCTGACCACATCAGCCCCAGCTCGCTGCTGCTTCCAGAGTCAAGTCCTGACTTCACAGCCTGACCTTCAAACCCTCTAAAGCTCTGACCTTGGCAGAGTTGTCTAGTTGCCCACCAAACACCAGTCTCTCCTTTCTTCCTTATAAGTGGAACTCTGTGTGGCAACATTCCAGGCTAGAAAACTTCATTTCCCAGCTTCTCTTACAGCTAAGGTGGCCATGTGTTCTGGCTAGTGGGAGATAAGCAGAAGTTGCTGGGTAGAGCTTCCAGGAAAGAGGACTGACTTAGGAGGCAGACATCTTTTGCCTTTCTTCCCTGCTCCTTCTTCCTGCCTGGAATGGAGCTGTGAAGGCTAGAGCCACAGCAGCCATCTTGAGATCATGAGGTTTTAAGGGTAAAAGCAACAACACAACTACCACACCAATCCCCAATGCCTAGCTCTAGATTTATTTTACATGGTTAAAAAAAAATCCTATTGTGTTAAAGCCACTGTTGTTGGGAGATGTCTGTTTCTCTAAGCTGACTCATTTCTAACTGATACAAACTCGAACTCGCTCTCCAGCCCTGTTTCCACAGTGCCCCCCATTTGGGGCCCCACACTCCAGTTAACTAATCCCTGACCTATCCTGAATTCTATGGAAAGGAATACGTTGGTATACATAGCTGGTACTTAGTTGGGTTATGGTAATCATACTTTTAAAACTAAAATATTAGAGGAATGAGACTACCTCTGTCACCTAGGTGGCCTGTGGCTAGTTAATAAACTAGGAGATGAAACAACAATAACAATTTTTTTTTAATGGGCTCATGCCGTCTACCTCAGGGCCCTTGCTCATGCCATGCTCACCCCCTGCAGTGAACTCTCACTGTGTGGTTAAATATCAGCCCCTTTAGAAGGCCATTCCTGATTTCCAGGCATCCCCCAATAAAATGTATTCCTTCCTTCAACAAATATTTTTGAGCGACTATGCGCCAGGCAGCGTGCTCAGTGCTGGGGACCCTGTGGTGGACAGGACTGTTCCTAACATCCTAGCTGAGGCGGGGGCAGTGGCGGGAAACAGGCAATAAACAACTTAACAAACACACAGATAATCAGATGGTGACAAGTGTTGTGAAGGAAAGTCAACAGAGCAACAGGACAGACAGGGACGGAAGGCTGCTTAGAGGGGGTGGAATGAGAGGCCTTTCAGAGGAGGTGATATTTGAGTTGAGACTTGGAAGCCAGATGGAGATGTCCTTGCAAAGATGGTGGGGGGGCGGTGTGGTTCCAAGCAGAGGGAACAGCAAGGGTAAAGGCCTAACGGAGGGAATGAGGAAGACAAAGAAGTGGGTAAGGTCGGAGCTCTGTGAGTTGGCAGCACAAAGGTAGGAGATGGGGCAGGAGGTGAGGCGGGGGCGGATCAGGCCCTGTGAACTCTGCTGGGGATCTGAGTTCCAACCCACCTCCCAGAAGTTTATAGTAAAGATCAAGTGAGAAGTTCAGGTACAGTGCTGAGGACAGTGCCTGGGGAGGCAAACACTCAGCAACTGGGGCCGTGCTGTTTGTCAGGGTGCGAGGCCTCTCACTGACCCGCCATCCCCATTTCAGAGTCCCCAGCACTACTTCCAACTGCCAGCACGTGCATCTCTTTGTGAGAGGCTCTGTCTGTCCCCGAGATGCTCTGCCCACACTCAGGGACTGCCAGCAGTTGGTGTAACAGGCCCGCCCTGTTACACCAGGTGGAATAACTGGCCCTCAGGTGGAATAACTCTGGGGCTCGTGTCCTACGCTGTCTCCCAGGGCTGCCCAGAGGTGGAGGCCCAGATGCCCACAGCGGTAACTGGCTCCAACATGCACCCTTTATTGACGTCTCCCTGGGTTTCCTGGGGTCACCTTCCCAATCAACTGGTTGCGCTGGAATCCTTCTGAGGGAGCCCAACTTAACGCGGAGACATTCCGGGCGTGGGGCAGGGCACCAGGGGCCGCCGCTCACATACCTGCAACCCGGTGATGGAGACGTGGTGCGACTCCACCGTGGGCCTCCGGGGCAGCCGCGGCGAGGACTGCGGAGAGCCCACGGGCGAGTGGGGCAGGGCCGGGTAGACGCAGCGCCCATTCGCATCCAGCAGGGACCGCTCCTGCAGAGAGAGCTTGCGACTGGAGAGGTGGGGCCGGGCCTGGGACCCGGAGACGTTGAGGGGGACCTCTCCGCCAGGGGCCTCCAGGGGCCGGTCCCGGGCCAGGCCGCTGTCCACAGCGCAGGCCGGCTCGCACTCAGTGACCACGATGAAGGACTCCATGCCCAGATGGATGCTCAGGGACGAGAGGCCCCGCAGGGCTTCACAGGGTTTCTGGCCTTCGTTGCTATTACTGTTGCCGCTCCCGCCCCCCAGCTCATCCTGGGGGGCGGCCCGGTCGCTACTGGGCTGGCTAGAGACGCATGATGACATGGTGCGTGTGCCGACCTCATGCGACACGCACGTGCCCGGGCACTCCCATCCGGCAGCTGCGCCACCTGCAGAGAGAGGAACGGTCACCTGCCCCCATCCTGTGCGGCAGGGGCAGGGAAGGAGGTCTCTCCTGCTGGGCCAGACTGGTGCCTCATTCCTGCTTTGAGTCGCCGTCCTTGAAAAAAATATCTTGCAAAACACAGTGTGATCTGAAATCTTTTGCGTCTATATAGAAGAGCTTACTCCACATTTCCTCACTGTATCCATTTTTTTAAATTGATGTATAGTTGATTTACAACTCTGTGTTAGTTTCTGTTGTATAGCAAAGTGATTCAGTTATACATATGTATACATTCTGTTTTATATTCTTTTCCATTATGATTTATCACAGGATATTGAATATAGTTCCCTGTACTATACAGTAGGACCCTGTTGTTTTACATTTCCTCATCTTAAAAGCCCCTTGTCACACAAACAAGAATCCCAAATTCAATTCCTGTAGAAAACAAGTATGAGAAAACCCCAAAATAGAGCACCCATGCCTCCTACAAAGGTGGCAGCTACTTCCAGCTCAAGCCAATTGTTGTTAAACAGGGACTGGGGCCTAGAATTGTCTGGTTATCTCTCCAACCCCTCTTTTTTTTTTTTTTTTTTTTCAAGAGAAGCCCTAAAGCCAGGATGGTAAGTGAGATCTCTTGATTTTTTTTTTTTTAATTAGCAATTATTTTAAAATGCTGGGCAGGCCAAATGAAACACTTCCACATGGTGACCTCTAGGCTGCATCACTTCACAATAGCAATGATTCAGACAGCTCTTTACAGTTTATAAAATATCTTCCACACCTCAGGATAATTTCACAAGCACCCTAGCTTGTTGGTTTGCCATTATACCCTCATTTTGTAAATGGGGAAACTGAGTCTCAAGAGAGTGAGAGGGATTTGTCCAGGTCTCCTAATGCAAAGACCATGAGCACAGGAGTCCAGTCCCCTGGCCTGGCCTGGCCAATGATTCTCAACTGAGGAGTGGGGGTCAGGGGTCACACCAGCAGAGAGTGTGTGAGCCAGGGAAGTTTGTGTCGTCTGAGGAGCTAGGCTCAACATACCTATTATCTAATGTTTCCCTAGTTCAGCCCCCAGCTAGTACTTGCAAGATGTAAGGCAAACATGAGATTAAAAAAAGTTAACATCAAATAGCTTGGCGGTTCCTCAACAAATTAAACAGAGAATTACCATATGACTGAGCAATTCCGTTCCTAGGTATATATCCAAACAACACTACTCACAACAGCCAAAAGGGAAAAAACAACCTACATGTCCACGGACAGATGAATGGATAAGCAAAATGTGGTCTGTCCACACAATGGAATATGACTAGAAAGGAATGAAGAACTGACACAGGCTACAAGCTGCATGAACCTCAAAAACATGATGCTAAGTGAAAGACGCCAGACACAAAAGGGCACATGTGTATAACCCTATTTATATGAAATTTTTTTTTTGGCCATGTCACGTGGCTTGCAGGATCTTAGTTCCCCAAAAAGGGATCGAACCCGTGCCCCCTGCAGTGGAAGCGCAGAGTCCTAACCACTGGACAGCCAGGGAATTTCCCTGTATGAAATTTTTTAAATAGGCAAATGCATACAGACAGAAAGTAGATTAGTGGTTGCCTAGGGCTGGGGAGGTGTTTGGGAAAAGGGGAGTGACTGTCAATAGGTATGGGGTCTCCTTTTGGAGTGATGAAAATATTCTGGAACTAGATAGAGATGGTGGTTGCACAACACTGTGAACGGACTAAATGCCACTGATTTGTACATTTTTAAATAGTTAATTTTATGTGAATTAAAAAAAAAGATTGACACACTCCCTTAGACTGTCAATTCCTTCTGTCTCTGGGACAGAATATTAACCTTTGGTTTGTATGTTTGACAAATTCTGCTGGACAAATGTCACAGGTACCACTGGAATTCAGGGAGTATATCCACAGATGCAGACAGTGGCAGCTCTGTGCTGATCACCCACGTCACAAAGGTGCCAGGAAAACAGTGAGAGCTGAGTAGAGGGATTTTATGAATGAATAAAATGATATCTCTTTAAGACACTGGGTGGCAGTGGGGGTATACAGAGGAAAGTAAAGATGGGAGCAGAAAGCCAGTGCTTCCTGGAGGGCTTGGTTGAGGGGCAGAGAAATGCTACCCGCCCTCTTGGGACAGTCCTGCAATAAGTATTTATGGAATAGCTTCTATGTATGCAATCTGGACCATGACGTGGGCAGATGGGGTCCCTTGTGGAACAGGGAAAGATCAATGGGAAAGGCACTAAGGAACTAACAACAGCATGCCAGCCTGGACATGGCACAATTTTTGAACACAGAGTACAGTGTGAAGGAATAACAAAGTACCCAGTCATGTGACAAGATGCTCAGCCTCAGTTATAGTAAGAGAAGTGCAAATTCAAACTACAACGAAATGGTTTGGTGGCTCCTCAAAAAGTTAAATGTAGAATTATCATTTGACTCAGCAATTCCTCTTCTAGGTGTATATATATATATATATCCCCAAAAGAATTGAAAGCAGGGATTCAAACAGATACTTATACACCCATGTTCACAGCAGCATTATTCACAATAGCCAAAAGGTTGAAATGTCCCAAGTTTCCATCAATGGAAGAATAGATAAACAGTATGTGGTCTATTTATACAACAGAACACTATTCAGCTATAAAAAGGAATAAAGTTCTGACACATGCTACAACATGGATGAGCCTTGAAAGCATGCTAAGTGAAACACGCCAAATATTAAAGGACAAATACTGTATGACTTCACTTATAGAACAGGCAAATTCATAGAGACAGAAAGTTTAGAATAAAGGTGACCAGAAGAGACCGGGGGAGAGGGGAGCAGCAAGTCATTGCTTAAGGGGTACAGAGTTTCTATTTGGGGTGATGAAAAAGTTCTGGAAATGGATAGTGGTGATGACCGCACAACATTCTGAATGTAAATAGTGCCATTGAATTGTACATCTAAAATGGTTAAAATGGTAAGTTTTATGTTATATATATTTTACTGAAATTAAAATAATAATAATAAAACTACAATGAAATATCTTTTTTCCAACTATTGGATTGGCAAAGACAAAAAATATAATAACAGCACTATTTTGATGAGGCTATGAGCAGTATGAATTAGTATCACCTTTATGAAGGGAAATTCACCAATATCGAACAAAATTCCAAATGCACATACCTTTGACTTACCAATTCTGCACCTGGGAGTATTTACCTTAAGGACAATCTCACACATAAAAAAATGATATACGTACAAAATTATTTTGCTAGTGTGGTTTGAAATGACTATCCACAGGGGACTGAGTAAATAAAATGAGGTACATGTAGCCCAGGAGAAAATCATGCATTTATTTGAAAAGAGGTGACTCTGTACATCCTAATGTGAATTAGCTCCAAGACACACCGTTGCATGGAAAAAACCAAGGCATTCGGATGCTGCTGTTGGCATAGGGGGAAAAGGGTCATACGCGCGTACATAATCATATGCAGAGCATACTTCTGGAAAGATACACAAGAAAATGATAAGAGTGGCCTCAAGAGAAGACAACTGGTTTGCAGAAGTGGGGGGGAGGCAGGGTGGGAGGGACTTAACTGTCACTGTATTTACTTTTATTTTTGTAAAAGTAAGTGTGCAAAGAGTAACTATTCAGAAATGAATTTTTAAAGGAAAGTAACCATAACCACAATGGGAGTTAGGATGATCAGGCCCGAGTGCTACCTCCGGGGCACGAGGCAGAGGGAGCGAGCAGTTGGCTCTATCTCCTAATCCCTTATCCCACTCTGACTGTATCTGAGAAAGAAATCATTAAATGTGTCCCTGTCTTGGCTTCCTCATCCGTGAAAGAATACAACCCAAGTTCAATGTTCTCCACGGTCTCAGCTGCTGTTCCTTTACATATCCTTTTTATAATCCTTATTTCCCAGGAGGGGAAAAGCAGGGTCCCTGAAGTTCGACTGCCTGGGGCCGCAGCCTCAGTTTTCTCTTCTATAAAATGGGCACTCACCCAAGAGTCATGAGGACTAACTGAACTAAGAACTCAGTATTCATGTCTGGTGCATGGTTAAGTGCTCAAAAAGCTCTTCTTTCAACAAATACTTCCTGAATGCCTACTACCTGCCAGGCTATGCTCCAGAATGTTCCTCCTCCTGTATGTGTTCTGTAGCCCTGGGAGTGTGGGCCTGCCTCCCCTCCACTGGCCCGTCCTCCCTCCCAGAGCCACCTCTGACATGGCTGCAGAGTTCCTGAAAAGAAAACTAGTCTGGCAGCACCTGAGACAGTTAATGGAGAATTTTTCTTCTTGCCAACAGAAAAACAATTGCTTATCGATCGCCACTCCAGGCCAAGGACACCAAGCCATCCACCCCCGGCAAAGCTGCATTTAATCAGTCTCCTTGACGAGCTGGCGTCTGGCTCCGTGCCTTGGCCCTTGAGGCCTGGAGGAGAAAGGAGAGAAAAAATGCACTGGCTGGCTCTGAGGCAGAGGTGCGGGCCCCTGTGCTGGAGGGATAGGTGTGTTCAGGTCTCAGGAAAGAGCCCCAAGGGACACAGACCACAGTGCCTCGAGGCCACCTGGAGGCCCCTCACTGGTCTGCAGCAGGCCTGGCAGGCAAGGACTTGGCCATTCAGCACCACGGACCCCACAGAGTCCAGGCCAGAATCTGACCGTTTCTGAGGTCACAGATCGTATGAGGTCACACACCTTTTAAGGATCTGTTGAAAGCCACCAACACTCCCAGGAGAAGAAAAATCATACAAAAAGACAATGGTTTGCATTATAACAGCTAACATCCAACTGAGCATTTCTTCACCAAACATTGAAACAGCTCTGCCTGGGTCATTTAATCCTCACGGCCCTCTGAGAGGGAGGGACAGCTAAGCATTCAGTTTTGGGGGGGCCGAGGTTTGACAAAATTCCAAAAGCCCCCTCCCCGAGCCTCCTGCCCCAATACATGGGTCCTTCCCCAGGCTCTGAAGCCTCCCCACTGCCCTTGGCTGGCAGCCCTGAGCTCCCCTCCCTCCCCTCTCACAGGCAGCTCCATAGAGGACCAGACCCTTCCTGGAGCAGATAAACCCGGCTCCAGGCCAGAACGAAGGAGCGCTCATTCCTCTGCCAGGAAGCCAAGTGCCAGCGGCCTCCAGGAAACACATTCCCATATCCTGGGGGCATTTTCCAACCTGCGCCTGCTTACCAAATGCCCAGCCGCCACCACCACGGAGCCGCAGCACAGCAAGTAGCCAGTGAGTGGGCCCGTGACATGCCCTGACCCATGATACACCCTTTGCATGGTCCCCTGAGGTCCCGGGCAACACGGGACAACAAAGAGGCCCAAAATAGCTGTGAGGATCCTGCCAAGGCCAGGGACAATGTCCTCCCTGGGATAACAGGCTTGGCCAGCCACATCTCTCACCTGGGGAAACTGAAACCCACTCACCCATTTGTTCTTTCCACAAGTAATTACTGGGGACCTACTATGTGCCAGATAAACAAAACAGATGTGATTTCTGAAAAGTAGGGGCACAAGTGACTCTATAAGCACAAACTGGAGGAGAAAACCAGGATGAGATAAAAAAAGAACAACATAGGGACCCAGGGGAGATCTGAATGGGAGGGGGTGAGTCAAGGAAGGCCTCACTTGGGAAAATTATATTTAGGCTGAGACCTACAGGGTGAGTAGGTGCTAAGGGGGTGGGAACTTGCTCCAGGAGGACGAAACACATTCTGAGAAGGCCTCGCAGCAGGAAAGAGGTGGGAGAGCGGAGAGAACAGAAAGAAGACTCCTGGGATTGAACGAGGTTGGGAAGGGGGTGAGGGTGGGTGGGCAGGCTGGAGGGGCCAGAGCACAAGAGCTTTGTAGGAAGCTGATGAGAGCAGGAGGGGTGTCCCAGGCAAAGCCATAGGGACCCCACTCGGCATCTATTATGGGATGTGGAATTGTGACCCCCCAAAAAGATATGCTGGAGTCCTAATGCAATATGACTGGTGTCCTTATAAAAAGGGGGAAATCTGGACAGACCCGCACACATGGAGAACACCGTGAGAACGTGAAGGCAGAGGTTGGAGTCCTGCACCTACAAGCCAAGGAACGCCAGATTGCCAGCAGCCATCAGACGCCAGGAGACGGTCACGGACCAGATTCTCCTTCATGACCCCTGGAAGGAACCGACCCTACCAACACCTTGGTCTCGGACTTCTGGCCTCCAGAACTGTGAGATAATACATTTCTGTGGTTTAAGCTGCCCAGTTAGTGGTACTTTGTCAAGGCAATCCCAGCACACTAACACAGCTCCCCTCCCAACCACAGAAGCCTGCTGCCCCAGGGGCCACGGATTCAGAGGGTGTTTCCCAATACTTAAGTGGGAGACCTGGGAGGCTCAGTTGTATAGCCGATGCAGCGCTGAGGCTTGACACCAGCTGGAATATTCCAGATGCGGGGCCTTGGCCCAAACAAGCAGTCGTATCAAATTCAGTGACACAGACTCTTACAACTGTCTTTCCTTGCATATTCTTTAGTTTAGAGGCACTGAAACTGATTGTCTCCCCAGAGACAAGGGCCCTTCCTTGGCAGAGGGCACGAGGGATAGTGCTGGCTTTATTTTATCTATCTATCTATCTGTCTGTCTATGCCACACTGCAAGGCTTGCAGGATCTTATTTCCCCAACCAGGGATTGAACCCAGGCCCTCGGCAGTGAAAGCACCAAGTCCTAACCACTGGACAACCAGGGAACTCTGACAGTGCTGGCTTTAGTGTGCACAGACCCCATCCCATCATAGTCCCCGGAGCAAACAGTCCCTATCGTGTGACATCTGGCCACCGATGTATTTTGCTTGGCGTACACTGTATTTAAAACTATTTGAATGAGATGCCAACATTTTAGAACCAGGAGAGTTCAGATAAAAATCAAAATTTCCAGAGTCTCTTGAAGAACTGGACACTGTCAGCACTGGACCTCTATTCACTCCTGGTAAAAACTCCCTGAAGCTTTGGACAGGAGATATGCTCGCCGGCGTGCCACAGTCCTCACTGCTTCCCCTCATCTCCCCAACGCCAAGGACAGGTTGAGTGTCCTATTACATGTCCTTCCCTTTTCTACCTCTCATGACCTATCTCACCCCTACAGGCCCTACTTTGAGATGCACTGGATATTAGTGCTATAATGTCAGTGGTCACCTGTTCCAACAATTTCATTTCACCAATAAGAAAATGAAGGGTCAGAAAGGTTTACTAATTTTTTTTTTTTTTTTTTTTTTTTGCAGTACGCGGGCTTCTCACTGTTGTGGCCTCTCCCACTGCGGAGCACAGGCTCCGGACGCGCAGGCTTAGTGGCCATGGCTCACGGGCCCATGGGCCCAGGCGCTCCGCGGCACGTGGGATCCTCCTGGTCCGGGGCACGAACCCGCGTCCCCTGTATCGGCAGGCGGACTCTCAACCACTGCGTCACCAGGGAAGCCCAGGTTTACTAATTTGTCCAAAGTTATGCAGTGGTTCCAAGTAGAGCTAAAACTGGTCTGAGTTTTTCAGAAAGGGGCTAAAAATTACAGGTACAGCCTTGCAATGTCCACATGTTGTATCCGGAATGAAGTCCAGGCTGAGCCAAAATCTCTAACAAAGGGGAATATCTAGCCCATTCCTCTGGCTCCAACCTGTGTGAGAGGGGAGAGTGTGAAGGCTCAGTGTCCTACAGCATTCAGGAAAGACATGCATGGGCACAGAGACATCGATTTGACTTAACTTGTGAGAGCCGTGCCTTTGCCTTTTTGTTTACTGCTGGACTCCAGGACCTAGAACTTTCTAGAACACTGCCGGCACTCAATAAATATTGGCTAGAGGTCATTGTTTATTTCATTCATCCCAAGGCCACTCAGAAGGTCAGACGCTTTCTTTAGCTGGCCTAGACCCTATGTTCCTTTAGTCTGATAACAGCAGCCTGATTTATGTCTGGAACCCATCCTTCTGTGTGAAAGGTGACTCCATGGAGCTGTCCGTGCCATCAACTTCAGGGGTTCCACTATGACTCGAGTCTGGTTAACTGGGCATTGATTGCTCTGGTCAAGTGATTGTTTCAAGAGTAGATGTGTGGGGCTTCCCGGGTAGCGCAGTGGTTAAGAATCTGCCTGCCAGTGCAGGGGACACGGGTTCGAGCCCTGGCCTGGCAAGATCCTACATGCCGCGGAGCAACTAAGCCTGTGCAACACAATTACTGAGTCTACACTCTAGAGCCTGCGAGCCACAACTACTGAGCCCGTGTACCACAACTACTGAAGCCCACACACCTAGAGCCAGTGCTCTGCAATAAAAGAAGCCACCGCAATGAGAAGCTTGCGCGTGGCAACGAAGAGTAACCCTCCCTCGCCACAACCAGAGAAAAGCCCGCATGCAGCAACAAAGACCCAACACAGCCAAAAATAAAATAAATAAATTTATTAAAAAAAAGAAAAAGAGTAGATGTGTGACCCAAGTCAGTCTACTAAGTTTTATTCTAGGATTTTGTGGAAGTATTAAGAATGTCTCTTTCTGTGGCACACAGAGCAATGAAGATGTACTTCTAGAGTTACCAGGGGCTTGGGAGAACCCTGCCTTAGAATGAAGTTGACAGAGAGAGAAGAGAGCCAACAGATAGAAAAGAACTAAAACTGGAGACACTGCATGGGCACCTGGATCCAGCCATGCTTGAAGCCCACCTACCCCAGGAGTTTTAAACTACATGAGTCAATAAATTCCCATTTTTGCTTAAGTTAGTTTGCAGTTGGTTTTCTGTCATTTACAATCAAAGGTCCTAATGGACAGATGACACAGAGCTGACTGACAGAAAAGCTTTTCCACTAAGCTCCCTGCCAGATGATAAGCTGCCTACACCTTAAGGCTCCCAACCAGGCCAAACTGTCAGGCAGCTGCAACTCCCCTGACAGCCTTCACCTTGATGGTTTGGCAGAAACAAGAACTTCCAAACTCATTCTTAATTTCTTTTTTTTAATTTTAAAGGAAAAAAAATCAAAAACAGGGAAGGAAAGGGCTTAAGAATAGGATGAAATGAAGGGAAGAAACTCACTAGTACTTTTAACACAAGAATCACATCACTACCGTGGCAGCCATAGTAGTTGTAGTTACAGTAACAGTGATGACTAGTCTTCTTTATTGCTGGCCAAGTGCCAGGCGTTATTCTAAGCACCTTGCTTGTATCACCTCATTTAACCATCACAATAAACTTATGAGTTAGTTACTATTATCATGATCTCACCAATGAGGAAACTGAGGCACAGAGAGTCTGAGTGACTTGCCCCAAATCACACAGCAGTTTGGGAGGGCACAGGTGTGAAATCAAAGGCTCCTAGAAAGGGGGGCACATCGTGATCAGGGGTACAGCCCTTCTCCTTAGCTGCTGACCTTGAGGATAACAATACCTACCCCACCTACCACACAGGCCCCTGCACACAGCAAATGCTCCCTAAACAGAAGCTGTTGCCAAGAAAGCACTTCAACGGCTATCAAATTCAAGCCCCTCAATTGGCTTTAATTTACATTAAAATAAAATTTTTGTTTCTAATCACAACCTGCCAACTTAACTCTTTTCATCTTCCCTTCTAATTCTTATCCATATGCATCACTTTCTACAAAATTAAAAGCAAAGTGTGCACATAATTTCGCATCCTTATTTGTGTCACAAGAATTTTGCACGCACTCTCACAGCTTTCATAATCAACGCACTAGGGCTCCAGAAGGAGTGGCTGAGACCCAGGGAGGTGAGATGACCTCTCCCAGGCAGCCCAGCAGGTTCTAGGCTAGGCCAGGGCATGACCCCTGACCCCTGCAGTGTCCCCTTCGGCCCTGGATGCTGGCGGAGCGAGAAGCTCCACTGCCTTAAGAGTTCTTAGGGAGCTACTGGTGGGTCAATCATGAAGTATCACGGAGAAGCGGCCCGCATCACACACCCGGTACCTAAAGCCAGGTGTGCACAGGAGGCCCCTGCCTTGAAGAGCCAGTAAGTGTGAATGGGTGAGTGTGGGTGTGGATGTTGGGGGTATTTAGAAGAGGGAGGTGGGGACCATCATACTTCCTTCCTCTTCTCCTACTGAATCCATCCCAGTCTTTCACTGAACCTAAGGAAGAGGCTGGGAAACAACTGAAATTTCAATTTTTAATGAAAAGAAAAAGACTTTGCCTCCAACATTCTGTAGCTTGACAAATCAGAGAGGGAGGGGGCTGGCTGGGAATCCACAGGCATCCGGGCCTCGCCCACTCACAGCCCTTCTCCTCCTTCTTCCCTGCTGTTTGGAGGTGATGCTAAATCTAGCTGCTCCCTCCCCAGCCTCCAGCACAAAGCAACCCCAGGCAGGGCCAAAGAGGGGCTGGGAGCTGGCTGCCGGGGTCCAACCCTGTCCCTGACACCTGTACCCAGAGGGCAGAAGAACTGTCTGGGAAGAATCTAAATAAAATCTCTTTCTGCCAGAGGCCTTAACGGCAAAATCCCAAAGTAGCTTTAGAAACCCATAAGGGAGGTGTCCTTTCCTCCACACCCTGCCCACCACCCAAACCACTGGTTCCCCATTTAAACTTCTCCAGCAGAGGCTTATCTCAGCCACCTCCCACAACGTCCCTTCCCCACCCACTCCCACTCACTTCCTACCTCATGCCCAAGCAGAGGGGCAAGACCTTGGCCTCTCCCCCCATTTCCTTGGGGGACCATCAGTCGCTCCTCTCCAGGTTGGAATTAGCATTTTTATCTCTGCAACCGCCATCTCTCAACTATTTACAGAAGCCAACGGGATAAAAAGGGACAACATAAAAATAGTTGCTCAGCAGCTTTCAGGATGGGGTGAGGGTAAGGGCACAACAGACTCTTCCAATTTTCTTTCCTTTTCAAAAGGGAAAAATGCTACAATTGTTCATCTTTTCCAAAGCGATCCCCAACAGTTCCAGACCCTCACCCAAGAGCTCCTAAGGGACAAGGACCAAGTCCCAGTGTTCCTCGGTTCCCAGGGCAGGGCTTGTCACCAGCCCCTCCCAAAAGTGTGGGTTCAATGAAAGATCATCAGGGTTCCAGAGCCAGCGGCCTGCTCTGTCCCGTTTCCATCACCTCCTGGTTCTCCTTCCAGCCGTCCAAAACCATGAGCCAGTCAAAAACAAAACAAAACTTTGGGTTTTTTCTCTATCCTTAAAATGGTTCATAATTGAGGGGGGAAATTCAGCAGCAACACTACGCACATGACTAAAACTGAAAACACTGGCAGCTAAAATAGTTCCTTCACCATTTTGGTCACTAGCATGCCCCAGCAGGGAATGCCAGAGCCAGAGGTCTTCCCTATGAAGTCTAACAGCGCTCACCTCCTTTTAAATATGC
This sequence comes from Grampus griseus, assembly GCF_964374135.1. Classification (NCBI taxonomy): domain Eukaryota; kingdom Metazoa; phylum Chordata; class Mammalia; order Artiodactyla; family Delphinidae; genus Grampus; species Grampus griseus. The sequence goes on along the minus strand of NC_139006.1, from coordinate 8,019,789 downwards.
CCCTCTTTTTGGTTTTATCGGGGAAGGGATCCAATCAGGGAAGAAAGAAAAAATAATCATTCAAAATCTTATTTTCTTGAGAGCACAAGCATTTGGAAATTATTTCCACACCATAACCTCCTGGAGAATGTGGATTCCACTCCATGAGAAAACGGGCATCGTTTGGCATCATAAGGAGGCCAAGGGAGACGTGAGAGCTCAGGATTAGAAGGTATGTCAGGAAACTATACAGATCTCAGGGGACTTGGGCCTTGATTTTCTCAGCTGTAAAATGAAGCTGCAGCAACCTACCTAAAGGGCAGCTGTAGAGTCAATCTTCTATAAAAGTGCCCAGCACGTGGGCTTCCCTGGCGGCACAGTGGATGGGAGTCCGCCTGCCGATGCAGGGGACGCGGGTTCATGCCCCGGTCCAGGAGGATCCCACATGCTGCGGGGCGGCTGGGCCCCTGAGCCTGCGCGTCCGGAGCCTGTGCTCCGCAGCGGGAGAGGCCGCAGCAGTGAGAGGCCCGCGTACCACAAAAAAAAAAAAAAAAAAGTGCCCAGCACACAACATGGCTCATAGACGATGCTCTCTTTAAAAAGACCATGTTCTCCCTTCTTCTCTGCCCTCCACTTTTCCCAGCCATCAAATGGGAGGGGTTGAGGGGCTGGAATTTTCTAGACTTCCTCCTAGTTCAGTTTTCACGCTGCTCCATTTCCACGTCCTTGGAGGGCATTCCTGGCAAAGCTATCAGGAGACTGAGTTGACTCCGTGCCTGGCCACAGGGTTCAAGCACCAACTGTCTGGTGAGGCCTTCTCTACTTTATGGATTTACTTACCTGGAAAAAGGTCTCACAAAATATATACCAATAAAATCACATGGGACCTACATTTAACAAATCGTGACAGAAAAGGATGAAACTGAATGAAATCCAGGCTCTCCCTGAAAATCACACTTGTAATACCTGTGAGGTGATCTGGGAGGCGATAGGCTAAGACGAAAGCTAGGATTCTCGTGGAGGAGCAGGTGGGAGTGGCGTTAAGGGAGTCTCGAAAACCTTGTTCCAGGAAGCTGTCTCCAATTGATTTTGGAAAGCCTTCCTTCCATCACCCTCTCCCTGCAAATTCAGTGACAACACAGTGTTTTGTGCCCAGAGGTTTATTAGTTGGGGGCTGTGGAGACAAAGGAATGGTCAAAGTGGCCTTAAGAAGCTCTTATGGCAGAAACAACCCAAATGTCCATCAAAAGATGAATGGATAAGCAAAATGTGGTATATCCATACATGGGAATATTATTCGGTCATAGAAAGGAAGCACTGATATATTCTACAACATGGGTGAACCTTGAAAATATTATGCTCAATGAAAGCCAGACACAAAAGGTCACATATTGCTAACAGGTCAGTAAAGTTGTAACAAGCACAGCCTGAAAGAAGAAAAGTCACTTCCAAAGGGAAATGCAATTTCCTCAGTCTTCCAGGAAAGAAGGCACAGAAGTGAGGCTGAAGGCCACTGCAGCACCATGGAGCCAGTGAACCCCACATCTGGGCTCTCTAACCCAGTCCAAAGAGGAGGAGCTACTGGGAAAGCAAAACATCTGCGAAAAATAGCAAAACAAGGCCCTCTGACCGGAAGGAAAATCTGAAATAGCATTTGCCCGAAATCCCCGGGATCAGGAAAGGAAATGGGAACCATATGCTTCCCACAACCACCAGAAGGCGGCATGTTGCGGAGGTCACAAGTGATCCTGAACGAGCTATTTAGCTTCTCCAAGCCCTTCCATAAAATGGGTTCATGATGGGGTAAGGGTGATTCTGCGGCCCACTTTAAAATCTGAGCCCAAAAGCCTTGAAAACAGGCTTGGCCTGGCCCTCCCGCCCATCCCTTCCTCCTGAGAGAGGTGCTTCCCCACCCAACAGCCCATCTTGGATGCAGTTCTCAAGGAGGGCATTCCGGGTCACTCCAGAAAGTTCCCTCTGCTAGGTCATCCCGTCCTAGTCCCTTCCCCTCCTACTCCCATCCAATCTCCACTTTTCAGCCCATCCTTCAAAATTCAGTACAAACGATACCTCCTTCAGGAAGCCTCCTGGATTCACACCTGCCACAAAGGATTTCTCCAGAACCCCCACTGCCCTTTGCTTCCTCACTCCCACAGTGCTTATTCCTCCTGGTATTTCTCAACAGGAGCACTGCTGGCATTCAGGGCAGGGCAATTCTTCACGCCTGCTGTGAATCTGGCCTGCTTGCAGGATATGCGACATCCCCAGCTCCTGCCTAGCAAAAGTCAGGAGTGCTCAGCATCATTCTGACAACCGAAATTCGCCCCACACTTCTCCAAACGCTCACCAGGAAGGTGGAACCACCCCCGATGAGAACTACTGCATAGTTATTAGTGAATATATTTGTCTACCAGCCCACTAACAACCTGGAAACAAACACAAGCCCACGTCGATCAGCCACACCACCATGACTCCTTAGGTTGTTTTAGCAAACATATGTGGGCTCCCCAGGAACCTGAGGGCAGCCTTGCAAAGGCCTCTGCTCTAAAACAGGTGGTAAAGTGCAAAGGCTTTAAGACCTGACATGCCTGGGTTGGCTGTGTGATCCTGGACAAGTAACTTAACCTCTCTGAGTCCTTCTATAAAATGGGCTAACTCCTAGCAATACGGCAGGATTGTTTTTAGCCTCAATTTCCTCACTTCTCCGATGGAGATAAAAATCTCTGCGTCACAGGACTTTGGTAGGCAGTAAATGGGATAATGCCTGCAACACATAGCACAATATCTAACACACAGAACTCAATAAATGTTAGTTATGAACATTATTATTATTATCATCCAAGTTAGGGGCCCATCAAATGATGGCTATCACTTTTTATTACAAAAACACATTGTGTGCTTTCCCTACAAATGGCTGCTTTCTATACAGGAAGAGGTTCAGACCAGCAATCTGGAAAGAAGTTACAGGACCCACCACGAAGCTGCATTTTGCATAGCATGCACCACACTGTTTATTCTTAAAGTGTATGCTTTTGTGAGGTGGTTTGTGTGGGGGGGAGGGCTATCTCCCCCAAAGGCCTACCCTTGTTGCTGCCCCTGCCTCCCCCTAGGAACAAGGGAGTCTTTCCGGACAGAGCTATCTTACTCTGTCTCCTGGGGGCAGAGCCAGGGGAGGGGGAGTGGTAAATGACAGCAAAGCTCTAAGGCACAAGAAGTTTCTGTCTCCAGGACTGTGGGACTTCCAGACTGAGGAAGGTCAAAGTTGCCTCACCCCAGGCCAGCGTGCCCCTCTTACTGATGGCACTGAGATCCCCGCCCCCCAAGCACCATCCCTCTGCCCCAACCTTCGCGGGGAGATAGGAGGGGCTTCGGTGCAATCTCTTCAGCGCCAAGTGAGAGAAGCAGGGCCGCTGGCAGAGCTGTGAAAACACCCCGCTTCCCAAACTGGTCAGTGCAGGGGGTGGGGAAGCCAGGAAAAGCTCAAGGCTGGAACGGGTGGCACCCCAGGCACCAAGACCCAACGCTGAGCGGGGCCGGGCCCAACATCCCCGCGAGCCCAAGAGTCAGGCGGAGGGTGCCGGTGAAGGCAGCTCTCCGCGTTCACAGTAGGCAGCGGCCCCGAGGTGAATTTAGGTCAAAAGGACCAAGCCTGTGAGGTTCCGGCTGAGAAAAGGGGGCGGGGGCAGAGGGCCGACTGAGGCGAGGCTAAGGGACCCCGGTCCCACAGCTGCTGGTCTAGGGTCCTGCCGCCAGGTGTCCAACCCACCACGGCCCAGGTGTGCCTCCAAGACAAGAGGGGAGCGGGGACGGGGATGCGCAAAGTCCGTTGGCCCTCTCCTCGCCTGCGCGCCCTAGCTTTCCCCACCTGTCAAACGCGAGGGGGTGGGCCTAGGCCGCCTCCAAGATCCTTGACTGCCCCGGCCCCCGGTAACAATGGTTCCAAACTCCGGGACCGACCCTGCCCGGCCCAGTCGGGGGGGCCACCCCCAGGACCCCGGTGCCCCGAGGACGCGGGGGAAGGGGCGCCGGGGGCCGCGTCCCCACGTGGCAGGGCGTGGGGCGGCGCACGTGGGGTCCCCTAGGTGTTGGGAACCTGGAGCCGGCCTCAGGGCTTTGTCTGTAATCCTGGCCGTGGTTCCGCACCCTGAGAGGGCGAGGGCTCCGGGGCTGCAGCGGCTGCGTCCCCCGCCTGCGGCCCAGCTCCCGCCAGCTCACCTGGGCTCCACGCCGCCGCCGCCGCCTCCCGCGCTCTGCGCCCCCGGCTCAGCTCCGCTGGGCTCGGCACGGCCGCGCGCTCCTCTCCGCGGCCCCGGCGGGTGCGCGGGGGGCGGGGGCGGGAGGAACCGCGGGGTCCGGGCTCGGGCGCGACGCTGCCGCGGGCTGCGCAAAGATTGGCTGCTGCCGCTGGGAACCTCGGCACGGAGCCGCCCGCGCCCGCCGCGCGCCCCCGAGGGCTCGGCCCCGCGCCGGGGAGGGGAGGGAGGCGGGAGCGGCGGAGACGAAAGTAGCGGCGCGGCAGAGGGAAGGGAGAAGAAAGGGGAGGAGGCTGAGGTGGGGGGGAAGTGAGGCCGGAACGGGAGCGGGGTCGGAAGAGGTAGCGGACCCGCGAGGAGGACAGAGACCTTGCTGGGGCGCAGGAGCGCGGGAGACTGCGCTGTAACTTTGCCCCCGCCCGCGGCGTCACCTGCCCCGGTTCTCCCCGCAGCGGCCGGGGCACCCTTGGGCAGGCCGGACACGCCAGCTGCGCTCGCTTTGTTTAGTCAAATGCAGGGACTGCAGGGCGGCGTCTGAGCTGCGGGAAGTTCCCCAAGCCTGCGAGTCACCCGCAGCCCCGCCTCGAGGCCCGGCTCCCGTCTCCCGGCTGCTGCCCCTCCCAAGCCTGCGAGTCACCCGGGGCCCCGCCTCGAGGCTCAGCTCCCGTCTCCTGGCTGCTGCCTCTGCACCAGGCGCCCGGCGGTGGATGCGGCCTGGATTTTGGGTCACCACCCATTCGCGGAAACCCCCTTCCGCACCTGCCTCCCCATAGACCGCTGTTCGGGGCTCGCCCTAAAGGCTGGGAACTGTGTTCCTTTCCCAGCGCCCCCTCCACCCGGATGTACCAAACTACAGGAAACCCAATGAAGTTCTGGCTTTCCTGAAGACTACTTAGATGCTTTTTTGTGACATACATCATATTCTTCCCAAACATTCTACCCCTTTGCCGCCCTACTTTGCTGGAGCCCTTAGAGTGTGTTTAGTGTCCCAGCTGGGTAACAGCACTCGGAGGAGGGGCGAAAGAAGACCTCACAAGGGCTGCCTGACGCCGCAGTCCTTGGGTGGTTGCAAAGCTCAGTCCTGAGTCAAGGGCCAAATTAATTAAAGGTTCAAAGTCCCTTTCATGCTGCAGGGGCGCTCACAAGCAATTCAGAGTGTTCCGCTAAGATGACCGCCCCTTCTGATGTTTTTCAACATGGAAGCATGTGTTGGTAATAGTAAAAACCTGGGAACAACTGTCTTAAATGTTCATCAGGGGAATGGATCAATGAAACGTGTTATAGCCATTTGATGGGATATGATGCAATAATTTAAGTGAATGCATCATATCTGTTTGTACAGACATGGGGAGAGCCAAAAACAAAATGCTGAGTAAAAGAGTAAGTTGCAGAATACAGTCTATACTGTTCACAGACCAAAGCTTCCATACAAGGGCTTTAAAAGTCAAAGGGGATGAGTGCAAATGACAGTCTGCCACAAAGACAAGGAAGAATAGAGATGGGGAGCATAAGGAATGTTGTAAAGTTTTATGCCTTTCACTGGTAAATGGATTTGAAGCAAATGGCACAAGGTTAATTAACAACAGTCAATTCTGACTAGCAGATGCAGACTTCTGTATTTTTCTATATTTTTCTATTTTCTCCAAAAAATATATTTATTGTGGCTGATGGGGAGCATTTTGAACAGGTCTGACTCTGTGACAGGGGTCGGCTAACTTTTTCTGTAAAGGGCCAGATAGTAAAAATTTTAGGCTTTGCAAGCCATACTATCTCTGTTGCAACTACTCAACTGCCATTCTAGCAGCCACAGACAAAAATAAGTGAATGGGCATGGCTGTGTTCCAATACGTATTTACAGACACTGAAAGTTGAATTTCATGTAATTCTCACATGTCACAAAATATTATTATTTTGATTTTTCTTCAACCATTTAAAAATGTATAAACCATTGTTAGCTAGTGGGCCATATAAAAATAGGTGGCATGCCAGACTCAGCCCCTGGGCAAAAGTCTGGCAACCCCTGCTTTAAAGAAACCAAAACAGATACTGATCTTTTCCTGTTGCTTATTAAAATGCGCAATTCTGTATGTTTACATTGTTACTAAATTGCCTGTTTTATTACAACACTGTAGCTAACACAGGCAGACACTTAGATATATTAATACATACAGCTATGTAAAGAAGCCAGTTATGTGAGAAAGGTTAAGAAAGTGTCCATTCAAATCCAAACTCAAGCCCAAGACCCACTGCTGTCTGGAAGAATTTCCTGAAATGCTGTGACTAGGCCCTCCTTGACCTCTCCCCTCTCTGAGCTCCTACAGCAAGGACTCTTCCACTTATTTGATGCTCAGCCACCTTGTCTTCTTTAGTCTTTACTTTTCACTCCTGCATTGACTTGCCAATAGAGTTATTCATTCCTGGAATACAGATAGATACCACACTGAAACATTTGTTTACCTTCAACACTGCGGTAGAAAGCAGTGACTTTGGAGTCAGACCTAACTGAAATCCCAGCTTCGCTAGTTACCAGGTCTGTAAGCCTTGGATGAGTGTCTTTGGGTTCATCAGCTGTCAAATGGGGATAAAAACCGAGCTCACAGGCTCGGCTTGAGGTTAAATACGATACTGTGTGTAGGGTCCATTGATGGATAAATGGATAAAGAAGATATATTTATACACAATGGAATACTAGTTGGCCATAAAAAGAATGAAATCTTGCATTTACAACAATGTGGTTGGAAGGTATTATGAAGGTATTATGTTAAGTGAAATAAATCAGAGGGTGAAAGACAGAAACAATATGATTTCACTCATATATATCTAAAAAACAGAAGAACAAAACAAAACTCTTAGACACAGAGAACACACTGGTGGTTACCAGAGGGGAAGGGGACTGGCGGTGGAGGAAATGAGTAAAGGGGACCAAGTGTATGGTGATGAACGGTGACTAGACTTTTGGTGATGATTACCGTGGGATGCACACAGACGTCAAATCATAATGCTGTACACCCGAAACATACAATGTTACATAACAATTTTACCTCAAAAAAAAGATAATACTTCAGTGCTGGCACTTAAGCACTCAAAGGTGCTAACTATTAATATACTTTGCACAGAGCTAAAAACCCCATCAATTATGTGCCTTTCTTATTAAAGTGAATTGGAACAAAGCAGAGAAACCACAATTGCCTTTCACTTACATTCAGCCCCTCTTAAGATAGGAGTCGTCCCATTCAAGGGAACCGTTTTCTTCTTAGAGATATGAAAATAAAAATTGGCTTTGCTTTTTGAGTTTTTCTCCTCCAAGAACACCAGAAAAACCTATTCTAGGCAAACAGCTCTTGTTCTCTTGACAACACAGATTGCCAAGAAAATAAGTAAACAAAGCATCTGAATCTTATTTTTAAGAAAACTTGGATAGCACGGAGGGGGGGGCGGGGGAGGATGAAAAGCAAGGCTTTCAAATTATCTCGCCCACTAGCACAGCATCATAAACTCCTGCCAAGACTTTGTCTTTTCCTTTCTGAACTGTTCTGTGTTCTACTCACGTTGTCCACTGGAATGTTCCACCTCCCAAATCTTGAACACCCGGATAGAGACAGCAGGATTAATCACACCAATGTGATTTATTCGTTGAATTCGTTCCCACTCAACAGGACAGTAGAAAATTGCTGGGATAAAAAAAGAGAAAGAGAGAAAGAGAGAAAGAAAGAAAGAAAAAGAAAGAAAAGAAAGAAAGAAAGAAAGAAAGAGAGAGAGAGAAAGAAAGAAAGAAAGAAGGAAGGAAGGAAGGAAGGAAGGAAGGAAAGAAGGAAAGAAAGAAAGAAGGAAGGAAGGAAAGAAAGAAAGAAAGAAAGAGAAAGAAGGAAAGAAATAAAGGAAGAAAGGAGGGAGGGAGGGAGGGAGGGAGGAAGGAAGGAAGGAAGGAAGGAAGGAAGGGAGAAAGAAAGAAGACCCTGAGAAGTTTCTTGTTTCTCCTCAACAGGCAGTGAGATTAATATGTTTGTTAGTCCCAAACATAAACAGCAGCATAAAAGACGTCAGCAGGAGCACAGATGAAGTTCTTCATTTGCCTTCGCTGTATTATGAGGAAGAAAAAAATCAGTGTGACCACCCCAAAATGACAAAGTTTAAAACACTCTAAACAAGTAGAAGTGTTCAAGATACATAGGTGAACACAAAGGCAGCCTGGTGATGAGAGAAAGAATGTAGGTTGAGGAAGCTGTCACACCTGCACTGAATCCTGACTGGTCCTCCCTGCTGAGGGGGCTGGGTCAGGCCACGTCTCTGGGCCTAAATTTCCTCAACTATAAAATGGTATTTGGCTTACAAGCATTAGAAATGGTATTGATATGTGTGAAAGTACCTGGCACAGTGTCTGGCCTATCCTGGGCACTAGATAAATGACAACTGATTTTATCCATTGTATTTTCAACAAACGAAAAGAATGTTCCCCCAAACAGTAAAGTACTTTTGAAAACTCTGGGAGCAGACAGCTCTAGGGTAATGCACCAGCAAGGTTGGATTCCCAGCCCTGCAACCTACTAACAGTGTGAGCTTGGGTTGTGAGTGACTTAACCTCCTTATGCCTCAGTTTCTGTCTGTTAAAGGGGATTATTACTATTGCCTACCTCTTAGGACTGTTATGAAGATTAAATGTGTTAATATTTAATGAAAATAATTTAACACTCTGTAAGTGTTAAGCTGTTTGTTCCCACCTGCCCCAGGACTGGAAACACTCAACACCCAACCTGCTGGGGAGGGTTTCCATCACAGCAAGCCACTGGCGTGGGTCATGACCCCACTCCTCTCTTCCCCTTTGAGGATCTATCCTCAGGCCTCTGGTATAGACCCAAATGCCCATTGGTTATTTACTTTTAGTTCCCTCCTCACCAAACCCCTTCTCCATTTAACCAAATCATTGATTCTTATACCCCTACATTAAACCACCCATAATTACACTGTTCTGATTCTTCCTTCTCCCACCAAATGCTCCACCAGGAAAAAAGATAATTAGCTGTAATCCAGACAGTTATGAGTTTTTGGGTCACTCTGATGTTTCCAACTTTCCATTTAACGCACTGTTCCTTCCTGAAGAAGCCAGGCTCCAGCCAACAAATCTAAGTCACAGATGGCAGGGAGCCTCAGACTCTTTTTATTAGCTTTGGATGCAGGCCTGGCAGGGCGAATGTGCAGCAGGCTGAGAGCAGGGTCAGGCAGGAGACTTCACGGGCATGCCAACTGTGCAGTCAAACAGGGCTGTGTGTTTAGAAGGGCCCCGTACCTGGTTTAACGCTCCACTTAATATAGGCCTCGGGACTTCCCTGGTGGCGCAGTGGTTAAGAATCCGCCTGCCAATGCAGGGGACACGGGGTCGAGCCCTGGTCCGGGAAGATCCCACATGCTGGGGAGCAACTAAGCCCGTGTACCACAACTACTGAGCCTGCGCTCTACAGTCCGTGAGCCACAACTACTGAGCCAACGTGCCACAACTACTGAAGCCCGCAAGCCTAGAGCCTGTGCTCTGCCACAAAAGCCACAGCAATGAGAAGCCCGCGCACCACAACGAAGAGTAGCCCCCGCTACTCCACTCGCCCGCGGCTAGAGGAAGCCTGCATGCAGCAACAAAGAGCTGACACAGCCAAAAATAAATAAATTTAAAAAATTATATATATATATATATATATATATATATAGGCCTTGTAATTTTACTTTTCACTGGGCCCCACAAATTATGTAGCTGGTCCTGGTCAGGTGTAATGATGTTTAGTTTTTATGTCACCCCATCTCTTGAACTTTCTTACACTGGGGCAGAGTAAGATCACTTCTTAGACTGGAAGGAGCTTAAGTACATTGACCAAAAATGACATCAGATTAGAGAATATATGGGAAGAATCGAAAGAAACTGATTAATAATGGTTACTTCCTGGGAGGAAGAATTACATCTTACTATACAGCCTTTAACAATATTTAATTTTTACCATCTACATATATAACCTTTCAAATAAATGTAAGGAAAGATTTTTAAACATCAACATACTAATTAGTGTCTTTATCTCCACACTGAGTCTCTTATTTTCAGAGCAGCTGTCTTTGGCCAGCAAACGCACCCTAATGAGTGGGAGTTGTTTTACACTGTTTCGAAGAGCTCTGGGGATAAATTATTTCCCATCCGAAGGTTTAAATTTAACAGAGAAAGAGCCACTGATAGAAGCTGCAAAATTTGGTTGGTTCCTGGTTGCTGTTTTGGATTTGAAACACGGGGATTTTTCTGTGAACACTGAAGGGTAAGATAAATACACAAACAGAGCAATAACTGGCTTCTGCAGGGTTGAGATATGTAAATTAGTGTATATTTGAGTGATAGCATCCACATACCTCTGAGCTTCAGACCCTTTCAACTTATAATCACCTCATTCATGATGAATTCCTTATCATCATCCCTGATTTATTAAGTATAGAAAAAATATACCCATGCAGAAGATATGAGAAAGCCAACACCCAGAAAGTGACTGAAACATGCTTCTTGTCATTGGTCCAAAAACCATAAAAAGATCTTTCCCATCTTAATCTCCAGTCAGGGACTGACATGTGCTTGCAAGTACACACAGACCCAACCCAAGCACCAGTCCAGCAGAACAAAACCGGGGAGCTTCCAAAGGAAAATCCAAGCCTCCGAAAAACCTGCACCAACCCCCTCAAGAGATCTACCAATACCCGAAAGAGCTCTTGTCTGAGCATAGGTGCAAAATGAATTTACACACTGGTGGAGAGTGTGCACAATTGCTAATAAGATATTGGCAACTTTGCCCAGAGAGAACATAATCTTTAACACTTGCACTAAGTTATTAATAAACCAGCCACTTATTAACAGAATGTTGGTATCCTTTGCTATCAAAAGAAAGAAAAGGGAAAACAAAAAACAAATACGTATATTTTAGCAACAAAATAAGACAAACTAATCAGAATGCAGTTTATTGATAAGACAGATATCAAATACATCATTTATATGGAGGGAGGGAGTATGAACAAGTCCAAAATCATCTACTCTGCACAGTGGTCCAGTGGGGATGTTCTCACTAGAGAAGATTTATCAAGGGCACCCCATGAAAGGGCAGGTCCTGATGCAGCTGCCGGAAGAGCATCGCACACCGGTTCCTCTCCTGGGTCTTCCCCAGGGTGTGGTAGAGTCTGGCCTGGAAGTAAACGACGTCTCTGATCTGCTCTTTGCAGTCGACCTTTGCAAAATAGTTCTTGGCTTCATTGAGGTTCTCAATGGCGGCCTCAAGAACTGATGGAAAATGGGGAAAATACCACACATATTTAACTCAATGCTTCACATATAGTTTTCGAAGCTTAATATCTATTTTTATTGATTTAACATATACCAGAAACTTTTACATTCTACTCTTTGAGAAGAAACAAACAAACAAACAAAAAAACACCACTAAGTCTTTAGTACTGATTTCCAGCCTCACACCTAGTTCTGTAGGGTTAAAATAACAATTCACTTGCCCTCAACCTTCATGCAAGTATGCAAGTGAAAGCACTTTAAATGCTGCATGAAATTATAACATATATTTGTGAACACTCAAAACTTAAATACTGTCCCAAGTTTAATGTCTTTTCTTCTTCTTTACAAGTTTTCTGTAATAGTATTACCTAACAATCTTTGTATGGTTTCCTACCTGCTGCTTTCTTCAGTGGCTCATAGGAAGCTGCTGAAGCCACCTGGCACTTGGCCACCAAGAACATGGCACGGCCTTTGTCCAGGACAGCCCCGTCAGCCAAGATGGGCTCAATGGCCATATGGAGAAGACTTAAGGCCTGTTCTGGGATTCCAAGGATGAGCTGAAAAAGAAACATCATGGTGCTATACACACCCACACCCACTGCCGACTACAGGAAGGGCTTCATTTCTGGCTCTTCTCTTCTGAATGGCAATGTCTGGCTTACTTTCTCCCTGACATGTACTATCTTTAATGTGCACCACACTCTTAGAAAACATAATGTGTGGCAATCGGTTTCAGGCTACAATAGATAAGGGAGGGAGTAATTATTTACATTATAGAAAGGTTTCTGTCTTTACAAAAATCTTTTACACTGATGATTCAAAAAGGTTGAACTAGCTGTATAAGAATCACTAGGAGAAAAGGAACTACTTTTAAGAAATTCAAAAATATATAGTAAAATAAACAAGGGTACACTAGAAACATCCATTTAACAGAAAATAAACAGTAATGGAGGAACAAGAAAAGATGTAAGACATATAGAAAAATATAGCAAAATAGAAGTAAATCCTTTCAAATCCATAATTAAATTAAATGTAAATGGCTTAAACTTTTCAATTAAAAGGAAGAGATTGGCAGAACAGATTTTTGCAAACATGATACAACTATATGTTATCTATAAGAGACTCACTTTAGATTAAAAGACATAAATAGGCTGAAAGTAAAAGGATAGTAAAAAAAGATATTCCATGCAAACCGTAACCAAAAGAGAGCTGGACTGATTATACTAATATCAGACAAAATAGACTTTAAGTCAAAACTGTAATAAGAGACAAAGAAGGACATTATATACTGATAAAGGGCCAATTCATCAAGAAGATACAACAGTTATAAACATATTAACACCAAACAACAGAACCCCAAAATATATGAAGCAAAAACTGACAGAACTGAAGGGAGAAATAGTTCAACAATAATAGTTTCAGAGTTCAATACTCTACTTTCAATAGTGGATAGAAACTTAACAGAAGATCAGCAAGGAAATAGAAGACTTGAGCAAGACTATAAACCAACTAGCCCAACAACAGCAGAACACATATTCTTCTCAAATGTACATGGAACATCTCCCAGGATAGACCATATGTTATGCCACAAAATAACACTCATATTTTAAAAGGTTTAAATCATACAAAATATCTTCTCTGACCACATGAAGTTAAATTAGAAAACAGTAATAAAAGGGAATCTGAAAAATTCACAAATATGTGGAAATTAAACAACACACTCGTAAATAGTCAAAGTGTCAAAGAAGAAATCACGAGGGAAATTAGAAAATACCTTGAGATGAACAAAAACACAACATACCAAAACTTATGGGATGCAGTGAAAACCTATAGGATACGGTGCTCAGAAGAAAATTTATAGCTGTAAAAGCAAACATTAAAAAATAAAAGAATCTCTGGGGCTTCCCTGGTGGTGCAGTGGTTGAGAGTCCACCTGCCGATGCAGGGGACACGGGTTCGTGCCCCGGTCTGGGAAGATCCCACATGCCGCGTAGCGGCTGGGCCAGTGAGCCATGGCCGCTGAGCCTGCGTGTCCGGAGCCTGTGCTCCGCAACGGGAGAGGCCACAGCAGTGAGGGGCCCGTGTACCACAAAAAAAAAAAAGGAAGTGAAAAGACAACCCAGAGAATGGGACAAAATATTTGCAAATCATATATCTGATAAGCGTCTAGCAACCAGAATATATAAAAACTCTTACAACTGAAAACTAAAATTAGACAACCCAATTTAAAAACGGGTAAAGGACTTGGACATTTCTCCAGGAACATACACAAATGGCCAGTACTCACATGAAAAGATGCTCCATATTATTACTTATTAGGGAAATGCAAATCAAAACCACAATGAGATATAACTTCACACTAATAAAATGGAAAATAACAAGTGCTGGCAAAGATAGAGAGAAAGTGGAACCTTCACACATTGCTGGTGAGAATATGAGATGGTATAGCCGCAGTGGAAAACAGTTTGGTGGTTCCACAAAAAGTTAAACAAAGAACTATATGACCCAGCAATCCCACTGTTAAGTATACCCAAGAGAAATGAAAACATATATCCAGAAAAAAACTTGTACATCAATGTTAAGAGCTATTTATAATAGTCAAAAGGTGGAAACAACCCAAATGTCCATCAACTTATGAATGGATAAACAAAATGTAGTGTATCCATCTGATGGAACAGTATTCCATTAGAAGGAATCTAGAACTGACTGACACATGCCACAACATGAATGAATCCTGAAAACATGATGCTAAGCGAAAAAGCCAGACACAAAGGCCGCACACTGTATGATCCCATTTATATGAAATATCCAGAACAGGCAAACCCACAGAGACAGAAAATAGATTAGCGGTTGCCAGGGGCTGGAGGGAGGAGGAAGTGGGGAGTGACTGCTTTAGAAAAAATGGGTCTGGGCTTTCTATTTGGTGTGGTGAAAATATTCTGGAATTAGACAGTGGTGATGTTTGCAAAATAATGTAGATATTCTAAAACCACTGAACTGTATACTTTGTGTGTGTGTGTGTGTGTGTGTGTGTGTGTGTGTGTGTGTGTTTTGCAGTACACAGGCCTCTCACTGTTGTGGCCTCTCCTGCTGCAGAGCGCAGGCTCAGCGGCCATGGCTCATGGGCCCAGTCGCTCCGCGGCATGTGGGATCTTCCCGGACGGGGCACAAACCCGTGTCCCCTGCATCGGCAGGCGGACTCTCAACCACTGCGCCACCAGGGAAGCCCTGAACTGTATACTTTTAAATGGTAAATTTTATGTTATGTGAATTTTATCTTAATTAAGAAAAAAAAATCACTGGGGAAGCTGGTAAGGAAAATAGACTCCTAGGCTCCTCCCCTAGAGATTCTGCCTCTGTAGGTTTGAGGCAAGGCCAGATATGCAGATATTTTTTAAATCTCCCCAATAATGCTGATGCATGGTTTGGGGAACCTCTGCTTTAGTTAGTAAATTCCTCCAGTAAGTTCAAAATTCATTCATTCAATAAATATTTATTAAAAAGCTACTATGTGTGGATCCTATTAGGTACCACAGGATATAGCAGGGAAAAAACAGTCCCTTCTCTCATGGTCTTTACATTCTACAGGGGGAGACAGAAAACAAACATAAAATACAATTTAACTTCCAAAACCTTTCAATGAACACATGACTTCCTCATTTCCTTACTCATTCTCTTGTTAAATCAAGCACAGCTCTGGGCCAGCTAAGTCATTAATATGATGCAAATGTCCTCAATGAAGAGGCGCATCCTCCTTAGTAAATACACAGCTCGGTAAAGCCAGCACCACTGGGAGGTGTCAGCTTGTCACCAAGTTCACAACTCCAGACTTCCATGGAGGGCTTGCACAGTGACACTACCTTCCCAGATTTCAATATTAAGAAGCAAAAGCTCATTACTACGCTTTTCAAAACCAAAGAGTAGTAACAGACTCACCAGTTCTTGAGCACAAATATGTGCTATAAAAACAGAGATCAGCTTACCTGGGCAAAAGCCAAGTTCAGCACTGTTTCAGAGGCCAAATGCTGCAACCGGTACTCCTTGGAGAGAGCCAGAGCCTGCAGGAGCACAGGCAGCGCGATGGTAGGGGAGGAAGATCGCCAGTACAGCTCTGCCACAGACAGCAGGACACTGCCCACAAAGAGGAAGGCATGGGATGACAATAACCAGCACAAAGTACCACCTAGGTGAGATGCACAAAAGCCCTCCCTTACCTGATCACCATTTCTGTATTCCTGATTTTCTGACAATGAATCAACAATTTTTGTAAAAGCTTGTGCGCCTCTGACATTTGGTTCTGAGCTTGTAGTACAGTTGCTTTTCTGACACAGAAACAAAATAAACACAAATGGTTATGTTGATGTTTTGCAAGGGTTGTAAGCAGAGTCACTTTCAGGTTTAGAATCTCTATTTCCTCAATTAGACTGTAATTGTAACCTCCCAAGGGGAATAACTGTGTCTGATATAATTTTTCTTAAAAGAGAAAAAAAAATTGTGTGTGTGTGAGCACATGTGTGCACACACACATACAAGCACACAAGAAAAAAGTCTGGAATTATAGATAGCATGTTAGTGATTATCTCTGGGTACTACTTAACTTTCTCCATTTTGTTTATTTGTATTTTCTAATGGTCTGTAATAAATAGGTAATAAATAGAAAAAAAAGTTTTTTTCCTAAGTTAATCAATTAAGTCACACACAAAACAAATAAGAATAAAGCCATTTGAGAACTACTTCATTCTGGGGTTGGAGTTTTCAAAATTTCTTACCTGTATACACCCTCTATGCTATTAAGAGCTGTGATTCCTGTAACAATTGAATCAGCCAAATGATATTTGCCATCATTCATTGCTCTGTCAAACTGTATTTTTTGATCACACAGCATCCATAACTAGTAAGAAAAAAAACACAGTTAAGAACAGAATGGCAGGGGCTTCCCTGGTGGCACAGTGGTTAAGAATCCGCCTGCCAATGCAGGGGACACGGGGTCGAGCCCTGGTCCGGGAAGATCCCACATGCCACAGAGCAACTAAGCCCATGTACCACAACTACTGAGCCTGTGCTCTAGAGCCCACGAGCCACAACTACTAAAGCCCGCGCACCTAGAGCCTGTGCTCCACAACAAGAGAAGCCACCCACCGCAAGGAGAAGCCCGCGCACCACAACGAAGAGTAGTCCCCACTCCCCACAACTAGAGAAAGCTCGCACGCAGCCAAAAAAAAAAAAAAAAAAAAGAACAGAATGGCAGATGTTCACCTCATTATTCAACAGAAATATAAAAGTATTTTCGCTTGCTTAACAAATATCCTTACAATTCACACACTTTTTTTTTAGATTAAAAAAATTTTTTTTAAATATTTCAAGTCTGTGAAAAAGCACTAAGAATAAAATAACAAAACATGTATAGCAACCATCAACTTTGTCAAATCACAACATTTTGCTTTACTTGCTTTGGATACTATTGCACATTATTGAGGTACTTTGCAAATTCCATTCTCCTCTTTCTGTTTTCAAAGGAAGCATTTGATCTGTTGTTTATCATTCCCATTTTTTTTAAGAATTTTTTTTAATGAGTGATCTATGACGATTGATTATTCATTCATTCATTTATTTACCGCACGGCATGTGGGATCTTAGTTCCCCGACCAGGGATTGAACCCAGACCCCTTGCATTGGAAGCGAGGAGTCTTAACCACTGGGCCACTGGGGAAGTCCCCCCAATCATGTTTTTATACTTTTACAAAATATTTACTTATCCTTAAACAATATATAGTATGAAAAAAAACAATATATAGTATGATCTTACATGTTTTTAAATTTTGTATAAATAAATAGCATCATACTGTATGCATCCTTTGACAACTTGCTTTTAAGCTCAACATTATTTTGGGGAGGCTTAAACATGTTAATACAAGTAGTTCTAGTTCATTCCTTTTCACTGATGAATAGTTTTCAACTGTATGAATATGCAACAACTTATCTATTCTTGTGTTGATGGGTATTTAGGTACTTCCACTTTCTCACTCTTCTGAACAGTGCTGCAGCAAACACTCCCCTACATCACCCCCTGTGCTGTGCAACAGTTACCCTGGGTATACAGCAAGCCGTGGGAAAGCTGGGCTGTAGGACATATGCACCTTCTCCTTAACACAGTGCCCATTTGTTCGCCAGATGGGTCACACCAGTTTACACTCCCCGCCGGCGGTGTATGACATGACTCATTGCTCCACACCTTCACCAACAATTGGTGGTGTCAGATATGTTACTTTTGGCCAGTCTGATGGGTATGAAATACCTCCTTATTTTTTCATTTGTATGTCCCTTGATCAATAGTCAGGCTGAGCATCTTTTCATCTCTTTATCAGCCATACATGTTTCTTCTAGAATGTGAGTTAAATTGTGTCTTTTTTTTTTTTTACTGTGCACCTTCTTAAAACATGCCTAGAACAGTAACCGAAACTGCTCCATCACATTAGCACTACCACAGAACCACGCTTAATTCTTTTTCCCCACAGCATCCTTGGGTGCTAGCTTCTATTTTGTTCGCTTACCACCTTTCCATCTGGGTACTCTGAATTCAGATCACAGCCAGCAGCAGTGAGATCCCAGCACAGCTCATAAGCAGACGGGCATTCACACCATATCTAATGAGGTGGGGCCAGCAACCCATGTGAACGGAAGCCCCCCTACCCCCAGCTCAGGGACCAACAGTAGGAGATTCCCAGGCCATGGTCTCTCATGATTTCAAATTCCCTAATTTAGTTAATACGAAACTTGGTAAGGGGAGGAAGAGAAAGAGGCCCCTCGTAATAGTTTTCTTGGCCCCATCAGAGATGGAAATTGGTGCAAAAAGGAACAGAGTGCCTAGGACTGCTTTATAAAGTTCATTCCCTCTGCATACATCTTGCCAAAAGGTTATTCAATTCTGGGAGGAAGAGGTTAAAGCTGCCAAGTAGGAGAAAACAGAGTAACAAAACGGAGACCTAATTCTTGATCTATCAAAGGACACTGATGATTTCTTTGCTTACTCCCATACAGTTAGAGGTATAGGGAATACTAATTTAAAACCACGAAGACAGGAATGAAAAAAGTACCCTACTTTAATCTTTTCTCAGAGGTTATTCCTCAGCCTTCTGGAACGCAGTTTACAGAGTCTCCTATGTTGACCTCAAAGCACGGACGTCACAGAAAGGAACCAAGACACGAGAGGCTGAGGGGAGACTCTAAAATACCCTATTTTGACAATAATGCAGTAAAAATGGTATTTTCAAAAATAAATCGATGACACACAAAAGGCAGGTTACCTGGGCATGCTGACTGTTAGGTGGGAATCGCTCCTTCAAGTGCTTTAACACTTCTGAAGCTGCAGCGAAACAGCCCTAAAATAGAAAGCCACGATTTGTTTAGCACGCCTGTGCTGACACCACACCTGCGATCCCACTCACAGGACATGAGTATGACTCACCTGTTCTTGGCGCAGCAGCCTGATGACCCTAGGCAGAGACTGTCAAGTATCAAGGGGCCATTTTTCTTAGGCTCTAATGTATTTCACTTGTACATTAAAAAAATTGTTTTTTAATTACACCTGTAATACATGTTCACTCTAGGAAAAAAACTTACGAAATACATGTGAACAACGAGAAAAAGGCAAATTACTTTTAATCCCACCAAAGATAATCACAGTAATTTCTCGGCACATATCCTTCTGAACTTCTCATATTCACATGAATATAAAACATATAAGTATTCCAAAAATAGGTATACATACCATTTTTGTAAATTGCCTATTTACCACATGGTAGGTACTCAATAAATATTTTTTGAATGAATGAATCTTTTCAGTGTCAACAAATAAATCTATACATCACAGTATTTTATTAGGTAAATAAATTATAGTCCAATCAAAATAATCTCCGGGCTTCCCTGGTGGCGCAGTGGTTGAGAGTCCACCTGCCGATGCAGGGGACACGGGTTCGTGCCCCGGTCCGGGAAGATCCCACATGCCGCAGAGCGGCTGGGCCCGTGAGCCACAGCCGCTGAACCTGAGCGTCCGGAGCCTGTGCTCCGCAATGGGAGAGGCCACAACAGTGAGAGGCCCGCGTACGGCAAAAAAAAAAACCCAAAAACTCCTAGTTTGTGATATTTTGATTGTTTCCAATTTTTTCCATTTTAAAAATGCTAGAATGATTATCTTGGTGGATACATCTTTGCATACTTGTCCAATTATTTCCTTAGGATAATACCTTAGAAGTAAAATTGCTGGGCTAAATGGTAGGCACTTTTAAGCTTTTTGATAGGTATATTACTAAATTACCATACAGAAATGTACCAAGTACTCTTTTTTTTTTTTTTTTTTGCAGTACGCGGGCCTCTCACTGTTGTGGCCTCTCCCGTTGCGGAGCACAGCCTCCGGACGCGCAGGCTCAGCGGCCATGGCTCACGGGCCCAGCCGCTCCGCGGCATGTGGGATCCTCCCGGACCGGGGCACGAACCCGTGTCCCCTGCATCGGCAGGCGGACTCTCAACCACTGCGCCACCAGGGAAGCCCATACCAAGTACTCTTATACCAGCATTCTACACCTTTCTCCTCCCCTGATATTTAGCTTCTTTGCCTATTTGTTTGATGAAACTGGTTATTTCACTGTGTTAATTTGAATTTCTTTAATGACTAGATTGAAATTTTTTCATGTTTTATAATCATTTATGTTTTTTCTGTGAATACATGTTCATGTCTTTTTTATACTCTTATATTGCTAGAATGTCTATCTTATTAAGCCCCCAAAAGCTTTTCAATTTGTCCCTATCCTTTGGTCAGGTAGTATATCTTCAGTCTATATAGAAGCTCAGTTAGACCACAGGTGAACTTCTATTTGAAGTGAATTAAGTCAAAAGTATACTGAATTATAATAAAAGATCATTAATCTTTTTATTCTTGTGATTTTAACTGGCCAGTCTTGCCAATTATTTTCATGACTACCATACGGAGTTGGGCGTGTGGATCTAGATGGCTGTCAAACCTTCAGGCCAAGTAGAGAGAACAGTGCACACGGCAGCACTCCCCCAAAACATTCCTATTGTGACCTGCCATTTCCTGAGGCTGGGAGAGGAATGTGACACGATGAACCAGAGTTACGCAGAAAGAGTAAAGGGGGCCGGATCTCTTAGCACTTCCTCTGGGCTGCAGGAGGAAGCTCACAAACAGCAGTTCAGACCCCATAACTTCCTTCTAGGTTCACCCAAGCCCCAGTCACCACCACAGCAAAGTGCAGCATCCAGTTTATCTAGAGATCAGTTTCAGGACACAACTGGAAGCACAACACAAAGGAAATAAAAGAGCAAATAGAAATTCATGATAAAACTGCCTTCTCCGCAGTTGGCCAAGCTTAATTTCATAGGTGTAAGTCTAACCTGTATAATTGAAAATGCGACAGTCATCAGCTCAGTGGGTTTATCTACATGGTCAATGTTCTGACACTAGAAAAGTCTTTCTAAGGCAGGTTGAGAAGAGGTGGGGAAAGAGACTGAATTGAAATAAAGTGGCCACTGACTGTCTTCTAGCTGTATAATTAGAGGTCTCCTAGCACATCCATTGGAGCCAGGCAACAATGGCGTCAGCAGGTCTTTCACATAAGCCCGGAGATAGAAAGATTAATACAGACCCAAAGAGCATGGTATTACCCCCAGAAAAAATCACAGAACTATTAACAACTGAACTTGGAGAAAGCTAAGGCTAAAGAATTGAGCCAAGACCAGATTTTCGTAAAGCGGTTCTCCATTCCAGGAGATGAAGAAATAATTTCTACCCTACATCACTCAAAGAGAACCAAAGGGAAGTTATTCCACTCTTTAAGCTTGGGGTCAGTGGGGAGAATCCTACTTGAAAAAGTCACAAGGGGACACTGTAAATGGGTGGATTGTATGGCATGTGAATTCTATCTCAATAAAGTTGTTGGGGGAAAAAAGTCAACGTGAGGCTCGTACCAAATGCCTAACTGAACGTTCACTGACTCATTTATTACAAACGCTCCACTTAACCAAGGCACCAGCAGAGGAAAAGAATCCACGTTAAAGACGTTCCAGAACCACTACGAGGGGGGAAAAAGACCAAGAAAGTGATTAATGTGCAACATTCCTGGAGGAAAGCAAACAGCAAGAGCAGCTGGTCTGCTGTTTTAATGTCAGAGAGCTCAGGCGCTGCTTCCCAGATACAGGAAGATAGCAGCTGATGGAGGTGCAGGCAGACGCCATCAGCCAGAGCCCATCCATGCCCTTTGTTTACACAGCCACTTAGAGGATTGTAAAATGCTAAAGTATGTCTAGTAGAGGGAAGTATTTATAGACTTCTGAAAGGGGTGGAAACCACTCAAAGATTTTAGGATGCAGATTAAGGAATACTGAGTGTTAGGATGCAACCTAACGATCATTATTATACCACAAAGAGGTGGAGAAAATAATATGATCAAGGAAATGTGCTTATAGCAAGGCAGCAAGTTAGTTGGAGGGCTTTAGATAAGAGCTTTCCCTGACCTTTTCCCATGGAAGAAGATACTTTTGAGCAAAGGGGAAAGGAAGCCTAGAGCATCATGAGAGACCCTTTAATCAATCCCCTATAAAAAGAATCGTGTGAAATTACTTGGGCTGTAAGTAAAGGTAATGCCCTATTCCAACTATCTTTCTTTGGAGTCAATCAGACTTGGGTTGAAGATCTGACACTGACATTTACTGGCTGTGGGTATGGGATTTAGCTCCCTGGAGCTCAGTTTCTTTTCTGTGAAATAGGGGTGATGATAAAGCTGACCTTACGAGGCTACTGTAAGGAATCAGGAAGATGATACATGTAAATCGCTAAGCATAGGGCCCGGCACAGGACAAATGTACAACAAACCTTGGCTATTGTCATCTTAGCTGTACTCTTATTATGTTCTTCCCTTTCCCACAAACAAACACAGCTCTACCACCCTAAATTTCAAAGACTCCTTTTTATTCCATTTGGTACATAGAAACAGCTGACCTCTCACTCTCTTCCCTGATGCCGAAAGAGATCCCAAGTTCAACAAACGTTGCAGACTCCACACCCAGTCCATTTCTACTGGTGGGATTTCACCCTTCCAACCACTTGCATCCAACCAGACCCGTCCAGTGCTTTTCTCAAGCACTAGAGGACAGAAATGGCGGGGCCTACATGGCTCCAGAAGCACAGGGCCCGGCCACCTGCCCACCTGCTCCGCGTGCAGCTCGGCGAGGTGGCCCAGCGCCACAGCAAACGATTCCGTGTTGTTCTGCTGCACACCTGCGTTCACCGACTCTAGGCTGTTCATGCTCAGCAGCAGCTGGGCTTGCTGCAGGGCCATGGTGCTGGGGAGGAGACACAGGAAGCCCCATCAGTCAAGAGACACAGGCTGCCCTCAGCCACACCCTACAGTTACCTTGGGTGGAAACAGGAGGAAGCAGGCTCTGGCTTCCGGGGAGCAGCTGCCTCCCAAAGCCAGTTCTCCTGTCCTCGGGACGAGGAGAGCAGAAAAGCATCCTGGATGTGCAGCCCCAAAGAAAACGTAGTGGTTATGGCACAATTGGGAGCTCCAAGCTCCAGACCGCCCCACTGCCTCTAATTTTCCCTGTGGTCACAGTATGTTAATTAGTTTTCACGGGTAAATTCAGACCTGATGCCATCCTGGCACTGGCTGCTCTGACAGTGGAAGCAGTGGCTAGTGTCTGCAGCTGTTTCAGACCACATCGTGCCAAAAATTATTTCAAGTACAAAAACAAGACTGATAAAATAGGCACTTCCTTTCATGACTGAATTCCTAGAAGCAGCATATTGTCTAGGTGAGGTAGCTCCAGGACTAAAAATCTGGTTCAGAAGTTTACTTCCAGGCTACAGGAGGCTAAATGGGAGTTACACACAGAGCTGGAGACAGTCCAGAGAATACACCCTGGGCAACAGGGAAGCAACTTTCTTTACATAGCAGCTTTTGGGTTAAGGGGGTGCTCGGCTTGAGTGAGTGTGGCCCATGCCTCCTGGCCAACAGGAAGAGAGGTTCCCATCTCAGAGTGCAGGGCCGTGGTGCTTGGAGTCAGAGGACCTGGGCTTGAGTCTGGGCTCTGTCGCTTGTTAATTCGTTTGTGATCTGGGGCAGATCAGATTTGTGAACCTTGTCCTATGCATCCTGGAATGGAGATCACCCCCCAGTTACCTCCCAGAGCTGTTGGGAGGAGTAAATAAAAATGCGCATAGGAAAAATCTTTGCAAAGTCTGTGCAAAGTAGAAAATGTTTTAAAATTCTAAAGCGCTTTCTTTAATCCCCTGTACAAACAACCTCCATCCATTTGGCCTTCACAGAACCCATTTGCTGGCTTCAGCTCATCTATAAAAGGATTCGTGCCCTCACAGCCTTGAAGACCCACCTGCGGCCGTAGAGTCTCCAGATGGCTGTTTTCTGTGCGATGCTGATGTCAATGAGCTCTGACAGGCTGTGTTTCCAGTGCAGGAGGTCGGAGTCCTTTAGTGCATCCATAAGTTTGTTCGCGGTCTTCCCAGCAAAAGCTCTCTGCTGAACTAGGGACTGTATTCCCAGAGAGGCGAGGTACTAAGGGGACAGACATACGCACGACTCATGATAGAGATTACGTGACAAAATTTTGTTTTGCTCTTCAGAAATTTGGCATATTTCATTTCAGCACATGCACAATGATAGCACTATTTAAAAAGAAAGTACCTGTAAGCCTGACCCTGACCCGTATGCGATATGTTCCTGAAAAACTGGGGATGGAAGAGAGGGTAATAGTACAATGGGAAGAGCCAGGGCTTTGAAATTAAATGGATCTGGACTTAAGCACTGCCTCTGCCATTTATCATGTGACCTGGGGCCAGTCACTTAGCTTCTTAGACAAGCCCATCTGTAAAATGGGCATCACACCCATCATAAAGAATTATTTTAAGGATTAAAATTAAATAGTATATATCAAACAGTGCTGGGCACATTATGTGGTAGGAGATTAAGAAAGGCTGCCTATTATGAGCATAATTATCTTTTCATTAACTTCTGGTATAATTTTCAAGGATGAAAGCTCAACTAAAAAAAGTCCACTTAAATCCGTAACAAAAATTGTGCTTAAGAAGTCTATCATTTATTTTTAAATTTTTTTTAGACAGAATAAGGTTCTTTGAGCAATAGTAATCTAGATTCTAACAGTCATTACTATTTCATGTGTAGAGACTATGCCCTTTCAATGCCCCTCAGTATTTGTCATCGAGGAATATAATTCAGGTCCTTCCCTGCTACTCAAAATGAGAAAGGACAAATCTGCTGGTCAGGTCTACTGGTTCCTGGCTTTGTTTATTATTTCAAATAAGGATCAGCAAACTTGTTCTGTAAAGGGCCAGATAGTAAATAGTTTAGGTTTTGCAGGCCACAGTTGGTCTATGTCGCATATTCTTCTTTGTTTTTTTTCCCCCAACTATTTAAAAATGTAAAATCCATTCTTAGCTTGAGGGCCATACATAAGCAGGCAGTGAGCCAGATCTGGCCCATGGGCTGTAGAGTTTGCCAATCCCTGGTTTAAAAATAAGCCTTCCCTAAAAATTTTCTAAATAAATATGTGTAAGTTAGTGTTGATAATAAACTAAACAAAGATCTCATCAAGTTGATAAATGCAACTTTCACAGATGTTATTAGGATAAAGGGAGCAGAGAGAAACACATCAAGAGAATTTAGTGGTTTAATAATTAAGGTCACATGAAACTACCAAGAATAAAACCATACCATTTGTTTAAACAATCTCACAGAAAGATGAGCCTTACCGGTAACCCAAAATGTACAGCTTTCTTCACAGAATGTTCTAGAAGAACATAGCTATCGGATCTCTTCTGTCCCAGCACATAAAGCCAGCTCTGGCAAGAGAAGTCATCAAAATGTATCATAACAATAATAATGGCTAATGTTCTGTTGAAAGCATCAGCATGGTTGTAAGAACAAATTAACAACAGACAAGATAAATCCTCTAAAATACACTTTCACAAATTATAAACCTAAATGAAACCCATCAAACATATTAAAACCATCAGACTGAAATAATCAAGCCATTTATCTTCTTCACCTCTGAGAGCAGTGAGTGGCAAATGTTCCAGAAAAAAAGCATGAAGCCCCCATATGGCCTGTAACTGAGAAAGTGAAATGCTCAGGTGGTTGCTGAAGTCTGTGTTCTACTTGTGCTTGGTGAAGATGCTTTGACAGGACCAGGTCTTATCCAGTTACCAGTATTGCAAACACCTTTGTTAATGCCAACACTTGATGCGGCAGCTTTGCATGGCAAGCTGCATTAAAACTTGTAGACAAGAAATGCCTCCAAAGTAAAATGGACATCAAGAATTAAGAAACATAAATAAACATGGGTTGCCTTTCCTGAATTTCCCTGACCCCCTAACTAGTTTCCCACCACTGCTGAGGACCTCCCAATTCAAACGGGCCCTTTCGAAAGCCAACTCAACCCAAAGGCAGAACTTCCAAGACAGGAAGGTGGCCTCACCAAGCAATGCTGGAGACACACGTGATCGTTGGACTCCTGGGCAATCCTAATCGCCTCCTGCAGGGCAAGCTCTGCCTGTTGACTAATGACAGACTGAACATTAATAACTCATTAACAACCACAAACATGTACAAGCAACAGTAACAGGAAGTCATCTGTACGGTAATTCACCAGCGTGCACGCCTCTGGGTTGGAAGTTGAAACCACGGGCTTATTCCCTCAGAGGCACTCCCCTCCCCCAGCGGTAAGAAACAGTAACAGTGGAGATACAGAACATGTCCCTTCTAAGGTGGACTTCTACTAAAAGGGACATGAAAGAATGGCTTTTCTTCATCCCAGCTCCTAAGATTTTTTTTTTAGTTGTCTACTGCTGAGGGGAGGGACAAGGAGAGGATGTAAGATTTTACTTTCCATTGCCTTCGCTTCTGCATCATTTGAAAATTTTTTTTAACTATGGGATCTGATACTTTTATAATTTTTTTCAATACTAGTTTTTAAAAGTATTTTGAGGATTTTCCCTTCTGAGACGTCTTCTTTCTGCTCATGTGGTTCCCCTCCCTCTGGGATGTGTCCCCCAACCTCGCAACTTCTGTGGAAACTCAGCCAACTGTTCTTGGCCCCACTGGGCCTTCGCTTCTGAAAAAGCCCACAGAAATGCTACCTGCCTGCGGTGCTTAATTAAATACTACTGTGCACCACCCTCTATTTATTTAATCTGTGTTAGTTTTATTTCTTCAACCTGCAGAGGGCACAGAAGTTCTATAAATACTGGAGCACTGAGGATCTCAAAAAAGAATCAGAAATTCTATGGGTAGCACTTACATAGGGAAAAATTAATGTCAAATTTTCTATCAACACGAGCAACAGCCTCACACAATCAATTAATAGCTGAATTCTTCCTCAATAATTACCTGTTTGAATAAAGAAACCAGATACATTTTTACCTATTTTACATTTCTTTTAAATCCCTTTTAATGCTGAGAGGCACCAGAATATAAGCTATTTGAAAGCAGGAAGCATATCTTTACACACAGGCCCTCAATAAATATCAGTTGATTTAATTTTGTTGAACATCTGATGACCAAATAAATAATGTTACATTTAGAAAAAAGGTTTTTGGGAGAACTGTATAGATAGTATGCTAAAACAGGACTAAAGAAAGACTATTTTTCTCAGGTAGGAAGAAAAGGTAGATTACCAACACAGAAACTTCAAAGTTTCTGGCAAATCCTTAAAGAACCTACGGTTTTCCATTGCTGCTAATCAGAAAAGCCTCTGATAAAAATTTTCAGTAAAAGAGCAAGAGGCAAACTGGTTGTAAGGTCTGAAATGCATTGGCTGTCTACCGTTCGCAAAATGCCAGAGCAGAAAGATCTGTAGCCTCTAAACAACAGCTTCCTATGTCATTCAGTGTAAAAGCCAAAGTCCTTACTCGGGCCTACAGGACCCTAAACTCTCTGACCCCTGCCACCTCTACAACCCCGTCCTCCTCTATCCCCCCTTACTACAGCACTCTAACCGCACTACTTGCTCCTCCTCAAACATGCCAAGTAAATCCTGCCTCAGGGCCTTTGAACTTGCTGTTCTAGCTAATAAGGACACTCTTTCTTCAGATAATGCACAGATTACTCACTCCCTCAATTCCTTTAAATCTCTATTCAAATATTAAGTTAACAGAGGTAAGGGAGGGCCAAGTTGCTACCTTACTATTTAAACAGAAATTTACAAATTGACAAATAAGTGATTTGTGTGTATATCTGGAAGAAGAGTGTTACTTATGAAAACAATAGTACTCCCCATCATCACTCTCTAATCTCTTATCCTGACCTATCACTACCTGATTCATTATAATTATGTTTAGTGCTGTTTATTATTTATCTCCCCCACTGTAAGCTCCATGAGAACAGGGGTATTTTTTTTCCTCTTTTTTTTCACTCCTGATCCCCAGCACCTAGAACAGTGCCTAGTACATAGTAGATGCTCAATAAGCAACTACAAAGATTTTCAAGAAATCTTCACAATCCTATTAGCTAAGTGAGAAAGATTTATACAAGCCCATAACTCCAGGACTAAAAATAAAGAAGCCTGGAGTTGAGTAAATCAGATATTAATTAGTAATTAATTCCATACAGTTAGCTGCCTATCCACTGATAATATTGTAAATATAGAGAAATTCATCAACAGATTAATTACTTGTATCTAGCAGACTGCATACAAATTTCCAAACCCTAGGGCAAGCTGTGTGTAACACAGAGATAGGTTACTGGCAAATATTACAAATGGTGCTGCTATTTATTATGAGTACATAAAACATGAAAGGCCCTGATCAAAGAGGTTATTAAAGCTGGGCAGAAAAAAAGAAGTTGACTCTTAAAAGATAATATGGAATCTCACAAAATCATGAAGTTCAGAGTACCCTTAAACATTTTTTGGTTCAAGTATCAATCTGACACTTGGATTCCCTTAATGTCACCCTTGCTGCACACATGAGCACTCTGCTGACACCTTTCTCAGAGGGTTCCATACAAGGAAACCTCCTCCTTATAAGGAGCAAAAATGTTTTGCCCTTTAACTTGCACTTACCAGCTCCCTATCTTCTCTAGTAGTCACACCCTCGATCAATCTAAGCCCTTTTCACATGACCTTCACTACAGGAAGATGTCAAACACATGCTTGGCTAAATCATTTCTTTTCCAGGCTAAACATTCTCACATCCTTCCCACACTATTTATATGACATGGCTTTGAATGCCTCCAGTAAGGCTGTCCCCCCAACAAGCTCCAGCTTGTCTATGTCCCTTTTAAAATGTGACAACCAGAAGTTAATAGAATTTCCTGGTTGTTGCCTGGGCCATAGAGCAAGGGGTAGAAGTCTCAATTCTTGAATTTGGAACACTATACTTCCATTAACACACTCTAGTCTCTATTCAAAGATGCCTGTGGCAGAAACCATATTTTTCTTAAATGGGAAAAAGCCACAGGGGAGGCAGAGAGACTCTTTCAATTAGTAATTTCCTACCTTTTCACCATTATTCATTCACATTATTTCATTATTTCCAAAATAGCCTCCATATTTTGAAAGCTTTTATCCTCTTAAGTCTTTACTAAATAATAACTGATCAATTTCCAATTTTTATTTATTAAAATCACAGGCATATCTTAGCAATGGCATAAGTCATTGTCACGCACTGAGCTGCCTGAATTCCAACCAAAAGCACAAACGTGACGTTCGGTAAGCCACGCAGTCTTTTATGCAGTAAAGATACAACTTCCTTTTGGCTTTTTGAAATACTGAAAATAACTTTTACATCCCCATTATTACCTCTGAAAAATCCTGTTGGGAATCTCTGGCCTAATGACCTAATTTCCTTTTAATTCAGTGGCCGTTATTCTTAGAAGTAAAGAAAGAGGCCGTGTACTTGTATGGTAATGCTAAATAGTGACACCAGGGGGCAGACTCTTTGGGCAGAAGGTTTTCATTAACTTCTGTTCACTGCAAAAACCTTCCTTCTTTAGAAGTTATTGACAATTCCAGGTTGAACAGGCTCTTTCTTTTCTCCTTTTCCTTCTTCTTTTTTTTTTAATACAGCATATTAAAAAGAAAATACATCTCAATTAACATTTGAGAGATAATTTCTTCAATTTCCGCATGAACAAAAGTCTATAAACTTACTAGTGACCAAAGCGGCAGTGCAGGGCAGCCAGGTTCAGAGCAGCGTATCTCAAGCTCCGGCCATAGCCCTCTTCCCCATTACTTTTGCTTTCGGCTCCAGTAAGAATCAGGCGGTCAAAATAATGAAGGAGGCTGTGTGTTGAACTGAAAACATCTTGGACCCGGAGGTTGTTTAAGTAGCTGAGGTAGTGCTAAAAGAAGAAACAATCAACATATTTTAAATGCTCTGCTTCCTCTTGTGTAATAATAATTCAGAGAGTTCCACTGGCTGCAAACACCTGTGTATCCCCTACCATTTTAACAAGATGGTCATAGTTTAGCTTAATCTTTTCCCCACAGGCAGGGTTAAATAGGCTTAAGGTACATTAGCTGGTTTGGGTACACTTTCCCCCCAGAAGGTGTACCCAAACGAAAAAAGGGAATTCCATTAGAATTTGTGTCAGAGTTTTATCCTGAATATTCATCCACTATGCCACTGGTTATATTAGGATCCATGGGTGATACGTGAGGATGGAGGGGGAATCACCTAGCTCAGGCATTAAGGAACAGTGTGAGTACAAAACTAAAGATCTTAAAACTTGAATTCAGAGCTTCCCTGGTGGCGCAGTGGTTAAGAATCCGCCTCCCAATGCAGGGGACACGGGTTCAAGCCCTGGCCCGGGAGGATCCCACATGCCACAGAGCAACTAAGCCCATGCGCCACAACTACTGAGGCTGCGCTCTAGAGCCCACAAGCCACAACTACTGAGCTTGCATGCCGCAACTAATGAAGCCCACGCATCTAGAGCCCATGCTCTGCAACAAGAGAAGCCACCACAATGAGAAGCCCACGCACCACAACAAAGAGTAGCCCCCCGCTCGCTGCAACTAGAGAAAGAAATCCCCCCGGGCCAGTAGGGGTGGAGGTGGGAGGGAAAGCTTTGCAACCTAGGCTGAGTCCTTTAAGTGCCAACAACATGATTTCTTTCCAAGAACCTGGGTCATTCGGCCAATCCTCATTTGCACGACTACTCAATAGGAAGAACAGTCTTGTCCCTGCTTTCCAACTTAGCAACAAATTCTGGAAAAGACTCACCGCTTCAGCAAAATCAGGATTAAATTTCAACAAGTTGTTCAACTCTTTCTGCAAAGAAGCTGGAGTGAGGGCTTTAGTCTCATCATTCTTTAACAAAGAAGCCTGAAATTTAAAAATGACTACTCAGTAGAAAGAAATGACCAATAAACATATGGACATGTATACTAAATAGCATCATCTGATTACTTTTTTTTCTGCACCTACACTCTCCTCTTGACCATGCAGAACACTGTTTCCTCTTCCTGGAATTCTAAGCTTCCCAACGACCCATCCACATAGTCTTCCATGCAAACTCCTGCTCAGTCTTCAGGGCCCAGTTTAGATTTCAGCCACCTGCTTCTATCACCTTCTAAACTAGGTAAGGTCCTGTAAGTACCGACATGCTCCCACAAGCACCCTGCACTAACCCTTCCTGCAGTACTTATCAAATTATATTAAAAGTACCAGCTGACCCCACCCCCAGACTGTAAGTGCCTTTAAGGCAGGAAGTATGTATATCCAGCCTGGCAAAGGGAGATGCACACTTGCCCTACTCCTGGTTATCTGTTTCATATGGATGGTACCAGCAATGATTATATAAAATATGTAGAAAATGACTTCTAAATTAATGATTAGTACTTAACTGGGTTATGGACTCTTCAATTTTAGCTAGACAAATTTTTCTTTATGAATAATAATAATTTCTAATTATATTTGAATTCATTATATCATTATAGAAGATTCCAAAAATATGGAAAAGCATACAGAAGAAAACAAAAATCATCTGTAATCCTTCCACCCAGAAATAACACTATTTTTTTGTCAGTGTATCTCATTCCAGTCTTTTTTCTGTGTGTGTGTATGTATGTGTTTATACATATATATACGCATACTTTTTTAACAAAGTTAGAATATATCATTTTATTACCTGCTTTTTTCATGTAATAATATATTATAAATTTGTCTCATCATCAAATGGGCTTTGAAACTACAATTTTTTAAGCAAAAGTATTAACCCTTTGTCATACGTATTGCAACTCTTTTTCCCGTTTTGTTGTTTGAGTTTTAATTTTGTTAGAACATGTACTGACATGTAGATGTTTTTCATTTTTATGCTGAAAAATCAAATGATCTCCTACGTGTTTTCTTCCACAGCTTTTCTGTTTAGAAAGTCCTTCCCCACCCAGAGATCAGTTAAAAGTTAATATGTAACATTCACAGAGGGATGGACAGGATGAAAAGGCAGAGGGCTATGTACCAGATGAAGGAACAAGATAAAACCCCAGGAAAACAACTAACTGAAGTGGAGACAGGCAACCTTCCAGAAAAAGAATTCAGAATAATGATAGTGAAGAAGATCCAGGACCTCGGAAAAAGAATGCAGGCAAAGATCGGGAAGATGCAGGAAATGTTTAACAAAGATCTAGAAGAATTAAAGAACAAACAAACAGAGATGAACAACACAATAACTGAAATGAAAAATACACTAGAAGGAATCAGTAGCAGAATAACTGAGGCAGAAAAACGGATAAGTGACCTGGAAGACAGAATGGTGGAATTCACTGCTGTGGAACAGAATAAAGAAAGAAAAAATGAGAAGAAATGAAGACATCCTAAGGGACATCTGGGACAACATTAAACACAACAACATTTGCATTATAGGGGTCCCAGAAGGAGAAGAGAGAGAGAAAGGACCCAAGACAATATTTGAAGAGATTATAGTTGAAAATTTCCCTAACATGGGAAAGGAAATAGCCACCCAAGTCCAGGAAGTGCAGAAAGTCCCATACAGCATAAACCCAAGGAGAAACACACCGAGACATGTAGTAATCAAATTGGCAAAAATTAAAGACAAAGAAAAATTATTGAAAGCAGCAAGGGAAAAACAACAAATAACATACAAGGGAACTCCCATAAGGTTAACAGCTGATTTCTCAGCAGAAACTCTACAAGCCAGAAGGGAGTAGCATGACATACTTAAAGTGATGAAAGGGAAGAACCTACAACCAAGATTACTCTACCCAGCAAGGATCTCATTCAGATTCGATGCAGAAATCAGAAGCTTTACAGATAAGGAAAAGCGAAGAGAATTCAGCACCACCAAACCAGCTCTACAACAAATGCTAAAGGAACTTCTCTAAGTGGGAAACACAAGAGAAGAAAAGGACCTCCAAAAACAAACCCAAAACAATTAAGAAAATGGTAATAGGAACATACATATTAATAACTACCTTAAATGTGAATGGATTAAATGCTCCAACCAAAAGACACAGGCTTTCTGAATGGATACAAAAACAAGACCCATATATATGCTGTCTACAAGAGACCCACTTCAGACCTAGGGACACATACAGACTGAAAGTGAGGGGATAGAAAAAGATATTCCATGCAAATGGAAATCAAAAGAAAGCTGGAGTAGCAATCCTTCTATCAGATAAAATAGACTTTAAAATAAAGAATGTTACAAGAGACAAGGAAGGAGACACTACATAATGATCAAGGGATCAATCCAAGAAGAAGATATAACAATTATAAATATATATGCACCTAACATAGGAGCACCTCAATACATAAGGCAACTGCTAACAGCTATAAAAGAGGAAATCGACAGTAACACAGTAATAGTGGGGGATTTTTACACCAACGGACAGATCATCCAAACAGAAAATTAATAAGGAAACACAAGCTTTAAATGACACGATAGACCAGACAGATTTAATTGATATTTATAGGACATTCCATCCAAGAACAGCAGATTACACTTTCTTCTCAAGCGCGCACAGAACATTCTCCAGGATAGATCACATCTTGGGTCACAAATCAAGCCTCGGTAAACTTAAGAAAACTGAAATCATATCAAGCATCTTTTCTGACCACAACGCTATGAGATTAGAAATCAATTACAGGGAAAAAAACATAAAAAACACAAACACATGGAGGCTAAACAATACGTTACTGAATAACCAATAGATCACTGAAGAAATCAAAAAACACCTAGAGACAGATGATAATGAAGACACGACAATCCAAAACCTATGGGATGCAGCAAAAGCAGTTCTAAGAGGGAAGTTTATACTAATACAAGCCTACCTCAAGAAACAAGAAAAATCTCAAATAAGCAACCTAACCTTACACCTAAATGAACTAGAGAAAGAAACAAAACCCGAAGTTAGCAGAAGGAAAGAAATCATAAAGATCAGAGCAGAAATAAATGAAATAGAAACAAAGAAAACAATAGCAAAGATCAATAAAACTAAAAGCTGGTTCTTTGAGAAGATAAACAAAACTGATAAACCATTAGCCAGACTCATCAAGAAAAAGAGGGAGAGGACTCAAATCAATAAAATTAGAAATGAAAAAGGAGAAGTTACAACAGACACCACAGAAATACAAAGCATCCTAAGAGACTACTACAAGCAACTCTATGCCAATAAAATGGACAACCTGGAAGAAATGGACAAATTCTTAAAAAGTATAACCTTCCAAGACGGAACCAGGAAGAAATAGAAAATATTAACAGACCAATCACAAGTAATGAAATTGAAACTGTGATTAAAAATCTTCCAACAAACAAAAGTCCAGGACCAGATGGCTTCACAGGTGAATTCTACCAAACATTTAGAGAAGAGCTAACACCCATCCTTCTCAAACTCTTCCAAAAATCTGCGGAGGAAGGAACACTCCCAAACACATTCTATGAGGCCACCATCACCCTGATAACAAAACCAGACAAAGGTACTACAGAAAAAGAAAATTACAGACCAATATCACTGATGAATATAGATGCAAAAATCCTCAACAAAATACTAGCAAACAGAATCCAACAACACACTAAAAAGATCATACATCATGACCAAGTGGGATTTATCCCAGAGATGCAAGGATTCTTCAATATACACAAATCAATCCATGTGATACACCATATTAACAAATTGAAGAATAAAAACCATATGATCATCTCAATAGATGCAGAAAAAGCTTTTGACAAAATTCAACACCCATTTATGATAAAAACTCTCCAGAAAGTGGGCATAGAGAGAACCTACTTCAACATAATAAAGGCCATACATGACAAACCCACAGAGAACATCATTCTCAATTGTGAAAAACTGAAAGCCTTTCCTCTAAGATCAGGAACAAGACTAGGATGTCCTCTCTCACCACTATTATTCAACATAGTTTTGGAAGTCCTAGCCACGGCAATCAGAGAAGAAAAAGAAAAAAAAGGAATACAAATTGGAAAAGAAGAAGTAAAACTGTCACTGTTTGCAGATGACATGATACTATACATAGAAAATCCTAAAGATGCCACCAGAAAACTACTAGAGCTAATCAATGAATTTGGTAAAGTTGCAGGATACAAAATTAATGCACAAAAATCTCTTGCATTCCTATACACTAATGATGAAAAATCTGAAAGAGAAATTAAGGAAACACTCCCATTTACCACTGCAACAAAAAGAATAAAATACCTAGGAATAAACCTACCTAGGGAGACAAAAGACCTCTATGCAGAAAACTGTAAGACACTGATGAAAGAAATTAAAGATGATACCAACAGATGGAGAGATATACCATGTTCTTGGATTAGAAGAATCGATATTGTGAAAATGACTATATTACCCAAAGCAATCTACAGATTCAATGCAATCCCTATCAAATTACCAATGGCATTTTTTTACAGAACTAGAACAAAAAATCTTAAAATTTGTATGGAGACACAAAAGACCCCGAATAGCCAAAGCAGTCTTGAGGGAAAAAAACAGAGCTGGAGGAATCAGACTCCCTGACTTCAGACTATAGTACAAAGCTACAGTAATCAAGACAATATGGTACTAGCACAAAAACAGAAATATAGATCAATGGAACAGGATAGAAAGCCCAGAGATTAACCCACGCACCTGTGGTCACTAATCTAAGACAAAGGAGGCAAGGATATACAATGCAGAAAAGACAGTCTCTTCAATAAGTGGTGCTGGGAAAACTGGACAGCTACATGTACAAGAATGAAATTAGAACACTTCCTAACGCCATACAGAAAAATAAACTCAAAATGGATTAGAGATCTAAATGTAAGACTGGACAGTATTAAACTCTTAGAGGAAAACATAGGAAGAACACTCTGACATTAATCACAGCAAGATCTTTTTTGATCCACCTCTTAGATTAATGGAAATAAAAACAAAAATAAACAAATGGACCTAATGAAACTTAAAAGCTTTTGCAAAGCAAAGGAAACTACAAACAAGACGAAAAGACAACCCTCAGAATGGGAGAAAATATTTGCAAACGAATCAACAAACAAAGGATTAATCTCCAAAATATATAAACAGCTCATGCAGCTCAACATTAAAAAAGCAAACAACCCAATCAAAAAATGGGCGGAAGACCTAAATAGACATTTCTCCAAAGAAGACATACAGATGGCTAAGAAGCACATGAAAAGCTTCTCAACATCACTAATTATTAGAGAAATGCAAATCAAAACTACAATGAGGTATCACCTCACACCAGTTAGAATGGGCATCATCAGAAAATCTACAAATGACAAATGCTGGAGAGGGTGTGGAGAAAAGGGAACCTCTTGCACTGTTGGTGGGAATGTAAATTGACACAGCCACTATGGAGAACAGTATGGAGGTTCTTTAAAAAACTAAAAATAGAACTACCATATGATCCAGCAATCCCACTACTGGGCATATACCCAGAGAAAACTATAATTCAAAAAGACACATGCATCCCAATGTTCATTGCAGCACTATTTACAATAGCCAGGTCATGGAAGCAACCTAAATGCCCATGGACAGACGAGTGGATAAAGAAGATGTGGTACATATATACAATGGAATATTACTCAGCCATAAAAAGGAACGAAACTGGGTCATTTGTAGAGACATGGATTAATCTAGAGACTGTCATACAGAGTGAAGTAAGTCAGAAAGAGAAAAACAAATATCGCATATTAACACATATATGTGGAACCTAGAAAAATGGTACAGATGAACCAGTTTGCAGGGCAGAAATTGAAACACAGATGTAGAGAACAAACGTATGGACACCAAGGGGGGAAAGCGGCGGAGTGGGAGGGGTGGTGTGATGAATTGGAAGATTGGGATTGACATGTATACACTTATGTGTATAAAATGGATGACTAATAAGAACCTGCTATATAAAAAAATAAATGAAATTCAAAAAAAAAGTTAATATGTAGTTCCTCCTGGTCTAATTATAACCTTAAATGTTTATAGTTAAGCCTTTAATCCACCTGTAAAGTACTGAGGTGCAAAGATGAGGTGAAGATCCAGGTCTATTTTCTCCTCTACAGTTAACCAATTGTCTAGATGAGTTTTTCAATCTGTTTAGTATTCATCTGTAGGAGTGATTCTATCACCTGCATCTAGATCTAAACATTACATCTTTCTGCAGAAAGAAAATTAATAACAAAAATAGGGAAAACTAGAAAAGTAGAGCAAAAATCAAAATTCTATGCTGAAAATAACATGGGAGAAAAACATCCAGCTTATATTACCAAAAAAAGGAAAAAGTATGGCTCAAAAACACCAGTAAGAAATGTCTGGGGTAAAAGTGTACCCATGCTTGCAACTTGAAATGTATCAAAAAATAAGATGAAATGGTGGCTATATGGGTAGATATATGATAAACGGAGCAAAATATTAATTGCAGGATCTAGATGATGGGTATATGGGTATTCACTATATAATGCTTTTCAATTTGTATTTCTGTTTGAAAATGTCCATGATAAAGTGTTGGGGAAAAGGGAAGTAGGTCTTCTAAATCACATTTTTGGGCTGTGTTAGTCACACACCATTAATAAATGAACATGCATTATGACCCTAACAGAGAAATAAAATCACACAGAAAATAGGAAGGGACACATAGCTACAACTGTATTGTTAGTAAAGAAAAAATGACCAAGAATAAGAATAATGCTGCTTCACTAATAAACCTACTCACATAACAAACATGTCATGACATATAATGTCACAGGATTAAAAAAAAATTCATGACCAATTACAGAACATACCTGTTGAGAAAGAAAAAATTCTGCTTGTTTTTGGGACAGAGGCCCACTGCAAGATACCTCCTCTTCTCTGGAAAAAAAAAAAAATAATAATAATAATGAATTACACAACAGTGAAAATGATAATGCTTTACAAAGTCAAATAGATTCTTCATCAGAAAAGTTTAAAAACTTTTAAAATTAATTCCCTCTTCTCAGGAATAGAAAAGACATGCTTAAAAAGTGATGTTGAATGACCTGCCGAAGTTCACATGATATAATTATGGACAGATGTAGACTTCGACTGTACATAGCCTCCAGCATGATCTTTCTAAAATGCAAGTCTATCGTCCCTGATTTAAAGTGCTCCTGTGGTATCTCATCACCTTCCAGAATAAAGTCTGCACTGCTTAGCAGGGCAGGTGCAATGCTTCCTGAGTGCTCCTACCTCTCTCCTCTGCCTTCTCTTTCTTACCCACACCCCAGCCCTGATGAACTCCTTACAATCTCCTATCATGCCAAGATGCCCCCCTGCTTCCTCAACCTGCAGGGCCCATTTTCCATCCACTGTTGCACTGTTGTACCATCCATCATTCAAGAATACCTCAAGTGTCATATCCTCCAAGAATCTCTCCTGACATCTCTCATTTGAGCTCCCACTGTCTCCCAGAGATAGGGATCACTGCATCTAGCACTGCCACACTGGCTGTTCTTACTTATATTTGTATATGAACACCCAGTCCCCCAGGCACACAACGGGCACTCAGAGTTTGAGAAATGAATGAATAAAAAGTCTCTAACTCCTCACTACACATATAAGATGGTGCTGTATTCCAGAACAAGAAAAAGAGGTGTTATCTAAGAAATAACCATTTGCCTGGAAGTTTAGATCACACAGAAGCAACAAATAAGAAATATACTGATATAAATCTAGACTTGAGAAATCTATACATGCACAGTCTTACTTTTGAGAGCAAAGTATGAATAATACCCTTTTGCCACATGACTCTGAATAAATGGCTTCTCTATACAGGATTACAATAAGTAGAAAAATCAATATTTACTCATCAATAATATTTTTATAAGCACTCTGTGTCTAATACAGCAGTTCTCAAACTGTTTCATGCAAACAATATGTAAACAGGTATTCCAAAAGAAAACGAAATGCTGCTGAGGTTAAATCACTTGGGGAAAGCTGTACACCCTCTCTTCCCTGGGAGATTCATGATACACATTAGAGAAATCCAACAGAGAGACACTTTATTCACTTTTGTTTAATGTACCATTTACCAAACTCATCTGAATGAAGAATCCTTTCCTCACATCTCTCAAGAAGCACTGGTGTTCCACAGAAAACACTTTGGGAAGAGCTGCTCTGATATTCTCTTGGTTACGTTTCTGATACAAAGCAGCAAGCATATCAGATTCTACAGGTATCGGAGCTGCCAAGGACCAGCCCTGACCAGCATAACAAAGATCAGCGAAACAACAGTGACCTGGAGGGAAATGGAAAGAAAATTCACAGGCCAAGTTCTCAAGTGGAAAACAGCTAAATGTCTGGGCAATAAGAAGCCCTTTTCTCTTAACATACCCTTCAAAGAAAGTAAGCCCAAGGTTTGAAATAAATATGACTGTACACAAAAAGGCTAGAGACAGACAAGGATCTGATAGAAATGGGACACACCACTCCCGGTCCCACCCTCCTTTAAGGTCCATGATGCTCACTGTTACCAAATGCTTTATTTACTTAAACCCTTCCCCCCAAAAAGACTTGAGGTAGCTTATAACACAGGACACAAGAACAATAAGGTTAATAAAACAGAAAGAGAAAACCAGAATCACATAAAACGAAATTGCTGCAAATTAAGGCAAACACATTTGCTATAAATGAAGATCAAGTTTGGCTCTGGCTTCCATGGTGGCAACAGTGGCCGACGTGAACAAGCTTGGAAACAGCAAGTAAAAATACCATGGCCCAAACCATCCTTTTACTGACTCCTTCTTTGCCTCCTCAGGACCTCAAACACATGCCAGAGAAAGTAACTCTTAAAAAGCCACAAAGGGGGACTTCCCTGGTGGTCCAGTGGCTAAGATTCCATGCTCCCAACGCAGGGGGCCCAGGTTCGATCCCTGGTCAGGGAGCTAAACCCCGCATGCCGCAACTAAAAGCCTCGCATGCCGCAACTAAAGGTCCTGCACGTGGCAACAAAGATCCCGAGGGCCACAACTAAGACCCAACACAGCCAAATAAATAAATTAAAAAAAAAAAAAAAAGCCACAAATGTATTCAACTTTGGAAGGGGGTTACTCCTTTAGGAAAAGGACTCAAGTATACCTTGTTTATGAATCCCATTACCAGTTGAAACAGAACTTTAAACTTACAAGTGCTATACATCAAAGGCATTTAACCTGGGTCCACGGATGGGCTTTAGGAGCCCATGAACCTTGTAAAACTGCAAAATATGCATTTTTAATGTGGGGATAGTACATGGCATTCATCAGATTCTCAAAAGGACTCTGGAAACTCCTCTAAAGGGCTCAAATCACCCACTATAACTGAAATTTTTAAATATATAACATAGGATTAAACAATCAACAAACTGGGGTGTTTATGTACTTGCAATGCATAAAACACAAGTCTAGGTCCCCCAAGAAAATGTCTTAATGGGCTTACAGTCTTGGTGAGGGTTAAGACCAGCGCATGTGAAAAGATGGCAATAAACAATAAATACCAAGAATTAATATGATCTCTGCACTTAGAAGAGGGAGAAATCACTCCAGCTGAAGTGGTGAGGACCCTGAAAGTTGGCAAGGAGTGAAGAAATGACAAGGAAGGAAGAAGGCATTCCAGGAAAGGAAACCAAAAGATGCAGAATGGGAAAATGCCTGGCCTGTCAGAGGGATACAAGCACACCTGGCTGGCTGGGGTAAAGGATCCAAGTTGAGGAACAGAAATTAAAGGTCAGAAAGGTCAACTGTGGAAGGCCTCAAATACCAGGCTGGGAGACTTTGTGAACCTCTGGAGACTTCTGAGCAGGGTGATGACAAGACAAAAGCAGGGGAGGGGAAGGACTGAGATTGGGAACAGTTACTAACACCGAGGAGGCCATGAGGACCTGAACCCTGCTGAGGTGTGTGACCGGAGAAGTGATCCAACCCCTCCTCCCGACTTGTGTGCTCAGGCCACACTGTCCTCCGTCTGTCCCTCCAATATGTCAGCTTGTCCCGTCTTGGGCTGTGAGTCTGCATGTGCTCTGGCAACTCTTCTCAGGGCTGGCTCCTTCGTCACCTAGCTCCCAGTCTTAAAGGGCCCTTCCCTGACAGCACCCCACAGTTATTCTGTATCCCTGTGTCCCAGTCATTCCTTTCCTGCACTGACACTCTCTGAAATTACATTAGTTGTTAATTTAGTTACCTCTCGATTACCTGACCCTCCCACATAACTCCATGAGGACGGGGACTTTCTCCTCTGCGCTGACAGCATAGCAGCTAGCATAGTGCTTGGCACACCAGAACCACTGAATAAGTATGTGCTGAATAAATTAATGAATTTGGGAGATTTATATTAAATCACTGGCAAGTGAAGAAATGCCAGAGAACTTCTACTTTTGTTAGGTCTTTTTAGAAGCACAGAGAAGATGTAGCTCCAGCAGCTTGCAGACTAGTAGCCTCCACTGCAAACTCACAAGGTGTAACCCTGTAAGCCCCCCTCTCTTATTGCAGGAAACAAATGCTGCCTGTAGCAACAACGAGTAAATGAAAAGCTGAAGCTAAATGTCAGTCTGTACTTTCTTCTGTAATTGGATTTTTAAAAAACACCTGATAAACATTCATTCACTGAATATTCCCTCCCTTCTAAATTAACAGGTGGGTCCCCCTTTTTCAAACAGTAGTTATTTCATTGTAGGATGGGAGATTTGCAAGCTAGTCAATGTTACTCTGGGCTTTCTAATTTTAATACAAATTTCTAGGGCAAGAAAAATAATTTCCCTGAAGAAAGCAAGACCTAAAAACATTCCAATAACTAAGAAAGGAAGGGAGGGAGGGAAGGAGGGCAGAAAGAAAGGAAGAAAGGAAGGAAGAAAATGAAAGGGCTAAAGTGAGAAGCCTCTCATAATGCAATAAAACACTAGAAAAGAACACAAAAAGAAAAAAATGAAATTTTCCTTTTTAAAAGAATCAAGAAATGTATGTAAATATACATTATGAAATTTTAAAAATCCTGTAACAAGTCAAAATCATCTCTGTTTGGACAAAGAATTATAATACTTAAGTAGA
The DNA here is from genome assembly GCF_964374135.1 of Grampus griseus. NCBI lineage: Eukaryota > Metazoa > Chordata > Mammalia > Artiodactyla > Delphinidae > Grampus > Grampus griseus. The sequence goes on along the minus strand of NC_139006.1, from coordinate 7,977,712 downwards.
ATAATATTTAAATAATACATTTCTTCTATTTCAGCGATGAAATTCAGTTTACTAAATGCACACTATTTTCTGAAACCATACACCTTAACAGTATACACACTATTATTACACACAAATGAATTCTTAGATTAGAATAAAAACAAAACGATGCAGTTAGACCTAATTAAATCAGATTAATTTAGGAGAAAGTCAAACCTAAATAAGAAAAGTTTGAATTTTAACATTTCTGAAGAACTGACATTCTGCTACTTTAAGCATATAAAGCAGCTAGGACAAAGATTACATTGTTTCCTGGAGCCCTTCCTCAGGGGAATTAAACAAAAGAGAAATTAGAGAAGAAGAATAGTGAATATTTGTCAAATGTTTAAAGGCACAGTTGTAAACACTTCATATAGATTTATCATTTAATTCTCAAAATAACCTTCTGAGGAGGTGACATGAGCCCCATTTTGCAGATGAGAAAACTGAGGTACAGAGAGGGTGACTTGCCCAAGGTCTTAAGGGAATAAGTGGAGGAGCCAGAATTCAAATCCAGGGGTCTGACTCCAGGGCCAGACTCAACCCTACAAGGTTCTGCCTTTCCACTAGATGAGAAGCCTCTTTGAGCAACTCTGAGTTTTTGGAAGTACTTACTGGTACTACAGTCTTCTTGCTCCCAGAGTGTGCTGAACAAATCACATAACTGTACAAAGGTCACTCATAGGAACTGCAGGGAAATATTCTCTGGCTACACACACAGACCTCCCCCAGCCCCCAAGGGGGTTAGCCAGCCTACATAGGGCAGGTGGGGCTTACTTCTCTCAGAGCTCTGAACACATTGTTACTTGTAGTGATCTGTTTGGGTGCCAGTCTTCCTCACCAGACTGTGGGCTCCCTGAGATCAGGAAATACAAAACACACACACACACACACACACACACACACACACACACACACACACACACACACACACACACACACACACACACACACACACACACACACACACACTTTATATGCTTTTCCCTCCAAATATAAGTAGTCTATTTGGGAGGTGATCCCAGGTAACAGCTGGGGAGAGGGGACGTGAGACAGTGAAGGGAAGTCAATACAAAGTGTTTTATGGGGCCAGTTACCAGTATGGGCGATGAATGATGTGTTCTGATTCTCTGCATTCATTCATCCAACACATATTCACAGACATTACAAGCCAAGCACTGAGGAACATGAGGTGAAATATGACAGAGAAGGGTCTTAGCTCTTGAAGGGGTGCAAAGACAAATACAAATGAGTCTAAGTAAATAAATGCAAAAAGTTACTTAGTGAGGAGAGCTATGGAAGAAATAAAGAAGTTGGAAGTATTTAGGATGAAGGTTACTTCAGACATGTGGTCAGGAAAGGCCTGTGTGAGGACACGGGAGCTGAGATCTGAACAGTGAAAGGGAGTGAACGGTGAAAGAGAGTGAGCGAGGTAAGAAGCCAGGGAGAGCCTGCGAGGCACCCTAAGGCAGACCTCGGCTTGGTATTGAAGAAACTGAAAGCAAGCCAGAGCAGACAGACTCTGACAGTGAATAGAAAGTAAGGAGAAAGAGGTAGGGAAGATGACAGGGGCCAGATCATGCAAGTAATGAGGCCACAGTAGCTCAGATTTCTGTCTAAATTCCATGTATAGTCAAGGAGGGTTTGGGGCATAAGAACACGTGGTGTGATTTACATCATAATGGTTCCCTTGGATGCTACAGGAAAAACTGATAGTAAGGAAACAAGAGTGGAGGCAAGGAAAGCAGTCGGGAGGCTAGAGCAGTCATCCAGGAAAGAGATTCGGTGCTTAGACCACAGGGGAAGCAGTGGCAATGGACAGAAGTGAACTAATTCCAAACATATTGAGGAGGAAGGATTGGCTGCATCTGCGGAAGGACTGGCTGCAGGGGTGAAGGAGGGGGAGGACACAGGGACATGCCTAGGCTTTGAGCTTAAACAACTAGGTGAGCAGTGGCACTACATCCCCAGGCTTAAACTTTAGCAGGCATTCAATAAATTTTCACTGAATTAATCAACTGTTAATTCACTGTGATATAATGAACACTACCACTCAGGGTCCCAGCAGAAAACAAATGGCATATTCAAATGGCGTAATTTGAGAAAAGTTTAATAAAGGGCCAGTTACAAAAATAGGGGCAGGGGATGGATAAGCCATAGCGGGTAATAAAGTTCCCAGGGCTGGTAATAGTGGGGCACCTTCTGCACCAGGCCTGGGAAACCTCCCCAGTTACTAGACCCCCGAGGTATGCAGAGCAGGCCACCTGACAGAGGCTGTGACCCTACTGCCAGCCCACCGTGACCCCGAAGGAAGGGAGCCAGTGAATCAACACCTTGACCTCACTCTCCTTGACCCTCTGGATTTCCCACCAGTGCCTCTCAATCAGAAGTTAGAAGGCAAGGAGATTACTGATGCAGCCCGTAAGGGTGAATTTCCTGGATCTGGAGGGACAAAAAGATGACAGCCAGCACATGAACTCTGGATGAATGAGTTCATCCAGAACGAGGATGAATGAGGATTTACTGCTGGATGAATGAGGATTTGCTGCTCCCGTAATGATGCTATTTCACAGGAAAGGGATTCCCGCCAGAAAAACCCAACTTACCTTATAGATACATCAAGTTCTTCTTTTTCCATTTTTCTTTCGCTCTCCTCTCTGCTGGCCGGTTCCATATCAGCATCCTCCACTGTCTTTTTCTCACCATTCTGGAAGTACTGCTGAAGGGCAGTGTACAGTTTAAACACTTGACTGAAAGAAAGCTTACTGTAGGCCAAGATCATGTGACGCAGAAATAAACCTATGAAACAAGACAGAGAGGAGGTGAAGGCATTAACTTGAAATCCAGGCTACAAAAAGTTGATGACTATTTGTTGCAGTTCTTCCTCCAAAATAATGAAAAAAAAAAAAAAGACACTTGCAGTTGCTGTTCCCCTCCGCATAGAACCTTCTTTTACCACCTTTTACGAAGCTGACTTTCTCTTTATATTCAAGCCTCAGTCCTCCCACCCGCACTCCACTCTTTATCCAGCCAATGTGTCCTTCCGTGACTGTTACAACACCTGAAGTGATCCTATTTGTTTACTTTCTACTGTCTGCCTGCTCCTCTGCCCACAACCACAAGAAAGCAATCTCCATAAGAGGAAGTTTCCAGTCTCTCTTAAAGTCCAGAGCCTGGCACATGGAAGATCAATAAATAACTGAGGGTAAGTAACATAAAAACTACCAGGAAAAAAATGCCAGATGGATGGAGTATAACTATACCGCTAACAGCAAAGCGTCAAGAAACTTCATATATACCCGCCTTATAAACTATATCAGTAATCTACTCTTACTTACCTCTCTTCATAAAAGTTTAGTTGGTGACCCTGACTCAGTCGTACAATGTGGACAAGTGAGCAGAGGACTGTGAGAAAGAGCTGAGGAACCCTAAAAGGCTCCACGACCAGGCTAATACTCTGACGACAGTAGACAAAACAGAAGATGCTTTTCCACAAGACAATTATTTAAACACAGGTCAAAATGGCAAGGCGATGAATACAAACTATAACATGTCCAACATCCCCACTGTGTGTGCTCAGATACAGCAGATTAATGACAGATGTGATTTAAAGAGCAGTTCACTTCAGTGAAAATATTCTCTGCTCTCCTTAGAAGAACTTCATACCTACTACACTCGTTTTGTGAACCTCTGGTTCAGTTCCAGAAAAAGAATCTGAAAGGTCATCAAAAAATTGTTCCATATCCTTCAATTCGCCTTCAGCCATCAGTTTGATTCTGAACAAGAAAAATGAGGTGTGCATTTTAGGAAGGCCCTTTGAACATCTTCCCACATTTCATATTCCACAATCACCTAAAATAAATCTATTTTAAAAACAATTCAGAGATTCATATAAAATGGTGGCACACAAAACAAATTTGATAATCCAAAATGTCACTCCCATATTCTGAAAAGCATCATTGCTGATGTTTTCTTGATTATAAAACTTCTCAAAGTTACATATCAGCCAGTAAAAATGAAATTCTCTGCAACAGCTAAAAGGAGCAATGTAGATCTGTACAGAATAATAAATTTTTAAGCAGTATGTTTAATGCTATCCATTTTTCAAAAAAAATAAATACATGTACTTAAGAAAACAACCTAGAATAATAAAGGGTTTTTTTTAAGGAATTAATCACCATGTGCCCTCTTCTAATTTTTATCTACTTTGACATCTTTTCATATATACAGAAGAAAATGAAGCTTACCTGATCTGTACTGAATTTGCCAGCTGAGGACAAGATTCTTCAATTAACTTGTAAAGTTTAGACAGCGTAATATCTGGGCCCTGGGTAAAGGAGAGATAGAAAGGTTACAGAAAAATTTTAAAAAGCTGGAGATTGATAAACATCTGCAACATGAATTCATTTATCAACCTCTCTGCTTTACAATCATTCCAAATATGAAATCTCAAATCAGGAAGAGAAAAAAACCTATCTGCATAAAACGCTGAAGTAATACTTCATACTTGCATAGCATTCTCTTTTAGTTGGAGGAATGACTTAAATGCAAAAAAAGCATAGAATCTGTAGTCTGAGGTTCCTTCCTTCTCAGTGCTGCAATCATGGCAAAGTTGTAGCCTCCCTGAGCCCTAGTTTCCTTCATCAGTGAGATGGAGATAATAATAACCTCCCTTGTTTGTGGCAAAGATTAAGTAAAATAATTCAAATTGTTTCGTAACCTGGAGAACATTATACAAACACAGGGGTCCTATTTTCCATAAACATAATCTCATTTGATCCTCCCCAAAACACTGTAAGGTAGGCAGTCATACTATGTGTCCAAGTCCATAAAAGGTACCACTAGAGACAGAGAGTATGCAACCTCAGCTATCAAGAAAGTTACAACCTAGCTGAGGTTTAAAACTAAACACTGAATATCTGGGGAACAGTAAGTTCAGTAGGTCAATTTTAGATGTGGATAACACAGCAATCCCACTTCTGGGGCAAGTATGTTCCATGTGCATTGTTTGAAATGAAGAAAAACTAAAAAGAACCTATAAGTCCGTGAATAAAGAGTTCATTTTTAATTTACAAATTTTAATATTAATTAAAAGCATGAGTTAAATTATGTTTCTTTTCTTACTGTGGAAAACAATGCAGTCGTTAAAAAGAATGAAGTAGATCTACTCAAATATGCTGACAAGAAAAGATCTCCAAGACTTGTTAAGTGAAAGGAATAAGCTGTAGAACAGAAGTAGCATTCATGTAAAAATAAAAAAGGGAGAAATTAAATTAAAAGGATATATGTATATATACTTATAATCATATACAGATACACACAGCAAAAGGTCTAGAAAGATCCATTCTGAACTGTTGCTCAATAAATAGTTGAATGGGGCTTCCCTGGTGGAGCAGTGGTTAAGAATCCGCCTGCCAAGGCGGGAGACACGGGTTCGAGCCCTGGTCCGGGAAGATACCACATGCCACAGAGCAACTAAGCCCGTGTGCCACAACTACTGAGCCCGCACGCCATAACTACTGAAGCCCGTGCTCCTAGAGCCCATGCTCCGCAACAAGAGAAGCCACCGCAATGAGAAGCCCACGCACTGCAACAAAGAGTAGCCCCTGCTCGCCACAACCAGAGAAAGCCCACGGGCAGCAATGAAGACCCAATGCAGCCAAAAATAAATTAATAAATAAATTTTATAAATAAATAAATAGTTGAATGAAGGAACATTAACTGTGATAATCTCTGAGAAGGAACAGGATTAGAGGGCCTGCAGAAGAACCATAACCTTTCACTCCATCAATTTTAGTATCATTTAAAGTTTTTACAATGAATCTTCATGTATTAGTTGAGGAGTTAAAAATTAGCTAATTTTTAAAGCCAAACAATAAGCAAATAAGTAAAGGCTGGAATTTTGCTAGACGAATTCTATATACACATTGATTAAAACTACACAGTAGTGGGAGTTCCCTGGTGGCCTAGTGGTTAGGATTCCGGGTGTTCACTGCTGTGGCCGGCTTCAATCCCTGGTCAGGGAGCTGAGATCCTGCAAGCCATGCAGTGCAGCTCCGCCTCCCGCCCCCCGCCGCCAAAACAAAACAAAACAAAATAAACTACATGATAGTTAGCCAGGCAAAAAAACAGAAGGAGAATCCAAGACACAAAAAACAGCAAGAACAAAGGCAGAAAAACACATGAGCTAAGACACCAGAATTATTGTTTTGTTTCTTTTCTCTATCAAATTTTTTAGTATTATGACTTTTATTTGAATAATGGGGAAATGCACTTATAATAGTAATGTAGATAGGACTGGGAGCTGCAAGTTATGGGGAACCCACTACTTTTATTTAACTAACTGGGCAAGCCACTTAACCTGTGTCCTCAGTACCCCTTCTCCCCCTGCCCCATAAAAGGTGATGGATTAAAAAAAGCCCTTTATAAACTATACAGTACTAGGCTTTGGGGATACAAGGGTGAACAAAAATAGGACAAAGTAACGCCCTCATGTAGGTTACAGTCTAGTAGGGGAGAGAGACAGCACTCATATAATCACACAAATAAATGGAAAAGCCACAACTGATATAAGGGAAAGTGCATGCCCTATCCCTATGAGATTAAAATGAAAATAGCTAAAATTGACTGAGCATTTACCATGTGCCGTACACTGTAAAGTGTTCCCATGGATCTTCTAACTTAATACGGCCATCACATGACAGTTTCTATTATTGCTTTCATTTTACAGAGAGAAAGCAAAGACCCAAATAAGTTATGGAACTTGCCCAAGTCGCACAGTGGGTAAGTGGTGGAGCTACAACCTCAGTCTGCAAAATGAAATAAAACATGTAACGTGCTTAGTACACAGTAAGTGTTCAATCAATGTTGGCTGTTACTTTTATGTCATTGTTACCACTTAATACCGTCTTCTGGGGTACAGAGCCTGTAGCTGTGTCTCCAACGATCAGGCCTACATGTAAACTCATTCTACAGAAGACGGAGGATCTGAGAAAATAACTCTTCTCCCAGTCACTCAGCTAATAAATGCTGGAGCCAGATATAAACCTGCTCCCCAAAAATGAATGTAAAGTGACTGGTCCATCGTTAAGTACTCACTAAGTGTTAGCTGGTGGTATTAACTATATTTTTCGCGATACTACACGGCAGAGAGAGTGTCCGATGAACCCCCGTGCCCCCAACCAAGGAGCTGTCCGGCACAGAGCAGGTGCTTAGTAAGGGTTTGCTGAATGAGCAGGAGCCCCTCACCTGCAGCAGCGGCAGGAGCAGCTGGTTGAGCCTCCGCCGCTCCATGAGGCTAACGGCGCCCTCGCCAGTGCGGCCCATCTCGTTCAGCAGCACCAGGACCGCGATTTTATACGGCGTCACCCAGTCCTTGATACCGAACACGTTGGCGTGCACCACCCCATTGGTCATCATGGGGTTGAAGTAGAGGCTCTCGTGGACGCTGGCCATGGCGCCCCAGGACTACGTCCAGGAGCCTTGGTGCGCACCGCGGCCAGGTTCCCGCTCCGAGCACGCCACCACCCGCCCTAGGCCTCCGCCCGCCGGCGCCGTATCCCAGGAAACTGGCATCCTCCCGACGGCACGCCGTCGGCCAATCAGAGAAACCAGACCAGAACACGAGGGAGCGCTACAGCCAATCAAAATGCCTAGAAGTACTGTGGCGGGTGGGGCAAAGGCGGTGCACCTAAAGACTGAGTCCCTACAGAAACTATTGCGGAAGGAGAGCAGGTTCCCGCTCCACGTGGACTGGCACCGAGTGAAAGTGAGTCGAAGCTTTCGGGCAAGGTCTGAACAGCCAAGGGGGCTGCCCAGTTTGTTCATTTAATTTGAAAATAATTAAAATTAAATTCAAAAATGATTGCGTTTAAAAGCAAAGAAGTTAGGGAATTCTTTGGTGGTCCCATGGTTAGGACTCTGCGCTTCCACTGCAGAGGCTCGGGTTCCATTCCTGGTCGGGGAACTAAGATCCCGCATGCCGCGTGACACGGCCGTAAGTAAATAAATAAATAAATGTAATGGCAAGTCTGCCACTGAGAACAGCAACAAAAAAAGCAACGAAGTTAAACTTGCACCTTTAAAATTTGTATTTTATTCATTATGCTAATTTTTAAATTCAAAGTTTGGAAGTTTCATTTAGCTCTTTTTTTAATGCGCCCTGACAAAACTTATATGTGCCAGAGGAAATAGGTAGGAGGATAACACAAAAATAACAGTGGTTATCAATTATCTTATTCACCAGATATTTTGTTATCATCTAGTACGTGCTAGGTACTTAACTAGACGCTGGTAAAATAGTGATGAAAGAGACACTAGTTCAGACATAGACAAGCCATAAACAGGGACAACCATAGTAAGACTCCACACCCACTAGGATATCTGTAATAAAAAAGATGGACAATAACAAATGCTGGGGGCTTCCCTGGTGGCGCAGTGGTTGAGAGTCCGCCTGCCGATGCAGGGGACGCGGCTTCGTGCCCGGGTCCTGGAAGATGCCACATGCCTCAGAGCGGCTGGGCCCGTGAGCCATGGCCGCTGAGCCTGCGCGTCCGGAACCTGTGCTCCGAAACGGAAGAGGCCACAACAGTGAGAGGCCCGCATACCGGGAAAAAAAAAAAAATTTTGGAAAGGATGTGGAGACATTGAAACACGCATTCATTACGGATGGGAATGGAAAAGTTTGACGGTGCCTCAAAAAGCTAAACTTAGATTTGCCATACGACACAGCAGTTCCACTCCTATGTACATACCTAAGAGAATACAAATATATATCCACGCAAAATCTGTACACAAATGTTCACAGTAGCAGCATTCACAATAGTCAAAAGATGGATGCAACCCAAATGTACATCAGCTGATGAACGGATGAACAAAATGTGGTATATCCATATAATGGAATATTTTTCCTCCATAAAAAGGAATAAAGCACTGATACATGTTATAACATGTATGAACCTGGAAAACATTTTACTAAGTGAAAGAAGGCAATGCAAAAGACCACACATTGTATGATTCCATTTATATGAAATGTCCAGAATAGGTAGATCCACAGAGATGAAAGCAGAGTAGTGGTTTCAGGGGGTAGGGGGTAGGGGAGAAAGTGCAGTACTGCTTAATGGGGATGGGGCCTCTTTTTAGGTGATGAAATTGTTTTGGAAGTTAGATAGAGGTGATAGTTGCACAACATTGTGAATGTGCTAAATGCCACTGAATTGTACATTTTATTTTATTTATTTATTTGTTTCTGGCTGTGCCGTGTGGCTTGTGAGATCTTAATTCCCCGACCAGGGATTGAACCCAGGTCCCGGCAGTGAAAACGCTGAGTCCTGACCACTGGACTGCCAGGGAATTCCTGAATTGTACATTTTAAAATGATGAATTTTGTTATTTGTATTTTACCTCAATTAAAAAAATTAATTGAGTTGATTTATCTCATTTTGCAATCATTATGACTGCATATCTATGTATTTATACGTGTAGAGTGTTATTGCAAATGAACCCGGATGGGTTAAGGAACACATGGAAAAATCTGTCTCTTTAGTTCCTTCTTGCACATACAAGATAGAGCCATATGGTCAATTTCCACTTTTTAATTGGTTTATCAGGTACATATTAATACTTACCCTTGTTATCCTGATCAGGATATATAGAACGTAAGTAGTTTTTCAGTAGAAAAACTGTAATAAAAGCATAATAGTTTAACAGCTTTAAAAATCACTATCCTGGGAATTCCCTGGTACGCCAGTGGTTAGGACTCGGCGCTTCCACTGCAGGAGGCACAGGTTTGATCCCTGGTCTGGGAACTAAGATCCCGCATGCTGCACTGTGTGGGCAAAAAAAAAGTGTCAAAATAACTTAAAAAAAAATCACTATCCTACCTTCAAATTAAACTGATATTGAACATTAATATGACACTGAATCTATTTTTAAATGTTTACATAACCATATATTTTTCAGATTATAAAGTAATTCATGCTTATTGTAGAAAACTTGGAAAATATAGGAAAGGAAAAAGCAGAAAAAGCAAAATTACCTATCATATCACAACTGAGTGATAATTTTGATGTCACCTCAGTATATTTCCCTTATATTTGGTCATTGCTGAATCTCCATACATACAGCAGCATCTGGCATATAATAGCCATACGATAAATATTTGTTAAATATATTAATGATTGGATCTTTGTTGAAAGTTAAACCAAGCAAATTTTACCATGAAATTAATTAAAGTATGTGTATAATTTTGTTGGCTTGATATCTTTTAATTTTCAAGTTTGCAATACTGAGGAAAGTACTACAAACAGATCCAAATCACAGAGCAGAGGTGGATACTCTAGGCCAAGAAACAGTCTCTTTAAAACCATCCAATAAGAATTCACTTCATTCACTGAAACATTTTATTACTTGAATATACTCAGCCACATCTCACATAGGAAGGCGATCTCCTTTGCTGATTTGAAAGCTACATTAACTTTTACTAGCCTCTGGTACATGGTTTGGATTGTCAAGACTTATTCTTCCCCAAAGCTGAGCTCATCAAAAGTAATGGAGAAGTCTTTTGATGGTGGATAAATTTTCCAGTGCCTTAGAGGAGAATGCTAATGAAAGACTGGTGGAAAAGATTCAACAGTCTAGATGCCAGTAAGAATATTCCTGATTCATGGTAAGAGGTCAAAATATAAACATGAATAGGAGTACAGAGGAAGTTTATTCCAGCCCTCACAGGTGACTTTGAGAGGTTCAAGACTTTAGTAAAGGACGTCACTGCAGATGTGGTAGAAATAGCAAGAAAACTAGAAATAGAGGTGGAGACTAAAGATGCGATTGAGTTACTGCAGTCTCATGATAAAACTTGAACGGCTGAGGAGTTTCTTCTCATAGTTTCTTTTTTTTTTTAGGTGAGGCCATGTCACCTGGGCCTGAGATCGTTTGGTTTATTTATTTTTTAAAGATTTATTTATTATTTTTTTTAGAATTTTATTTATTTTTTTATACAGCAGGTTCTTATTAGTCATCCATTTTATACATATTACTATATATATCAATCCCAATCTCCCAATTCATCACACCACCACCGTCCCACCGCAGCTTTCCCCCTTGGTGTCCATACATTTGTTCTCTACATCTGTGTCTCTATTTCTGCCCTGCAAACCAGTTCATCTGTACCATTTTTCTAGGTTTCACATGTATGCATTAATATACGATATTTGTTTTTCTCTTTCTGACTTCACTCTGTATGACAGTCTCTAGATCCCTCCACGTCTCTACAAATGACCCAATTTCGTTCCTTTTTATGGCTGAGTAATATTCCATTGTATATATGTACCACATCTTCTTTATCCACTCATCTGTCCATGGGCATTTAGGTTGCTTCCATGACCTGGCTATTGTAAATAGTGCTGCAGTGAACATTGGGGTGCATGTGTCTTTTTGAATTATGGTTTTCTCTGGGTATATGCCCAGTAGTGGGATTGCTGGATCATATGGTAGTTCTATTTTTAGTTTTTTAAGGAACCTCCATACTGTTCTCCATAGTGGCTGTTATCAATTTACATTCCCACCAGCAGTGCAAGAGGGTTCCTTTTTCTCCACACCCTCTCCAGCATTTGTCATTTGTAGATTTTCTGATGATGCCCATTCTAACTGGTGTGAGGTGATACCTCATTGTAGTTTTGATTTGCATTTCTCTAATAATGAGTGATGTTGAGCAGCTTTTCATGTGCTTCTTGGCCATCTGTATGTCTTTGGAGAAATGTCTATTTAGGTCTTCTGCCCATTTTTTGATTGGGTTGTTTGTTTTTTTAATATTGAGTTGCATGAGCTGTTTATATATTTTGGAGATTAATCCTTTGTCCATTAATTCATTTGCAAATACTTTCTCTCATTCTGAGGGTTGTCTTTTCATCTTGTTTGTAGTTTCCTTTGCTTTGCAAAAGATTTTAAGTTTCATTAGGTCCCATTTGTTTATTTTTGTTTTTATTTCCATTACCCTAGAAGGTGGATCAAAAAAGATCTTGCTGTGATTTATATCAAAGAGTGTTCTTCCTATGTTTTCCTCTAAGAGTTTTATAGTGTCCAGTCTTACATTTAGGTCTCTAATCCATTTTGAGTTAATTTTTGTGTATGGTGTTAGGGAGTGTTCTAATTTCATTCTTTTACATGTAGCTGTCCAGTTTTCCCAGCACCATTTATTGAAGAGACTGTCTTTTCTCCATTGTATATTCTTGCCTCCTTTGTCATAGATTAGTTGACCATAGGTGCGTGGGTTTATCTCTGGGCTTTCTATCCTTTTCCATTGGTCTATATTTCTGTTTTTGTGCCAGTACCATATTTTCTTGATTACTGTAGCTTTGTAGTATAGTCTGAATTCAGGAAGTCTGATTCCTCCAGTTCCACTTTTTTCCCTCAAGACTGCTTTGGCTATTCGGGGTCTTTTGTGTCTCCATACTATTTATTTATTTAATTTATTTTTGGCTGTGTTGAGTCTTAGTTGTGGCACATGGGATCTTCGTTGAGGCACACGAGATCTTTCATTGTGGCACACCAGCTTCTCACTAGTTGTGGCATGCAGGTTTTCTCTTCTCTAGTTGTGGCATGTGTGTTCCAGGGTGCGTGGGCTCTGTGGTTTTTGGCACGCAGGCTCTAGTTGAGGCACGCTTGCTCAGTAGTTGTGGCACACAGGCTTAGTTGCCCCGCAGTATGTGGGACCTTAGTTCCCTGACCAAGTATCCAACCCACATCCCCTGCATTGCAAGACGGATTCTTTACCACTGGACCACTAGGGAAGTCCCTCATAGTTTCTTGAGATGCAGTCTACTCCTGATGAAGATGATGTGAAGATTGTTGAAATGATAACAAAGGATTTAGAATATTACATAAACTTAGTTAATAAAGCAGTGACAGGGTTTGAGAGGATTGACTCCAATTTTGAAAGAAGTTCTACTGTGGGTAAAATGCTATCAAACAGCACTGCACGCTACAGAGAAGTTGTCCGTGAAAGGAAAAGTCAACCAACGGGGCAAACATCACTGTTGTCTTATTTTAAGAGATTACCACAGCCCCCTAACCACCCTGATCAGTCAGCAGCCACTAGCAAAAAATTACAACTCACTGAAGCATAAGATGATGGTTAGCATTTTTTAGCAGTAAGGTATTTTAAAATTAAGGTATGTGCATTTTTTAGACATAAGGCTAACGCACACCTGATAGACTACAGTATAGTGTTAATATAAGGTTGTTTTGTTTTGTTTTTGGCTGAGCTGAGCAGCTTGCAGGATCTCAGTTTCCTGACCAGGGATTGAACCCAGGCCACAGCAGTGAAATCGCCGAATCCTAACCACTAGACCGCCAGGGAATTCCCTAACATACGTTTTACGTGCACTGGGAAACCAAAAAAATTCACATGACTGAGACTTCCCTGGTGGTCCAGCAGTTAAGATTCTGAGCTCCCAGTGCAGGGGGACCGGGTTCAATCCCTGCTCAGGGAACTAGATCCGCATGCTGCAACTAAATATCCCTCGCTCCACAACTAAAGATCCCTCACGCCGCAACGAAGATCCTGCATGCCGAAACTAAAGACCCGGCGCAGCCAAATAAATAAGTATTTTTTTAAAAACTCACGTGACTCAGTTTTATCGTGATGGTCTGGAATGTAATCTGCAATATCTCCAAGATATGCCTGTATTACAGAGGAGTTAGTGATGATCAAAAAGAATGTTAAATTACCAAACTTAAGCCTTGGTGTTAGAGAGCCCTTTCATCAGCTGTGATATAGAAGTTAGGAACGGTGCCAGTTTGAAGGATAAGGTGGTGAATTTCTTTGGTTTTACCTGAAGTGTCATTTGGTCTCAGTGTCTGCAGGAGAAGCCACGAGGACAGCTGTATAAACAAGCCTGGAGACACCAGATGGGTCAGGTTGTATGAGGATCTCCCCCAGAAACCTAGACATACTGTAATAGAAAACTTGCCTGGGGACTTCCCTGGTGGTCCAGTGGTTAAGGCTCTGCGCTCCCAACACAGAGGGCCGAGATTCGATCCCTGGTCAGGGAACTAGATCCCGCACGCTGAAACTAAAGATCCCAGTGCCACAACCAAGACCCAATGCAGCCAAATAAATAAATAAATATTAAAAAAAAAAAAAAGAAAACTTGCCTGACCACCCCAGCTGAAATGATTTCTTGGAGCAAGTCTTCGACACTCATTTGGCACAAGTGTGTTCATTTATTTATTCATTCCAAAATATTTTATGAACACCCTTTGTTCAGTCTCACTCAGAGTGAGGTGGGAGTGAACCATATCTGAGGAATGGGCAGGGAGTAGAGAGGATGTGCAGATGAGGATGGAGTGGAGACTCACACGAAACTGAGGGACTTATCCCCAAAGATTTTGGGATACCTTCAAAACTATACACCTGATTCCTGATATCTCTTGCACAAATGATAAGTATTCTGCTTCATGCTACACACACACACACACACACACACACACACAATCTCAGTATAATATTAAAACAGGAAAAATACATTTGGCAAACAGGTGCCAAGTGCAAGTCTTGGAGAGATGATTGAATATTTCGTTTTATCCCCTGTTGATAATGAACCCATTTTGAAATGTAAATTTCAACTAATCTCTTAACCTCCTCTACAGCCACTCTAGAGTAATAGGGAGGAAAATGGTAAGTTTCAGATTTGATTCTTCCTTTCCAGGTACAAATTATCCTGAGAACATAAATTACATGATTTACTTTTTTTTTTTTCCAGAGAAAGCCTTTAAGGAGGAAATTAAGAGGGAAAACATCATGCTAGTAATTTTCTACACGTAAATATTAGTTATTAAATAAGCATTGACAGTAGAAATTTGTTAGGGGAAAGAAATAATTTGAATATTATTTATGCCCCCAATATATTAAAGTGCTTATAAAACCTGTGACAAGGCCAAAATGAAAGGAAAAACTAATTTTTTGCTTAAAAAAATTGAGATGAAGTTAACCACCTTAAAGTGAACTATTCAGTGGCAGGTAGTACATTTATAATGTTGTGCAATCCCCCGCTCTACCTAGTTCCAAAACACCTTCATCATCCCTAAAGGAAATCTCATACCCATTAAGCAATTTCTGCCCAATCCTCCCTCCTCTCAGTCCCTGGAAACCACAAATCTGTGGTTCTACCTCTGTAGATTTATCTATTCTGGACACTTCATGTAAATGGACTCATTTAATAAGTGATCTTTTGTGTCTGGCTTCTTTCAGTTAGCATGCTTTTGACGTTCAACTGCGTTATAACCTGCATTAGTACTTCATTTCTTTTTATGCCTGAATTAAAAATATATATATATGTATGTATATACACGTACATGTACTGTTTATCCAATCATCAATTGATGGACATTTGGGTTATACATATCTTTTGGCTATTATGAATAGAGCTGTTACGAATGCTCATGTATAAACATTTATTTGAGTACCTTTTCAATTCTTTTGGGTATATCCCTAGGAGTGAAATTGCTAATTCTTTAAACTTTTCTCACTGCTCATAGAATCCAGCGTAGCCCAACCCTGAGGTGCTTACTGAGGGTGCCTATTTTGGGGGAGAAACAAAGCCATTAGCAGGGTAAAAGAACTCTACTTATTAAGAAGTGGAGTCTGATATATTCATCACACAGTAAAAATAAAAAGATCTTAATGGGGAGTTCCTTGGTGGTCCAGTGGTTGGGATCGGCACTTTCACTGCTGGGCCGGGTTTGATCCCTGGTCGAGGAACTAGGATCCTGCAAGCCACATGGCACAGCCAAAAATAAATAAATAAATAAAAGCAGTTTAAGAAAAATCTTAAGAGATGTATATACAATATGTTTTAGAAGGTATTTGAAAATATGGCTATCTAAGATTTGACAGTTATAGGATCTACCTTTTCATATTCAAGAGTCAGTTCCAAGCCAGTTCAGGCTGAAGGCCTATTTATGTTACAAGATTCATCTGTCCTGAAGCATATAGACACTGCAATATTTGGTTTGATGAAAAAATGTTAAACCCTACCAAAAGTAACAGAAATGCAGTCAAAACAAGAAAGATGCCATAATTTAGATACAATATTAGACAAGATTTAACTAAATTGATAAATAAGTGCTAATTAAGGTGCAGGGAATCAGGGCCTTTCTTTACAAGACTGGTAAGAATGCAAATTGATACAGTATGTCAGTGGACGTATTTAGGAATGCATATCAATGCCTTAAAAAATGTTTATATTCTTTATTCTATTTTTCTCTTTCTGGGTATTTAACCTTAGAGCATAACCATGAATACTCATGATGATTTATTAATGTACTCTTCATTGTAGTGTTATTATAATGAAAAAGTGAGAGCTACCTAAAGTTCATCAATAGAAATTAGACATAAGTTATGGTTCACACATAGGAAGAATACACATGCAACCAAATTATTTTGTAGAAAATATTTAATGACTTGGAATAATGTCCATGATATATTTTTAAATAGAAAATAATACGTGTATACAATACTAAATTTCTAAAAATGGATATACATGCATAGAAAAAAGTCAGTTTCCCTCCTCTATAAAATGAGGATACTAATTAAGCATGCACCTCATGGAATGGTTATAAACATGAAATTTAATGAGAACATTCATATTCCAATGCTCAGCATAGTGTCTAGCATATTTAAAGGATTCAGTAAATGTTAATTATTGCTATTGTAGTTGTCAAAGGCTATACATCAAAATGCTAGTCTTAGTTATCTTTGGGTAGTAGAATTATGAGTGATTTTAATTTCGTTAAATATGCTTTTCCATATTTTCCACAATTAATGTGGTTTTTTTTTTTTTTGTATGCAGGGGAAAAAAAGAAGGAAAGAAAACATTAAAAGAAAAAACATTGACTCTCTCCAAGCAAGATAAGTCTGCTTAAGATAATTCTTACTTCCCTGCCAGAGTGATTTGATAGCGAATAAAGATTTTGATATATTCGGAAAGGTATCCTAATCTTTGCTGCCTTCTCTTTTGGTAAGAGTAGAGATGAACAGTGGTATCAGACAACTAAAAATAAATAAATAAAAAGCTTTCTATTAGGCTAGCTCTCCAGGCTATTTCTATTCTTAGATATGAAATAAAATTTGGAGAGCAGTGCTTTAGAGGTTGGGCAAGAATTTTAAAAAGCCAGGGATTACAACAGAGGTCACTCATTTAAAATCAATCAAAGAATCAAACTTGGATTATGTCATTCACCTGCTAGCATTTTTTTCTTCTTTTTTTGCGTTACGCGGGCCTCTCACTGTCGTGGTCTCTCCCGTTGCGGAGCACAGGCTCCGGACGCGCAGGCTCAGCGGCCATGGCTCACGGGCCCAGCCGCTCCGCGGCATGTGGGATCTTCCCGGACCGGGGCACGAACCCGTGTCCCCTGCATCGGCAGGTGGACTCTCAACCACTGCGCCACCAGGGAAGCCCCTGCTAGCATTTTTTATAGCAACCCTTTGCCTAACTTAGAAACTACACATTACTCAGCCAGGCATTTGAAGCCATTTCAAAGATAATTTTCAGAGTGAATTAAAACTTTTTTTTTTTTTCTTAATCTAAGTTTTGGAGTTTCCAGCTTTCTACTTTGGGACTTTAAGTTCACACCCAGAGATAAAAGTGTCAAGATAAAATTCCAAGAACTGTTCTTTGGGCATCACTACCACATATATAGTTAAGAAAACTTGAGAAGCTTTCAGAGAAGGATTCTTCTATGTAACAATCCTTAGATATGGTGGGAAATTCCCTGCCATGGGGTTGGGTGGGATTGGTCCCACTCTCAGCCAATGGATGTCTCCTACTCCTCAGCCATAGTGATTGGTTTAGTGATGGGCACATGACCCAAGTTAGACCAATCAGATTCAGTTCCTGGATATTTGTTTAAATTGTTTCCCACCAAGCAGAAAAGAGAAAAGGGTGAGGTCTGGGAGCTGGAGGATGCCGTCCAGAGATTTAAGTGGGAAAACCAGCTTGAAAATGAAGCCCACATGAAGAATGTGGAGGTGAGAAATGATGAGAAATAAATCATGCTCTGGTGCCAGTGTGAGAGCACTAGATTAAGCTCAGCCTCTTGCTAGATTAGCCTGTTTAGTCGAGTTACTATCTTACAGCATTTTTTGGGTGGCATATTGGGGTCAGTTACCTGAAACTAAACAATCCTGATTCAGGAGGAAAGAATATAAAAGTCAAACAAGATCTTAAAAAGATCAAAAAGTCAAAGCCAAGGTCTTAATCATAATTAAAAATACAGTAGATTATAAGTAAGTTAATATCAAATGCGACTCTTTAGTACTTTAGTCATGCACATATGTCTTCAATTGTGGCTCGTTAGACAAGCTGCTGTATCTCAAATAATACAATATTCCTTTCTTAAATCTACCCTTTTACCTTGTTTGTAACTTAACCTAGGATTCATCCTGCTTCACAAGAAAGTATTTTTTTTCAAGTGTCACATGATGAAAAAACTATTTAAATAAAAGAGGCCATTCTAAATCAAGAGTTACCTGGAATTAGAAGAGATAAGAATCAAGTAGAATTGAGTTAGTTGAAACAAAAAAATCTTCAATTCAAGGTCAAAAGAGCTGTTTGGGAAATCTTTCCAATAGTGCTCAAAAGAAAAGGCTGTTTAAAGACAGATGTGGGGGGCAGTGGTTAAGAATCTGCCTGCCAATGCAGGGGACATGGGTTGGAGTCCTGGTCCGGGAAAGATCCCACATGCTGCAGAGCAACTAAGCCCACAAGTCACAACTACTGAGCCTGCGCTCTAGAGGCCATGAGCCACAACTACTGAGCCCGTGTGCCACAACTACTGAAGCCCACACACCTAGAGCCTGCGCTCCACAACAAGAGAAGCCACCGCAATGAGAAGCCCATGCACTGCAACAAAGAGTAGCCCCTGCTCGCTGCAACTAGAGAAAGCCTGCACGCAGCAACGAAGACCAAACACAGCCCCAAAAAATTAAATAAATAAAAAATTTAAAAATAAAATAAAATAGAGACAGATGTGGGGACTTCCCTGGTGGCACAGTGGATAAGACTCTGCACTCCCAATGCAGGGGGCCTGGGTTCGATCCCTGGTTGGGGAACTAGATCCCACATTCATGCCACAACTAAGAGTTCGCATGCCACAACTAAGACTCGGTGCAACCAGATAAATAAATAAATAAAATTTTTTTTTTAAAAGAGCTTTAAAAAAAATACAGATGTGTGTTAGGGAATATCATTCGAAATCGTGATCTATACAAAATTACTACAAGCATCATGACCCTAGGAAGTGTAAGGGTGGACAAAAACTGACATTTCAGGGAACAGTTATGAGGCACTTATATATCCTTATATGATTATCAATGAAGGTAGTGGTGAAGAGAAAAAAGTGCTAAGCCTGAACTTGGAATTTTTCAAGACGACTCTCCTTATCTCAGCATCTGAGTATCTCCGTCTCTGAATGTTGATCTTGTTCATTTATGAGTTGAGGATGTTTGTATTCCATTGTGTCTGTCCAGTTTGTAATGTGGATGAGCGTCGGCCTGTCTGCCTTGGATTGTAAATTGTTGGGGAGAAGAGGCAAGGCTTAGCTAATTCTCTCTGTGAATCATTTAGCACAGCAGAGCACCACACGCAATGAGAGATTTAATAACTGTGTTTCTTAAGGCCTTTGGAAGGAGGTTTAGTCCCATTTATTGCTTTCTTGGTCCTGCTGGCACTTCTTAAGACTGTGGGGAAAGTCGACTTGATTTACATTGTCAGCCTGGAAGCTTCTGCTGAATGTGATGACTGAGGCCTATCGGTGATATCTGTGGGTGAATGTCTGTGTGGTGTAATAAATATATTTGGTCTTTATCCCCAGGTTCCTGGCACAGAGCCCTTAAAACCCTTGGGATTTCATGATTGATAGGGGTGTCTTTTGTATTCATAGGAGTCCCTTTTGAGCACACCTGAGTTTATGCTAATGAGAGGACTTGGGGTGGGGGTCCCTAGATGGGGCTGGTCACCAGAGAGATCAACTGATTAGAGGGTAGGGATTTTCAGCCCCATCTACCAACCTTTGGGAAGATTGGGAAGGTACCCCTGCTTCCATGGGGACAGACGCTCCTGTGCTCAGGACCCTTCTGGACCTTGCTCTCTGTACCTCTACATCTAGCTGTACATCTGCATTCCTTTACAATATCCTTTATAATAAACTGGTAAATGTAAATAAATGTTTCCTTTAGGTTTGTGAGCCATTCTAGCAAATTATCTGTCCAGAGGAGGGGATCATGGGAACCCCAATTTATAACCAGTACAGAAGTACAAGTGACCACCTGGACTTGCAATGGGCATCTGAAGTGGAGGAAGTCTTGTGGGACTGAGCCCTTAACCTGTGGCATCTGATGTTATTTCCAGGTAGACAGTGTCAGAATTATGTTAAATCTGTGGGACCTCCAGTCAGGGTCTACTGAAAACTGGAGTGTTGCTTGACGGTGTTAGAAAACACTCCAGTCTGAAATGTTATGTTTTCACATTTTTGTAGTTGTTTGATGTGATACTATTATACATATTTGGCAAGTTGACTGAAATATGTTTTAAAATTTGATTCACTTTAGTGTGAAATTCAAATCTTGTGGAATTCAAAGTTCTCTCAAATAAATGGAGAATTACAAAGCTTTATTTTGACTTTAGCAACTGTTATTGGGGATGGAATGCTTAACCATTGAATTTTAACTTAAACAAGAGAAGGCTCTCCTTACCAGCACAGGTATAAAACCTGCACAAAGGCCCAGGAAGACAAGGCACTTCTATTTTCTCCACTTGTTACTGACTCGGTACGATAACATTTAGTTTTCCTTTATTTTACCTCATTCTATATGCTAATAAGTACTGTATGAGGTTTAATAAACATCTACAAAAGCATTTAATAATAAAAGAGTTTTTCTTTTTTAGATTTTTTTTGATATGGACCATTTTTAAAGTCTTTATTGAATTTGTTACAATATTGCTTCTGTTCTATATTTTGGTTTTTTGGCCACGAGGCATATGGGATCTTAGCTCCCCAACGAGGGATGGAACCCACACCCCCTGCACTGGAAGGCGAAGTTGTAACCACTGGACTGCCAGGGAAGTCCCAAAAAAAAGGTTTTTAAAAAAAATCTAAGAGGGCTCCCCTGGTGGCGCAGTGGTTGAGAGTCTGCCTGCTAATGCAGGGGACACGGGTTCGAGCCCTGGTCTGGGAAGATCCCACATGCCGCGGAGCAATTAGGCCCGTGAGCCACAACTACTGAGCCTGCGCATCTGGAGCCTGTGCTCCGCAACAAGAGAGGCCGCGACAGTGAGCGGCCCCCACTCGCCGCAACTAGAGAAAGCCCTCGCACAGAAACGAAGACCCAACACAGCAAAAATAAATTAAAATAAATTAATAAACTCCTACCCCCAACATCTAAAAAAAAAAAAAAGTTTAAAAAAAAATCTAAGAAAGCAGGGGTCAGGAGCACGAAAAAAGAAATCTAAGAAAGCAGAGAGCCTTGATTTTGAGTTCCTCTAAATCAGAATTCATGTTCTCACTAAGCGTGGGGTGTTAGCAGGAGTGAAAAGTACATGGTGAGATCAAGAGAACTGCTGAAGTTAGCTATGGAACAGAAAGGAAATATTATTCCAAAAAATTTGTAAACATTGTCGCAGGTACTGTTGTTATTAAAGTTAGCAATGTTAACCCTCAAAATATCCAAATCAATCAACAATCACTTCTGTTTTCTATCCATTCTATCAATGTTCCATTTGTGGACCCTTATTTAATGAGGGCTCATTATGTGCTAGATTTTGAAATGTTTAAAGAAGGTAGACACAGTCATGGCCCTCATGGAGCTTCCAGTCCATCCAGACAAGAAAGTTACACAGTGGGTTGCCTTGCTGGTGGGAGAGGGTGTTGACTAGAGAGGAACACAGGGGAACTTTCTGGGGTGATAGAAATGTTCTGTATATTGTGGTTGATGATTACATGGGTGTATGCAGTCACCAACACGCTGGGTGAAACACTTAAGATCCATGCATTTTTCTATATCTTAATTGTACCTCAATTTTGAAGCAGAAGCAGCGACCCCCACCCCCCAAAAAAGCAGTTACAATACAATGTGACAAATGCTTTGACAGAGTGAATGTAGAGTGTTATGTGCACGTACATTAGGGTACCTGGCCCGGTGTTAGGGGTCAGAGAAAGCTTTCCTGAAAAACTATGCAGAGCTGGTATCTAAAGGTTGATTAAAGATAACCAAGTGAGGAGTTCCTTCAAATAGAGAAATTGCATGTGCAAAGCCCCAGAGGCAGGAGAGAATGTGACCCGTACTGAACTGTGCAAGCAGTTCATTATGGTTAGAGTGGAGGTTGTGAGGTGAGGTTGGTGGAAGGTGAGGCTGGAGAGATGAGCAGAGCACAGAACAGGAAAGGCCCTGTAAAGCTATTTTAACAAGTTTGGATGTTATCATGAAGCCATGGGGAAGCCCCAAAGGATTTTCAACAGGAAGAGACAAGGTCCAACTTACAGTATAGAAAGACAGTTTCTCTTCAGGGCAGAGAATGGATTGGAAGTAGGCAAGACTAAGAGCAAGGAGGCAGCTGCGATAAAGTAAGAGCAGTGGCCTGAGCATGGGTCATGGCTGAGGGGTGAGAGAAGTGGATGGAGCTGAGTGGAAAGTAGGGCACAGAATTGGCTGGATATGGGATTTAGGGAGAAGTCAAAGTCAAGGATGACTCCCAGGTCTCTGATGTGGAGCCATATGCCAAGACAGGGACCCAGGAAAAGGAGCAGAGGTGGGAGGGAAGTGAGTAGGCAGATTTGAGGGACGTGGTGCAGATGTGCATGGTCTCAGGAGAATGGTTTGCAGATCTATATGTGGAGTTCCTTAGAATGACCGTGGTGGCTGGAGTCACAGGGCTGGCTGGGGCCATTCGGGGAGAATCTGTAGAGTGAGAAGCGAAGAGACTCACAAGACTTTTAGGAACACCGGAGTTTGAGGGTGGGCAAAGGAGACTGAGAATAAACAGCTCAGAGAGATGGAAGGGAAACCACAGGAGGGGGGGACAAAATATCCAAGGGAAGAGAGTGGAGGTTCACATCTGTGACTTTTACACCGGTACTTCTCGATGATTTTTGATTGTCACAGCCTGGGGGAGGGGTTGCCACTGGCATTAGTCGTTAAAGGCCAGGGATGCTGCTAAATATACTACAATGAGCAGGAAATTACCCCCAACAAAGAGTTTTCAAGTCCAAAATGTCACTGGTGCTGAAGTTGAAAAACCCTTGTTAAGATGTTCACATTATTCTCTATTTATTACAATGCTACCCATAGCATTAACTCAGAACTGTATTTCCATGTAGCTACCAATGGATATTGTGCTAGGTACTGTTTAAAGCATTTTTAAAAACAAACACACATATAATTAACCTTCACAACCTTATGAGATAAGTACTATTATTATGGCTATTCTTCAGATGAGAAAACAGTTTGAGTGACTTACCAAAGGTCACACACCTCAGAAATGGGAAATCTATAATTCAGATCTGAGTTTTCTGGTTTCAGATTCTGGACTCTTAACCATGACCTGTATTTTCTCTCATTTATGCAGTCTGTATTTCCTTCTGTATTAACTATCAGTTCATCTCTTTTAATCAATTATTGAGTGATATATGAGTATTCACCTTATATATTTATATTTGGGGATTTTCCAATTATCTTTCTCTTACTGATTTCTAGTTTAATTCCACTGTTTTCTGAGAATGGACATTGTATGATTTCTACTGTTCACATTTGTTAAGGTGTGTTTTATGGCCCAGAATGTGGTCTGTCTCGGTGAATATTCTATGTGAACTTGAGAAAAATGTGTATTCTGCTGTTGTTGGCTGAAGTAGTATATAGATGTCAATCATATCCAGTTGATTTATGGTGTCATTGAGCTCAACTATGTCCTTACTGATTTTCTGCCTGCTGGATATGTCCATTTCTTAAAGAGGGATGTTGAAAGCTCCAACCATGATAGTGGGTTAGTCTCTTTCTCCTTGCAGTTCTATCAGTTTTTGCTTCGTGTAGTTTGTCAATGTTTTGTTAGGCGCATGCATGTTAATAATTGTTATGTCTTCTAGGAGAATTGGCCCTTTGATCACTATGTAATGCCCTTCTTTAGCCCAGATAACTTTCCTTACTTTGAAGTCTGCTCTGTCTGAAATTAATAGAGCTTCTCCTGCTTTCTTCTGATTAGTGTTAGCATGGTATATTTTCTCCATCCATTTACTTTTTTTTTTCAAATGGAGAGATGAGCAGAGCACAGAACAGGAAAGGCCCTGTTAAGCTATTTTAACAAGTTTGGATGTTATCATGAAGCCATGGGGAAGCCCCAAAGGATTTTCAACAGGAAGAGACAAGGTCCAACTTACAGTATAGAAAGACAGTTTCTCTTCGGGGCAGAGAATGGATTGGAAGTAGGCAAGACTAAGAGCAGGGAGGCAGCTGCGATAAAGTAAGAGCAGTGGCCTGAGCATGGGTCATGGCTGAGGGGTGAGAGAAGTGGATGGAGTTGAGTGGAAAGTAGGGCACAGAATTGGCTCCATCCATTTCTCCATCCATTTACTTTTTTTTTTTTCAAAATTTATTTATTTTTGGCTGTGTTGGGTCTTCGTTGCTGCGCGCGGGCTTTCTCTAGTTGCAGCGAGCAAGGGCTACTCTTCGTTGTGGTGCGTGGGCTTCTCATTGCGGTGGCTTCTCCTTTTGCAGAGCATGGGCTCTAGGTGCGCGGGCTTCAGTAGTTGTGGCTCGCAGGCTCTAGAGCACAGTCTCAGTAGTTGTGGAGCACGGGCTTAGTTGCTCCGCGGCATGTGGGATCTTCCCAGACCAGGGCTCGAACCCGTGTCCCCTGCATTGGCAGGCGGATTCTTAACCACTGCGTCACCAGGGAAGTCCCAAGATTTTTTTTCACGTGGACCACCTTTAAAGTTGTTATTGAATTTGCCACAATATTGCTTCTGCTCCATGCCTTGGCCTTTTGGCCGCGAAACATATGGGATCCTAGCTCCCTGACCAGGGATTGAACCTGCACCCTCTGTAGAAGGCAAAATCTCAACCACTGGACCGCCAGGGAAGTCCCTGCTACAGTGTTCTTTATCTCTAGCATTTTGGGAGTTTTTTCTTAGGATTTCTGTCTCTCTGCTTACACTGCCCATCTGTTCCTGCATGCTGTCTACTTTATCCATTAGAGCCCTTACCATGTTAATCATAGTTGTTTTAAACTCCCAGTCTGATAATTCCAACATCCCTGTCATGCCTGGTTCTGATGCTTGTTTTGTGTCTTCAAACTGTGTTTTTTGCCTTTTGGTATGCCTTGTAATTTTTTCTTGATAGCCAGTCAGGATGTACCTGGTAAAAGGAACTACTGTAAATAGGCCTTTAGTGAAGTGGTGATGAGTTGTAGGGAGAGGGGAAGCCGTCTATAGCCCTGTGATCGGGTCTCAGGCTTTTAAGGAGCCTGTGCCTCTGGGCTGTGAACTTCACAAGTGTTTCTCAGTTTTTTTCTCCCACCTCCCGCAGGACGGCTAGAGTGTGTTGGAGTTGTGTGTTTCCCTGCCCCAAGTCAGTTAGGCTCTGATGATACACCAGTGGGTTGGGCTCTGGTTAACTAGTTTGTCCTGAGGACAGGCCTTGTTAAAAACAGAGTGCTCTGGCTATTTCAAAGTGGTTCCTTCTCCTTGCCAGAAGTCTGAGGAGATTTTTCTTTGATATTTACTGTGGGAACCTTGTCTAACTCCTGGAGGTGAATCTCACGATATTTTGGGCCCCCTCCATGACTGGGTTTCCCTGGAGTCTTAAACGCTCAGAATCAATTATAGTTCAGGTTTCCCTGCTCAGGCACTGTTGCCCACTGGCCCCCTCATCTCCTGAGTCTCTGCTCTGGGAAGCCTCCTTGTATTCCCTTGTCTGTCAAACTTGGGGGCAGTGGTTTTCTTTGTGCCCTCTCCTCTCTTGTGGATTCAGAAAGAGTTGTTGATCTGTCAGTCTGTTCTGCTTTTTACTTGTTAGGTAGGACAGAGTGGCAACTTCTAACCTCCTTACGTGCAGAACTGGAAACCGGAAGCTCTGTTTATAATATTTTGATAGCTGTCTTAGTGCTCATCTAATATATTTCTCTATGCTCCCACTTCATTTTTTGATTATTTTACTAACATATTTTGGTTTAAAAGTCTTAAGTGTTTATATATCCATAGATCCATAGATATATAAACATCCATAGATCTTGCCTCTGATAACTTCCGCGTTGCTTATAATCCCAAACCTATTTCATGTTACATCTGGGGTAAATAAAATAATGCTTTCTCTTAGTTTAAAAAATATATATGTTTAGTTCTTTGTCTGATGTAGGCTTTATTGATTGGAGTATAAGATTTGTTCAGGCACAATTCCCAAAATCCACCTCAAGCAAAGTTATCAGACAGCTCCAGATTCTGAGGCCTGGATTGTCTGCAAACTTAGAGCATAGATTGATCAGATTTTTCCTAAGTTGCCAGTAAAAAGCATGAACTTGGAAAGTAGAGACTTGGCTTCTGGTCCCAGCTTTGCCTGCAGGTAGATGAGCACATTTGACTCTCTGAGACACAGCTTCTTCAACTATGAAAAGAGAAGGGGGTATAAGGTCACCTTGAAGGGTCCTTGTGGCTCAAAAATTCTGTAGCAAACCTTGAAGTTCTCATTATTAAGTCCTGAATCTCTAGGCCATAGTAAGACCCTGTTCAAGCTATACCATTCCATGAGATAACTGTTAAATAAATGGGATGGCTAAGGGTGGTGATAAAGTTAATTCATATATTGAGACCCACAAAATGGAGGCCACCCCAGGGGCCCAGCCCAAGTCACAAATCTAAACCTAAGTCAGCCTGCATTTATGGGAAATACCTGTCCAAAAAACCTAGAATACACCAATCACAATCCTCTAACTCAGCTTTAGCTACTTTACCTCACCCTAGAAAATAGGATCTGCTAGCCTTATAAGGAAATTCCCACCTCCTAGCCAGTCATGCCCTGTTTCCATGTTGCTGCGTGTAACAGCTCTATAAAATTCACTCTCACTCAAAATCCTTTGGGAAGGGTGCTCCACTGCTTGTGAGGTCCTGTACTCCCCCAATCCATAGATTGTTTTCTCTTCAATTAGGGACATTGAACTTGTTACTAAATTGTTTTAGTTTTGTCATTTGATAGTAGTCAAAAGGTACACACTTCCAGTTATAAGTTCTGGTGGGGACTTCCATGGCAGTCCAGTGGTTAAGAATTAACCTTCCAATGCAGGGGACGCAGGTTCGATCCCTGATTGGGGAACTAAGATTCCCACGTGCCTCGGGACAACTACTGAGCCCGAGCACCACAACTAGAGAGAAGCTTGCACGCTACAGCGAAAAATTCTGCTTGCCGCAGCTAAGACCCGATGCAACCAAAAGTAAAATAAATAAATAAATATTTTTAAAAAATATATAGGGCTTCCCTGGTGGCGCAGTGGTTGAGAGTCCGCCTGCCGATGCAGGGGACACGGGTTCGGGCACCGGTCCGGGAAGATCCCACGTGCCGCGGAGTGGCTGGGCCCGTGAGCCATGGCCGCTGAGCCTGCACGTCCCGAGCCTGTGCTCCGCAACGGGAGAGGCCACAACAGTGAGAGGCCCGCGTACCGCAAAAAAAAAAAAAGATAAGTTCTAGGGATGTAATGTACAGTGTAGTGACTATAGTTAACAATACTGTGTTGTATCTTTGAAAGTTGCTAAGAGAGTAGATCTTAAAAGTTCTCATCACAAGAAAAAAATGGAACTGAGTGATAACTAAACTTATTGTGATAATCATTTCACAATATATATGTATCAAATCATTATGTTGTACACCTTAAACTAATACAATATTACTTGCCAATATCTCAAAATTGGAAAGCATAAAATTAGAAATGGGAGGGAATTCTCTGGCAGTCCAGTGGTTAGGACTCCGAGCTTCTACTGCAGGGGGCACAGGTTCGATCCGTGGTTGGGGAATTAAGATCCTGCAAGCCCCCAGGCATGGCCAAAAAAAAAGAAAGAAAGAAAGAAAAAGAAATGGGAAAATGGCTAACTTAAAAATAATTTTTTTTAACTCTGCTTAGCATGTTACTTTCTCTTGGTGGGTGTTCCTATTTCGGGCACTTAGTACAGAGCTTGCTACAAGTAAGCAAACCAAAAGAGTTCTCTTAAAACTTAGAAAGGCCAAGAAGTAGACAACCAGAAAGAGCACACGGAATGAGACAAGTTTCACAGTGTGTGGGAAAGTCGTGCCCTTACACTCTGATCTGGATATGGCTCATCTTCACCTGGTGAGTGATTGTACTTGTTTTCATGCTCAGTGCTACCATTTCACATACCTTCATTGCTGAAGGCCTTAAAAGTAACTGTCATCACCTGACGACATGACCATATTTAGCTGAATCACCACCAAGCATTGTTTCTATCCAAATCCAATCTGTTTACCCCTCTCTGTTCCCCTTGGGCAAGTGTTCTTGGGCCCTTTGTCCACTGAGTCTCAGCTGAAAGCATTGGTTCTGATTTCCAAAGAACAAAAAGAGAGATATTTTCTGTTCTGAAGAGTAACTTCTGTACTCTATCAGTCACACCTGGTGGGGGAGGAAATTGCTTTACTAGTCAAAGAAACCTTGTTCTCTAGGGCACCATGATGGTAAGGAGAATTACAGGATGTTTGAGGAGGCTCATTTCAAAGTACAGAGATGGAGAGACTTCTGGGTTTTTTTACTAGGAAAGATATTTGCAACAACATGGCTGGACCTTGAGGATACTATGCTAAGTGAGATAAATCAGACAGGGAAAGACAAATACTGTATGATATCGCTTATATGTGGAATCTAAAAAAACAAAAATCATGGGGACTTCCCTGGTACTCCAGTGGTTAAGATTCAGCACTTCCAATGCAGGGGGCACAGGTCTGGTCCCTGGTTGGGGAACTAAGATCCCACATGCTACATGGCGTGGCCAAAAAATGAAAAAAAAAAACACAGAACCATGAAAGCAGAGAGTAAAATGGTGGTTACCAGGGATTGGGGGTGGGGAAATGGGAGAGATGTTTAGGGGTACATACTTGCAAAGAGTAGATTAGTAAATCCTGGAGACCTAATACACAATTCAGTGACTGTAGACAACGATTGTATTATAGACATTAAACTTGCTAAGAGACTGTAGTCTTTTAATTGTTCCCAACACTAGTGAAAAGAGAATTATTTGACAGAAGTGTTAGCAAAGGCTACAATGGCAACCATATTGCAATATAAATGTATCTAACCAATATGTTGTATACCATAAACTTATACAGCATTGTATGTCAAATATATCTCAATAAAAAGACAAATACACTAGAGTATTTTAACACAGACATGATGAATAAAATTACTTCAGTTGTGTAGAATTTTGTCTTAAAACTGGAGAATGAATATTCAGTAGAATACTGATATATATTTTTCTTTCTTTAGCAGGCTTGCCTTTTATAGTGGGTTGAATGGTGGCCCTCCAAAAGGTATGTCCACCCAAAACCTGTGCATGTGACCTTATTTGGAAAAGGATCTTTGTAATCAAGTTAAGGATCTCAAGATGAAGTCATCCTGGATTATACAGTTGACCCTAAATCCAATGACCAGTGTCCTTATTTATTTATTTATTTATTTATTTATTTATTTTGGCTGTGTTGGGTCTTCGTTGCTGCGCACGGGCTTTCTCTAGTTGCCGCGAGCGGGGGCTACTCTTTGTTGTGGTGCGTGGGCTTCTCATTGTGGTGGCTTCTCTTGTTTCAGAGCACAGGCTCTAGGCGCCCGGGCTTCAGTAGTTCTGGCACATGGGCTCGGTAGTTGTGGCTCATGGGCTTAGTTGCTCTGCAGCATGTGGGATCTTCCCGGATCAGGGATCAAACCCGTGTCCCCTGCATTGGGAGGCGGATTCTTAACCACTGCGCCACCAAGAAGTCCCTCCAGTGTCCTTTTTTGAGAAAAAATTGAGGTATAATCGAATATAACATTAGTTTCAGGTGTATAACAATGATTCGGTATTTTTAAAAATAAATTTATTCATTTATCTATTTATTTTTGGCTGTGTTGGGTCTTTGCTGCTGCGCATGGGCTTTCTCTAGTTGCAGTGAACGGGGGCTACTCTTTGTTGCGGTGCACGAGCTTCTCATTGCGGAGCTTCTCTTATTGTGTGGGCTTCAGTAGTTGTGGCACACAGGCTTAGTTGCTCCACGGCATGTGAGATCTTCCCAGACCAGGGCTCGAACCTGTGTCCCCTGCACTGGCAGGCAGATTCTTAGCTACTGTGCCACCAGGGAAGTCCTGACTTATTTATTTTATAACTGGAAGTTGGTATCTTTTGACTCCTTTCACCCATTTCACCCACCCCAATGACCAGTGTCCTTATAAGAGAAGATGTTGTACACCTGAAACTAATACAATGTTATATGTCAACTACATCTCAAACTGAGAAAACAGTAAAGAAAAAGAAGAGAAAATACAGAGAAGGCCATGTGAAGACAGAGGCAGAGACTGGGGATGCATCCACCACTAAGGAATGCCTGGGGCCACCAGAAGCTGGAAGAGGCAAGGAAGGGTCCACCCCTAGAACCTTTGGAGTAAGCACAGCCCTGCCATCACCTTAATTTAGGATTTCAGGCCTCCAAACTGTGAGAGAATACATTTCTGTTGTTTTAAGCTACCAAGCTTGTGGGGTTTGACATGGCAACCCCGGGAAACATAGATGCCACTTCAGATATTTTTCTCTCATCATGGCCATTTAAACTCTATGAGGAGAGGGGTTGATCCCTCTTTTCAATGCTTGGCACATAGTGGGTGCTTAATATATATCAAATGATATGAGATATCAATACCAGTGGGAAATTGTATCAACTCCACATTTCAGTGGTAGGTGAATTGTTTCCCCAATACTGTATGATGTTTATAAAGAGGTTCTACGTGAACGCAAATCTAATGTACAAGAATTAATAAAGAATTAACTTGCTTTGCCAGGTCTGTCTCTTTACTAGAAGAATAGCAATACAGGTGAGCATAGTTCTGGGCTGGGGATAGGAGACTTGGCAACTATTCTAACTTTCATCACTGCCTCATGAGCCTCAGGCAAGAGGGGTCACTTCTGTGACTCAGTTTCCCAAGCCGTGAAAAGAAAATCCTGTCTCCTTTCTGCCTACTAAGGAGGATCATGGGGGGCCAGGCTGGGCAGGGGTGGGGAGCCTGTAACGTGCTCCAGCTTAGTTAAAAGAAATATGAAATTGCCCTGCATTATTTTACTCTTTGGAAACCAGTTTAAAGTTCTGTTCCTGTCTCACTTTCTATATCAGGATTCTTCAACCATTCAGCAGAGTGGAAGACAAAAGCTGCCCAGTTAGTAATCATTATCTCCTTTTTTACAGATGGAGAAATTTAAGGCAGAAGAGGGTTACATGTTGAAGTCAGCAAAGTAATTCACCAAGAGAATTCCAAAAAGATTCTGAGTCCGGAACAAAATGATTTTGTGGAACCATCTGTTATCCAGCTGCAGAGGTAGTTTGCTAAAGTGCAGTATTGTTGAAACCATTGTTACTGTAGCAGAAGTCGATCAGGCAATCAGGATTCAGGTAAGACCTGGATTAAGCATTCCAGTGAAGAGATGCTTTTTCATTCTAAAGGTGAGCAGATTTTATGACCTATCTACAACTTTGGTGTTTGCAAACTCAGATTAAAAGAGGATGGAGAGGGCTTCCCTGGTGGCGCAGTGGTTGAGAGTTCGCCTGCCGATGCAGGGGACACGGGTTCGTGCCCCAGTCTGGGAGGATCCCACATGCCGCGGAGCGGCTGGGTCCGTGAGCCATAGCCGCTAAGCCTACGCGTCCGGAGCCTGTGCTCTGCAACAGGAGAGGCCGCAACAGTGAGAGGCCCGCGTACTGCGCAAAAAAAAAAAAAGAGGATGGAGAGTCCCTTTGGTCTTTTAAGTCGTGAAATTTAAGCAGTGGCCACAAAGAAGGTGGATTATCTTGACTGGGTGAAATGGTTATACTGTATTTGTGAAGGTGACCAAGAATAAACAACATAGCAAACCAGACACAAGGCTCAGTTACTTTTGTTTGGCTCATATCTAGGCAACCAGAGTCAGGCACTAATCTAATAATGCAGCTAACTCAGATGAGGGGTGGGGGTGGGGAGGTGGTGGAGAGATGCAAGTGCTGGAAGTGAGACAAGAAGGGCAGAATGCAGAAAATTGTTAAAACTGGGTGATGGATATATGGGAGTTCATTACACTATTCTGTTTACTTCATATATGTTTGAAATTTTCCAAAATAAGAAATGGCTTAGTACAGCAAGTTGCTAACCAACTCTGCAAAAGGCTCATATGGTCCTTCATGATTTACTACCTTTGAGACAATCCTTTGCTAGAATAAAAATTGCTATTCTTCTACCCTATTGTCTAACGAGTACACGTAATGTTGAAAGAAATCATTTATTCAGTAACTTTTAAAATTTTTAATAAAACTTTTGCTGCTTCTTGAATTTGAGAAAGGGTTTTTGAAATTATTTGACTTAAGAGTGCGTTATGGGACTTCCATGGTGGCCCAGTGGTTAAGAATCTGCCTGCCAATGCAGAAGACATGGGTTCGAGCCCTGATCCGGGAAGATCCCACATGCCGTGGAGCAACTAAGCCTGTGCACCACAACTACTGAGCCTGCGCTCTAGAGCCCATGAGCCACAACTACTAAGCCTGTGCTCCTAGAGCCCGTGCTCCGCAACAAGAGAAGCCACCACAATGAGCAGCACGTGCACCACAACAAAGAGTAGCCCCGCTTGCTTCAGCTAGGGAAAGCCTGCATGCAGCAACAAAGACCCAATGCAGCCAAAAAAAAAAAAAAATCCTTTCAGCCTCTTATTCCAACCACTACTGCAGTGACCTTAAAAAAATAAATAAATAAAAGAGTGCATTGTGAATTCAATAAAAGAATTTTTTTGAGGGATTAAAAAAAGACAAACTCAGAGATCAGCCCCATTACATATTAAGCAAGTAGTTTAGATGCAATAAATTATCCCACATCTTGGGAATTCTTTTACTCTGAAATACAAAGTATTAGGCTGTTGATGATTATGTTAGCAACAGACTACATTTTCTTGAACCCCAATTGGTACAGTTAGTACACAGTTGAAAGAGAGGTGTCATTATATAAAGTTTGAAACAAAGAAAAAATTTTGATCACATAATGTGTCTCTTTTACTGAAAAACTATGGTGTTTAAGCAGAAAAATGCCTCTCAAGCTTCAGGCCATTCCAATTTCAAGTATTTAGCAATTGTGAACTCATGTGTACCCTATTTACTTCCTTATTTGAAAATTTTTTTCTCCCTTATTTTTTTCAATATTATATTCCTTCTAAGTCTTCCAGAAGAAAGAATTCACTCAAACATTTATTGGGAGCTTTGCTTTAAGTCAGGCACAGAATAAGACAAGTCTTCCTCAAGAATTGCGGTTTTAAAATGGTCTTCAATACAATCTCTCCCTACTCCTGGTTTTTGTTTTGTTTTGTTTTTATTGCTTTTCTCTGGTCACTCTCCAGCTGCATTAACTTTTTTTTTTTGCTGCTGATTTTCAATATCTTTATTATGATTATAGCTTTATTGAGATATAATTCACATACAGTTCACTCATTTAAATTGTACAATTCAATAGTTTTTAGTGTATTTACAGAGTTGGGCAACCATCACCACAATAAGTTTTAGAACATTTTCATTGCCCCCCAAAAGAAACCCCTGGGCCCATTAGCATTTCCCCCTAACCCCCTCAACCCTAAGCAACTACTACTCTACTTTCTGTCTCTCTGGATTTGCCTCTTCTGGACATTTCATATGCATGGAATCATACAATATGTGGTCTTTGTAACTGGCTTCTTTCACTTAGCATCATGCTTTCAAGGTTCATTCACATTATAACAGATATCAGTACTTCATTCCTATTTTGGCTAAATAATTTTCCATTGTATGGATAGACCATATTTTATTTATCTATTCATCAAATAATGGACACTTGGGTTGTTTCCACTTTTTGACTATTGTGATTATGCCACTATGAACGTTTATGTATAAGGCTTTTTGATGGACATACATCTTCATTTCTCTTAGGTTTTTACTAGGACTAGAATTGTGGGGTCATATGGTAATTCTATGTTTAATATTTTGAGGAACTGCCAGACTGCTTTCCAAAGCAGATCCACCGTTTTAGCGTTCCACCAGCAATGTAATTAAGGTTCCAATTTCTCCACATCCTTAACAGCATTTATTATTTTTTTATTTTAGCCATCCTAGTGGGTGTGAAGTCGTATCTCATGGTTTTAATTTGCATTTCCCTGATGACTAATGATGTTGAGCATCTTTTCATGTCCTTAATCGTTAACTCTTCAGGTAGACCTGCCAGCTTCCTTTCTAATGAGGGAGAAATATGACTTTGTACCACCACCAAGTGTTTATTGAGTTTCTTTGTGCCTGGATCATTAGAAGAATTAGTACTTTTTCTTCCATTGAGGCTCAGCTGCTGCTCCCACATGGTGAATGAAAGGCTTTCTTTGCATTTTTCCAAAGAAGAAAATCCAGGACTATAGATGTTAAATTATATTATCTGAGCAATGCTTGAAGCAAGAAAAATAAGTAAGCTAAAAAACAAATATTGGGCTTCCCTGGTGGCGCGGTGGGTAAGAATCTGCCTGCCAGTACAGGGGACACAGGTTCGAGCCCTGGTCCAGGAAGATCCCGCATGCTCTGGAGCAACTAAGCCAGCACACTGCAACTACCAAGCCCGCGTGCTCCAACTACTGAAGGCCGTGCACCTAGAGCCCGTGCTCCGAAACAAGAGACGCCACCGCAATGAGAAGCCCACGCACCGCGAGGAAGAGTAGCCCCCGCTCACCGCAACTAGAGAAAGCCCGTGCACAGCAACAAAGACCCAACGCAGCAGAAAAAATAAAGAAATAAAAATAAATAAACAAAAAACCCCCAAGTATTATTGCAGTCTAAGGAAGTGGGGTGGCTTTGTGTTTTAAACTGACATAGTACATATAAGCAAATCTATTCAAAAGGAATAGAACAGTCAGGTTCTCATGAGACGTGAATTGACATCTTCATATCTCTTTCTCTACTTAAATATTTAAGTACTGGTTGAGTTAAGAGAGGAGAGGAAGAAGTATCGAAAAACCAACGGAGTGTCATCAGGTCAGCCTGAAGAAATCGATACTTTAATTTACAAACTAATTTTCTCTGTCCAAATAAAGTCAACTCCAAGGGCTCACCCTAATTCTCTCACCGTGCTAGGATTTGGTTATTTTGTTATGTCGCTCTAAAAGAGCAGCTGGGATTTGAGAACAGTTGGTTCTTCAAGTGTTCTCAATAAAACGTTTTTTAAAGCCGCGTCCTTGCGTGCGCAGCTGCCACTGCTTACCAGACCCTCCAGAGAGGAGACCTGAGGTCATTACCGACTGTGAGAGGCGTGAATGTCTGGGGAGGAAATCCGAGGCCCTGCTTTGACCGCTATAACAAAAAAGTTCCAACCAACCGGCGTTTTCAAATTTACCACGCCCCTTCCCGCCCTCATCTCCAGAGGAACTTGACCACCCAGCCCTGAACCCAGATCTCTGCTGCAGTTTCCTGCAGGGTACGCTGACTCCAAGTTCAGCGATCCAGCGGAGAAAACCGCGGAGAAAACCGCTCGGTGACTCCCGCCACGCCCAGACCCGCCCATCTCTGCTTGGGGCGGAATGGATTCTTTCTCGGCCTTCCAGGCTGCGACGGAGGCCCCGCCCCATTCCCGCCACTTCATTGGCTTTGGTGACCGGCCCCCCGAGTGTCAGCTCCGGATTGGCCGAGTCGGCCGCCGCTCGGCGATCTTCCCGGGCGCGCGCGGCGGGCGTGACCACGCCCCTTACGTCTAGACGCTGGGTCGCCTCGGGAGCCTCAGTATCGCCGCCCAGAAGGAAGGAAGGTGGTTGTGGTAGGTTCTGCTATGGTGCTGAATTCCTCGGCAGAGCCGACCCAGAAGCGGCGGTCGCGGCCATGAAGGTGAGGGGCCGGTGGGGCCGGGCAGTCCCTCCTCTCCTCTCCTATCCGGCCAGTGCGCTCGAAGTGCCTTCCTTTCGCCTCAGGGGTTACCCTGCCGGCACCTCGGAGAGCTCCGCGGAGGGGGGTCCCCCGCCGGCTTCTGGGGCCCTGACCCGCAGGGCGGATGTCGTGGGCTCCCGGACGTTTCCAACTCCCACAGCGCCTCCGTCAGCGAGCCCGAGGCCGGGGGAGAGCCCGGGCCCGCCCTGCACTCACGCCTGGTGGGCCCCTCTCCGCGCTGGGCCCTGTCCGTGTCCTCGGGGGCCGGAGGCAGACCCCCTGGTGCTCGCCTCACCCTCCGTGCCTTTGCCCACAGCGTGCCCTCTCCCGCCCCGAGTCCTTGAACTAACCCAAATGTTGGGAGCACCACGGGACTGTCGCAGGACGGAAACTGCAGGACGAAGGGAAAAGGGGTTGTGCGGGGAGTCGTGAGGCTGGGGCCCGGCTAACTGGTTAGAAATGTATCGGGGCGGGGATCCCACCCTGAAGGATCTGTTTGCAGGCTTAACACAGGGGCCGTGACCTAGAGCTCTTAGCAAACCCGTTGTGTCTCCATCGCTGCTAGGTACGCAGCAAGTAATTTGACAGCTTGAGTCTTCACGGTGGGTGTGAGAGCGTGGGAGCATCACTGAGTGAGAAGTTTAAGGAAGAGGGGGGAGGTTCTGGCCTACTTTTGGGAGCTGATTCTCTCAACTTGATCGCTGAGAGTTCTAAAGAGCTCTGGGTACAACAATCAATTCACGTATTGATTCAAACCAAGTGGGGTGAGTCATAAGGTGATACTCTTTCAGACATCGTTGATTTCATTAATCTCAGTGAAGAGGTGTGATTGGCGTGGGTAAGAAAAATAACAGAGTGAACTGCTAGCTAAACCTCTACCTTCACAAAGCCCCAAGAAGATATTTTGTTGAGCATTTCCTATGTGTTAGCTAAGAGGAATATATCATGCGTAGAAGTAATTCAAAATATAATCCCACCCTTTAGGAGTTTGCCAACCAAAAGAGAAGAGACATTCTCAAGAAACCACATTATGAGGCAGAATTTGATGTAAGGTATCAAAAAAATGCAAAACCCTCAGGAGCAAGAAAGGATTTTTTCTGGCTCTAGGAAGCAAGGAAGATTTTTGGAATAGGTAACTTCCGAACTGAGTGTTAAAGTATGAGGATATTCAAAGAGCTTATTTTTTAACTTCCCAGTTCAGCTATAAAATATTTCAACTTAGAATACCTATTAAAATATCTAAAACTAGCTTTCTTTCCTGAAAACCATCATCCCGCTGTGTGTTAAGATCCAAAAACCAATAAGGGATCTTTATACATAATGCCTCAAAGAATGTCAGTAACTTTATTAGTAAATATTAAATTTGTGACCTATCAAGAAACAAGGTTTAGAAG
The DNA here is from genome assembly GCF_964374135.1 of Grampus griseus. Classification (NCBI taxonomy): domain Eukaryota; kingdom Metazoa; phylum Chordata; class Mammalia; order Artiodactyla; family Delphinidae; genus Grampus; species Grampus griseus. Next base: position 7,940,143 of record NC_139006.1, on the reverse strand, counting down.
GAGAGAATTAAGGGCAAGTACAGTGTTGAAATTTTTTCAGAAGTGTTTTTGAATTTAGGTGGAGGATACTGCTTTCTGAGTTGAAATTTTAGAAACAAAGTTGGATGGGATTTGAAAATATAAAAAGGTATATTTTATGAAACAAAATGCAGACCTAAATAGACATCAGTCTGAACAAGATGACAGTTATGAAGATACTGCTTTTCATTTAAGTTTTCGTGAAAACTGGATTCACAAAATTTAGGATTGGGGCTATTAACTTTGTTTCATATTGAAATTGTCTAATTTTGCGGTATCTATAGATTCTGGGCAGGGGCATTAATTCCTGATGTCATGGAATTCTAACATGTGAATGTTCATCTAAGCAAGTATTAAATTAAAATTTCAGTGGAATTAAAATTAATTTAAAAGCCAAGCAATCAGATAAGTACATCTTCACACAAACCCAGGACCAGGAGCTGATTTTAGTATATGTGTAGAATGGGTATTTACTTTCTTCCTTTAATTTTTTTGCCTTTTTTTGTTATTGTTTAGAAACTGTTGTTTTGAAATAGGTTTGTCTCAAAGATTCAAGTAACCATTTTACCTTAGAGTAGCATCTAATTAACTTCCTATAAGGGATTAAAAAAAATCCAAATTAGTATCTTATGCTAATTTGATTTAATCTCCTTCCTGTTTTCCCATATTTATATTGATCTCACCCTTAATTGTACTAATCATGTTCATTCTTCCAAGCTCAAAACAAGACATCAAGACGAAAGTAATCTGTTTAATGTAATTTCCTTTTCCTTTTTTTTTTTCCTCTTTTCTCTGAAAGGTGGGGGAGTGGTGCTAAGGGTCAAGTATACTGTTTTGTTTTTTAATTTTATTTACTTATTTTTGGCTGCATTGGGTCTTTGTTGCTGTGCTCAGGCTTTCTCTAGTTGCGGCGAGCAGGGGCTCTTTGCTGCGGCGCGCGGGCTTCAGTAGTTGTGGCACATGGGCTCAGTAGTTGTGACCTGCGGGCTTAGTTGTTCCGCGGTATGTGGGATCTTCCCAGACCGTGGATCGAACCCGTGTCCCTTGCATTGGCAAGCGGATTCTTAACCACTGCGACACCAGGGAAGTACCAAGTATACTGTTTTAAGAAAAGAAAACAAAACCCAAACATGAAGAAGGTAACATTTATGATCTCCAGAACACATTATTTGTAAAAATCAATCAATTTGGCCAAATGTCTTACCTAAAAATATTACATTTTTAAGATCAGCATTTGTTTTTGCATCCTGCTTAATGTCCAAATGGTATGAGAGAAAGAACTTAGGATGTAGAATTTCCTCCTTTGTGGTATATAGCCTGATATTTAATCATTAAGATCGCAGAGTTCCTGGTGTATTGTATTTCAGTTGAAGCAGCAGTTTCAGTAAGAAATTCTTTCCCTTTTTAAGGAACTGTTCCTCCAGTGGCTCTAAATAGAGTAAAGATTTTTGCTTATTATCTTAATGGTTTCTTCTGGTTTACTTTAATTTCTGTAGGGAAGTTTAACCTAATTGAAATTTAAACTGTAAAACTTACTCTCTTATATCACTGGTACTGAGATTTGAAACATCTTTTCATATTGTTTAACATAAGGACATTGAGTTTTAGCAAACTGAAGGTTGTTCAGAGTTTAAAGACAAAGCTTGTGGTGATTGAGTTCTCTGAAGAAGCTTCCACTGGTGGAAGAACTGAATCCCTGCCTGGTCCTTGTAGCTTCTTACAGCATCCAAGAAAATTAATGTTCTTGAAATTGAAACTTCTAGGTTTATCCTTAAAATAACTGTGTAAAATATTACCATATTTAATTTAGAGTTGAGGCAAGCAACTCTTAGGAGGTGGCATTATGATTACTGCTGTTTACCTAGTTTAATCAAAAGCAAATGATTTAGACTATGATCATTTAGTTTTTTGCTGTTTTCAAACCCATCAACTTCCCCACTCCCCCTTCTCTCTCTCTCTCTCTCTCTCTCTGGCTGTCATTTAATCTTCATGGAAATCACTACAGCTTTTCTTGGTCTTCATTCTAGTTTGCCTGGCTACTATTACATTTGGTGGAATAATTAAAAGGGATCACATCCTGATGTAGTTTAGAATAGGATTCAAAGTTTGTAGTAAACTTGTTAATTCTGTAAGTTGAGCATTTTGGACGTCTCCCCGCCCCAACCCCCAGATATTCTAGAAAGCACATTAGATCTCACACAGACACGCACACGCACAATCAAAAGACAGCTGAACCTTGAGCCATTTGAAAACTGGCACTCTGCCAAAAAGAAGGCTGGGCTACTGCTCTTGCAAAGAAAGAACACATTCCCTCTTGCTTTTGTTGACTGAAATGATGATTCACAATGGGCCTGTATTGTGTGAATCTGACTGAGGAACCCAAGAGAGTGCTTAAAAAATTGGTGGTGGTGCTATTGTGGAAATAAGTGTCACAGCACTGGAAACTGTCAGTTCCACTCTCCTGCAAAGTGTTTACAGTTGTGGATCACAGTCTCCTCCCCTCCTCTGTACTCCTACAGAGGGGAGGGAATTTCTAATTCATTCTTTAGGAAGGAACAAGACGAACTTTTATGTTGGTGATTTTAGCAAAGGAGCTGAACATGCTTGCTTCAGTACTTTTCTGAGACCTTCTCAGATTTATCTTCCTGTGGGTAGGGAAGGGACTCTGGTCAACTAGATGGTAAGCTGCTGTTGGTCAGCTGTGCTGGTGGCTGGCTGGCATGTTATCAAGACCAGTTGGCTGCAGAGCTAAAGTCATGTTCTCCAATTGGTGTTACCAGTAAAAAAGCAAATATTTAAATTTCTGTTTGTCTTATTTCTTTACTCAGTTTTAAAATGGGAGTGAGAAAAAAATGTAGTGTTATTGGCTCCCTAAAATCTTGGTTCACTGTCTTTGAAAACATGAGAACTGGCATTGGATACTAGAATAACATGAAGAGATCTAGGTGTCTGGGGCAGTCCAAACAGGAGACTTTACAATTTAATTTCTTACTGTGGGCCATGTAAGTTTTTAATATGAGATCTGGTTCTTAATTGATGCCTGGCAGGCCATGGTTCCATGGCTAATCTACTCAGGAGCAATTTTAGTCTAACAGGATGTTTAGGAAAGGGATTAGGTTTATCAAGAAAAAGTCATTTATTTTCAGTAGTCATTGATGGCTAGAAAGTCAACTAGAAACACAGCTAAATTCTCTAAACTAGGAGTTTTGTATCAGACATAAGTAGATGGTTGCCTTATTCGGTTATTCTCTATGTTGTTTTTGATGGTCCATATTCATGGTCAAGAGAGGAAATGTAACCATCCTTCTCACCTCTTGGATTCATGTGGTTTAGTCTGTAGAGTCCTGCTGTCAACCATGGTCCCAAGTAGGGTTTAGAATTGTTAGTCACATAAGCCCAGATCATAGCAGAGATCCAGACTTTGGCTTTATTCGTGGAAAGGTAGTAGTTCGGAAAATACGCTTCAATCTTACTATCAAAAGGTAAGCAGTGTGTGAATAAAAGAAAAATAACGGAATGCAGGCTGATTAAACTGGCGGAAGATCTTAGAGGATAGGGACGACGGAAGTAGAGAGAACATGAACTTGGGTCTCTAAAGCTTTTAAGGGGAGGGTGCAAAAAGGGGAAGCTTTTTGTTTATGACCCTACCAGGTATGGTAACTGGGCTCTAAGGAAATATAACAAAGACAGAGAGTCAAGAGCTCAGAGAATAAATTCATGTTCGCCTCCCCGCCCCTTTCCCAAGAGCACACGTTCAATAAACTGTTGGGAAAACGCTCTCTTAAATTGTTCCCTAATTGCTTTTGTAGATTCTGTCACTTGAAAAATGGGACTGTTATATCAAGTATTAACAGAAATTTGGACAGATTTGAGAGGAGAAAGGTCAGTATAGGACACTCAAAGCATTATTAGGGCAAGGTAATAGTCCTTAAATAGGGATCCCTGTGCCCTGAGGGGACACGCAGAAGAAATTCAGGCAATTAGGACTTTAAGGGAAAGTACAAGAAGATGAAACATACTAACCGGAGGCAGGGAGATGGACCCTAAGTTTGGAAGATTCATTTTCTGGGTGGATTCTTCAACTTGGGGGTGAAGAAGGACAAAAATAGTTTGCCAAATGGCTTTTTGACAGACCCAGAAATCACTGTCTTTCTCCCAGTATTGGAGAGTTCACCCAAGAAAATATGTAGGGGAATAAGTTAGGAAGTAAGAAATCTGGGCCAAAAAGCAAAGAGCAAGTAAAATGAAGGAGGGCACCAAATTTCAGCTTAACTTCCAGGCTGATATGTGGTAAAGGAAAGGAACTGATTGGGGACTTCCCTGGCGGTCTAGTGGTTAAGACTCCGAGCTTCCACTGCAGGAAGGTTCGATCCCTGGTCGGGGAACTAAAACATGCGCGTGTGGTGCAGCCAAAAACATTAAAAAAAAAAAAATTTTTTTTTTTTAAAGGAAAGGAACTGATATAAGAATCAGATTAAATTGTTAAAAACTCAGCTGAGGCCTTCTGAGCTAATCCTTTCTGAAAAGATTAGGGGAAACCAGAGGGGGAAAGGAAACACTAGAGGCAAATCCCACTACTTGGGGATGGGGGTGTGAAGGGGCGGTACCTACACAGGTAGTGAGGAGCACGTGGCAGAGATGTTGGTTCTAGAACTCTAGAGGCACAGGCTTCAGAAGTAACCACAGCCCCTTCCATTTGGGAATCTGAGTGATTCTCCAGCTGAAATGATGTAGGCAGAAAGGAGAAATCCCCTAGACCGAGCAGGTGTTAACCTTTTAACCTTGACTGTACATTCACATCACATAGGGAATTAAAAAAAATTCTGAGGCCCAGGTTGTACCCCAGACCTGTTAAATCAGAATCTTGGGGCTGGGACTCAGGCACCAGTATTTTTTAAGGCTCTCCTGGTGAGTCCAACCACTGTCTTTCTTTCTTTCTTTTTTTTTTTTTCCGGGTGTGTTGGGTCTCCGTTGCTGCGCGTGGGCTTTCTCTAGTTGTGGTGAGCAGGGGCTACTCTTCGTTGAGGTGCGCAGGCTTCTCATTGTGGTGGCTTCTCTTGTTGCAGAGCACGGGCTGTAGGTGCACAGGCTTCAGTAGTTCTGGCTCGCGGGCTCTAGAGCGCAGGCTCCACAGTTGTGGCACACGGGCTTAGTTGCTCTGCGGCATGTGAGATCTTCCCGGACCAGGGCTCGAACCCGTGTCCCCTGCATTGGCAGGCAGATTCTTTTTTTTCTTTTTCTTTTATTTATTTATTTATTTATTTTTGGCTGCGTTGGGTCTTCATTTCTGTGCGCGGGCTCTCTCTAGTTGCGGCGAGCGGGGGCTACTCTGTTGCGGTGCGTGGGCTTCTCATTGCCATGGCTTCTCGTTGTGGAGCATGGGCTCTAGGCGCGCGGGCTTCAGTAGTTGTGGCGCGCCAGCTCTAGAGCGCAGGCTCAGTAGTTGTGGCGCACAGGCTTAGTTGCTCCGCGGAATGTGGGATCTTCCTGAACCACGGCTCGAACCCGTGTCCCCTGCATTGGCAGGCGGATTCTTAGCCACTGCGCCGCCGGGGAAGTCCCATTATTACTATTTTTTGATGTGGACCATCTCCAAAGTCTTTACTGAATTTGCTACAACATTGCCCCTGCTTCATGCCTCGGTCCCTTGGCCACAAAGCATGTGGGATCCCAGCTCCCCAGCCATGAATCTAACCCGCACCCCCCACACTGGAAGGCGAAGTCTCAACCACTGGACCGCCAGGGAAGTCCCTCCAAATAGCCTTTTAAGGTTGTTTAAAAAAAATTTTTTTAAGAGCTCATTGGACAAGCAGTAAATGTTTGACAGAATTAGATAATAAAATAAATGGAACAGTGCCTTTGTTATGCCATTTTAACTAATAAGACCTCACCTACCTGGACTTCCATTACTTATCACATTATCTAGAGTCTAGAATATGCATAAGTAGTAGGACAAGGGGCAAAAGCTCATTGGTTCCAAACAGTGTAGCTTTATATTTTAAGCATAGGAAAATGCCTTGAGCCCTCACTGAAAATGTATTTTTATATACACTTCTAACAAGCTTGGTTATCAGGTTTCTGAATGCAGTAAAAAAGGAGAGACAGGTTGCTAGAGGTAGATATAGTGATAGCAGTGGTGATTCACAGAAAGGGAAGAGATGAGAGGAAAAAACATAAAAGGCAGCATATTAGTTTCAAGCCACTTAGTGGAGTGGCAAATAGCCCTTACACCTCAAAACGTCATTATGATTATCAAGTCATCAGAAATTGTGTTCAGTATTCTCAGTTTGCTTTTTTAAAATATTTTCCTTAATGTTAAATTAATATATTCCTTATAAAGGTTTGGAAAGCAGGGGAAAACAAATTATACGAGATATACATGAAAACCTAGAGAGCACTTCAACTGGCATTTTGATGTTTTCCCAGTCATTTTTAAAAAATCAAAAAAGTTTCCACATGCCATAGTTTATTATGCCCAGATACAAATGAGAGGACAGAAGTTTAATGAAATTAAGTAATTAGAATTTATATTCTTTCTGCTAAATGATAGCTGGGAAAATCTGCCTCAGCCTATAGAACGGTGCTGTAGTCACCAGTCTAAGGTTGCCAGATAGAATACAAGACACTCAGTTAAATTTGAATTTCAGATAAACAGTGAACAGCTTTTTTCGGTGTAAGCATATCCCAAATATTGCACAGCACTTACTTCCATCTAGTCATTTTTCTTCTGTGTGCATGCACGTGTATCTCTAAGCATATGTGTTTTTTGTTGTTGTTTTACGAAATTGGGTTCATATTGTATCTTCTCCTTTGTTAACAATATATCATGAGTATCCCCAAAGCCAAATATTCTTTGTAAATACCAGAATATTATCCACTTCCCAATAGCTTAAAATTTTGATGCTTAAAAGAATAATTTCGAATTTAGGGCAAACGTGCCTCTCCAGAATGGCATTCCCCGAGAATCCCAGAGAGCCCAGGTTCCAATCAGCTTTAAACTGGTGCCTATTTTCGTTCCTTTCCAGGCGGGTGCCACGTCTATGTGGGCTTCGTGCTGTGGGCTGCTGAATGAAGTCATGGGGACTGGAGCTGTCAGGGGCCAACAGTCAGGATTTGCAGGAGGCACTGGTCCATTCAGATTTACACCGAGCTCTGATTTTACCACTTACCCACCAGCACCTACAGAAGGGCCTAATATAGTTTGCAAAGCCTGTGGACTTTCATTTTCAGTCTTTAGAAAGAAGGTGAGTTGGATGAAATGTTACACACAAAAAAACACATGTATCACAATTCTTGATTGTATGTTATTTTGAATACTAATGAATATTCATTTCTTCTTATACAAATATCAAAAAGTCCTAATAACCATTCCCCATTTAGAAAAGTGCTGAGTTGCAGAGACTGTATCACTGCTCAGGTTTTCTGACTAGACGTTGTTACTTCTCATGTTGCTCAGCCATTCTTTCTTCTGGACTCTGACCTGTTCATACACTTTGATTCTTATGTTCTGAAGCAAGAGATTTAATTAGTCTGCAATTTTGTTCAGAGAAGATTTACTATAACTTTGATCTCAAGTTTCAAAAAATGTATCCCCACCCACATTAACTCAAGTGAAGAAATGAGTCTATTAACATTAGCTACTGTTTAAAGATTCAACATGCAAAATAACAGCTAAAACCGTTATTTTCTTTAGGACAGAAAGTTGTTCTTTCTGAGAACCATCATATTGCTGGGCCATCTCCCAGGCTTGTCAATCCAGTCCTTTGAAATACTTAACAAACAAGGTGTTAGCTTGTGGGAACAATGCCCCAAGCAGAAATGACCACATCATCATGTCTTCTTTTAAGTTTTGCTTGTGGAATGGCTTTGATTGTGATTAAGGCTCTAGGGTACAGATTACTGTATAAGTGGGGTCCTCTGTTTGCTTGGATTGACCTTGAGAGATCAGTTGCCTTTCTCTTTCCCTGTGTTAGGCTTTTCCCCCTTCTCTCTCTCTCTTTTTTTTTTTTTTAATTTTTGGTGTCATTGGGTCTTCATTGCTGCGCATGGGCTTTCTCTACTTGCGGCGAGTGGGGGCCGCTCTGTTGCGGTGCGCGGGCTTCTCATTGCAGTGGCTTCTCTTGTTGCAGAGCACAGGTTCTAGGTGTGCAGGCTTCAGTAGTTGTGGCGCATGGGTTCAGTAGCTGTGGCTCGTGGGCTCTAGAGCGCAGCCTCAGTAGTTGTGGCACACGGGCTTAGTTGCTTCATGTCATGTGGGATCCTCCCGGACCAGGGCGCGAACCCATGTCCCCTGCACTGGCAGGCCGATTCTTAACCACTGCGCCACCAGGGAAGCCTGCAGTCCCCCTTCTCTTTAAATGGGGAAATTTTCACATAGGCAAAGAGCAGGAAGAGAGTTTGTGGTCATGCTTTCTGCTCCATGTGGTTCAAGACAGCTCTGTTTTGCTAATTACGTTTGCCCGAAGGGGTGGAAAGGTTTTAATTCATTAACACAAGAGTATGTTTTTCTTAAAGGTCTGTATTTGAACTTCTGTGAATCCAAACTGCCTCAGCAGTGACTGTTTTGATTTTCACCACTTTTAGAACACGAAAATGCCCATGGGTCTGGTGCCATGGGGGACTTCATAAGAACTAAAATTTAATTTTAATAGAAGGCAAAAGGAAAACTAGTGCTTTCACAATGGCTTGTATCTGGCTCTCATTAAATGCTTCTTTCCTATCTGTTTCTTCAGCATGTATGTTGTGACTGCAAGAAAGACTTTTGCTCCGTTTGTTCGATCTTACAAGAAAATCTCCGTAGATGTTCCACTTGTCACTTATTACAAGAGACAGCCTTTCAGCGCCCTCAGTTAATGAGACTGAAAGTGAAGGATCTACGGCAGTATCTCATTCTTAGAAACATACCGATCGATACCTGTCGAGAGAAAGAAGACTTGGTAGATCTGGTACTGTGTCACCGTGGGCTGGGCTCTGAGGACAACCTGGACACGAGCAGTCTGAATTCCTCAAGGTCCCAGACTTCTAGCTTTTTTACACATTCATTTTTTTCAAACTATACAGCCCCATCTGCTACCATGTCTTCCTTTCAGGGAGAGCTTATGGGTGGAGACCGGACCTTAGGATCTGGAGTACTGGCACAGGTACGAGGGTGTAATTACCCCGAGGGCCTGGCATGTCGTCTGCTTTCCGCCAATATGGAGGGGGCTTTAGGGCTGAAGACTCCTTGCTGAGCCGGGGTTCCACGTGCTGCTGAACTCTGCACTTGCAGGCTCTCCTGATGTGAGGCTCCAAGCTCAGATGCTGCCTGAAGGGCCCAAAAAGAGCTCATCAGTCTCTTGACCTTAGTTACCTCAGTTTCCCTCTCTTATATAGTTAAATACTAGCTGTCGAAATAATGACTGTCAAATGTAGCATATAAACATTTGCAGGACTATTTGTGTGTCAGTGACCATGGAAACTATAAGTTAACCTAATGCCCAGTTGCCTTGCTACCGTAAAATTGTTCTAATTTAGATATTGGGAAACAGCCATCTGAATTAGTGACAGGATATGGTTATTTACTCATTTCAAAGAAATGCCAGTGCAGAATGTTGTCCCAGTGAGGTCCTTGGGCATACTAATTGAATAACATGCAAAGTCTTGTAATTAATACTCAATTTGTATATATGAATGATTCTAAAATGCTGAAAGAATTGTTTTGAACATTCATTTCCACATTTAATTTTCTCCTCTGAGGAAAGAGGTTAGAAGCAGAGGGAAATGTGGTCTAGTTGCTTTCTAAAGAGTCATCAATTAGATAAGCCCAAGCTAGGAGTTTTATTATTTTCCCAAATGGCAGCTGGCATAATTATGATGCAAAGGTAAGACACATCTGACTTTTGTGTCACTTTTGGGTATATGACACCACTTGGGAGATGTGGGTCTTTGGATGATACAATATAGTGTTTGTGAACTAGTGGGGTAGAATACTTGAAATTGGGCATTGTCCTAGGCTTTCTGTTCTCCTTAAAGAAAAGAGTATCTGATTGTTGAGGAATTTCTGAAAACTAGAAATGGCATCAACCATCAGTGAATTAGTCTAGAAAGCATTGTTTGGAATTAGAATGTCTAAGCATGAGGTAGTAGGATTGAGATCTTTGAAATCAAATACCCTTGACACTAGGGCTGATCTTAGAGCTTTAGTTTCTACCTGTATCTTAGAGGCTCCAGTTAAACCAGCCAGCTGCAGGTCCTTTGCTAAGGACACAGTGCAATTCCATACGCTTTTGGCTTTGACATTCTGTGATGGGACCTTCTTAACTTCTGGGGAGTTAATACTATGGTTAGATTTTAAAAATTCACACGCACATAGGAATTTGACTTTTGAGATAACTATGGAAGGTAAATTGTTTATCGAATCATGTGGTGCCCAACTCTTTGGGAGGGGCAGCAGCACTCAGGATCCTAGGAAGGTGTGGAGTATGCCAGATATTAAGAGTCATTCTTGGGGAGGATCTATTGGAAGGGTTTTCTCCAGTGATAAATATGGGTTGGTACCATTAGGAAAATGATTCCTGACCTAATATGTATTATGTGTGTAGGTGCGAAGTGAAATAGCTTCAGCAAACACAGATGATGATGAAGAAGATGATGACGACGACGACGATGATGACGAGGATGAAGAAAACTTGGAGGAGCGGGTGAGACTGCCTATAAAATTTGGTTTCCCTGACACGTCACCTTGGTAGGCAGGGAAAATGCCCATGTGGACTGTCGCTAGATTAGCACAGGATGTTTCTTTTGGTTTGAAGGCAGCACAATACATAAAACACTTCAAGAACTGGTGAGAAGTCTGGGGAGAATCTCCAGGGCCAGTGATGACTGTAGGGTGAAGGCAGCATGCTGTTTTCCTTGCTGGATTTGCAGGAACAGAGGTAATGGACACACTCTGTGATTTCAGACATCTGGCCTCGCTAAGAAGAGAGTGAGAGCTTCTCTGTCTGACCTGTCAAGCCTTGAAGACGTGGAAGGGATGAGCGTGCGCCAGCTCAAGGAAATCCTGGCTCGGAATTTTGTCAACTATTCTGGCTGTTGTGAAAAATGGGAGCTAGTAGAGAAAGTAAACCGGTTATACAAAGAGAACGAAGAAAATCAAAAGTCATGTAGGTTTATTTTTCCTTTGTTTCCCTGTAGTAGCTTTCTTTAGGCCTTTAAAAACTGGCCTGTTTCTGTCAGTTAAGTCCACTTTATTTTTGAGAAACCTATGTATCCTTTTATTGAGTGTGAATTAGTTATATAAACTTGTTTATAGATCTGTTAAGCAGTAAGTTCATTATGTGATGTTGGCTTTGAGATCACCATTGCCAATGAGTTAGATAATCTTTTGTTCAGTCTGGTTTTTCTGGTCATAATTTGTTAGAACTCTAATGAAATTCCTTTATCTAAGAAAGGCTTGTTTTCTCACTAACCTGTCTGGCAGGCCAGTACTGAGGATTTAAAAGCTACAATTGAGATAATCAAACAGTGGGGGGAAAAAATTCCCTAGAGCCAGGATGTTAAGTAGTTCTTAACATCAAGTATCAGTAGGTTTCTTTGTTAAGTCACGAAAAGCTAAGGTTAAGAACTTCTGAACTATTTATTGATGGAGCATGGAGCAGAAATCCTCAGCTGGTAACAGGGCCAAGCCACAGAGCATTTATAGGCAAGAAAAAAGAATTCAGTGGTGTTCAGACTGACAAATATTATGTTCTTATCTAGAAAACAGTCCTCCCATCATTAACGTGTGTCATCTTGAGTTTTTTTCTTTAAAACCTGGTTATAATACAGCATTTGTTGATAAACAGGTTTATGCCCAGAATATGCAGATAGTATTTTGGCACACCTATTTCTTTTCTTTTTTCAATATATTTATTTATTTTTGGCCGCGTTGGGTCTTTGTTGCTGTGCATGGGCTTTCTCTAGTTGTGGAGAGCGGGGGCTACTCTTCGTTGCGGTGTGCGGGCTTCTCACCGTGGTGGTTTCTCGTTGTGGAGCACGGGCTCTAGGTACGTGGGCTTCAGTAGTTGTGGCTCGTGGGTTCTAGAGCACAGGCTCAGTAGTTGTGGCACAGGGGCTTAGTTGCTCCGAGACATGTGGGATCTTCCTGGACCAGGGCTCAAACCCGTGTCCCCTGCATTGGCAGGCGGATTCTTAACCACTGTGCCACCAGGGAAGTCCCACACCTACTTCAAAGATGATGCAACAGTAGCAGATACAGGCATCTTAATCATTGGAGCCTACAGAGGCTCATCTGTTATCTTATTCATGGATCCTTTCTCCCCACTTTCCAGTAATGGTATGGACCATGAACTAGGACCCCAGATGAGAAGATTCTCTTGACACAACAGTGTTTATTTCCTTAAATTCAGGGACTATTCGCTTTTCAAGCTTGAATTCCTGCTTGGTTCTTTCTAACCTTCTTCATGATTCCCATTAATCCCTTCTGTGACCTATACAAAGGGAAGCCTCACTGTCCATAGCTCTATGGCCAAATCTCAGGCTGCAATGAACTTTTTAAACTCATTCTGAACCTTTCTTATTCAGAACCAGAATGTCCCATGCCTTTTGAGTTAGACAGACTCCCAACAGTACCATCGTAGCCAGAAACACAGATGAATTTTGAGATGCTTCCAAGGCTCAGGGGGTGCCGTCCCTCAACTACAGGCTACTTGATGTATGACTCTATAGCTTTCCCGTTGGTGTAGAAATAAAGCTCCTCCTCCTACTAGGATGAGGCTCTGGAGCCTGTGACTTTCCCAAGGCCACACAGTTGGGCTGGAAATTCGAATCGTGTTCTGACTCTGAGGCCCGTGTGTAGGACAGCCTAGGGCTTCTTCATTTTTATTTATAGAAGCAAGCTATCACAAAAACCTTGTATTATATACAGATGTAAAATAGAATTAAATAGGGGCGGGGGCGGGAAAAAAAGAATTAAATAGCTAACATGTGTTAGGCACTTCATCCCTGGTCCTAAGCTAAGTAAGTATCTCTCATTTATTCTTCACAAAATCCTATGAGGTATAATTATTGCCATTTCTAGTGGAAGGAACCGATGTGCCAAGAAGCAGGGACTATTTCTCTTACAGTGGGGTCACTCTGGGTCACTCAGAAGCCGTGCCCGCAGCCCCAGCTCTCTGTTGCCTTTCAGATGGCGAGCGGCTGCAGCTGCAGGACGAGGAAGACGACAGCCTGTGCCGGATCTGCATGGACGCCATCATCGACTGCGTCCTGCTCGAGTGCGGGCACATGGTCACCTGCACCAAGTGCGGCAAGCGCATGAGCGAGTGTCCCATCTGCCGGCAGTACGTGGTGCGCGCTGTGCACGTCTTCAAGTCCTGAAGCCGAGGACCCCCCAGGCTCGATCCCAGACGTTTCAGTGCACAGAAGGGACTGGAAACTTCCTGTTCAAAATCTGAAGCTATTTTTAAAAATTATTTTCACGACTAACTGGGGACAGGAAAGATTCATCCTAAGTTGCAGCAACACTGGTCCATGCTGTATGCCTGTCAGCTGGAGGACTGGCTCAGTTTCCCAGTTTCTGCTGGGCTTCTTCACACATCTCTGATTACTAATTGCCGAAGTCAGACTGCTTATGGCATCAGCTACTGTTCTCTTTGGAGGACATTTATCTTGTTCTCTTATTTCTCCTTCATCCTATTTTTAACTTAAACTACTCAGATGTTTGAAACTTCTGCTCTCTTTGGATGAGGTCACTGTCTGCAAATGGCCGACATGGTACACGCTGAACAGGGGCACCTCTGAATGTTCATTTTATTAGTCATGTATATTTTAAATGCTACTATTTGATGAATGTAATTTTCCACATTGTTGCTATTTCTGCGTTTAAACGTAATTGGGAACAACTGACATTCTATAGTCAACTACCAGGGCCTGAGACTAAACATGTCCATTTTTGTTCAGGTACAGCTTTTTATAGCGAGGGCTGCATCTAGCTTCCTTCATTAGAGAAGTGTGTGTGTTAAATTCTTTATTAACGTGTAATCAGTTTACACTTTTATATATTGCAAGTGTATTTTCAGTGCTACCCACTAGCTAGTTTGAACTTTAGGAATAAAATTAGGTTTTAAAAAATGCTTTTGTTTACATTTGTCCTGGCCAGTTCCTAATTCACTTCGGTGCAGCATGAATGGGTGTCCAGGCCTGGTCTAGTACATTCTTCATGAGAGAAAGGAGCACCTTCAAAGATGTTGTACCTGTCTACCTTGGCTGCTAATTTACCAGTAAATTTAACTACATATTTGCCACATACTGTGACCAGGTATTTTGCCAGGTGCTTTATGGTTACCTCCAGCATTCTGAAATAGATATTGCCTCACATCACAGATGGGGAACTTGATCTCTGAGAAGTAAAAGAACTTGTCGAAAATCTCACAGTTAAAAAGTCACCATAGGGAATTCCCTGGCGGTCCAGTGGTTAGGACTCTGCGCTCTCACTGCTGAGGGCACCGGTTCAATCCCTGGTCAGGGAACTAAGATCCCATAAGCCATGTGGGGCAGCCAAAAAAAAAAAAAGTCACATCAGAATTTGAACCTAGCTCTGATGACTTTTTCTTACCTCTTCTAATACCACAACTGAGAAACCTGAGACATTAGCTTATGCTAAAAGGTTCTTGGGACATTAATGATCTGAAATCTCTTTTCTTAATAGGTCCAGCTCTAATCAGGGTGGTTTTTTGGTTTAGTTGAGACCAACTGTGGATTCATTCCCATGGCTTGTGGGCAGGTATGTTTTTAGGAAACTACGTAACTTCTTGGCTGAGTCCTGTGGGTTTTTTATCTTTTGACTCTGCAGTGTTTAACACATGCCTTCAGGTGCTCAGGATCCAGAAGTCAATCAACAAGACCTGAAACTTACAGCAAAGGAGGTAAACAGTCTTGCCCCTCTGTGCTTAAGGCAGAAAGTTTGGCTAGCTGTGAAAAAAAAGTTGCCTTTCTACGTTTTCTGGTTTTGAGTGTCAGAGCATGTAAATCAAAGCCTTGTGGATATTCTAAATACCCTTCTCCTGTGCTTGCCTGAAGAGCCCAGGGTGGGTATTAGCTACAATTCAGATGGACAGTAAAAGCTCAGCCCCTGCTGAAGCCTTAGGAGCACTTAGTCTGTACTTCTCCTGAGACGGTGAACTCCAGAAGTTCATCGTTCCCCACAAATCCCTAATTTGGTGGAGAGAAGTCTTCAAATCCAGGCCAGTGGGTGATGGTAAACACACTGAAATAGAAGCTGAGCAGCAGGTGTTGGTGTATCTTAAATTAGAAAATTGAGATTTATTTGCTCATAGTCTCAGAACAGCTTGTTTACTGTTTCTTTTTGGACTTATAGTTTCAGGTGCTTGTTTCAGCAATGAACAAAAACTCAACGGTGGATCTTCTTAAGTAGCATTTTGAAATAACCTTGGCTCAGTGAGAAGCCAACAAATTTTTAGCCTAATAGGCTCGACACTTGGAATAACTGAATTGCAAGGGACTAACTTATCTGGCAGAGGGCAAACATTCCTCCCTGGAATCTGCATTTTCTAGCTGCATGCCATGCATCTTTTTCTGAATAGGTCATCTATCATATGGATAAAATTCTGGAAGTTCACAATGGAATGCAATGACGTCTCTTTGTCCTTGTCCTCACAGGATGGAAGGATGTCATTCCATGTTTTGGATGGGCCGTGGTGCCTGCCTTTGTAAAGGCCAGGATGCCTAGAGGAAGGAGGGTTATGGCCTCTCCTCTTTCCTGGGTTAAGAAGTTATGATCCTCTTACAAGAAGTGGTCCCTCTGGTTTATGGTCCTTCCATTACTTCATCAGATACAGTGTATGGGCTCAGAGCAGCTGTTTGCAGGCACCTAGCTTGGCCTGGCCTCATCTAAAGCTCATTTTTGAAGGAACGAGTCTGGTCGAGACTGTACTGGGGTATAATCTTAACTGGATTGTTCAGTACACTTGGGGGAAGGTCATCTGTGACCAGTGCACTGCCTTGGCCATCTCAAGCCTAGAGAGATGCTGTCCTTACTCTGTGGTGTGTCCTTATGGAAACTCTGGCTGCTCAGCCCTGGCAGCCCTTCCTTCACCTCCTCTCTTGGCTGACCTGTGTGCTCCTGGAAACATTACAGGGCAAAGAGGGCCCTCTAATGCCGAGATTCCACTTGAAAACCACCGTCCTCCTTCAACGGTTCCCAAGGGAGAAGATGCCTTTATTGGACGTGAGGGTGACTCTTACTCGGAGGCTCACAGCACTCAGGCCGCCAAGAAGACTGCAACTTGACCTCTTGTGTGGGTGCTCCACGATGAACGATCAGGCTTGCAAAGGTAAGCCACGTTTTTATAAATAAACCACAGAGTGTTAAACTAATCTTAACCTCTGTTAAATGCATCTCCTGAGTTAAATTCTGGGGTGCAACAGCTTCAGATGTCTCCAATTTGAGTCAGAAAGTATCTCTGGATTTAAATTAATAGGCAGCGGTACAAACTAGATGAGATGTAAAACCATTTCACCGTGGCAAAAAAAAAAAAAAAGGATGGGGGGCAGGGGCAGTACAAAACTACCACAGCAGGAAAGGCTAGTCCCATGAGTCCCAAGTCTGATGTTGCTGTTGATGCCTGAGGAAGGAAGCTGGGTTATCTTCATTTTCAGATGACTAGAGCAGTTGTTCCAGTATAAAAATCCTGTGATCTAAAGTCTACTTCTCACTGGTTTCTATGTCTAACACCTGGGGAAGTTATCGCCTAACCAGGTGCCTCCACCACCCCAGCCCCAGGTTACCAGTGCAGGATGTGGCCTCCTTGAGTTGCGTCCAGTGGAGGCTGAGGAAATGAACCCCTGTCCCCCTTTGGCAGTGGAAATGCCAAGTGGCTGTGGAAGTTATTGTACACGGGTGTGGTCAGCAGCACCCAAACAGGTAAGCCACCCTGCCCCTTAAGGCAGTTCGTACCTAATTCTTACACATGGACACTAGTGTAGCACAGTTCTTTCCCGTTACCTTTATTAGCTACAAACAGCAAGATCTCTTTCTGAAGACGGAAAAGACACGTACCAAGGGGCTGCCGCATTTCTCAGATGAGTAAGAAATTATACCTTGTTTGGCTTCAAAACAGTATATACACTGGCGTTGAGACTACTGCCTCTGGACTTCCTAGTCAAATTTCTAGTCCACCCCTAGAACAGAAACCCTCCAAGTCCAAGAGTGTTTTTTTTTTTGTACAATTGTTTATACAAATTCAACAAAGGTAAAACCGCGTCAGGGAAGGTCTAGGAAAACACCACCTTACAACAATGGCACTTATGAATGCATAACTTTACAACTAGGAAACAGCCATGTTCTAAACCTTAAACGAGAACTCAACTCACACTTCAAAGGAGAGAAAAAAGGAAAAGAAAGGCTATGTTGGATCATTTATTCAACTTCTTGACTCACTGTATAAATTAGATCTATGTAGAGTACAAGAGCTCATATGCGGGAGCAAACCCCTCCTGAGTTCAAAGGCTGAAGTCTGAATTTTAAAATTTTGAGAAAAAGGTGAATTCTATACAGAGGAAATTTAGCAAAGTGCCTCACTTTGACTATAATTTACACATATCCACAACATGCTTATGTAACTTCTTGACATACAAAGCAGGCTCTCAACTTCCAGTTAGACATGCTTTTAACTGGAAGGTCTTAGCCTGTTTTGCCAGATCTGGGCACGTGTGTAGACGGAGTCGTATGACGTACAGGTTAAGTTCTCTCCTACCTGAAGGAAACCAGGAAAGTTGGCAATCTCAAAACAATAAAAACACTGGTATGCATTCAAACCTTGCATAAATAACTTTTGAACAATTTGTACAAAAATATTTCTGCATAATGTAAGATGTAACAAAACCAAACAAACAAACATGTCAAGACGGCAGCTGTGGTGTGTGGTCCATTTTATGTTGACACCAAAAACCCCAAAGTTGCCAGGAAAAAGGTGTCCAAAACAAAAAACACCACCACCAAAAAAAAAAAATTCCTAAGCTCATGCTTCCAGTAAGAGAATTTCTCCCAAGTCCATCCTCCTCTCCGACAGGAATGTCTTCTTGATAAAGGCTGCCTTAGAGACGGTCCAGAAAGCAGTGCAGTTTTGATTCAGAAAGACCAAAGGAAAGCGCCTGACTCACTCAACCCCAAAACGGTGGCGGACTGGCTTCTCCCTCAGCGAGACTTGCAAAATGGAATCGTTCTGTGGTCTGTTGTTCCAAGTTTCAAATTGAAAATAAAAGCCCTAGTTTTTGTAAAGTCTTTTACCCTCCCCTGCCACGTCCCCTCCCCTCACCCACCCCATATTTACATACTTGTCCATGGACTAACTCAGTTTTTGCAGGAGTTTTTCTTCCACTTGCCCGAACTGGACACTAACAGACATTTCGGCTATGAACTGCTCACAGCCTTCCTTGGTAACTTGCTTGCAGTACCTCAGGTCAATATGACAGATATTCCCACACCGTTTGAAGAAGGACAGGCACTGGTCAGTGACCTTATTGCAGTCTGCAGGGAAGAGGACACACGGTGAGGTGGAGGAAGCGTGCAGCCGAGGGCCCTCCCCAACCCCCAGGCACTCAGCAACAGAGCAGCAACTGCCCTTGCTGGAAAGCTCTCTTCAAATGCAGAATGGTTTCATCTACCACTTATAGAAGTTTCATATATGCTTGAAAAGCATCCACACATTCCAAGTGAAACTGCTTAGACTCCTACCCCATGGCCGCCCCTTATATGTATATATTCTCACATCAGTACGTCCTGTCTATGTTGTTTTATAAAGATAGGATCACACAATATATGAAAATAGCTTGCTTTTCACTTCTACTCTACTGCTGAGAAACACCTCTCTGCAGGTTCTTGTGTGCAGTCTGCCTATTCCCAGGGGAGAAGTGCTGGGGGAGTGAGGACACCTGTAAGGTCATCCTGGGATCCTCCCACTCCCCTGGGCACCAGCCCTTTAGACAGAGGCCCCATGTGCTTGCCCGCCCACGGTGGGACGTTTGCCTCAAACCTATGCAGGAGACCAATGTGCTAGAAGGGGCCGGAAAGATTCTGTCCACAGGGAGCAAAACCAGAATTCAGAACCCTCCACCGCACCCTCACCGGTAGATGTGCTCTTCAACCGAGTAATTCTCTCAATTTGGACTTTGCTTCTGTAGCACTGTTTTCTTTTAGAACTGAATCCTCAGTCAACGGGCTGCAACGCCAGCTCGCATCCAACTGGGGCTGAGTCCCCACCCTGAGCCCAATGATTCCTTCATCTCAGTGGTATATTAAGCTGGAGACCTTTCCTCATCATCACTAAAATTGGTTGTGTGGGGAATATTATGGATAGGCCCATGATGGGTTAAACAAAGTCTGTTTAAGAGTGAAAAATAGATGTCCGATGAAAGGACAATCTGGGTTAAGAATTACAAACCTCAAACAATGTGGCCTATACCTCACAACAAAATAAATTCTAGGCAGATCAAAGCATAAAATTTTTAAAATGATACGGAAAAGAATAAAAATATCTGCTTGCAGATGACATGACCTTAATGTGATAACTCTAAGGAGTCCACACCCACCCCCCCCCACACGCACACCACACCCCCCCACCACCCCCCCACACACCCACACATACACCCCACCCCACCCTACACACACACCCCTAATTCAGCAAAACTGCAGGATATAAAATCAACAGACAAAAATTAGCATTTCTATACACTAACAATGAACAATCTGAAAGAAAATCACGAAAATTTCATTTACAATAGCATCAAAAAGAAAACATTTAGTAATAAATTTAACGAAGAAAGTGAGACTTGTACACTGAAAACTAAAAAACAACGCTGAAAGAAATTAAAAGATATAAATGGAAAGACAGCCGATGTTCAGATTAGAAAACTTAATATTATTAAAATGCCAGTATTACCCCAAAGCAGTCTACAGACTCAATGAAACTGCTATAAAATACCAAAAGCGGTTTTTTTGTAGAAAAAGAAAAATGCATCTTAATCATGTAGAAATTTAAGGGACCCTGAATTGCCAAAGCAACCTTGAAAAAGAGAAAGTCAGAGGACTCGCACTTCCTGATTTCAATACTACAAAGCCACAGCATGTGTTACCGGCATAAGGACAAACATATACACCAATGGAACAGAATTGAGAGCCCCAAAAATAAACCCTCAAATGGTCAAATGATTTTTGACGAGATGCCAAAACAATTCAGTGGGCGAAAAGACAGACTTTTCAACAAATGGTGCTGGGAAAACTGGATATCCACATGCAACAGGATGAAGCTAGACCACCCTCCCCCATCACACCATATACAAAAATTAAGATTATTCAAAGACTTAACGTAAGAGCTAAAACTATGAAACTCTTAGAAGAAAACATGGGAAATCTTCGTGACCTTGGATTTGTCAATGGTTTCTTAAACATGATACCAAAAGCACAGGCCACAAAAGGGAAAAGACTGAACTTCATCAAAATTAAAAACTTTTGTACAAAGGACACTATCAAGAGAGTGAAAAAACAACAGAGAATGGGAGAAAATATTTGCAAGTCATGTATCTGTTAAGGAATTAATATCCAGAATATATAAAGAAATCCTACAATTCAACAACAACACAAACAACCTGATTAAAAAATGGGCAAAAGACGGGAATAGACATTTGTTCAAAGAAGATACACAAATGGTAAATAAGCAAACGAAAAGATGCTTAGTATCACGAATCATTAAGGAAATGCAAGTCAAGACCCCACTGAGATCTTCATATGCATTAGCATGGTTTTCGCTTAAACAAACAAAAAACCCCAAACCCCAGAAAGTGTTAGTAAGGATGTGGAGAAGTTGGAACCCTTTGCACTGTTGGTAGGAATGTAAAACAGTGCAGCTGCTCTGCGAAACAATATAGTAGTTTCTCAAAAAAAAGTAAACACAGAATTACCATGTGATTCAGCCAGTCCATTTCTGGTTATATACCCAAAGAACAATGAATTTATACACCCATGTTCACAGCAACATTACTGACAATAGCCAAAAGACAGAAGCAACCCAAGTGTCCATTAGCAGATGAATGGATAAATAAAATGTGGTGTATATATAATAAGCCAGCCCTGAAGGAAACAACTACTGTATGGTTCCACTTATGTGGGGTACCTAGAAGAGTCAAATTCAGGGACAGACAGTAGAATGGTGGTTGCTGAGGGCAGGAGAGGAAAGGGAGTGAGGAGTTAGTATTTAGTGGGTACAGAGTTTCTGACAGGGTGAAGAAGAGGTTCTGAAGACGGGTGGTGGCGGCTGCACAACTACATGTCTGTACTTAATGCTAGTGAACTGGACACTTAAGAATTGTTAAAATGGTAAATTTTATGTTATGTGTATCTTACCACAATAAAAAAAATTTTGTTAATTTAGAAAGCTGGCGAAAAGGTAACATTCACTAGACTTGAGAAAGCTTAACCCCAAACTGGCTGAAGGAAAAGCAGAGAAGCAGATTTCTTCTACAGAAGACCTCAAAGGTACAGGTACTGGAAGCAACAAGTACAACGAAAGTGGGGCTAAAGATGGGGTTAGAGACAGAAGGACTGGTTGAAAATCTACTTAAGGAGCAGTAAGAGGCTGAAACTCCCTTCCCCAGCAAAAGAGGGGAGTTCGTCTCTGATGGGCAAGAGAAAGTCTCTAGACCAGGCACCACCAGGCACTGTGGAAGGCAAGGGCACCCCCTGAAAAATGGGGGTTACAGGGAAATTTACCTGCTGACTGTCGAGACCTCCAGACTCCTTCCCTGCCAAGCCCTAGAACCCTGGCAGCCCGGCCTGAGCCCTTGGGTTGGGAGGTCAAGGAAGAGAGTGTCCTTTGGCAACCTTGACCAGCTTAAGAGGAAAGACTGACAGATGTCACGTCTGGGTTTCCCCAAAGAAAACAACCCATGCTGACCACCCAATGATACCCACAGCAGACCAGCTCCCACCGTGTCCCCAGAGCCTCCGATCACCTGAGCCGACAACCTCATGTTGACACTAAATCTGAGAAGGGCCCCTTAGGCAGGCCCACTGACTGCATCTGAAGGAATGTATGGTCTATGTAGAAAAGAAAAAACCATCAGTATCCTCAGGATCGACAATATCTGGATGCAAGAAACAAGAACATGCCACTCTCCGAAAGTTCAGAGAACAAACTATAGCTGTAAAATTAAAAATATAGGCTAAACCATATGAAAACTGCCAATATTTGACTGTTTTCTGACCTACATAAAAAGCAGCTTCATATGTTTGAACCTAACAAAAAGCAGAAATGAAAAACTCATGGCAGTTGACCCTTGAACAACACGGGTTTGAACTGTGCGGGTCCACTTATATGCTGATTTTTTTCAATAGTAAATACTACAGGCTACAAATTAGTGGTTGAATCTGAGTTTTTGGAGGAAGTGTGGATACCAAGGGCCAACTGTTAAGTTATATTTGGATTTTCTACTGCAAGGAGGGCTGTACCCCTAGCCCCTAACTAGTTCAAGGGTCAGCTGTATATGAATTCTGTGATAAGTGGAGGAAAACCAGATACAGAGATGGGAAAAAGGAAAAAAAACTGAAGGTATCAGAGGACTACTAAAGAAAGAAAACAGAAGGGAAGGAAATTAAATAATTCAAGGCAATTTTCCAGAACCAAATTGAGAGACTGAAAGCACTCATGAATGCTCAATACAATCCCTGAAAATGGACTCAAACCAAGGCTCACCAACCAAAACTGCAAAAAACTTTGAGATAAACTCATGTCCTACACGGGACTTCCCTGGTGCTCCAGTGGCTAAGACTCGCGCTCCCAATGCAGGGGGCCCAGGTTCGATCCCTGGTCAGGGAACTAGAGCCCACATGCTGCAACGAAGATCCTGTATCCTGCAACTAAGACCCGGCACAGCCAAATTAATTAAATTTTTTAAAAAAATAATTTTTTAAATAAATAAATAAAAAGATCGTGTTCTACAAACTTCCAATGAGAGAAAATATTCACTGAAGGATGGAGAATCAAATCGTTTTGGACATCAACTCTGGAAGGCAGAAGCCAAAGGAGCAGTGCCTCCCACTTTCTGAAACAATATGGTTCCCAAACTAGAACTATATAACCAGCTAAGCTATCAATTAAACATGAAGGTATAATACAGCCATTTTCAGACATATAAGGTCTGGAAGATGTCCTCTACCAAACGAACAGATAAACCAAGAAAGAAGATACGGGACCAAGGAAGGAAGGGTCCCTGCACAAGACAGAAACCAAGGAAGTCCCAGGACAGGAGCTGTGCAGCAGGCAGAGACAGCCAAGTTCAAGTGGGGGCAGGAGGAAGAGAAGTCCAGGAGGGTGGTTTCTACACAGACTGGTTGAGGGCCTGACGAGTTCACGTGGGGAAAGAACAGTACTCAAGTCTGTTATAGAAACTAACCAAACAAAAATGAGACAATTATTAACTCTAGGGAAAACAAACCAAAAACATGTGCAAGAAAGGAAACATACCCATAATACACACTGGCTCAACAGTGGACAATACTAACATGGCCATAATAAGGTAAGTAATAGTGACTTAACCACAAATTGGGAAGATGAAGGGAGAAAAGGAAGCAGGGTAAGAGAATGTAAGAATAGTAATCCTTGTTCTCTGCATAGCAAGTTAACAAACACAGAGCATCTGAAAAGGAAAAACAAAAAACAATAAGAAATAGCAATGTAGGCTTGCTGTTTGGAAAAAATGGAGGTAAACAGAAACAAAGAGCTCAAGAGTTGAAGGTGGTTGCCTCAAGGTGAGAATCAGGGGCAGGGAAGGGGAAGCCAAAGGGCCACCTCGAGCAACCACGGCTTCACTCTGCCACTAGACCTGATCCTCCAACCACAATGAAGGATCTGGAAACATGTCAAGTGCCATCCATTTTGTGGAAGAGACTTATTTTATCATGAACTAGTTATACTGACAGGAGGGGAAAACATTTTAAAAAGAACTGAATCTAGAAGAGACTGGGTATGAGAGAGACTGGGCTTCATATACATCACAGCTCTTAATGCAAACGCAGAGATCTGCATGTAGATCCTGAGACAAAAAGATGACCTCAAAGGATTGTGGTGGAAAACAAAATGGAAAAAGATGATTTATACAAACACATCATGGACTGTGCTGCAGGGGAGGGGGATTTATACTGGGATCTCTGCTACACATGCATAGTAATTAAATTAGAAAAAGTGAAAAGAGTTCATTACTACCGAGCGCTTTAGAACAAGATGCTCCCCAGGCCCTCCTCCACGGGGCGGCCCCAGCATCAATTCAAGACCACGAGCTGAGCCTGGAGCTGGGGTCTTGGTGAAAGCTCACCTCAGTGTGGCTCTCTGTTCTCTGCCTCCATGGAATGCAACACCCCCCCTCCCCCCTCACCTCGCCACCAATACTCCCCAAGGAGGAGGGTGGGCTCCCTAGGCACTAAGGTACAGCATCAGCTCCCACGCGGATGTGGTACTGGTAACAGGAAGGCGTTTCTCAGGCATGAATGTGGGATGGAGAGAGGGAAACAGCTAAACAATATGTGAATCCTGACCAAGCCAGACATCAGATTGGACTGTGTCAAAATGTAATTTAAATGAGGTGAGGGTATCATTTATTACTTGGTAATTTCTAGAAGAAAAAAGTTTCTTTTCTCCTTTTTTTTTTTGGTCTGGTCCAAATCTTACACGCCCAATCTGACCATCCTGAGCGATGAGATGAGAACTGGGTTAACTGGGCTAAGAACAGGCAGCGTTGCCTCTGTCCACCTCCCCGTTGGTTGTGCCCCAAGTCCTTAGGAACCAACTCCAGCCCCATCAGTAAGTGGGGGGAGTGAGGACTCCACTGTGGGGTTTTTTTCTTGTCAACAACAGGCCCGTTGATAGCAGGGTCAGGAGGGGGACACATAAGCGACAACCACCATGGCAGAAATCAAGCTGCTTATTACTCCATTGGCCCAGCCTGGCCTCACTGCCGGCTACTCTCCCACACCCCCTGCTGCCAGGCGCCAGGTCGTCCACAGCACCCAAGGGAAGCTTTTCTAGCCCATATTTTGGGTCAAGACCCACTGCTATGTGCTCATGTGCGCTCACTGCTACTAGCACTATTTTTTGGAGCAATTATTTAAAATCTAATAACGCTTATTTGTTTAATGTGTGTTTCCCCTCTAGACTAGGCCGTGGGTCTGTCTTGTTCACTGGTGTGTCGTAGCGTCTAACACTGTGACCCTATAGCAACAGGCCCACAAGTATTTCCTTTCGAATGAAGAATGCCCAGCCTGTCCCCCGGGGTCCTGGGCAGACCCCGATGGGTGCCCCTCACTGACCTGACAGGTTGATTTCGGTTAAGGAGTCTCGGGTGGTGGTGCCCACAGCGGTGAGCAGGTTGATGGACTGGTCAGTCACATGGTTACAGTAACTAAGGTGGAGCTTGGAGAGCAGGGGCATGTGGCGAATGATAAGCCGCAGGGAGGCGTCTGTGATGTCCAGACCGGCCAGACGCAGCTCCACAATGTTCCGGAGCTTACTCCGATTGTCCATCTGACCTGAGGGGGCAGGACAGAGAGGCAACATGTCACCCTGACATGACACTTTACAAGGCCTACCAGCCAGGTGGAACACCTGGGTCTCATTTAGCCATTGAGTGTCTCCCCCAAAAGATCAAAACTGGTTCCAACATTTAAAAATCGGAATATTCCACATCAAGTTTTACCCTTGTAGATTCTTTAAAAGTCAGAAGACCTAGAAACAGAGAGCCTGCATTCCACCCAACAGTGCTCAGCCAATTGGAGTACAGACAGCACAGCATCTCTGGGTCACCACAGATTCCTCATTTAAGGTACTGGTGGGGAGCAGTGAGTCCTGCAACCCGACCTAGGAGGGCTTCATCCCGTGAGGCCCTGTCCGGCCACACTGACCCCGATGCCTGAGGCTTAAAGCCAACGAAGGACAAATTAACATAGAAGCAGTGAGATGCACAGAGTTCCCAAAGTGGCATTCTGGGAGCCTCTGCCCTCTCACGGGTCCCCTCTTGTACCCAAAGCTGACTGAGAACAGCAGCTGGGACTCAGCTCTGCGTCGAGAGGGGCTGAAACCAGAAAAGGCTTGAAGACATGAGTACCAGATGGGGTCTGTGGTGAAAACCAGATCCAACGGCACAGCTTGGTCATACCACCTTCTTGTGACCATGCCTTGGGTACACCCCTGTCCCGGACACTCACCTGGCCTGTTATCTGTAGGCGGGGACAGGAGATCCCGCATCTGGGCGTCCTTTAGTCCTTCTACCCACTGGACATCCAGGGTCCGGAGCAGCGGACAACTGGAGCTACAGAGGGCTGAGACTGCGATCCATGAGCAGCCTGACAGCACCAGGTCTCGGAGCCCTGGCGGGGGACAGAGAGGGGGTGGCAGGTCAGGTGATACACCCCAGCCCCTGCTACTGCACATTGAGGGCCCCTGGCCCAGTGCTCACCAGGCAAGCGGTTGATGAGCCAGCTCAGCTGTTTCTTGGAGATATTGGTCCAGCTGAGGTCCAGGGAGACAGGCTGTCGCCGGATGATGCCGCTCAGCATCAGGGGTGTGATGGACTTGCAGTGGTTCAGGTCGATGCGGGTCCATAACCGCTTATCACAGCACCTGGGGGCCAGGCCCAGCAGAGGGGGCAACGTCAGAGTTGGGAGCTCTCTTGGGGAGCCCCATGCATAGCTGTGGTCAGTCCCCCACCTACCAAGCCCAGGGGGAGGCTCCTTAACTTCGTCCCCTGGACCCTTCTGTTTAGTTTCCGTCTCGTTGGCACCTGAGAGCCTCTGCTCTGATTGTCACAGCCCTTCCCCCCCACCCCCATGGAAAGTACCAGAAGCTGTAAAGTATTTACTGGGGGTTTAATTACACCCTCCACAGGCCATATCTCAAAACAACCCTGCATCATGCCTGTTCACAGATGAAGGTAAGTAACTTGGCCAAGGTCAGAGACCGTTCCAGCTGGGAACTATCAAAGCAGGGATTAAGATGAGGAACTGGCGCGGCACTCGTGACCTGGGCTAGCTCTTTAAGGACAAGGGCTCCCCCTGGTCCTCAGTTCATCTTCCAAGAAGCTAAATCAGGAAAGCAAATAGGGTTCACCTCTTTTGACAAGACCACACTGACTGTAGCTGCTAGACCTCTTTGAGGAGGATATTTAAGCTGGACGGGGCTTAGAAAGAAAGAGCATCACGAGTGACTCCAGTGGGGACGCACGCGCCATCCCTGGCCTAGTCTAAGCCTCAGCCTGACCCCCTGGTGCCCCCATCCAAACTCAGCCGGTGCCCCTCACCAGCGGTTCCAGGTCCTGCAGACCCGCATGCAGACACACAGGTCTTGGTGGCTGAGGTAGCTGAAGACGGCCATCCACACCTCCCTGTGCATAACGTGGGCCGCCCCATCATCCAGGGGCAGCGAGTCGGGCGGGGGGCTGATGGGGGGCGGCCGGATCACATGTCGCTCCATCTGGATGCACTTGGGCGGGGACACGGAGGGAGGGGGCCGGGAGATGACTCGGGGCGGGCTGCGCAGGCCGGGCCCCAGCTGGTGCCGCAGCTCCCGGGGGGTGCCGTTGGGCCCCTTGCTGAAGCGGTGAGGGCGCTCACAGAGGCCCAGGGGCCGCTTGGGCTCCTCGTTCTCGCTCTCAGGCTCCGACTTGATGGGCTGGTGGTTCTCGTGGGCCAGGCTGCTCTCCGTCTTCTGGATCTCCTGGTTGAGCTCCTTGCTCAGCTCCTTGCTCAGCTCCTTGTTGGGGAGTCGCCGCTTCCGGCGCATCTTCACCTTCCTCTTCTCCTCGGGGCCCTCCGCCCCCTCCGTGCTGGGGCCGGCGGTGGGGGAGCTGGAGCGGGAGTGGTCGCTCTCCCTTGTCTTGGGGGGCGCCTCGGGCAAGTCATCCTCTGGCTCCTGCTTGAAGCGCCTGAGAGGCTTGTTGGCCAGAGCCATTCGGTCCTCAGCGTTCTTCCAGGACCGCCGCTGAGGGAGGAGGGGGAGCGTGGGGGGATGAGCCCCTAGACCCGGGGCTGCGCCCACCCAGGCCTCCCACCCTCCACCCCAGGACCCATTGCCCCAGGAGCAGGCCTGGGGCGAGGGCGGAAGATGGTACCTTTTTCCTGAAAAGCTTATCTTCTTTGCCGGGTTTTAGCTGTCACAGAAAAGAAAGGATGCAGAGCTTGCTCCCAGCGTTCATGGGATTTGGTCCCCTCTACACCCAGCCCCACCAACAGAGGCTGGAGGGTCACCTTCCCAACAAATCCCATCTTCTCTGCTCTGACAGACGGGTGGGCCCTGCCTGCTGGTTTTAAGGAAGAAGCTGGAACTGGCGGAGAGTGATAGAGCTGTCCCCACCCAACTGACCTCCCACCCCTGGACAGACCCAGAGATATGCAGTCGCCCATTCACGTCGGACTTGGCTCAGGGAGCCTGTCCCAGAGGCAGGGTCTGCAGGATTCCCGGCCGAGCCTTAATGGCTAGAACGAGGAGAAGACAACCAGGCGCCACCTCGTGGCTGATGCTGGAAGGGCCGGTGGGCGAAGAGGGGCCGCCAGGATCCTCCGAGGTTCCCCAGATCCACAGGGCTTCCCCGCGGCAGCTTCAGCTTCCCAGGCCCCACGCCGGAACCACGAGCCAGAGCCTCGGGGCTGAGGCCTGGGAAGCTACGGTGAACAGGTGCCTTGGAGGTCTGCGGCACTGGGTTCGAGGACCAGTGGGGCGGGGGCGGCCCGGGACTCGCGAGTCCCCGGGGCCTGGGGAGGGCGGGGCGACGTGGGAGCACCTGCTGCTGGAAGTAAGTGAGACTGGATCTCCACCAGGGGCTGAGGCTGCTGCCTAGAGGGGGCCTCGGCGAGAGGTGAGAGGAGGAACCGGGGGACGTTTGAAGCGTCGAGGCCTAAAGGGGTGGGAAGAGGAGTGACTCGCTGGTTTTCCCCTCCTTTCTCTCGGGCCGGGCTCTCAGGACTTCCGTGACTTCGGCTCTCCCCGCTGCCCATCCCCGCCCCCGCCCACGCGCCCCTGCACCCGGGACCAGCCAGGCCACCCCTCGCTGCCCGTCCCTCCCGGTCGTACTCGCTTGCGTCCACTCAGCTCCTGGGGCTTCTCGTATTTCCGCTTCCTCCTCAGGTGCACATCGTCTGACTTTCGGCGCAGGATGCCGTCAGGGGGCACCTTCTTGGGGTGCTCGTCTGGCCTGCGCCGGGGCGCCTCTTCACACTCACTCCTCCGCTTGGCAGGCTCCTGCCCCTCCTTGCTGTCCCGGTTCATCTTCTGCTCCTTGAGCAGGGAGCCGGGCAGGTTTGAGGCATACTTAAAGCCAGGGCCACGCTTTTGCTTGTAGGCCAAAAACAGAGAAGGAACACACGAACTGTATATCTTTGGACGTGCCCTTGCCCCCGAGTCCGCGGTACCCCTCAAGCCGACATCACCATGGGCGGGGAGACAGGCTGGGTCTGGCAAGGCCAAGGTCTACCCCCTCCCGGGCTGACCCCTGGGACTTGGAGCCCGGCACTCACTTTCCCGGTCTTGCCGGCGTGGTTACACTTTGGACACTCCCAGCAGTTTGGAAGCTCATCGTTGACCACGCCCTCTGACTCCTTAATCTGGGAGGGACACACACCAGTCAGCAAGCAGGGAGGGGGTGGACAGGGCCAGCTCCTCCAAAAGCATCAACACCCCCTCCCAAAAGCCATTTCCATACCACCTCTGGCCAAGAGAAAACAAGAGTGGTTAAGATGGGTGGCTCTGCATTCAGGTCAGGGTTCAAATCCTGATAGTGCCTCTTCCTAGCTCAATGACCCTGGGCAAATCACTCCATCTCTGTGGGCCAGTGCCCTCAGCCATAAAATGGAGTGTGCCTATCTCACTGGAGTTATGTGAGAATTCAATGAGTTAACCTAGTGAAAGCAATTAGCTCAGGGCCTGGCACCCAGCAAGGACCCACAAACCATTCAGTCATTTAACAGCACCGAACTGGGTGCGTGGTTATCAGCAAGTGAGATGTGCTTTCCCTGGAGCTTCTGATCCGGGAGAGAGAGAAGTAACCAGGGGCCAGGGGAAAAGCATAGCACCCCTTTTCAGAGGGGGAGGTGTGTGTGCTGGGGAGAGGGGAGTGTCACGACAAACCCCACTACCAGCACCGAGGGAAAGGGGACGGACACCTCAGAGCTGAAGCACCCTTTGGGGCAGGCCCACTCTCATCTCTCTGAACACAGATAGAGCTGGGCTGATGGGAGGTGCCAAGTAGGCTGACATTCTCTTGAGGCAGAGGTATGAGGTATGTGTCAGCCCAGAGCAGTCTCTTCCTTTCAAAGGTGGAACCTGCTGCCCAAGACAGGCAGGCACAGCACGATGGTCCCCAGGAGGCAGTCCTGCCCTGGGCACACCAAGGGAACAGGTTCCTGGCACATGGGACAGGAATGCAACCACCTGTTGTTACAGGACCTGCCCTCCCCTGGCCCAGGCCTTTTTTCCCAGAAGCCTGAGAGCAGCCCAACTACCCACTCTCTCCCTCTGGCCCAGGTGCAAGACTCTGGGAACTCTCTGTGGTTCTGAGGTCCCGGGAGGTGGAATGTGTGTGTCTGTGTGTGTCTTCACTCCCTCAAAGACATGGGTGCAAGGTCTGAGCGACGCCAGAACCTTCTCGCCCTCAGCTTATCATCGGACACAGAGAATCCCCCAGACTCAGAGTCCTCCAGGGAGGGAACCTAGTCTCACTCCCCTCCACCCCCCAAACCCCTGCAGCATCAGTACCACCAGAGGCCCAGGGTGAGGCGCCAGGCGGCACAGCCAGATGCCCCCGAGGCTGCTCACCTTAAGGCATCCAGGGTGGATGATTTCGTTGCAGATGGAGCACTCCATGAGCATGAGGTTAAACTTGCCTTCTTCCTCTTCCACTGTGTCCTCTTTTCCTGCCTCGCCACACACTAGACACACGGCGGTGTGGGGCAGCACTGGCTGAAGAGCGGGGAGAACACACAGGGGTCAGCACGGCCGGGACCCCATGGGAAACACATCAAAGGCAATGAGGTACTCGCCTCGGGCCTTCCAGGAGCTGGGGGAGAACCAGCCCAGGCACTGCCCATCATTCATTCATTCATTCAAATTCTTATCTGGCTACTACCTCCACGTGCCAGGTACCACTCCAAGTGCTGGCTATAGCACTAAACCAGACAGATAAAAGTCTCTGCCATCCTGAGCTTACATTTTAGTGGAGGGAGGTGAGCAAAATGAAGAAGAGTCTGTTAGATGGTGACAAGGGAAATGGAGAAAAATAAAGCAAGGAGGGCCAGGTCAGCAGTGAGGTGGGAGAAAGGAGGGCTAATCTGAAACGCAGAGGTCAGGGACAGCCTGACCTCTGAGAAAAGACCTGCAGGAGGAGGTGGGGCATGAACCAAGCCCAGATCTGTAGGGGCTGAGGCCGCATCTCTCCAGCGGCTATCAAAGCACAGTCTAAGAACTCCGGGTCCTCAAGACTTTACAGGGAGGTCAAACTATCTTCAGAATACCACTAAGACATCATCTGCCTTTTTCACTGTGTTGACACTTGCACTGATGGGTGAGACTGCTGGCACCTGTCAGGGCAGAGGCTCCAATGTGCCCAGGCAGTCGCTGGGCCGTTCCTGGCCACATGCTCCTTAAAAAGCTCACCAGTTTCATTTAAGGATATCTTTGATAAAGCAGTAAGAATAATTAATTTTATTAAAACTCTGACCTCTGAGTACACATTCTTTTAATATTCTGCGTGACAAAATAGGAAGTATGCATCAACTACTTCAGCTGAACACCAAAGGATGACGGCTATCAAAAGGAAAAGCTCTTGTGATCAAGCCGTGAACTGAACTGGTCACTTTCTCCATAGAACACCATTTTACTTGAAAGAATGACTGATTATTTAAAAAAAAAAAAAAAAAGGGTATTGGCACATCTTCTCAAAGATGAAATAAGTAAGTCTGTCACTTTCAGAAATATCACTTAAAACATTTGTTGCAGATGATGAAATTTGAATTTTCAAACAAAAATCAGAATTTTGGAAAACTTACATCAGCCACTGTGAACTAGACAGTTTCCTGATACTTAAAGACTTTTCTGAGGACACTGGTGCTGGTGTTAACAAATGTGTGTTTTTTTTTAAACACTGTATAACACTATGTACCCCTATTTGGAAAATCTGTAAAACTCAGTGAGCCAGTGTTTTCCAAATGACCAATATCTGATGTTATAACATTAGGCATAAGCAAATGAGGGGCAAGAACGACTAATGAATTTTAATGTAACAGTAGGAAAAGTTCACTGATACAGATTCAGATTCCACATTGCAACTAACCTTTAAGCACTTGCCACCTGTTGAGCTCTGGTGGTGGATGAGAAGTATATCCACGATTATCTGAAAAGGCTATTAAAAGACTCCTCCCATGGGCTTCCCTGGTGGCGCAGTGGTTGAGAGTCCGCCTGTCGATGCAGGGGACACGGGTTCGTGCCCTGGCCCGGGAGGATCCCACGTGCCGCGGAGCGGCTGGGCCCGTGAGCCATGGCCGCTGAGCCTGCGTGTCCGGAGCCTGTGCCCCGCAACGAGAGAGGCCACAGCAGTGAGAGGCCCGCATACCACAAAAAACAATAAAACAAACAAACAAACAAACAAAAAAAGACTCCTCCCAGGAATTCCCTGGCAGTCCAGCGGTTTCCAGCGGTTCGGACTCCACGCTTTCACAGTCATAAGCTGAGCAGCGCAGACCCACCCACCAAAAAAGACTCCTCCCTTTTTCAACTACATATTTATGAGGCCAGGTTTTCCTCATATAGTGCCTCCAAAACAACATCACAGAATGAATATAGAAGCATATATGAAAATCTAGGTCTTTTCTACTGAACCTGGCATAAAAAAGATTTACAAAAACATATAACAATGCTATTTTTCCTACTAATCATTTTTGTTTCGGAAGATGTTATTTCTCCTAAAAATGTTATTTATGTTAACATGTAGTGGGTTTCTTATAATTTTTAAATGAATTCAAAATATTTAAAATTTTTTATTACAGTAATATTAATAAATAAATAACCCACATAAATGAAAGCTCTTTGGGGTTTTCATAACTTTTAAGAGAGCAAAGGGGTCCCAAGACCACAAAGTTTGAGCGCTGATGTATTAGACTATAAACCCCTGCGGACAAGCTCTCACTCTCTCCTCCTTATAAACGTCCACCTACCAGTACTTGGGATCCAGAAGAAACACACAACCAATTTTTATTAAACTGAGTTAGAATAGCTTCAAATAAGCTGGGATATACACTCCACCAATAACTGGAAAAGTCTGTAAAATGGATAGAACACTGAAGGCAAAAGAGTCATCATTCGTTCAGACTCTGAAGTAGGTGAGGAGAGACAGAACCAGTCTCTGCAAAGTTACTGCAGGAGGGGAAACCCAGCCAGGGCTACAGGGAGAGGGTGCTGGGCAGTGGGAAGGGATAAAGTCTGTGGAGGAAGCCTCTGCCATGGGAAGAGAGAGACTCACTCATCAGGAAAAAGGGCCTGGAAGAGTAGTAGAGGTGGGCCTGCCTGGGTCAGAGGTGGGTAGAACATGGCAGGAAGTGCCCCAACAAAGTGCGAAGCCTGGAAGAAGAGCAAGGACCTCAAGTGAGGGTCGGGCTAAGGTTGCATTTGCCATCAGTCCCAGGTTGGAGAGGAAGACACACACAAAAGTGAGGTTTCCTTCAACCGACAATCCCTGTGTCAGGCACTGGGCCAGACACCAGGGCTGCAAAGAACAGGTGACAGCAGAGACAGCTTCCTGTAACTGGACCTGGGTCACTGGAGGGAAGGTGAGGGTGAAAGAGAAAGTATGGCTAAAGAGGAAGAGACGGGGACTTCCCTGGTGGCGCAGTGGTTAAGAATTCGCCTGCCAATGCAGGGGACATGGGTTCAAGCCCTGGTCCAGAAAGATCCCACATGCGGTGGAGCAACTAAGCTCGGGTGCCACAACTACTGAGCCTGTGCTCTAGAGACCGTGCTCCGCAACAAGAGAAGCCACCGCAATGAGAAGCCCACCCACCATAACAGAGTAGACCCTGCTCGCCACAACTAGAGAAAGCCCATGCGCAGCAATGAAGACCCAACACAGCCAAAAATATTAATTAAAAAAAAAAAATAAGAGGAAGAGAGGGTCCTGGGGCACTGCTAACATGCCAAGTTTTAGGTGACACTGTTCTCAAAACCCAGAGTCCCTATGGACAACTTCTCTTAAACCATGACAGAATGCAATAAGTCATGGACCCTCACTCCAGAAAAATGCACATACACACAGGCACACATATAAAAATCTGTATTTAATTTCAAGGGGGCGCTCAAACTCCCTGAAATCCATTCAAATGACCTGGTACAGGTGACAAAAACACAAGCAACGAAACTGCAAAACGTCTACACAGCAAAGGAAACAAGAGAGTGAAAAGGCAACGTACATAATGAGAGAAAATATTTACAAACCATGTTATCTGATAAGGGGTTAATATCCAGAATATATGAAGAATTCTATAACTCAACAACAAAATACAAACAATCCAATTTTAAAATAGGCAAAGGACTTCAACAGACCTTTGTACAAAGAAGGCCTACAAATGACCAACAATCACATGAAAAGATGCTCAACATCACTAATCATCAGAGAAATGTAAATCAAAACCACAGTGAGGTATCACCTCACACTCATTAGGATGGCCACTATCAAAAAAGAAAAAAATAGGGACGTCCCTGGTGGCGCAGTGGTTGAGAATCTGTCTGCTAATGCAGGGGACAAGGGTTCGAGCCCTGGTCTGTGAGGATCCCACATGCCGCGGAGCAACTAGGCCCATGAGCCACAACTACTGAGCCTGCACGTCTGGAGCCTGTGCTCTGCAACAAGAGAGGCCCGCGCACCACGATGAAGAGTGGCCCCCGCTTGCCACAACTAGAGAAAGCCCTCGCACAGAAACGAAGACCCAACAGCAAAAATTAATTAATTAATTAAAACTCCTACCCCCAACATCATCTTTAAAAAAAAAAAAAAAGAAAAGAAAAAAATAACAAGTGTTGGCAAGGATGTGGAAAAGCTGAAACCCTTGTGCACTATTGGTGGGAATGTGAAATAGAGCAACCACTGTGGGAAACAGTATGGAGATTACTCAATTAAAAACAAAATGACCATATGATCCAATAATCCTACTTCTGATTGATATATATATATATATATATATATATATATATAGCAATATGCTTTTGGATATAGCAATATATCCAAAAGAATGCAAAGCAGGATCTCAAAGAGATACTGGCACACTCATGTTCATTGCAGCATTATTCACAATAGCCAAGAGGTGGAAGCAACTTAAATGTCCATGAGCAGATAAACAGATAAAGAAAATGCAGCACATCCATACAAGGGAACGCTATTCAGCCTTTAAAAAGAAGGAAATCCTGACACATGCTACAATGTGGATGAACCCTGAAAACATTAAAGCTAAGTGAAATAAGCTCACAGAGGGAGACATCCTGCCTGAATCCACTTACATGAGGTGTCCAAAGTAGTCACAATTAGAAACAGAAAGTAGAAAGGTGGTTGCCCAGGGCTGGGGGAGGAGTTGCTGTTCAATGGATATAGAGTTTCCATTTGGCAAGATGAAAAAGTTCTAGAGATCAGTTTGCACAACAACGAGCATATAGGTAATATCACTGAACTGTACACTTAAAAATGGTCAAGATGGTAAAGTGTGTAAGTTTTGGACCACAATTTTAAAAAGAAAGACAGACATAAAGAAAACACAAGCAGTATGTGTTGGAGGGAGAAGGGGAAGGTGCCCCAAGCTTGGAGGGGCATCAGCAGCCAGGCAGGAAGCCTCGCCTGATGCCAGGCTGGGCCTGTAAGGGTCTTGCCCAGGGCCAAGGATCCTGTCCCTCCTGCTGAGACTGCTTTCCTGTGGGAGCACGGAGATCACTGCTCCCTCAGGGAGGACCCTGGGGCCTGGAGCCGTGCCCCAAGGAAGGCAGAATGCCTGAGAGTGTGCAGGGGGGATACACGAGCAGAGCCAGGACCTTGCTGAGTTGCCAGAGCCTGAGACCACTGCCCTGTCCTGGGGCAAGGCTGGAGGCCAGGCGAGATGGCCTGGAGGGGCAGGCCAAGCTTTCCAGCGGCCCAGCTCCTCCTGGACACCATAAATCAGTCCTCCTTCTCTGTGACGGCCCCCTCAGGAGGGGCACTGACCTTCCACCCAGACCTCTGACTTCGAAGGCAGGACAGGAAGGAAGGGAGGGCCCAGAACCATCATGAACTGGACCATAAATGTTGGCAACAGGGTCACAGACAGGACAGGCTGCCCTGACATCTTTAATGGCAGAGACTTCAAAGTACTCAGTCATCTAGGGAAGGAAGGAGTTATAAGACCAGCAGACTATGAAGGAAAGGGAGCCTGAGCACATGGCAGGACCCCAGAGTCCTGCAGTGTGGAATCTGAAAACAGCATTAGTCTCCCCTTTCTTCCCAGGAGGGAGCACCCCTCCGGGGTTTCTGCTGCGGCCACGTTCTCTTCAAGCGGAGGGACTGGACAGACCAACGAGCAGAGGAACAGACTGGCCTGAGGCACAGGTGGGGCCTGCATTCAGGAGCCAAGGAAGGGCTGCCACCTCCACTCCCGGGGGAGAAGCACCGCAGCCACTGGGAGGGGCGCCCCTGGGGGCACTCACCGCGATGCACTGCCGCATGATGCAGCTCTGCTTCATCCGCCCGGGGCCCCCGAACTTCTTCATGTCCTTGCAGAAATGGCACTCTCCACACTCCGTCCGCAGGCAGGCCTCGCACTTGCGGCATCGCGTCCGGCGCCGGCGAGCTCCCGCCGTGGTCCGGTTGGCGGCCAACTTCACCGCAGAGGCAGGGCCCAGCTTCCCCTTGGGCCGACCTACGGCCCGGTTCTGTGGGAGCACACACAGGACTGGTGAGATGGGGGCCCGCAGGGCCGGCCAGGCCCCGAGTCCGGGGGGTTATGGGTTGAAGTGTGTTCACCCAAAAGATATGTTGAAGTCCTAACCCCACAACCTCAGAACGTGACCTTACTTGGAAATTGGGTCTTTACAGACGAAACTTTTAAAATATGGTCACGAGGGTGGCCCTAATCCAATAGGACTGGTGTCCTTGTGAAAGGGGTAAATTTGGACACAAGCACAGAGAAGTCTTATGTGAAGACACAGAGAGAAGACGGCCATGTGCCTGGAGGGATGCCGCCATCTACAAGCCAAGAAACGTCAAGGAAGCCAGCAAAAGCCAGAAGCTGGAAGAGGCAAGGAAGGGTCCTTGCCTAGAGCCGTCACAGAAAGCACCGCCCTGCAACACCTTGACTTCTGACTTCTAGGCTCCAGAACTGTGAGAGAATACGTTTGTTTAAACCACCCAGTTTTTCTGGGTTTGTTTAAATTTTTGTTTGTTTAAATTTTTGTTTGTTTGTTTAAATTTTCATTGGAGTATAGTTGCCTTACAATGTTGTGTTAGTTTCTGCTGTACAGCCAAGTAAATCAGCTTTATGTACAAATATATCCCCTCTTTTTTAGATTTCCTTCCCATCTAGGTCACCCTGAGTAGAGTTCCCTGTGCTATACGGTAGGTTCTCATTGATTGCCTATTTTATACATAGTATCAATAGTGTATATATGTCAATCCCAATCTCCCAAGTCATCCCACCAACACCCCTTCCTCCCTTGGCATCCGTACGTTAAGCCACCCCGTTTGTGGTGCTCCACTATGGCAGCCCTGGGAAGCTGACAGGGACACCCTGCTTTGGAGAGCAGTACACCTGGCTCTAGAGCCTTCTGCGCCCCCCCCACCCCGCCCCACGTCAGGCCAGGCTCCTCGGGCTACCTGTGCTTCCGCAGGGAGGCCACACAATCCGCCTCTGTTCCCTCTGCCAGGGACACCCACCCCTCCCCGCCCCACTAGACTAATGCCTGCTCAGGCTGCAGGACCCAGTTCAAACACTGCCTTCTCCTGGCAGCCCTTCCTGACCGCCCTGCACTGGGCCCCTGTCACAGCATAACTGTCTGTTCTCTCATGGGTCTTCCCTTTGAGACAGGGACTCAGAAAGGCAGTTATGGAGGGTGTCTTGTCACCACTGTCCCTCGACAAGATGGCTGGCACCTAGCATGTGCTCAATAAACCAGACCCCAAGAGAATGAGACAGTAAACCCTAAGGAACTGATTTCTGAGAACTTCTCCCTGTGACTCAGGGAAACACAGGCAGATGAACAGAAAGTGGTACTAAATGATGAACAGGGCACAAGCCAGCCACACGTCCTGCTCTGAGGTCCTTACAACCTGGCCACCAGCCCCAGAGCCTCTTGCAAACCAGGATC
The DNA here is from genome assembly GCF_964374135.1 of Grampus griseus. Taxonomy (NCBI): domain Eukaryota; kingdom Metazoa; phylum Chordata; class Mammalia; order Artiodactyla; family Delphinidae; genus Grampus; species Grampus griseus. Next base: position 7,901,726 of record NC_139006.1, on the reverse strand, counting down.
AGAGACCAGCCGCTGGGACACTGTCCACCCAGGATCAGAAGTAGGCAGGACCAGGATGGTCGGGAGAGTGTCTCACCTGAAGCACCTTTCTGAGTTTGCTGAAAAATGGTTCATCCCTCCGTCAGAGAGACACACTCTCACCCCAAAACTATCTGATCTAATTGGCATCGAAAGCTTAAAGCCCATCTCAGCCAATTAAACAAGCTTCAGTCCATCTCAGGCTTTTCATTTTAATTGCTTGTCATATGTGGATCCCTAAACAAAATCCCATCGCTCGCTAGCTCCTGGGCCCCGAAGTGTTGTTACGATGTACCACAGTGCAGAAGATCTTCCTTCCAGGGACCCCCTCTCCCACAATGCATACAGCTCCCCACCCCCAAACTACTGGGGCTGCTTAGAAACTTACAACCACAGCAGCAAGGGAAACAGTCCATGGTTCTCCGAGAATCAAGCCTTGACCCCCATCATCTTATCCTGCAGAGCCATGGTCCCTGTGCAGACCCGAAGGTCCCACATACACCTTTTGGTATTGACACCTCAAGTGGATCCCTTCCCTCAGATTTTTTCCCCAAAAGCCTGCAGCATTCAAGGAAACTGCGAAGCCTCTGGTGGTGAGGCACCCACGTCAGGAAGCGCTGCGGCTCTGGATCTTCATCCCTCTCAACTTGCTCTGAACCCCAAAGAGGAAAGGAGACCCAGCTCCACTGGCCCACGTGTCCTCACCTCCCTGTGCCCTGACCCTGCCCCTCCCACAAGCCACCCCACCCGGTGGGGTGAGGGGCTGCCCCAATGCAAGTTACTCCTCCTGTAAGCAGTGGAGGGCCTCCCCACGCACCACAGCCCAGGGAGGTCTGGGGCCCCTAGTCATGGACATGGGCAGTTCTGCAGCCGTGGCACCGCCTGTCAATTCAGGTCAGGTCTTGCTGCCAGATGAGTAATGGGGAAAAAAAAATCAGTTTTCAGAGACTTTAGATTTGAGAACAGCACGTAAGGGACTGTGGACCTGAAAACTAAGCAGCAAGGAGTGCTGAGTAGAAGCAGGGATGACACGGACGGTGACAGCAGTGCCGGTGGGTACTTTCAAGTGCCTGTCATCCTGCTCTTCATTTTACATATGATATTACCTAATTTCCCAATAATAACCCTACGAGAGATGCCATTTTTCAGATGAGGAAACTGGAGCTAGAGGTTAAGAGACCGGCTCAAGGTCACGGAGCCAGCAGAGGATGTGCGTCTAAACCCTAAAACCACATCTAAACACTATAAACCACAGCGATGCACAGGCCAAGTAGGACAAGAGACCCCAGAGTCCATGGGAACTGACCACACGCCCTGGAAGGGGCCCACAGCTAGTGCCTTGATGCCCTTAGTAGGACAGGTGCCAACAGGAGGTGCAGAGAAGCACATCAATTTCCAGAGAAATGGAGACCAGGAAGGTTTCTCCCTCTCTTCACAGCCTGGAAGACTCTCTGGTAAAGAGCACACATCCTGTTAGCAACCCACTCCTCAAATCCCTGAAACATGGGCCAAGGGGTGGGCGATTCAAAGCCTTGAGTCAGGTACAGAGAAGGCAGCCCATGGTTCAGGCTCCAAGGACAAAACCAGAGGTGAAGGGCTCACACTCTGACCCTGGAGCAGGAGAGTGTAAGAACTAGTTTCTTTGGTGAAGGACTGAGAAAAAGAAAAAATTTCAGGAGTCCAAACATGGCTCTTGCCTCCCACTCAGGAACGTCAGGTATACATAGCAGCTGAGCACCTCCAGCCTCTCTGGCCACTCAAAAGTAAGAGAGTTGGGTCGATCCGGCCACAGTCACAAAGCTTGTACTTGACTGTGAAACAAGCCCACCTTCCTGTGCTTTCCAAAGTTCATTCTCATCTGAAGAGGCACTTTTCCAAACGATGAAAAAAACCAAATCCGCCCCGATCTCGATGGCAGCTGAGACATCCTGGAAAATGACAACGTCTTGAAGGAAGAGGTATAAGGGTGGCTGTTTCCAAAGACCTTGTTTCAGGCCCTCTCTGCCAGGTTGCCAAACAAGCTAGAAAAGCTGATGCTGCCTGCAGCTTCGCGGGCCAGCTTGCTGGTCAGGAGTCAACTGAGCAACACTTGTAATGCAGGATCCTCCTAAAGACCACTGAGAAAATCAACAGGTAAGAAAGACATCGAAGGGTCTCTATCAGGGAAGGTGAAACATGCCTCGTTTTGGCTTCTGTCCTAACCTCTTTTCGGTGACATCTAAAGGTTCACAAACCAATACTCAATTCTGCTCTATCCTACCTGTGCGTCTATTCATTCAAGTAACCCAGAATGCCCCTTTGTTAATTTCAGCCTGAAATGTTCTTCTCAGCAAAAGGGAACGATGGCATCCACTGACTTCACATACAAACCAGCCTCCCAAACCCCAAAGCCGTTTGTTGATTTTATCAGCCCAGAACTCATATCCTCAGCTCCATCTGGTTAGGAAAATTGAGTCCACACACCCATACACACAAATCTTAGTATTCCAACACTTCTTCTCCATCAACATCTCACAAGTATCGTCCTTAAAAGGAATACTATTGGTAAATATTTTTAAAAATAAAATTTAAAAAGGAATACTATTGGGCTTCCCTGGTGGCGCAGTAGTTGAGAATCCGCCTGCCAATGCAGGGGACACAGGTTCGAGCCCTGATCCGGGAAGATCCCACATGCCGCGGAGCAACTAAGCCTGTGCACCACCTACTACTGAGCCTGCGCTCTAGAGCCTGCGAGCCACAACTACTGAGCCCGAGTGCCATAACTACTGAAGCCCGTGCACCTAGAGCCCATGCTCCACAACAAGAGAAGCCACCCAATGAGAAGCCCGTGCACTGCAACGAAGAGTAGCCCCTGCTTGCTGCAACTAGAGATAGAGAAAAGCCCGTGAGCGGAAACGAAGACCCAACGCAGCCAAAAATAAAAACTAGAAAAAACAAAAAGGAATACTATTGAGGTAGTTCATTTCATTCCACAAATATTAACTAAGTGCCTCCTATCAGATCCTATTCTCCAGAATATTCATGGGCAGAACCTTCAATCCCTAATTTCTAAAATACTGGAATTAACATTACTTGGATTAACCTGAATTAGTGAAAAGATATCCCATGTTAATGGACTGAAAGATAATACTGTTAAAGGAAACAACAGAGAAGTTTCCAAATAAAGTGGAAACAAAGTGGTCCACAAATTCAATGCAACCCCGACGAAAGTCACAGCTGGCTCATCTGCAGAAATTGATAGGCTGATCCTAAAATTCATGTGGAGGGAATTCCCTAGTGGTCCAGTGGTTAGGACTCCACGCTTCTATTGCAGGGGGCCTGGGTTCAATCCCTGGTCAGGGAACTAAGATCCCGCAAGCCGTGTGGCATGGCCAAAAATAAAATAAAATTTAAAAATTAAGATGAAATTCATGTGGAAATGCAAGGGACCTGAAATAGCCAAAACAATCCTGCAAATGAAGAACAAAGTTGGAGGACTTACACTTCCTGATTTCAAAACTTACTATGAAACTACAGTAAACGAAACAGTGTGGTAGTGGCATAAGGATGGATATACAGATCAATGAACTACAATTGAGAGTTCAGAAATAAAGCCTCACAATATTTATGACCAACTGATTTTCGACAGGGTTGTCAAGACAATTCAGCGGGGAAAGAACAGACTTTTCAACAAATGGTGTGGGGATAAATGGATATCCACATACAAAAGGATGAAGTTGGACCCTTACATCACACAATATAAAAAATTAACCCCAAAATGGATAGAAGACCTAAATGTAAGGGCTAAAACATAAACTCTAAGAAGAAAGCATAAGGGTAACTCTTCATGACCTTGGATGAGGCAATGATTTTTTGGATATGACACCAAAAGCACAGGTGACAAAAGAAGATAAACTGGACTTCAAAATTTTAAACTTTTATAAAGCAGAAACTAACACACCATTGTAAAGCAATTATACCCCAATAAAAATGTTTAAAAAAAGACACAATTGTAAGTATAAAAAAAATTTTAAACTTTTGTGCTTAAAAGAGCACTATCAAGTATGAAGAAGAATGGGAGAAATTATATGCAAATTATACACCTGGTAAGGGTTGTATCCTTAAGGTATAAAACAACTCAACAATAGAAAGACAAATATCCCAATTTTAAAATGAGCAAAGGAGGACTTCCCTGGTGGCGCAGTGGTTAAGAATCCACCTGCCAATGCAGGGGACATGAGTTCGAGCCCTGGTCCGGGAAGATCCCACATGCCACAGAGCAACTAAGCTCGTGCGCCACAACTACTGAGCCCATGTGCTACAACGACTGAAGCCCGTGCACCTAGATCCCGTGCTCTGCAACAAGAGAAGCCCGCACACCACAACGAAGAGTAGCCCTCACTCGCTGCAACTAGAGAAACCCTGCGCGCAGCAAGAAAGACCCAATGCAGCCCAAAATAAATAAATTAAATAAAATGAGCAAAGGATTTAAGCAGATAATTCTCCCCCCCCGAAAAAAAGATATACAAATAGGCAATAAGCACATGAAAAAATGTGCGACATCACTAGCCAATAGAGCATGTGATCTTTGCTACAGACTCATTCATTCACCCCCCTCACTCACACTTTCACCCACCTACCCACCCAACTGTTTTCTGGCTGTGAATTATGTACAGACTCAATGCTAGGTGCTGGGACTACAAAGATGAGTAAGATGTGTTTGTTCCATACTCTCAAAGGCACTACAGTCTGGGGGAAGAAAGACATGTTACCACATAAACACACTGCAACACAGTGATGATAATATCAAAAGCTAACATGTGCTGAAGCAACACTCTTTTCAATATTTATATCGATAACCTATGAGGTAGGAACTATTATCATCTCCATTTAGAAATAAGGAAACTGAGGCGCAGTGCAGTTAAGTAGTCTCCCCAGTGTCATACTGCCAATAAATGAGAAGCCGAGATACCCAGGAGATGGCTCTAAAGCCTGGGCTCTGGCAATGCTGACCCAGAAGGAATGCCTCATTTCACTGGGAAGGGAGGCTGGGAAAAGTGTCAAACACAGGGGGTAGTGACTAAAACGAGTCTTAGAGGGAGGATAGGACACTGCAGGCCAGGAGTAGGGGTGGGGTTAGGGAGTGAATATTCTAGGCAGAAGGAAGAGTAAGATAGAGATGTGAAACCAGATAACACATTCAAGGAATAGCTTGATATGACTGCTGGAAAACCGCCCTGAAGTGGCAGGAGCCTAAACCTGCAGGTCCCGTACGTCACATTACAGAAATAGTGGCCCCTGTAAGAGCAGTTAAAGGACTTACATGCAGGAGCAACATGATCGTATTTTGGCAACACTGGGGGGAGTGAATTTTTTTGGTGGTGGGCAAGATGAAAGACAGGGAGATGAGCTGAGGATGCTACAGCAGTCCGGGATGAGAGTTATGAAGGCTTGAGTAGAAGCCATAGAAGGAATGAGGACGAGGGGATGATTCAGGGATGTTTTAGAAGCGGAGCCGGTTTAGAAGACCCAGGAGACTGACTGCACAGGGAGCATGCAAGCAGGAAGAGTCCTGGAAGACTCTGAGGTTTCGGGCTTGAGCGACAGAAGAACAAGGGGCTCAGGAGAGAGAACTAGAAACCACCATGCACACATGGAATCTGAAGGACCCACGGGACGTCCAAGGAAGGTGGCCAGCAGCAGCCAGGAGGGACCAGCGCTGAGATACACAGCTGGGGATCAGCATCGCGTAGTGCTGAACTACTTAATACTTAAGTCCGCGAGGTTGTTTCAGGGAGAACGGGCAGAGTGAAAAGAGGGTCCTGGGCAGTACCTTCAAGACTGAAAACATCCAAGGGCTGGGTGAAAAAGAGCAACCTGCTAAGGAATGGCCAGAAAGGCAGGAAAAGCAGCAGGAGCCTGTGGCATCACTGGAGCCAGGGAAGAGTTTCAAGAAGGCAGCGGGCTAGAGTTTCAACTGTCAAGAGGAGTCAGAAGAACAGTAAACGTGGCTGTCTGTTTTTACAATTCAGACAGTTCTTTGTTCCTCACCAAACTGCTGCTAACAGGAGCACACTGACGCTTAGCCCCATGAAGGGTAGCCAGAGCCCCAAACAGCGTGGAATTCCTTGTCGTGCTAACGTTGCCTTCAACTGTACAACAAATTTGTTTCAACATCATGTCTGTTCCCAAATCTTCAAGTATAATGGATATCCCAGGAAAAGCTGGATTTTAGCTGCGCTGCAGGGCCCTTAACACACACCTGCAGACTCCAGGGAGGGCTTTGGTTTGTTTACATCCTGAGAGTAAGGAGCAAGAGAATGAAAACACAGGAGCTACCAGAAACCCAGGGGATGGGCAGACCTCTGGAGAATCTGAGGAAAGCTAAGGACCTTTTCCCTAGAAAAATGCCCCTGCGCACAAAGTCACAAAACTTTCGTATGTAATTTTGGGAAGCTTCAGGGACCCATATGAAAATTTCACTCTTTAAGCAATTATAATGAGTAACACAGTGATTATAGCCATATAAATTTCTGAGATCTTCTTCAGCATAATTTCCTAATTTTCTTTTTTATTTTGGCCACACCACACGGCATGCAGGATCTTAGTTCCCTGATCAGGGTTAGAACCCATATCCCCTGCAATGGAAGTGCGGAGTCATAACCACTGGACTGCCAGGGAATTCCCTCTAATTATTTTTTTTAACAAACAGGCAGTAATCATTTTTAGTAAAAAATAAAAAAAAAAAGGAATAATTCTATTTTCATTTCAGGGGTTAAAAAAACACAAGATGGAATTCTCCTTACTAAGAGTCCTTCTTTGAGTGGCATCTCCTCAAACTAAAAAGCAGAGCTGAAGAATTTTCCAGCATGTTCTGCACTGGAAAAGCAAAGGAAGTCCATGGGAGAAGGCCCAGCCAAGGGTCTCTCCTGCCCCGGGCCCAACATCTGGAGCAGTGGAAACCCAAGCTGCTGTGGGAAGGCATGGGGCAGACAGGCCAGCCTAGCGGGACAGGCATAAGGGAGCCTGATACCGCCCAGGACTGAACACCAGCCTCGAGTGGGGACGAGGGAAGGACACAGACTTTTAAGACAGAGCAGGCAAAATTCTGATGAAGGGTGAGGGGCTAGGCTCAGCTGCAGGGACAGACTGGGCAACAGATATGTCCCAACAGGGTCTCCGCTGGGACCTTTCACACAGTAGGTGGCTGAGCATACCTGCATGCCTACACTACAAGACTTCCACCCCTCCTTGAAGGAGACGACTTCTTTTTTTTTTTTAATTTTTATTTATTTATTTATTTTTATTTTTGGCTGCGTTGGGTCTTCGTTGTTGTGCACAGGCTTTCGCTAGTTGCACCGAGCGGGGGCTACTCTTCATTGCGGTGTGCGGGTTTCTTATTGTGGTGGCTTCTCTTGTTGCGGAACACGGGCTCCAGGCGTGCGGGCTCAGTAGTTGTGGCACGTGGACTCAGTAGTTGTGGCTCGTGGGCTCTAGAGCGCAGGCTCAGTAGTTATGGCACAGCGGCTTAGTTGCTCTGCAGCATGTGCAATCTTCCCGGACCAGGGCTCGAACCCGTGTCCCTTGCATTGGCAGGCGGATTCCTAACCACTGCACCACCAGGGAAGCCCGAAGGAGACTTCTTTAGAGAAGAGTGGGGTCTACAGCCTGCGAGCTACAGACTCCAGAGACCCTGGCTCCAATTTCAAAGACACAGATGCCTTAGAGGTCCTTAGAGGAAGCCACTCTTCTCAGGCCCAAGAAATTGTGGGGCTAATAAAAGTTGAGGAAAGGTTAGGGGGGACAAGCGGCAGTGAGCCGCCGCCCGGAGGGTCGGCAAATGCAGGGTCCATGGCTGACAGCCAACTTCTCTATTGCGACTATGGGGAAAACCTGCTGCCCAATGGCCTGGCTTAGAGGTCATCTCCCTCAACGTACCTGAGTGGTAGCATCATCTTAAAGTGAACAGGCGGGCTTCCCTGGTGGCGCAGTGGTTAAGAATCCGGCTGCCAATGCAGGGGACACGAGTTCGAGCCCTGGTCCGGGAAGATCCCACATGCCACGGAGCAACTAAACCCGTGAGCCACAACTACGGAGCCTGCACTGTAGAGCCCGTGAGCCACAACTACTGAAAGCCCGTGCGCCTAGAGCCCGTGCTCTGCAACAAAAGACGCCACCACAATGAGAAGCCCACACATCTCAACGAAGAGGAGCCCCCGCTCACCGCAACTAGAGAAACTCAGTGCGCAGCAATGAAGACCCAACGCAGCCAAAAATATAAATAAAATAAATAAATAAAGTGAACAAGGCAACCAGAAGAACTTAAGTTGCTAACAACTCCAGAAGTGCCGCGATCGAGCTGACTGATGAGAGGAGGAGGGAACAAATCCAGCTACAGGAAGTACGGGTCCTCACGTGATGGAAGTCTCTCTCAGGAGTGGCAGTAAGTGAAAAGGAGACATAAGGAGTCCTATCTGATGTAGTGTCAAAGAAGATATCTATCATAGGACACAGGGTGTGGTCGAATTAAAAAACCAAAACAAGGGCTTCCCTGGTGGCGCAGGGGTTGAGAGTCCGCCTGCCGATGCAGGGGACACGGGTTCGTGCCCTGGTCCGGGAGGATCCCACGTGCCGCGGAGCGGCTGGGCCCGTGAGCCATGGCCTCTGGGCCTGCGCGTCCGGAGCCTGTGCTCCGCAACGGGAGAGGCCACGGCAGTGAGAGGCCCGCGAACCGCAAAACAAAACAAAACAGGTAACAGGAACCTCACCCATGAAACACCAAAGTGCAGTCAACACTGAAACAAGGGTCTTACGAATGACCAGTTGCAGAAAGCGTACACTGTTGGCAGGGATTAGGCAGATCCAAACTGAACTGAAAATTTTCAGACCAAGAGTTGAGGTATGAACTAAGCAGCAAAAACTGAGAACCGTTCGCATGCTGTCCTACTGACTTGATGAAAGTTCCAAGCCAAAACCGTTTGGGCTGTCTCTGGGTTCCCCCGATCCATAAGACAAGTGAGATTCAGGATCACCTCGTAATATACATAAGCCTGAAAAACGTCCAACAAAACTGAGAAAATACACTTTAACTTTGTCTCTGTCATATAAAACCACTTAATAATATGTGTGTTACGATTTAAATGCAGCATATATAGTACTTCCTCAACGACGCCTGACGGAAGGAAAAAACGTTCTACATCTCGGCCTCAACATTCCAAAACATCTTCATTCCACTGAGGAAATGCACCCGAGCTTATAAGTAAGCATCTTATTCATCTAGTCATGTCCACACGATAACTCAACCCGTCTAATGCTTTATTCCTCAGACAAGTCTACCTAGCCCGTACCCTGTTTCAAATATCGTGCAGATTCTACTTCGTAAATCAACTTTCTTCCCCTGCTTCCTAAACACGAATCTTCCCGGAGTAAATTCACGCTGTAAACACACCCAAGGCTTTGTTTTATACAGATTTCTCCCCCCCTGGTCCCAAGAGAGGTTGCTTTCCCTTCTAGATCCAACCGAGGCCAAATACTGCCATCTGGGGTCACGGCTTCCTCTCGCCGCTGCCGCCGTGGAGCGGACTCGCTGGGTTCCGGATTCCCCGCGCCGGCCCGAGCCTCGCACCCCTTCCTGTCTCCGTCTGCCCACGGTGGGCGGCGGGCGCGCGGCGCCCAGACAAAAGCTCGGGCCGTCGGGCCCACCGGCCCCGGGCCGCCCACCCTCCGGGCCGCGGGCGTTCTCCAGCCCAGAGGCCGAGGGTCCCGGTGCAACTTCGGAAACAGAAAGGAAGGAGGCGCCGGCGCCCGCAGGTCCGGGTGCGCCCAAGGCGGCCGGCACGCGCGTGGGCCGCAGGCGAGGGCGCGAGGGGAGGGCGAGGCGCGCCCGGCCGCCGGCGCCGGCGCCCGCAACTTGCCCGCCGGCCGTGGCCCGCGCCCCGCAGGGCCCGCCCGACGGCGAGGCCCACATTGTCCCCGCGGCACGGCCGGTCACCCTCGCGCACAGACGCTCGCACACGCCCCCTGCCCCGGCCGGCTGCGGGGCCCGCGGCGCTCGGGCGACCGCCGGCCTGCCGCGCTCCTCCAAGCCCCGCTCGGGCCCGGCCCTGGCAGCCCCGCCGGCGGCGGCTGCAAAACTTTCTCCTCATCGTGGCAGCGGCGGAGGCGTCGCGGCCGCCTGGGCGCGTCAGTCACTCGGTCCGGGAGGTCGGGCAGGCGGGCGGCGGGTCCCTCCCTCAGCCCCACCCCGGGCCACCGACCTGGTCCGGCTCCGATTCATAGTCGTCGTCCTCGGCGCTTACGGACATGGCCATGGCTCATGGTGGGCCCAGGCTCGCGCGCGCTGACATGGCTGGAGCGGCGCCGCCGCCGCCGCCGCCGCCGCCGCCGCCGCCGCCGCCGCCACCCGCCCGGAGCAGGCTCGGCTCGCCCTGGCTCGGGCTCGGGCTCGGGCTCGGGCTCGGGCTCCCGCTGCCGCGAGGAGGGAGCCGCGCCGCGCGCCTCACACGCCCGCGCGGGAGGGGGCGGAGAGGGGCCGGCGGGGGGAGGGCCGGGGGGCTCATGCATATGCATGAGGCGATCCAGGAAGGGGCTGGCCCCCCGGACCGGCGGGCCAATGGCGCGGCCGCGGCGCTCGGGCCGCACACAAAGGGAGCCCGGCCTGCGGTGACACGGGGGCGGGACCGCCGAGGGCGGCCGCTCGCGGCCGGAGCTCTGGGACTGGGGCTGCGTGGGGGCGTGCCCCGCGCCCCGCCCGGCCCGCGCGCCGCGGGGTGCACATGGGTGGCTGAACGCCGCCGCTGCTCTAACAGGAAATGCACGCCCGACCTGGGGTGGGGTCTTTTGTGTGGTCCTGCGGGGCGTCTCGCAGGAGCCCCGGGGTGCACGGTCATGGGGAGTGGCCCTGCACGAGACACCAGGCACGGGTCCCTGTGCCCCCCAGCAGCGGGCACACGGGCTCTCGGGTTTGCACAAGCTCTGGGACCAGGACCTGGTATGCCTGCGAACCCGGGAGTCCCGTAGCCCCTGCAGGCCCGCTGGCCCGGGTACAGTCTGGGGAGCCAGTTCCCCAGGACGCCGGCAGTTGTGTTGGGCTGGTCCCCTAACGTTGCCCTCTTCTACCCTCAGGTTTGCCTTTTCAGGTCGCGAGGGAATCAGCGTAAAACGTGGGGTGGTACAGACAGGAGTTCCAATCGAGCTGCCTGCCTTGGAGGCTGCCAGACAGAACACCATGAATGCACTCTTCCCTGAGGTGGGCGCCCCACTCTCTTGGACAGGAACCCCCGCTTCCTGAGGTGCCCAGGGGTCGATCTCGGAAGGGGTGAGGGCAGGCCAGAACCCAGTCTACCAGAAGACTGGCAAGTGCCTGAAGCTGGCCCAGAAGGTGTGGGTTTCTAAATTCTTAAACTGGAAACATTCCTAATGCTTACTCCTAAAGCAGCCCACCCTTGCAGAAAACTCTTAACTGGAAAAAAAAAAAGTCTAGGGGGCACTTATGCCAGCAGCCCTTACTCTGAAGGAGGAGCTCAGTGACCATTAGGTAGAGTGATCAATGCTGTTATAAGCATCAAAACCACAGGTAAACTCAAGCTAAGGAGCAGAGCGACTTAGCTAGGTAGCTGGCATACTCATCATCTAACTAGGAACGTCCAAGGTGACACTAAACATGCATACATGCACCAGTTTCTTCATCTGTAAAATGGGAAGGTTTGCCCAACCAAAGGATCAGAGGCTTTCCCAAGAAAAAGCTCATTAGCTGTGAAATCTGGTGACCAATTGTGCAGTGTCGTCCAACTGTTAGTCATGCCCAGGCCACTGGCCATGAAATCCACTCTGAGAACAGAAGGGACCCACAGGCAGGTCATGGCCTGGGCTTTCAAGGAAGGCAGAATGTGTAGTGGACATAAAACTCAGAAGGCTTCTAGCAGGGAGTCTACAGGAGTGAATAAATAGGGATGTCAGTTTTACTGAGTGGATCTAAAGTCCCTCTGAAATGTATACACCCACTACGGGGAAAAAATCCCAGCAGACCTGCTCTTTACCTGTTCTGAGTTTCCTTTCTCCCTTCTTACATTTTTCACGATTCACTCAAGGTTAACAAAAACTTGTGGTTTTGAAAAGAATACACCCCCCTCCATCTCAGTCCACCCCCCAAAGTCTCAGCCTTTATAAAACTACCTTGTCTGGACTGAAGTCTGTATCTGATGTATCCCGTGACCTCTTAGGGGCCACTCCACCCAGAAGGAAGTCCCTTAAAGAAAGAGAGGCTGAAAAAAATGCTAATCATGCTTTCGCTTCACTGTAATTGGTCAAAACTGCAAGGGTACAGAGATACACAAATATCATAATACCTCAAGAGAGGTATGGAAACAGGACTTTTTCTCAAAGGTCTTTCTCATTCCGTATCAGGAGTGCAAGAATATTTAGACTTGTCTTTGGGCTGATTTCTTCTGAGAATTCTCAAAGGCTCACTTCTGTATTTAAGGAATTAAAAAGTTCTCATTTATGATAGTTCAAAGAAGAGAAAGGGAAAGTGTTGATAAACAGAAGCTGCAGCTAACACAAAACTTCCTTCCGTCACATCATTTCTGAGCTAGAAGGGGCCTCACCAGACCCTCTCACTTTACAGGTCAGGAAACTGAGGCTCAAAGAAAATTAGGAGGTAGCTCTGAAGCCCAGGGTTCCTTACATAACACCATCCAGAGACCCCCCTCCAGGGGTCCGGACAATAACAGCAGCTAATGTTTACTAAGCATGATTGAAGGGCTAGACCCCATGTGAAGTGTGGTGTAGATACATCTCATTTATTCTTTTACACAACCCCGTGAGGAGTGTTCCATTGTTCACCCATTTTACATATGAGGAAACTGAGGCACATCGCTGCTAGGAAGTGAAAGGACCTGGATCTGAACCCATAAGCAGCTAGAGTCTGCAGCCTGGGCTGTTAATCACATCGCACCAATGCCTCGTGCCAGAGACTGGAGGAGGATGCCAAGTGAAACCAGTGTAATCATCCAAGTGAAATACTCAGACTTACACAGAAAATTAACTGTCCCTTACTAAATTTTGCAAATTCTGTGTTCTTAGTTCAGATATTTCAGGACGGGTAGGCATGGTTTTGGTAACCAGTCTGCTGTCTGATGGATCTGTGGGGGCTGATGGGGAAGGAGGTGGGTCCTCTCCAGACTCTAACAAGGCTCCTGCCAGCAGTCACCATTCTAACATCTTTAAAGAAATTCCTTTTCTGACACTTGCAAAGGGCCTCTTAACATCTCTACTTCCTCGATCAAGCTTCCTTTAGCTAACTGGTACACACAACTATCCAACGTTTGTTTTGTATTAATAGTGTGCTGGACTGTATATAAAATACATTATGCCAGCATTTGCACAGTAGAACTGCTACCTTAAAATTTAGCATTTATATTGTGCCTTAGGCTCGCGCTTTCTCCCTTCTGACCTCCTTTGCAAATGACCCTAAGAACTGAATGGTCTCCCAGCTCCACTTAGCCAAGGCTTACATTCTTAGAAAGAGTTCCCCAAAGCTGATGCCACCAGGGCACTGGTGCTTGTCCTGAACCAGGAGGATCCAGAAGTCTCATCAAGTGGTGAGGAAATAAAACAAAAACAGATGGAAGCCAAGTCAGCCTCGGTCACAGCCATCACCCATTTTCCTGCTTTCTCTCTGAGTGTCATCTAATGTTCTGGTCTGCCTATCAGATCATGACACCGGGAGTGATCCCAGTCTGCCCAGAGATTTTGCCCAGACTTAGCCACCAAAGGGCACTGCAGGCTGTCCCAGGGCAGGGACAGGTAGTGACCTAAGGTAAAAGGAAGAGGGCAGCCATCCCCTCCAGTCCTCTCCATCCCCACATCCAGGAACAGGAATGCAAAGGGACAGACTGGATAAGTGCCCCCTGGAAATCTGGGATCCATAGGGGAGGGTTTCCCTGGCACGTGGCCCTTTTCCTTGTGCCCATGTCACAAAGGGCATGGCTAAAGCTTGGGAACATTATTTTCCAGAGGATCAGGTCAGGGAAAGAGAATGAATTCTCTGTGTCCAGACCAGTAACTGGCTGGCACGCTCCTGAACCAAGGGACACCATTTGTAAACGTGTCCCTAAGGAAGGAACAGAAATGATACAAAGGGTTGCTTCCTAATACACGTAATAATGTATGTTTAACAAGCAATAGAGAATGCATGCTTCAGCTATTTTACCATTTGTCTGTTCTTCAATAGGTTTTTCCCCATTAACAGCACAAGGACAAGGTCTTTTGCAGAGTTATTTTTCTAATAAAACATAAATAAGAGAAATTTTTGCATCGTGTCACACAGCAATTTAGAACTAATTCCAGGGTTGCCTGGATAAAACTATGGTTCAAAGAGTGACCGTATGACAGACCAAGGGCTACAGTGATTTCTCTTAAGGAAATTACTAATGTTATTTAATTGCTTTTTATTTTCCCCCTGAAGAATCATTCCACAAGCATTTAAAACCCACATATATCTGTCACATGGGTCCTTTAAAGAGACCAAGCTTTCCATTAAATAGGGTTCCTCTCCTAATACTGTCTCCTTAAATTACCAAGATCAACCAATGAATATTTACGTTCCCTGGAAGATTTGTGACTGTGCGCAGGATTTTTTTTAATTAGCTAATTTAACAGGTGACTGGCATAGATCTGAGAAATGCTTCCCGCCATCCACCCCATTTCCAACTCAATCACTGACCTTAGAAAGTTACTTCCCTTCTCCATTCATTTCCCTACAAAAATCCAGGCTAAGGCTGAGCCCTCAGACAATTCAGACAAGATTAATGGATGCACTTTACAATCCCACCCCCCACCCCCAGAAAATAGGGGCTAAAAATACATAAAATGCCTGTATAATTCGGGCCTACAACCAGGACTTTTGTAATTTAAAAATATTTCTCTTAACAAGACCAACTCTCCCCCTTGGTTTCCTTCCTTACCAGAGCACCCAAAAGACCAAATCCAAAGCTTACTCAAAATGGGATGATAAAGCATACAGTAAAGAGGCGAAAGAGGATTAAAGTTAGCAGCTCTGTTCACAATGATCAAATGGTGGAAACAAATCAAATTCTGTGCATTGATGAATAGGTAAACAAAATATGGTTTCTATCCATAAAATGGAATATTATTCAGCCATAAAAAGGAATGGAGTGCTGACACAAGCTACAATGTGATGAATCTTGAAAACATGATGCTAAGTGGAACAAGCCAGACACAAAAGGCCATATACTGTATAATTACCTTTATATAAAATATCCAGAATAGACAAATCCATAGGGACAGAAAGCTGATTAGTGGTTGCCAGGGGCTGGGTGGGGGGAGGGGGAATGGGGAGTGACCCCTAATGGGAATGGGGTTTCTTTTGGGAGTGATAAAAATATCTTGGAATTTAGAAAGAGGTGATGCTTGCACAACATTCTGAATATACTAAATATCACTGAATTCATACTTCAAAATGGTTAGTTTTATGCTAGGTGAATTTTACTTCAATTTTTAAAAAGTGTGTATGTGTGTGTGTATATATACACATATATATACTTTTTTTTTTTCTTTTCATCAGTCATCCTTTAAGAGTGATCTTAGTTCCTATTCCTAAAAGGTAACCTGGTTAGGAAATGTAGCCCCTAAGTCCTGGAGCAGGTTGAAATTAACCAAACCAAAGTGATAGTTGAATCACCTCTTAAATGAGCTGCTAACAGTCACTGTGGGGATCTGATGGGCTCTGACTGCACTTGAAAGCCTTTCACTTAGGGACACCTGACAAATGCAAATACACACAGGTTGGTATGGTCAGCAGTAGGGATGGGGGGAACAGACACACACACACTCTTACACACTTTGGCTGTTCCCAAGGAACTCTCTTCATTTACATTCTTGCTTTCCTTTAAAAATGGCTCATCTCCAGCAGGCCAATTTGCCTCTAAAAGCCCCCTGGGTCTATGAAAATTCACGAGTTTACCATGACACTCAAAATAGAAGAAGTCTGACAAAACTCATCTGTCACCATTTTAAGCAGCCATTATACCAACTCCTTAGTTTGAAAATTGGTATTTAAAGGGAAAGAATTAAGCCTGTGTGCTGCCTTATCAGGAGGAACTGTATTTAAGGGTAGCTCCAATTGATGAGGGAAAGCTCTACAGAAAAAACTTCAAAGCTTCATTTTCTTCTTCTTCTTCTTTTTTTTTTTGTCTGTGGGATCTTAGTTCCCCCACCAGGGACTGAACCCGCGCACCCTGCAATAGAAGTGGGGAGTCTTAACCAATGGACCGCCAGGGAAGTCCCAAAGCTTCATTTTCATCTCCTGATAAAATTATTCATACAGGAAAGAATGATAACTGGTATTGAAACTGAATGGTAGAGGGAAGCACGGGTGCCACGTATTCCCTTCCAGATTATGCTCTGGAGGAAAAGAGGGATGAACATAACTGAATAATGGGGGAATAATCAGACCACCATCACCTTAATCCATGATATTTAACTTCAATCTAACCAAGCCTTTAGACCTAGTTTCCAATTTACAGAAATTACAAGAGACAGCGAAAAAGCTAAATGACACCACAAGAAAGCAATCAGACAAATGCATAAAGTGAGATATTCTTCAGGACATGGTTCCATCTTCCCTACCAATCAATATCCTGAAAAGGTCAAGATTAAAAGAGAGAATGAAGAACCTGGATTGGATCCTGGTTGGGACAAAGTAGCTGTAAAAGATAATTTATATGACCCAGCATTAGGAGGAATTGTCAGTTTTGCTAGGTGTAATAATGTTATTTCAGGTATGGAGAAAAATATTCTTCTTTTTCTGAGATGCAAACCTAAGCATTTAGGGGTGGAATTGTCATGACGTCTGTAATTCTCTAAAGAATACTTCAGCATAAAAAATTAAGTTAGTTAAAAAGAAATAACATACCCATTAGGATGGCTATGATCAGAAAACAAACAAAAAAAAAAACAGAAAATAACAATAGCAAGCATGTGGAGAAACTGGAACCCTTGTGTATTATTGATGGGAATATAAATTGATACAGCCGCTGTGGAAAACAGTATGGCAGCTCCTCAAATAATTAAACATATAATTATTCTATGATT
Organism: Grampus griseus; assembly: GCF_964374135.1. Lineage (NCBI taxonomy): Eukaryota > Metazoa > Chordata > Mammalia > Artiodactyla > Delphinidae > Grampus > Grampus griseus. The sequence goes on along the minus strand of NC_139006.1, from coordinate 7,884,614 downwards.
CCAGCAATTTCATTTCTGGGTATGTACCCAAAAGAATTGAAAATGAGGACTTGAAAAGAGTTTTATACACCCATGTTCACAGCAGCATTATTTATAATAGCCAAAGGTGGAAGCAACCGAAGTGTCCAATGACAGATGAATGGTTAAATAAAATGTGGTGTATACATACAATGGAATACCATTCAGCTTTAAAAAGGAAGGAGAGGTTTTCCTGGTGACGCAGTGGTGGAGAATCTGCCTCCTAATGCAGGGGACACGGGTTCGAGCCCTGGTCTGGGAGGATCCCACATGCCGTGGAGCAACTGGGCCCGTGAGCCACAGCTACTGAGCCTGCGCGTCTGGAGCCTGTGCTCCGCAACAAGAGAGGCCGCGATAGTGAGAGGCCCGCGCACCGTGATGAAGAGTGGCCCCTGCTTGCCACAACTAGAGAACGCCCTCGCACAGAAACGAAGACCCAACACAGCAAAAATAAATTAATTAATTAATAAACTCCTACCCCCAACATCTTCTTTAAAAAAAAAAAAAAAGTAAAAAGGAAGGAGATTCTGGCGCAAGCTACAATATGGATGAACCTTGAGGACATTATATTAAGTGAAATGAGCCAGTCACAAAAAGACAAATACTGTATGATCCCACTTATATGAGGTACCTAGAAGAGTCAAATTCACAGAGACAAACAGTAGAATAGAAGTTACCAGGGGCTGGAAAAAGGGGGAATGGGGAGTTAGTGTTTAAGGGATTAAGAGTTCCAGTTTCAGATGATGAAAAAGTTCTGGAGACTGATGGTGGTGATGGTTGTACAACAATGTGAATGTACTCAATGCCACTGAATGGTTAAAATAGTCAATTTTATGTTATATATCTTTCCCCACAATTTAAAAAGATGTGATAAAAGATAAAATAAAAAGATGGACCTAGGCTTCCCTGGTGGCGCAGTGGTTGAGAGTCTGCCTGCCGATGCAGGGGACACGGGTTCCGGGAAGATCCCACGTGCCGCGGAGCGGCTGGGCCCGTGAGCCATGGCCACTGAGCCTGCGTGTCCGGAGCCTGTGCTCCGCAGCGGGAGAGGCCACAACAGTGAGAGGCCCGCGTACGGGGTGGTGGTGGGAGGGGGGGAATGGACCTAAAGATTACCATACTAAGTGAAGTAAGTCAAACAGAAAGACAAATATCACATGATATCACTTATATGTGGAATCTAAAAAATGATACAAATGAACTTATTTACAAAACAGAAACAGACTCACAGACATAGATAACAAACTTATGTTTACCAAAGGGGAAAGGAGAGTGGAGAGATAAATTAGGAGAGGAGTTTGGGATAAGCAGATACAAACTACTATATATAAACAAAAAACAAGGTCCTACTGTATAGCACAGAGAACTATATTCAATGTCTTATAATAACCTATAATGGGAAAGAATCTGAAAATTATATAATATTTATATATATAAAACTGAATCCCTTTGCTGCACAACAGAAACTAACACAACACTGTAAATCAACTATACTGCCATTTAAATAAATAAATAAATAACAAATAATAAAGAAATCAAAGAAACAACACCCTCCCGCAGAAGAATCAATCAATTGGGAACATTCAAATCAACAAGCTTCCTCAGGGCAGTCCCCAACCCAGCCCCTCCTGCCATCTTGTACCATAAACATTAACTAGGAGAGAAATGAATCTAAATAACAACAACAACAAAATCAATCTTATAAGTGAGACTATCTCTTCACTCCTGCAAAGTGCTTTGCTGTTTAGTCCTTTACATTCATTGGTGGAGAAGTTCAGTGGTTTAGAGCAGGTTTTACTATTGCTTTCACTTCCCACCTACTTTCTTTGCGTATAAAGTTCCCCTTGTCCCAATAAATATACTTCCCCTTCCCACCTTTGCAAACAAGAATCAAACTTAAATAATGCAAACGTTTCACCTGTGTTCACATAATTGTGCCCCTTTTTTCTCTAGATCACCCAAATATGGGAAGCAGCAGATTATCTCACAACATCATTTGGTTGCACACATATCCACTGTCCTAACAAAGCCAAATTAGAGAGGCAGGGTAGTGAGTGTGGCGGGGAGAACATGACAACTTATTCCCAATGTCAATGATCAAGTATTCTCCTTTAAAATAGGAAATATACAATGGCATTTGACAAAAAGAAAATTTTGAAGGATAGACCATTGTTCCAGAAATATAACCATGATAATGGCAAGCAATCACTTACAGTGCCTGCTTGGCTTTCTAATTACTGCACCAAAGGCAGGAGCCCTCAATATCTCAACTGCTTTCCAAAAATTTGTCTTTGGCATTATTAACACAGACAGCCGAGCAGGTTATCAGACTAAGAAAGAAATCCTGGGCTGCAGACTTTAATTACAGGTTATTTCAGCTGAACACTGTCTTAAAGTTCCAATAAAGTGGTTCTAAAATGATACAGATGATGGCTGAAAAATTCCAGGTGAGAGATAAGATCTTTTTAAGTCAGGAGGATAAAGGGAGATGCCTGAGTGCGAGGGACAAAAGGGTCCAGGGACTACCAAGAGCCCTTCTTAGTTCTCTTCTATTTACCGTTCTTTTAACAGTTGGCTGGGACTGGGACACACAAATTAAAGTAAGGAGAGAAACTTATTCTCACCAACGAGATGACTCAGAGGCATTTGCAGAGCAGGTGAAAGAGGACAAACAGAATGAACTGATGAATACAACTTCATCTTTTAGAAGCTCTGGGGAAACTTTGCTATCAAGTTCATTCATTCAATAAACATTTTCTGGGAGCAATCTTGCATGACAGGATACAAAAATGGACAAAGAAAAAATTAATAAGATGAGCTGCCGTCTCAAGAAGATAACGGAAGCTTAACACAGATATGCAACAAAATGCAGAGTAGAATGTGGATGTCCAGCAGAGGGAGAAATGGGGTAAGTCTATCTACCAGTCAGGATCTTGACAGGAAATGGATGGCATCCTGGCACCCTCACACCAAGTCATGGAGGGGAGTTTAACAGAGGCTCAATTTGCAGAGTACAAGTGGGGTTAACGGAAGCCAGCAAGGCATGGTGATGCATCCCAAGCCTAAGGACAGTGATGAGCCATTACCTCCCTCTGTTACCAGAAATTCAGAGAGAAAAGCTGGAGAAGGACAAGAAATAGGAGCCGTGGTCCCCAACGGAAGGAGACAGCCAACCTGCAATGATCCCATAGGGAGAAAGCTGGGGGAATAAATACCCCAGCCTCTCTCTCCTCCTGTCTTCCCATCTCCTGCTAGTACCTCCCTCCCTAGGCTGAGCCCAACCAAAAGCCAGAGATGCAAGGAACCTCTTTGATGCAGCCCGCACAGAAGGCTTGAGGAGGCTGGAGAGGATCTGGAGGCACAGCTAGAAGAGATCCAGCTCAGGAGGCTTCCTGGCAAAGAAGGAACTAGGTTGGGCCTCGAGACGGAGAGAATTCGTATGTGGCAAAATAAGATGGGCATTCCCAGAAGGAGAACAGTATAAGCTAAGGCCAAGACTGTCAAGAAGATGGAAAATATGGAGTAATTCAGTTCCCCTGCAATGTAGAGAAGAGAAGCCAGCACGAGATTCTAAAGCAGAGCAACAACTGGGGTCATGGGACCTCAAGGCCAGGGTAAGTATTTGGGAGATGACTTTAAAGAAGATGGAGGGACTTCCCTGGTGGCGCAGCAGTTAAGAATCCGCCTGACAATGCAGTGTACAAGCGTTTGTGCCCTGGTCCAGGAAGATCCCACATGTTGCAGAGCAACTAAGCCCGTGCACCACAACTACTGAGCCCACGTGCTGCAACTACTGAAGCCCGCGCATCTAGAGCCCGTGCTCCGCAACAAGAGAAGCCACCGCAAAGAGATGCCCACGCACCACAACGAAGAGCAGCCCCCGCTCGCTGCAACTAGAGAAAGCCCGTGCACAGCAATGAAGACCCAACCCAGCCAAAAATAAAAATAAATAATTTTTTTAAAAAATAAAGAAGATGGAGAGTCACTGAAGGTGTGACAAGTTTATAGGCTGAATTGTGTCTGCCCCAAAATTCACATGAAGTCCTACCCCCCCCAACACCTCGGAACGTGACCATATTTAGACACAGGGTCTTTTTTTTTTTTTTTTTGCATTGGGTCTTCGTTGCTGCGCGCAGGCTTTCTCTAGTTGCGGCGAGCGGGAGCTACTCTTCGGTGCATTGCATGGGTTTCACACTGCAATGGCTTCTCTGGTTGCGGAGCATGGGCTCCAGGCACCTAGGGTTCAGTAGTTGTGGCGCTCAGGCTCAGTAGTTGTGGCGCACGGGCTTAGTTGCTCCACAGCATGTGGGATCTTCCTGGACCAGGGCTCGAACCCGTGTCTCCTGCATTGGCAGGTGGATTTCTAACCACTGCACCACTAAGGAAGCCCCTACACACAGGGTCTTTACAGAGATGATCAAGTCAAAATGACGTCATTAGGGCCCTAATCCAATATGACTGGTGTCCTTATAAAAAGAGGAAATTTGGACACAGGCACATACAGAAGGAAGACAATGCAAAGACACAGGGAGAAGACGGTTAAGACTCTATCTACAAAAAGCCATCAGAGGACTTCCCTGGTGGTGCAGTGGTTAAGAATCTGCCTGCCAACACAGGGGACACGGGTTCGAGCCCTGGTCCGGGAAGATCCCACATGCCACGGAGCAACTAAGCCCATGTGCCACAACTACTGAGCCCGCGTGCCACAACTACTGAGCCCATGTGCCACAACTACTGAAGCCCACGCACTTAGAGTCCATGTTCCGCAACAAGAGAAGCCACCGCAATGAGAAGCCCTCGCACCACAACAAAGAGTAGCCCCAGCTCACCACAACTAGAGAAATCCTGCGCACAGCAACAAAGACCCAATGCAGCCAAAAATAAATAAATGAATTTATTTAAAAAAAAGCCATCAGGGAGGGTTACTGTTCTCTCCTGCCTGGATCTCATGTGTGGTGACTCTACAAACTTCCACTTTCTGGCTTCAGTTCACACCACTGAAAAAAGGAGGGCCCTGATGGGATCCTTGTCATATGGTTCAGACACTAAGGATTTTGGAATCCAAGCTCAAATAACTGGTCAGACCTGGGTCTCAGCTTGTAAGAAACCGTGGCATCCCTTGACCGCCAACAATCTTCTTTCAATGGGATTTTTCTGTTGCTGATGTTGGAGAGAACATTACCCAGAATTGAGCAGACCATCTTTTGTGGGTATTCTTTGATCAGGGGTTTCTGCTGCCTACACTCCTGGGAAACTGCCGGCTTCCAAACTCCACAAATGACTTAGCTGTCACTTCAGGAAGCCCTGGGGATTCCAGACAGGGTCCCAGACTGTTGTCTGCTTCCCTCACTACACCCTCCCCGCTGTCCACTCTCTGCTATCCTGGCCCTGTGGTCCCTGCTGTCGGCCTCCCCCAACCTGTTGAGCATCTCCTGTTCCCGTTCTCCCACCAGCCTCTCACGAGGCCTCTTTCAGCACATTCTAAGACAACAGTTACCCTCCCGCTCACAGGCCTAGGACTTCTCCCTCGGATAGAGTGTGGAGGACCTAAAGGAGAAACACTTTCTTAAACCAGCCCCATCGCAGGAAACGCCAGCTGTGACTACTTCCGTGAAATTAAGCCATTCAGGAGGCCCTTACTTGAGATTCAGTGTTTGTCCCAGCCAATAATAATTTAGGGATAGGAAATGACTCTAAACCAATCACCTCCTTCTGATCCATCTCCTCCTTCAGTGTCTTCTATTTCTGCCTTCTGGGTGAGCAGATTCAGGATTAGTGTTACTTATAAACCATAATTATGAAAAAGTATAATTGCTATCACTGACTGATAGGCTACTATAGAGGTATTTTACAGAGCCTCTCACAGCGAACTTGTAAGAAAGGCACTATCGGCCCTTTTTACAGATGAATAAACTAAGCCTCAGACTTGCCCACGACCACACAACTAGTAAGTGGCCGAGCCAAGAGTCAATCTCCAGGTGCATCTGACCCCAGAGTTCACCCTAGTTGTGCATGAGAATTACCTGTGAAGCATTTAGAAAGTGCAGATTCCCAGGTCCCACCCACCCCTACTGAATCAGAGTGTCTCAGTAGGGCCCAGGAAACTGTATTAAAAAAAAAAAACAGGGGCTTCCCTGGTGGCGCAGTGGTTGAGAGTCCGCCTGCCAATGCAGGGGACACGGGTTCGTGCCCTGGTCCGGGAAGATCCCACATGCCGCGGAGCGGCTGGGCCCGTGAGCCATGGCCACTGAGCCTGAGCGTCCGGAGGCTGTGCTCTGCAACGGGAGATGCCACAACAGTGAGAGGCCCGCATACCGCAAAAAAAAAAAAAAAAAAAAACCAGAAACATTCCCCAGGTGAAGCAGATGCCACCATCCTGAGGACTGGTCCTCGCTAGGCCACACTGCCTTTCTAGAAAATTATCTGGCCTTGAGGAGGCAACTATAAATGGCAGTCATCCTCCCTCCTCAACTGTACATCATCAGCTGAATTACTCGGGGGAGACAGGAGCTGGGAGCAGGGCAGAGTGGGAACAGGAAGTACATGGGGGCCTCTTTTACAGACTTATGTGCCTGTCCTTCAGGGAAAGGCTGCGTGTCACTCCCAGGGGACCCCAAACTTCTCAGGCCTCCCAGATCTGAATGACCAAGTGTGGAGGAAGGGGAAGAGAAACAAAGCAGAACTGAGGGTGACACAGACATCAGGTGTGTGTGTGTGACTTCCTCCTGTGGTTCCTGTGATGTCCCCGTGAGGGAGCTGATCCACTAACTGCTGAAGAGGGCTGTCCCCATGTCCCCGTCAGGGTTCTTACTGGTATACTCTCCAGCCTCTCCGCTCTTCCACTCAGGAAAAACTGCCAATAATTGAAATTCAAGAGGCAGCCTGGTTTGGCCACTAGAGATTAAGAAGCAAATGCATCAACATGCTCGCTTTCCAGGAAAGCTTCATCTCACCTCCTTCCTCGGTTCCCTTCTCTGGGAACCAACCCACAAGCTGGCTGAGTACAAGCGTCTGGCTGGTGGGCAGAAGGTCAACTTGCTAATAAGGCTGAGGTCAGAAGTCAGGCCTCAAAGAAGTTCAGTTCCCTCAGCTTGGTTCTAAGGTCACAGACAGGCCCCCAAATCCTACCACTTGGTCATAAAAGGAATGGGCCAGAGTACAGACGGATCAAAACAAATCCATCACTACTGGGGAAAACGGCCAATCAGGGGAACTGTGACAGAGGGTGATTCAGTAGCATCTTTGATTTGAAAGACACCACATCAGAAATGACCTCACGGCACCTAATCAGTTCCAGAAAGGGACTTTCTTCTCCGGGAGGCAAGGTGGGAGATCAAAGCATTTCTTGCTAATCATCATTTAGCATTAATTGCTTAAGTAACCTGAGCCAGACCCAGTACCGATCCCGACTTTGCATCCTGACAGCCTCAATGAGCACCCTTGATCTTTCAACCCAACCTGCATCAAATTGGGAGGAAGCCGACTGCAAACCTGGGAATCAAGAGACCCCGGGCGGCCCAGGCAGTCAGTCGTTTACTTACTTCTTCCCTTCCTGTTAACTTTTTAACCCCACCAGCCAGGAAATGCATAAATATAGCAGCCAGCCTCCCCTCCCCCTGCCCTCCACCACGTTTCATTGAGTTCCTCAGGCGCAGGGACACATCTGGGGATGAACACCTTAGATTCACAAGCTGTGTGGCCCCAGGCTTACCAGCCTACCTCTCTGAGTCCCCAGTTTCAGCTGTATCATGAAGACAATCCTAACCCCCTCCCAGCCTCGATGTAAGAATTAAATAAAATCTAAAAACTGTTGCATACATTTAGAAGGAATACCCAGGGGGGTTTTGGTTATACTGGCAATAATTTATTTCTAGAGCTGAGTCGGGGCAGGGGGGAGTCATGGTATTCATTATTATGTTATTTATTCCTTTTTGTATAATTTATAATACATGTTATGGGCTTAAATTGTGTCCTTCCAAAATCCATATGTTGAAGTCTGAACCCCCAGCACCTCAGAATGTGACTGTATTTGGAGACAGGTCTTTAATGAGGTAACTAAGTTAAAATGGGGTCGTTAGGGTGAGCCCAAATTCAGTATGACTGGTGTCCTTATAAGAAGGGAAGATCAGGACACACACAAAGGGAAGACCGTGTGAAGACACAGAGACAACAGCCATCTACAAGCCAAGGAAAGAGTCCTCAGAAGAAATACATCCTGCCGGGCTTCCCTGGTGGCGCAGTGGTTAAGAATCTGCCTGCCAATTCAGGGGACATGGGTTCGAGCTCTGGTCCGGGAAGATACCACATGCCACAGAGCAACTAAGCCCATGTGCCACAACTACGGAGCCTGAGCTCTAGAGCCCACAAGCCACAACTACTGAGCCCACGTGCCACAACTACTGAGCCCACGTGCCACAACTACTGAAGCCCATGTGTCTAGAGCCCATGCTCCTCAACAAGAGAAGCCACCACAATGAGAAGCCTGCACACCGCAACGAAGAGTAGCCTCCGCTCGCCACAACTAGAGAAAGCCCACGCACAGCAACGAAGACCCAACACAGCCATAAATAAATAAATAAATAATTTTTTTAAAAAAAGACTCTTCAGCTCTATGAAAGAAAAAAAGAAAGAAGGAAGGGAGGTAGGGAGGAAGGGAGGGAGGGAGGGAGGGAGGGAAGGAAGGAAGGAAGGAAGGAAGGAAGAAATACATCCTGCCAACTAACACCGTGATCTCAGACTTTTGGCCTCCAGACCAGTGAGAAAATTAATATTCTGTCATTTAAGCCACTCAGTCTGAGATACGTTGTCACAGCGGCCCTTGCAAACTCATACAATAAACTTCAAATAATTTATAGAAAACTAACTAAATTAAAAAGAAAATGATTGTGCTTGCATGGCTCTAATCAAAAAGACAGATAGGGCTTCCCTGGTGGCGCAGTGGTTGAGAATCTGCCTGCTAATGCAGGAGACACAGGTTCAAGCCCTGGTCTAGGAGGATCCCGCATGCCCCGGAGCGGCTGGGCCTGTGAGCCACAAGTACTGAGCCTGCACCTCTGGAGCCTGTGCTCCCCAGCGAGAGAGGCCGCAATAGTGAAGAGTAGCCCCCACTTGCCACAACTGGAGAAAGCCCTCGCACAGAAACAAAGACCCAACACAGCAAAAATAAATTAATTAGTAATTTTAAAAAAAAGAATAAGGTATTTGAATGCAGAGAATGTGCTTTTGAAAAAAAAAAGAAAGACAGATAATAGGTGTTGGCAAAGATGTGGAGAAGTCTGGAACTCTTATAATTGCTGGGAGAAATAGAAAATGCTGCAGCCACTTTGAGAAACAGGCAGTTCCTCAAAAACTTCAATGTAGAGCTACCATCTGACTAGTCAATTCTATGCCTAGGTTTCTACCCAAGAGAAGTGAAAACATATGTTCACATAAAAACCTGTACATGAATGTTCATAGCATCATCAATCACAATAGCCAAAAGGTAGAAACAGCCCAAATGCCCATTGACAGATGAAAGACTAAACAGACTGTGGTGTATCCATACAGTGGAATATTATTCAACCCTATAAAGGCATGAAATACTGAAAGATATATAACTTGGATGAACCTTGAAAACGTTCTTCTAAGTGAAAGAAGTCAGTCACAAAAGGCCACATACTGTACAATTCTATTTATATGAAATGTCCAGAATAGGCAAATCCATGGAGACAAAGTTTCCAGCAGCTGGGGGAGGCGCGGCTTGGGGGAGTGGGAACTGACCGCTAATGGGGCTTCTTTTAAGGGGGTATGAAAACGTTCCAAAATTAGACTGTGGTGTCGGTTGCACAACTCTCAATATTTTCAACATACTAAAAACATTTCATTGTACACTTTAAGTGGGAGAACTGTAAGGTATGTGAGTTCTATTTGTTTCATTATAACGTGTCTAAAAAAAAAGCCTGGCACCCCACAAGCACTGTTAAACGTCAAAGGCTCTTACTTCTCCCTCCCCCACTCTCTCCCAACCAGCCTAAGGCCTCCAATTTCTCCCACCAGTGTTGATACCATCCACGCCCAACTTATGTACAGACCAGTGCTTATAAACCAGTCCTCCAAGGGAATCTTAAATAAGGGCTACTCCCACCAGAAGCCAGCTTCCTGTTTCCAGGCCTTGGGAGGAGAAGGGGCACAGCTTTCTTTTTTTAAAAAAAATGCCTAGAAGCCCCTGAGGAGTGGGCTAAGTGACTCCAGACAGGGCACATTTGTGGTCCTGAAGTGATTTCCCCCAGAGGCTGGTTTGGACCCCTCCATTAATTCTGAGACTACAGTGAGTAGTGGCAAGTGTGTTTCTTTAAAAGCCCATGCTCTCAGATGTAGAGAACAAACGTATGGACACCAAGTGGGGAAAGTGGCGGGGGGAAGGGTAGGGGGATGAACTGGGACACTGGGATTGACATGTATATACTAATATGTATAAAATGGATAACTAAGAAGAACCTGCTGTATAAAAAAATAAATAAAATTTAAATTAAAAAAAAAAAAGCCAAGCCCATGCCCTCTATAAACCCTAATCCGTCCTGTGGAGCAATTCCTCAGCTAGGAGGGAAGCAGGCGGTAGCAAGGCAAAGCCACCGTTTCCTCTGCAGGTTCAAAGCAGCCATGGGACCTGGCTGGGCTATTTCAAGTTGCTGTGTCTGCAAGCATGGTTTGTGGTCTGATAAATGACATTTATTTATGGCCCATGTAGGGGAAAGTCAACTCTAGAACCCCACTCAACATCCACAGATTGGGGAGCTAAAGGCAGATGTGCAGGCAACTCCTTTTCATTCCTATGGCCACCTCAGTTCCCACTAAGCTTCAAAGAGAATTAGAATTCAATACCCACAAGTACTTTCCCCATTAACAATCCCACATTTAGGAATATACCCTAATGGGAGTTCCCTGGCGGTCCAGTGGTTAGAACTCGGTGCTGTCACTGCCGTGGCCCCGGGTTCAATCCCTTGTCAGAGAACTAAGATCCCACAAGCCGCACAGCGTGGCCAAGAAAAAGAATATACCCTAAGAAGATAATCAAACAAAAGTGAAATGAATAACCCAGAACACCACTGTCCTATAGAAATGTAATGTGAGCCACATATGTACTTTAAAATTTTTTTGAAGCCACATTTTACTAGGTAAAAAGAAACAGGTGAAGTGAATATTAATAATCCATTTTGTTTAATATATCCAAAATTTGATCATTTCAACTAGGGTTGCCAGATTTAGCAAATAAAAATACAGCATGCCCCATTACATTTCAGATAAAGAACAAAAACTCTTTTTAGCATAAGTATATCACGTGCACTATATGGGATATACTTATAGTAAAAAAAGGTATCTGCTGTTTATCTGAAATTCAAATTAATTAATAAATTTATTTATTATTTATTTATTTTATGCCTGTGTTGGGTCTTTGTTGCCGCGCGGGGGCTTTCTCTAGTTACAGCGAGTGGGGGCTACTCTTCGTTGCAGTGCGCAGACTTCTCACTGTCGTGGCTTCTCTTGTTGCAGAGCACAGGCTCTAGGCAAACGGACTTCAGTAGTTGTGGCACGTGGGTTCAGTAGTTGTGGCTCGTGGGCTCTAGAGCGCAGACTCAGTAGTTGTGGTGCACGAGTTTAGTTGCTCTGCAGCATGTGGGATCTTCCCGGACCAGGGCTCAAACCGTGTCCCCTGCATTGGCAGGCGGATTCTTAACCACTGCAAGACCAGGGAAGCCCTGAAATTCAAATTTAAATGGGCTTCCTTTTCAAATCTGGCAACCCTAATTTCAACAGGCAATCAATATAAAAAATAAATTAAATTGGTATTGTGCACTGTTCTTTTTTGTACTAAGTCTTTGAAATCTATTGTGTATATTATACTGACAGCACCTCTCAATTTGGGCTTGCCTTATTTCAAGTGCTCAATAGCAACATATGACTAGTGGCTACCCTTTTGGACAGTAGAGATCTAGAAAGTTCCTCTCAGTGTTTTTTATAATAGTAAAAAAATCAGAAATTAGCAAAATACCCATCAACAGGAAGGCTGCTTAGGTTACAACTGACACTTAGAGCACTTACCATGAATCAGCCCTTGTCCTACGGACTCTGCATGCCTTATCTTGTTTAGTCCTCACAATGACCATTTGAAGTACGTACTGGTATAACCCCTTTTTACAAATGAGGAAAGTAAGGTTCTGGGAGCTTATATAACTTGCTCAAGAAAGTGGTGCAGCCGAGGTAGGGCACTGGTGGAAAGTTTGGTCTCTGCTGTTAGACTGACCTTTGCATCCTTGGCTCTGCCAAGTAACCTAACAAGTAACTTCGTCTTTTTAAGCTTCAGTTTCCTCATCTGTAAAAGAAATCACAAGTGTCTATCCCACAGGATTGCTGGAGTCTAAATAAGACAGGGGATGCAGAGCACTAAGCAAGGCAACCTGCCCCTGGTAAGTTCTCAGTGACGTCACTACTATTCTTCCCAGCATCTTTGTCCTTTCCTGTTTGATCAAATTTTTCATGGTGAGCATCAACCCTGTTTTCTTTTTTTGGCCACACTGCAAGGCATGTGGGATTTTAGTTCCCCTACCAGGGATCGAACCCGTGCCCCCTGCAGTGGAAGCGTGGAGTCCTAACCACTGGACCGCCAGGGAATTCCCCAGCATCAACCCATTTAGAAAGAGAAAAAAACTACTTTCAGAAGAGGAGAAAACAGCCCAAAAAGCAGCTAGAGGTCAAGGGAAGGAAATATAGAAGAAAGGAGGGGAGGAAAGGAAGAAAGGTGAGGCATCACTTCCCCAGTTTTCTGAGTGACCACCAGGGGGCAGTGCCTGCAGTTTCCACAGCTAGGGAAAATGATTCGTGTTAAAAAAAAAAAGTTGCAATGAACAACTCATCAACACCATTCATCTTAAATGGGGTGCCCTCTCCCAGGAATTTCCCCTGAAAGGCTGCCAACATTCATCTTACAGGAGATGTGAAAAAGCAGTGGATTTATGGTCTCCCAGCTGTGAGCGATCTGTGTCTTACCTTTGGAGTCTTCTTTGGCCAAGTGACTACGGGAACCCCAGTGATGGCCAGACTGGGGTCGTCATCCGCGTGCTCCTTCAGGACATTCTGTGGTGAAACAAAGCAGCCATATTAGCCTAGGGTAGAGGGGATGTCTCTGAAGGGGGCTGGAGGCTGCACCTTACCCAGCAGAGTCTCTGCAGAGTCACTGCCTGTCCCCCCAACTCCACCAATACCCACACACTCAATAGAAACCAAGCAGCCAGGCTTCCCCAGCATCCACAAAACACAGAACATCCCCTTCTCCAAAAAAATTTTTAAAAGCAAATCACATACCTCCCTATGACTTGCATGAATGTATCACTCACTGATCATACTTTTGACACCAAACATTGGTCCAGAGCTCCAGGGACTCTCATGGACCCAACCTCATTTAATCCTTACCAAGTCCTCTCGGAGGGGGCTGGGCAGTGACCCAACTGATCCTCTAATGTACACAATTCAGCTACGTACTCAGAGAAACAAAAGCAACCACGAGGTCTCACCCATGAGCCCTGCCTCTGGTTTTCCATCAGTCGGCAAGCCATGTGTATTCTCATCCTGGTGTGTAAAGACATGTCATTGTTTTTTGTATCAAGGGCCCTAAACACAAGTAGATACTCAATCTGCTCTGACTAAGCTTGGAGTCTGCTAGCCATGTGCTGGCAGAAAAATGGGCTGTGATGGACATACTGCCAGACTGTGTGAGGGTCTCCCACACAGGCACTTGGTGTTCACTCCTTTGTGGGTGGTTTCAAGGTTTTTCAGGGTAATCCTGACTCTACCAGATTTTGGCCTTGTGTGCTGCTAACTTTAGAATCTCATCAAGGTGTAAGATGTCACTCCACTGAATCATCCCTAACTTATTGGTGAGGCAACCAAGGTTCAGAAATGCTCAAAGGACTTTGATGCCGCCCCAGACCAGGAGGACAGAGCCCCTGAACCCTGCTCTCTGGCACCAGACTACCTGCCGCATGACCATGTCACACATGGGTTTTTTGGCTGCACCCACAGCATGCCATAAAAAGGTGTTTAGGGATGGACACAGATGTGTTACTGGCCTATTCGTTACTGGCCTACCTCGACCATTAATTTTTGGATTGTACAAAACATTCCTGCAGAGACATTTAAGAACAGAGTAAGTTGCACAGTAGCACTTAACAGGAAGAGCAGAAGAGCTCAGAAGATAAAGGTAGGTGAAGATGATTTTAACTCACTTTCCCAAATCTTCACCAGAAAGAATCTAACTCACTTCTAACTTATCTACTTATTTTCCTACTTTTATGATCATCATTTGGTTGCCCGATTTTTCAAAATGTTGGGACTTCCCTGGCGGTCCAGTGGTTAAGACTCCACACATCCACTGCAGGTGGCACGGGCTTGATCCCTGGTCAGGGAACTAAGATCCCACAAGCTGTGCGGCAGCAAAAAATAAATAAATACGTAAAAATAAAAAGTAAAATAAATAATTTTTTAAAATAAATAAATAAAATTTTTTAAAACGTGCCTATTACCTCAAACCCACCTGAACAACTCCTTCCTCTCCCCACAGAAGGGGGCCAACAACACCGTGGTCAACAGTTTGGCCTCTGGGGGTGCCTGGGTTCAATTCTCAGCATGTACAACCTTCTCCAAGTCCCAGAGTCAATGTCAATGATTTATAAATGCTATCTATAAAATGTCTTGGTTCACTGCCATATCCCCAGCTTCCCACAATGACTAACCTACAGTAAGTCTCCAGTAAATAACTTAAATAAATAAATAAATAAAGCCACAAATCCCCGAAGAGGGACTCTACAAAATGCCTAACCCGTACACCTTAAATCTGTCCAGGGAGACAAAAACAAGCAAACTCTGAGAAACTATCACAGACAAAAGGAGGAAGAAAGGACATTAGGTAAAAATTGAGGAAATGTGAATAAACGATAGCCTTTAGTTAACAATAATGTATCAGTATTGGTTCATTAGAAGTAACAAACGCAGGGCCTTCCCTAATGGTGCAGTAGTTAAGAATCCGCCTGCCAATGCAGGGGACACGGGTTCGATCTGGGAAGATCCCACATACCGCAGAGCAACTAAGCCCATGCGCCACAACTACTGAGCCTGCGCTCTAGAGCCCGTGAGCCACAACTACTGAGCTCAAGTGCCACAACTACTGAAGCTTGCGCTCTAGAGCCCTGCTCCGCAGTAAGAGAAGCCACCGCAATGAGAAGCCCACGCACCACAACGAAGAGTAGCCCCCGCTCACCACAACTAGATAAAGCCCATGCAGAGTAACGAAGACCCAATGCAGCGAAAAATAAATAAATAAATAAATTTATATATATATATAAAAAAAGTAATAAATGCATGCTATTATCATAGGATGTTAATAACAGGGGAAACTGAGTGTGGGGGTTATGTGGAAACTCTGTACTATCTGCAGAATTTTTCTGAAAATATAAAACTGTTTTAAAACATAAAGTCTATTAATAAAAAATAATTTTTAAAATGCCTATCAGACAGTAGAAACAGCTACAATAAAGGAAAACAGGATTGTTAGGTTGCCAATTTTTCTAACACCTATGCAGCGTATTTTAAAAGAAATACAGGGCTTCCCTGGTGGCACAGTGGTTGAGAGTCCACCTGCTGATGCAGGGGACGCGGGTTCCTGCCCCGGTCCGGGAAGATCCCACGTGCCGCGGAGCGGCTGGGCCCGTGAGCCATGGCCGCTAAGCCTGCGCGTCCGGAGCCTATGCTCCGCAACGAAAGAGGCCACAACAGTGAGAGGTCCGCGTACTGCAAAAAAAAAAAAAGAAATACAACAGAAAGGAAACAAGTATACAGACAAAATGCAACTCAGGTGTGGAATTCACATGGAGTGTATGAGGCAACCAAAGGCTGGGAGCATTGGCAACGATCGCTCCCTGGATCGTGCCTGGAGGAAGAAATATTTCATCACTGACATTGTTTAGAATTGCCAGCTCCTGATGATGACAAAATCAAACCAACTTTTTATCAGCTTTGTTCTTTCATTATTGTTTTCACATGCACTGCGGACATTGTACCTCTCACAACTTGCACTTGAGTGGGTCATTCCCACGGCCCTCTACCCACCTGGTCACCACTCGGGGTAGGTGAGACTAGCCAGGTGAGGGGTAATTGTCAACGTCAGGAGGAGAGCAGGCACATGTTCTGTTGAATGAACGTATGAGAGTAAGAAGTACTGAGTGCTTGCTTTGTGGCCGGTACCGTACTAAATATTTCATATCTACGCTCTCACCCAATCCTCCTGACCACCCTGTGGGATGAACTATCATCATTTCCACAGTGCAGATGAGAAAAGCAGGGCTTAAGGGATGAAGGGAATTGTCCAAGACCACTCCGCCAGTAAGGGGTGAAGACTCTTTAACGACTGCATCATTCGGCCCATCTCTGAAAAAGGGAAGGGAGCCGTGTTCATATCAACACTGTTCACAGCAGCAAAACAGGGCACTTCCCTGGTGGTCCGGCGGTTAAGATTTCACCTTCCAGTGCAGGGGGTGTGGGTTCGATCCCTGGTTAAGGAGCTAAGATCCCGCATGCCTCATGGCCAAAAGACCAAAACATAAAACAGAAGCAATAATGTAACAAGTTCAATAAAGACGTTAAAAATGGTCCACATCAAAAAAAATTAAAAGAAAAACAAAAACCAGCCAAACGGTAGAAACAACTCAAGTGTCCACCGATGGATGAATGGATAAATAATATGTATAATATACATACCATGGAATATTATTTAGCCTGAAAAAGGAAGGAAATTCTGTCACATGCTATAACGTGGATAAACCTAGAGGACATTACGCTCAGTGAAATAAGCCTGACACAAAAGGACAAGTACCATATGATTCCACTTATATGAGGTCCCTAAAGCAGTATATTCATACAAGCGGAAAGTAGAAGGGTGCCTGCTGGGCTGGAGGAGGGGAGAAATGGGGAGTTATTATTTAATGGATATAGAGGGGCTTTTCTTGTTTGTGTTTTTACTTTTTTATTTTATTTTTTTTCTGAATACAGAGTTTTAGTTTGGGAAGATGAAAAAGTTCTGGAGATGGATGGTGATGGTTCTACAACAATGTAAATGTACTTAATGACACTGAACTGAACACTTAAAGGTGGTTAAAATGATAAATTTTATGTTATGTATATCTTACCATAATTTTTAAAAAGGGGAGAAAGGAGTGGGGCAAGGCAGTCCCTCCCTAAGGAATGGATTCAGAGGTTCCAGAAAGTACAGATTGGGGACATACTATCTCACTAGTTAAACTTCTGCTGTTTTGCCTGGGACAACACTAGTTCTAGACTCAGAAGATCTGGGTTCAGATTCTACAACTTACAACCGGCGTCACCTCGGGTAAGCCACAGCTTCCTATTGTGTGTCCTGGGAGCGGAACAGTGACATCTACACCTTGATTGTAGGCTATGAAGCTGGATGTGATTTTATGACCATTCTCAGGAACATTTGTTGAGTGCTTGCTCTAGACATTAAAATAATCCTATCTGTGGGGTAGGGCTGATTCTCCCCATTTCACAAAAGCAGAAAGTAAAATTCAGAGAGGTTCAGTGATATAGTCCAAGGTCACACAGCTGAGAGGTGGGTGAAAACTGGCATTGACCTGGTCCATCTGACAACGAACCTAACCAGTAACACTGAGTGATAAAGCCTCAGGAAACCATGTCAGCAATGTCTCCAACTGATCCCTACCCCACTATTAAAAAGATACCTAGGAGACTTCCCAGGTGGTCCAGTGGTAAAGAATTCGCCTTCCTTGGGCTTCCCTGGTGGCACAGTGGTTAAGAATCTGCCTGCCAGTGCAGGGGACACGGTCCGAGCCCTGGTCCAGGAAGATCCCACGTGCCATGGAGCAACTAAGCCCACGCACCACAACTACTGAGCCTGCGCTCTAGAGCCTGCGTGCCACAACTACTGAGCCCGTGTGCCACAAGTACTGAAGCCGGAGTGCCTAGAGCCCGTGCTCTGCAACAAGAGAAGCCACCGCAATGAGAAGCTCGCGCACCGCATCAAAGAGTAGCCCCCGTTCGCTGCAACTAGAGAAAGCCCCCACGCCCAGCGAAGACCCAACACAATCAAAAATAAATAAATAAAATAAATTTATTTAAAAAAAAAAAAAAAAAAGAATCTGGCTTCCAGTGCAGGGGACGCAGGTTCGCTCCCTGGTCAGGGAACTAAGATCTCACATGCTGCGTGGCGACTAAGCCTGCGTGCCTCAACTAGAGAGCCTGCGTGCCCAACTACAGAGCCCATGTGCTCTGGAATCCGTGCGTCACAACTAGAGAGAAGCCCGTGTGCTGCAACGAAGAGCCCGCGCGCTGCAACGAAGAGCCCGCGCCACAACAAAGAGCCCACTTGCCGAAACTAAGACCCGATGCAGCCAAAAATGATAAATAAATAATTTAAAAAAAAAAAAAGACACCCAAGAGACAATCTGGGCTCATATTTACCATTCGACTCACAAATACAGAAGTGAATCATCCCCACCTATTCCTTGCAAAACAGACAGAGGGACTAACTAACACCATTCAGCCACTAACACCTTTATAAAGCCTTTCTGAAACATTCCCCCCCCATCACAGAAGAGGCTCGTGTGACCAAAGTGGGCCTGCACAGGAATGAAATTTTGTTGACATTTCATAGTTCTTAATAACCCATATGAATTTCACACCCTCCTCCACAATACATCAGGGTTTGTTTTCTTCTAAAAATAATGTTTCCTGCCCCCGACACACACCAATCATTAAGAAAAAAGCTTTTCAGGAAGATGCTCCATGTCTAGCCAAAGCTATATACATATATCTTACCCTATGGTTGGGGGGCAGAGGACTTCCACAGGATTTTCTGCCCCCTTATCCCAATCTCAGACTCTGTGCTGGGGGGTAACAAACTCAAATGCCTCCAGGAACCAAGCAGGAAAATATAAATGGACTCTTAGAGTGATAGACAGTAGTGCAGCGTATGGCAAACTAGAGACCACGTGCCCAGTTTAAAGATGGCAAATGCTTCTCAATTTCAACTTATTAATCTCCTGTGGAAATGAACCCTACCAGATCTCTGGTTTTTCAGAAGAAATCAAAGATACAGAGTTTTATTTAAAATCTCTCCAATTTCAGGACTTCCCTGGT
Source organism: Grampus griseus (assembly GCF_964374135.1). Taxonomy (NCBI): domain Eukaryota; kingdom Metazoa; phylum Chordata; class Mammalia; order Artiodactyla; family Delphinidae; genus Grampus; species Grampus griseus. Next base: position 7,865,396 of record NC_139006.1, on the reverse strand, counting down.
GGTCCAGTGGTTAAGACTTCACCTTCCAATGCAGGAAGTGCAAGTTCGATCCCTGGTCGGGGAGCTAAGATCCCACATGCCACGCAGCCAAAACACCAAAACATAAAAAAAAACCAGAAGCAATATTGTAACAAATTCAATAAAGACTTTAAAAATGGTCCACATCAAAAAAAAAATCTTAAAAATAAAATAAAACAAAATCTCTCCAATTTCAAATGTTGGCAACTGACTGAAAATTTCAAAAAAAAACACTGTGAGCCACATATATCTGTGGGCTGGCCTGGGCCATGGGTGACCAGTTTACAAACACTGCTCTGCATGTGACTGAAAATAATGCCCACTTGCCTTGGTTTGCTTTGAGTTTCCTTCTGAATTGTCTCAAGATTTCCTGTCATTTCAGTATCAGAGTTGGTGTCAGTAACTCACAAGCATTGAAGTAAGGCCTCTTTAGAGGAATGGCTGGTTAAAAAAGCTATTACTGGGGACTTCCCTGGTGGTGCAGTGGTTAAGAATCTGCCTGCCAATGCAGGGGACACGGGTTCAAGCCCTGGTCTGGGAAGATCCCACATGCCGCGGAGCAACTAAGCCCGTGCACCACAACTACTGAAGCCCGCGTGCCTAGAGCCTGTGCTCCACAACAAGAGAAGCCACCGCAATAAAAACCCGTGCGCAGCAACGAAGACCCAGCACAGCCAAAATAAATTAATTAAATTTTTTAAAAACCCTTAAAAAACTATTACTGAAGGCATAAGTATTATTAATAATTAATACATAATGATAAATAATAATTAAAATTAATAAAGAGACCTCGCCAAGTATCCTTGAGTCTCGGAGCTCATACACACACTTCCTGAAGGAAGCAGAGTTCCTCTCCATGTGTGGCTGTCAGTGGCCACCAGGGGGCACTCTGGCCTCTGGCCCACAGGGAAGTATTTTTCTTCTGTATGTGACAGGCTGCAGGAAGAGGAGATTATTCTAATTGGAGATTTTCTCTCTGAGAAATAAATTGTGCTGAAGGGAGGGAATCTTGTCACTGTCTTCCCTGGGCTCTGCTAGCATTTATACACTCCCTGGGGCTCTTGGAAGCAGAGACTAGGAAGCCTGGGTGCCTGTAACAGCCCAGCACTCTGGGTTATACCATACAACCCTTCTGAGTAGGAATGAATAGGGCAGGCTTTCTATAAGAGAAAGACTGGGGCCACCAGGCCCTTTCTGATGCAAACTGCCCTGCTTTTGACTTAACAAGATAACCACAGACAATGGATGTGCTGGGCCTCTGCTCCTCCTTATGCCAACTTCTCTCAAAGAGCTTTATCAGTTAACACTGGATTCAGGCCCCACTGCTCCCCAGAATGGGGCATTAATAATTAGAAACTCCATCTATAACTGTGACTAAAAATACCAACACTGTGACAATAAAGCAGAAGCAGGTATCAGGAAAGAATCACCAACCACAGGCCAGTAGAGGGAGAGTAACATGGCATAGAGCAGCTCGCGCTGCTGTTGTAGGGAACCCAGCAGTCTCAGGGGTCCCTCCTGGCCAGAGGTAAGGACCCCTGCAACCAGGCATCAATGCACCTTAGGTCTCCCAAGATCCCTGCCTCCACTCCAGCCCAACCATCTTGTGCCTGCCTGTAAAAACCCATCTGTACTGGGCTGAACTGTGTCTCGCAAAAAGCTATGTTCAGGGAATTCCCTGGCAGTCCAGTGGTTAGGACTCCGTGCTTTCACTGCGGGTTCAACCCCTGGTCGGGGAACTAAGAACCCACAAGCCTCATGGTGTGGCCAAGAAAAAAAAAAAAAAAAGATTAAAAAAAAAAAAAGCTATGTTCAAGTCCTAATCCCTGGTACCTGTGAATGTGACCTTACTCCGGGGGGGAAAAAAGGCTTTGCAGATATAATTAGTTAAGAATCTCGAGATGAAATAATCCTGGATTTAGGGTCCACCCTAAATCCAACGACTGGTGTCTTTATAAGAGAACGGAGAGGGAGGTTCAAACAGACATAAGGAAGAAGGCCATGGGAAGACAGAGGCAGAGACTGGAGTGACACAGCCACAAGCTAAGGAACACCAGGAACCCCCAGCAGCTGGAAGAACAAGGGAGGATCCTCCCCAGAGCCTTCCAAGGGAGGACAGCCCTGCCAACACCTTGACTTCTGACTTCTGGCCTCTGGAACTGTTAGAGAATAAATTTCTGTTGTTTCAGTCCACCAAGTTTGTGGTCATTTGTTATGGCAGTCACGGGAAACTAACAGACCACACTTGCCATAGTGCATCATGATTAAAAGCTTATTAACGGGATTCCCCAGGTGGGCCAGTGGGTAAGACTCCGCACTCCCAATGCAGGGGGCCTGGGTTCGATCCCTGGTCAGGGAACTAGATCTCGCATGCATGCTGCAACTAAGGGTTCGCAAGCTGCAACTAAAGATCCCGCATGCCACAACTAAGACCTGGTGCAGCCAAAAGAAATAATAAAATAAATAAAAATTTTTTTTAAAAAAAAAAGCTTATTAGCTACATGATTTGGGCGAGTCACATCTCTCTGAGTCTCAGTTTCCCATCTAAGAAATGGAATAATAACAGTCCCCACCTTGCCAGCAACATAATACATGGAAGGTGTTTGGCATGTGGAAAATGCTCAACAAATGTCAGCCGATCCCTTTTGGCTTATGCCATATTTCCTGTTGGGATACACAGTCCCCATCCTCTGTTTGCAGAATTCATCCATTTAACAAGTTCTAAGCATAGGGAAAAAATTTTAAGTTTATTTAATTTTGAAGGGCAGTTTAAAAGCTGATTTAGCTATATAACTAGTGGGGATAAAAATGTGATTCAGGGACCCAGAAGTCAGTTTTAGGCTAAAAGGAACCCCAAGTGGCATGGATCAACCCACCCACTTTTCAAGTCTAGAGTTTGCACAGGTGTCTGGAACTCAGATCTCTGGCCCCTCACTGCTCTCCTTCGTTCTCCTGAGGTGGTACCAGCAGCAGACTCAGAATAACACGTACCTTGTTTGGCTCCTTAGGTGACAGGATTCACCCCTGTATCAACCCTCTATCCACTCACAGCCCAGCAAAAATACCAAACACAGGGCTCAATATTACATGCAGCCCCCAGTAGAAGAGCCTTGGTGAATTCTGGAGGCCTGACCCCCCTGGCCAGGCTGAATCTGGTTGCTCCCTGTTTTCTATGCTCTGGGTCATCCTCAGGGTGTGAGAAAGCCAGGCTGCAGCCCTCCCACTGGCTTCCCGCCTTTTGGCTCCTCTGAAGCAGGAGGGGTGTGAAGATTTTTAAAAAGCTGACAGTGCTGGAGGTCTGGGCTCTACGCCTCACTGTTTTGCAAAAGAGCAAGACCCAGAAAGGGCAACTTAGATAAGCAGGTGTGTTCTGGGGTCCAGACCTGATGATCCCAAGGGAGAAAAGCTGTACACACCTTCCTTTCACAGTCATGGGTTTCACAGACTCTCACACTTGACCCTAAATGGGCCTGTTCTCACTCCACGGTGTCTGAAATAATATCAGCTCTAGCTCACTGAGCACTTAAAGGCCCTGTGCTAAGGCTTTCTTTCTTTATCCACGTCCCCTCACTAATTCGATGAGGCATGATTCTTACTATCCCCATTTTACTGCATTCCCCCAGAGCAGTCAGCTGGTTAATGGATGGTACAGGGGAGTCAGCCTGGCTCCACAACCTTTAGTCTTAAAAGATAACACTTGTTTGGGTGATGTACTCTTAATTTAGCATTATTTTCTTTCCTATTTGGGTTTTAATGAAAGAACAATACAATTGATCTCTTTTTTAGTGGGTTTTGTGTTTTTTTTTAAGTAACATCTGAAAGCAGTGGTCCCTCACTGTCTCTTCCAGCCCCCTAATTCCATTCTGCCCCACAATTCTATGTGGCTCATAATTCTATGCAGTCCCATAATTCCATACAGCCCCATAATTCCATGTAGACCCACAATCCTATGTGGCCCCATAATTCTATGCAGTCCCATAATTCCATGCAGCCCCATAATTCCATGCAGGCCCACAATTCCATGTGGCCTCACAATTCCATCAGTCCCATAATTCTGTGAGGCCCCATAATTCCATGCAATAAGAAAGGTGGCTGTCTATAGTGAGCTGGCATTTCCACCCCTGGCTGACACTCTGGCAGCCAGAAGAGCATGGAATGATAGGAAAGAGAGCCTGGCATTATCTTAATTAACAAGGACAGCTGCAGAATCACCTTGCAAATGTATATCTGACAAAGACCCTCCCACTTCCTATCTCGGTGGTCACTGCGCACTTAGGCCCAAGCCTTCACAACCTTGTAATGCATCTGGTTATTTTCAAGTCATGTACAAATGATTAGAGAAATGGCCTCATGCCCTCCTACCCTCCCATCAGGAGCCTCAGCTCTCTGGAGTTCTAGCTGAAAGTATAGACTCCTCTAGGAGGGACAGCATGCAGGGTAACTCCCATCTCACTAGGAATTACTTTGTCCACCGATTAATGATTGCCAATCCAAGAGATAAAAGGGGAAAAAAATGAACTGAATAGTGAGCCCCTCAAAATTCAAGTGCATCTAAAACCTCATAATGTGACCTTATTGGGAAATGGGTCATACTGGATTAGAGTGGGCCCTAATCCAGACATTATCCTTATGAGAAGAGAAGACACACAGAAACACACAGACAACACAGAGTGCCAATGTAAAGACTGTGGCAGAGACTGGAGGGTTGTAGCTACAAGCCAAGGAGCTCCAAGGATTGCCAGCAACCAAGAAAAACTGGAAGAGACAAGGAAAGATCCTCCCCCAGAGCCTTCAGAGTGAGCATGGCCTTGATTTCAGACTTCCGACTTCCAGAACTGTGAGACAATAAACTTCTGTTGTTTTAAGCCAGTTTGTGGTACTTTGTTACAGCAGCTTTAGGAAACTAATACAGACGGTAATCGCTAACCTAAAACAGGGATGGGGGAAGCTGAAAGGTGGTGAAAGAGCATGGGAAGGGTGGGGAGCTGGTCAAAGCCAGTCTGACTCTCCTTTGCCCATTACCTAAGCATACCTAATTTTTCTCCAAGGACTTACTAGGAGAGCTAAGTGTTCATTACCTCATTGTCCCACAAAATAATTCAGTGACCTAGGTCCCTGTTATTATCCCCATTTTACAGTGAGAATACTCAGATTTCAATCAGTTATACACTTAAGAATGGCCAAGGAACCAACAGAATCTGATCCCTGAAAGGACAAAGCACATTTAGTCTAATATCTTAGATTTACATACAGGTAAACAGAAAGGTGGTATGACTTGCCCAAGGCCACACAGCAAATAGCTAAGAACAGAAACTGAAATTGAATTCAAGCATCTCTCGTGTCCTGATTTCTTGTTTTTGCCATTACGCACAAGCCAGTATCCTGCACTCTCCACAGAATAATTGTCTTAAAAGAAGGGAGTCACTTAAGGCACCTTAATGCCAAATCCCAAAGAGTTTCACAAAGATGGGGAAGGAAATGGCTTTCTTAGATTTTTACAGGATGCTGGCATCTCCTTTCCTGTCAAAAAGCAAAAAAGTAGATGGTCATTTTGACTTGAATCTAAATCAAGACCCCCCCCCCACTCCCAGTCAAGTTTTCAAGGTCCGACTGAGCTCACTTGGTCTTGCTTAAACCATAGGGTCACTGAGGTATTCTCATTAGCATGGCTGCAAGGAAAAACTCAACTTTCAAAAGTCCTGCCCACAAAAAAGAGTAAACTAGACCTATAGAAATAGACACAAAAAAGCAAGCTTTAAGGGACAAAAGCAAGTATGAACTAATTTAAAACAAATTTATATATGTTTGTGTACATGGGAGTGAGGGGAAAGCTCCAGAAGTACATTCAGTAAGTGATTAACAAAGGTTATTTTCCAGGATGTGAGAATTGAGGAAGGGGACATTGTCTATCCTCTAGCCTATAATGTTTATTTATTTATTTATTTATTTTTACACTGATCATTTAACAACATTACACTTAAAACTCTTTTTTTTTCTTTTGGCCACATCACGCAGCTTGCAGGATCTCAGTTCCCGAACAGGGACTGAACGCAAGCCACAGCAGTGAAAGCCCTGAATCCTAACTACTGGACCACCAGGTAACTCCCTACACTTAAAACTCTTAAATAGATGAAATATCCAGAATCAGTAAATCCATAAAGACAGAAAGCAGACTGTGGGGGAGGGGGAAATGGAGACTGCTGATGGGTACAAGGTTCTGCCTCAGGTGATGAAAAAGTTCTGAACTAGATAGAGGTGGTGGTTGCACAGTATTGTGAATGTACTTAATACCATTAAACTGTACACTTTAAAATGGTTAAAATGGTAAATGTTTCTTCCTTCAAGATTCTAAACTGGTGATCTGGTAACTATAATTAATTAACTAATGAATACGATAAATGTTGTATATAATTTACTGCAATTAAAATACATAGGGACTTCCCTGGTGGTACAGTGGTTAAGAATCTGCCTGACAGGGGCTTCCCTGGTGGCACAGTGGTTGAGAGTCCGCTTGCCGAGGCAGGAGACACGGGTTCATGCCCCGGTGCCCTGGGCACATGCCGCGGAGCAGCTGGGCCCATGAGCCACGGCCGCTGAGCCTCTGCGTCCGGAGCCTGTGCTCCGCAACGGGAGAGGCCACAGCAGTGAGAGGTCCGCGTACCGCAAAACAAAACAAAAGAATCCGCCTGACAATGCAGGGGACACAGGTTCAAGCCCTGGTCCGGGAAGACCCCACATGCTGCAGAGCAACTAAGCCCGTGCGCCACGACTACTGAGCCTGCATTCTAGAGCCCGCGAGCCACAACTACTGAGCCCGCATGCCCAGAGCCCGTGCTCTGCAACAAAGAGAAGCCTCCACAATGAGACGCCCGCGCACCTCAACGAAGAGTAGCCTCCGCTCACCAAAACTAGAGACAGCCCACGTAGCAATGAAGACACAACGCAACCAAAAATAAATAAATATTTTTTTTTAAAAAACCAAAACCATACATTACAAATGAAAGGAAAAAATAGGTTTTTGATGAAAGCTAAAACCTAGCCATCTGGAGACTGACTTACTTTGGGGACTGTCTCTAATCCCAGGGGCTCTGGTTACCATGAGCCACCATTAGCAGCAATCTCTCAGGTCCCAGAGAAAGAGAGAGAAGGAAAAAAGACATCATCTTTTTGCAACACAAGCCAAAGATCATAACTGATCAACCGTCAAGGGTGAACCACCACTGGTGAGAAACACAACTCACTCAACGGTAGTGGAGGCAGTGGGCATCGGCTAAGAATTCTGTCTTGGACCCACATTCCTGAGCTGACTTTTAGTTCTCAGCCAGTGTAAAAGAAACCCCAACATCTGAGAAGAGTGAACAAAGGGACCTAAGCGTGCAGCCAGGAAGAAGCTGCTCGCCTTCTGGGACAACACTCACTCTAGAGGCCAGTCTTGGGTTCAAAATCTCCTCTGCGTCTCCAGGGACTGGGAGGGACTGGGGCTAATGGCCTGGCCAGAGAGCAAGGAAGTAGCTCTATCTACCTACTCTGGAAAAGACGAGTTGTCCACTTCCCCCATACAGGCCACACAGCACTCAGAGGTGCTAGCAGAGGCTCCAATTTTCATGGGGCTCTAAGGAGACCTGTCCACCCAGCTTATAAGCTCTTTAGCCTGAAAAAGGCCCTCCTCAGACAAGGCTCAAGACCATAAATATCTCTGGAGACAGGTAAGTTCAATAAGTAAGCTAAATGGTTAGATTATACTAAAAAGAGATGTGTGAGCCAAATGGTAAGTAGACATTAGGGAGACAACAGGGAGTGGTGGGGACTGGGGTGTATGAGATCACCTGCTACTCACTTCCTGCTGCTTGTAGCCAGTCAGGAACATGAGCCAGGATAGCCAGGATATTTTATATAACTTTCTTGACTTTTCTTTAATTTATTCTCCTGATTTTTTAATGTTAGGAAGTAATTACAAAAATATGTTCAATACTATACAGGCCAAATGCAATGCCTAGAGGCTGGATTTGGCCCTGGGACTGCCAATTTACAACTTTAGTCCCAGGACCAAACAGATCTGTTGCTTGTTCTGTAAAGGAAGTCCAAACAGTCACCTTATTACCTTCCCGCTAAATTCAGAGTCACCTCTGAGAAGAGAGAAAATCACTTTCTCTATAGCGGCCAAAAAAGCAGTCTAGTGTGTGAGCGCATGGACTCCCCCATCGAGCAGTATGTGTGGCCTTGGGCAAGTTACTTAACCTATCTGTACCTCAATTTTCTCATCTGTAAAATGGGGGTAACAAAAGTACCACAGAGGATTGCTAGGAGGTTTAAATGAGTTTATATATGAAAAAGATCTACAACAACAGACAGTAATTGAGATTCATTACCACATATTATCATGAGCTGCCACTGAACCCCATGGTGGCGGTTGGGGAGGATGCAGACTGGGATCCTTGAAATTTGTCTAAGCCCCTACCCTAGGCCTCCTTCACACCATCACGGGGCCTAGGCTGAATCCAGTCTCAGAGGTCGATCAGGTGGGTACAGGTGAGGGATACAAGGGTCTGAGTCCTATCCCTAGAAAGAAATCTGACCAACCAGGAACACTGCACATAAACATAACAAAGTAAAAAAGGCTCTTCACAAGCACAGAACAACATTTCCTCTTCAGATGAATGGTTTTTTTTAACTCATTTACAACATTTTGGAAACTTAATGCTATTAGTGATTTTATTGTTGATGAAAATAGCTTGCTTTCACTTTATAGAATCTTAGAAGAAAAAAGTAGCCACATGACAGAAGTCTAAGGTTTCCTTTAGGAAACCCAATATTTCCTTTAGGAAACCCAAAAACTCCATTCCACAAGATTAGAGGTTCTTATTCTGAGGTCCAGGAATAGGCTCAGGAGTCCAAGACCCCCTGATATTGCACACAAAATTTTGTGTGTATAAGCGTATTTTCACAAAACTCTCAAAAGAGGTCAGCAACCTCCAAAACAGTCAATGAAAAAGACCTATTTGAAAGTAAAGATTTGTTTTGTCGGGACATTGACCACAGAGTTCTTTTACCTGGCAATTTCCCAGTTATAAGATTTTAATTTTGTGGTTACCTATAGTGGGTACACCTGCTATATAAAGTAAGACATAACCTGGATTAAAGACCCTGTACACCAGTTCCCTCTGCTGGTGGTACCTGTTAAGCTACCTGATTGGGCCCCAGGTCTCCCCTCCACTAGACCCCAAGAGTTCAGTGCCTGATCACTGAACACCTCAAGGGCAGCAGAACAGTCTTAATATTTCTAGATTCCAGGGCCTGACACAATGTTTTCTAAACAAACAAATATACAAATGAACTAATTAAGTCCTCGGTTGAGTCTGCAGCCATTAAAGAAGAGACAAATTCAGTTTCCAACCGCAGCAGGCAGCTGGATTCCAATGTCTGAGAATCAGACATTGGAGAAGGAAGCCCAAATGTCTCTGAGGCCTCACATCAAAAAGCCTTACCAATGCTGAGACAGGAGACAGTTAGTTTCAAGTAGTGATATCCACACAGGCACTCTGGAGGCTTCATCCCAGCCCTACTATCTACCTGCTCTGTCACCTCAGGCATGTCCCTTAACCTCCCTAAGTCTACTTCATCATTGGTTAAGTGCAGATGATATGGGTACCTACCACTTCCCTAGCACTGGTACCTGGCAGGTGCTAAGCTTTCAACAAATGTTATGATTACCACAAGACAAGGCCTCCCAATGTATTTTCTGTTTCTTAAATACATTGCACGTTTGCACTCTGCCTAGAACATCCTTCCCCATCTGGAGGACTCCTACGCAGTCTCTAAGGCCCAACTCAAATCCTCACTGCATAACTGTCCCAGAGCCCTGGCCCCTGGTGTGGCCAATAAGTGTCCCCTCACACCACTCCCATGCCCTGGGTACACACTGTGGCACTCAATTCCCTGTCTCCTAATTTCTTTTTTGTTTGTTTGTTTTTGGCCACACTGCACGGCTTGCAGGATCTTAGTTCTCAACCAGGAATTGAACCCGGGCCACAGCAGTGAAAGCACCAATTCCTAACCACTGGACCACCAAGGAATTCCCTCCTGATTTTCTTTATCTGCCTGATTCCCGTTCTCCCATGGCCAACACAGCTGGTGCTCAATGAGTTTGCTCAATAATTAGGCTCTACTTGGAGACCTCTGAATCCTGGGTGGCCAGGTGGCTCTTAACTGGCTACCTACAAGACAATCGGGATGTACAACCTGCTCACATGAAACAGAAGCATGCTCCAGGGGAAGCCAGCCCAGAGCAGCAAGTCTTCCTGACCAGGATGGAGGAGTCTGTCCCCAGGCCCAACAACAGCACCACCGGTGCACTGTAGGCAGTAACGCCTACTTCCCTTGAAGCCTCAGATTTTCAACAAGTCCTGAGAGAAAGTTCATTGTCAACTGCAGAGCCAGCTTCCACCATGAGATCCCCCTGCAAGTCTCAACAGTGGCCTCTGCTGGGACACCCTAGATGGGCTTGCTTAGACCAAAGGCCCCTCTCCGCACATGGACGTACCCCCAGGACAGTCTGCACCAAGCCCCCCGGAGCTGAGCTGACCTCAGGAACCTGCCCGGCCCTCCTCAGCTGCCCAGCCCAAGGTGACCCCCTGCCCACCTTCACACCCTCCAGGAGTGCCTGGGGGTCCTCGATGCCCTCAGGAACACACTTCTTGTTCTCCGGGAGGGATTCAAGTTTCTCCACCAGAGCTTTCAGGCCCTTCAGTTCAAACTCAGTGAGGTGGGTCCATTTGGCAGAGACCTCGGTGGCGGGAGAGCCGGTGGGCGTCTTGGGGTAGTCTATGGGCACCGTGGTGGACTTCACGCTGTCTTCTGACTCATTCGACAAAGTCCTTTTGAGGAACCGCATGGCAGGGGCTTTGGGCTTCTTCCCGGGGGCCTCCGGGTCCTCGGAGGGGGTGCTGCTGGGCGAGGCAGGGCCATCGGTGGGAGCTTTGGGCGTCTTATCTGCACCCTCCTCCTCTTCCTCCCCCTCCCCCTCCTTCTCCTCCTCCTGGGGCTGCTGCTCACAGGACTCCTCCTCCATCTCCAGCCAGGAATCAGATGAGAAGCCGTCTATGCTGGGTTTTCTTGGGGCATCTACAGGGTGGGGAGGGGGGGAGAATGTCACAAGAAAGACTGAGATGAACACCCCAAACTCCCTGTTGGAAGTAACCGGGACCCCTACGCACTACCCCTCCCCTTTACCCTGCAGATCAGCTCTTTTGACAATTCTAATGGCCTCTGCCTCCCTCAGGCTCTAGAAAGGCTAGGGTCAGTCAGAGCTCTGCTTTTCCCCAGCCGTGTGTACCCTGACAGGTTGCCTCACCTCTGAACACACCTGGCATTGTACCTTTCAGTGTGTAAAAATAAGGCAAAAAGAGCACATATTGTATGATTCCATTCATATGAAATGTCCAGAACAGGAGGAAATCTATAGAGAATGAAAGTAGATGAGGGGTTGCTTAGGGCTGAGGGCATGGGCGTGGGGTGAGAGGAGGAGGTGGTAGCTCAGGAGTATAGAGTTCCTTCTGGGACGATGAAAACGTTCTAAAAACTGTGCTGATGTTTGCACAACCCTGGGAATAGACTAAAAACCACTGAATGGTACACATTAAATGGGTGAATTGTATGATATATAAACTATATCCCAAGAATGCTGTTTCAAAATATAGGCAAAGAATACTTCCCCTGAAGGCTTGTAGTGAAGATTAAATAAGGCATCACAGAGCACAGTTCCTGGCACACAACGAGCACTCAAAAAAAGTGAGGCGTCTCCCAAACGTCCCCCCTTCTCTTTGGCAGATGGACTGGAGAGGCAGGGGGAAACAGTGGCAAGAAAATTTAAGAAAAAAGTGGGCACCAATGACCCAAGTATTGCCTCAACATTTCCTCTCTAGCCTGGAATGAAATCGGGAACTTTCTTCTATGGCCCTAAATTTCCAAATGAGAGAAGTGACCCTCAGTTTCCTGGTCCTGGGGACTGCCACAAAATCAAGCCTCTGGTCCCCACGGGAACGTGTAGCTACTGCAACAACAGAGGTTGTCACACTACTTCACAGTCATTTCCCATCTCCTATCAGCTGGAAACTTCAGAAGAGCCAGCTGTAGGATTTTGGTATTTTTCAACGCCTGAATCATCTAACAGGAATGAAACTCACAAGAGAACCACCCCCACCCCACCCCACCCCCAGCCAACAGAACTGAATTTCCAGGAGGCACTCCCCAGTAAAGACCCCAGGAGAAACATTTCCCCATCACATGTCTGCCCTGAAACCCCTAAAGTCAGGAGGGGAGTCAAGGGAAGGAAGGAAGAGGCTTAGAGTGAGAAAAAAAAAAAAGAATCTAAAACTCTTGGAGATTGCAGGAAAAATCGTGCAGACCCTAACGGAGGCAGACCAGTCACGTTTTTCTATCCCATGATGAGAAAGATGCAGTGAATGAGGCACCGTGACTCTAGCATCCAGGAAAACCCTTCGGCAGTAACAGCGCAGAGGCAGAGGGGAAGAAGGATGTTCTTCCTACAGATCGCTCTTCGGGGCTGTCACAGCTAGATGTAACTTTAGGGCGGGTGCCTGTGAGTCAAGACTCAAGGACTGAGCCATTTTGGGGGGGTGATGTCCCTTTAAGTAATGGCAGCAGGGCAGGGCGTTGCAGCTGTGGCTTATAAACGCTCTCTCCCTGCCTCTGTCAAAACCACCCACTGCTCTGCCAAGCTTGCATCCCCAGCCCTGGTCACCCCTCCCTCTGCCTTATAGCTGGCCTGGGTTTTGAGGGACTGGCTGCATCTCTTAGGTCTGCTTCTATATAGACAAAAACCTAACCCCCAACACAGGGAGAAAAAAGAATCAGCTGGTGTCCAGGGAGGGATTCAAAAAAAGAACCAGGATTCTTTGCTCTGTAGGGAGCCTGTCTCAGCAACCATGCCCAGGACTGGCCCCACTCCACATTTGCATAGTCAACTAGCAAGACCTGGGGGCCCCCAAGATGACTCTGTTGGGGTCACAATTTCCTTCTCTTGGACTCTGTATTCCAAGTGGGAAACTGACAAGGATGTCTTCCCCTCCCCTCCTCAAGGGTCTCTAGGAATCTGCTGACACTCAGGCTCAAAAGAATTCCCAGAACCCAGGACTCCCAAAGCCCCACTGAAAAGAATTATTCCTGCCCCAGCTGAGCCGTCGAGGCGGTCGGACTGCAAGACTCACTCACCAACAAGCATTGATTCTCTCTGGTATTCCTGAGTGAGGTAGGACCGCTGGGTCACACAGTACACGTATCTCTCCAAGACATACCAGCACATCTCATAGTAGAAGGGGTAACGGAATTTGGGCTGCACCTGAAAGCAAAGATCCAGGTGCACAGGTCAGTTTCTGGACGGCAGAGGGGAAAGGAGGGAGAGAACGGCACTGGGGTTGGGGGAGGGGAAAGTTCCTGGGGGTGGGAGTTATTTTCATAATCTTAGCAAGAGCACAAATGATGGGAAGGAAAAATGGGGGGTGGGCTGGAGGGAAGTGCTGGAAGGGGCAAGATACCAGCATGCACAAATGAGGAGGAAGAGCGGGTGAAGAGGCCTATGTGAGAGCATCATTTCAAAGGTCCCTGAGCTTTGCACAGGGAAAGCTGTACGGGGTCCACTTTGTGCTTCTGTGAGATGCAGAGAAAAAGAGTTGTCCCCTGACCTGCTGACAGAGGGTGCGGTACCTGCGGATGCGAGCCCCTGCCTGATTCTAGCTACAACAGGTACAGGCTCCTTGCTGGTTCTCCAAAATTCTTGCATTGACTCTACTACCCCTCCCTCCCACCTTGAAAAACAGAAATCAAACCCCAAACCTTACCCATTTGCAGAGACAGGCAGTCAAGCATATCCAATACCCAAAGAGGGAGGCCACAGGAGGCGGACCAATGAGGATGGAGGGGGCGTGGCCTCTCCTACCACAGGGGTGGGGCCTCAGAGGGGTCCACCTCCTGCTCCTCCCCCACAACACCTGGCACTTCCAGCCTGTATCTCCACAGATGACTCCCTCTGACACAAATTCCTGGTGTGACTCTGGACCATCCTAACACTGGGGAACACAACCCCGGGTCTGGAGCAGCAGTCCAGCTGGAGATCCCCTTTTGGCTGTTTCTTACAGGGGAGGAGGTATAGGTGCAGAGAGCTTTGTGCATCAGAGCTGTGAAAAGGCCCAGCCCCAGGGGGATTCTGATGGGTGGCAGCACGGGGTCTACACCGATGAGATGGCAGCAAGACATGGGGAGGAAGAAATACCACTGATGGCCCTGGCACAGGAACAGCCTTTCAGAAACTACATCCCGAGCAGGCACGGGTGGTGGGAGGTGGTCCCTGTCTCCCATGTCTGGGCCCTCTTCTGCGAGGCCACACATGGATCCCACATGTCCACACTCACTCCTGGACCCTCTCACCAAGGATGGGTCTGCCTTGAGGGACCTGTGCAGGAGCCAGATACCCCTCCTCACCTCTCCTGTCCTCCAGGAACTCAGGGAGTTGAATGTCAAGGAAGCACACTCTCCCACCTTGCTTTGCTCACAACCAACAGGTGACATTCTACATCTGGGAGGAAGGCGAATTGAATACAAGCTCACCGAGGTGCTCCATCTGCCCTAAAATACTATTTTCCTGTGTCTCTCAGTGCCCACCTGGAAAAGACCCCCACCCTGCCCTCTGAGAGTCTCAGCTCCAGTTCCCCATCCACCCCAGGTCCCACTGACTCAGTTTCCAGCTGCGAGGCCTTTTTCCCACACTGGGGGCGCCTCGCGTCTCCCATCTGCGTCCTGGGTCCATCTGACCTCCCTGCCTCTGGTGGATGGTGCGCTTTGGAATGAGATCCTGGCCGCCACATGCTTTTGAGCTCCTCGGGGGGATGCATGGAGTTGGGAACATCATCGAGCGGTTTCCTTGGCTCCAGCTACTTTCCCGAGAACCCCAGTTTTATCGCTGGGAGAGTATTCATCTTTTTCCAGTCATTGAATCAGGGTCCTCCAGAGTTTGAAAAGGAGAAAAAGGCTCTTTGGCCTGAGGCAGACCCTGTCCTCCTGTGAAGAGAGTTTGGGGAGGGGGCAGTTCTCAGCCCCACCCCCACTCCAGAACAAGGGCCAAGCAATTTTGAAACAAATCATCAAAACCTACAGAGCAGGCTGAGGACAGGCAGGCCTGCCTCTTCTCAGACCCTCACTCACATCTCCCGACTTGATTGGTAAAACACTCAAGTTACTTTTGACTTTTCAAATTTGGGAAACCGTCTGAGCCAATCTGCCCTGATGGGCACCATGGCGCCTGAGAATCTTTCTAGGTTAGGAAAAAAAAAAAATTTTTTTTTTTTGGCTGTAGTTCAGGAGAGGAAGATAAGTCTCCCCTCATTGTTGCTGAACCCAAGGGAAACCAGCTGGGTGAAAACAAATGCTGATGAAGGAATTCAAATTCTTTTTCGTTTTATTTTTTTTAATTTTTTTTTTTTTCCAAGAGAGCACCACAGGGAACAAAACTTGCAAAGAATTGACTTACAAACAGGTTGTCGCCTTCCACCCTTCGCCTTCAAAAGGTTTCAGCCACATGCCTGGGAACATTAAACACACGATTGCTCAACATTATTTGTTGACAGCTTCAGAGCCTCATCAAATTGAGTTGTTCACCGAAAGGCAAGGCAGTCAGAAAGCAGGCCATGCTCCCAGCCTGTGGGTGGGTAATCAATCTATCAGTGGGTCTCAAGGGGTCAGTTTGAGTTCCCCAAGGTTCATTTGAGTGGCACCTGGCCTAAGCCCTTCCTCTTGGAGCTGAGTGACCTTAGGAGATCAGAACCAAAGATGTTTTGGTGCATCTACAACTCCCAGGTCTCAAGGACTTGAAAAACTAAAATATTAGGGTGGGTGGGAAGTGTCTTAAAATTTGTTTTTCTCCTGGAAAAAAAAAAAAAAAAGTCAATGGAAGAAAAAAAAATCCAATGGTAGGGGAAAGGTGAGAGGAAGGGTAAATTATTTGCAATTTCCAAATAGATTCACTGGCTGAGAGGGAATAGGGCATGTTGGCATTACCTTTCCTGAGAAGGCTGCTTTCACTAGAGCCATTAGGGAAAAAAAAAAAAAAAAAAGATAAATATAAGAGAGATGGCAGTTTAATGATCAATTGGACCATTCCTATCCCTTATCAAGCTAACTGGAGTTAAAAATAGGTAGTGAGAGTTGTCGAGATGTTATCTTCAAATAATAAACATGCAACACAACCATTCTTTGGTGTAGCTCTTCACCCCTCTGCTTATCTTTAGAATGAGAGGGGAAAGATTTAATCTACAAAAGGGGGTCGGGAAATGAAAAACCCCCCAGTCCCAGAATGCCTGCACCTGTGCGTGCTTGCCTTATGGACAGCAGGGTAAAGTCACCTATCATGCAGCCCAGAAAAATTCAAATCATGAGAGCAAGACATGCTTCCTACACATAGGAGAACACTGGGGTTCCCCTGGTCTCTATGGGGAGGTCCCCCACCTTGGGCCACAAAAGCAAATTATCTTTCTAAAACAAACCCACACCATGGGGCTTAGAGACTGACAGTTTCCTCTGTCCCACCCTCAGCATTTGGTTTCCAAGCAAAGTCATGTTTTAGGACTCTTGAAAAGCTATTTTTAAATGGCCATAACCTTCTTAAGAAAGCTCGCAGGGATATAAAGAATTAAGTTGTAGCGAGCTGACAAGGAGCCCTGGCATTTTATCTGGCTTCCAGTGCTCTCTCTTCCCAGCATCTTTTGTCTGCCTTGGCTCCTAAGACATAAACAATTGGGCCTTGTAGCCAAGCCCTCTCCAAAGACCAGAAATCAAAGCAGATTAAACAGCCTGCCGCTGGTTCCCGCCCAGCCTGCCTGCCCGCCTGCCCCCCGCCCGTCCACCTGCTTCAGGAAACCAGATGGGGTGCCCACTGAGACAACAGGGACAGTGGGCCTTGGGGGAGGGGGAGCTGCCACACTCATCTCCACATGGGTGCGATATTCCACGGCAGCTCAGCATGGTGCTCAGGGTTCTACTCCATTACCCTCCCTCCCACCTCTCACAGACAGGGGAGGGGATCCGGGCTCCTAACGGAATGATGGGGCCCAAATCCACTGAGATGTATGATCCAGATTCCCTGGGGGAGGGGGACGGCTGCCAAGTGAGTTGCTGAAGCCTTTAGAAATCCCAGCCTGACTCTGGCTTTCAGGAATTGCCTGGAAAGTTGTGGGCTTGACTTTTTTCTCCTTTTCTATCCCACACCTACTTGTCTGCTCACACACAAACTGGCCCATTCTTCAGGGCTGGCCAAAGAACAGTTGGCCAGAGTCCCAGACAACACTTGACCCAGATGATAAGATGACCACTCATACCCAAATGGTGCCTTTCTCTAGAACGCCACAGGGCAGCATCCCCCAAACCAGGGCAGGGATTGGCCTCCCCGCCAGACCGAGAAAGGGATGGTAGGCAGGCAACAGAAAAGAGAGGCACAAAAATCCACAAAGCAAGACCCAGTCTCCGCGGATCTGGGCATCCCAGCAGCAAACTAGCCTATCTGAAGAATGTGCATTTGACCTTGTTAACACACCTACCTGCCCACTGAATATGGTTCAAAGTGGTCCCCAGGAAACTCTTGGAAGAGGTCCCTCAACACTGGGGCTATTGAAAAAAGGTCAGATGCATACACACTGGCTAAGACTTTGACTCATGTATGTGATTCCATGCAGACCAAGGCCTGGAAACAAGACCAAGAAAGGCATGAACCCTGGGCACAGAGCACCTGCTTCTATGAGATGTTTCCTTAGGGTCCGGGCATGACAACCCTCTCTGGGAAAAAAGTCAACTCCAAGGCAAAGCCCAAAAAGACCAGGTGTGGTCTATCCATACAATGTTATATGATTAAGCCATAAAAAGGAACAAAGCACTGACAAATCCCACAACGTAGATGAACCTGAAGACACGATGTTAAGTGAAAGAAGCCAGACCAAAAGGACATTTTATATGATTCCATTTACGTAAAATATCCAGAACAGGCAAATCCAGAGACAGAAAGCAGACCAGTGACTGCCAGAGGCTGGGGAGGGGGGAATGGGGAGCGACTGCTACTGAGTATGGGGTTTCTTTTTGGGGTGATGAGAATGTCTTAGAATTAGAAATGATGGCTGCACAACACCGTGAATGTGCTCAATGCCACTGAATTGTGCACTTTGTGTATGTGGATTATATCTCAATAAAAAAAAAGAAAGAGAGAAGAAATATTTGAAGAACTATAAGAGAAAAGAAGAAGTAGGCCCTGTTTTCGCCAGTTTCCCACTCTCAGACCTGTCTCAAATGCCTGGGGACGCTGGGTCAAGTTCCAGCAAGGAAGAGCCAGTGCTTTTCAGAGGAACCTCATGGAGTGGAACAGAGCACGGCAGAGGGCCCATTGTCAGGTACCTGAGCCTTGGCCCCTGCTCCTAGGGCATGGGGCTGGGGGTGGGATGCAGTGTCTGAGAAACCATCAAGGAGAAAAGGGGACCGCCCCCCTGCCAGCCACAAGCAGACATTGAGGCAGAACTCAGATAGTCCCTGGGGGACTCACAGACACTGGCTTCCTCGGGGTCCTACATCACATCTGGGGCCCCCACATGGTCAAGACCTGACCTACCTTCCAAGGTCCAGCCCCCGCCCCCCGCTCCAAACCACCACCACAACAACCATGAAATCCCCCCACTCCCTCACATCCCTTCATACACGTGGGAAGAAGGAAGAGGCACGGTTCCTGACATCTCACGGTGCTTTCTCAAGAGATACTTCCTCTTCAACAGGGGGTTTCGGCTGTCACCAGCCTGGAGGTGAACAGAAACTCCCGGGGCTCTGGGTGGGGCTCTCGCGGGCACCCCCTGCCCTGCAGAACCAGGACCAAGACCCAGCTTGAGGCAGGGAGCAGGAGGGACAAGGGACCAGGAAGGACTTCGGAATGACCGCCCCATGCGCCCCAAGCACCAGGCAGAGCTCGGGGGCCGGTGTGGCCACGAGAAGAAAAGGAAGCCGCCTCACCCGCGTTCTGTCCTCGATCTCGTAGATCCGCAGCTGCATGGGCACGTTGAAGCTGTGCAGAATGTTTCCGCCGAACACCAGAGAGTCTACGGGGGTGTAGACTGCATGGATCCAGCCTGGGGTGGGGAGGGCACAGAGAGGGTCAGCCACCGGCCCTTTGGGGGCCCCCATTATGCCCACATGCAGGAGGGCGCAGGAGGCCCAGGTGAGCACCCAGGGCCAGAGGGAGGATGCTCGGGCTGCCTGACGCAGAGGGCTGAGGTCCTGGCTGGCCTAGAGGACCCAGACCCGCAGCCTCACTGACTGCGGCTGGCAGTGACCCCTGGCTAGCTCAAGTAGGTCCTGGGCAGCTGCAGACCAACCCCCTTGTCCTGAAGACCTTGGTGATCAAGTGTTACAATGGACCTGGCTGCAGCAGCCAACAGAGAGGCAGGCCCTGTCCCTCTCCCCTGCAGGCCAGGGAGCTGAAAACCCCTCACTCAGCCTACTCATATGTCCTTAAGCCTTTTCCTCATCATCCCAGCGACCGTCCATCTCAGGAGGTGTCAAGGATTGCTCGGGGCCACAACTAAGGGTCGTGACATCCTGCCAGAACCCAGATGCCTCCTCTGCCCGAAGCCACCCCCTGCCATCAAAACCCTCCAAGGCCCATTTCCAGGCGGTCTCCTCTGCCACATGGCACCTGCAGAAGCTCTGCTCCTGCTCTGCCCCAAGTCCCTCTCCTGCTGACTGCAGCTTATTAGCACCTTGGGGCACGGCTTTTTCATCTCCCTGAGCTCCTGGCCGAAGGCTGGCACTGCAATCATGAGAAGGATAACCGAGGACTACCTCTGTGCCAGGCACTGGCCTGAGGGCTTTACAGGGCTGCTCTCATTTAATCTTCACAAGATCCCTCCAAGGTACACGCGACATTCACCCCCAAATTATGGACGAGAAGGCTGAGCCACAGAAAAGTGAAGTCACTTGTAAGGACTGGGACCCAGGGAGTTGGCCTCCGCTTGGTCCATGAAGGCTAGAGACAAAGCAAGCCGCCTAATTCCTTCAATGATGGATTGAACGTGTGTGTCCAGTGCTCAACAGTCCTCCATGCAGCTCCTGGCTACCGTACTGGACAGTGCAGAGCGAGGGGAGGGGTGGCATTATAACCCACTCCCATTTACAGATGCTGAAACCGAGGCTCCGAGAAGGAAGTCACTTGCTGAATGATGTCGCAGCAGGTGAGTGACAGCGGCTCCATTTTTAACCGCCACGCTGCACTGCCGCTACATCACAGGCTTATTAGCACAGGCCTGGGAGTCCCGGGAGACAGGCCTGCGAACACGGAGGGGAGGCAAAAAGGGAACCAAGAAAGACAGAAGCGAAGACAAGGACAGGCAGAGGCCAAGGGACTCATGGTGAAAGACAGAGGGTCAGCAGAGGGGAAAGGGGACAGACAGGGGCAACCTGAGATCCCAAGCCTTCTCCACAACCCTGAGGCTAATTCATTCGCTCGGAGGCAAAGTATAGAGGCCTCCCCGCCCACGCCGAGGGGGAGCAGTTCCAGCCTCTTTCCTCGGTGAGCCTGAGTCACGGGCAGCCACGGGTGGCCACGGCTGCCGGGAGCCGGGCTGCCACCTGGGAAGAGAGCTCGGAGGCTGCGAGGCCACTGCTGGCATCTGTGTCAACACTCTGGGCGGCGGGCCCTCCCCTGCTGGGGACGATCGGTGGGACAGAGCTGGTGGTGCTCAGGGGAGGGCAGGGGCAACCCGCCAGCCAGGAGCACAGGAGCGAAGGCTTTATGTAACCTGCTTCTGCGGTTACCCGCCCACAGCTCTGGCCACCGCTCTGCCCGCCAGGTGTGCCCTTGCGGAGCTACCTGGGCTCCTTCCCCACCACCTCCCTGCCCCCCGCCCCACCCCGTGCAGCAGTGCGGCTGCGCCTCTAAAGTCCCGGTTTCCCGGTTTCCGGGACTTCCCTGGCGATCCAGTGGTTAAGACTCCGCGCCTCCACTGCAGGCGGCACAAGTTCTATCCCTGGTCCAGGAACCAAGATCCTGCAGGCCCCGCAGCGAGGCCAAAAAAAAAACAAGTCCCGTTTTCCACATCTGCTTCAGCCTCTCCGCCTCAGCTGTGTACCAGCTGATATTCTCAACTGTACATTTTTTTTTGTTTCTACCAAGCGGAGCCACACTGTCTATTACTATTGTTGTTACCACCATCAGCATTAATCAAGCAACATTTCCTAAGACTGGGACCTAGGACAGCCGGGTTTCAAGCACATGCTCATGGTGGGGTGAAGCCTGAATGGGACAAAGGTTCCTGGGTCCCTTTCCTACGCTCCTCGCATGCCCACCTAATGCCTATGAACGCCCATGTCCGGGGGCCCGGGTTGGAGACTGTCCCCAGTGCTGACTCACCATGTGGCCTGGGGCACCTGCCTGTCCCCTCTCCTGGCCTCCACGTGCCCGTGTGAAATGAAGAAGACCACTGCTTCCCTTGTACGAACTCAAACCACGGAAGCAACTGCCGCTGATATTCGTGGTAGTCCCGTCCATCACAAGGGCTTTGGAAAGAACGGCACCCTCGTGAATCTGCATTCATCAGCCCCGGACTCTCCCTTCTGGAAACGCAGACTCACTTGACTTACATCTATTCCCCTGATGTGAGAGGTGCTGTTGCAAGGAGAGGGGCAGGGAATCTGTACTGACATTCCAGGGGTTCTAGAAGCTTCTCTCCATTCTCCTCTCCTCCCCAGGCCAGTGCCTCGCAGGTAGGTCAGGCAGCCTGGCCTGGATTAGAGTCACTGCCCAGCCCCTGCCCCCAGCCCTCCTCACATCCGCTCCGTTACTTAAACGCTTGCTTCTAGGACTTCCCTAGTGGTGCAGTGGTTAAGACTCAGCGCTTCCACCGCAGGGGGCGCTGGTTCCATTCCTGGTCGGGGAACTAAGATCCCACATGCAGTGCAGTGCGGCCAAAAAATTTTAAAAATTAAAAAAAATAAAAAGATTTTTAAAAAAAAAAGTTTTTTAAATAAACAATTGCCTCCGGAAGAACCAGGGAGTGGAAATAAAGCATTCAGAAGCCCCATCTGAATCCACCCTCCCAATACTCGTTCATTGCATCCCAGGAAGCACGAGAGAGCAAGTTTTCCCAGACTGGTGACTGCACCGAGGATGCTGGCATCTGCCTCCTGCTTCCAGGCCAGAGTCTCCAACAACATGAAGGCGACAACAAAGGCTATCAGGCCACGCGACAAGGGACAGATCCAGCCACAAAAGGAAATCAGGCGACCCACAAAACCAACTGACGGGTATTCTCTGGGACATGAAGGGACGAGAAGGCCGCGGGGGCACATGGTGTCTGACCCACGCCCAAACGCTCAGGGTTCGGAATGAAAAGGCCCCTGACCCACATTTGTGTGGCTGCTGCAGGGATAAACCCAAAGGTCCCAGAACTCAGGGGTGCCTCACAGAGGCCCACGGCCCTCAGGAGCATCCATGAACTCCCTGTGCTGGCCCAGGCCCGGGGCTGGGCACTGTGGCTGCCAGGATGAAGCCAGGATGGCCTCTCCTCTCTGGGACCTCATAGCTGGTACCAGGGGCCCAAACTGCCAGGCCACAGGCTGCATCAGACCCAGGGGCATGTACAGTTTGACCCACCTGTGTTATCAAAATGGGGAAATTTCGGGCTTCCCTGGTGGCGCAGTGGTTAAGAATCTGCCTGCCAATGCAGGGGACACGGGTTCGAGCCCTGGTCCGAGAAGATCCCACATGCCGCGGGGCAACTAAGCCTGTGCACCACAACTACTGAGCCAGCGAGCCACAACTACTGATCCCATGTGCTGCAACTACTGAACCCCATGTGCCTAGAGCCCATGCTCTGCAACAAGAGAAGCCACCGCAATGAGAAGCCCGTGCACCGCAACAAACTGTAGCCCCTGCTCGCCGCAGCTAGAGAAAGCCTGCGCACAGCAACAAAGACCCAATGTGGCCAAAAACAAAAACAAAACAATAAATAAAGTTTAAAAAAAAAATGGGGAAATTTCACAAGGCTATCTGAAGTGCTTTCCTCTCCAGAAAAATGAGAAGCTGGGCCCACCAGGCCCTCCAGCCCTAACTGGCTGGAGCCGAGCAGCAATTCCCCAGTTTCCCAGAGCACCTCCACCTCAGCCTGCTTCACTGCCAGCCCGTCTCTGCTCTGTACCCATTTCACAGATAGATCATCTCAGGTCCAAGAGATCAGGTCCTATTTATACTGTTAAATAGCTAGGAGTTACTGTTTCTCAGACTTGCCCAAGGCCTGAAGAACCACCAGCTATGCCTGAAGCCTGAAGCATAGCTAGCACCCAACCCCTTCACCCTCAGACAAAAGAAGAAAAAGATAAACCAAGTCTCACAAAGATACTGTGACACTTAAAATCTTCCTAACCCAATGGCATCCACGAGCTTTCACAGAGCTGATGGGGAAGCTTGAGGCCAGCGTGAGGTAGGGCACATCTAAGGTCACACTGTGGAGGTGAAAACCCAGATCAGAGGTGGGAAATACCAGAATTAGATTCTCCACTTTCCACACCCAAAAGCTCATGTGCAGTGGCGGGATTCCCCAAGGCTCTCTCCCCAAAGCCACATCCCAGCTACCACAAATCTCAGATGTGTGTCTGGTTCAGAGGGTGTGAGGACCCAAGATGCTCAGCTAGTTCAGTGACTCCAAAACTCTGGTCCTTTATTTTTCACTGGTTGACAACAAAATAAGAAAAATGAAGATGGCATAGATTCTCATAAACTCAAACCCATCAAATTTCAAGTAGTGACTGTCCTTTATTCTGGAATTATGTACTCCCATCTTTTTTAGTGTCAGGAATAGTCCTCCTTTCATGAAACATCAGCAAAAGTAGCTGACAGGTTGTTTTTTTAAATTAGTGCCCATATTTAGCAAAACTACAAGATAATAACATTGATATCAGTTCCCACCTTTTTTTTTTAACTTCATGAAATCAATGTCTGGGAACCACATGTACACCCTGCCCTTGAGAAGGTGACAAATTCCAACTGTCCCTTTTTTGCTTCCCAAAATCCAGGAAAAAAATCCTGGTGTCTCACTCAAGACTGTTAGGGCCAAAAGTCTTTGCTGAATTCTAAATAGACTCCTACCAGCTGCAGTTCAAATCCACGTCCCCTCTTCCTGCCTTCAACACACAGTCACACCCCTGCTGGGGCTTAGATGCTGCTTCTTGAGACCTTTTCCAGCTTGCTTAAGGCACCAAAATGAACACCCTTCCCATCCCAGATCGGGGGAAAGCAATGGGCCACCTCTCGGTTCTGAAAAAGGCCCTGCGAGAAAAACGCCTGTCCTCCAAGGAGGCTAAGGAGGCCTGCACTCACGGAACAGAGTTGGGAGGGAGCCTGAGGATCCCAGAGTTCAGCCTCACCCTGCCCCCACTGTAGAGATGGGACAGTTGAGGCCCAGAGAGGGGAAGAGATCAGCCCAAAGTCACAAAGACGGCAGCAAGGCCAAGCGCACGCCAGCCTCCCTTTGAATCTACCAGGGCCAATCTTCCCACACCTGCAGTGGCCTTGAACACGCTGCAGGATACCACCTCCTTCCAGGCTGTGCTCCATAAATGCTGTCCACCAACTACAATTCCCTCCTGTCCCAAGCAGCAGTCCCTCCCCTCCCGGGGTCAAGCAGCTCCAAGGATGCACCTGGGGCCCTGACAACAAAGTCACCCCCACTAAACCCCGCCACCTCCAAATCCCAAACTTCCCCAATAGTGAAATCTCTGCCCAACTTTCTAGAAGAGCCCGCGTGTGCAGGTCCCATCCCCATGGTGGGAACTGCTACCACAACCGCTCCCCCTTCAGTTGACACTGACTCGATGTCCAGACCCAAGGCCAACTCCAGTCCAACTTAAGTGTGACCACTTTCTCCATCCAATGGATCTTAGTGGCCTCAAAGGAGGCCTTGGACCCTAAGATCCAAGCTTCCACTCAGTGGCAATTTCCCTGCAGGCTCCTTGGCATATGGCCTCTACTTGTGTACCTCCAGTGACGGGGAGCTCAGTGCCTAGCAGAGCAACTCATTCCAATACCACTTGGCTATACCTTGTCTTCCAAGATATGATCCTTCAACTGGCCGATGGCCATTACCATACACCTTCACTTCCTGGGTAAAACAACCCAATTCCTCCTTCAAATTCACCTCACCTGATGTGGTATCCAGACTCTTCTCTCTTTCGAGGTTGACTTACCCATGAGGGTAAGTCATTACAACCCACGAGGAACACAGTCTCCTACATGTGGCCTGACCCTCTCACTCTATACAGTGGGACTGTCACCTCCCTCATGCTGGGTAAAACACTTCCACTGAAATGCAGCCTAAGATTCCCAGGTCATCTGCCACATCCACTAGTGACTCAGCCTGTAACTGGCCAAAAGCCCTCAGCCCATCTCCCAGGAGCTGTAGGCCAATAGGTCTCGGTTCACTCAGTCCTCACTACCACCTGGGAAGTCTTCCATTTTACAGATGAGAACATTGAGGCACTGAGATTAAGTCATTTCCAGGAAGTCAGGCTTGTAAGCAGCAGAGCAGGAATTTGAATTAGGGCGGGGCTTTCTGGCCCCAGGGCCCATGCTCTTAATTATTGCCCTCTGCTATAGTTGTAGTTAATTTTTTTTTTTTTAAAGGGGCGAGTCCAAGTACAGAAATTGACCTTGATCCCAATTACATTTCATCTTGTTCTGCAGGAAGGAAGCTGCCACTCTGGGTGCATTCCCCTCTACCCTCTTCCCCTGGGCCAACTCCCCCTTCTCCCCTCCCCAGCCATCAGGATAAAGTTGCCCCTCCCCTCCCCACAGGACCACCCTCATCCTCACCCTCAGAAATCTCAGCAGGGCATCTTGGAGGAAGGCATTCAAACTTCCCCTGAGGGAGGGCCCTCAGGAGGCTTTCTCCCCAAGAGAGAATTCTAGCCCACAGGCAGGAAAAAACAGGTAAGATGTGAGAGGCTATTTTTCCCTGCAGCCTGAGGCCTGCTTCTCTCCTTCTCTCAGGGACTGCCAAGGGCAAGGAGGCCCAGAGAAACCCCATCACTTGGCCTAAACGCCTGGCTGAGGCCACCCGGCCAACAGGAGGCTGCTAAGAGCCCAGCGCCAGCCTCGCGGGAACCTACCGGAAGGGATGAAGAATGTGTAACCCTGTTTCAGCTCAATTCTTTGGCATCGCTCCACACGGTCTCCCAGGAAGATGTCGCTCTGTTTGCCCGACAGCACCCACTCCTCGTACAGTGCCAAATTGTGCAAGGTTGGAGGAATCAGCCAAAAGATCTTAGAAGGAAAAAGAAGCAATCAGTTAAAGATCCAGGCCAAAGTCTCTGATTTCTTCCAGGCTCTGCCACAACCCAGAAGACAGCCCCATCTGCCTGGGAGCAGGGAGGATGGGGGAGGACACATCCCCGGACACCCTTCCAGGACCAGGCCCAAAGGGTCTCTGGGGTGGCAGAGAAGGCTGTACCGCCCTTCTGGGACACCCCTTGCCCGCCTTTAGAGAATCTCCGTTCCAGCTGAAACACCAGGGTGGGAAGACTTCCTGGACTGAGTGGAACATTCTTTCTCCTGAGCCGTGGGCTTGTCAGGGAGGTGGGGGAAGGAAAAGAAGGGGAATTTCCTAAGTTGTAGGATAAAATGGCCCAATAAATAAAACCAGCTTGTGCTGGCTCTGGAGAAGGAGGAAAAACATCTGGAACCAAGAGGGATGACTTCCTACCCGGAATTTCTTCCAACACATTCGGTTAAGACAAATGCACACGCAGACCCAGAGGAGCAGGGCAGCACACACGTATTCTCAAGGAGCACCCACCTCCATGCAGGGACCCCTACGTCCCCACGTGGACATGCACACAGGAGCAGACACAGCAGGAGCACCCTGAACACATGCCTCACGCCCTTTCTCTGGGTGATGTCTGTCCCTAATGTAAACTGTTCTTGCAGGCAACTAGACTTTTAAGTTAAAAGGTCCCAGTGCTGGAGCTGAAATTACAGCTGGGGGAAATGAAATGCTGGAGGTTCTTGGGAGCCACATCTGGAGTTCTAATCTGGCCCAAGATGCGTAGGACACTGGACTGGGTAAGCAGGTGTGAAAGGGTGACCAGATGTGATGCAAAAGAGTTGACCTTGACCTTTCCCTCCAGAAGAAGACAGAGAGTGAGAAAGTCCTCACAGGGTGGGGTCTGGCTGGAGGCGGGGGCAGAAGCAGAAAGGCGAGCGAGCCCCTCCATGCACAAACAGCCAGGCGTGTACAGAGATGTGAAGAGACTCAACTCACCTTCCCACCCCGGAAAACATGGTACCAAACGGAAGTGCCTCCGAAGTCAATGTGGAAGTCAGTGAAACAACCTTTCACGCTCATCAGACAGTACCTGCAGCACAGAGGCGGGGAAGCAGAAAAACAATTCAATGCCTGAATCACAGGAGGCGAGCAAACAGCTTCAGAGATGCCTGACCTGCTGCCCTTTTATAAACGCTGACACTGGGGAATTTTCTTTTTTTTTAGACCCAAATCTAATCGGAGTTCCCCATGGGGGAAGCCCCTGTGATCAGGTGGCGAATCTCAAGCATTGGCTACCTGCCCCCAAGGCTGGGAGAGGCATTTTTGTTTTCAGGTTCCCGAGAGAGAGAGCTGGCAACCCACAGGCCACTTGGTTCCTTCCTCGAAGACGGTTTTTACTCTTGCCCCACCCCTGCCTCCTACCCAAGCAAGAGGCTTCATTTCTGCTCCTTCCAGCTCCTATACCTGCAGTTCTCCCAAGCTGCCAGGTCCCTCTGCAGCAACTGGGCCCTCTGGAATTCAGCTGTAAACCACCTGCATAGCTTGCCAATTACTAGTCCCCATTCATCTCCTCATTCATTCAACAATCATGTACTGAGAGCCAACCAGTGGTCCAGCCCAGAGCTAGGCATGGCACTTAGAGAAAAGCATAAGACCCCTGCCATTAAGGATGAAACACTCTTAAGGGAGCATGACCCTGGGAAAGTTAAATGGCAAGGCAAACTGCAAATGACTGCAAAGTAAGCAATGCAGCTGGAAGTACAAGGGTACCAGCCATAAAAGACCACAGTGTATAATTCCACGTATGAAATGTCCAGAGTAGGCAGATCTACAGAGACAGAGAGTAGGTTAGTGGTGGCCAGAGGCTGGGGGTATTGGGAGGAAATGGGGAGTGACTGCTAATGGGTACAGGTCTTCGTTGTGGGGTGACAAAAATGTACCAAAATTGATGGTGGTTGCACAACTCTGTAAACATACTAAAAAACATTGAATTGTACACTTTAAGTGGATGAATGGTATGTGAACTGTACCTCAATAAAGCTGCTAAAAAAAAAAGTAAAGCGATAAAGACCCTCGGGGTGGGGGGGGGGTGGAGTGGCAGAGAGGGAGGGAAGGAGTCAGGGAGGGAAGGAGTTAGAGAAGGAGAGCCCGGCCCTGAGCGGCTTGGACAGAGGGAGGGCATTCGGGAGAAGAAACCTGCCAGCAGCCCCCCTTCTAAGCTCTAGCAACTGCCAGACAACCCACCCTTCCTTACAGGAACTCACCCGTTCCCTCCCTCCTCCCTCCACTTGCTGCCCTCCTAGGGGTGAGCAGAGCTTAGGAGGAGGGGGGACAGACAGGCTTCCAGGTCCCGGCCTGGCAGACGGCAGTGCCAGGGCCCCCTCCCTCTCACCCACCCCTTCCCCCAAAAGCCACAAGAGCACGGCTGGGGCAGTCCCCCACGGCTCATGCTCCCACACCTTCGCACCTCCGGAGGCCCGCATACACACGCTTACCCCACTGACCGCTTTTCCCCGCTGCACTTTGCTTTTCCATGGTTTGGGAAGAGGAGAGGAATGGGGCGGGGTCGGGCAGGGAGGAGCCAGCAGCCTGAGAGGAGATAATGGTGGGGGCCAGGGGGGACGTGGGCTGAGCTGGTTAGGAGGCTGGAGGGTTCCAGGCGCCCCCTCCCTCTGGTTGCCTTTTGCACCTCACATTCAGGTGGACCCGGGGCTCGGCAGTATGCACGCGGCGTGCCCCGCGTCCCTCCTCCGGATAGGCTGGAAGGAGCCTTAACCATGTGTCTGCAGGAGGCTGACAAATCAGAAGGCCTTCCTGCACATCAGAGCCCCGCTGCCTAGCAACCCCATCGGAGGGGTGTAGTTGACAGCACAGGACGCAGCCCTGTCACGAAGACAGGCGCGGGCTGTGTTCTGGCGCTGGGGTTGTTAAAGTCCCAGCTCCGGCTCCGGCTCCGCCTCCACACCCTGCTGCCTCCTCCCGGCCCACCCAAGCCAGGTCCCCACTCTGAAGGCCTGGGTGATTCTCTTCTCTCCAAGGAACTGGAGGGGTAGGGGGCCTGCTAAAGCCCTAGTCCACCCCACCCCACCCCCATGGACCACGCCGGCCTCTTCTCTCCAAGCACCACTTCAAAATATTAGTCCTCATTTTCCTAAAACCACTCTTCCTCTCGGTTTTCTTCTTCTCTTTCTTTAATCTAACCTTGGTTTCCACCTCCTCCAGGCCTGAGCAGAACACAGTCTGGGGGAAACAATTTAAGTGTTTGTGGGGTGGAGAAAGGCGAGGTGCTTCCTTCAGTCTGCAGCTGGATACCCACCCAGGGGCCCAAAGCAGAAAGGAGAGGAGCTTGGCTCTTGGGCTCTTGGGCTCCAGGACCCAAGTCTCCCCAAACAGGTCGTCCTGGCCAAACAGGTCGTCCACCTTCAACCTGCCAATCTCCTGCCGCAGTTCCAGCCTCCCCAGCACACGCGGAAACGGAATCCCTGCGAGCTGCGGCTGCTGCGTACAAGGGAAAGTTCTCCAAGTTGAGCCTGCGTCTGCTCTGCCCTCCCAGTCACCCTCCAGCACCCTCCGAGGCCCCTCGGAGCTTGGGGGAGCCACTTCCAGCCCCGCCTTTCCATGAAAGGCCCCTCCTCCCATGTCCCTCATTTCCTGGCTGCCAGGCCTGGACCGCCCCTCCTGCCGGGCAAGTGCACGCTTTAGGGTGGCCAGGGGAGCTGGGACGGGGCGGCTTTTGTCCCGGGCCCCTGCAGCCGTCACCCCGCCTGCCTCCTCGCCTGCCCCGCACTCATTCCGCGTTTCCCCCCTCACTCCTGCTTCTCGCTCGCTCTGGCGTGACGCCTTTGCACTGACCTCTAACAGCTTCCTCTTCCAAAGCACACCGCAGTCACATGGGTACCCCGGCTCGGTGCCACGGCCGCTAAGCTCTCACCGCGGCCGGCCAGCCGGCCTGGTTTCCGCCTCGGCCGCCCCCTGCCCGGAAAGCCGCGCCCCTCGACACCCCCACTCACGGCGCAGGCGGCATCTGTGTAGGACACCCTCCAAGTTGGCGCCTGAAAACCCCGCACCCGCGACGTAAGCTTTTGGGGGCTTCCCACCTCCCAAGGCCGGGGCTGGCTGGGGAGGAGCGTGGTAGGAGGGGGCACTGCACCTGCAGCACCAACTTTGGGGCGCTGCCTCGGGTCTGGGAGGCGGGGCAGCCCCACCCCGCCCTTTTCCCTCCAACTTAGCGAAACTCCCCCGGCAGCCCAGGCGGCGTCCCCTCGGGCAAAGGTCTGGCGGGGGGACCTGGAAAGCTGGCACCGGGTGACCGGGCTGGAGGCGCCGAGCGCGCGTGCACACACGCTACACACTTACACGCAGCCCCGGGAGACACAAAGAGCGGCTCCGTGACGCCGGCCGTGCAGCCCGCGGGAGGGAGGCGACCCACACCCCGCCCCGGTGCGCCCCGAAGGAGTGAGGGGCTCCCGGGCAGCCCGGGGCCCGCGGGGCGCAGCGCAGGAACGCCCGCCCAGCCCCGCCCGCGGTTACCCTCGACTGCGGCGCGGCTCCCGGGCGTCCCCTTTGGCGGCTGAGGCTCGACACTCGTCCGGCCCCGGCGACCAGAGCCGAGCCCCCTCCACGGTGCTGCCAGGCCCCTGTCGAGGACCGCGGAGCCCTCGCTCGCTTCGTTCTTTTCTCGGGGAGCCGGGCGCAGCCTGCGCTCATCCCCGCGCAGAAACTGAACACCCGCGCGGCACGGCGGCTGCCAGGGAGGCGGAGGGAGGCCGCGGCGGCGACAGGGGAGCGCGCCCGACCAGCGCCAGGGGACGCCGCCGCCCACGGCCGCCCCCTCGCCCGGGCTGGGTGGGGGCACGAGGGTAGCTCTCCCCACCTCCGTTCTACTGGCAGGCGCTCGGGGACTCCCGCACGCCCGTTTTCAGGGAGGGTGGACGCCGTCCTGCTGCTGAAGGCGACGACCCAGCAAAACCACCTTCCTGAAACGCACCCCTCGGGGCAAAGCTATAGAAAGGACCAGTGCCAGGGGGTGGAGGGCTTGTCTGATGCCGGGTATGGCAGCCCAGAGATCAGGGATGCGGCTCTGGCCCTAAAACAGACTAGCTGTGACCTTGGACAACAACTTCCCCTCTCTCAGCAGCTTCCTTGCCCTGGGGGCAGGGAGGTGACCTGACGTTCATCTGCAATCTAAGATGCTCTTTCCTGCGCCTGCCCCTACCTGCCCCCTTAGGAGCTGTGTAACCCCACATCATAGAACTATTGTGGGAATTCATTGAGATAAACACTTTGATTACTTAATCCAATCTTCACAACAGCCCTGTAAGGTCATTTGCGGGACTGTACCCATTTTACAGATGAGAAAGCAAGACAGGCTCAGAGGTGGTGACTCACCCTGATCACTACCCTCGTAGTGGGGTGCTTACCCAAGCAGCCTGTCTCAGAGTTTCTCAGCCCTTCTCCCCAGGTGTCCCTGGTAAATCCCAAGATCTCAAGAAGCAGAGTGTGCAGGTTACAGCCAAACCTCAACCACTAACTGAAGAAGTCAGTCCAGCTCACATCAGAAGTCCCCCCTCCAGGGCACGCTCATCAGGACCACAGCCCTCTTCCCATCCCACCCTTCCCCCATAAACCACAAGGGGGGCCAGGAGATGGTGGTATGGTGTCTGCAGGGGCAGAAATCAAACTTCTCGATTCTTTGGCCAAATCCCATTCCCTGGGCTACCCAGCATTATTAATTAATAGGTTCCAATTATCAAGTGCTCATAATAATAGCTGCTTACATGCATGATACCATTTTATCCTTAAAACAACCTAATAATCCCCATTTTAGGGAACTGAACATTAAGCCATTTAAAGGTGGTCAACGCCCCGGCCCAGGGTGTTGCTTCCTTGTGTCATTTACTGGATGGCTCACCCATTAGTACCTCCCTGATGGCCTGCTGTGAGGTTAAACTGTAAACTCCCTGGAATTGGTTGAATTTTTTACCTAATGTATGCTTTGCCTATTTAAAAGAAAAGATAGTAATGACAAAGACAATCCCCGACCTTGGATTTGAGCACCAGTCATTGAATTAAATGAACTCAGAGAGGAGAAGGCCCTGACAACAGGATCAGGCTGTCCACATGGGAGACATATTACTTTTCTCTTTTTTTTTTATTTTTTATTTTGGCTGCACCACGCAGCAGGCAGGATGGTTCCCTGACCAGGGATTGGTTCCCCGGGCCTCCGCAGTGAAAGCACCGAATCCTAACCACTAGACCACCAGGGAACTCCCCCATATTACTTTTTAAGTCACAAATGCCCAGATCCTTGTGAGTAGGGACCACACCAGATTCATCTGTGTAAGTGCAGTACCCAGCAACAGCCCTATAATTATTCTAACCAGCTATGTGACATGGGACCAAATCCTTTCCCCCCTCTGGATCTCAGCATCTCATTTGTTAAAACTAGTCAGGGCCCTCTAACTGGTGGCCCTTACAGACCAAACCAGGTCCTAGATATGCTTGGTCTGCCTACTGTCTTACACTCAGCTGCCCTAGATATGCTTGGTCTGGCCAGCACTCGTTTAAAAAAAATGTTTTTTAAAGGCTGCCTCTCCAGTTATCCAGAGCCACACCAGCCCCTACTGTCTTACACTCAGCTGCTCTATCCATTACTGCATTGAACCACTATGATTTCCAGCTTCCTTGTCTGTTAAATGGGGATAGTAACCTGCTTCCAGTATCATTGAGATCTGGGTGCTAAGGGTCTAACACAGCACCTGGGGCCATACATGGCACCACAGGAAAGGCTGGCTCTCTTTGTTCTTCTTTTCGAGGTAGAAGGGAAAAGCCAGGAATCCAGAGACCAGGGTCCCGGGGCGTGGCCCACATGTGACATCAGCAGCCTCTCTAGGTCAGTTTCTCTATGTGATACATTACACAGGGACGATCATTTATGATGCCAGCAAACGCGGTTGATGAGAGTGAGCCGGTAAATATTAAATATCGGCTGTAGAGATGCCCTATGCAAATGCGAGGGAAGGTAGATTAAAAAGCAGAGGATGCCAGGATTCCAATGGCAGCTGCAGCCCCTGTGTGTCTAC
The DNA here is from genome assembly GCF_964374135.1 of Grampus griseus. Taxonomy (NCBI): domain Eukaryota; kingdom Metazoa; phylum Chordata; class Mammalia; order Artiodactyla; family Delphinidae; genus Grampus; species Grampus griseus. The sequence continues at coordinate 7,831,945 of NC_139006.1, read as the reverse complement.
AGGAGGCCACGTAGACAAACATCTTATCCCAACCACATTTCACATCCACTGCAGGCTCCATCTTCCCCACATCATGGAGGGAGGCAGGGCAGGGATGACAGGATCACCACTTTGTGGAGAGAAAACTGAGTCTCTAAGAGGAGATAAAAGCTTTGCCATAGCTCAGGGAGTGACAGAGGCAGCCCCGAAACTTGGTCATCCCAGTGCCTGTCTTCATCCTGTTTCAGCTGCATACCCCCAGAAAGCACATGGGAAGAAAATGCAGTCAATTTTCAATTTTGGGGGGCCAAATGTAGGCTTTACACGGGATCCCCTTTTGGCTGGGCTTTTGAGCTCTTTCAGTCCACTGTATATCTCTAATACACCAGCAAACCTCATTTCTGCAAGCCCAGTGGGCTACAGGAGCAGGTGAGAACAGAAAAGACTCACTAATTTCTTTCTGGAATGTGTTAAAATACCCAACAGTCCTAAGTGAAAAAGGTGTGCCCATGTCATAGACCCAGGAGATTGCAGAGGTTTTAAAACCTGTCCACAAAGTCTTTGAGAGCTCCCCACCCCTTCCAGAGACAGGGCCAAATTTCCCTCCCTTGAGTGTGGGCTAGACTTCGTGACTTGCTTTTAACTACTATAATATGGCAGAAGTAAACAGTATGTGACTTCCAAAATTAGGTTATAAAAGGCACTGTGGCTTCCTCCTTGCTCTCTCTCAAACCATTTCTGGCGGAGGGCAGGAAGCTGCCATGTCATGAGGACACTCAAGCAGCCCTATGAAGAGGCCTACATAGTGAAGAACTGAGGCCCAGGCCTAAGTTTTGGGTTTTGTTTTGTTTTGTCGTGCCGCACAGCTTGTGAGATCTTAGTTTCCCGACCAGGGATTGAACCTGGGCCCTCAGCAGTGAAAGCACAGTCTTAACCACTGGACAGCCAGGGAACTCCCCAGGTCTAAGTTCTGACACAAGCTCATTCAGGACTCTGAGCCAGAATCACCCAGCTAAGCCACACCCAGATTCCTGCCCTACAGAAGCTGTGAGCTGATGCTAAGACATAAATTTGTTTAAGTTGTGAAGTTTTAGGGTAATCTGTTATGCAGCAGTAAACAACTAATACAGGGGTACTTCCAAATCATTGTCACTGTTTGTACGATTATGGAATTTTCCAAGACAAATAATTCTGTACAGCCAAAACACTTTTGTGGGGCAGCAATTAGGGGCAGGGTTGGGGGGAGGCCGTGGCAGAAATGCATTGGCACAGCTGATATTCAGCCTACCCTGTCATCATCTTTTCCCTTTATCCTGCTTCTTCATGACACTTATCACCTCCTAAATTATATCATTCACTTGTTTGCTGGCCTGTCTCTTCTCCCAGCCAGAGTACAAGCTCCATGAGAAGAGGGACTTTGTTTATTCACTGTATTCTACCAACGACTTAGAAGAGTGTCTTGCACAAAATACAAAGTAAATGCAGCAAGAGGTAACTAGTATACTCTCTTTCTTTTTCTTGTTTTTTTTTTTTTTTCGGCCACGCCATGTGGCTTGTGGGATCTCAGTTCCCCAACCAGGGATCGAACCTGGGCCACAGCAGTGAAAGCACCAAGCCCTAACCACTGGACAGCCCGGGAATTCCCACACTAGTATACTCTTTAGAAATCTTTGTCTCCCACAAAGTTGCAACTACCCCTTCGACAACTGTCTCCACCCCTTGTCTTAAATAACTGAACCAAAACCCATTAAAATTCCTAACCCCCTCACCATGATCAAACGACATAAATCCTGGAACCAGGGAGAAGTCAGTCATGGGTTTGTAACCCTCCTCTCGTCCCCCCTGCAAACCTTCAGTTCAGGTGGCCCTTCAGCTGTCTCCACTCTCCAGGCACCTCCAGCATGGAGGCTCTGTGATTTCTAGAAAGTGTCGTTTTAATTAAATTCCAAAGAACCATTCTATGATCCCAGAGGACTTCATCATCATGGGATTTTTACCTTGCTTATTAACTGAAATCAGCATTCTTTTCAGCCGAACAAAGTGGACCACTTCCAAGGTGACAATTTCCTTCCTAACAAGGTTCAAATCCTATAACAAGTTCCCACGGCCGCTGACAGGGTTTGTAAATCTATTTGCCACATAGTCCAACCAATATGTCCAAGACATGTGGTTCTAGAAAATTGTGTGTGAGCCTTTTTCTGGTAATTAGATAGAATTCTCAACGTATTAACAGAACTTACTATTTAAAGGAATCTTTCAATAAAGTGTAGAATACTGAATATCTCAGAGAGACAAAGTAGATATTAATTGAAATCTGTCACCCAAGGCTGTCTATTTTACCTTCCTAAATACATGCCCTGTTTGTCCTGTGCTCTCCTCTAACCCTCATCTAGATGATGCAGTGGTTCCTCATACCAGTCTGCCCCCACCTCCTTCAATCCACACGGCAGCTGCAGAATTTGCAGAATACAAATCTGAACACATACCTCTCTCTGCTTAAAATCTCAGAGGTTTCCGACTGCTCTTAGGAGAAATACAGACATCTCACTATGACACTGTCAGGCCCTGTCAGCCTGACCCACCCCGCATCCTGCACCATTGACCTTCCCTTGATCTGCTCCAGCCCCACTGGCCTTTCTTTGGCAAGTCCTTCAGCCCCGTCCTGTCCCCAGCCCTCCCCACCATTCCAGGCTCTCTGCACACAGCCAGAAAAGCTCTTCCCAGGCCTCTTCACTTAAGTAGCTCTTCTCCCCTTTAGACTGCAGCTCAGGGTGGCCTGCCCTGCCCTCCCTAACCCAGTGAATCCCCTGGTACACGCTCCCATAGCACCGAGGGTCTCTGCCTTGTGGCCTCATCACAGCTGCAAATTTCCATTTGTTTCTCTGACTGTTGGATTAACATGTCTCCTGAATAGACTGTAAGCTCCATGAGGGCAGGGAGCTCATCTGGTTTTCTCCCTGCTCTATTCCCGGTGCCCAACCCCAATCAGATGTTCAGTTTATAGGCTGAATCAATCAATCACTCAATCAACGAGGGTCAGGATCTGCCTCTCACTAATCTGAATCTCACACTCTTTCCTCAAGCTCTGCCTCCGTGATTCCATCGAGGACCTTGGCACTTGCCTACTGCCATCCCTCCCCAACTCCCGTCCCATCTCCTCTGTCCTTTAAAGCCCAGGTCAATATCCTCTCCAAGATGATTTCCTGATGCCAGCAGCCCAAAAGGATTCCTTCTCTCCCCATTTGCCTTCTGGGAACCTGTTTCCCTCTGCCTAGGATGAGAGCTGCACCTTACCCTCATGTTAATGGCACATTCTCCAGAAGGTAGGGGCTTTTAGTCCTGTTCATCTTTTACTTCCCTGTTCCAAGGGCTCCATAAGTTTTGATGTGATAGGATCGGAACAAAACAGAATTGAAAACCCTCCTACCAACCCCTCCTTGAGCCCAATCTTTCCCTTTGAGGCAGCCCAGATCCAAGGGGTGTAAGGAGCTTCAGCTTTGAGGGTAGAAAAAAATGTCTGAGATGTAATTAAAGAGAGAGAGAGTTTGAAAGCAAAACCTTGAGAAGCCCAGGGCCAGCATGCTGGCCTCCCTTACAAAGCCTGGCACAGAGTTTGCATTCAATATGCACTAAATGAAGGGCTGAGTGAATGAAAAGTTCACAGCCTTTAAGCTCCTGGGGTCACTCCTGGCAGTGGGGCTGAGCAGAGAGGTACTAATGGATTTGGAGTCACCAGAGCCAACTCTTCTAGGAAGCCCAAAGCAATAGTTCTGCCTGGACCACCAGCATCTCCTTCTCATTTTGAAGATGGAAACACAGAGGGCCTGAGATGGTACGGGCCCCAAGGTGACTTTCTCATCCCAAGGGTCCGCCACGCAAGTCCTAGAACATGGAAGATGCTCGTAGCTACCTCTGCCCATGTTAAATAATCAGTCTCAGGACTTGCTGGTCACACCACATGTAGTGATGTCCCTGCAATTAAATGTGGCCACATTCCCAGCCCACCACCAACCTCCCGCTTAGAGGGCACCGTCTCTCTAAGGAATGTCTGGTGAGGAAGTGGCCCCTGGCTTTTATCAGGAAAGGTTCTTCTCAATCAGAGGTCCCAGGTCTCAACAGCGGGAAGCAAAAAATACCAGACCCCTACCCAGCCCTTGTCAAAAGTAAAGGGTCCGTGGCGGACCCCTAAAAATCCACTCCCAGGACATGCTGTCACTTGGAGGGAGAAAACGAATGTTTGACAAGTACACATACACACGCGTACGTGCACACACACACACGCACACACAGATGCACACAGAGATGGTTCCCATTACTCTTCCTCCTCTTCAGATCACATCCCCCCAGGGAGAGCTGGCAGGGAGGCCAAAGAACTATCTGGATGGAGAATCCAGACCCGGAGCAGAATGCAGAGCCCCTGCATTCCAGGGAAGCAAGATGCCAACCTGCCCACACCAAGGACCCCCAGCCCTCACGTCCCAGCAGCGACCCCGCAGGGCCGTGGTCTCAGCCCAGGCTCACTTCCAGCCCCCGCCCCCCACAAGGCTGAAAGCCACCCCCTCCCAGGTCCCGCCACCAGCCAGGCAGTCTTACTTCTTCACTTTCGGGTACTTCATCTCTGCAATGGCATTCGTGGCTTCCGTCTGCTTCTCCTTCAAGTGCTGGGGCCACATGTTATCCACCCAGTCCACCAGGTCTACCTGAAATCCAGCCAGGCCACCGTCAGCGCTTCCTGGCTCCGAGTGCCCTTAAGCTGGACCCCATCACCACACCTCAACCCTCCTCCCGCTTCCAAACGCCTCGCCTCCCGCCCTCCCCCTGGGCCAGCGCTCGCGCAAGACGAGGCGGCGGAAGGTGGCCCGAGGAGGCGGAAGGTGGCCGGGGAGGGGACCGCAGCCGAGGGGGGGGGCCGCCTACCACGGTGGGATGCTTGACCAAGTGCTGGCCGGGGAGGGGACCGCAGCCGGGGTGGGGGGGGGGGGCGCCTACCACGGTGGGACGCTTGACCAAGTGCTCCAGCTTGGTGTGGCTGAACTCAAGGCTGATGACGTTGTACAGCTTGTCCCGCTGGGCCTCGGGCGTCTCATAGTACCGCACAAACTGGGACATGCTCATCTCCGTGCCTTTCTGGGTGTTCACGTCCATCACATCCACCAGCCGCCGGCTACCTGGGGGCAGAATCCACAGGCTGGTGGCTCCAGCCAGCTGGGGGTGCAGATCCTACTTGGGAGGCCCCGTAAAACTAAACCTGCCCCGCCCTAGCATCCCCCATATGCCTCACCCTACACCCTGTCTGCTCAGTTACCTGGTCCTATCAGTTTTCCTCACCAAGTCACTCTCCAATCTTAAAACGAATCCCTCCCCAGTCCATCTGCTTCCCTCCACCACAACTAACTTGCCCCAAAATGCTCAGTTACTGAGCTGCAGAGCTGGGATTTGAAGCCAATTCCATCTTATGCTAGAACACAGGTTCTTAATTCTTAACCCCCGACCCCCACCTCTGCCCTCTGCAATACTGAATCTTGATCACAGGCTAAGGTTGAAAAATGATCCCCGCCTTCAGTGGCTGGCTCGTCGCCCCACAGATCCAGGGAAGCCTTGGAGAACCGCTTTGTTTTTGAGTCAGGAGTGCAAATCCACCAGGGGGCATCCCTGAACTTTGCTGGAAATTCTGGTCATGCTCTGGGCAGTGCCGGCTCCTTCCTTACCAGGGCTCCTGGAACAGGTGGGCTCTGCTCAGCTGTTCTGGAAAGCCCACCTGTCAGAGAACCTGCTATGTTAGAGTGGGGGAGGGGAAGAGAACAGGCCCCCAAGCTCCCTCCGCTTTCTGGTTGGCCTCCAGCCTTCCACCTCCCCTGCCTCTCCTCCTGCCTCTCCTCCCTCACCTTGCTCAGGGTCCCATCTGCAAAGCCCCCTGAGGAAGGGGATTTGCTGAGCAGGTAGGTGATGGGAATCACAGCCCTAGAGGCTGGTGCAAGTCGGCATTAAAGGCCTAGAGCTCAGCTGCCCCATCAGTACAATACAGTGGTTAGGCTAAGACTTTGTGGGTTTGAACCCCAGCTGGACCTCAGACCTCTTAGCATCTCTCAGTTTCCCCCCATCTGTAACATGGGACAAAAATGGCAGCCAACCTATGGGGTTGTCCTGTGACTTAAATGAGATAATGTACATGAAACATTCTTGAGAAGTGCCTGCAAGTAGGAAGTGTTACCTAACTGGCCAATTTCATTTATAATTACAGGTGGAGAAAGTGACGTGGTGGGAAATCAGAGCCAGTTAAATCTCTGCCACTCAGTCCAAAAGGACTGACCACTTACCATCCTAAAACATAATCAGGATGGCTAATGGGGGGGATGGGGGGCGGGTTATGAGGGGCGATGAAAATGTTCTAAAATTGACTGTGGCAATGACTGCACAAACTCTGTGAACAAATGAAAAACCATTGAATTGTACACTTTAAATGGATGAATTGTATAGTATGTGGATTATAACTCAGTAAAGCTGTTATTAAACAAAAACACTAGGCACTAAACGACCAACAAAGTTGGTTTTTCTAAAAAATATTTTTTTCTTTCAAAAGTCTCCTATCCACTTAAAACATACCTAATAAAAAATATAAATTATTCAGCCATAAAAAGGAGAGTACAGATGGCCCCCGACTTACCATGGTTCAACCTAGGTTTTCTGACTTTAAGATGGTGCAAAAACGATACACATGCAATAGAACTGTACTTGGAATACTGAATTTCGATCTTTTCCCGGGCTAGTGATATGATCTTCTCTTGTGATGCTGAGCAGCTGCAAGGAGCCGCAGCTCCCAGTCAACCACAATCACAAACAACCGAAACACTTACAGCCATTTTGTTTTTTAATTTTCAGTACAGTATTCAATACATTGCATGAGCTTTTCAACACTTTATTATAAAATAGGCTTTGTGTTAGATCACTTTGTCCAACTGTAGGCTAATGTAAGTGCACATTTAGGGTAGGCGAGGTGAGGCTATGCAGTTTGGTAGCTTAGGTGTATTACGTGCATTTTCAACTTACAATTTACAATGGGTTTATTGGGATGTAATCCCATCATAAGTCGAGGAAGATCTGTCGTAGCGATACATGCTACCACATGGATAAACCTCAAAAACATGATGCTAAGGGAAAGAAGCCAGACACAAATGGTCACATGTTGCATGATGTCATTCACATGAAATGTCCAGAATAGGCAAATCCACAGAGACAGAAAGTAAGTGAGTGGTTGCCAGGGGCTGGGAGTGAGGGAATGGGAGTGACTGCTAAGGGGTGTGAATCTCCTTTCGGGGTGTTGAAAATGTTTTAGAACCAGCAGACGGTATGGTTGCATAACACTGTGAATGTATTAAATGCCACTGAACTGTACATTTTAAAATGATTAATTTTGGGACTTCCTTGGTGGTCCAGTGGGTAAGACTCTGCGCTCCCAACGCAGGGGGCCCGGGTTTGATCAGGGAACTAGATCCTGCATGCCGCAACTAAGAGTCTGCATGCTGCAACTAAAAGAACCCACGTGCTGCAACCAAGAGTCTGCATGCCGCAACTAAAAGATCCCACATGCCCACATCTAAAGATCCCGCAGGCCGCAACGAAGGTCCCACATGCTGCAACTAAGACCTGGCGCAGCCAAAATAAATAAATATTTTTTTAAAAAAAAGAAAACGGGAAAATGATTAATTTTATGTTATGTAAATTTCACCTAAATAAATTTTTTTTTAACGCAATTCTTCTCCTGAACAGAAGAAGGATGTGGGTAGAAAAGGCCTGTTTTTTACTTTTTTGAGCACTAACAAGGTTTCCAGACCCCCTCTCCCCAACACAATCCCCAGGGCTCCCTGTGCACCCTCGCCCCACTCTGCTCCTAGCCAGGTACAGGTCCCCAGTTGACCCACCTCGGCCTGCCCCACCCTCAGCCAAAAAGGGAAGTCAGGACTTGGAGTGGTTAGAGCCGTGAGGAGCAGCTGGGGCTGAGCAGGACAGGAGGGCAGAGGCCTGGGGGTGGGAGAGGCCGAGGGGCTGTATCTGGAGCACTTCTAAGAATAGCTTCCTCGGTGTGCAGGGAGCTCCATCCGGCTCCCCAAGTGTCCTGGAAGCCTCAGCTGGTGGGAGGAGTTGGAGTGGGAATAGAGGGAGGAGGAAGGGAAGTCGGTTCTTCTGGGTGCCTGGGCTCCATAAACCTCCAGGGAAACGCAAGTGCACCAGTAACCCGATTCAACCCCACTGGGTTCCAGCCCACAGGTGAGGATGAGAAATGCAGGAACATTAGCACACTTCCTAGGGAAGCAGAACAATACGGATTGAAGTGACCGTTGGCTTAGGAGTCTGACGAATCTGAGATAAAGGCCAGCTCTGAAGCAAACAGCAGTTGAGGAAAAGTTTCTCTCCATAAATATATTCCAGCCAATAAATGGCAAAGGAGGGACTTCCCTGGCGGTCCAGTGGTTAAGATTCCACGTTCCCAATACAGGGGCCCCAGGTTCGATCCCTAGTCAGGGAACTAGATCCTGCATGCGGCAACTAAGAGCCTGCATGCCGCAACTAAATATCCCGCGTGCGGCAATTAAGACCCAGAGTAGCCAAATAAATAAATAAATAAATATTTTTTAAAAAAAGGTTACTCTGTGCTTCCACTGCAGGAAGCACAAGTTTAATCAGATCCCTGACTGGGGAACTAAGATTCCTGCATGCAGCATGGCATGGCCCCCCCCCAAAAAAATGGGGGTGGGCGGGGGGAGGAATGACAAAATTAATTAGACCATCACCACTTTGCAGCCCCTGATAAAATAATGGAAATAGACATCAATGACTGCTAACAACAGAGAGAGAGAGAGAGAGAGGAGAGAGAGAACCTAACATGTGCCTCCTGATGGATCTATGAGGCAGTCAGAATAAAATGAATGAACTAATGAATGAATGAGTGAGAGAGACAGACTGAATCTGATCAAGCATCTATATCCAACTACCAATTTACAGAAACTACAGAGAATGGAAGAGCATGTTAAGCTACTCCAAGGCAAAATCCAGGCAATGAAAAATTCTACAGGTCAAACAATCCAATGGGAGATAGAGGGAGAGCCCAGAGATTATTAATAAGAGACTGAAAAGGCACCTCAACCAATCACAATGCAAGACCCTTATTTACACTCTGACTCATACAACTGTTAAAAAAAAAAAAAGTAGGGGGATATCCCTGGAGGCAGAGTGGTTAAGAATCCGCCTGCCAACGCAGGGGACATAGGTTGGATCCCTGGTCCAGGAAGATCCCACATGCCGCGGAGCAACTAAGCCCATGCGCCACAACTACTGAGCCTGCGCTCTAGAGCCCATGAGCCACAACTACTGAAGCCTGCGCGCCTAGAGCCCGTGCTCCGCAACAAGAGAAGCCACCGCAGTGAGAAGCCCGCGCACCGCAACTGAAAAAGCCCGCGCGCAGCAACGAAGACCCAATGCAGCCATAAATAAATAAAGACCACTTTAAAAACAAAGTAGGGACTTCCCTGGTGGTCCAGTGAGTAAGACTCCGCACTCCCAATGCAGGGGGCCCAGGCTGGATCCCTGGTCGGGGAACTAGACCGCATGCATGCAACTAAGAAGTCCGCATGCCACAACTAAAAACCTGGTGCAGCCTAAATAAATAAATAAATATTTTTAAAAAAGAAAGTAACATTTATGCTATATATGAAACAACTGGAAATTTGAACAATGTATATGGATATTTACTCATTTTAAGGAATTTTTTAAATTCCTTAGTTTTTAAGGTTCCTAGTTTTTAAAAGACTAGGTGTGAGAGTGCACTCCATGGTCCTGAGCATCCGTCTCTTGCTTCAACAATGTTTGGAAGGAAAAGACCCAGGGACGCCCATTTCCCCAGCCTCCAACCACCCTCCAGCCATTTTTCCAGTGGTAACCTTCAGAACGAACCACTCAGGCATCAGGGGCCTCCAGGACCAGCCAACATCATTTTTTGCGCTTAGCTCCTTATTACCGATCAACTGTGAGCTCCCAGATGCGTCAGAAATATTCCACCGCAGTGGAGGCTGCCATCAACCGCCTGGTAAACATGCATCTGAGGGCCTCCTACACCTACCTCTCTCTGGGCTTCTATTTCAACGGTGACGATGTGCCAGGGGGTGACTCTGGAGGGCGTGGGCCACTTTTTCCACGAATTGGCAGAGGAAAAGCACGAGGGCACCAAGCACCTCTTGAAAACGCAAAACCAGCGTGCAGAAGCCACCCCAAGATGAGTGGGGTAAAACCCAGGACGCTACGGAAGCCACCATTCTCATGGAGAACCTGAACCAGGCCCTTCTGGATTTGTATGCCCTGGGTTCTGGCCATGCAGCCCCCCACCTCTGTGACTCCCCGGAGCCACTCCCTAAGTGAGGAGGTGAAACTCATCAAGAAGATGGGTGACCACCTGACTGACCTCCGCAGGCTGGCTGGTCCCCAGGCTGGGCTGGGCCAGGATCTCTTTGACACGCTCACCCTCAAGCAGGACTAGGAGACTTTGAAGCAGCCTTTGAAGAGACCCTCTGGTGTCAGGGCTTCTGCCTGAAGCCTCTCAATGCAGCCACTGGGCAGCTTTCTAACCACCTTGGAGCCCTCTCCCAAGCCTTGGGCCAAATGGGAACAATGAAGCTTTTTGAGGAAAAAAAAAAAAAAAGGCTAGGTATGATAATGCTATTGTGATTACGTTTTTAAAAACCCCTGCTCTTGTAAATCAACTATACTATATACATTTAGAACTACATACTGAAAACTTTTGGGATGAAATGGCATGATGTCTCAATATGCTTCGAATATTGCACAAAAAGAGGAAGTGGATGGGGGGACGGAAGGGGCAAGACCACAGATTCATGGGTATTGGGGCTGAATGATGGGTACACAGAAGTTCATTATACTTTGTCTATTCTTTTTTTTTTAGATTTTGTGATCTAATAGAATTTTTTTCTCTTAGTTATCTACTTTATACATGAGTGTATACATGTCAATCCCAATCTCCCAATTCATCCCACCACCACCACTCCACCCCGTCTGTCTACTCTTGTTACTTTTCAAAATCCTCTCCAATCAGAAGTATTTTTATAAATTCCAGCTGTTACTAGCTCTATGGCTTCAGGGACTCACTTACCCTTTCTAGACTTGGACGGTCTTTAGTTGTAAAACGGGCCCTTCAATGTAAGAGAGGCTAACACCATGTCTGGCACATGGTAGGGTCTGAGACACATTTACCCACCAGCTACTAAGCAGGTATGGAAATATCCATGTGGCTCTGAATACAAAGTGAAGAGGGGGGCTTCCCTGGTGGCGCAGTGGTTGAGAGTCCGCCTGCCGATGCAGGGGACATGGGTTCGTGCCCCGGGCCGGGAAGATCCCACATGCCGTGGAGCGGCTGGGCCCGTGAGCCATGGCCGCTGGGCCTGCGCGTCCGGAGCCTGTGTTCCGCGGCGGGAGAGGCCACAGCAATGGGAGGCCCACGTACCACAAGAAAAACAAAACAAAAAACAAAGTGAAGAGGGTCCCAATCAGACAGAAAGTGAAAGGGAGCTCTTTCTCCCCCATGTGGACTTCTCAGAGAGACCAATTTCAGCTCTGAAGCCACAGCCCCAACCAGGCTCGTTATGCTCACTTGAAGAGCCAGGCTGGAGGCACAGGTGCCTGGCTTGTTTCTCCATCAGTGATGGCTCACAGGAGACCCCAGAATGAGCAGTGGGAGCCTCAAGGGCCCTGGGACAGCGCCAAGAGCCCTGGACTGAGCCCTAGTCCCAGCAACCCTGACTGCCCCTGCTCTAGGCCTCAGCTGCCTCACATGAAAAGGCAGGAAGAAGTCGGCCTTTATAATTTTTTTTTCATTGCCGCAGATCTCTTCCTTCAAACAGAAGCTTTGATGAGAGCCAAATACATAAACAAAAACAAGCAGCTCAGGCTGAAGTGGGAATGGGGTAGGAATTCAGAACTGGATTCCTGAGATTTCCCTTTGAAAACCACTGGGTTAGGTCATTTTTAGGTCCTCTTCCAGGGCCAACACACTGATTTTTAGCCTAGTTTTTCTTCTAGGTACTTTTTATTGGCGTATAGTTGCTTTACAATGTTGTGTAGTCTAGTTCTTAAACACTCAGATCATATCCCTTAAATATGAACTGGGCAGAGGAGAAGGAAGGAAGAGGGAAGAGATGGAGACGCTCGCCCAAGGGGTCACTGGGGACGCTTGAGGCCTGCCAGTCCCTTCCAGGCTGAGCTGGGAGATTAAGCACCGGGCCTCCATCTTCTCAGGTTCCAGTCCGGTCTGCCACTGGTGGCAAAGGGGAGCTGGGCATAAGCGCTGGGTCTCCAAGCGGGAGGCAAGTGGCCCAAAGGGACAGAAGGGACAGATGGGTGCTAAGAAGGGAATGTGGTACTCCAAGTCCTGGGGAGCAGCCACCCCTAGGGCAGGGGACAGGGACAAGGTGCCTTTTGGAGCCTGCAAGGGATCCACAGCGCTGAAACTCAGGCTCCTGAAGTCAAGGGGTTACAGGAGAAATTTTCCACGTCAGAGCGGTGCCTGGAGTTCCTAAGTAGGCCACCTGCTCAGCAGCAGCCCCTCCCCTCCTCATTGGTTCTCTGAGCTCACAGGCTACACACACATCCAACAAATTCCAGCTGCAGAAATTAATCCGTGGCCCCATGGCCCTTGCTTTGAAGGCTCCATCAGTCAGTTCCAAGAGCCACGGGCTCAGAGCCGGAAGGAGGCTGTAGAAAGTCACCTTGAAGGCCAACATAAAGCATGCACGGGCACTGACTCCAAACCCCCACTGAGCCCGCTCTTCAGAGACTGCACACAAGTGTCCCACGTCATAGTTCTGGAACGTTCTCTATCATCTTCAAGCTTCTGGACTGGTTTTTTTCTGCTCCTTGGGAATATCTCCTCAACCACCTCATAGAGCCAGAGTTTATTATCAAGAGCACTGGCCATGGTTCAAATACTGCTCCACTACTTCAGTGGAGTGAGGCCTTAGGTACATCCCTGAACCGCTCTGGGCCTCTGTTTCCTCACCTGCAAAGTGGGGATAATAGAACCCGCCCTAGTGGCTTCACACAATTATTGGAAGCACTTTGTAAACTTAAAAGTGGGGATCCTAGTGAAAACGCTGTCCCAAATTGAAGGTGCAAGGGTACAGGAAAGAGAGGACACAGGGCTGAGTCACTGCACAACTTGAGACAAATCGCTTCCCAGATCTAGGCCTCAGTTTCCTCTTTGTGAAATAAGAGGATGCTTGCAAAGGTCTGCAGGCTTTCCCTAAGCACTAATATCTTCTGACCCCCTCAACTTTTAAAATTATCCCCAAGACAAGGACTTCCCTGGTGGCACAGTGGTTAAGAATCCACCTGCCTAATGCAGGGGGCACGGGTTTGATCCCTGGTCTGGGAAGATCCCACATGCTGCAGAGCAACTAAGCCCATGCGCCGCAACTACTGAAGCCCATGTGCCTAGAGCCCGCACTCCGCAGTAAGAGAAGCCACCGCGACGAGAAGCCCTCAGCTGTAACGAAGAATAGCCCCTGCTCGCCGCAACTAGAGAAAAGCCCATGAGCAGCAACGAAGACTCAACGTGGCCAAAAGTAAATAAATAAATAAATTTATTTTTTTTAAATGGGGCTAGTGATAAATAGGGTTTTATGTGATTGGACAAAAAAATATAGGACAGATTCTCAGCTTATAACAAGATCTTAGTAAACAGTAGTTAACACTATTATTTACACTCTGAGGATCTACCCCACAGGGGAGTGATTCCTATTAGGCAAATAATGGACAGAAGCAAATACAGTTTCCCTAGGCCCCTAGCACAATCAAAATCAAGATTTTGATTACAGAGCACTAGATTTCTAGGAAAAGGGAAACAGAACAAATCAATGAGGCGGGTATTTCTCTTAGAGAGAATACATACCTGAGAACATAACTGAACCCCTCTGAAACCCTCCTCCCTTGGGATTCTCAGCTCTCCTGACCTCATGTACCTTCCCCTCCTAGCATTTCCATCTGTCCTGTCAGGTGGATGCCTCCCCCACGTATCTGTCCAACCTTAACATCACTACTGAGCTCAAATTCAAAGTGTCTAGAACTGAACTCATCTTTAACCCCACCCAAGTCTACATTTCCTCTTGGATTCTGTTACAAGCTTCACTTCCCAACTGCTGACATTCAAACCTATGTTTGAATCTGATGTGCCATCTACTGTCTGGGCAACTTACAAGTAACTTCTCTCCAGGCCTCAGTTTTTCTCACCTGTGAAATGGGAAAGCAAGACTAGGCGAGTTCTAAAAACTCTTCCAAAGTTTAAATTTTTTTATTATTATTATTTTTTTTTTTTTGGCAGCACCACACGGCTTGCGGGACTTAGTTCCCCAACCAGGGATCGAACCTGCACCCTCGGCAGTGAAAGCGCAGAGTCCTAACCACTGGACCTCCAGGGAATTCCCTAAAATTTTTTGAAGTCTATGATTTTAAACCAACTTTAAAAGGTCTAGGAAGGAGGGAGGGACAAATTAGGAGTATGGGATTAACAGATATAAGCTACTATACATAAAATAGTAAGCAAAAAGGATTTACTGTATAACAAAGGGAAATATATCCAATATCTTGCTTTTTGTGTTTTTTTATTATTTTTTTTTAATCTTCATTGGAGTGTAATTGCTTTACAATGCTGTATTAGTTTCTGCTGTACAACAAAGTGAATCAGCTATAAGTATACATATATCCCCATATTCCCTCCCTCTTGAGCCTCGCTCACACCCTCCCTATCCCACCCCTCTAGGTCGTCACAAAGCATGGAGCTGATCTCCCTGTGATATGCAGCAGCTTCCCGCTAGCCATCCATTTTACATTTGGTAGTGTATATATCCAATATCTTGTAATAACCTATAATGGAAAATGTATATATATATATGAATCACTTTGCTATATACATGAAACTAATACAATATTGTTAAGTCAACTATACTTCAATTTTTAAAAAAAGATTAGGAACTTCCCTGGTGGCGCAGGGGTTAAGACTCTGAGCTCCCCATGCAGGGGTCCCTGGTTTGATCCCTGGTCAGGGAACTAGATCCCACATTCATGCCACAACTAAGAGTTTGAATGCCACAACTATCGAGCCTGCCTGCTGCAACTAAGACCCAGAGCAACCTAAATAAATAAATACTAAAAATAAATATTAATAATAATAATAAGGTCTGGGGGGGGCAAGGATATATTGGGAGACTGGGATTGGCATATATACACTACTCTATATAAAATAGATAACTAATAAGGACCTACTGTATAGCACAGGGAAACTCTACTCAATACTCTGTAATGACCTATATGAGAAAAAGAATCTAAAACAGAGTGGATATATGTATACATATAACTGATTCACTTTGCTGTACACCTGAAATTAACACAACCTTGTAAATCAACTATACTCCAATAAAAATTTTTTTAAAAAAGGGTCCAAAAAATAAAATAAAAATAAGGTCTGGGGACAAATCAGCTACCTTTGATTTCTAAGGAGTAATAATTTAGTCTTCTCCCTAAATACCACCAGTCAAGGGCAGAGCCCATGTCTGACGAGTCTTAGCACCTCCTGCAGGGCCAGACACAACACAGACACCTGGTAAATTTGTGAGTGAAGAATGAATGGACTGGTGGCGCAGTGGTTAAGAATCCGCCTGCCAATGCAGGGGACACATGTTCAAGCTCTGGTCCGGGAAGATCCCACATGCCACAGAGCAACTAAGCCCGTGTGTCACAACTACTGAAGCCCGCATGCCTAGAGCCCGTGCTCCACAACAAGAGAAGCCACCGCAATGAGAAGCCCGCGCACCGCAACGAAGAGTAGCCCCCGCTTGCCACAACTAGAGAGAGCCCCCGCACAGCAACAAAGACCCAGTGCCAAAAATAAATAAATAATTTATAAAAAAAAGGAATGGAGGAGGGTTAGGATTAGAGTAGGAAGTCATAAAGCAAAAGCATGAGCTTTGGAAGCACCCGGGGCTGGGTTTGGATCCTGTCTCCACCGCCCACTAGCTGTGTGAGCAGCTCCCTCTGAGCTTCAGATCCCCCATCTGGAAAACAGAACATAACACTTACTTTATGATTATTGGTGAGGACAAAATGAGGTCATATGGTAAACATACAGTAAAAGATAGGTGATTACTATTCTAATGGGATGAATAAATGAATACTGAATGAGGTGATTTGTCATGAAGATTTTTTAAGAAAAGGGGCCAAAGAAAGCATCAGTTGGCTTGGGTACCCTCATTAGACAGAAATACAGTAAAGAGATAATATGCAAGTCTCCCCATAGCCATGGGCCCTCCCAACCCGCAGTAACATAAGAACAGACAATGAGTGGGGACACTGTACCTTATGGATACGTTTTCTCAGAGGGTTTAAAGCACCTTCAGAGACAGCAAGAATTATCTCTTCCCCAATCTCCCTATCCCCCCAACTCCCAACCCATAGATGTGAAAATATCCCAGTCTTTTTACATGAACTCTCCTAGCGATCCTGGGGGTGGGGGGCACAGATTACAGCATCAAACAGACCCACACAGATGCAGTCACCTGATTCACAACAAAGTCACCTGATGCAGTGCCATGGGGAGAGGGTGTTTCTTCAATAATGGTACTAATCAACTGGATATCCATATAGGAAAAAGAAAGGATCTTGACCCCTATCTCATACCAAGCACAAAAATCAATTCCAGATGAACTACATATGTACATGTGAGAGTTCAAACACCAAAGCTTTTCAAGAAAAACATATGAATATCTTTGTGATCTCAGAGTATGCAAAATTTTCTTAATTTTATGAGACACAAAACAAACTAATGGACCAGAAAGCGCTAAATGGTCTATGTTAAAATGAAGACTGTCTGTTAGTTCAAAGACATCTTTAAGAGTGTGAAAAGTAGGAGATGATTTTGGAATATGTACTAACATCCAGAATACAGAAAGAACCTTTATGTTATGGGCTGAATTGTGCCCATAACATTGGGCACAATTGTGCCCCCCAAATTTATATGTTGAACTTCTAACCCCCAGTAACTCAGTAAGTAACCGTATTTGGAGATAAAGTCTTTAAAGAGGTAATTAAAATGAGGTCTTTAGGGTGGCCCCTAATCCAGTAAGACTGGTGTTCTCATAAGAAGAGGAGATTAGGGCTTCCCTGGTGGCACAGTGGTTGAGAGTCCGCCTGCCTATGCAGGGGACACGGGTTCGTGCCCCGGTCCGGGAAGATCCCACATGCCGCAGAGCAGCTGGGCCTGTGTGAGCCATGGCCGCTGAGCCTGCGTGTCCGGAGCCTGTGCTCCGCAACGGGAGAGGCCACAACAGTGAGAGGCCCACATACCGAAAAAAAAAAAAAAAAGAAGAGGAGATTAGACACAGATACAAACAGAGGGAACACCATGGGAAGACACAAGAAGACAGCCATCTATAAGCCAAGGAGAGAGACCTTCAAAGAAACTTAACCCTGCTGACACCTTGATCTTGGACTTCCAGCTCCAGAATTATGAGAAAAAATTTTTCTGTTGTTTAAGTCATCCATTCTGTGGTACTTTGTTATGTTTGGCCCTAGCAAACTGATACACCTTACAAACAATAAGAGACAATCTTTACCATAAACAAAACAAAAAGACAACCTGCAGACTGGGAGAAAATATTCACAAACGATGAGACCAGCAAGGGCTTAATTTCCAAAATATACAAACAATTCATACAACTCAATATCAAAACAAACAAACAAACAAACCAAAGAAAAACAATCAAAAAATGGGCAGAAGGGCTTCCCTGGTGGCGCAGTGGTTGAGAGTCCGCCTGCCAATGCAGGGGGCACGGGTTTGTGGCCCGGTCTGGGAAGATCCCACATGCCGCGGAGCGGCTGGGCCCGTGAGCCATGGCCGCTGAGCCTACGCGTCCGGAGCCTGTGCTCCGCAACGGGAGAGGCCACAACAGTGAGAGGCCCGCATACTGCAAAAAAAGAATGGCCAGAATCGAAAAGTCTATAAATAATAAATGCTGGAGAGGGTGTGCAGAAAAGGGAACCCTCCTACACCATTGGTAGGAATGTAAATTGGTGTAGTCACTGTGGAGAACAATATGGAGGTTCCTTAAAATACTAAAAATAGGAACTTCCCTGGTGGCTCAGTGGTTAAGAATCCACCTGCCAATGCGGGGGACACGGTTTCAATCCCTGGTCCGGGAGGACCGCACATGCCGCGGAGCAACTAAGCCCATGTGCCAAAACTACTGAGCCTGTGCTCTAGAGCCCGGGAGCCACGACTACTGAGCCCATATGCCACAGCTACTGAAGACTGCATACCTATAGCCCGTGCTCCGGAACAAAAGAAGCCACCTCAATGAGAAGCCCGTGCACCACAATGAAGAGTAGCCCCCACTCCCTGCAACTATTGAGAAAGCCCGCACACAACAAAGACCCAATGCAGCCAATTTATTTATTTATTTATTTATTTTAAAAAAGAGAAAAATCTTAAAAAAAAAAAGGGACTTCCCTGGTGGCACAGTGGTTAAGAATCCGCCTGCCAATGCAGGGGACACGGGTTTGAGCCCTGGTCCAGGAAGATCCCACATGCCGTGGAGCAACAAGCCTGTGCACCACAACTACTGAGCCTGTGCTCTAGAGCCCACGAGCCACAACTACTGTGTCCACGTGCTGCAACTACTGAAGCCCACGTGCTCTAGAGCCCATGCTCTGCAACAAGAGAAGTCACTGGAATGAGAAGCCCGTGCACCGCAACGAAGAGTAGCCCCGCTTGCTGAAACTAGAGAAAGCCCACGTGCATCAACGAAGACCTAACACAGCCAAAAAATAAATTAATTTAAAAAAAAAACAAACACTAAAAATAGAGTTACCATATGATCCAGCAATCCCACTCCTAGGCATATATCCCGAAAGACAGAAAGCTCTATTTAGAAAAGATACATGTACCCCAATGTTCACAGGAGCACTATTTACAATAGCCAAGACATGGAAATAACCTCAGGGTCCATCAGCTAATGAATGGATAAAAATGTGGGGGGTGTGTGTGCGTGTGTGTGTGTGTGTGTGTGTGTGTGTGTGTAATATATATATATAATATATACGCACACACAACGGAATATTACTCAGCCATTAAAAAGAATGAAATAATGCCATTTGCAGCAACATGGATGGACCTAGAAATTATTATAGTAAGTGAAGTAAGTCAAAGACAAATATTATATTATATCAATTATACATGGAATCTTAAAAAAATGATACAAATGAACTTATTTACAAAACAGAAACAGACTCACAGACATAGAAGACAATCTTATGCTTATCAAAGGGTAATGTGGGGGAAGGGATAAATTAGGAATTTGGGATTAATAGATACACAGTACTATATATAAAATAAATAAGAACCCACTGTATAGCACAGGGAACTATACTCAATATCTTATAATAGCCTATAATGGAAAAGAATCTGTTACACACACACACACACACACACACACACACACACACAGGTATAACTGAATCACTTTGCTGTACACATGAAACTAACACAACATAAATCAACTATACGTCAATAAAAAAATTTTTTTAAAATAAGAAACAACCTCTAAAATAATGAAGAAAAGACTTGATCAAACATTTCATAAAAGAAGATATCCAGGGGCTTCCCTGGTGGCGCAGTGGTTCAGAGTCCGCCTGCCGATGCAGGGGACACGGGTTCGTGCCCCGGTCCAGGAAGATCCCACATGCCGCGGAGCGGCTGGGCCCGTGAGCCCTGGCCGCTGAGCCTGTGCGTCCGGAGCCTGTGCTCCGCAATGGGAGAGGCCACGACAGTGAGAGGCCCGCGTTAAAAAAAAAAAGAAGATATCCAAATAGCAAATAAACATATGAAATGGAGGTCAATTTCGTCAATCATTAGAAAAATGACAAGTGAAACACAGTGAAATAGAACTATACTCCCATCAGCATGGAGGCATGACTACAATGAACATGATGAACACACCAACTCTGGGTAAGGATATGGTGCAATCAGAACCAGAACAATCCGCTGGACAATTACTTGACAGGATCTACTAAAACTGAACATATACGTAAATTCTGACCCAAGCAATTCTGCTCTTAAGTATATGCCCAACAGAAATGCATCCATTTGTTCACCCATCATGCCTAGAATGTTCATAGCAGCACTATGCATACAACCTTAAACTGGCAGTTACCCAAGTACCCACTAATAGAATGAATAAATCAATTGTGAAATAATCACATAATGGAAAACTATATAGCAATGAAAATAAATCATCTACAACTGCACACAACAATATGGATGAATCTCGTAAACACAAGGTTGAGTGGTAAAACGCCAAAACCAAAAGAGGACAGACACCCTGTATGATTCCACTAACACAAAGTATGAAAACAGGCAAAATTCATCCACACTATTAGAAGAAGCCAGGACAACAGTGGAGGGAGTGACTGGATGGGAATTCAAGGGGGGTTTGACCCTGGGCTTCCAATTACCCTGGTGTGTTCAATTTGTTAAAATTATACAAATTTTCACAACAGGATTACTATATGTGCACTTTTCTATATGCATATTAGACTTCAAGAAAAAAGCTTTCATTTTAAGCGCACAGTGCCACCACTTTTTGTTTTGGTTCTTTAGAGATGAGGAGCTAAAAACAGAGGCTAGGTGCCGGTCTTCCAGCAGGCAGATAAACAGGGCTGACAGAAAAAAGCCCAATTTTAGGAGATTAGAGAAGAGTCTGCCCTAATAGCTGGCTGTGCACCACCCGCTTCTCAGACAGTCGCCTCCCAAGATACAGGGCCTGGGGAGGGGACAAGAGGCTAGAAGACAGGCTGAGATCCCCCACTAACTACGAGGGATGGTCCAGCCTCCCCCATACTCTGCCATCCACAGCAGAACTTTCATTTGTGGGAATTCCCTGGTGGTCTAGTGGTTAGGACTCCACGCTCTCACTGCCGAGGGCATGGGTTCAATCCCTGGTCGGGGAACTAAGATTCCGCAAGACATGTGGCATGGCGAAAAACAAAAAAGAAATCCCATTTGTGTTAGGGACATGGTTACGTCACCCAGCAACCCTGGGGAGTCACTCCTTCCCCACTCTCAGTCCACATGGTTCAGCTAGGCTGGGTGTGGGATTTTGCTCCCCATTTTAGCTGCCATGTGGAGAGAAACTTGCCGGAGAATGAAGCAGAAAGAGGAAGCCAAAAAAAGGGAAGCAAAAATGAAAAGTAGGAGCCAAGATCTTGAGATCTTCTTGGCACACCTGGATCTAGAAATGCCTAAGGTCACATCCTGAACCTATTACGTAAACCGCTGAATTCTGTTTTGCTTAGGACAGATTGAGTTACATTTGTCACTTATGTCACTATGACAAATCTTCCCCTTCACCACTCTCCAGAAGCCTGTGTGCACTCTCAGTGGGAATAATCCTACCCGCTGCTAACTGCCATTACAGGCATCCCTCACGGTGTTATACCTTTACAAAGCACGAAAATTCACCAATCCGTTCGATCATTACAGAAATGCCAAGAGACATAGGCTGCAGGTATTACTACTATTCCCACTTTTTGGGCGGATTTTTTGGCGGCATTGTGCGACATGCGGGATCTTAGTTAGTTCCCCGACCAGGGATTGAACCCATGCCCCCTGCACTGGGAGCAAGGAGTCTTAACCACTGGACCACCAGGGAAGTCTCACTATTCCCGCTTTCTTTGCCATCCTAGACTTTTCTGAGAGCCGGCAAGGACGTCAGGACCATCTAATTGAATCCTCTCACTCTCACAATAAGAAGAATGAGGCTCAAGGAAAGAGGCAGCCTGGATACAACCAGAGAATAACAAAACTACAAAGGGCTTGAAAATTCTTCAAAAGCGTGAGGGCAACATTACTGAGACTGTGATGTTCCCTGATCCCCAGATTTGAGAATCTGGCTTTAATCCTTGTCCATAAAGAGAACTTCATCGGATCCACATTCTGCCATTAGAATAATAATGGGGACCATTTCGTCATCCGCCATAATGCTAAGCATTCATTCATTCTCTTACAGGATCCTTCTTTGAGGCAGGTTCTGCTCTTAGCTCCATTTTGCAGCTGAGGAGTAGCTTGCCCCAAATCACTCAGCCACGTAGCAGAGCTGAGTCCCAACAACAAAGGCTGGGGGTGGGTTGAGGCACCAGAGAGAGTCACCTGTGCCAAGATTTGATTTACGGGGTCCATCACCCCATCTTCTGCTCACTGCTGGAAGGCTGCCTCCTTCTGTTCTGATGTCCACTTCCTTCAGCATTTCTAGAATCCAGCTTAAAAAAAAAAAATCTATCTCCTGAGCAAGCCCTCACCAGTTAACTGAGATCCTTCTGTCAACAGCAGCACCTCCTTATAAGCCAACTGGTCCTCCTTCTTCTTTTTCTTTTTTTCCGCCACATGTCATGCAGGATCTTAGTTCCCCAAACCAGGGATGGAACCCGCGCCCGTTGCAGTGGAAGTGCTGAGTCTTAATCACTGGACCGCCAAGGAAGTCCCTGGTTCTCCCTTCTGAGTTAACACATCTCTGGGTCAATATTCAGGCTGGGGACTTCCCTGGTGGTGCAGTGGTTAAGAATCCACCTGCCAATGCAGGGGACATGGGTTCGAGCCCTGGTCCGGGAAGATCCCACATGCCGCGGAGCAACTGAGTCCATGCACCACAACTACTGAGCCTGCGCGCTAGAGCCCGCGAGCCACAACTACTGAGCCCGTGCACCACAACTACTGAAGCCCGCATGCCTAGAGTCCATGCTCCGCAACAAGAGAAGCCACTGCAATGAGAAGCCCATGCACCGCAACGAAGAGTAGCCCCCACTCGCGGCAACAAGAGAAAGCCGTGGGCAGCAACAAAGACCCAACACAGCCAAAAATTAATTAATTAATTTTAGAAATAATAATAATAATTCAGGCTGGATCTCTGCACACCCACTGGTCAGCTGCCTTCATTCTCCATACAACCACAAGAGTCAGCTTTTATAGAGCTTAAATCAGATCACATTACTTCACACCCACCAGGATGGCTAGCATCAAAAAGAGAGAAAAAAATAAATAAATAAAATAAAATAAAATTTAAAAAAAGACAGACAGGGCTTCCCTGGTGGCGCAGTGGTTGGGAGTCCGCCTGCTGATGCAGGGGACACGGGTTCGGGCCCCGGTCCGGGAGGATTCCACATGCCGCGGAGTGGCTGGGCCCGTGAGCCATGGCCGCTAAGCCTGCACGTCCGGAGCCTGTGCTCCGCAACGTGAGAGGCCACAACAGTGAGAGGCCTGCGTACCGCAAAAAAAAAACAAAAAAAAAAAGACAGACAGACACACACACACACACACACACACACACACACAAGACAGACAATAACAAGTGTGGGTAAAGATGTAGAGAAATTAGAACCCTCGTATGTTGCTAATGGGAATTTAAAATGGCGCAGCTACTTTGGTAACTGTCAGAGGAGATTAAATGTAGTTACCCTATAACCCAACAATTCCCTTCCTACGTATATACCCCAAAGAAGTGAATATGTATGTTCACACTAAAACTTGTACATGAATAGTCATAGCAGCATTATTCATAATACCCAAGAAGTAGAAACAACTAAAATGTACATCAACAGACGAATGAGTAAACAAAACGTGGTCTATCCATATAATGGGATACTGTTCGGCCTTAAAAAGTAATAAAGTACTGAGACTTGTTACAACATAGATGAACCTCGAAAACATGAGGCCAAGTGAAAGAAGCCACACACAAAGGACCACATATTATGATTCCACTTTTATGGAAAATCCAGAAGAGACAAACCCACAGAGGCAAAAAGCAGACTGGCTGTCAGGGGATGGAAGGAGAGGGGAATTGGGAGGTACAAGGCTCACTTTGGGGGTGATGAAAATGTTCTGGAATTAGTTCGTGGTAATGGTTGCACAACATTGTGAATATATTAGGAACCACTGGGGAATTCCCTGGCGGTCCAGTGGTTAGGACTCAGCACTTTCACTGCTGTGGCCCAGGTTCAATCCCTGGTCAGGGAACTAAGGTCCTGCAAGCCATGCAACGTGGCCAAAAAGAAAAAAAGAACCACTGAATTGCACACTTTAAAATGGTTAGATGGTGAATTTTATGGTATATGAATTCTATCTCAATTTAAAAAATATTTTTAATTCCCCCCCCCCAAGAAAATAATCAGATCACAAAGCTACCCACCTCACCACACTTTGAAACTCCCCAGTGGCCTCCCATCACCCAAGCAGTTAAACCCAAATTCCCCACCAGGGCCTAGAAGGTCCTATGTGGGCCTGGCCCTGCAACTTCTCCCACCTCTCCTACTACTTCCCCCCCTCACTCCTTCCACCCTTTGCCCTTGTTCATTCCTCCATCTGGAATGTTCTTTCCCACAGCTGGCTTCTCATCAGTCAGGTCTCTGTCCAAACGTCCTCATCACCTCCACCCAGAGGCCCTCCCTGACCACCCCCCACCTAAAACAAAACACAGCTCCAGCAAGCTCCACCCCATTACCCTGCTTTACTTCTTCGTATCCCTTATCACCCTCTGAAAAGACGTAAATTTTTTTTAAACTATTTATTTCTTTGTTGCCTGTCACTCCAACCAAGAGGGCAGGGATCTTGTCTGTCCTGCTCACAGCTGTGAATTAGCCTACCACGTAGGAGTTACTTGAGAAACACTTCTGGAAAGAATGGATGTATTGACCAACTTCCTGTAAAATCTGAAAGGCAGCCCACTACCTGGTCAGGAGTCCGGGGCACTCAGTGAGTCCAGCCGAGCTCTGCAGGTGCTCAGCGCCAAGCCCTGCCCTAGACCTGTCTGGAACCCTGAAGAAGCAGGAAGAATGATCCCTCCCCTTGAAAGTTCTGAAAGTCTTTTAGGGGTCACACAGCACCCGGTGTTTACCCAGCAACCCACAAACAAACGCAAAGGAGAGAGCTAAGATTGCCTTGATGACACCGAAGCTGGAGGCTAGGGTCCAAATCAGCCTCATACAACTGCACTGGCAAACACCCTCTAAAACAGCTTCTTACGGCTTTGCAATCTGACCCGTTCTCCAGAATGAGATGGTTGCAGCTCACACCTGCTCCTGCCTCCTCGCGTGGGAACTTTCTTTGCAGAGGCAGTTAAATATCCAAAGAGGCAGGTGGTATAAGCCTCGTCCCCTGCCACTACCACGCCCCCCCAATTCAGCATCTCTGGGCCACGCACACACACAGCAACTTACCCACTAGGAGTTTGACATCTCGGACTGTGAAATCAGGGTCAGGCATCCTCGAAAAAGAGGAACACAGACATTTGATGAGAAGAAATAACAGGGTTAGACCCAACAATGGGGGCAGAGGGAGGCCAATTTTCCAAGATAGTTGCCTGGTTCTCATGCTGGGAGTCCAAAATGGGATAACTCAGCGGGAGGGTCACCCCCCAAACCGGTCAGCAGCTTCCTCACCTCAACGGCAAACCAGACCCTCACTCTCCCTGACACCTGAACTCAGCACAGCTACAGAGAAGAGGATGGACATCCACCGTCCCCCTGCCACATGTCCGGGGAAGACTGAAGTGTGCCGCCAGAGTTGGGCATTCAAACGCTTGCTTTCTTTTAGGGTGGGTAGCCCTCTCTGTGGCTCCTCTTCTAGAAAATACTCTCCATAAGGAGTTGTATGGAGGGTGGGAGGGACCCCTTTTAAGTTTAGAGGAAAAAAAATATATCGCACCAATTCCAGGGATTTGGTGACACTGGCTATGATGACTGTGATGAGGTTCACTATTAATTAATAGTGATGCCAAAGGTTTAATTTCTGTTGGTAGGAATGACTGGCAGTAGATGCTGTGGAGGGAGGGAGGCTGTGATGAAGCCCTTAGCTTCCTCCCCCACCCCTGCCCAAGGGGTGGAAACCTGTTCTTCCAGCCAGCCTCCGGATGGAAGCTCTGAAGAGAATGTAAACCAGACAAGACACCACGGGAGGCAGGTGCTGGGGCCCAAGCCGAAAGGGGAGACGAGGGCCTAGCATCCTAGGAAACACACCCTCCACAGAAAAGGGCCAGTTTCCCACATAGTGCAAGTCTGAGTAGAAAATATGCATGTAGGCGTCCTGCCTCTGGGCCCAGAAGCTGGCCAATCCCTTTGCAGCTCAGGCCCTGCCTCAGTTTCCTGATTCAGGGGGAGGACACAATTCTCTTCAGGAGGTCACTGTGTGTAATTGGGGTGGGTCGGGGGAAAAAAGTCCACGCTGTTTAAGTACCCTGTGACCTCTCCATCCAAATTCTCTGAAAATCCAGACTCATCTTTAAAGAGTTTTTCCCCTCTGTCAGGCCTTGAACAAGGAGATACAATCCCCAAATAATGAAGAAAAATCCTTCTCAGTGATGAGAGGTAAAGAAAAGGGTGGAAGAAATCCATCCCAAGCCACAAACTGTGTTAGGGAAAGAGACAGGGGAAGAAGCAATTGGTTTCAGCAACTTACTTAATTCCCAGGCCATCCTTTTCTCGAAATATCAGGGGAACTCTGAGAGCTTCTCTCTGCACGTACTCATAGTTGAAATCTGTTTGGAGATTGGAATTAAAACAGGTTGGTTAAGTCATGAAGGAGCAAATGAACCATGATCCATTGGTTAGGGGAAGAAAAACGATGGAGGAAGGGGCAGGGGTTATACTAGATGCAGACACCAGCCCAAAGGGCAAGAGCTCCCTAGAAAATGACAAGGAAATGGATTAGGCAAAGCCCAAGAGAAGCCATGCCAACTATCAGCTCCTCTGCCTACTCAGTCACTGCCTGCATGCCCCACGGGTCAGAACTTGTCAATGAACAGCCCAAGGCTGGAGAGAACTGGGGAGGGAGCCTCATGAAAGAGCCCCACACAGCCCAGTTATCACTGCAAGAGAGGGACGGATGGAGAAACACATCCCAAGCTGAGCTCAGAAAGTAAAGGAACTGCAAAATTGAAGAATGCCACCTGGGAGGATCTGAAGCCCCAGAGAGGAGGCTGGGAGGAGGGTTCTCATTGTAGCTGAGCATCAGGGAAGATCTTATTGTAATATCCTGCATGGTGAAGGGGAGGGGGGAAAAGCCGGTTTCCCTGGAAACTGTGTATCTGGTGCCAAAATAACTAGGGAACTGGGCACAGCTTTGCTGCCTTAATAGTGAAATTCTGCTGCAGCCATCAGAACACTTGCTTCAGCTGGATAACCAAGAGGCATGCTCCCCAGGTGAAGACTGTGTGAAGGGGACATAGTGAGGCCTGAAGAAAACTCACCGCGTAGTTTTCCTGTCTGACTGACGCTTGTCTAGTGTAGACCCCCAACATCCTTATCCAAAGCCCTAGAGCACGAAGGAAGCCTTAGCTTCCATCCTCCTGAGTTCCAAAAGTAGGGGATCTGACCCAACCATATCCCTAAATATGGAGGTGAGGGAGGCGGAGATAATTCCTCATATCCCCAAATCCTCAGGTAACTGAAGCAATTCACAAAGGCACAAGCCCTCCCTGGCCAGTCAGAAGGGAGATAGAGGAGATCCCAGGCCACTGAAGCCCCTGCCCCAGGGAACAGTTCACTAGGGCAGCTTGGGGGAGTGGGGGTAGGGAGAGGCCAAGGCAACTCTGCTCAGAGGAGAGAGAACAAAACCAGAGCCGGGGAAAGTCCTGACCTTAGCAGCTCAGATCCCCAGGAGCTCCCAGTGAATGGGGATTCCTAAGGATTTAAAGGCAGAGAAGTTTAAGAAGCTTCTATTTTGAATCCAGGCTAAGGGCTCCTTCTGTTTCTCAGCTCCTCCCTCGAGTTTTGGGGCAAGATCTGAATTAACAACCAAAAACCCTAGAGCCCTCTCTCTTGAAAGGAGCCTGGACAGCAGATTTAAGGGCTCTCCCTCGCTGGAAACCCCCAGCCCACCCCATACACACACACCCAGAGTCCACCCCCAGGGTCAGCTTCAACTTCCTCAAATGAGCCTGAGAAAACACTGAGATCCTGGGCAGAGAATTCCTCACCAATGACCAGGAAGAGTTGCATACTGCTTTCTCCTCCGATCCGCCAAACAACTCAAGAAAAATGGGGAAGGAGTGGAATTAAAACCCCATTTGTGCTAAGGAAATTTAAATGTAGTTGAGACTAGACCCCTGAACTGTCTGGCCTCTGGGTGCAAGGCTCTCTTAAGACCTGGCAGGCTGGAAGAAATTTCTTCTTCCCTCCTCGCACAACTACCCCCTACCACCGAAGCCCGGCACTCCAGGAAGCAATGGGCACAAAAGAGAAACTTCAAAAATGCAAAGCTAGGCGGTCTCTCCTAGGAGCTAACCCCATAGCCCTAGCCACTCAACCGGAACCTGGAGGCGGGAGGCGCTTCCCAGTTATCAGCTCACTGAGGGATGGGAGGGTTTTCCAAGGGGGAAGGGGATAAACAAAATGGGAACAGAGTAATGTAAAGGAAACCCAAATGTCTGAGGGGCAAAAATGAACTTACAAACCCCAGAAGGGCATAGGGAGATGCCTAAGTAGGCAGGGCAAATCCAAAACCCCAATCCCACAGGCCAAACCGGGGGCCTTGCAGGCCTTAGACCCAAGCCAGACAGAGCATAAACTCAAAGTCTGGAAGACACTCCCAGACACTTTGCTAGTACCAGGGTCAGGGAGGTAGGCCCTGAAGGTCTCAGGCTAGGGTGACATTCCCAAACCCCAGAGGCTTCTCCAACTTCTGCTCTAAACTGGCAGGGCCCACAAGAGGGACAGAGCTCTCAAGGCCTCAGCCCTGGGAAGAGACCCTGTTTCCCAGGGGGGTGCCCCAACTCTTCACCTCAAACTGCCAGGGGGCAGCCTGAAGCCTGATGGGGCGATAACCCCCTTACCCACAGTCCCCACTTCAAGCATCAGGGATGCAGGGCTAGAGA
Source organism: Grampus griseus (assembly GCF_964374135.1). Lineage (NCBI taxonomy): Eukaryota > Metazoa > Chordata > Mammalia > Artiodactyla > Delphinidae > Grampus > Grampus griseus. Next base: position 7,802,999 of record NC_139006.1, on the reverse strand, counting down.
CCTCAGGCTTAAGCGGGATCCAGCCAACACCTCCAGGTCACCCACCCTGCTCCCATCTAGCAGGGCTCACAAGGTGATGGAGCTCAGAGACCCCAGGCCTGAGGAGGTGTCACTAAGTGACCGGGGGCGTCCCCAGCGCCAGGTCCTAACTGGCAGGGCCCGAAATGTCACGGGGTTTGAGAGACTACAGGCCTGGGGGTCCCCCACCCCAATACCCCTGGGGTGCCCCAGCCCCGCTCCAGCCCATCGGCTGCACCTCGTGCAGCGCAAGGAGCTGGGCCGGCTCCGGGAGGGGTAGAACGCGGCGCACCCGCCCTCCATCTGTCTGCCCGTCGGTCCCCAGGTCCCTCAGTCCGCCGGCCCCCTGGCTCTACCCACCCTGGGGCTGGTGGTGGGCGCGGGCCGGGCCTAGGCCCACGCCCGGCCCCGGTTCCCGCCTGCCCTCCTCCCTCGCCACCCAGCCCACCCCACCCCCCCAGTGCTCGGCCTCGTTTCGTCACCGGATCCCCTGGAATGGGGGACGCGGGCGCGAAATACGAACCCAGCCACCGGCAGCTCCCTCCCCACGTGCGCTCGGGCCGCGCCGCGGAGGACTGCCCGAGGAGGGGGCGCCTCACCTTTGCCCTCCATGGCGTGCACGAAGTCCCCCTGGTACAGCTGGCTGCGCAGCTTCTCCTCCAGGCTGAAGCCGCGGACGCTGACGATCTCCTCCACGTCCGACAAGTCCTCGTTCTCGTCGTATCTCTGGCGGTCAATCGGGCGCTGCAGGGACCCAAACCAGAGAGCCCGGGACATTACTGGGGGAAGTGGGGGTCGCCTCTCACCCTGGGCCCAGCTCGAACAGGTGCAGGAGCCGCGCGTCCCCTGCACCCCACCACTGCGACCGGAGCAACTTTGCGCAAAAGCCAAAGATGCTGAAAATGGGCATAATGAGAGGGGCCAGCGCCCCCAGGGTCAAGCTGCGCCCTAAACAGGGCACTCCCCTCCTGCATCTTTGGAGGCCATGGAAGGGATATCTGGGGGAGTCTCCCTTGCCCCCCACCCCCGAGAGGTGTTAGGTTTTGCCCACTCGGCCGGGAGCCTGGTTATGTAACCCGCGAGGGGGGCTCGGCGCACGGGCTGGCGGGGCATTTGTAGGCCCCGGGAGGAGCCGCCGCAGCGCCCGGCTCGGCGCTAACAGCAGCCCTGGCGGCCGCAGCGGCAGAGCCGGGAAGCCGGAACCGGGGACCGGCGGCATTTCTAAGACTGGAGCCGCCCCCGAGCTACGGGGGAAGCTGGAAAGCTGAAATGGAAGGGCTGAGACCCCAGCCGCCCCCGCCGACCGACCGCCAGTGCAAGAAGAAGAGATGGGAGGGGGGGTTCGGGGCTTGGGAGGGGGAGAGGCAGACGGCCCGCCACAAAGCTCCCATCGGAGACCCCAAAACGCACCAGCAGCTGTCTCATCTCCCCACAAGCGCGCGCGCACACTCACTTCCTAAGGAGAATCCCCCGCCACTCCCCGCATCCCCTGCCTCCTCCCTCCACCGCCGAGCGCCCAGCCCCGCAGCCCCCCAGATTCCAGGCGAACCCGAGCCCGCTGAGCCCCCCCTCCACGCCTTTCCCCGCTACCACCTCCCCACTTAAGTGTCTGAGACTCTGAGCCTCACAAGGGACTGGAGGAGTAAGCTGCTTGCTTCCTTTTGCATGCAATTTATTATATTTTTTTCCGGTCCTCTTGCAAAATACAGAAAAGGAAAGAAAAGGCAGCAAGAAACAACAACAAAAAAAATAGATCTATCATATACCAGATACAGATTTGGAAAAAAAAAAAAAAAGCTACACACCAATCTTCTTCCAGAGTCTTTCTCTGCCTCCATTTTTTTAGGAGAGTTCACCAATTAATTGTCAACACTCCTGCCCCCTGCATTTTGGCGGAGGGGGGAAGGAGGGAAGACCAAAGAAAACAAACCAAAAAATAAATAAATAAAGCTAGCCAGAGCCGAGATCTACAAAGTTTTGCACCAACACTTAAGCAGATCCGTTTGCAAAGTCCTAGGAAACCATTTTCAGCAGTTGTGGGGGGAGGCGTCGACGTCATAATCCCCGGAACGTAAACATTGTTGCCGATCGCGCTCCGAGCCCGCGGCCCGGCTTGGGGGGGGCACTCGGCCCGGGATGGGGGTGGGCGGGGGCGGTGGCCTGAGGAGGTGTGGGGCGGGGAGGGCGCCCGGGAGGCACCGGGCGCCGTTAGCGCCCTGGCATCGCTGTTTTGTTGTTGGGTCACGAGTGCGCCTCTGCACGCAGGCGCCGCCGCCGCCCGGGAGTTGTGTGCAGAGCTGACTTTTGGAAGGGCTGAGTTGCAGGCGGCGGGCGCATCCCGGAGATGGCGGGGCAGGGAGGAAGGGAAGGAGGGAGGGGGTGGGGAGGGAGGTGCAGATTTGCACGGCTGGCCTCAGCGGGAGGCGCGGAAATGCAAGCCGAGCATGCTGGAGTGAAAGCCCCCGGGGCCTGGCACCCCCCAAAAACGACCTCCCACCTCAATCCCTGCCCCCATTGCCCACGGCCCCCACGGGCTACCCCTCTTCCTCTTCCTTCACTCACCCCACCTCGTTACCTACGTGGCCGACCCAAATTCAAAACATTTTGTGTATATATAATTTTTTTTCTTTTCTACTACGTCTTTTTTTGGGGGGATCCTCTCTAGATCCCCGTAAGCGGACCTGCCATACGGAGGAGGCATTTGGGGGCTCAGGAAGAAATTAGCGCAGCTCCATACCTGTACGGACTGCATAGCTCTTAAACTCCTGGACTCAAAGATAAGGATCCACATACACACAGGTACAGGAAATACAGCCAGACCAAAGCCTTTTAAGACCCGAGCTGACCGGAAGACGTTGCCTTTCATTCATTCACTCTGCCCGCGTCTGTGGAGTCCTTTACTAGGCGACAAACCCTGCAAGAGAAGTTGGACATTTTTTAAAGGTCCCTGCGCTCGCCAAGCGGAGGAAATAGATGCTCAGGAGTGAACTACCGAGAGAATCGGATCTGGCGCCTCCTAACGCAGCTGGCAAACATGCGAAGGGTAAGCCCTTATTGGCGGTTTACAGGAGAAATGTCGGTGGAAAGGTGCAAGGCGCTGGGATGGGGCGCGGGGAACTTTGGGCACCCCTTGATTAAGCCTACAGCGCTTCTTGGCGGAGGTATGGGCACCCTCTATACAAATATGGAGTATCATTAGATCTCAGTATGCTGTCCACATACCTCATTCACTGTGACCACCCCCAAAACTGGAATCCTAAACGTGTTATCCTGTAAGTCCATCATGAACAACAGTCAGGTCGACTTTGGTTGTGAGAAAAGCTGGCCCTAAACATTCTTCCAGCCCAACTAGGCCTGATCTTGGAGGTAAAGATCACGATGAGATGACATGGCACCAGGGCTACAGTAAAAGAGCCTTATACCTGCTCATAACAGGCTTTGCAAACAAACTTCCCATACTTTTAATTTTACTTCTCTCATGAACTCTGGGGGATAGTTGGAGCAAATCATTTTGCAGATGGGAAACTGAGGCTCAGAGAAGTTTTGAATCTGGTTGATTGCTTTACCCTCATATCCTCCCCGGTGTCAACACAGTGATCAGACAGATAAGTGGAGAGGAAGTGGCTTCCCCATCAGAGATCAGATGTGAGCCGTCAGTGTAAGAGACAGCTTCCCCCTCACTCACCTTGAAGTTTCCTGTCCTATCTTTCTGTGTTTTTTTCCACCCACCCTCCAAAGACTACTCGTTGAAGTTTGTTTTAATCCAAGTCCACTAGCTGGCGAACTTCAAAATTTTTTTCCAAACTGAAATCGCCCACCTTGGCTTAATGGGCGTGAGAGGGGTTTTGCCTTCAGCCTCTGTCAAGAACCAGGGACTGTTGTATTTGCTTCTCTCTTTTGCAAGAACCCTTTAAGGGAAATAGTTTTGTTATTCCTCATTTTGCAGATGAGGAAACTGTAACTCAGAAAGGGAAAGCCAATCCCCAAGATCACACAGCTTATATAAATGGGGCTGCTGGGGCTCAGACTGGAGCCTGGCTCTGCCATCACATCCTTGTTTTGGATATTGACCATCTTCACTGCTCCCACATAATGAGATAAACCTGTTCAAAGGAGGGTGCAGTGGGCTGGAAGGTCATGAGTTAAGTGCAGGAAAGCAAAACTGTGAAATAAAACACTTGGTCTTAATTCTCCTTTCCTCCCAAAGACCCTACTGCCTCCCCATGTGGTCTCATGGTGTCCCCAAAAGCTGGTATCAGGAAAAGACCCAATGGCAGACACCTTAGTGTAAAAACAGTTAAGTCCATATATCACCCCGATGGGGAGTTCCTGGCCTGTCAGAGTGGGAAGGGGTTGAGTAGTCACCTAATTTAATCCCCTCCCTCTACAAACCGCCAGGAAACCACGGACCAGAGAGAAGAATGGGCCAGCCGGGGGTTTGTTCCCCTTTGACGCCCCCAGAATGCCTACCCTGCCGCCCGCTACTAAGTGGTCACTCAATAAATGTGGGGCCCTTGATGGATCACCTTCCCAGCAATATTTGCATTTTCTCTTTATCAGTAATTGGCAGATGAAAGGCTTTGTCCTCCTGTTGAAAGAATCCCAGGCATTTGCTCAACGTGGGGGGAGGAGGTTATGTTGGGCCGAAGGGGGAAGGGCCAAGACCCTTGAGCTCCTTCCTTGGCTAATTGTCCCCGAGGAGTGGACTGTAGGTGAGAGAGCAGAGGGAAGCTTAAGGTGATTCCCCAGGAGAGGGTTGTTTGTTTGTTTGTCTTTTCTTGCAGGAAAAAAAAGACCAGGCCAGTTGTATTTGAAGCATAATAATAATGACTTCCTGGAGCCTCTTGCTCATTCTTACAAAAGGCCCAGTCAGATCCTGGCTGTATTGGCCCCATTCATTCATTTCTTCATTCATCAAAGGTTGATTGAGCGGCTCTGTGCTCTAAAGACAGAAGGTAGAAAAACCAGCTCCGATTGTAGACTTACTCCAGACTGGGCAAGGGGTGGGCCGCCAGCTTCCCAAGCAAGTTAGGAAGGGCTGATACTCTATGGAACTCTTAGAATCCAGCATTTTCACACTGTTAGAAACTGAAGCTGTCATATTCATGTATAATTATAATAGCTGCTGATTTTTGAGAGCTAACTATGTCTTTGAGCAAAGCCTCTCACATTTGCTATCTCTGAAAACTCGTCAAAGTTCTGAGGGAGGGTCTGTAATTGCCCACTTTTACAACTGAGGCTCACAGAGAGGTCAAGTAACCTGCCCACATTTTAGGGCTGTGAAATAGCAAAGACAGGATTTGAACCCAGGGCTTGGAATCCAGAGCCCACAGGCTTCTCACTATAACTCCCTGCAGGGCTGCCCCATAGAACATGCAGATGGAAATGTTCTATGTCTGTGCTGTGTAATATAGGAGCTTCTAGACACATGTGACTTTTGAGCGCTTGAAATGTGGCTCGTGGGATAAAGGAACTGAATGTTGAATTTTATTTAATTTTAATTAAATTTAAATAACTATATGTAGCTAGTGTCTATCTTACTGGACACTAGTCCAGTGCAACCTTAGAGTGTTTTCCAGAGTTCATCTCGGGGGAAGGAGGCCAGGAATATCTGCAAAGTTTTTCTAGTAGGAGCCATCTGGTACAATGTGAATGTTTGGAGTGTTAGCCCTTAAACCACCCATTCTGAGTGCCTGCAAGAGCATGGCACTGTAGGCACCTGGGGATGCCAGTCGGATATAAAATTGTCCCAGCTACCCAGATCTGACCAATAAACTTCTCAGAGACAGATAATTGGTGATGGGGCAGGAAGCCTTAGAAATGGATAACTACTTCCTGATATATATCCTATTGTCAGACTCAAACCCAAAGATGCAGTTCATTGTAGCCCTGTTTCCATCAGGAAAAGATTGAAAACGATCTAAAAGTTGGGGAACTGATTAAATAATTCTTGGACCATTTATCTGCCCAATGAAATGCTATCAAATCATTAAAAAGAATAAGGTAGCTCTATATATACTGATGTAAAATGATTTCATGATATCCTTAAATTAAAACAAGGTGCAGAATGATACTAAATTGTGATGACCACTTATGTAAACCAAAGGGGATATATCTATATCTACATTTTTTTTTTATATGCACAGAAAATTTTCTTTGGAAAGAAATACAATTTTTGAATGGGGAAAAGAACTGGGAAAAGAGAAGAAAACTTTTTCTTTGGTACAGTGTGAAACTTTTACCATGTATATGCATTAGTGTTGCCTGATTTTGAACCTTATAGATTTAATTTCATTTTATATGTTGCAGTACCTTTTGAATTTTATACTATATAGATGTATTACCTACTCAAAATTGAATTTCATTTTATTTGTGCTTTTTGAGCCTATGAGTTTCAAAATCAGGCCAATCTAAACCAAATAAATATTATTTAGTTATAAATACATAAGTGGTAAAGCATAAATAAAAGCAAAGGAGTGATTAACACAAAATGCAGGAAAAAACTCAACTCTGGGGCAGGGAATATGAACAGTGAAAGGTACTGGTGATTTTCTGTTTCTTAATCTAGATGGTGGACAGCTGAGTGTAATTCTTTAAGAGTACATAAATATTTTATAAATTCGATTGTATTTATGAAATGTTCCACTATTTAAAAATTGTTTTTAAATTGCTTTCTTTCTCTCCCACCCCCAGTTTCTCCTCTCCACACTCCCATCCCCAGAAAACTTAGCAAGTCTCTTGTGTACCCTCCTAGAAATGGTTTATGCTCTTACGAACATCTACATGTATCTTCTTTCATTGTGTCACACAAATATACACTGTCCTTCCCCTTCCTTTTTCATTTACTGTGATCTGTAGAACTGCCTCATTCTAAAATATTTAAGGATGAGGTAAATCTGAATGTTGTGATACAGAAAAATTCAAGATTGCTTAAGAATCAAAATAAGTCACAGAATAACATGTATGTAATGATCCCATTTATGTTAAAACAAACTATATATAGGTAACGTATAGATATGCAAAAGAGAAAAAGAAAGAAAGGAAGAGAGAAAGAGAAAGGCTTGAATAGAATAACAAACCATTGTTTGATAACTTCTGAGGAGAGGAGAAAATTTTGAGGGGGTTATATAGTCTATACTTATATATTACTTGCATTTTTAACAACCATTATGCCCTTTTAAATTTATCAAATATTTCAAACATAAAGAAATGCAGAGAAAATAAATATATATATAGCAAGGATTTGTGTATCCAGCACCTACCTTTTCCAAACCTTAGAGTTTTGCCATATTTTGTGTTATTTTTGCAATTCAATAAGTACTCTGGGACAACAGACCACACACTATTACAGTTAAAGTGGTTGTAGTTCCCAGAGACTTTTGTTTGTTTTGGTTTTTGTTTTGCTCCTCAGTCCTTGTGGATTGAAGTATCTGAGTAAGAAAGAGCAGAATTACACATGGCCTTAGTGTCGGGCTTTGGTCATTTGGGGAAGACAGGTTTATGTCTAGAGTTTTGCATATTCTAATATCTCCCTTCCTGCGTGAGAACTGGAAGGAATCTTGGAAATAACAGGTGAGTTAACCAAGGGGTTAACGCCAGGAAGAGAGTCATGAAAGTTCAAAGATACTTTCAAAACTTGCATCTTTGGATTGATGGACAAGTGTATTAACCAATGGAACTCAAAATGCAAGCATTACTTCATCATGTTAAGTTATCATTGGTTGGCAATCCCAGAGGGCTGGACAGCCGGGCTGGCAGTTAACCCTTTCAGGGACGATCATGCCCTGTGCATTCACTTCATTTTGAAAGATGAAGCAGGGACAGATGAAAAGCCTAGAAAGTTCCCCAAACCTTCAAGTGCCACCTTCGGTTCTCACCCCAGAAGAAAGAGTTTCGCCCTGCAAAGAAACACCCGGGGACAAATTTCCTGGAGAAAAGTTTTGAACTTTTAAAATGCAGAATCAGCTGACCTTGCTTAGTAAGAGGAGAGGGGAGGAGAGAGAAGTTTGATTCACTTTTTGTGCTGTCAGAACGGAGACCAATGCTGGAGATGATTCCATTAATCTTACAGAGCAATCAGTCATTGAGAGGATTGAATTGCATTTCCTGCCCGAAGATGTAGAGACAGATGACCTTTGCAGCAGCCCTCAGACCCCCCAGTTCACAGCTGGAGAGAGGATGTGTCAGCATTAACTTTCCGTCTCACCCTGCCCTTTGTTCAAAATTCAAACCCTTTGTGTTCAGGCTGCTGCAAGGGTTTTTATAGTTATTGATGCTGCTAGTTTTGTTTTTTGTTTTTGAACCTCCCACGTCTTGTAACTTCTGAGAAACAAACTCTATTTGGCAGAAGGTAACATCTGGAGGTGCCCCAGAGAGGGAACCAGAATAGACATGGGGGAATATTAAGAGAGGCCATTGGGGCTTTTGGTTTTCATTATTGCCCCTTCCTAGACTCCCTGAATGTTGCAGGCTGAACTGGATGGAGCCAGAAATCCAGCAAAACTAATAGTAATGCTTCATGTTTACATGGTTCTATTACAAAAAAGCTTTTACATGCATTACCTCATGTAAAAAAACGGCTAGAACAGAAGTATTTACATAAAGGAACATTCTAAATTCCCAAATGTGGGACTTCCCCAGTGGTCCAGTGGCCAAGACTCCACGCTCCCAGGGCAGAGGGGCCTGGGTTCCGTCCCTGGTCAGGGAACTAGATCCCGAATGCTGCAACTAAGAGTTTGCATGTCGCAACTAAGATCCCCACACACAGCAGCAAAGATCCTGCGTGCCGCAACCAAGACCCGGCGCAGCCAAATAAATAAATAAAATAAATTCCCAGATGTAATGAGCTACATGACCTTGGACCAAGGGCCCAAGGTGAGCCTCAGTTATCCCACCTGTAAAATGGGGGTCATGATATCAAATGTATAAGAGATAATATGACAATTGAATGAGCCAAAGTTCTGCAACAGGGTGGTCAGTAAATGGTGTGTCTTCACTAAAATGAAGGCGACCACCTGGACTTCATAAGCCTAACTAGTTGTGGAATCAAAATTTGGTTTTCAGGACTTCCCTGGTGGTCCAATAGTTAAGACTCCGCGCTGCCTACGCAGGAGGCGTGGGTTTGATCCCTGGTCAGGGAACTAAGATCCCACCTGCCGCAACTAAGACCTGGCGCAGCCAAATAAATAAATAATTAATATTTTTTTAAAAAGAAAGAGTGGACTTCCCCAGTGGTGCAATGGTTAAGAATCCACCTGCCAATGTAGGGGACACGGGTTCAAGCCCTGGTCCAGGAAGATCCCACATGCCGTGGAGCAACTAAGCCCGTGTGCCACAACTACTGAAGCCCGCGTGCCTAGAGCCTGGGCTCTGCAACAAGAGAAGCCACCGCAGTGAGAAGGCTGCGTGCACACCGCAACGAAGAGTAGCCCCCGCTTGCCGCAGATAGAGAAAGCCCACGCGCAGCAACGGAGACCCAACACAGCCAAAATTTAATTAATTAATTTTTAAAATAAAAGAAAGAAATTTAGTTTTCAGGAATTCCCTGGCGTTCCAGTGGTTAGGACTCTGCCCTTCCACTGCAGGGGTCACAGTTTCGATCCCTGGTCCCGGGAACTAAGATACCACAAGCCGCGTGGCAAGGCCAAAAAAAGAAGAAATTTAGTTTTCCCCCAAGAGGAAGGCTGCCTGAGATGAGTGCAACAGCCCTGCTTTTCTCTCCAATATTCCTTGTCTCCCCAACAGGTCTCCTTCAAAGTCTGAACACGCCGAACTTTTGAGTTCTTTGAATAAAGCTGCTTTCTCTCCTCCAGACCTTGGCCTATGCTCTCTCCACTCAGAGCACTCTCTCCTGCCAGCCCTCCTCCTCATATTTAGAATAGAATAATATAATAGCTCTTATTTATCCTCCTGGCATCATCCGAGATGGCTTCTCTTTGCTGGCCCCTCGTAATGCTTATGACATTATTTCATTGTTGCTTATGCTCTCACCAGACAGTGAGCCCTAGGAGGGCAAGGACCCCGTCTCTCTCATTCATTGATGTATCTTCACGGTAGCACAGTGCCAGCACCTACTCTAAAAGTGTCTAATGGAAGTCCAGCACCCCTAATTTTCCTACACTAGTCCCCAAATTCCTCCCCTTCAGAAAGCTAGGAATAAAAGTACTAAGATTTTCTCTTTTCCTAGCGATCCATTGTATAACACCCTTTGCAGATGCCTTTTTAACCCTCCTCGAAATGACAGTCAGTAATTCACCAATTATTTATTAAGTGCCTCCTAGATTCATACACAGAGCGGACTTTCTAGGAAACCCTCTTCTTTACCCCACAACACCTATCTATGCCTGAGAGCAGCCCTTTTATCCCGGTGAGGCTAGGATGTTCTGAAATGAGATGGACCGTTGGCTCTTATCCCCAGCCTGAAGAGAGAAATCTTGCCCATTGCAAATTGAGAGCAGGTAAGTTTGCCCAGTTTACCTTAGCACAAAACCTTTTCTCATCCAGAGCACTTCTCACAATTATAATAAAATGTTCACGTATTAATAGTCTACTGTCTGTCTGTCTCACTGAAAGGAGAAGTCTCTGAGACTTGGTCTCACTCACTGCTTATCCTCAACCCCTAGGGATGGGCTCATAAAATATAAGCAACAAACATCTGTTGAATGAATGAGTCCTACAAACTCCAAAATATGTCTGTTTTCAGCTTGATAAACTAAACCTTAAAGTGTACCTCTTTGAAGAAGATGCAAGGGTTCTAAGAGGCCCTCGTGAAGTGCAACAGACAAGGTGGTGGCCTGGGGGAGGCAATGCTCTACACTTTTCTAGCTCCAAAGCCCAGGCTCTCCACTCTATTCCAGACTGCCTCCCGGGTTCAGGGTTCATGAGATCTGCTGGGCAGAAACCGAGCCGCTGGGCCACCAGGGGGCAGGGGACCAGCTGTCAACGCTGGCAGCTGAGGCCTGCAAACACGCATCCCACCCCAGACCCCAGACCCTCAGAGTGTGGGAGGCCCCTCAAGCTGGTAATGCTGGATGGGGTGGAGGAGGCCCTATTTGCATGTGAGTGTGGCTTTTGGTGGGGTTGGGTAGCACTCTGTCACTAGCCACTTTCTAAATCTCTCAGCTTGATGGCCTGGAGGCTGGAGACCTAGGGCAGAAGCGAGTGGAGTGCAGAGCCAGCTCTGGGGGCAGGGCAAGGACTGGTAGGCCTCTGGGTCACCAACAGCCCCAAAATGAACTAGGCGGCCTTCATCTTCTGCTCCTAATCTCTAAAATCGATTCGTCAGCCTGAGCCTCGACTCCAGTCTCCACGTTAGCATGTCCCACAAGCAATCGCGCGCTTAATGTCTGCCCCCAGCAAAGCATAGACACCTGAATACTGCTTTGTGAGTCCTCCACTCACCTGGGTTAACTTACCAGCCTTCCAGATCTTCAACTCTTGGAACTGGAACAAAGTTTGATGCTCCTTTTGTTTCCAACGCGAGGCACTCAGTAGGTGCACAGCAAAAAGTGTATGATGGGTTCCTGTGTTTTTCCAGAGTTCAGACTTAGCCTGTGAGCTGTGTGCCTTTGGGGAAAGTGACTTCACCTCTCTGAATCTCATTTTTATGATGGGAAAAATAATAGATTGTTGGGGGGATGAAATGAGATCATAGAACCACCAGCCATAACACTCCACATTTCCTTTTTCTGCTTCCATTTGCTCTGTAGCACTGATCACCATCTATCATATATTTTATTTATTTTGTTTAGTTTTTTTTCTCCTCCCACTAGGATGTCAACTCTGCAAGGCAGGGATTTTATTCTGTTTTGTTTGCCTCTGTACCCCCAGCCTCTCAAACAGAGCTTGGCATGTTGTAAGTTTTCAGTAAATATTTGTTGAATAAATAAATGGATGGATATAAAGAGATTAGTACCCAATAAGTGCCCCATAACGGTAGCTATCGTTAGTTTACCATTCTGATTAAGAACTCAGTCTCTGGAATCTAATTGAAAGCATCGTAATTGGGACAGGGGAAGTTTAACATTGTGATAGGAAGTTAGGCATTCTGGCTGAGAAATCTGTCTGCACCATTTACTAGCTGTGTGATCTAGAACAAGTAGCTTCACCTTACTAAGGCTCAGTTTCCTCATCTGTAAAATGGAGGTAATAATACTACCTCCCTGGTAGGATGTGAGGATCGAATGAGATGGTAAATGCAAAGCACTTAGTAGAGTGCCTGGCACATAATAAGTGCTCAATAAACAATGGTCATCATTACTCATTACAGTAACACTCAGACTAGGGGTAACTTCTAAACCAATTAAACAGTTTTAAGTGCTTAGCTCTAAGCACTTAAAATAGGTAAGGGTCCAGCAAGCTCAATTAATGTTTGTTAAACTTTATCCGTGAGTTCCTCAAGGAACAGGATTTTGTTTACATTGTCATGATCTTAGCCCCCAGTAGATGCTAATTAATGTTAAAACATGTTGGAAAAATTACACACTGAGTTCGATGAGTGAGAACATAGAATAGCTATTAGAATAATAATATCAATTGCCTACTATGTGCCAGGCATGGTGTTGGATGCTAGAGATACGGCAACGAGCTGAAACAAACATGGTGGTCACAACTTTCAGGCTAGTGAAACTTAGCCGAGGGGAGACTTTGTACCAACAGTTGCACAGATAGAACATTGCAACGGATCAGTGAATCACAGCAGAGAAGTATATGAGGCTACGAGATATATAATATGGGTGGGGTGAGGAAAGGGTTGACCCAGGCTGGGATTGAGGAGGAAATCAAGGACCTGTTCCAAGGAAGTGAGGCACAGAGCTGAGCTCTGAGGAGTGAGGCTGAGTGTGGGGGAAGTGTTCTCAGCAGAAAAGATAGCAGATGCAAAGGCCTCATGATGGGGGAGCACATACAGTAAAGGAACTGAAAAAAGGCCCATATGACCCAAATGTAGTGAGCTGCTGGTGGGGGTTAGGGATGAAATAAACTGGAAAAATAAGTAGGAACTTTAAGAACTAATTGGGCAGTATCTGATAAAGCTGAAGGAACATGCAGCCTATGATTCTGCAGTTCTGTGCTAGGAACCTTCTAGAGAAACAGACGCAAGTGCACCAGGAAGCATGAACAAGGATGGTACCCCAGCTGCATTGTATGCAATCTCAGAAAACTTGGAACAACTCAAACGTGCATCGACAGGGGAGTGGACACATTACAGATATGTCTTTCTTGGGTTCCTCAGAATGCGGAGTCTGAATCGAGTTTGCAGTACTACTTTATTGGGAAGTGCAGTGCAAGGAAACAAGAGTACAGAAAAGGGGGAGTGAGGCAGGGAAAGAGGGGGAGTGAATGAGAGTACTGAGAAAAGGCCATATTTACTATGGCAACTTAGGACAGTTCTGGGGAGAGGAAGAAGGGAGAAGAATTATCTACTGGCTCCTGATCAAAGGTTTGCCCCATGGGGTGTAAACTTCCTTATTCTTCAGCATTACCCACATGCGAGCACCTAGGCAGTCACTCAGTGTCACACAGGGAAGCCCAGATGGAGGCCATTTGGTCAGAGCCCACGCAGAATCGGTCAACATAGTAATTAATGGTTAGGATGAAACAAGTGGCCAAAGGAAATCACCTGAGAGGGGAGGCGGAAAGGCTCTGAAGAAGCCTGTGACAGGTACCTCACAAGGTGGAATACTGTGCAGCAGTGAAAAAGAATGACCTAGAGCTCCCTGTGTCTACAAGATGACTCTGACCAAAACATGTTGAACTGGAAGGCAAGCTGCAGAAGTAGGCACACAGTAAAGTTTATATAAAGTTGAAAAACAGGCCAAAGTAAACAGTGTATATAGAAAAGCAATGTTACAGTAAAGGATAAATCCAAAACTGAGGATAGTAGTTACTTCTGGGGAGTGAGTTGGAGGAGATTGGGATGGGGCGATGGAGAATTTCAATGAGAAATGCTGGTAATGTTAGGGTTTTTCTTGTTACTATTGTTCTTTTTCTTTTTTTTTTTTTTAGTGGAACACTTCACAAATATGCATGTCATCCTTGTGTAGTGGCCATGCCAACCTTTGTATTGTTCCAACTTTAGTAGACTGAGGTGAGCACTTTGATTTTTAATTGTGGCAAAATACGTATAACATAGGATTTATCATTTAACCATTTTTAAGTGTACAGTTCAGTAACATTAAGTACATTCACATTGTTGTGCAACTGTCACCACCATCCAACTCTAGAACTTTTTCATTATCCTTGTCTTAGTTAGCTTGGGCCAGTATAACAAAATTCCATAGACTGAGTGGCGTAAACAACAGACATTTATTTCTCACAGTTCTGGAGGCTGGGAAGTCCAAGGTCAAGGTGCCAGCAGATTCATTTCCCAGTGAGGACTCAATTCTAGGTTTGTAAGCAGCTGCCTTCTCCCTGTGTGCTCGTGGAGCCTTTCCTCGGTATGTGTGTGGAAAGGGACCTTTCTCTCTCTCCCCCTCTTATAAGGGCACTAATCCCATCATAAGGATCCTGCTCTCACGACCTAATCTAAACCTAATCACCTTCCAAAGATTTTATCACACTGGGGGTTAGGGCTTCAACATAAGAGTTTTGGGAGGGGCTTCCCTGGTGGCACAGTGATTAGGAATCCACCTGCCAATGCAGGGGACATGGGTTCGAACCCTGGTCTGGGAGGATCCCACATGCTGTGAAGCAACTAAGCCCGTGCACCACAGCTACTGAGCCTGTGCTCTAGAGCCCACAAGCTACAACTACTGAGCCCGCGTGCCTAGAGCCTGTGCTCCACAAGAGAGGCCACCACAATGAGAAGCCCGTGCACTGCAACGAGGAGTAGCCCTGCTCGCCGCAACTAGAGAAAGCCCGCGTGCAGCAACGAAAACCCAATGCAGCCATAAATAAATAAATTCATTTTAAAAAAGTGTTTCAGGTCTTACCTGGTGGCGCAGTGGTTGGGAGTCCGCCTGCTGATGCAGGGGACACGGGTTTGTGCCCCAGTCCGGGAAGATCCCACATGCCGCGGAGCGGCTGGGCCCGTGAGCCATGGCCGCTGAGCCTGCGTGTCCGGAGCCTGTGCTCTGCAACGGGAGAGGCCACAACAGTGAGGCCCGCGTACCGAAAAAAAAAAAAAAAAGTGTTTCAGGAGGAAGTAAACATTCAGCCCAAACAATCCCAAACAGAAACTCTACACCTAGTGAGTAAATAACTCTCCCCAAATCTCCATCCACCCAGCCTCTGGAAGCTACCATTCTGTTTTCCATTTCTATGAACTTGACTACTCTGGGTACCTCACATAAGTGGAATCACACCATATATGTCCTTTTGTGACTGGCTCATTTCACTGAGCACAATGTCTTCAAGTTTCATCCATATTGTAACGTGTCAGAATTTCCTTCTTTTTTAAGACTGAATACTATTCCATGGTATGTATATAGCACATTGTTTTTCCATTCATCCACTGATGGACATTTGGATTGTTTCTACCTTTTGGCTATTGTGCATAATGCTGCTGTGAAAGTGGTAAAGTTTTGTTTCTTAAATTGATAACAATAATAGATTATTATTTTAAACCATATATATGTTTATTTCCTATTTTTTTAAGCTTAGAACTGCATAGTATTCTTCTTCATTTTTATACTTGCTCACAGTGGCACAATCTTTATTACTTTGCATGCCAGTAACTCCAAAAAGTAATTTCACAACTTCATTTTACTACGCCAAACTCCATATTAGCCATTTCTTATCAAAACAATTGGTACATTATTAAAGTTATCTTTGTAAATATTCAAACAAACTGATCATTAACTGTAAGACCCCAATAAAAGACGATGAGCAAATAGTGAATTTTTAAATTATTATTAAAAAAGAAGGGAAGGATGCTGGTGACGGTGGCATAACAGTGGGAATGTACTTGATGACACAGAACTGTACACTTTAAAATGGTTAAAATGGTAAATTTTATGTTATGTAAATTTTATGTTATTTTTTAACCACTATTTTAAAAAATAATAATAATTTATTTATTTTTGGCTGTGCTGGGTCTTCGTTTCTGTGCAAGGGCTTTCTCCAGTTGCGGCAAGCAGGGGCCGCTCTTCATCGCGGTGCGCGGGCCTCTCACTGTGGCGGCCTCTCCCATTGTGGAGCACAGGCTCCAGACGCGCAGGCTCAGTAGTTGTGGCTCACGGGCCTAGTTGCTCTGTGGCATGTGGGATCCTCCCAAACCGGGGCTCGAACCCGTGTCCCCTGCATCGGCAGGCGGACTCTCAACCACTGCGCCACCAGGGAAGCCCCTAACCACTATTTTTTTAAAAAAGAAGAATGGAAGGAGGGAAGGAAAGTGTCAGATCAGGCAAAGTCTTGTGACTATGGTGAGGATTTGTTTTGTTCTGGTTTTTGGCCGCACTGCATGGCTTGCGGGATCTTGCCGACCAGGGGTTGAACCCAGGCCACCGCAGTGAGAGCCTGGAATCCTAACTACTAGGTCACCAGGGGAATCCCTTATGGTGAGTACTTGAATCTTTAACAATTTCTGTGCATTGCCTGAATTTTTATAATAGATTATATAGAAGTCCAGGCAAGGAGTTACACCAAGGAAGGAGACCAAATCCTTCACTGATGGCTGGAAAAGTCAGGCCAAATGGGAGGGTGGGTAGCCTGTCAGAGGCTCCCAGCTCACTGCCAGCAGCACCAGGGTTAGGACTGAGCTGCTGCCCTCTTGCCGGAGGTATGAATGAAGGAACAACTGCCAGTAGGGGATCAGCAGTAATCAGACAACAGGCATTGATTGAGCACGTGCTACAGGCAAGATCCTTCCTGGGTGCCCAGGGGATGGACAGGCAGGTGAATGAGGGGTGAGTCTACCTGACCTTCAAAAAGCTAGTTCCCAGGTGAGAAGATAAGACTCGGAAAGGTACCTGCCAATACAAGGTGATAAGGGCCCCCTCTGCACTCTGAACACACCCATGTTATAGGCTTATCTTTGTGTGTTAGAGTTATTTATTTACAGGCCATTTTAGCAGGCAGACTGGGGACTCCTTGAGGGCATTCATTGATTCAGACATTTATTTAACTACTGTGTACCCAGGCACTAATTTGGGGCAGGTGGTATACAGTAGAGGCTTATTAAATGTACATTGCCTAGCATTCAGTAGGCACTCAAATGCTCCTAGAATTGAATAAATCATGCATGAATAAGTAACTTGCACCAGCCCTGGCACACAGTAGGTGTTCAATAAATGTTGAATTGCATAAAGGAAAGACTAGCACAGGGCCTGGCACACAGGAAGTACCCTCCTGCCCTTCTCATCTGCCTCCATCCTGAGCCTGAATCCTGGACACTGAAGCCCTGAGACCAAATTGGACATCCAGACCATCATCATCATCCATCCATCCATCCATCCATTCAAAACACATTTATCAAGGATACTGTGTACCAGTCACTGGGGATACAGCAGCGACCAAGGCAAGGAAAGGTTTTCCTCTCTCATTTGCTCACATTCTAATGGAAGAGAAAGACAATAAATAAATTAAATAAATAAGACAATAAATAAGTAAACAACTTAAAAACAACAACAACAACGAAACAGTAGCATTAAGTGCTTATGTTGACATTAAGTATACTTAGGTGATAAGAGAGACAGCAGGGAGTGGTGGGTGCGATGGATTAATCTGGGAAAGACCTCTCTGAGAAGTCTCTTTAGACTTGAGCTAAAGTCTAAAAGGGAGGAAGTGGCCAGCCATGTGAAGATCTGGGGGGAACGCAATCAGGCAGAGGGAACAGCATGTGCAGAGACACCTTTAGACAAGAGTAGACTTGGCTGTTGGAAGAACTGTGAGAAGCAAGTAAGCTAAAAGGGGTGGGATGGGGCAGAGCATGGTGCTGGAGCAATAGGAAGGCACTAGGTCAGATGAAGCTTTCTCGTACCTTTTCTCAAGGGTAGGGAGCTTGGGTTTTATTCTAACTCAGATGCAAAGCCATTGGAGGGCTTTAAGCAGGCGTGGTAGGCTGAATAATGACCCATGAAGACATCCACGTCCTAATCCCTGGAACCTGCGAATACATTACGCATAAGGCAGAAGGGGCTTTGCAGATGTGATCAAGAATCTTGAGGGACTTCCCGTGGTGGTACAGTGGTTAAGAATCCACGCTTCCACTGCAGAGGGCACAGGTTCAGTCCCTCATTGGGCAGCTAAGATCCTGCATGGCGTGTAGCAAAGTGGGGGGGAGCTTGAGATGGAGAGATTATCCTGAATTGTCCTGATGAGCCTAATGTAAACACAAGGGTCCTTTTAAGAAGTAGACAGGGGTCTCCCTGGTGGCGCAGTGGTTGAGAGTCCCCCTGCTGATGCAGGGGACATGGGTTCGTGCCCCCGTCCGGGAAGATCCCACATGCCGCGGAGCGGCTGGGCCCGTGAGCCATGGCCGCTGGGCCTGCGCGTCCGGAGCCTGTGCTCCGCAGCGGGAGAGGCCACAACAGTGAGAGGCCCGCGTACCGCAAAAAAAAAAAAAAAAAAAGAAGTAGACAGGAGGGCTCAAGAGAGGAGATATGACAACAAAAGCAGAGAGTGGACTAATACGCTTTGAAGAAGGAGGAAGGGGTCACAAGGCAAGGAGTACAGAAGCTGAAAAAGGCAAGGAAATGGACTTCTCCTCAGAGCTTCCAGAAGGAACCAGCCCTGTCATCACCTTAATCTTAGCTCCTTATGATTCATTTTGGACGTCTGATTTCCAGAAGTGTAGGAGAATACACTTGTACTGTTTTTAAGTCACCAAATTTGTGTAGTTTGTTACAGCAGTTTTGTTACAGCAAAATAATACAACCAGAGAAGGGACAGGGTCAGATTTGTTTTAGAAAGATTTTTTTTGGTTGCTGTTACAGAATGGCTTTAGAAGCAGAGACGTCAGGGAGCAGGTTACTGCAGACCTCTCGGCGAGCGATGATGGTGGCCTGGATAAGATGGAAGAGGCGATGCTGACAAGAAGAGCTCAGATTTTAAGAAAATGTGAAGGGCTACAGTCGACTGGGTTTCCTGATGGATTAGATGTGATGGAGAAAGGGCACAGTGAAGGGAAGCAAAGACTCAGGGATGACTCCTAGGGTGATCAGAGCCCCAATTTCCTCACCTTCTCCAGGGCCTCTGGAGAGAACCGCAGAACCACATTGCACTTGACAAGCCGTTCCTGGGATGCTGGGCATTTTTATGTGATTAGGCTAGAATAGTTCTTTGGGAAATAAATGCCCTCGGTCTAAAAGGCTTTTACAAGCTAGGGCAGGAGATTAAAGGCGGCCAGGCTGAGGAGAAATTCCAAGGTCAGGAGACAGCTGGGCATGGAGACTTTTAATCTAAACGTTAAAAGTTTTTATTTTTCACTCCCTGAACCCAGGGTGTCACTTTAAATACGTGTTTGGCAACATCTGCTGTTCTATTTTTCTTTTTAATTATACAGAGAGAGATCCCGGAAACAGCTCAACCCCAGGCCGGGGGAGGTAAAAGAAATCTGGCAGCGGTTGGATGCAGAGACACCAACTAAAAACCTAGTGGACTGAAGTCCTTTTGAAGGAGTGGAGAGACTACCCTGAACTTGGTGTGGTGAGCCCTGACTCAGGGTTTCTAAAAGGAGAATGACAGTCACCAGCTTAGAACAGAAAGAGGACAGATGGGCACGTCTGCAAGATAAAAATATCACTAGCACCAGCATTGCTCCAGTACCTTGAGTTTATTCCCAGGCCTCTGTCCTCTTCTTCCCTTTCATCCTCTGAGCAGAAAACAGCTAACTAGATGATTCATTCACATTTACAGGGTACTGCCTACTATATGGCAGGCACCAGGTTCAACTGTTTCTCCGTGTTGTCTTGTTTTATGCAGTCAGCTATTCTGTGAGTTGATACTCATAGATATCATTATCCCCATTTTCTACATGGGGGATCTGAGGCTTAGAGAGATTAAATATAACTCTAGCTCCCCAGTGTTGGGCCTGGGCTTGTTTGCCCTCAAATCCATTCCTTGCCCTTCCTCTGTTTAGCTCTGTATCACAGGAAGGCCAACCTCTGCAGGCTGCCAAATCAACTGACTTCCTGTATAGATTGACCAATGGGAGTCAGTGATAGGAGCCTGGTGGGCGGGAGGAAGGGAGAAGCCTGGGTATTTCTCCCTCTCTCTGCCTCAGGTAATATTTCCAGTAGCAGCTACATTTCCTATGTCTCCACCTCCCATCAGACAGGCCCACTGTGGGTCCACCTTCTGTCTGGTGACCTCAATCCTTCCTGGGTACCAGAAACACCACCTCCTCCTTTGGTCCCTCCAATCCCAGGGGTGGTACTGGCCTTCCTGCTGTCGCTCATCTGTAGGTTCTTTACCCTCCCTCCCCTGTTTGCGTGCTTCCATGGTTCTTCCATTACCTAGGAAGCAATTCTTTGCATAAATTCCCCTATTCTAGTATCTGTTTTTCCTGGTTGGATTCTCACTGGTTTTCTGCCTTTCGTGAATACTCACAGAGTAGTCAATTCATCAGGTTCGGAATGAAACAATTCCCTCTCCTTGAGCACAGCACATCCCACAAAAAGGAAAATAGTAACCACCATTTATTGAGCATTGTGCTCAGTGCCAGACAAATGTTCTTTTGTGGAACACTCATAGCAGCCCTTTCTGCCAAACCCCATTAATTACTATTCCCATTTGACAGGTGGGTCTCACAGAGGTTGGGTTGCTTGCCCAAAGTGGTACAGTTATAAACTGACAAAGCTGGGATTCGAGGAGCTCCCAGCTCCAAAAATCTGCTTGTCTTTTTCTAATCTCTGCTGACATCTTGAACACACTTGCAACTCCCCGATAAACCTATTAGAACTCAAGTCCCTTGGCTGACTGAAGATCCCACCTCAACTTACTCTAGGGCAAGTATATGCGCTTCCTAGGGCTGCCGTAACAAAGTACCACAAACTGGGTGGCCAAGAACACCAGAAATTTATTGTCTCATGCTTTGGGAGACCAGAAGTCTGAAATCAAGGTATCAGCAGGGCTGTGGTCCCTCTGAAGGCTCCATGGCAAGTTCTGACCCAGGCCTCTCTCCCAGCTTCTGGAAGCCTCAGGCACTCCTTGGCTTGTGGATGGCCGTCTTCTCCCTGTGTCTCTTCATATCATCTTCTCTCTGGGCCTGCCTGTGTGTCCAAATCTCCCCTTTTTTTGAGCACACTAGTCATATTGGATTAGGGCTCACTGTAATGAACTAATTTTAACTTGGTTACCTCTCTAAAGACCCTGTTTCCAAATAAGATCGCGCTCCGAGGTACTGGGGGGGACACAATTTAACTAATAACAGTCCTTCTTGACCCAGGTGCTCAGTCTCTACAGTGTGACCTAGTTGGTCCTATTTTTTTTTTTCTTGGCGGCTCTGCGCAGCTCGCGGGATCTTAGTTCCCTGACCAGGGATTGAACCCAGGCCCATGGCAGTGAAAGCGCAGAGTCCTAACCACTGGACTGCCAGGGAATTCCCGGACCTGTATTTCTAATGGAGGATGCTAGATTTCCAGGAAGACCCCACCCCTTTAAGAGATGCAATGATTCCCAAGTCATGTATGTATTCCAAAATGTATCCCAACATTTTACCCCAAAATATAGAGAGAGATGTAAAGTACCTAGTATAGCCAAACCAATTTTGAAAAAGGAGGACAAAGTTGAAAGACTTAACCTACTTGACTTCAACACATTTTAAAGCTAGAGTAATCAAGAAAGTATATATTGGCATATTAGCAAATAGAGCAATGGAATAGAATAGAGAATCCAGAAACAGACCCTCACGTATTGTCACTTGATTTTTGACAGAATGATCCATGCATTTCAATAGGGAAATTTTACTCCACTCAAAAATCAGTTTGAGATGGATCGTAAACATAAACATACAAGGAAAAACTCTAAAGCTTTATACTTTTTAAAACTTTTTTAAAATTATTAATTTATTTATTTGGCTGTGCTGGGTCTTAGTTGCAGCATGCATGCATGTGGGATCTAGGGCATACGGGATCTAGTTCCCTGACTAGGGATTGATCCCGGGCCCCCTGCATTGGGAGTGCAGAGTCTTAACTGCTGGACCACCAGGGAGGTCCCTCTAAAGCTTTTTAAAAATCTACATTTAAAAATTTTAAAACATAGGTGAATATCTCCCTGACCTTGGGGTTGGCAAAGATTTCTTAGCCAGGACAGAAAAAGCACTAACCATAAAAGGCATGAGCACAAACACACAGTCCCAGCAACGGCTTCTGACCAGGGAGAAGAGTGAGCCCTAAAAGCCCAGGGCCTGGGGAGCAGGGAGGCAGGGCAGGGGTTCCCCTGGACATGGTCTCTGAGCTTCAGGCACAGAGAATCATTTTGAAATCAACACAAACCCTAATTCTGAATCTTGTAACCAGTCCCCTGCTTC
This sequence comes from Grampus griseus, assembly GCF_964374135.1. Taxonomy (NCBI): domain Eukaryota; kingdom Metazoa; phylum Chordata; class Mammalia; order Artiodactyla; family Delphinidae; genus Grampus; species Grampus griseus. The sequence goes on along the minus strand of NC_139006.1, from coordinate 7,780,573 downwards.
CATCACCCAATTCTTTGACTCTGAAAGCCCCTGGATCACTTACTAATGCTGCCTTCCAGATGTCCTGTGGAGATGGCACCAGGGCTGGGCAGCAGAGGGATTTCACACATTCTGTGTGACACACAGAAGGAGTCACAGGGAGGCCTGTACCAGCTCCACAGAAGGAGAACTTTTGAACTCTTAGAAATAACTGGTACAGAAGGAGGGCACTTCCCATCACCAGAGGTATACAAGCACTGGTCTATAAAGGCACGAGCTCAAGAAATGATGGCTCTGGACTTCCCTGGTGGCGCAGTGGTTAAGAATCCGCCTGCCAATAAGGGGACACGGGTTCGAGCCCTGGTCCGCGAAGATCCCACATGCCACAGAGCAACTAAGCCCGTGCGCCACAACTACTGAGCCTGCGCTCTAGACCCCGCGAGCCACAACTACTTGAGCCCACGCACCACATCTACTGAAGCCCCCGTGCTCCACAACAAGTGAAGCCACCACAGTGAGAAGTCCGCGCACTGCAACAAAGAGTAGCCCCCGCTCGCCACAACTAGAGAAAGCCCACGCGCAGCAACGAAGACCCAACACAGCCAAAAATAATAAATAAATATAAATAAATGAGATGATGGCTCTTTTATTATTATTAATTTAGGGGTTTCAAACCTAGAGCAATCAGAGGGTAAGGCAGAGATGGGGGAAGGAAATAGAGGCAAGCAACCATGATGGGCTCTGACAGAATGCTCTCTTTTCAAACTGAAAGTGGGGAATTCTTTGAGGCCATTTTGGGCAGGAACGGGCAAGGGATTTCCTCTTCAGCTGGGCATCAGATTTACCCCTCCTAAAATCTGCCTCGGGAAGGTGACTGGGTGTCCAGACTCTGGGTGTCCAGGGTCCATGAATAGGTATTTGTGATGTCTTTATTTTTGCTAAGGGTATTGGTTGCTCAGAGAGGTTAAGTAGTTTGCCCAAGGTCACACTGCAACTGAGTGGCCAAGGGAACAGCCAACCTTAACCACTGCAGAAGACTAAAAGTACTTAAAAACTAAAGCTCATCTAGTTTGGTGCTTCTCAAACTTTACCCAAAAAACTTGCTAAAACTAAACTGTTTTGGTGGGTTTTAGTAACTTGCATTTAAAAAAATACCTCTGGAGATTCTGATGCAGGGGTAGGGGTGACTTTGGTGGTAGTTGAGCCCCAGACTCTGGAGACCCACCAACTGGGTTTAATGTCCTGTACTACTACTTACTGGCTCTCTGTGCATTTTTCTCATCAGCAAAATGGTGATATACACCTGAAGCTAACACAATATTGTAAATCGACTACACTTCAATTTTTTCAAATGGTGATATTAATACAACAGGTTGTTGTAAGGAATTCTCGAGTTCAATATAATATATTCAATACAATAAAATAATAATAAACAACAAAATAATTTAACATATTTAATACAAGATAATATAGATATATTAACATAACAATGTATTTAATAAATGTATCAATTATTCTATTGTATTAATATATTTTATATATTTATTTAAAATAAGTATATAAATTATTTACTAATAAAGAACTTGGAATAGTGCCTGTCATTCATAAGTACTACTTAAGTACTAAATATTTTGTTTACCCCATGTGATAGGGAGCTTGCTACCTCCCAAGGCAGCTCCTGCCATCTTTGGTCAGCCCCAGGCTGTGCCCACTGGCCACAGTGGTGAAGCAGTTTGCAGCAGTCCCTTCAGCTGGATCTCTATACCCTCATACACAGAGCTGATTGAAAATTTCTATTTGGCTTTTTCAAATACAAACCCCAAAAGGCTGAGAGCACACACCCTCTAGCCACTAAGGGGACCCATACATGGTGCTTGGAGGCACTGCTGGGATGGGTAGCTGGGGTTCCAAGGCTCATTCTCCACTGGCTTGTTTGGTGTTCTTTGGGAAGGTGCTTTCTCTCTGGGGCCTCAGTTTCTGTTAAGTAGGGGCTAGGAATGGGGTAGGTGTATCTCACGGCGCGACTAGCTCTAACAATAGTGGGGAAAAGTTATTAACCACTGGCCCTTCAGGGCTCTAGGACCCTGGAGCAGGAAACAGGAATTGCCCAGATGCTCACCCCTCTCCCAAGCCACCAACCCAAGTCTTGATAGTATTTTTGTTTTTCTTTTCTTTTGCTCTGTGCACATGGTAGGTCTCAAACCGCACAGAATTAGGAGAGTGGGAGGCGTATGATGTAGGATCTTGAGAAAGGAACCTGGCCCCATCCCCACCCCAAAGCCCCCTGCTGAGCTGCCACTCCCACCTCTTTTGTTCCTCCTTAATCACCAAATCTTTCTTCCCAGCTTCCAGGCTCTTCCCTTCCAGACCTGCTAGCCTCCCTCAGGCCCCATGGGCCCTCAAAACGTTGTGTGTACCCAATTCTGAGTTGGGGGGCTCTTAGAACCAAGGACATTTCATTATCTTTTTCATTGAACCTGTTCCTATTGGGAATCTCTGGTGCGCCATATCCTGTGAGAGGCCCTGGGTGATAAGGAAGTAATTTAAACAGAGGGGAACTTTGCTCTCAGACACTCATCTCCTGGGGGAGCCGGGACGGGGGCGGGGGGAGGAGAGTACAGCCAAACAGGTCAGTACATAAATTAAGTGATTTCAGATACTGTAGTGATCAGAACTATAAGGGAAATAAAACAGGGCGAGGGGACAGAACATGAAACGGGGGCAACTTTAAACAGAGAAGGAAGGTCTCTCTTTGGAGGTGATATTTGAGCTGAGACACAGATGGTAAGTGAAAGAGGTAACAAGTACAAAGGCCACCAAAGAAACAAGCCCAATGGGGTGAGATTTAAAATTCCAAGTTTCCCGGTCTCATAAAAACAAAGGTCTCTGGGAGAATCCCAGAGACTTTTGGGAGGAGGGGGCCTTCAGTTTTAGCCCATAATGTGGGTGAGTGGAGGCGCGCCCTCTAGTGGTGACAAGAGTTAAATTTCACATAGCTGACCTGGAATGCCGCATGCTTGTGACTTGACTCTGGGCTAATTATTAGTTTCACTCATTCCTTTCTCTCCCGCACTTATTCATTCAACAGATATTTACTGAGCAGTGTGCCAAGCAATAACTCTAGATGCTGGGGGTAGAGTTGTGAAACCGACAGTGAAGGTCCCTGCCCTCCTGGAGTCGATACCCTAGGGAACAGTTCTTAGCTCACTACTCTACCCCCACTGCCCCTCTGCCCTCCAGTATTCTGCAGCTTAACTGGTCTCCTAATGATCCAACGGGCAGATATCGTTGCTTCAGCGTCTTTGCATCTGCTGTTCCCTTCCACCCCTGGAAAGCAGGTCCCTGCTTCTTTGCACTGCTGGTTCGGGTCTCAGCTCAAAAGTGACCAAGTCAGAAAGATGTGAACTTATTTTGTTTGTTGTTTGCCTGTTCTCTTCACTAAACTATAAGATTCCATGAAAGTTACCATTTTCTTGGAATCCCTCAGCCTAGCGTTTGATAGGCGCGCAGTAAACTTACTGAATGGGTTTATGATCCTGCACCCCGGCTTGTTTCAGAAGACAGTGAACTGTAAGTGAATGAGTTGGACAAAACAGACAAAAAAAATCCCTGCCCTAAAACAACAACAACAACAAAACACCTTGTCCAGAGCATTTTCAATTAAAATTGCAGCCCCCGCACTACCAGTGCCCCCTTTCCCTGCTTTATTTTTTTCTATACATGTATCACTTTCTAAACTATTATAATTTACTCCTCGGTGTTTGCGTGTCTCCGCCACTAGAATGTAAGCTCCACGAAGGCAGGGGATTTTGTCCATTTTGTTCACCACCCTACCCTCAGTGCCCAGAACAGTGTTGGCACCCAGCAGGTGCTCAATAAATAGAGAATGAATGAACTCCAGATCACAGTCTGCTTTTTTTCTGCAGACCTTGAGTCACCTTGTTCCAAGGGGGAAACGGGCTTCAGGAGGCGCCCAGAGGTGACTTCAGGTGGCGCGACCCAGGAGTCCGAGCTCTGGAAGAAGGGCCACTGGAGCAGCTGTGGAGATGTGAGGCGCCGGCAGCAGGAGAGCCGTGAGGCCCGGGCGCTGGGGCACTTCCAGGAAGAGGCGCGGACGCTGACGGCGCGGGGCCAGGGACTGTGGGCGGTACCGTCCGATGGAACGAGTCACCTGACTCGTGCAGGCCACGCCCACCCCCTCGTGGGCGGGGAGCATGCAAATCAGCCCGCGGCGGCGGCCAATCGTGGTGCGCGCCGGGGGTCCGGGGCCCAGGGATCCGGGACGCTGCCTCGCGCGCAGGCTTTCGTCTCTGCAGACCCGGGCTTTTGCAAGCGGCGTGGCGGGCTTGCGAGCTTGTGCTGTAGTCGCTTCCTCGACCTTCTCGTCTTTAGCGGCCGGCCGGGTCAGGCCGGACCCGCGCAGGGGCCCAGGCGGCGGCTGCCTCAGCCGGAGGCGGAGGCGGAGGTGCGGGGGGTGGTGGGGGCCGCTGCCTTCGCAGGCGCCTGGGCCGGCCCGCGCCTTTTCAGCGTGCTCCATGCATCCGGAGCCCGCCCCGCCCCCGAGCAGCAACAGCCCTGAGCTTCCCCTCAGCTGCGGCAACACTACCAGCGGCAACCGCCGGAGCCGCCGGCGCAGCGGGGACGGGGAGCCCCCGGGGTCGCCGTCGCCCCCGCCGCCCGCCGTGACCTACCCGGACTGGATCGGCCAGAGTTACTCGGAGGTGATGAGCCTAAACGAGCACTCCATGCAGGCGCTGTCCTGGCGCAAGCTCTACTTGAGCCGCGCCAAGCTCAAAGCCTCCAGCCGGACTTCGGCTCTGCTCTCCGGCTTCGCCATGGTGAGCTCGGGCCGCCGTGCCCTGCCCCCTTTCAGGTCTGGCCACTGTCACCCGCAGACTTGACGGGGCCCACAGGGGAGCTGGCTGGGCGGGCCAGGCGGGCTGGGGGTGAAGGGAAGAGCTGGGAGAAAGCTGTCGTGGACGCGGGAGGGGTCCAGAGGTGCTGGACATGAGAGGTGGGCGACACGTGACACCCGATGTGGGAGACGGTATCATACACATGTCCAGGGTTGGGGGGCTCAGATACCTTCAGATGGGCAAGCTTGATGCAGCAAGGAGGGAGAAACAGCAGGATCCTCGACGTAGATCTGTAAGAAGACATTCCCACAGATGTTCAGGGGGAAAGGAAAGACATAACGTGGACTGATCTCTTTGGAAGCAGGTATCAGGAGGTTGGGAGGTAAAGGACTCCTGAGGCGTCTCCCTAGTTCCCCCACACTTGAGGCCAGGTTCTTTTATTACCTGGTAGAGGGGATTTCCCGACACCCTGTCTCCTATGGCATTTTCCGAGGCCTCAGCCTGGGGGTTTGACAACCGCTCCCCACCTCAGTTTCTTCTCCAGAAACTTGCCAGTGAGTCACTGGGTGTGGGGGAGCAGCATGGGACATGTTCCCGTTGAATGGGCTCTTTCTTGATGTAGCTGGTGGACTTAGTTTCCGCTCCCCATTCGGGCTGGGTCGGAGTGAGAACCAGCCTCTGGGGAGTAGGGTAGGTGAGGCTGCAAGTTGGGCTGAGAAGTGGCCCCGAGGATGCCTTCATGCTGGGGATCTTGGAGTCTCCCAGGGCAGGGAGCTACAGAACAAGCCCTGATAATCACTTTCAGTGACCTCAGCCTGCATGAATGGGGTCTGCTCCCCCTCCCCCAAGGTTTTTAGCCCAGAGCACTCTTGCCTCACCAGTGAGTGAGGTAATTCCCTGGCCTTGAGGGAGGGGTGGCTGCACCCTTCGTGTTTTCTTGGGAAAGGAGCGTGTCTGGCACTCTCCCTGTGCTCCTCAAACTAGTGGGCGATGCACGGGAGCAAGAACTTTTTAGAAGCCCTTAGCAGTCCCAGAGCACCCTGGGGCCACGGTGGAAAGGCCAGGTGATTGAGGTTGGGGAAGAGCTCTCCCGGCTCTGCCACTTGCTGCCTGTGCGCCCTCAGACTAATCCCTATGTGGGCCTCGGTTTCTGAATTGGTGAATGAAGGCTGCTACTGAGTTTCTCTGACTTTCAGAATTTAATCGAGGAAGCCTTTGAGAGGGGAGGAGAGAATGTGTGTGTTTGTAAGAAGTGTCACTCTAGCTTTTAATTTAGGTCTATATGAAGGGGTGCTGTCCTATCAGCCCCAAATCCTAGGAATAGCTGACACTTACCAAGCACCCACTAGGTGCTTGGCACTGTGTAGGTTCCCTAACTTATGCACTAAGTCCTCGACCACTCTTTGAGGTAGTTTTTTCATGGGACTTTCCCGAGGCCACACAGCTCACTGCTGGAGCGGGATTTGAACCCAGGACGGCTGACATCCAGAACTCTCTTGGACACTTGTACCATTTGTGGTGTATGGAGCTTTGAGCCACGTCCTGCCAGGGACCTGTTAGGACCAGGCCTTGTAGGGAACGAGAAATAGAGCAGAAAAACTTCTCTTAAGCAAAATAAAATGTTACAGTTAGGGGGTGGGTGTCGGCTCTTCACAGCAGCTCTCTGGGTTTCAGATGGTGGGATGCTTATATTCCTCTGTTTTCTTTTTTCTTTTTCTTTTTCTTTTTTTTTTTTGCTGTACGCGGGCCTCTCACTGTTGTGGCCTCTCCCGTTGTGGAGCACAGGCTCCGGACGCGCAGGCTCAGCGGCCATGGCTCACGGGCCCAGCCGCTCCGCGGCATGTGGGATCCTCCCGGACCGGGGCACGAACCCGCGTCCCCTTCATCGGCAGGCGGACTCTCAACCACTGCGCCACTAGGGAAGCCCTGCCTATTCCTCTTTTTCTTGGGGTCATAAATTCACAGCTGCCCAGGCCCCTTCCCACTCCAGGAGAAGTAAGGGTGACGCTTTCCTGCCTTCTTGAATCGTGTCTTAGAAGCCGGGCCTCCTAATCAGATGTCATCTCCCTCTTCCTCTTGCTAAAAACAGTGTGGGGAAGTCAGGCAGCAGGGGTGGCCAGAGGCACTTGGTGGGCCTTGACTCACCCAGGCTGTTTCTTGGGGACCTTTATTTTACCCAGTCAGGGTGGAGAAGGCTTCCTGGCTCCACTGATGAAATCCCCCAAATTCTGCCAGCCGGGAAGGCTAAACCCCATAACCAGCCTCTGTTCTGGGGAAGCAGTTACAAGAGAGTGCATTTGCCATGAGTCTGGAAATGAGTGGAAGAGATGGCGTTAGGGTGGAGAGCGGGTGCTCAGCAGGGCGGGTCTGCCCGCATCCCGATCCCACCAAAGCCACCCAGCCTCGTGAAGGATACTTGGAGAGGAAGGGGTGCCACACAGCCAAGCGCCATGGAAACTAGGGTGAGCAGGTTTCCTGGACTACTCTCCCTTGGCCTGTGAGTCAGCACAACCAACTTCCTGCCCCCAGAGGGCTTCCTTCCTAGAGACCTGGAACACCAGAAGAAGTGACATGACGTGACCTTTGATTTCCAAGGGTGGGAGAGTTGGTGAGGATGCCAGACTCACCTGCGCACAAGGTGAGATTGAGGGAGGGTCTCCCAAGAGCCTGGAGGGGATGGAGAGACTCCCCGTTCATGGGTGGAAGGGCCTGGCCAGGTGCCCTGAGGCCGTGGGACCTCAGACAACGGCTTTAGTCTTCGGGGCCAGTTTTCTCATGTGTGCAAAGGAGGCACATATTCTGTTCTCCCGTGGACTTGCATGTGGAGTCATTACAAGGTCCGATGGCCCACGAAGGATTGAGGAATTGTCTTCAGACAAGATTCCCGTTCCTGATGGCATTTCCAGAAATGGCAGAACTTGTCTGGGCTCAGCACCCAGACTCTTAAAACCAGGGGCCCTGGATGTAGCACATGATCAGCAGCCTGCAAGTGCTCCTTGAGCCGAGGGTGCCATGACTCGGGCCATCTGTGCCTCAGTTTACCTCTCAGCAAGAGGCAGCCAGCCTCGGCCTGACCCTGTCCCCTTGGGGCCGCGGTGAGCACACGTAGCCATCGTGGTGTGCTGGGAAGGGCAGCCTGTAACGTTAGCCTAAGCAGTAGATAATTGGGAAGGGTAAACAAAATGCTTTCTGTGACCTGGGATCAATTATTTTTGGATTATCTGCCTCCTCAAGTTCTCCACCTGCCAGCACCCTTTTGTTCCCAGGTTCCAGAGTGGGTTCAGAAGCTGCTTGGAATTTCTCTGAAAATGAGTTGGAAGGAAAGGCTCAAATCATAAGGCATTATTGAGCCTCTGTGACACGTTCCGAGTTCAGGGGGCGTGGAGATGAGGAACAAATTACTCATGGTGCTCATTACTTTTTTTCTTTTTTAATATTTATTTATTTATTTATTTTATTTTTGCTGCATCGGGTCTTAGTTGCGGTTCGTGGCATCCTCCACTGCGGCGTGCGGGCTTCTCTCTAGTTGTGGCCCACGTGCTCAGTAGTTTTGGTGTGTGGGCTTAGTTGCCTCATGGCATGTGGGATCTTAGTTCCCCAACCAGGGATCGAACCCACGTCGCCTGCTTTGGAAGGCAGATTCTTTATTTTATTTTATTTATTTTATTTTTGGCTGCATTGGGTCTTCGTTGCTGCGCGCGGGCTTTTCTCTAGCTGCAGCGAGCGGGGCCTACTCTTCATTGCGGTGCACTGGCTTCTCATTGCGGTGGCTTCTCTTGTTGCGGAGCACGGGCTCTAGGCACGCGGGCTTCAGTAGTTGCAGCACATGGGCTCAGTAGTTGTGGCTCTTGGGCTCTAGAGTACAGGCTCAGTAGTTGTGGCACACAGGCTTAGTTGTTTTGCGGCATGTGGGATCTTCCCGGACCAGGGCTCGAACCCCTGTCCCCTGCATTGGCAAGCGGATTCTTAACCACTGCCCCACCAGGGAAGTCCTGGTGCTCTTTACTCATGGTAATCATTGCCATTGTCGATTGGGCTCTTGGAATAGGCTAGACGTTGTACTAAGTATGCTCCTTGTACTATCTCTTGTGATTTTCACAGCCTGGGGAGTGAGGGTAGGTGTGGTTCCGCAGTGAATGACTTGTCCGAGGTTACCTGGCTGGTAAGCTGTGGGGCCCTGTGACTGTGGTGTGGCCCTACTGCTACGGGAGAGGAAGCACCAGAGAGAGTGGTGGGAGGACAGAGCTGGGAGGCTCGCGTATTGTAGAGCAGAGTAAGAACCGGGACTCTGGAGCCAGACAGCTTGGGTTCAAACCCCGGCTCTACCACTTATAACTGTGAGATCCTGGGGAAATTGCTTAATGTCTCTGGGCCTCAGCCTCCTCTTCTGTAAAATGGGGGTAATAGTAATACCAACCTCATAGGCTTGGTGTGAGGATTCATTTGTATTTGCAAAGCACTTAGAAAAGTACCTGGCCCAGGTACAACGGAAACTCTCTCACCCTTGTTCCCATGATGTTGGGACTGCTTTTTTTTTTTTTTTGGCCATGCTGTGGCATGTGGGATCCTAGTTTCCCCACCAGGAATTGCATCCGGGCCCACGACAGTGAAAGCACTGAACCTTAACCACTGGACCACCAGGGAATTCCCAGGGCTTCTTTTATAAGGGTTAAATGGTTTAGAAGAATGTGATTCCAGCCTAGCCTTGAGGGTGGTAGAGTTAGGGCTTAGGGAAGAACCCTCTGTCAGAGGAAGTATTAGGAGCACAGTTACTAAGGTGAGGAATTATAGGGTCTCCAGGAAAAGGCAGAGAGTGTGGTGTGGCTGGAGTTGAGGGTGTGTTGGGGATAGTAGAGGAAGATGAATCTAGCCAGACTAGATGGTGCAGGGCCTTGACTTGCTGTTTGGGACGTTTGAACTCTGGTATCGGCAATGGGGAGCCATGGAAGGTTTTGGAGCAGAGGAGTTCCATGATGAATTCTTGAATAATGTTGAAGATGTTACTATTTACTGAACACCAGGCAAGAGCCTGGATCCTTTTCTTTCATTCTTACTTAATCCTCAGAACAGCTCTTAAACATATGTACTGTCACCTCCGCAGAGGCTTACAGAGGTTCTGATCACCCAGCTAGTAGATTTCAAGCCCCAGTCCCTCTGACTTGGAGTCTTTTCTACTCAACCACCCTCTCACCGTGTCCCTTGCTGTTAGTTGAAAACTGGGCCTTTGAAGTCTTCCAGATGTGCAGTTCTGCACTCTGGGCCATGTACAAATGGAACTTTGCTGAATGTCCCAAGGGGAAGGCACTCCCTGCCTAGCCGAGAAGCCTTTTGGAAAACTTCACAAGTGCCTGTGGCACGTGTCTGGAATTTTCAGCCAGGGTCTCTGTTGAGCTCAGCTGATTTCTGCTGGATCCAGGGCTGATGAAGGAGAGCTCTAGGGCTTCCCAAGGTGGCACTGTGGTAATCAATGTTGGGAAGGCGATTCCCTGGAGAAATGAAACTGAGAAAGTTTAAACAAGAGCAAGTTTCTCTCTGGTGGAACTTCTTCTGGGAGGCCTTGAATATGCTCCCCAGAAGGGATGCCTTAAGCTGATAGAAACACGGGAATTCCCTGGCAGTCCAGTGGTTAGGACTCCATGCTTTCACTGCCAAAGGCGTGGGTTCAATTCCTGGTCGGGGAGCTAAGATCCCGCAAGCTGTGCGGTATGGCCAAAAAAAACAAAAAGAAAACGGATGGAACCACAAACTCTTCAGAGGAGAATCTTCTGGGACTGTGGTTTGACAGCCCTTCTTGGGAGCATTGGTCTAACCCAGGAACGGACCAACTTTTTCTATAAAGTAAATATTTTCAGCTTTGCAGGCCACACAGTCTCAGTGATAACTACAGGTGTCCCCTACTTTTCGAAAGTTCGCTTTACACCACCTCGCTTTTACGAAAGACCTACGTTAGTACCTGTTTTCACTAACCTGAAAGAAACCCAAAAAGAATTTTTACTTTTACCAAAGAAAGGTAAAAAGCGAAAACAGCATTTGCAGTGAGCCGTTATAGAGGCAGCCGCACCCCAAGGGGTGAGACTGGCACCACCAAACTCCCTTCCCCGGAACCGCACTCAGCATCTCGGCATCAGGTCGCCAGAGCTTTGAGCTGTGTCTTTTAGCATCTGTGCTTTAATCCCGGTTTATTTGTGCATCTGTTAGTAAGATGTCTCCTAAGGTAATTGCTCCATCCCTTTAGGCCATTTCACCTTACAAAAGGTTTCAGAGGTACATTATAGGGGGAAACCTGTACTCAATTCTGCTATTTTAGCTCAAAAGCAGCCACAGACCTTAGATAAATGAGTGGGCATGGCTGTGTGCCAGTAAAACTTTATTTGCAAAGAAGTACACTGAAGGCCAGTTTGGCGACCCCTGATTTAAGTGGTCTCCAAACTTTTTGAGTGCACACCCCGCTCAAAATATTGTCAACACTAGGTTCAGTATTTGTATACATGTGTATGCACCCTATGTGTATATGTATACGTATATGTATGGTAATGAATGATATGTGTGCTAATAAAACATAAGTATTAAAAGGTACATAGGGGACTTCCCTGGCGGTCCAGTGGTTAAGACTCCACACTTCCACTGCAGGGACGCGGGTTCAGTCCTTCGTTGGGGAACTAAGATTCCACAAGCTGTGTGGCCAGAAATTTAAAAAAAAAAAAGTACATAAAGACAAATCAAAACAACAACAAAAAAAGTACATAAAAATACAACATTGAGGGCTTCCCTGGTGGCACAGTGATTGAGAGTCCGCCTGCTGATGTAGGGGACACGGGTTCGTGCCCCGGTCCAGGAGGATCCCACGTGCCGCGGAGCGGCTGGGCCCGTGAGCCATGGCCGCTGAGCCTGCGCGTCCGGAGCCTGTGCGTACCGCAAGGGGAGAGGCCACAGCAGTGAGAGGCCCGCATACCGCAAAAAAAAACAAAAAACAAAAAACATTGAAAAGTTGAAAGGATGAGCTGAAAAAGGAATGTCATGAGAGTTCTTAGGGTTTCCGATGGATTACATAGCATTGTCTTTGGACACTTTAGAAACCCTGGGCTGAAATACCCAAAGGTCAAGTCTTGCCTTTAATATTCGTTTAGTGAGGCCCCTAGAGGGACAAGGCCCAGTGCTGGAAGCTAGAGAAACAGGTAAGTAGAGTGGAGGAAACCAGACGTGTCATTACATCTTCAGAACGTGTTTGGCAAGCGTAGCGGTGGAGGAGAGTTGGTGGAGGGACACTTACCACCGTCTGAAAATACTTGCCTAAACGTTTAGTACCTGTCATCCTCCCTGGGGCAGGGATTCTGCTGTCTTCCTGCTTTTTCTCCAGCGGAGCCACAAGATCCTTAAGGCACATAGTAAATTCTCAATGAAAGTTGTCCATGAGGGTAATTCTCTGGCGGTCCAGTGGTTAGGACTCTGCACTTTCACTCCTGAGGGCAGGGGTTCAATCCCTGGTTGAGGAACTAAGATCCCTTAAGCCGCGCAGCGCAGCCACAAAAAAAAAATAGTCCATGAACGAATGAATGGCCCTGTCCTCACCTGGGAGGCCATGGAACAGGGGTGACTTGGAAGGTAAAAACCTGAGGACGTCAAAATTAGCCAGATGAAGAGAAAGGCTAGGCCTGTTCTCTACCCCCTCCCCCCAACCTGCAGGTTCAACCTGTTAGTGGCTTGTGACATTGATTTGCAACCGGCAGGTTTTTTGTGTGTTCTTTTTTTGGAATAAGAGTGGAATGAAACAGAAAGCAGCAGCATGCGTCACGTGTAAGAGGAGGCTGGGTTAGCACGCTTTCAGGGTAATTATTGTTTGGGGAAACTTGTTTCTGTTATAAATGGGTGTGTGTCTATTTAGGGAAACCTTTGGAATACTGGTCGATGGTGGTCAAAAGAGTTTGTAAATTACTGCATGAGCCCTCAATCCTCTCTTAATAGATAGTTTGCATCGGAGGGGGGGCCAGCAGGCTCAAGCAGCGCTCGGTGACCCAGGGTGACTGTGGCATGGCGGCTCCAGTGAACAGGAGAAGCCCAGGCTTGGGAAAGGAGAGTTGTGTCTTCCAGCTGTTGGGCGCCCGGGTCAGGCCAGGCATGGGAAGGCTGCCTTGGAAGGGCCTGGCCTCGGCGCCAGGTGGCAGGGGTCTCCATGGAGCCCAACAGGAGTGAGAAGAGTGGTTGGCATCCGGGCGTGGTGGGCAGACACCCAGCGAGGCCAGCCAGGCCCTGCCCTTCTCAGGAGCCTCTTCTTGGCTCGTGCTTGAGGTTTGGTGTCCCCGTGGCGGGGTGGTGGTGTCAGAGGTCCGCGGACCAGAGTGAGGTGGGGCTGGCCGTCCCTTGCCCTTCCTCACCCTTTAGGACCCATATGGCCAGGTTTAAGCAGGTCTGTGGCTGGCTGGGAGCTGTTTATTTTAGGTTAACGGCCCAGCACTCTGGCTATATTTACCTTGCGAAGCTGCTTGCAATCTGATCTGATCTCTCTGGGACTCAGCTGGGGCCCTGGGAGTTGCCTGCCAGATTCCGAGAGGCCCCCCCCCGGGCTTTACCCTCCCTGCCCTTGGGGAGATTTCCAAAGTGGGACGCATTCTGAAAAAAGCAGTAGTTTTTATTCCTGTGAACAGTTTTCCTCAGGAGCCATGATTTGTGTCAGCCATTCGTTCACGCAGCCCCAGGACACTGAGCTTGGTCCCCAATGTGGGAACGGTACACACAGCCCGCCAGCGTGCTCCAAGTTCCAGGAACTGTAGGGTCCGGCGAGGATGATGGGGTTTCTTCTGGAGCACGGCAAGGCCCCTTCTCCTCAGAAGGCCCAGCGTCACAGGCTGAGCTGCCCAGGCTCCCCACCAGCCCAAGACCTCGGGGGAAATTCTGGTGTCCCCAGGCCAGGTGTGTCCCAACAGCTGTGTGTACGGCTCTAGAGCCTGAGGGTCCGGCAAGGTGGTCCCTGTCCTGCCAAGGTGGCCATCTGGCCAGCTGTGCCGTGGGGCACGCATTCTCCTTGTACCGAGGGTTTGGAGCTGGAGCAGGCCAGGCCCAGAGTGGGGGGTCTGAGCCCCTCACCCTCCCCAGGGAACAGAACACGGGCACACAGGGTCAGCTCCCAGCAGCCTCAGCTGAGGGCGTGCAGGGGCTGTTTGTCTTCCACTTTAAGCCCCGCGTTTTTCTTTTTAACTAAGAGTTATTGAGTACCTTCTGGGGGCTGGCCCTTTGTTAAACCCCTGTCAAGACCTCATTTAATCCCCTCAGTGATTGTCTTAGTCTGTCTGGGCTGCTATAACAGAATACCACAAGCTGGGTGGCTTATAAACAACAGATGTTTATTTCTCACAGTTCTGGAGACTAGAAGTCCAAGATCAAGGTGCCAGCAGATTCAGTGTCTGGTGAGGGGCTGGCTTCCGGGTTCATAGACACTGACTACTGTCCTCACCTGGCAGGAGTGGTGAGGGGGTCTCTGCTGGGGGCAACTCTCCTGTAAGGGCACTAGGGCACCACCCCCAAGACATAATCACCCCCAAAGGCCCTACCTCCTCACACCATCACCTTGGGGGTTAGGATTTAAAATATGAATTTAGAGGGTTTGCAGACATTCGGTCTGTAGTAGCAGGTGTGAGGAAAATGGTATTACCCCCTTTGCACAGAGCCTCAGTTTCCTCATTTGTAAAAAAGTAATAATAATGTTGCTAGTAATCATTGACACTTTATTAAGCATATATATATATATATGACAGATCTTGTGCTAAGGGCTTTGTATTCATTAATCTGTTGAACCCTCATAACAGCCCCTATTTTATAGATGTAGAACCTGTGGCATAGAGAGGTTACCAGCTTTGTAAGTGGAGGAGCCAGTTCACTCCTAATGGCTCTGTAGAGGTAGAGATACCAGGCTTAAGAGAACATATACCTGTATATGTGTGTGTCGTTCCCCCTGCCCCTGCCGCCGTATAGACCCCCAGCAACCAGCTCAGGGCCTGATGCACCTAATGGGTCTGGACATTTCAGGTGAGTGAATTAGTAGCCAGTGGACCTGAGGCAGCCAAGCAACAGACTCTCCTGCTGGTCCCTTCTCCGGTTTCAGGTTCCGGGGCAGCAGGCCAAAACAGGAAGAGGAAGTGCTGGGGAGGGGGGAACGTGGCAGGAGGTACGCCCTGCCGGAGGTGCCCCCCTTCTCCAGTGTGGTCAGGCCCGGGGACAGAGACCAGGGAGCCCGGGGTGCAGCCCTTAACCTGCCGTGCCCTGGTGGCCTGCCCGGATGCCCTGCATCCCTCACCCGCGTGTGCTGAGCAATCTCAGCGTTGGCCTTAGGCCACCAGTGAGTGATCCTAAAAATGGTCAGAATCCTCATGGCACTGCCCCAGATTTAGATGGGCTTGAAACATTTTACAAACTCCTGGGATGAAAAGTTTATACAATCATCAGTTGTGGGAATTCTAAGACAGAAGTCTGTGACTCCTGTTGAAATTGTCTGCAAAGTCATATGACTGTATATACCTGGCTGTCTTAAGGCGTATCCAGTATTTTCACCAAATTCTCAAAGTGTCCAACCCCAGATCAGCTCTAGACAGCGACCTTAATTTTGCCACATACCCTCCTTTTTCAGAGACAACAGGGAAGGTCTTGACCAAGGTCACCCAGGGAAGCAAGGGTGTTTCTGGAGCCAAAACCCAGGGCTGCCAATTTGGCTTTGGTTTTCTCAGGCTGGACAGGAGGATAGAAACCCAGCGGGTTTCATATAGAGACACTGGGATTGAGGGTGAGGTTTTTAAACTGAATAACAATAATAATAGTAAAGCCTCTTTTACTGAGGGTTTACTCTGTGCCAGGCACTGAGTATTTAATGTGGGATTAACTCAGTCCTCACAACTCTGAGTGATGTACCAGTCCTTTTTTTTTTTTTTTGGCCACACCGCGCAACTTGTGGGATCTTAGTTCCCCGACTAGGGATTGAACCTGGGCCCCGGCAGTGAGAGCACCTAGTCCTAACCACTGGACTGCCAGGGAATTCCCCCAATTTTCTATTTTTTTAATTATTAATTAATTAATTGATTAATTTTGGCTGATCGGGGTCTTAGTTGTGGCATGCGGGATCTAGTTCCCTGACAAGGGATCAAACCTGGGCCCCCTGCATTGGGAGTGCGGAGTCTTACCCACTGGACCCCCAGGGACATCCCCCAATATTCTGTTTTTTACAGATAAGGAAACTTAGGCCCAGAAATTTAAAGGAACTTGCCAGAGCCTCACAGCCTAATAAAGGGCAGAGCAGTCAGGGCTCAAAGCAGGCAACCTGGTTCCAGAGCCTGTGCTCCTAACCACTGCCCTACACTGCCTTTGCAGGCCTAGGAAGGCTGTGGAGGTACAAGAAATGAAAGCAAACAGGGCCAGGCCTTACAAACAAGAAAGCTGGGAAGGAAGGAGCCCACCCCCTCCCCCGGAGTAAGGAGGGGTCGGGGCAGGTGTGGGGCTCGTGGGTACATTTCAGCATCAAGCCTCCCCCTTCTGAGCCTGGCACACACAGCGAACCCTTTATGAAGGTCATTCTCCTTAATGGTGTTGCCATTGGCACTTGCTTCCCCACTCCCTCCAGCCTCTGCAGACAGACCCTGGCAGTGTGCCCACTGCCCGCTTCTCCCGGCCCATATCTGATGAGCTGGATCCTTCACATGGGGGTGATTTGCAAGGCCCAGGTGACAGGAGGTGGGTGGCGGGCCTGGAGCATGCCCCTGGTGACCCCAGATCCACAGGTCTCCAGGAACTGGGGATCAGCCCTGGGGCCCTGAGCCCAGCACTGGGGCTGGAGGAGGAGATGGCCCTGGGGCTTGCCGACTGCACCGCAGCACCCAGCCAGAGCCCAACTCTTCTGGGAAGCCTCTCTTAATTCCTTCTTGGTTGGTGCACTGTGTTCTCAGAAAGGGCCCAGGCATGACCTGGGAGGGCCTTCATCCCTTCACCCCACCCCTCTCCTTGTCCCCAGAGCAGGGCATGAGGAAACCTCTGCTTGGGACTTCCGTGGTGGCGCAGTGGTTAAGAATCTGCCTGCCAATGCAGGAGACACGTGTTCGAGCCCTGGTCCGGAAAGATCCCACAAGCTGCGGAGCAACTAAGCCCATGCACCACAACTACTGAGCCCGCGTGCTGCAACTACTGAAGCCCGCGTGCCTAGAGCCCATGCTCGGCCACAAGAGAAGCCACTGCGATGAGAAGCCCACGCACCACGATGAAGAGTAGCCCCTGCTCTCTGCAACTAGAGAAAGCCTGTGCGCAGCAACGAAGACCCAACACAGCCAAAAATAAATAAAATAAATTTATTTTAAAAAATAGAGTAATTTTCAATAAGAAACCTCTGCTTGGGAATTGGGAGTGTGGTGCCAACAGGAAGGGAGCCTTTTTTCATTCATGTAAACTTTTTTATCATAGTGAAATTTACATAAAACTTACCATTTTAACCGTTTGTGATGATTACTATTTGGGAGGTGTTTGCCATCTACCAGGAGCTCTCATTTAATTGTTAAAATAATCCTTAACTGATACCATATCCCTACTTTACAAATAAGAGAGTTGAGGCACAGAGAGGTTCAGTGACTTTCCCAAGGACACGTAGCTCGTGAGTGGCAGAACTGGGATTCAAATCCAGGCAGCCCGGGCTCCAAGCCTGCGCCCTCTACCAGTACTTCCTGCCGCTTCTCAACCCTAAGTGGGTGGGTCTTATTATCCCCATTATACAGATATGGACACTGAGGCTCAGAGAGGCTAAGTGACTTACCCAGGGTCCCAGAGCTTGATGGGAGGAGAGCTTCTGAGCCATGACTATCCTGTCACTTAGCCCACCTCTTCCTCCCCCCCCACCCCAGGTGGCGATGGTGGAGGTGCAGCTGGACGCTGACCACGACTACCCGCCGGGGCTGCTCATCGCCTTCAGTGCCTGCACCACGGTGCTGGTGGCCGTGCACCTGTTTGCGCTCATGATCAGCACCTGCATCCTGCCCAATATTGAGGCGGTGAGCAACGTGCACAACCTCAACTCGGTCAAAGAGTCGCCCCACGAGCGCATGCACCGCCACATCGAGCTGGCCTGGGCCTTCTCCACTGTCATCGGCACGCTGCTCTTCCTGGCTGAGGTCGTGCTGCTCTGCTGGGTCAAGTTCTTGCCTCTCAAGAAACAGCCGGGTCAGGTGCGGCCCACCAGCAAGCCCCCGGCCAGCGGCGCAGCCGCCAACGTCAGCGGCAGCACCGGCGGCATCACCCCAGGACAGGCCGCCGCCATCGCCTCCACCACCATTATGGTGCCCTTCGGCCTGATCTTTATCGTCTTTGCTGTCCACTTCTACCGCTCACTGGTCAGCCATAAGACGGACCGACAGTTCCAGGAGCTCAATGAGCTGGCCGAGTTTGCCCGCCTGCAGGACCAGCTGGACCACAGAGGGGACCACCCCCTGACCCCCGGCAGCCACTATGCCTAAGCCCTCCTGGGCTGGGCACTTCAGAGCTTTGGCCTTACGCCCTTCCCCACGACCTTGTCCCGGCCCAGCCTCAAGGACAGCCCGTATAGGGGGCTGGGCTTTTGTCAGGGGGCAGAGAGTGGAGGGAAGAGGCTTTTTTTTAAAGAGAAATTACTGCACTTTGAAACTTTCCTCTTAAGAGAATAAGCACTTCCTGTTCTTCCAGCTCCAGGTTCACCTCCTGTTCTGAAGCCACCGGTGGGAGCCAGAGAGGGGACAAACGCTCCCTTTGTCCCTCCTCCTCCCCTGTGCCAGTGCCACCTGGGTGCCTCCTGTCCTTTCCGTCTTGACCCCCCTCCCCGTTCAGTGTCGATTGTGTGCGTGTGTGTGCGTGTGCGAACGCAGAAATATACTCATAAGGGACACCTCCTCTTGTGTCTGTATTTGTTGGGTCTGGACTGCCCGGTATTTCTCCTGGTGCCCCAATAGGTGAGCCTCTAAACAAAAAAATTTTTTTCAACATTTTGGGAAATTTCAAACCTACCCCCAAAAGTTCCATGAAGAGTAACTGAAATATATATACAGTCAATTCTTATTCGCAGTGGTTCTGTTCTATAGTCACAGAACACTGAATTAGTATTTCTCCTAAGAGAAATATGGGGTTATGTTCCTGCAAGCCTCTGGTCACAACATTTTTGTCAACCAATCAATACACAGCCTTGTTTTTTGTGTGTTTCTTTTTAAAGACGCCTTAATATGTTATATATAACATTGAACTTACACGCTATTGCTATCACAACAGCACTATCACTCACTTGTGACTGAAACTTACATAACACACATTTTCTCCGTAAGGCACATCACAGCCTTCCTGTGCTCTGAACACTAGACAGCACTTCATTGTTACCCTTGGGGACCATTTTAAGTAGTGAAATCACCAACAAAAAGCACCAAAATGTGAAAAACGTAGCACTAAATAGACTGTGAAAAGGATACTTGTTTACAGCATGAGCTGAAAGAAGGCAGAGGGTCACCTTGTTTGACCTCAGCAAGTAGGCAAATTTGCAAATACCGAAAGTGTGAGTAATGAGAATGACAGTATGTTTTCTCCCTGAGCCATATGCATTAGTTACAGATTTCTTCCTTAAACCAAGGACATTCCTCTACAGAACCACAATTCGATGATCAAATTCAGGAAATTTGACACTGATGCGATACTATTATCTAATACAACAACATTCATGTTCAGTTTCCCTCTTTGTCCTAATCATGTCCTTTCTTGTAGTGATTTTTCCATCCAGGATCATGCACTGCATTGGGTTGTCATGTCTCTTTAGTCACCTTTTATTTGGGACAGCCTTTCTTTGTCCTTTGTAATATCAACATTTTTGAAGAGTCTGAGCCAGTGTTTTGTTTTTTTTTAACATCTTTATTGGAGTATAATTGCTTTACAATGGTGTGTTACTTTCTGTTTTATAACAAAGTGAATCAGTTATACATATACATATGTTCCCATATCTCTTCCCTCTTGCGTCTCCCTCCCTCCCACCCCTCCAGGCGGTCACAAAGCACTGAGCTGATCTGCCTGTGCTATGCGTGAGCCAGTGGTTTTGTAGAATGCTGCCTCTGTCTTGTTTCTCTGATATTTCCTCATCTGTATGATCAGGTTATGCATTTTGGGAGGAATTTTTTCTCCATTTTGCAGATGACAAAAATTGATGTCCAAAGAGGATGTTTTCGAGCCTGGAAATCTGGCTCAGAGCCTAGACACTCAAAAAATCTTACGTAGACTGATTCTGGCTTTGCTTAAGAAATCGGAAGATCCAGCAGCAGCATTACTGGGCCTGCCTTCTTGCAGAGCAACAATGAACAGGAGCTGAGTTGCAGCTACCTCTTACCCAGGAGATGTATTTGCCACAGTCCCCACCACTCCCTATTGTATGACACCAGCCCAGCTTCATATGTTACTCACCTGGCCCCAGAGGGCATTTGTGTTTGACAGCTCATTCTGTCCCATAAACCTGATACAGAAAGTGGTTTTATAAAAACACAAGTGCTCTGGCTGAAGTGAGAGTTGGTTGTGGGAAAGTGTGGCCTTAAGCTTTTGTCCTTCTGTGCAGACTTGGACATGGCCACAGCAGCTTGGTGGGCTGAGTGGAGGAGGGGGACCCCTTTATCCTACTGCAGCTTGCCTCTGTCCTGCATGATATACACCAGGACCCACCCCTCCCCTGTCCCCAGAAGGCCCTCTGACTGGGACCGAGTAGGGTGGGGCAGGTGCCCCTGTGTGAAAATCTCCACTGCTCGCCAGAGAAAACCTAGGCATCTTTCATCCTTCCCCTAAGATACCCACCTCCCTGCTTCTGCAGAGACCTGGGTAGATAATACATTCATAGGTTCCAAACACAGCAGTGAAAAATTGCTGTCCCTCCCCTGTTCCCAGGTTCCCAATTCTCCCCAGAGACAACCATTGTTGCCAGTTTATTTTGTTCCCATCTAGACATTTTATACATAAACAAGTACACATCCTACCTTTTCTGAAAAAATGGTAGTTTTCTATACGCACTGCCACTGTTCTCACCTTAAGAGCAGACAGGCCTAAGTTTAAGCACAGTCACTTTCTAGTTTGGTGACTTGTGAGCCTCCCTGAACCTCAGTTTCCTCCTCTAAAATGACACGAATAATAGCAGGACACCTCATAGGTTGTTGAAGGGTCATGGGAGAGCACCCGTGTAAAGCTGTCAGTGCTGGGCCTAGCACTGAGTGGCTCTGTGGTTGGTTATGTGTCCAGAGGCAGCCAGGCTCAGCTTCCCGGCTTCAGAGGTACCGACTGAGAACGATGCCATGGGTCGGGCCACCTGCTTGGCATTTAGATGGCAGAGAGAACGTCAGTATCAGTGAACGCTTTACTATATGCCGGGTACTTGCTGAGGGCTTTATGAACATTGTGGTATTTCAGGGTTATTTCATGGTATTACACCGTTGAAGTTGGGTTGAATAATTCTTCTGTAGAGTGTTTACATCATAACATGTTCAGCAGGATCACAACCTCTACCCACTGGGTGCCAGTAGAATTCTTCCCTGCCAGCTGTGACAACCAAAAATGTCTCCAGACTTTGCCAGATGTTCCCGGGGAAGGAAGGGGGACAAAACCACCCTCCCTCGGGTTAGAACCACACCTTATTTCATTCTCCAGTAACCACAATAACCCCTGGTGGTAAGTACTGTTATTGTCCCATATTAGAGGAAAGGAAACTTGAAGAACAGAGAGGTTGGGTGACATACACAAGAACACACAGCTAGTAAGTCAGTGCTGGGATTCACACTCAAGGAGTCACTGCAGAACTCCTGTTCCTACCCATTATGTAAGAGTTCCTCTTATCTTGCAGGAATGTTGTCTAGAATTATAGAAAGCCCTTCCCAGAAATCTGCTTTACAACTAATCTTAGTACGTGTTATTTTTACGTCTGCTAGAAAATCCTCAAAACACCTCTGTGAGATATCTGAAGTCCCATTTTACAGATGGGGCAACTGAGGTCACTTACTTAGGATCACAAAGCCAGTAAGTCAGAGGTTCTCTGCCCCAGCTGCAGAGAGTCAGCTGGGGCGCTTTTTGAAGGCCCAGGCCTCACCCCAGACAGATGAGAATCTCTGGGCATGGGATCCAGACATTCCTAGCTTTTAAATCTCCCACAGGATTCCAAGGTTGGGAGCCCCTGTGTTAGGCTGAGAAGCCAGGTCACATTTTAATGCCAAATCTTAGTGACCAATGTACCCAGATGCAGACTCCATCTTCTCGGAATATCTCAGAGATCAGAGACCTGGAGGCACCTACCCCTTTCTGCCCCAAGGTAAATTCATGCAACCCATGGGGACCCCTCTTCTCTACCTGAAACCCCTCCTGAGGCTCCCTCGCACCCCGGCCACCCACCACAGGCCCCGGGCTCACGCTGCCAGGCTCTCCTTTATTCTGGGGTGCTCAGGGATGGGGTCCAAGAATAAAGGCGTCCCCAAGGCCAGCAGGGGAGAGGAGCACTGGCCTCCTACTGGTCAGGAATGATCCAGTGCTGGGAGGAGCAAGGTGCCTTCGGAGGGTGCCGAGTGTGTGCCCAAGTCCCCCTTTGCTCTACCAGTGGGAGCTGCACCGGTCCAAGCAGTTGGGTGACTCCGGTTTGAATTCCTCCTGAAGCGCGGGTGTTCTTTCTGCAGGGGCAAGCTGGGTGGGGTGGGCGGGGCTGGTGTCTCCAAGATGCTGTATCAATGCTCTCCCCTCGACCCCACTTATTACCAACACCAGGAGGGGTAGCACTAAACAAGGGCCCACAAGACAGATAGGCAAGTGGAGGCCCAGGGCCCTCCAGGGCGAGCAGACCACCTGACTCCAATCCGATTAAGCCCAGGGTGCAAATGGGAGGATTTGGCAGGACTTCTGCAGGGAAAAGAGTTTTGAAGGGGAGGAAGCAAAAACGACCAGCAGGACTGCGGGAGGCAAGAAACCCACCCTCTCTGGTCAAGCCCCTGAGACCCTAGGCCAGAGGAGACCCCAGGAGCTACCCAGACCACATCAGAGGGTGGCAGGTGTGCCCGCCTCTCACCTGGCATCAATCTCCTTCTTCCTGTGTCTTCTTGAACGTGGCCAAAGCTTCCGCCAACACGTCGTCAGGATCTAGAATTTTGAGCTGGAGGGAAGCAGCAGGGGTTGGTTTGGGGAGCATGGAAGGCCCAGGCTGCCAGCCTTCGGGGCGCTCCCTGCTTTGGGGGGGTACTGCCAGCCTCCCTGGGGTCGCCCTGACTGAAAACAAAACCGTGTCTGTTTCCTGGCCGGGCTGGGCTTGGACAGGCTGGGTGTGGCTGTGGGTGCTGTTTTGTCTCTCCCTGGGCTGCATGTGGCCCCAGGATCCGGGAGAGCTTCCCACCTCAGGAATGGGGAACTGGGTGGGCTTGGGGGCCTCATCACGGCCACAGTCAATCATTGTGCCACACTTGGCTATGTTGTCGACCCAGAGGCCTTCGAACAGCTGACCATGGTCCAGGTGGAAGAAGCGCCCCCACCCATTCTTCATGCCTCTCTGCCAGTTGCCTTCGTAGCGGTTCCCGTTCTCTGGGGGAAAGAACAGGGAGTCAGGGGTCTTGGCCCACAGAACCAGGCCAGACTACATATACCCGGGCTGGACCCTTGCCACTGCCGGGCCAGACATCATGCCCACCAGAAAGCCATAGAGCCCTGGGGTGTGAGCGACTTCCGGTTTCAGACCTGGTTCACATCTCACCTCCACTACCTCCCGGAACTTAGATGAGCACCATAGTTTCCTAGCTGTAAAAAATATAGCGAATAATACTGACAGGCAATGTTCTTCCTGCACTTACTCTGTGCCTGGTTCCATGCTGTTTCTGACCTCATGTCTCACAAAAACAGTTCTGTGAAGGATGAAGGATTCCATTTTATACATGGAACTTGAAAAGCTCCAGGAATTTGACTGATTTGCACAAGGTCACAGAACTAGGAAGTGGCAGAGGCAGGGTTTCAAACCAAATCCTGTTCATATCAGGAGCCCCGGCTCTTAATCGGGAATCAATTCCACTTCCCACTGGATCTCGGTGGTGGTGGTGTAAAAATAATAATAATAAAGCCAACATGTCTCAGCTCAGACACTTACCAGCCGTGTGACCTTGAGCAAGTCACTGAACCATTTTGTCTCATTTCCTCATTTGTAAAACAGGGACAAGAATAGCTCCTCACTCATAAAATTATTCTGAAGATTAAATGAGTCCATACACAGACAGGACTTAGAAGAGTATTGGATGAACTCTAGGTCAGAGGTCAGCAAACTTTTTCTGCAAAGGGGCAGATAGTGTTTTCGGCATCGCGGGCCATAGGGTCTCTGCTGCACATGGTCAACTCTGCCATTGCAGCACAAAAGCAGCCCGTGGGGACTTCCCTCGTGGCACAGTGGTTGGGAATCCGCCTGCCAGTGCAGGGGACACGGATTGGAGCCCTGGTCCGGGAGGATCCCACATGCCGCGGAGTGACTAAGCCCGTGCGCCACAACTACTGAGCCTGCGCTCTAGAGCCCACGCGCCCACGTGCCTAGAGCCCGTGCTCCACAACAAGAGAGGCCACCGCAATGAGAAGCCCGCGCACTGCAACAGGGAGTAGCCCCCGCTCGCCGCAGCTGGAGAAAGCCTGCGTGCAGCAACAAGGACCCAACGCAGCCAAAATTAAATTTAAAAAAATAAATTTATATTTAAAAAGACCCAACGCAGCCAAAAATAAAGTTAATAAATTATTTTTTTTAAAAAAAGCAGCCTGTGGACGATACATAACTGAACGAGCACATCTGTGTGCCAATAAAACTTTATTTACAAAACACGTGTTGGGCTGGATTTGGCCAATAGTTTGCTGAGCTCATACAAGGATGTACTGATTCTGAGCACTTACTATTCCGTGTCATGCTAAGCGTTTTACAAATATAAACCTCATTTAACCTTCACAATAACTCTAGTTAAGCTTTATTTTTTCCTTACTTTACAGTTGAGAAAAATGAAGCAGAGAGAGTGTAAAGAAATTAATTGCCCAAGTTCCCACAACTAGTAAGAGCTTGAGCTAGAATTTGAACCCAGGCTGGCCGGCTCCAGAGTCCAAGCCTTAGAAACGGTGCACTTAGAGCTCCTTCACTGTGCGGGCCACAGAAGGTGCTCACTGAAAGCAAGCTATTACTACTAGGAGATGCACACTGAAATCAGGCACGGAGGCGGATGCACGGGGGATTGAGAATGACAGAGTGGCTACCCTTAACCCTCCCCAGCTGCCCAATGCCTTGGTTTAGTCAAATCTCTTTGGAGGGACTTCCCTGGTGGCACAGTGGTTAAGAATCCGCCTGCCAGTGCAGGGGACACGGGTTCGAGCCCTGGTCTGGGAAGATCCCACATGCCATGGAGCCCGTGTGCCACAGCTACTGAGCCTGCGCACCACAACTACTGAAGCCTGCGTGCTTAGAGCCTGTGCTCTGCAAAAGAGAAGCCACTGCAATAAGAAGCCCATGCACTGCAAGTAGACCCTGCTCGCCGCAACCAGAGAAAGCCTGCTCGCAGCAACGAAAACCCAACACAGCCAAAAAAAAAAAAAAAAAAAAAATCTCTTTGGAAGTTGGAATCTTGAGTTTTCAGGAGACTGGGCTCTGGTTTGTGTCCTCACCAAGAGTACCTACTTACTACATGGCAGGCACTGGGGAAACAGTGGGGAACAAAACAGACACATTCCCAGTCCTTCTGCAGGCTCACAGTCTGGAGGGGCAATGATACTAGCTTTGTCGACAGCCTACTACGTGCTAGGCCCTGTTCTAAGCACTTTACACAGACTCCCTCATCTAATCCTCCCCATAGCCCTATGAAGTGGGTACTGCCATTATTCCCATTTTACAGGAGAGGAAACTGAGGCACAGAGATGCAAAGTAGTTCGCCCAAGATTATACACCTAGTTCTAAGAAGGAAAGGAAGCAAGTGCTGAGAAGAATGTGCTTTAGGTGGAACGTACAAATGCAAAGATCTGGGGGAATCTTCTTTTTTTTTTAATATTTATTTATTTGGCTGCACCAGGTCTTAGTTGTGTCACATGGGATCTTTGTTGCTGCCTGCGGGATCTTCCTTGCGGCATGCAGGATGTTTTAGTTGCAGCATGCGGGAATTTTTTTTTTTTTTTTTTAGTCGTGGCATGTGAACTCTTACTTGCAGCATGTGGGATCTAGTTCCCTGACCAGGGATCAAACCCAGGCCCCCTGCATTGGGAGCGTGGAGTCTTAGCTACTGGACCCCCAGGGAAGTCCCTGTGGGAATCTTCTTTCTATTCCAGGAAGAGGGAACAGCAGTGCAAGGGCCCTGAGGCAGAAAGTGGGAGCAATTGAAAGAAAGTTAGTATGGCCAAAAAGAAGGGAGTCCAGGGGAAGAGGGGAGGTGAAACTGGAGTGGTGAGCAGGGCCAGATCATGCTGGGCCCCACAGACCAGTCAGGCCTCTGAACGGAGTCTGAGGGCAATAGGGAGCTATGGAAAGGTTGAAAGCAAGGCAGTGACAAGGTCCAATTTATGAAAAGTTGGCTCTGTTTGCTTTGTAGAGAATGGATTAAGTCCTGATACAAATGCGAGCTTCTCAGAACTCTTTCCTCTGCCTGGGAATGTTCTTCCCCAGCGCAATACATATCCCGCTTCCTTCTCCTCCTTCCATTCTCCATTCAAACAACACCTCTTCAGGGAGGCGGTCTCTGACCAGAAGCCAATCTAAACAGCCCTGACCCCAACTCCTTTGTCATTCTCCAACACGTCTTCCTGTTTTCAAGGGCAATTCCTTAGCACTTCCGACCTCAGAACAGACTGCGTAACCTTGAGCAAATGACTTAACCTCTCTGTGCCTTTGTTCATTTGTAAAGTGCGGTGTAAGAGCACCTATCTTATAGGATTGCATTGTGGATTAAATGAGCTCAGGGCTGTATAAGTGTAGGCTATGATTATTACGACCATAAGACAATGTCTTAATTGTTTATATTTATTGTTAGGCTCCCCTTTTAGAGTATAAACTTCCTGAGGGCAAGGACCGGGTCCTGTCATTCAGCTTAACCCAGTCGGGACAGGTCTATGCGGGGACTTGGCCTGATGGGTCGTGGCCATGAGGGGCCCAGAGGAATGTGACTTGAGGGCGTGGCCGGGTGGGCGTGATCCACAGGCCATTTGGGGTGGGGCTAAGCACTCACTCAGGCGTAACATGCCCTCCCCTTCCGGCTTGTCCTTGCACCACTGGCCCTCGTAGATGTCTCCGTTGCTGTAGTACATGCGGCCCCAACCGCTGCGCTGGTTGCCACACCAGTCACCCTCGTAATACTCCTTGGGTCCGAAAAACTGGATCCCATAGCCCTGAAAGCACGAAGGTGTCCTTGTTCACGACGTCCCACACCACTAGGAACTCCCACCATCCTCCCTGGTACCCAAGCCACACACCTGGGCTTCTCCCCTGCTTCCTCCCCCAGCCCTACATCCAAGCTGACGGTCGTGTATCAAAAAATCTCCCAGGCCGTCCATTCTCCTCTATGCCTTCCTGCAGCCCACCATCATTTCATCCCTTCTCACTGGTCTACCTCCTCCACTCTCCCGTTCTTCCCTGACCCCATGCATCTGCCATACAGCTCCTAGGAGATCTTTACGTTGTCTATCCGATCACATTTGCCCCGTCTCCTCAACTCTGATTTGATCCTATTAAAAGTCGCAGATGCCTGACAATCAGATCAAAGCTACGGACTTTCTCCCCAGAAAAATGGACATAATCACTTATCATGCAGCCGCAGAGAATCACCACAAACTCCCCGCAGATCACACCTGAAGAGGTTGGGTTATGCAGCCCAAGTCTACTCTTCAACATCCTCATCCCCTACATAACCTTCAAGGCCTCACTCCCACCCCTGTGGGCAGACACACCTTGCTGTTTATTATATCCTTCCTTTTGGTATTTCCTCTTCTCCTTTTTTACTCCCTAACTCCTTGCATCTTACGGTGTCACCTTCTACAGGAAGCCTGCCCTGAATTCTCAATGAACTGCCTCTGGACTTTCTGTAAAAACCTCTATCCTAGCACCATATTATATGTAAAATATTTATTTTGGGAGCTTTATCCCCACTGGCCAATAAACATTTTGAGAGTAGAGATCATGAAATGCTGGGCTCTACAACTTGCCAGTGGTGTGACCCCAAGCAAGGCACTTCACCTTCTGCGCCTTTCTGAGCTTGTTTCCTCATCAGTAAAACGGGAATAATAATGATGATGATGATGTTGTTTTGTTGATGTGAGAGTTTACAATATATCATGTTCCAGGGTTACGGTAGCTGTTGTTCCATAGCAATACTGTATTATTATCTGTCTCCATGACCTATGGTGAGGATTCAGGTGTTGATGGGTTGGGGGCATGCCTCTGGCTGATTTCTATCCCTCAAGACCTTCCTCTCTTGGCCAAGGGTGTGGCCTCTGCTTTCTTTCTTGCTCCCACTCTTCCAAACCCCCGCTGCCACCTCTTATCCAGTCCCAACAGAAGGGGGGTTCTCAGAAAGGGATGCCAGGGGAAAAGAAAGCCAGGAAATGAGTGGGGAGGTTGGGAGGAGACTTTGGCCCCTCACAGCCTGGCTGGCTTCTTGTAGCCACAGGGTTTCATGGGCTCCTCCCTGGGCCCTCTCCTCTTGCTTCCTGTTTCCTGGGTTTTGTTCTGAGAAGCCTTGATGTTCCCCCACCCCTTCCTTCTCCCACCCACACAGCAACCCTGTTCTCCTCCCCTAGATCCCCCCACCCTTTTCTCCCAGGCCTCTCTGACTGCTCCCCACACACACACACACACAGCCTGCTTTCAGCCTGGCCCACACCCCAGGGCATGATGGGAACCACTCACACATTTCTTATCGCCTTTCCACCAGCCTGAGTAGACTCTCCTGTAATTTCCGGTCTCTTGGTCAGAAAGGCTGAGGGTGCCATAGCCATCTCTCTTCCCAAATTTCCAGTCCCCCTCATAGATGGCTCCGTTCTTCCTCCAGACCTGTGTTCCTTTCCCTAGGGACACAAAGATGAACCAACATGGTAGACATGGCCTTTATGGGGCTGGGGATGCCGGGAGGCAGGTGCTGTGTCTGCTGGGCCTCAGGGGCCCCTAGACTGGACAATTCTCAAGAACTGGGTCAGGGTCTGTGCCCGGTCTCCAGACCCCCAACACCCAGGAAAACCCCCCAAAAGTTCTATTTCTACAGCCCTTTGCCCTGAAGCCAAACTGACATAGCAGACCCCAAGTAGAAATCTGCCTCTTCAGTGTTTCAGCTTCGTCTTTTCTTAAATTTTAATTTTTATTTATTTATTTTTGGTTGCATTGGGTCTTCGTTGCTGCGGGCGGGCTTTCTCTAGTTGTGGTGAACGGGGGCTACTCTTCCTTGTGGTGTGCAGGCTTCTCATTGCAGTGGCTTCTCTTGTTGTGGAGCACGGGCTCTAGGCGCGCAGGCTTCAGTACTTGTAGCACACGGGCTCAGTAGTTGTGGTGCGCAGGCTCAGTAGTTGTGGCGCATGGGCTTAGTTGCTCCATGGCATGTGGGATCTTCCTGGACCAGGGCTTGAACCCGTGTCCCCTGCATTGGCAGGTGGATTCTTAACCATTGTGCCACCAGGGAAGTCCCAAGCTTCATCTTTTAATAATACTGAATGGATACACCAGGTGGTCAGGATTTTTAGAAAATGTTCTGCTTATCTCTTCAGTTCTCCTGAACACACATGGAGACCCATCTCCTACTACTCCAACCCCTCTGTGTCCTCCACTCCCGTTTTCCATTCTGCCCTCCAACCACTGTGGTTTCCATGCTGTTCTTGGAACCCACCTGTTATGCTTTCGCCTCAGGGCTTTTGTACCTGCTTCTCCTTTAGCCTGGAAAACTCTTCCCTCTATATTTGCTCACTCCCTACCTCCTGCAAGTCTTTGCTGAAATCTCATTTTCTCAATGAGGCCTACCCTGACCATCCCGTTTAAAATTATTCCATATAAGCTTCTTTTAATCCCTTACCCTGTTCTGTTTCTTTCGATATCACTTCTCAGCTCTTAACATAATAGATAATTCACTTATTTATCATTTATTGTCTATTGTCTGTCTCTTCC
Organism: Grampus griseus; assembly: GCF_964374135.1. Classification (NCBI taxonomy): domain Eukaryota; kingdom Metazoa; phylum Chordata; class Mammalia; order Artiodactyla; family Delphinidae; genus Grampus; species Grampus griseus. Next base: position 7,750,624 of record NC_139006.1, on the reverse strand, counting down.
AGGAGAATGTACGCTCCACAAGAGCACAGACTGGTCTGTTCTGTTCACTGCTCTATATCCAGCACGGAAGAACAGTGTCTGGCATGTTGTAGGTGACCAATATTTGTTGAACAAAGAGATGAATACAATATTTGCGGAGTACCTATGCACGCCAACTCATGTCTTGGTCCTTGGTAGCTCAGGAACAAATCCAACATTGTCCCTGTGAGCTTTTTGATCTAGTGCAAGTAACTTAACTCTCTAGGCCTCAGGTTCCTCGTCTGCAAAATGGGGATAAGAGTATCTCATGGGGTTGTTCTGTTCACTAAATTCATTAATATATGTAGAACACTTAGGACAATGCCTGCAAATAGAAAAGATGATATCAATGATTTTTGCCCTTGAGGTGGGGTCCAGTCACATCGCAGGGGATGAAGGGTTGTTTACATCTGTTCTTCTTCTAGTTTATTTCCTTTGGGGACACAGCCCTCCCTCTCAGTCCTTCAGGTTTGCATGGGGCTGACTTCTCCTCCTGGCAAGCCTAGCCAATCAGTGTATTCTATCCACCCAGGCCTCTGTGACTGGTTCAGTGAAGGGCATGTGACCAAGTTGGTCCAATGAGACTGTTTGTCTCCCAGATGAAGGCAGAACTTACCAAGGCCTAAGAGGCCCTATACGATTGGCCCTCTTAACCTGCCCCTTTCTCCCCTCCTTCTCTGTGTTCCAGCCCACTGGCTTCCAGTCCGTTCCTTGAACAAGAGGTAATAGTGAAAAACACCCCCCCATCTCTGATTCCACTATCTAGAAGACATGCTCCCCCCTGCCTGGCTAATCATTTGCATCCTCTGGGCTCGGCTCAAACATGTTCTCATGGCTCCTTTCGTGGCTTCTCTCTGGTCCCCTTTACATCCTGATGATACCACTTTTAGCTGTGTGGCCTTGAGTAAGTCACTTCCTCTCTCTGAGCCCCAGTTTCCTCATCTGTAAAATGGAACATTACCTACTGTGCAGGTTGTCAGTGAGACTGGAAGGACCCTGAGTGTTGGGATTTTTCCAGATGCCCGGTATAGGGCCTGGCACAGACTAGGAGCACAATGAGTATTAGTGGAGTGAGTGGTCTGGGTAACCACTGGGGCCACCCTATCCTTGCCCTGAATGACGGCTCTCTTGACTGCTTCCAGCCTGCTTATACTACAGCAACCCACTTCAGCGTGGTCGAAAGGTGAGTCAAGAGAGGGGGCATTGGACCTGGGTTCTCTGACAGATCTGCTTTCTGCAGCCCCAGCCCCATCAGCTCTATGCCTCCAGGGTCTGAGGGGAGGCAGGGCTCACACGGGAGGACTCAGAGGGCCACACCAGCCCACAAGGTCATATCACAGGTAGGGCAGCCAAGTCCAGAGAATGGGAAATGACTTACCCAAAGTCACACAGCTACTCAGTAATAGAGCCAGGCTCAGAACTTCAGGGTCCTGACACCAAGTCCAGGGCTCTGTCCACACCACAGGCTGCCCACAAGGATTGAAACATGCAGGCAGACATCTTTAACCGCACATAGAGCTCCAAGCAGCTGCTTAAACCCTGGCCTTTAAGTCAGTGCTGAGGGTGGGTGTTGTGTTACACACTGGGTGAGGTCAACTTTGGGGGCCTTCTTGGACAAGGAAGCTCTAAGTAGTGATCCCTGCCATGGTCAGCCCTCCGAGAACACTCCAGAAGTTCCCTTCTGCACAGACTCTTGGCTAAATACTTGATAGATGTCACCTCTTAACAGATAGGTATTATCCCCATTTTACAATGGGGAGACTGGGGCTCGGAGTACTGTAGTAGATCTCTCAAGGGCATAGTTCCTGGAGCTGAGATTCTGACCAAGCTTTATGGGCTCAAGCACTTAACGCAGGAAGGCAGGAGAGAAGAATGGTTAAGAGCAGAGAATCTGGAATCGCAAGACTGGACTGAGAAGCCATAACACCTCTTTTGAATAAAAACTTATTTTTTTTTTCAGGGCTTAGTTTGTATCACAAAGAGCCCCGTACTTCCTGCTAGTTAAACTGAGCCCAGCCCAGTTAAAGTAAGAGCCCCAGCCACTTGGGGTGGGGGGTGGAAGTATAGGGGTTGGGGGGGTAGGGGGTGGGGGATAGCGGGTGTCCTCCCTCGCCCCCTACTGGTTTGAAGGGCTGAATTTGAAGACCAGAATCCCAGTTGCAAGCTGCTTTCTGGGGGCCACCTTTTCCTCCTGCTAGCCAGCCCCATGCTTAGCCCAGGTGTCAGAGGTAGAGAATGAGCTGGTGTCCTGAGAGTCCCAGCTGAGGCTGTGGCTGGTGCCTAAAGACTGCTCTGTCCCCTACTGGCCCCTTTGCTCAGCTGAAGCCAGGGCCGAGTTGGGTTCCAGAACCCCAGCAGGAGGAGGCCCCTGGTTGGTCCAAGTCAGCATTCACTCCTCAGAGATACATGTTATATCCCCAGTGAGCTACGCAAGCTGCTTCCTTGGCCCCGGTTGCCCACCATGGCCCAGACCCACCACCTGAGCCCCCGAAGGTCCCCCACTTACCGTGTTTCATGTTATCCTTCCACTTGCCCACATAGTGATCGCCATTGACAGCGAACACCTGGTGCCTCAGTCCGTTCTTCTGGGCCTTCCGGTCCCATGCTTTCCACAGGGGCTCCGACTTTGGCGGGCACTTGGAGATAGGCATGGTGGCTGCTTCTGTGGGCCAGGGTGTGCTGGCAAAGGGTTAGGGACATCAGGGGCTCAGTTTGCCGTAAGTAATGCCGGGATCCTGGGGCTTCCCAGGGAGACACCTGTCTGAGGTCAAGTGGAACGCGTCACGTGTGTTCTGAGTCCCCAGGGCAGATGAGCAGCCCCTGAGGAGTTTTCTTTTGTGCTGGACTGACCCCCCTGGGAGGCTCTCTCTTCCCTTGCCTCTCCAGGGGCCCCTTGGGGCGGGGGATCTGATGGCACAATTGCTTTGGATGGGAACCCAGGGAAACCAACAGGGCAGAGGGGTTTGTGATGACATCAGCAAGAAGCTGCCCCGGGGGAGAGGGTGAAAGTCACGTATTTAATAACCAGTATGACCAACCAGCGTGGATGCGGGCCTGGAGCCCTCAGTCGTGAACACTACAACCCACTCTGGGGAGTTGGGGCCTAGCCAGGCCACTCTGTCTGGGCTGGCAGACAGCCGTGATGACACAGCCCACAGGGGCACCCCCGCTACCGCCACTGGCTCAACACCCAACACTTTAGCCCCCTGGGTCCCGCCCCCTATGCCTGGTGGACGGGATGGTAGAAAAGCCTAGGGGCTGGCTTGGCAGGGGTTTGTGAGCTGTCAGGAGAGCCCCTCAACTGAAGAGACTGCCTCTTGGGAGACCCCCTGTACCGGTTTGCCCGGGACTGAGGGGCTTCCTAGGACATTGGACTTTCAGTGCTAAAGCTGGAACAGTCCCAGGCACACCAGGATGGTTGATCACCCTCTGCCCTCTGCCCTCTGCCCTCTGCCTAGGTACTCTTCCTGTCTGCCTGGTTAGGTGTTTTTCATCAGACCAGGGCTCTCCTCCCCACCCTGCCTGGTGGGGTTTGGGTCTCTCCCCAGACTGGGAGCCCCCCGTCTATGCTCTTCATGTCCCCAGTGCAGACATTCATGTCTATGTGTTTCTCTCCAGGGGACTTGTGCAAGGTGACAAAGATGGTCTCCAAATCTGGAGATCTCTGTTTCCCCTCAGCAGGTACCATCTATCCTGCTCCATAGTTGGGAAATACACACACACACACTCAAGCAGTGCTAGCAGCCAAGGATGGGGGTGGAGGAGTGGAGGGATGGGGGAATGAGGGGATGGGGGTGGGGAACTAGAGTGAACTATTTAACCATCAGCAGGCAGAAGTCTTTTTTGTTTTTGTTTTTGTTTGCCGCACCGTGTTGGTCTGCGGAATCTTAGTTCCCCCGCCAGGGATACTGCCTCACATACTGCCTCACATTTTCATTTTGCATTGGGCCCTGCTTATCAAGGAGTTCCCTGTAGGGCCACAGCAGGGGCCTCAGTGATTCTGACTAAGCTGGCCAACTGTACTGGCTAGTACGTATTTTCACTGCCAGGGCGCGAGTTAGATCGTGGCCGCAAGCCAAGCTGCGTGGCCACAAAAAAAAAAAAAAAAAAAAAAGGGAAAGAAGTCTTTGCCACTCGGTGCGCGTACTCTACTCGTGTTGTTTTGATACTGAATAACAATAATTACCACCATGGAAAGTGGAAGGAGCAGGGCCCAGACGGCCGGGGGTCAGTCGCTAGCCCGCGCCTCGTCACACCTACGCCGGCTCACCTGCGCTCTCCTGCCGGGCGGATCCTGCATCTGGAGTCCTGGGCCGAGAGCGGTGGAGTCGCCGCCCGCAGCCTCCAGCCTCAATCGACCGCAGCGCGCGTTCCGGCGTCCCAAGCCCTGCCAGGGTCCCTATGGCAACGCGGGGCCCCAGCAAAGCCAGCCGGCAGGGCCCGCCCCTTCCTGCGGAGACGGTGAGCTCGGGGCCGCGTGTGGGGAAGGCTGTAGATCCTCCCGCGACGAGGAAGGACGTCTTCGGGCCTGCGGAGGTCGAGTACTGGCTGGTGCACCGGCCTGGTGGCCAAAGGCTGGTGGGCGAGCCCGGGAGACCTGATATCCGCGGAGCTTGGGCCACGGTGTGCCACGGGAGGTTACTGCCCTCCCCACCCCCGCTTCCCTCCCGTCCCGGTTTCCCCGGAGCAAATACCAAGCCCGATGCTGGCAGGAAAGTGTCAAAGGCTTTTCTGCCTTGTTGCAAAGACAGAGGGGCAAAATTAAAGGGAAAGCCAACATTACCCGTGTTCTTTGTTTTGTGATGGTTTATTAGACTCCTCTGAGAATCTGAGGGAAGCTATACTGCCCCTACACACCGGAAGATGCATATGATTTACATAGACACAAGTCGGCCCAAGTCATTCCTCAGCTCACTTCCCTACAGTGGTTCCCCTCACCACTCAGAGTAAAAGCCACAGTGCCTACAGTGTCTTCAAAGCGCTGCGTCATTTGCCCACCTCCCTCCCCTTTCCTCTCTGAGTTTGTCCCCTACTCTGTGCGCCCAGTCTCACTCTGCTCTAGCCTCACACTTGCTTCCTTGTGGTTCCTGGAAAATGCTAGGCGTGTTCCTGCCTCAGGGCCTTTGCCTCTTCTGTGCCCTCTGCCAGGCCATTTCTTCCTCCAAATAGCGGCCTGGATCAAGCCCTGCCCTCCAGGGCTTTATTCAAATCACCTCAGTACGATTGTCTGGACCACCCTATTTAAAATTGGAATCTCCGGGCTTCCCTGGTGGCGCAGTGGTTGAGAATCCGCCTGCCAATGCAGGAGACACAGGTTCGAGCCCTGGTCCGGGAAGATCCCACATGCCGCGGAGCAACGAAGCCCGTGCGCCACAACTACTGAGCCTGTGCTCTAGAGCCTGCGAGCCACAACTACTGAAGCCTGCGTGCCACAACTACTGAGGCCCACGTGCCTAGGGCCTGTGCTCCGCAACATGAGAGGCCACTGCATCGAAGAGTGGCCACCGCTCACCGCAACTAGTGAAAAGCCCGCACGCAGCAACGGACACCCAACGCAGCCAAAAATAAATAAATTTATAAAAAAATATATAATAAATAAATAAATAAATAAAATAAAACTGGAATCTCCATATATACTTTCTGAAACGTTTTCCTCTTTCCCAACCTCACTCCTGTTTCATGTTCTCTGTAGCACTACACGCACACACACACACCCCCCTTATTTATTGTCTGTCTCTTTGAAGCCAAAAAAAAAAAATTTTTTTTTTTGGTTGTGCCAGGCCGTTTGCAGGGATCTAACCTGACCAAGGATCATTGAGCCCGTGCCCCCTGCAGTGGAGGCGTGGAGCCCTAACCACTGGACCGCCAGGGAATTCCCAGAATATTTGTTAAGGTATAATTTTTGCTCTAGAGTTCCCCTCAGGATCAGGCTGCACTCACTTGGCTTTTTAACTTACTACCCCCCGCCCCCCCGCCCCCCCCCCCCGCCATCTATTAGCCAGTTTCTACTGGAAGCAGTTCCTTAACAAATCATATAAATATTATATATACATTTTTTCTTTTTTACAAAACTGGAGCCAACTTGTGAGCATAGAAGAAACACAACGGACCCAGAGAATGGCACAGTTTTCCATGATGAAATTCATTCAAGAACATCATCTTAACACCTGGATAGTTTCTTCACCAGTCTCTTGGTGATGGGCATCAGATTTATTGCCTATGTTCCCCATTATAAATGTTGATCTGACGAATGTCCTTCCGTTTAAATGTGGTTATGCATCGCAGCTTATTGCCTTAGGAAAGATTCCTAGAGACAGAATTGTGGGTCAAAGGGTGTGAGAATTTTTTTTTTTTTTTGCGGTACGCAGGCCTCTCACTGCTGTGGCCTCTCCCGTTGCGGAGCACAGACTCCGGACGCGCAGGCTCAGCGGCCATGGCTCACGGGCCCCGCCGCTCCGCAGCATGTGGGATCCTCCCGGACCGGGGCGCGAACCCGTGTCGCCTGCATCGGCAGGCGGACTCTCAACCGCTGCGCCACCAGGGAAGCCCGGGTGTGAGCATTTTTGAACTCTTGATATATGTCACCAAATTGCCCTCCTGAAAGATTGTATCAGTTCCATACACAGAATAGAAGAGTGTCTGTTTTTTCCCCCATCTTTACCCTTTGCCCACATTGAGTATTATTTTTAAAGCTCTTTACCCACCTCATAGAAAAAAGTCTTGTTCTGATGGCTTTTCTTTGATTACCAGTGGGCTCCCCTTCACTGCTTTGCTCTTCACTCCCACTGGAATGGGAATTTTGCTCTAATTTCCACATGTATCACATTATTTGTAGTTAATTTGTTGGGTGTCTCTCTGTCTCATTAGAAGGTAATTGACATAGACCTTATACAGTGTACCTTTTTTTTTTAACATCTTTATTGGGGTATAATTGCTTTACAATGGTGTGTTAGTTTCTGCTTTATAACAAAGTGAATCAGTTATACATATACATATGTTCCCATATCTCTTCCCTCTTGCGTCTCCCTCCCTCCCACCCTCCCTATCCCACTCCTCTATACAGTGTATCTTAATGCCTTATCCAAGGTTCCTTTGGTTGCAGGTAGAGAACCATCTCACACTATCTAATTAGGGAAATTTATTAAGGATACAAGAGTGTTGGAAAGCTGCCAACAGCAAAGCCATTCTCTCTCTCTCTCTCTCTCTCCATGTCTCCTTCATCTTTCTCATTCTGCCAATCAGCTTTCTCATGCTCATGGTTCCACCTCCGTTTGGTTCCAAACACTCACAGAAATTAATTGGCTCTTTCCAAATTCCAATCCCAAATTCATGACTGGCTCACCTAGGGTCCGGAGTCTGCCCAGGGCCAGTCATGCCGCAGATGCTGTGGCTCTCCTCAAGGCATTCTCCTCTCCTACTCACGTACCTGGCCAGCTGTTCCAGCAGGTTCTATCCTGGTGCAAACTATCCCTGTGCTGTGGCTTTGTCCAGAGCTGCCCTGCCACCCGCTGAGTGGCACCTCAATGGTCTAGTTTTCTCTCTCCCAAGGCCAGGCTAAGACACAGCCTCAAGCCTCAGTCTCACCCCTCCAAGAAGCCCTTTTACAACCACTAATCAAACCCTGGCTCAGGGGAAGCAAGGACTGTCCCCTAGAGAAGAATCTGGGGTAGGTTAACGTTTATCTGCCTCGGCAGGCAATCTGGATGGGCAGGTTACAAATCTGTGAGATTATTCTCCTTATGGAGTCAGAATTTGGTAGCATAACTCACAAGCTCCTGAGCAGGTTGCTATGGACTGGCCACTCCTTAATACCGAAGTGCCAGGAACATCAAGCTTGAGGTCTTCTGTCCCGTACACCCTTCTGATAATCACTTGCCAGATCTGAATGGCTAGAATTGGGACTTCCCTGGAAGCCCAGTTGTTAAGACTCCATGTTTCCACTGTAGGGGGCCCGGGTTCAATCCCTGGTTAGGGAACTAAGATCCCACAAGCCGAATGGCATGGCCAAAAAAAAAAAAAAAAAGAGAATGGAATGGATAAAAAATGTCATCTATCCATACAGTGGAATATTATTCAGCCATAAAAAGGAATGAAATACTGACACAGGCTACAACATGGATGAACCTCGAAAACATTACGCTAAGTGAGAGAAGCCAGACACCAGACACAGAAGGTCATACGTTGTTTGTTTCCATTCATATGAAATGTCCAGGATAGGCAAATCTATAGAGACAGAAAGTAGATTAGTGGTTACTTTGGGAAGGGGGAGATGGGGAGATGGGAAGGTGATAGTTAAAGGGCAGGTTTGTTTGTTTGTTTTTTGCAGTGATGAAAATATTCTAAAATTGACTTGATGAAGGGTGCATAACTCTGTGAATATACTAAGAACCATCGAGTTGTACATTTTAAACGGGTGAATTGTAGGGTGAATTCTCTCAATAAAGCTGTTTTTAAAAGTCTCCGGTGCAGAACGAGCGCCCTCTAGGGGCTCTCAGATGTCCAGAGAGAGTCACAGGCCACTTTTTTTTTTTTTTTTTGAGACTTCTGCTAAATTAAAAATCAGAGAAATGCCTAAAGAGGGTAACACAAAGTGCAGAAAATGTTATTTAAATTTTTACTGAAGTATAAAATACATACATAAAAGTGGAAATATCCTCGGTGCATAGCTTGATAGATTTTTGCAAACTGAGAACACCATTCTTGTCACGACTGACTCTCTGGGACTCTCCCTTGGGAACGATGCCAAAAGTCTAAATTTGAGTCCCATCGTATATATGAGGCCACCTTTTTTTTTTCTTTTTAGAGTTTATTGCAACTTTGGGAAATTAGTGGTAAACCATATGGTTTTAAAAAACAATATGTGGCTGCACTTAAATTCACATAAAAATAGCATTTTAAAAACCATAATGAAATTTAATCCTTTTACACAGGTTAACAAAATGTATTACAAGAAAAACTAAACATTGGGTTTAACAAAAGCAATATTTTTGAAAGTGGAACAATGGAAATATTTTTTCAAATTTTTTACAAATGGTCACCTCTGGGTCCATTTACCACACTAGGGGATCAAAGTTGTTCAAATACAGCTGTGCTCAACTGAGCCACTTACCTACAGCACAGTAGTACTAGAAATCAATCCTAAGGTCAAGATGTAAGACCATAAGAGACTAGATCCTAAATGTTTTACAGCCTCCTCAGTAAGAGGTGCTTTTCCTTCCCCAAACAGGATGAGGTCACTTCTGAGTGACTCTATGGGACCCCTCTTTTCCTCTCCTTTCTCTCCTTTCTTAATCTCTAGGGTTATGCCATCAAAGGATTTTATAAAAGTAAAAAGTCAATTCCTCAGTTGTACTAGCCACGTTCCAAGTATCCAGTAGGCACTTGTGGCAACTGGCTCTCCTAGGGGACAGCGTGGATACAGAACATTTCCTTTACCATAGAAAGTTCTACTGGACAGTGCTGCTTTCAGGGATGAGCTCTGATCTCTTGTTTTATCCCTTCCTTGCAAGGTTTCCTTTCACTGCCCACAGCTCCCCATCCTTTTTTTTTAAAGTTGGTCAAGGAAATGCTCTGTCAGAACCTAACATAATGTCTACCCGGATAAGCCAGGGGAAATTATGGTGTTTGAAAATAGTTCTTAGGCAAAGAAATACAGCTAATAAATCATCCCAAGGAAATATGCACAACCTCACCAGCAATTAAAGAAATGAAAGTTAAAATAACCCTGCCATGCATTACATACTGTCTAGACTAGAAAAATGTGTAAAAATCATGGACTGTGATATTGCCAACACTGTGGGGAAAAATGCACCATTACCTACCACTAGCCATCCTGGCAATTAGTTAAATCCTCCTGAAGAACCATCTGGAACCATGTTACAGAAACAATAAAGCTATTTTCTAATTCCACTTAACGACTACTGACTACTATATATTTAATAGATAGCAGGTATGAGGCACAGTACTTGGTACTTTACAGAGTTTTTAAAAATATGTACGTGTGTTTTCACAACAATTCTATGAGGGAGGTAGGTAGCCTTACCTTCATTTTAAAAATCTGCAGACTCTTAGGTTCACAAAAGTTAAGGAAGATACCCAGAGTAAAAGAGCAAAATAAGTGGCTGAGCCAGGATTCAATCTTAGACTTTTTGACCTAGGAAGACCTGCTCAGAACACCACATTGCCTCCCATTTCAGAGAATTGCCTCCAAGGGAATGGTACAATTAGGGCGGGGAAAGAAATTTACGCAAAAATATACATATTAAAGTAATTATGACACGTATTACAAAGGAAAAATTGGAAAATGCACACAGAAGACAATGTAAGCTGGGCCCGGCACACAGAAGGCTCTCAAAAAAAATTTTTTTAAAAAGCAATTCGGTGAAAAAGATCTCTGGCCCTTTAAAAGTCAGAGGCGGGTAAAACAGAAAGGAGGCGGGTTAAGAACTGACGCGAGAAGCTGCTTGCCTTATTTAAATGAGCGTGCGTAAAGGCTTGCCCTCGTTCCTCGCCACGTTCCTCACTCAGTGCGCGTGCGCTGCCTTAACCCTGAGGCGGCTCTCGGCTGCTCCTGCCTATTTAGGTGGGCGGAGACAGTCGCGTGAGTTCCGTGGACCTGCCTTCTCCCTCCCAATTAACCAGCCCCGCCCCTCTCTTGCACATGCGCGTACTTCGGCACTAGACCAGGAGGTCGGTGAATGGCTCCAGGAGTTGCGCCTGCGCTGTGGACGCCTCTGCCGGAAGTGGGCGGGATCGTGTTCCAAAGCCGAAAGGGCGGAGGGAGAAAGCGCGGCAAGAGTGGCTGAATGGAAAGTTGAATTTCGGGACCGCCCAAATGCCCTGCTGCACAATTACGGAAACTAGAAATGTAAGGCCAGAATGTGATCACTGGAACTTAATTTTCGATTTTAGAAACGTTTTACAAGACTATTCTTTTTTACATGTGTGTTAAGTAAAGGTTTTAGGTTGAAAGAATTTTCCCTGTTTTCTTTTTCCCCATGACTTTTTTTTTTTCCCTCTCTCCGCCGCACCGCGGCGCTTGTGGGATCTTAGTTCCCCCACTAGGGACGGAACCTGGGCTCCTGCGGTGGAAGTGCAGAGTCCTAACCACTGGACCACCAGGGAAGTCCCACCATGAATTCTTATATTCTGAAAGACTTCAGGACTCAATAAGGACACATTTGGGTGACTATGTGCCAGGTTGAAAAGAAGTATTATTTAAAAAAAAAAAATAAGGCACACCTTCTCGCCCACATAAAAGTAGGTCCTCGTCAGGAATCCCAGTCAGGAAATCATTAGGAAGAGATGTTGAATAAGAGCCAGAAAAGAAACAAGTCTGCATAGAGGTAAGTGTGATTTTGTGACGTAAAAGTTAGAAATGTTTTGGAAGTCCCCTGTGTCAGTTCATAACTTGATTCCTTGTGGAAAACGTGTTATCTTTGGAGATTCAAAGATGAATATAATTCAGCCCCTGTCCTTGACGAGTTCACACTCAGAAAGGAAGGACGGCAGGGTTCAGGGATACGAATACCCTGGGCAAGGTCCTGGAGGTAAGCATGATAGTGTAGTGACTCCGGACACTGTCTTGACCAAAGTGGAAGGATGGCCTCACACAACATGGGAGATCGTGTTGAACGCCCTATGAACAGAGTGGGGGTAGACTGGGAGTGAGGAGGTCCAGATGCCAGGCTGAGGAAGGTTGGCTCCAAATCCAGTGGCCAGGAACCACTGTGTTTTCTTGAACTTGCTGTGCTGGCAGGGGATGAGGCAGAAGGTGACTTTTTGACCACAGTGATTGGTTGAACAGGGAGAAGTTGGGAAAACTGTCTAAGAAAGTCTCAACCTGGCAGGCAGTAAAACCTCCCCAACTGCCAAGTTATGAATTCTAATTAAGGATGCAAACCATGAAAAGGAAAGGAAAGGTGATTCTTGGGTAACCTTAGGAAGTTGCTCAGACAATTACTGGGCTTTTCTCGTTTGGGTAGCCACCTTCTCTTTAAACTGTTTTCTCCTTGAGACAGAGCATCTTAGAAGAGTCCCAAGCCAAGAATGGACCTGCCCTGAAAGGAATGAACTGTTTCATAGGTACCTCATAAAGAACAGAAAAATAATGAAAATGCAAACAAGGAAACCCTTAAATGGACTCAAAATACACCAGTTAGTACAACCCTCCTCACAGGGGAGTCACACAGGGCCTCATGCTCAGAAGTGCCTTGTGCTTGGCTTAATATTCTGCTGTCACTGTTCTGAAATTCTTAATAACTTTTTATTTTATTTATTAATTTTGACTGCATTGGATCTTCATTTTTGCGCGCGGGCTCTCTCTAGTTGCAGCAAGCGAGGGCTACTCCGCATTGCGGTTGCACGGGTTTCCCACTGCGGTGGCTTCTCTTGTTGCAGAGCATGGGCTCTAGGCGCACAGGCTTCAGTAGTTGTGGCATGCAGGCTCAGTAGTTGTGGCTTGCGGGCTCTAGAGCTCAGGCTCAGTAGTTGTGGTGCACGGGCTTAGTTGCTCCACGGCATGTTGGGGTCTTCCCGGCCCAGGGCTTGAACCCGTGTCCCCTGCATTGGCAGGTGGATTCTTAACCACTGCACCACCAGAGAAGGCCCTATATTATTTTTTAAACTTAATACTTTAGTTGTTTTCTGCTTAGAAGTAATTCATGCTCAAATGATTATCCCCCAAATCAGGATAGTGGTTACCTTAGGGGAAGGGAGGGAGAAGGTTAGTATCAGGGAAGAGGGGTCTGGGGTTATCTAAGGTGATGGCAATGTCTTCTTTTTGTTGTTGTTGTTGGCAATGTCTTATTCTTGACCTGGGTCTTAGTCACACAGATTCTCTTTATGATTACTATTTAAACTGTACACGTACAATTTATGCATTTTTCTGTATACATTATATGTCACCATAAAAAGGTAATATAGTCTCATTGTTGAAAATGTGGAAAGCAAATTTTTTTTTTACTAAAGATGAAGAATGTTGACATATTTCCACCACCCCAGCTCTGTGAGTAGTAGTTTTTCAGGTGAAAGAAAAAAAGACTATTTGTGAATAAATCTTTGTTGAGTTTTGCCTTTTGTTGGAAGAAAAAGAAATTCTGTGAAGTTGCCAGCAGGTGGCGCAATTAAATAAGATTTAGTCTTGCAGGCACAAAAGCAAACCAAACCAAAACCAAAAAGCAGCCAACACTTCTCCTGGTGATTGGAAAACGTTTTGGTGAATTTCCCACTACCTACAATCCTCCTCCAATATCCACCATTATACAAAAGAACCTGGTAAATATGGCTTCATTAGGGAACTGTCAGACCTAATTCTTCAAATGCATCGAAGACACTGGATGTTTTCTCCCTGTTGCTTGACAGAGAGCCTCCAAAATAACAGGGTTGACTGGGACCCAGGATATAGCGCTTTTTGTGTCTGCAACAAATGAGGACAGCAAAGATGTCTAATAATAAATACATTCCTCAAACATTCTTAGATGGCTTTTGTTTTTGTTTGTTTTTTTTTTTTGCGGTACGCGGGCCTCTCACTGTTATGGCCTCTCCCGTTGCGGAGCACAGGCTCCGGACGCGCAGGCTCAGCGGCCATGGCTCACAGGCCCAGCCGCTCCGCAGCATGTGGGATCTTCCCGGACCGGGGCATGAACCCGTGTCCCCTGCATCTGCAGGCGGACTGTGAACCACTGCGCCACCAGGGAAGCCCTCTTAGATGGCTTTTGAGACGAATTAGGAAGTGTTCAGTTTCTAAATCTTTATCAAGCACTTCCTTCCACTCACATCTCTTTGATAATGGCCACTGGAGGTTGGGTAAGTTTTCACATAAGAAAAAAAGACGTTTTAATCTGGACACTAAGCCAAAGAAAGAGATCAACGTACTCATCATCCTTCTCATTAAGATACACTTATTTGGGGGACTTCCCTCGTGGTCTAGTGGTTAAGACACCACGCTCCCAATGCAGGGGGCCGGGGTTCAATCCCTGGTCAGGGAACTAGATCCCGCACGCCACAATTAAGACCCGGTGCAGCCAAATAAATAAATAAATATTTTAAAAAATCAAAGATTTATTTGGGGCAAGGTTGGCCTGAGGACTGGGGACAGGATGGTGGTGGCCATGGGAGATTGGTTACATATGAGGAGGAATGATCAGATAAGTAAATATATTAAGGATAACAGGAGCCAGGTTTCCCACTGCTGGAGAGGGGAATAGTGAATCTGGAAAGGGACAAACTAGAATGAACTCTGTGGACTGGAATTGGATATTGGTGTGAAGTCATGGTTTTCAATATTTATAAATAGAGTTATAAATAAAGGTGTAAATGTGTACATATATACATGCATAATATATAAATATAGACCCTAGATCTGTCCTCAGAGAGAAGAGAATAGTGACATCCCATAGTGATGAACACACACATCTAGTACCCAGAACTTGGTTTCTAGGGAATTTCCTGGTGGTCTAGTGGTCAGGACTCCACGCTTTCACTGCCAAGGGCCTGGGTTCAATCCCTGGTCAGGGAACTAAGATCCTGCATGGCACAGCCAAAAACAAAAAACAAAACAAAACAAACTTGGTGGGACTTCCCCTGGTGGTCCAGCGGTTAAGACTCTGCACTCCCATTGCAGGGGGCCTAGGTTTGATCCCTGGTCAGGGACCTAGATCCCGCATGTCACAACTAAGACCTGGAACAGCCAAATAAATAAATATATTAATTAAAAAATCCAACTTGGTTTCTAAATGCCATTCTCCACTGGAAAGAACCAGGAATGCTTGGAGAAATGGCTGATTTCAGAGTTGGAGCCGGGAAAGTATAAGATGTGCTTGGAACATCTTTTTGTGTCAAAAAGTAAGGAAATGCGGGCTTCCCTGGTGGTGCAGTTGTTAAGAATCCTCCTGCCAGTGCAGGGGACACGGGTTCGAGCCCTTGTCTGGAAAGATCCCATAAGCCGCGGAACAACTAAGCCCGTGCGCCACAACTACTGAGCCTGTGCTCTAGAGCCCGCAAGCCACAACTACTGAGCCTGTGTGCTGCAACTACTGAAGCCCACGCGCCTAGAGCCCATGCTCCGCAACAAGAGAAGCCACCTCAATGAGAAGCCCGCACACCACAATAAAGAGTAGCCCCCTGCTCACCGCAACCTGCGTGGCAACGAAGACCCAACGAAGCCAAAAATAAAATAAATAGAAAATAAATAAATTAGAAAAAAAAGTAAGGAAATGCTTGAAGAATGTTGGGGATCTATCAAAAAGAAGTCAGCTAAAAGTGAATCTCAGTGGCCAAGTCTGTGACAACTTGAGCATCAAAATAGTTATAGTAATGGATTATAACTCGTTGACTAAGATAAAAAACATGAATTCATGCTGATATAAATAAATGGAAAGTTTGATGAAGAACAGGGTATTTACGTAGTTAGAGTATCTCCCATAAAATACTTGCAAAGGGAATAAGAGTAACTTGACAGGGGAGAAACTGGGAAAACACTACCTTAAGCAAAGTGAACGTCGTCAGTAGTGGGACACATTGGAATTCTGTGCCACCTGTTGAGCTGCAGTGAGGAGAAAATAGCATCACTTCTGCGGTTGTCCCAGCAAAGATACCTAACCTCAGTCTAATCAGAGGACCTATTAGGCAAACCCTAAGTGAGGAAAGTTCTACAAAGTAACTGTCCTGTCCTGTTCAGAAATTTCAAGAGCAGGAAGATGAAGGTAGATTGAGGAACTGTTCCATATGAAAGGAGACTAAAGAGACATGACAACTACACACGGCAGGTGAGCCTGGATTGGATCCATTTACTATGAAGGACGTTTTTGGCACAATTGGGAAACTTGAATGGGGTCTGAGGATTAGAAGGAGTAATGTATCAGTGTTAATTTCTTGATTTTGATGCTTGTACTTTGGTTGATTAGGAGAATGTTCTTGATTGTGGGAAATGCCCACTAAAGTATTCAGGAGTGATGGGGTGAACTGGATGAGCAATCTATGCTGAATGGGTTTGAAAAATAAGTTATTTGTACTGTACTTGCAACTTTTCTTTAAGTTTGAGATTTTTTTGATAAGTTAAAAAGTATATGTATATAAATCAACACACAGAATGGGAAAAATAGGGACTTCCCTGGTGGCGCAGTGGTTAAGAATCCGCCTGCCAATGCAGGGGACACGGGTTCGATCCCTGGCCCAGGAAGATCCCACATGCTGCGGAGCAACTAAGCCAGTGCGCCACAACTACTGAAGTCCGCGTGCCTAAAGCCTGTGCTCTGCAACAGGAGAAGCCACCGCAGTGAGAAGCCTGCGCACCGCAACGAGGAGGAGTCCCCGCTCGCCGCAACTAGAGAAAGCCCGCGTGCAGCAATGAAGACCCGGTGCAGCCAAAAATAAATAAATAAATAAATACATTTATTAAAAAAAAAAAAACCCACAGTGAGATACACTTCACACAAAATTACAAGGTTGGCTAAAATGTAAAACAGAGAAAATAACAAGTGTTGACCAGGATGTGGAGAAATTGGAACCCTAGTACTTTGCTGGTGAGGATGTAAAATGCAGCCACTTTGGAAAACAGTTTATTGCTTCCTCAAAATGTTAAAGTTACCATCTGACTAGGCAATTCCACTCCTGAGTGTAATACAAAGTGAAAAGAAAACGTGTCCACACAAAAACTTGTGCACAAATGTTTGTAGTAGTATTATTCATAATAATCAAAAAGTGGAAAAAAAATTTTCCATTTACAGTTGAATGGATAAACAAAATGTGTAACTCCAGTCTGAGCCTGAAGGCTTTAGAACCAAGAGAACTGATGGTGTAAATCCCAGTCCCAGGGCAGGAGACTGAAGTCCCAGCTTAACGGGTCAGGCAGAGAGAGAGAATTCTCTCTTCCTCTACCTTTTTGTTCTATTCAGACCCTCAGCTGATTGGACGAGGCCTTCTTATATTGGGGAAGAGAAGCTGCTTTACTCAGTTTACTGATCCAAACAATCGCTTCTGGAAAAACCCTTGCAGACACATCCAGAATAATGTTTAACCAGATACCTGAGCATTCGTGGCTCAGTCAGTTGAGACATAAAGTTAATCATCTTGATAGCTCAATAAAGCTATTATTAAATATATATACATTTTACTGTTCAAAACTGTCAAGGTCGTGAAAAAAACAAGGAAGACTGAGATACTATCACAGACCAGGAGAATATGGAGACATGATATTTAAATGTGGTGTCAGATTGAATCGTGGAACAGAAAAAGAACATCAGTAGAAAGACTGGTTAAACTTGAATAAATTCTGGAGTTTAGTTCATAGTAATATGCCTTTGTTAATTTCTTAGTTTTGATAAAGATGCCATGGTTATGTAAATTGTCCACATTAGGGGAAAATGAGTGAAGGAGAGTAAATGGGAACTCTCTGCACTATCTTTGCCCTTATGTTTGTAAATCTAAAAGTACCCCAGGACTTCCCTGCTGGTCCGGTGGTTAAGACTCTGTGCTCCCAAAGCAGGGGGCCCGGGTCCGATCCCTGGTCGGGAAACTAGATCCCACATGCCGCAACTAAGACCCAGCAGAGCCAAATAAGTAAATATTTAAAAAGGAAAAAAGAAAAGACTCTGTGCTTCCACTGCAGGGGGCGCGGGTTTGATCCCTGGTCAGGGAACTAAAATCCCACATGCCGTGCGGCACAGCCAAAAAAAAAAGTATCCCAAAATAAAATGTTTGTTTTTTTAAAACCCAAATATATAAAGTTAGTGCTTTCTGGTGCTTACATATCAGGCACTTTACCTACGTCATCTCATTTAGTCCTCACAACAATCCTACAGAGCAACCCCCAACTTACAGAGAAGGCGAATTATGTACTCAGGGTCACGCATCTGGCAAGTGGCAGGGCTGGGATTTGAACTCAGGTCTGTCTGACTAGTAAATCACACAGCCCCAGCCAGCCAGGACTTTACAGTCCCAGGTAGGCCCAGTAATGCAAATAACTGAATAAGGACATAAAGGACATTTTGATACCTGGAGAGTAAATATTAAACAAATAAATTTTTATAGATAATACTGTTTACATTATAAACCTGTGAACAGAAAGATAGGGGTTTAAAATTTCTATCAAACACCTGAACAACATTTCAGGAAAAACATTAAAGGAGGGGTGGTGGTGTGATGAATTGGGAGATTGGGATTGACATATATACACTAATATGTATAAAATGGATAGCTAATAAGAACCTGCTGTATAAAAAAAATTCAAAAAAAAAACTGGGTTTAATCTACTGTGTTCAGACTATTAAAACCCTTTTGCCTCTACGTTTTCCGTCTATCAAAACTGCTCTATTGGGGCTTCCCTGGTGGCGCAGTGGTTGAGAGTCTGCCTGCCGATGCAGGGGACACGGGTTCGTGCCCCGGTCCGGGAAGATCCCACATGCCGCGGAGCGGCTGGGCGCATGAGCCATGGCCACTGAGCCTGCACGTCCAGAGCTTGTTCTCCGCAACGGGAGAGGCCACAACAGTGAGAGGCCTGCGTACCGCAAAACAAAAAAAACCAAACAACTGCTCTATTTAGTGCCACCAATAAATTTTTGTTGCTTTGTTTTCTTCTTTTAAAAATTATTTTAGCAGAAAAAAGAAAATTCCATCAGTTTATATGGTGGACTATTTCTTTTTTTTTTTTTTTTTCACTTGCCCCAATATTATTTATTGGAAGAGAAATTCTTTCAATTCCCTTCTTTCCTTCTTCCCTCCCACCATATGCTGGACTATTTCTGTTATACTAAATTCACCCAATCTCTTTCAGGGTACACAAATGATCATATAACTTTAATCAGTATATATACATTATTTGGAGATCTACTTTTTTACTTAAACATGCTTTAATGTACCTGTTTAAAGGTATCCATTTAGTTCCCATAATAATTTTTAACAGCCATATAGTATTACATGAAATAGACAGGTTATAGCTTTTTTTTTTTTTCCTGTTTTTTAATTTTTTGGCTGCACCTCGTACCGTGCGGTACCATCTTAGTTCTCCAACCAGGGATTGAACCCGGGCCACCGCAGTGAAAGCGCTCAGTCCTAACCACTGGACCGCCAGGGAATTCCCAAGACAGACTGCAGCTTACTTAACTGTTTTCCTCTTGTGGGGCACTTGGGATGCTTCCAGTGTGTGGCTGATCTGAAAAATGCTGCTATAACCATCTTTGCACAAATTGCTTGTTACAGTCTTGGGGACTATTTTTTTTTGTGGGAGGGACTATTTTGAGCAAGGGCGTTTGTGGGAAGCAGACGAAGGAAAAGTCCCTGGAATTTTCACTTCTCCCTGGGCAGCTGCTCTTATTTTAGAATAGGCTCTTGGCATCCTGCAGTGCATAAGTAACACAGCTACCAGTAGCTGGATGAGCTGGGGAAAGTTCTTTCACCTCTCTGTACCTTGGACTCTTGCTATTTCAAGTGTGGTCCTTGAACCAGTAGTATTGGCTGGGAGCTTGTAGAATTACAGAATCTCGGATCCTTCCTAGAACCTACTGAATCACAATATGCATTTTAACAAGATCTCCAGGAGGTGGTTTAAAGCACACTGAAAGCTGGAGAAACCATGCCTTAGAGTACTTACCTGTCGAATAGGGATAATAAAGGTCCTTCCTCATAAGGTCATCGTGCATTATACATATACATAGTGCATTAACACATATACATAAAGTGCATAGAAGAACGCCAAGCACATAGTAGGTGCTATGTGTTCCTTTATTTTTTGGCCACGCCACGAGGCTCGTGGGATCTTAGTTCCCAGACCAGGGATTGAACCCTAGCCCTGGGCAGTGAAAGCACCAAGTCCTAACTACTGGACCACCAGGGAATTCCCGTTTGCTACTTTTATGACTCTCCCCAGCTGACTGAGCAAATTCTACAGCTGGTAGGTCCCTAAGTAGAGTGCCTTAAAATAAGCAAATAGGAGAGATTTCCCCCTGGTGGTGTAGGGAGGGGGTGGGGGAGGAATCTTGCAACGCACATTCTCACCATTCTCACGTATCACGGTCAAAATCCCTAAGAAGAGGCACATCCAGCCCCAGGAAGCTGATGAGTGAGTCTGAAAGCTCTTTGGGCAGAAACCGGGACAGGGTGGCAGCCAGGTAAGATCTGATACTTCTGGCACCTAAGCAGCTACACTGATGGGGGTGGCCAGCCTGTGCCATCTACAGAAAGGCTTGTGAAAATAATGCACGTAAAGTCCTGACCCCACAGAGAACAGTCCCTAAGATTTGCAACCTGACCGCTGGCCAGCTTGCAGAGAAGGTACATCTGCCTAGCTCTCCCTGGGGGGCAAGGCCAGCCTCTTCAGCTCAGGATCGAGCAGCTGCAAGCCTAGGTAAAGGGGGATCGTCGTCCGAAATCCTCTGCTTGGTGACATTTAATTCATCCTTCAAGGCCCTGGATTTCCTTTTCTTTTTTTGCTGTACGGGGGCCTCTCACTGTTGTGGCCTCTCCTGTTGCGGAGCACAGGCTCTGGACGTGCAGGCTCAGCGGCCATGGCTCACAGGCCCAGCCGCTCTGTGGCATGTGGGATCTTCCCGGACCGGGGCACGAACCCGTGTCCCCTGCATTGGCAGGCGGACTCAACCACTGCGCCACCAGGGAAGCCCTGGATTTCCTTTTTGATTCTACTAACCCCAATTAAATAAACTATTTTCTGTTTTTTCACCAAGTGAGTGATTTATCTGGTTTTGCAAACTTCATGACACATTGTATCAGGAGTCTCAATCTCAGCTGTCTCCGGCCTACATGAAGTAGGCTAGGGCAGTACAACTGAGCCTGCAGGGGACTGTGGCAGCTGGCGAGCCTCCTGTGAAGCGGACATGTGTTCCTCTGGTCCAGCCCATTGCCGAGCACGAACATGAGCCCAGTGTGGCCAGATCTTTCCACTTTTCAAGAGAAAGTAAAAGTCTGGATTTTTATATGAAACTGTCATCTTTTTCTTAATTAAAAAAATTTTACATTTAAAAACTTACATTTAAAAAAAAAACTTACATTTAAAACGTCTATATTTAAAAACTTAATTTAAAAACTTTTGTTTATAATCCAGCCAAACTGGAAACATCCCAAAGTTACCTCAACTGGTGAACGGATAAACAAATGGATCCATCCATACAATGAAATACACTCAGCAAAGGGAAAAGGAATGAATTACGGAAACATACAATAATCATCTGAATCTCAACTGCATCATGCTGACTTCTGCTAGCCAAGATGCAGTAATATGGACCAGATTTACTTTCTCACCTGAAACAATAAAAGAATGGAGAAAATAAATATGAAATGATGTGTTTCTTCAAGACGGTGGACATCAGTCAATGGAGGACGGTGATCCCTGAGACACAGGAAACAAGTGGGGTTAGCCCTGTGATTGTCCAGCTTATTGTCTTTTTTTTTTTTGGCTGTGCCATGCATTATGTGGGATCCTAGTTCCCCAGCCAGGAATCGAACCCGCGCCCCCTGCATTGGAAGCATGGAGTCTTAAGCACTGGACTGCCAGGGAAGTCCCCCAGCTTACTGTCTTGAGAGAGTTTCCAGGCCATGGTACAGGGCAGGGGGACCCCAGGTGGAGCCTGGCAGACCCCCTGAGTTGAGACGACAGAACTGAGGGTCCAGGGAAACCAAGGAGGTTAGAATTCTAGAGAGGAGACAGCTGCACATGGAGAATCCAGAGGTCTGCAAAGAGTCCCCTCTAGGATCAGCTGAGCCCTGGTCAACCCATGCTTACAAGTACAACTACCGGAGGCCAGGGAAAGAACTACCTGAAATGATCAGAGGTAAGAGTGTGTGGCACCTACATAGGCCCAGGAATACAGCCTGTTCCTGCACCAGCCAGACTGGAAAACTTCATGATTCGTGGGCACTGGTCTTGCCTCAGTAGTGGAGAAAAATTAGCTCCAGACTGAGCACTCTTTGGGTCCCAGGTAAGTGATAAAAGCAAGATTCAGGGCTTCCCTGGTGGCGCAATGGTTAAGAATCCGCCTGCCAATACAGGGGGCACAGGTTCGAGCCCTGGTCCGGGAAGTTCCCACATGCCGCAGAGCAGCTAAGCCCGTGCGCCACAACTACTAAGCCTGCGTGCCTAGAGCCCATGCTCCTCAACAAGAAAAGCCACCGCAGTGAGAAGCCCGTGCACCGCAACGAAGAGTAGCCCCCGCTCGCCACAACCAGAGAAAGCCCGCGCGCAGCAACGAAGACCCAATGCAGCCAAAAAAAAAAAAAAGCAAGATTCAAAAGAATCAAATGGTTTCCAAATAACCACATCCAATATAAAGCTCAAGAATATTTTTTAGAACTACTAAAATACAAAAGAAGGAGGAGGAAAAGGGAGGTGGAAGGCAACAAGGCCGACTTCACAACATCTGACATCCAGTCAACGATAACAGGCTGGCAAAAAAATCCTGTTTCACCCTTTTTGAGAGGTGTTGTTATGGGTTCAATTGTCTCCCAAAAAGATATGTTGAAGTCCCAACCCCCAGAGATGAGAATCATAAATCAAAGTTGGTCATTAATTAGCTGTGAATCTTGAGTAAGTCACGCTCTTTTTCACGCCTCAGATAAGAACTGCAAATATTTCTCTGTGTGCTCTTGTGCATTTTCCCCATGCAGAGTTCTCAGAGGGGTCTATGAACCCCAGAAGTTGAGAACCTCTGTAGTAGATGATCTTTAATGTTTATTCCTTCAACAAATATTTATTGAGGGCCTACTGTGTGCTTTAGGGATCCAATGATGACCAAAACAGAGACAAGATCCCTAAGATCTCATGGAGATTATATTATATACCCATGGAGGGAAACATGCAACCAACATGGAGACAAACACTTCCATAGAATGGTAAGTTGTATGAAGGAGATAAAGCAGGTGAAATGTGACTGGGAGGAGGCATGACCCGTTGGGTGTTCAGGAACAGTTTTTTTTTAGAGATGTTGTTACAGGTTGAATTTTGTCCCACAGAAAGATATGTTGAAGTTCTAATACTCACTCCCTCAGAATGTGACCTTATTTGGAACTAGGTTTTTGCAGATGTAATTAGTTAAACTGAGATGAGTTCATGTTGGAGTAGGGTGGGCCCTTAATCCAAGGAGACTGGTGTCCTTATAAGAGGAGAGGACAAACAGAGACAAGCACGTAGGGAAAGAGGCCATGTAAAACAGAGGCAGAAATTGGAGGGGTGAAGCTGCAAGCCAAAGAATGCTGAGGGTTGACCACCACCACCATAAGCTATGAAGAAGCAAGAGAAGATTCTACTCAGAGTCTCAGAGGGAGTATGATCTTGCTGACTCCTTGATTTCTCACTTCTAGCCTCCAGAACTGTGAGAGAATACATTTCTGTTGTTCAAGCCACCCAGTTTGTGGTACTTAACCCAGTTTGTAATTCGGGCAGCCCTAGGAAACTAATACAGGTGTCATTTGAACTAAGGCTAGAATGATGAGAAAAAGGCAACCATATGAAGATTTAGAGGGAAGAATATTCCATGCAAGGGTAGGAAGAAAAAACCAACAAAAACCGTGGCTGGAGAGTACTTATCGAGAGGGATGAGATAGGAGATGTGACTCGAAAACTAGGCAGGGATAGATCTTGCAGGACCACGCCCGGGAGGTGACGGAATTTGGATTCAATTAGCATTGAGGTGGTTATGTCATTTGAGCGACAGAAACAGCTGTCAAGAGAGTCACCTAGAGTCTTAGAGGGCAGGATCTAGGATGTATTGGTTGAAGTAAATAATGACAATGTGAGATGACAGGGCCCTCTCTCCAGGCCGTCGTTGGCTTTGGCTCAGTTAAGGCAATGCTCCCTCCCCGCAATCTCCCTTCTACCTCCGGATCCCAGACACCCCCAATACACACAATTTAAGTAAAATAAGCTCTACAAATGCGGTTTGCGGACAAGTTCCCCACCCAAACTAGGCGAGAGAGATTCTGGAGGCGCAGAAGCATTCCCAAGGGGGGGCAGCCGTAGACCCTACCAAGTTCTGGAAAGCTACAGCAACCCCCCGGCAGGCCCCCGACGCGCGGGGGCGGAGCCGGGGCGGAGCGTACGCATGCGCAGGGCCTGACTCCCGGCGAGGGGTGGGGCGGGCACCAGGTCCGTGGCTGTGACGTCAGGTGCGCGCGTGGCTCCCGCTGCGCAGGAACAGCTGGTGCCTCGGAAGGCGGCCGGCGAGCGGACAGGCGTGGGGTGCTGGTGGCCGGCCGCGCCACGCTGCAGGAGCAACCGCCTCCGCCTCGCACCACTGCACCATGGCCGGCCAGCTGGAGCGTTGCGAGCGCGAGTGGCACGAGCTGGAGGGAGAATTTCAGGAACTGCAGGTAGGACCGGGCCACCTAGTCCTGAAACTCTGCTACCTGATGTGCAGGGTATTCCGCTTCCTGCTTGCCCAGCCCGGGCGGTGGGAACCATTAGGGCCCAGAGGTTGCCCCTGGCTAGGCCCTGGGGGCTGGTGGTCCGCGTGAGCCAGCCCCCTCCCATCTCCCAGTATTTCAGTTCTTCATCCCCTTTGGGCGCCGAGTCGAAGCTCCCCATTTCCCCCGCCCTCGCGCCGGCTCTTTGCTCCGCGCACCTCCTTCGCTGCAGAAAGTTGGTCTATGGCCTCTGAGGGGAAGTTCCAGGCGTGTCCATGTGGGGGAGGCCGGAGGGGACAGGTATGTTTGGGGACTCAAAGAGAAAGCCCAGCGCCCACCTCCTCAGGGGTCTCCCCTGACCCCACCGCCGCCCTCCAGCTTTCGGCAGCTCCACTCGTCCTTTACTCTGGCGGGCCAGCCCTCTCCTCTGCAGCTCCATTTTGAGAGGTGTGCTTGGGAGCCATTCACCTTGAACCTGTAGACTTTGCTTAGGGGTTAGAGACCCCTATTCTCAGTCTTTGGGGCTCCTGTGTCTGTGCCCGCCTCTCCGACGCTGCTGCAGGCCGAGTTTGGCGTTGTGGATGACATCTGTCACTTGTGACAGCTGGGCTGCCTCCTTTAGTGATAGAGGCTGCTCCCAGCTCTCACCCATTTGGCCCAGAGCCTTACACTGGGTGGGGTGAGGGCGGGTGTAAGAGGCCCCTTGAGAGAATGGCATTGCCGCTGCGCGGGCCTGGCAGGAGAAGTTGTTTCCGATAGGAGGTTCGCAGAGGCCTCAGCTATCTACCTTGGTGACTAAAGACGCCTCAGGAAACCTTAGGGTTGGCCAAGAGGGATGCCTGGACCATTTTTGGAGATGAGGCTGTTCCCTCCGCAGCTACCGGATTGTGTCTCTTTTCTCCAGAGTTGGGCTCTGTTTGCCTTAAATCACATGGAACACCCCAGCCCGCTCCTTCCTGTCCTCAGCTGGAGCAGTGACATTTTCTCTGTCCATGTAGCTCTTGTCTGCAGTTTGGTTGGCCTCTTACTGTGTCCAGAGGAGGGGAGGGGAGATTGGCAAGGGTGTCTGTGATGGGTCTTTCTAGATATGATGTCGTAGGTCCAGGTGAATAGAGAGAGGGTTGCTGGAGAGACTGAGCAGGAAGGCAGGTGCTTTTTCAGGCATGAGCACAGAGTAAGGTACCAGAACCAGAAGGGTACTTTTTCTTGGCCTGTCCAGCATGTGTGGGTTCGTGCCCTTTCCTTCAGGCCCAGGGCTTAGGGCCCACTCAGTTCCCAGGGGACCCTTCAGGCTCCACTGCCATCGAGAAGACTCAGCTATTTCTTAATGCTTTGTCCTGCTAGGCTCTCAGGTCATGTGCAGCTGTGGAGCCATGGAGGGTATTAGGGTGGGAAGTGCTTCAGAGCTATGCAATTAATGCACTTAACACCAATTAGATAAAGGAGACTTTTGACTTGTTGTTATGTTCTTACTTGGTGTCTCTGGGACTCAGGTGTGTGAGGGACAGAGAGGAATTGGGAATTAACCCTGGATTTTGTCCCCTGGTGCACAGCAAGGGCTGTAGAAGGACTGACCAGGTGGAAACCGTGATGTCCCCTGCTCACGTCTTCGGCAGTGGGGGAACTGGACTGGACTAGGTCTGACTTCTCACCCTTCCCCCCAACCCCCATAATAAATGTAAGAGCTCTGAACTCCTGAGATGAAAGTCTCTGGAAATACGCATATAATAAGTAGGGTATATATTGTCATTATGTTTGTGTTGGGTGGACTTTCAGATATGAGACATTTGTTGGGGAACAGGGAGGTCACAACAGGTAGGGAGGTGGGCAAGGTTAACAATAGGAAGGCTCTTTTTTTTTCACCAGAAAATCCCGGCCTGTCTTAATTTGCCTATATCTGCCTCAGAATCTGGGATTTGTGGGTTTCATGTTCATATCTCTCTGATTCTGTCTTTCTTGGGATGATGTATAATATCTTTGTGTTTTACCTCTTCTTCCCTTTTTCCAGTGAAGGGAGGAAAGAGGGAATCTAATTTCAGATCCTAGAGGATTTGAAAGGTCTTTGGAATTCCTCCCCATCCCTAAAAAAGTCATAATCTCTGGGACTTTCTAGAGGAAAGGATCTGTTTTCTTTTGCCTGTGATTTGCATCTGCCAGGGCCTCTCTGGACTCGGGGGCAAGGTCGAGTCACCATGAGGACTTTGGTTTTGCCTGGTTGCGGTTTCGGCCATGCCGGTGAATTGAGCATTAGTCTGAGACCAGTGCGTGTTTGGCCCTGTGGCCTGTGGTGTGACCACAGAAGGTCACTTACAGATGTGGTGGCAGGTGATTTAATGTGCATTTCCTGTCTTGTATCTCTGGAAACCTCGTGCCTCTCCACCCAGGAAGGAGGTGGCCCGAAGAAGCCTCTCCCTAACCCTGACCTCACAGAAATGCAGGGTAGGCCATTGTAAGATTTTTGGCTTTTGTTACCAATGAAACGGGCATCCCTCTGGCTGCTGTGTATAGAATAGACCTGAGGAGGACAGGGTGGAAGTAGGAAGATAAGTATTATTTTATTAAAACCCTTGAAAAAAAAAAACCCTGTGAAATAGATCCTGTTATACCCATCTTGCAGAGTGAAAAATGTACCCCAAATCACACGGCTTATGAGTACTGGATTCAGGATTCAAACCCAGGCATTGAACATCAGAGTCTATACTCTTTTTTTTTTTTAATTTTTATTAGAGTACAGCTGATTTACAGTGTTGTGTTAGTTTCAGATGTACAGCAAAGTGAATCAGTTATACATATACGTATATCCACTCTTTTTTTTTTTTTTTTTAGATTCCTCTCCCATATAGGCTGTTACAGAGTATTGAGTAGAGTTCCCTGTGCTATACAGCAGGTTCTTATTAGTTATCTGTTTTATATATAGTAGTGTGTATATGTCAGTCCCAATCTCCCAACTTATCCCTCCCCCCACATCCCCTGGTAACCATAAGTTTGTTTTCTATATCCATGACAGGGCCTGTATACTCTTAACTACTACCCAAGGCAGGTCTGTGCCCCGGGTACTCTTTTGTTTCTGTCCCATCTTGCATTGCCTTCTGGGCCTCTTTCCCTAGAAGTGGGTTCTGTGGAAAGAACTCCAGACAGGGAGTCAGGATTTCTAGGTTCAGGCCTGAACTCTGCCACTGCCTAGCATCTGACCTTTAGCAAGCCGCCTCTCTGAGCTTTTCTTTATCTAGAAAACAAAGGCTGACAATAATAGCAGCAACGATAAGAGCTGA
This sequence comes from Grampus griseus, assembly GCF_964374135.1. Taxonomy (NCBI): domain Eukaryota; kingdom Metazoa; phylum Chordata; class Mammalia; order Artiodactyla; family Delphinidae; genus Grampus; species Grampus griseus. Next base: position 7,722,986 of record NC_139006.1, on the reverse strand, counting down.
CTGTATGATACATGGATTATTCCATTTAATCTAAACGACAGCCTGGCTTTACAGATGAGAGTGAGGCTAAGAGATGTTAAGTAACTTGAAACTCGAGGAGCCAGAATTTGAACCCAGGCCTGCTGTATCCATCAGATACTTTTTGGGTTCCTAACACAGTGGGCTCCAACAGTATCCTGAGACCCTTGGCTCTCGAAGGAAGCTTTTGGACTTGTGGGGACTCATTTCATTTGTATGGTGCTTTAACATGATGCGTTAGTAAGGATTCTTAGTGGTAAGTGGCAGAAACCCAGTTGAACCAGCTTTAAGCCAAAAAACAAAAATGTTTTATTGGCTCATGTAGTGGGAAGTCCAGTGGGAAATGGCTTCAGGCAAGGCTGGATCCAGGTGCTTCAGTGATGTCTGTGTGTGTGAGTGTGTGTATGTTTCCTCTATGTCAACTTCATTCTCAACAGTCTCTCCCATGTTGTGGCAAAGATGAGCATTGGCAGCCTCAGGCTGATATCTACCAGTTCAGCAGACCTCAGAAACAGAGCATCTTCTCTCCTGTAATTCTGGCAGGAGTCCCAGGGCTAACTCTCATTGGCCCGACTTGGGTCATGTGATTATCCCTTACTTAACCAGACCCTGTGGCACTAATTGGCTGGGTCTTGGTTAACATGTCTCCCCTGGAGCCCAGGACTGGGATAAGTGCTGTTCAAACCACGTGAAATAAGAGTGGTGGAGGGGTGGTCCCATGAAGGAAAATCAAAATACTGGTAGTAAAAAAAAAAAAAAAACAGAGAAGGATGCTGGACAGGTATCTTTTTAGGAGTAATAGAAACAGTCTATATCTGTGCCTCACAAACTGTGTTAAGGCACCTCCAAGGAGCTGCAGCAAGCTCACAGGGGGACTGTGGGATAATTTAAATTTTCAAGGGAAACACAATATCTGTCATTAAAAAGAATGTTTCACACATCTTTTTTTTTTTTTTTTTCGGTATGCGGGCCTCTCACCTGTTGTGGCCTCTCCCGTTGTGGAGCGCAGGCTCAGCGGCCATGGCTTATGGGCCTAGCCGCTCCGCGGCACGTGGGATCTTCCCAGACCAGGGCACGAACCCGTGTCCCCTGCATCGGCAGGCGGACTCTCAACCACTGCACCACCAGGGAAGCCCCACACATCTTTTTAATGATGTCATATCTTTGTGAAGTTGGGTTTTGGGGGCTGATTAAAATCAAATACTATGTGAAAATCAATTTAGAACAAGAAATGAGGATGACAGTGTCCAATCTATTCCCAAGGTTTGAGATTTTGTGCAGAGCCCGACAGGCACACACATCCGTAAATAATTTTGGTTACTTCTGAATGAAATAAAAATACTTTTGTCAATTTCTGTGTATTCTTTTTTCCCCAAGAGGCTACTAAGTTGGTAGGACATAAATACTTTTCAATTATTTGGCTTAAGGACTCTGTGAAAAGTTTACTGAGACGCTAAGGGTGTGGTGAACCAACAAAGTTTGGGAACCTTTGTTTTATGTCCTGATTGTGGTGGTGGTTACACAACTATATGTATTTGCCAAAATTCGTTATGTATACCTGAAAATTGGTGAATTCGTATGTAAATTCTACCTGTAAAGCTGATTTTCAAAAACCAGTACATGCCTGTTAACATATAGCTCATCCCCTAGCTCTTCCACAACTGAGGAAACTTAAGAAGTGGCAGACTCTGGACATGAAGGCAGTCTGACTCTCAAGCCTAATCACTTAACCATTATGTTATTCTGTCTTCCAAATGCCTGACATGCATGCTGATGCCCTCACTTACTGCTCCTATAACAGACATTACTAATCGATCCTGGCGCATGACTCAGAATCTTTCCCAGTATAGAATTGATACAGTTTAGGTGAAGTCAACTTGCTATCTTTGGTAGTGTTTCCATGGCATACTGAGTCTTAGTTCAGTATATTCAGCATTCAGAAATCTTTATTTGATGTTGATTCCTTGGAAGGAGAACTATATAAATGCAGTCTCTTGAAAACTTAGCACCAGCCACACCTGTAAGTGACCACATTTTAGTGGTGGCCATGGCTCTGTTGCAGTCTGCTGGGTTGCCCACCAACTTGCAATGTTCCTAGACCAGGGCCCTGTCTGAAAATGGCATATGATTCCATTGCTGGCAATTCTTTCTTTCTTTCTTTTTTTAAAATTTTTGGCCGCACCGCGTGGCTTGCAGTTTCTTAGTTCCCCGACCAGGGATAGAACCCTTGCCCCCTGCAGAGTTCGGACTCCTAAGTGTGGACTCCTAACCACTGGACCACCAGGGAATTCTTGATTGCCGGCAGTTCTTGCAATAAACGTTGACTCAAGAGTTGTGACTCAGCCAAGTTGTGTTGAAAGGGCATCTCTAGATGTTTCACAGCTGTGCTGGCACCTGGACTCATTAACCTCATCTTCCCAGTGGGGCAGAGTTTGGGGCCTCAGAGGACAGGAGAGGCGGCAGATCTCCAAATCTTCCAGCAGAAATTCAATTGTTTGTGTCTCCCATACATGGTATAAAAGGATGGTAATCAGACATGTAGGAAAGGAGCTATGGGTATCTCAGCTTACAGAGCCAATGTTAGTGTCTATCTCTCTCTGATCTATTCTACATTTTTATAAATAATACATATCCACATAGTTAAAAACTCAAATAGGAGATATGTATAAGAATTCTGTAACAGCTGAAAACTGGAAACCTAACTGTCCATCAGAATGGATAATTCCACTGAACATCCATAGAGTGTGGTATGAAGATCAGATGAATAAACTAGAGCTATATGTATCAACATGGATAAATATTTTAAAAAGAAAAGCAACATTGGGAGGAGATATGGGGATATATGTATATGTATAGCTGACTCACTTTGTTATAAAGCAGAAACTAACACAACCTTGTAAAGCAATTATACTCCAATAAAGATGTTAAAAAAACCCCCACCAAAACCTCAAAAAAAAAAAAAAACAACCCAGCAACATTGTGTGAAAAGTTGCCAAGGGGTATGTATAGTATGACATGTATAATAAAGTTAAAAGCATTCAAAACAGCACTATGTTTTGCTTACTGATACATGTCTATGTAATACAAATATAAAGACTTGCAAGGGAGTGATATGGGCCAGATTCAGTATAGTGGAGATTTGGGCAGGGCCCTGGCAGGAAGCAAATGACTCTTCCAAATGGGTGTCACTGAAAAAAGTCTAAGGAAGGGACTATTTACAGAGGTGTGGCAGTTTAAAGACGAGGTCCCTGGAGCTGGAACCAGTCCTCATCCTAAGGGGCAGAGGGAAGGGGCGGTCACCAGAGCTTGTTGCAGGGAAAGGGGAGCTGCAGGACAGGAGCTGCAGTGGTCAAAAGCTGTAGCAAAGCAGGGAGGAGGCAGGAGGAACCAATACCCCAGCCTCTCTCTCCTCCCGCTCTCCAGTCTTCTGTCCTGGCATCCCATTGGCTAGGTAGGAGGCAGGGCAAGGGAGCCTGGGAGATGCAGTCCATAGAGGTCAACCTCCCAGGGCACAGAGAAAGACAGAATTGATCTGGGGTGGGCGTGGGGGTGGACATAACCAGCATAGAGGTTCCCCTCATTGGGGGCAGCAGATGGGAATACCACGTAGAAAGAGTACATAGGGCCTCTCAACTCTTTGTGCCCTATTATGTCTTAAACTGAGGGTGAGAATATGGGTATTAATGTTATATTTGTTTTCTATTATATGATTTTCTGTCTTTTTCAATATGTCTGAAATATTTCATAATAAAATGAGCAGGAGACCAAAAAGTAACCTAACAGTACCAAAAGGCTTATTAAAAAAAATAGGCTCGGGCTTCCCTGGTGGCACAGTGGTTAAGAATCTGCCTGCCAATGCAGGGGACACAGGTTCGAGCCGTGGTCCGGGAAGATCCCACATGCTGCAGAACAACTAAGCCCATGCGCCACAACTACTGAGCCTGCGTTCTAGAGCCCACGAGCCACAACTACTGAGCCCACGTGCCACAACTACTGAAGCCCGCATGCCTAGAGCCCGTGCTCTGCAACAAGAGAAGCCACCGCCTGCGCACTGCAACGAAGAGTAGCCACTGCTAGCTGCAACTAGAGAAAGCCCGTGCACGGCAACAAAGACCCAATGCAGCCAAAAATAAATAAATAAATAAATTTATTTAAAAAATAGTCTCAGTCATTTATGTGGTTATGACCATGCAAATATCATTTACTGAAGAATTGAGTAGTGTATGATGCTTGCGTTTTCTCTCGGAGAAAGAAATTTTTATTTATTTATTTATTTATTTTTGGCTACTTTGGTTTTTCGTTGCTGTACGTGGCTTTCTCTAGTTGCGGAGAGCGGGGCACACTCTCCGTTGCAGTACGTGGGCCTCTCACTGCGGTGGCTTCTCCTGTGGAGCACGGGCTCTAGGCGCACGGGCTCAGTAGTTGTGGCTCGCAGGATCTAGAGCACAGGCTTAGTAGTTGTGGTGCACAGGTTTAGTTGCCCTGTGGCATGTGGTATCTTCCCGGACCAGGGCCCGAACCCATGTCCCCTGCACCGGCAGGCGGACTCCCAACCATGCGCCACCAGGGAAGCCCGAGAAATTTTTTTTTTAATTAATTTTTTAAAATTAATTTATTTTTGGCTGCATTGGTTCTTTGTTGCTGTGCGCAGGCTTTCTCTAGTTGCAGCGAGCGGGAGCTACTCTTTATTGTGGTGCATGGACTTCCCTTTGTTGCAGAGCAGGGCCTCTAGGTGTGTGGACTTACATAGTTGTGGCACGTGGGCTCAGTAGTTGTGGCTCGAGGGCTCTAGAGCGCAGGCTTAGTAGTTGTGGCGCACGGGCTTAGTTGCTCTGCAGCACGTGGCATCTTCCCAGGCCAGGGCTCGAAACCATGTCCCCTGCATTGGCAGGAAGATTCTTAACCACTGCGCCACCAGGGAAGTCCAGCATTTGATTCTTTGCTGACAATATTTACCTTATAACTATACTCTTTCCTCCTGCCTCCAAAGCTCCATCTTTAGATATTTTATCAAGTGCGTCTCTTTTTTTAAAAATAGATCTTTATTAGAGTATAATTGCTTCACAATACTGTGTTAGCTTCTGTTGTATGACAGAGTGAATCAGCCATATGCATACATATATCCCCATATCCCCTCCTTCTTGAACCTCCCTCCCATCCTCCCTATTCCACCCCTTTAGGTCATCGCAAAGCACTGAGCTGATCTCCCTGTGATATGCAGCTGCTTCCCACTAGCTATCTGTTTTGCATTTGGTAGTGTATATATGTCCATGCTACTCTCTCACTTCGTCCCAGCTTACCCATCCCCCTCCCTGTGTCCTCAAGTCCATTCTCTATATCTGCGTTTTTATTCCTGTCCTGCCTCTAGTTTCTTCAGAACCTTTTTTTTTTTTAGATTCCATATATATGTGTTAGCATATGGTATTTGTTTTTCTCTTTCTGACTTCACTCTGTATGACAGACTTTATATCCATCCACCTCACTACAAATAACTCAATTTTGTTTCTTTATATGGCTAGTAATATTCCGTTGTATATATGTGCCACATCTTCTTTATCCATTCATCTGTCGATGGACACTGAGGTTGCTTCCATGTCCTGGCATTGTAAATAGAGCTTCAGTGAACATTGTGGCACATGACTCTTTTTTTTTTTTTTGCGGTACACGGGCCTCTCACTGTTGTGGCCTCTCCCGTTGCGGAGCACAGGTTCTGGACGCGCAGACTCAGTGGCCATGGCTCACGGGCCCAGCCGCTCCGTGGCATGTGGGATCTTCCCAGACCAGGGCACGAACCCGTGTCCCCTGCATCGGCGCACATGACTCTTTTTGAATTATGGTTTTCTCAGGGTATATGCCCAATAATGGGATTGCTGGGTCATATGATAGTTCTATTTTTAGTTTTTTAAGAGAAATGCAAATCAAAACTACAGTGAGGTATCACCTCATGCCGGTCAGAATGGCCATTATCAAAAAACCTAGAAACAATAAATGCTGGAGAGGGTGTGCTGGAAAGGGAACCCTCCTGCACTGTTGGTGGGAAGGTAAATTGATACAGCCACTACGGAGAACAGTATGGAGGTTCCTTAAGTGTGTCTGTTTTCTTTGCTTGGTCTTGAACTAGATAGTTGGGGGGTTGGGACTTGCTTCGGGCAGCAGAATAGAGTCCTTTCTTCCATAGCTGCTTGTCTGCTTTGGTGCCCCCAGCACTTTGGGTTATTTTTGGAGGTAGCAACTTGAAGTGGGAGTCAATCACGTTTAATAAGCTGGTACTCCTTGCACTGTGTGCAGAGACCCAACTCCCAGTTTTCAGTGAGTGTCTCCCTTGCTCCAATACACTGCTGCCTAGTTTAGAAATAAAAATAGTGGTTTGGCATTCTGGCATTTTCTTTGAAAGTTAAACATATACTTACCATATGACCCAACAATTCCATTCCTAGGTATCTATCCAAGAGAAAGGAAAATAGGTATCTACACAAAGACTTGTACATGAATGTTCATGGCAGCATTAGTCATAGTACCCAAAAGGTGGAAATAACCCAACTGTCTAACAGCTGGTAGATGAATGAACAAAATGTGATATAAGTGCTGAGTAGTAATAAAAATTGATACATACTACAACATAAATACACCTCAAAAACAGTATGCTACGTGAAAGAAGCCAGACACAAAGCCACATATTGTATGATTCCATTTATATGAAGTATCCAGAAAAGACATCTATAGGGACAGAAGGTGGATTAGTGGTTGCCAGGAGCTGGGAGGAGGGAAGAGTGGGGAGCGAGTGCTCATAGACACTGGAGATCTTACTGGATAATGGAATGTTTTAAAACTGGATGTGGTGATAGTTGCATAACTTGGTAAATGTATAAAAATCACTGAATTGTACACTTAAAATGAGAATTTTATGACATGTAAATTATACTTCAATAAAGTTGTTAAAAAATGATGGTTTAGGGGCTTCCCTGGTGGCGCAGTGGTTGGGAGTCCGCCTGCCGATGCAGGGGACACGGGTTCGTGCCCCGGTCCGGGAAGATCCCACATGCCACGGAGCGGCTGGGCCCGTGAGCCATGGCCGCTGAGCCTGCGCGTCCGGAGCCTGTGCTCCGCAACGGGAGAGGCCCGTGTACCGCAAAAAATAAATATAAAAATAAATGACAGTGACCAGGGCAAGAGCTTGGTAATAAAGAGTCCAAGATTTATGGCTTCTCTTCTTACCTGGTGTGGTTAACTTTGCCCAGATGGAAAGCTCTGTTCTTTGGCATGTTAATCTAGATTCTGACACTTGCCTCTTAAAAAGCCAAACAGAATAAAATGGCATTTGTTTGCTTACATTAATAGGGAAGTCAAAGGTGTACCGCCTTCAGATATAAGCCGATCCAGGGGCTTAAATGAAACCGTCAGGGCTCACCCTTTGTTTGCCTCTCCATCCTGTTCTCCTCTCAGTTGGGTTCATTCCCAGGCAAGGCAGCCCCATTAGCTCTGCTAAGGTAGCAGGGGTAGCTCCTGCTACCTTGAGAACTAGGGGAAAGAGAGTTTCTTTTTTTTTTTTTCCAACAGTTCTGATAAAAGCCCCCCACTGAGGTTCATTGGTTTTGAATGCTCGTCCCTGAGTCAGCCAGCCTGGTCAGGAGGCTGATATTCTGATTGGCCAGGCCTGGGTCATTTGCCCTGGAACCTGGGGTAAACCTGCTCCTAGCCAGATCTCATGGACTGAGTGTTGGGGAGGGATGGATCTCCAAAGAAACCATAAGGACATTAACCAGAAAGGGAACAGCTGCTGAGCTGGCAAAAACAACAGAAAGCTTCCATCTGGCGACTAGTTGCATTCAAGGACACAGGGCTGGCTGGATGAAAGGTAGGATTGGATTGCCTCAGTGTGGCTCATCCTCCTGTTCCTGGAAAAAACGTCTCAAAGCACAAGTCCAACTGAGGGTCTGTGGGGACTTCCCTGGTGGCACAGCGGTTAAGAATCCACCTGCCAATGCAGGGGACACGGGTTCCAGCCCTGTTCCGGGAAGATCCCACATGCCGCGGAGCAACTAAGCCCGTGCGCCACGACTAGTGAGCCTGCGCTCTAGAGCCTGCAAGCCACAACTGCGGAGCCCAAGTGCCACAAGTACTGAAGCCCGCGTGCCTAGAGCCCGTGCTGCACAATGAGAAGCCCGCGCACTGCAGCAAAGAGTAGCCTCCGCTCGCCACAACTAGAGGAAGCCTGCGCGCAGCAATGAAGACCCAACGCAGCCAAAAAAAAAAAAAGAGACAGCTGTTGTAAAATGGTACAGCCTCTCTGGAAAACGGTATGGCAGTTCCTTGAAAAAGTTAAACATGGATTACCTTATGATCCAGAAATTCTACTTCTGATTATATACTCAAAAGAATTAAAAGGAGGGACTCGAACAAATATTTATCCACCCGTGTTCATAGTAACACTATTCACAATATCCAAAAGATGGAAGCAACCCAGGTGTTCAATAACAGATGAGTGGATAAAATGTGGTATATACATACTGCAGGATATTGTTCAGCCTTAAAAAGGAAGGAAATTCTGCCACATGCTGCAATTTGGATGGACCTTGGAGCCATGATGATATGTCTAAATAAGTCAGGCACAAAAAGTATAAATACTGTATGATTCAACTTATACCTAGAGGAGTCAAATTCATAGAACTAGAAAGTAGAGTGGTGGTTGCCAGGGGCTGGGGGGGGAACAGGAAATTGAATTATTGTGTGACAGGTTTGGAGTTTCAGTTGCAATGATGAAAAAGTTCTGGAGATGGATGGTGGTAATGGTTACTCAGTGATGTGAGCATATTAGATGCCACTGAGTTGTACACATAAAATGGTTAAGATGGTAAATTTTATGTGTATTTTGTTACAAGTAGAAAATTTTTTTTAATTTAATGATTAACATGGTAAATTTTATGTTATATATTTTTGCCACAGTTGAAAAAAGACTGAGAGACAGCAGGTCTGGAAAAAATTTAGAATCCAAGAAATGAGTTGATAATCTTTCCTGCTGCTTGTGGGACTGGCATGAGGTAGAATCAGCAGAGACTGGGCGTGGGCAAGGAGTGCCCTGGGGATGGACAGCGTGTCACACTAAGGGCCTTGTTTCCAGCCCCCCAGACCCCACGTTGTCCTCAAGACTGGCAAATCCTGAGCCTGGAGCCGAGGGCAGGGTGGACTGGACGTGTGGTCTCCAGTATCAGATCTCCCTTGGGAAGTGGTTCTAGCCAATGGCAGAGAGAGAGACTGAGAACTCTTAGGGATCAGGAATGATTGTATGTGCCAAGGGACAAAATTATGGGAAGGGCCATGGACTTCCTATCCCTACTCAGTCTGATGCCTTAGGATTGGGCAGAAAATATCACCAGTGAAGCATCGGAAAAGTGCCCTTAAGAAAGTCAGTGGGGGGAATTCCCTGGCAGTGCAGTGGTTGGGACTCTGTGCTCTCACTGCAGAGGGCACAGGTTCGGTCCCTGGTCAGGGAACTAGGATCCCGTAGGCCGTGCAGGGTGACCAAAAAAAAAAAAAAAGTCAGTGGGGATAGCAGTGAGTGTTGCTTGGTGAGGTGTGGAGGACAGCTGTCATGTGCTGTGGGTGGGAGTGTAAATTGTCACAGTCACTTTGCAGGCAATTTGCCAAGATCTGTTAAAACTAAAATCAAGCCTGTACCCTGTGACCCAGCAATTCTACTTCTCTTCCCCAGAGACACTTGCACATTTCCCCAGAGAGACAGTGCAAGGATATTATTCAGTGCTGCATTGTCGGTTATAGTCAGAGACTGGAAACAACCTAAACACCCAGTGATAGGAAAATGGCTAAATAAACTATTGTATGTCCACAGCATGAAGTACTGCACAGGTCTAAAAAAAATGAAATACATCTATATATTCTTATGTGGATAGATCTATAAGACATATTGTTGAGTGAGAAAAGAAAGTTGTGAAATCATATCTATATTCTGATACTGTTAATATATTTTAAAAAATCAGAAGTATGTGCTTTAGGGTATAAGCTATGCTGCTGTAGCAAAGAGGTATCCTAATAAAAGGGTTTAAATGAGGTAGCTTCTTTCTTTCTCGCATAACAGTTCAGAGTGGGATGTGGTCCAGGGTGAGTGGTGTTCCAGTTATCTGTTGCTGCATAAAGCAACAGTTATTGCATTTTGCTCACAGAGTCTGTGGGTCAGGAGTTTAGGCAGGGCATGGTGGGGATGGCTTGACGGTGCTCCATGAGGTCAGTGGCCTTAGCTGGGAAGACGTGAATGGCTGGGAGTAACTCACATGGCTGGGGCTGGAATCATCTGGAGGTTTCTTGACCCTCATGTCTGGGACCTGAGCTGGAATAACAAGGTTTGTCTTAGTTGGGGCTATTGATCAGACTGCCTCCATGTGACTTCTCTATGTGGTTAGGGTTTCCATGCAGCATGGTGGCCCCAGGGTAGTTGAACATTTTGTTCCAAGAGCTTGTGTTCCAGCAAATAAGGCAGAAGCTACGTGGCCTTCCGTGACTTTTTCTCAGAAATTGTATAGTGTCACTTCTGCCATTTAAAAAAAATTGAGGTATAGTTGACTTAACAGTACTATATGTTTCAGGTGTACAATATAGTGGTTCACAACTTTCTTTAAAATAAATTTATTTATTTATTTATTTGGTTACGTTGGGTCTTCATTGCTGTGCACAGGCTTTCTCTAGTTGCGGTGAGCGGTGGGTACTATTTGTTGTGGTGCGTGGGCTTCTCATTGCGGTGACTTCTCTTGTGGTGGAGCATGGGCTCCAGGCGCGTGGGCTTCAGTAGTTGTAGCTCACGGGCTCTAGCGCGCAGGCTCAGTAGTTGTGGTGCACAGGCTTAGTTGTTCCGCGGCATGTGGGATCTTCCTGGACCAGGGCTCAAACCTGCGTCCCCTGCATTGGCAGGTGGATTCCTTTTTTTTTTTTTTAACATCTTTATTGGAGGATAATTGCTTTACATTGTTGTGTTAGTTTCTGCTGTAAAACAACGTGAATCAGTGATATGCATACATATATTCCCATATCCCCTCCCTCTTGCATCTCCCTCCCACCCTCCTTATCCCACCCCTCTAGGTGGTCACAAAGCACCGAGCTGATCTCCCTGTGCCATGTGGCTGCTTCCCACTAGCTATCTGTTTTACATTTGGTAGTGTATATATGTCAATGCCACTCTCTCACTTCTTCCCAGCTTACCCTTCCCCCTCCCCGCGTCCTCAAGTCCATTCTCTACGTCTGCGTCTTTATTCCTGTCTGGCCCCTAGGTTCTTCAGAATCTTTTTTTTTTTTTAGATTCCATATATATGTGTTAGCGTATGGTATTTGTTTTTTTTTTTCTGACTTACTTCACTCTGTATGTCAGACTCTAGATCCATCCACCTCACTACAAATAACTCAATTTCGTTTCTTTTTATGGCTGAGTAATATTCCATTGTATATATATGCCACATCTTCTTTATCCATTCATCTGTTGATGGACACTTAGGTTGCTTCCATGTCCTGGCTATTGTAAATAGAGCTGCAATGAACATTGTGGTACATGACTCTTTTTGAATTATGGTTTTCTCAGGGTATATGCACAGTAGCGGGATTGCTGGGTCATATATGGTAGTTCTATTCTTAGTTTTTTAAGGCACCTCCATACTGTTCTCCATAGTGGCTGTATCAATTTACATTCCCACCAGCAGTGCAAGAGGGTTCCCTTTTCTCCACACCCTCTCCAGCATTTGTTGTTTGTAGATTTTTTGATGATGGCCATTCTGACTGGTGTGAGGTGATACCTCACTGTAGTTTTGATTTGCATTTCTCTAATGATTAGTGATATTGAGCATCCTTTTATGTGTTTGTTGGCAATCTATATGTCTACTTTGGAGAAATGTCTATTTAGGTCTTCTGCCCATTTTTGGATTGGGTTGTTCGTTTTTTTGATATTGAGCTGCGTGAGCTGCTTGTATATTTTGGAGATTAATCCTTTGTCAGTTGCTTCATTTGCAAATATTTTCTCCCATTCTGAGGGTTGTCCTTTTGTCTTGTTTATGATTTCCTTTGCTGTGCAAAAGCTTTTAAGTTTCATTAGGTCCCATTTGTTTATTTTTGTTTTTATTTCCATTTCTCTAGGAGGTGGGTCAAAAAGGATCTTGCTGATTTATGTCATAGAGTGTTCTGCCTATGTTTTCCTCTAAGAGTTTTATAGTGTCTGGCCTTACATTTAGGTCTTTAATCTATTTTGAGTTTATTTTTGTGTATGGTGTTAGGGAGTGTTCTAATTTCATTCTTTTACATGGAGCTCTCCAGCTTTCCCAGCACCACTTATTGAAGAGGCTGTCTTTTCTCCAGTGTATATTCTTGCCTCCTTTATCAAAGATGAGGTGACCATATGTGCGTGGGTTTATCTCTGGGCTTTCTCTCCTGTTCCATTGATGTATATTTCTGTTTTTGTGGCAGGCGGATTCTTAACCACTGAGCCACCAGGGAAGTGCCTAGTGGTTCACAATTTTTAAAGGTTATATTTCACTTATGCTTATGATAAAATGTTGGCTGTATTCCCTGTGTTGTACAGTATATCCTTTTTTTTTAAAACATCTCTATTGGAGTATAATTGCTTTACAGTGGTGTGTCGGTTTCTGCTTTATAACAAAGTGAATCAGCTATACATATACATATATCCCCATATCTCCTCCCTCTTTCATCTCCCTCCCACCGTCCCTATCCCACCGTCTAGGTGGTCACAAAGCACCAAGCTGATCTCCCTGTGTTATGCGGCTGCCCCACTAGCTATCTATTTTACATTTGGTAGTACATATAAGTCCATGCCACTCTCTCACTTCGTCCCAGCTTACCCTTCCCCCTCCCCGTGTCCTCAAGTCCATTCTCTACTAGAATATATCCTTGTAACTTATTTATTTTATGCATAGCAGTTTGTACCTCTTAATCCCCTACTCTTATCATGCCCATCTCCCCCTTCTCTCTTCCCACTGGTAACCACTAGTGTGTTCTCTGTATCTGTGAGTCTGTTCTTGTTATATTCACTAGTTTTATTTTTTTAAGATTCCACATATAAATGATATCATACCGTGTTTGTCTTTCTCTGTCTCACTTATTTCACTAAGCATAATACCCTCCAAGTCCATCCATGTTGTTGAAAATGGCAAAATTTCATTCTTTGTTATGGCTGAGTAGTATTCCACTGTATATATATATATACCACATCTTTATCCATTTGTCTGTTGACGGACATTTAGGTTGCCTCCATATCTTGGTTATTGTAAATAATGCTGCTGTGCCTATATCTTTTTTAATTAGTGTTTTCATTTTCTTCAGATATATACCCAGGAGTGGAATTGCTGGATCATGTGGTAGTTCTATTTTTAGTTTTTTGAGGAACCTCCATACTGTTTCCACAGTGGCTGCACCAATTTACATTCCCACCAACAGTGCACAGGGGTTCTCTTTTCTCCACATCCTCGCCAACATTTGTTAATTGTGGTCTTTTTTGATGACAGCCATTCTGACAGGTGTGAGATGATATCTCCCTGTGGTTTTGATTTGCATTTATTTGATGATTAGCAGTGTTGAGCATCTTTTCATGTGCCTGTTGGCTATCTGTATGGCTTCTTTGGAAAAATGTCTATTCAGATCTTCTGCCCATTTTTTAATCAGATTGTTTACTTTTTGGGTAATTTTGACATATTTTATTGGTCAAATCAGCCATAAGCCTACTTTTAATGAGAGGGAACAGAGAACCCACTTCTCTATGTGAGGAGTGCTAAAGGCTTGGTGGTCTTGTTGTAAAACAGTCACAGGTGGGAAGCCCTGTCACATGAGGTCACCCGGGATCCAGGTTCGTTTGGCTGAGGAGGGCACAGTGGGCTTTGTCATTTGTATTATGTGGCTTCCATCTCTGGTTTCAAGGTAACTGGATCCATTGTTGCCATATGCCAGCCAGGGAAAGAGAGAGCGGAGGGCGAGCCATTCCTTATAAAAATGTGGTTCAGTTATTCTTGGCAGAAAATGTTGGCTTGACATGTGAAAACTGAATAGCTAGAAATGGCAGGTGTAATGGTTAAAAAAAAAATGTGGTTCAGAACTTACATCACTTCTGCTTGCAACCCAGTGGCTAACTCTTGGTCATATTGCTACACCTAGCTGCAAGGGAGGCTGGGAAATGTCTGTAGCTGGACAGCCACGTGCCTGGCTACCACTCAGTAGGGTCCTGTTATTAAAAGGATGCAAAGGAGAATAAGTATTAGGGGCAATTAGTTTTTGCAACAGTGTGTATTTTTCATATATATGTATACATAGTTAAGTGTGTGTATATAGAAATAGGTCTATGTGGAATATAGAAATACATAGATACATACAGTCTGGAAGAATACATAGAAAAAGATCTAGAAGAAACTGGTAACAGTGGTTACTTCTGGAGAAGTGGGAGAAGACAGGATAGGGGTATATTCAAAGCCGACTCTAGCCATAGCTGCAGTGTTTTAATTTTTAACGAGGATGATGTCTTCATGTTTACTTGTGAAATTAAATATTAATTTAAACTGAAGGCCTGGTAAGCATCGGGCTGCCGATGTTTCAGTCTTGGTCTTCTCGTGCTGTGGTGGGACCCAACACCAAAGAGTGCCAGGAGGTGGCATGGCCCAGCTGGCATTGCTGGGGACTCTCAGTCCAAAGACCCCACATTCTCAAAGGCTGCTTAGTTGGGGGATCTCTCTGCCCCCATCCTCCTCGTCCAGTTCTGGAGGGTTTCCTTTGTTACCAGCAAATATTGGTTGAACATTGAGGACTGTTTTGGCACTGAAGCCTCTCTCTGTACAGATTACTTATTAATTACAGGTAGAAAGCTGGTCACTGTACAGTGGAGAAGACAGGTGGACACCACCTCTCCCAAGCAATCAAAGTTAACATCGCAGACACCACGTCCCTCCTGATGGGAGACGCTGAGGGCCCAGCGTCACTTTACTGGCATTTCTGTCCCAGGTGCATAACTAAAATTCAATCATGAGGAAATATCAGACAAACCAAGGTGGAGGGACATTCTCCAGAACAACTGGACCGAACTCTTTAAAAATGCCGATGTCACAAAAGACGGAAGTTGAGAAGCTGGTCTAGACTAAAGGAGACCAAAGTGATATGAATAGTAATACAGGGCATCAAACTGAATCGGGTCCAGGTCTGGGGGGAAATTGCCTTCAAGAGATAGTTAGCATCCAAATTTGAATTTGAATTTGGATGGTATTGGAGGTGATAGTATTGTATTGTATCAAAGTTATATTTTCTGTATTTGATAACTGAATGTATAAGAGAATGTCATGTCCTTAGGAAATATGCACTAAAGTATTTAGGAGTAAAGAAGCCTGTTGTCTGCAACTAACTCCCAAATGGTTTAGAACAGGAGTAGACAAACTCTTTTGGCAAGAAGGTCAAGTAGTGAGGATTCTGGGCTTTGCGGGCCATGTGGTCTCTGTCACACTACTCTTGCTATGCTGCTGTGATGTCACAGACAATATATAAGTGAATGGGCAGGACCGTGCTCCAGTGAAGTTTATTTATGGATACCGAAGTTTCAATTTCATGTACTTTTCACGTGTCACGAAGTATTCTTCTTCTGATCTTTTCCAACCAGGCAAAAATTATTTCTAGCTTACTGCCCATACAAAATCAGGGGGCCAGATTTGGCCCGTGGGCTGTAGTTTACTGTTACCTGATATAGAAAAAGAATACACCCAACACACATAAACGCACACACACATGGGAATAAAGCAAATATGTCATAATGCTAACAGTTGGTGAATCTGGGCGAAAGGTATAGGGGAGTTCTTTGTACTCTTACAATTCTTTTGGAAGTTTGAGATTATTTATTTTATTTTAAATTTTTTGGCCACGTCGCGCGGCTTGTGGAATCTTAGTTCTCTGATCAGGGATCGAACCCAGGCCCCCTGAAGTGGAAACACCGTATCCTAACCACTGGACTGCCAGGGAATTTCCTGGAAGTTTGAGATTATTTAAAAATAAAAAGTTAAATTAAAAAAGAGACACAGTTTTCCTCTCTTGGGGCCCGGGAAGGAGTGAGGAAACTGTATAAGTCCAGGGGACTGAGCCCTCTCTTCTGGGGGCCAAGGGGGTCTCGCTCACAGCGTTCTTCCATGTGGCTCTGAATTGCTATCTGTTCACTTCTGGGCCTTCACTTTTTCCTTATTTTCTGGTTTAACCTTCATATCTAGGAACCTGCTTGACAGACATGAGAGTTTAGGCTGTGGCCTCCCTGTCTGACCGTCCTCTTTTTCTCTGTCTCTCTGCTAATACAATTCTCTACCACCCAAGCAAACAGCCACTTTAAATATGTTCATTGCATTATTGTTTTTAATTTTATGGTCCCCATCCCCCATATTGTTTTCTCCAGATTGTTGGTATTTGTCTTAGATTATCAAACTCTAGAAGAAACTGGTCGTTTCCCTGCATATGGCATTATTTGGGGGGAGGTGTGCTGTGGCAGCAATGTCGAGAAATTACTGTGTTCCATTCTCCCTGCATTGGGGTGAAGTCTCTTGTATTTCCTCTGGCCTTATGGCCCTGAATGGTTATTTCCAGGAATGAGATGTTGAGTGTATTGGAGTGACTGTGCCTGGGGTAGGGAGGGTTGGCTTTAAGGGAAGAGGTGTGTCCTTTTCTTAGTTGACTTAGCAAGAGCTCTCTTCATTGCCAGGATCAAAAACCCAACTCAAACTGGACTAACTGGAAAGAAATTTATTAATTCATGTAACTAAGAGTATCAGGTAGCATTACATTCAGACTCAGTTAGATCCAGGGGCTGAAATGGTGCTATGAGAATGCTGTCTCTTACCATGTCTCAATTCTGTTTTCCGTTTGGCTTCATTCTTAGGCAGGCTCTCTCCACTCAGCAGCCCCAGGTGTACCTTCTACCAGATTAGCAAACCCAGGAGAAAGAAGGCATCACTAAACCAATACTTCTAGGTAAAAGTCCCAGGGCTGACTCTCATTGGCTCAGTTTGAGTCATGTATCCACCTCTGAACCAATCAGTTGCCAGGGGATTGGAGGATACTGATTGGCCAGGCCTGGATCACATGACCACTCTTGGCATGGGAACTGTTAGCTCTACTCAAACCATCTGGATTAAAACTTGACAAGAGGTGGCTGACCTCTCAAAGGCATGTTTGGTTGCTGTTCCCATCAGGAAGGATGGAACCTGCACAGGAAAAAACAGTAGTTCCTTATTACAGAAATGCTGTGCTGTGCTGTGCTGCCTTCCCCAAATCCAGTCCCAATTTTATAAGCCACATCTTTGATAGGTGTAGTTGTATCATCTTTTTTTTCCTCTCTCTTTTTTAAAAATTAATTTTATTGGAGTATGGTGGCTTTACAATGTTGCATTAGCCTGCACTGCCCAACAAAATGAATCAGCCATACACATACAGATGTTCCCTCCCTTTTGGACTTCCCTCCCATTTAGGTTACCACAGTGTAGTAGGTAGAGTTCCCTGTGCTCTACAGTATGTTCCCATCAGTTGTCTATTTTATACGTAGTATCAGTAACGTGTAAGTGTCTATCCCAGTCTCCCAGTTCCTCCCACCCCACCCCTTTCTCCCTTGGTATCCATAGTTGTATCATCTTAACTGTGAAACTGTGATTGCTGTAGTCACATCCCCAGACACAAGCAAACTGAAAAATGACCCCATTATGTCCTCCTGCACACGCTACCTGGGCTGCTCCGTCCCTTAGGATATTCACAGGATCTACAGGCAGAAGCTGGAGGAGCTGACCGCACTCCAGACTTCGTGCAGCAGCTCCATCAGCAAGCAGAAGACACGACTGAAGGACCTGAAGCGCACGCTCCAGAGGTAGGCTGGCTGCAACTCAAAGGCTCCCCTGAATCCCAACTCAAAACTGGCCCGGCTTGAGCAGAGAATGGAAATTTTAGTGGAAAAAACCAGGAGTGGCTTCAGGCATCACTGGATCCAGGGGTCAAAGGGTGTTTTTAGGAATCTGTTTTTTTCCTCTAAATTCTGCCTTCCTCTAGGTTGGCTTTACTTTGGCTGAGATGGTCACTGAGATGGCCACCAGCAGTGCCAGGCTTTTATCCTCCAGCCTTTCTTCCTCCTGGCTCGGCCACACCAGCAGAAGTTCTGGGCATGATCCCAGAACTTGGCTGGAATTGGTCACGTACCCGTCTGCAAACCAGTCATTGAGACTCTGGTTGGACAAGACTTGGTCATATGTTCACTTTATGGACCTGGGGGATGGGACAGCCCTACTTGAACCATACGGGATGGGGCAAGGATGAGGCATAGTTCCCCAGAGGAAAGGTGTTCTAATAAGTCCTACTGGGCAGGTAAATAGCAAGTATCCTTCTCATGGGTGTGGGAGCTCACTCCTCACCGGGCTCTCTGGTGGAGGGGGTGAGAAGTCTGGCATCCCTGGTGGGGATATGCTTGAGCTCATGACTTAGTTCAGTTCCTGAGGCCAGGATCACCTGTTCACTTCCTAATCCCGTGTCTTCACGGCTTGAGAAGTGCTCTCATCCCCTGCAGGTGAAAGCGTCCGCTGGATACTGTGACCCCCCCCAGGGAGGCAGGAAAACATGCTCTCAGTGGCTCGTCCCAGGTCACTTAGCTGGGCCTCCATTCCAGAGTTTGTGACAATTCTGGAATCCTGGTCAATTCTTCCTTTCCCTGGTGGGCAGTTTTTGGGACGGTTACTGATTATACCCCTATCCTTGACTGACCATTTTGGAAATGGAGGCCCGTTAGTCATGGTGTAGAGTGTGGATGGTTCCATGTAATGACATCACCACCCTTGGAAAAACACATCTTACTGATGACAGGACTCAAGAGTCTTTCATCTGTCTAGGGTTTTTCAGTCGTGGCACTATTGATAGTTCTTTGCTGTTGGGGGCTGTCCTGTGCATGGTCGGACGTTTAGCAGCATCCCTGGCTTCTACCCACTAGATGCCAGTAGAACCCTCTACCCCTGTCTTGACAACCAAAATGTTCCCAGACAGTGTCTTCATGGTTTGGGAAGTGCTCTCATCCCAGGTTTCCCCAGTTGAGAACCACTGAGTTAGAAGGTTGACCCGTGAGTTATGTTCTTACACCAAGGAGCCCTGCTATTCTGAGAGTGTCTATGACTTGCTTTCCTGGTTTTGAGATTAAGTGTCACCAAAGAATAACAGTCAGACCTTGGTTGGTTGACTGATTATACTTTCAAAGCATCCTTCCTGTCTGTACTCTTAGTAATCTTCAGGTTGTTCCTATAGAGTAGCCTGGAAAGTAGTACTGCCAGTAGATATCCATTGAACTTGTACTTTGTGTCCGGTATTCTAAATGCTTAACATTGCACTTATTCACTTTATTCTCACATTGATATTGTCTATAAGGTAAGACTGATGGGATGTATCCCTGTGTTTGAGGTATGGAAAATAAGGCAGAGAGGTTGAAGGACATTCCCAAGGTCACAAGACTAGCAGGGAGTCAGCATCAAACGCAGAGAATACAGGTGGAGGACTGAGGTTGTGAGAAGCATTGTGATGGCAAGATGGGAGGGCGGTACCCAGAGTTTCCAGATTCTTCCTGCAGTCTGTGTAACGCCCCTGCTTCTCTTTACGCCCACACCTCTGACCACAGGTACAAGCGCCACACCAGTCGGGAGGAGGCAGAGCTCATTCAGCAGTTGGGCGCCAACGTCAAGGAGCGGCAGAACGTCTTCTTTGACATGGAGGCCTACCTGCCCAAGAAGAACGGGTAGGAGCTGGGGACCTACTCCCCAACCCCCAGCGCTGTGG
Source organism: Grampus griseus (assembly GCF_964374135.1). NCBI lineage: Eukaryota > Metazoa > Chordata > Mammalia > Artiodactyla > Delphinidae > Grampus > Grampus griseus. Next base: position 7,703,153 of record NC_139006.1, on the reverse strand, counting down.
GCAGATGCCCCGGCCTGGAGCACCTGGTCTGTGTGACTCCTGCCTCCCTGTTGGGGCTTGAGTTGGAGGTGAAAAGGAGGGAACAAGGGCAGGAAAGAGAAGGAACCTTCCTTACACATCTCTCCATGGGCCCAGGAGGGGACCTCAGCCCCTCCCGTGTGGTAGTGACATTCCTGGAAGGGCTTTTTCAAGGAACAAGATGAAAGATCTGGTTCCCGGGATCTGCCACGTTCCTGATGCCACCTGGGGTCCAGAGGAAAGGTGTTCTCTCTTAAGAGAACAAACATTTATGGAGAGCGTGCTGTATGCCTTGCATCGTGCTGGGGGCTCTCCTGATGTCACTCACTTCATCCTCAACAACCTGGTGAGTCAGGTCCATGAATCCGCATCCTTCAAGGTTCAGAGAAGAGACATTAGGGAATATCTTGCCCAGGTGGCTCAGACCGGGTGTGACTGAGCCAGGATGTGAACACTAGACATTCTGACTCTAGAGCTTGTGTTCTTTCCATCTTCCTCCTTCAGAGAAGTCCCATCTCCTTCCAAGTGACATCACCGCCACCCTGTTCCAGAGAGAGATCCTTACAATATTGTATCATGACTTGACGTGGGCAGCTAAAAGTACGTCCTGGGAAGCACCCTGACTTTCTTCCTGGTTTGGCCTAGCCCTAAGTCAGAGCCTTCTACCAGAGCCCTTCCTCTTGTCTTCTTTTTTGCTGTATTTGGTTAAAAACTCTAGGCTTTGGGTGGCGATAGCTTTCTACAGAATGAAACAGCATAACCTTCTTTTAGAGTGTGGCTCAGATCCACTTTCCCAGCTCCAATCTCCCTAGTCCTCTGTGCATGTTAACATTAGTCAGGAGTCCTTGGACTGTAAATGACAGAAAACCCAACTCAGAGTTGCTTAATTAAAAATAGGGGATTTATTGGCTCTTGTAACTGTAAAGTCCAGGTGTATCTATAGGTATGGCTGGATCCTGCTGCTCAAATGATACTGTTAGGCTGTGTCTCTCATTTAGCTTTCTTTTTACTCTCTTTTCCAGCGTATGAGTTTTATTCTTAGGCAGGCTTTCTCTACAAGCTAGCCCCAGCAGCTCTGGGTTTGCATCCTACCCACTTAGCAAATCCAGTAGAGAATGCCTCTTTGTTCTTTAGTAGTTCTGGGAAACGTCCTGTTACTGATTCTTATTGGCCTAGATTGTGTCACATGATCGTTATTGACCCAATCGGGAAGTTGCACCACCTTAGCTGAACCTGGGTCATGTGCCTTACCCTAGAGCCTAGGGGAAAAGTGATTCTCTGAAGGGAAATTGTACTGCCCTTCTAGGAAGTGGGGACTATATGCTAGGTGGGAAAAATGGATGGTCTTTTCACACCTCTGCTCCAGGTACACCAGACGGGAAATGCCCCTAGAATTTACTCATAGCTAGAAAGAAGGCTTTCCTGTTCCCTTTTCTCCTCTCAAACTTCTACTCATCCTTCAAAGCCCAGTTCACATGTTACCACCTCAGTGAAGCCTTTCCAACCCCCTCTCTCTCCTTCTGTGAAATTAACCCTTCTTCCCCTGAGATCTCATAACCCTTTATTTGCACCTTTATTAGTGTGTTAGAGTACAGGCTATTGTAACAGAAGCCTAATGGCACAATGGCTCAAACATGCGTGGTTTTTGTCTCTTACACACAACAGTCCAGAGGTGAGTGGACTCCTGAAGGCCGAGAGTGGTGGGCTCCCAAGGTCACCTAGGGACTCAGGGTCCTTTTCCAACTTACTACTTCACCCCCGCTTGGGGAGTTGTCCTCAGCTACATGGCCAAAGCTGGCTCACACCATCTCATTTTCAGGAAACAGGGAAGAGTCAGGCAGCAGAGGGCAAGCAGATCCCTTTTTACAAAAATGTTTGCCATTTCCTACTGAAGCCAAACACATACATACCATACGACCCAGAAATTCCACTCCTGGGTGTGTGTGTGTGTGTGTGTGTGTGTGTGTGTGTATGGTGGAAATGGGTGCTGAATGTTCACAGCAAGGAAGCTAGACACAAAAGGCTGCATATTGCATGAGTCCATTTATACGAAATGTCCAGGATAGACAAATCCATACAGATGCAATGTAGATTAGTGGTTGCCAGGGGCTGGGGGGAGTCGTGAATGTGCTGATAGTGGGTATGGGCTTTCTTTTGGGGGTGATGAAAATGTTCTGGGATTAGGTGATGCTGATGGTTGCACAACATTATAAATATATCAGAAACCATTAAATTGTATAATTTATTTATTTATTTATTTATTTATTTATTTATTTATTTATTTTGCGGTACGCGGGCCTCTCACCGCTGTGGCCTCTCCCGTCGCGGAGCACAGGCTCCGGACGCGCAGGCTCAGCGGCCATGGCTCACAGGCGCAGCCGCTCCGCGGCATGTGGGATCTTCCCGGACCGGGGCACGAACCCGTGTCCCCTGCATCGGCAGGCGGACTCTCAACCACTGCGCCACCAGGGAAGCCCTATAATTTATTTTTAATTAAAAAATTTTTTATGAGCTCACTTTATTATTTATTTATTTATTTATTTTAGTTCCAGGTACACATAGTGAGTTGATATTTCTGTACATTACAAAATGATTACCACTAAGTTGCATACTTTATTTTTAAAATTTTTTTTAATATTTATTTTATTCAACAAGTTTCATGAGCATCTACTTTGTGCCCAGCACCATTCTATGTACAGTGGATAAAGCTCCGAATAAGTCAAAGTTTCTGCGTTTTCAAAGCTTACATTCTAGAAGGAAGTGGGGGATGAAAATATATATGTACATACACACATATGTACATAATATAATCATAATTTTTTTTATTGCAGTATAGTTGATTTACAATGTTGTGTTAGTTTCTGGTGTACAGCAAAGTGATTCATTTTTATACACACACATTTGTATATTCTCTCATATTCTTTTCCATTATAGGTTATTACAAGATATTGAATATAGTTCCTTGTGCTATACAGTAGGACCTTATTGTTTATCTATTTTATATACAGTAGTTTGTATCTGCTAATCCCAAACTCCTAATTTATTCCTCTCCCACCCCTTCCCCTTTGGTAACCATAAGTTTGTTTTCTATGTCTGTGAGTCTGTTTCTGTTTTGTAAATAAGGTCATTTGTATCATATTTTAGTTTCCACGTATAAGTGATATCATATGATATTTGTCTTTCTCTGTCTGACTTACTTCACTTAGTATGATAATCTCTAGGTCCTTCCATGTTGCTGCCAATGACATTTCATTTTTATGACCGAGTAGTATTCCATTGTTCATATATATATATATATATATATATATATATATATATATATATCTCAAGTTAAAAAAAAAATAAAACATTCACAGCAGCTCTATTCATAATAGCCAAAAACTGAAAACAGGTCAAATGTTCACCAACAGTAGAATGAATAATTACATTGTGGTACCTCCACTCCATAGAATAATATACACAACGGGAAAGAAGGAACCACTGATGCAGACAATGTGGATGAAGCTCACAGACTTATTATTGAGGGAAAGAATCCAGACATAAAAGAGAATACATTGTATACATTTATGTGAAGTTCAGAAACAGGGAAAGCTAACACAACAGTGGGCATCTTTGCCGGGGGGGGGGCGGTTTACTGACCAGGAGGGGGCATGAGGGCACCTCCTGGAGCTAGAAGCATTTTATTTGATCTGGGTGTTGGTTACATGGATATGTAAATATATAAAAATTCATCATGTTGTATACTTAAGATTTGTATGCTTAGGAAGAACCCTTTTTAAATTGACCTAGAAACTGTACACATGCCTTCACCTCATTGGCTGGAGCTTAGTCACGTGCTCACATTAGCTGCAAGGGAGGCTAGGAAATATGGTCTCTAAGCCAGCTGAAATGGGGAGAAATGGGTTAATCATGAAGGTCATGTCACAGCTGTCGTGTTCTCTACTTAATCATTTTCATTCTCGCTCCACGTGAGGCTTTCACTGCTGAGCTTAGCACCCTGTTTTCTAATATCCGGTGCTCAGTGCTATGCTTATTAAGCTTGGATATTTTTGGTTGGGGACCGCTCCTGGGGCTGTTAACATGGTGACCCTCACAGGTCTTTCCTTCCAGGCTCTACTTAAATCTGGTTCTCGGCAATGTGAATGTGACCCTTCTCAGCAACCAGGCCAAGTAAGTATCCCAGGCAACCCTCCACTTGGCTTTACAGAATCCAGGCATCTTGCTCTTGCAACTCAGGAGAAATGGGACCAAGCTAGTATTTTTGCATAAGTAAAAAAACATTCACAGTTGGGAGTCTGGCTTTGGTCTTTTGGACGAGACTCTGAGGTCTCTTCCTCAGTGGGTAGACCACCTGGGGGAGGTTTCCTTCCTTCCTTTCACAGAGTCAATACCTGGGGTGGACAGGACTGCCACTTTCCCATGAGAAATGGCCCCTGCTCCGTTCCACGCCTTGTTACACACATTCCTCCTGGGAGGTAGGCAGTCCAGTCCTGTCCACCCCAAATCCATCAGTTACCAGGGGAAATGGAGCCGTGGCTTTTCCACTGAAGTAGCTGGTTGGGGGAGGAGACCCTACCTCTGCTTCCTGCCCATCACAGGCTTGGAACCTTAAGCGAGGAGTCCAGGGACATGAAGCTTTGCACACTGGCCCTCTTTCCCTAACTAATCATCACCGTTAATTCAAAGTCTCTCCCTTAGTGTGATCAGCAGGTCAAGATCTGATGGGGTCAGGGTCCTTCCCCCAGGTGGGCTATAGTTATGTGACCTTTCCTGGGGGTGTCTGTCTCTGCAGATTTGCCTACAAGGATGAGTATGAGAAGTTCAAGCTCTACCTGACCATCATCCTGCTCCTGGGTGCTGTGGCATGTCGATTTATCCTTCACTACAGGTGATGGGGTGTGGTGGTGTGTGTGTGTGGGCATACGGGGGTGAGGAGAGGGCCATGAGAGAGGGATCCAAGGTCTCTCTTGCATCTACAGCATTTGGTGTGATAAGGTCTAGGGTAAAGAAGGACCATTTCTTTTTTTCTCTTTCATTTTTTAAAAAATTAAATATATTTATTTTTGGCTGCGTTGGGTCTTTGTTGCTGTGCGCGGGCTTTCTTTAGTTGTGGCGAGCGGGGGCTACTCTTTGTTGCGGTGCGCGGGCTTCTCATTGCGGTGGCTTCTCTTGTTGCGGCACATGGGCTCTAGGCGCATAGGCTTCAGTAGTTGTGGCTCGCGGGCTCTAGAGCACAGGCTCAGTAGTTGTGGCGCACGGGTTTAGTTGCTCCGCGGCATGTGGGATCTTCCAGGACCAGGGCTCGAACCCGTGTCCCCTGCATTGGCAGGCGGATTCTTAACCACTGTGCCACCAGGGAAGCCCAGGAAGGACCATTTCTTATGGGAAATAGCAGTCCTGTCTGCCCTACATCTGTCCAACAAGTATCTACTAAACGGCTGCTGAAGCGACCTTTTAACGTAGTAGTTAAGAAAGAGCCCAAGTGGTCCACCCATACAATGTAATACTATTTGGCCACAAAAAGGAATGAAGTACTGACATATGCTATAACATGGATGAATCTTGAATACATGATGCTGAGTGAAAGAAGCCAGATGCGAAAGGTCACTTACTATATGAACCCATTTGTTTGAAATGTCCAGAATAGGCAGATACCATAGAGACAGAGAACAGATTAGTGGTTGTCAGGGGCTGGGGGGAGGGGAAACGGGGAGTGACTGCTCAGGGCGACATGGGTTTTTATTTTGGAGTGGTGAGAATGTTCTGGAATTAGATAATGGTGATGGGTGCACAACTCTGTTAATATACTGAAAACCACTGAGTTTTATACTTTAAAAGGGTGAATTTTATGGTATGTGAATTATATCTCAGTTACAAAGAGAAAGGCAGTGGGGGGTAGGGTGGGGAGAAAGAAAGGAAGGAAGGAAGGAAGGAAATAAAAAGAAAGGAAGAAAAGAAAGAAGGAAATAGATTGACTACAGACTGCCCATTTTTGAATCCTGGCTTTGAAACTTACTGGCTGTTGCCATGGGCAGCTTCCTCTGGATGCCTCAGTCTCCCCATCTGTAAAACGAGGGTGACACCAGGCCCTGCCTCCCTGGGTTGTCATGACAATTCAGTGTGTTAACACGGTGCGTGGCTCTGCCCAGTGCCAGGCACCCAGCATTGTGGTTGAGAGTGCCGGCTGCCCTGTTAGCATAGGATGAGGCCAGTGAGCTGAGGCTGCGCTGCCCCGGGGGTTTCGTTCCTCTCTCTGGCCCTGGCTTTTCTCCCCAAGTGTGGCTTGGGCATTTGGCCCACGTGTCAAGGGTTTATTTCCTGACAGGCACTTGGCTGGGAGTCCAGTTGCTGGTCTGCCCACTTGAGTGTCCAAACAAAGGCTCTTTCAGGCCCTGGGCCCGTGGCGGCCTGCTGCCTCAGGCCTGGCGCATTTCCCTGGAGGGCAAAGGCTGCTCACGCCAGTAACGCCTGCTCACATGCCCCCTGGAAGGGGTAGAAGTTCTTGATGTGCAACCAGATTGCCTTGCCCTGGGGCCTTTAGGGCCCTCAAAGGACAAACCTGTGGTGTGTTGTCGAGATCTAAGGCTCACTGAGGGCCTGGCATTTCCATGTCTCCCATCCCTTTCTGTATTCATTTCCTGGGGCTGTCGTAACAAGGCACCACAAGCTGCGTGGCTTAGAACGATAGAAATATATTTTCTCACAGTTCTGGAGGCCAGAAGGCTGAAATCAAGGTTGAAATCACAGTTGGCAGGGCCGTGCTCGCCCTGAAGGCTCTAGGGGAGGATCCTCCTTTGCCTCTCCCAGCTTCTGACGGTGACCGGCCGTCCTTGGCGTTCCCTTGGTTCAAGACTGACTCCAGCCTCTGCCTCCGTCGTCATGTGGCTATCTTCCCTGTGTCTCTCTCATGGTCTTCTAATGAGGACACAGTCGTTGGATTTAGGGCTCACCCTAACCCGGTATGACCTCAGGAATTCCCTGGCGGTCCAGTGGTTAAGACAACACACTTTCACTGCTAAGGGCCCGGGTTCAATCTCTGGTCGGGGAACTAAGATCCTGCAAGCCATGCGGCATGGCCAAAAAAAAAAGTAACCCAGTATGACCTCATCTTAACTAAATTACATTTACAAAGATCCTATTTCCCAATAAGGTCATATTCTGAGGTTCTGGGTGGATATGAATTTCGGGGGGGGGACACTGTTTAGCCCACTACGCCTTCTGTGGGTTAAAAATAGGGCAGGCGAGGGGGCCTGGATGGGCAGCTCATCTCTGAACCTCAGTTTCCTCATCTGTAAAATGGGAAGTAGTACTGTCTTAGTTTGGGTTCCCCCAGAAGGAACCACCCCCACAAGACAAGTATTTGAGTGCCCATAGTTTATTTGGGAGGTGATCCTAGGAAACACTGGTAGGGGAATGGAAGTGAGACAAGGAAGGGTTATCCTGTGGGCACCTGGAGTTCAGTGCTGCTGGGGAACTGTGGGACAGCGAAGGATGTGTCTCACTTATCCCACCCGAGGGGCGAAGGAGCATGTGGTATTTATTCTCCGACTGCTGTCAGTCTAGGAAGGATTGACTCCCAGAGAGTGTTAATCCCCCTGCCCTCCTGCTCTGCCTCTGGCACCAGCAGGGTGAGCTCTGGTGGCCTGAGAAAGCCTCTAGGCGCACCAGGAGTTGCACGTTCTGGCTGTTGGAAGCCATGCAGATGGGAATGGGTGGGGTACATGCACCTGCCATGAGAGCCAGCCCTGTGGGGTTGTTCAAGGGTCCAGAGAGATCGTCCACGTAAAATGCCTGCAGCGTTGCAAGTTCCCAGTAGTTAGTGTTCGCCTAGTGTGTCAGGTTGCATAACGGTCCCCAAAGATGTGCGTGTTCCAGTCCTCAGAACCTGCGAACGCGTGACCTTACATGGCAGAAGATCTTTGCAGATGATTCAGTTAAGAATCTTGAGATGGGGAGATTCTCCTGAATTATCCGGGCGACCCAGTGTAATCACAGGGGTCCTAGTAAGTGGGAGGTAGCAGGGTCAGAGTCGGAGATGTGATGACAGAAGCAGAGGTCAGAGTGATGTGAGGCCATGAGACAGGGAATGCGGGCGGCCTCTGGAAGCTGGAAAAGGCAAGGAAGTGGATTCTCTCCTGGAACCTCCAGAAGGAACACGGCTCTGACCTGATGACCTATTTCAGACTCTGACCTCCAGGACTGTAATAGAATAAATGTGTTCCTTTAAGCCACTAAGTATGTGCTCATTTGTTACAGCAGCAACAGGAAACTCAAACACTTTGGCAGGGCAGACTGAGACCAGCACCTCAAGCATGTCCCTAACGTGCCAGGGCCATAAAACTATTTTCACTCCTCTCTTTACTGATATAGGAAGGGACCAGTGGAAACTATGCTGGTAACCACCGCTCGCTTCTGGGGCTGCCTCCTGTCTGGAGATATCTAAGTGACCCTCTGCAGTGGGAGGCCATCTTCACTCCCCTGTTTCCTGTTCAAGTCAAGTAGGCCTTTGATTTCCTCAGAGTTAGGCATATGAGACTCATTGCTTGGACTCTGGGCGCTCTGTGGTGCTTCCCAAATTATTATGACAGGGGACACCCATGGCTCTTCCTAGGCTGCAGGCACTGTTCTAAATTCAGCTGATGCTCACAGCAGCTTACCCGGGAGGTGCTGTGACTCTCCCCACTTCACAGATGGGGAGGTGACGGCACGGGAGAATCACTGACTTGTCCTTGGTCCCACAGCTGGGAAGAGGCAGAGACTGGATTGGAACTCGGGCCCCGTGTCTCCAGAGTCTGTTCCTGACCCTCCCGAGACTACCTCTGCAGGCAGTGGTTCAGCGGGGCTGAGAGTCTGTCATCTGTGACCATGAAACAGGGTCACATAGCTTAAAAGACACCTTCCAATGTCTTTTTTAAAGATAGCATTTAGTATATCAAATTGATTATTTGGTCTAAGATTTAAACAGATATTTTAATATACACATTTATGCAATATGTAGCATTTGTGCTATAATTGTCTACAAAATAAAAAGCGGAGCATGGGACTTCCCTGGCGGTCCAGTGGTTAGGACTCCACACTTCCAATGCAGGGCACGCAGGTTAGATCCCTGGTCGGGGAATTAAGATCCCACATGCCTCACACGGCGTGGCCAAAAGATAACAAATAAATAAGTAAATAATAAATAAAAAGTGGAACAATATAAGTGAGCATAATAGGTACAAGTATCCATTTCAACAGGTCAAATTTAGTTATTATCAACACTAATGAAAGCACATTTCCGTATATTTAACCTTCAAGGCCCTACTCAACTGTCATCTCTTCTTTGGGGACTTTACACATTTAAGTAATTAGGAGTCTCTCATCTTCATTCTTACAGACTCTCCCAGACGCCTCCCAACGTCTTTTATTATTGTTAAAGTTGTATCCTCCCATTTCCCTCCCAGGGCCTTTGTAGTTGGGGAAAAGGATCTCCCAGTTCAGGGATAGAATGGAGGAGATCGGGGGTGTTCTCCCTCCCCATGCAGTCATTTCTGTTCCCACGACAAATGGATCTGTGTGACAGCAGGAGGTACAGAGCTGCTTCCTGTTGGGGTCAAAGATAGAGTCTTTATCGAGGGCCCGTCAGAGAGAGCCAGTGGCGGGGGAGCCCTCTGAGGGGCTGTCTGTTGCTGGCTCTGTCCCAGGATCCTTCACCCAGGAATGCTCATGGAGGGGGTCAACATTCCCATTGTACAGATGGCAAAGTTGAGGCCAGTCAAGGTCACGCACAGCGTGTCTAAGGCTCTCCCCTCTGACCAGGGCACAGCACGACTCTAGCTGCCATGTTCTGCCTGCCTTTAAGGCCTGTTCTGCCCACTGTAGAGGAGGCAGGGTTTTTTTTTAATTTATTTATTTTATTTTTGGCTGTGTTGGGTCTTCATTGCTGCGCGCGGGCTTTCTCTAGTTGCGGCGAGCGGGGGCTACTCTTCGTTGCGGTGCGCAGGCTTCTCATTGTGGTCAGTGGCTTCTCGTTGCGGAGCACGGGCTCTAGGCACGCGGGCTTCAGTAGTTGCAGCACGCGGGTTCAGTAGTTGTGGCGCACAGGCTTTGTTGCTCCGCAGCATGTGGGATCTTCCCGGACCAGGGCTCAAACCCGTGTCCCCTGCATTGGCAGAAGGATTCTTAACCACTGTACCACGAGGGAAGCCCAGGGAGTTCTTAAGTTCATCTTTTTGTATGTGCAGCAAAGTTTACAGACGGTTTAAGGGGATGGAAGGAGTTTACACTGGAGTTAACACTGCAGATAGTTTAAAATTGCAAATTAGGTTTCCTGCTTAAAGTCCTTCTCTTGTCATCCCACCGGAAATTTCATATCAGACAGATGTCAAATTTAGAAGGGAAACAGGTTGTCGTGGGCTGAGCGGTCAAGGAAGGAGGGGAAACCTCAGCTAGAGCCTTAAGGGCGGGTAGGATTCATGTAGAAAGGTGAGCGGGGGGATGGGCATTCTAGGTGGAGAGAAGACACGCCGCCGCCTTCCCGGGGTCACTGGGGGTTTCTGGAGGCATGCCTCTGTGGGCGGTTCTCATCCTGGTTTGCTGTCCAGCTGTGGTGGCGGGGACAGCCGTCCCTGGTTCTCATGCCTGCCCCCCCTCCCGGGCGCTGTTTCTCTATGCCAGGGTGACAGACGAAGTCTTTAACTTCCTGCTGGTATGGTATTACTGCACCCTGACGATTCGGGAGAGTATTCTCATCAGCAACGGCTCGAGGTAATTGGGGGCCCAGCTTTGTGGCGGGTATGGGGGAGCCAAAGGGAAATCTGTCATGGAGGTGAGGGCTGTCACCCTCGCCTTGCGTTCCCTTCCTCCTTGTGGGGGTGGGGTATTCATGACCGTTCAGACCCAGGGAGGAGGAAAACGGTATCGGCTGCTGCACCTCATTTGCTGTGCTCAGTCTCTTGCTTACAAGAAACCCTAACTCAAATGTACTACTTAACACAGTAGGAAATTTATATTCTCATATCAAGGAATGGGTCCATTGGCACTGACTTCAGGTAAGGCTTAATCCAGGTGTTCAGACAATGTCATCAGGACCCAGTGTCTCTCTGTCTCTCACCTTTGCCTTCTACTGTGCTGTTTTTATTCTCAGATTCCAGGTAGGAGCCCCCAGCCGCTCCAGGCTCACATCTTTATTTCTAGCATTCCCAGCAAAATAGGGCACGTTCCTCTCTTCCAAGAGTCTCACTGGGTCCTACTGGCACTCACTGATCACGTGCCCATCTCTGAACCAATCGCTGTGGCCAGCGAATGCGCCGCTGTGATTGGCTGGTTGTGAGCCTTGTGCCCACCCCCAGGGCTGTCAATGAAAGCCTAGAAGCTGAGTGTCAGGAGAGGAATGGTTTCGCAGAGGAAAATCAGGGTACTGTCACCAGAAGGTTGAATGGATTCTGGTGAGAAAAGTGGATGGTCCTCTCACAGGGCAATGAGAGTCTCGGGACTGAGTTAAGATCCACGACTTGCCACTTGCAGGACCCATTTTCCACAGGTCGGATGCCTTTTGGGGGTGTCCATTTGAACCTCTGCACACCATTCTTGTCCGTTTTTCCTGAAACAAAAAGTAACAACCTCCCACCCCTCCCCACTTCCTCCTTCCTGGGGGCTGGTAAGGAACGGCCAGGAGCTGTGTGTTTAAGATTGGGGTGTTTGCCAAACCCCCAAATAATTTGCCACCATCTTACTTCTCTGCCCAGTGGTCTCTTATGGCATATCCCTGCCCTGCCGGGCCTTACCCTGAACGTAGAGCCAAGAGGTAAGGACCAGGGGAACAGCAGTTCTTAGGTATGCAGCCCTGTAGCATGTAGCCCTTTAGAAAAGATCAGTGTTTCTCAAACTGCATTCATTCTTGTCCCATGCACACCATTTTTACCATGTCCAATATCACCTGGATGATAATTTTCTCACATTTTAAATCTATCCTTCCTTTTTTTTTTCTACTTAAATAAACATTAATTTATTTTAAAAGGGAACTATTTCACCACCATATGTGGAAAAGCAGCATCAATTGCAGGAAAGAGGAAATAGTGTAAAAATAGATTTTCATTTTCATTGTCTAATTTATTGAAGTCAGTAATCTTCCTTCCTGAGGCCTGCTATTTCTCTTCAGCGTGTGTATGTGTGTAAAAAGGGAGATGAGCAGATCTCGAGAGGCATTAAAGGTGTCCTAGCATTTAACTGAGACTCTCTCCTTGACTTAATCAGGAGAATGGAAAGAAGAGAAAACATGACTTCTCACCACGTGATTCAGTATCATCTAGTGTTACACTCAGGTACCATCTAAAACTTGGTGGTACATGCCCCATGCTTTGGGAAACACTGAAGTAGAAAATCTTACCAAATAAATAACATTTGTAGTTTTCCTTAATTGTAGTGAATAGTGTCTTCCAGCTTTTGGGTGGGGTCGGAGGGGACTCAGAGTAGTACATAGTGGGGAAATGGGCCCAGGACAATGGGCCAGGCTTTCTTGTTACTAATTCTCTTTGTGCATCCCTGGGCTTGCTGTCGGCCTTGGAGTTTCCTCCTTCTGCTGGACTCATATTAAGAGTGTTCAGGGACATGCTACATCTCTAACAGTCACTAACACTTTAGTAAGAGTTATCCTGGTCACTTTTTTCTGTGGATGTGGTTGGGGAGGGGGTGGTGGTCCCCGAGAGGAGGGAGCAGGACTGAGTGGAGGTGCCTGCAAGTGTGGGGCACACCCAGAAAACAGGGAGGAGGGCTGAAGGGGGAAAGTGGGGTTCCAAAGCCCCCTCACTTTCCTGACACTTTAATGGGGCCTTTTCTGGGGCCTCCCTAGGGCTTGTGCTCTGATGGGACAACAGATGTGTTGGTGGTGGGAGTGTGGAATGAGTGGGGTGGGCCCGTAAAGGTGTCTCGTTTTCTGGAATGACTGTGGGAGTTGTGGCCAGTTTGTGGGGGAGGGAGGCACGGCAGGTGGATGGAATCTGGGTGATTAAAACTTGTGACTCATCCTCAACATCTGTTGCGTATTTAGCCTCCATCCTCCCCCAGCTCCTTCTCAGAGCTGATTCCTCTCCTGGGGGCGGGCAAGGGAGATGCCTGTGAGGTTTCCCCTCACCCTTGGCACTTATTAGGGAATAGCTAAGAAACCCTTTCAAGAAAGCACAGTGAGGAAGAGGGAGTGGGTCCGGATTGGTATGAATACTACCTTTCTTATTTCTGAAGCGTCTCAGGGCTACCTCTGGAGCTCACAGTCGATACCCAGTAAACACCCCAGGGTCTATGTAGAAATGAATTGAACCCAAGCTCTGCAATGAGGGGAAGGTCATTGGGGCCATACCTGTGTTCGAAAGACAGCTGGAACTGAGCCATATGGGTTTCCTGGAGGCCTGCTGCCCAAGTTTTGGCCTGACGGGGCCTTTTTCGTCCTGTTCCCAGTTGCATCGGAGACCTGAATTAGGGGTGTATTGGGGGAAGAAGGCCTGGAGAGGTGGGGTGTGGGGAGGGTGCCCCCCATCATGGGCTGGAGCCACCCTTGGTTTGTGTCTGATGCTTCCCATGTGAGATGTAGCTCATTAGCTCAATTAGTGTAATAAGCAGGTCAACCTCCCTTGCAAATTTTGCAAATGACAGAAAACCACCTGATAGGAGTAAACATGAGGGGTATTTATGGGAGCATATGAATCGTTCAAGGAGGTCAGAAGGGCTCAAACAATGTAACAGCCCCCCTCCTTCTCCTTATTCTGTTATCTCCTTCACTGGCTCCCAGCAGCCCAGGCCAGCATTCTACCAGATCAGCAGTCCGAGAGGAAAGAGCATCTTTCCTCTACTGGCCTAGGGGTGATCTTGAGACAGACTTCCAATTGGCTAGGTGCAGGTCACATGCTCATCCCTGCCCCAATCACTGTGGCTGGAGGGATGCAGAGCCCTGATTGGCTGGCTCTGGGTGATGTGCCCAGTTATCTTAGCTCCACTGAGCCACCCAGACTGAGAGTGGGGGTGAGGTGATTCCCCGAAGGAACGATAAGGGGGAGAACCAGAATAGGGAGTGATTGACAGGCAGGCAAAACAGATGTCCTCTGCCCTAGTTCCGGGCCAGAATGAATAATGAATCAGGAATCACGCTGGCTTTTCTGGCAAGCCAACCCACCAATGCCTAGATCTGATGGGTTTTTATAAGGGCCTTTCCTAGGATACAGAGGTGTAGGGGTGGCAGGGGCAAGAGGGTGCCTCCGTGTAGAAGCCATTCCCCCAGCCGCCCAGATTGACCCGAAGCTCAAAGCCAGCCAGGGGTTGAATAGTGACTGGTGCCCAGGTCTTATGCACACATGGCTGAAGGGCCCTGAAGGGAGCTCTCCGGCCACAATCCCCAGATACCAGGACGTGCTGTCCCTACATGCTGGCCATGCAGTGTGCCACCCTTCCTGGGGCATCTACCGTCTGCTCATTTAAAAAGCCCACAGGCTCCTGCAGGCTTCGTTTCTGTGGCAGAACGGGCCCAGAGGGTGACTGCTAACGGGTGCGGCTTTCTGTCCGGGGTGATACGGGTGATACAAAATGTCCTAAAACTGATTGTGGTCGTGTTTGCACAACTCTCTGAATATACTGAAAACCACTGAGTTGTATACTTTAAATGGGTGAATTGTACAGTGTCTGAATGACATCACAGTAACACTGTCATATAGACACACACATGTGAACGAAACCAGCCCAGAACCCTGGGGTGTGCAGATGGACCATGGGGCTGCTGAGTGCGCGCTGGGGAAGAGGCCATTTTTAGCCTCTCCCAATGCCGCTGCGCTGGGTTTATTGGTGGCATCTGTCAGCGCTGGGCTCTGGGCACAGTGAGCTGTGAAATTAAAAGCTGCTGCCCAGGCAAGCTTGTGGCCCAGAGCCTGTGTCTGCCTCCAGCCGTTCCTGTACAGAGAGAGGGCATTTCTCAAGGGACCTTTGCGGGTAGGACAAAGGACAGTGGGGCTTGCCAGGCCTCCGGGGCTTGCAGAAACTTCTTGGTAGCTCTTCAAGCTGAAAGGCTAAGGATGGGGCCAGCTGTGTTTTCAGTCAGAAAATTAGAGCCAAGGGTCCTTGTAGACTCTTGACGGGCAAGACAGGGACACAGGGAAGGGGAGACTGGGAACAAACAAGTGGACGGATGTCTCATCCTGTCCCGTGAACTCCCGTGGCACCTGCATCAGTCTCCTGTCACCTCTGTGCTGGTGGCATCTAGACCAGCTGCACCTCCTGGACATCACTTTTTTCGTTTCAACATTTCTTGAGTACCTACTGTTTACCTGATGCTGTTAGTGCTGGGAATAAAGAGCCACCTAAAACCTTGCTCCTCAGCACAGCCCCTCAGGCATCCACAGGCCATTGCCTTAACCCCCAGTTTATGGCCAGAACTCTTTTTTTTTTTTTTTTGGCCACACCCTGCAGCATGTGGGATCTTAGTTCCTTGACTAGGGATCGAACCCACACCCCCTGCATTGGAAGCACAGAGTCTTAACCACTGGACCGCCAGGGAGGCCCCTTTCATTTCTTTCTTTCTGTTTATTTTAATGGCCAGAACTGTTGAAGGGCTGCAAAGAGAAGACAGGGGTAAGGTGCTGTTCCTGCTTTTATGATGTCTGTGTTCGGGCTGGAAGGTTTTAAGAGCAGTCAGATCCACTTATGAGGACAATGCAGATTAAAGCCTCCACGACACACCAATCGTCACATAATAAGACTGGGAGAAATTTTAAAACTGGGTATCCAGCATTGGTGAGGGTTTGGGGAGCTCGACAGGCTCTACTGAGGATGGGAGTGTAAATGGGGATAGCCGTTTTGGAGGGTAATTTGAGAAGTAACCACGCACGTGCCCACCGACCCAGCCATCCTGCGTACTTCCTGGTAGCTGCCGTGGAGAAACAGCGTCATCGCACGGGGGGGCTTCCACAGTGTGTCGTGGCATCATGGAGCATGATAGCAACATTTCAGGAACGGCAGAGCCACATCCTGAAATGTCGTGTCGCATTTAAGAAGTCAGTGACAGGTCCACAGATAGCTGCCTGGGAGTCGAGACAAGAAAGCAAGTTGCAGGATGATTTTAGTTCCAAAGAAAAGTCTAATCCAGCAGCTCGTCCCCCAAACCAGCAGACCCTCAGGTGCCACCGTTTGGTGAGCAGGAGCGCCCTGGACCCCATCTCCCCACTTGGCTGCACTCTAGTTCTCTCCCGAGAGAGTTCTGGAAAGACAAAGGTTGAGTGCTACTCCCACGTGGATGCCTTGAGGTCCCAGTTCCTGGCATCCCAGGGTGCATTTGACAGGGCAGATTGCTGCCACATCATGTTCCGATAACTGAGCTCCTGGAGAGGGGCCGGGGAGCCCAGCAGAGGCCTGAAACACTCGGGGACTTTGAAGGATAAGGGCTGCCTGTGACACCGCGGAGCGGGTGACAGCCAGGTTCCCTGTCCTGCTGTGGAGTGAGAGCCCTGAGCTGGGGGACCGCTGGGCTCTGACGGCACGGTTCCCGCAGCTTCTGGACTGACTGGGGCGAGGGCCTGCTGTAGACGGAGGAGCAGATGAGCCTAGGGCATGGGGCTCCCAGAGAGAAGCTGCGTTGGGGATGGTGCGAGATGCAGCGTGTACAGCCCGTTGTCTTTCTGCATCTGTGTGGGGTAACGTAGGTAGCTACAGCTCTGCATAAACGTGTGCGAGTGTTCTGTGTTTATTCAACACGCTTACTGAGCACCTGCTCTGAGCCAGGTGTCACAGATGAACAGACAAAATCCCTGCTCTTTTGAGCAGGGAACGGGGTTCAGGAAACAAATGAGAAGAAAATAATTTCAGATAGCATGAGCACCATGAAGAAAATGAAGCAGGGTAGTGTGTTACAGATCGGGGCTGTCTAGCTGTTTTATTTATTTATTTTTAACATCTTTATTGGAGTATAATTGCTTTACAATGGTGTGTTAGTTTCTGCTTTACAACAGAGTGAATCAGCCATACATATACATATTCCCCATATCCCCTCCCTCTTGCGTCTCCCTCCCACCCTCTCTATCCCACCCCTCTAGGTGGTCACAAAGCACCGAGCTGATCTCCCTGTGCTATGCGGCTGCTTCCCACTAGCTATCGATTTTACATTTGGTAGTGTATATATGTCAATGCTACTCTCTCACTTCGTCCCAGCTTAACCTTCCCCCTCCCCGTGTCCTCAAGTCCATTCTCTACGTCTGCGTCTTTATTCCTGTTCTGCCCCTGTCTAGCTGTTTTAGATAAGGTGGTCAGGGAAGGCCTCTTGGAGGAGGTGACAGTTGGTCCGAAATTTGAACTTGGGCCAGGAGCCAGGCAGGCCAAGGTCTTGGAGCAGAGAGGACAACAAGTTCAAGGACTTTGTTAGTCTGCTCGGGCTGCCATGAAAAGATACTACAGACTAAGGGACTTGGAACAACAAAAATTTATTTTCTCACGACTCTGGAGGCTAGAAGTCAAGATCAAGGTGCCAGCAGGATTGGTTTCTCCTGAGACCGCTCACCCCTGGTGTCTCTTCCTCTGCTTCTAAGGACACCAGCCCTGTTGGATTAGGGCCCCACCCTTATGACCTCATTTAACCTTAATTACCTCTTTAAAGGCCGTGTCTCCAAATATACTCACATTTTAAGGTACTGGGGTTAGGACTTCAACGTAGGAATTTGGGGGGGGGACACAATTCAGCCCATAATAGACCTCGAGGAAGCAAGGGGCCTGATCAAAGAAAAGGATGCTTGGAGCCTCTTAGGGTGGGGGGAGGGGGGACGGGGAGGCGGGGCTTGGGGTCATGAGGAGGTTAGGGATGTGTTCTGAGGGTAGTGGGAAGCTGCTGGAGGCCCGAGTGCCTCTCTGGGTCTCTGTGTGATTGTGCATCTCGTTGGACAGAAAGAGAGAAGTCCTGGCGTGGGTACGTTTCTTCCTCCAAGGAGCTGTCTCTGGGTCACAGGGCACCCCCCCGCAGACACAGGCTGGGAAGCAGGGAGACACTTGCGTTTCTCTCCTGGCCTGAGCTCCTTTTCCTTCTCTTCTTTTAAGAATCAAAGGCTGGTGGGTGTCTCACCACTACGTGTCCACGTTCCTGTCTGGAGTGATGCTGACCTGGTGAGTGTCCCCCGCTGTGCCCCAGGGCCTCTGCTCACTCTCCCCAAGGAGCCAGTGAACTGAGCACTGGTGGTGGCTGAGGGGTCCAGATGCAGGGGCCTTATGGCCTGACATCTGGGCCATGACGTAAAGCGTGAGCTTACGACGGGGCTGCAGGGACACCCCAAGTCGGCTGGGGACTTCTCCGAGGAACGTCCTGTCTGCCTCCTGGCCGGGGTGACAGCGAGTCTGGACAGAACAAGCACAGGGACGAGGCTGTGACTGATGGAGGGTTAGGGGGAATCGGTGGGAATTTAGGCTTCAAGATGCCTGCCTGCACTCCCCTGGTTGTAGAATGGATTAAAGCAGTGATGGAAATTACCTGGTCCAGCCCCAGGGACATGGTGATAAAGAAGGTAGAATTGGGTTTTAAATCTTCTTTTCTCTTCTGGTTGGAACAGAGATGGGGTGGGGATGAACAAATGATTTCAGAGCGGGGGCTCATCTTTGCTTTTCCCTCCCTTCTCTGCAGGCCTAACGGACTGATTTATCAGAAGTTTCGCGATCAGTTTTTAGCGTTCTCCATTTTCCAGAGTGAGTGTCTCTTGCTTGGATTCAGGGGAGGCTTGGTGTGGCTTTCACCGATGGAGTCTGTTTTGTGAAGGGTGTGTCTTGTGTGGAAGGGAGGTGAGACTGGGGGAAGTCCCTGGTCGGCCAGGGACAGGGGAGGGTCCCAGAAATCCAGAAGGAGCCATCCACCCCCCATCAACTCCATCCTGCCGCCCAGCCCCTGGCCTTAAGAGAGCAATGTCTGACCCACACCCACGCCCTGGATCTCCAGCCACTGCCATTTTCTTCCCTGGATCAGAACTGGACCAATTGTACCCTTCAGGAACTGAGGGGTGTTGGGGGCACTAACTCTGTTTTCCTCAAAATGGAAATTTATGTTCTTTTTCTCATTTAAGAATAGCTCTGGATTTATATACAACGAGGGGTTACCTCTGAGAAGCAGAAATTGGGTGGTTGGGGGACAGGGAGAGAGTTTTACTCTTTACTGTTTGTTCCCCTTAAATCTGATGCCAAGTGCATATTACCTATTCAAAAAATACAATTTAATTTTTAAATAAAACCCTGCTTACAGGCAAATACAAACATAAGCCAAGAAGGAAAATTACATATAATTACATATAATTCCACCCTTAGGGTGTTAATTGATCTATGTCCTTTCAAACATTTTTATTCATAAATATATATATATACACACATATACTGCATTATGTGTAGTCTACAAACATGGGATCCCTCTACACAGCTTTGTTTATAACCTAGTTTATATTCTATTAACAATTATCGTGGGTATTTTTCCACGTCAACATGGAATTCTGCCTCCTTAATTTTTAGTGACTACAAAGTACCCCATTGTATGGAACTGTCTCTTTCATGTCTTGGTGCTGGGAGCACACAGCTCCCATTCCAACAAGCATCTGATGAGTGCCAACTGCATGCCTAGGAAAGCTCCAGAAGTTTCTAGCCTAGTTGGGGCTTAGTTGCAGTCTCAGATAACCTGAGCTCTCTTTGAAGGAATAAAAGCAGGTTCAGACACGTGTGTGTGTGTGTGTGTGTGTGTGTGTGTGTGTGTGTGTGTGTGTGTGTGTGTGTGTGTGTGTGTGTGTGTGTGTGTGTGTGTGTGTGTGTGTGTGTGTGTGTGTGTGTGTGTGTGTGTGTGTGTGTGTGTGTGTTTTGGGGGTGGGAGGAGGTTGTACCCTCTGGGCAATGGAGACCTGCCAGCCTGCAGTGGAGGTGTCGCTGGGTCTTCCAGTCCCTGAGCTGGGCGCTGGGCTCCCCCTGCAGGCTGTGTCCAGTTCCTGCAATATTATTACCAGAGGGGCTGCCTCTACCGGCTGCGGGCCAGGGGAGAGGAATCACCTGGACCTCACGGTGGGTGAGTAGCCTAGCCTGGGGGGTGGAGGGGCAAGCACCGGCCCTCCCTGCTCCCCCAGACCTCGCCCTGCACTCCTCACTGGGAACAGGTGCCAGTAAGAACCTGACAAGACCTGCCACACGCGAAGCCAGTCTGCCGACCTCACCCCAGTTGCTTTTCTTTTTTTTTCTTTGGTTTGACATATATACACTAACACAGTTGCTTTTCATAATTCGTCGTGGGATTCCATTTCAGCTGACAAGTGCGAGACCAGCTGTGGGCCAGGCCCTGGATGCTGGCCTCTAGCTTCTTTTTAAATGGATATTTTTTGTCTGTGTCTTATGATGTACATAATCTTAGTCTAATGTTTTTACACTTATGCAATTTATGTGTGCTTAACTTTCACTCAGCAAGGTGGGTGCCCCATTAGGAAAAATCGGAGACTCCTCATCTAAACTTTCAGGGGAAAGTGTGGTTAATAAAAATCTTCTATCTTTTAAGATGGTCATTTCCATCGAATTACTCTGCACAGTAGGCTCTATTTCATCAAGACTCGATTGAAGTGATGCATGCAAAAGCCAATTATAAAATGCAAAATCCCGTGCAAATTAAAGAAATTACTAGAAAGCTAGTGCCGGCACATCAGTGTTCTGTAAGAGTTGTCAGCCCACTTGGTTCACAGTGACTTGAGGCGTGAGGGCAGTCAGGCCTGGTGGCAGGTGTTCTGCATGTTTTTTCCTGGGTTACTTTCCTAGTGAGCGCTCACCCACCTGGAGGAGGTGAGGGCTGTGCCCCTCCCCCATCCGTGCGTTTGAACCTGGCTAATCTCAGAGTGACTGGCCTGCCTGGGCCACCTCACACGGGCCCTTCGCTCCCTCCTTCCTCCCCACAGAAGGATTTCAGTCCTGGATGTGGCGAGGCCTCACCTTCCTTCTGCCCTTCCTGTTCTGTGGCCACGTGAGTCCCCCTGGAGTTTGTGGGTATCCCCTACACTGGGCAGACCTCCTGGGAACAGAAGGTCTTCAGGGCTCTCCCTCTCTCACAGCCATCCCCGAGCTGGGCCCCACGGGGTCCTGGGGCTGAGACGGCCCCAGTGTCCAGGGATGCCAAAGGCAAGAGCCAGAATCGGCCCTCGGCACCAGCACGCCCAACCCCAGGCGGGGTGCCCCAGTTTCATTTTGGGGGGGCTGTCAGTGTCTCAAGGGCAGTTGACAGCAGAAGCTGGGGGGCTTGGCGCTCTCCCTGGGCTTTCCCACGTGGGTCTCCAGGGGACTCCGGTGGGCTGAGCAGTGCCTGTCTCCCCTCTCTGCAGTTCTGGCAGCTCTACAATGCCATCACGTTATTTGAGCTCTCCAGCCACGAGGAATGCAGAGAATGGCAGGTATGGTGTTTGTGTGTGTGTGTGTGTGTGTGTGTGTTTTGTGGTGTGTGTGTGGAGCGTGTGTGCGCATTGGTTGGGGGTTTCCTGAGGAAGGTTGGGGCCGCTCAGGGAGAATTCCTTCCTCAGCTCCCCCTGCCCCCTGCCTGCCCTGTAGGGCCCTGCAGTCCAGAGCTCGCTGCAACTGGGGCCTGGGAGACCGTGGGAGGGAATTCGGGAGACCAGGGAGCCCCTCAGTGGTCTGAGAAACCCAAGGAGGTTCGCGCTAGGAGGGGGGCCACGGGAGGAGCCCCCCAGGACTCTGCCTGACCCCGTAGGACTCACACCCTTCACCCAGTTAGCCCAGATCTCTGCCTTCTGCTGGCAAACGCTGCAGTTCGCAGGTAGCTTGTGCCAAGGGGGTTCTGAGCTCCCGGGGGGCGCGGGGGGCATTTCAGCAAGGAGAGCTGACCCAAGCCGGCGCGGCCTTTGCCTTCTTTCTCTTGTGCTTTCTGCCTCGCCTTCCCTGCCCTGGGCACCCCCTTCTCTGCATGCCGCCCGCCCAGGTGTTCGTGTTGGCGCTTACGTTCCTTGTCCTCTTCCTCGGCAACTTCCTGACCACACTCAAAGTCGTGCACACCAAACTCCAGAAGAACAGAAGCGAGGCCAAGAAGCCGTGAGCCACGGGGCCGGCGCCCCTCGACCCCCGGACTTTGAGACTGCAGGGGATCCCAGGCGACACCCTCGCTGCCGGGTTCCTCCCAACCAGTGCCAGTGGCCACTGGCAGCAGTGACCTCAGGGGCCAGCGGCATCGCTGGGAGCAGAGCCGAGGCCCCGGTCCCCGGCCGGACAAGAGGAATGTGACCCCAACCTGTCCGTGCAGTATTAGCCCGTCCCAGTCTCCCTATTTATGACATATTTAATATCGGCGCACCCCCTTCCCTAGAATCTGCCGCCCTCTTACCCCGCTGCTCTCCGCGAGACTGCGTCAGTCTTCCTGGGGGGTGGGGGAGGCTTAGCCTCAGGGTCCCCCTCTGTCCCCCATCCTGTCGTTTGAGCCCTTCAGGTTGGGCTTCGGACGTGCCTCGCTGGGGTTGGGTTTCCTGTGACCTGCTACTTACTGAGTCCCAGGCGGGTGGAAGGAAGCCCTTCCGTGTTCCGGGGAGCCGCCCTCCCCGGGGCACCGCTTCTGCCGTAAGCTCCCGGCCTCCGCGCGTCTGCCGCGCGGGTGTTCAGGTTCTCGGAGAACCGCTGTCCGTGTCTTTGTGCCTCGTACTCTTTGTGCTTCCTGAGTCTTCAGCCTGCTGGCCGCCAGGTGGCCCTGCCTCCCACAGGCCCAGGGCTTGGCCTGAGGCGGGAGGGTTTTCTGAGGGTCACCACCAGAGGGCGCCCCTGCATCGTCTGGCTGGTGTGAGGGCTATTTTTTTTTTTTCCTCTCAAAGTTTGGGTCCACTTTTGGGGGCTTCATGACTCCCACCCCTCAGCCCACCTTCCCAGATTCTCTCCGTGAGCACTCAGGGCGTGGGGTCAAGCCCCTCGGCAATGGTTGGGACGTAAGCCAGCGTGGAGGTCACCCACGCTCAGGCTTCCTCCCTTCACCTCAGAGCTTCTGGACCGTGGGGGGCGTCTGAGCAGGCGGCGGCCACACTCTAGAGGCCAGGGCAGGTCTGTTGGTCCCCTCACGTTAGGTTCTGTATCTGTGGGGAGGGTGAAGAAGCGAACAGTTTGGCTACATTTTCTGCGTCTTCTCATATGGGCCTCAGCCGTCCTTAACGACTTACTTAGAAATCCCTGTCGACCAGAGTACATAGATGGTGTCCCTAATCATGCTCTGGGTGTCAAAGGGGTTTAAACTTTTAAAGTATGAAATTTCCCCTCCCCTCCCCTCCCCCCAGTAAGATTCCACATAAAAATCCAGATTTCCACTTTCCCTAGAGAAATGGAAAGATCTAGAAACATTCCCACAGAGCAGCATCTAGCTGGGCTGAGCTGCCTTGTCTAGGGTGGGGTGCTTGCTTTCTAATTTGCCACAGGCCCCACCACTCCCTTTCATCCCTGCCCTACTTCACTCATTTGGGTCTCCCATCTGGCCCCTTAGGCACTTGGGTTTGCCCTAGACTAGGAGTTGGCGAACTTTTTCTGTGAAGAGCCAGATGGCAAACATTTTAGGCTGTGAGGGCCAGATGGTCTCTCACTCTAGTCTAGTCTGCAACTGGAGGGCAAAAGCAGCCAACGCGTAAACGAATGGGCTGTTTTTCACTAAAACTTTATTTACAAAAATAAAGATTTGGCCCACAGACTGTGGTTTGTGGACCTCTGTCCAAGACCATCATTTGTCCACGGAGCCTTGGACCGAATGCTCTCTTGATTCCCCAGGGCGCGGCAGGGCCTTGGGGAACCTAGGTGGGGTGGGGTAGACTTCAGAAGTCTCTTTCTCAGGCCTAGTGGGCGCTGAAGCACTGGGCAACGGAGGAGGCTGAGGCAGGAGATACCGGGGATGGCAGGACCACCTGAAGCCATTATCTCATCTTAGGTAACGCTGATCCCTGGGCTTACTCAGGAGCCACCAGCTCTCAATCTCTGGGGCATCAGAATCACCTGGGGCACTTGTTTCAAAACTCTTGGGCCCCTGACCCCAGACCTTCTAGGAGGTTCAGTGAATCTGCACTGGGGGTTAATCAAGTCTGTTCTCGCAGGAGGCCAGGATGGCCTTGGTTCCAGATCTCCACATCTTGGCAGAATTGGAGGCTGTGAGAGACGGGAGCTCGATGACTCTTTAAATGAGCCAGTGCCGTCCTTCTGCAGACAGTCTGTAGAGAGACCTGACTTGCCCAAGATCACTCGGAGCTGGTGTCACTTTTCATCTCGGGTTTCTGGCAAGTAGTGGCGAGCGGAGGGGTTGCAGGTGAGGAGACACTGAGCGAGGGTCACATGGATCAGCCAGATAATACTTTTTGCTTTTTGAGAGAGGTTCTTCTCTGCCTCACGTGCGTCCAGCTCTGGAAAGATGGCGGCCAAGCCGAGGGCTGAGACTTAAGTCCTCTGTTTGGCAGGGAGGAGGGAGGGGGCTGGTGCCGGCCCCCCACGTTTGGGGCTGGGGCCTGTGTTCTTGTGATAGGCCTCGGTCCCATCCTGGTGCCTGAGTTCCTGCGGGGAGGAAGCAAGAAGCTGGAGGATGCAGCCGTGCCTATCTCAGGAAACCAGGGAGGCGGGTGACTGGGGAGAGCAGGCTTGGGGGCCGTGTGGAACGCTGCCAAGTCCACATTTATCCTCATACCAGACGTCATTTCTCATCTCAAGCACAGGCTTTGAGGACCTATTGGGTGTGCAGAAGGGGACACACAGCTGGGGGTTGGTAGTGATGAGGGCACTCCTGAGTCCTGGGGACAAATGCTAGTTCCAGGGTACAGAGGGACTGAGTCCAGCACCCTCGCTCACCACCACCATGCAGGCTGGAGGGGAGCTCGTGGTCAGAGCCCCAGCTGGGAAAGGAGAGAGTTCCAGAATGTTCCAAGAGCCTGGCCACAGGCTCCAGACACCAGGCCCTGGAGACGCCCGACTCCGAGTGCCCTTCGAGAGCTGGGGAGGGTGCAGGATCCGGGGAGTAGTCTGGAGCTGGGGACCTGCGTCCTCTCAGTTCTATCGTGAGGGCCGTGGGCCCCGCCGGGAGGTGTCAAAGCAGCAGGCACAGGCGGTGTTGTTTCTGCCGCTGTGCTTTCTTCAGAGCACTGAGGGCAACTTTGGCGGCCTCTCGGAAGACGTCCTCCACGTTCTCCCGAAACTTGGCAGAACATTCCAGGTAGAGGGCAGCTTGGATCTGTTCGCAGGCGCTCTGGCCCTGGTGGGGGGAGGGGCCGCGATTAGACGAGGGGCCTGGAGCATGCGGTCTCCTGTGAGACCCCTCACAGATTTGGGGGCTTGCTGGGGGCGGAGGCCTCGGTGTGGGGATGCTTCACCCCAGGGCCAGCACTCCCCAGTGTGTGCGGATGGACCATGAAGGCCAGTGTGGTGTGGCCTGTGGGCTGTAGCTGCTGGGAGCTCTGTCCTGGCCTCCTGCCCACGCTTCCCCTGAACTCAGGCAGAGACGGGGGCTGACTTCAGCCGAGAACTGGGGTGGTGTGTTGTGTCTGCCAGGCCTGTGAGGAGAGTTGAAGGCCTCAAGACAAAAGGGCTTCCTACGTGCTTCTCTCCCCTGCTCTTCCCGAAAGCGCAGTTAGGGCAACTGAGCTGGCTATTAGAGTAAAAACAGTATTTCTAACACAAATTTATTAATGCCTGTTCCTTTTTATTAAACTTCATTAGTTTTCCTTCGTGTTCCTTTTATTCTGCCATGCCTTACCCAGAAGGCCGCAGGGTTTGGTCAGGCTCATGAAAGGAACCCTGCTTTCCAACGCAGGCCTGCCCTTCCAGGCCTCTGGGGAGATGGGACAGGGTGGTGGTTAAGGGCTCAGGCTCTGGGGCCAGAGTGACTGGGATGGGATCTTGGCTCCACTTCAGGTTAGCTGTGTGACCCTGGGCAAGCTACTTAACCTCTCTGAGTCTCCATCTCTCCTCTGTAATATGGGGGGCGCTAATAGTACCTGCCTCAAGGTTATAAGGATTACATGAGGTAAGTAATGTAAAGTGCTCAGGCAAGTGGCCTATCATTATTAATATCTAAAAATTATTATTCTTAACCCCGGCAGTCCAGTGGTTAGGACTCGGTGATTTCACTGCCGTGGCCCTGGGTTCAATCCCTGGTCAGGGAACTAAGGTCCTGCAAGCTGCTCGGGGCGGCAAAAAAAAGAAAATCATTATTTTTAGAATCCTGCTGGCTTCAGCTCCCGAAAGGCTGCTAAGGCACACCAAATGCAGAGGCCAAAGACCTGGGAGGCTTTCTGGCCATGGCTGTGTCCTGGGCTCCTGGCGATGGGGTGCAGCGGAGCGGGGTGGGGGAGGGGCCCCTGGCCCACCTGCGTGTAGGTGATGGGCTCCAGCTGGGCCGCCCGGAGCTTGCGCAGCTGCTCCTTGTCTTTCCTCAGGTCTGTCTTGCAGCCAACGAGCAAGATAGGGATCCCACGGCAGAAGTGGGTGACCTCCGGGAACCACTGTGGAAGGAGAGGGCGGGCATCAGGGCTGGGGCCCCGTCCGTAGCCCCTCCTCCAGAGGCAGGCAGGCTGGGAGAGGGGCCTTACCTTGATGAGAACGTTGTCATAGCTGGTGGGGTTCATGACGTCATAGCAGATGAGCACGAGCTGGGTGTTCTGGTAGGACAGGGGCCGCAGCCGGTCATAATCTTCCTGCCCTGAAACCAGACAGCAGGTGGAGGTCAGGGAGGTACCACTTACTTCTCTACCTGAGTCCCCTGTCTGGGCTCCGATGCATGAGGGGTTGGGGGTCTCCTGGGCAAGAGACTCTAGGCCTCGGTTTCCCGTCTGTAAACCAGAGGTGGCGGGCTTCCCTGGTGGCGCAGTGGTTGAGAGTCCGCCTGCCGATGCAGGGGACACGGGTTCGTGCCCCGGTCCGGGAGGATCCCACGAGCCGCGGAGCGGCTGGGCCCGTGAGCCATGGCCGCTGGGCCTGCGCGTCCGGAGCCTGTGCTCCGCAACGGGGGAGGCCGCAACAGTGAGAGGCCCACGTACCGCAAAAAAAAAAAAAAAAAAAAAAAAACAGAGGTGGCAGCCCGCAGTCCTACACGAGATAAAAGCCATGCAGGGACTTCCCTGGTGACACACTGGATAAGACTCCACGCTCCCAGTGCAGGGGGCCCAGGTTCGATCCCTAGTCAGGGAACTAGATCCCACATGTATGCCGCAACTAAGAGTTCACGTGCCACAACAAAGGATCCCACGTTCTGCAACTGAGCCTGCCTGCTGCAACTAAGACCCATCACAACCAAATAAATAAATATTAAAAAAAAAATAGCCATGCAGTGATCAGAGATAGGCCTGATTGCAGGGTAAGTGCTGGAAAAACTGCTAGTAATCATGCCAGTGATGATCACCCCTCCCTCCCATCCTTATCCCTGGTGCTCAGGTTAATAGCGCAGACTCTGAAGCCAAATCTGAAGTGAAGCCTCCCCTCCCTGAAGTTTCAGACCAGTGGGGTTGGGTAGGCCCAGGACACTGCAGTCAACCGTGGAGTGCGCCCCCCGCCCCCCGCCCCCCCCCAGGCTGAGAGGTGCATGGCCTCTGGTTGAGCTCCTCCTGCCATTCCTGCCAACACTAGGAGGAGGGTGGGGGCATGCTAGAGGTGACAGACCGTGCGCCCATCCAGGTCCACTCGGCACAGTGGCTGTCAACCCCTCTGCATACCAGACTCACCAGGAAGAACTGACAACTTCTGACACTCGGTCCCTCCCAGCACCACCTGAATCAGAACCCAAGGCTGGGCTTGGGTGACGGTTGGTTTAAAAAAAAAAACTTTTTTAGTAATTTTTTATATTGACAATTTCAAACTTACAGAAAAATTACAACAGAGAGCACAGAACTCCCTTACTCAGATTCACCGAGGCCTTACGTTTTGCCCACTTGCTTTATCTGTATATATACACTTTGAATCACGTGAGAAGGAACTGCAGACCTTCGGCTCCCCCGCCCCCACCCCCACCCCCACGGGAGAGTTCCTATGCGGTTTTTCTAAGAACAAGGACGTCCTCTCACCTACTCAGGACAAGTATGAAACTCAGAAACCAACACTGACATTGTACTCTTCTAATCCAATCCATAAGCTGTATTCAGATTTCACCAATAATGTCCTGTAGTATTTTTTTCCCTAGTTCAGAAGCAGGCCCGGGATCACACACTGTGCATGGTTGTCATGCCCTATTTTTTGTTTAAAACTACCACAGTGAGAACTGAGAGTCTTTCAGGCCCTATGGCGACCCCTGGCCACCTCTGCAGAAAGACCCAGGCGGTGACTACCTTCCAGGGAACACAGAACTCAGAGCCCAGGAATTCCTGCCCCATCCTCTAGCCTGTGGGTGCCAGGGAGGTGCCACCTGCCCTCTGATCCCTCCGTGCCAAAGGCCTCTCAGGACAAGCAGCCTCTCCCAAGAGCACAAACAGGACACATCCTGCTCCCAGACCCCTGCTGATGACAGGACACGGCTGCCATCTCCTTTCCCACTGGCCCTCCTCAGCCCAGGGATCCTTGATGGTGTGCAGTGACTGGGAACCCAGATCTAATGATGGCTGGGCCGGGAGGACTGTCTGTGCTGTCACTCAGCCAAAGTTCCCTCAACACTGGAGAAGGGGTGAGGGGTAGTCAGGGCCCCGCAGACTCAGGCCCTCCTGCCCTCATTACCAGAAAGCTGGAGAGATCCTTGTAAGATGGTGGGAAACCGGCCCAACGTGCTCTTCCAGCCCATCTCCCCTTCCCATACATGTCCCCTCTCCTGACCTTTGTCCACATCTTTCTGATAGGGTAGTCACTAGCCCCATGTGGCTATTTGAGTTAATTAACATTAAAAATTCAGGTTCTCCGTTGCATTGGCTACATTTCAAGTAATTAACTGCCCCACGGGGCTAGTGGCTACCGTAATGGGCAGTGCGGGTGTGGAACATCTCCATCATTGCAGAAAGTTCTGCTGGATGGCATGGCACTATCCTCATCCAAGCCACCGTCAGTCTTCTGTGCCACCTCCTCCCTGGCCTCCTGCTGCCCCTCAATCCATTATCCACCTGGCAGCTGGATGGATGGTAACACAAGTAAAATCACACCCCTCTCCCCTCAACTGAAACACCTTCAGTGGCTCCCTACTGCCCTTTGCAGAGAATCCAAGCCTCTCCCAGTGGTCCACATGACCCTGCTGCCCACCAGTCTCGACTTCATCCCCCTTCCTCCTGCCCCACTCACTCGCTGCAGTACAACCAAGGCAGCCTCCTTGCTGTTTCTCAAACCTATCAAGCTCTTGTGCCACACCTGGAATGCTTTTCCCTCATTTTTTCCCCCATTTCCTTCCTAGCATTTCATTTTTAAACATTCAGACTGACCATCCACAGTATTTCCTTTTTCAAGATACTTGCCTTCTCTCTACTACTTACTGGTAATGCCACCTTATACGTCACACTTTTTCTTTTGGCGACCGCGCGGCCTTGGGATCTTGGTTCCCCAACCAAGAATTGAACCTGGGCCCTTGGCAGAGAAAGCCCAGAATCCTAGCCATTAGGCCACTGGGGAACTCCCATCACACTTTTTAGAGTGCCTTTGCCTATAAATGATTAAGAAACCTTTACAGGAACTTCCCTGGTGGCGCAGTGGTTAAGAATCCACCTGCCAATGCAGGGGACACGGGTTTGAGCCCTGGTCCAGGAAGATCCCACGTGCCGTGGAGCAGCTAAGCCCGTGCACCACAACTGCTGAGCCTTCGCTCTAGAGCCCGCAAGCCACAACTACTGAGCCCGCGAGCCACAACTACTGACGTCCACGTGCCTAGAGCCTGTGCTCTGCAACGAGAAGCCACCGCAGTGAGAAGAAGCCTGCAAACCGCAATGAAGAGTAGCCTCCGCTCACCGCAACTAGAGGAAGCCTGCGCGTAGCAACGAAGACCCATGAAAAGAAAAAGAACAGCAAAGACCCAACGCAGCCAAAAAAAA
Source organism: Grampus griseus (assembly GCF_964374135.1). Taxonomy (NCBI): domain Eukaryota; kingdom Metazoa; phylum Chordata; class Mammalia; order Artiodactyla; family Delphinidae; genus Grampus; species Grampus griseus. The sequence continues at coordinate 7,673,199 of NC_139006.1, read as the reverse complement.
GGAAACCTTGACAACAACCACCTGCCTGATGTGCTAGTCAGGGATCTTATGAATACTCCCATTTACATATAAAGAAACATGAGATGTGAACTGACCCCTCTGAGGTCACCGAATCAGAGCCAGGCCTGACTCCACATTCATTCAAGTCCAAGGCCAGCGTTCCTTCTGCTGATACGCAGCAATGCTCTATTCTGCTCTGTAGTGTGCAAAAACAGGTTCTGGGCCTCTACGATGTAATGATGCGGCTCAGAATTCTGGCCTCACATACACTCTGATTCCCTTTTAGAAACACGGCAGGAGGAGACAAGCAGTTGTAAAATGGGGCTACGGTGTTCTGACGTCTCCTCCCATCTTGCCCGGCTGATTCCTCAGAGAGGCCTTCCCTCACCACGCAAAGTCCATCCACAGCCTGTACTCACACATTTGTTTACCGCCTGTCTCCCGGGAGACTGTAAGCACCCTGAGGGCAGGGTCCATGTCTGTCTAAAAATCATTCCTGGCACAGGGTAGGTGTCCAGTCACTATTGGCTGGTGGGTGGTTGAGAAGTTGTTCATCTCTTGTCAGACTTAGCAGAGACGAGGGCTGAGACATGCCACTGGGCTTTGCAATTAGGGCCTGTGCTGACTGCAGCAAGCTTGATGAGGGCGGAGCCAGACTGCAGTGGGTTGAATGAGGAAGTCAGACCAAGCCTGCTCCTGGCTCAGGGCCTCTCCCTTGCTGTTCCCTCTTCTAGAAGGCTCTTCCCAGGTAATAGCATGGCTCACTCCCTCCTTTCCTTCAGGTCTCTGCAGAAATGTCACCTCTTCCAAGAGAACTTTCCAGACTGCTCTGAAACAAGAGCCTCCTTTGCAGTCTGTCCCATGACCAGCTATGGCTTTATTTTTCTTCCTAGCAAGTATCACTACCTGACATCACAGTTGTTTTTGTTTGTGGGGGGAGATGTCCCTCATGAGCACGTAAGACCCTGAGGACAGGCCATCTCTGTACTCCTCACTGTTAGATCACCTGGCGCACACAGGCTCTATAAACATTTGGGGAATGAACGAATGAACAAACGAGCCGGTGAATAAAGTGGAATAATCATCTCTATGGCTTTCAGGTTTGCAAGGGCATTTCACTTCCATCACCCGTTAATTTTTTTTTTTTTGGGCCGCACCTCGCAGCGCGCGGGATCTTAGTTCCCCGACCAGGGATCGAACGCGTGCCCCCTGAAATGGAAGCGCGTATTCCTAACCACTGGACCGCCAGGGAAGTCCCACCCGTGTTAATTTAAGCAGTCGCCCCCCCACACACCCCCCGGGAAGCTGGGCGGGCAAGTTCTTCCTGTTAGGAGCCCACGTGGCTGGGGGTGGGGCTGCAGGTTTCAAGGTCACTGACAGGCTCCCTGTGAGCTGAAGCACCAACGCGGTTCCCAGCTCCAAGGCCAGTTTCCTGCCCAGACGCTGTAAAAGCTCCAGTCCTCCCGGGAAGCCTTCCTAATTGAGAATTAATCTCTGGACCTCAGTTTCCTCATCTGTGAAATGCGTATGTAAGGAGCAGGTGAGCCTCGATAATAACAGTAAAAATGGTTAGTATCAACAATATTTATTGGCCGTGCTCTCACTCATCACATGCCAGGCCCCATTCAAAGCCCTTTACCTGCATAGACTCATCACTCCTCACTATGATTCCTCACTACTGGCTACTGTTTTTGTTTTGTTTTGTTTTGTTTTGTTTTGTTTTTGTCGAGTCATGCAGCTTGTGGGATTTTAGTTCCCCGATCAGGGATTGAACCCAGGCCCTTGCCCGTGAAAGCGCGGAGTCCTAACCACTGGACCGCCAGGGAATTCCCACTACTGCTATTGTTATCACCAATTTACAGATGCAGAAACTGAAGCACAGAGAGGTGAAGTGACTTGCCCAACGTCACACAGCCAAAGGGAAGCTTCATAAAGGACAGAAGACCATAGGTAGAACTATTGGGGTGCTTCTCTCTCAATCCACCCCAGAGGATAGGGAGCTGTCCTCACTCTACAAGCCCCAACCCTGACCCAGTGAGGAAAGGCTGCCAACAAGGGGATCTTGAGAGGGAGGGACTCTGGGAGAGGATGGGTAGCCAGCCCAGATCCCATCGCCTCTTCGCAGTTCTCTCTTTTTTTTTTTTTTTTTGCAATACGCGGGCCTCTCACCTTGTGGCCTCTCCCGTTGTGGAGCACAGGCTCTGGACGCGCAGGCTCAGCGGCCATGGCTCACAGGCCCAGCCGCTCCGCGGCATGTGGGATCTTCCCGGACCGGGGCACGAACCCGTGTGCCCTGCATCGGCAGGCGGACTCTCAACCACTGCGCCATCAGGGAAGCCCCCAGTTGTCTTCTTGACTTGACTGTGCCTGGCTCAGCTTTCCCCAGGAGTTCAGTGTGAGCCTCCACATAGGGACCACGCCTGCAGACTATGGACTTCTGGGTGCTGTCGACCTCATGGCTCCTTGGGAGGAGTGGAGTGTCCTGGACACCCCACCCCTATGAGTCAGGAGAGCCAAGCTCCACTCAGACTCATTTTCCATGATCTTGGCACCTTCCCTCTCTGGGCCTCAGTTTCCTTATCTGAAAAAGGGGGTGATAACCCTGCCCTTGATATTGGAAGTAAAGGACTTGTAGGCTGAGCAATGCTGGGCAAAGGTGTGGGCCTGCGGTTACTATTGAAATAGAAACTGAATGGGGACCTGGGTGGGGGATTCTAACCGCAGATCTTGGGACCCACGAGCTCTAGGAGGCCTCCCATCCACTAGGTGATACAATTACCCTCCCCATTTACTCACAGTGATGCCCAGGCTTAAAGGGGGCAAAGTCATCTGCCCAGAGGCGAACAGGGGTCCCACTCTGGCCTCTGCAGATGGGCTTGAGAGGTTAAAAAAGCCCCCCGAGGGCTTCCCTGGTGGCGCAGTGGTTGAGAGTCCACCTGCCGATGCAGGAGACACGGGTTCGTGCCCCGGTCCGGGAAGATCCCACATGCCGTGGAGCGGCTAGGCCCATAAGCCATGGCCGCTGAGCCAGCACGTCCGGAGCCTGTGCTCCACAACGAGAGAGGCCACGACAGTGAGAGGCCCACATAACGCAAAAAAAAAAAAAAAAAAGCCCCTCGGGTTATGTGCAAAAGGACACATTTGCTTCTGGAGAGGAAAGGTCTTCTGATCCACAGCTCCCCCGGAAGCTGCCCATCTTCCTGAAGCTGGCGGTGCCGCAGGGCCTGAGGAAGTGAGGCTCACGCGAGCGTTATTTCCTTTGTGGGAAGCTCTGCCATGACAGTCATCTTCCCGGGGGCATGGTCTCTAAGACCTGGTGCCGGGTAGAGGAGAGGGTGTCATTGGGCCACAGTGGTCCCCAAATCTGCCAGAGGACATCTACAGGGCACGTGGTTCCCATCTCTGGCCGGGGTGTTGGTCAGGGGAGGGAGGGGTGCAGGCAGCGTGAGAAGGGGAAGCTGCCAGAAGAGGAACCCACTTTTACTAGTGCTACTGGGGCCCGCCCACCTGTGTCTCCTAACCGCGGTCTGGAGCTCAGACCACGCATGCGCCATAGACCCACAGCGTCAGCTCCCCCGCCTCCAGGGCTCCTGGCTCCTAGGCACCCCTCTTGTCCGTGATTCCTGTCTCAGCGACTTCTTTGCGCCCCACTTTTCCTACTGTTCCCATCTCTGGCTGGGAAGGGGACCACAGCTCCCCGACCTCCCGGGGCAACTCCAGCCAGTCCTGTGATGCCCCACCCCAAAGCCCAGATAGCTCTGTCTCCGGTTGGTGTCTTAACATCCCACCTCGCCCCCACCTCCCCTCTCTCTGCCCAGGAAACTTCAGACTTCACCGCAGCTTCCTGCCTCTGAGGGTGTCTGGGCAGGCAGATGAGCTGCTAGGGCAATGGGTGCTCACAGCGCCCGCCCCCTTCACCTTTGCGCACTGCACTGAGAGCTCCATCACCCCTCCATCCACCCTCCCGCCGCAGTGGTGTCTGTAACTGCTTCCGCAGGACGGAGACAAGTAGCCAGACTCTCCTCCCACACGGACCCCTGTGGCTGAGGTCCTGGGTGTGGAGAAATTCAGCCTCTCGGGGGGGGGGCACCCCATCCCACAGCTCTGAGCACCACTGGTTGGCTGGAAAGATGCTCGCTCCCCTGCCCCCCACCTCCCACCATAGGGTCTAGCCCATCAGGTTCTAGAACCTTCTACCATAACCTTTACTAGACTTGGGGCTTCCCTGGTGGCACAGTGGTTAACAATCTGCCTGCCAGTACAGGGGACACGGGTTCGAGCCCTGGTCCGGGAAGATCCCACATGCCGCGGAGCAACTAAGCCCATGCACCATAACTACTGAGCCTGCACTCTAGAGCCCGTGAGCCACAACTACTGAGCCCGCGAGCCACAAGTACTGAAGCCTGCATGCCTAGAGCCCGTGCTCCACAACAGGAGAAGCCACCGCAGTGAGAAGCCCACGCACCGCAACGAACAGTAGCCCCTGCTCGCGCAACTAGAGAAAGCCCACACGCGGCAACAAAGACCCAACGGGGCCATAAATAAATAAATAAACAGATAGATAAATAAATAAATAAAACCACCATTACTCATCTCTACCTGGGCCACTCCCTTCACCCTTGTCTCTATCTTTTTCTAGTTGATCACCTGGCCATTCTTTCTGCCACTTTCTTCGGATATCTGTCCACCCCAGAGAGAGAGACGAATCCCATCACCTTTATCACAAAGGACCTTCTCCAGGGGTGTCTCTGCACCCAGGTTTCTTTTTCATTCATTCATTCCACAAGCCTCGCTCTAGGACAAGCACCACGCTGGGCACTGGCGTGTGGAAGAGGAGTGACCCAGGCTTTCCTTCATGCTCCTCCTGACAGTGGGGCTTCCCAAGTCACAGCGGGACACCCTTGAGGGAACAGCCACGTTTCTTCCCCCCAGAATATCCCTCCTGGGCCATCCTGCTGACTGTGAGGCCAGTCTACTCCCCCAGGGATGCCACTGAGAGGTTCAAACCCCAGCTCTGCTTTTCTGCCGCCTGGAACAGTCCTGCTGGGAAAGCAGAGGGTGGGGGCCGGCACAGAGCTCTGCAGGCAGCGGGTTCAAAAGAATAGGCTTGGGCTGGGGCCTGGGCCTGAATGGCAGGAGGTTAAAAAATCACAATGACAGTGAGCCCTTTGCAAAAGCCAGGCCCTGCACTAAGTGCTGCATGTCACATGAATTTGATGTAATCCTCACAACTATTTTAGCCTTGATTACAGAGAAGGAAACTGAGGCCTAGGTGCCCCCACTGACACGCAGCCAGGGGGGCCAGCATCAAAGCCCAGGTCTGACTCCAAAGCATGTGGCAGGAAGCTGTGGACAGGTAATCATCGCCCTGAGTGGTCACTGCTCCTGGTGATTTGGGAAGGAGCTCTCCCCATCCCTCCCACAGTAGCTCTTAGTGAAAATCATTCCTTATACCAAGTAGAAGCTTTCCAGAACCTCTACAGGACAATCTACGCTCATAAGTTCTTTGAGCATCTTTCTCTGGGTGAGGCCAGAAAGACCAGAAGTGATCCTTACTCTGGGTCCGATGAGGGAGGCTGCGGTGAAGCCCTGAGGGCAGAGGAAGGAAGAGAGTGAAATCTTCCCTCTGACTCTCCCTGCCCCACCAGCACTCCACCCACAAAGTGGGGTTAATGAACCTGCCCCCACCTGGGTCCCGGACAGGAAACATGTGAAACTGAAAGTGTCCCAGACACACCACGATTTTTACTGCTCTTGTGGCCACGCCCTTGGGAATTCCTCAGACGCCTTTGGCTTTCCCAGTTCAAGGGGCTGGAGGCATGGCCCTGTTCTGGGGGCAGCCCTGCAGGGCCCTCATCCAACAAGAGAGGGCCCTTAGAGGCCACTATAGGGGGGACACACCCATATGGCAAAGTCAGGAATGAAGGAGGGGTTTGGGGCTGGGAGAGGCCCTTTCCTGAACCTCTCCAGAGTGGAATGAGAGATGTTACTGGCAGCCTTATGGAGCGGTGGGCAGGAGGGGGTGGTCCTGGATTTTGGCCCTATCCAAGACCAGCTGGAAGACTTGACCTCATACATACAAGGCTTGGCCGACAGGGGAAGGGACACCTGATGACATAGTCCCCTGCAAATTACTGAACACTGAGTCACAGAGGCTGGGTGAGGCCCCAGCTGGGATCCTGAGCTTTGCTCCCCAAAGTTGATTCAGCCCAGAGGGGCGTCAGGGCAGGATGGAAGCTCCCCAAGGGTACCAGTACCAGCAGTGTTACCCAAATCCTCCCGTTGGCTGTGCTCCTCCACCCATCCCCCAACAATAGGAACGCTGATGACTGTGACGCAATTAGCATAAATACACTTGCCTTAGGAGCTGCAGGTGGCAGAGAGAACCTTATTTTGAACCTACATTCCCTAGAGCTCTGTTCCTTCTTCAGTGCCAGGAAGAAACAGAACTGTAGCCACAGAATCCTAGAACCACAGGCTCAAAATTATAGACCATAGAATTCAGAGTCATGCACCATAGTCCATGGAATTCCAGACACATGGGACTCAGAATGTGTAGCTCTAGGGCCCTAGAGCCTCAGGGCTGTTGGCCACAGAATCCTGGAGTCACAGGCTCTGATCTATAGCCCAAAGTATTCTAGAACATAGGACCCAGAAATGCAGCCCACTGAACCCTAGCACCAGGGGACTCAAATCTGCAGCCCACGGAATCCTAAGAGACCACAGCATGTAACACGAAATCCTGGAACCATAATAAGCAGAAGCAAAGCCCACGGTTTTCTAGAGCCATAGGAGAGGAAGGAACCCGTGAGCCCTCAGAACATCAGCGCTAAGAGGGTGGCTCAGGAACTCACCTCTTCCAAATACCCTCCTTTTACAGATGGGGCGCCTCTGTCGGCCTCCAGCACCACCCAGTCAGGCGGTGGTCAACCGGTTCCCAGCCAGCGCCCCTCCGCGGCCTCCAGGAGTGACGGGATGTCAGGGCCCCGGGAGAGGCAGAAGGGCGGGCGGGGATGCCCGGCGGGGAATGCCCCTCAGGGGAAACGCTCCTGGCGGACCCTAGGACCCTCGCCGCGCAGACGCACTCACCGGCGGTGTCGTATAAGTTCAGGGTCACCTCCTTGCTGCCCACGGTCACGCTGGCCGTGTACTTCTCAAACACGGATGGGGCGTAGTGCTGTCGGAGAACGGGCAGTGTTGGTTCTTAAGAGGTGCGGCGGGGACCCAGGGTCCGACTGGATCCCCACCCCCACCTTCACCGCATCCGGCTCAGCCCCCCTCACTCTGCTGGGCTCTGGAATTCCCGAGGGGGCGCCCCGGGGTGACGGCCGCCTCTCCGTGCGCAGGACGCCAGGGACCTGGGGTCCGGGTTCGGGGCGCAGGCTGAGGTCTGTCCCTCACCCCCAGTGGTCCCAAGCCCGTCTCCCTCGCCCCCAGCCTGCTTCCAGCCCCCCGGCGGGCCTCACCTCGGGGAAGGACCCCTGGCTGTACACCATGAGCAGCGAACTCTTGCCGCAGCCGCCGTCGCCCACAACCACGATTTTCAGCTGCTTCTTGCCCGGGCCCGGGGCGGCAGTCGGGGCTGGGGCCCCAGGGTTGTCCATAGCCGGGAGCAGGCAGCACTGGCGGCGGCGCCCTGAGGAGAGCGCTAAGGTTGAGCGATCCGGGGCGGGCGGGGCGCGGGCTGGCCCCTAGGGCGGGGCTAAGAGAAGCCCCGCCCTCGAAGCCGGCACCTCCTCCGCCAGGCAGCCAGCCGGGGTCGACCTCCCAGACTATTTCCTTCCTGCTAGGTTCTCGGCCCAGAGTCTTCACCTCTCGTTCCCAGGGAAACTGAGGCAACTGAGAAACGGAGTGCTCAGCGGCAAGCGCAGCTCCCATCTCTCCTGCGAGTCACGGCGCCCCCCACACCCCAACCAGCAAGATCTGATAGTTTCCGCCCCTTCCCGCCTGGCACCCTTGATTGGCAGTCTCTGTCTTCAGGCAGGGACCCTCTGATTGGCCGACTCGGCCTCCTCCATCGGGCAGGGTCTCTTTGATTGGCGGACTGCCCCCCAGCCCTCGGGTTCGAGAAGCCTTGGTCTCAAGCTCTGGGAAAAGCCCCCCAGCTTCTCCCCGCCCCAACTATGTGGCCTCGGGGAAGTCCACTCTGACCTGTTTTCCCCCAGAAGGTAGCGTCGGTGGTTCCAAGAAAGATCCTGGCATAGGGGTCCTGTCTGCCCACGTGGTCTGGCCCTATTGGAGTGAGCCCGTGTGTGGGTTGGGGAATAGCGGTTCCGCTTACCTATCACCCCACCTCCCAAAGGTGGAGATCTGGCGCCCTCTGCCGAGCGATGGCCTCGGCGCGGCAACTTTGGTAACAGGTGAGTGGCCCCAGAACCCTTTCGAGGGTTGGCCCCAAACCAAGCGGGCGGGAACCTCTTTCTAGCAAGGCCCAGAGGCGTGGGAACCAAGCAAGACGCCGTCGAGAAGGGGAAGGGGAAGGTCAAAGTAAATCTAGTTGAGATCAGCTGGGCCCCCTTCCGTCCACTTTGGAGACTGATAACCCTGCTCCCACCAAGAAATTTGTGTTCTCCAGCCAGCAGCCACATATCCTTCATCCCAAGCTTTCTCCTCAACCCCCGGACCCAAACTGCTATTTACTGAGCATTCACTCTGGCCAGGTACTATCAGGGCGTCTGGGCAAAACCACCCCTGCCTCCCACCCCTTCCCTCCCTTGGACTGTCTTTTGCACAAACCAGGCCAGTGGTCAGGAGTGGCAGAGGGACCCCCAGGATCAGGCATGTACCAGGCAGGCACTGGGACATGGCTAGGAGAGCAGAATCTTTCCCAGCTGGGGTAGGACATCTGACAGTTTCCTCAGAGAAGGGCTGGCAGGATTCAGGATTTTCTTGCCCTCATCCCACCCAGAAGATTCCCCACTTTCAGGTACTCAGCAAGGATCAGGTAAATTTTACTTCGGAAAGGAAATCGTCAACCTGGCACCATAAATGCCTGGTCAACGTTTTCAGAGACTGCAAGGCATAATCTGGCCACCAGATGGCAGCAGAGACTGCCCCAGGAAGCCCCCAAAGAGCCCAGAGCTGGGAAGAGAAGACCCAGCTCCAGGTTCTTAAGCAGAAAGCCCTACTCTTGTCACCGGGCCAGAGGGCATCTGCTGGGTCAAGCACCCCTAGACAAATATACAGCAATTCATTCATTCCTTCTTTGCAGCACACGTTTATTGAGAGGCAATTGTGTTCCTGCCTTTGAGGAACTCAGTCCTGGGGGAAGCAGTTAAAGGAGTCTGCGAGACGAGAACAATTCAGACACCGGAGCCCCCGTGGGGTTCAGAGGAAGTTGAGAGCTGGGCAACACATGAACTAAGCTTGGCAGTGCTGGCAGGAAGGGCCAGTGGAAGTAGGATGGGTACCCAGCCTGAGTAAATCCATGGTGGCTGGAAACCCCATCAGGTTTGGCAGTGGCTGGGGCATGAGGAGGGAGACCAGACATGGTTGTCAAGGTGGTGAGGGTTAGATCACAGGGGCCTGGCTATCAGGCTCAAGATGGGTGTCAGACAGAGGCTCTGAACAGAGGAGCCCAGCCAAAGCTCTTTCCGGTGACCGGGGGGAGCTGTGATTGGCTGGTGAGGACAGAGCTGGGGCCATCTCTACACAGTGGCAGCCTGGGGCTGGCAGAAGAGGAGGGGGAGGAAGCCATCACTCAGGGAGAGGGAGGATGGAAGAGGGCTTTGAGGGAGGGGAGGACCACTTACCTTTGAGCCAGGCACAGGCCTGACCTCACATCAGATACCCTGAAGCTCAGGGAGTGACTGGGAGAGTAAGACTACCTCATCTGGGAAGGGCCTTGAGAGAACTCACTTAGAGTTTGCCCATTCTGAGCAAACTGTGGGAACTGCTCCAGCCCGTAGGGAGAGGGCACTTAACTTTTCCTCAAAATCCTCAGACCTCGGTTTCCACCTTTTCTGTCTAACTAATGGATTTCAACTTATAACAGAAAAAATGACTTACACGAAAGCAGGTCTTCCCAGGCCGGCCCAGGTCCAGGCAGGACAGCTGACACTGGCCCCAGCCTGCCCACCCACCCCTGCCTGGCTGAGAGGCTGGCACAGAGCCCCAGCCCCACCCTGCCTGGAGCGTGTTTGATTTGGACCTGGCTCCAGTGGTGGTGTAGGGGCTGGATCTGTAGCTAAAAATACCCGGCAGCCAGGCTAGCTGCTCGGAGCTTCCTTGGAGGTGCTGTGCCAGGGCAGGCCAGCTGAGGCACTGGGAACACCCACAGGCCCGGGGAGCCCTACTCCCTTACCTGCAAAATGTTCCGAGGACCCATGCCATTCTTCTATTCACCAGGAATTCCTGGAGAGATTTAGGAGGGTAAGAAAAAATTCTTTAAACTGGTTCTTGCCACAAAGCTGTTGAGACACAGAAGCCTAGGGGAGCTGGCAGGTGGCATCTGCGGGGGTGAACTGATTTGTGCTCACATCTAGGCCTGGGATCTAGTGAGGCCAACTGACCACAAGAGAGAAGTAGGGCCAGATCCACTTCTGTCTTGTCAGGGCAAGGTCTGGCCAGCACAGGTCAGGACGGGGACGTTAACGACAATGCTAATGGCTTCCACTTCCCTGGTGCCTCAGCATACTCTGGGAGGTCACTACACACCTGAGGGGTCATCCACCCCACGTGAGACAGAAGTAACCGACCATCCTCTGGGGCCCCAGGGATGGGAGGTGGCCCAGCGCAGCCTGGGGGATCAAGGCTGTCTATCCCTGTCCCAGGACTCTCTCCAGGCTCAACATGTGGTGGTGGGCTCAGGGGAGTCACCACCAGAGTACAAAGAGCTACCTCCACAAAGCCAGACTCAGAGACAGGTCAAAGGTTATCTGCCAACCTCCTCCTCCTGATTCACAGGAGAGACCACGACTCCTGGAGGGGTAGGAACTCATCGAGGTCACTGGCCAGATGGAGACAGCACTGGACCCAGGCGGCCTCTGAGATGGCAGGGTGCCCATCTCCACAGTCCAGGCAGAGGTTCAGTTTCCACCCAGGGAGTCCAAAAGGTCGTACTCCACGCCTCGGCTCTCGCCCAACGGGCCGGAAGGGGCGGGCCCCTGGCGTCCAGTAGGAAGGCAGGTCCGGCCACCTCCGGCCGCCCTTCCGCTGGCGTGGCCCTCTCCAGGCAGGCTCCACCGGCTGGGCGCCAGGAGCAGCCCCGCCCCGAACTTGCTGGGCGACCGGTGGGTGGAGCCACGCTCTCGGCAGAGGAACCAGTCTGAGGACTGATAGGCTGCCCCGCCCCTCCCTTCACCTAGGAGGTACTGGCGTGCCAGACAAAGAAATTAGAAAGAGGGGGTGAAAAAAGGAAGCGGGGAGGGGTACGATCCTTCCAGGTCATCGGGACCCCTCTCCCTTCCAAGAATCACACCCGGACCACAATGGAGCGCCTCATTGTTCCCTAATTGGTCCGAGGGCGGGAGTGGAGGAACTGGCTGTAACCCTCCAAGCTGCTGCTGGGAGGGAGAGGTTTAAATCAATTATTTAACTATCCAACGCCCACGGGAGATAAAGACCCCAGCCCCGTGGAGCCCCAAGGGCTCTATCAGAAGGGATGCAGGACACCCTCAGGGGGCAGAAAGGTCACCTGAGAATCCAGGGAGTTGAATGAACTCATCAATGGCAGAGCCGAATTTAAACCGCCGGATTGGGGCAGACTGTGGAAGGAGGGAAAGGCTCGTATGATACTAATAATGTGAGCCTCGCCAACTTTTACAAAGTGCTCACCCTGGGTAGGGGGAAGGGAGTCTAGTGCCAGGTGTGGTCGGCTGCACCCCTTGCCCCCCAGCAAAAGACAGCATGGACCAAATCCAGCTTATCTGGAGACCCTCATGGCGCCAAGGCATGACAGCCAGAAGGACCTAAGAGTACCACGCTGGTTACTTTCAACCAAATAGCTTTCCCAGCTCCCAGGCGGTGACGCCAGCAGACAGCTAGCACTGGCAGGAGCCCAGAATAACCCAGCAGCTGGGGCGAGGGGGTGCCATGCACACAGGTGCTGGGCTGGAAGACACCTGGAATCTCATCCTGACTGCCGGTGGTGACCTCCTGACCTTGGGTGAGTCACGTTACTCTCCGGGTGGGGGGAACCCCCCAAACCATGACCCATCATGGAACAACAGCCTGTGGACTTGAGGAAAAGCCACCATCCCAACTCACACACTGGAGTAAAAATGGAGCTGGCTCCCAGCCTGCAGAATGTCAGCCTTCCCCTTTGCCCTGAGGCTGTGCCACGTGCTACGAGGTGGGCTGGTGGGGGAGGAGCTCTCGGACAGCCCAGCCCCACCCTCCGCAGCCACCTCCGAAGGGGGGCCAACTGGTGTGAAGCCTGTGAGGCCGGCCCCCTTAATCGCACTTAATCCGCCCTCCACCCTTTACTGCAGGCTTCATTATCATCACTTTACACAGGAGACTCGCCCAAGGTCAACCAGCACAGGGGAGAGTCAAACCCACAGCTGCCTGCCTTAGAGCCTCCCTCGATTAAGCACCAACACGCCCCCAACAAAACCTCTGGGTCAAGCCCTACGGCTCCCCCAGTCCTCACTCCAGCCCCCAAACTGAAGGACGGGATAAAAGTGAGCAGAGCCTATTAGACCCGGAAGTCAAGCCTCGGCCCGAACGGGGGAGGCGGCGCAATCAGCAGCACCTGGACCCAAATGGCTCATCAAAGTAATCACAAACTAAAGATCACGTGGGAGAGGGGTCAGAGATCAAGGGCCGCACTGTCTCCAGCTGCGGAGCTTCCTGGAGATAAAGAGAATGGGAAACTGCATGCTGTCAGCTTGCGTAAGGAGAATAAGGAGAGAGCTGCCATCTCTACGAAGCGACACCTCCGCACCAAGAAATAGTTCGGGGTTCCAAGAGCACATGCTTGGATCCTCACAACACCCCAGGTGTTACCTGGCCCAAAGGTTCTCAAAATGTCTCCACAAGGCAGCATCAGCATCACCTGGGAACTTGTTAGAAATGCAAGCTCTCAGGCCCCACCTACTGAATGAGAAACTCAAGGACCGGGCCTCGGAGTCGATTCTAATGAGCCACCCGTGTGATTCGGCTGCACACTCAACTTTGACAATCACTGACCCATCTGTGCAGATGGTGAAACTGGGGCTGAGGATCTGTGCTGCTTACGCAAGGTCACAGCAGGTGAAATGGCTAGCCAGGTTTCAAATCCGGGTTTCTCCCGTTCTACAAACAGGGCTTTTTCTTTTTCTTTTCTTTTTTTTTTTGGTGGGGGTGGGGGCCTGGGTGAGGTGGAATCGTGGGAATTCCCTGGAAGGGGAAGAGTCAAGAAACCTCTTTCTTAAAGAAAGCTGGCCCAGATCTCAGGTCTTTCTGTTCTTCACCTCCCTAGCAGCCAGACATCAGAGGGGAAGAGGCCAGCTCACACAGTCACCCCACACGCCCCCAGCGGAGGCCGGAAGGGAGGGCCAGGGCCGGGCCCGGTTTCCTGGCAGCTGCCTGTGTCTTTCAGAAGAGGCATCCAGGGCACTCCACCCACCAAACACACAACTGGGAAATATTGGGTTGGCCAAAAAGTTCGTTCGGGCTTTTGTAAGATGTTACGGAAAGACCCGAACTAACTTTTGGGCCAACCTAATACATGCAAGTGCAGCCTCTCCTATGCTCCTAAATATGGCAAAGAATTGCACGCCCCAAACTCCTGACAACGGAAGCTGACAGGCGGGGATGGATGGACCAAGCAGGCCCAGCAGGCAGCCGATTTCAGTCCCACACATCTGTGGGGGGGAAGGGCTGCAGAACCAGACTAGCAGGTTTGGGGTGCCCGCCCTCCCTGGGCTCCAGGCCAAAGCCCCCCAAATATCTCTCGCAGGCTGGGAAAGGGCTCACACCTACCTTGGTGGGAGGACTGTCAAACTAGGCCTGCTTCTGTCCAAAGGAGGACGGTCCACTCTGGGGGTACCGGGCCCCTTCTCCGGTCATGATCCTGGGGGGAAAAATCGGAGGGTGTTTTAGGGCGTCGATGGCCACAAACCGGATACGGTCTCCATGAGGGAAGGGGAGCCTTACAAATGCCTCTCCCCCCTTCCCAGCTGCCAAGGCAGCCCTCACTCCAGAATGAATAGGAGGGGGGTGTGGATGAATCACCAAGGTTCAGCCGGGGCGCTGAGCAGCAGGCGGCGGCTCATCTGCATTTCCAAAGGCCCGCCCCGTCCGCATCCCCTCCCCCAGGAAGGGCCGGAGATGCGAGGGTTTACCCCAGAGCCCTCCGCCTCTGCGGATCCCGGGGAAGGCCCGCTCGGCTTTCCCAGGCCCCAAACCCCACCCCACCTTCCAGAGCGCCGGCTGGCCGGCTGTGCCTGGACGGCCACCTAGGGACGTCGGCGGCCAGCGTGAGGGCCTCACGCCCCAAGTGGGGACAAAAGGGGCCCACCTGCCCCTCGGGCTCGTCTATCAAAGGGCGGTTGGAAGCCGGACGTGGGCGCCGAGGCTCGGGGTGGGCAGCAGGGACGGCCTGGGATCAGGGCCGGGCCGCGGGGAATAAGTCCACGGCCTCTGGAGGAGCCGGTCGGGGTCAGGGGGTGGCCTCGAGGCCCCGACTGGCCCGGTGGCCCTTTGCTACTGGCTCCCGCGCGGGAGGGAAGAGAAAAGACCCCGCGACCGCGCCGGCCTCCTCGTGCCCCCGGGGGCCCCCAGGTCGGGAGCGAGGTCCGAGGACGTTGCGGAACCCGCGCTCTTCGTCGAGGTTTCCCCGGGCCAGGGGCGTCCCCGCAGGCGGAGGCCTGGAACGCGGGCGGCGCCGCGGCGGCCTCCCCTCCCCCCACCCGCGGCCCCGCCGCCTCCTTCCCTCCTCCCGCCTGGCGCGCGGCGGCCGCCACCGCCCGAGCCGCGGGCGGCGCGCGAAATGGCGCCCGTCTGACCGCCTCGCCCGGCAGAGGCGAGCGCGAAAGCCGCGGCGCGCGACGCCCCCAGGCCCGCGGCCCCCAAAACGGCCTCCGTGACCACCCCTCGACCCGGGGCGCTGTGTCCTGCGGGCTCTCGGGGCCCGGCCCGGCCGAGGGGCCGCCGCCTGCTCCGGGCTCCCTACGACAACCGGGAAAGGAGGGAGGAAGGAAGAAAGCGGCCGCCATTAGCCACCCGCAGTCCCGCCCTGGCTCCTGCCCCGGCCTCGGCCTCGGCCCCGGCCCAGCCGGCGGCTCTGCTCTGAACCTGAAAATAAAACTCGTGTTTGGGAGGGAGGAGCGAGCGCGGCCGGGAGCACAGGCAGCGCTCGGGCTGCAGGCGGGAGAGATGCTGCGTCATGGTGCCAACATGGACGCCGGCCTTTTGTCCTTTTTCGCTCAGGAAGCGCAGGCGCACCCCGGAGCCCCGAAAAGCCGGCTTCGGAGGGCGAGACCCCCACAATCAAAAGGGAAAGAGACCCCAGGCCCGGAAGGAGAGGCTTCCTCGGCTTTTGTGCCCCCATTCCCCAAAGCACTTCAATTTCTTCTCCCCCCAAGGCTCAGACCTAGAAAAGCGAGGACGAGCGCAGGCGGCTCCGTGGATGCCCCACGTCGCTGGGGAGACCTTCCTCTCGCCTCCGGGGCAGAAGGGGCAAAAGGGTCTGAAGAGCCCTCCTCGTCCCCACCCCCCCACCCCTCCCGATCCGGCTGCCAAACATGAAGCTCCTGAAACCTTCTCCCCTCAGCTCCCAAACATTTGCAGCCCTTGGCCTGCTCGAAAAAACATTTCCTCGAAGGGGTAAAAGGCAGTTTTGTTGTTGTTGTTGTTGTTGTTTTTACTTACCCGCTCAGCCCGGTGCCATGGAGTCTGGAAGATCAAGCTGGGCGGAGGTTTTGGAGGTGTTATTGTAAAAAATATCTTTTAGGGGGATTGTTTAGTTGGGAATATTTGGAGTAGTGGTGGTGTCTTTTTTGTTGTTGTTACCTTTTTAAAGTTACACTCTCATGGCATTTTCAGCTCCTTCCACTTCTGCAAATTTTCCAGGGTTGGGTTGGCAAAAGGCGGCTTCGCTGAGGACTGTTTACTGCTCTGGATATAGCAATGGTGTGACCGTCATTAAGAGACAAAAGGCGAAAATACACAGTCAAATCAAACAAAAGGCAAAAGACGCACCGGCCATCCCAACCACCATAGAAAATACCCCCGAGTTAACGATGGTGTTTGGCTCGAACCAGCTAGGACTTGTTTTCCAGTTTTAATCTAGTTTCCTGTGACGGCTTTAGTCTCTTTACACAAAGAGGTCTTCCTTTCCCTCACCCACCCCCCTACCAAGACGAGAAAAACACAGATGTTTTTCTTCAAATAGATAGATTTTCAAAGAAAGTGTACATGTTACTGGGAAGAAAGCTGACTAGCATTTATTGCTATAAACATTTTCAAAAGCTTAAAGCTAAAACCCTAGCTGTATAAAAGCAAAATCGTCTAAAAGCATTTTAACTGTTTTATGTTAGACAAGAGCGACAAAGACATACATGCAGATGAAGGTTCAGAAAATTAAGGACATCTCAGCAACATTAACAATGAAAACTGCACTGCGTAAGGACAGAATGGACTGGGTACTTACAATGTAAAAGGTTTTTAAAAAACTTAAAAGAGTAACGACTGCTTACAATTTTTTGTTGCTGCCATTTCGCTAGTCCTAAAACTATACATTTAAAACATTACCTTGTTAAAAAGAGAGCAGAAGGAGTTAATAAGATGGCCAGGTTTAAGTGTTTAATAGAGGAAACTATATATATATAAAAATTTATTGTTCAGTCAAGAGAATACAGATTAAGACAGCTCCAAGCTCCCCCCACCCACCCAAGAAAAAAAAAAGAGGAAAAAAATTAAATATGTCGTTTACTTAGGTTTTTTGGAATTCAAAATTGTTAACTGCTGACATTAATGGTGTGCTATGACCTAGTTATACAAGACAAAGATGGATTCCAAGTCATAAGGAAAAATCCAGATCTTTTTAAAAAGTCTTCTTCATTCTTCCAATTGTGAGTCCTTTAGCCTGTTGACAAATGTTAAACACAACACTGAGGCGTCCTGAACTGGATGGTGGAGTCAAAGGAAAAACATTCCCCATTTGCAACAAAGGAAAAACCCACTTGGCCATTTAATTCCATTGCAGAAAAATGGCTCCCCTCATCTGTTGGCCTCTCCTTCGTGTCTGATGAAGGATGTTTTGAGAGCAGCGTCTAATAACTCAAGCCCTATAGAAGCCGCGCGCTGATTGGCTGCCGCACCCTGCCGCCCTGCTCCAGCCAATTACCTACCCACGGCCAAATTACAAACCCCGAAAAGAGCCCCAATGTGAAATACACCACCACGAAGCCCCAGCGAGGCGACTTCCTCGCCTCGGCCGCCCGACAGGAGAGGCAGAGGGGGCTACAAACGCGTCCTCGCGAAGCCCGGGAGCCTTGGAGTTGAACTCACAAAATGGAAGCCGCGCGCTGATTGGCCGCCGCCACTCCCGGACCTTTAATAAAGAAAGGGGAAGGAAAGATAAATGCAAAAAAGGGGGACTCTCTCCTTCGTCGGTGACTGGAGGAAGGGGGGGTGCGGGGAGAGAAGCATGTGTTCACAATTACAGGGCGCTCCTCTCCAAAAATAAAAACAGAAAGAAGCTTCTATCACCCAGGTCCAGGCAAGGGCTGCATCCTCCCAGGAATGTGAATGCTAATTTGGTTAAAATCCTGGTTTCCCTTCCCCAGCTCCGCTCTGGGGGGAGGGGGTCGCGGGGCAGAAGAGGAAGCCGGAGCCGAGATACCTCGATTGCAACTCGTCTTGGAGCCTCCTTGCCGCCCCTCACGGCTCCCAGCGTCCAAACACACAATCAGACACACACCCCAAACCCCAGCCCTTTCCCCTGAGCCCCCACGCGCCCACCTCCGGTTTTGGCAGTTTGGAAACAGTTTTGGAGGCCCCAGGCGCACGCCGCGGCGGCCGCGGCTCGGAGGGTAACCCCAGCCGCGGGAGGTAGAGCTCGGGGAGACCCCCTCCCCCGCCAGCCAAGCCCCCCACCTAAGTCCCAGCAGAATAAATAAATTAAAAGGCCTTCCCCCCGGGAGGGGGGAGGCAGTGTGGGAGCGCGAGAGTGAGGGGTGGGGGGCCGCTGGGGCCCGGGGCTTTGGCGGCGCAGCTGCCGCCGCCGGGAGAGTGCCTGGGGAAGCGGCGAGGAAGGAGAGGGGAGGAGGAAGAGGAGGAGGAGGAGGAAGAGGAGGAGGGTGAGCGCTCGGGTCGGGCTCCTTAGCGGTGTATTGTGGGATGTGCGGCTACTGGGAGCCGAGCCTCCGCCGCCAGCCGCCTCCCGGGCAGCAGCAGCAGCAGCAGCAGCAGCAGCAGAGGCGGCGGCAGCAGCTCCGGGCCCGGCAGCCGCGGCGGCGGCGCTCCCCCCTCCCGGCCCCCAGTCCGGCCGCCCCGGCCTCGGTTCCCGCGGGGGACACCATGTACTGGCTGGCGGCGCAGGGAGGCCGGCGCCCGGCGGGGATGTAAGCGCGGCTCGGGGAGGGAGAGGCCGCTGCCGGCAGCCGGGCGGCCCGAGCCCCCAGCCCCCAGCCCCGGCCCCGGCCCCCGCTCCGGCCGAGCGGTCGGGCGGGCGGGCGGCGCCAGGCCTGCCGCGAGCCCCGCGCCCGAGCCGGGCGGAGCGAGCGAGCTAGCGCCACGCCGGGCGGCCGGGCGGGTACCATGGGCCGGAGCCCGGGTCCTCCGGGTGCCCCGGGCCCCGCCAGTCTGCACCAAGGGCCCCCGGGAGCCCCTCGCAGCCGCCCCGAGATGGTGGCCGAGCGGGCGGGCGCCTAATTCTCCGGAAGGGTTATTCTCTCGCTCCATTCTTATTTTGGGGGGAGCCAGCGAGACAGCTCCTTTTGGGGCGCGCTGGTAAGGTGGGAGGGGGTGGGGGCTGGACGATTTGATTCCTTCGCGTGTGTGTAGAAGCGGCCGCCGCCGCCACCGCGGCGGAGACGACAACAACTTGCTCGTTTTCAGGTTGGGTTAACGGCATGGAGAACAGTCACCCCCCCCACCACCACCACCAGCAGCCCCCGCCGCAGCCCGGCCCTTCGGGCGAGAGGAGGAACCACCATTGGAGAAGTTACAAGTTGATGATTGACCCGGCTTTGAAAAAGGGGCATCATAAACTGTACCGCTACGATGGGCAGCATTTCAGCCTGGCGGTGAGTAGCCGGCGCGCCTCCCCGCCGCCCGCACCCACCCTCCGAGCCGTGGCGAGGAGGGTGGGGGCGGAAGGGTCCGATCGGCCCGGGGACCCCCCTCCTGACCACCCGGCCAACTGTCAGCCGGGTCCGTAGTCCTGGAGTTTGACAAGTGCCTGGAGAAGGGCGGGGGGGGGGGGGGCTTGCCCCTGTCCCTGGGGAGTTGGACCAGGCCACCCATTACGTCCCCCCCCACCGCTTCCTCCCCACAGATGTCCAGCAACCGCCCGGTGGAAATTGTCGAAGATCCCCGGGTCGTCGGGATCTGGACCAAAAACAAGGAGCTGGAGCTGTCGGTGCCCAAATTCAAAGTAGGGCCCCTCCCCCCTGCCCCGCGCCCCTGACCCCCCTCCCCAAGCCCCGAATTCGAAAATAACGCCAGTCTTGACCGAGCCCAGCCGGATTCTGAGTTCCCGCCGTCCGGGGCCTGGGAAGTTTTGGCGGGGAGGGGGAGATGGCAAAGAGAGGGGTGTCCCCTCTCGGCTACTGTAAACAGAATAACACTCGGTGAAACTGTAATCAAGGCGCTGATACAGTATCCTGCCCGCCCAGCTGGGGGCTCCGGGTCCCCACCTGGCTCCTGCCAGCCCAAGGGCTCGGCCCTGGGACCCGCCCCCCTTCCCAGCCTTGTGGCTTTAGGGGTACAACTTCCTAGCCCAAGGGGTCGCCCCTGCGCTGGCAGCAGGGAGAGGAGGATAGAGTAGGGGGTGGGGAAAGAGAAACTGTTTCTTTTTCCCCTTTCCTTTCGAACCCAGAGGACTTCCACGTTCCAAACGATTTAATCCTCCGCTTCCCGGGCCCGCCCGCGTGCATTTTTTTTTCCAAAAAAAAATTTTTATTTTTTACCTTTCATTGTTTTCAAAGGGCGGGCGAGTGGGGAATTTTGTGTTTTCCATTCGGTTTCAGTGTTCTCAACCTCCCTTCCCCCTCGTCCCCTGCCAGATCGATGAGTTCTATGTGGGCCCGGTGCCTCCGAAGCAGGTGACATTTGCCAAGCTGAATGATAACATCCGTGAAAACTTCCTGAGGGACATGTGCAAGAAGTATGGGGAGGTGGAGGAGGTGGAGATTTTGTACAATCCCAAGACCAAGAAGCACTTGGGCATCGCCAAAGTGGTCTTTGCCACGGTCAGGGGAGCCAAGGAGGCGGTTCAGCACTTGCACAGCACTTCGGTCATGGGCAATATCATCCACGTGGAGCTGGACACCAAAGGTGAGTGGAGGCCCGCTCAGGACAGCCATCGCGGAGGAGCCACAGGACCTGTCAGTGTGACCCCCTCCTCTCCCAGAGGCCCTCTTGCAGTGTTGGGGAGCCCCTCACTCTTCCTTAGGTGCCCCCTACAACCTTTTCTTTTGCCTCCTCCTGAGGGTAGAGTCACGTGGAGCCAAATGTGTTGTCTGTTGCTAGGAGACAAGCTGTAATTTACCAAATGTGCCGGTCCTTGGCCACTGAACCCCAAGGGACCACCCGGAGGCTTCCCCACCGCTGACACCCCCTCGGGCCCCGCGCGGAGCCCTGGTGGCCTGGGTTTAGGCAGTCCCCAGTGTTGCCGTCTGTGTTAGGAGAGAAAGCAGGGTTCGTTTATTTGTGGTGGGGGCGCTGACGGAGAGCCACTAGAACGCCTTTAAATATCCAAAGAGTACGTCCCTCCACTAAAAAGAGAGTCCTCCAGGGATCTGGAGTGCCCCTCCCCCACAGGCCGACCCTTCCCCTTGGAAGTGGGAACCAATCTGGGCCCAGAGTGTGGTTTCATTGATAATGCTCCCGTTGGAGCTGGGCGGGCTGCTCCCGGTGCTCTAGGGTTGACACTGTCTTCCCTCCTCTCTCTTAAAGAGACAGCACCACCTCCCAAGCAGCGGAATCCCGCTCTGTGCTCACCGAGCCTCTGAGCGGCTGCTGGGAGAGCCGGGCTGGGGAAGCCATACCTCCCACCCTCAGGGTCCTGGGAGGCTTCTCCTCCGTGCTGGCTGGGGGGCTGGCAGGACTCTAGGGCATCCCCTAAAGTTTGCCTGTGACCTCTCTAGAGAAGTTCGTACCAATACAGAAGAAAGTGCCCGGTGCTCTGAGGCCCAGCCAGCCCTGTGACTGGGCAGGGACTGTTGGGTCCAGAGCCCCTGGGACGTCCCCTGGGAGACCCTGCATGGGAGGGTTTAGGTGAGTGGCTTCCAAGGGTTTCGTGAGCACGGGGTTTAGGGGCAACCCGGGCACACCAAACCCAAGACTGGAAAATGTAATCCTTTCTTTTTCGCCTTTAATAATGAGCACATATTGACTGTCTCTAAGACCTTGCTTGGGGATGCGGAGGGATACTGCTTCTGGGTGGGCACAGTTATCCTATAAACTCTTGCCAAACCTGTGCCTAATTCTGAGGTTCCTCAGGGCACAAGCCAGGTTCCTGTTCCAGTCACAGCGCCCTTCACCCCCCTTCTCTAGTTTCTCAAGTCTGTTGGGGAGACCCCTTGGGTGGTTGCAGGCTGACCTCTCCCTGAGAATCAAATGTAGAGCCCCTCTCCCATCACATGCCCATTTTAAGGAGTAGTCAGCCCTCACCAAAATTTCATTTCTGCAAAAAAAAAGAAAAAAGAAAAAAAGAAAAGGCCCTTAGAGACTGCCACCAAGTTTGTATTTCAAGAAAGAGACCGGTAAAGAGTAGCTCAAGGAATGCGTCTCCTTTGCATATGTAAGCAGCTGCCTCAGAGGGCTCTATAAATATAGATAATCTGGCCCCCTGGTCTATAGAGGCCTCTCTCTGCCAGGGGGTGGGGCTGGGGTGGAGGGTTACCAGAGTGGTTCAGTGGGCCGGGGGAGGACCTTGTGGAGTTCACAGTAACGCAGTACTAGAGTGCATTTTACAAACTCTGACAGGCACCTGAGAGAGTTAACAACAAAACTGTCACTCCTGTGTCACTGGGTTTCCTCTTCACTTGCTACAAGGCCCTGGATGTTAAGTGGGAAGGTGAGAGGATGGGGATTACCCCTTTCTTTGGGTGGCATGGCCCAGGTGACAGGAAGGGGCTTTGTGTTGAGGCTGGCATTTCTGTATTTGGGGGAGTCCCAGCGCCACGAGGCATTAAATTCTGAATCTCAGGATCAGAAAAATCATACAGTTTAGGAGCTTCATTGAACAGATCGGACTCCGGAGTGAGGTACAAAGAGAGAGAAGTGGGAACTTGGTCAGGGTTACTTAGCTTCCCTAGGCCTGGGGTCCCAGGCACAGGGGCCCCAGGCACAGGGGCCCTACAAGGATGCCCACCTGTGCGGGCTGCCCCATCCTGGAGCCTCACTGAGTCCTCCCTCCCTTGCCTTTTCCACAGGGGAAACCCGCATGCGGTTCTACGAACTGTTGGTCACGGGCCGATACACACCCCAAACCCTCCCAGTGGGCGAGCTGGATGCTGTCTCTCCAATCGTGAATGAGACCCTGCAGGTGGGTTTATGGCTGTCAGTCCTTTCCCCGCCTCCCCACCCCATCACCAGCTCCCTTGATGTGGCTGGCCCCCACCCCACTTCACCATCTCCAGTGTCAGACACCAGGAAAGGAGCCTGGCTGTGCCCACCAAGGCTTCCAGCAGGGGGTCTGAAAGCCCTGTTTGCCAAAGCTGTCCTCTGGCACGGCCCCCAGCCCTCTCTCTGCACACGCTGGGATTCCCATCCCAGAGATCCAGAGTCCACGTGCTTTCCACGTTAATGCTGAAACACTGCTGTGTCCAGGGTCCTAGTCTCTGGTGTCCCGTGCACCCCTCTACCCCTGCCCCCAGAAAGCCGAGTTCAAGTCCCTCCTTCCAGAGCAAGATGGATTCCTTCCCCACCCACCGCCTCCCAGGACCTCACCTGGACCACCATCTCATGGGGAGGTTCTCATCCCAGCTCCTACCCCAGCATCAACCCAGCCACCCTCTGGAACAGCTTTTCCAGAGTGAACAGTCTTTGCTTACTTGCTGGTCGGCTGTTTATCAGGCACTTTACGTGTTACACTATTTTTTTTTTCTTTTCCGGTACGCGGGCCTCTCACTGTTGTGGCCTCTCCCGTTGCGGAGCACAGGCTCCGGACGCGCAGGCTCAGCGGCCATGGCTCACGGGCCCAGCCGCTCCACGGCATGTGGGATCCTCCCGGACCGGGGCACGAACCTGTGTCCCCTGCATCGGCAGGCGGACTCTCAACCACTGTGCCACCAGGGAAGCCCTACGTGTTACACTATTTAAACCCTAAAACATCAAGAGGTTGGAGGGACAAGGCCCTTGGCCGCCCCCTCACTTCCAAGACCATTGTCTGCTATCTCTACCTGGAAGGTCTTTGATATCTGACAGCCTGGGGCAGGAAGGAAATCCCAGTTCACACCAAGATGTCAGGGTCTTATCTTTACTCTGCTTTAGGGATTAGGAAAAACCCTCAAGGTTCTCTGAGGATAATTGGCTACCCCAAGATTAGAGAAGGTGAGGACCATCCAGACACTCCTCTTAAATCTCCCCCCTTCCCTCTGCCACCGCTGCTTCCGTTCACTATGCTGCAGCTCTAGAGTGACCAGTTTGGCTCCGAGCTCCCCGGTAGCTGGAGTGAGAGGGGAAAACAGTCCCATTCTATTGCATGTTTTCCCCCCAGTGATCTCAGACCTCTCTCTCTCTCTCTCTCTCAAGCTGTCAGATGCCCTGAAGCGCCTCAAAGATGGTGGCCTGTCTGCAGGCTGTGGCTCTGGCTCATCCTCTGTCACCCCCAATAGTGGTGGGACACCCTTCTCCCAGGACACTGCTTATTCCAGCTGCCGCTTGGACACGCCCAACTCCTACGGACAGGGCACACCGCTCACGCCGCGCCTGGGCACCCCCTTCTCGCAGGACTCCAGCTACTCCAGCCGCCAGCCCACGCCCTCCTACCTCTTCAGCCAGGACCCCACAGTGACCTTCAAGGCTCGGCGCCACGAGAGCAAGTTCACGGACGCCTACAACCGCCGCCACGAGCATCATTATGTCCACAACTCTTCTGCAGTCACCGCAGTGGCAGGGGCCACAGCCACCTTCAGGGGCTCCGTGGACCTCCCATTCGGGGCAGTCAGCAGCAGTGGGGGCGGCAGTGGCCCTCCATTCAAGGCCCAGCCACAGGATTCAGCCACGTTTGCCCACACTCCACCGCCTACCCAAGCAGCCTCCGCTCCTGGAGTCACATTCAAGTCGGCTTTCTCTCCATATCAGACTCCTGTACCCCCTTTCCCCCCGCCCCCTGAGGAGCCCGCTGCCGCAACCCCCTTTGGGGCCCGTGACAGTGGGGAGTTCCGGAGAGTACCTGTGCCCCCGCCCCTGCCGCCCACTGAGCCCCTGACAAAGGAGAAGCCAGGCACGCCACCTGGACCCCCGCCCCCTGATGCCAACAGCATGGAGCTGGGCGGCCGGCCGACCTTCGGCTGGAGCCCTGAGCCCTGTGACAGTCCTGGTACGCCCACGCTGGAGTCGTCGCCTGCAGGGCCCGAGAAGCCCCACGACAGCCTGGACTCACGGATCGAGATGCTGCTGAAGGAGCAGCGCACCAAGCTGCCCTTCCTTCGGGAGCAGGACTCAGACACGGAGCTGCAGATGGAGGGCAGCCCTATCTCCTCCTCCTCCTCCCAGCTCTCCCCACTGGCCCCCTTTGGCGCTAACTCTCAGCCTGGCTTTCGAGGCCCCACACCACCCTCCTCACGCCCATCCAGCACCGGCCTGGAGGACATCAGTCCCACACCACTGCCCGACTCGGATGAGGATGATGAGCTTGACCTGGGCCTGGGGCCCCGGCCCCCACCCGAGCCAGGCCCCCCAGACCCTACCGGTCTTCTGGGTCAGACAACTGAGGTGGCCTTGGACCTGGCTGGAGACAGGACCCCCACCTCAGAGAAGATGGATGAGGTACCATGGTGTCTGTCCATCTCTGTCTGGGATTGGTTTTGTCTGTCTTGTGGCTCCCTCTTTCCTCCTTGAAACATTCTCCCCGTCGGATAACTAGCTAAGACACAGAAGCAGCAGGGCTAGGGCAGCCAAAATAACAGATCACAAATAAAAAGAGAATGAAAAGAGAATACGAAAAGCACCAGGGGCTATGACTGAGCAGCTGGTTTGCTCTGAGCTCCCTAGCAGCTTTGGTGAAAAGGGAAACATGACCTAGATCTGTTGCTCTCCTTGTTAGGTATGGGAAGTCAAGACCTTTTTCTGGGGATAAATTCTGACTTGAGCTTCTTTGGTTGGAGTTTGCTGAGATCCCAGAGAGGTGGACTGTGGTGATGGTTTGGGGCCTCCTTCTCTGTTGGGAGGCTGGGACCTGATCAGGACTGGTCCTGACACTCAGGCAGATTTGGGAAGAGGGATCAGCCAGAGTGTTCTGCTGAGCTAGGTCAGGTGGCAGCTCTGGAGCACTGTCTCCTAGAACCTGGTGCCCTCTCAAGAGATGGGAAACCATGGTGGGCAGGGAGGACATTGAAATGTTCCTCCTCCCTCTCCCCCTGCGTCCAGGACTGAAGGAGTTAAGGGCTAGCCCGGGGGAGGGCCACAGCCAGAACCAGGCTGAGTTGACCACCCCCCACCCTCTGCCCACCCAGAGATCCTCCTCTGGGGTCTCACTGCAGCCTGAGGGTTGGGGTGGGTGCTGCTGCATGCCACATTCCCTTGGGGGAGGATTCCGTCATCTTCCTTGGCTCTGCTCCTCCCCCCTCCTGGTCCAGGCACCTGCCCTGGCCCTTCTGGCTTGGCAGGCATGAACAGCAGGAGCTCAGACACAGCTCTTCGCCCCCCGTGGGCGGTAGGGAGGAGGGTCCCTCCTCCCCGAGTCCTTTGATTAGGCCGATGTGGCCGCCTCAGGGAAGAACAGAGAGGAACTTGGCTTGCCTGGGAGGGGATTGCAGGTGGCTGGGGCTCCTGGGGGCCTCCAGGCTGTTCTGGGGAAGTGGTTTCTGGCGCTAAGGGGTTCAGGCAGGGAGAGCTGACAGGTGTGCAGAGGTGGGGGGGCTGCTGGCCCTGCTGCCATCCTCCCTTCTTCCCTCCCTCTCCTGCCGGAGGTTAGGGGATGTTTATTTAACCATGCTCACTGGCTGATCCAGGGCCGGGAAGCCCAGAGGAGCCAGAGGGAATGAGCTTTCCCACGGTGTCACTGTAGGAAAGGGGAGACTGAGGCCCAGAGAGCTGGGGTCGGGGATGCCCCGGGACATCAGCCCAGGGAAGCCCGGGAGTACTGATAACCTCCAAGATGGCCCTCGGGAGCCCCCTGCTGACAGTCGGGAGAGCAGCTCCCGGGTTCCTCCGGCCTGAACCCGAGGGAATCCCAGCCTAGGCTGACCACATGGGAGAGCAGCACAGGGGGACACTCCCTTTCTTCACAGAGGCTGATAGTTAAAAGTTCCGGCTCCAGTCCTTAAGTCTTGAGCCCCACCCCTGTCACTTACTGGTCATGTGGCCTTAGGGAAGTTACTTTCCCTGCCTGAGTCTCAGTTTCGTCATCTGTGAAATGGGATAGTGAGAGTAGCTGCCTCACACTAATCTCGGCTTAAGTGAGGTGCCACCTGGGAAGCTCCAGGCACGGCTGGAGCTGATGCCGAATATTCAGCCGCCAGTTCCCGCCGGTTCTCTGCCCCCCCCCCCCGCCCCCGGACGCGGGAGGGGCGGAGGGAGGGGCAGGGCCGCGGGCTGGGCTGGATCAGGGTCTCCTTGTGATTGGCTGGCAGCCGTGGCGGCGTTAACCCTATGCGTGCTGCGCTTGCCTTGCTGGGCGCTGTCCAGGACTGATCTGGCGCTGTCCCTGAGTATCAGGCTGAGCCTGCCAGAGCCTCCCTCAGCATGTGTGTGGGACCCCGAGAGGCAGAGTGTGTGTGTCTGTAGAGGGGACAGAGCAAAAGCGGGGGCTTTCTTCTGCCTTAGGTTTGCTTTTCCTCTTCTCTCTCCCCCGCCCCCCATTTCCCTTTGAAGCCTCCCTCACCTGTACGTCTGACCTCTGACCTTACAGCCTGCACAGACCCTGCCCCCTCAGCCTTCAAATGCACTCCCTGGCAACCTACAAAGGCTCTGTCTTCCCAGCCACGTTCATCCAGGCCAGGGCCTGAGCCCCCTTCTCGCCTTGGGTCCTGACACAAGAGCCTGGGGGTAGCCCATCCCTCCTCGCCCTACCCCTGCTTTGCCTTCTTGCTCCACTTCTACCTTGTGGACCCCGTGCCCCCCTCCAGTTCCAGGCCTCTGCATCCACCTCCCCAAAGCCCCATGTCTGAATGAAAAGAAGTCCTTTCCCGTTTCACAGCCAGGTCATGCTCGACTCCTCCCATTCACGTGGTGCCACGGTCCTGGATTCCCACAACAACCCCCTGACGCCTCGCTCAGCAGGCACCCTGGGCTCGCATCCCAGCCCGCTTTCTGACTGGCTGGGCCTCTTGGGCCAGTGATTTATGTATAGCTCTCTGAGTGTGTTTCCTCACCTGTCAAAAGGGATTGGACTAGAGCCCTACGTTGTGAGGTTAGGGTGCGGATGAGAAATACGAGATATTATGTGCTGACAACACTCAGCCCCACCGCGGCCCGTACTAAGACTATATGAAAAGAGTAACTAAGGAAAAACGTAAAGACATACCTCCTATTCGTGCACCCTCACTACTGCTAAACGCCCCCGCTGCTCGTGTCACCTTCTCTGCCAGGCCCTCTCTGCCACAGTGAAGACTACAGGCCAACTGGGAACAAAGGCTAGTGAGCCACTTCCTGGTTCAAATCCGGGCTCCATCTCTTAGTGGTTGTGTGGCCTGGGCAAGTTACTTAAGCTCTCAAGTGTTCCAACTTCCTCATCACTAAAACTGGTGATAACAGACCTACTTTACAGGGTTGTTCTGAGGATTAACTGAGTTAAGGTACGTAAAGTGCTTAGAAAGGTGCCTGGCCTGTAGAAAAGGCTAGAGAAGTTTCAACTATTAGTATTATCTTCTCTGAATGCAAATTGAAACAGAGTCTCTCAAATTGAAACAATCTTTTACCCTCTTCACACCTCACTCCCC
Organism: Grampus griseus; assembly: GCF_964374135.1. Lineage (NCBI taxonomy): Eukaryota > Metazoa > Chordata > Mammalia > Artiodactyla > Delphinidae > Grampus > Grampus griseus. The sequence continues at coordinate 7,644,997 of NC_139006.1, read as the reverse complement.
TTCCCAGCTTTCTTTTTCTCCATGAAGAACTATATATTTCACATTCCTCCTAGTTATCCTTTGCCTTGTCCCTCCAGAAGTTCAGCTCCAAGACAGCAGTAATTTCGTCTGTCTTGTTCACCACTGTGTTCCTAGCACCTGGAACAGTGCCTGCTACACAGCAGGTGCTGAGCAAATGTTTGTTGAATGAATGAATGAGTGAATCTGCATGATAACCCCGTGAGGCAGGTACTGTGGTGCTCATCATGCAGATGGGGAGACTGAGGCTTAGAGAGATTAAACGACTTGCTTGAGGCCACGTGGCTGGCAAGGGAGGGGACCAGGATCAGAGCTGCGGAAGCCACGTTGCTCTCTCTGTCTTGTAGAAGGCTTCTTCTCTGACCTGCGGGTGTTCAGCAGGGGGATCTGGGAGCCTGCTGGGCCACCCGGGCTCACCCTCACCTCTCTCTCCTTGCTCTCCCTGCAGGGGCAGCAGTCCTCGGGGGAGGACATGGAGATCTCAGATGATGAGATGCCCTTGGCCCCCATCACCAGCGCTGACTGCCCCAAGCCCATGGTGGTGACCCCCGGGACGGGGGCTGTGGCAGCTCCCTCTGTGCTGGCCCCGACCTTGCCGTTGCCCCCGCCTCCTGGCTTCCCACCACTGCCCCCGCCCCCGCCGCCCCCCCCGCCCCAGCCTGGCTTCCCCATGCCCCCTCCTCTGCCCCCGCCACCGCCCCCACCGCCCCCAGCCCACCCCGCTGTGACAGTGCCCCCACCACCGCTGCCAGCACCACCGCCCGGTGTCCCACCCCCGCCCATTCTGCCGCCGTTGCCGCCCTTCCCACCGGGGCTGTTTCCCGTGATGCAGGTGGACATGAGCCATGTGCTGGGCGGCCAGTGGGGCGGCATGCCCATGTCCTTCCAGATGCAGACGCAAATGCTGAGCCGTCTGATGACGGGCCAGGGCGCTTGCCCCTACCCGCCCTTCATGGCCGCCGCAGCCGCAGCCGCCTCCGCTGGGCTGCAGTTCGTCAACCTGCCGCCCTACCGGGGCCCCTTCTCCCTTAGCAACACTGGCCCCGGCCGCGGGCAGCCCTGGCCACCCCTGCCCAAGTTTGACCCATCAGTGCCACCACCAGGCTATGTGCCACGCCAGGAGGACCCGCACAAGGCCACGGTGGACGGTGTCCTGCTGGTGGTGCTCAAAGAGCTCAAGGCCATCATGAAGCGGGACCTGAACCGCAAGATGGTGGAGGTGGTGGCCTTCCGGGCCTTCGACGAGTGGTGGGACAAGAAGGAGCGGATGGCCAAGGTGGGTGGGCGGCAGAGACCCGGCCAGGCAGCCTCTCTCCTCCCCAGGCACGTACTGGAAACACCGCCACCCAGACCCCCAAAGCAGAATAGTGTGAGTGTTATTTTGTGAAAGCAGTGTGTCGATGACACAGGTGTGTACTTACAATGCGTTCCTTTTGGGTTCCAACCTCCAAAGCGCGAGGGTCCCTGCTCCGGTGCGGGCAGCTGTAGTAGCCGCTTTGCAGGTGAGGAAGCCGAGGGTCAGGGAGGCAGAGTGGGGCCCTGGGGGCGTCCTGAGTAGTCGGCACAAAATGAGGTAGGTTCCAGGAAAGGAAGTGCCCAGTTACCACGTGGCTGTCACTGTTGAGAGGACGGCAGGCTGCTCAGGGGACAGGGCTGGTGGCAGCGCCGTAACCATGGTCACCTCCCCCTCCTCTCTTGCACCCCAGGCCTCGCTGACCCCGGTGAAGTCCGGTGAGCACAAGGACGAAGACAGGCCGAAGCCCAAGGACCGCATCGCCTCCTGCCTGCTGGAGTCGTGGGGCAAAGGCGAGGGCCTGGGCTACGAGGGCCTGGGCCTGAGCATTGGGCTGCGCGGGGCCATCCGCCTGCCCTCCTTCAAGGTCAAGAGGAAAGAGCCGCCGGACACCGCCTCGTCTGGCGACCAGAAGCGGTTGCGACCCTCAGCCTCCGTGGATGAGGAGGATGAAGGTTTGCGCCCCTCCGCTCGCCGGGTGCTGGGGTCTCCTCCTCTCCCGCGCCCCTGGCCCAGCTCTGACAGCCCTCCTTCCCCACAGAGTCTGAGCGGGAGCGGGACCGCGACATGGCGGATGCCCCCTGTGAGCTCGCCAAGCGGGACCCCAAGGGCGTGGGTGTGCGGCGGCGGCCAGCCCGGCCCCTGGAGCTGGACAGTGGCGGGGAGGAGGACGAGAAGGAGTCGCTGTCGGTGTCCTCATCGTCGTCGGCGTCCTCGTCCTCGGAGTCCTCGACAACCTCGCCCTCATCCTCAGCCTCCGACAAGGAGGAGCGAGAAAGCGCGGAGGAGGAGGGGGAGGGGGAGGAGGAGGAAGGCCCCAGGAGCCAGATCTCCTCCTCCTCGACCTCATCCCTGTCCGATAAGGTACCGTTCGGGCTGGGGAGGCCTGGGGTGCTGGGCCAGGGGAGGAGGCCCTTCGGCTCACCTTTCCTCCGTCCCTCCCCCCCCAGGATGACGATGATGAAGACAGCGACGACAGGGACGAGTCTGAGAATGACGACGAGGACGCAGCCCTGTCGGAGATGAGTGAGAAGGAAGAAGGGGACTCAGATGGAGGTGAGCGGGGCTCCCGGCCCAGCCCGGGGTTCCTCTGCAGAGCGCAGAGCCCGTGCAATAGTCAGCTATACTCTGGGGGCAGATCTCTTGACTTTGAAGTGTGAACTCAGTAAAGCACAAACAGGGCATGCCCTATGATTCCTTTCTCGTGAAGTGTCCAGAAGGGGTCAATCCATAGAGACAGAAAGCAGACTAGTGGTCGCTGGGGTTAGGGGACAGTGGATAGACGGGTGATCGCTAAAGGGAACGGGCTTCTTCTAGACAAGGGCTAGTTATCCACATTGTGAATATACTGAATACCACTGTATCGTTTACTTTAAGACGGTTAGTTTTATGTTATGTGGATTTCACCTCAGTTTAAAAAAACGTGATGACTAGTTAGTACCGACACGTGCACGCGCGCGCACGCACACACGCACACACACACACGCGCGCACACACACATGCGCGCGCGCGCGCACACACACACACACACACACACCTGAGGGCTATGTTCAGCCCAGTGCCGCCAGTTGTGAGACGTTTGGTGAAGTACCTGGCTGGAGCACAGCAGATAATGACAGCGCCCCTGCCTGTGTCCCCCGCCCAGAGGAGACAGTGAGCATCGCCACCTCCAAGGCTGGAGCTGAGTCCTCCAGTGAGAGCTCTGAGTCTTCTGACTTCGAATCAAGCTCCGGGTCCTCCTCATCACCTTCCGAAGATGAAGAAGAACTGGCAGCAGGGGAGGAAGATGAGGCGGAAGGGGAGGAGGCAGCTGCAGAAGAAAGCGTGGCTCCCACTGCCCCTGACAAGGACTTTGAGGATGTGGCCACAGGAGCACCCGTGACGGAGTCGCTGGTCCCAGAAGAGGAGGTGGACATCGAGGCTGAGGACGAAGCCTCCGAGGCGCGGACCCCGATGCTGGAAGAGCCTCCCTTGCCTGTGGGTGTCGAGGAGCTGGCTGGCTGCAAGGAGCCCCCCGACGAGCCAGGCCTGAACCAGGAAGGGGCCAGGTTGCTGTCTCCAGAGCCCCCTGCTGGAGAGATGGAGGCCCGGCCCCTGCCATCCCCGGAGCCCACCCCAGGTAACACTTGCAGCCCCTGGGAGGGCGGTGGGCATGGAAGCAGGATGTCCTCACCGTGAGAGTGAGCCCAGCCTCCTTTATACTAATCACTTCACCTTAACTAGTCAGTTTCCTCATCTGTAAAATGGGATCCGTGTGTTGTGCTTCCCCTATGAGGTCATATGGGAGGACAGAGTGAGATGACTTATGACGTGCCAGCATGGAGCCTGGCACCTGTTAGATCCCAGAGGGGTCTGCTGCTGTCACCATTCCTCTGTCAGTATTTCCCTGGGGTTTAGTCCTTGGACCATTAATTAGTCCCATGAGATGCTCCCAGGAGAGGGCGTGTGGGTGCATGCAGGTGTGTATGGTCATTTCAGTGACAGAAAGCAGCAGAGAAGGCCTCGGGGTGCTGGGCCAGTTGAGAAGAGGCCATGGACGCTGCCCCCTCCACCATCTTGGTGGAGCTGCACAAAGCATGTTAAAGGCTCTAACAACGCTGTCCAATGGAACTTTCTGCAGTGATAGAAACGTGCTGTCCAATAGAACTTTCTGCGGTGATAGAAACGTTCTCTCTCTCTCCTGTCCAATACTGTAGCCACTAGACACCGTGTTGCTAAGAGCAGTTGAAAGGTGGAGAGTGCCACTGTGGAACAGAATTTGTGACGTTGTCTCATTTTCATTAGTATAAACTTACATAGCCACATGTGGTTAGTTTGTACCGGTAATAGTCCTTGAGAAAAGAAACCCGTTGTATTTTGTTTAATTCTGTGTTATTTGGCTATAGAACCACAGGTCTTTGAATATTGTTAAACGTATTAATTGAGCCTCTATTGTCGTCCCCAGTACTGTTTTATGAACTGATAATACAACAGTGGACCAAACAGACAAAAATACCTGGGGCTTACACTCTGGGGCAGGGTGATGGATGACAGCAGATAAGTTAGAAAATGTATTCTGTGACAGTAGAGATAAATGCTAAGAGAAAACCTTAAAGGCTCTGAAAAGTCCTGCAGCAAAGAGACTTGTTGGATTTTATTTGATAGAGCTCATTTTTTTGGTCCATGGGATGTTCCCGGTTCACAGGAACACCGTTCTAAAGACAGTGTTGAGGGCTACAACCATGTCTCCTGCATCTTTGATTTACTTCCACCAACATTTATCAGACACCTACTGTGTGCCTGACACTGGGCCGGGTGCTGAGCGGTCCTTGAGCGGCTTAGCTGGAGGAGGACAGTCCATATACTCACAGAACCCCTAGGGACCCAGAGGGTATGAGTGCATACCCAGAGACGTGTCAAGTGCATAGTAGGGCAGCATGAGTAGGGCGCTGAGGGACATCTGAATCAAATAATAAAGGTCTGGTTTTTGCCCACCTCTCTGCAGAGAACAACCTGGAAGCGGAGCCTGCGCCCCCCGCGCTGCTCTCCTTACCCCTGCAGCCACCGTTGCCGCCCGCTCGACCACCCCGGCCACCCAGCCCACCACCAGAGCCCGAGACCCCAGACCTCCCGCTCCCAACAGTCCCTCTGGAGCCTCCCCATGAGGACCAGCCCCCACGTACTCCAGGCCTCTGTGGCAGCTTGGCCAAGTCGCAGAGCGCAGAGGCCGTGCCGGCCACACCGAGTGGGGAGCCCCTGCCGTCGGGGGGCAGCAGTGGCCTGCCCCTGAGCTCCCCGCAGCTGCCAGGCAGCCCCTTCTCCTACCCATCCCCATCCCCCGGCTTGAGCAGCGGGGGCCTCCCGAGGACACCTGGCCGGGACTTCAGCTTCACACCCACCTTCCCTGAGCCTGGTGGGCCCCTGCTCCTGCCTGTCTGTCCCCTCCCAGCTGGCCGGCGTGATGACCGGTCTGGCCCCCTGGCCTCCCCTGTGCTCTTGGAGACAGGCCTGCCGCTCCCTCTGCCCTTGCCCTTGCCCCTGCCCTTGGCATTGCCCGTACCCGTCCTGCGGGCCCAGACTCAGGCCCCCACCCAGCTGCCACCCCTGCTGCCTGCTCCGCTGGCCCCCTGCCCACCCCCCATCAAGAGGAAGCCGGGCCGGCCCCGGCGATCCCCGCCGGCTGTGCTCTCCTTGGATGGGCCCTTGGTCCGGGCGCCAGGAGGGCCCCCCCTGGGCAGGGACCTCCTGCTTCTGCCAGGCCAGCCACAGACCCCTGTCTTCCCCAGCACCCACGACCCCCGGACCGTGACCCTGGACTTCCGGAACGCGGGGATCCCGGCTCCCCCCCCACCCTTGCCCCCCCAGCCTCCTCCGCCCCCACCTCCGCCACCTGTTGAGCCCACCAAGCTGCCCTTTAAGGAGCTAGAGAACCAGTGGCCCTCTGAGGCCATCCCTTCGGGTCCCCGTGGGCGCGACGAGGTCGCCGAGGAGTTCATGGACCTGGCCAAGGTGCGGGGGCCCTGGCGCCGGCCACCGAAGAAGCGCCACGAGGACCTGGTGGCCTCAGCCTCCCCCGAGCTCTCACCGCCGCAGCCCCTCTTTCGGCCCCGCTCAGAATTTGAGGAGATGACCATCCTGTATGACATTTGGAATGGCGGCATCGACGAGGAGGACATCCGCTTCCTGTGTGTCACCTACGAGCGTCTGCTGCAGCAGGACAACGGCATGGACTGGCTCAATGACACGCTCTGGGTCTACCATCCCTATATCCTGCCAGGCAGGGTGGGGGGGCTGCACCTCCCAGGATAGCGCACATCACTGTCACTTACGGAGCAGTGTCTATGCCGGCACCGTGCCAGGCTCTGTACAGAGTCATCACTGGCACTTTTAAACACTGCCCTCTGTGCCAGAATTGGCAGGTCTGGGGGCTAAATGTAACAATGTGATTGTACAACATGACAGAAGCAGGGGCTGACAGAAGGTTCACTCTCCCTGGCTCCCTCTCATCGCCTAATTTAATCTTCCCAACAGCCTAGTGAGGTAGGGGCTGCTATTATTCCCATTTTACATCTGAAGAAGCCGAGGCTCAGAGAGGTTAAGTTACCTGCCCGAAGTCACACAGCTATGAAGTAGCAGAGTAGAGATTTGAACCCAGGCAAATGTGGCTCCAGAATCTGCGTTCTCAGCCACGATGCCACGCCACAGTCGGTTGTTACCACAACCCTATGAAGTTGGCGCTGCTTTTATCCCTGTTGTACCAAATGAGTTTATTGAGTTTATTTACTCTGTGTCAGGAACTCTGCTAAGCAGCCTAAGCATCTGTAGTCATTCCACGGGGCATCGTCATCCCCAATTTGCATATGGGGAAACTGAGGCAGAGGGTGGTTTTAAAAAAAAAAAAACACCCAAGGCCATGCAGCTGGGTACCTGTCAGAGTTCTGACCACGGTGGAGTTGGCCAGTGGGCAGGTGCAGGGAAGTGGTGTAGGTGTGGGCTGTGGAGCTGGGCGTCCTCGGCCTCCTGCAGATGGGTCTGAGGGTGGAGAGGCCAGGCCCGGGAGGGCGGGTCTCCAGGCAGGACTGGGAGGGGCTCTCCGAGAATGTCCATGTGGCCCTTGACCCACACCCACCCACCAGCCTCTCTTCAGCTAAGAAGAAGAAACGGGACGACGGCATCCGGGAGCACGTGACAGGCTGCGCCCGCAGTGAGGGCTTCTACACCATCGACAAGAAGGACAAGCTCAGATACCTCAACAGCAGCCGCGCCAGCACCGACGAGCCCCCCACGGACACCCAGGTACGGCCATCGGGGCCTGGACACCCCGGAGCCTCCCGGGCTGCGCAGAGGGTGGGGCCCTCCTGGAGGGGGTGTCAGGCACCGGGAGCGGTTGTGGAGCCAGAGGGGCCGGTGCATGGAGCACGAAGCGTGCCACTCCCCTGGGTGCTCAAGTGTGAGAGGTGAGGTGAGGGGCGGGTAGGGGAGAGCCTCCGAAGGGTTTTAATCAGGGATACGAACAGAGTTGAGTTGCATTTCCAGAAGTTTCCTTCATTCTTCTTGAAATTAAGGAAATAAATTGGGTAGGTTGGACATGGGGGGCCGTGTGGGAAAAAGAAGATGCATTTGAAAGACTCTCAGGAATATTCGAACATTAGAAGGTCAGATGGATGGGACTGGGGGGCCTGACTGGTTACAGGAGGCAGAATGGGGTGGGACGCTGCTGGGTCCAGCCTTGGGGACTGCGTAGCTGGATGCCAAGCACTGAGGTGAGAAGGAAGGTGGGACCCCCACTTTGGGATGGTTTGAGTTTCGAGGTTTGTGGAACATCCAGGTCGTGAGGTCTGGCGGACGGTTAGATATATGGGTACAGTAGAGAGCTTGGGAGAGGGACGTCTGGTCTGGGGACCTAAATTTGGGCATCATGAGGATGGAAATGTTAGCCAAAGGCCACAGCAGGGGTGAGCCGACCCGGGAGAACATCTGGAGGGGAGTGAAGCTCCAGGTGTCAATGGTGGGGACAGAGGAAGAGGGAGGCCAAGAGAGGGAAGGGATGCGAGGCTGCTGGGAAGAACCGTGATTTTGAATGAAGCCACGGGGTGTTAGGTAGACAGACACCCACCATCTCTGTCCAAAAAGCGGAGATGCTTTCAAATCTAGCTGAGAAGGGAAACGACAGCAAGAGTGAAGAGAACGCTGCGTCGTCTTGTTTAAGATTAGAGGAACTTGATCACGTTCAGATTCCGACGGGAAGGACCCCGTAGAGGAGAGGTGGCTATTAGGAAGCTCGGAGCAAGGAAGCTGGGAAGCTAGGGCCACAGAGCTCACGGTGGGGTTGCCAAGGATGAGACGGGGATGCGGGTTCCCTGTGGCCAGCTCCCCCAGGCGGCCGCGCCCCTCTCTGATCCGTCACCCGCCGTCCCCATCCTTGTACCCATCCTCACAGGGCATGAGCATCCCAGCGCAGCCTCACGCCTCCACACGGGCCGGCTCGGAGCGGCGTTCCGAGCAGCGCCGCCTGTTGTCCTCCTTCACTGGCAGCTGTGACAGTGACCTGCTCAAGTTCAACCAGCTCAAGGTGAGGCTGGGCCCCACCTGGGGCGGCCGGGGCGGCCACAGAATCCGGAACCAGGGCTCTCACCCCCATCCCCTTCCCTCCCCCAGTTCCGGAAGAAAAAGCTCAAATTCTGCAAGAGTCACATTCACGACTGGGGCCTGTTCGCCATGGAGCCCATCGCAGCCGACGAGATGGTCATCGAGTACGTGGGCCAGAACATCCGCCAGGTAAGCGCTGCCGGCCAGGACAGGTGTCGGGGTGGGGCTGCGGCCAGCCCCGCCCAGACTGAGGCCTCTTCCTGGCCAGGTGATTGCGGACATGCGGGAGAAACGTTACGAGGACGAGGGCATCGGTAGCAGCTACATGTTCCGGGTGGACCACGACACCATCATCGACGCCACCAAGTGCGGCAACTTCGCGCGTTTCATCAACCACAGCTGCAACGTGAGTGCCCGGCTCGGGGCAGCCGCCCCTGCTGCTGTGCCAGGAGGACCCGCAACCGGAGGGCACAGGAACCGGCGCGGCCTCCTTCCCGAGCTCGGGGCCCACAAGGATAGCGGGGAGGGAGGTGGAGGTGTGAGGCCTTATCCAAGGAGCCATTCTCCTCTGAGCTTCAGTTTTCTCATCTGCAAAATGCGCATAATGAGACCAGAGGTGCTCGTGACATGGTCCATACAGCTGGTATTAACAGAGTTCCTTCTCCGTGCTGGGCGTTTTCGATGCCTCTGGGGCATTGCTGGCCAGTAGAACTTTCGACAGTGACGGAAGTGCTCTGCATCCTTGCTGTCCACTGATATACACGTGTGGTGTTGAGCGCTTGAAACGTGGCTAGTGTGGCTAAAAAACTGAGTGTTTTTTTTTGCGGTACGCGGGCCTCTCACTGCTGTGGCCTCTCCCGTTGCGGAGCACAGGCTCCGGACGCGCAGGCCCAGCCGGCCATGGCTCACGGGCCCAGCCGCTCCCCGGCATGTGGGATCCTCCCGGAGTGGGGCACGAACCCGTGTCCCCTGCATCGGCAGGCAGACTCTCAACCACTGCGCCACCAGGGAAGCCCCCAAAACTGAGTGTTTAATTTAACTTAAAGAGTCACACTCGGCTACTGACGGCTGACATGGCACAGGTCTGGGTGTGGAGGTGGGCGTTGATAACAAGGGTGGTCCTCTCGTGAATATAAGCACGGGGAGCTTCAAATGGAGGACAGGCACCCCTGGCTGTAGGTTCAGGTCTTGGCATTGCTACTTAGTGAGCGACTGTAGGCAGGTCACTTCATGTCTCGGTGCTTCAGTTTCCTAATCTGTAAAACTGGGATGATAACAGTCCCTCCTCGTGGGGTGTTGGGAGGACCAAGCGGGTTACCGAGGGCAGGCCTTCTGTGCAGATACAGCGGGCGCTCAGTACGTGCCAGCTCGCATGACTGTGACTTGATCATACCCTGGGGCCCGTAGGGACTTCGCTGTGCGTCTCCTGTGAGAGCTGAGGGGTAAGAGGGAATTACCCGGGTGCAGTAATGAGTGAGTGAGGTGAGGCCTGGGGCAGGGAGGGAGAACACCTGTTTGAGGGGCAGTGAGATGAGGTAGGGGGCAGAGGGCAGGGTGAGAGGATGAGGTTGGCGGGGTTGGTGGTGGCTGGGTCACTCAGCCTTGTAAGCAGAGCTGAGAACTTTCTCTAAAAGCCGAGGCCGGCTATTGCCCTGGGGTGACGGGATTTGCTGTCCCTTTGGAAACATTTCCCTGGCAGCTGGGTCAGGAGTTATTCCGAGTTCAGAGAGGCAGCGGGAGCCGCTGCAGTCCAGGCAAGTGATGACAGAATCAAGAGGCCCTTTGAGGCAGAAGCCGCTGGGCGTGGTGGGCTGGATCCAGCACTGCTAGAGGGGAGGCGGGGGGCAGATGCTTGGGGGACTGGGTGCGTGGAATGGCCGCTCCCTAGGTCTGAGTTTACTGACTCAAAGTTGTCTCCTTGAGCTGCCAAAAGGTGGATATGGAGCAGCTAGTTGGATCTGGGGGCCTGGAGTGCAGGCAGGCAAACCTTTTCTGTAAAGGACCAGGTAGTAAGTATTTTTGGCCGTGTGGCCCAGACCATCTCATAGCAACTACTTAACTGCCATTGTAACAAAGGTAGCCATAGGCAATATGTAGTGAATGAGCGTGTGCCAATAAAACTTTATTTTCAAGAACAGGCAGCTGGGGGCCGGAGTTTGCTGACCCCTTCTCTAGAGCTCAGAAGTAGGGCCTGGGCTAGAAACATAAATTTGGGGATCACCTGCGGTATAAAAGTAAATTGGATATTTCCCTGCAAAATTTATTATTATGACAATCATTATTCTTATTTAATATCAGAGACGGGGCCCTGGTCCGCCAGATGGGGGAGCCGAGGCCTAGGGCAGGTGGCCAGTGGGCAGTGGGGTCATGCGGCCAGTACATCAGGCCTTGAGCACGGGGCTCGGTCGGGTTTGGGGGACTGCGGTCAGGGAGGGCCCGGGTGGGGTCCCAGGTGGGTCGGCTCACCCTCCCCCCCACATCCCACCCACAGCCCAACTGCTACGCCAAGGTCATCACCGTGGAGTCGCAGAAGAAGATCGTCATCTACTCGAAGCAGCACATCAATGTCAACGAGGAGATCACCTACGACTACAAGTTCCCCATCGAGGACGTCAAGATCCCCTGCCTCTGCGGCTCCGAGAACTGCCGGGGGACCCTCAACTAGGCCCGGTGCCTGGGGATGTCAGCCGCCCCCGGCGCCCGAGCGTGGACCCCTGGCCCCGGGGCCAGACCCCACCTCCCACCCCCATTTCAGGTGCTGTCCCTCTACCCAGCAGCCGTGCCAGGGCCTGGCGCCCCCAACACTACCCCCAGGACCCACCGCAGCTCCGGCCCCTCAGTGGGAAAGGGCTTCTCTGTCTCTCAGCCCATGTCTCTTTCATTTTTTTAAAGAAATGCTCCTTTCGGGACTTTGGTTTCCGGTGTAAATGTCTCCCCCCACCCCCCTACCTCCCCGGCGTCTCCCCTTCCTCCACCTCTTTCTCTCTGTCTTCTCTGTCCAGCCTTCCCTTCCCGGTCAGCCTCTTCCCATGAATGCTGCTACGTTGTTTTCATCTTCTCATTCTTTTCTTCTTCTTCATGAGAAAAGACGCTTTAACCATTGAAATGTGAAGGCAGAATCAGAGAGTGGGGACCCCAGGAAGGGGCTGCGTGGTTTGATGGTGTGTCGGTCCACGTTCTGGAACCCTCCGGGCCCGGGCGCCGGGCCAGGTGCTGCAGAGGAGGGGGGTCGGGCCAGGCGGCTTTGACCTCAGAACACTACGGAAGGCCCGCTCTCTGCCGGCGGCGGACTCAGTGAGAAGACCCCCCTCTTTCCGACCCCCCTCCAGTCTGTTCCTTCCCCAGCAGCCTGGGGGTACCTTCCCCCCTCCCCCAGCAGACCCTGGTGGAGCCACGCTGGTCCCAGGCAGGAATTTCCCCTGGGGCTCTCCCTGCCACCCCACACCCCTCCACCCCCCAAATCTTGGGTTCAGTGTTTACTTTCTCATTCGAATGCCAGCGGGGGGGGGCGGGGGCTGGGGGGAGCTGGAAGGGTTGTGTTTACTTACCCTCTCCTGCCCTCACCTTCACCCCCAGGGGAGAGAAGCACCTCCCACCAGGGCAGGCGGGTCCTGAGTCCCGCCACTACGGGTGTCTGACCGAATGCCTGACCGAATGCGCGTGTGGCGTATTTTTGTTTGCTTATAAGCTTCACCCGCTCGCCCCCAGCCTGTAGCCTGACTCACCCTGCCAGCAAGCCCCTCGCCCCAAGAAGTCAAGAGCATATTTATTTTCAGAGTGAGAAGATTTATTTCTCCCAGAGAAAGGAAAATCTTGGAAAAGATTTAAAAACTCAGATCTACGTCTGACAGGTTTTTGGTTTTTTTTTAACCCTTGGCATCATCTTTAGAGTTCCTTTCCACGGATTTTTTTTTTTCTTGTGCGTGTATAAAATCAAAACAAAGGGGGAAAAAATAGGTTTTTGAAGTTCAGAACAGATTTCTGTACATAGGCTGCCATAAAGGACTTTTTTTCGGGAACATTGTTTCTTGTAGAAACATGTGGGAAGACTTTTTTGCTTATTTCTTTGTACTTCCAAAAAAAACCACACACACACACACACACAAGCAAGTCCCCCGCACCCCAGAAAGCAAAGAAGGCATGTAAATAATTTATGGAAAGTGACTGTTGTGACCAGGAGTCATCCTCACCAAGACGGGAGAGCTCCCCGCGGGGCTGCCCCGACCCTGCAGATGCAGGCCCGGAGCCTCTGGTATCTCAGCTTGTGTCAAGCTTGTTATCATGTAAATTCTGTACAAAGAATTGTTATTTTTCTCTTTTTTTTTTGTCGTTGGTGGTTTTGTTGTGTTTTTCTTTTCTTTTTTTTTTTTTTTTTCAATTTCTTTACCCCATGCCCTCTCTGTTTGAGACTATGCCCACCGGTTTCAATCTTCATGAAATCGGTGGCATTAAGACACGGAGGGGGACCTGGGCACAGCGGCAACCTTCTCTTCCTTTTGCGGTTTTCTGCCTCATTGTGCAACTGAGGAAATATTTATTTTTCACATGAGGAAATGTGTACTTTGTAGAGATGGCCGATTTAAGTTACTTCTGGAGCCCCCAAGGGGCTGTCTTCAGTCTGTCGCCTCCTCCCGTAAAAGAAGTGGGGCAGGGGTAATGTGAGGAAACCAGGGTCCAGGGTCCTGCCTCAGCCCTCACTCTGGCCTCACCTTGCCCAACCAGCCTTCCCTACAGGCGAGCAAGGGCCTGGACCCTCCCTGTCCCCAGGAACCACCACCCCCCCGTCCCACCCCTGAAATGGCTTGCAATAGCCAGAAATGTGTCAACTCATTTTTCTTTCAATGCCTTCATTTTCATTGAAAAATGAAAATGCTTTTGAAGAATTGGGGGTTTCTGCTTTTTCTTTTTCTTGTCCTTGCCCCCCGCCGCCTCCCTCCTCCAGCAAAGAAGAGAACCCATAAGTTTTAGGGATGTTTGTGCATATAGATTCTCATCGTACGTAACTTGTTTTGAAGAGAAGTGTTTCCGTTGTGGGTGTGTCTTGCTGTAAATATTTGTTCATATTTTTGTGAATTCAATACTATGTACCATTGTATTATAGTAACTTTTATAAAGCAAACCATAAATATACTGACTTTTCTTACAGATACGCCATCTCCCTTGCTCTCCTCTCTCTTCTCCTCCTTTCTTTCTGTTGGGGGCACACCCTGCTCGCTAAGGAGCGGGTGCTCCGGTAGTCAGGGGTAGGGGTGGAAGGAGCTAGGTGGGGTGTGGTACATTCAGACCATCTGCTTTTTTAAAAACCTATATATATTTTTCTTCCACTTTTATTGAGCTGTAATTGACATACAGCACTGTAAGACCAGCTGTTCTTAAACTCTAAGCCTGTAGGTGGATTCTTTGAACTGGGACAAGTTATAGTCAGACTAGACCTTCCACAGCTTTCAAGTTTTCCTTCTAGAACTCTTCTTAAAGCCTTAGGTATCTAACACTGCTAATGGTCTACAATTAAAGGAAACAAGATCAAATATCCTATTTCTATTACTAGAAGATCTTGGAAAGGTGGTTCCTCAGAAATGATTAACACTAAGGGGACATCACTCCGGTCTGTGAGGCAGGAGGGGGCTGATAAAACAGTCACCAGTTGAGAAGAATTAAATGTATGCAGTGTTGTGGGTATTCCACAGGTTCTGTGCCCCATAGGTCTCAACTCTGCCTGATCCAGTGGTGGGGTAACTGAGGGACCCACGGAGAGTTTGTTAGACGATGTCCACTTATCTTTGAGAAGGACAGGCTCAGAACCTCAGCAAAAAGCAGCGTGACTGAAAAGAAGTTCACTTCTTACTAAGGAAGCGCAAATTATACCCCGATACCACTTCCCCTGTCAAGTGGCAGATACCAGTGTTGGTGAGCGCGGGGTGAGGGGCACTTACGCACCGTTAGTGGAAGCATTAGTTGCTGCAACCTTTAGGAGGAAAAATTACATGTTAATGATCAATATTTAAAATGCACATAAACTCTTGGCCCAAATGTTCCACTGTCAGGAATTGAACCTGAGAGCCATGAGCAGGCAAGGATACTGTACAAGGACGTTCTTTGCAGCCTTACTTGCGAGCAAAGAAATGAAGGCAAGGGAGGTGTCTCATTGGTGGGCTGTTTTCTTGGAATTGTCCATCCAGACAGGTGGACACCACTAGAGTTGGATTCGTGGGAACAGAAAAGGAGTTGACAGGCAGGGCCAGAAAAGAGAAGGTAGGGGCAGCTGCTGGCCATTCACTTATTCATTCAACCAATATTTATTGAGCACCTACTATGTGCCAGGTACTCCTCTAGGCACTGGGGCTACAGGAGTGGAGAAAACGTACTTCCTGTCTTCACGGTGATTGTGTCCTTGTGGGTGAGTCAGGCAAACATGAAGAATAAATGCTATGATAAGGAGAAAAATAGCTATGAGAAGTGGGTGTCAGTGGGAGAGAGGCGAAACTTTAAACAGGGTGGTCAGGGAAGCCCACTTACCTGACATGTGAACAAAACTCAAAGGAGAAAAGGGAGTCAGCCCTGTGGAGACCCAGGTCAAAGGAGATAGGGAGTTAGCCTGTGGAGACCTGGGGGAAAGGTATTCCTGGCAGAAGGAACAGTGAGTGTAAAGGTCCTGTGGCAGAAGACTGCCCGGTGTACTTGAGGACCAGCAAGGAGGCCTGTGTAGCTGCAGCTGAGTGACGGGGAAGGGTGAGTAAAGCAAATGAGCTCTGAGAGGTAGACCTGGTGGGGGAGTGGGGGAGGCAAACGCTGCAGAGCCTTGCAGGGCAGCACAGGGACAACCCAGGGCGTCCAGCCCAAGGCTCACCAAAGAAACACACGTGCCAATCTGAGTTTCCTTCAGCTTTCCTCTCCAACCTGCTGCTGTATTTTCCACCTCGATCAATGGCGTTTCTATCCCACGCCTCCACCCACAACTGCTGCCGCTGGTTACCTAAGCTCAAAGGCTGGAAATCCTGGGCTTCTCCTTTCCCCCAGCTACCAAGGCTGATGGTTCTTCTACGGTATTCAAATGCATCCACCTCTCCCTCTGTCCCTCAGTCCCACAGGGAAAGTCCTCTCGTCACTGCTTCTGCTGTGGGGGCCAAAGCGAAGCCTCAACTCAACACGTCTGCGTCAGAGCAGACGGGGCTGTGCTGGAGAGGGGCAGGTGCCAGGTAGACTTGGGCGAGAGCCCCTCATCCAGGCCCCTCTCTAGAAATAACAAGAGCAAACACATAGCACTGAGGCTGTGCCAGCAACAGTTTTAAACATCTTTGATATCAAACTCACCGTAGTGCAGGACTCCCCTGGCGGTCCAGCGGTTAAGACGCCGTGCTTCCACTGCAGGGAGCCCGGGGTTTGATACCTGGTCGGGGAACTAAGATCCTGCATACCACTCAGCCACAAACAAACAAAACGAACAAAAAACAACAACCAAAAAACAGTAGCGCTAGGAGGTATTATCCTTATTTAACAGACAAGGGAAACCGAGGCACTGAGAGATCAAGTAGCTTGCCCAAGACCACACACAGCTAGTAAGCGGCTGACCAGGTAGTGGGGCTCCCTAGTCTGTGTTCAGCTAATGAGGGTCGGCTCTGTCCATGCCCCATCTGAAGAGGCACCTACTGCCCTGTGCCAGCTGGTTGTCACTGCACAGGAAGGCAAGGCCAGAACTGCCTGGTTGTCCCAGGTGGAACCAGAACCGTAGAGTTTGTATGTGAAATATCCTGACCTTCTGAAAGGTTGACTCGAATTTGTTAAAATCAGGCAGACGAAATAAAATACATCTGTGAGCCAGATCTGGCCCGTGAGCTACCAGTTTGCAGCCCCCTGTGTTACAGAATTTCCCTTCTTTGCATGAACCATGGGAAAATAGAGGGAGGGTATCTTTGGCCAGCAGCACTGGCCTGGGACCTGCCGTTGTTCCTCTGGTTTCTCACTGCTGTTCTTTTCATTTCTGAATTCATGATCCTAGAAGCCCTGATTTCTATAACCTGAGGGGGGTGGAAAAATTCCTCCCAATTCCTCCATTACAACAACTCCGATTTTTTTTTCTTACACTGAGATCCATCTGCTTCTAGTTCTGAGTTGACTCCTCCCCAGGGAGGGTTGTCAAGCATCAGAAGTAGGGAATTCCCTGGCCGGCCGGTGGTTAGGGCTTCGCACTCTCACCGCCCAGGGCCAGGGTTCGATCCTTGATTGGAACTAAGATCCCACAGGCTGTGCGGTGCAGCCAAAAAAAAAAAAAAAAAAAAGAAAGAAAAAGAAAAGAAAACGAAGAAAAAAAAGAAAAGCAGAGAAAGAAAAAATCAAAATCAGAAGCAGAAGAGGTCCTATTTGCCCCCACCTCCTTTTCTCCAGTTTTGAAGAAAATTTTCCTTCTGTTTTAGGACCAGTAGCTCCTTTCCCAACTGTGTCACTCTTTTTTGCAAGGGCCATTCACACTTGAGTATGAACTAGGCTCTCTTCAAATGGAGTCCACGTCTGGAGCAGGGTTGGGGGGAGTAGAGCTGCACAGGGGGTGTGGGGGAGTAGGCACTGGTGTCTGCCGTGCTGCTGGTAGAGGGCAGAAGCTGAGGGGCGCAGATCCCTTCTACCAGCTCTCACACCAGGAACCATGTGCCATGGGTGCTGAGCGAGGATGATGCCCCAAAGTCCCTGGACTAACACTTTCCTAAGTCCAGAGGTTTGGGTTCAGGGCAGCAAAGTTGGGTACAGCTCATCCTTGGAGATCAGAACGCCATCAGACAGGATGCTGCCAAGCTTTGTCCCACCTTAGGGCCTTTACCCTTGCTGTACCCTCTTCCTGGGATGCTCTTTCCCCAGATTTTCCCATGGCTGGCTCCCAAATGTCACCTCCCAGAGGGGCCTTCCCTCGATCGACATTAGTCCTTCCTCCCACC
This sequence comes from Grampus griseus, assembly GCF_964374135.1. Lineage (NCBI taxonomy): Eukaryota > Metazoa > Chordata > Mammalia > Artiodactyla > Delphinidae > Grampus > Grampus griseus. The sequence goes on along the minus strand of NC_139006.1, from coordinate 7,627,474 downwards.
TTCACCTCTACACAAGCTCATCACCCGCTTTATTTTCTTAATAGCATTTACCACTCTACAAAACGCTATTGTCTGTCTTTCCCTTTAGCGTGTAGGCCCTCTGCACCTCTTGGTTCCAGAACTCCCCGCAACCTGCGCGGTCCTACTCAGCCCAGCGCTAGCCCCCGGCGCCTCCTCGGCTCCCGCAGCCTCTGAACTCCTAACGCGGATGTCTCCTACAGTGCTGCCGCCCTGAGCTCCCCCTGGCGGCCAAAGAACCTCACTGCTCCAGCCCGGCACAAACACGTGGACACCGCCTTGGACCCCAGTCCGCTTTATTCCGGAGGGCGGGAGACTGAACAGCCCAACCGAGAGGGCGAGTTAGGAGGTAGGCGGAGTCTTGTGTGTGTGGGAGGTCCCGGAGGCGGCTGGTGGGCGGGGTCTAAAGGGAGCGGCCAGTAAGGAGGGCTCGCTCGCTGTTCAGGGCCTGTGGAGTGGGCGCGTTCCAGGACGAGGGGGCGTGGCCCACCGTGCGCCGGCAGGTGGGCGGGGCTTCGGTGGGTCAGGCGGCACCAGGGCGGCCTACATGCCGGGCACAGTCCCGTTGGTCTCCATGTCGGTGAGGTTGCCCCGCAGGTCCTGCTCCTCCTCGAAGGCCTTGAACAGTGAGTTGAAGTTGCCGGCTCCAAAACCCTGGAGCGGGAGAAAGGAGGTGAGCTGCGGACCCAGAAAGCCAACCGCTGGGGACAGGCGGTCCTTAGTGGTACCTGGTGGTTGTAGCGCTGAATGACTTCCAGGAAGAGCGTGGGCCGGTCCTGCATGGGCTTGGTGAAAATCTGCAGGAGGTAGCCTTTCTCGTCGTAGTCCACCAGGATTTTCAGCTCCTAGGTGGGAGACAGGGGACTGGGTAAGGGGGAGGCTGGCTGGCCCCTCTAGCCTGAAATGGTGGGATATTTAGAAAGGCCATGGGGGCTCCTGCACCCCCAAAGCCAAGAAAAGACCCTTTTCTGCAGCAGTTCCAGACACCTCCACCTCCCGCCTCAGCCCCTGTGTTAGCCACCCAAGGCTGGCCTGGACCACCCAAGTAGCACCCACACAGCTCTTCCTGCTTCTGCTCTTGCCTCCTTACAATCCATCTTCCTCACATTCAGGGGTCTTTCAAAATCAGATCATCTCACTCCCCTGTTTAAAACTCTCCAGTGGGGCTTCCCTGGTGGCGCAGTGATTGAGAGTCTGCCTGCCGATGCAGGGGACACGGGTTCGTGCCCCGGTCCGGGAAGATCCCACGTGCCGTGGAGTGGCTGGGCCCGTGAGCCATGGCCGCTGAGCCTGCGCGTCCGGAGCCTGTGCTCCGCAACAGGAGAGGCCACAACAGTGAGAGGCCCACGTACGGCAAAAAAAAAGTAGAAGTAGAGTTACCATATGACCGACCCAGGAATTTAACTCCTAGGTATCTACCCAAGAGAATTAAAACGTATGTCCACACAGCTACTTGTTACCCAGATGATCATAGCATTATTCATGATAGCCAAAAAGTGGAAACAAATGTCCATCAACTGATGAGTGGGTAAGCAAAATGTGGTCTATTCATCCAATGGAATATTATTCAGCTATAAAAAGGAACAAAGTACTGACACGTGCTACAATACAGATGAACCTTGAAAACATGATGCTGAGTGAAAGAAACCAGTCACAAAAGATTATGTGATTCCATTTATATGACATGTTCAGAAAAAGCAGCTCTATAGAGACAGAAGATCAGTGGTTGCCTAGGGCTGAGGGTGAGGAGGTGGAATGGGGAGATTGAGAGGTGGTTTCTAAGAGGTTTCAGGTCTCCTTTTAGAGTGATGAAAATGTTCCAAAATTGATTTCAATGATGGCTGCATAATACAGTGAAGAGCCAAAAACCACTGAATTGTGTATTTTAAAAAATGATGTATGTTTTGTGCCTTAAATATCAATAAAGATGTCAAAAACAAAACCAGAAAAACCTCCAATGGTTTCTGGCCACAGAAGAACAAAATCCGAACTCTTAAATAGCCTACCAGAGGAATCGGCTCCTGCCTACCTCTTTGACCTGGGCCACTCCTCAAACACTTCCTTTCATTCACTCTGGCCCTCTTTCTGTTTCTCAAATACTCAGAGCTTGCTCTTACCTCAGGACATTTGCACTTGCTGTTCCCTCTGCCAGGACTGCTCTTTCTCTAGGTCTTCACACAGCCAACTCCCTTTCATCATCTTGATTTCACTGAAATGTCACCTCCTCAGAGAGGCCTTCCCTGACTGCCTCCTATGTAGCAGCCCCAGATCACTCTCTGTCATAGCCTGTTTTAAGTTTCTGCACAGCACCAACTCTCTCTCTCTCTCCAATGGTGTTTGTGTTGTTTATTTGTCATCTGTCTTCTCACTAGAATGCAAGTTCCATGATGGCAGGGACCTGGTCTGCTTTCCTGGCTGCATCCCAGTGCCTGATGCAAGGTTGAGACAGCATTTGTGAGGCAAGATGGAACTCAGGGCTTGTTCTCGGCTGACTGAGGATCCTGTTCGAGGCCTTACCTCCAGAACGTCAATATTCTCCTTCACCCGGATCTTGGCCGACTTGAGCTTCTCCCGCAGTTGTTTGTAGTATGTGGACGGAACAGCCAAAAACTCCATGCCTCTCTCTCTCAAGTGGCGAATCTGTCTCAGAGCAGGGTCAAGGTCAATCCTCTCTCCATGCTCAACACTCCCAGCCAGGGGGAAGTGCTGGGCCAGGAGGACGCAGGGTCCCTACTCCAGCTTCCCCAAACTGCCAGGATGCAGTGTGACCTCATCCCCTTCCTTCTTTGGGCCTTGTGGGTCCCGATGGAAGAACAGCAATCACTAACATTTATGGGACCTCACTACGTGCCTCTCTCGAGCACTTTCTATGTACTGTCTCATTATGTCGATGCACTAATCTTTTGAGACATTTAGATGATTGTTCTCCCCATTTCATAGCTGGGAAAACTGAGGCATTGAGAGATTAAGTATTAATATCTATTCTCAACATAGGAGCCAGAGGGATTTTACTAAAATACAAGTCAAATCATGTCACTCCTCTGCTTACCAACGGTGGTGTCTCAGAGTCAAATTTAAAGTCCTCACTATCTGCCCCCACTCCTACCTTCTGACCGCATCTCCTACCCTTCTCTTCCTTGTTCATTCTGTTCCAGCTGTTCCTTTAACCTTCCTCTACCCTGGATGTCCCTTATTCCTGGGGCGCTTTCCCCAGATTTCCACTGCTTCCTCTCTCCTCTGCATTTTTTTTTTTTTGGGGGGGGCACACGGGCCTCTCACTGTTGTGGCCTCTCCCGTTGCGGAGCACAGGCTCCAGATGCGCAGACTCAGCGGCCATGGCTCACAGGCCTAGCCGCTCCGCGGCATGTGGGATCTTCCCAGACTGGGGCACGAACCCGTGTCCCCTGCATCGGCAGGCAGTTTCTCAACCACTGCGCCACCAGGGAAGCCCAATGTCTTCTGCATTCTTAAATGTCTCCTTCTTAACGCCAGGACTTTGGTGACCGCCTAATTTAAATATACAAAGTCCTGGGACTTCCCTGGTGGTCCAGTGGGTAAGACTCTGCCCTCCCAGTGCAGGGGCCTGGGTTCGATCCCTGGTCAGGGAACTAGATCCTACATGACGCAACTAAGAAGCCCGCGTGCCACAACGAAGATCCCGTGTGCCGCAGCTAAGACCTGGCACAGCCAAAATAAATAAATAAAAAAGAAAAAGAAAAACTTGAAATTAAAAAAAAAAAAATGTCCTTCACCCTCCCTCGCCCATGGCCCTGCTTGATTTTCCTCTAGAGCACTCACTGCCATCTAACAGAGATATTTTACTAATTTTGTTTTGTGCCTCCGTAAGGGTAGAAACTATTGTCTTGTTGGCTAATGTGTCCCAAGTACCTGAAACAGTGCCTGGCACATAGTAGGTGATCAATAAGCATCTATTGCGTGAATGAATGAATGAAGTTGCCATGGTCATGGTGAATTCTTGGTTGGGCCAGGGCTGAATGGGACAGGCCAGGCTCTTGTCCACTTGGTCGTACTGCCACATTAAGAACAGGTAGGACCCAGCCTCCCCAAGGGCTGGAGCCATAGACTCAGGACATTTAGTTTAGATGAAAGGATCTAGTGGATCTTGTAGCTTAATATCCTCATTTTCAATTTGATGCAGCTGAAGCCCAGAGAGGGGGTTGAATCCCCCAAAGACTCACAGTATGTTACTGGCAGAACCAGGTCTAGAGCCCAGGCTTCTTGTTACTCTGGCACTTGCTACTTCTGTAGCAGAGAGACCAAACTCTCTAGGGTGGGACTATGCCTGCACATGAATGGCACGAGCCAGTAAGGGAGCCCTGTCAGCCGTCTGGGCTGACGAAGGGGACCCAGGACTGCCACTCGTCACCCCCATCCCCAGCCTCTGACTCAGTTTGCAGAGTTTGGCTCTGGAGCTGAATGGGAGGTGAATTAGGACCAGGAATGGGCTTCTAACCGCTGTGATGATGTCTTCAGTCTTGAGAGCGATGTGCTGGACCCCAGCGCCCCCGTTATAGTCCACATATTCCTGTGGGAGGGGAGCAAGGAAACCATTGTCAGTGGCCCCGTCACCCACACCCCTGCCCCTGCAAGAGCCCTCAAACCTCTTCCCTGCTTCATTCTTCCCCAGCCAAGGCCCCCGGGGCCCGAGGGAGGCCCCACCTGGATCTGGGACTTCTTCCTGCCCGGCGCTGGCTCGTTAATGGGCATTTTGATGGACTCCTCGTAATTGGCCACCACGATGGACCGCAGAGAGCTGTACTCCGTGTGCACCTGCGTGTCATCCACGGACCAGAAACGGTGGAACTGCAGGTTCTTCAGGTACCTGTGGGGGGTGGCCGGAAGGGCACAATGGCTCTGATGTTGGCCTGGGACCTGCCCCCTGCCCCTATTCCACCTTCCAGAATTTGTTCCCTGAGCAGGCTCCAAAAAGGGTACCACCTTTCACATCACGCACATCATAGGTTTGTACCTTTATTATGACAATTTTCCTTTGGGTGGAAGTAAAGCATCTGATAACAAGATCCGTATACATGGCACCGCTCCAACAGATGGAGGTGCTTTTGAGAAAGGGTACTTGCTTCTAATTTGCACACACATGCTCTTTGGGTAGTGACAGCCTTCCTCCAAGCCTCCCTGGACTGTGACACCCCCTGTGTTGATTCCCCAAGGTTCCTCAGAGGGAGACCGGTGGGTCACTTTGGGCCTTAAATCCTCTGGTCTCCATGGTGACAGTTTTTCAGGGAACAGATGAATCAGTGACCTCAGACTAACCTGGCCCCACCTCGTGCTCTATTTCCTGACAACACCTGGGAGTGGGCCTGTCACACATGTGGGAAGGGCTTGGGCCAGGGACTCACCATTCTGAGGCAGACAGCATCTCCTGATCAGGCTGGTTTCCCACAATGTGATCAATTCTCTCGAGACTGCAGTTGGGCCTGGGAGAGGGAGGCAGTTAGGGGGTGAGGAGAAGGCTACTCCCTAAATCTCTTCCTTCCACCAGCCCCTCAATAACAGTAACTGCTCATTATTTCCATAGCACTTACTATAGACACACTATCTGCATCAACTCACGCACTGTTACTAGCCCCATTTTACAGATGAAGAAACTGAGGCTTAGAAAAATAACTTGCCAAGGTTAAATAGCTAGTAAGGGACAGAACTGGGATTTGAACCAAGGCAGTTGGGTTCCAGACCCTAGGCTCTTGGCCTCTATGCTGCCTCTTCAAGCCATCCTGGGATGCTCAGGGGCTCCCCAGCAGGGACCAAGATGCTCTGTCCCCTCTGCGTGGAAGAGAGGGCACCCCACCCTTGCCCCAAGGGGCACTCACAGCTTGGAAAGTAGGGGGTCGACGAATGCTGGGGCCTCGAATCCAGGCAGGAACCAGCCGGTGTAGTTCATCTTCTCCACCAGGGTGTGGGTAGTATCCCCATACTGTGGGTGGCGAACAGCCTGAGGTCCCATCCCTGCTGAGGCCAGGCTGCATTCCATGGTGCCAACACAGCCCTGGGTTCCAACCCAGACCTGGCCCTAACTCCAAGTGTGATTTTGGGCAAGTCACTTCCCCTTTCCAAAATGAATTGCCGTCTGACATTTGGGAATTTGACAGTCTGTCTGCCCCACAGGACCAGAAGCTCTGTGGAGGCGGGGATGCCATTTTGCTCATGATGCTGTCCTGGCACATAATAGGTGCTCGATTAAAATGTGTTGCCTGAATGAAGATGATGAGGGTGTTGGATCTAATTATATGGAAGGGCCTTTTCAATCATTCTAACAATCTTTGAGTTGTATTAAATCTTGAGGAGGAAGGACCTATGATTGTATCAGGTAATCTTTGCTGCGTGTCTGTGATATGCCAAGCGCTGTTGTTCTAAGTGCTATACACAAATCATCTCATTTGATCCTTTAAATGACCGTGGGAGGAGTTATAGCTGAAGAAACAGGCACAGAACGGTTAATTAGCGTGTGGCAGATCACACAGGTGGACCACGCAGGTGGTAACTTGCTCATTTAAACGGAGTCCCAGGGAGGTGAAGTGATTTGCCCAAAGTCACATAGCTTGAGTGGGGCAGGGCTTCCCTTCCACCTCCTTCCCCAGACCCACCCATCTCCTTCCTTGCATCCCCATGCTATCAGCCCCCACTGGGGAGGAAGGGAAGCCCAGAGGCGTGACTGGTAGCCCTCCTCAGCCTCTGCACACCAGCCAAGAATACAGGAGATCAGGGTCCAGGGAGAATGTCTGCACTTTGAGGCACAAGTGTGGGATGGTATAATGGGGTCAGGGGCTGCGGAGGGGGGTCCTGGCATCTAAGTGGCTGCTGACAGCAGGAGAGGTGGGGCACTGAGGTTAACTCACCGTCTGCAGCACAGCAAACTTCACCTTCCCAAACTTATCTTGCTCTACCCAGGGTTCCCGCATGATCTTGGCGCCTCGTTCCCGGGCTTTCTGCAGAGGAGATGGGGTGGGGAGGTGGTCAGTGCTGGACCCTCAGTGCTGGACCCTTTGGCTGCCGCTGCTGGATCCTCTCTGCGTGGTCCTGCCGCAGCCTCCTCCAGTTTTTCCAGCCCCAGGCAGGAACTCCAGCGAACTTTAGCTGTTGCCCTTGACACCCATGGCTCATGCCCATTTGGCAGATAGGGAAACTGAGGTCCAGGCTCAGAGCTGGGGCTATTTAAGACAAACCAGGTGGGGGTGGGGGTCTGTCCTGCCTGTCCTGTGCTAACTCACTCTGTGGCCCTTCGCCCTCTCTAGTCCTCAGTTTCTTCATCTGTAAAAAGGGTGGTTGGATAAGACAAATACAAGCTGACATTTATTGAGCACCTACTATGTGTCACACCCTCTGTCAAGTGCCTTACATGCATGAATCATGTATTTGATATTTAGCAAAACCTTATTACTGCATGTCTATGCTTATCACATGTCAGGCACTGTTGTAAGTACTAGCCTCTTTAATCTGCACAGCAACATTACATGAAAGGCACTATAATTGTCTCTGTTTTATAGATGAGAACATTGAGGCACAGAGAATTTAAGTCACTCACCTGAAGTCACACAGCTAATAAGATAGAGACCCAGCAGTCTGCCTCTGGAATCTACACTCTGAACATCTAAACTGCCTCTTGAATACAGCGTTTGGTACAGTCAGGCCCAAGAAATGATAATTGTGACCTCGTTTCCTCTTTGTAACAACTCAGTGAGGTAGGTGGTTATCCCCATTTTACAGATGCAGAAACTGAGGCTCAGACAGAGGTTGCACGGCTACTAAGGGGCAGGGTGTCACTGGAACTCAGGTGTGTGTCAGCCAACATCTGGGCACATCACTCCAGCGTGGCAGTGTCCTCCAGCCCTGACTGATGGGGGTCCCTGTCGCAGACAGAGGGCAGGCTGAGCCTTACTGCTTCGTCTCCACACCAGCCCAGGTGCGGCCTCACCTGCACGATGTAGTCACAGTCCTCCACCTCGAAGGCAATGTCCTTCACTCCGTCGCCATGTTTCACCAGGTGATCGCCCATCTCTGTGGCCGGCAGGGGAGGCAGGTGGCGCTGGAGTCATGGCCCCTCCCTGAACCCTGATCCACCCCTGTGTCCCTAACCCCCACCCACAAAACCATGTCTCCACTCCCTGGCACCCCGAACCCTCTGGGGCCCCCTCACCTTTGTTCCAGGGGTTGAGGGCAGAGGAGAAGATGAACACAATCTAAGATGTAGAGGAGAAGGGAGGTGTGGCTGGTGGCTCAGGTGAGCTTCTAGAGGTGCATCCCCGGCCCCCCTCCCTGCCCACCAGTGAGATACCCCTGGTGGGACATTAGGACAAGACCCCTCTTCCCAGCCAGGCAGGACTGTTGACCCTGGGTTCCTGTCCTTTCTCAGCCTTAGCTTCCCCTCTGGTCCTGAGGGATGGGGGCTTCTCCCGTGACAGACCCTCCTGGGGCCTTGGGATGAGCTGCCAGTCAAGCCTCCCAGTGGGGAGAGCCCCAGGGATCCATGGACCAGGGCACTGCTTAGATTTCCAGTCTGACGTCTGAGGCCTTTGCCAACTTTTCCTGAACGTCAGTGAGACCAGCGTCGGGCCAGGCCGAGAAGTAGACCAAACCAAGAAGGTCCCTGTTGCATGTCGTACGAAGGTGCCGGTGGAGGGCCCAGTGAAGGCTGACCTCAGTGCACGCTCCGGTAACCACACCGGGCAGCCTGGAAGAGCACTGGGCCGCCAGAGGTGCCAGAGCTGTCAGGGAGCTCAGAGACCAGCAGGGAGAGAGATGGCCCTCCTGGATGGGTAGGGTCCTGGGCGGAGACTCACCTTCCCTTGCTTGATCACGTGGCTGACTGTCTCCCGGGAACCTGTCTCCAGGCCCTTGTAGGCTAGGGGTTCAAAGCCCATCTTGTTGCAGTAGTACGACGCAGCCTGAATCACAGAGTTGCAGACGGGCCCGTGAGGGTCGAGGGGCAGGCCCCCAGTCCCCCAAGCCTATCTGCCCTGTTGCCCCAGCTGCCGAGATCCTCCTGGGAAGAAAGCCTGCTCCCTGGCCCACGCTGATCTCAGGTAAGTTTCCCACTGGGATCCGTGGCCCTGATTGTGTAATTAGGATCCAAAGAGTGACTGTCCATCCTGGGACTCTCCCAACATTGGCCCTGATCCTCCCGTCCCAGGGCCCAATCACAGACCCAGCTGGAGACCTGCCCTTGTCCTAGAGGCCCCCTTGCCTGCCCTCTATCCACCCCCAACACCTTGCCCAGCTTTTACCTGCTTCGCGTTGCCAACCCAGAAGGTCACGGAGTGAAAGTGGAGGAATCGGCCTCTCTCAGGCTGCAGAAGAAGAGAAGGGGCAAGGCTCAGTCCCTAGAAGTGGGTCTAGAAAAGTGCAAGTGGAGAGGTGTCCCCTAGCCACCTCCCTTGTCCCACCCTCAATCCAAGAACTGAGGAGAAGCCAGCCCGCCCCACCCTGCTGCCCTGAAGGCTTGCCAAGCCTCGAAAGGTTTCTCATGTAGAAACTGAGCTCCTGTGGGCTCAGGATTGGTGAGCCCCCCTCTCCCCTGGGAGGCCTGCCCAAGTTTCACAGGGGGAAACAGCCTTATGCTGCAGCGACACAGATTTAAGTTAGACCTTAGAAAGAACTTCCAGACAGGATTAAGGGATTGGCAGGAATTTAAGAAGAGGTAAAAGTTTTTCTTAGGAGGGCAAGGTTGAGTCCAGCTCAGTCTAGACGTGGCAGCGGGGGCAGAGATGAACTTGAGTGTGCATCCAGAACGTCACGTAACCCTTGTAGCTATTATTCCTCTTCTGCTCTTTGCTAGCATCCCGGTCTCCCGGGGCCCTGACCCCACATTTCCCCTCCTGCTTACCTTCTCTCCTTTGTTGCTGTAAGTCGTCTAAGGAGAAAGAAAAGGACAGTGAGACATGGAAACTTGGACACAAGGTGCTTCTGGAAATCTCACTCCAGATCCGTGGCCGTTGGCAAAAGCTGCCATGGCTCCAGGCAGGCTCTTACCATGACTGATCTTGGTCACACTTCCTCCTGGGAAGACTGGGATGAGAGGCCAGCAGAGTGCTGGACAGAAATATTTAACACCCAGCAAGTCCCGCCCCTGGCCTCCTGGCCTTCCTGGGGGTGGGAGGTGATCCTGGAAGCTCCTAGGCCTGGAAGCCTCTGATCCAGGCACGGCCTCATTGGACAGGGTGATGCTGTCAGGCCTAGAAAGGGGGAGTGACTCGCCCAAGGCCACCAGCCAGTTGGGGGCAGAGCCGGGGCCAGAAGCCAAGGGCACATTCTTTCCAGGACCCTGGGCTGGGACTGCGATCTTTGCCCTCCAGAATCCAAAGCTGAGAAGCCAAGGCCAGCTTGGGTGCAGAGGTGGCTCCAGCATTCTTATTCAGGGAGAATTTGAGGGGGATTAGGGACTGGTCTTGAAGCCAGCCACTTGTTTGCGTAGCAAGTGTATGGTTTATATTTAGGTAAAAAGCTTGTATTCAATAGTGGTTAGAGGCATGGGTGTGGGGGTTTGGATCCTGGAGGTCTACATACTACGTGACTGGGGAAAGTTACCGAACTCCTCTAAGCCTCAGTCTCCCATCTGTAAAATGGGAACAATAGTAGTGTAGCAGGGCATTAAATGAGATAAACATAAGTTTTTGGAATAGAATCTGGCACACAGTAAAATCTCTGTTAATGCTGGTTATGATTAGTTATGTTTCTTTGGGGCTTTGCGTGGGGGGCTGATGGAGAATAGGGAGGCCTTGGCGTTGCCACAGCCTGGGTGTTGGGAAAGAGGTTGTGGCCCTACTCCTGGCCCAGAGTGGTGGGAAGGGGGAGCTTACGGCCCTGCGAGGAGGAAGGCCTGGGTTCCTCCCCAGCATCCCCCATACCCGAATCCTCAAGGCTCACTTTCCTGGAAGATGGAGTGGTAACTGCTGGCCAGCTGTGGCATTTACCTGAGGGCTCCAGGACAGCCCCCTGCCTCTAGCTCCACGTCCGTCCCCAGAAACTCTGTTGCTGAGACATCTTCCTGGGGAACTGACTTCATCAACTATCCTCTTTGCCTGGAAACTCTTCCAAGACCCTGAAGCTGGCAGTCTCAGCCAGGGACTGTGCCAACCCCACCCCACCCTCTTGCATTTTGGCTCCCTAAATGTCCTGCATTAGCCGTTTTTGTTGTTGTTGTCTTTTGAGAGTAATATTTATTTTGTCCTAATTATAAATAACTCATAGGTTTTCTTTCCAATTTATTTAAACTAAAAAAAAAAAAAGTTTATGGGACTTCCCTGGCAGTCCATTGGTTAAGACTCTGCGCTTCCACTGCAGGGGCCGCAGGTTCGATCCCTGCTCGGGGAACTAGATGCCACATGCATGCCACAACTGAGTCCATATACTGCAGCTAAGAAGCCCGCATGCCACAACTAAAGATCTGAGGTGCTGCAACTAAAGATCCTGCATACCACACCTAAGACCTGGCGCAGCCAAAATAAATAAATAAATATTGAAAAAATATTACACTGTGTATATATATACACACCACATTTTCTTTATCCATTCAGCCATTGATGGGCACTTAGGCTGCTTCTATATCTTGGATATTGTAAATAATGCTGCAATGAACATGGGGATGCAGATATCTTTCTGAGTTAGTATTTTTGTTTTCTTTGATATATACCCAGAAGTAGAATTGCTGGATCATAGTTCTACTTTTAATTTTTTGAGGAATCTTCATATTGTTTTCCATAGTGGCTGCACCAATTTACATTCCCACCAGCAGTGCACAAGGGTTTCCTTTTCTCCACATCCTTGCCAATGCTTATGTCTTGTCTTTTTTTGTGTGTGTGTGTGCGGTACGCGGGCCTCTCACTGTTGTGGCCTCTCCCGTTGCGGAGCACAGGCTCCGGACGTGCAGGCTCAGCGGCCATCGCTCACGGGCCCAGCCGCTCCGCGGCATGTGGGATCTTCTCGGACCGGGGCACGAACCTGTGTCCCCTGCATCGGCAGGCAGACTCTCAACCACTGTACCACCAGGGAAGCCCATGTCTTGTCTTTTTGATGATAGCCATTCTAACAGGTGTGAGGTGATAGCTTATGGTGGTCTTGATTTGCGTTTTCCTGACGATTAGTGATGTTCTGCATCTTTTCATGTACCTGTTTGCCATCTGTACGTATGTCTTTGGAAGAATGTCTAGATCTTCTGCCCATTTTTCAATCCGATTATTTGTTTTTTTGCTAGTGAGTTATGAGTTCTTTATATTCAGTATATTTTAGATGTTATCCCCTTATCAAATATATGATTGGCAAATATTTCTTCCCACTCAGTAAGTGGCCTTTTCATTTTGTTTATGGTTTCCTTTGCTGTGCAGAAACTTTTTAGTTTGATGCTAGTCCCACTTGTTTATTTTTGCTTTTGCTTTTGGTGTGAGAAGCCTTTTTTTTTTTAATACAGAAAAACATAATCTTGGCAAGTTATGACCTCTTGGATCATTCAATCCAACATTCTCATTTCTCATATGAGAAAAACTGACAAACAGCAAGAAGGTGCCTGACATTACTCCCCTCTTTTCTTCCTCCCCCTCCTCCCTCCCTGCCTCCCATGTCTTTCCCTACCAACCAGGGAGCAGAGAGGGGCTTGTAGCAGGGAGGAGTCCCCCTCCCCACCCTCCTCAGCAAAACCTGCTAGGTCCCCTGGGCCACTCTCAAGTTTCCACCTCTTCCAGGAAGCCCTCTCAGAACTCCCCAGCCCCAGGTCAGAGGTTCAGCTGCTTAGTTGCCATGGGTCAGCTTTAGTCAGCAACCCCCGAGGTGGGGCCCAGGACAATCAGAGAACTTTCCTAAGCCACCCAGTTAGCAAGTGGCAGAGTAGAACTGGAATGGGAATCAGGCTATTCTAACTCCAGAGCCCACACTTTTCACCTCTGTCTTGCCTTCTAGACAAATGGGAGATATTGATCCCCCAACTAGACAGATGGGGAAACCAAGGCTCGGAGAGGGAACATATGTCCCTGGGGTTGTGGAGCTGGTAAGAACAGAGATCCAAGCTCTGGCCTATTTGCTTCTGAAGCTGGATCCCCTTCCAGCAGTCCAGACACCTTTTTCCTTTTCTCTGTTTTCTGGGCAAATCTGGAGGCAGGCGAGGAGGCCCCACCTCCTTATCCTGCCCCTGTTGGGCCAGCCTGCCCTCAGTGCCCACCTTGGTCTCCCGGGTCTAGGTTTCCAACGGAGAAAATGGGGGTGGAAGTGGCCCAGAGTGGCGCTCACAGGCCAGAAGGTTCCACGGTGGGCAGGTGTCTCCGCGCAGCCCTCCCGTCCCGGGTGAGGGGGACCTCGGCAGCTGACTCAAACCCCCGCTCACGGAACCTGGCCTGGCCTGTGTCCTCGGCACAGTCAGTGTTTGCTGAATCAAGGAAGCGTGTCAGCAGCAGCCTTGGATGCCAAAGGCAAGTGTCCGGCTCAGCTGGCCAGGGCTGTTGTCTTCGTCCCTCCTACCCTCTGGACTTTGCTCCCGGAAACACTGTGGGTCTCAGTCACGCTCGGGATACACCCCTAGGTGCCTCCCCCATCTGTGGGCAGGGGTGGGGGAGGGGGGGCCCGCAGGACCCAGTTTTTGGAGACCCCGTGTCCCCTCCCAGATGCTCCCTCTCAGGCTGGGCCCAGTTGGAGAAGAGGTTAGCGGCGGGTGGGTGTGGCTGTCTGGGCTCTTCGTTCCCGAGTGGCCAGTTCACGCCCCTCCTGAGCTAGGAGCTGGGTTCCAGAGGCCTAGCTCAAGGAGCCCACTATTCAGCTGGGCTCACTGACTCACCCTCCACTGTGCCCTGGTGTGTAGAACAGGGTGAACACAGCAGGCTTGAGGCTGCTGTTTGTAGAAAGACCTGCTTGCGAGGTTGAGCCTTGGTTGGCATCGAGGAACTTGGGTTTCAGGAAGGTTCCCACCATCCCCAGAAATGATAAGAGGCCTAAACTGTACAGACAGTGTGGCTTCTGCCGAACACCTGCTTGTCTCCTGGGAGCCTGGGATGTTGGTACGTGCTGTGCAGTGGGTGCCTTCGTGACCAGCCTCCCATGAAAACCCTGGAGCTTAAGGCTCAGGCCCACTTCCCTGGTAAACACTTCATAACCTCTTGCTGGAGGAAATAAGTGCATCCTGTGCGACCCCACTGGGAGAAGACCCTTAGCATCTTGCCCCTGGTTTCCTCTGGACCTTACCCACACTTCTTTTCCCTGGGCTGAGTTTGCTCCTTTTGCTGTAATACAACTTAGCCGTGAGTATGACTATGTGCTGGGTCCTGTGATCCTTCCTCATACATCATCAGACTTGGGGGTGGTGTTGGGAACCCCTGACACAGTGGTGGCAGCCGTGGGATTCTCCTGACAGACCCTCGACTCACTGAAAGATGGCAGAAATACTGTTTTGGGAAAGGAAGGTTGGATTTGCAAGGGATGTCCTTCCTAAGATGTGAATGTGAGTTTCCTAGCTGTGTAATACTGGCTCTCTTCTTCCTCATGACCATGACCAAGGTGGCCTTGGCCCTGAGCTCCTTTCTGAAGACCTTGCTGAGCACTCAGTACCTGCCTTCGGGTGGCCTGCGTGGCCTCCCGGGATGGTTGACCAGCCTTTGATGCCTGGGTGGCTGTGGAGTTGCCGGCAGTGTGAGATAGCAGCTTAACTACAGCCGAACCTGTTGTGAGGTAAAAATTACCTCTGGGGTTTGACGGCAACAGATGGAGCCCCAAAAGAGCTGACTAGCTGCATCCCCGTGGTTTCTCCAGGCTGCACAGACCAAAACGAGGGGGAAATGCCCAGTGTGGGTGTTGCCTTTGGTTTTTTGTTCTCTCCTCTAGACAGGAGGAAGAACAGCCCAAACGTTCCCAAAGGTGAGCTTTAGGTGGCCCCCCAGATGTTGAAAGTTTGCATTAGTTTTTCCTCTAAGGGGGAAGAAAAAAGTTAAATCTGTTCCCAGAGCTGGAGAAAAGCTTTAGTTAAACCAGAGGGGAAAAAAGGGCAGGGGGGGATGCTCTAGCTGCTGCTGCCACAGCCTCGCCCACCCGACCCCCTGCCCCCCTCCCGCCCCTGCCGTGAATGTTGAATTTATTGCTAGGGGTTTAAATAGATTTGCAATGAAAATAAAGGGGGAGGAATTTTTTTTAATGGCTTTGTGTTTTATAGCTATTACATATGTATGTACGATTAAAGCAGATATAAAATGTTACATGATTATAATTTCGTAACTATGAGAAGGATCATCATTAGGGAGAGCTGCAAGAAAAAAAAAAGCATCACTGGGACAAAACTTTCTTGCATTTTGCCACATGGGCAGCTTGGAATTTGAGTTCTTTGAGTATCGGAAACAGAACAATTATTACTATGATTTTTGCCTATTGGATCCTTCTGAGAATAAAAAGGAGACAGTGAAAAAGAGAGCCAGTCTCTAAATGGAGATACACTTTTGAGGTTTGGAAACAGTCTTTAGTTGCTAATGAGCTCCTGTGAAATCACATCTGACTTTAGAGACAGTTTGCCATGACTTGCATATTCTTGAGGGACTCAGCTTGTGTTCTAAGGCCAACATGACAAAAAGGGCATGGGAGGGCCTCGGTTGTCTCCTGAACTTGGGACACAGCTCTCTGGTTTTGCTGCAGCAGAAGAGAAGCTGCTGTTCCCCCTGACCCCAGCTTTATTGAGGAGTAATTGACAAACTACTGAGAAGAGAAGCTCATCAGGTTTAAACTCCACAATGTGGCTTATGCAGATCATCTGCTTGCCTCTGGGAGTCCGGAGTTTTGGTACATTGTACCAGGCAGAGGCTTCGCAGGATTTCCAAAGATGTCCATGGCAAAAAAAAAACAAAAAAAAAGGCATAAGATCTCACGCTATAGCTACTACCCACGTGAATCCCCACCCTCATTTATAAGCCTGTTCATTTGTCTTGGTTCATCTGCCATCATCGAAAATACTGTAAACAACTTAAATGTCCATCAACAGGGGGTTGGTTAAATACGAGGAAACATTAAGTAACTATAAAACGAATGAAGAAACTTTCTATCTAGTGGTGGGGAAATACCTTCAAGATACATTGTTAAGTTAAAAAAAAAAGGCACAGAACACTGCCTTTTATAACTTTTTATAACTTACCATTTGTAGAAAAAAAACACTGTTTATGGATCTTTTAAAATTTTGTTCTTTCAGTTTATTTGAATTTTCCACAGTGTAAAACATGTCATTGATTGTCAGCCACTGAATGGAATTTATTTATTTTTAAGTTTTATAACTTTAAGTATTTGTTGATTTTAAGTGTAGTTGGAGTATCGTTGATTTACAACGTTGTGTTAGTTTCAGGTGTACAGCAAAGTGAATCAGTCCCAAATGGAATTTAAATAAAGAGAACCAGTTCAGCCTTGCCCTTTGGAATCCTCTTCTTTTGGGAGCACCCCAGGCTGTAGTTTATTTCCTTCTCTTCATGTCTAATTTCCCTTCTGGTTCGGCAGCACAAAATATTTGCATGATTTACATGATTTCAGAAGTTTTAAAATGGCTTCTTGAGGGTCATAGTTATTGAAGTGTAATTTATATAGAGTGAAATTCGCCCTTTTCAGCGTACAGTTCTATGAGTTTTGAAAACATATAGTCACGTGACTGTCAACCACTATCAAGATATAAAACAATTCCATTACCCAGAAACATACCCACCCCCCCATTCACCGCTGTGTACCTTTATAGTCAATCCCTCCCCCACCCCATTCCCTGATAACCATTGATCTACTTTCTGTCTACATAATTTTGCCTTTTCCAGCATGTCGTATAAATGAGTCAGACAGCAAGCAGCTTTGTGAGCCTGGCTTCTTTAACTCAACATCATGCATTTGAGGGTCCTCCATGTTGGTGCCTCTATGTGGACTGTATTTCTTTTCATTTTTGAGAAGAGTTTCGTAGCATTGGTCTACCAGAGTTTGTTAACACTTCTTATTAACTCTTTAAAATCAGCTGACTGACAAATTGAACAAGACTTGAGTCTTGGTTACAAGACAATATAAAAGTAGGGACTGGGCTTCACTGGTGGTTGAGAATCTGCCTCAATGCAGGGGACACGGGTTCGAGCCCTGGTCCGGGAAGATCCCACAGGCCGAGGAGCAACTAAGCCCGTGTGCCACAAATACAGAGCCTGCACTCTAGAGCCCACGAGCCACAACTACTGAAGCCCGCACGCCTAGAGCCCGTGCTCCGCAACAAGAGAAGCCACCGCAATGAGAATCCTGTGCACTGCAGTGAAGAGTAGCCCCTGCTGGCCGAAACTAGAGAAAAGCCCGCGCACAGCAACGAAAGACCCAACGCAGCCAATTTAAATTTATTTAAATAAATTTTAATAAATTTATTTTTTAAAAAACTTGCAACTTAAAAAAAAGTAGGGGCTTAGAGACACTTTCCTTCATCTTACAAAGAGAAGAGTTTATGCTATGCTCTCTAAACATGTTACCTCAAACAGAAGTTTCAGAATTTTATTTATTTATTTATTTATTTATTTATTGGCTGCACCACGAGGCATGCGAGATCTTAGTTCCCTGACCAGGGATCGAACCTGTGACCCCTGCAGTGGAAGCGTGGAGCCTTAACCACTGGACCGCCAGGAAAGTCCCTAGAATTTTATTTAAAGCAATAAAAGCAATTGAAACCCAACTAAAATAAGTTGTATGGAAGCAGGGAGTGGAAAGGCGCAAAGTTGGTGTGAAAAAGTCCTTTTTCTTAAAAAAAAAATGTCTTTGTCCTTCATAATAAGCTGTCAGTGAGTAGGTAAGTCCAGAAAACAAAACAAGAAACTCCCAAATGAGTATGGCCTCTAAGAAGAGGAGGGAGGTGTGTGGGAGCAGGGAAGGAGGTCATTTCTATTTCTTAAAGTCCTTTTATTTTTATTTTAAAAAATTTATTTATTTAGGCTGCGCCCAGTCTTAGTTTCGGCATGCAGGATCTTCACTGCAGCATGCGGGATCTTTAGTTGTGGCATGTGGGATCTAGTTCCCCAACCAGGGATCGAACCCGGGCCCCCTGCATTGGGAGTGTGGAGTCTCACCCACTGGACCGCCAGGGAACTCCCTTAAAGCCCTTTTAGAGGACAGTGACCACAAGGGTCACAATGAGGGTTTCTGGGGTGCTGGGAATATTGATTACAAAGTGTGTTCACTTTGTGAACATTCATTGAGATGTGTGTGCCTAAGATTTGTGTACTTTCAGGATGGATATTATCTTTCAATAAAGAAAACAATTTATTGTGGTGCAATACACATAATGTAAAATTTACTATCAATGACACTTAGTATATTCACAATGTTCTGCAAGCATCAATACTACCTACTTCCAGAACATTCTCCGTATCCCCAAAAAGAAATCCTATACCCCTTAGCTGTCACTCTCCAGTTTCCCTGCCCTCTAACCCTAGAAGACCACTAATCAGCTTTCCGTCTGTATGAATTTGTCTATTCTGAACATTTTATATAAATGGACTCATGCAATATGTGGTCCTATGTGACTGGCTTCTTTCACTCAGCACAATATTTTCAAAGTGCATCCATGTTGTAGCCTGTGCCAGTTCTTCATTTCTTTTTATGGTTGACTATTCCATCATATGCATATACCACATTTTTGTTTATCCATATTCATCAATTGGTGAGTTGATTTTTGGCTGTCATGAATAATGCTGCTAGGACTGTTAGCATACGAGTTTTTGTGTGGACATACGTTCTCATTTCTCTTGTGGATATACCTAGGACTGGAATTGTTGGGTCATAGAGTAAGTCTGTGTTGAACATTTTGAGGAGCTGCCAGATTGTTTTCTACAGCGGCTGCACCACTTTACATTCCCACCAGCAATGCATGAGAGTTCCAATTTCCCCACATCCTCTGCTAACAGTTGTTGTCATCTACCTTTTTTATTCTAGCTGTTGCATCTCTTATTGAAGTGGTTTCCCCCACCCCTTACCCCCGACACTGCATGTCTTGTGAGATCTTAGTTCCCTGAGCAGGGATCAAATCCATGCCCCCTGCAGTGGAAGCGCGGAGTCCTAACCACTGGACCGCCAGGGATGTCCCCTCATTGTGGTTTTGATTTGCATTTACCTAATGGCTAACGATGTTGATTATTATGTGCTTATTTTTAATTTGCATACCTACTTTGGAGGAATATGTGCTCATATCCTTTGCCTACATTTTAATTGTATTATTTGTCTTTTTACTACTGAGTTGTAATGGTTCCTTATGTATTCCCTTTTCAGGAATCAAGTCCCTTGTCAAATATATGATTTGCAAATATTTTTTCCCATTCTGTGGGTTGTCTTTTCACTTTCTTGCTGGAATCATGGGCAGCACAAAATTTTTTAATTTTGGTGAAGTCTGACTTATCTATTTTTTCTTTTGGTGTTGTATCTAAGGAGGGGGGCTGATTTTTTAACTTAAAAGATCTTCAGCTGAAGGAGTGTGATCTGTCTCAAATTGTCACCTCTGGAAGCAGAGCACTTTAAAAAAAGATAATAATAAGAACAACAAAAACTCAGATTTTCTGGTCGCTTTGTTTTATGTGCCAGGCACTAGACTAAGCATGCTAAGTGCTGTGTCCTTTATTTTTATTTTATTTATTTATTTTTTATAAATAAATTTATTTATTTTTGGCTGCGTTGGGTCTTCGTTGCTGAGCGTGGGCTTTCTTTAGTTGTGGCGAGCGGGGGCTACTCTTTGTTGTGGTGCATTGGCTCAGTAGTTGTGGTGCACGGGCTTAGTTGCTCCACAGCATGTGGGATCTTCCTGGATCAGGGCTCAAACCTGTGTCCCCTGCATTGGCAGGCAGATTCTTCTTTTTTTTATTTTAAAATGAATTTATTTATTTATATTTGGCTGCGTTGGGTCTTCGTTGCTGTGCGTGAGCTTTTTCTAGTTGTGGCGAGCAGGGACTACTCTTCGTCGCGGTGTGTGGGCTTCTCATTGTGGTGGCTCCTCTAGTTGTGGAGCACGGGCTCTAAGTGCGCAGGCTTCAGAGTTGTGGCACACGGGCTCAGTAGTTGTGGCTCGCGGGCTCTAGAGCTCAGGCTCAGTAGTTGTGGCACACGGGCTTAGTTGCTCCGTGGCACGTGGGATCTTCCCGGACCAGGGCTCGAACCCGTGTCTCCTGCATTGGCAGGCAGATTCTTAACCACTGTGCCACCAGGGAAGTCCCTATGCCCTTTAATTATTAAATCCTCTAACAACCCTGTGAGATAGGGGCTATCATCCCCATTTTACAGATTGGAAAATGGAGGTTTACAGGCGTGTCCTTTAGACCACAACTAAAAAGTGACAGAACTGAGAATTGAACCCAAGCCTGACTCTCTCCAAAGTCTATATGCTAGCCACTTCCCACCATGCTGTCGTCGTTTTTGGAAAATGCTTTGGGAATGACCCCTAATCCCATTTTCAACCAGCCTCCTGGACCCTGGAGAAACTTCCTCTTCCTTTGGCGTGTGGCTGACTGGGAAGGGTTGGCTTGGCGGGGGTGCAGGGAGGGGATATGAGGGAGGTAGGAGCACTGCAGGCCTGCAGGGGGGCTCTGTGGACAGGCTAGCGGGGAGCAAAGCCCTGGTGTAGGCAGAGGTGGGGACTCCTGCTGAGCAATCTTGGGCAAGTCACTTCACCTCTCTGAGCCTCAGTTTCCTCATCTGTAAAATGGGAATTATAGTGGTACCTCCCTCATAGGGTTGTTACGAGGATCATCTGAGCTAGTGTACGTAAAGTGCTTTGCTTGATGCCTGGCACACGATAGACTCCATTAACAGTTACCGATTATGCTTATTATTATAAGGAATGTGGGAGGGTCTCAAATATCAGGTTAGGGGGCTTGGGCTTTATCTTTTAGAGAATGAAGAGCTTTTGAAGATTTTATAGGAGAGTTGCAACATCATCAGGACTTTAAAGGCTTCTGCTCAAGGTCAGCACAGGGAAAAGCTGTGGATAGCTGCTGTGCTTGGACTGGAGTGGCCCAGTGGCCTATTTGTGATTCTTTATTATATTTGAGGACCATAAATAAACCAAAAGGCTTTTTTTACATTTGAAAATTGGACCCCCAAACAGTTAAACAGCCCTGTGCCCTGTTTCCTAGAATCTACAACTCCAGACTCCCAAACAGACAGAACTAATGAGGATTCAGAGGCACAAGCCCGTGGATAGAACCTCCCCATCCTCTGTCAGGCTCCACAGACTCCCCAACAGGGCTGAAATAACAGTTGGGGAACAGAGGGTGTGAGGGCTGGCCAGGGTCCCCAGCTGTTATCAGGGCTAGTGCAGTGGGGCAGGGCCAGCTGGGTGGGTCTGGTTCTTATCTCTTGGGGCACAGAGCCCACGTACCTGAGCTTTGGGGTGACAGGCAGCTTTATCACCAGGCATCAGTGGTGACCTGGAGGGTCCAGAGTGTTGATGGCATGGGATACGGGATGCCTGGGCTCTGGAGACAATGTGATCTTGGGCCACTTCCAGCTCCTCTCTGAGTCTCAGTGTCCCAAACTGTGTAAGCAATGGGTGCCCAGCGTCTGATGTGCCCAGGACAGAAGGCTGTCTTCTGTGCTTGGCTTTGGGGCATTGAGCAGTGTCCTGGATTTTGTTGGTTTTGCCTCTCCAGCATCCATTCCTCCTTTAACTACAGCATCTCACTTTTCCTTTGAGGAACCATCCCTTTCCCTTCTCTGTCCATGTGGTTTGGGGGCATGTGAGCCAAGACTGGCCAATGAGAATCTCTGTGATTGGTTCAGGTTTGGGTGCCTGACCACAGCCAGCCAATGTGGGTTTGCCCTGGGACTTTTGCTTGAGAAAGAGCCTCTCTCTGAGCTCTGGGTTTTCTGAGCTAATTGAATGGTGCTGTGGTGCCCATGTCTGACTCCATGGAGGGCAAATGTGCCTGTGTATAGAGCCAGCACAGCAAAAGCAAGGATGAGAGAAGGAGACAGATTCCTGATATCTGAGTGACCTGTTTCAGGCATGCTTCTGGGTGAGCCAAAATTTCCCCTTCTTGGGACTTCCCTGATGCTCCAGTGGTTAAGACTCCGTGCTTTCACTGCAGGGGGGCATGGGTTCAATCCCTGGTTGGGGAGCTAAGGTCCCCCATGTTGCGCGGCATGGCCAAAAAAAAAAAAAATTCCCTTCCTTTGTTTAAGCTACTTTGAGTTGGATTTCTGGTATTTACAACCACTAATCCTGACTAACACAAAGAGACTAAGACTAAGAATAATAGTAACAACAACAACACTGTCTATGAGCACTTATTCAATATCAGGAAGCAAGGTGGGGGGCAGTGGCAGTTGTCTGTTCAGCCACTGGCATTGATATTGTTGAGATTTGCTGGCACAAAATGATAAAGTCAACAGACTTCTAGCAGTTTTTATTATTATTTTAAAATTCTCTATGGACAGTGCAGCCCTGGGGTAGGCATGGAGATAGATATTCTGTTCCACCTCCCTTCAAGGAAGGACTTGCTGCCCAAGTGCGGGGATGGGCATGGGGGGAGTGGCTGGCTATCAGCTCCTATGGGATCTCCTGCAGCTGCACGGACTTTGCCCGAGGTCGCCTCTTCCCAGGGCAGCCCACACCTGGTGGCTGAACAAGGCAGGGGTGGAAAGGTGGCCCTTTCAGCCCAGTGGGGGACAACTCAGACCCACAAGTCTGTTTCCAGAGCCCCTGGTTGGGGTTGGCCAAGGCCTGTTGGGCCTCCACCACTGACTACTCCTTCTCCCCAGTCTGGCTTCCCCCCTTCATTTCACTGGTGTTGACACCTAAAAACATCTTGTACCCCAAACTCTGTCTCAGCCTCTGCTTCTGGAGAACCCATTCCATGACCAGCCTTGCTACCTGCACCTGGGGTGGGCAGCACCCCCTGCCTCTCCCCACTGGGTGTGCCACTCCCAAGCACTGTGCCTATTTTATCTTCTCAACTCACTATTATTTCTCCCATTTTACAGGTGAGGAAACTGAGACTCAATAAGATGAAGACTTGCGCAAATAATAAATTGTCGGGACTTGCCTGCTAGCTCAGTGGTTAAGAATCTGCCTCCCAATGCAGGGGACATGGGTTCGAGCCCTGGTCCGGGAACGTCCCACATGCCGCAGAGCAACTAAGCCTGTGCACCACAGTTACTGAGCCTGCGCTCTAGAGCCCTCGAGCCACAACTACTGAGCCCGCGTGCTGCAACTACTGAAGTCCACACGCCTAGAACCCGTGCTCCGCAACAAGAGAAGCCACCACAGTGAAAAGCCTGTGCACCGCAATGAAGAGTAGCCCCCGCTCGCCACAACCAGAGAAAGCCCACGGGCAGCAGTGAAGACCCAACACAGCCAAAAAAAAAAAAAAAAGCCCGTGCACTGCAACGAAGACTCGCCCCTGCTTGCCGCAACTAGAGAAAGCCTGCACGCACCCAATGCAGCCAAAAATAAATTAAAAATTAATTAATTAAACAAAAACCAGGCTGTGAGCAAAAAACCAAAATAACAGACAAGCATCCGTATTTGGACAGAGAGCCAATAGTTTGCTCACCCCTGCCCTAGACAGTCAATACAACAATTAAGCATTAGTTTGTAGCAGTTGCTGAATTCTGTGGTATAAGTACCCCTATGGCCAGTTTCAAACTACTAACGTAAAGTAGTTTGAACTTGGAGTTGAGAACAGTATAAGTAGTAACATATCACACAGAAAAATAGGCAAAAGCCTAGGTAGTACTAAAATGTAGTGAAATAATTAGGAAATGATGAGATTTGAGCATTTATTACCTTTGTTTTCATGATAGTTTATTTAGATGTAAGTTTATATTAATTTTTTTCTGCTTTTTAATGTAATTTTTAATATATGTAATTTAATTTTAAGTAATCTGGTATTTAAAAAAATTTTTTTACAAACTTCCTGAAGAATTCACAGTGGGCTCTCCTGAGCCTGTAGGAACTGCTCTGCTCTGCTTGCCTGAGGTTTAGGGGGCGGGAGGCCCCCATGACTGGGGAAAGGGCAGAGGACATCAGTGGCCCTGGAGGAGGAGCAACTGCTATGACATCAGGGCCCAGGGCACATCAAAGGGTTTTCTCTTTCCTCTCTGGCCAAACAACTATCTCGTCAGTTGCTCCATTATTTGCATAAGCCCAGGGTGCAGTTACTCAAGATCAGCCATTGATCCCTTTCGAACTGAACCTGTGTCCCTACCATCCAAAGTCCCTAAACTTTTGAACATCTGACACCCTTCAGTTCGGAACACTGACTTTCATTCTTCACAAGGGCAATAGGGGAGTTAGCTTTGGCCTCCGATTTGCTGTGTTGCCTTCAAGATATTGCTTAACCTCTCTGAACTCCCTTTTTCCATTTCTGAATGTTAGGGAGCGCTCTTATGAGTCTTTGGTACCTATAGGAATAGAAGTGACCATGTGTCCAATGCTTTGCATTTAATATAACAGCCCTATGAAGTAGGTGTTATTATTATACCCATTTTACAGTTAAGGAAACTGAGGCTTGGAGAAGCTAAGTGGCTCATACTATAAGTGGTAGAGTTGGGATTCATTCCCTCTACTCCCAGTCCAAGTTTCTCATTTTTTTCTGGTGTGTCTCCCTGCATCTGGAGATCTTCAAGATTTTTACAGATGAAAGGGGTCTGAGGGCTTCCGTGGTGGCACGGTGGTTAAGAATCTGCCCCCCAATGCAGGGGACACGGGTTTAAGCCCCGGTCCGGGAAGATCCCACATGCCACGGAGCAACTAAGCCCGTGCGCCACAACTACTGAGCCTGCGCTCTAGAGCCTGCCTGCCACAACTACTGAAGCCCCCATGCTCCGGAACAAGAGAAGCCACTGCAATGAGAAGCCCACGCACTGCAACAAAGAGTAGACCCTGCTCACGACAACTAAAGAAAGCCCGCAAACAACCTAAATGCCCATCAACAGACAAATGGGTAAAGAAGATATGGTACATATATACAATGGAATATTACTCAGCCATAAAAAGGAATGAAATTGGGTCATTTGTAGAAACATGGATGGATCTAGAGACTCATACAGAGTGAAGTAAGTCAGAAAGAGAAAAACAAATATCGTATATTAATGCATATATGTGGAACCTAGGAAAATGGTACAGGTGAACCGGTTTGCAGGGCAGAAATGGAGACACAGATGTAGAGAACAAACGTATGGACACCAAGGGGGGAAAGCAGCGGTGGTGGTGGTGGTGGTGGTGGGATGAATTGGGAGATTGGCATTGACATATGAACATGAATATGTATAAAATAGATAACTGATAAGAACCTGCTGTATAAAAAATAAAATAAAATTAAAAGCCCACACACAGCAACGAAGAACCAATGCAGCCAAAAATAAATAAATATATATTTTTAAAAAAGGCGGGGGGTTCTGAGTAGTCATTAGTCCTGGGTCTTGAAACCCAAATGCCCCAGAAGCCAGGAGAGTGACGTAGAAGAGAGAAGAGCTGGGTGGAACTGTGGAGTCGTAGGCTCACGCCTTGTCGACAAGAGTGATGATTACTCAGCTACAGCCAGTTATCCCCTGTGGGGATGTGGGCTAGTTTGGCCAGATTTTGTTCAAGAGAAGCTGGAAATTTGAATTTTTATGTGAAATCCATTGATTTAAAAATTGTTCTGTTTTGGGGAATTCCCTGGCTGTCCAGTGGTTAGGACACCGCACTCTCACTACCAAGGGCCTGGGTTCAGTCCTTGGTTGGGGAACTAAGATCCCACAAGCCTCGCGGTGTGCCCCCCCCCGAAAAATTGTTTTAATTCCATTAATAGGAAATACCCAGAATAGGGAAATCCATAGAGACAGAATGCAGATTGGTGGGTGCCAGAGGCTGGGGGGAGGGAGGACTGGGGAGTCACTTTTAATGGGTATGGGGTTTTCCTTTTGGGGTGATGAGAATGTCTTGGAACTAGATAGAGGTGGTGGTTACACGACGTTGTGAATGTACGAAATGAATTGTTCACTTAAAATGGTTAATTTTATGTCATGTGGCTTTCATCTCAATAAAAAAAATTGTATTCTAACATTTTTCTTTCTTTTCTTTTTTCTTTTTTTTTTTTTGCGGTACGCGGGCCTCTCACTGCTGTGGCCTCTCCCGTTGCGGAGCACAGGCTCCAGACGCACAGGCTCAGCGGCCATGGCTCACAGGCCCAGCCGCTCCGCGGCATGTGGGATCTTCCCGGACCGGGGCACGAACCCGTGTCCCCTGCATCGGCAGGCGGACTCTCAACCACTGCGCCACCAGGGAAGCCCCTAACATTTTTTATGAGTGTGTTTTTTGATATTGATAGAAAGTATTTTTATCAAAGATTAATAATACACAGAAAAATGCAAAAAGTATATGGCTTTCTGAATTTTCACAAACTGACCACACCTATTTAACCAGCTCAGATATATATTTTATTTTGTTTTTTGTAACAGAATTAATGCAAGTTGATATAGAAAAACACACACATAATTAAAAGTGAAAAAAAAAGAGAAAAAAGGAAAAAGAAAGTACAGAAAACTAACCCATTCATAATCCTTCAACCACAGAAAACCACCATGGACAATTCGGGCATATCCACCCAGACCACTTTCTAAAAATGTATAAACATATGATACTTTTCTGTGACATTTTGTGTATATTTTGTAAACACTGTTCATGGTAATAAATACCTGTGTTGATCATAAGTGTGGGTGTGTTTCTTTGAAAGGCTGTGTCGTGATTATTTTAACCAACTCTAGAACCAAATGTTTAGGTTGTTGCCAAAATCTTGCCATTAGAAACAGCATCTACAATGATCTATCTCACTTGAAGTTACAGTTCTGTGCTCTTAAACAATTATTCCTGTGTTAAATTACTCTGAATTCATATTAGCAAATATCCTATTTTCTAAATTGCTTTCTCTCCTGCCCTTTCTACTCTGCCCAGCTACTAAATATTAACGATCTCACATGTATAATCCCCTACCTTGCTTCATGCTTAGGCAATCATATACAAGCATATTACGGGCACATATAAGGGGGAAATGACTTTGTTGTATGAAAACAGTATCATGCACTATGTGGCTCTCTGCACCTTACTTTCCCCAATGTTTAAGTATTGGCATTTGTGCTGGATATTCTGTGTGCCCCTCCAAGGCTCTTCGCTCTCTGTCTTACTCTACGCCCTAAGCCCCTTTGCTCTCCGGCAATCAGAGGCTCCAGCAGATGAGAGGAGACGGGAGGAGACTGGCAGTGGGGAGATGGGGGGTGGGGGAGCCCCCTCTGCCAGAGGTTATTTTTTAAATATTTATTTGGCTGCTCTGGGTCTTAGATGCAGCCTGTGGGATCTTTAGTCGCGGCATTTGGAATATATAGTTCCCTGACCAGGGATTGAACCCAGACCCCCTGTATTGGGAGCATGGAGTCTTAGCCACTGGACCACCAGGGAAGTCCTCAGATTTTTTTTAACGTTAGCTGTGTTCCTCTACTGAAGACCACACTCCTATGGGTGGCTACGACCCTCTCTGGGATCCCAAACTGCTCCCTCCCCTTGCCCCTTCAGATCTGAGGGTGATAGCCCACCCCATTGTTGCCAGTCCTAGCTGGTTTCATTATCCCTTATTTGCTCCCTTAAACTTGCCGGTGACTCTGTAAATAACCTTTTCATTAAACATACCTTAAATACCCTTCTGAGTATGCCCGCTGTTTCATGATGGGGCCCTGAACTGACTCGGCAACTAAAATTCTTGAAACTCTCAGTGAGCCAACTCACACAAACCTGCCACCAGTTAAGACCTTGGAGGGAATTCCCTGGTGGCCCACTGGTTAGGACTCCATGCTTTCACTGCCTTGGGCCCGGGTTTGATCCTTGGTCGGGGAACTAAGATCAAGCTTCGGGGTGTGGCCCGCCCCCCCCAAAAAAGAACTTGGAGTCCAGCCTCTTGATTTATAGATGCAGGTACTGAGGGTTATTGACTTCCCAGTTTGCCTGGCTCCCAGTAGGCCAGGGCAGAGGGAAAATATGGAAGATCTGCAGGGTGCTGGAGGCGGGGAATATGACTGTGACTGCCCAGGTCTTGTGGGTAGCTCTCGGGTCTACTTCCCAATTCCCTTTCTCCTGGCCTCCTTCTTGTTCTGAAATGAAAATGAGGAAGGTATGGATGTTTGGAAGAGGCAAACAATTTAAATTCTCCTACATCTTGGTAGCTTTGTAAAACAAAGGCTATGTTGCCTGCCTGTGGCCACTGCAGGTAAGACGAACCAGAACGTATGCACCGCAATGTTCATTGCAGCAATCTTTACAATAGCCAGGACATGGAAGCCACCTAAATGTCCATCGACAGAGGAATGGATAAAGAAGATGTGGCACATATATACAATGGAATACTACTCAGCCATAAAAAAGAACAAAAGATTACCATTTGCAGCAACATGGATGGACCTAGAGATTGCCATACTGAGTAAAGTACGCTGAAGACACAGAAAGACAAATATCATATGATATGGCTTACATGGGGAATCTTAAAAAAAAGGGTACAAATGAACTTATTTATAAAACAGAAGTAGAGTCACAGGTGTAGAAAACAAATTTATGGTTACCAGGGGATAAGGTGGGGAGGGATAAATTGGGAGATTGGGATTGACATATACACACCACTATACATAAAATAGATAACTAATAAGGACCTACTGTATAGCACAGGGAACTGTACCGAATACTCTGTAATGGCCTATATGGGAAAAGAATCTAAAAAAAAAAAAGGAGTGGATATATGTATATGCATAACTGATTCACTTTGCTGTACACCTGAAACTAACACAACATTGTAAATCATCTATACTCCAATAAAAATTAAAAAAAAAAGATGAACCAGAACAATCGGAATAGGGAAGGAGCAGATTATTCTCTCCGTGTGTTCCCTTAGAATCCTTGATTAAACACTCAGCCAGATATCTGAAGCTAAGCCTCAGTTCACAGCCTCTGAGTCCTCAGTGCGTGGGACACACAGGTAAACATGCATTTATGATACCAGATGGAAAGTGCAGTAAACAGTCCAGGTTTGGAGCAGGTTAGAGGATGATTCCCAGGAGAGGTGATGTTTGAGCTGGATGGATCCTATTATTTTATTTTTATTTATTTATTTATGGCTGTGTTGGGTCTTCGTTGCTGTGCGCAGGCTTTCTCTAGTTGCGGCGAGCAGGGGCTACTCTTCGTTGCGGTGTGCAGGCTTCTCATTGCGGTGGCTTCTCTTGTTGTGGAGCACGGGCTCTAGGTGCTCGGGCTTCAGTAGTTGTAGCACGCGGGCTTCCGTAGTTGTGATGCGCAGGCTCTAGAGCGCAGGCTTAATAGTTGTGACTCGCTGGCTTAGTTGCTCCGCGGCATGTGGGATCTTCCCGGACCAGGGCTAGAACCTGTGTCCCCTGCATTGTCAGGCAGATTCTTAACCACTGCGCCACCAGGGAAGTCCAGAGCTGGATGGATCTTAAAGGAGGAGCTGAAACCAGCCTGACCTGAGATGATGTCCTAGAGAAGGGATGAGCAGGTGCTAAGACCCAGTGCTGAGAGAGACTGAGCAATAAATGTGCCAGAAACTGCTGGCAATTTAGTGTGGCTGGATGTGTGTGTGTGTGTGTGTGTGTGTGTGTGTGTTGGGGGCGGGCGTAGGGGGTCAAAAGTCAAGCAGGGATCAGAAAGGTCTTGAGGGATAAGAAAAGGTGCTGGAAAGCCATTGAAAGCTTTTAAGCAGCGGAGTGACCATGTTATTCCTTGGGTAGGTTATTCTGGCTGCTGTGTGGAGAACGGATGGAAGCGGCAGCTGGCAGCTGAGACAAGTTGAGGGGCCTCGGAAATCTGGGGTGGTGAGATGAGAGCAGAGGTGGAGGTGATGGAAAGGCTTTGAGAGCTATGAAAGCATATGAAGGGACAGGATCTAGGTCCATTATAATAATAACAACTTAATATAGTGACTTAAACAATAGCTCTGGTTTCCGACTGTATAGGAAAACAATTTTTTTTTGGAAAAATAAATTTCAAATTTTACTTTGCCTCTTTTTCTCGCTCTCTCATTTTATACATACATACATACATATGTGTGTATAGCTTTTTTTCCTGAGCAACTTGCAAATTTGTTTCAGAAATCATGACACTGAACCTCTAAACACTTCAGCATTCATTTCCTTTGAATAAGATTTTCTAATATAATCACAATACCATTATCTTACTAAGGAAATTTAATAACCATACACTATAATATGAAGTCCATATTCAAATTTCACCAATTGTCTTTTTTTTTTTTTTAATTTATTTGGCTGCACCAGGTCTTAGTTATGGCATGCCGGATTTCTTAGTTGTGGCATGCATGTGGGATCTAGTTCCCCAACCAGGGATGGAACCTGGGCCCCCTGAACTGGGAGCGTGGAGTCTTAGCCACTGGACCACCAGGGAAGTCCCCTAATAATGTCTTTTAAAGCTGTTGTTTTTTTGTTTTTGTTTTTTGCGGTACGCGGGCCTCTCGCTGTTGTGGCCTCTCCCGTTGCGGAGCACAGGCTCCGGATGTGCAGGCTCAACGGCCATGGCTCACGGGCCCAGCCGCTCCGTGGCATGTGGGATCCTCCCGGACCGGGGCACGAACCTGCGTCCCCTGAATCGGCAGGCGGACTCCCAACCACTGCGCCACCAGGGAAGCCCAGTTTTTTATTTTTAAAATTCAAAGATTGTGTGTTGCAGCTAGTTACTGTGTCTCTCTCTTTTTTCTTTTCTTGCATCAGTGTTAGAAATGTTTACTTAAGAGATAATTGAGGCAGGAGTTCCCTGGTGTTCTGGCGGTCCAGTGGTTAGGACTTGGCGCTTTCACTGCAGTGGCTGGGGTTCAGTCCCTGGCTGGGGAACTCAGATCCCGCAAGCCATGGTGCGGCTGAAAAAAAAAAAAAAAAAAGAGATAATTGAACAAAATGTAGGAGGCCTAATGTAATCAGTTCTACTTTTTTCTGTGTAAAGGTTATTTTAGCAACTTTTTATTTTGAAATAATTTCAAAGTTACATAAAAGTTGCAGTGATAGTACAAAGAATGTTCCTATATGTTTCACCCGGAGTCACCAATGATTTACACTTTGTCACATTTACCTTTTCATTCTCTTGTCTACAAATCTATCTACATATGTAGAGAGATTTTTTTGTGGACCATTTGAAAGTAAGTTGCTTCTCTTGCCTCTAAATACTACAGGGTGCATTTTCTAAGGACATTGTCTTAAATAACCCAATAGGAGTATCAAAATCAGGGAATTTAACATTGGTACTATATTCAAATTTCCCCAGTTGTCCCAAGGATGTTCTGTATAGTGTTTTTTTTTGTTTCTTTTTTTTTTGAGGGAACCAGGATCCAATCAAGGATCACATATTGCATTTAATTGTTGTGTCTCTTTAGTCCTTAATCTAAGTGATTGCCTAGTTTCTGTGTGGATATTTCACAATAATGACCTTTTTGAAGGGTTCAGGACAGTTGTTTTGAAGAATGTCCCTCAATTTGGGTTTGTCTGCTTGTTTTTCATGACCGGATTCAGGGCAAACATGTTTGACTACGACATAGGTGATGGTGTATCCTTTTCAGTGCAAAATCTTAGGGGGGACATGTTAAGATGTTAAGTTTCACCATTTGGTTAAGCTGGGTTCAAATTTGGGCTGTTTATTTTTCTAGTTGGGCAAGTGGATTATTGAGATGGTTTTCTCAGCTGTCAAATGAGGGTAATAATAATCCTCATTTATGAGGTTGTTGAATTCATACACATAGGGCCCTTAGAACAGTGTGATGCACTGTAAGTATTTGATAAATTATTAGTATTACTATTACTGTCATCATCAATACTATTTGTACTAAAATTTATAGAGACCTTAATATGAGACAGGCACTGAGTCCAGTGCTCAATACTTTACCCCTCCAGTACCTAGGACAGTGTATGGTACAAAGGAGGCATTCAATAAATATTTGTTGGCAAAATGTCAGCACTATGAGATAGATTGCTATCAATACCCAACCAACTCACAGATGAGGAAACTGAGGCTCAGAGGAGTGAAGTAGTTTACCTAGGTCACTACTGGCAGTAAGAGGCAAGAGCCCAGATTTGAACCCAAGCTTGTAGGCTTTGTGAAACAGGGCATGAGGAATCTATTTTGTAAACCCTCAAGCGCTGTGTAGATGCAGAGCTGCAATGGAGCACCATGCACAGTGCTCAGGTACATACATGCAGTAGGCGCTCAATACATAGCTGAATGAATGAGGAAAGAAAATGAATTAACTAGGAAGAGTTCATCATGTCCTGGTCGCGGCCAGTGCTTGGGTGCGACAGGGAATCCTTCCGTCTTTATACCTCCCCTCCACGAGTCACCACAGGACCGCGTGTTCCCGCATTGTGGGGCTTCCGGTGACCACGCCCCGCCGACAAACCACGCCCCTCGCTTTTCCAGGCGCCCGCGAAAGGCCGCGGTGTTTTGGCCCGCGGGCGGAGCCGTAGGCACAGTCTCCTCGGGCGTCCGCGGTCGGGAAACCCGCAGTCAGGGCTCCCGGGCCGAGGTTCACGATGTCGGAGAAGGAAACGAGGGAGAGCGGAGGCTCCCCGGAGGCCAGCGGGGTGACTGCCAGCTACATACAGGAACTGATACGGCGCAAGGAGGAGATCGAGGCGCAAATCAAAGCCAATTATGACGTGCTGGAGAGCGTGAGTGTGGGCACGGGGCTTCCGGGCGGGCGTGGGAGGCGCCCGGAGGCCTTCCCAACCTGGCCCCCAGACCCGGGGCGGGGACTGAGAGACTAGGGCGGCCTCCGCTTGAGCTCTCAGCTGTGGGTCTCTCCCTCCCTGGGAGGCCCAAGGCGCAGCAGTTGTGGCCTCTGTGGGCAGCAGACAGTGAGGCAAATAACGTGAATAGCTAGGAACAGTTAGAATTGATGTTCTAGCAGGTATTTGTGGAATTCTTGTTGGGTGCTGGGCGCAGTTGTTAAGCGCTTGACATTGGTTAACTCGTTTAATCCTCCCAACAACATTTTGAGGTGAGTTCTGTCATTTCCCCCATTTTAGGGATGAGGCAACAGAGGCATTACTTAAACCTGCCTCAAGTCACAGGGCCAATAAGTTTGCAGAGGCAGGGTGATAATCACCTCTATCATCAGTCCTTGTTGAACGGTTACCAGATGTCCTGTGCTTTACTAACCACTTTACCTCAGAGCTTCTTAAGCTTTAGTGTGTATTCGAATCACCTGGAGAGCTTGTTAAAATTCAGATTCTGTTGGCGGACAGATGTGTGGGAGCAGCTACTGCATTTCTAGCAAATTCCCAGCGATGCTGATGGCACTGGTCTAAGAACCCAGCTTTGAATGACAGGAAAGGCTCGTTATCCTTATTGTATAAGGAGGAAACTGAGGCCCAGAGTGGGGAAAATCCTTGCCTAGGGTCAGGTAGGTTGGAAGTGGCAGTGGTGGGGCTAGTTCTTAGCTAGCCACACCCCACTGGCTCCAAAACGGATACAGTTTTTCTTAAGCCACCTAGTATAAAACCACAGATCAATTTGCCGGGGAAGAGTAAATGAATTACATTCTATGTAGGACGGATGGAATGCATTTTAGGTGATGGGAGTAAGATGAAGTATCATATGGAGGTCAGGGTACCATTTTACTGGGCGCTGACTATGTGCCTGAAGGGGGCCGGTTTATGTATGTGTTATATCGTGGAATCCTCTCAACTACTCTGTGAAGTTGGTTTGTTACCCTGAGGTTCAGAAAGGGGAAGTCACTTGTTCAGAGTCACAAAGTGGGATTCAGATCTTATGCCTGTTGAACCCAGAATCTGTGCTTTCAAGTGTTGTGCCAACAACTTCTCACACCTTAGTTACTTTGCTACTGCAGGCAGGATATGCTCTATCTGTATACGTCCTGTATTGTTACTCCCTTGATATTTTTCTTTAAGTTGCCTCACTTTTTTACTTAGATAGTTTTATTTTTAAAGGAAATCTTATAACTTCACAGCATATGAAAAAATGAGACTCTCTTTCCTTAAATATAAAAGTGTATATCAAGGTGATCCCTCCAACTCTCTGTCACCTGATAAATGGATAGCTGAAATGTGGTCTATCCATACAACGGGATATTAGCCAATAAAAAGGAATGAAGTGCTGGCACATGGCTACAAAAGTGCATGAATCTTGAAAACGTTATGCTAAGTGAAAGAAGTGCATCACAAAAAACCACACATTTTATAATTCCCTTTATATAAAATATCCAGAATAGGTAAATCCATAGAAGATAGATTAGTAGTTGCCAGGGGCTGAGGGGAGGGGGGAATGGGAGTGACTGCTAGTGGGTCTTGGGTTTTTTTTTGGATGGTGATGGAAATGTTCTAAAATTGATTGCGGTGATGGTTTCATAACTCTGTGAATATTCTAAAAACCATTGAATTGTACACTTCAAATGAGTGGGTTGTATGGTGTGTTAATTATATCTTGATAAAGCTGTTAAAAACAAAATGGAGAGGGCCAGAGATAACAAGTGATCTGGAGGTGATATAAAGACCAGCACCAAATGGAGACTTTCTCCCTGATTATTGAAGGGTTGAAGATAATTAGAAAGGGAATGGGTTATTTAATGCCCCGTGTGTGAGTTGCCAGTGGTGTGAGTCCCAACTTTGGAAAGCAGTGTCTGATGTGGTATTGACTTGGAGAGGCCAGTCAACTCTTAGTCATCATGGGCAGGCATGAGGCAGATACAGATATTTAGCCCCTGGCACATTTATGCTGTATCTATAGAGAGTCCTGCGCTAAGAGAGTATACGAGACCCCCTTCCCCGCGAACAGGAAACAGTAGGTGTATCCCAGAGGCTTTCAGAGAGAAAGGTACAGACACGAATGGAATCCCTCCTGATAGCACGTGTGTACACTAGGCAGCTGGTCTCCGTGCTGATGATTACAGCCATCACCTATTACTTTCTATGTATATTAATTTCCTAGGGCCATCATAACGAATTACCACAGCTTGGTGGCTTAAAACAACAGAAATTTATTCTCTCACAGTTGTGGAGTCCAGAAGTGCGACATCAAGGTGTTGGCAGGTTTGAGTTTTTCTGGGCGCTCTGAGGGAGAATCCGTTCCATGCCTCTCTCCTAGATTCTGGTGGCTGCTGGCCATCCTTGGCTTGTAGCTAGCTGCATCACTGCAGTCCCTGCCTCTGTCTTCACATGGCCTTCTCTCTGTGTCCCAAATCTCCCCCTCCTTTCTTTTATCAGGATACCCGTCATTGGATGTAGGGGCAACCTTAAATCTAGGATGATCTCTTCTCTCTGATCCTTCACTTAATTATATCTGCAAAGATCCTTTTTCCAGATAAGGTCACATTCACAGGTTCTGGGGTTTAGGACTTGGACATATCTTTTGGGGGCTGCTGTTCACCACTCTGTGAATGTGCCTGGCACTGTGCTAAGCACCCTACATAGGTCAGCTCGTTAATTCTCAGAGCAGGTGGGAAGGGAGGTAAGTGCCGTTATTCCCATTTTATAATTGAAGAAGCTGAGGCCCAGAGAGGTGAACCTCTTAACCAAGGTCACCCAGATTGTATGTGGCAGAATTGAGCTTGAAATCAAAGTCTGACTGAAAATCCCTGAAACATGTCATATAACATGTTTCATTGCTTTTGTGCACCATGCTCTGACTTATGTAGGAAAAGACTTTAAAACATTAAAACAAGGGAATTCCCTGGCGGTCCAGTGGTTAGGACTCTGCGCTTTCACTGCCAAGGGCCCAGGTTCAATCTCTGATCAGGGAACTAAGATTCCACTGCGCGGCACAGCCGAAACAACAAACAAACAAACATTAAAACAAATGTATTGTTTTCCATAGGGAATACATTGCCGTGGTCAAAATTCAAAATCTACAAAAGGATACATAATAGAAAGTCTCTCTCCCTCTGCTGTCCCCTAGCCTCCCCGTTCCTCTCCCCAGATGGCAACTGGGGTTCCAGTTCAGTGTTCCTTCCAGGGATGAAAAGCCTGTTTGAAGGCCCCTTTACATCTCTTTTCATTTTCAGAGAACCAAAGTCCTGCCTCAGCTGGGTGCTCTTTGAGGTTTTTACTCCCCTCCAGCTTCCAAGGCCACCAGCCAGGTGTCAGCTGCCCATAGGAAGGAGGGTTTGGAGGAGTGGAGGAAGAGGCTGGCCTTGGGGGTGATGCTCAAAGGAGTCTTTAGTTTTATCTGCACTGCTCTAACTTCAAAAAAGGAGAATGGATTCGTGCATTACTGGTATTATTAAAAGTCAGTTAAAAAATGGTGCCCACCACAGAGAGCAGTCATGAGAGGATGTGGGAAAGGACCTGGTCTGTGCCAAGTGATCAATATATGGCCTCTCTCGTTACTGTCACCTTTATTATGACTGCAGAGGACGAGAGTCTGGGGAAAGAGGCCCGAGGACTTCATACCTGTGAAATCTTTTTGACCTCATTTCTTCCCTCCAGCAGAAAGGCATCGGGATGAATGAGCCACTGGTGGACTGCGAGGGCTACCCCCGGGCAGACGTGGACCTGTACCAGGTCCGAACCGCAAGGCACAACATCGTCTGTGAGTGACCCTCTCTGGGGATGTTCCCCCACCTTGCAGCAGGGGATGTTTAAGGCACACAGAGAAATCGCCAGTGTTCCATATTATCTGCTTCCTTGGCTTCTGCCTTGATGGGATCATCTCACTGTCCCCATCGAGGGACTGAGAACTAAGGGGGCGGGTTAGACTCTAGGGGTCTGTCTTTATGGTTTCATTTTTCATTTTGTTTTTAGGGCCTTTGCTTCATTGCGGAAACTTTTATTGCAATAACAACAGAAACCCAAGTCAGATATTGCTTACGATCCCAATCAAATCAATTACGTCTTAGGAAGTACGTTTAGCTATTAATGATAGTGACCTAACTATGGTCACTCAAACAGAAAATAGCTCAGTTCCTCAGTAAAGACATTTGGAGATAGGCAGCGCAGGGCTGGTCATCAGAAACTCAGGCTCTGCCATCCTTAGGCAATTCATCCATCTTCAGGGTCACCATGTCCATGTTCTAGGCAGGAAGAAAGGGAAGGAAGAAGGTAGGAAGGGCACAAGCTCCTATGCCAGCTGGCACCCCTCCTGTAAAGGATCTGTCCTGCAAGTCCCACTCCCACCCCCTGCATCAATTTCTGCTTTCCTCTCATAGGCTCCTCTGCCTGCAAGAAATGTACCCCACAATGGGCATGTTGCTATCCTAAATAAACTCTCTTATTTATGTGTGTGTATATGTATTGTATGTATGTATATACGTATGTATTTATTATCAAGGAACAGAGAGAGTAGAGATTGGGTAGTTTATTAGTCTTCTGTTTCTGCTGTAACAGATCATCACAGACTTAGTGGTTTAAAACGTCACGAATTTATTATAGTTCTGGAAATGAGACATCCAAGTTGGTCTCACTGGACTAAAATCAAGGTGTCAAGCAGGGCTGTGTTCCTTCTGGAGGCTCTAGGGAGAATCCATTTCCTTGTCTTTTCCAGCTTCTAGAAGCTGCCCACACTCCTTGACCTGCAGCCCCTTCCATCTTCAAAGCCAGCAGTCACATCTCTCCAGCTTCTGGGTTTGGCATCACATCTCTTTCTCTCCCTCTCCTGCCTCCCTCTTTCACTTATAAAGACAGTTGTGATTACGTTGGGCCCACCACCTGGATAATCTCCCCATCTCAGGGCCCTTAACTTAATCACACCTGCAAAGCCCCCTTTGCCATGTAAAGTAGCAAATTCACAGGTTCTGGGGATTTGGATGGGAACCTCTTTGCGGCCACTTTTCACGCTGCCACAGGTAGGCAACCAGCAGTCTCTACCACAAAATCATATTAGAAGGGAATTTATCATCCACCTTTCTCCCTTAATGACTTCTGTTTTACCTGTGAATCTTGACTCTATATACAGCGTGCTTTGGTCTAAGGCCAGGTTTCTCAGTGAGAGTACAGGTAGCCCTGGGGTGAGACACAGCTGAAGATGCCAAAGTTTCCTCAAAGTCACACTATGATCATAGGACTTCTTAGAGCGTCACTTTTCCTTGAAGATGTTGGGAAAAGAAGCATGCCATTTTAATATTAAAACAAATAGGAAGATACAGAGTAGGGAAAAACCGTGTTAAGACAGTCAGACTGGAGGGAAATTTGGGGCTTTTGGCTAAACCCTTGGACGCCCCAGCGAAGCAGTCCACTTGCTCCCCAGTTAGGAGGATTCTGGGAGAAATTTGAGAAGCCCTAGCCCACAGTGTGAGGGCGGGCACCGACTTATTTTTTTCCAAATGGTTGGCCTGATGTTACAACACCATTTAGTCTGTTCTTTCTCCGTTAATTTGAAACACTAACAATATTGCATATTAAATCTTTAGACGTGCTTATGTCTCTTTCTGGGCTTTTTGCTCTGTTCCGTTGATCTCTCTTTTTGGGTGCTAACATCATGCCATCTTAATGACTTTAATATGCGTAAGTGTCTGTTTGAGCGATTCCTTATTGGTCTTCTTTTGAAAAACTATTCTCACAAGTTTATTTTATTTAAAAAATAGACTTTTTTTTAAAAAAAATTATTTATTTTTGGCTGCATTGGGTCTTTGTTGCTGCGTGTGGCTTTCTCTAGTTGTGGTGAGCAGGGCCTACTCTTCGTTGTGGTGCGCGGGCTTCCCATTGCGGTGGCTTCTCTTGTTGCGGAGCTTGGGCTCTAGGCGTGCGGGCTTCAGTAGTTGTGGCTCTCGGGCTCCAGAGCTCAGGCTCAGTAGTTGTGGCACACAGGCTTAGTTGCTCCACAGCATGTGGGATCTTCCTGGACCAGGGCTCGAATCCCTGTCCCCTGCATTGGCAGGCGGATTCTTTAAACACTGTGCCACCAGGGAAGCCCTAAAAAATAAACTTTATTTTTTAGAACAGTTTTAGATTTACAGAAAAATTGGGAAAATAACACAGAGAGGTCCCGTATACTCTGTACCTAGTTTTCCCCATTACTAGCATCTTCCCTTAATATGTTGCATTTGTTATAATTGCAAGTTTGGTTTTTGAAATGTACTTTGGAAACATTTTGTTCAAGGAAAAAAATTTTTTTGAATTCTGATTAGAATTGCAGTATATGGTGTATGAAGTCATTCATTCCTTTACCTAGCAGCAGTAGCTTGAGACTTACTATGTGCCAGGCCTCTCTGAAGGCTCTGGGGTCCTCGTGGAGCTTATCACCTGGGGGACCTTTTCTAGTCAGAGTGACCGTGTATTATACTGACACCATTTTAAGTCTTCCTGCCCAGGTTTATGTCTTCATTTATTCAAGTCTGGGCTCTTTCTCGTGTCTGCACCAGTGGGTTGAGTGCTAGAGGCTCGTAATGCCTGAGGGCCTTACCTGTTCTCCAAAGTGACAGGAGCAGAGGAACAAGGTCAGGTAGCCTTGCGTGCCCACAGTCCAAGGTGCCTGGAAAGTCTGAAAGTCTGTGGCCTATGGATGCTAGACGTGGATTGGCAGGCAGTGCTGGTTTGTTCAGGCCTCTGGAACTCTTCACAGGGAACTGGCTTTTTTTTCTTTTAAGTTTTTTTTTTTTTTTTGATGTGGACCATTTTTTAAACGTCTTTATTTAATTTGTTACAATATTGCTTGTTTTATGTTTTGGTTTTTTGGCCACGAGGCATGTGGGATCTTAACTCCCTGAGCAGGGATCAGACCTGCACCCCCTGCGTTGGAAGGTGAAGTCTTAACCACTGGACCACCAGGGATGTCCTAGGGAACTGGCTTGAATGAGGTGCCGAATCCAGAGCCATAGAGGAAGTTGTCTTTAGGTTAAAAAAAAAAGTTAACCCAGCTCCCAGCCACTCTGGTAGCCTGGCCTGCAGAGATGACTTGCTTGGCCCACACAGTCCTTCCCAACATCCTGAGTTGACTGTCAGTACTGAAAAAAATCTGAAGGTTTCACCCCCAAACTCCTAATTTCCAGCTTTGCTCCCTGTTGCCTCTCCCAGACTGAATATCACCAGTCACGTGTTGGTAGACTTGGCATCATTTTTTCTTCTAGAGGCATTACGAGAAAAGCGAAAGCCTTCTTAGCCCAGCCTGCTTTACTCGTGTTTGCCCCTTGTGAGCGTTTGAGTTTGTGGCCATGGATTCACCTGGTCAGTTCCCTCCTTCTGCTCACCTCTCAGGTCTCAGCTGAAACGGTGCTGCCTTTGGGGAGCCTTCCCTGATCTCCTAGTCATTGAAGTCATCAGGTGTCATTGCAATCATTTGTCCCACAGCTGCTCTCCTTGCAGGACTGTAAGCTTCATGAGGGCAGCCCCTCTGTCGTGTTCACAGATAGGTCCTCAGCTTCTAGCACAACGTCTGGCATATAATAAGTGCTCGTTGAATAGTCAGTGAATGAACGTGTGGGTCTTGTGTCCTCAGCTGTCTTCTCGGCCCCTGACACGGTGCTCTCCTCCAGGCTTGCAGAACGATCACAAGGCGGTGATGAAGCAGGTGGAGGAGGCCCTGCACCAGCTGCACGCTCGCGACAAGGAGAAGCAGGCCCGGGACCTGGCCGAGGCCCACAGGGAGGCCATGAGCCATGGCCTGGGCCAGAGCCAGGACCTCAGCCCTGCTCAGGCCTTCGCCATAGTGAACAGCATCAGCCCCGGCTCCCCTGCCAGCATCGCAGTAAGCCAGGGCCTGGCCCCGTAAATCCACACCCCAAGGGTGCTTGGGGGCGGGAGTGGGTGTGGGGGTGGGAGGCTATGGACAGACAGACCCACACTGTCACCAGTGCAGCAGATGCCGATGAAGGCCCGCTGCAGCCCAGCAGGAGTCAGCCCCTGCTGCCCACTCAACTAGCCGCAGAGAGACCCTGGGACACAGGGTGACCCCGGAGAGGGAAAGAGGCTCTCTTCTCAGGGCCGATTTTAGCTGGGCGTTGAGTAATGGACACGAGAATGACAACAGTAGCTGCCACTTGCTGAGCCCTTGCTTAGCACCACGTATCCTGCCAAGTGAGTTATAGCTTCCCTGGTGTCTTTAGAGAAGTTTTAACAGCTTTATTGGGATATAATTCACATACCATAACTTTAACCCTTTTAAGGTACATATATGATTCAGTAGCTTTTAGTGTATTAACAGTCAATTTTAGAATCATTATCCCAAAAAGAAGCCCAGTGTCAATTTGCCATTACGCCTCAACCACCACATTCCCCCCAGCCCCTGGCAACCACCGGTCTGCTTTCTGTCTCTCTGAACTTGCTTATTTTGGACATGTCATATATGTGTAAATGGAATCAT
The DNA here is from genome assembly GCF_964374135.1 of Grampus griseus. Taxonomy (NCBI): domain Eukaryota; kingdom Metazoa; phylum Chordata; class Mammalia; order Artiodactyla; family Delphinidae; genus Grampus; species Grampus griseus. The sequence goes on along the minus strand of NC_139006.1, from coordinate 7,586,202 downwards.
ATAATATGTGGTCCTCTACGACTGGCTTCTTCCTTTTAGTATCATGTTCTCAAGGTCCAGCCATGTTGGAGCATGTATCTCAACTTCATTCCTTTTTAAATTTTTTTTAAAATTTTTACTTTTTATTTAAAAAAATTTTTTTATTGGAGTATAGTTGATTTACAATGTTGTGTTAGTTTTAGGTGTACAGCAAAGTGAATCAGTTATACATATACACATGTACATGTATCCACTCTTTTTTTCTTTTTTTTAAGATTCTTTTCCCATGTAGGCCATTACAGAGTATTGAGTACAGTTCCCTGTGCTATATAGAAGTTTATTATTAGTTATCTATTTTATATATAGTAGTGTGTATATGTCAGTCCCAATGTCCCAATTTATCCCTCCCTCATGTTCATTCCTTTTTACTGCTGAGTTTAATGTGCTGTCCGGATAGACCACGCTTTGTTTATCCATTCCTCAGTTTCCATTTTTTGGCCATTATGAATAATGCTACTGTGAACATGATGTACAAATTTTTATGTGTACCTGCATTTTGTTGTTGTTCAGCCTTAGTCTAGTCTTTTTTTGAATTTTATTTTGTTTATTTATTACTTATACAGCAGGTTCTTCTTAGTTATCCATTTTATACTTATTAGTGGATACATGTCAATCCCAATCTCCCAATTCATCGCACCATCCCCCACCACTTTCCCCCCTTGGTGTATGTGGACCTGCATGTAATATTTAATCCCACAGCCGTTCTCTGGGGTAGGTACTAATCTACCCCATTTCACGCATGAGGAAAAGCCTCAAAGACCTGATGTACCTTGTGCCAGGACGCACAGTTTCTAGAAGGTGGACCTGGGTCCTGCCAGTCGTCTTTAGTGATCACAAGACTGCAGGTTACACACAAGCTCTGTTTTATTCACCACTGTGTGCACAGCATCTGGCACAGAGCTGTCGTCAGCCTGCGACGAGTATTTGTTGAAGGGATGGGTGAATTGTGATCTGTGCTCTTAGAGTGACAGGATCACTCTAGTCCTGGGTCAGTGTTGTGCCCGTGGCTGCTTGCCTGGGGGCTTTTAGGGCCAATGCGTCTAAATTCTGACCCCTGAACAAAATAGGCCAGATGGGCCTGCCTCTACTTGCCCCCAAACCTGGGTCAGGACCCCAGAGAGCTTTTCCCCATTTTCCTCCAGGTCTATACAACTGCCAGCTTTTCTCAGATACTGGGCAGACCTGGCCACCTTTTATTAGATCTGCCCCTGGAGGAACCCCCGGAGGAGGTGGCCCAGTTATCCACTGTCCCTCCCTGCCCGAGGTATCTAAATCCCAGCCTCTTTGCATCGTGCCTGCCGTTCTCCCCTGTAGAAAACACGCTTATTAAATTGGGAGCGTATGGGAGGGTAAAGAACACCAGAAGAACATTTAACCTCTAGCCTGATTTTCTGTTTTCCCTTCTCTCTTTAGGGTCTGCAAGTGGATGACAAGATAGTGGAGTTTGGCTCTGTGAACACCCAAAACTTCCAGTCACTGCAGAACATTGGCACTGTGGTCCAGCACAGTGAGGGGGTGAGTTGGAGGTATTACATGGCATCTGACCAGTAACCCTGGAATTGCCGGGGCCAGGAAACGTGGCCGGGGCCTTTGACAGCTGCCCTCAGAGTGCCGTTTCTCAGGCACAGTCCCCGCTCGGGGCTTTCGCATTTGCTGTTCCCTCTGCCTAGAATGCTAATCTTCTTCCCTTACCCCCTCACCTTCCTTCCTTCCCTCCCTCCTCTTGTACAAATGCCACCTTCTCAGTGAGGCCTTTCCAGCCACCCTGTCTAAAATACCCCTCTCCTGCTTCCTATCCCCGTTTTCATTTAACAAGGTTTCTTAGACATCTTTTCATTTGGGCACACACCTCGCTCTTTTTCACTGCTGCATAGCACTCCATGGTATGAATGGATAGAAGTTTGTCCACCCGCGGCCTTATCAGTGGACGTCTTGTTCATTTCCAGTTTTATGCCAGTGTGAATAGCCGTGCATACTTGTTCACAACTGTGCACACCTGGAAGTAGAATTACAAGCTCTCAGCAAATGCACACTTAAGATTTTAATAGGTAATTTGAAAAAGTTTTATGAATTTGTACCCTGACCAACAGTATGTGAGTCCAGTCGTCCCTCAGTATCCACGGGGGATTGGTTTCAGGACCAGTGCAGATACCAGAGTCTGTAGATGCTCAAGTCCCGTGGTTGGCGCTCTGTATCCACGGATTGTGCAGTACTGTATTTATTGAAAAAAATTCACATGTAAGCGAACCTAAGCAGTTCAAACCCATGTTGTTCAAGGGTCAACTGTGTATCATATCATCAGCAGTACTCCATTACTGATCTTTTAATAACTTTGCTAAAATGCCATCTTGTTTTAATTTGTATTTTCCTGACTACCAGTGAGATTGAGTACCATTTCTATGAATTGTCTGTTAGTCTTTTTTCCCCACTTATTTTCTATTGGGTTATTTGTCCTTTTTAAAAATTGATTTGTAGGAACTCTTTCTATATTCTATATATTAAATCTTTGCCTGTTTATACATTGCACATGTCTCTCCTGATTAACTCCTTTTCTTTTAACTTTCTTTATGGTAACTTTGATTACTTGAAAGTTTCTTTTTTTAATTCACTTAGATATCCATTTTGTTAAATTTATTAATATTATAGGGCTCTTTGCTGCCAAAACCATCCCTGAGGATTAAAATAAAGAAATACAGTACAGTGCATAATAGTGTAGTACTGTTCAAACAGTAGTATATTAGAACTTGATTTGTGTGCCTTTTGATAATTTCATTCCTTAAAGATATAGTAAAAGTTGAAATTCAAAATAGGCTGCAGCCTTCTAGTTTCTGGCAGAATATGCCATTAAAAAATACTTCCACGTAACCATCTCATCTTGTTTCTCAGTAATGTAACCCAAACCAAACCTTTTTTTGGCAAAGATCCATACTTTGCAGGAGAAATATGGGGCTCAAAGTACAGAGAAATTACTAAAGTTTTTGGTTCCCAAATGAAATCTTCAGTTCAACCGACAATTCTTGGTTTGTCTTGCACCCACACAGCCCCCACTTGGCCACACTGCTCATCCATGTGTAACTCATCAGAAGGCAGGCATCAGGCCAAGAAACAGTTGGCCAGTGTTGGCGCCCTGCTAGAGGTCAGGCCCTCATTTCTGCACTGACTGACACCTTCATCAAGTCTGTACTTACGTGGAAGTTTAGAATTTTGATTTTGTCAAATTCATCAGTTTTTTGCTTTACGGCTTTGGCATTTTGTGTCTTCTTAAAGAAATTCTTCTAGTACTTTTGTCTTTAGCTTTTCTTTAATCCGTCTGGAATGTATCTTTTATTATTATTATTATTTATTTATTATTATTTTTTTGGCCACACCGTGCAGCTTGCAGGATCTTAGTTCCCTGACCAGGGATCAAACCTGGGCCCCCTACAGTGGAAGCTTGGAGTCCTAACAACTGGACTGCCAGGGAATTCCCTATTATTGTTTTTTATAACAGTTTAATTGACATACAATTCACATACCTTATAGGTCATCCATTTAAAGTGCATAATCCAGTCGTTTTTAGTCTATTCATAGAGTTGTGCACCCATCACCACAATCAATTTTAGAACATTTTCATCACCTCAAAAAGCCTTGTACCTGTTAGCAGTCACTCCCTATTCCCCCCATATATACCAGCCCCTGGCAACCACTAAACTACTTTCTACCTCTATGGACTTGCTTATTCTGGACATTTCATATAAATGGGATCATACAATATGTGATATTTTATGACTACTTTCACTTAGCATAGTGTTTTCAGGGTTCATCCATGTTGTAGCATGTGTCAGGAACTCATTCCTTTTTTTAAAAAATAAATTTATTTATGTATTTATTTTTGGGTGCGTGTGTCTTCCTTGCTGCGCGCAGGCTTTCTCTAGTTGCAGCGAGCGAGGGCTGCTCTTCGTTGCGGTGTGCGGGCTTCTCATTGCGGTGGCTTCTCTTGTTGCAGACCATGGGCTCTAGGCATGAAGGCTAAAGTAGTTGCGGCATGTGGGCTCAGTAGTTGTGGCTCGCGGGCTCTAGAACGCAGGCTCAGTAGTTGGGGCGCACAGGCTTAGTTGCTCCGCGGCATGTGCGATCTTCCTGGACCAGGGCTCCATCCCGTGTCCCCTGCATTGGAAGGTGGATTCTTTTTTTTTTAATGGACCGAATTATTTAATTAGGTTCTTTGTAAGAAGTTTAGAACACTACTTTGTGAGGATAAATTCTGTTTGTAAGAGCGAACACAGAGCGGAGGTAGCCCTGGAGTTGAGGAACAGCTTTGATTCTTTGCAGAATTTGTGAGTCCACAGCTTTCTGATCAACCTTCCGCTGCTCTGTAATCTCGTATTTCTCTCTCTCTGTGTCGAAGATCTCACCTTCCTGGTGCCTGGGCTTATGCAGTTTCTTCTTCTTGAAGTAAGTACCAGTGAGATGTTCTGGGATTTTCACACCACTGATATCAATTTTGGTGGAAGTGGCAATGACAAATTTCTGGTGTGTTCTCCGCAGAGGAACTCGATTGAGGGACAGAGGCCCAGTCACAAGTAGCAAGCCACTGCTCAGCTGCTTCAGGAAAATGACCCTCTTGCCTTTGTGGCGCCCAGTGAGGATAATCAGAATGGTTCCAGGAGTGATGCTAGCGCGCAGTTTTCTCACGTGCTTACTGAAGGGTTTCTTGCCGTGACTCAACAGCTTTCGAGGCACATCTTCAGTAGGATGATACCTAGGCATTTTGCGAAGTTTAACCACCCGGGTACCACCATTCTTGTCACCACCAACTGGTTTTGTGACAGTAGCAAGAAGCTTCACCTTCTTTTTCTTTTCAACCTTGAATTTAGCTGCTGAATACTTCCTCTTGTACAAGGCCTTTCTGGAATACATAGCCGATAGGGAATATCTGCCAATTCCTCTGACCAGGACAGGGTTTCGGCTGCAGTGGGGCTTCCCCTGCTTCCCCTGCTTCACCTTTTTAACCTTGCCACCAGCATCAGCCTTCTTGGCTTCAGGTTTTTTCTCCTTAGTATCTGGCTTCTCAGCCTTTTCACCCACCATCTTGCAAGATGGGAAAAAAGGGCAGGCGGATTCTTAATCGCTGCGCCACCAGGGGATCCCAGGACTTCGTTCTTTTTTATGACCGAATAATATCCCGTTGTGTGGATAGACCATATTTTATTTATCCATTCATCAGTTGATGAATATTTAGGTTGTTGCCACTTTTTCGCTATTGTTATAGGGTCATACTTCTGTGAACATTCTGTGTAAGTTTGTGTGTGGTCATATGTTTTCATTTCTCTTGGGTTTATAGCTTATCTGAAATTAGTTTTTCTGAATGGTGTGAGGCAGGGCACCAAACTTAATTTTTTTCCCCAAATGGACAGTAGTTGTCCCAACACCATTTATTGAAAAGTTAGTACTTTACCCACTCATTTATATTGCCACCTCTGTTCTATAATTCTTATGTGTGCAATTCTTTATTCTGTTTCTTTGATCTGTTTGTTTGGAGCCTTTCTGGGTTCCCCGGAACAAATCCATTTGTTCCTGCTCTGCTTCCCTTTAACCCCTGGCTATAAAGGGTGTATTATTTGTCTATTGGTGAGTGAGAAATCACCCCAGAGCTTTAACAGCTCGAAGCATCAAGCATTTATTATCTTATACAGTTTGGGCGGTCAGGCAGCGTCCAGGAGCCATGTAGCTGGGTGGTTTGGGCTCAGGGTCTCTCATGAGGTTGTGGTCAGGATATAAGCGGAGGCCATAGTCATCTGAGGGCTTGACTGAGGTTAGAGAATCTGTTTCCAAGATCCCTCACTCACATGGCTGTTGGCAGGAGGCTTCAGTTCCTCATCACAAGGGCCTCTCCACAGTGCTGCTTGAATGCCCCACAGCGTGGTGGCTGACCTCCCCAAGAATGGGCGGTCCAAGTGAGAGCAGAGAGGAGTCAGCAGCACCTGCTCTGACTCAGTCTCTGAAGATTCACACTCTCACTTCCACTTTATTCGTTAGAAGCGACGAAGTCCAGCCACCACTCAAAGGGAGGGGAATTAGGCTTTAGCTTTGGAAGGAAGGAATTTCAAAGAGTTTATCCTTGTGGCATGGTACCTTTGTTACCTCTTTACTGTCCAGTCATCATTTTAGTGAGATTTCTAGAGATGATGCAGATGTAGGTTCATTCTGTTATGTTTACCCAAAGTCTCAGTTTTTCTCTCCTTCCTCCCCACCCCACCCCCAGCTTGCTAGTGTGTCATAGTTTACTCACGTCTCTTGGGTACCTTGCTGCACATACTTTTAAACTTTGTAGTTGTCTGGGCTCATTGTTAGTGGTTTGCTTTGTAAATACGTCTTTTTTTTTTTTTCCTGGTAGAGGTAATACAAACACATGGTAAAAACAGAACCAAAGAACATGGAATGAAAAACCTCCCTCTCCTCCAGGTGCATTTCCTGTCCTCCAAAGGCAGCCACTTTCCAACTGTGTGTCCTTCATACATCAGCACACAGAGCTACTGGTTGCTTTCATTAAGGTCTAATTGACCCACAGCAACATTCCCCCTGTTCAGTGTCCAGTACTGTGAATTTTGTCAACTGTATGTAGTTATGTAAATGTCACCACATGAAGATACAGAGCAGTTCTACAGCCCGAAATGATCTCATGCTTTTGTAGGTAAGCCCTCTCTGCACCCCCATCGCCCGGAAATCACTGATCTGTGCTCCATCCCTGTAGCGTTACCTTTTCCAGAATGTCATATAAGTGAAACTGCAGAGTATAAAGCCCTTTAAGTCTGGCTACTTTCACCCAGTGTCATGAATCTGCCGTTCTTCCACATGGTCACGTGCATCTGTAGTTCATCCCTTTTCACTGCTGAGTAGTGCTCCACTGTGTAATGAGCCCCAGACTCTTCATCCATTTCCCAGTGTGGGGCATTTAGGTTGTTTTCCAGTTTTTGGTGATTACTCATAATAGCCACTGGTTTTTAATTTGTCTTTTCCAGTTAAATATATTCTTAGGCTCTTTATAGGCCTACAGATCCTTTTTTTTTAAAAAAAACTGAGGTATAACTGACAAATAACATGATATTAGTTTCAGGTGTACAACATAGTAATTCAATATTTGCATATATTGGGAAATGATTGCCACAGTAAGGCTAGTTAACATGTCACCATACATAGTTACACATTTTTTTCTTGTGATGAAGACTTTGAAGATTTACTCTCTAGCCGCTGTCAGATATGCATAGAGTATTACCGTATACCAGAATGCACAGTGTGGTGACTATAGTTAATAACACTGTATAAGGCCTTCTTTACAAAAGTAGTCATTGAACGTTTTCTTTTTTTTTGAATGTTTTCTAACAACAGAACCTTTTCTTCAAGTGAAATTTCCTGGGGAATTCCAAAATATCAAACAGATAAAAGCTGAGCTGCTGGGATAAGCTAGAGGGGGTGGGGGGACCTCACGCCCTCAGGGCCCGGGGTGCTCCTGGAACCAGAGCCCAGCTTGAGAATAAGGGGTCTGGGTTTTTATGGTCTCTGCTCTATGAATTAAAAAAAGTTTTTTAAAACCCCACAGCATTCTATTGTTAGACTTTTAGGTACTTTCCAATTTTATGGGAACCTGAAAATTAACACTCTTGTAGACAAAGCTCTGTTTCCTTAGATAATTTTCTAAAGGTGAGTTTCTGGAATGCATATACTTTCAAAGGAAAAAACCCTTAAATTAAAATAATTTTTCTTTATTATAAAAATAATGTGTATTTCATTCAGCCATAAAAAGGATTGGTGTACCGATATGCTATAACATTAACGAACCTTCAAAGGACTTCTGGTAAGTGAAAGAAGCCGAACAGAAAGGGCCACATATTTAATTAATTAATTTATTTAAATTTATTTATTTAATTTATTTATTTTTGGCTGCGTTGGGTCTTCATTGCTACACGCGGGCTTTCTCTAGTTGTGGCGAGCAGGGGCTACTCTTCGCTGTGGTGCACAGGCTTCTCGTTGCGGTGGCTTCTCGTTGTGGAGCACGTGTGGGCTTCAGTAATGTGGCATGTGGGCTCAGTAGTTGTGGCTCACGGGGTCTAGAGCGCAGGCTCAGTAGTTGTGGCGCACGGGCTTAGTTGCTCCGCGGCATGTGGGATCTTCACTGACCAGGGATTGAACCTGTGTCCCCTGCATTGGCAGGCGGATTCTTAACCACTGTGCCACCAGGGAAGTCCCAGAAAGGGCCACATATTTTAGAATTCCGAAATGTCCAGAATAGGCAAATGCACAGAAAGCAGAGACAGAAAGCAGACTGGTGGTTGCCAGGGGCTGGGGGAGGAGGGAATGGGGAGTAATTGCTAATGGGTATGGGGTTTCTTTTTGGGTGATGGAAATATGCTCTGAAATTAGTTAGTGGTGATGGTTGGACAAGTCTCTGAATATATACTTTAAAATGGTGAATTTATTGTATATGAATTATATTTCAATAATAAAAATAATGTGTTTTTATTGTGAAAAAAACTCACACAATGCGAACGTATTTCAAGTAAGAATAAAAGTCCTGGATTTCTCCCTCCCTTGTAGTACCTTCCCTGCTCTGAGTCCTGGGCAAGGTGCAGGCGCTACAACAGGGAACAAAACAGGTCAACCAAGGGTCCGTGGGAACATTTTAGTGGGGGAGATGAGCATTAATCAAATAATCACAGATGTGTAATTGTACACTCCAATGAGTGCTATGAAGGGACAGTTCAAGGGGGCTAGGAGAGCAAATAGTGGGGTTCTGATGTAGTTTGGGGTTGAAGGAGAGTGTTCCTGAAGACGTGGCCTCTAAGTGTATTGAAGTTTATCAAGACTGGCAGGGAGAGGAGCCCACCAGCAGGGTCAAGGCCCTGAGGTGAGAGGATCAGAGAAGGCTGATTGGAACCCAGAGCAAGGAAGAGGGGGAGAGGGGAGGAGGCAGGGCCCTTCTTCAATGTTCCCGAGCAGCAGTAGAGAGCTTCTTCCAAGCTGGAGAATAACAGCTGTAAGCAGCTTCGTGCCTTGAAAAGATTTCTCCAGAGGCCAGGTAGAGAGCTGATTGGAGGGCTGACAGAGTTTTAGCAGCCAGGTCAGGAGATGATGGTGTCTTTGACGAATGGGCTGGAGGTGCAAGTGGGCAAATCAGAAAGACATCTAGGACGTGCCATAGGTAGAAACCCTCTGGATTTCTAGCTCTCCCAGGGCCATCATTTCCAGAACTGGAAGCACATCAGTGAAGCTCTCACACATTTTCTGGGTGTGGATGTGTATGTCTACAGTGATTGCTTTTTGAAAAAGAAGTCACAAAGAAGACCTACTCTATGTACCGTTCTCGATGTTTCTCCCTTTGAAGGGATTTCCATGTTGGTACACGTGTATCGGTACACAATGTACCATGTTCCCTGGCTTGGTTTCTCATCGTTCGTTTAACCAGACCCCCAACCTGGACATTTAAGCCATTGCCAATATTTGGCCACCACAAATAGTGGTGTCGTGAATATTCTTATCTTGTGTGAGGGTTTCTGTCAGATTTCTAGAAGTGGAATTACTGGGTTAAAGGCAATGCACATTTACCGATTTGATAGGTGTCGTCAAGGTGTCCTCCCAGAAGCTTGCGTTAGTTCATGTTCTCTCCAGTAGTGTATGTGAGTGCTTATTTCTTGACCCTCCCCAACTGTGTTATTGTCAGTCTTTTATCCTGTGACAATCGAGGTGGAAAATGGTGTCTTTTTTTGTTTTTCATCATGCTTTATTTTTTCTGATTCAGAGATCCCATTGATAGATCTGCCTTAATTTTTTAAAATTACGGTAAAATGTACATAACATAGAATTTACCATTTTTAAGTGGCATTAAGTACATTCACATTGTTCGGCAGCCATCTCCACCACTGTCCCTAGAACTTTTTCATCTTCCCAAACTGAAACTCTACCCATTAAACACTAACTAGTCATTCCCATCTCCCCAAGGTTCTGGCAACCACTAATCTACTTTCTGTCTCTATGAATGTGACTGCTCTATATACAGCCCTCTAAGTGGAATCACACTATATTTGTCCTTTTGTGACTCATGTGTTTCACTTAGCATAACGTCTTCATGGTCCATCCAGGTTGTTACATGTGTCAGAATTTCCTTTTTAAGGCTGAATAATAGGGACTTCCCTGGTGGCGCAGTGGTTGGGCATCCGCCTGCCAATGCAGGGGACATGGGTTTGAGCCCTGGTCCGGGAAGATCCCACATGCCGCAGAGCTACTGAGCCCGCGTGCTACAACTACTGAAGCCCGCACACCTAGAGCCCGTGCTTCGCAACAAGAGAAGCCAACCCAATGAGAAGCCTGCGCACTGCAACAAGGAGTAGCCCCCGCTCACCACAACTGGAGAAAGCCCGCATGCAGCAACGAAGACCCAATGCAACCAAAAATAAATAAATTTATATTAAAAAAAAAAGGCTGAATAATATTCTGCTGTGTGTATATACTACATTTTGTTTATCCTGTAATCCATCGATGGCCACTTGGGTTGCTTCTACCTTTTGGCTATAATGCTATTCACCATTTTGGTGAATAATGCTACTATGAAATGGGCATACAAATTATGTGTTCAAGTCCCTGCTTTCAGTTCTTTGGTTATATACCCATATGTTTAATTGCAGGTTGATATGGTTATTCTATCTTCAATCTCTTAAAAGATTTATTCATTTATTTATTTTGGCTGTGGTGGGTCTTTGTTGCTGTGCGCGGGCCTTCTCTAGTTGCAGCGAGCGGGGGCTACTCTTCATTGCAGCGTGCGGCCTTCTCATTGCGGTGGCTTCTGTTGCGGAGCGCGGGCTCTAGGCTCGCGGACTTCAGTAGTTGTGGCTCGCAGGCTCTAGAGCGCAGGCTCAGTAGTTGTGGCGCGTGGTCTTAGTTGCTCTGTGGCATGTGGGATCTTCCTGGACCAGGGCTCGAACTCGTGTGCCCTGCATTGGCAGGCAGATTCTTAACCACTGCGCCACCAGGGAAGCCCTATTTTCAGTTTTTTGAGGAATAGTCATGCTGTTTTCCATAGTGGCTGCACCATTTTACACTCCCACCAGCGGTGTATAAGGGTTACGATTTCTCTACATCCTCACTGACTCCTATTATTTTCTTTTTTTCTTCTTTTTTTTTTTTTTTTTTTGCGGTACGTGGGCCTCTCACTGCTGTGGCCTCTCCCGTTGCGGAGTACAGGCTCCGGACGCGCAGGCTCAGTGGCCATGGCTCACAGGCCCAGCTGCTCCGCAGCATGTGGGATCTTCCCGGACCGGGGCACGAACCCGTGTCCCCTGCATCGGCAGGTGGACTCTCAACCACTGCGCCACCAGGGAAGCCCCCTTTTGTTTTTTTTGATAATAGCCATCCTAATGGGTATAAGGTGATATCTCATTGTGGTTTTAATTTGCATTTCTCTAATGATGAGTGATGTAGGCCATCTATTCATGTGCTTATTGGCCATTTGTATATCTTTTTTGGAGAAATGTTTAAGTTCTTTGCTCATTTTTTAATTGGGTTGTTTGTTGTTGCTGTTGAATTCTTTATATATTCTGGATATTAATCCCTTATCAGATATATGATTTGCAGATATTTTCTCCCATTCTGTGGGTTGCTTTTTCACTATGTTGACAGTGTCCTTTGATGTACAGAAGTTTTAAAATTTGATGAATCTTGTTTTAACTTGTAATTTTCTTTGGTATATATTGTACCTACTTTAATTTTTTTGTTAAGGTAATACGTACGCATAGTAAAGAAGAAATAATGGTACAGAAAGATAAAAAAGTAAATGTCTTCTTCTCTTACTCCAAACTGCTAGTGCTTCTTTCTGGAAGTAACCACTGTTAACAGTTTATCTTCCAGAAAACTTTGTATGCACCAAGCAACACATATGTCTATTTATTTATTTAGATTAATTAATTAATTAATATTATTTTTGGCTGCATTGGGTCTTTGTTGCTTCGCGCCGGCTTCCTCTAGTTGCGGCGAATGGGGGCTACTCTTTGTTGTGGTGCGCGGGCTTCCCATTGCGTTGGCTTCTTTTGTTGCAGAGCATGGGCTCTAGGTGTGCGGGCTTCAGTAGTTTTAGCACGCGGGCTCAGTAGCTCCGCGGCATGTGGGATGTTTCCGGACCAGGGCTCAAACCCATGTCCCCTGCATTGGCAGGAGGATTCTTAACCACTGTGCCACCAGGGAATTCCTATGTCTATTTATTTATTTATTGAATTTTTAGAGCTTTTATTATTATTTTTATTATTTATTTTTAAATTATTATTTTTAAATTGAAGTATACTTGATTCACAACACATACGACCTTTTAGGACATATATTCAAATGGATTCATACTTTGCTGGTTTTGTTTTGTTTTTACTAAACAAACTGCTATTCACTATACTGTATTTGACCAATACCTTATTGAGGGATATTTTGGGTGTTTTCAGTTTTTGAAATTTATAAACAGTCCTGGGATAAATGCTTTGTTCATATATCATCTTGTACTTTTGCAGAATATATCTTATATGCACCTTCTAAAGATGCTTTGTTGTTGCTGGGGGCAGTTGTGTTCTTCCAGGAAGAAGGTACCAAATCTGTAGCCCCACTGCCTGCCCCCAGAGTGCCACGTCCTCCACATTCTCACCAGTTGTAGGAATTATGCCTAAAATAAGCATCCTTACTACCAGTCTGGTGGGTGGGACTTCCCTGGAGGTCCAGTGGTTAAGAGACTCCACGCCTGCACTGCAGGGGGTGTGGGTTTGATCCCTGGTGGGGCAACTAAGATCCCACATGCTGCGCGGCCAAAAAAAAAAAAAAAAAAAGACAGTATCTCAGCATTCTAGTCTGAATCTCTTTGAGTACTAAGGAGGTTGAACATAAAACGAGCTCATTTTCCTTTCAGAAGCCCCTGAATGTGACAGTGATCCGCAGAGGGGAGAAATACCAGCTTAGACTCGTGCCGACTCGCTGGGCGGGAAAAGGACTGCTGGGGTAAAGTATCCGTGTCCGTTCATTCACACTGCAGCGTGCACTGCATGCTTGCTAGACACAAAGCTGCGGGTGGGAGGTGGGGTCGTTGGGAAATGAAGGGAATTTCCAGATGGCCTGTAGCAACTCATGATAAGTCCTTGTGGTGGGAATGAGATTCCAGGTATGGAGGTGGAGGGAGCCCTGGTCGCTCTGGTTCTTTTATTAACTGGACGTTTGCTTTGAAAGAATGAAAGCATGTAGGTGAAAAGCTCAGGACGGCTCACTTCTGATCTTCCTGAATGGAGCCACAAACTTACACTGTTCCTTTTTTTTCCTTCCAGCTGCAACATTATTCCTTTGCAAAGATGATTGTCCCTGGGGAACAGAAACAGGAAAGCATATTCCCTTGCCCCAGACTTGGGTCTAGTGGGCATTTCCTCCTTCTCTTCTCTTCCTGAAGCTCAAGGATCTGGAAGAGGCTGGGAGCCTGAACTTCTAGGTGGTGGAAACGCTGTGGCCTCCCAGTGTGATCTCTTGGGATTAACGCATTGTTAAAAACTAGATTTGTGTTTAGCATCTTCTGCAAATTAGGCCACGGCCCTACATGGGAATCCTCTGGATTGTGAGCAGGTGGGTGGGAGTTATTCTGGTAGGTGCTGATGTGACTTTATGCTTCTAGAAATTTTGTTTTTTTCCCCCAAATAAACAGTTTTACAGTGTTGATATGAGCATGTTATCACCCCAGCTGAATTTCCTATGAACTTCTCAAACCAAAGCTCAGGTGGGAGTTAGATCAGCCTCAGGAAAGTTGGGCAGAACAAACTAACAATTGTACCGAAGTCAAGATTTGACCAGCAACATCTCTGGGACGTCATCCTTTAGTGAATGGGGGTTCCAGACGCTCAGGCTGCACCTGCGTTTGCACTGCGGCATTGCTGCTCTGGATACAGGATAATTGAGTCTCCTGGGCCTGCCCTCGGATCAGCACTTTTGTAGACTGCTAAGGTGTGTTGACATTGCTGATGGGAACCAGCAGTGTGTGCAGCGCTGTCTTCTTGCAAATGCTGATTCCTCCTTCCTTCCTTCCTTTTATTTTCTCTCTTTAACATGGCAAAGTGAGTTTCAGTGATTCCTAGTGCCTCCGTGCTTTACTTTTTTTCTCTCTTCACCGTATCACAGTGTTTTATTTCCACAGTTCTTGCAGACCACTTTCTGTTTCAGAGGGCATCTGGCACATTCTACTGAGGCATGCTTGGGTTCTTCAGGCCTGGATTTGCTTGGCTTAGATGCAGATATCAGCTCGCCCTGATGGGAGTCAGTACTGGGTGTGCTTCCAGCCATGGGTGCTCGTGCTCGGCTGGAAAGCCTTCCTGTTGAGTGTCTGCCCCCAAACACCATGTACTCTAGCCGAATGTCCACGTGGATTTCCCCCCTTGTAGCCACAGACGTGCTGTGTTTACCAGTGTTTAAATTGTTTTTCTAATTCCACGTGTTTTCCAATCTTTTATAAGCCCTAGACTATAATAAACACAGCTTGCCCCATCCAGCAATCCCTTTTATTTTTTTGAGATGTATGCAAATGCAGCAACCAGCATTGGGGTATGAGGGTGGGGTGGGGATGGAGAGACTCATTCACATCCTCCTAAAATGATAGCAGCAGAGAGTCTTCTGCATCAGTGCCTTTGGCTGGTTTCCTGCAAGCCCCCCTGCTTCAGAAACCTCAGGATGGCCACGCAGGTGGGCTGTCTTTTGTGAGGTTCTAGTGGAGAGACACTTGGAGGTGGAATCATCCTAATAGATTTAACAAACTGGTTTGGCAGAAACGTTATGTGATAAGATAACGTAACCTATGAAACATTTAATCCCAGCTGGCTAAAATTTTCTGTACAACATCTAGTGCCCGGGCGAGGAGGTGGGGAGGACAGCTGTGTGCTGCACCAATGAGACCGGGAAATTTAGTTTGCTTTTGACAAAGATAATTTTATCAAACCGTTCGTACTTCTTCACATAACTTTGTCAAGTCTTCAGAAAGTCAGAGTTGCTAGGATTGGCCGCTGCAGCTTCTCATGGGATGGCACCAAGGGAAAACATGGGGGAGAGTGGGAGGGGAGGAGAGAGGTGAGAGGAAAGCCAATTTTACCTCCCAAGTCGCGGCGGCAGGGGGCGAGCTCGACCAGCTCCCCGCTCCCGCTCCCGCCGCTTTCTGGGCACGTGACCGCTGTCCAGCCTTCGTGCTTTACGGCCCGTCGCCTGCAGGCGGCAGCGATTACCATGGAGACGGGGCTTGGGTGGCGACCGTAACTAGGGAGCCCTTGGAGGAGAAAGCGGCGGCAGCTGGAGGCCGGGAGGTGGACAAGGGGTTCACGCGGCGGGAAGACCCCGGCCTTTGAGGACCAGGGTGGGCGCGCTCTGTGAGTCAGGGGCGGGGGCCTCTTGGGGGGCGCTCACCCCACCTGGGCTCGCCCTAGGGCAGCTCCAGGCAGACCTGAGCTGGAGGAAGGGTCCACGCCTGGGCTTTGTGCCCCCACGGACGCACACACCTGCTCCCCGCACCCCCCATGAGGAATGTGGCAAAGTTTGGCAGTCGGAAGAGGCTCTGTACTAAGGGCCCTAGACTTGAAATCTTAGCAATTTTTCAGATGGCGGAACTGAACATTGAGAGGTCTGCTTCTTACTCGCTGTATGATCTTGCATAAGTCACTTCACCTCTCAGAGCTTCAGACTCTTAAGTTTGCTGTAAGAAATAAACGAGAGAACATGCTAGGCTTTTTAACTTTCTAGACTGCTACCGTTTCTCAAGCACTCTGTGCTGCAGCTGGAGCATTTTACATATGTCATTTCATCTAATCTTCACAACACCCCCAGAATTTAGGGTTATCATTTTAATTTTGCCTGTGAGCAGATTTAGACTCCGAGGGGTAAAGTGACTTGCCCAAGGTCACAGAGCACCTGAGTGGTGGAACTGGGATTCAATGCCAGGAGAGGCTGACTGGAAAGCCAACACTTTTAACCGCTAAGGTACCTGCTTCTTCCCCTATTCGTATTATTAGAACTGTTGCTAATGCCTGGGTTATCATTTTGCTGCCTGTGGGAATATGAATAGATATACACTGAGTTAGAGGGCTCTAAAATTATCCTCAGAAAGATGAGGCCCGGGATCAATATTTTTAAAGATTTGAGACAGGCTTTCCCAGGAGTATGGCATTCTTTTTATTCCCATGGAAAGGAACAGAGCTGGTATTGCACATTTCATTGATGGGTTTGTGGACCAGGAAATCAAAATGGAAAACAGAGGGCCCTGCTGACTTTTATGCTCAAAATTTCTCTAGAGACATCTCCAAAGAGAAGAATGTCAGATGCAGAGGAAAACCCACTGGAAGAAACAGAAGAATATGGAGAAATAGAAATGGAAGAAGGAGAAGAAGAAGAAGAAGAAGAAGAAGAAAAATATCCAAATGATGAAGGGCTAGAAAATATGCAACAGGAATTAAAAGAAGATAACACATTAGCGTGGAGAGGGTCTCAGGAGGAGGGGGAAGCGGAGGGAGAGGGAGCGGAGGGGAAAGAAGAGGGGGAAGAATTTGGGAAGGAGGAGGAGGCAGGAGCACAGGAAGAAACCACAGTGAAGCCCCAAGAAATCACCAAGTCCATGATCAGTTTGGAGAGACTTACACCAACTGATTCCCAATCAATCTTGTCAGGAACACTCCCAGTAAGTAGGAATTTTCATTCATTCAATCATTCGTTTGTTCATTCATTCATTCCTAATCATTAATTGAATGCTTGTTACCCACTTACCTGCCAGGCTCTGTGGATATAAAACCAAGTAAGACACAATCCATTCTCTTAAGGAGCTCTAGGGTATGTAGGGAGGCAAACATTATAAAACTAAGTGCAGTGATTGAGAGGTACCTAGGAGATATGTATCTATATAAAGGCCACTTGACCCAGCTTGGAGGATGATCAGGGAAAGCTTCCTGGAGGAGGTGTGTACCAGGGCTGACTTAAAGGACAGGGGTTAGCTGGAGTGTGCTTGTCTAAACAGCCTGTAGAAATCACCTCTGGTCCAAGGAGAAGTGACTCTCTGTGGCTCTGTGGTGCTTTTGGAGGCCACCAGTGCCACTTAGAAGAATAATTCTGCTGTTGTGGGTCTGCTAGTAGGCCAAGGATAAACCTGACACACCCATGATTCATGTTATTTGAGTACAGAATGTCCCAGGCTCTTTTTAAAAAGTGCTTCATAATTCCGATGTGAGGCTAACACTAAGACTGGCTGATTAGGAAGAGAAAGGAAACTAAATGAGGGCATGTAGCAGCGTGTACTGTATTTGGAATCACAATCTCCTTTCTATTTCTTTTTTAAGAAAACCTATAGTGGTAGAGAGTCAAAGCATTCATTACAATCAGAGCTTTTGGAAACATTCGAACTTCCAAGCATGGCCTCGCAATTAGAGTTTCTTGATTTGGATCTAACCACTTCTGCGGGACAACAGCTTAGTTCCCCTGAAAAGCAGCCTTCGGGCGAGCTTGCAGAGAGAACCGACCAGAGGCCCCAAGATGAATTGGGACAAGAAAAGAGACACTTGGAACCAGAAAGGGGAGACTTGGAGCCAGAAAAGAGAGAAGGGAGAAAAGAAACAAGAGTATTATACGTAAATGAGAAAAAAGAAAAAGAATTCCAGCCCAAAGCAAGGATCCCTAAGGGGTCACTGGTCTCCACTGCCACCGAGGACATTTTGTTCCAAAAGGATGACGGTGCCAACGTGTATCCCTTGGTAAGTGCAACATGCTTTTAAATTTCCCCCAGTGTTTTGAGAGTATTGTGAAATAGGGGAATTTTATGCATATGGAAAAAAATACCACCAGAAAGCTCCTTTTTAAGCTAATCACAGACCCGTGTCTTTGTAAAGTTCAGTTTGGAGCTGTGGCTGGACATGTGTGACAGTATGTGGACAGGAACGCTGCATCTGGGTTCAGCAGCGTTGCTCTGCAGGCAGGAAATTCCACACGTGGTTTGTCCGTTGTATAGGACGCTGTTTTCTTGGGGGAGACTCAGAATCGACCTCTCCCCTTTCCCCTCTCTTCTCGCTCCGTCTGTCTCTCTCCCTCCCTTTCCCTCTCTATCTCCCACATCATGATACTCCTCCTCCATACCACCAATTCCTTGCCTTTCCCTCCTCTCCTCGCCTCTTCTGCTGTAACTGGCTTGATCCCTTTACCAGCTCCTAAAACCACCACAGGTTCCTAAAACTATCCATCCCAAGATAGACCAGTAAGTCAAAGGTCTGGAAAAAGTGAAAGCCACCGGGAAAAGCACCAGGCGGTCCAAAGGAGTCTGCCTTTGCTGCCGCTGACAGTGTTCCAGGGAGGCGCCATCTGCGAGGGTAAAAATATTATCATTTGCCAAGAGAAGGAAGAGGAGGGTTTTTTTTTTTCCCTTCTCCTTCTTTCTTCCTCCATCTGCTACTTTCTGAAAATTGTTTCCTAGGATTCATCTTTTTTTCTCCCCCCACCGTAGATTCATGCCTTTGGAAGATTTGTAAGTGATGGACTGTGTGTACTTAATGCAGTTCCTAACACAGAGCGAGCACTTGACAAGTGTTAACAACTAGGTGATGGTGGTGACGGTTGAGCTGGCGGTGGTGACGGAAGGATGCCGAGGGGGAAGTGCAGAGAACTGACAGCCTCCTTTCTGTAGATTTGGCTGACTTTGAGCAATGGAGTTAAAGGTTCAAGCTTGCAGTTGCTCAGTCTGAAAGAAAGAGTAATTGAGTTTATTTATTTATTTGGCCACACTGAGCGGCATGTTGGATCTTAGTTCCCCAATCAGAAATTGAACCCTTGCCCTCTGCAGTGGAAGCTCAGAGTCCTAATCACTGGACTGCCAGGGAAGTCCCAAGAATAATTGAGTTTTAGAGCCCATGAAGACATTTGTCTTGTTTAGCCAACTAACCAGAAATCAGGTAACGTCACTAATTAGAGCAAGCGATCTTTTTATCCAGGCCCCAGCTACCTGGACTTGACAAAAGCCACTGCACAGGTCTGGGCCCCCGTTAGCCTTGGACTCACCGCAGAACCAAACTTTCCTAGGCCTTCTCTCTTTGCAGGTTTGCTTAGCTCTTTGGGTGCGCCGTCTTTCTTTTTCCTTTCCTTTCGCCTTTATTGTTTCTTCTTTTTGTTAAAATGAATTAGTGCTCTTTATAAATAAAATATACAAAGGCAAAGATTCCTCTTCTCGAACATACTCCCATCCCAATCCCATTTTCCTGAGGTGACTACTGTTGCAGTTTGGTATAACTATCTCTCCAGACCTTTGTTGGTACATATATAAACATGTATCTGTGCGCACACACGCACACGATTTGTGTTTTTAGTTGTTCGTTTTTGCAGTGAGATATTCTGCATTTGTGCATAAATGTTTTTGCACTTAACATGTCTTAGAGGATTTTTTGTATCAGTGCGTGTATATCCACTTCCTCATTTTAAATTTGGCTGTTTCCTTATTGATGGCCATTCATGCTGTTTCTAATTTCTTGCTCTCACCAAAGGTGCTTCAGTGAGTGTGTGCCCCTCCATCTCTGTGCTCGCAGCATCCTCCTTTTCCTTTGGGCTCCCGCAGCTTATCCCAAAGGCCTGTAATAACTCGCAGTGCTCATGGTAAATAGACCTAACCGTGAATACCACCTCCAGCCAAGTAACAAGGTATCGTGTTTATGAGAAGGAATCATATAACTATCAAATACAGTGAAATCTGATTTTGACAATAAAGTTTTGTTTTCCAGATGACCATGTTTTAGAAGAAGATTGTTGTAAGAGGTGGCTGTCTCCATCATCGTTCGCCATGAGTGTTAAAACTAGTGCAAAATGCGATGAGTGTTAGTACTGTGTGATTTCGGTTAACGTGAGGGCTGCTCAAGCAAGGAAGTTCTGTTACTACTGAGTGAGGTCAGCCTAGTTTTGACCTTGAAAGAGGTTTACCTGGAGACAGGAGTCTAGTTAAGAGTGTTTTCTTTTTATAACTAATCTGTTAAATCTCAAAATAAATTTCCAGGACGACTATAAGGCCTTTTAGAATTAGCAGGTTTCCAAAAGAACCATCTCACTTAAAGAAATTGGCTCTTAAGAACCAGCCAGATATGAAATAGTTCCGTTCCTAGAAGTTGCAGCTTGAGGCAATTATGATTCCGTGATTCTACCACTCACACCCACACAATAAAAGACCTAAATATAAATATAAATTACAGCGAATGAGCAGATGGAATCAGGAGAGAATGGGGAATGAAGGGTGTAGGAGAGAGAAATCGGCCACGTTGCCCACTCTGTCTTGGGAGAAATATACGGTACATCAATTTAACCTTAAGTATCATTCAAAGATCAGAAAGGAAACTCACCAGATTTCATTTCTTTATTTTTTTTTCTTTCGGCCGTGAGGCATGCAGGATCTTAGTTCTCCGACCAGGGATGGAACCTGCGCCCCCTGCAGTGGCAGCTCGGAGTCTTAACCATTGGACCGCCAGGGAAATCCCATCACCAGATTTCATTTCTATGCTCCAATATAACCCACTGATTTTTGGTAACTAATCACTTAGCCATCACTTTAAATACTCTACCACATCAACCTTGGTTAAGTTTTTAAATAGACTTTATTATTTGGGAGCAGTTTTAGGTTTATAGAAAAATGGAATGAAAAACACAGAGAATTCCCACATACTCCCTTGTGCCTCCTTCCCCCCTCGTCTCCTCTATTATTACCATCTTGCATTAGTGCAGTACATTTGTCGCAATTGATGAGCCAATATGGATGAATTAGAATTACCTAAAGTCCATAGTTTATACCTTAGGGTTCACTCTGTGATGTACATTCTCTGGGCTTTGACAAATGCATAATGACATGTATCTACCATTGTTGTTTGATACAGAGTAGTTTCACTGCCCTAAAAATGTCCTGTGCCCTACCTGTTCATCTCTCCCTCCCCCTTATCCCCCCCACCACAAGCCCCTGACAACCATTGATTTTTATTGTCTCCATAGTTTTGCCTTTTCCACAGTGTCATGTAGTTGGAATCATACAGTTTGTGGCCTTTTCAGGCTGGCTTCTTTCACTTAGCAACGTGCATTTAAGGTTCCTCCACATCTTTTCATGGCTTGCAACCTCATTTCTTTTTATTGCTGAATAATATTCCATTGTATGAACGTACCACAGTTTATCCGTAATTTTTGTAAGAGACGTTGAATACAAAAATATACATAAACAAACTACTATTGAATTGGAAGCAGTAGTTGGATTTATAGTACCTATTATTTTTCATTTCATGAAATTTTTATTTTGGATTTGTTCCTGGCAGTGTGGAATTTTTAATCCTCCTGAGGGAATTTTGTCTCTTTTATACTTTATCCTTCCAGGGAAAATCGTGTATAAGGAACAAATACCCAGGCTGAATAATTGCCTTTCTTACGAAGTTACTTAGTGACTTTATTATAACTTGTCCATTCTACGTACTCTCGTTCAGTAAATTGAATTTCACGACATTAAGTGCTCACTGTGTGTCTGGTACTGAGCTGGGTCTAGGTCCTGGGGAGAAGATGAATAGGAAGTTGTTTCTATTTACTGTTGAAGACTTTCTTTTTTTAAAGGAAACGTCTTTATTGAAATATAACGTATAAACAGAAAGAGCACACGCAAGTGTAGAACTCATTGAATTCTTACACAGCAAACACGCCTGTGTAAGCACCACGTAGCTTTTCTTTTCTTTTTACATCGAGGTAGAATTCCCATCCATAAAATCCACCCTCTTAACTTTTTCTTAAAAGATTGTGGTAAAAGGCACATAACATAAAATTTACCACCTTAACCATTTTTATGTGTAAAAGCTCAATGGTATTAAACACATTCACACGGTTGTGCAGCCACCATCATCACCCGTCCCCATAACCCTCTTCATCTTGTGAAACACACGCTGTACCCACAACCACCAGCTCCCCAACCCCACCCCGGTCCCTGGCTAACTGCCCTTCTACTTTCTGTCTCTATGAATTTGACTACTCTAGGGACCTCATATAAGTGGAACCATTCAGTTCATATTTGTCTTTTTGTGACTGGTGTATTTTACTTATATAATATCCTCAAGGTTCGTCCATGTCGGAGCATGTGTCAGAATCTCCATCCCTTTGGAGGCTGAATAATACTCACCTTTTGTTTATCCATTCATCTGTTGATGGACACTGGCTTCTTTTCCACCTTTTGGTTACTGTGAAATATGCTGCTATGGACACGGGTGTACACATATCTCTTTGAGACCCTGTTTCCTGTTCTTTGGGGTAGGTACCCAGAAGTGTAATTGCTGGAGTATATGGTAATTGTATTTTCAGTTTTTTGAGGAACCTCCATACTGTTTTCCACAGCAGCTGCACCATTTCACACTCCCACCAGTAACGCACAAGGGTCCCAGTTTCTCCACATCCTTGTAAAGTTTACCCTTTAAAATTAAAAAAAGTTTTTAAAATTTATTTTTGTTGAAATATAGTTGATTTACAATGTTGTGTTAGTTTCAGGGGTACAGCAAAGTGATTCATATGTATACGTATATATATATATATTCTTTTTCAGATTCTTTTCCCTTATAGGTTATTACAAGATATTGAGTATAGTTCCCTGTGCTATACAGTAGGTCCTTGTTGGTTATCTGTTTTATACATAGTAGTGTGTATCTGTTAATCCCCAACTCCTAATTTATCCCTCCCACCCCCCCTTCCCCCTTTTGTAACCATAAGTTTGTTTTCTATGTCTGAAAATTTCCCTTTTCCAGTATACAGTTGATTGGTTTGTAGCCTGTTCTCAGAACATTTCCGTCGCCCCAGAAAGAAACCCATACGCAGTAAGCAGTCGCTCCCCATTCCCCCTCCCCTCACCCCCTGGCAACCACTCATCTGCTTTCTGTCTCTAGGGATCTGCCTATTCTGGACATTTTATGTAGATGGAGTCACACAGTGTGGGGTCCTTTGCATCTGGCTCCTTTCACGTAGCATCACGTTTTCAGGCGTCATCCACGGTGTAGCGTGCTCTTGAGGACTTCTCAAGGTGATGTCTCTTCATTGGCTGATGATGTGAATCCTTCTCCTCCAGGACTCAGGCCGGGAGTACCCGGCATCACAGCTCTGGGTTCGTGCACCGTAGCGTCTTCCCGGTTTTACCTTTGTCTTCCAGGCCATGACCTGGTCGTTCGGATGGAACAGCTCCCTTCCTGTTTACTACATTCAAGATGAAAACCAGAGAGTTCTTCTGTATGCCAGTGCTCACACTGCGGTCATCTACAATGTCTTTAAGAATAACCAGCACCATCTTCAGGTTTGCAGGTTTTCTTACTTCAAGTGAAAGAGGTTGTTTTTAACCTGAATACAGCACTTTGGTTGTTATTGTTGTTGCTTTTTAATTAATTAATTAATTTTTGGCTGCGTTGGGTCTTTGTTGCTGTGTGCAGGCTTTCTCTAGTTACGGCGAGCAGGGGCTACGTTTTGTTGTGGTGCGCAGGCTTCTCATTGCGGTGGCTTCTCTTGTTGCGGAGCACGGGCTCTAGTTGCGCGGGCTTCAGTAGTTGTGGCACGTGGGCTCAGTAGTTGTGGCTCGCGGGCTCTAGAGCGCAGGCTCAGCAGTTGTGGCGCACGGGCTTAGTTGCTCCGCGGCATGTGGGATCTTCCCGGACCAGGGCTCGAACCAGTGTCCCCTGCATTGGCAGGTGGATTCTTAACCACTGTGTCACCAGGGAAGTCCAGCACTTTGATTTTTATTTCAGGGGTCAACTTCATTCCATCTCATACACATTTTCCCTCTTCTCTTCTGAACCATAGCAAATTTTTTTTTAGGAACACATTTTATTGTTCGTTTTCTCTCTGATTCTAATCAGAATAGCAGTTGACTTTAATTTTATAGTAACTAGAATCTAAAGCATCTGTATTTTTTACATTTCTGTAAAAACGTGGTCAGGAGAGACCATGTTGTCTCCACAGGACTATGGTGAGATGCAAAGGGCAGGGATTCGGACCTAATTAACACTCAGACTCCTTTCCAGGGCTCAAAGGGCTTTGATCCTCCTACTCCTGCTGAGAAGTGAGTGTTAATATTCCCATTTCACAGGAGAGGAAACTGAGGCTCAGAGGGATTTAGCTGACTTGCCCAAGGCTGTGCTAGCAGATGCTGAAGCCAGGTCTTACATCCAGGTCTCCTGACTTTAAAGCATTAAGTAGGTCAGTCTTTCCTCCTGTCTCCTCCCTCCAGCACCTGGCTTTATTTACACCCTGCTCTGTGCCTCCCCGAATGCCCCACATGCCTGCCTTCCCCTCAGTGCTCTGCCTCCTCTGTTCCGGATGTTTTTGACCCCTTTTTCATCATTTACCTGTCCAAATGTCACGTTTTCCTGGTGTCTGACTTTCCACTAGTTAACCCGGTAAACAGTTCCATGTTACCCTTTTCAGTTGACATATAAGGACCTTCCTTAGTCAATGCCTAGATCAGAAACTTCACAAAGTATTTTCCAAGAGCTCAGCCAGTATTCAGCATCGTGCCAGGGATCCAAGACACGTGGGTGTAACTTAAGGAATTTGCTTTCTAGAAGTCCTGAAATACACACACAGTCAGCAAGCAGCCCTTCTCAGAGCTTAGTTGAATGTGTAGCACTGAGCACAGAGGTAGCGGCAGGGGGAGAAAGCACAGTGTGGTGGGCAGACTCAGAGTCAGGGGGGCGGGCGGGGCAGAGGGGCTGAGAAGTAGGAAGGCGTCCAGCCTCCGCAGAGTTGGATGGCTGGGAGTGGCCTTGGCCATTTGTTCGTTCGTTCATTCATCCCACGTGTATT
Organism: Grampus griseus; assembly: GCF_964374135.1. Taxonomy (NCBI): domain Eukaryota; kingdom Metazoa; phylum Chordata; class Mammalia; order Artiodactyla; family Delphinidae; genus Grampus; species Grampus griseus. The sequence goes on along the minus strand of NC_139006.1, from coordinate 7,561,338 downwards.
TATCATAACCACTATGTTTCAGGTGATGGGTCTGTAGTCATGAACAACATAGATCTAGTCCCCCCTCATGGAGAGACAGTCGTTAAACAAGTGAACACAGAAGCATATACCTAAAGATTTTAACAGTTGCTCGAAAGGAAACGTGAAAATGCTCTAAGAGGGAAGCATCAGGGTGAGAGGAGATTCCTCTGGATTGGGTGGGCAGGGAATAAAAAAGTGCTGTTTGTGCCAAGACCTGAAGGCTGAGCATGAGCTAGCCCGGGGCCGTTTTGCCGGGGAACAGCATCCCAGACAGACAGAGCTCCGAGTTTTCAGGCCTCGTGCATGAGGCCCAGACAGAGGCCAGAGTGAGCGAGGGGTGACACGGAAGGAGGGAAACAGGGGTTGTTTCCCGGCTGCCATCTTGTTTGTGTTTCCAGAAGATTCCTCTGTTGTGTGGGGAAGATCGTAGGAGGATACGAGTGAAAGCAGAGGCCCGTGAGGAGGCTTTGGTTCCAGAGCTGCTCAGTGACCTGAGTGAGCAGTTTTGGGGGAGATGAGGCTGGTAGGGAGGTTCGAGGGGGCTGGAGGTGGGGGGACCTGGACATGTATTCTCAACGTGGGCTCAGAGCCGGGTATACGCCTCGACCCCTAGGAAGCCACTGTTCTTGCAGGGAGTGCAGCTTACCCTGAGAGTGTTTTGAGGGGAAGTTTGAAAACCTCTGGCTGTAGAGAAACACCAGGGAAGGCGGGTGGGAGTAGGATTTTCAGCCAGCGGCATCTGGAAAGGGAGCTCAGGTGTGCCTCCGGGGCCCCGCCTTTCCTGCTGGTGCCAGGGCTGGACCCCCCCCAACCCCTGTCTCAGAGCGACTTCTCTCCACGTCTGCAGGGCCACCCCAACGTCATCTCCTGCCTCTGCATCAGTGAAGACAGGCGCTGGGTCGCCACGGCTGACAAAGGGCCCGAATGCCTGATAATCATATGGGACTGCTTCACGGGGTAGGCATGTCGTAGCCACTTCCCCCCGCGTTTTTGTACAGCGTCTGCCACCGTGACCTGCAAAAAAAGGAGTCATGCCGGTCCAGGGATACAGAAGCTGGTGCTGGGAGGCAGGGCGAGGGGCGAGGTTCTCAGGGGAGGTTGTCTTACTGCCTCAAGGCCTGTTGGGATGACATTACTTTGGTGAATTTCCCATGGGTGATTCTTGGCTCTCTAAGCCCAGAAACTTGGTTTGTCGGTGGCCCCCAGGCAGACAGGGTTGAGGGAGGCTAACTCACACTCACCCAGCTGGGAGACCCGGAGAAATTATGTGACTTTCACCATCTGCCCAAAAAAAAAAAAAAAAGACTAATCGTACTTACTGTCTTCATTTCCCTGGGCTCTGTAAGAAATTACTCCAATCTAGGTGGCTTAAAATCACAGAAATTTATTTTCTCACTGTTCATGAGGCCAAATGTCTGAAATTGGGGAGTCTGCAGGGAGCTCCTGGGGCCCTGAGAGAGAATCTGTCCCATGCTCCCCTCCTCCTTTGGGTGGTTGCTGGCATCCTTGGTGGTCCTTGACCTGTAGACACGTCACTTCAGCCTCTGCTTCCATCTTCATGTGGCGTTTCCCCCTCTGTGTCTCTCTGTAAGGTCTTCTCTTTTATAAGGACTCCAGTCATTGGGTTTAGGGTCCACCCTAACCAGTATGACCTCATCTTAACTAATTACATCCGCAGAGACTCTCTTTCTGTATAAGCTCGCTTCGGAGGTTCTGGGTGGAATGAATTTCGAGGGGGCGCTATTTGATCTACTTTACTTACCCTACCGGATTGTTAGGAAGATCAGAGCACAGCACCTGGCCCAGGATAGATGCTCACAGATGTGTGTCCTTTCGTAATTCCTGGTCCTGGAGGCAGAGAGTAGTGCTAGATTCACTGACAAGATTGTAAGGCCTTGGTTGGGTGTGTAGGGGGGTGGGATGGGGTGAGGTGGGGGGTGGACGAGTCCAGGTGGAGAAGAAGTTTAGGAAGAAGTTATGTTGAATGTTCTGTGACACAGGAACTGCTCTCTCCCAGGTGACCGGTGGCCTCCATAGGGCCATATTACCTAATCATTTCCCCTGGCCCCTCTGACACCATGTCCCCTGGTCCTCATCCTGCTTGCTGTCTGTTCCCTCTCAGACTCTTTTCAGCCTCATCCTCCTCTGGCCATTCCTTAGCTGTGGCCTCAGGGCGTGAGGATGCTGTTGGTGATGTTCTCCAGCCAGGCAGGAGCAGAGCCAGGGTTTGAAACTGCGCCATCTTACTCTCAACAGCCGTCTCAGTGTTTCCTGTCTGCTGATGGGGAAGCTGCTGGAGGACAGTCCACCTGCATGTCCCGTGGGCATCTCCTGCTAAAATGTCCAAAAGTCCTGCGCCTCCACCTCCAAATAACTTCTGAACCCACATCCACCGCCTCTGCCCACCCTCTCCTGCTTGGGCCATTGCAGTAGCCTCCTGACCGATCTCCCCCACTGCAGTTTCGCTCTTCAACCCAGCCTCCGTGACACTGAACCACTTTTAAATGTATATACAATTCACTGGCATTAATTACATTCATAGTGTTGTGCAGCCATCACCACTATTTCCAGAACACTCACAGCACCCAACCAGAAAATCTGAACTAATGAATTCCTCATTCTCCCCTCCCCTCAACCTCTAATCTACTTTCTAGCTGTAAAGATTTGCCTATTCTGGACATCTCATGTCTGTGGAATCATACAATATGTGGCTTTTGTGTCTGGCTTCTTTTACTTATAATATTTTCAAAATTCTTCCATGTTGTAGCATGAATCAGTACTCCATTCCTTTTTTTAGCTGTTTAAGATTCCATTGCATGGATATAACACATTTTGTTTATCCATTCATCTGTTGGGTTTTTTTTTTTTTTTTTGCGGTACGCGGGCCTCTCACTGTTGTGGCCTCTCCCGTTGCGGAGCACAGGCTCCGGACGCGCAGGCTCAGCGGCCATGGCTCATGGGCCCAGCCGCTCCGCGGCACGCGGGATCCTCACGGACCGGGGCACGAACCCGCATCCCCTGCATTGGCAGGTGGACTCCCAACCACTGCGCCACCAGGGAAGCCCCCTGATGTTGTTTTAAATGCACATGTGTAAGGGGACTTCCCTGGTGGTCCAGTAGTTAAGACTCCATGCTTCCACTGCAGGGGCCACGGGTTCGATCCCTGGTCAGGGAACTAAGATCCTGCCTGCCTCGAGGCCAAAAAAAAAATACACATGTATGGCCATCATCATATATCATCATATGGTTTTTCTCTACAACATTTTGAGCGTGATCTTTTCCCATGCGCAAAATCCTAACGGGCTCCCCTGCTGCCCGTTGTCAGCTCAGCCCTCGTTACAGGGAGTACACGCTCACATCCTAGCCATGCGAACACTTCCCCCACGAAATCAAATTCCCTTCTGCTTGCCTAGCAGTCATCTCTAGCGATTACATGCTTTTCAGCTGCAAGAAATGGCACATCCACCTGACACACACGAGGGAAAGTCATCTCCTGCATCAGGAAGTCCTGAGGCAGGAAGGATGGGCCCCTCTGGTGCCTCTCTTCTCTCAAGCCTTTGCTGACAGCTCCCCTGCCCCAGGCAGAGCTGGCCTCCATTCAAACAGTGTTTATCCTTTGCTTTTTTCTTGTTTATAGAGCTGTCTCCCCCACTAGACCGGAGGTGACTCTGGCAGTCATTTTTTAAAATTACAAAGTGAAGTGTATCTGTGGTTAACAATTAAAATGATATGTCGATATGAGTTTTATGATATTGCAAATGATGACTCTGGGAACCCAGAAAGGATTCTCTGGTTTTAGAATTAATATTCACCTTATTAAAGTGATAAACGGTACTTCTTCCTTGAGATATTAGTTCAACTTAAATCTTACTCCGTAAATCTAGCGTATTTTTGCAATTGCCTATAAGGGGGCTTTGATTAATGTTTGGTCTCACAAATTTTATTAACTCCTTTTAAACATTTTAAACTGCATTTAGAAATTGATATATTCAGTTTCATCTTTAAGTTCTTTAGTAGTCTGATTAACAAATAAATCCTTCACCAGTACTTAAGTAATTCTTGTAAATCTAATAAATTAGACATAAATATGGCAAGTCCTAAGTTCTCTTAAGTGTTCAAGTATTGTTTATAAACCTAATACAATTTGAATTTAAAATCACAAGTCTAAATCAACTACAGACTTTCAATTAGAATCACAAATTAATCTGTTAGAGACTCTAATATGTTAAATTCTCTTAAACATGACCCATTCTTAAAAAAAGGAACAAATTCTCTTATCACAAATATGTTAAGAGTACAGGTCCAACTGACTTATCTTCTCTGCATTTAATTCTAAATATCCCTGGGGATGAGATACACCTTCCCACGAAGAACGTCATTATGTCATTCCCAACAACTTTAGGACTCCCTTCCCAAGGCAATTTTTGGGGCCACGTCTCAGTGGGATAAAATATCTCAAGTGACAGAGAACCAGACAGGTCCTCAGCTAGGGCACAGACTTGGTTCCAGCCAATTGGGACACCGATGTGACATACTGAGGCCTGTGTGACATGCTGAGGCCTGTGTATATTTGCTGTAACAAGGTCTCCATAATGAAAAACCAACGGGGGGTCTGCATAGCCCGCGTTCCGGGATTAAGTCTTCCTAGCACCCACTCTTCCAGTGGGAGTCAGGGACCCCCACCACATCACAGCTTACTTCCATCATTGCTTCAGCTGTTTCTTGCATTTCTTTGGCTCTCTCAGGTATTCAGATATCATCTAATTAAATTCTGCGTGTGTTAAGGCTTTGTCTGCATCTTACAGTTCTAAAGTCTTGCCAGTGCCACAATACAGACGTGTAAGAAAAAAAAAAGTAAGTCCCCCTTCACCCAAACCTATATCCAGAGTCACCATGTAGTTTGGAGTTCATTCCTCCAGACTTTTTTCCACACACACACACACACACACACACACACACACAGTCTCTCTCTCTCTCTCTCTCTCTCTCTCTTTCCTCTCTCTCTCTCAGGATGATGCTACGTCTACTGTTTTGCTATTTGCTTTTTTCCACAAAACTTTGGTCACTTTCCCAAATCTACCTCATTCATTTTGAAGGTGGCATGCTTTTTCATTGTATGGTTTACCATGATATTTTCTAAACAAATCCCGTATTAATGGATATTTATGTTGTTTCCAGATTTTTGCTATTAAAGCAGTGCCACAATAAACATGAACTGGCATTTATCTCTGTTTACTTTTGCTATTATTTCTCTAGGGAAAATAAGTTGTAGAAGTGGAATTGGCGAGTCTTAGGGTCTGTGCATTGAGGATTTTGACAGATGCAGGGAAGGTGCTGTCGAGAAAGCCTGTGCTTGTTTACACTCCCCCTTCTGGAGGAGGACGCCGGCTTTCCTGAGAGCTAGGATGGTGTCCTAGACGTCTTGTTTCATGTTCTCATCCTTCACGCCTGGCACAGAATCAGCGCTCGATAATGAAGGAGAGACTAGAGCTCCAGGAGAGAACAAATAGCATGTTTACATGCTGCCCTGAGTTAGTTTTTGTTTTAAATTTGAGGTAAAATTCACATAACATAAAAGTAACCATTTTAAAGTGAACAACTCAGTGGCATTTAGTATATGCACAGTGTGGTGCAACCACCGCCTCTTATCTGGTTGCAGAACATTTTCTTCACCGCAGAAGGAAACCCTGAAACCATCAGCCTTCACATCCCGCTCCCCTACCCTCTGGAAAACACGCACCTGCTTTCCGCCTCTATGGATTTGCCTATCTTGGAGGTTTGATATAAATGGACTCATACAATCTGTAGCCTTTGGTGTCTGGCTTCTTTCACTCAGCACCGTGGTTTCAAGGTTCATCCGTGTTGTCGCCTGTGTCAGTGCTTCACTCCTTTTTTATGGCGGAGCAACTTTCCATCATGTGGGTGGACCACGTTTGTTTCTCCATAGCTGTTCTGTTCCTGACCTGGGTGTCCCCCGTCCTGTCTTGCAGCATTCCTGTGCACACGATATTCGACAGCTGCCCAGAAGGTGGCGGCATCAGGGCCATGGCCATCACCCACGATGCCAAGTACCTGGCGACCATCTCAGACGCTGAGATCCAGGTACAGGGCTTGTCACGGCAGCTTCAGCGGCTGGCCCGCCCGTCACAAGTGTCCCCGCAAGCAGCTGTGCTCAGGCTGTGTGGCGTCTGTGGTTCTCTGGGTGGAGGGGGGTGACCGGTCAGGGGCTCCTGCTCAGGCCATGTGGCGTCTGTGGTTCTCTGGGTGGAGGGGGGGTGACCGGTCAGGGGCTCCCTGCCTGTGGCTTAGCTCACTGTGCTTTGCTTAGTTAGCGGAGGTCACTGGCTTACCACAAGAGGTGTAGGTTCCTCCAGTACCCTTCAGGAATCTTCTCACTCTCCTCTGTCTGCCATCACTTACAGAAAGTTTGCATCTGGAGGTGGACTTTAGCGGTGGAAACACCGGCCTGCACTCTTAACCTTCCCAAAGAGTATGGTTTTCAGGTGAGTTCATTTCGAGCCTGTAAAGATCCACCTAAAGGTATGCTGAAGCCAGTTCAAAACTACTTTTTGTTTTACTGGAGCTTTGTTATGGTGCCCAAGAGCTTTTAAAAAACTCCTGTCCATGATCTCATTTTATTTTTGACGATAATAGCTAATTTTTTTTTTTTTCGGTACGCGGGCCTCTCACTGTTGTGGCCTCTCCCGCTGCGGAGCACAGGCTCCAGACGCGCAGGCTCAGCGGCCATGGCTCACGGGCGCAGCCGCTCTGCGGCATGTGGGATCTTCCCGGACTGGGGCACGAACCCGCATCCCCTGCATCAGCAGGCGGACTCCCAACCACTGCACTACCAGGGAAGCTCTGCTAATTTTTTTGATCACCTCTTATGTGCCAGATTGTGCTAAGTTCTTTGCATACAATATCTCATGTAACCCATGCAAACATGCTGAGAAGATGTTACTGTGGGATTCATATTACTACGATTAACTATCAAATAACTGGTCTAAAGTTACCCAGCTAGCAGCCTTTCTTATTCTAGAAGCATGTTCTGAACTGCTCTTATTATAGAGGAGTTATTATTCTCGATTTGTGTGAGGTGACTTGCCGAGGGCACCCAGAGCATTGACTGTGCTGCTCTGCATCGTCTCATTCATGCTCGCAGCCGCCATTCACCTGCATTTATGGAGTACCTACTGTGTACCAGACACTGTGGTAAGGTTGTACATGGCTTGTGTGAACCAGAACCCAAGCAGGGGGTCTGGGTGACTGGACTCAGCAAGGCACACATCATTATCAGCTTTATGTCTCTCCTGCTCTCCCTCCGCCAACATTCCTTCTGCTCCCTCAAAAAAATTTCCTTCCTTGTTTTTTTTTTTTTTTTTTTTTTTTTGGCCACACCACATGGCTTGTGGAACCTTAGTTCCCCGACCAGGGATCAAACCTGCACCCTTGACAGTGAAAGCGCGGAGTCCTAACCACTGAACCGCCAGGGAAGTGCCCCCCACAATTTCCTTACTTCTCAAAGCTACCAGCCATACCTGGGTATTTAGGATGGGTTTTTCTATTGCTACCAAAAATGCATTGGGGATTTTGATAGAGATTGCATTGAATCTATAGATTGCTTTGGGTAGTCGTGTCATCTTAACAGGATTGTCTTCCAGTCCAGGAGCATGGATGTCTTTCTGTTTATTTTATTTGTTTCTTTTTTAATAGATTTATTTTACTTATTTATTTATTTATGGCTGTGTTGGGTCTTTGTTGCTGCATGCGGGCTTTCTCTAGTTGTGGCAAGCGGGGGCGACTCTTTGTTGCGGTGCGCGGGCTTCTCATTGTGGTGGCTTCTCTTGTTGCGGAGCACAGGCTCCAGGCACACGGGCTTCAGTAGGTGTGGCGCACGGGCTTAGTTGCTCCGTGGCATGTGGGGTCTTCCCGGACCAGGGCTTGAATCTGTGTCCCCTGCATTGGCAGGCGGATTCTTTGTTTTTTTTTTACATCTTTATTGGAGTATAATTGCTTTACAATGGTGTTAGTTCCTGCTTTATATCAAAGTGAATCAGTTATACATATACATGTGTTCCCATATCTCTTCCCTCTTGCGTCTCCCTCCCTCCCACCCTCCCTATCCCACACCTCCAGGCGGTCACAAAGCACCCAGCTGATCTCCCGGCAGGTGGATTCTTGACAACTGCGCCACCAGGGAAGCCCCTGTCTTTCTGTTTATTTACGTCTTCTTTAATTTCTTTCAGCAGCAGCAGCATTTTGTAGTTTTCAGCGTACAAATCTTTCACCTCCTTGGCTAAATTTATTCCTAAGTATTTTTTTTGATGCTATTATTATTATTATTATTATTATTTTTTTTTTTGCGGTACGCGGGCCTCTCACTGCTGTGCCCTCTCCCGTTGCGGAGCACAGGCTCCGGACGCGCAGGCCCAGCGGCCATGGCTCACGGGCCCAGCCGCTCCGCGGCATGTGGGATCTTCCCGGACCGGGGCACGAACCCGCGTCCCCTGCATCGGCAGGCGGACTCTCAACCACTGCGCCACCAGGGAGGCCCCTTGATGCTATTATTAAGTGGAATTGTTTTCTTCATTTTCTTCTCAGAATGTTCATTGTTAGTGTATAGAACTTCAACTGATTTCTATACTGCAACTTGGCTAAATACACATGGCTGTTGAAATTTCGGGAATTCCCTGGCGGTCCAGTGGTTGGGACTCCGCATTTACACTGCAGGGAGCTCAGGTTCAATCCCTGGTTGGGGAACTAAGATCCCCACAAGCCGCGTGGCGTGACCCAAACAAACAAAAATGGAAATTGATTAAAGTTAAAGTACAAATTCATTTCCTCGGCTTCACTAGCCACATTTCAGCCACTCATTATCCACATGCGGCTGGTGGCTACATTGTTGGCAGCACAGGTGTTAGAACACCTCCACCCCAACGGGAAGTGCTGCTGGACAGCACCACACAAGCCCCCCCAGCTCTGGGTGAGCCCCACCCTCAGCCTCCTCTGGACCTGGACCCCAGTGGGCTGAATGTAGCTGGGGAGAAGCACCCAATCCAGCGGATTCATCCTACTTGCAATTCAGTCACGAATTTCAAGATGGCCCTGGGCCTGGCTTGGCCGCTCTGGTCGGCTGTGACACTTTTCATTTCCAGAGACGACAGTTTCACACCTGCTCGTCCCACCTCCCCACTCCCTGCTTCCCATGCTCAGCGGGTGACCGCCCCCAACCCCGTGTTTCATTGAGAAAATGGAAGCCATCAGATACAAACACGGGCCTGTTCTCCCTCCCCAGCCTGCAACACACCTTCAACCCCGCCATCTTCTCTTTTCCCCTCTGACTGCGGCGAAGGGCCAGCGCACTAGATCCCCCCCACACCGCTGGCTGCCTCAGGGCCCTTCTCCTGCAGCTGTCAACTCTCCCTCTACTGAGAATAAACACGCTTCAGGACCACTGGTCCTGAGAGAACTCCTCCGACCCCACGTCTCCTTCCAGCTACGCCCTCTGCCCCTCTTCCCAGGGAAACTTCTCAGAAGTGCTGTCCACACTTGCTTTCTCTACTTCCTCGTCTCATTTACTTTTTTTTTTTTTTGCAAGAAATAGTTGACTTCTTTACACTTTATTGCTAAATAAGGCATACATGCAAAATGTGTACATTTTAAGGAAGAAATAAAATGTACCTGTGTGCTCACCACTGGATCATGAAATAGAATGTTACCGAAACCCTAGAAACCCCTGTGTTCCCCTCCCCGATCTCATCCCAAGCTTTGCGCCCGAGTTAACCATTATCCCAAATTTTGTGTTATACCTGCCTGTGCTTTTCTTTATACTTTTCCCCAGTGATGTATGTATCCTTCAATACTGTCTTCTTTCATTTTACCTGTTCTTGACCTTTCTATGTTTGCAATCAGACTAATTGCTTCATCTGCTCAGCATTGTTTCTGAGATTCACTGATGTCGATTCTTGAGCTGTAATTCCTATTCACTTTCACTGCTGTACAGTTTTTTGTTCTTTGAGTGTCACACAACTTATTTATCCATCCTCTGTTGATGGACATTTCTGTTCTTTTCATCTGTCCTCCACCCACCCACAGCTCTATCAGAACTATGCTTATCACGGTCACTGGTGTTCCCAAATCAAACGGACATTGTTGAACCCTCATCACACCCTTCCCAGTGGGGTCACAAGACGCTTCTCCTGCTGTCTCCCCGGCCGTTCTTTCTCAGGTTCCTTTGTGGCTTCTTCTTTCATTTTACACCTTCTAAATCTTGGCGTTCCTCAGGGTTTGGTTCTGGGAGTTCTTCTTCTGCCTCTTCCTCTTCTTGCCATGCTTGCTTCTTGGGTATCTCATCCCAATGGCTGTAAGTACCATTTATTTCCAAGGTCGATGCTGGACTCCTTCCTCTCCTCCCTGTCTGCACTGCCACCATCTAGTCCAGACCACAGTCACCTCTGCCTGCATGACCTCTGCATCCTCCCAGCTAATCTCTACTGCACCCTGCTGCACCCTTGCCAATCTCCCCACAGCAGTCAGAGTGATTTTTTTTTTTTTTTTTTTTTGCGGTACGCGGGCCTCTCACTGTTGTGGCCTCTCCTGTTGCGGAGCACAGGCTCCGGACGCTCAGGCTCAGCGGTCATGGCTCACGGGCCCAGCCGCTCCGCGGCATGTGGGATCTTCCCGGACCGGGGCACGAACCCGTGTCCCCTGCATCAGCAGGCAGACTCTCAACCACTGCGCCACCAGGGAAGCCCCAGAGTAATATTTTTTAAATAAACAAAACGGATTATATCATATCACTCCCTGACTCAGAATCCTTCAATGCCTTCCCTTGTCCTTAGAATAAAACCCAGACTCCTCACTATGGCCTTCAAGGTATGATCTCTTCCCTCTATCCATCTCCCAACATCGACTCTCCTGTTTATTAATGTTACTTTGCATATTTTAATGAATTTTATGAAATAGACTCTTTGTGGAGGGCTCTGGCTTCTTTCACCCAACATAATTTTTTTTTAAAGATGTATTGTTTATTTTTAAAATTTTTATTTATTTTTATTTTTGGCTGCGTTAGGTCTCTGTTGCTGTGCATGGGCTTTCTCTAGTTGAGGAGAGCGGGGGCCACTCTTCGTTGCAGTGCACGGCCTTCTCATTGCGGTGGCTTCTCTTGTTGTGGAGCACGGGCTCTAGGTACGCGGGCTTCAGTAGTTGTGGCTCACGGACTCTAGAGTGAAGTCTCAGTAGTTGTGGCGCACGGGCTTAGTTGCTCTGCGGCATGTGGGGTCTTCCCGGACCAAGGCTCGAACCTGTGTCCCCTGCATTGGCAGGCGATCCTTAACCGCTGCGCCACCAGGGAAGCCCTATTTATTTATTTTTATTATTATTTTTGGGCTGCCGTGGGTCTTCGTTGCTGAGTGCGGGCTTTCTCTAGTTGCAGCGAGTGGGTGCTAGTCTTTGTTGTGGTGCGCGGGCTTCTCATCGTGGTGGCTTCTCTTGTTGCGGAGTACAGGCTCTAGGCGCACAGGCTTCAGTAGTTGTGGCACATGGGCTCAGTAGTTGTGTCTTGTGGGCTCTAGAGTGCAGGCTCAGTAGTTGTGGTGCACACGCTTAGTTGCTCCACGGCATGTGTGATCTTCCTGGACCAGGGCTCGAACCTGCACTAGCAGGCGGATTCTTTTCTTTTTAAATAAATTTATTTATTTTTTATTTTTATTTTATTTTTGGCTGCATTGGGTCTTCGTTGCTGTGCATGGGCTTTCTCTAGTTGTGGCGAGTGGGGGCTACTCTGCATTGTGGTGCATGGGCTTCTCATCGCAGTGGCTTCTCTTGTTGCAGAGCATGGGCTCTAGGCGCGCGGGCTTCAGTAGTTGTGGCATGCGGGCTCAGTAGCTGTGGCTCGTGGGCTCTAGAGCACAGTCTCAGTAGTTGTGGCGCACGGGCTTAGTTGCTTCACGGCATGTGGGATCTTCCCAGACCAGGACTTGAAGCCGTGTCCCCTTCATTGGCGGGCGGATTCTTAACCACTGTGCTACCAGGGAGGTCCTTTGTTTTTTATTCTTTATTTTTATTTATTTTTCTCCCACCCTATGCTTTATTCACTTTTTTTAATACATCTTTATTGGAGTGTAATTGCTTTACAATGTTGTGTTAGTATCCCCCATCCCCTCCCTGTTGAGCCTCCCTCCCACCTTCCCTATCCCACCCCTCTAGGTCGTCGCAAAGCACTGAGCTGATCTCCCTGTGCTGTGCAGCAGCTTCCCACTAGCTATCTATTTTACATTTGGTAGTGTATATATGCCGATGCTACTCTCTCAGTATGTCCCAGCTTCCCCTTCCCCCTCTGTGTTGTCAAGTCCATTGTGTACATCTACATCTTTACTCCTGCCCTGCCACTAGGTCCATCAGTACCATTTTTCTAGATTCCATATATGTGCGTTAGCATACGGTATTTGTTTTTTTCTTTCTAACTTACTTCACTCTGTATGACAGACTCTATGTCCATCCACCTCACTAAAAATAACTCAATTTCCATTTTGTGTTTTTTAAACCATTTTTTTTTCAGATCTAGAAGTTCCACTTGATTTTTTTAAAAAAATAGAGTTATCTGATTGCTGATCATCAGGGAAAGGCAAATTAAAACCCCAGTGAGATATCACCTCACACCTATCAGAATGACCACAATATAACAAATATTGGAGAGAATGTGGAGAAAAGGGAACCCTCGTGCACTGTTGGTGGGAATGTAACTTGGTGCAGCCACTGTGGAAAACAATATGGAGGTTTCCCAAAAAACTAAAAATAGAACTTCCATATGACCTAGCAATTCCACTCCTGGATATATATCTGAAAAAAAACAAAAACACTAATTCAAAAAGATACATACACCCCAGTGTTCGTAGCAGCATTATTTACAATTACCAAGATATGGAAGCAACCTAAGTGTCCATCAACAGATGAATGGATAAAGAAGATGTGGTACATATATATAATGGAATACTACTCAGCCATAAAAAACCTGGATCTCCTGGGGGTCTCTTTCTGTAGATTACTTTTCTCCCTTGTTTTTCAGTCATTTGGACATGTCTCTTGCCTATGCCTGGTTGTTTTTCATTGAATGCTAGATGTTGTGCTTTAAAAAGCATAGGAATAATTTGAGGCTCAGGTTGATAATAACTTACTCCAAGGAAGACTTACTTTCGCTTCTTAGAGGCCTTTGGCAAAGTGGTCGCCTCGGTCCAATCAGAGATTGAGGTGATTTGAGGCTGATTTTCAGCCTTTGTGAGTCCTGATCCATGCACTTGCTTTCACCAGTTCTTCACCCCACCCAGGCCTTTGTGTTGTCCTGAAATTGATCATCTGACATTGGCATTGGTAGTTTACATTCCTGAAATGAAGCAGCAGTCAATAGGCAAGGAATAGGACATGGGGTGGGAGAGGCAGGAATGGAACTTAAAAAGCATTTCTCAGAAAGCAAATACCATATGCTAACATATATATATGGATTAAAAAAAATGGTTCTGAAGAACCTAGGGGCAGGACAGGAATAAAGACGCAGATGTAGAGAATGGACTTGAGGACACGGGGAGTGGGAAGGGTAAGCTGGGACGAAGTGAGAGAGTGGCATGGACATATATACACTACCAAATGTAAAATAGATAGCTAGTGGGAAGTAGCTGCATCGCACAGGGAGATGAGCTTGGTGCTTTGTGACCACCTAGAGGGGTGGGATAGGGAGGGTGGGAGGGAGACGCAAGAGGGAGGGGATATGGGGATATAAGTATGCATATCGTTGATTCACTTTGTTATACAGCAGAAACTAACAGAACATTGTAAAGCAATTATACTCCAATAAAGATGAAAAAAAAAATCAAAGAAAATAAAATATTTCTTGGGACTTACCTGGCAGTCCAGTGGTTAAGACTTCACCTTCCAATGCAGGGAGGGCGGGTTTGGTACCTGGTTGGGGAGCTAAGATCCCACATGCCTCAGTGCCAACAAACCAGAATGTAAAACAGAAGCAATATTGTAAGAAATTCAATAAAGACTTTAAAAATGGTCCACATCCAAAAAAATCTTTAAAAAACAAATGAAGCATTTCTCCAACCCATCTCTCATCTGTCTCCTGCAGCCCTCCATGTCAGGCTGCAGCTGCCCGCCTCCCATGCATATATCATTTCAAGACTTATGCCTTGTCTCCCCAGGGATTTCTCACTTGTTACTTAGTTTCTGCATTTCAGGTTTCCTTCACTTCTATAGTGTCTGCAGGGTTGATTTTTGGGGAGGGAGCCAGGCAACCCATGCTACACACCATCTTGGCAGGAATCAGAACCCCCTTCCAATATTTTGCATTCATTCCAAGTTCCCTTGTGGCCCTGTTAAATTTAGAAATGAATACACAGCAGTCTTTGTCCAAAAGGACACAAAATAAAGGTTATTGGTGAATATACTAGTTTACTTTTGCTTGCTCCAATTTATAGATGATGAATTATAATAAATAAGACTAAATAAGAAAGGAAACACGTTTGAGACCATTAATTTTAACACTCAGTATTTAAATTATATTCCTATTGCTTACAAAATGCCATGTCTTTTTTTTTCTCATTTTTTTGTTTTGTTTGTTTGTTTTTGTTATTTTGACCATGCCACGAGGCATGTGGGATCTTAGTTCCCTGACCAGGGACTGAACCTGTGCTCCCTGCAGTGGAAGTGTGGAGTCTTAACCACTGGACCATCAGGGAAATCCCCCATGTCTTTTCTGTTTTATATTCCTACTCAGTTATTTAATTAAAGATATTATTTAGGGCTTCCCTGGTGGTGCAGTGGTTGAGAATCTGCCTGCCGATGCAGGGGACACGGGTTCGTGCCCCAGTCTGGGAAGATCCCACATGCCGCGGAGCGGCTGGGCCTGTGAGCCATGGCCACTGAGCCTGCGCGTCTGGAGCCTGTGCTCCGCAACAGGAGAGGCCACAACAGTGAGAGGCCCTTGTACTGCAAAAAAAAATAAAATAAAATAAAATAAAATAATTTAACTTTAACATTCAGCTTAACCATAGAGAAACAGAAAATGTATTATAATGTAACATATTTTCATACTTTATATTTCAGAGCTACCTTACTTTTAATCCAACAAATAATAAAGAATTGGTGAGCAATAGTAAAACACAAGCAATATATTATAAGTGGGTAAGTAGAAATATTTTCATTTGTTTTAAATGTATAAACAAGTATGTGTTTATTCTTTAAGTACAGATCTTTTGGTAATGTAACAATATAGTATCTACTTAGAAAGCAATAAACATATATTAAAATGTTTTGATTTAATTATAGCATTTATTTTAGTCCCATTGGAAATTAGCATATTAAATCAGAAGCAGATAATTTAAATTTCATTTAAGTTTTTAAAGTAATGTGGCAAATATTTATGTGAATATATTTAAGGTCTAAAATATATTCAAGATCAAGGGTTTTTCAAGATCTTGGACTTTATTCCCTTTCAAAAAGGAATTAACAAACAGATTGGTCATATGTATACTGACACAGGGAAAAATCATGAGATTAAAAAAATATCAAAAGTTAAACATAAAATTACCATATGACCCACCAGTTTCTAGGTATATACCCCAAAGAATTGAAAACAGGTGTTCAAACAAATACTTATGCACAAATGTTCATAGCAGCAGCATTATTCACAATAATCAAAAGATAGAAACAAATCAAATGCCCATCAACTAATGAATGGATAAACCAAATGTGGTCTATCCATATATGGAATATTATTGAGCCATTAAAAGCAATGAAGTACAGACGCCTGCCATACCGTGGGTGAACCTTTAGAACATTATGCTGAACGAAAGAAGCCAGACACAAAAAGCCACATACTCTATAATTCCATTGATATGAACTGTCCAGAATAGGTAAATTCATAGAGACAGAAATCAGAATGGTGGTTGTCAGGGGCTGGGGGGGATGGGAGGTGACTGCTTAATGGATAGAGGGCTTCCTTTTGGGCTGACGAAAGTGTCCTGGAACTAGAGGGAATGATGGTTGCACAGTATTGTTAATGTACTAAATGGCACTAAATTTTACACTTTAAAAGGATTAATGGTTAATTTTATATTAAGTGAATTTTCCTCAATAAAAAAAACGCTAAACAAAAACGCTTTGAATTGCTGATTTTCAGTGATATTCATTCCTTCAGGTATTAATTATAGCTTCAAAGCCTTATAAATGTAGAATTCAGATTTGCATTAACTACCACTTAATCACAATCATTTGTGGCGTTTTTTATGTATTTACTTTTTTTTCAGAATGTTTCTAGATGTCCCTAGAGACAGCAGGTTATCCTACCTGTAGAAATTGCAAAGCTCTGACGCTGTTCAGATGCATTTGTTTTGATTTTTGCTGTTATGTAGCTCTTCTTTTGGAAACCAAGTCTTTTTTTAGTAGTGATTTTTTTTTTCTGTGCTTATCAGTATGAAGAGGGAGATATACTTGTTCACAGTGCCCCACTTTTAACAGAAAAAGTGAGTATGCCTGTTGTGCTTTTTCTTACGTCTGACTGTGGAGAATAAATATGTGTGTGTCAGCTTAGTCATTTTGGGCTTCTCTTTGTATGTATCTTTATATTGCAAAATAATTTGAAATTTTTACTTAGGTCCTTTACCATACTGAATGGCCAGTTTAAAATAATGGACGGATTGTTCAAAATAATACGGATAAAAATAAATGGCAGGGACTTCCCTGGTGGTCCAGTGGCTAAGACTCTGCACTCCCAATTCAGGGGACCTGGGTTCGATCCCTGGTCAGGGAACTAGATCCTGCATGCCGCAGCTGAGTTTGCATGCCGCAGTTGAAGATCCTACAGGCGGCAGCAAAGATCCCTCGGGCCGCAACTAAAAACCAGCACAGCCAAATAAATATTTTAAAAATAGATAAATAAATAAATGGCAAAGGAAGTTTACTACCATGAGAAAATACCCAAGAAAGTGATGATTTTTATAATGTATGTGTGCACATGACAAAAGATGAAAGTTAATTTGGGGTGAAATAAGTAAAGCAGTTGAACATGAGTGGATCCCTTTAAGCTGCTCAGTTTTCAGAGCAATAAAAATGATACTGGGTGCACTTCCCTGGCGGTCCAGTGGTTAAGACTGGGTGCTCCCAATGCAGGCAGCATGGGTTCCAACCCTGGTGGGGGAACTAAGATCCTGAAAGACGCAGGGCCAAAAATAAGTCAATGGATGGATAGATAGATAGATAGGACCTTTTTTTTTTTTTTTTTTTGCGGTACATGGGCCTCTCACCGTGGGGGCCTCTCCCGTTGCAGAGCACAGGCTCCAGACACGCAGGCCCAGCGGCCATGGCTCACGGGCCCAGCAGCTCTGCGGCATGTGGGATCCTCCCGGACCGGGGCATGAACCCGTGTCCCCTGCATCGGCAGGTGGACTCTCAACCACTGCGCCACCAGGGAAGCCCGATAGGACCATTTTTAAAAGATGATGTTGGGTATTTAGATGTTTCAGAGCCAGTAGAAAGGCGGTGAGCCAGGTGTTGGGGGGAACGTTTTATCGTTCCTGCTTTCCTTGAGTGATTGCACCTGAGGTGGACCTCCAGTCCTGTCTCCTGCAGCAGTTTCTGCTTTTGATACTCACATAACCTGCTCTCACTGTGCAGCTGACAATGATTTTTCTGCTTCCCTTCTTCACCTTTGGTTTGACCAATAAAACTTTATTTTTCAAGAGGGCATGCCAAAAGACGATGGACACAAGGCAAGATTATCCTGTCTGCAAACTTTGCTTTTCATACATCAAAGTATCAAAAAAAAAAATACAGTCAGTTCTCATTATTTGCAGCAGTTATGTTCTGTAAGGTCTCTGTAGACCTGAATTAGCGGATGCTGAATCATTGCTCCTAGGAGAGATACAGGAATAGGCTCCTGCCAGCCTAGGGTCACAGTACTTTCACCGACTGACAGATACGTGACCTTGTTTTATGTATGTTTCTGTTTAAAGACACCATATTTAATATATAATGTTGGTTCCTTAATGTTGGACTCACTAGATAGAACTCCTGTCTGAATGAGGCTTATCTAACACAGGTGTATTCTCTGTAAGGCACGTCACAGCCTTCTTGGGCTTAGGAGCACTAGACAGCATTTCAGTACCATAGTCAAGAGCCAATTTAAATACCAAAATCACCAACAAAAAGCACCAGAAAGGGCTTCCCTGGTGGCGCAGTAGTTGGTAGTCCGCCTGCCGATACAGGGGACACGGGTTCGTGCCCCGGTCCGGGAAGATCCCACATGCCGGCTGGGCACGTGAACCATGGCCGCTGAGCCTGCGCATCCTGAGCCTGTGCTCTGCAGCGGGAGAGGCCGCAACAGTGAGAGGCCCGTGTACCACACACACACAAAAAAAAAGCACCAAAAAAATTTAGAACATCACATTAAACAGGCTAGGAAAAGGACACTTGTCTCTCGTTTGAGAGCTGAAACAAGAAGGCACAGAGTTGCCTTGTTTGACCTCAGCTGGGAATGTCACGTTTTTCACCACTTGGCACATGCACACATCTGCAAATGATTGTGAAAATGCCACGAGGATTGACTTGGGGGCTACAAATAAATATCAGAAAGTAAGTAAATTCACAAATACCGAATCCACAAAGAATGAGGATCGGCTGCAGTTTGAAATGATAAAAATGCCTCGTGTTGAAACAGGGCTGTTCTTAGAAAGAATATGATGTCCTTGCTTGACCAGTTGTGCTTCTACTGACCCTCTTGTGTTCAAGTCAAAGAGGTCCACCTTAGGATCTTCTCTGCCTAAGTAGAGAGTCAGGCAGCAGACTTACTGTATCATATGACAGATCGCCGAGTTTCCTTCATGTATTCATTCAGTAAACATTCACTGAGGGTTCACTCAGTGCTCTGGGTTCTTTCTATGCTTCATTTCTAAGACACTGTCTAAGAAAGATGGCCTAGTGCCTTATCCTACGTAGCACACATTTAATAAGAAGTCTTGGGGCATTTCTATGTACAGCACTTAAATTTCCACTGATGGGAAAATAATTTATGATCAAAAATAAACTGAGAGAATTGTTTTATAATGTTTTACAGCTGGAGCATGCTTTGTCCACGACAAACATTAGTTTCTTTATCAGTCTCTGAAACCTCAGTAAGAGAAGTTGAACAGGTATAAACGATGATTAATCACTCCTTCATTTGCTTTAAGCAAACAGTTTAATTAAGCCAGTATATAACCCTTCACTTGCTCTTAGCAAACCTTCAGAGGTTCAGAACTGCCTGATCATGGCAATCCATGGGGGAGGGTTTTTTTAAATGATTTTTTCTTTTTTACTTTATTTTTTTCCTACTGTATTTAGGTAAAACATTGTAAAACGTCGTGTTGATAAATGTTTTGTTTTATATTTACTACCAAAGGTAACTCATAACCTGTCTCTTGAAATGCAGACATTCAACAAGCTCGTGGGAAAATTTAGCCAGTCAGTCTTTCATTTGAATTTAACCCAAATACTGTCGGCGACAATGGAAGGGAAGCTGGTTGTCTGGGACATTTACCGCCCACCACGGTCTGCCTCCACCTCTTTGGGCTTTCCCCACATCACACCTTGTAAACTGGTTCATTTGCAGAAGGAGGGTATCACTGTGCTTACTACAGTTGACAGGTACTTAATTAATTAAAAAGTAGCTATAGATGATTATAAAATTATTTTAAAACCCTTTTGGAGGTATACGCGTATGTTGTATATGCATGGATTGTTTCTGGGGAGAGCCAATTAACTGGAAACACTGGCTGCCTCTGAGGAAAAGAACTGAGAGCTAGGATCAAGGATGGGGGTGGATTTACTTCTTTTTATAGTCTCATTTGTACTGATTGGTTTGCTTTTTTTAAAAAAAAATCATGGGCATGTATTACTTTTTTTTATAGTAATTTAATATTTTATTTATTTATTTTATTTTTGGCTGCGTTGGGTCTTTGCTGCTGCGCACAAGCTTTCTCTAGTTGCAGCGAGAGGGGGCTACTCTTCATTGCGGTGCACAGGCTTTTCATTGCGGTGGCTTCTCTTGTTACAGAGCATGGGCTCTAGAGCACATGGCCTTCAGTAGTCATGGCATGCGGGCTTCAGTAGTTGTGGCTCGTGAGCTGTAGAGCGCAGGCTCAGTAGTTGTGGTGCACGGGCTTAGTTGCTCTGCGGCATGTGGGATCTTCCCGGACCAGGGCTCGAACCTGTGTCCCCTGTACTGGCAGGTGGCTTCTTAACCGCTGCACCACCAGGGAAGTCCCAGGCATGTATTACTTTTAACAGTCCTTTTGTGTTGGTGAAACAAAAAGTAACTAATTTTTTTTCTTCTGACCTAATTAGACTTATTTTGCCTATACTTTAAATTTAAGAAAAGGACATAAATAGCTATATATTTTTTTCTGATTACAGAATAACATTTACCCATCATGAAAAGATGAACCACAACATAACTTTATAAAGTTCCCTAACTCTTTGATTTTGAGAGGCTGCGGGAGCACATAGATGATCTAAGCCTTATGCCTTAGCCTCAGTCATAAAGGGGTTCACATTGCCAGATGCATCCCTTCCTTGCCAAGTGACCTTGGACAAGGGACTTAAATGTGCTGAGCCTCCAGTCTTCCATCTGTAAAGTAGGCATAACAATACTGTCCCTCCAGAGTGACTTTGTGAGGATGGCTTACGGAATCTTATTTCCCCGACCAGGGATTGAACCCTGGCCCCGGCAGTGAAAGCTCTGAGTCCTAACCACTGGACCGCCAGGGAATTCCCAAGCCTTGTAAAACTCTTAGCATGTCATCTGGTACAGGGGAGCTCTAGGTAAAACAGCCATTATCAGTGTGCTGGAGACGATTGCCTCGTGACAAGAACCCTGCCCACATGGTTGGAGTCACTGTGCCATCTGCTTCCCAGAAGCCCATTGCTTTCTTGACCCTTTCTTTTAATACAGAGGAACAGTGAGGTCCTGGCGTGGCTTTACAAAGACAAATGCAAATCGTCATCTTCACTCACTTGATGAGAAAAGACGGTAGTAGAATTGCAGTTGATGATGCAATCAACTTTTAATTGTTGGGGGTTAGGACCCAGGGAAGACCAGGCCTGGGTTTCCTTTTCTCCATGTTAAATAAAACCCAGCCAGGACCCCAGAGCCCTTGCTGGAAAAGGTCTCAGAAAACACTTGGCTTGTTTTGCCATTTCTGTCCAGCAGAGGGCTGTGAATGACATTCTCGCCAATTACTCGGCCCACCTGCCTTGCTTATTAATCAGAAACCTCATTTAATCACTTTGCGTATATAAGAGAAAATTCATCCCACACCTCCCCCCGCCCCCCATGATTAGAATTATGTCAGAGGCTTTAAAAAAAAAACAAGCTCATTTGGGATGGCTCTGAGGACTGGAAATAAAAGCTGTTTTGTCACGCAGCACTGCCTTTGGCTGTGGTGACTGGACAGGGTTTTACAATCGATTGCTCTCACAGCAGTGTCCTCCTGTATCTCGTTGCCAGCCTGCGTGATTTCAGAGGAATGGTTGACGGACTCTGTTGTCATCTGTAGTCTTACGGCAGAGGATGTAAATCACTGCCCACTGCCATTGCATGGGGCTGATCTTGCGGGGCAGGGAAGAGGAGAGCAGAGAGCATGGACTTTGCATAAGATACACCTGGATCCCTGCATAGCCTAGCCACGTGGCCCTGATAGGGTTGCCAGGTTTATGTACGTCCCAAATGTTGCATGGGGCAACTGCATTTGGGACCATGCAATATATGGGACATACTTATTCTAAAAATTTACTCATTGTTCATCTGAAATTCAAATTTAACTGGGTATCCTGCATTTTTATTTGCTAAATCTGGCAATCTGAGGCCTTGAGCCTTAAGTTTCCTAGATGTGAACTGGGATGACAGTAAAATCAGCCACATAGGGCAATATTTTTTTTTTAATAAATTTATTTATTTGTTTTTATTTTTGGCTGTGTTGGGTCTTCGCTGCTGCGTGCGGGCTTTCTCTAGCTGCGGCGAGTGGGGGCTACTCTTCATTGTGGTGCGCGGACCTCTCACTGCAGCGGCTTCTCTTGTTGTGGAGCACAGGCTCCAGGCACGCGGGCTTCAGTAGTTGTGGCTTGCGGCCTCTCTAGAGCGCAGGTTCAGTAGTTGTGGCACATGGGCTTAGTTTCTCAGCAGCATGTGGGATCTTCCCAGAAGAGGGCTTGAACCCGTGTCCCCTGCGTTGGCAGGTGGATTCTTAACCACTGCACCACCAGGGAAGCCCAGGGCAGTATTAAGTGAAAGTTTTTACAATGCCCGGAGTCCAGGGGCTGACATATAATTAGGTGTTCAATAGATGGTACTCATTACCATTATTTAACAAACCGACGTTATTCTCCATTTCAGCTATGTTGTCACAGGTGACATTCGGGGTAACATCAAGTTCTACGATCACACCCTGTCCATTGTGAACTGGTACAGCCACTTCAAACTGAGCTCCATAAGAAGCCTGTCCTTCTCAAAGACCCCGGCAACTCCTCCGACTGAAAATACAAACTATCCTCCAGACTACACTTTAAAAGGTGACCTTTTTATTGTAAGGTGAGTTGTTAATGAATCTCATCATTTGCATGGTCAAAAAGTGATGTTTTCTTTTAGTTTGTGTACAGTGGGATCTTCTTCCTATTCCTGGGATGTGAACTCGAGGGTACTGGCCTCCCTAGTCAGTCCTTTACCTGCCTTGCAGACGGATCTCCTTGGCTGATCACAATCGATTTTTTAAGTGAAGCATCATTCTCCTGTTAAGAATGTCTAGTGGTGGGAAGCTGGAAAGGGCTCTAATCTCTGTTGCCTCTGGAGTCCTTCGCTGTAGGTTGGTCTCCTTTCTCGAAGCTGAGTTTGTCCTAGCACTACAGTTAAAGGGATTTGATAGTTAATAGCCATAACATTTCAAGATAGAATTATCTGTGAGTCTGCTTAATTACCCTTGTGGTATTTGCAGGCACATCTGTATGTGTGCACCAAACTCCATATTTGCATACACAAATGAATATTTGCATGTGCAGATTAGCTAATTGTACAACTGACTGTCCATCTGCATACTTAATGACTCAATTTACATGTAGAAATGTGGGCTTTTTCACTTGCAAATGGAGGCTGTTGGGTATTGGTGGTATATTTTTGGAGATGTTGGGTTAATAATGTCACTAAATTACAGACGACAGAGGCGTTTCATGTGCAATTAGCAGCAGAATAGCTGGCGTGCCCCATTCCCTGCAAACACTGATGCTGTTGGGTCTCTCCTTGGCAAACAGGAATTTTATCATTGGAACGTCGGATGCGTCAGTGTACCACTTAACAGCAGATGGGACCAAACTTGAGAAGTTATTTGTAGAGCCCAAGGATGCCATTTGTGCCATCTCCTGCCACCCGTACCAACCCCTCATTGCCATCGGGAGTTTCTGTGGGATGATCAAAGTGTGGGATTATGAACAGAAAAAATACCTCTTCAGCAGGATCTTTGAGAAGGGGCTTGGAGTCCAGAGTCTGACCTACAACCCCGAAGGTATTTTCATTTTGTCAGCCTGTCTTAGGTTTTAAACTGAAAACAGATCCAAATGGCTAATCCCTTGGCTGTCACAGCTCCAGGAAGGTTACCTTGACCCTCTCCCCGCACCAGGCCAGATGGGACGCCTTCTCCCCCTGGACGCTGCAGAGCTCCGTACCGCCTGGTGTCATCCCACGATGCCATGCTTTCCAGTTTACTTCTCCTTCTCAGGACCTTGTCTGTCGTGTTCATTGCTGTCTCCTTGGCACGTAGAACAAGGTCTGGTGTGGAGTCGATGTTTCTTGAGTGAATGAAGTCCTTTTCGACCATTGTTCCCTGGCTTGTGATTTCAGGAGCTCTCCTCGGAGCTGGCTTCACAGAAGGGACCGTTTACATTCTTGATGCAATGTCCTTAGAAAGTGAAACCCCAGAGCCTTTCAAATATTCCAGAACCAGTGTGACTCACGTCAGCTTCTCCCATGACTCCCAGTATATGGCGACCGCTGTGAGTATTTTCACTGAGTGCCGTCCAGGGGCTCAGCAACCTTATTTAAAGCCACAAGGGGGAGGGGCTGGGAGTTAGGGGGGATGGGGAGTAGCTGCTAGAGGGTACAGATTTCTTTTGGAGGTGATGAAAGTGTTCTAAAACTGTGATGATGGATGCACAGCTCTGTGAATATACTCAAGCCCATTGAACTGTACACTTCCAGTGGGTGAATTGTGTGGGAGGTGAATTATATCTCAATAAAGCTGTTATAAAAGGAGAAAGGGGTGGGGGAAGTGGGGGGACTTCTGCCTGAAAACAAGACCAGGGCCTCAGAACTTCCAGACTTGGATTCTGCTACTCTGACAGCTCATTTTGGTTTGTTGGTTTTTCGGAACCCTTTCTCTGCATCCAGGGTTTTATCTTTCCCTTTGATTGTTGACGAGATGACATTCTCATTTAAGCGGAGTCTTCCACCGAGCATTTCGGATTCTGGTCCTTCCCTCTGTGAATAGGGCTCTTAATCTCAGTAAAGATTTTTCTGGGACCCCCCCCAACCTCTCCCTTCATGCCAGTTCTCTTGGGGGATGGGGTGGGGTGCGGGGAAGCAGCCGGCTTCACTTGAACCTCTGTCCCTTACACGCTTCCCAGCAGCACACTGACTCAGGCGCCCCAGGTCGCTTCAGGCTGCTCCCGCCCTCTCCCCGACCCCTGTCACTCTCAGCCATCATGTATATATTTTTTAATCGTACCTTTTAAAATTTTGTGTAGCCGGATAAAGAGAAGGGAGGACAGAGGCAGAAAGAGTCAGGGTTTCAGTTTCCAACAGAGAATGAGATGGGGACCAGCAAGGAGAGTAAGACCATAGTGTCAGACAAATACCGTCTCTCCCTGCCCCCACCTACCTACTTTGAACCTTGATTTTCTCATCTGCAAAACGGGCATTATTTTACTACTTGCTCCAATAGACAAAGGTTTTCCTTTTGCATAAAATTTCTAAAAGCAAAGTTAGTATGAAAAACATAGTGATGATTCTTAAGTTAACAAAATCTAAAAAGGAGCAACTTCTGCTCTTTCGCTCATATTCAGGATGTAAGTTTCACTGTGGCCGTTTACGTGGTGAGAGTCAAAAATGGACGAAGGGTCTGGGAGTATTTGGCAAGACTTCGTTCTCATCGCAAGAGCATTCGAAGTGTCCTGTTCGGGGTTCATCTGGACAGCAATGAGCCGAGACTGCTGAGCCTCGGGAGAGACAGACTCTTGGTGAGCTGTTTCATTTTCCTTTGCCTGGTCACCAGGACCACGTCTCGTTCTCGTTACCTCCCTGGCTTCTGGCACAGAACCAGACCCACAGTACTTGTGTTTGTTTGAGAAAATGAATGTATGACAAAGTAGCGAAAACCTTTCTGAGTTGGCACTTGGCCTTCACACGGCTCTGACACCACACAGGGACCTGTGTCCTGAGTAAGGAGGCTCCTGGGAAGTGGCACGTTGACGGCGGGGTGGAGGTACTCCCCACAGCACCGACAGCTCAGCCACCCTCGCCTCTCAGTGTATGTTTCGAAGCCAACACTTACACTTTCTGTGTGTCTAGGGGACAGGGCCAGGCTTTTACCTCAATGTGACAACTCAGAGAATATCAGAGGGAAAGGTAGAGACAGCGGCAAATGCAATATTACATGATCGAGCCAAAAGATTCAAAATCAATCGATCTATCTGTGCATCCATCTTAACTTCCTTCCTTCCCTCCCCCCTTTACTTCCTTTATTCTATCCACCCTTCCTTCTGTCCATCCATGCTGGTCTGGCCACCAAAGCCTACATATGTGTGAAATTCAGCAGGCTGCTAATTTATGACTGTCAAGTGCTGAGATTTAGATATGAATTAGTTCCTACCCTCAAAAAGTTCCCAAGATAATGATAAGTGAAGCAGTACAACATAACTGTAAGAGTTCAGGTTTTGGAGTTAGTTGGACCTAGATTTGAATTCTCATCCTCCCACTTCTTAGCTGTGTGACCTTGGGGAAACCACTGAACCTCTCTGAACATCTGTTTTCTCATCTGCAAAATGGGCACAACAGTACTGCTTTGCTGGGGAGTCGTGAGTATTAAATGGCATCATCTTGCTCGTAATGGATACTCCGTATTGGTAGCTTATTAGAAGTTTGGGCAAGTCTTCTCCTAGAAGGCCTGATGCTGTCTCTCCGCAGAAGAGGACTGTTGACTGACTTTGTTCACCTCAGTCCTCATGCGTATTCATCTGGGCTTCTCTGTAGATCGAGTATAATCTACTCAAGAGCTACAAAGACCACCTGGAAGTCCTGGACATTCAGCGAACCGACCAGGGCAGCTACCCCACCTGTATGGTCTGGTACCCGCCACTTACCAAGGAGCTCTTCCTGCTCATTTGCAACAGTGGCTACAAAGTGAAGCTTTTCAATTCAACCACAAAAATGTGCAGGTAAGCACGGGAGCTTCCCGCTAATGGCACGTAAATCAGTTTCTCAGCGCCTGGCTTATTTCAAGTCCCACCTTAAGGACCTGCAAGCAGCTTGGCTACCATCACAACCCTCCTCCCTTTGCAGAGGAGGAAACTGAGGCACAGATAAGGGGGGAAGTTCTCACCAAAGGTCACATGGTTAGGAAGTGCCAGAGTCAGGATTCAAACCCAGAGCCCTTGTTTCTGAGCCCAGCACTGCACAGGGATAAGGTACCCAGAGCTCAGTGCCTGAGGCTCAGGGAAGGAACTGGACCCCGAGGCTCCGGAGAAGTTGCTGATGTGTGATAAAATCTTCTGTTCTTCCCTCGTGGGTAAAAACAGATAGTTTCAGAATGGACTTGAGGACATGGGGAGGGGGAAGGGTGAGCTGGGACAAAGTGAGAAAGTGGCGTGGACATATATACACTACCAAATGTAAAATAGATAGCTAGTGGGAAGCAGCCGCATAGCACAGGGAGATCAGCTCGGTGCTTTGTGACCACCTAGAGGGGTGGAATAGGGAGGGTGGGAGGGAGACACAAGAGGAAGGAGATATGGGGACAGTATGTATGCGTATAGCTGATTCACTTTGTTATAAAGCAGAAACTAACACACCATTGTAAAGCAATTATACTTCAATAAAGATGTTAAAAAACGACAGATAGTTTCACCTGAATACTACCAGTTGTTTAATTTTTCTTATTCTTCATTCTTAAAGGAGTTTTAAGTTCAACTAATAGCATTCTTTATTCTCTCAGCAACTATTTACTGGGCCCCTACCTGAGCCAGGTGCTGTTCTAGGTGCTGAAGATGGAGATGAAAACAAAACAATGTTTCTGTCACCATGAAATTTGCATTTTATTGGGGAAGTGGAGTTCATGTTAGAAGCTGGGCTGGAGACCCATGTTTGAGGTCAGCACACCTGGTGGTTTAAAGCCATGAGATGAGAGAAGATTCCAGAGGGGAACGGTAGATGGAGAAGCGGTCAAAGGACCAAGCCCAGGGCATCCAAAGCTTAGCATCCTAGAGCAGTGGTTCCTCCATCCCGAAGTAGGTCTGCATCTATGGCTGGCCTCTTGTGCTGCTAGGGCTGTGGGTCCAGGCTTTGCCTCTCGTGATCAGCACTGATTATGGTGCACGATCCCTGTGTCGGGGCCCTGCATTTGTCATCCCGTTTCATCTGCAATAACCCTGCAAAGGATTGTGTCACTGGGGATCAGAGAGGTGATAAAACTTGCCTCAGGTCAAGCTGCTGGTCAGGGCAGGACTTGACCCTTGAACCAAGCTGTGACTTTGTCGTCTCCTGGGCATCACTGGGCCCTGCTGCAGCCCTGGCTTTGGAATCCTAGCTAGTCAGCCCTGGCAGGCAGCCTCTTTCTGCCTGTGGTTTGGCTGCCTCGTGGGTATGGCTGGGAAGAGCAGAGTCAGGAGAAACTGGAGGTGAGAATGCTTTAGTGACCCCACCGAGGAGGCGGAAGTCGAAAAACACCACCAGCAGCTGGCCCCATGCTTGAGGAGGACCTTTTTTTGGAAATGTATCTCAAATAAGATAGGTCCTCAAAAGGCCAGGATCTTTTTTTTCCCCCCCCCAATAACCCTTTTTAGAAGGGCCCAAGGAAAAATGACTGAAAAATGCTGTTTAATGTGGCAGGGACAAGAGAGAAATCCAGCACAATTATTTTTTTTAACTGTTAAAACACTGGGAAGGAGACATTTGAAAGAAATATGTAAAAAGGAGTTTTAGGAAGATTTCAGAGTCTTTGTACATCATCTTTAACGGACACAAACTTTTTGGACAAAGAATATCCCACAGATGTGCCCAGTTCTGAGAACCTCTGCGTTGGCTGAGCAGGTGTCTGGGGGATGCGGGATGGAGCGGCCCAGGCTTGGAGTTGCTGCTAACAGTTAGTAACAGCCACAGAGCCAAGCGGTGAGGAGCTTCTGCCACTGAAGATCAAGGGGAAGTTAGCATAAAGCAAATTTCTTTCCTTTTTTTTTTTTTTTTTTTTTGCGGTACGCGGGCCTCTCACTGATGTGGCCTCTCCCGTTGCGGAGCACAGGCTCCGGACGCTCAGGCTCAGCGGCCATGGCTCACGGGCCCAGCCTCTCCGCGGCATGTGGGATCTTCCCAGACCAGGGCACGAACCCGTGTCCCCTGCATCGGCAGGAGGACTCTCAACCACTGCGCCACCAGGGAAGCCCCTTTTTTGTTTGTTTGTTTAAATGTTTCCATCCATTGCATTTTTTGTTGCTATTATTTTTTTCTTCCAGTTTTATTGAGATATAATTGACATACAGCACTATATAAGTTGAAGGTATACAGCATAATGATTTGACTTACATACATTGTGAAGTGATATCACAGTATGTTTAGTGAACATCCACCAGCTCCTATGGGTACAAAATTAAAGAAATAGAAAAACTTTTTTTTGTATAACTTTTTATAACAGTTCTGTTTTTAAAAATTTATTATTTATTTATCTTAATTTTTGGCTGCGTCGGGTCTTAGTTGCGGCACGCGGGCTCCTCTCTAGTTCTGGTGCGTGGTTTTAGTTGCCCCGTGCGGCATGTGAGATGTTAGTCCCCCGACCAGGGCTCGAACCCGCGTCCCTTGCCTTACAAGATGGGTTCTCAACCACTGGACCACCGGGGAGGTCCCTAGAAAAACATTTTTTTCTGTGAGATGAGAACTCTTAGGATTTACTCTCTTAACAGTTTTCATGTGTGACACACAGCAGGGTTCCCTCTATTTACCATGTGGTACATCACATCCCTAGGACTTATTTATCCTGTAACTGGAAGTTTGTGTCTTTTGCCTGCCTTCATCCGGTTCCCCCTTCCCCCAACCCCTCCCTTCTGGTAACCACAAGTCTGATCTCTTTTTCTATGAGTTTCTTTGTTTCTGAAGTATAATTGACCTATGACACTATATTAGTTCTCGTTACACAACATAGTGATTCTGTATATTTATGCATACTTCCATTCATTTCAACATGATCACTACAATATGTCACTGTACGAAGGTATTACGTAGTTATTGACTATATTCTCCACGCTGTACATTTCATACCTGTGACTCACTTATTTTGTAACTGAAAGTTTGTACCACTTAATCTCCCTCACCTATTTCTTTCCTCCCCCCATGCCTCCTCCCCTCAGGCAGCCACCAGTTTGTTCTCTGTATCTGTAATTCTGTTTCTATTTTGTTACATTTGTTCATTCGTTTTGTTTTTTAGTTTCCACATATAAGTGAAGTCATACAGTATTTGTCTTTCTCTGTCTGACTTATTTCACTTAGCATAATACCCTCTAGGTCCATCCATGCTGTCACAAATGACAGGATTTTTATTCCATTGTGTATCTTCTTTATCCATTCATCTTTTGATGGACAGGTAGGTTTCTTCCATATATTAGCTATTGTAAGTAAAGCTGCAATGAACATAGGGATGTGTATATCTTTTCGAATTAGTGCTTCCATTTAGAGCCATGAAGTTAGGAGTTTCTGCTGTTGAAGATCAATTGGAAATTAGTATAAAGCATATTTCTTAAAAAAATAGTTTATTGAGGTGAAATTCACATAACATAAAACCAACCATTTTAAAGTGAACAAATCACTGGTATTTAGTCCATTCACAATGTTGTGCAACTACCACCTCTATGTAGTTAAACATTCTCATAGTTCCAAAGTAAAACACCTTTGCATAAAGCATCTTTTAAGTTGTAGGAACAATAAAGCCCTGTAACCACAACTTAATTGGGAAGGAATTGCCTTTTGATGATACATCCAAAATGATTAAAAAATGCATTTAAAAGCATTTGGAAGAACGTGAAGAGGCAGTTCACAGACAAAGGCCAATAAAACCTATGAGCAGATGCTCACCAGTACATCAAAGATGCAAATGAAAACAAGACATCATTTTTCACAAATCAGATTAGCAAAGATAAAAATGATGGATAGCGCCCGGCGTTGGCAAGGGTGTAAGGGAACCAACCGGCTGTTGGCGGACGGGGTTGGGGGGGTGTGGGGACAGCAGTTTGTTACCCTCCATTAAATTGTAGCCTGTCTTCTGACTTCTAGGAATGTAGCCCACGGAAGTACTCACACAGGATGCCAAGACATAAGTAAAAGGATGTCTTGTTTGAAAATATTTTTAAAAATGGAAACAATCCAAATGTCCATTAATAGGGAATTAGTTAAATGATGGCTCGTCAGTACACTGAAACATGATGCTGCTTTTAGAAAAGGAAAAAGAGAAAAAAGAGATGATAGCTCTCTGCATAGTAACACGGAAATATCTCCAAGGCATAATATGAGATACAGCAAATTGCCAAATATGCATGAATATATTTTCATCTAAAATTATATTTATGTGGCTTATATATTTTCATCTGAAATTATAATTATATGGGCTAGAATATATATAAAAGAAATCCTCGAGTCGCATACACCAAACTATTACCCATGATTATCTTGGGATAAAGGGTGCAGCCATGTAGAGTTATGGGTAGATTTTCTACTTCATGTCTCAATACTTGAAAATTTTCACAATGAATGTGTAAAATGTTTTCAATCAGAAGAAAAAGATATTAATTTTATGAAATTGTTAGAAATTTTGACAGTACTAGGTAGCAGTTATATAGCTCCTACTATGTGCCAGGAACCGTTCTGAGTGCTTTATATATATTAACTTATTTAGTGCTCACTACAGTCTTGTGGGGTAAATACTGTCATTATCCCTATTTTACCAGTGAGGGACCTGAGGCCCAGAGGGGTTGACTAGCTTGACTTTTTTTTCTTTTGCTTATTTATAATTTAAATTAAGGTATAATTCATATACCATAACATTTACCATTTTCAGTGGTTTTTTACTATATTCACAAAGTTGTGTAACCATCATCACTATTTAATTCAAGAACATTTTCATTACCCCCCAAAAGATACCCCAAACCCATTAGCAGTCACTCCCCATTCACATCCTTTCCCCACTGATCCCCCACTGCTCCACCCCTGGCAACACCAGTCTACTTTCTGTCTGTATGGATTTGTCTGTTCTGGACATTTCATGTAAATGGAATCATGTAATATGTGACTTTTGGTGTCTTGCGTCTTAGCATCATGTTTTCAAGGTTCATCCATGGTGTAGCCTGTGTCAGTTCTTCATTCCTTTTAATGGCTGAATAGTATTCCATTGTATCCACAGACCACATTTTGTCTATTCATCCATCAGTTGTCAGTTGGGTTGTCTCTACTTTTTGGCTATTATGAACATTTGTGTATCAGTTTCTGTGTAGACATCTGTTTCATTCCTCTTGGATGTAGACCTAGAGGTAGAATTGCTGGATCATATGGTAACTATATTTAACCATTTGAGGAACTGCCAGACTGTTTTCCAAAGTAGCTGCACCACTTTACATTCCTGCCAGCAATATATGAAGGTTCCAGTTTCTCCACAACTTGCCCCTAATTTTTAAGGGTCAGAGCTGGGATTCAAACCAGAGCCTGTGCTCTTAACCATCCTCTTCCTTGCCTCTATCCACTCAATGATATTGGAGGAAAGTCCTTAAACATTTCTACTCAAACGACTAGAGAAGGGTGACCTATAATTAGCCGATGCATTGTCTACCAGCTGGTCGTTTTAGTGTTTTTACCATTTCACCTAATCCTCTGTGCACGTAAACCTGATGCTGGGTCGTCCAGCCTGATACTCTCCTGCGTCCTGCAGCCCAGTGGTCACGGTCAAGTCCGCCTTCAGAGTTCACCTCTGCTCACCTCTTCGGTTTTACCTCCCTCCACCACCAGCCTTCTTTCTCCTTTACTGTTTCTGCAGTTTTCAAGCAATAGTCCACGTCCCATACCTTTGACCTCCTGTGCCCGCTGCCTGTTTTTCCGTTGCCTCCGTATTTTCTCTGCCTTTCCAATTCACCTTCCCAAACTCAGCTCAGATGTCTCCTCATAGATGTCCCATCACTCCTTCCTCAGTGCAGGCTCTGTGCCGGGAATTTGCCTGTCATCTCACTTCTCCCCTCATGGTGCTTCCATGTCTGTTGTTCCTGCCAGGCTGTGAGGTTAGCAACAAAATCTCACTCATTCGAGTCCCGACCTCCCGTCATGGTGACTGGCACAGAGAGGTGCTCAAGAGAGACATACAAGGAGCGTCTCCTGTTCCCACCAGACACGGGCTGGGTGCAGGGGACACGGGGAGAAAACACATCCAAACGATGAGGGGCTTAAAATATAATAAGATGAAATAGCTACCGTCCTTACCCTGGGGCAGACCCAAGTTTTGTGGGGTGTGAAGTGTATTTGGCTTTGTGGGTCCTCTTTTTAAATATATATATATATATAAAATTAAGAATAAAAAGTGGGGACTTCCCTGGTGGTGCAGTGGTTAAGAATCCACCTGCCAATACAGGGCACAAGGGTTTGATCCCTGGTCCGGGAAGATCCCACATGCCGTGGAGCAATTAAGCCCGTGTGCCACAACTACTAAGCCTGCGCTCTAGAGCCGCGAGCCACAACTACTGAGCCCACAGGCCACAGCTACTGAAGCCCGCACGCCTAGAGCCTGTGCTCTGCAACAAGAGAAGCCACCTCAGTGAGAAGCCCATGCACCGCAGCGAAGAGTAGCCCCTGCTCGCGGCAACTAGAGAAAGACCGCGTGTGGCAGCAAAGACCCAACAGAGCCAAAATAAATAAATTAATTAATTAATTAAAATAAGCTACAAGGATATACTGTAAAAAATATATATTAAAAAAAATAAATAAATAAAAAGTGGCTAGTGCCCCTCCCAGGCCTCAGGAGGTATGTGTGCAAGGAAGATGCTCAAGTCTGGCCAGCTTCGGGGAAAATCCACCTCTGGGCTTGAGGTCCTGTCCGGAGCCTCCCCTGAGATCAGATTCCTAATTAGCGTAAGAGTGTCTGAATTCAGAAGTCGTTCTGCTGCGAGGGTGCGATTCATTACAGTTTGATGCGCAGATGGATTTTTGGGGATCCGCGCGTTGCCTGTAGACCTGCTGTCAGCTGTCTGGACACCAGTCTGAGGTCTTGGCCCCGCCGTGGGGATGGGGGTGTTTCCTCGCACCCTGCTGACGTTCCTCCCGTCCTTGCAGCATTTTTCCCATCCCTTGTTCTCATGCACGTTCTCGAGGCATAATGTTCCCTTCACTCAGCTGTCAAGGAGGAAAGTCAGAGCCGCAGCTGTGAAGAGCATCCTTCACAAGCAGAGTTTCCCCAGAGAGTTTGCCGTTTGGAGCTGTTGCCCCTTATTTAGGCCGCTGTTAGCAGTTGAGGGAGAGGTTCTTACAATGAGCTTAGCTGAGCAGCAAGACAGGAAATTCAGAATTTAAAAAGTATAGGGCAACGTGAAAGGGAGTGAGTCATAAAACCTGCGTTGGGATTTGTGGAATTTAGAAAGCGTTCCTTTTTTCTCTTGCAGAAAGACACTCCTCGGGCCAGTTTACGGATCTCCCATTGAGCAGATACAAATCCTCCCAGTGAAAACCCCTCTGGAACTTCAGAAGCGCTACATGGTGTTTATTAACAGGGACAAGGTACCAGCCCTTTGCTCTCTGCCCCGTAAGGTGACCGTGTACTTGGAGCTGGAGGCAGTCTCAGGTATTTCAAGACTCAAGAACGCCGGCTTTCACAGCCAAGCCCGCGACTCCCATCCTGCTTCACAGTGAAAATGGCCATGAATGAGCGGGAATGACTCTCAGAAGAGTCACCTCATTTTCTCTACTCCCAAAAGTACAAGACACATGGTCCACCAAGGGGTTTTTCTTTTCTGATTTCTTTACAAGGAAAAATCTTATAAAGACATACAAGTTAGTTACACTTAGTTGTATATTTGATGACTAATCTATATGGGAAGGCGTAAAATCATAAGATGCCAGAATTGTCCTGGAAAAGCCTGGACATGTGACCATGAAGATAGGAGGGAAGCTTCCTTTCTGTGTCCCTGGTGGAACCTGCGTCTCTTCTCCCAAGGGACCACCGTGCAGGGCACAGTGTATGCGAAGCCCCAGCCATGTGAAATGCAGCTCTCACACACTGAGATGTCTGGTTCTAGATACACAGGTCCTTCCCTTAAACAGATCTGGAGGTTACAGGTGACCCTGCCAGGCCCGGCCTGGGGCCCGGTTATCTGAGTCTGAATATCTAGTTACATCTTCCTTTCTAGGTTGGACTTCAGATCTTACCAGTTGATGGCAACCCACATAAGACATCTGCTCTTATATGCCACCCCAGCGGTGCGGCTGGAATGGACGTTTCCTATGACGGCCGCTACACCTTCACAGCAGGAGGGCAGGACCGGTCGGTGGTGCAGTGGGAAATCAATTTAAGGTACATGATGCGGCGAGAAGCTTGGCCCCATAAGAAGGGTGTCAAGTGGAGACCCCTTCTTTTCACTCAGGAACAGCAGACAGGTATTAAACCCCTACAACATGCCAGGCACTGTGCTAGGCCTGCGGGTACAAAGACAGCCAAGACTCAGGCATTGCCTTTGGCGTGCTCCCTGCGACACCCGCTCATATTAATGTGCAGACAAAAGGTTACTGTTCTGTCCCAGGGACCCATGGTATTTGCAGGTGGGGCCATGTGATTCCACCTCGTTCACCCGGGCCCCATGAGTTACTTCTCACCCTGTCGCCGCCTGCAAATTCACACCAGTTAGAGAGATCTAGCCTGAATCTCCAAAGAGTGTGTTACAGAAATAGTAAGAGTATCGTTTGAAATGTGTATTTTCAGTCTACTCTTCTCACCCCCCTGCCCTGAGCTGAGAATCTCTGCCTAGGGCGAGGCTGGAGAATTGCATGGTTGAGCATCAGAGAGACACAGACTTTGAAGTCAAAGAGACAAGGGTTCAAATCTGAAGCCTACTCTCTGCTAGCTGTGGGCCCGAGGGCAGGTTTCTCAGCAGCTCTGATCTTTGGATTCCTTGTCTGTGAAATGAGGGTACATGGGGGTAAAAACAGGGACTTTTACAGGATCCTTGTAAGGATCAGGTAGGCTGATATATGTAACGCACACAGCACAGAGATAAGGACTCAGCAAATTAATCATTTCCTTTTGTTTCTTCTTCCTTATAAAGGCATTTGCTTATGAGCTCAGGATCTTTGTTACTAAAAAAGGGGGCACCCACTGTGGTGGTCCTCTCATCTCCCCATATTCAGCGAGCAGCCCCAGGGCAGAGCCAGTTCCTTGCCTGACCACCTTCTCCAAAGCCCCTGCCTCTCAGCCAGGGTCCCATTGAGGAGCTGGGTAAAAGCAGCTGGGAGACACCAAGCTTCCTAAAAGAACGAACCTGATTCATGGCTCCCAGTAAAAGCAAACCCCTTACTGTCTGCCACGTGCACATCCTTCTTCTGTGCAGACATCGAAGCTTCGCCCCTTAACCTGAATAGGAGCAAGAACAGCCAGGTTAATCCGCTTTGGAACCGCGGGGGTTTCAGTTTGCATTTGCAGCTCTGACCTTCACCTCTGCCTTCACCTAAGAGGGCAGATCTTGGGAATTTAGAAGCTGGAGGTGAGCTCTCCCCTTGAAAAGAACCTCCTGATCACATCCCCAGAATGAGCTGCTTAATTCTTGGACACTAGCCTGTTACCTGGACTGATGGGGCAAGCAACACCCTGGTGAGAGAACAGAGTCTTCCTTTTTTCGTTTTTGTCCTCTTCTCAATCATCTTGGGATCTGCACTAGTAGAGATTTAAAAAAAAAAAAAAAGCACCCACTTTCCAGTAGCTTTCCTGTGCATGGCCAGAGTCCAGGCTTCTGAGAATTTCAGTTTAATCTGTTTCAGGGACAAAAGATCATTATAAACTAATTAGCACTTCATTGCTGCTTCTGGTGTTTTAATATGTTCAGTGCTTCACTAATGGGAAGAAATATAAAAACCCTAAACAAGTAAACAAACAAAATTCCCTACCAGATCTACTGATGGTGAGTCGTAGGGTGAAATGAAGATGATAAGTCCTCTCACGTTCACATTATTTTAACCAGTGCACTCCTAGGCCCCCAAACTATCATTGCAGCATCTCAAACTTCCCCTGGGAGACCCCTTCCCTCATCTTTCCCCCTGTCTTGTCTGGCAGGCCACCCTCTTTCTCTCCTTGTCTGGCATCTGTTTTAAAATCTCCCATTTTTGTGCTCAACCTCACACCCCCCTGTAATCCTGCTGCCTTGCTCAGACAAGAGCAGAAAGACCTGGATTCAAATCCCACCTCCCCTACTACTTGCTGTATGACCTGAGGCAAGTCCCTTCCCTTCCCTGAGTCTCAGTTTCTCCGTCTGTTAAATGGGGATATTATCACCATGTTCAGCGCTGTTTTGAGGGTGGTGATTTCTACCATTGCTATTCCCCCTCCTCCCTACTCCCCCTCCCCTCCTCCCTACTCCCCCTCCCCTCCTCCCCCTCCCCTCCTCCCCTCCTCCCCTCCCCTCCTCCCCCTCCCCTCCTCCCCTCCCCTCCTCCCCCTCCCCTCCTCCCCCTCCCCTCCTCCCCCTCCCCTCCTCCCCCTCCCCCTCTCCCCTCCTCCCCCTCCCCCTCTCCCCTCCTCCCCCTCCCCCCTCCCCTCCTCCCCCTCTCCCCTCCTCCCCCTCCCCCTCTCCCTCTCCCCTCCTCCCCCTCTCCCCTCCTCCCCCTCCCCCTCCTCCCCTCCTCCCCCTCCTCCCCTCCTCCCCCTCCCCTCCTCCCCCTCCTCCCCCTCTCCCTCCCCCTCTCCCCTCCTCCCCCTCCCCCTCTCCCCTCCTGCCCCACCCCCTCCCCTCCCCTCCCCTCCCCTCCCCTCCCTCCTCCCTCCTCCCCTCCTCCTCCCGTCCCCCTCCTCCTCCTCCCCTCCTCCCTCTCCCCTCCCCCTCCCCTCCCCCTCCTCTCCCCCTCCCCTCCTCTCCCACTCCCTCCCCCTCCCCCTCCTCTCCCCCTCCCTCCCCCTCCCCCTCCTCTCCCCCTCCCTCCCCCCCCTTTTTTTTTGCAGTATGCGGGCCTCTGACTGTTGTGGCCTCTCCCGTTGCGGAGCACAGGCTCCGGACGCGCAGGCTCAGCGGCCACGGCTCACGGGCCCAGCCGCTCCGCGGCACGTGGGATCTTCCGGTACCGGGGCATGAACCCGTGTCCCCTGCATCGGCAGGTGGACTCTCAACCACTGCGCCACCAGGGAAGCCCCCCCCCGCTTTTTTTGTTGTTGTTGTTGTTGTTGCTAACATGAAAGCCTTTGTTTTTAATTTGGTTGATACACATTTGACAAAATATTTTAGAATAAAATAATCCATGAACAGGCACAAGGTATTTACAGTAACAACTGTGAAAAACATAAAACTGATGTATTCTTAAACAGTAAAGTCTATTTATAAATTTTTTTGTCGTGAATCCGGAAGACTTTCAGTTCTGCTCATTACCCTGGTCTGAAGCCCCGACAGATGGTGTGTAAGGCCCAGGAGTAGGAGGTGCAACTCTAACACATTTGGCAAGTAAGGACCATCTGTTGGTTTGAGCTCACGGGGAAGTGAAGGGCCAGATCTTGGGGTTAGGTGCCCTTTCTCCTCCCCCTGCTTTCCCTCCTCCCCCTCCCCCTCCCCCCCCCCTAGGGAGCGTTCACTGGGCTCTTGCTATATGCTGGTTGCTGTGCTCACTGTTTCTTGGGCTTCAGCTCGTTCCCCACAGCACTGAGTATATTTCTGGGCACACACACAGTAGGTTTTCAATAAATGTACCTCCATCTTGTGCCTCAATGACCTCTTTTTTTGTGGCAAGCATTAGAACCCAACTTAGGCAGAAAGGGGAAGTTACGAGCGGGTCCTGGGGTCTCGGGTCACCGTACTGCGGGGAGAGCAGACCAGCCCGCCCTCAGCGTTTGCTCTCAGCTTGCCTCTGCTGTTGCTGTCACTCTCTGCAGAGCTGAATTTCGTCACTCAGTGGGAACTCGGCCACTGACAGTCCCCAGATTTCACACCAGAGAGAGGGAGTCTCTTGCCCCAGCTCTGGTGGGACAAGCCCAGCCCTGTCCCTCTATCTCAGGTCAGCTGAGCTGACAGTGGCCAGGAAGCAGGGGACATGGTGTAGTCCTGACTGCTGGAGGACCGTTCCCAGAGAATCC
Source organism: Grampus griseus (assembly GCF_964374135.1). NCBI lineage: Eukaryota > Metazoa > Chordata > Mammalia > Artiodactyla > Delphinidae > Grampus > Grampus griseus. The sequence goes on along the minus strand of NC_139006.1, from coordinate 7,522,696 downwards.
AGAGCTCTGTGAGTCTGTCCCCTGGGGCCTTCCAGGTGGTGACAGGCTCCTCCATGTCACTTGGGCCTTTACCTGGCCCTGCTTCAGAATCAAATGGCCAATAGTGGCCTCACTGCCCTCAGAGCCTGTTGGGATTGGGCCTGGGCCTGGCCTGGAGGCCACAGAGCGGGAGCCCTCTCAGCTGGACACCTGCCTCGATGGGTAATATCAGAGCCAAGAGCCAGGTGAAGACTGAGCCCTACTGGAGACGGTCCTCAGGCCCGCCTGGACCCCAGGCCCACCTGGAGAGTACACCAGCTCCATGGACCTCACGCAGCCTGCTTGGGTGGGGCTTGTGCGGGGCTGTGACAAGAGGACCGAGGACTGTTCTGTGGCTGACTCTTGCAGGAGAGCTGTAGGTGCACCTCAACACCCAGTTCAACAGTAATCATAGTCCTGAGCCAGGCCCTGGGCTTTCCATGTATTGTCTGATGTGTCCCCACAGCCATCCTGTGACGTAGGCACTGTTGGTATCCCTGTTGTACAGATCTGGAAACTAGCTCCAAGGGGTTCAGTGATCTGCCCAAGCTACGGAGTAATGTGCTGGGGCTGGGATTCGCATCAACCCCACACCTCAACAAAGATTCATCACAGGAGAAAAATAAAGGGCTTCATGTGGAATCCTTTCTGTGCACTCACTTTAATTCTCACAACAATCCCCTGAGGCAGACCCTGTAATTATTTCCATTTTACAGAATAGGAAGCTGAGGCCCTGAGTGGTTAAGTCACTTGCCCATGATCACCCTGCTTGCAAGTGGCAGAGCCAGGGCTCACAGGCATGTCCCTTTGACTCCAGCTTCTGTATACATAACCACTTCCCCGCCATGGTCTGCACAAAGTGTGTCTTAATAACCCTACAAAGCGGCTAATGGTCTGATTAGCAAAAATCCAGTTAGTGGATTATTAAGATGATTTCATATTATTATTAGCATTTTGTATGAGGTAAAGTCAGCCTCATACAAAAAGTAGGTTTTCTTACCACTTAAAGGGCCTATTTTTGGAAAAATCTGACCCTGTGTTAGAGAGCAGAGGGCTATTTTTATCTGACTGGCGTGGGTCCCTTGCGGCCTCCAGAGTTTTTATGGAAGCAATTAGCGACGGCCATCCACCTGTGCCACATCCCATTCTTCTGGCTCTGGTCACATGCAGATCTAAAGTTACAGGAGGGCCACTGGGGAGACTGTGGACTCACCACCCTCCCTCCCTCCCTCCCCCCAGAGATTTCAGACAAATTGCCAGGCATCTGCCCTGTCATCCACGAGAGAATATCATCGTCATTAAGGCGGGTGCCCTGTACCACCGGGTTCCACACTTGAAATTGAATTTTCCATTTGCAGCTTCATTTTGGAGGGAATTTACTTAACAAGTTTACAGAGACCCTAATCGTATCCTCGCTGTAATACCCTCCGGAGGTCCGCAGCTGGGCAGCCTTGCGGTGCATTGTGTTCCTGACTGACTGCTGGCTAATAACGATGTTTCTCTCATTGTTCTAGTGCCCTGGAGGCAGCAGTTTCTCTTGGGGGCGAAGACCTGACCCCATTCTATGGTCTGGTGTCTGGTGGCAGGGAAGGAAAATTCTACAGGGTAACTATCCTCAGAGTAAACACTTCCTGGTAACATCTAGTTAAGTCTGTAAAACAGATGTGCCCGGGGTTAACCTTCTTGCTTTTTGCCAAAGCTGTTTTCCCCACTGAGCTTAAAATGTACTTTCTAGAAAATGTCCTTGAAGTCTAAATGGCTGCTTCAGACTTAAGCCAAAAATGCATGTTGTGTTTCCACTTCATTTCCACATAGGAGCTGGAAGACTATTTTTACTATTCTCAGCTCCGTAGTCAAGGTATTGATACAATGGAGACCAGAAAGGTGTCGGAACACATCTGCCTGTCGGAGCTTCCTTTTGTCATGAGAGCAATTGGCTTTTACCCATCGGAAGAGAAGGTAGGTAGAATGAAAACAAGAACAGCCGTGCGATGTGTTATTTATAAAAACGACCTCAGGGAGCAATCATTATAGGTCAAAGTAAAAATTTAACACTATTCTTACGTAAATGGATCAGAAAGGAGGTCCTGGGCATAGCAGATGCACTGCTTAGAAACAGACTTGCCATAAAGATATTCTTGTAAGGCGGATTCCTTACCAGAGTTTGATGTTGGTAAGAGCATGGGCTTTGGAATTAGACAGAAGGCCCCTAGCTACATGAGGACCAGCCTCATCCAGTTCAAAGAGTTGATGCCCGCACAGCACTTGGCACAGAGTAGGCTACGTAGGAAGAGCTCAGTAAATGCTCGCTGTTGTGATCCTTTCCCTGTAGTTGCCATTCACCTGGCCTGTGTGAATGGGCTGCTCCTGCGAGGTGGGTGCTCATCCTGGGCTGCGGATGGAGCTCAGGAGATGCAGCCGCTCCTCAGAGCCTCGTAGCACACCCCATCTGTAAGGGGCTCCCAACAGGGACCAGAGGAAATGGTCCTCGTGGAAACTGGGGCTTAAAATGCAACTGATTGGGTTCTCTTACTGGAAATGCTAACACATTCTTATCGTAGAAAGTTTGGAAAAGATACACAAGTGGAATGAAGAAAATAATTACCTATAATCCCAGTACACAGAGACAACAGTTATTGGTATCTTCCTGGATTGATTTATATATAATGTGTATATATATATATATATATATATATACACACACATAATTTTAAAAAAACTAATGGGTACCATATTGAATATATATTTTTATCCTATATTTTCACTTGATATTATGTAATACGCATTTCCCATTTCATTAACAATTCTCTGAAAACTTGATTTATAAAGGATATAGCTTAATTTTAAAACTTTGTCTGATTTAGAAAATAGACCTGTAAAGAAGAAAATAGAAATGCCTCAGAGGTAATCATTATTAACATTCTGGTGGACTTCCTTCTATTGTTTTATGTTTAGATATAGATAAACAAATGATTGTCATTATATGGTGTATATAGGTATATATGTCAACGTTTTGCAGAGTACGTGTGTATGTATATGTATACGTGTATAGCAACATTCTCAGTAACTGTTGTTTTGTGAGCATGTGGTGAAAATTCCTCGATAATATGCTTTTTACCCCTGGCTTTATTAAGATATAATTGACATATAACATTGTGTGCATTTAAGATATTCAATATAGTGATTTTATATACGTATAAATTAAAAAATTATTACCACGGTGTGGTTAGTTAACACATCCATCCCCTTGCATAGTTACAATTTTTTGTGTGTGATGAGAACTTTAAAAATCTACTATGTTTGCAACTTTCAAATACACTGTACTGTATTGTTAACTAGAGCCCCCATGCTGTACCTTACATCCCCAGGACATGTGTATCTTATAATTGGGAGTTTGTACCCTTTGACCACTTTTCACCCATTTCTCCCACTCCCCACCCCCTGCCCCTGGCTACCACCAATCTGTTTCTGTTTCTGTGAGTTTGTTTGTTTTTGTTTTTGTTTTTGTTTGCAGTACGCAGGCCTCTCACTGTTGTGGCCTCTCCCGTTGCGGAGCATAGGCTCCAGACGCGCAGGCTCAGCGGCCATGGCTCACAGGCCCAGCCACTCTGCGGCATGTGGGATCTTCCTGGACCGGGGCACGAACCCGTGTCCCCTGCATTGGCAGGCAGACTCTCAACCACTGCGCCACCAGGGAAGCCCTCTTGTTTTCTTGATAAAAGCCATTCTGACAGGTGTGAGGTGATAGCTCATTGTGGTTTTGACTTGCATTTCCCTTATGGTTAGTGATGTGAGCACCTTTTCATGTACTTATTGATCATTTGAATATCTTCTTTAGAAAAATGTCTATTCAGGTCTTCTGCCCATTTTTTAAGTGGGTTATTTGGCTTTTTGCTATTGGTTGTGAGTCCCTTATGTATTTTAGATATCAACCCCTTATCAGATATGTGTGGTTTGCAAATATTTCCTCCCATTCTGTAGGTTGCTTTTTCATTTTGTCGATCGTTTCTTTTGCTGTGCAGAAGCTTTTTTTTTTTTTGCAGTACACAGGCCTCTCACTGCTGCGGCCTCTCCCACTGCGGAGCACAGACCCCAGATGCACAGGCTCAGCGGCCATGGCCCACGGGCCCAGCCACTCCACGGCATGTGGGATCCTCCCGGACCGGGGCACGAACCCGCGTCCCCTGCATCGGCAGGCAGACTCTCAACCACTGCGCCACCAGGGAAGCCCTGTGCAGAAGCTTTTTGGTTTGCTATAGACAACATGCTTTCGAAAGGCTGTATACTCAGTTGATCCATTCCCCAGTTGACAGACACATAGGTTGTCTGAAGTATTTTGGCTGTCAGAGACATGGCTGTGATGCACATCTCTGTGTATGGTTTTTGCATACTTCTCTGATTATTTTCCTGGGTCAGAGTCCTAGAAGTAGAATTACTGGGTCAGAGAATATGAACTTTAAGGCCCATTGCCAAATAGTTTTCCAGAAATGTAGCATTTTGCAGCTCACCATCAAACATACATAACTCCTGAAACCCAGCTAAGACTCAATGTTCACATTAGGTGTCCGAACACATTTTAGTGATGTGAGCTGTGGTCCCAGTCATTTCCCTTGGCTTCAGTGGCCTACCCAGAATCACCTTTTTTTGGGTGCTCCAAGTATGACTGGAAGGTGACTTTTATTCTCCAAGTAGCATCTGGAGAAATGAGTTTTCAGAGCCCATAAACCCAGCTGAGTCTTGAATGAGTACCTTAAAAACATCAGGGGGACTTCCCTGGTGGCGCAGTGGTTAAGAAGCCACCTGCCAGTGCAGGGAACACGGGTTCAAGCCCTGGTCCGGGAAGATCCCACATGCCGCAGAGCAACTAAGCCCGTGCACCACAACTACTGAGCCTGTGCTCTACAGCCCACAAGCCAAAACTGCTGAGCCCCCGTACCACAACTACTGAAGGCCACGTGCTCTAGAGCCCGTGCTCTGCAACAAGAGAAGCCACAGCAATGAGAAGCCCGCGCACCACAACGATGAGTAACCCCCGCTCGCTGCAGCTAGAGAAAGCCTGCGTACAGCAGCAAAGACGCAACGCAGCCAAAAAAAGAAAAAAGTCAGGGATTCTTTAAGCTCCTCAAAAGGTCTTTTGACCAGTGTTCATTTTGTAAAAGTATATGGTCAGAAACAGAAGCAACTACCCGTAAAGTTTGTGCGACCCACATAAAAGTGTTCCCTAGAGCTGTGTTTCTAAAACATGTTCCTTAGAACATTGTTTCCCAAACTGGCAACCTGCAACAGAATTACCTGGAGCATTTATTAAAAAATCAGATTCCTGGGCCCCATCCCAGACGTAGCCAATCAGAATCTCAGTGTATGGGGCCTGGGAGTCTGCATTTTCCACTTTGCCCCTTACCTGGTAGTCCAGCCGGGAAGAGGCCCTCCTCCACAGTGCTGCAAAGACTCAGTTGCTACCTGCAGTGTCTAAGGATCATATTCATATGAAACTCACCAAAATGCCATCATGGGGGCTTCCCTGGTGGCGCAGTGGTTGAGAGTCCGCCTGCCGATGCAGGGGACACGGGTTCGTGCCCCGGTCCGGGAAGATCCCATGTGCCGTGGAGCGGCTGGGCCCATGAGCCATGGCCGCTGAGCCTGCGCGTCCGGAGCCTGTGCTCCGCAACGGGAGAGGCCACAACGGTGAGAGGCCCGCGTACCGCAAAAAAAAAAAAAAAAAAGCCATCATGAGCCAGATGTCTCACATTTCCTGTAAGCACTCAGGAGCCTCTCTCTGATGGCTGCAGATCCAAGCCTTCCTACTAGGGAAGCAGCACTGGGTAGCGGCTGGGAGCACAGGCTCCTGGGTCAGGTGGCTCTGGGTTTGACTCCTGACTATAACCACTCGCCAGCTGTGAGACTTGGTCAAGTTTCTGAACCTCTCTAAGCCTCAGTTTCCTCATCTGTAGAATGGGGCTAATAGTAGTACCCAGCCCCTGGAATTATTGTGACGATTAAATGAGTATCTGATTAGTACAGTACAGGGCACATGTTAAATGTTTGAAAAAACACCATCCAGTGTTATTACCTCCACCATCCATCCTGTCCTCGTCTCTGGATGTGTGATTATAAAAGGCCTTTAGATGAAGGTCTCTGTGACCCTGTGGATCTTTGTTTATAATACCCTCTCTAAAATCAGTTTTTTATTTTCTTGATTTGTCTGGTAAAGAGACTTTATGTAAATGGCCGAAAGTCATCATGCTGATGGCAGCCTTCTCACTCAGGATTCTTGATTTTAAACCCTGGGCCCGTGTAAATGTGTCCTCTGCAGTCCTGCTTTGTCGATAAGGGAATTCTGGGTGTTTATCCTTTGTGACTGTCACCCACCTGCCACATGAATCGCTGAAGGAGGAGGGTGGCACAGAGTGGCTGTGGTTTTTCTGCTTCCTCTAGAAGTAAGAAGTGTAATTACCAAAGGCTCACTCCGTTGTCCTATCATTGGCCAAAAATAATAAAGCTTAACAACCTATCGAAATCTTGCTGATGAGTAAAAAGTACCCAGAGGGACTTCCCTGGTGGTCCAGTGGTTAGGTCTCGCTGCTTTCACTGCCAAGGGCCCCGGTTCAATCCCTGGTTGGGGAACTAAGATCCCACAAGCCACGCAGCGTGGCAAAAAAAAAAAAAAAAGTACCCAGAAAAAAAGGTTAGTCTGCAACAAATGTTATAAAGTGACATGGAATATTATTTTACCCACATTAAAATGGTCATTGCAAGGTTGTCACTGACTGTTGTGTCACTGACTGTTGTGTCCCCCCCCCACCAGCTGCTAAAAAGGGGTTTCAGTGCCCCACTCAGTGTCTTCATAAGTCCCCTGGAGTCCAGGGTTTTTAATCCACTTAAAAAATAAATTTACTCTTTGGAGATGTTTTCTGAAGGCCCCCGATCCAGATGTGGCCACATCTGAGTGCAAACACTGTTCGCTGATGAATTAGTTTATATCTGAAGCTCCGAGGGGAGAACTTTTTGATCTCTAGTTTCCATCAGATTTATAGCGATTTTAATAAAAATGTTTTCGGAGCTTTGAAACTTTTAAACCCAGGCTTCGTCATGGTTAATGAAACATTTCCTCTTAAGATGCAGCTGTTCCCCCTCCCCCGAGAAGTGGCATGAAGAAGTATGTGCCGCTGATAAGAGTATTTTCACACTTGGTTACTTGAAAGACTTAGAAACACAGACTCAAGCCAGCCCCCCAAGGCTCTACATTATTTATATCTTTTCTTACGTCATTTTAACTGCCTTGGGGATTTGAATCTAGTCAGTGTGGTAGATTGAAGCCAAATTATACAAGAATGTAACCCTCCCCAAAGAATCCCTAACCATTCCCATCTTCTGCAGAACACAGCCAAAGAGGTGAGGTGGGCTGCTCTTAAAAATCTTCATTTTTTTTAAAAAAGAAAGATCTTCAATGTTTATAATGTTATAAACCCTAAGTTTGGGTTCCTAAGTTAGGGCTCTTCACAGTTTGTATAGCTGATTTCACATATGAGAAAGTGTCATCTTCCAGCTCTACAGATATATTTTCCCCCCCGGGACCTTGGAATATCGTGTTGGGGCCTGTGCGTCACGTGTGTCCCCTGGTCACTTGTGGCTATGTTTCTATTTAGCTTGCAGAGCGTTATAGATTCTTGATGGGTTTTTGCAATGAATTAACAGCAGTTCGACCACTTAGTTCTATAAATTGAGGCCAATCCTGGCAGAGAGGTGTGTGCCCAGCAAGAGCTCACATCGTGGAGGCTCAGCAGATCTTGGTCGGACGAGTACACGAATGAACGATATGCTCACCAGTCATGTTTGACTGCAGAAACAATAAGGAAGACAGAATCCCTGACATTATTGTTTGATCTCAGAGTAATGAATAGTAGCCCTAACTAGTTGGTATACTCAGCAGCTTTAGCCTCGTTTAGGAGGGTTTGGAGAGGAAATAATCACTTAACTTTTTAAACGTGCTTACCTTTGGACCCAGCAATTCTGCTTTTAGGAGTATATCTTGCAGGAAAACTCAGGCAAGTGTAACAGTGATGTACTGCGGGATAGTTTGTAATAGTGAAAAATTAAAACGACCTTAAGGTCCGTTAATAGGAGATGGGGTGAATCAAGTAAGGCACACCTACACTCAGTAGTTATTAAACAGTGAAATTGACCTATGATTCTTTTTTTTCTGTCCTCTTCTTTTTTTTATTTTTTAATTTTATTTATTTGGCTGCCTCGGGTCTTAGCTGCAGCGCACGGGCTCTTTGTTGCCGTGCGCGGGCTTCTCTCTAGCTGTGGCACGCGGGCTCCAGAGCGCGTGGGCTCAGTAGTTGCGGCGCATGGACTTAGCTGTCCCGTAGCATGTGGAATCTTAGTTCCCCGACTGGGGATCGAATCCACGTCCCCCGTATTGGAAGGCGGACTCTTAACCACTGGACCACCAGGGAAGTCCCTGACGTATGATTCTTGACTCAGAAAGAATGTGCTGGTTTTGTTAAAGGACAGAAGGAAAGTTGCAAAAGAGTATGTAAAGCATGACCTCATTTCATTAACAATAATATATAGATCTCATATATGCCTAGCAAAACTGAAAGAACTTCTTCCAAACCTTTAACGACACTGACCTCTGAGGCACGGGATCCGTGAGAACTTTTACTCTCTACTTTCTACATATCACCCCCGTCAGCTGGGGCCTCTGGTACCAGCTGGAACCCAGCCCTGGCTCCCACCCATAGTCTGAGCTCGGGGCTGCCCTGGGGGCTCGCGCTCTCCTGGCCTCGGGGCTCCCCCGTGTGCGTGTGCACACTCCAGGTCATTCCAGACATGACGCTCAGCATCTTCCTCCTTTTCCACAAACATAGAAAGCCCACCCACACAAGACAGCTTCCCTGGAACACTGGGAATCACCAGAAGGGTTCACGCATAACCGCCTTCCGCAGCAGCTTACCTAAAACTCCTCATTAGACCTTCTCCCCCGTGCCGATGACCACCCCCAGGGGGGCTTCCTTGCTGGTCTTGACCCCCCACCGAGCTCTGCTCCCCCTCTTCCTTCCCTGAGGAGCACCCCCTCCCGTCCCTCTGCTGGCCGTGCCAGTTCAGCTCTTAGCTTGTATTTCCAAATCTGCAGTATAAGCCCATCTCTAGGGTTTACAAATGAAAAAACTTCCCATTTAGTCGCATCCACTCTCCTTAGAAGACCATCGTGGCTGTAAATTGCCGGGGAGAGGGGAGGCTCATACATGCATTTCTGTAGAATTTAATTTTTCTTAACTACAAGCAGTAGCTTGTATTGCTTTTGTATTCAGAACAAAACCCAGAAAGATAAACGAACAAATCCTCCCCAAGCCTTGTGTGCTAATCTTTGTGGCTAAACGGCAGTCCCAGCTGGGATGGAGGGAGCGTAGCCAGGTGGCACAGCCGCCCACCGTAGGAGGAGGAGAAGAAATTTGAGCCAACGGTCATGGGCACAGTTTCCGCTCTGATGAAGACCCCAGGGGAATTGGGAAATTTGCACTTTGAAGAAAGGTCCTCGGTGGGTTGGATTTGTTCTGAAGCATAAATATCACGAGGTGTTTCCATCCTGAAAGTGAGAGAAATGGCCCACTGCTGTCAGGAGGCCTTCCTGGTCCACTGAGAACCCTACTCCAGGGAGCACTGCTGTTGTCACACTTACAGCATCTAAAGAAAGAAATACTAAAATGCTGCGCGGCCACTAAAAAAGAATGCAGCTGATGATATCAATAACACCAACAGCGGCAACAGCAGACCAGCCCTTCTCGCTTGAGCGCTCGCTGAGAGCCAAGGACCGTGCCAGCCCCCCTGGCGTTTAGTCCTCACGGCAAGAAGACGCTTTTATCATCTCCATTTTACCAACCAGGACAGTGAGGCTTAGGGGGATGAGGAAGCGTGCACGGCCACTCGGGGCCGCGGTCTGTACCCCAGCTGGCTGGTCTTAGTGCAAACAAAAGTCAGGACATCAAACACTGGCTATTGCTGAGGGATGGGGAATGGTAGAGCACTTTACTTCTATTCTTTACATCTCCAGTGTTTGCATTTTTTATAACAAGCACATATTCATCTTTACTGGTTTTATGATGGTAAAAGAACAGATCATAGTCATGGTGAAAATTACACTTTTAAAAACTGATGGCATTTGTTACGTGCCTTTGCCATTGCTTCACCTCTGTATTATATTTCTTTTTTTTTTTTGGCCTCACCGTGAAGCATGTGGGATCTTAGTTCCCCGACCAAGGATCAAACCTGCACCCCCTGCATTGGAGGTGCGGAGTCTTAACCGCCAGACTGCCAAGGAAGTCCCTATTTTTCTTCCTTTTGTTATTATTATTATTATTTTTGGCCACGCCTCATGGCTTGCGGGATCTCCCCTGACCAAGGCAGTGAAAACGCAGAATCCTAGCCACTAGACCACCGGGGAACTCCCTATTTTTTTTCCTTTTAATCAACTTTATTGAGATATATCACATATCATACAATTTACCTATTTAAAGTGAGTCAATGGCTTTTAGTATGTTCACAGGGTTGTGCAACCATCACCACTATCGAATCCTGGAACATGTTTATCACCCTAAAAAGAAACCCTGTACCCATTAGCCGTCACTTCCCATCCCCCCTCCTCAGCCCCTGGCATCCACTAGTCTACTTCCCATCTCCGGATTTGCCTCTTCTGGACATTTCATACAGATGGAATCATGTGATGTGCGACCGTTTGTGTCTGTCTTCTTTCACTGTTTTCAAGGTGCATCCATGTTGTAGCATAATCAGTACTTCACTCCTTTTTCTAGAGGAGTAAAGAAAAGAGAAGCCACTGCGGTGGCTTCTCTTGTTGCGGAGCTCGGGCTCTAGGCGCATGGGCTTCAGTAGTTGTGGCTTGCGGGCTCCAGAGCGCAGGCTCAGTAGTTGTGGCACACGGGCTTAGCTGTTCCGCGGCATGTGGGATCTTCCTGGACCAGGGCTCGAACCCATGTCCCCTGCATTGGCAGGCGGCTTCTTAACCACTGCACCACAAGGGAATTCTGTCATTCAGATTTTAAAACCTTTAAAAACATTCACCTGGGGTGGGGAAGAATCCCCGGAAGTGCTTGCAGCCTGGGCCCCGTGAGGGGCTGGGCAGAGGTCACCATAAAAGCGCTGGGAATGGCGGTGTTGTCATCTCTTGAGTCTCCCCCCGGCCGGCAGACAGCAGGGAGAGAGCGCTGTGGCCCAGCACCAATGACTGGCCTTCTCCTGGGTCGGTGTCCAGTGGGCAGGACCTGACGGGAGGCAGCTGTTGTGCAGATAGTTACTGGAGAGGGGGGCAGTTGTGAGTGACAGAGTGATGCGCCAACAGCAGAGGCATCTGCAGCCCTGGAAGCTGCTGCCCAGACCCTCCTTCCCTGCCCCAGGTCAGTGCGAAACGCCGCCGCGATGGGCCACACGGAGGGGGTGTGAGGCGAAGAGGATGCTGTGAGGAAAGACTGTCTCCTCATTTGCCAGGGACCGTCTAGAGAGCACTAGGTGTGTCTAAGGAGGAGGGAGAGTCCTTCCAGCCCGCGAGTCTATGAAACTATCACAGAAGAAACCGACGCGCACCAGGAGCCCCTTTATAAAGACGAGGAATGGCGCCAGTTCAAGTGTATCATGTTCCTCTCCGTTTAACAGGGAGGTTATAAAACTTAATTATAAGACACAATTCTAAGGCCATCGGTGGCTTCCTGTGGCTGACAACAGGATCGCAAACCCAAAGGCCTATGGGGAGAATGACAGCGGCAGGAGTAAAGCAGTCCTGGGCCAGGGGACCCCGGCCCTCCAAGGACAGGCCACCCTTACGTCTCGGGGCCTGGGCAATGGTACCAGCAGAGGTCCAGGGGCCGACTGTGTAAATGTTTAAAAGTTATAAATCAGGAATTCCCTGGTGGTCCAGTGGTTAGGGCTCTGCGCTTTCACTGCCGAGGGCCCAGGTTCAATCCCTGGTTGGGGACCTAGGATCCTACAAGTTGCATGGCGCGCGGCCAAAAAAAAAAGTTATAACTCAAATGACAAGCTGTTGAATAGATACTCGGCCTCAACAGTTCTACCTTTTTTTAAAATTTTTAATTAATTAATTTATTTATTTATTTTTGGCTGTGTTGGGTCTCGTTGTTGCGCACAGGCTTTCTCTAGTTGTGGCGAGCGGGGGCTACTCTTCGTTGCGGTTCACAGGCTTCTCGCTGCGGTGGCTTCTCTTGTTGCAGAGCACAGGCTCTATGCGTGCGCGGGCTTCAGTAGTTGTGGCTCGCGGGCTCAGTAGTTGTGGCTCACGGGCTCTAGAGCACAGGCTCGGTAGTTGTGGCGCCCAGGCTTAGTTGCTTCGCGGCATGTGGGATCTTCCCGGACCAGGGCTCGAACCCGTGTCCCCTGCCTTGGCAGGAGGATTCCTAACCACTGCGCCACCAGGGAAGCCCCCCTTTTTTGAGTTTTAAGAGAACTTCTTCCATGGCCTCATTGTGCCCACGGTGTTTCATTCATTCAGTAAACGTTTCTCTGGGCCCCCACGATGTGCCGGGCTCTGAGCAAAGCTGCTGTGGAAATAGAGATGAACGCTATTGCTACAGCTTAATGGAGGAGACAGATGTGGGCCTGAAGAATTAGAATATGCCTCACAGCTGCCACCCACCATTGCTCCGTGATGAAAATCACAAGCCGGATGCTGATTCTTTTTGGCATGAGCGTCACCTCCGCTAGCCGCTGTGGTGTAAGAGCTGGTTCTCAAAGCTGTGGCCCCCAGACCAGCAGTCTGTGTTTTTTCTTTTTTTTTTTTTTTTGCATTACGTGGGCCTCTCACTGCTGTGGCCTCTCCCGTTGCAGAGCACAGGCTCCGGACGCGCAGGCTCAGCGGCCATGGCTCACGGGCCCAGCCGCTCCGCGGCATGTGAGATCTTCCCGGACCAGGGCACGAACCCGCGTCCCCTGCATCGGCAGGCGGACTCCCAACCACTGCGCCACCAGGGAAGCCACAGCAGTCTGTGTTTTAAGGGGCCCTCCTGCTCATGTTGATACCTGATAAAGTTTGAGATCCCATGCCTTAAAGCCATACTTCTCAACCTTGGCCACACCTTCATATCCCCTGGGGAGCTTTTAAAAACTGTGACTGCTTATACTCCACCCCAGAACAATTAAATCAGGGTCTCTGGGAATGGGGCCGAGGCCTTAGAATGTTTAAAGCTCCCTGGGTGAATCAGACGAACCACTGCCTTAGTGGATGACAGGCCGGCGTGAGAATGCCAATAATAGGCCGGGCTGAGCCAGCCAGCGCGCTCTGGGCGACCGCGGGGCCTGGGAAGGCTCTGGGCATTCCATTCGGGCTCCGAGGTTCCTCTCCCAAGCACGAACCTCGTTTAGACACGTAGCAGCACCTGCCTCTTCAACTAACCCAGAGTAGGCTCGGGAAAGAGACGTCATGATGCTGAAGCTGCCAGCTCTCTGCCTGTTGAGCAGTGATCTTCGGCCAGTCATTTGGGGAAAGAGAGTAAGAGGTGAGTCACCTACAGAGTGGTTTGTGCCAGGAACGTTCCCTGAGATCTTTGGAACACTCCGGGTGTGAGTAACTCCAGGCACGTTTGGATTCCTTCTTTGTCCTCTTCGGGTTAGTCTCCTATTTCTCAATTGAGTTTGAATCGTATATCGCGTTTGTAAAGTACACGTGTCATTTACGTTATAATTTATGTATTTATAAATTATAATTTATGTTATAATTACATGCATTGTAATTAGCAAGGGCATAGGAAGTTTAGGAATCACAAGAACAATTACTGCCGGTTGAGTGCTGACTGTGTTAGGCACTGTGTCAGCACTTTAGATACATTGTCACGGTAAGCCTCAGATCAGCCCACTGCAAACGGTTTACCGTGTTACTCCCTTTTTCAAGACAGGAAACTGAGGATAAGGAATGTTAAGTTACTAACCCAAAGTCATATAGAAAATGGCAGAACCAGGTTTTGAACCTAGGTCTGCCATCAAAGATCATAGTGTTAGCCCCAGTCTCCTTTGGCTCATAGTAAGTGGTAGCACATGCATATACTAGTAGTATTAAAATCATATAGTAGAATCTGTAAATAATATATGCTACTGGACAGTTTTATTTATACACAAAATTGTACATAATTTAACGTGCAGTTGTACATAATATAAACTCAACAAATGCTGTATATGAAAATGTTGCCAATTAGAGCTACTTGCATAGTACCAATTATGGTTCGTTTGTATCCATAACCAATGATGTTATATCTAAAGACCATTCCTGGAATGTTGCATTGAAGATATATGGCTTCTTTGAAAATATTAGGCGATTACTAAGATACAGTGTAAAAAGGGGAAAAGCAGGATACAAAAGCAGGATACAAAAAAGGATATATACACGTACCAGTTTTGCAAAAAAAAAAAAATAGACACATGTGTTTTATATGCATGGGAAAAAGTGGAAGGAAGGTACTGCAGATCTTTCACAGAAATGATGGCTGGACTGCAAGAGGTTTGTATTTTCTTCTTGATACTTGGGGCAAGACCAAGACACTAGGATGTTCCAGACAGGCTAATATTTGGCATTGCTTCAAACTGGTGCTCTTTCCATTTTTGTTCTACATTTATTTAGTGGACAGGGAGAAATTGGCTATCTATTGATAAATATTGTGTACAAATATAGATTCTCTTCCTGATTCATTCCTACAGACCAAAGAAGTTCAGGTTCTGGGGGAAAAAAATTATTTCCCACTTTTCTGTGGCTCTTATTCTCTCTCTCTCTCTCTCTCTCTCTGTAAAATTCAAAACGCTGCAATTTGGAGGGACACATATTAGTTTCAAATGTAGACACTAAAATAAATTACTCATTTCTAGCCCTTTGTCAGGCACCGTTCAGGTTTCTGAATTTTAGCCGGCTGCAGTGTGCGTGGTACAAAAATACTGCACAGAGAAGGCTGATGGGAGTGGGGAGTGGTTTCGTTTGTTTCTGTGTTCTATTTCTCGCCTCCTTGCATTTTGCCAGTTACGCAAGGAGCCCTGTGTGGAGACCTGCATTAACTGGCGCCACATTTCCATTTGAATCCACAGACATGTCAGCACTCTGCTCATTCTAGGAAATTTGGAAAATACGCAAAGAGTGACTTTCCAAATCAGAAAGCAGCCCTCACAGAATGAGTTGGGAATTGTTCCCTTTTCTTATGTTTTTGGGAGAGTTTGTGGGGGATTGGTATTCTTTAAATATTTGGTAGAATTCACCAATGAAGCCATTTGGTCCTTGGTTTTTCTTTACGGAAGCTGTAAAGTTACTAATTCAATCTATTTACTTGTTATAGGTCTGTTTAGATTTTCTCTGTCTTCTTGAGTCAGTTTTGGTCATTTGTATCTTTCTAGGAATTTGTCCATTTCACCTAAGTTATCTGATTTGTTGGCATATAATTGCTCATACTCTTTTTAATCTCTGTAAGATTGGTACTGGTATTCCCTCTTTCATTCCTGATTTTAATAATTTGAGTCTTTTCTCTTCTTTTTCTTGGTTAGTCTCGCTTAAGCCTTGCCAACTGTGTTGATATTTTCAATGAATGATGGCTTCTTAGGTCTTCATTTTAAAAATTATATCACATAAGTTGTATGTATGTTACATAGAATCTTTTGAGTATATAAAACATTGCAGGATAAAGATGGAAAAGAAAGAAAGGAAAAAAGAATCATGGTGCAGTTAGTTGCCTTAAGAAACTTATCACAGCCTTAGGTCCTGTATTTGAGTTTCACACTGAATTATTTGCTTGTTCATCTAAACTAATTTCTAAATTCTTCAGGATTCCATCTTTTTTTTTTTTTTTTTTTGCATTACGCGGGCCTCTCACTCTTGTGGCCTCTCCCGCTGCGGAGCACAGGCTCTGGACACACAGGCTCAGCGGTCATGGCTCACGGGCCCAGCTGCTCCGCGGCATGTGGGATCCTCCCGGACCGGGGCACAAACCCGTGTCCCCTGCATTGGCAGGCGGACTCTCAACCACTGCACCACCAGGGAAGCCCAGGATTCCATCTTTTAAATGAAACTAATATCTTCTTCACAAAGCAAGGATGTAGTAGATACACTGTGAGATACTTAGGTGAAAAGTGAAGAAATGAAACACTGTTCATGCCAATGCTAATAGTATTGACCAGTCGGACAGTGGATCAAAGCTGCTGTAAAATTTAGTACCACAAAGTGGGTGGCTTCACACAACAGGAATTTATTCTCTCATGGAAGTCTGAAATCAAGGTGTCAGCAGGGTCATGCTCTCTATGAAACATGTAGAGGATAATGTGTGTCCTCGCCTCTTCTATCTTCTGCAGTTACCATCAATCCTTGATGTTCCTTGGCTTAAGCTGTATCCCTCCAACCACTGCCTCAGCCATCACATGTCCATCTTGGCCCTGAATGTCTCTTTCCTCTTTTTATGAGGATACCGGTCATGTTGTATGAAAGGCCCACCCTCCTCCAGTACAACCTCATCTTAACTAATGACATCTGCCCTGAGGGACTGAGGGACTTGGGGTTAGGACTTCAACCTATCTTTCTTTGGAGGGGGGATACAGTCAACTCATAACATACATGTTCTAAGCTAACGGTGAACATTTGTCTGTTACTCTCCAATTCTTAGAAGTCTATCAAAGTGTCTTTTCTGCTTACCATGGTCTTTTTTTTATTCCCCCCTAAACCTCTTTCCTAGATTGAAGATATGTTTAATGAAATCAGATTTAGTGAGTATGTGGACACTGGAAAACTAATTGACAAAATCAACCTACCGGATTTCTTCAAAGTTTACCTTAATCACAGGCCACCCTTCGGTAACACCATGAGTGGCATCCAGCGGAGCTTTGACATTCTTGGTTTTACCAATTCAAAGGGAAAGAAAGCTATTCGAAGAGAGGATTTTCTGAAACTGCTTCAAACCAAAGGTAAATACCTAAATAGGTATATCTCGTAACACCCTTGAGCCATTCCCACTGGAGAGAACTGAGCTGGGAGACAGAACGCCCTCCGGCATCTCTAGTTTGACTGGACTTCAGCCGCAAGGATGCCGCTTACTGACCCACATGGCTGGCAAACACGGGGTAAAGGGAAGGATGCCGGGAACCAGAAGGATGCAGTTTATGTTTCAACTTCCTGGAGCTGCAAGATTCAGGGCCTTCACTCGTAAAGCAGGAATACAAGTGCCAGCCATCAACCTCACAGAGCTACTACGAGACTGGGTTGCATTTGTGAAATAAAACCACACCAAAGTAAAACTTTTCATTTTTACCTATTCTTTTCCTCATCGTACTTTTTAAAAAAATACATTTATTTATTTATTTTTGGCTGCTTTGGGTCTTTGTTGCTGCGCTCGGGCTTTCTCTAGTTGCGGCAAGCGGGGGCTACTCTTCGTTGTGGTGCGCAGGCTTCTCTCTTCGTTGCAGTGCGTGGGCTTCTCATCGCAGTGGCTTCTCGTTGCAGAGCACGGGCTCTAGGCGTGTGGGCTTCTGTAGTTGTGGAACGCGGGCTCAGTAATTGTGGCTTATGGCCTCTAGAGCGCAGGCTCAGTAGTTGTGGCGCACAGGCTTAGTTGCTCCGCAGCATGTGGGATCTTCCTGGATCAGGGCTCAAACCCATGTCCCCTGCATTGGCAGGCGGATTCTTAGCCACTGCGCCACCAGGGAAGTCCTTCCTCATCGTTTTATGTGAGGAAGTCAAGTAGCCCTTTTCTCTGGGCGATCATTTCATCTTAGCCAAACTGCTGCTTCTAATGTGAGGGAATTTGAAATGAAGCTAAGCACAGTCTTTATCAGAGTGCTGTCTTCTTTCTCTGCACAAGCCCCAACACAGCCCCCTGGGTTGGAGTCCCATTTTTAGCACCATATAAGGAAGTCTATGTGACAGTAACATGGGACTCCCTAGAATGTTTTTGTGTCTCCAGGAAACAGTGGAATCATTCTCTTGAAGACCCCAGAATGATGATGCTAAACTCTGACGTGAGGCTCAGTCCCATGAGCTGAACAGCCTCCTTTTCCCTTTGTGATGCCCAGGTGAGCACATGACGGAAGAGGAGATGTCTGACTGCTTCGCTACACTGTTCGGACTGAATCCTGAGGGCTGGAAATCCGAGCCCGCAGCCTCTTCTGTCAAAGGTACTACAGTGGGCTCTGTCTGGACACGTAGCTGAGCTGCACTAATTTGTTGGCGACTTAAGTGCATTTAAGTCTTCTAACTGGTGCAAGCCACTCTCCTTCATACCATGCACACAACAAAGCAAGTCTGTTGGGAACGCAACATGAATAAGTTATAAAAAGACCAGGGAGTGGTGGTCATGTCTAAGAGATGAAAGCTTTTGTTCTTGTGCTCCGTCCTTCCTTCGTGTCTCCCAGCCTTGTTTCTTCCCTTTATTCCCCCGATTCAGTCCTCATCTTTCCAGCTTGGGTAGGCGAATCTTGGCCACTAGTAGAGGATACAGTTCGGAAGCTCTTTCAGAAGAGGTATCGTCATGAGAGCCTTGGATAAGGAGAGGGCAGGGACTCGGCAGGCAGGCACGAGCCCGACTTCAAGCTGCCAGAGCTTGAACATCTTTAAAGATCATCCTGGGACTCCCCTGGCAGTCCAGTGGTTAGGACTCCGCGCTTCCACTGCAGGGGGCGTGGGTTCGATCCCTGGTCGGGGAACTAAGATCCCGCATGCTGTGCAGTGTGGCCAAAAAAAAAAAAATCCTCCTCTCCTTTCCTGTCTGAGGATTTCCCACCTCCTTCTTTTAGCTCACTGACGCCCTTGTGCTGGAACATGTCCATGGACAACCCCGAGTGCTGCCCTGCTGCCCCCATGGGGTCGGGAGCAAAGACTCCTCACCAGGCTTCCTTCTCCCTCTCCTTCTGTTGTCTGTTCCCAATTTCAAATTGAACAGAGTTCCTAACACACATAGTTCTAGACTCCAGGAGCTGATTGGTCATTTCCAACCTGCAAGCTCCTCTATGCCATTCCTTGTGTACCTGGGATCTCAGAATGTAATTTTCCCAATTGTTTTATATACACACACATGTATACAGTGTTCCTAAGTGTCTCAAAACAGTAAAATCAATGATGCCTTGTAGTTGAGGCTTTCCAGTGAAGTGTGCAGAGTTTTGGGTAACAGTGCTCCAAACCCAAATCACAAAGGAGGGATTTTAACCAGTTTCCACCCAAAGGTTTTCACAGAATCAGGGCCAAATCCCAGCACAAAGCTCCTCTCACTTTTGTTTAGTATCATTTCCTCATATTTTTGGAAAATGCTTCAGAGTTAGAAACCTAATTGTTATGAAGGCATTTGCTTTCTTTTCTTGTTTGGTTAGGTTCAGAAATTTGCTTTGAAGAAGAACTTCCAGACGAAATCACTGCAGAAATATTCACGACTCAAATTCTTGGCCTAACCATTTCCCAAGATTCTGGACAAGATCCTACGGTCAGTGAAGTTGAAAGGAGTGCCTGAAGCACAAAGGACTTTGTGTGTGTGTGTTTTTTCCACAAGGCACTGCTTTCCCCACATTTCCCTACCCCTACTCTAATCTTCAGAACGTTTAGACATTAAAAGCAAATTTCTGTTAAGCAATGGAATTCACAAAGTTGGACATTCCACTGTTTCTGAAATAGAAAAGTGGGTGGAGGCAAGAAAAACGATGGCAGCTGGATGGAAAGGGTGTCTGGAGACCCCGGCCGCCATTCTCATGCCTAATCCACGGCAGTGCTGCCTGGAGGGGGTTTGGACAGGATGAGAAGGTGGCGTGGTCCCCGGGGGCAGAAGGGGCCTCAGCCAGCAGTAGGCCTTCCTCGTGGCAAGTGTGGCCTTATTTCTATCCCCTCAAGTGGCACCTGGACCCTTAGCCTAATGTGGCCTGATATGGGTCACCCCAGCCTGCTATTAGGCTGGGGCGGGGGCGTTGGGTGCTCTGGGCTCCCGAGAGCCCCGGCTTGTGGCTTCTTATGAGCAAAACCCCTGAGCAGTTGTGTGCGACCGTTATGAAGAGCATCCCCGGCCATGCTTAACGCTGGTGGCACCTGCCAGAGAGAATGCAGAACAGAGCAGCCCCGGAGCCCTGTGTGTACCGCAGCTGGACCAGAAACGGCCGGCCGGCCGGCCTCCCCGGGGCAGAGCTCAGCAGACGGGAGCCGCCCCCTCACACAGCGCACGCGCCGCAGAGGCCAGCGTGGTTGATTCGCAGCCTTGAACTCCGCTGGGCTGCAGAACTCGTAGCAGGCGAAAGCAGTTCCCCGGCGCGGCTCGGGGTGTTGAGGGAACGTGACTCAGGCTTCAGCAGCATTCTGACCTTGAAGATAGGGTACCCTCGTCATATAAACAGATGGAAGTTATGGTCTGATTTTAAGAGTTTTGTCCTCAGTTATGAGGTCTCACTCAGGCAAATGGGCCAAAGGTTATTCTCCACACGTGCTTAGTCCGACACACCCGCCGGCCAGTACCAGCTCCTTCCCCGGAGAAACCAGCCTTTGAGATGATGTTTCTGACCCCCGGAGCAGGGGTCTGTGTGAGAGAAACAGAACGGCTGCAGCACCCTCCTCCAGGCACAGAGCCCCCTGCGTGGCGGCCGTTTGGAAACCTGGCTCTGTGGGTCCTTGGGACAGCCTGGAACACAGAACAGAGCCGTATCCCCCACCGCGGCTGTGTCACCACCGCCTCGGGACAGCCGGCGCCCGCTCGTCACACTGTATACCTCCAGGGTTTTGCAACCTGGTTTACATTTGGTTCTTTTTGAAAAACACGAAAAGGAAAACAAGCTTTGTGAATCAGCTTTGCAGCTGCTGAGGGCTTAGGAGAGACAGACTAGCAAGCCAGTTAAAAAGTTCCCGAGGACATGTTAGGGAGCAGAAAACTCTCAAGTGACTTGTTCTCTTCAGAAAATAACTCAGAATGGGATGCACTCTGGACACCCACCAGGGGCTTCTTTCATCAGGTCCGGCGCCCTCTTTTTGGTTTTTGTTGACGACATATATTGGAGTCATCGTCTGGAGCAGAACCGGCCCGTAAGCAGTTGGACCCGCGGCGGCGGGGCTGGTGAGCGGGAACCGCCATCAGGCCCAGGCTGAGCCGCTCGCTCTGCGCTGAGTCGATAGGGGAAGGGTGAGGGTCAGGGTGGCCGTCCATCCGGGAAGGTGCAAATAGCAGGGGACCACAGCATCCATGTCGGCGGCGTTCCCACGCTGCTCCCAGCCCAGCCAGGCCGCGGGCGCCCCTTCTCACCCTTTCTGCTGGTGCTTTTCTTGGGGGAGCTCTCAGCCTGTCCGACCAGGGTGAAGAGCAGCTTATGTGCACCTTCCATCCCCGGCGAGGCGTCTTCACCTGCTGGCCACGCAAGTGGTGGTGAGGCCGGGCCCCAGCACCCGGGTCCAGGGCAGGAAGAGGAGGGCTGCCTTCCTGCCCAGAGAGCAGAGAGCTCAGACTCTCCCAGCCATGTGGGTAGCAGAGCAGCAACACCAGAAATGGAGGGAGCAGAGACCCAAGACGGACGGTCTTGCTGGGCTTGTACATCGGATGCAGGGGCGAGACGCTGGACCCCAAAAAGCACCATGTGATGTTCTTTTGAAAAAATAATACTGTTTCAGATGGGGCCTCTGGCTACCGACCTCTGCATCCTGGCCTTTTGCTTCCACAGTTCAGGAGCCCATGGAAAAGCCATGATCGTCCAGGAACCACCCAAAGCTTCCCCCGCCCCCCACTCTCTCCTCCAGACCCCCAGGCCCCTCCTGGGCAGGATGAGTGTCTTGTTTGCACAGCACCAGCCCAAGGGCCGGGCCGGCCTGGGCTTGCATCCTGCCTCTGCCATTTAGTAGCACCCTGTATGCCCTTGGGTGTGGCTAATCTCTTAAACCTCAGTTTCCCCCTGGAACAACTCCTGGGGTGGTGGTGAGGATTAAAAGAGGTATTGCAAATAAAAGTGTTCCTGGCATAACGTAGTGCTCAAAGTAGGACAGCAGCTATTATCACTGCAGGCAGAAACTGTGCCTGAGACTGGGGAAGACGTTTGATGAGAATTAATCTCTCCTGACTCCAGGGTTTTAGCATCTGTTAACACTTGCTCAAATAGGGGTCTCTGCAAGCTTTGACAAAGGACCCTTGATAAATATTTGTGGAACGACTGAATGAAAGAACGTGAAGCTTCAGTGCTCTTTTAATAGCTGACTTAGCTTTTGAATCAAAGTGAATCCGGCCCCCACAGGCCATCTGCATCAGGGTCAGCAGACTCTCTGGAAAGGGCCAGAGGGTAAACAGTGGGGATCTGTGGGCCGAGTGGGCTGGTGGATGC
The DNA here is from genome assembly GCF_964374135.1 of Grampus griseus. NCBI lineage: Eukaryota > Metazoa > Chordata > Mammalia > Artiodactyla > Delphinidae > Grampus > Grampus griseus. The sequence goes on along the minus strand of NC_139006.1, from coordinate 7,500,370 downwards.
CTCACCTCGGCCGCTGGAGCACAAACGCAGCCACACAGACTCTGGTCCAGGAAAGGACAAACGTGGCCCCCTTCCAATCAAACTTAATTTGGGGACACTGAAACTAATTTGGATTTCATGAGAATTTCCACATACCGTGAAATCTTCTTCAGAGATTTTTTTCAACCACTCAAAAATGTGAAAGCCATTCTTAGCTTGCGGACCACACGGACATGGCAGCCCGGATCTGTCCCGCAGGTTGGAGTTTGCTCCACCTTCTAGGCCAGGATGACTCTTTCCAACGGAGTTTTACAAATACGACGTATGTGTAAAACACCTGACTAGTACTCTTCAAAAAAGCCCAGGTCATGACAAACAAGAAAAGGCTGAGAAACTGTCCCAGGTCGGAGGAGACTAAGGCGACACGATGACTAAAAGTGAAGCAGGATCCTGGGTTTCTGGAACGGAAAAAGGACACTAGGAAGAACCCGGTGAAACCCAGAGGAAGTCTGTGGTTCAATTGACAGCATTGGGCCAAACTTAATTTCTTAGTTTCAATCAATGTATCTTGGTTGCCTAAAAGTGCACACGAGGGAAGCTGGGCAAAGGGTCTGTGTTAACTCTCCATACTACCTTTGCAAATCTAAAATATTTCAAAATCAAAACTATATTTAAAAATGAGGGAATTCCCTGGCAGTCCAGTGGTTAAGACTCCGTGCTTTCACTGCCGGGGCCCGGATTCGATCCCTGGTCGGGAAACTAGGATCCCACGTGCCTCACAGCGCGGCCAAAAAAAAAAAAAAAAAAAAATCCTGTACCACCTTTCTGCCTCAGCCACCCCTGAGTTGTTTCCATGAGCTGCCCTGTGCCCCACAGCTCTCAAGCCAATGCTCTTGAACCCAGTCCGGGCCCCTGCTCGTGGGTTGCCTCACGTGCCAGCTGTCCTCTGGGAACCCGCTGTGCTTCGCGACAGTGTAGACAAAAAGGGGCTTTTTTTTTTTCAGAAAGATCTGTGTCCTAAAGCCATGGCTGCCCTAGACCCTGGGGTTTTTGGCCTGACCACGTTCTTGAGAGATCTGGATGACAGAGGTTCCCCTGCAGGCAGTGGCTCAAAACTGACTACAATAAACAGACACAGGACACTGGGACTCAACAGTAAGTTGCCACCCTATTCATATGTCATATAACATCCTCTGCTAGCTTAGCTTAAAGGAATATCACACACACACACACACACACACACAGGCACAGGCACACAACCCGAGCTGATGCAACATTCTTCCAGGGCAGTGTGATGCTGAGTGTAGGGCCCAAGCTCGTGGGACAGTAACCCGTCGCGGGGTTCTTTACCGTGTTTCCTGAGCTGCTGATGCCCGAGGCAGGCCTCTCACCCCCGCCGATAACCATGGGTATTTATCAGTGCCCAGGTGAGAGGCATCAGGCCCCGAAAATCACTCTCCACTGTTAGCAACCCTGCCTTTTTCTCCATAGTTTGAAATCACCAGCTGTGAGTGGGGAAGTTCAATACCAAGGTCGCCCCCATGGAAGGGAACGAGCCATTGTGTTCGGCCCTGCACCCCCTCTTGTTCTCTCCTTATTTGTTGATGGGAAGTCACAAAACACTTCAATGTAAACATGGTATTTATTTTTTTAGATCTTAGTCGTTAAAGCAAGTGGGTTTTTTTCCTTTGGGCGGGGGCGAGTTTAGTTCTAACAACCACTACAAGCTCTTTGCCAGCACTTCAGACAACACACAGCGTGTGCTGTGAAGGGTAGTCCCCACAGCGTGTCTGTCCTGGCGGAGGGAGCAGTGGGCGGTATTGTGGACCCTGGTTCTGATGCAGAGAGAGCATCAGGTGTAGGCGCTGTCTAAAGTGCTGGCCGCCACCCAGCTTCTCCTCCGTGTGCATCTGATTGCTTCGGAGATGGACTTCATCCATCCATTCATTCATGAATTCAGCAAAGAGTGAGTGTGCGCCAGCACTGCGGTAGGGCTGGGGGTACAGGGGTGGACAAGACGGGCATGGCCCTTGTCTTCGGGGATCTCTGATTAAACAAACACATAACTATGCCGTTGCAAGCTGCGGTCATAGAGGAAGAGCCAGGGGCCTATGAGGTAGAATATCATGAGGGAAATGTGCTTTAGTTGTGATCAGGGCCGGTCTCTCCGAAGATGAGGCTTGTAAGTTAAGAGACAGTCATGGAAAGAGTGGGGAGAACCTTCCAGACCGAGGGGACAGTGCCACCAAGGCCAGAGCATTCAGTGAACCAGAGGTTTGTGTGGTCAGACCCTAGAGAGGGACGTAGGCTCAAGGTGGGGTCCTCAGGAGTCTAGAACGACCTCTGGCATTCCTTCAGCACTGCCATCGCATGGTGCTTCCTCTCGAGTCCGAACAGGAATGTTTTCACATGGGCGATGGGCAGGAGGAATGGAGGGAGGCCAAGTCTTCAAGAAGATGATCTGGCCTTTCTCATTCCTTCACTTTCAAAGAGTCTTGATATAGGACTTCCCTGGTGGTGCAGTGGTTAAGAATCCACCTGCCAATGCAGGGGACACGGGTTCGAGCCCCGGTCCGGGAAGACCCCCACATGCCGCAGAGCAACTAAGCCCGTGCGCCACAACTCCTGAAGCTCGCACGCCTAGAGCCCATGCTCTGCAACAAGAGAAGCCACCGCAGTGAGAAGCCCCGCACCACAGCAAAGAGTAGCCCCTGCTCGCCTCAAGTAGAGAAAGCCCGTATGCAGCAACAAAGACCCAATGCAGCCAAAAATAGATACATAAATAAAATTTAAAAAAAATTTAATTACAAAACCTTGGAGAAGCTTTTAAAAACAAAACAAAACAAAGAGTCTTGATATGGGGTATGCTGCCGCTCAGAGGATCCCAGGAAAGACCATAAATAAGTCTTGTGAGGAACCAGCCCTGAAGCTGGTGTGTTCTCTCACGTGACACTGGACAAAGGTGGGAAAGCTCCCAGTGGGTTTCAGCCCCGTAAACCTTAAACCCTGAGTCGGCATCAATACAGCCTTCTTAGTTTTCCAGGGATTTCGACATTTTAAAAAGATGTAACCACAATTTTCTCCGTGATCTTGTTGTCCCTTTGTGCACAACCATGTTTAACTACACAGTCCCCTGAGTCGCTGGTGGTATCCCAAAGGCAGCCAGGTGTACAGCGAAGCTTCACCAGAGCTAGCCGCTTACCCCTCCCTCAGTGTGCTGTCCGTCACCTCTGCCTTTCACGAGGATAGATGAGAGAATAGCAGTAACTTGTGCCAGATCCTCTAACAGTGACCTCAGTTGAACTCTGTGTGCCCTGGTGCTAAGGCCTAAGATAAAATGTGGCGGGAAGCATGTTTCTTTCCCTTTAAAAGGTTATATTGTAGCGAGGGAAACAGACCTGTCAATAATAATACAGTATTTTGTGATATGACATAGGGGCGTCCAGAGCAGATGGGGCAGGAAGGAGGAGGCGATCAGGGCGGGTGGAGGAGACATTACATAAATGAGGCGCTCTAAGCCCATCTGAGCAGTGCCGGGGAGCAGTGGCAGGAGAGCAGCCCAGAGAAGTCAGTGATCACATTATAGCTGGCCTTGTGTGCTGAATCAGGGAGGTTAGGCTTGATATGAAAGGGAAGGGGGAGAAGTGGATCAAACTTGGATCTCAGAGGCGTAGGGCTGGGTGATGGGCAAGAGGGATTGGCTGGGGAAAGGGCCCACGGCGAGGGGATTGTTATAGTAGTTTGGGGAGAAGTGAAAGATTGCAACAAGAGAAAAGACATTCAGGAAGGATAAATAAGTATACAGACTGAGAGGCAGCTTAAATAGGGTATCAGCCATGATCTTTGGTTTGGAGCAATAGAAATTGGCTCTGGTTAGCTTCAGGGGAAAAGGGACCTTATGTGAAGACTATCAGGTAACTCATAGGCTCAATGGAGCGACTGAAGAAGCAAGCTCTGAAAATGACCAGGAACCAACGGCAGCCAGGATGCCAATGGTGCTGCCACCACTGGGAGCTCAGCGCCTCCGATACTTAGGCTCTCCAAGGGCCACTTCTGCTGGAAGTCATTTCTCCGCTGCCCCTGCACACCCTCAGACATCAAAGTCAAAATCAAAACCACAATGAGATACCGCTTCACCGCCACAAGACTAATATGACAAAGACAGACGATAACAAGTGTGGGTGAGGATGTGGAGAAACTGGAACCCTTGTACGTTGCTGGTGGGAATGTAAGATGGTGCAGCTGCTTTGGAAAACAGTCTGGCAGTTTTTCAACATGTTAAGTACAGAGTTACCATATGACCCAGCAATTCCCCTGCTGGGTATGTAGCCAAGAGAAATGAAAATATACATCTGCACAAAAACCTGTATACTTATCATCATAGCAACGTTATTCATAATAGCCAAAAAGTGGAAACAACCCAATGTCCATCAATGAATGAATGGATGAACAAAATGTGGTAAATCCATGTAATGGAATATCATTCAGCCATAAAAAGAATGAAGTATTAATACATGGGATGAACCTTGAAAATATGCTAAATAAAAGAAGCTAGGGGGCCTCCCTGGTGGCGCAGTGGTTGACAGTCCGCCTGCCGATGCAGGGGACATGGGTTCGTGCCCCGGTCCGGGAAGATCCCACATGCCGCGGAGCGGCTGGGCCCGTGAGCCATGGCCGCTGAGCCTGCGCGTCCGGAGCCTGTGCTCTGCAACGGGAGGGGCCACAGCAGTGAGAGGCCTGCGTACCGCCAAAAAAAAAAAAAAAGCTAGGCACAAAAGGACACATATTATATGATTCCATTTATGTAAAATGTCCAGAATAGGCAAATTCATCGAAACAGGAAATAGACTCTTGGTTGCCTAAGGCTGGGGGGAGAAAGAATGACAGCAAATGGGTAGAGGGTTTCTTTTTCAGATGACAAGAATGTTCTAACATTGATTGTGGTGATGGTTTCACAGCTCTGCGACTATACTAAAAAACACCTTGGGCTTCCCTGGTGGCACAGCGGTTGAGAGTCCGCCTGCCGATGCAGGGGACACGGGTTCGTGCCCCAGTCCGGGAAGATCCCACATGCCACGGAGCGGCTGGGCCCGTGAGCCATGGCCGCTGAGCCTGCGCGTCCGGAGCCTGTGCTCTGCAACAGGAGAGGCCACAACAGCGAGAGGCCCGCGTACCGCAAAACACACACACACACACACACACACACACACACAAAAAAAAACACCTTAAAAGGGTGAATTTTGGGACTTACCTGGCTGTCCAGTGGTTGGGACTTCGCCTTCCAATGCAGGAAGTGCGGGTTCAGTCCCTGGTTGGGGAGCTGGGATCCCACATACCTTGGGGCCAAAAAAAAAAGGCCAAGACATAAAACAGAAGCAATATTCTGGCGGGTTCAGTGGAGACATTAGAAATGGTCCACATCAAAAAAAGAAAAAAACCAACCAAAAAAAGGGTGAATTTTATGGTATGTTAATTATATCTCAATAAAGCTATTATTTAAAAATAATCGACTGGCAACCCAATTAAAGAAATGGGCAGAAGACCTGAATAGGCGTTTTCTAAAGAAGACGTACAGGTGGCCAACAGGCACATGAAAAGATGCTCAACATCACTAATCATCAGGGAAATGCAAATCAAAACCACAAAGAGACATCACCTCACATCTGTCAGAATGGCTGTCATCAAAAAGACCACAAATAACAAATGTTGGCGAAGATGCGGAGAAAAAGGAACCAGTCACTATATTATATTCCTCAAACATATTATATTGTAAATCAACTATACCTCAATAAAAAAGAAAATCAACCTGCTAGACCATCCACCTGGGTAAGGTTGGACCCATGCCCAGGACCTAACCCCCTGGGAAAAAGAGGGACAAGCCACCTCTAGCTTCTGTAGTGGGGGGCAGCCTCCATCCACAAAGGCTCACCCAGAACTAGGAAGGGTATTCAGATGCTGGGCGGCCAAAATGACTGCACACGTGGGAGCGAGAGAAGACATTCGGGCAGCCTCCTGGATTTCTGACCTAAGAGCTCACCAAGCACATTGGTAGATGCATTCCAACTCTGCTCCAGGTCACTGGGTCATGACCGGACTTCTGTGTTTAATCATTCATTGTTGGAAGAGCCTGCGTTACACCGTCTCACCTCTGAACACATCTGTCTCTTGAAGCACTTTATATCTACGATCTCTTTGTTTCTATATGGCCTCAAGTGGCCCAACTTTTAGGCAAGCCAGTGGCTGCATGCATGGATATACAACTCGCTAGTCTATTAGTATTTGAGCTGGTGACCATTTTTAGAGCTGTAATTACAGGCAAGAAAAAGTAGGCAGAGAAGCAAATTGGAGTATTTGATTTATCAAAGAAAATTTTTTTAATGGCTCCCCAGTCTATCTGAAATTCATCATCAGGCCCACATTGTGGGGGAGACGTTCCCTACGATAATTCGGGATCCCGTTGGGCTCCACCAGTGGCGTGCTGGTATATATTTACCCGTCCTCTCTGGGTGGGGGAGGGACAGGAGGGTCCTGAGAGCACTCCCACAGGGCTGATTTACAACTCTCCACATCCTGATGACTGTGGAGTGGGGAGCACCAGTCCAGAGACACAGTCAAGAGAGCGGGGCTCTGGCCAGAACTCTGCTAACTGGCTGTGTGACCGGACGGTAGCGTCCCTTTTTTTTTTTTTAATATTTTATTTATTTATTTATTTATTTATTTATTTATGTATGTAGGCTGCACTGGGTCTTAGTTGCAGCACGTGGTTCTTCGTTGCGGCATGTGGCATCTTTGTTGCGGCGTGCAGACTTCTTAGTTGTGGCACGCATGCGGGATCTAGTTCCCTGAACAAGGATCGAACCTGGGCCCCCTGCATTGGGAGCACAGAGTCTTACCCACTGGGCCACCAGGGAAGTCCCAGGAGCATCCTTTTCTGTGAAAGGAGGGAGGCTTCAGCCTCCGCAGCTCATCCCTTCTGTTCCTGTCTCCGAGTAAGGGACTGTATTTCATTCTGTGGTTGGAGTGTTCTCTTCATAGTTTTCCCTCTTGGCTGGGCCTTGCTAACGACCTGCTCCCCAAACACCAAAGCACCTCTGTTTATGAAAACAGCGCTCGGTCACAAGTTGCTAGGCAAGGACCAAGGTGCCCAGAAGCGCCAGGGCCGGGCCTGCATTTTCCTCACAATCACCCATCTCCATCTCTGTTCCAGAGTTATCCTTCCCCTCCCCACACCTCCCACCCCATGGTGAATGAGCCTTCATCCCGGAGGAGGAGTGACGTAAGGGTTGAATTTACCAGCCTAGGAAGAGTAGTGTGACTTCAAACCCCAGTGTGGGGCATACTGATGCAAAGATCGTCCAGATCTGTTATTTAACAAATGCTTTCTGGTATCTAGAAGTTACTGTGTGCCAAGTGCTGTTCTAAATTCTTGACAAATACTGTTTTGTTTTTTGTTATTGTTGTTGTCGGTGGTGGTTTTTTTTTCGGTACGCGGGCCCCTCACTGTCGTGGCTTCTCCCGCTGCGGAGCACAGGCTCCGGACACGCAGGCTCAGCGGCCACGGCTCACGGGCCCAGCCCCTCCGCGGCAGGTGGGATCTTTCCGGACCGGGGCACGAACCCGTGTCCCCTGCATCGGCAGGCGGACTCTCAACCACTGCGCCACCAGGGAAGCCCTGTTGTTGTTGTTTTTAATTGAAGTATAGTTGATTGACAATGTCGCGTTAGTTTCAGATGTACAGCAAAGTGATTCAGTTATACATATATATGTATTCTTTTTCAGATTCTTTTCCCTTATAGGTTATTACAAAATATTGAGTATAGTTCCCTGTGCTATACAGTAGGTACTTGTTGGTTATCTATTTTATATATAGTAGTGTGTATATGTTAATCCCAAACTCCTAATGTATCCCTCCCCCCACTTTCCCTGACAAATACTGTTTTTAATTCACATAACTCTGTGAGGCAGGTCTTATTTTCATCCCCATTTTACAGATGAGGCACAGTTAGGTCAAGACACAAGCCATGACTAAGTAACTCACCTCTGGAACCCCACGATCACTCCTTTAACGTGTCTAAGATTATCACAAACATTCAGAGAGAGCTTGACTTCCAGTCTCTGGTAACTAGTTATTCAGACCAACGCTCAAGCTGAAAGCAACTAAAAATGCTAGAACATATGCTAGAAAACATATTTTAAAAAATCCTAAAAGCCACCACATGCTGACAAGATAGCAAGGAATAGGTGAAACTGAAGGAAAAAGAGAACCCTGACAGCTAATCCAGCAAGGAAGCCACTCGAACCCTGTAGATATTTGCCAAGTCTGGCATATTTGAACTTCAGTGTGAATGGTTTTCTTGAGGCAAGAGGTCGGAAATCAAAGTCCAGGGTCCACACTGGGTGGGAGATGAGACCTTGCCCAGTGGTGTGCTGGTAAATGCTTATCACCAGCCCTTGGTGGGGTTGGGAAAGGGTCCTGATGTATTATAGCATTTGCCAATTTCCATAGCGTAAATGTTCCGCCATGGCTGATTTAGAACTATTGATAGGAGGTCACTGAACAGAGTTGGGAAGCGCAGGCTTGGCAGTCAGCTGCAGCACATCACTGACCCCACCCTGGGTACAATAAGCAAATCAGTCTCACTCACTTAGGCAACCTATATTGGCATCACCTGGGGGTCCAGGGACCCACGAGCCCTGAACTTGGATGTTGGTCATCCTGCACTAGCAGTGCCCTCAGGAGTCCGGCAGAGCAAATGTAAAGCAACTCGAGAGGAAGGTAACTTCACTCTAGGCCTCAGATTATCCCTATAAATAAATTTTAAAATACAATGTCCAGCAAGGTCAAGGAGAACCAGACAGATCACAAAGAAATAGGACACCATGAGTAAGAACCAGCAGAAACAGACTCTCAGATACTTCAAATATCAGAATGATCAGACACAGACTATAAAACAAGTGTGCTTTGTTGAAAGAAAGAAGTGTAAAACTATCCACAGGGGACAGGAAACTATAAAAAGTGCCGTACTACATTTATAAAGAACATTTGTAGAGAGCCTTATAGTTTAATCGGAGATCAAACACACAAACACCTTCGGGGCCATGTGGTAACAGAAATGAGTACAGCGACTGGGTGACACGTTGGTGGCCTAGTGAGCTCTATCTGAGGGGCACAGGGCTTCTCGGCTCCAGCTGACTGTTGCCGTGTGGCGCGTGGGGCCCAGTTCGCAGGTCTTCTGCTATCTCTAGAGAAGCTGGATATTTGGATTTCTTTGTATGGTGGCAAAATACACATAATGTAAAACTGGCCACTGTAACAATTTTAAAGTGTGCGATTCGGCGACAGAAAGCACATTCACAATGTTGTGCAACCATCACCACTACCTACTTTCAGAACTTTTTTATCACCCCAAAAGGAAAACCTGTACCCATTTGAAGTCACTCCCCATTCCCCCCCCCCCAGGGAGCGGCTATTAAGATGTCATCGATATCATCGTACGTCTGTCTGGCTTTCTGTCTCTAGGGATTTGCCTAGTCTAGATAACTCATATAAGTGGAATCATACAATATGTGTCTTTTTGTGACTGGCTTCTTTTACTTAGGATGTTTTCAAAGTTCATCCATGCCGTGGCGTGTATCAGTACTTTATTCCTTTTTGATGGCTGAATAATATTCTATTGTATAGATATGCCCATTTGTCCATTCATCATTCAGTACTTGGAGTTTTAAATATATGTTCCCATTTTTAATTCAAATATATGCTTTAAAAAGTTCTGTGTAACCTTAAGCATGTATCTGCTGGCCAGGTAAGTCAGAGGGCCAATGGTATGAGACTGCTGTCTTATGACCCACTGTTACATGTTTTCCCATATAATCCTCACATCAGGAACTTGGGGTTTGGGATGGTAAAAGGACATGCATAGGAAAAGGCCTGCAGTGCAGCTTCCACTCCGTATCGCCAGAAGCTTTTCTCCCCCAAACCAAAACCTCAGGGGAAAGGGCTTGGTTTTAGAATGAGCGGAAGACAAACATCTAGCTCATGGCTGTGTCCTTGAACTTCCCTGGGACTCAGTTTCCCTCCATGTAAAATGACTGATGTTGGGTTAGTTGATCTCCAAGGCACTGGGCTTGCTAACGGGGTCATTCTTTTTCCCCAGCATCCACCTGGGCACGAATTGGCTCTGGTCAAGATAATTTAGCTGCAGCTGAACATAAGGTTGAGGCCCCTGGCTTATCCTGGTAATTGCAGATTCGTGCGGAGCTGTCGTAAGGCACCACGGGGAAGAAACCAGCCCAGAAGTCCTCCTTGTCGCTGGCCAGTCCATTTTACCTGCCAGGGTCATTTGTGAGGTGGCAGCACCTGGGCTGAGCCTGGGACTTACATCAGGAGTGACTTAAACTCAACTCGTGGTTCTCGAACAGAAACCCCAGCGTGGGCTCCCTGACCTTATTTATGGCGAGGGCAACTTATCACTAGGAGGAAAGATCTAAGAGCCCCTGTTGAAATGCTGATAAATAATCATCGAGCTTTTACTGCGCCGAAAGCTCTTTCATAAGCAAGGTCGGATGTCTCTAGTGGTCACCCCAGGCACCTTTCCTCCCACCCTCGTTTTCCAAAAGGACGAAGGATAGGGAAGCGACGTCCTAGCTCGCGTATTTAAACCGGGCAGAGGGTCAGCAGAGGTCCGCGTTTCTCAACTCTTTCCAAGAGCGCCTCGCGTCCCGAATCGGCGCCTTCAACTCGGAGAAGTCGGGAGCCCCACAGGAAACTTCCATTACTGTAGACGCTGCCACACACCCGGGGCAGCGGATGGGCTGCCGCGCTGGCTCCCCAGGAATGCGCTCCCTCCACGGCCGGCCGCCCCGCCGGCCCGCCCTCTCCCGGGGAGCCCCCGGCACCTGCGGCCTCCGAGTAAGTGTCCGCGCGCACGTCCGCCGGCCCGCCTCCCCTCCGCGTGCCCGGAGCCGGGGGTCGCCGGGTACCCCTCGCCGCCTCCCCGGGGAGCGGGGGGTCGCGGGCGCCTCCCCCGGGTGGGCGGAGAGGCTCGCGGCGCTGCCCCGCGGCGGTAGCGGCGCCCGGAGGCCGCACTACCGGCGGCCGCGGCGGCGCTGCTCCCCCTGCTCGGTGCAGCTGCCGCCCGGCGCTTGCGCACTGGGCCCTGGGCGCGCGGCGGCACTAGGCTTTGTGTGTGTGTGTGTGTATGTGTGCGAGTGTGTGTGTGTCTGTGTGTGTGTGTGTGTGTGTGTCTGTGTGTGTGTCTCTGTGTGAGTGAGCGGGCGGGCGGGCGCGAGTGTGGCCGCCGCGGAGCGCGAGCAGGACCCGGCGGGCGCGCTCCCCCAGCCTCTCTCTCCCCGCCAGAACCATGTCGGGCAGGTCGGTTCGAGCCGAGACCAGGAGCCGGGCCAAAGATGATATCAAGAGGGTCATGGCGGCTATCGAGAAAGTGCGCAAATGGTAAGCGGAGGCGCCGGCTTGTTCTCTCGTTCGGTTGCAGGCTCGCGCCGCGGCCGCCCCGAACCCCGAGACCAGATACAAAAAGCCGGCGGGGCGCAGCGCCCCGGGCCGCCCGCGGGCCCAGGAGTTGGAGAGGGCGGGCGGCGCGCGAGCCGGGTCACCTGCGCGCGGCGGGGGCCGCGGCCGCTGCCCAGGTGCGCTCGCGCCTGTCGCCCACCTGGCGCGGCGGCGGCAGCCTGGAGGCGGCGGGCGCCCCGGGCCGGGCGGTGGAGCGGCGGGCAGTCCCCGGCGCGGCGCTCGGCTCCCGGGAGGGGGGCTCGGGGCCGGCCCCAGAAGCCATTTCGTTTTGTGCAAGTCACATGAAAGCGGCTTCCCGCGCGCCGGGGCCGCGATGCAGGCGGCAGAGGGGAGAGCGCGAGCTCCATTGTGCAGGCACCGAGCGGGCCGCCGCCGCCGTCTCCGTCTCCTACCCGCGCGCCCCGGGCGGCGCAGCGCCGGCCCCCGCGCCCTTGCCCGCGCCGGGCCTCCCTCTCTCCCTCCCTCCCTCCCTCCTCCCCGGCCGGCTGGCTGGCTGGCTCGCTCGCTCCCCGCCTCCCAGGCCCGGCGCCCTCGAGTCTGCGGAGTTTGCAGAGCGCGAGCCGTTTAAATTTAGCGCTTTGGGCTGCCTGGAGCGAGGGCTCTTGGCGAGGAAAAAAGATGGGGGCGAGCGCGAGGAGGAAACGCCGGCGGCGGCCGCGGGGCCCGGGGCTCCGGGCTCCCCCCTCCCGCCCCGCTGTGCCCGGACCCGGGCGCGGGGGTCTGGGCAAGCGAATGTTGGGGGCCAGACCCCGGTCCTGGGCCGCGTCTGCCTGTCCGAACCCGGCAGCTTGCGTTTGTTTTGCGGAGACAGCCGTTGTTTTTGTTCTCTGCGCGGGGGGCGAGGGGGACTCGGTGTCGGCCGTGCGGTTTCTCCAGCTCACGTGAGATTCCGTCCGGCGTGGCCTGGTTGTAATTAATACGACTGAACGTTTCCCCGGCCTCGTCCGGGTCTGTCTCGGAATCAGCCCGAGGGCCAGGCCCGAGGCGCGAGCCGATCGCCAGGTTGGGGCGGACTTGTTGAAAACTCCCAGCTCCCGGATTTCAACTTTATTATTTTTTTCCCACGGCCTCACCAGGGTCAGGGAGGGAGAGGAGCCGCAGCGCCGTTCGAGTGTCAGCGCCCGCGGGCTCATCCTGACCCTTTATTTAAAGCCTGCAAACCCCCGCAGGCCCCGTGGCAGGCTCTGTTTATGTTTAGGGGTGTCATTTCTTGAGTAACGCCTCGCCTCGGTCCCTCAAAACCACTGGGGGCTAGCCTCCAGTCTAGCCGTGTCACAAGTTAGCTGTCCTTTCTGAGTCAAACCCAACAAAAAAGGCAAGAGGAAAATCAATAAAGTCCACGTGCTCCCGGGCCTCCTATGGAAAGGGCTGTCTGCAGATGGCCGGATGCCCGGCCGAGGGCTGGGTTTGGCTCTAGTGGGACAAAGAATTTTCAGAACCGTGAGAAGGGAAGGCCTTCCAAAGTTGAGATCCAAGTCTTCCCTGCCGTGGGAGCTCCCCTGCGCCCCGTGCCCGGACTGGAGCCATTTAAAAATGGCAGAAACAGCTGCAGGCCAAAACGCACACGGGAAAACAAGCCCACCACCCCCTCTCCTGCGGGATTCCCAGAGGGAAGGCTGGAGTGGTCCCCTGCCTGAACGCCTGTGCAAAGAAAGAGCTGTTGTCTGGGCCTGAGTCCCTTCTGTCAGCAGCCTGGAGGTGAGAAAGGGGTGGGGGCCAGCTGCCTTTCCGTGCTGCGGGAGGCTTGGCGGGGCCTTGCGCTCCAGGTTCCCGGCCTGGCGGAGGCTCCTGCACCCTGACAGCTGCTCTGCTGGGAGGGCAGATGGAGCTGTGTGGGGTTTTCCACCCTGCCGGCCCCAGAGCAGCCGGCCTGGTGGCCCTCAGTGTTGCTTAGCCCGCTGCCGGCGAGGCCTGTGTTTGGGGGGACGAGAGGAGAACGTGTCTCCCTTCCTTTTTTGTGTCTTGGGAAACTACGAGTCAAGTCCCCTAGAAGACCTCAGGCTTTGGGATCTCATGGCTGGGCTTCCAGTGTGACCTTGGGCTAAGCACATAACTTCTCTAACCACGACAAGAGGTTCCTGTGCTACCTTCTCCCCTTCTGGAATAGCATCATGTCTCGAAAAGCACTTATCCTGCACACAGGAGCAGTCATTAAATGCGGTCCTTACTGTGGGGTAGAAACTTGCATTTTGCTGATTTTTTTTTTCTTTCTTTTTCTTTTTCTCCTGCCCATTCTAAGTAAAAAAAAGCCTTCGCCTTGTTTCCTGGGTTTCCCCAGCCCCGAGAAGCCAAATCTCACCCTCGCTGTGCCTTCAGAATGCGTCTTCCAGTCAGCCCTTGTGGTCTGGGGTTGTTTATTAACTGTGTGGCCACCAACTGTGCATTTCACCACTGGCTGGGACACTGGGTTGCCAGATTTAGCAAATAAAATTATGGGACACCCAGTTAAATTTGAATTTCAGGTAAACAAAGAAATAATATTTTTAAATACTTCCTTTTTTTAGTGTAAGTATGTCCCATGCACTAATTGAGACATACTTACACTAAAAAAATTATTCGTCATTTATCTGAAATTCCAATTTAACTCTGCATCCTGTTTTGTTTTGTTTTGTTTATTTAAATCCAGAATGGAGGTGCCTGGCATACCACTTAGCCTGTAAGCCTAGGGTGGTATTTCTCCTCAGTCCCAGGGACCCCTAAAAATTCCCCCTTCTGCCAGCCCTACCCTTCCCCTGCCCTGGAAAAAGCCAGCAGCCAGCCGTGGCCACCCTGTCGGTAGCTGCCGGCCGTTTCTCCTCTCCTTTCTGTGTCCCAGCAAGGCAGGTTGGTGGAGTGAGAGGCAGCTAGAACAAGAAGGAAGAACGAAATGGTGGGCTCCTTTTGGGGAAGCTGGGGCAGGGTTAGGAGGCCCCGTGTGGGCGGAGAAAAGCAGGGCAGGGGGAGTCCCTGGGCGGGAGGCAAAGCCTTGAGCCTCGAAGTAGGCTTAGGCCTGGGACCCCTGGATCCGTGGTCTGAAGGGTCCCTCGGTGGCTTGTGAAGACAGAGAGGCCTGTTCCCCGAGACTTCCCGCCTGTCTCTGGGGGCGGGGGGAGGTTTGACTGTGCCTAAACCCTCACCTTGGTACTTCCAGGGGCACCCTTCTACCAGGCACAGGGCAGGTCAAGCGGGCCTGGGCCTAGTTAGGATGAGGCCAGCTGTAGCCAGGCCTCCTGCAGCATCAAGGACTAGCCCTGAGAAGTGGATCGGAAGTGAGGGGTTCGGAGCCCACTTTGAGGGAGTCAGGTCACCCTGGCTGGCTAGCCCTTCCTTGGACCTGACCTTGGGGGAACATTAGAAATTGCCCTCGGTCTAGAGAATCTGGGGAGAAGGGTGCGCATAGTTTACACAGGAGCCTGTGCTGGGGAGGAGCGTTTGGGGCTCTATTCCTACAGCTGGGACCTCATTTGCTTCTTTTGTCCAGGAGCCCAAGCCTGGTGGGGAAGAGAGAGGCACTTAAGCCTGGCCTGGTTACCAGGGGCCAGCAAGGCAGGAGGGCTCAGGCCGTGCCCAGGGCAGCTTTGTGGCAAGGTTGGGCTGCGGCCTGGTGGTTGTGGTGAATCCGAGCCCAGTGCCTGCAGGTGGCGAGACCTGGGGGATCCGAGGGAGCCCCAGGGCCCCATCTGGAGAGAGTCAGTGCTCCTCGGGGCATGTGGGCCCCTCGTGGCCAGGACGTGTTTTTGAGAGTGGCCAGGAATCTGCATTTTAATGTGGGGTCTGGCTTCTTTTTTTTTTTTTTTAAGTCTGGTAATTGATTCAAATTTTTAAAAGTACCGTGGGGGCCAGACAAAACACGCCCGTTGGCTACTTGTTTGCCACTGCGGATGTAATTAAGTACAGCTTAATACCTTCCTTTGGGCTTGGGGGGCTGTGTGTTCTAGGGTGATGGATTTGGAGGTGGTAGTGGGAACTCTCAGCTGCTCTCTGGAGTCCCTGTGTCATTTCCCGAGGTGCTGCCAGGCCGCTGGCTTGATGACACACCCGGCGCTCCCTGGATGTGTCTCCGAAGTACCGGCTACTCACTCAGTGACTCGCCCCTGAGCTCTGGGGCCTGTGTCTCCCTGGGTGGCTGCTGGCCGGATACCAGGCTGAGGTCGGGTTCTCAATGTTCTTCCCTCTGTCCCATGGCCCCTCAATGCCCACACCTAGAAATGCAACTGGAGAACGGTTTCTAATCCCTGGGGTGAGTTGGGAACTCGGACCGAGGGAGGCACCAGAACCTAGCTGTGTTCAGGTCCGAACCTGCAGGGCCTGTAACCTCTCTGGGAAGCTACCTGCCACTTGGTACATTCCTCTTGGCTCAGGTGTGGGCTGCGAAGCCCAGATCTGGCATACTTTCTGCCCTGAGAGGTGTCCTGTGTATTGCAAGTCAATTACTTTTTTTTTTTTTTTAACACAATCAAGCCTTGGATTTGCTGACCTACTGGGGCCCGGGCCAAAGAAGCCAGTTGAGGGGCTTGTGAGTAATGAGTGCCTTTGGCCATTTGCATGGGATTTGGGCGATTTGTCCAGCTTCTGTCACCGATGTGCTCTGTGGAGTCATTTCTTAGTAGTTTTTCATGGGAGACAGAATAGCAGGGGTCAGAGCCCGTGTCCAGTCCTGGTTCTGCTGTTGACTAGCTGTGTGACCGTGAGCTACTGGTATAACTTCTCTGGGCCTCCCATTTCCCCATCTATAAAGTGGGGTGACAGTAGTCTCCCTCTCACAGGTCTGTTGGCAATTGTCGGGAGAGAGGGCATGTAAGTAAAGTGCTTGGCACGGAAGCCCTCAGCGCACAATGGCCATTAGGATTGTTGCTTTGTCACCAAGGTTGTTTCTTGGAATGTCTCTGTCCCTTCCAGGCACCTGCTGATTATTCAGCATGAAGGTGGGGAAAGACTTGGGGTCGTGAATCGTCCATCCTGCCTCTGAGAGGCTGGGGACAGGTGGGTGGTGACTTAGGTGCCTGACTTTGTTTAATTCTCTCAGGGCTAAACGGGGCAGGGATGGGGCAGGGGAGGTTACTCCAAAAAGCAGTGCGGCATGGAGCTTTGAACACCGGCTCTGGGGAGAATGACTCCACCTCCCCCTGCCTCAGTTTCTTTATCTGTCAGACAGGAAAGGTGACAGTTACTGCCACGAGAGGTTATGGGATGATTAGAGTGTGTACAGTGCTTAGCACACAGAAGGCACTAGAAATGGTCATAGTAGAATAAGGAAAAGCCAGGCCCTCGCTTCCGCCAGCCGGGGGCTTTGGGACCCGCGCAGGCACAGTTTGGGGTATGGAAGTGTCCGTGGTTTGGCTCAGCTGGTTTTGAGTGTGCTTGGGCACCCGGAACCCCCAGTGGTGAAGGGGTGCCAGGTGGCGGTAACGTGTCCCACCAGCTTGGGAGGGCTACTTGCCCATGGAGGAGAGGACCCAAGGCCAAGGTCTTGGTGGGGAGGCTGGACGAGGCGCCCACAGCCACACGTAATTCTCGGCTCCGGTGGACCCCGTGTCGCTAACATTGCTGAGGGCTCCCGGCCGCTATGCCATCTACAGCAGGTGTACGTCTGACTGTCCCATCAGTCGTGGACTCCAGAGCCCAGCTCCCTGGTTGAAACCCCAGCTTTCCTTCTGAGGGGGGCTCTCCCTTAGCCGTGGTGTCCTCAGGCACGCGGCCTCTGGCTGTCACTCCTAGTGTTAGGGGCAGGAGGTGACAGGACCTGACTCGTAGGCTGCCAGAGGTTGAGGACCGAAGTTGGGAGGCTGGGGTGATATAGCTAGAGAAGGACGATGCTCGAAGCAGAGAGGTAGGAGGAGAGAGTGGTAATTACCATCATCACCCTTAGTGGAAAGCAGTCACCCCCTTTCCTTCTCATGGCTTGTGATTTGCTTCTCACCATCAACCTGCCTTTGGCAGCTGGGGGCCCCTGGGCACTGTGCCCCAGGAGTTTAGGATGCGGCTGGGGGTGGATCTGGGGGCAGACGTTAGGAGCTGAGACCCTGGAACTGAAGCCTGTCTCCGAACCGACGTATAGGGTCTCAGGGCAGGCAACCTCCCGGCCGTGGCTGCCCGCAGACGGGGCTGTGCTTCCCTGTCGCAGCCCCTTGGTTTCAGCATCTGGGGACTGCCCTTGGGGCCGAGGCCACTGGGCATCCAGGTTCCCCCCTGCTCTCCATTCCCCGGGGCTGATCTAACTGGCATTTGCCCGGAAGAGCCTGGGGTGGTTACTCATGCTGTCAGCTCCTGCTTCCCTTCCCACGACCTCGGAGGCAGGGTGCAGGGTGAGGGGGGCAGGGTGAGCCCCTGGGTGCCCTTGGGGAAGACCCTCCCACCCTCACGGAGGAAGTGCCCTGTTGGTCTGAAGCCCTCTCTGCTGCCCAGAGGGTCTCGGGTGGCCCAGTTCGCCGGCTCTGGGGGGTGAAGGCTGGAGGAACCGGGGCTGATTCCCTCCATCCAGAGGAATCATCCCAGTGGCAGCCCCGCCCTCCCCTCCTGTCTCACGAGGCACTCTTCCAGGCACAGGAAGCAGTCGACATGCGACATGCTTTGTCTCACTCGCAGCAGCCTGGAGAGATTGACGACCCCATGTGGTCTAGGAGATGGGGAAACTGAGGCTCAGGCTGGCGAAGTGACTTGCCCAGGGGCCCCCAGCCAGCGAGCGGCAGAGCTAGGATTCAAGCCCTCGTCTGTGTGATCCGGAGATGTTCTCTCAGCCCTGCCTGGAGCTGTCACCGCGTCACAGCTGCTCCAAGGGAGTGCGGCCTGTGCCCCCTGCCGGCGTGAGCAAGGGCCTGCCCCCGAAGCCCCCTGGTAATGGGTTCTTCCTCATCCTCTGCAGGGAGAAGAAGTGGGTGACTGTGGGTGACACATCCCTGCGAATCTACAAGTGGGTCCCTGTGACGGAGCCAAAGGTTGACGATGTGAGTATGTGGGGCCGGTCCCCTGGGGTGGGGCTGTCCATCCACACTCCCTCCCATCACAGGGAGAGGGGGCTGTCCACTGCCACCCACCATGCGGGGACCCTGGGGCCAAGGCCACTTGGGCAGCAGAAGGACCCAGCTTAGGGCTGGAGAGGCTGCTGAACCTGTGTCTACCCCTCCCCCCATCATCCAGCCCCAGAGTTTGGCCCTCAGAGAGGTGGGGAATGTCCCCTGTAAGTCACCTCTTCAGGGCTGACAGCCCCATGGTTTGCCAGTGGGCACACTGCTTAGTGCAGAGTTATCCTCTCCCTGAGGCCCTGGGCACCATGGCTTTGCGGTGGGCTTGGCGGTACCTGCAGACAGGTACCTCCCCCATCGTTGTGGTGTCATTCCTGGCACCTGACCATCTGCCAGGCACTACTTTGTGGAGTGAGCTCTTTATCCACTCTGGACAAGGGAAGACACAGGCTCAGAGAGGCAAAGCCGTTTCCCCAGAGTCACACAGCAAATGTCAGGTCTTTTGACTCCAAAGCATATACTCTCCACTCTTGGAGAGCCTTCTGGTGGTTGGAGCTGCTGGTGAAGGGTGACCCCAGCGTGAAAGTCTGGTGCGGAGAAGCAGGGGCCATTGACAGGGGAGGGTTCCAGGAGGGGCGGCGACTATGACCGCTAGAGGAAGGCCTCGTGGCTGCGCTTGATCTCAGGGAGGCATTGATGACAGACCTGCCCCGCATCACGGATAGTTTTTCAGCTTGGTGGGTCCCAGGCCAGTTACCCTCAAAGACCCACAGGTCAGCTGCTCTCATTTCCAGTCAAAATCCAGAATGGTCCCACTGACAGGCCTTTGCATGGGCTGTTCGTCCTGCCTGAGTGCCTTCCCTACTATGCAAGGATGGCTCAGCTCACACTGACCACATGCCTCCAGTCGTGACAGTGGGCATGATTGGTAGGTTTCTAGGGGCCATAAAGCGGGGCAGAGACTTCCCTGGCGGTCCAGTGGTTAAGATTCCACAGTACCACTGCAGAGGGCACGGGTTCAATCCCTGGTCGGGGAACTAAGATCCTGCCTGCCGTGTGGCGTGGCCAAGAATAAAAAAAGAACCGCGGGATAAAGCCTCCCTCCACAGTCTCCAGTGACCTGCCCCACGAGTCGTGGGTCTCCTGGCAGGGCTGAGGCTCCATTCTTGACCCTTTGATCACATGCAGCCCCTGGGTGGGTCGGTGCTGGGCGGAGAACGTGGGGGCTCGTCATCCCCTCTGGTCCTCGCCTGGGCTGGTTCGTGGAGCCACCAGGGCTGCTTTCCCCAGAGGCACCGACATAGACTGTCCTGGCCTTTGGTGCCGGCCGTTCCGGAGGGAGAGCAGAGTGCAGCCAGCCTCCTCGAAGGCAGCTCCTGGCTCTTGCCCACGTCTGTGCCTTGCACATCATTAGGTGTTGTATAAACGCCGGTTGCGTTTGAGAAGATGTGGTCCCTGCTCTCAAGGAATTTATAATCTTGTTGGGGGAAGATAATTATAGAATAGCATGAAACAGACATCAGGGAAGTGCCAAGTGGATTGTGACGAAGGAGAGAATGTAATATATGGGCTGTCGGGAAGGACAGGGCAGCCTGGGGCTGGGCAAAGACCTCAAGATTTGGATTTGGACGGACTACCCCCAATTAACTTGTGATGCCAGACGGGTGACCCCACCTTGCTGGGTTAGTTCCCTCTTTTGTGCTGTAGAGCAGTAACATCCAGCTCCTGGGGTTTCTGCAACAGAGCAAAGGCAGTATATCATATGGGAAGAATTTAGCTCAGCACAGCTGTGCAGACAGTGCTCGGATGCTAATTCGCTGTCATCTCTGAGCCAAGATGTACAATACTCCTCCCCCCTTTCTCTAGGGTGGTGGGTCCCGCCCCTGGCTGAGCCTTAGATCCCCTGGGAGTCTCAACAAAATGCAGGTTCCCGGGCCTCACCCTGGATAGCTGGATCCGAATCTCTGATGGTTGTGGCCGGTAATCTTCAGTGGGAAGAGATAGCTTTCCATGTTTTTGTTTTTGGTTGGTTTATTTTTGGCCGCACGGCATGTGGGATCTTAGTTCCCTGACCAGGGATCAAACCCACGTCCCCTGCATTGGAAGCGTGGAGCCTTAACTACCTGACCGCCAACAGAAGTCCCTCTTTTCTTGTTTTCAAACACCCAGTAATGACGTGGTTACATCATTTTTTTTTTCTTCAGAACTCTTGAAAATTGTCTTCTCTTAAATAGGTAAAACACGTTACAAAATTCAATTGTTACTTTAAAACTCTTTTTTAAAACTAAAACGATTCACGTGCCATAAAATTCACTCTTTTAAAGTGTGCCAGTCAGTGTCGGTATATTTACAGTTGTGCAACCATCACCGCTATAATTCCAGAACATTTTCATTACCCCGAACACAAAACGCATACCCTCCCCAAGATCCTGGAAACCACCAGTCTACTTTCTGTTTCTATAGGTTTGCATATTCTTCAAATGTTACTTTTTTTTTACAGTCTTATCTTTTTATACATCTGCTTCCCATCCCGGCTGAACACCTCCAACCCCATCCAGCTCTTTTCCTTGGAGACAAGCAGTGTTTGTTTATCCTTCCAGAGAGCTCGTGCACGCAAAAATACAAACACACGCTCATTTATGCTCTTCCTTTACCACCAGTGGCAGCATCCTGTTCACATGTTCTGCACGTTTCTTTAATACATCTTGGAGATACTGAAATATTTTAATATGTGAATATTTCTGCGGATCCTTCCATATTAGTACAGGAAGAGCTTGTACTTGGACTCTGTGATTGTCACATCCCACTGCGTTGAATGAATGTACTGTAGTGTGTTTAACAAGTCTTTTACCAATGGACACAGTTAGGTTGTTTCCACACAATTCCATTCCATCCGTAAAAAATGGAACCATGTACAAAAGCATCCCCTTGACCTTTCCCTCCTCCCCTGGGCTTTCCCTCCTCACCTGGTCCCCAGTGTCGGGCCGGAAGTCAGCTGACTGTCTTTGAGGAAGGCAGTCCCAGGGGCCTGATGATGGTGGAAATGTGTGAGCTGTCTTTTCCATCCCTTACCTGGCATCCCTGTACTGTACCTGCTTCGGGCAGGGTGACCATGGCCTTTTCCCCAGAGGAAATTCCCGCCAGCCAGCGTGTTTGCATACCTGCGGGGCTGGCCCCAGAAGCAAGGCAGCCTTACCCCCAGCCTCCCAGCGCAGCCCCAGAAGCCTCCCCTCCACAGGGCTCCTTGATTTCAAAGCAGGTGAGCCTCCTCCTGGGACGTGTTCAAATGCGGGCCAGTGGAGCCCTCCAGAGCCCTGGGGGCTCCAGGATGAGTCAGCGGAATAAAATATTCATCTCGCTCCCCAGGGTCTCACTCGCGCGTGCACACACACACACACAATTTGATGACTCGGTTTCTGCTTCATTTTTCTCCTCCAGAAAAACAAGAACAAGAAAAAGGGCAAAGATGAGAAGTGTGGCTCAGAGGTGACCACCCCGGAGAACAGCTCCTCCCCGGGAATGATGGACATGCACGGTGAGCTCCCCGCAGCCAGCCAGCCAGCCGGGCCCCTCTCCTGCCCGCAGCACTTGGTTGTGTTTTTGTTTTACCAGCAGGTTTGTTCACATTCCAGTCGAGGGGTAGGAGGGCTGGGCAGGACCGGGAGGCTTCTGTGCCAAGGAGGAGGCTCAGCAGAGGAGAAGAAGCTGCTTTTCCCAGAGCAGCAAAGCCAAGAGTCATAAAATGAGCCAGAGACATTAAATAAGACCTCCTTCTCACCCAGTGACACAAATGTCACAGGACGTGTTCTGTTAGCCCCATGTGCCCAGGAAGTTTTTTGGGGGAATCTTATCTTTTTCCCTCCTGGGCCTGACATATCATATCAATGATTCTTATTTCCTATTTCGCTTGGGCTACTGGGAAGCTCTAACTGGATTTCTGACTTCATGTGAATCAGTCTGGGACCCTAGGACCTTCCCTTCTACATCAACTGCCTAACTTCCTTTGCTGTCTTGTTTCAAAAGTTGTAACCAGTGTCCCACTGATCAGATCCAGGCTGTTGACATGCTTTAGCCAGTCTGCAGTTGTTTTGATGCTGCTGGTGGGTTTTTTTTTTACCTTTTTATCTGAGAGGAAAGGCACAGATCGTAAGTGTGTGGCTCCATGAGATGTTCACAAACTGCACACACCTTTGTCACCAGCCCAAATCAGGACAGAATGTTCCCGGCAATCCCCGTGTTGTCCCCTCCCGGTCATTCCCCAACCCACCATGGAAAACCACTACCTGACTTCTAACCTCAGAGAGTTGAACCAGAAGTTTCTAAAAAATTGAGTTTCTGATATTTATAAATCAGAAAATTTGCATTTCTCCCATCCTTTGAGAAATCAGATCTGCCAGCCCTTGGGCGTGTTCTTCCTCGAGGCCGCAGCCCGCTGCAACAGGAGCAGCTGCCCCTGTGGGGAGAGCGTGGCCTCTCCAGACCCACCAGGCTCACCTCCTGTTCTGTCCCCAGCCTGGCCCTGCCGGTCTAGGAGCTCCCAGCACTTGCCTTTCTCTGTCTTGATCCCAGCTTCAGTGTCTTTGTACTTCTGACCACCCAAGCCTTTTTGCGCAACAAGGTGATGTTAGATAAATAAACAAGTAAGTCAAGAGGGAATATTGGTTGGATCTAGTTTGTAACCCTCCAGATCCGGGCTGTCTTACTCTGGGGGAAGGGAGGCCAGCAAACTTCCCCATTTGCCCAAACTGACTAGTCTGGAAAACAGTCACAAGCTCCAAGGGCAAGGAGTCTTGCTTGTTGCTGAACTGGCTTCAGAGAAGCACAGGGGGGGTGTTCACTGACAGTTAACGTGTCAAGAAAGTGACACACACACACACACACACACACACACACACACACACACACACACACACACACACACACACACACACACACACACACACACACACACAACAACTGGCCGTATAGTTTTAGTCGGGATGCATTTCATTTTCAGAAATAGGTATTTGAGTTGGGACGCACCCTGTCCCTCTGTCACTGGTTAGCATCCCCACTCTCTGGGGACTGAGGAGGCCCCTGGCCTGGCTCAGTTTCAGTTAATTCATAGAATTACAGGTGAGAACCTTTTCGAGCAGAGGGCAGGATCCCACCTGGATTCTAATGTGACTCTCCTAGGATCTACCCATCATGGTGTGATCCTGGGCTAGGTATTGAACACGTAGCCTTGGGGTGGTAATGCCTACTTCCCAAGGTCGTTATGAATATTGAATAAGATAATCCCTGAAAGGCCTTGGCGTACCAGTAGCTCACATTTAAGAAGCCGTCGCAGTGTGCCAAGCATCTTGCTCAGCCCATTTTGGGCATTACCTCATTTAATCCTGGTGATGAGCCACCTTTGTACAGACGGCGAAGGTAAGGCTCGAGGAGGCGAAGTAACTTGTGCAGAGTTAGGAAGTTCATAAAGGCCAGTGCTGGCATCTGCAGTCCTTTTGGAGGAGGCAGAATTCCAGTTCACGGCCACTAGCCCAGAAAAATCTAGAACACTGAGCAACCCAGGTCCCTGACTCAGGAACCATGCTCACCTCCCATTTTAGTACATGTGCAGCCGAGAAAGACCGAGTCCGCCTGCAGGAAGTGAAAGCTCAGGGAAAGCTATGGGCCCGGTTAGAGTTACCTGGAAGGCTACAGGCGGGAGGATGGCCACAGGAGGACATGAAGGGACAGGGCATCCGTCTCCAGGATCCACCTGAGGTCAGCCCAAGCATCCGGGTCACGCCGTTAACAGGTTACCGGGCAAGGCTCAGGGCAGCTGACTTGTTAAACATTAGCGCTTACTGTCCTTAATGAGCACGACCTAACGCTGGGACCCAGAGGTTGAGCCTCCGCCTTCCGTGCTTCCAACACACACGGCCATGTATCTCGGCATAGGAAGGAGGCTGAGATTTTCTCGAAAGGTAAATCGAGGGAGTTTATATCTTTTTTTTTTTAAGTCCCAGAATTCACGAGAGGATGCTTTTGTGTAATGAGCGCCCCAGAGTACACTTAAAATAAGATGCAATTTACCAAGTCAGGGCTGCAGGGCTGCCTGGCGCTTCCTCACCAGGTTGAGGTAGAGGAAAGACTCGGGGTTTGGGGCTGGTCTGCCCAGCCCGACCCAGGGGCTCTGCTGCTGGGACTCAGTTTCCCTATCCGGGAGGTTGTTGAGATTAAACGAGGTGACTGTAAATGCCCTGGCCTGGTGCCTGGCATGTAGTAGGTGCCCTGGATGTGTCGATGTGCTTCTCGTTTTCTCTCCTCTCCTTCCTTCCCTGTCTGTTTCTTTCTTTCTCTCTCTCTCATTTTTACAAAAATGGCCTTGATCCCAGGCGCACAGCATGGCCCAGGAAAGCAGGGTAACACCACATGGGTATCTGTAGTTTAAAATGACTCTTTGCTCGCTTCTCGGCCTTTCGGCTAAGATCGAGTGTAGTATCTGTTCTTATCAGTTTAATATCTGATACGTCCTCTATCCAAGGACAATATATTGAATGGATTTTTGGAGCAGGCGGTTGGAATAGGAGCTTGCTGTGTGTGGATGTGTGTCCCCTCCACACATCGACCTGGTATTGCAGTACCCCCAGGAATGGTGCACCCCCTTGGGGAATAACTCAGTATCAAAAGGCAAACTGTGGGGCCTTCCCTGGCGGTCCAGTGGTTAGGACTCAGCACTTTCACTGCTGAGGGCCTGGGTTTGATCCCTGGTCAGAGAACTAAGATCCCACAAGCCTCACGGTACGGCCAAAAAACTAATAAAATAAAATGACTCTTTGTGCCCAAGAAAGGGTGTCCAGGGCAAGGGGGGGGATGTGCCCCAGGATCCCCAGCTTGGCCCCCCAGCTCAACCCCTAATGCCCTTGCCCAGCTAACTTTCTTCCCCTTTTCCTTTTTATTATGAAAAAATGTCATAATAGAGAATAGTAGAGAGAATAGTATGATGAAACCCATGTGCCTACCCACCTAGGTTTTCGTAACGTTATGCCACATTTGCCTCATCTATTTTTTTGAATGTGTTAAGTTTTTTAATTGAACTACAATTTACAAGTAAAAAAATGCACAGCTCTCGAGTGTAAAATTCAGGGAATTCTGACAATTGTGTGCAGCCCATGCTAGAAGATTTTAAAGTGCGTTTCCCCACATCACGATACTTAAGTCTGTACCTAAACACTTCAGCACGCATCACTGATAAATGACATTTCTATCTACCCACTGTACCATTATCACTCCTAAAAAAATTAATTCCTTACTTTTAAACTCCAGACTGTATTCAGATTCCCCGTTTGTCCCAAAATGTCTCTCAGAGCTGGCACCTTCAAAACAGGGTACAGATAAATTCCATACGTCATGCCTAGTTGTGAGGTCTCTTAAATTTCTTTAATCTGTAATACGACAGTAATCTTCTCTGCTTCTCCTTTTATTTTTTTTTCTTTAGTTGCGTTGACTTGTTGGAAAGCCTGGGCTGGTTGTCCTGTAAAATATCCACTTTCTGTTGTGAACTTGTTGCCCTTTCTCTGCCTTTTATTTTGTATCAAGTGGAATTGGTCCACAGCTGGATCAGATCTGATGAAACGGTTTGACAGTGCTGCCTTGTGGGACCACTTTGGCCTTTGCAGTGCTTCAGAGCCAGGCCCACGAGATGTCTGGTTTCTTCACCCAGAACGAGACCTCACGTGACCCCCAAAGATTTTGTTTTATTTATTTATTTTTGGCCACACTGCGTGGCATGTAGGATCTTAGTTCCCCGACCAGGGATCAAACCCGAACCCGTGTTGCCTGCAGTGGGAGCTCGCATTCTTAACCACTGGACTGCCAGGGAAGTCCCCCTTTTTTTTTTTTTTTTTTTGGCCCAAAGATTTTCAATGTGCCGGGCCACCGTCTGCAGTCGGCTGCCGCTAACACAGGAGTCCCCTCAGTGAGTCGGGGAGGGGGAGCTCAGATGAGCCTCCACCCCGCGCAGGACGTGTGGGGCGGCCCTGGGTGGGCAGCTCAGCGGCCTCAGGAGGAAGAGGTGTCTCCTCCCCCGGGAGAGCGTCCTGTAGGGCTGCGGGCAGCAAGGCCGGGGGGACTGAGCCCCCCCAACGCCTTGAGTCAGCAGCCGCGGCATTTCACGCTGTGGTTCTGTTCCCCCCCCACCCTGTGCAGATGATAACAGCAACCAGAGCTCCATTGCAGACGCCTCCCCCATCAAACAGGAGAACAGCAGCAACTCCAGCCCCGCCCCCGAGCCCACCTCGGCCGCGCCCGGTGACGGCACCGATGCCAAGGCGGATGAGGCCCAGGCCGACGGGAAGGAGCTCCCCGGGGCCGAAGGTATGTGCCCTCAGGGGCTGGGCTCAGAGGCGGCCTCTCTCCGGCCAGCCTTCAGCCAGGCAGTTGGAAGGGTCTTTAAGGAGGTCCTGCCAAGTGCCGGCCCCCAGAAGGTGATGGTAGAAGAAAGGTAATGCCTGGAGCTCATATTCTTGAGGAGCAATTAAAAAGAATCATACAATGTAATATTTGGAAAATAAGTGCTTTGGAGAATTATAAAGTAAGAAAGGGGAGTGGGTTAGGGTTGCATTTTAAATAGGATAGTCAGGGAAGACCTCACTGAGAAGCTGACATGAGAGCAAACGAGGCTCAGGTTAGGGGAGGGAGCAAGCTCAGGTTAGGGGAGGGAGAAGAACATTGGGGGCGGTGCAAAGGCCCTGTGGCAGGAGCGTGCTCAGCGTGGCTGGGGAAGAAGGCATGAGGGTCTCAACAAGCGAGATGAGGTCAGAGAGGAGGCGGGACCTCGAGTGTCGGGGCTCATAGGCCACTTCACAGACCCGGGTCTTTATGCTGAGTGAGACAGGAGCCCTTGGGAGTTTGAATGCCGTGATATGAAGAATCACCTTGGTTGCCGTGATTGAATCAGACGATGGGGAGGCCAGGGCGGAGGCAGGGAGACCAGCGAGGGGGCTACTGTAGTTGTCCAGATGGGAGAGGATGGTGGCTGATGAGGTGGTAAGAAGGGGTCTGATTGCGGAGGACGTGTGTATACGTGTATATGTGTATTTATAGGCTGGTTTATTTTGAGGTTTCTGGCTTCTCTTTATTTGTTTAATCTTGAGTCTTCTGTTTATTTATTTATTTTAATGTTTGTTTATTTGGCTGCACTGGGTCTTGGTTGCGGGCGCGCGCAAACTCTTATTCATGGCACGTGGGATCTAGTTCCTCAACCAGGGATCGAACCTGGGCCCCGTACGTTGGGAGCACAGAGTCTTAGCCACTGGACCACCGGGGAAGTCCCTCTGGATTCTCTTTAAGTGAAAAATTTTCCAGTATACAGAAAAATTGAACAAATAGTATAATACTCTCCTGTATACCCACCAGCCAAACTCGTCAGTTGTTAATGTTTAATGTTTTGGGGTTTTTGGTTTTTGTTGGAGGGGGGTTGTGGTTTGGTTTGGTTTTTTGTGTTTTTTTGTGTTTTTTTGCTTTGCTTAAAAGTATTTTTTTCTGAGGCCATTTGACATTGAGTTGTAGACCTTATGACGTTTTGTCTCTAAACACTTCAGCATGCATCTTTTAAAAATAAGGACATTCTCTTACGTAGTCACGATGACCATTATTGCACCTAAGAAATTGAACAGTAGTCCCTGATTGTCTAATATCAAGGTGTGTTTCGGGGGCAGAGGTGAGAGTGTGTTCGATGGGCGGTGTGTGGGCTGTGAGAGAGGGGACTGGAGAGTGACTCTCGGCACCTGGAGGGACGGCCTTGCCCCCACCTGTGATGGGAGAGGTGGAAGGGCTGGGCCAGTGGGGTGTGGAGTGTGGAGGGGCAGGGCCAGGGCCATCTGGAGTGCCTGCAGATGCCCGAGTGCGGAGTTGGGGGTTCCAGGGAGAGGTCCGGGCTGATATGCTCTTACCTGGTGGGGCAAGGCAGCTGGCCTGGAGTCCGGGCTTCCAGATGCTTGCATCTCCTTGGGAGAAGGCCGTCCTGTGTTGCGGAATTCATTCACATCCCCTTCCGTTCTGTTCCACACACTTCACCCACGTCAGCCCCATGCAAAACTCCATGCCAGTCCTGGGTGACAGTCAGCTGAGTCCCACTCCTGACTCCCAAGAACTCGCGGGCAAGACAAGCACTGAAGCTGAGAATTACAGTCTACAGAGGTCGCAGACAGACTAGATCGAGCATGTGGTGTGCGGGTGTGACCATGGAGCCCAGTGGTGTTTTTATTTTTAATTGGAACTCGAGGCCGAAATTTTTTTTTTTATTGGAGTAAAATTGCTTTACAATGTTGTGTTAGTTTCTGCTGTACAGTGAAGTGAGTCAGCTATATGTATACCTGTATCCCCTCCTTGGACCTCCTTCCCCCCCATCTAGGTCATCACAGAGCACTGAGCTGAACTCCCTGTGCTTTACAGCAGGTTGTCGATGCCGAAATCGAAAAGTTGAGCGATTTCACTTAAAATAAGATCGATTTCCAGCCTCTCTTGAAAAGTGGGAAGATCTGGCAATACTGGACCTGCACTTCCATTGAGCAGCAACCAACTAGAGCAGAGATGTGTCTGCCTCTCCAGAGAGGGCCAGGAGGACCTACATTCACCAGTTACCACACTCCCCACCACACCCTATTGTCTCCCTGACGCTGAGGCCAAAGGCAGTTGCCATGTATTACACCGTGAGATCACTGTTGTTTTCTGTTTTTGTTTGTTTGTTTTTTTTGTCTCTGTGGCTTGTGGGATCTTAGTTCCCCGGCCAGGGATTGAACCCGGGCACTTGGCAGAGAAAGCGCAGAGTCCTAACCACTGGACCGCCAGGGAATTCCCTGTTTTTCTCATTGTTGATTTAAAAGGAAAGTTAATATGTTTCTTGAACCTTTTTCTCTAGTAAGAGTGGAAAAGTAAAAGGCTGAGAGGCTGGGGGAATGTACATTTCTTTGAGGAAGAAGAGAATATTCCTTTAGATTTTCTTTACAAAGCTTATTTGTGTTGGAATTAAATATTTGTCTCATTCATGGCACTGCCTGGCCCCTAAGGGGGCTTTTGAGCTCACAGTGAGATGCAGTAAGGAAAGGGAGCCTGGAAGGCTTCCCAGAGGAGGTGCTGTCTGACTTAGTCTTAAAGGATGAGCAGAGATAGGAGGGAACTGAGCAACCCAGGCAGAAGGGACTGCAGGGCAGTGCCTGGGAACGTGCGGGGGAAGATGCCCATGTGCCAGGAGCACCTCTGTGAAGGGGGTGCAGGTAACCCTACACAGGGGAAACAACCATGAATTAGGATGCAGATTGAAGTGCGCCCCCAGCTCTCCAGGGTCGTCCCCTTCCTCAGGGCGGACCACTGCTGAGTCTGTTTTGTAGCCTTCCAGAGACAGTCTGCACCTAGAAGCATCTGTATAAGATGATAACCTTTCTCTTTAGAACGCTTTCGCTTAGCCATCACCATGGAGATAATTCCACGTTAGGACACACGGGTTTGTCTTATTTTCTTTACCAGCCTATCATTGAATGACGTGAATGTGCCATGATTTATTTAAATAGTCCCCGCGTTGGTGGTCATTTGGGTTGTTTCTGTCTTTTTCCTACACCGACAGTGCTGGAGGGAGTCTTGTGTGCACGCCTCTTTGCTTCTTTGCTCAGGTGTGAGTGGGTGTGCAGGACGCGGCCCTGGAAGGGGGCTGTGGAGACGAAGGGCACGCCCTCTGTAGGCCCTGCGGGGTCTTCCTCCAGCGAGCCGGTGGGCGGAACGGCAGAGCAGGGCCTTTCAGCCTGGGCACTGTGGGCATGTGAGGCCGGATGAGTCTTTGCTGTGGGGAGTCCTGTGCGTGGCGGGGTATTAAGAAGCACCCCTGTCACTAGATGCCAGTGGCATGCCCCACCCCCAGTCGTGACACCAAAAATGTTTCTAGATGGGGCCAAATGTCCCCTGGGGGAGCAGGGGACAGAATCGTCCCCAGTTGAGAACTCTGTCCCAGGGACTTTGGCGCCGCCTTCTCCCGTGTACAGCACGTGGGCATCCCCTCTCGTTCCCATGGGGCCCCCCCGCCCAGGCCTGGCGGGGGGAGGTGCTGGGACGGGGCCGTGGACACAGGACAGCTCGTCACATCTGAGCCGACCCTTGCTGGCCGAGTGGCCTCAGGCCAGCAGCATCACCTGCGTGCCTTCCTGCTTCCTTGTTCATAAGATGAGACCAATAAAAGTTGCCTCTCCTCTGGAGGCTGGAAAGGAGGCGGGGCTCGCGGGGGTGGGGCAGCGGGAGGGCGGAGCGATCCTGGGGGAGCTGGGGGCGGGGCCTGCGGGGCCCGGTGCGGACCACTCCTGGCTTCTTGCTTGCTGGGTTTGTTTGTTTGCTTGTTTGTTTTTGCATTGGGAGTCTTAACCACTGGACCGCCAGGAAGTCCCAGTGGCTTCTTACTTTCTGGCCATAGCCTCGTTTCTCCCGTGTTTGGGGTGTGCGGCTGCTTTGCCCTAAAGGGTCCGGTAGAGCTCGGCAGCGGGATTACGTCTGGGGTCGGTGCTTCCATAACCTCTCCCTACCATCCGCAGCCCCACGCCCCATCACAGGTCCAGGTGGGAGCCACACCGGGGTCCCTCCTGGCCGGGCCAGGCCTCTGGGCCGGCACAGTTGCCCAGCTTTGACCAGGAGGGACCGCGCTGGCGGCCAGGCCTGCCTGCCCACAGCCCGGGGCTGCCGAGCTCCTGCGGGAAGGACAAGAGGCGGACCCTCGGGCCTTCCCAGGTTGGGGCCTACTGCCTGCGGGACAGGGCGGGTTGGTCGCCAGCTGTTGACCTTGCTTTGAACTTGTTTACTGCTGAGTGAGTTCAGGGAATGACATAATGTCCAAACTCCCTGGACTAAATTTAGGCCCTCGGAAAATAATTTCCCCTGAGCTGGTTCCAGTGCTGTTGGGTTAAGAGAATCAGGCCGCTGCAGCGAGGCCTGGAACGCTCCGCCAGCTCTAAGGCCAGTTCCCACTGCGCTCTTGGGCCGGTCAAGGGATTAGTGTGACTTTCTGGGTGACCGGCCACCTTCATGATTTCTAAGCCTGCAACGGGGCCCTTACCTTCCTCTCCACTCTGCAAAGCCCACCGGGTAGGGCAGGAAAGGATCTGTAGTCACAGAGAAGGAGGACGATAACGGCTGCAAAGGTTTGTTAAAGCAAACATATATTATGAACTAGAATATAAGGTTAACATGGATATTTTCTTTTTTTTAAATTGAGATGAAATTCCCGTAGCATAAAAGGAAGCATTTTAAATTGAGCAGTTCAGTACCGTTTAGCACATTCATAATGTTGTGCAGTCATCACCTCTGTCTAGTTCCAAACTGTTCTCATCACTCTAAAAGGAAACCCTGTATCTTTTGGCTGTCACTCCCCATTCCCCCCAGTCCCTAGCAACCACCAGCCTGGTTTCTGTCTCTGTGGACAGAGACAGAAACATTATCTGGACATTTCATATATATAAAGAGAGTCATGGAATATGTGACTTTTGGCGGACTTCTTTCAATCAGCATCATGTTTTCAAGGTTCGTCCACATTGTAGCCTGTGTCAGTGCTTCATTCCTTTTTATGGCTGAATAATATTCCATTGTGTGGATGGACCACATTTTGTTTATCCGTTCATCCGTTAATTGACATTTGGGCTGTTTCCACCTTTTGGCCGTCGTGAATAGTGTCGCTGTATTTGTGTACAGGTGTCAGTTTGAGGACCTGTTTTCAGTTCTTGTGGGTCTATCCTACAAATGGAATTGCTGAGTCGTACAGGAATTCTATTTTTAAATTTTTGAGGAACTGCTGTTACATGGATTTTAAAGGTAAAACTAAAAATATCAAAGATATGGCAGGTTTATGGGGAGTTTGTTTCTCTGCCCTAGATAATCCCTCATTTACTCCCACCTGGGATTATTTTGCTGCTTGGATACTTCTGTCTTTCCATTTAATCCTCACAGCGGCTCAACGGGGCGGCTACTGTCAACCTTGACTTGACGGAGGGTGAGGGATCTGAGACCCAGGAACAAGGGGCAGAGGCAGTATTAGAACCCAGGCCGGTTTCTAGACCCTGTGTCCCCCTCCCCAGACACCAGCTTGTAGGTGTAGCCCAGGGACCTCAGTGAGGTGGACCCCTGACCCTCCCCGTGGTGGCAGGAGAACCCAGCTCAGACCCTGGCGGGGTGTCGGGTTTCCTGGCACTGCCCTGAGCGATCAGGACTGCTGGTTTAGGGGAAGTGAGAGCGTGTGTTAACCGAAGCTCCCCTGGGCTCCCCTGGGATGGATGGGCTGAGGGTCAGCCTCCTTGGGAGGAGGGCTGCAGCTCCTTCCCGCCCTGTCCCCAGCCCTGGAGTGCTGCCTGCTTTCCCCCATTTCCCCATGTTGCTTGCCTGCTTTAGAACTTAAGCCTGGAATTTTTTTTCCCCTTTGTTATGCCTCTGCCTCAGAAACCCCAGAAAGTAAGGCGTTCTTGAGTATTTTAGTGCACTCTTTACACATTAGGGTGACATATGTTGTTGGTGTCTCGAATGCAAGCAGAGCTGAGCCCTGGGCGTGATGTGGCTGCTCCCTCCCTGCGCTCTGTGCCCAAAATAAGCTTCAGGTACGACGGCCGTTCCCCCTTCTTCCAAAGCCGCATCACCTCACACAACCCGCTAGGGCCTGCACCTTCCTTCTGCTGAAGGAATATGGTGGGGGGAGCAGGGAGACCGATGCATGAGAAACAGCTCAAATGACTGGCAAAACGGGACTCATTAAATAAGCGATTGCTTGATAGAATGCTGTGCGGCCATCTTGGAGGCTCTTGTATTTACAGAGTTTTTGAGGACATGTATTTTGGAGAAAGTCTTCCAAAATACTATGAGGTCCCTAGTTGGGGAGAGTGTAGAACTGTAGGCATGTAGGGAGAAAACATCTGGAAAGATGGATCCTCTAAATCCTCTAAAATGTTAGTGGTGTGGTAGCTGTGGATGGCAAGATAGTTGGTGATTTAATTTTTTTCTGTATTTTCTGTTTCTTGCAATGACAATCAGAAAAATATCCATATTATTAAGAGAAATGTTTACAAAGGGGCAAGTTACCTCTGTGGATTCCCCAGCTGGAGAAGGCAGGCTCCCTAAAGGAAGAGGGAGGAGTCAGCAGCCATGATGGTTGGAGCGTGCTGTGTCCACCAGAGGGCGCCAGGTGCACGCAGCACAAAGCATCCTGTAGCATCCTTTAGGTGGCCTCTCAGGGCACTTGGTAGGTAATAGGTGTGCAAGGGGAAGGGTCAGAGGCCGCAGGGCTAGAGTGGGGCCTGGCTGCTTAAAATGAGATCCCTAAGAATAAGCAAGGCACTTCCCAAGCCCCCCAGCCTCCTTGCCGTCCTGACAGACCGCCTGGCCACAAAACTACCCAATTCCAGGTATTTTTAGTAGTTGGTCCATCTGGCTCCGCATCTCCCGTGTCTGAAAACAGCTTCTGTCGTCTTGCTTTTTCCCTCAGATGCTTCTGACGAGCAGAATTCACAGTCTTCAATGGAAAACTCGATGAACAGTTCAGAGCAAGTAGAACGGCAGCCATCTGGAGATGTGGGTCTGGCCGCAGAGACATCCACAATCTCTCAGGTACCTCGGTCGAGGTCTCAGAGGGGCAGCCAGGTCGGCCAGGAGCCCGCTGGGGTGTCGGGGGTACGTCAAAAGGCGTTTTGCTGTTCTGTTGCGTTGTTTGCTCTTTGGACGATTGGAACTGTCTGGTACTCATTGAGCAGGATGTGTGAGCATCCTTCTGTGTCAGAGCTGGTCACTGGGGCCCATGGAGAAGGAGGAGACACACGGGTCTGGCCCTTGGGGTGGGTCCTTTATCCCAGCCTCAGCCTCACCACTTTGTTTATTCGGGTCCACAAAAGCACTGCCCGGTCTCAGTGACCCAAAGTCAACTTCCCTTAGAGCTGGGAAGATAAGACTTCAAAGTCCGAAATGCCCGATGAATCATCCTTTGGAATTTCGCGGCTGACAGCACTCCCCCTGCTCGGACCCCTTTCTGGGTCATCACTGTTTGCCACGATCTGGTCTGAATCAGACAGTGCAGACTCAGGTGGCTTTGTGGACAGGAGGAAATGTCCCGGGTTCGAATCCCAGATCCTTCACTTGGCACACATGAGCCTCAGCATCTCCAGCTGCTAAAATGGGATCACGGAACTGTCTTGGGGCCTGGGTGCGGGCGAGAGCAGAGAATGTGGCTAACACACTTAACACAGAGCTGCGCGCACGAGGTGCACCCGTGTTGCCTCGGCCTCCATGGTGATTTTTTTACCATCAGCCCTCTGTGCTTATCTAAGAGGTCTGAGGACTCAGGTATCAAAACTTCAACTAATAAGACTGTTTCCACTTTGCTGAGTATTTTCATACCTGGGGAGAAATTGACAAGTAGCAGAAAGAAGTCTATACTTCTGTCTGTCTGTACTCTGGGGAGCCTTCAAGCAGGCCTTCCGCAGAGGAAAGTGCCTCTCAGATTTTCACATCTCCAGCCCTTGGATCTGCAGCCCCCGTTCAGCCTGTAGAACACCCTTCCAAAGGCCCAAAGACCCAGAGGTGGTGTCGATGAAAGATGTCTTTGCAGTGGCAGAAAATCGGCCACAACCTAAGTGTATTGGAAGGATTCAATAAATCTGGGGTCATGGATAAAACAGCCTGCTATGCAGCTGTTAAAAAGAGTATGTTGACCCAGGTACAGATAGAGAACAAAGAAATATTCTCACAATGTGAAATGGAAAACACAAGGCAGAGCCTCGAGCATAGCACGAGCCCATTTGATTAAAACTGCGATACAAGTCAAAGCCTCATGTAGATAGATCTGGTAAAACCAAGAAGCAGCTGGGGTCTCCCGGCCTCTTGAACTCAGTGGAGGAAAGATAGCTTGAAACCTGGATCCACACCCTGGGGGCATGTAATGCTCTCCACTGACATCTGAAAAGTCCAGGGGTCTTCCATTCTAACACGCCTCCCCCACGCACTCCCATTTCCAGGGACCCAGACCTGAAATGGGATCTCTTCTGCCGTTTTCATGCTCACATAGACATGCCACCTGTCTCCAGAGCTGCGAGGTTTGTGAGCAAGGCGAAGGGTGCGCCGCACTAAAGCGAACAGCTTGGCCTTGGTGTGCAGCCATTCCTGTTCAAAAAAGAACAGCGCCTCCCCGTCCCCTTTCTCAGCCCCTCCCTCCTGCCCTCTCCCTTACGCAGGACAGTTGTCTTGTCTCCAGGGTCCACTCCCAAACTCACATACTGTCCCCCACCGCGCCCCCCATGCAAGTGCTCTGCAGACACTTCACCCGAACGGGATCCACCTTCCCCGGAAGGCAAGAGCTTTTAGCACTTTAATAAGGAAAAGGGAGGGGTGCCTCCCTGCTGTACCTGCTCTCAGGGTTTTCCTCAAGAAACTCATACACATCCTACATCAAGGCCCAGGGCTCTCTGTTTCACATTTATTGGGTACCCACTGTGTGTCGGGCAGTAAGCTGGGTACGAGGTAGCCCGGGTGAGCCAGCAGACATGGTCCCCCAGCCCTCGCGGGGCTCACGATGGGGTTGGCGGGTGTGGGGGGGGCGAGACACAGCTGGGAGACAGCAGACACAGGTGGGCCACAGTTCATGCCGCAGGAGGACGGGAGTGGGTCAGTGAGGAGATGCTTAATAGGAGCAGAGTGCCCTCCTGGATGGCGTAAGCGGGGGGCAGTGGAGGGCTGAGAAGTTAGGGAGGCGAGGGCAGGCTTTCTAGGCAGAGGGGACCGAGGGTGCACAGGTCCGGAGACAGGAGCCGTCCTGAGGAGCGGAAGGGGAGGCTGGACGAGGAGGACGGGACGGAGGGGAGAGTGGGAGGCCGCCTCTGCCTGGCGAGGAGCTGGGCTTCTGTTCTGAGGCCAGTGGGACAGCAGTCTATGTAGAATCTCTACTTTGAGAAGCTCTCTTGGGCTCTGCTCAAGGCCGGGTAGGGCGGCCGTGGAGCGGCTGCTGCACCAGTCAGATGAGGGTTGGAGGCTCATGTGTGGACAGGGTGGCAGGCAGAGGGCAGAGGGGGTGGGCCGAGGGTCTCTGGAGTTGGAGTTGGGCATGCGGGCATGGAGAGGAGGGAGGGCTCCAGGGTCCACTGTATCCCAGGCAGACAGTGGTGCTGTCGCCAGCTGTGGGAGCACCGGTTAGGACGGGCAAAGTCAGGAGCTGAATTCGGGTGGTGGGTCAGGTTGGAGCTGCCTGGGATGGTGGCGTGAGAAGGTCGAGGGAGAGGCAGACGAG
Source organism: Grampus griseus (assembly GCF_964374135.1). Classification (NCBI taxonomy): domain Eukaryota; kingdom Metazoa; phylum Chordata; class Mammalia; order Artiodactyla; family Delphinidae; genus Grampus; species Grampus griseus. The sequence continues at coordinate 7,463,661 of NC_139006.1, read as the reverse complement.
TGAGCGTTGAACTTTTTTTTTTTTTTGCGGTACACGGGCCTCTCACTGTTGTGGCCTCTCCCGTTGCGGAGCACAGGCTCCGGACGCGCAGGCTCAGCGGCCATGGCTCACGGGCCCAGCCGCTCCGTGGCACGTGGGATCCTCCGGGACCGGGGCATGAACCCACGTCCCCTGCATCGGCAGGCGGACTCTCAACCACTGCGCCACCAGGGAAGCCCTGAACTTTCTGTTTTTTGAGTCCCGGGACTTCTTGGGAATTTGGTGGCAACGATGGACCCTTCCCCCAGAATAACAGACTTGTGTACATTCCACAGTGCTGAGTGTCTGCCCCGGGCCGGGCACCTGTGCTGAGCCCTGGATGAGCAGTTGTTAACACGGCCAGATTGGTCTAGCCTTCGAGCTTGCAGAGGTAAACCTGAAACTGCGGATATAATTACCCTGCAGCTAATGAGAGATTGGAAGACATGAGTGACATGGGCTTGGTGGACACAGGAGCAGCTTGGGTGTGAGGCTCCCCATGGGTCCACGAACCTTTTTAAGTCCACGAAAGGGTCACAGGGTCAGAACCGCGGACACCCGCCCTTGGGTCCTTCCTGGGCTGATCTGCAACCTCCCGGCTGACCTGAGTCGCTTTCCTGGGGTCTCAACCTGTGTTTCTCTTTTCTTCTTCTGCCCCCAAGGACCTGGAAGGAGTGCCACCCTCCAAAAAGATGAAACTGGAGGCGTCGCAACAAAACTCCGAGGAGATGTAGACACCGAGTTCAGTCCTCTGATCCACTTCTCACGGGAGATGCATCAGCAGGCCTAATTCTAGAACAACCTCACCCGAGCGGATCCCTGTTGGGTGCGAAGGGAACTACTAACTTTTCAAGTTTACCAAGTGCAAATCCAAGAAAACCTAGAATGGCGTAATTTCTCAGACACTGAAGAACTTCTTGCTGTGAAGCAAAACACTCGAATCTTGAAGTGACTGTCCTGGGGAAGGCGGGGTCGACAGCTCAGGAGCGTCTGCACACTGTCTCTGAAGCCAAGATTACATTTGTGTTGCTGCTGTATTTTTTTTTTTTTTTCCATTTCTCTATTTAAGGATGTAAGCTATCTGAGGGTGGTACCGATCAGGAATTCGCTTTTTCATCGAGGCTTTTCACTGTTCAACTGATTTCTTCCACTTTCTTTTTTTGTGCCTTGTGCCCTTGAGGTGACCTCTGGCATGTTTTCCTGGTTGTTTTGCATCTCCCCTTGCAAGTGCCCTCTTGGTTCAGTTCAGGCAGCCATTGCCCCAGTCCTCACATCTCTCTCCTCCCTGCCCCAGGACTTCAGCTGGAGCGGACCAGGCAGGGACAAGGAGAGCCCGAGGCTGCAGAAGAGCAGGACCTCCCCGGCAGCCTGACTTCCCGGTCCAGGGGGCTGAGGGACACACCCTGAGCCCCAGTGGGGGACAGCACCAGCCTCCAGGGTCCGAGGAGTCTCCGATGTCTGGGCACCGTCCCTAAGGGCTTCCGCAGAGCCCTTCGATTGTCCTGGCACCTCCCCCTCTGCCGCCACCACACCGCGTCCTCCCGCACCTCCGAGGACGGACTGGCTTCTGCCGCTGACTGCAGGGTTGTCTCCTTAAGACGATAAAGGGGCGGAGGAGGCTGGGAGCAGACGGGAGGAATAGCTGGTGCTGAACTTTCTCTCATAGGACGTTGCTTGGATTTCAAATCCACAGTCACCTGCTGCCCTCTGCTCGCCGCCCTCCCCCCCAGCTCCACCCGTCCCCACCTGCAGAGGAGGCGAGGTTGCAGTCGGCCAAAATCCAAAATCCGCTTGCTTCTACATACCGTTCCGACTCCCAGAGCCAACAGTTGGATCGTGTCTCATTCCCGGATGCGCCGACGCTCCCAGACGCTGCCATGGGGGAGTGGGCCTTGAGGGTTGGACCTCGAAGGCCAGAAACGAGGCACGGAGGACCTGGAGAGCTTTGCGCTCCTCCAGAAAGGGGCAGCCGGGTCCCTCCCCCGCCTCCATCCCCTGCCTGCACTGGGACAGCTTCATCTCACTAAAATGGAGATGCCTCCCCCCCCTTGGACAAACTGCCTAATTGTTGGGTTCTGAGGCCTGGTTTGCTCTTAATTCCTACACGGACTCCTCAGACCTTAACCCTTTCCCTGAGCTTTCTTTACTGCACTGGAGTTCCAACTCCCTTTGAGTTGTATGGCGGGGAGGGAGGGTTCGGGGGTTTGTTGGTGGTTTTATTCTTTTTTTCTGTTTGTTTGTTTGTTTTTGTTTTGGCTAATTGGTGCATATTCAGGTACCACCTTGTTCCCATGTGGATCTCTCTCCTGACCACCATGGAGAGCGTCTGCCAGATTCCATTTCTAAGAGTGTCTGAGGGTGAGGCTCTTACTTGTGTTTTAAGGGAGCCAATCTATTTCCTGCACTTCAAGAAGAATCAAAATGTTCCTGAATTTCAAATACCTCATGCAAAAATGTCTCCTGAAACAAGGGAAGAAAAAAAAAAAAAACGGACTTTGAAAATCTTAATGTTGAAGTTAGCGATGCCGAAAGGTTTGTCTTAAAAAAAAAAAAAATCCTTATCAATTTCGCCCCTTAGGCAGGCAGTTCTGCGGAGAACTGTGTCCTGCGTTACCTCTCAGCGTATCTCAAGGCGGCTTTACCTCCAGACCCTATAGAGTTAGAGTTAACTTTTTCCTTTGCAGCAAAACTCCATTTGGATGAAAGATGAATTCGGATATTTATTTCCTCTTCTTTTTTGGGAAACGAGAGGTTACAAGCAAGACAGCTGAAGGAGAATCACACACGCATCCGTGGAAACAGCAGGGTCCTCTCGACAGGCAAGGGGAGTGGACACGGTTAAGGATGAACGAAGAGGACACCCAGGATACGAGGCTGTCATTAGTTTTTCTCTGAAGTGCCTGAAGGTAGGAATGGGCCGGGGGTCGGGACCGACGGGGCCCCTCCACGGCCATGCCAGGCAGAGCGCCAGCGGCCCTGCACTCCATCCACGCCGGCCGGGAAGGCCTTCCACGCGGGATGATGAGACTGCAAAAATCCAGACGTGCTTCCTTCCCCGACGCGGCTCGCTCCTCAGCCGCCGTTCCCCACCCCTCGCCCCCAGTCCCACCACAGAATCTAAGACCTTTCAGCCGGCGAGCCAGAGGCGGGGGTCCTAAGCGAATGCCTTCCGCGGACACCAGGCCCCGCGGCCTAAAGGGCTCCCGGGGCAAACTTACTCCCCGAAAAACTTGAAGTTGGGGATGCTGCAGCTACACATTCCACAAAGTGCTGGCACTTAGCCCCATAACCCGAAGGCGGTAGACCGACTCAAAGGGTGGTGACCTCCCATTACCAACGATGTCATGGTTTGGAATGTTCATTATCAGCCAAGGACCTGCTTAGAGGTATAAAGACCTTTTTTCACTGTTACCTAATTTTTTTTTTCCTTAAGATTTTTTTTTTTGGTGTGTTGTACAGCAGTATAATTTTTCACTTATTTATTCCATCAGTAGATATGGTTTGTACAATGTACAATGGTTCCATTTCAGAAAATAAAAACTCAAATCATGAACACGATGCGATTTTTGTAGCATCATGATACAGAGTAAATAAAATCCAGTGGATGGTGAGAAGGTCCCCCACCGGCTGGCGTCTCCTGCACGGCCACGTGGCCCTGACTTTGTACACGACTTGCATGCAGGCACTGTGGCCTCCGCCTCCTGTGGTCGGTCGTGATAGCTGCCATCATTAAGCACCAGCTGGATGCTGTGGGCGGGTGTTGTTTGCCATCTTATGCAGACAGCCTCTTGCCGAGTCAGCGCCCCGGTGTAAATTACAGCCACGCTTGGCCCCCCAGCCTGGATCCTGGCCCAGGACACAAGTTTGCTGCGTCCCTGACTTTGGGAGGCTCTGGCCCATGGCAGGGACTCTGAGGTGTCAGTTCACAAGCAGCTTTGTCTTGACTTGTCTTAACTCGTGGTCAGGCTGGAGGCAGAGCTGCCCCAGGGCCCTTCTCCCGCACCCCACCGCCCACCCCCAGCAACTCAGGCCCTTTCTCCCACTCAGCTCAGACTCCCTCCCCCGGTGGACTTTTTCCTTTCTTTGTGCAGTCTCTCCTCTTCCAACTCTCGCACCTGAAACCGGGCCCTGGGGGTGGGACGATTGTTCTAGTGGAGGCCTGTGCTAAGTCACCCATGTTGACCGTTGACCGACCTGCAGGCAAGTGTTCTCTCCTTTTTGTTTTGTCTGACTCTCTTCCCCACCCCATTCCTTTTTAACATGTTCCAGTGTTTTTACCGGGATTGGTTGCTCAGCAAAATAAACTGATACAGAAAGTTCAGCCTGACAAAACACAAATTATAGGGGCCTTGTTTGCTTAACAACAAAAAAAAGTGCCTTAGCGGGCACACTTTTACTCTCTCCGGTGCTCCTGTGCTCTTTTCCCTGGGTCTCGGTCTCTGGATGAAGGTCCCTTCCTTCCAGACTTGTCTCTCTGGATCTCCCCCCTTCGCTCTGCCACTCTTGTCTCTACCCCCGTGGGTCTCTGTCTCAGGCATTCTGCTTTACCTTCTCTGTCTCAGCTCCCTGTCTGTCTCTGTGGAGGTGTCTGACTTCTCATCTCCCTCAAGGAGCAGTTGTGCCCAAGGGCGGGAAATTTAGGCTTTACAGGCCTTCGTTGAGCGCCATCTGTGTACTGGGCCCTGGGCAGCAGTGCCTCAAACTTGACCCTTTCTCTCTAGGCAGTTAAGCTGGTGCATTAGGATGCCCAGCACAGTTTGGAATTGGGGGGGAGGTGCATTTTGATGGCAGGGATCAGGGAGGCTCCTGGGATGGTGAGGAAATCCAGGCATGGAGCTAAGAAGCTCATTTTTCCTTGTGGACGCTAAGGAGTGGTTGGAGGTTTCTGAGCCAGGGCTCTGCTGGACTGGGGGCAGTGTTGCTAGTGAATGGCATGGATTGGAAAAAGCCAGGCTGGAGATGGGGGCAGGGCAGCTATGGAACTGGACAGTAGGTCAAGCAGGAGGTCAGGAGTTGGCAAGAGGGCCCGTGTGCCCACAGGTGATGTGAAGGCAGTCAGCACTGCAGCCAGGTAGGGTGGGGACAGGTTGGGGAGGAGGCAGGCAGAGAAAGCTCTAGTCCAGGTCCAAGACTGGACCAAGATAAGTGTCATAGAAGTCCATGGTTGGGCTGAGGAGGGATTGTAATCCCTAAAGACCAAGTCTACCCCCCCACCTGTCTGGTGAGGAATGCATATTTTCCTCCAGAGGCTCATAGTAGACACTGGTTGTCTTTGCCAGTTGCATTCCCTTCTTCCAGTAGGGGTCCCCCTCACCCACTCTCAGTCCCAAGTCTGGCCAAGTGACCCAGGCCCCTCCCCCTGGCAACAGCAATTGGGTCAAGGATGATCACATGACCTAAAGTGGCCCAATGAGAGTCAGCCCTGGGATTTTTGTGGGAACTGTTGGGAAAGAGTTCTGCTAGAGTGTTGGCTGGAGTTGTTAAATGGAGCCGCTGGGGCCACCTTCGCTCCAAGGTGGGGAGAAGCCTGCCTGAGAATGAAGCCAACACAGGAGAGTGTTGAAAGATGGTGAGTGTGAGCCTCCTGAGAGCAGCATTTGAGCCCTGGGACCCAGCCAGCCCTGAAGCCAGCCCTCCTCCTGAACTTTTCTATTTTGTGAGCCAATAAATGCCCATGATAGTTTAGGTCAGTTTTCACTGGGCCTTTCCCCACCTGAGCCCCCACCCCTCCACCCAAGGGCTTGGAGAGTCTCCTGGACAAATCCAGAAAGAGGGATGGTTGCTAAGATGGTAGCTCTGACTCCTGACTGGGTGTCATTTTCTTGGAGGGAGTGTCTCTTTCCTCCAAACTTTGCCCTTTCAATGCTCCCATATGAGAAGAACTCGGAAGTTTCACAGCTTCTGACAAACAAGGAAATAAGCAGAGACTAACATGGACCTGTTTTGGACTTCTGAAGCAGCCCCTTCTAGAATCCTCAGAACTCCAGCACTTCAGAGCTGTGTGACCTCAGGTAAGTATCTTAACCTATCTGGGCCCCAGCTTCCTCATCTGTAAAATGGAAAGAATAATTGTGCCTGCTCAGGTTGCTGTGAGGATTAATACATGTAAATTAATAAGTACATGTAAAGTGCTCGGGACAAGCCCTGGCACATAGTAAATCTCAGTGTTAGCTGCTGTTGTTATTACCATTGTAGTTATTATCCTCAGGCACATCTAGACTCCAGAAACCCAGCTGCTAGAAAATGAAGCACAGGGACAGGCATAATCGCCCACTCCCAGCTGCTTTGGGCTTGCGCTCTGAGTTACACTTTGCTCCCTGAAGACTCACCTCTCCCCCAAATGATTGACACTGGAGTTATCCACCAAGCTCGCCCCATGTGATCCAGAGCCTGAGTGGTGCCTTGTGGGATGACTAGAAGCCCACCAGGAAACAGGCAGAAGGGAAGACATTCCTGGTCGAGGGAAGGGCTTGAGCAAAGGGCTGGAGATTTGACAACACATCCCCGCTGCAGGCACTGGCTGCTCTGTAAGACACGCCCAAGCAGGGAGCTTCAGGCCCAGGTCTCAGAGGAACAGCTCACTGGGGACTCATTTTTCCAGCCTCTCTCCTTTACCATTGCTCTCCCTCCACAGGCTTTGGGGGGGAAAGGCCTCTGGGAGGCAAGGACCAGAATGTGGGGCCAGGCCTGTGGATCCTGTCTCCCTCTGGGGTACCCCTGGGTACACTGGTGCCCGTGGATGCACTGGATGACTTGGAGTCAGTGGCTTGATCTCTTTAGACTTGGCCAGAGATAACAATCTGCTTTGCATCAAAGAATCTCAAGAGACTCTTAAATCCCGCTTTTCTCCCTCAGGGCTCTCTCAGTCCTGAGCTCATTTGACCTCCTTGTCACCCTGGATAGTAGTTTAGAGCAGGGATCAGCCTCCCCATTATACAGATAAGAAAACTGAGGCCAGGGAAGTGACTGAACAAAGGTCCTGCAGGGACTCAGTGAAGAAGGCTTTGGAACCCAGCCTGTCTTCCACTAGACCAGGGGTCAGCAGATCCGGCCTGCCAGCTGTTTTTGTAAATAAAGTTTTATTGGCACACAGCCATGCTCATTCACTTACATATTGTCCCCAACTGCTTTCATGATACAACAGCAGAATTGAGTAGTTGCTACAGAGACTGGCTTGCAGAGTCGAAACTATTTACCACCTGGCCCTTTGCAGAAAAAGTCTGCCAACCCCTGCACTTGACCACAGTTTCCTGTTGAAACACTGTGTGGCTGAAAGAATATGATAATAATGATATTAATGATAATAACTAATAATTACCTACTATGTGCCAGGCACCAAGCAAGACTTTCCTGAATTTTTTATTGATATGAAAGGGCATAGCTCAATGAATTTTCACTGAGTACACCTGCAAAACCAGCACCTGGATCAAGAAACAATATTACTAACCCCCTGGATGGCCCCTCCTACCGCTTCTAGTCACTACCCCTTGAAGGGTAATCACTACCCCGACGTCTCTCTTCACAGATGTTTTCTAAACTTTAACATTTTCTGAACTTTCTATTCATGGAATCGTACAGAATGTGCTTTTTTTTTTTTTTTTTTTTTTTTTTTTGCGGTACGCGGGCCTCTCACCCCTGCGGCCTCTCCCATTGCAGAGCACAGCACAGGCTCCGGACGCGCAGGCTCAGCGGCCATGGGTCACGGGTTCAACCGCTCCGCGGCGTGTGGGATCCTCCGGGACCGGGGCACGAACCCGTGACCTCTGCATCGGCAGGCGGACTCTCAACCACTGCGCCACCAGGGAAGCCCCAGAATGTGCTCTTTTGTGTCTGGCTTCTTCCACTCAACAAGGTGTTTGTGAGATTCATCCATATTGTTGCATGTCATTGGAGTCATGACACTCCTGCTGATGGGCATTTGGCCTGTTTCCAGTCTCCATGGAGTATTATGAATATGCAAGATATTGGACCTCATTTCACCTCGGCTTCAACATGAGAGGGGGACCAATTAGCCTCATTGTGCAGATGTGAAGACTGACGTTAGAGACCATGGTGCCCGTGAGGTGACACAGCAGGTAGGAAAAGCCCTCGGCACAGGAGTCCCTGCCGTCCTGGCTCTCTGCCTTCCTCGTTAGATTCTGGCTTGGAATCCCACTGTGACTACAAACTGTTAGATCCCATTTATAAGAAATTTCTAGAAAAAGCAAAACTATGGAAACAGAAGGTAGAGGCTGAGTTGTTTGGGGTTGGGAGCAAAAGACTGACCACAAAGAGGCAGGAGGGAATGATTTGGGGCAACTGAATTGTGAGAATAATTACACAACTGTATCAACTTATTAAAGCTCGTTGAATTGTACACTTAAAATTGGTGAAGTTTATGGGATGTAAATTACACCTCAATAAAGCTCAAAAAAGAAAAAATCCCAAACCCACAGGCATCTATTTCTTCACCCCCCGTACTCACCCCCATGCCTGGATTTTCCCTAGAGGTGTGAGAATGGCTGTGCAAACTGTCCAGAGCTGTTGAGCCGTGGAACTCTTGTCACTCCCCACCAGTCTGGCCTCTCCCTGCAAAGGCACGGGGGTCTCCCTCGCAGAGGTTTCATCTGAAGCAGTGGGGATCCTGTTTGGCTTTGCTATATCCGACCTGCGCCCGGCGGGGGTCAGAGAGCCACGCGCAGCGGATGCACCGGCCCCAAACTGTTTCTCCAAGTAGTCCCCAGAGATGGCCGCTGCCTTTCAGTTTCTGCACTTGTTTATTTTCAAAGGGACGTTGCCAGACCGCTAGGCCCCCCCTGCCCTTTCATGGTTTGTTTTATGCAAGAGATTTCAGGAAGAAAGAGAGGAGGTAAAGTGACCTGAGACCAATTATTCTGCCGGCAGAGAACGGCAGCAGGCCCCAGCTGATAGGTTTGAGGGTTGTGTGGGGTCAGAATGCTCCCTTGTTGCCCCCAGAACAGGAATCCTGATAGTGTTAATAATCATTGCAAGGAATTCCCGGTGGTCCAGTGGTTAGGGCTCCACACTTCCACTGCAGGGGCACGGGTTCCATCCTTGGTTGGGGAACTAAGATCCCACATGCTGCACAGCCATAAAAAGAAAAAGAAAAAAAGAAAGAAAAGAAAAGAAGAAAAAAGAAATCACTGCAAATATTCAACAATGGACACTGGAGGAGTTGGACGTGCATGTGCAAAAGGAGTGACTCTCAGCCCATTCCTTACATCTTATTGCAAAATTTACTCCAAAAGGCTCATAGACCAAAATGTCACTCTAAAAATTCTAGAGGAAAACACATGAGAGGATCTTTGTGACCTTGGGTTAGGCAAAGCTTTTTTAGACATGACATCAAAGGACTAACTATAAAAGAAAGAATTGATAAATTGGATTTCATCAAAATATAAAACTTACGCTCTGCTAAGGACATTGTTAAGAGAATGAAAAAGAAAAAACACGGACTGGCAGATAATCTTTGCAAAACACTTATCTGATAAAGGACTTGTATCTAGAATATATGAAGAACTCTCAAAACTCAGTAATAAAATAGCAAACCCCCTGCTCTCACCCCTGCCCCCCAAAAACTAGCAAAATATTTGCATAGACATTTCATCACAGAAAATATACGGGGACTTCCCTGATGGCGCAGTGGTTAAGAATCTGCCTGCCAGTGCAGGGGACGTGGGTTCAATCCCTAGTCCAGGAAGATCCCACATGCCACAGAGCAACTAAGCCCGTGCACCACGACTACTGAGCCTGAGTTCTAAAGCCGGCAAGCCACAACTACTGAGCCCACACGCCACAACTACTGAAGCCCGTGCACATAGAGCCTGTGCTCTGCAACAAGAGAAGCCACTGTCATGAGAAGCATGTGCACTGCAAGGAAGAGCGGCCCCCGCTTGCCGCAACTAGAGAAAGCCCGCGTGCTGCAACGAAGACCCAATGCAACCAAACATAAATAAAATTAAATTTAAAAAAATATATATATACGGAAGGCAAATGAGCACATGAAAGATGCTGAACATCATTAATTATTAGGGAAATGCAAATTAAAACCACAGCAAGATACCATTATACTCCCACTAGAATAGCTGAAAAGACCAGAATACCAAGTGCTGGTGACGATGCAGAGCAATGAGAACTCTCCTCCACTGCTGCTGGGATGGTAAAATGGTACAGCCATCTGGAATATCATTTGGCAGATCCTTATAAAGTTAAGCCTAAACTTACCCTACAACCTGGCCATCCAACTCCTAGGTACTTACCTAAGAGAAATTAAAATGTACAAAAGCCTGTTTTCGTAATCACCAAAAACTGGAAACAACTCAATTGGCCTTCCACTGGTGAGTGGATAAATAAATTGTGATACAGTCATAAGGTAGACTCAGCAACCAAAAGGAATAAACTACAGACACCCTTGGCAACAGTAAAGCATCTCAGATGCGTTATGCTAAGTGAAAGAAACCAGACTCAAGGCTGCTTACTGAATGATTCCATTTATATGACATTCTGGAAAGGGCAAAACAATAGGGACACGAAGCAGAGCAGTGGTAGCCAGGGGCTGGGGTGGGGAGAGGGGTTGACCGCAAAGGGGTGAGACGGAATTTGTGTGTGAGACAGTGTTGGGAACTATTCCACTTTTTTTTTTTTTTTTTTTTGGTCACACCACATGGCATTCAGGATCTTAGTTCCCTGACCAGGGATCGAACTTGTGCCAGGGAAGTCCCATCATTATTATTATTATTATTATTATTATTTTTTTATTCCACATCTTGATTGTCATGCTGATTACACGATGGTATATGTTTGTCAAAATTTGTGGAACTGTACAAAAAAAAAGAGAGAAATTTGTGTAAATTATACCCCAACAAAACAAGACAAGAATAATAATAGCCAACATAGCGCCGCCTACTGTGTGCCGGGCACTCTTGAAGCTCTTTACATATACGTATATTAACTCACTCAATCCTCACGATAACGCGGAGAAGTAGGTATTAATTAGTCCCAGATTGTGAAAGTTTTGTCCCCAGAGCTGTCTCACCTTCTTAATTTCCTTGCCTTCGGTCTGATCCCTAGTGCCCGCTCCCTTCTGTAACCTTCACCTTCTCCTGTGGCTGTCTTCTCTCTCCCACAGACACAGCAGGAAAGGTTTCCACTTAACTTTTTTCCACTGAGGGGCACAGAGCTAATAATAAGGTTTAGCAGAGATTTCAAACTCAAATGCCTACTGGAACCAGGCAGGTAATGTAAATAGCAAAACTCACTGGGATGACAGGGAGTGGTGGGGACTGTGGAAAACTGGAGAGCTATGCTGTGTCTAAAGGGAATTGTCCCTCCTTAGCTCCAGCTTCTACCATGTGGAAATAGTAAGAGCCCAGTGTTGTCAGATCTTCTGATAGTTCAAGAAAATCCTAACACCCTCACATTTATATGAAGTGTCATGATTTTTTTTTTTTTGTCCGCGTCGTGTGGCATGCGGCATGTGGCATCTTAGTTCCCTAATTAGGGATCAAACCTGCGTCCCCTGCATTGGGAGCACAGAGTCTTATCCACTGGACCACCAGGGAATTCCCATGATTTTTTAAATGTTAGCAAATAAAAAACTTGTTTGAATATTAGTTTTTACTCTTGTAAAGGCATGTTCATCCCTTTCTTTTCCTCCAAAATCACCCACAAAGTACAAGAAACCCAGATACAGAAGCAGAAAATTCATAGTTAGTGAAACAAGGCAACATCTGGAGCCCCAAACCACCATATACAAAAGTGGACAGGAGGGTGGAGGAATGGAAATGAACTTTGCGAGGTGGAGGAAGACCAGACCCAAGTGCTGCAGAAGTAGATCTCAAAGAGAAGCAGGCCAGTCCTCGCTGAGAATCCCAGAAAGCCCCAGGACTGCAGAAAGCAAGGGACTGAAAATGGGGTTTGGCTGAAAGTCTGTATGTGAGATAGTCAGACCTCCACCCCCGAACCCTCTGCAACCTGCACACACCCCCATCTTGCACAGTCTCTGCTGACTGCCCCTCTCTCCCTTCTGCTGCAGACAGGAGGTTTAGCATCTGGAGAAATTAAATCAGAGAAGCTCCAGAACCAGAGGCAGTAGGCACAGAGGCAGTTGTTGTGCAGGGAGTTGTTGTTTTTTTTTTTTTTGCGGTACTCGGGCCTCTCACTGTTGTGGCCTCTCCCATTGCGGAGCACAGGCTCCGGACGCGCAGGCTCAGCGGCCATGGCTCACGGGTCCAGCCGCTCCGCGGCATGCAGGATCTTCCCAGACCAGGGAACGAACCCCTGTCCCCTGCATCGGCAGGTGGTCTCTCAACCACTGCGTCACCAGGGAAGCCCTGCAGGGAGTTTTTTAATAAGCCATCTAACATGATTTAAATTTTTAAACGTTATTTTATTTTAAAAAATCTTTAAAAATCATAATTTTAAAAATTCAGTTTTAAGTTTTACTTTATTTTTTTGCTCTGAGCCGTTTCTTGTGTCCCATATCTTTCTCTTACTTGAACTTTTGTTTTGCTGGAGAACAACCTCCAGTAATTCTTTCAAACATGGACTACACATGAAAAGGCGATTGAACCTGTATCCTCCAAGATTTATTGAGGTATAATTTACATAAGTAAACTTCACCCTTTTCAGGCATAAACTTCCATGGATTTTGAGAAACTTACACAGTCATGTAACCACCACCATAATCAAGAGCTATTTTCATCACCCCAAATAGTTCCCTTGTTCTTCTTTGTAATTAGTTCCTACCCCTCCAGCTCCTGGCAGGCAATAATCTGGTTTCTGTTCCTATCATTTTGCCTTTTCCAGATGTCATATAAATCAAGTCAAACAATATATGGCTTTTTAGGTCTGGCTTCTTCTACTTGGCATAATGCTTTTGAGAGTCATCTAGAGTATTGTATTTATGGAAACGTTTGAAATCCAAAAGTATAGTCATCATCGGTCATCAGTGCTGTTCACCAGATATCTCTGGCTATCTGTTTTCTGGTCTTATGATGGGGTTGTACTTCCTGCCTCCCTTGTGCTTGGGTGGGGCCATGTGATCAGTTCTGGCTGGTAAGTTGCAAGTACGCATCACTTCTGGCTCAGACCATTTAGTTGACCCCGTTGAGCTCTCTCTCGCCGTGCCACAGTGATGGACAACAGAGTCTGGGAGTGACTCTGACCAGCAGAGCGCACTGCCACCCTGTGATGGACATGTAGCCAATAGACAGGTAGCTTAAATCAGAAGCACGCCTTAGTGGTTTTAAGCCTTTGAGATTTGGGTGTGGTTTCTTATCAGAGCACAATCAGCCTATGCTGACCCATACAGAAGGTTTGCTTTTTTAGCACTGGGAAATTTTCTTTTATTGCTGCTTTAATTATTTCCTTTCTCCAATTTTTCCTCTCATTTTTACTTCTTCCTTTCTGGAACTATCAGGCAGCTGCTGGAACTTTTGTTGGAAGAATCCTCCACGTCACTTAACTTCCCTTTGTCCTTTTGGCAGTTTCTGGGAGAAATTCTCAGATTAATCTTTCAGTTTATGACTGTGTTTTCCAGACTTGTTCATTTTGCTAGTCAACCTGGCATTTTTTAAAAATCATAATTTTGTATTCATCGTTTTCCAGGACCTCCATTTGCTTCTTTTTCATAATGGGTTGTTGCTTAATGTGTGCAGAATCTTCTACATTCTTTCTAGGGCTATTAATTATTATAAAGTCTTCTGTTTGTTCTGTTAACTTTATCCTTTCACTTGTTAGTTCTCAGGTAGCTTTCTTCCAGAGTGTTGGCTTTCCTTAATTGTTTGCTGACTTTTGCTGGTCTGTAATACTTTGTATTGGAGACTTTTTTTTTTTCCCTGCACCGTGCAGCTCGCGAGATCTTGGTTCCCCGACCAGGGATTGAACCTGCCTCCTTGACAGTGAAAGTGCAGAGTCCTAACCGCTGGACCGTCAGGGAATTCCCTGTATTTGGGAATTCTTATTTGCCTGTTTGCTGGTTTGATTACCATGGAGTGCTGCTTCTGATTTGGGGGGAGAAGATGTTTATCCTATGAGATTCTCTGTTCTTATGGTTTGTCGGGTGTGGAAGCTCTTTGTCCTTTATGGGAGTTGTTGGCTCCCCTGGGGCACTGCCCTGCGTGTCCCCCCGGGCACTTGCTGTTGCTGCCCACTACTCAGTGGGGGCGGGCAGTCATCTGCAAACTCTTCTATATTTTCCAGAAAACTGCCCTTGAGACCTCTTTCTAGCCATTGATTTGTGAGCCTGGAGCAACCTCCAGGTCTCACTCTTGGTGGTCCTCTGCTTTTAACTGAATTTTTAACTGCTTTTCCTCAAGTCTTGCTTCTCTTCTAATACAATCTTTAGGAATTTATGGTGAGGATTAAACAAAGCATGTGTGTGCACGGAATATGGCCTATACGTTGCCAGTTTGCAACTTCAGCCTTAAGAGTTTATCTCCTCCCAGGAAATTAATATTTATTTATATATATATTTTAAAGTATTAATATATATCCTTGCGACTTCCCTGGTGATCCAGTAGTTAAGACTCCACGCTTCCACCGCAGGGGGCGTGGGTTCGATCCCTGGTCAGGGAACTAAGATCCCACATGCCGATCAGTGTGGCCTTAAAAAATTTTTTTTTTAAATAAAAGTATGTATCCTTCCACATAGATGCCTTTTGTGTTAAGAAACCAAAGAGAAATAAAGAGTGCCCTGCAAAGAAAAAGGGTATACAAGTAATAATTGTCTCTTTTGGGAATTAGAAAATAGTCACCCCCCCACCCCCAGAGATAACCAGTGTTAACATTATGGTGCACTTCTGACATACACACATAAATATATGAATTTTAAAAAACTGGGGACTTCCCTGGTGGTGCAGTGGCTAAGGCTCCACACTCCCAATGCAGGGGGCCCGGGTTCGATCCCTGGTCAGGGAACTAGATCCTGCATGCACAACTAAAGATCCCCTGTGCCACAACGAATATCCCACGTGCCGCAACTAAGACCTGGCTCAGCCAAATAAATAAATACTAAAAAAAATTTATATCAAGCTACTGATAACTTTTTTTTTTTTTTTTGGCTGTGCTGTGTGGCTTGCAGGATCCTAGTTTCCCAACCAGGGATCCAACCCGTGCCCCCTGTGGTGGAAGTGCAGAGTCCTAACCACTGGACTGCCAGAGAATCCCCACGGCTAACTTTTTAAAAGTTCTTTTTCCACCCAACAACCTATTATGGACATCTGTCCATGTCAATAAATATACATTTGCATAATTTAAAATGCAGTGTTTTGTTATATTGGGGACTATAATATATTCAGTGAATTCCCTCTTGTTAGACATTATGTTGTTTCTAATGCCCACTCTTTACAAATGATGCTGTACTCACCATCCTCGTACCCACAGCCTTAGGATAAAATCACAGAGGTGGAATCGCTGTATCAAGTGGCTGGGCATTCAAGCGTTTACCAAGGAGAAAAGCCTTCGAATAAAGGAAGGCAGCTCAAAGGGTGGACTTTCAGACGTTTGCAGCCAGAGTTGGGAGCAGTGGTTTGGGCAAGTGGGGAGACCCTCAAACTCACACCAGCTGCCAGTCCATCTGGCCTATCCCTCCTTGGAGACATCCAGGGAAGGAGTTAGTGCAGCCACTTTGGTAAGAGACATTTGTCCCAATACGCTCTCCTTTAGGAGGCCCTTGTCAGGAGGAAGGCGGGAGAGGGAGCTCAGCCTCCACCCGAATCTGGAAGTGAAACTGGCTTCAAAGCAGAGCACAGGAGCAGCGGCAGAGGACACCGGAGGCCCTGCTGAGACTAGAGTGGGAGCTCCTGTCCCAGGGACATCACTGGCCCTCTTGCTGCCCTGTCATCCCCTACTGTCCCTACGTGGCCCCCACCCCAAGCTGGCATTGAGCCCCTTGACAGCTTTCTATAAATGTCAACTCTTAGGTTGGACCATATGAAATTGCTGTTTCTATAGTCAAAAGTGGTTGAGTATTGGCAATTTCTAGGTGCCTCTGGTCTGGCTGCTTCAGTCTCTTCAGTCCGTAGTCCATTTAATACACAGTGCTCATTCTTTGCTAGGCACTGTGTTAAGTACTTTATAGTCATTTTTTAACTGTCACAACTTTCTGAGACAAGGAATCATTCCCCACTTGACAGAGAAGACAACTGTGGCTCAGAATTGGAATTGTTTAGGGGCTGGTTTGCCCTCCAAATTTAAGATCTTAGCAATAATGACAGTATTTTGAGTTTTAGTGGCTCTGTCACGTACTAGTTGCGATGCCCTGGGAAAGTGCCTTAAGTAAGGTTGACTAAAAAGGCAGGTTCCACCTTTGTGGAGGTGAGAAGCGTTAGTGATCTTTCTTTTTTAATTAATTAATTTTTGGCTGCTCGTTGGGTCTTCGTTGCTGAGCGCGGGCTTTCTCTAGTTGCGGCAAGCAGCAGCTTTTCTTGCTGCAGAGCACAGGCTCTAGGCGCCCAGGCTTCAGTAGTTGTGGCACGTGGGCTCAGTAGTTGTGGCTCGCGGGCTTGGTTGCTTCGCGTCATACGATATCTTCCCAGACCAGGGCTCGAACCCGTGTCCCCTGCATTGGCAGGCGGGTTCTTAACCACTGCGCCACCAGGGAAGTCCAGTGAAGGTTGATTTCGCGTTAGAAAAACCCCTTTGGTATTCAGCGACTCAGTTTTATCAGTAAAATGGGGACAAAACCCACAGCGCCCAGCAACATCTGTGAAGAGCCACAGTTCCGGGCCCTGCAGGGCCTGGGAGACGGAAGGAGCGCCACCCCCACCCACCACGTGGAGCGCCCGCCCGGCCTGCGGCGAAGCAGCAGAACGATTCCCCGGAGCGTGGGGCGGGATCGGCACGGCCCGCTCGGCCAACGCCTCTCCTAGGCCAAGACACTGGAGAGTGGCACCGCCCGGTTACCAAGTCCCGCAGCACCCCGGAGGGAAGGGGGTGGCGAGGGGCGGGACCTGGAGGCGTGGCCTCCGCCTACCCCTGCCCCCCGTTTTTGTCCGCCCAGACACGGAAAGGTTCCCCTGCGCCTTTAAGAGGCCGAAGCGGGCGCCCGATTGGCCGAGACACGCCGGTGACGTCACGCCGGGGCCGGCGCCGAGGCGGCCCTGACGGCCCGTGCCCTCCCCCTCCCGCCCCGCCGCGCGCTCGCGGACAGTCGGCGCGCGGGCCGGGCCGGCGCCCCGTCACGTTTCCTCGCGCGCGTCGCCCCGGGCTCCGGGGGATGCCCCCGGCCGGGCCCCCCCATGGCCGCCGACGTCTTCATGTGCTCCCCGCGCCGGCCCCGCAGCCGGGGCCGCGCGGTGCTGCTCAAGCCCCAGGTGCCCGAGGACGACGACGACTCGGACACGGATGAGCCGTCTCCGCCGCCCGCCTCCGGCGCGGCCACCCCGGCCCGGAGCCACGCGAGCGCCGCGCCACTGCCGCCCAAGGCCGGGTCGGGCAGCGAAGAGCCTCCGCGCCGCCAGCAGATCATCCACAGCGGCCACTTCATGGTGTCGTCGCCGCACCGCGAGCACCCGCCCAAGAAGGGCTACGATTTCGACACGGTCAACAAGCAGACGTGCCAGACCTACAGCTTCGGCAAGACCAGCTCCTGCCACCTGTCCATCGACGCCTCGCTCACCAAGCTCTTCGAGTGCATGACCCTGGCCTACAGGTAGGACCCGGCCGGCCCCACCTCTCGAGCGGAGCTCCCTTTGACAAAACAAGCGTGGAGGGCTGGGCCGCCTGGGGATCTCTTGGCTTCAGGCATTCCCTTTGGGTCTTCCCTCTTCGGGAGGGTTTATGGGTCTGGGGTCCCTAGTGGAAGCGAGAGGGGCGGGGGTTCCTGGCCTCTTCCCTGTCAGCAGGGATTGGGTTCTTCCGGCTTCACGTTCCCCATGCAGGCCCTCACCTCCAATTCCGAGGCCACCGATTTCGGGTAAGAAAAAGGTGTCAATACAGGCTGTACCTTGTGTTACCCGACTTTATCCACCCTTCCCCCAAAAGCTTTGTGTGTTTCCAGCAATTGCCAGTAGTGGTTAGGACCACCTGTCTAGGGTGGCTTAAAGTCGCTGGTTCCAGTATTTAATGGTTGAGTCAAATTTCTGAGCCTGTTTCCTCCGTTATAAAGAGGGGAGGACAGTAGTATCTGCCTCCATTGGCTGCTGTGGGGATGGAACAGCAGGTAAAGTGCTTATTCCAGTACCTGGCACATAATTAGTTGCTCCAGAAGAGTGTGAGCTCCTTTTCTTATTGCCCCAGCAGAGGGAGGCTGGGTCCTCTCACATCCCCTTTATTGGGAAGCCCTCCCCCAACTTCGGAGGGGCCCTGGCTGCCTCCTAGGAAGACTTGGAGCCACAGCTCTTGGAGGTGCAGGCTGTCCTCCTGGCAAGTTGGAGGGTTCTTTGGCTGGCTCTGAAACGTTATATGGAGATGTCAGTGTTTAGGGCAGGCATCCCAGGCACCATCCTGACCTGTGGCTCCGGCTCTAGGCGGAGATCCCTTTTTTCTAAGTCACAGAAATGCGTGGTCCTCATGGGTTAACGTGGCCTTCCACTTTCCCTTTCTCGGTGTGTTTGTTAGGTATTTGCTTCCGATAATTTCTGCCTCAGCAACAGAACTTCTGTGGACTAGCTGCAGTACAGAGCAGCCCAGCCCTGCCCAAAGCTCATGATAGGATCTCCGCAGAGTGGAGGTTACTGCAGTAGTAACTGGACTGGCTGGGGTTGTCTCAGGTCTAGTCTGCAGGCAGCGCAGGGAAAGTTTCCTTGGAGACTCCAGAAGCAGTGTAAAGAAGAGTAGGAACGTTACCCTCCCCCTCCCCCCTATTTTTGGAGAGTAGGGAACCCCAAATATATCCAAGGTGCACATTTACCTGAAGTTGAAACACTAGATATACATGGCTCTGGGTGGCATTTTCCCCTCTGGAATAAATGATTAGTCAACTTGTTCCTTTGTTATGTTCCTGAAACACACCCCACTCTTCCCGCCCCCATTTCCTCTCTTGAAGGCTTCCCTGATGGTTTGTTTGCCACATGGCTGCATTACATTACCCAGAGCTCTCCTCCAACCCCCCTTGCGTGGCACATTGGTTAGGCTCTGCTCTGATTCTCTGGTCTTGCCAGTTTGAGCTGGCACTGAGCCTGTGAAGATGTTCTGTTTTTTTTTTTTTAAAAAAAAACCAAACGGCATTGAGATTGCAGCCCTCTGCCCTCGTTTAGCCCTGCTTACCCAGTCTCAAATTTTGAGCACTTCATTGGAATCAAACGCAACTAGATTGTAGCATATGCTACAGTGTGAGAGAGCCCTTTCAAACAAAATTGGAGGTGAAAGACAGGAATGTGCTTTATTAAGCGAACTTAATCCTCTTCTTTATTTTAATATAAACTTCTCCGCGTACAAAGAGAGAATGGTTGCTTGCGTAGCAGGGGGCATGGGCTCGAAAGCACTCACCTAAGCTCTGCTAAAGGAAAAATAAACCAGTCTCCCCGCTTTGCCCTCCGTTTGGATAACCTAAAGGCTTATTATTAAATAACACCAAAGAATTTTAGTAATGGTATTTTTTTTTCACTTCTTTCAAAAATATTTTGGCAGCTGTCCATTGCTCATTTAACTTTCTTGGTTGCAAAATGCACCCTTAGTTTGGTTTGAGGCTCACCTGGTTCTTCAAGACCGCCAGCCCCTTTGGCTCTCCTGCTTTGCTGTCATTCCCCACGTAGAGTCCTGCCACTGCAGGTCCCTGATATGTGTCCACCTAGTAATTGCTCATGAAGATGCTCTTTGTGTCTCCGCCTGGGGCTCGTTTGGATGGCCCCAGAGTTTAGTTGGCAGTGTGGAACCCGGGTACAGATTGACAGAGGAGTGACTCGAAACCAGTTGTCTGGGCTGTAGCCTCTGGCCCAGAAAGCAGCATGAGAACAGATGTGAGTTTCTGACCTCAGCTGTCCTGCACGACCACTAGCTGGCTTTCAGAGAAGAGGGGTTGAGATATGGGGGGCAGGGAGGAGAGAAGAGTCAACCCCAGAGGTGGCCTGACTTCCCTTTCAGTGCGGTGTGAGCCTTCACCACTGGTTTCCAGGTTTTCTGCTCCTGGGGCTGAGAGGAAGGCCAGCTGGGCCTCCTCTTCTGTCTGACTGTTTGTGGCCTAGGCGCTTTCTAACTTCAACTTCCTATCTGTCCCCTGGCCTCTTCGTTCTAGCCGCCTAACTCTCCCTGGTACACTCTGTGCTTTTTTTTTGGTTGGTTTCCTGTTAACTGCTGCCTCCCAGCTGTTTCCAGATGAGGCTCAACAGCTCTTTGGGGGAGGAACTAAGTGCAGGGGAAGTTGTGGTTGTTTTTTCCCCAGTCGTGTGAAGTGGCCTAGGGACTCTGAATATGATCTGTTCCTGAACATGCACTCCTGAAGGATCTTTGGCAAGACTGACTTCAGGTGGGGGAATAGGGTCTTTGAGGAGTTGGGACTAGGTTGTGAATGTGCCCCGTGGTCCACCTGGGCAAGTGACAGTGCGGATGGATTCCAGCTTCATGCAGCTGGCATCCCTGTCCTTCCCACACTGTGATGCTAAGAAGCCCTGTAGTGAAACATCTTGCCTTGGTCCCACAGTGTGTGTTCAATTACTGGGACGTTTGGGAGGGGAAGAAGTCGCCTCTCCCCAAGGCAGAGCTTAGAATTTCATGGCTTACCTTCTCTAAGGCTTCCTGTCTGCCACTGTAAAATGGGGAGGATAAAGCTCCGCTGCAGGGTGGAAGTGCGGATTAACTGAGATAATGTCTGTGGATGTGTCTAGTACCTGACAAATAAGAGGCAAGAGGAGGTTTAATGGGCTGAATCCATTCTGCGTCCTCATTCAGCTGACATTTATTAGGAGCCCAAGTTTCTCATCTGTAAACTGAGGGAAATAACGTATCTGACTGGGGTCTTTAGTGTGGCTTTCAAATGCCTGCCTGACAAATGCTAAATGGATGCATTCGTGGTTTGTCCATACTTTCTAAGGCCCCACAAAGGAGCTGTGCACTCTAGAACATAGTTCATGGTCCTTGCCCTCTTAACACTGTGAGGAATGTCACACATGTAAATCACCCTCGTGGATTCTGAACACATCTAGTAGATAGCTTTTTGTGGTTGGTTTTGGTTTCGCTTCTCTCTCTCTCTCTTTTTTTAAATGTACGTTATTTTTGGCTGCGTTGGGTCTTCGTTGCTGCGCACAGGTTTTCTCTAGTTGCGGCCAGAGGGGCCCACTCTTCATTGTGGTGTGCGGGCCTCTCATTGCGGTGGCCTCTCCTGCTGTGGAGCACGGGCTCTAGGCATGTGGACTTCAGTAGTTGTGGCGCGCGGGCTTCAGTAGCTGTGGCTCGCGGGCTCTAGCGTGTTGGCTCAGCAGTTGTGGCCCATGGGCTCTAGAGAGCAGGCTCAGTAGTTGTGGCTCACGGGCCCAGTTATTCTGCGGCATGTGGGATCCTCCCGGACCAGGGCTCGAACCCATGTCCCTTGCAATGTCAGGTGGACTCCCAACCACTGCACCACGAGGGAAGCCCATCGCTTCTCTTTTTATGTAACTCTTTGTTAGGGAGCCTTGGTGTGAATGTCTGGGGGGTGGGGGGAGAGACAGTCCTTTTATGTATTTAAAGATAAGCTGTAGCTTTCTGGACAGTGGATTTCTGCTCCAGTGGATATTTGAGGAGACCTTTTAATTTGGACCTGTAAGATAGCCTTGGGATACAAGTTTCTAGAATGTAACCCTGTATACGTATGTATAGTAACCCTCTGTTCCTGATCCCCAAGTATTAAAGGTTTAGAGCATCTCGTCCTTCAAGTTTTAAGTTTTCCATAGAGGAACTTCCTAATCCTAGGTGCGATAACTAGCTGTAAGTGGGAACCATTTACACAAATGACTAAATTAGTTTTATTCTTCTGCAACCGTGCTGAAGAGAAGCAGTTTCTCTTCTCTTGCGCTTTCTTTGGTCTTTAATCATAATATGGTGTCCATTAAAGGGCCGCACTGAGATGGGAGTGCAGGCTGCAGAGATGAGAAAAGGCCGTCTCTGTCCTCCAGGAACTCACAAACCTGGGGTGGGGGACAGATAAACAGACAGTTGTAAACAGTTAGCAAGGGCTATGATAAACAACGTGAACCAGGTCCAACGGCAGCACCAAGCAGGGTGCCGAAGCCAGTGTGTGTGTGTGTGTGTGCGTGCGTTTGCATAATCGGGATCAGTGTGGACAGTTTCCCCTGACATTGGGGTTTCATACCTATCTCCCCTTTCCCGTGTTAACTGTCAAAAATCATGCAGGAAGCCCCAGAGTTCCTTTTGCCTATCTTCTCCTTGTTGGTAGTCCAGGACCAAATTTCCTTTTTCTGTAGAGGCTGAATGGCTGATTGCCGTCCTGATGGAAGGGCGAAGAAGGGTGATCAAATTGGGAAGAGCCCGGGGAAAGGGGTTGGAGGGGAGGGTGGAGGGAGTTCATCTGCTAGGGTGGGAGGAGGGAAGAAAATTCGCACCAGCTGAGCAACTACCGCCCTCCTGGAGTCTCTGCTGCGTTGTCCTAAGTCACAATAACCCTCTCAGGCAGGTGATGATGGAATTCCTATTTTTAAAACTTACAAAAAAAAAAAAAAAAGGAAAGAAAACCTGAGCACAGAAGTTAATTTGCCCTGTTGCTGGGAGGTGAGGCAGTTTGTCCAAGGCGGTGTCTCTGGGAGCTGAAAAGGAGTTGAAAAGTCACCTCCCTCATCTGCTCACAGAAGCCTGCAGTTCTGTAAGAGAGGAGGTGAAAGTGCCAGTTCCTCTAGGAATGTAAGGCGGGAGAAACCAAGATGGGGAAAACAAATGCCCTGAGGCAGCTCCATGCCCTTCCTCGGGCTGCCCTTCCCCACTGGTAAAATCCTGCCCTTCCTTCGAGACTGTGGCCCTGCCGTCTTTCTCGAAGGGAGTGAATTCCACAGTCCTCTGCAAATCCACAACCTTATTGGTTCTGTGTGGTATTCTTCCATAGACCTGACTTCCCAAGATTCCTGCTCTCTTCACCTTTGACTTTCCCACGGAGCCTAACAGTTGTCTGGCACGTACTGGGTGGCTAAGAACTATATATGGAATTGAAAAGGGAAGCTCAGGGGCCTAAGCGGCCAACATCAGAAACTTGCCTCTGGTGAACCTTGTTTATCTTCAGCTCTGCAAAGACAAATACACCCTCTGTGGAACAGTGCTTTAGGGGTGTTGGTGTGGAGTGGGACAACGAGGTGTTGTTTTGCTGGGTAGTGTTTGTGTTGTGACCCACACGGACTGGGGCTGTAGGCAGATGAGTGGCCCCTCAAGACGTCCACGTCCTAATCCCCGGGGCCTGTGAATATGTTAGGTTACATGGCAAAGAGGAACTAGGGTTGCTGATCAGCTGCCTTCAAAGTGGGGAGATTATTTTGGATTATGTGGGTGGGCCCAGTGTAACCAATCACAAGCGTCCTTAAAAGTAGATGAGGAAAGCAGAAGAGAACCAGGGAGGGAGCAGCGGGAGAAGGACTTGACCTGATGTTGCTGACTTGGAAGATGGAGGAAGGGGCCATGAGCTAAGGAATATGGGCAACCTTTAGAAGCTTGAAAAGGCAAGGAAACAGATTCTCCACTGGAGTCCTCAGACGGGACCCAGCGCTGCTGACATCTTGATTTTAGCCCCAGAGACCCGTTTCAGACTTCTGACCTCCAGAACTGTAAGACAGTAAATTTGTGTTGTTCTAAGCCACTCATTTTGTGGACATTTGTTACAGTAGCAATAGGAAACTAATACAGACTGGTCTCAAAGTTTCTTGAGATGATGTTTTTAAGCACATAACACAAGTATAAAAGTCTTTCTTAAGGCTTCTTCCCCCACAGGAGAGCATAGCAGCCCACCCTGCAGTTATGTCAAGCTGTGCTGACTGTATTAGGCACCACTTCAGGGGATCTAGTGATAGGAGGGCCCTCGATATAAAACAAAGTCTGTAAAGTGGTCTTATCATGGTTCCCTAGCACAGTTTCTAGAGTAGGGTATTGTAGAAAGTTAATAGTACTTATCTTTAAGGATTCTTATATGGCTGATGAAAAATTCAGAGTGTGAGCTCCTGTTCCCCAGAATTGAGTTACTTCTTGGGTATAAAATGTGCAGTTCAGACAGCAAATATCTTAGGTATTTTCTATCTTGTTGGAATTCTGTCTGTGGTTAGAATTCCAGGCCACAGGGCTTGAGTTTTAGGCAGAGCCCTTTTGGCCGCGTGGATCAGGGACCCTCTGGTGCTAGCGCGTGTGATGGGGGTTTAGTGCAGGGGTCAGGAAGGGTGCTGGTACTCCCGTGAGCCTCCAGGGTTACCAGGACTGCCGGGCTTCAGTGCACACTGGAGTTGGGTCCCAGGGCACTGTGGGCCCTCGGTAGGGGGAGCTTGCCCTTCCCTTAAGGTTCACCCCCATCAAGTGACTCAGCTCCTCTCTCAGGCTCTGCTTTTCTTTGGGATCTTCTGCTTCCAGCTGGCGCTCTCACCTGCTGTCCTGCTCTTCTCTGCTTCCAAGCTCTTGCTTCTGGGAGCTTCTGCGTCTGCCTGACTGGAGCTCGCCCGTGGCCTGTGTTTCGCACACAGACCTGCTTAAAGCTTCCCATTACTGTCAGTGAGTGCTCTTTGCCAATTGTCTAATTAAATTAGTCCATCGTCTCCAATTCAGGTACTTGAGAAGGAGACCAGCAGCGCCCTCCCTCTCTGAGCAGCACCTCAGGGACCCCAGAGCATGAGTCGAGCCATGGCCTTTGGACAGGATGCCCTTTCCTTCCAGAAGTATTAATCAGGCCTCTCTTGTGTGCCAGGCACTGTTCTAGCCCTTCAGGGTACAGTAGTAAACAGGACCGATTAGTCATCTGCCTTCATGGCATTTATATTCTTTTTTTCCTTTCAGTTTTATTGAGATGTAGGTGACATACAGCCCTGTACACATTTATGGTGTACGGCACAATGAGCTGACTTACAGGTATTGTAAAATCATGGAGTTTGTTGTCAGTTGGGGGATTCAGTGTGCAAATCAGGTTTATATCGTTACTGCAATAAAGAACATAAAACACGCTGGGAGATGGAAAGTGATGGGGGTGGGCAGGGTGGGGGACACCGTATCTCCGCGAGTCGGAGAAGTGTTCTGACGAGGTGACATTTCAGGTTGAACTGAAACCTGAGTGGCGAGTGGGAACCAGACGTGGGTAGTCATTCCAGGCGGTGGAAGAGCCCGAGGCAGAGGCCCAAGGTGGAATGAATTTGGCACATTCCGGGGCTAGGAAGAAGGCCAGCGTGGCTAGAACATTGAGGGCAGGGTGAGTGGTAGGAGAAGAGGAGGGAAGGGGCCTTGGTGGGTGGTAAGAGGTCAGGATATTTGCTCATTGCTCTGGGGAGTTGGCTTGTTGAGGCTGCTCAGTGGGGACTAGGGGATGGAAGGCAGGGGGAGCGCATGTGGGTCCCAGAGTGGGGGCAGCCTTGGAAGTGGTGAGAAGTGCCTGGATGCAGGGTGGCTTTGGGCTTGCTGGTGGATCGGACCTAGGGGATGTAAGGAAAGAATCAGCAGGGACCCTGAGGCTTTTGGCCTGAGCCGTGGGTGAAAAGAGGAAGCCGAGGGAGCCCTGTCAGCCGCGTGGCTGGTGTGAGTGGTGCTGAGGACCCTGCTGTGTTGCGCTGTTCACTAAACTTGGCCACGTGGGCCGTGGGCGGAGCAGCTCCCCAGGAAGGGGCTGCGAGGGGCTGTCAGCGTCGGGGGATACCGTGGTGTCCAGGGAGGTCCTCACTGTCTCCAGAGCAGTTCTCCACTTAGCCCCGACCAGTCTAGACCAGTCCAGGCGCCGGGCTTCTTTCTTCTGTCCCAGCTGCTCTGTCTTGCCTCCCTAACCCCTGTTGTGCCTCATGAGGGGCCGGTTGGCCGTGGGAGGTTTTGGCGTTTTGAGCTTGTATTTGGGATGGCAGGTTTTGTTGTTGTTGTTTTTTCCTGTGAAATGTATACTATCATATCCCGAATGATATTTTTTATTCACTTGGGTCTGGTTGTGGTAGAGGAGTACCGCCTGGTCTTGAATGCCCTACAAGGAAACTTCTCCAGATCTAGCATTCCTAATGTGTTTGGGGTCAAACTGCACCATCAGACAAACCTTCTAGGAGGAGGCAGTGTAGAAGAGGTTATTTGGTAGCTCCAGAAGGATGTACAAGATCTGGAAAGATAATTCCAGAAACTGAATTCCTTGTCAATAGCTTTTGAGTCTCAGAAGTGAACATAAAGAATCCGATTGAGGAACAGTGAAGAGCGAGGCCAGGGAGTAAAGAGCTCATAAAGGGACAGCAGGGAGAAGCAGGCTGCTGGTAGGAACAGCAGTGCAGAGGGAACCCCGTGGGGATTGTGTTAGCACAGTCACACTGTTGAGGAATATTCTGTGCATAGGAGGGTCTATTTTGAAAGCTAGTTACCACTTCTTCCCTCTGTGGCTTGTGGACATAGGGAAGAAGGCAGCCTCTTTTGCTCTGTCACCATGGAACAAACAGTCATCAAAACAAAAAACAGCTTCTTATGTAGAAAGTAGGAGAATTAACCTAGTTTCTAGATATTTACCCAATATTCTGGCTTTTTAAAAAACAACCAAGGGCTTCCTTGGTAGCTCAGTGGTTAGGAATCCACCTACCAATGCAGGGGACATGGGTTCGAGCCCTGGTCTGGGAAGATGCCACATGCCGCGGAGCAACTAAGCCTGTGCGCCGCAACTACTGAGCCTGCGCTCTAGAGCCCACGAGCCACAACTACTGAGCCCACGCACCACAACTACTGAAGCCAGTGCACCTAGAGCCTGTGCTCCGCAACAAGAGAAGCCACCACAATGAGAAGCCCGCGCATAGCAACGAAGACCCAATGCAGCCAAAAATAAATAAATAAAATAAATAAATTTATTGAAAAACAAAACAACAACAAAAAACAACCTAAAGAACCCCTTCATATGCTCAGGTGGTAACTGACCCATTTGCAAATGGACTACCTCATCTTATGGGACCTGCCCAGATAGCTGGATACTATGCTTTCTAGAGGAAGTGAATTTATAAATTCCTCTTATTTATTAAAATGAAACACTTTCGGACTTCCCTGGTGGCGCAGTAGTTAAGAATCCGCCTGCCAGTGCAGGGGACACGGGTTCGAGCCCTGGTCCATGAAGATCCCACATGCCGCGGAGCCGCTAAGCCCGAGTGCCACAGCTACTGAGCCCAAGTGCCACAACTACTGAAGCCCACGTGCCGAGCCGGTGCTCTGCAACAAGAGAAGCCACCGCAATGAGAAGCCTGCGCACCACAATGAAGAGTAGCCCCCGCTCGCCACAACTAGAGGAAAGCCCGCGCGCAGCAACAAAGTCCCAACACAGCCAAAAATAAATAAATAAGTAAATAAATTTATAAAATGAAACACTTTCAGCGAATTCTTAAAACAGTATATGATTATATTAGCTTGCTGTTTTGAACAACTATTTTCCAGTTGAGTAGCGGGGTCTTTTACATTGCCTCCTTTGTTCTTTAAAATTATTAAACGGATCATTCTCTGCCTTGGAGCAAGACTCTTTCTTCCACTTGTACAGACAAGTTTTTTTTGTTGTTGTTGTTAACAGCTTTATCAAGATATATTCATGTACCATAAGATGCAGTCACTGTAAGTGTGCAGTTCATTGATTTATTTTTTTGTTGTGCGGTCATTATCACAATCCAGTTTTAGAATATTCCATCACCCCACTAACTTTTACGTTTAATCCCGGTTCCCACTTTAGCCCCAGACAACCATTAATCTGCTTTCTGTGTCTATAATCTGCTTGTCTGTGCCTTTTCTGGGCATTTCATATAAATGGAATCATACTGTATGTGGTCTTTTGTGTCTGGCTTTTTTCACTTGGTGTAATGTGTGCAAGGTTCATCCATGTTTATAACACATACCCATATTTTGTTCCTTTTTATTCCTGGACAGTATTCCATTGTGTCAATATACTACATTTTGTTTATCCATTCATTGACAGGCAAGTTTTTGAGGGAAGCCTAGTAGCTTCATTATTTGGATGTTGACTTTCCATTTCCTGTAGTAAAGGTCTCTTGCAGATTCAGCTAGGAACTTCCTGACAAGGTGAGAACAGGAAATGGCAGTGAATATGGTGGAAAGATGATGGATTCAACACCACTGGATAGTGGTGCCACTGGTTGGCAGCATATCCCTTAGCCTCACAAGTCTGGGTGTCTTTAACCGTAAAGAAAGAAAAAAAAGTGAGAGGGGAAGGGAGGGGTTAGACTAGAATCATGGTTACCAATCTTATTTTTCTTCCACGGACCTCATGTTTTTGAGAGATAAAGCCTTAGAAACAAATTGTACTCAACAATTAAAAGGAACAAACTACTGGTATGTGCAGCAACACAGATGAATCTCAGAAACATTACGTCAAGTGACACAAGCCTTACCTAAAAGATTATATACTGATTCCATTTATATGAAGTTCTAGAATAGGCGAAGCTAATCTACGGTGAAAAGAAATCAGACCAGTCCCTGCCTGTGAGGGAGGTTGAAGAGGGAACTGGCTGGTGAGAAGCAGGGGAGAACCTTTTAGAATGATGGGCACATTTTATATCATGAAGGGGTTGTGTATACATTTGTCAGAACTCTCTGAATGGTACACTCAAGATTTGTGCATTTTATTATGTGTAAATCTCACCCAAAACAAAAAGAACCATTGACAAATGTTGAACTCAGGGACGAAGTGTACTGATGTCAGCATCTTATCTTTGAAATGCTTTAAAATAGTGGCTCTCAAACTTTTTGGTCTCAGGACCTCTTTGTGCTCTTAAATATTGAGAACCCCAAAGAGCTTTTGTTTGTGCATTATATCGATGTTTACTATATTAGAAATGAAAATTGAGAAAAAGTAAAAATATTTGTTAAAGTACTTTAAAAAATAATAAACCCCATTTACCATGTTTACATAAATAACATATCTTTATATAGAACAACTATTTTCAAAAAAAATAATGAGAAGAATGACATTGTTTTACCCATTTGCAAATCTCTTAGTTAATGCTTAGTTCGAAGACAGCGGGATCCTCATATCTGCTTTTGCATTTGTCTGCTGCAATATCGAATGTCTGGAAAACCTCACCATTCTTGAGAGAATAAGAGTGAAAAAGGAAAATAACCTCTTAGTATTATTTTGAAAATAGTTTTGATATCCTGGACCCAGAAGGGGTCTCAGGGGCTGTCAGGGGTCTCCAAATCACACTTTGAGAACCACTGCTTAAGCAAAATAAGATGGGTTGTTGGGTGGGTAGATGACTTTTGGTAAAGTAAACACATCAAGGTGGTGATCGTAGCATTCAGGTGGTGGGTGCATGGGCGTCCCCATCTGATTCTTTCAGTTTTTCTGTCTGTTTGAAAATGTTCATAATGTTAGAAAAATGAGAAAATCACATTTAAACAGTGGCCACCTGGCTTTATCATGGACAAATAAATATGTTTGAAAATATTGAAAACAACTTTTGGAATGAAGTACTGACGCATGCTACAACATGGATGAACCTTGGAAACATTTTGCTGAATGAAAGAAACTAGTCACAATGGACCACGTGCTGTGATTCCATTTGTATGAAATGTCCAGATTAGGCAAACCCATAAAGCAGAAAGTGGAGCAGTGGTTGCTGTGGGAGGGAAGGGTGGATGGTCACTGCTAATGGGTATGGGTTTTTTTTTTTAATTAATTAATTTATTTATTTTTGGCTGTGTTTGTTGGGCCTTCGTTGCTGTGCGCGGGCTTTCTCTAGTTGTGGCAAGTGAGGGCTACTCTTCGTTGCTGTGCCCGGGCTTCTCATTGCACTGGCTTCTCTTGTTGCGGAGCACGGGCTCTAGGCGCACGGGTTTCAGTAGTTGTGCACACGGGTTTAGTTGCTCCGCGGCATGTGGGATCTTCCCGGACCAGGGCTCGAACCCATGTCCCCTGCATTGGCAGGCGGATTCTTAACCACTGCGTCACCAGGGAAGCCCAAGTATGGGGTATTTTGAAGGAGTGATGAAAATGTTCTAAAATTAGGGAACGGTGATG
The DNA here is from genome assembly GCF_964374135.1 of Grampus griseus. Classification (NCBI taxonomy): domain Eukaryota; kingdom Metazoa; phylum Chordata; class Mammalia; order Artiodactyla; family Delphinidae; genus Grampus; species Grampus griseus. The sequence continues at coordinate 7,433,573 of NC_139006.1, read as the reverse complement.
GTTACACAACATTGTGAATATACTAGAAACCAGTGAACACTTTTAAAAGGTGAATTTCTTTTAAAATGGTGTGTAAATTATGTCTTTTAAAATGGTGTGTAAATTATGTCTCAGTAAAGCTGTTACTTAAAAAAAAATCCAAACAGTTTAGGTTTTCAGCATTATCTTCAGGGAGGCTTACTTGGGAAGCACTGGACGATATGATCTTGAAGATCCTAAATATGTCAGTGTCTAGAAATTCCATGACTCTCTATCTTCCATCTCTTCTGTGTACAGTAAATGAGAGACTGTTTGGGAAGGTGACCTGTCCTGGGCATTTCCCCTAGATTAAAATCGACTCAGGAATTCGGCTCTCCAAGTTACCTCATAGCTTGGCAAATCACCCTAAGGTTATCCTGATAAGACCTTTTTTTCTTTTAACATTGTCTGGGTCAGGGGTCACAAAGTCAAATGCCCACAAGGACCAGGAAATAAAGTGGTCATCGGTAAGGCAGAGAGGACATTTGCTGTCTTTTATTTTCTGGCTTTTGATATAGTCATGGTTACAGAGAAACATTTCTTTATTATGAAAATCATGCAAGCATAAACTGCAGTTGACTGGGCCTCCCTGATGGAAGGGCAACAGGGAGTGGAGGGGTCTGTCGTGAACTGGAGGGTACGTGCCTGGTCTAAAGGGGGCAGCCATCACTCAGCTCCAGGCGACTTTTGCTATTTGGGAATGTGAGCTCAGTGTTACATGGTCTGGCATATTTGAAAATTGGAAGAAATCTGAATTTGTATGTGAACTCTACATTTCAGTTTCTACCTAATGTCTGAGTTCAGGTATTAGGAATTCTGGGGAAATGAGTTTAATCTCCGTTGCATCTAGTTTAGAAGTGAGTCTTGGCCTACGAGATGAAGGGGTGTGTGGTGCTGTTTGCTGCAGGTCAGCCCTGGCACGAGGAAAGTCCTGTTAGGTGTTCTTACTCTTAGTGTCCCTTCATGCTGTGTTGAAGTTGATGCGATCACAGGACCATCACCTTCTGAATACAAAACCTAAGACTCTCCTCCTGGTAAACCCCAGAGGTATACGTGCTGCTCCTGTTCGACAGTTACTCTGAGTTATGAGGAACTAGGGCGATTATTTTAAATAATCCTGACTTGGAGGTGGAGGGTTGACTCTCCATTTTGTGAAGTTATTGGACGGTAGGTTACTCATAGCTTTACATTCCATTTCTGACTGTTACCCCTTAACTTCACCACCGTACCTGCCTGGGGTGGGGCTGTTTTCATAGGGTGATTCTGGGGTGGAGGAAAGGCATAATCACTTGACTTAACTCCAGACAGTTGATTTGGTTGTAGTTGAAACAAAATTATAACTTGAAGTTAGCCTGAGGAGGCCTCTCACTTGGCTCTTGTTTAAAGTTTCTAACCTACGCTTTTGATGTTGCGTTGCATGCCTCTGGCTTTGCTTCCCCAGTTAAGTGTGTATGTGCGCGTGTGCACTTGTGTGTGTGCTTCCCCAGTTAAGTGTGTATGTGAGTGTGTGCACTTGTGTGTGTGCATGCGTGTGTGTGTACGTGTACTTCAGGTGGTTAAGAAAGGAATGGACATGCTTCCTTTGAACTCTCCCCCCAACACACACTCACACACCTTCCCATGCAGCCACCCTGCGCACGTTCTGAGCCTTTCCAGCTCTTGGATTTTCCGTCTATATTTGATCTGATCTATAAAGGTGTTGGCAAATAGCTTTATGGCTCTTAAAGGCCATGACTTTGCTTCTAAGCCAGATTGAAATAGAATTTGTACTTCTCAGGGGTGCAGTTAAGCACGCTCACTGAGAAATTGGGGAAGCAATCTTCAAAGCTTATTTAGCACCTTACTTTTTGGAATTTGACTGTATTTCTGGGTCTCCTTCCAGGGGAAGAAAAAAAAAAATCCCAACACCCACAGATAACTATTGTCAATTCCCTGGTGTTTATCCTTCCAGACCTTGTGGGATTTTTGTTTTTTTGGCAGGGTAAGTGTATTTTGTTTTTCTGTTTAACAGACTGTGAACACCTTTCCAAGTCCCCAAATACTCATCTGCAGTATTTTTTAGTGGCTGAATAGTATTTCATTGTCCACACAGTGAAATGTATTGTTATTTATTGGAACCCTCTCGGGTGGTCATTGAGAACATTTCATGATATTTTTGTGTTTCTGAGCCCCTGTTCTATTTACCTTATCATATCCCTACTTTCTCTGAAAATGTCCCTCTGCCTCTTCTTCCTGACAGAAAGAACCATTTACCTGAGAACCTTTGGAAAAAAGGCACCTGGCCTGGCCTGTCCCACCCTCCTGCCCGCATGGATAAGGTGTGTGTGGAGGTGGTGGTGACAGGTATGCAGCTCAGCAGCAGCCTTTGTCTGTGCCTCAGGCTGCAGAGAGGAAGGCTGGCTGCATTCTCAGCCTGCAGAAGGGCAGGGGACGCGGCGGAAGGCGTCTGACGCACCCCTCAGCAGCATGCCCGGACCCGGGCTGAGCTTGCATGTTCACGCCCCGAGGCCAGGGCTCCCTCACTAACGCCAGCAGGTGGATGCCATCGCTTGGCTTTTTGTGTTTCCAGAGGCAGGGAGAGCGTTGAGCTTCACGAAAGGTAGTGATTCCAGCTGTGAGTCTGCCCAGCTGTGGCGAGCTCACCTGAGATGGGGAGTCGAGGATGCGTGTTCCTGCGAGTCACAAACCAGACGCTGGTGTGACTTGGTATATGGAAGGGAAAGCTGACTCAACTCTCTGGAAAACGATTTAAATACTGTCTGTCGCATCGAGTCCAGAGATGCTGATTTCTGGCTTTTCGGCAGCCTTGTCAGCGTGATCACTGGTGGGGCTTCTGTGGTTCTGTCTATCCGACCACCCACACTGGTGACAGAGTGGTGGCAGAGGGGCTGAGCCAAGACAAGAGGCCTTCGGTGACGTTTTAAACGCTGGATCAGGTCATTATGCCTCCCTCGGCCCAGTGGCAAGGTTAGGCTGCCCCTGTGGCGTCCGGGTCCGCCGTCTACATCCTGGCGCAGAGCCCCTTGCTGTGGCCTCCATCTCCTACCCCAGCAGAGCCTGGCCCCAGCCTCCTAGCGCTCTCCCAGGCTGGTTCCCTATTTATTGGACCAGTCTCTATTTCCTTCTGGCTTTGAAATTCATGATTTTTTTTCCCCCACAAGAAACCTTGGCAGAAGACTTTGTTCCATGGGAAAAAAGCCTTCTCAGAAAAGCAAGGAACCCACTTATGAGCTCAGCCCCTGGCTTGTCCTTGGTGATGTCCTTGCACAGTACCTGAGAGCCAGCAGGCAGGTGGTGCTGGGGAAACTTACCCGTGGTGGGCACGGCCTCCTGCAGATGCTTCTCTGGTAGAGCAGCCTACCGGAAGACCTGCTGATCGCAGTTGAGCTGGCTCAGCCTGTATGTAGACAGCTGCTTTTTGCCCCATAATTTTGTTTGCTTATCTCTGTTTTTATGCCGATTGCTGGCTCCTTGGAGTGATGGGTGTGTTTGTGGTAGAGTGTGAGGTGATTGCCACTGATTGGTAAAGTATGGATGAAGTGAGCAGGGAAGGGTGTGGTATGAGAAATATTGTAATCTTCTGGTCCCTCTCGTCTCTCAGTTCTTCCCTGCAGAGAAAATTTCTTCTGCTTCCTATCCTAGAGGGTAACAGCTTTCAGGCTCCTGTGAAGCTGGGAGCAGCCACCTCGGCTCAGTAGCTCCAGTTGAGGTCTTGGGTGTGCTGCCGTCCCTGATCGACTGGAACAGTGACCCAGCAGCACTGTAGAAAAACTTGACATTTCAGCCCTGTGTTCTTTGTTGTCTGGGATTGCTGGAAATGCTTCAGTATGTGAGACTCAAATATGTCCCTGGAGTAGGAGCTCCACGGCTGCACAGCAGTCGGCTCCGGTGACGTGTCCTCACTGAATGGCAGCTGGCCTGCCCGTGTTGAGTCACATGCATTGGCCGCTGTTGATAAGTTTATGTGTGTAACTTTTTCCCCTCTTTTTAGCATGGTGTCTCAAAGTCAGGGGTAGAAGTGAGGAGAGGAGTGCAGGATTTGGTGGGCTGTTGCAGTCTTCTGACAAAACCATCATTGTTTGGAATGAAGTACCAGTTGGTTCGGTTTGAATGGCTCCATCGCTTCAGTGCTCTGAAACGGCTGTTATTCTTCCACCTCAGCAGCGTTCCTGGGGGGAGGTGGAAGGAGGACTGCCCGATCCAGAGGGGAGAAGCTGCTCTCCTTTGCCCTCTCTGCTCAGCAGCAGATCAGTTAACCATCCAGAGCAGACAGTCTTCTCCTGGTCAGCGGACATCCCAGGCCACTCCTGGACCCCAGCTGGGTCGCAGCCATCGTGGCCTCTTGGAGGAGTGGAGCTTTTAGGAATCAGGCTGCCTGCTCATGGCCTCAACCTCCCTTGGCGCTCACCTGTCCCGGCCAGGCTCCCTGCCTGCTGCGCTGCTGCCCAGCTGACCTCCCTGCCGACCTGTTAGCCTGCCGTCTGTCCCTGTCATGTATGATAGCTCAAGCTGCGGAGTTAATCCAAAGAGCGAATCATTCCTCTGGCTGGACTCCCAGACACAGTCACTTGAGCCTGGGACAGACACTCAGTGTTTTGGTTCTTTCTGATGCTGATTAGGTTGCGTCGTCTTACCTCTGCCCCTCGTTCAGTTTCATGTTTGTGTGGTCAGATTAGTCAGATCCAGCTGTGTTTGTGGAAATCCCAGCCTCTCGGGTGAGGACAACAGGAACTTGCATTGCAGTGGAGGAGCTCACATAGGAAAGACTGAGCCTCCTCCATTTGCTTCCAGAGTCAGGAACTTCATTTTCCTGCATCTGAATTGATAGCTCTCCAAATGCAGTGTGGTCGCAATATGACATTTGAAGAACTTAGGAGAAATGCAGAGTATGAGAAACCATTTTTTTAATGACCCTGGCCCCAGACTGGCAAGTTAAAGTGATTTTTCTCAGAGACGGAGATGCAAAGGCAAGGAGATTCTACGAGGAGGACAGAGCCAGACGGACGGGAGGGGGTGATGTAAAATGACCTTGTCCACAGCGTTAGTTCTTCCTCAGAGATTGGAAACCACCTACATGGTGTACTTTGGGGAGCACAGAAGAATCTATCAGTGGAGCTAAATTACTTCTTTAGTTCAGTCCTTTGAGTTTTGTGGTATTAAAGTTGGGTGGATAGCTATTAAAATATGTTTGCAAAAATGACTCATTTATTTGCCCTTCTCTTAAGGACTAGAGCTTCCTTTGATAGAAGCCAGTTTTCCAGATCACTGTTGTTTATTTCATTAATCATCTCTTTTATAAAATTAACCATTCTTAATGGGAAATGGAAATCCCTCTCAAATACGTAATAATCTTCACTGCTTTCTTGAACATACTGAGTCTAATATAACATTTGATTATTTAGGAATCTATTTCTGAATGTTACTTATTGTAGTATTAGTACCATAGTGACTTCTTGATGAAGTTGCACTGATCAGGTATGTTTACTTCTCTACTCAACCATCACAGCCTCTCTTGTGAGTTGAGTTTTCAAATCTTTAATGATCGTCTCCTCCAGGCTGTTGGCTGCCACTTGTTCTGCAGTGAGTTTGCCATTTACTCTCCCTTTTTGTCTTGTGCCTCTCATTTTCTATTGGTTTGCATAACTTGTTAAATTGAGTGTAAAATGAAAGTAATTAACTTAGTGAGAGTTTAGAGACTCTCTGAGTCAATTGCACAGACCTTTACTATCTATCTTGAATTATTTTTACTTACTTTGGTATAACTAAATTAAGCTCCAGATAGTTGCGAGATAATGCTATACATATAAACTTCTTTTACAGTGTAATTTTAAGCCATTATTATCCAGTTACATCACTGAAATTTGTTGACCAGGCTAACTTGTTTGTATGAAAGAAATTATCTGCAAATCTTAAGAATATTAAGCTCTTAAGAAAATTACAGTTTATTCTTATTTCTGAAATGTTAACTCCAAATCACAATGGTAAACTATGTCCCCTGGCTAATTAAATATTGCTTTCTATTACTTATCAGAAGGAAAATCACTTTTTCCCCTTTTCAAAATGGAAATAGTTTTATGGAGGGTCCTCTCCAGCTCTTCTCCTTATTATATAGAAATGCATACTCATTGTCAGATGGAGAATTCAGACATTTCAGAAAGATAGAAAAGAGCAGCATCCTCTGAAACGTTCTTCTTGGATTTATTTACTTTATTTTGTCACTGTGCCCTCTTCACTTTTTTCTGTGCCTCTATAGGTAAAAATAGACCTGTACCATCATTTTCAGTTGTTTTTTGAAGAGCAAAAGTTTTTAATTTTGATGAAGTCCAATGCGTGTTTTTTTAAATGGTTCATGCTTTTTGTGTCCTATTTAATAAATGTTGCCAAACGCAGGGCCTCTAAGATTTTTTCCTACGTTTTCTTCAAGAAGTTTTATGTTTTTAGCTCTTACATTTAGGACTATGCTCCATTTTGAGTTAATTTTTGAATATGGTGTGAGGTAAGGGTTGAGATTCAGTTTAAGAAGTACTTTGATGAATGTTCTTGTTTATAGCTTTTCTCATTCTACTTCTTTAACTATTTTCTTAAGATAAAGTCTTAAAAGTAAAACTGTAAGATCAAAGAGCATTCACACTGAAATCTTTGATATATGTTGCCAGACTGGTTTTCAGAAGTTGTACCAATTGGAAAAGAAAACCTCCAGAATGGGAGAAAGTATTTGCAAATCATACATCTAATAAGGGATGTGTATCTAGAGTATATAAAGAACGCTACAGGGCTTCCCTGGTGTCGCAGTGGTTGAGAGTCTGCCTGCCGATGCAGGGGACACGGGTTCGTGCCCCGGTCCAGGAAGATCCCACATGCCGCGGAGCGGCTGGGCCTGTGAGCCATGGCCGCTGGGCCTGCGCGTCTGGAGACTGTGCTCCGCAACGGGAGAGGCCACACAGTGAGAGGCCCACGTACCGCAAAAAAAAAAAAAAAAAAAAAGAGAACGCTACAACTCATAAATAAAAAGACAAAACAGCCCAATTAAAAGCAGGCAAAGAACTTGAATAGATATTTCTCCAAAGATATACAGAGGACCAATAAGCACATGAAAAGATGTTCAACACTGTTAATCATCAGAGAACCCTGGTGGTCCAGTGGTTAAGACTTCGCCTTCCAATGCAGGGAATGCAGGTTCAATCCCTGGTCGGGGAGCTAGAATCCCATATGCCTTGCGGCCAAAACACCAAAACATAAAGCAGAAACAGTATTGTAACAAATTCAATAAAGACTTTAAAAAATGGTCCACATCAAAAAAAATCTTTACAAAAAAACCTCCTCACACACACACTGAGATACTGCTTTACACCCACTAGGTTGTGATAAATGTTGGCAAGGGTGTGGAGAGATTGGAATCTTCCTACACTGCTGGTGGGAATGTAAAATAGTGCAGCCTCTGTGGAAAACAGCCTAGTAGTTCCTAAAGAATTGAACATAGGGACTTCCCTGGCGGTCCAGTGGTTAGGACTTCACGCTTCCACTGCAGGGGGTGTGGGTTCAGTCCCTGGTTGGGGAACTAAGATCCCACATGCCCTGTGGCCAAAAATTAAAAAAAAAATTGAACATAGAGGTGCCATTTGCCCCAGCAGTTTCACTCCTAGGTATGTACCTGAGAGAAATGACAGCATATGTCCATGTAAAAACTTGTACACCAATGTTCTTAGTAGCATTATTCGTCGTAACCGAAAGGTGGAAACAGTTAAAATGCCCACCAGCTAATGAATACATCAACAGCATGTGATATATCCATACAATGGGCTATTAGCCATGAAATGGAATGAAGCACTTGCTCTAACATGGATGAACCTTGAAAACATGCTAAGTGGAAGAAGCCAGCCACAAAAAACCACACATCATATGATTCCAGTTATATGAACTGTGCAGAATGGGCACATATAGAGAAACAGGAAGTGGGGGACTTCCCTGGTGGTCCAGTGGTAAAGAATCCACCTTCCAATGCAGGGGATGCGGGTTCGATCCCTGGTTGGGGAACTAAGATCCCACATGCCGCGGGGCAGCTAAGCAACTACTCAGCTCGCGCGCCACAACTAGAGTCCGCGTGCGGCAAACTACAGACCCCATATGCTCTGGAGCCCTCACGCCACAACTAGAGAGAGAAAACCCACACGCCACAACTAGAGAGAAGCCTGCGCGCCGCAACGAAGACCCAATGCAGCCAAAAAGCTAAATAAAATAAGTAAATACTTGAAAAAAAAAAAAAAAAGCAAGTGGATTAGTAGTTGCTTAGGTTTGGGAGCTGATGACTAAGGGGTACAGCATATTTTTTTGAGGTGGTGAAGATGTTCTAAATTTGATTGTGGTGATAGTTGCACAACTCTGTGAGTACACTAAAAACCATTGAATTGTATGCTTTAAATGAGTGAATTGTTTGTGAATTATGTCCCAATAAAGCTGTTACTCCCTAAAAAGAAAAGGTTTACCAACTAATATTCCCACTAGCAGTGTACAAGAGCCCATTCCCCCACATTCTCCCCAGCTCTGGGTTGTCATTGCTGTAATTTTAAATTTTAAATCAGCTCTATTGAGGTTTAATATGTAAACAATAAAATTCACCCTTTTAAATGCACTGTTATATAATTTTGACAAATGTATTCACACGTGTAATCACTGCAGTCCAGATACAGGACATTTCCATCACCCCAGAAGGTTCCCCCAGACCCTTTCCAGGTATTCCTCCCCATCTGTCTCTCACTATAGATTTGATTTGTCCTGTGTTTTGTGTAAATGGAATCATACAGTATATACACTTTTTGCCTGACTTCTTTTGTTCAGCATATTTTTAAGACTCATCTGTGATGCTACTTGTATCAGTATTATTGCATGGATTTGAATGTTTCTGTACCAGCCTTGGTGTGGACGTATATTTTTATTTCTCTTGGGTAAATGCTGGGTCATATGTAAGTGTATGTTTAACTTCATAAGAAACTGCCAAACTGTTTTCCAAAATGGCTGTACCTTGGGGCTTCCCTGGTGGTGCAGTGGTTAAGAATCCGCCTGCCAATGCGGGGGACATGGGTTTGATCCCCGGTCTGGGAAGATCCCACATGCCACGGAGCAGCTAAGCCCGTGCGCCACAACTACTGAGCCTGCGCTCTAGAGCCCACGAGTCACAACTACTGAAGCCCGGGCGCCTAGAGCCTGTGCTCTGCAACAAGAGAAGCCCCTGCTCACCGCAACTAGAGAAAGCCCACACACAGCAACAAAGACCCAATGCAGCCAAAAATAAATAAATTAAATAAATTAATTTTTAAAAATCCTTTTTCAAAATAGCTGTACCTTTACAAAAATTTTGTGTACCATTATTACTGTGCATTCAAAACTCCGTTAATCTGATAGGCCAAATTGTGGTACGCGGGCCTCTCACTGTTATGGCCTCTCCCGTTGCGGAGCACAGGCTCCAGACGCGCAGGCTCAGCGGCCACGGCTCACGGGCCCAGCCGCTCCGCGGCATGTGGGATCTTCGCGGACCGGGGCACGAACCTGTGTCCCCTGCATCGGCAGGCGGACTCTCAACCACTGCGCCACCAGGGAAGCCCTTTCTCTGGTGTTTTAATTTGCGTTTCTTTGATCTCTAGTGTGTTTTTTGTTCCCTGAATTTGACCATTTATTTTATATTTGTGAATTTCCTTTTAGTTCTTCCAATTTGCTCTTTCTTTTTTTAGTTGGGATGTGGGTCTTTCCTTTTCCATTTTTTTTCAACTTTTTATTAGAAAAAGATTGTAACAGAAAAGTTGAAATAAAGGCGCAGCCGTCACCTTTCTAACCACCGCCTACGCAGCCCACGTTTGCTAGCTTTTGCCGTACTTGCTCTATGTATACGTCTTCTTACTTTCAAATGGCTCAGGAGAAGAAGTTGGAGACATCATGACATTTTATTCCTCATTTCATAACCATTATGTCATTTCATGCCAAAAAATATTAATTTATATAACATGCGGTCTATATTAAAATTTCTCCAGTCAAAATGTCTTTTGTAACTGGTTTTTCTGAATCAGGATTCAGTCAAGGCTTATACTATGCATTTGGTTTTCATCTCTTTAGTCTCTTTTAACATAGAAAAATCATTCTACCTTTTCCCTGTTGGCATCGACTTTTGGAAGTGACCAGTCCAGTTGTCTTGAAAAACGTCCTACATTCCGTATTTGTTTTTTGTTTTGTTTGACGTGTTCCTCTGGGTCCTGTATTTCCTGTAAACCACATGGTAGGCCCCGAAGGCTTGATTACATTTAGGTTCAACATTTTTGATGAGTGTGCTTCACAGATAGTCACGTTGAAGGTACACAGTGTCAGAGTGTCCCACTATTAGTGATACCAAATCTGATCATTTGGTTGCAGGTAACTGCCAGATCTCTTCATTGTAAAGGTATGTTTTTCTCCATGCAATTACTAGGAATTTGGGGAGCTTAACTGATTGCGTAGAACTCCTTATGCAGTAACTTTTTTTCACAGTCTTTGTCTCAGTTTGGCACTGATCTTCTAACTTTGCTTCTTGATTTTTTTGATTTAGAAGAGATTTTTCACTTTTATATATTTAAACGCCCAATAGTACAAGAGATTTCTTTCCAAACGTCCCTTTCCTAAACCCTACTCTCCCCGTTTTTCCTTCCTCTCTCTCTCTCCCCCACACTTTCTCGTTCTGCTTTATTTAAATAACTGGTATGAGAAGCTAGCTCTTCCTCCTTGTCTATCATCTTTTTGGACTACAGATCCAGAAAATTGCACTTAACCCAAATGTGAGGTATGGACGCACTGACTTTCCATAGCTGTCTCTTATTTTTCCAAGAACATAACTGCTGTAGCTGATCACAGCCCTCTGGCAAAGGGGAGGCAACAGTGAGATTGAGACTTCGGTCCTTAAAGCTCCAAACAACCCATGCTCTTATCTTAGCTCCTCTCATCAAAGCTAAGGATGGAGGAGGGAGGGGACCAGAAGTCAAAACTGCTGATACTTTGAGAAAAGACCCTCTTTATTCCTCCTGCTTGAAACGCCTTTTCTCTCCATTCCCTTTCCCTGGTTAACTCCTGCCCATCCTGGAGACTCGGCTCAGGCATCCTTCTTGAGGAAGCTGTCCTGGACCCGCCATCGAGTACCCTGCCCTGTGTTTCCATACACTGCACACATGCCTTCGCTCCCTTGAAGGATGACATTTCTGTCTTTCTCATTAGCTTGTAAGGTCCGAGGATTAAGAGCCCGGGACTAGCTTTGTTGCCGAGTCCTCCACACAGAGCCTGACACATCGCAGCCTCTTGACAAATGTTGCTGGGAGGTTTCACTTCCTGGCCTGCAGATGATTTCTCCCGTACAGTTATGGATGCATTTGCTTCCTGGGTGTGAAAGCAAGTGGCGTTGCAGGCTTTTTTTTTTTTTTTTTTTCAGTACGTGGGCCTCACTGTTGTGGCCTCTCCCGTTGCAGAGCACAGGCTCCGGACACGCAGGCTCAGCGGCCATGGCTCACGGGCCCAGCCGCTCCGCGGCATGTGGGATCCTCCTGGACCGGGGCACGAACCCGTGTCCCCTGCATCGGCAGGCGGACTCTCAACCACTGCACCACCAGGGAAGCCCTGCAGGCTTTTTTTGAGAGATGTATTTCTCTGTACCTTATAAAGAGCTGAGGAATGAAAACTCTGGCCTTTCCCTTTTTAAATGTTCCAGCTGCCTTCTAGCTGCCTCCTCATCATTCTAGGGTAATCGTTTCTCACTTGGTACCTTTCATTATTCTTTATTCTTCTAGAGTCATAGAATTATGGGCTTTGAACTGAAAGAGGCTTACCCTTCAGCAACACAACCTAAAATATAAACCCACAGACCTGTCCACTTTCTCCTGGAGCACCTGCAGGGTTTAGAACTGCATCCTCAGCATTCCTTCTCGGGTTTTTCCTCTCTCCCTCCAGCCCTCTCCCAGGTTTCCCCTCGCTGGTCTGCCTGAGTGGTGCTTGATAAGGGACATTGCTGTGAAGGGGGCCTGAGAGCCGCGGTTAGGGGTGAGTGATCAGTTCCCGGTGGTGTTTTTTCTTGCTCAGGAGGCTGGGAGTGCAGAGAATGGGAGGCTTCAGTTCCTGTTCAAGAGCTGTTAGCCTTTTCTACTACGTAGATACTCGTCTGTGGTGGAGAGTGAAATAGTGCTAATAAAAAAAGAGAGACAGTTGTATCTGTGCCGCCGATACTGGTGGGATTCGATTGCGTTTTCATTGAAGAACCGCGTATCTAATCTCTAAATGGTAGTTCTCTCTGGCTCTCAAGGACCTTTGCTCATCACCCACCCCTAACAGTCATTCTTTCTTTGTCCCCTGAGTCGAGTTGCTGGGAGGGAGGCTTGGCTGCTGTGGCCTAGAGGCCTTTAATTGTGCTTTATCACAGCCCAGGGTCAGAACAGTTCTGAACATCATGGGGAATGTCAGCTGGATGCATTAGTCCATTTTATTGAGAACCTCCTGTGTTCCAGACCCTGTTAGTCCATTCTAAATACCTTCTTTGTTTAATTCTTACCACAGCTCTGTGAAATAGGTTGTTTTTCTTTTCCCCAAAGAAAGTGAAGTTCAGAAAGGCCAGATGTCTGTGCGAGGCGGCATGGCTGGCAGGTGGGCAGGTCACAGGGTGGTTAGGAAAGCGTCCTTCTGAGTAAAAAGCTTCTACTGTACTTCAGAGTCAGCCCTAATCGGGAGGCACGTGGTGTTTCCACCCGTGAAGGTGGCCTGGCCTGAGATTCTGTTGATAGATGAATTTTTATTACATCAGGACAGCACAGTGGACAGGATCAGATTTCCTCAGTAAAATCTGGAATTTTGACATCAGATGAATCAGATGTTATCCTTCTTCCTTATGCCAAGAAAGTGTAGCTGCCCCTTGCAATAATATGAAGACTCTGCAACTTTACAGTTAAAAATCCTCGTAAATGGTTGGCTTTAGGTTTCGTTCACAGGTATCTCTCCCCCTACTCCTCCTCTACCAAAATGTACACTGGTCCCCAAAGATCTGTGGAATAAGAAGCACAAAATCTCTTTGCCATTTGGTTCAGTCTGTCGTTATCGCACAAGCTCCCACCTGGCCCATTTGTTGATTTTGTGTGTGAATGTGGAGGGAATAACTCAGCATAACAGGGACTTCAATTTTGAGAAAATAAAATGTTCATCACTTTTTGAGTTGACTTTTTCCCCTGCTCTGTAGTTTGTTGAATTATTTTGCCTTAAATATTCTCATTTTATTTTTGTCTGTTTTCCCAGGAGGCCTTGAAACAGGGAAATGAGAGAGATAAGTTACCCTGACCTTGATTTTTATAGCACTGTAGTAACTAAAGGTGTGTCTACCCTCTCATGGAGGCATAAAAAACACACTTGTCTTTTCTTTTCTTTTTAAGCATTTGCAACAGCAGTTAAGATGGGAAATAACTATGTGGCTGGGTTCATAACATATAAAGGTCTGAGGTTAAAATTGGGATATGATAATAAGTCAAAACTTCTTTTTATCTTTCACCGCTGTTTTTAAGTTTGGTTTTATGAGTAACAAGTTGTTGCTTCTGACAGAAAGGGCATAGTGAAAATAAGTATATCAAAAAGGGAAAATGTAGGTATTTTGAATGTGATAAAGACGTAATATTTACGTATGTCTCAGGAGACAGTGTCAGCAGAGGGATGTTCGTCTCAGCTGGGTCGGTGTGGAGATGTACAGCGTTACTGAAGCAGAGACCAGTCTGGTGAGATCATCTAGCTTGCCTTCGATTTAGTGGGTTTGTCTCCAGCTCTCCTGCTCATCCCCAAAGGTTGGAAGGTTAGCAGGTTGATTAAAAAGCAGGCATGGGAGAAGGATGAGAAGAGGGAGACATTTAGGGTGACAACTGATTCTCAGCAGCAGACGGAAGGGAAATTCTCTTTAGCTGGCAGAGGTAGAACAGATTTTATTTTGGAACGTCTCTTAGGGGAAGAGGGCTGTGCAGAGTTTTTTATTTGTTTGTATTGCTTTTTAAAGTCCCCCTCCTCAGAGATAAGCCAGAAGTCTGTGGTTGTGGTGGGGTGTTGCAGACCTTTCTGGTCCCTCTTCTGCTTAATGGTAGCTGGTGTTACCCTAACACCCCTCTACTATGGGTGCCTCTCAAGTGTATTCTTTAGGGCCAGCCTCTCCCTTTCTGGGGAGGGGTACAGTTCTAGACCCTATGAACTGGAAAGGAAGTTGGAGTAAGCTAATTCAGTTCTCTCTCATCTAAAAAAGGGAAAGTGAGGCCAGGGCGAAGAAATGACTTGTGGAGCAGAGATGGCGTCACATTGCTATTCAGTGTCAAAACTGGGGCTGCAGCGCTGGGGCCTGCCACCTGGTTTTGTCTTGTTAAGTTTCTATTAAGACCCTTCATTTTCATCTAGGTGTCTTCTCTAAAATGAAGCAAGCCTGGAAAAAGTAACAATCAGTTAATTTACAAAGCCCTGTGGTCTGATTTTGAATGTTGGGGGGAAGAGAAGGGAGGTGGAATGTGGGGGGAAGATAAACCGAGAACAAACGGACAATAACACATCCATGTGAGAGTCTGGAGTTCAGGCCAAGGGGAATTTCAGTGTGCATGACGGGGGGCGGGGCTGAGAGGGGAAGGGACTGTCAGGGGGCGGTACTGACGGGGGGAGGGACTGTCGGGGGTGGGGGAGGACTGATGGGGCAGGGACAAATGGGAGGGAGTGCCGGGGCAGGGACACACAGGGAAGGGGCTGACGGGGAGGGGCTGACAGGGGCAGGGGCTGACGGGGGAGGGCCGCTGGAAGGGTCCTAGAAGGGTTGGGAGGTGTGGGCCGGGCCAGGGGCTGGAGTGGGGCTGGGGGGGCGGGGCCCGAGGGAAGAGGGTTTTCGCTGTGGAGTTCCCTCAGCACCGACTGTGCGGTGGCGTTTTGCTGGGCTCGGGGGGGAGGTACTGGTGAGCAAAATAGACGGAGTTGTTACCCCCCCCCATGGAAAATGCAGTCGGTTGTGGAGACACACTGTCAGCAGACACACACACAGGCAGTCGCAGATTGTGGTAGGTACAGGGTGTTGTGAGAGGTCGTAGCCAACTAACTCATTTACCTTGAGAACCATCCAGGAGGGAGACAGGGAAGGTGAATGAGGTTCTTGTTTAACCCAGACACGTGCAGCTTCGGGGCTCTACTGGGATGAATACGCAGGGATTCTCTTCTCTCTAACAAGCAGGGCAACCCCTGAAGGAGTCTCAGTGGGGGAGAGAGATGAACAGATACGGGTTGTCCAGGTCATTCTGGCCTCCTGGGTGGGTGGGTAGGGGGGGAGGCAGGAGGGGAGGAGCCCAAAGAGGAAGCCTGGCGGAGTTTGGCAGGGACCCGTGTACACCCTGCCTCCCGGCTCCCCCTCCCCTAGCTTTTGCCCCACACCACTGAGAACCTCCGGACACCGCAGGCCTGTGGTCGCCTGCCTGTCTGTCATTCTCCGGAGCATATAAGCTCCACGAGGCTAGGGACTTGGTTTTGTTCACTGCTCTGCACCTAGGACAGTCCTAGATAACAGATTTGGGTGGATGAATCAGGGTAGTGTCACAAAGAAAGTGGTATTTGAGCCAGATTAATCTGGCTACAGTATTCATGCTGTGTATAGCCCATGTGCAGCCTGAAAACGTTCTAGTTCTTACCATCAACCCGTTTCTGGTGTTAAGCACTGTTTTACACAGGGCATTATGGTAGGTACTACAGAGAATTAACGATTGGCTTCAGCTTCTGGCCCCAGAAAGGTTAGAATTTGTTAGGTGTACCCAGAGCAACTTCAGTTAATTTACCCGTAATGTCACTGTGATCCTAGTTACGTTGTCAAAGTTATTGTCAAAGGTTTGAAGTTTCAAATTCAATAAAGAACAGATTCCATGGTTTTTTTTTAATAGCCAACGTTGACTTTTAAAAAAGGACCCAGTGCTTTTTAAAGCCTATTTATAGGTCTTGGCTACCCGTAGGATGTTACCTTATCCTTTGAAATGCATCAGACAGCTTCCGATTTCTCTGCCTTTTAAGTAGGTTATGTAGCTGGCGGTGCCTCAAAAATGGCTAATAATGGTGATACTAGCAAAGTTGTTTCTTGCCAGTCTTCCTAGGAACTCAGAAACATTTGCAAGCGTGATCTATTTCTGTTATATCTCTGGCAGCCAGTTTCTTGACTCCAGGTGTGTACTCTGGCCGGAGACCTCTGTTAATTTACTTCCTCTTTACACCAGGTGTCGGAGATGGGGTGGAGTTCTTCCACTCTTTACATAAAAGTCTTAACCTTGGTGAATACTTGAACCTATTAATTACCTTTTCCTGTACGTGGATGAAAGTGCTAGGGAAAGGCTGTATTCTTTGCAGGTAGTTGGTTATTCCTGGTACTGAATATAATAGAAACCTCTCACTTATATCTGTGGGTTGGCCACTTTGATCCGGGTGAGGGTGGCAGTTACCATATCAGCTGCGCGTGCTGTGCTGAATACAATAAAGTGTGAATAGTGCTTGTGTTTGGGTGTGTAACTATGTGATTTTGTTTTGTTTTGCTGGCTTCACTTTTTAAACTTTCTTTTGACATTATTCTGCGTATTATGATTAGAGATGCGAAGGACGTTTATGAAGAAAATTACAGAAGACAGCTTCAGGTTTTTAAAAAAACCTATTTTTAAATAGGTTAAGTTGTTCGAATAAGTAGAGAAACATAGGCCAGTCTAGGATGGAGATGACCCAGCTGGAATGGTCAGTGGTGGACACACACTGTGTAGTGTATTTGTTAAGTGCAACTCCAATCAAAATGCCAGAATAGTTTTCTTTTGAGATTTGACAACGTGATTGTAAAGTTGGAACATGGAGGAATAAATAGGCAAAGATTCTAAAATTTGTTTTAAAAAATGATGGGGCCAGGGACTTCCCTGGTGACCCAGTGGGTAAGACTTCACGCTCCCAGTGCAGGGGGCCTGGGTTCGATCCCTGGTCAGGGAACTAGATCCCACATGCATGCCACAACTAAGAGTTCACATGCCACAGCTAAGAAGTCCACATGCCACAACTAAGAAGTCCTCATGCCTCAACTAAGAAGTCTGCATGCTGCAACTAAGAGCCGGGGCAGCCAAAATAAATAAATAAAATTTTTTTTAAATGCTGGGGACTAACGCTACCTAGGTAGTAAAGTGTATCACAGATTTATAGTTATTAAATCACTGTAATACTGAGACAGGATTTGACACGAATCAGTGATATGAGGCCCCAGAACAGACCCTAGTGTATATTATAATTTAATATATGTTAATGGAAGTGTCATAAATTAGTGAGGGAAGATGAGATAATCAGATAGCCTTTCGGAATTTATTTTGGTGAGCTGTATAAAGAACTAAATTGATTTTTCCCCCAGATGAGTCAGAGTTAAATGTAAAAAGTAAAACCATTTAAAACATAGGCACAAAACACCAAAAGAACTGGGGTGCTCAGAAGTGGTCCCAGGTATTATATATGAGAATGTGGTGTATGATGGCGATGGTTTTTTAGTCTAACAGGGGAAGAATGAATTACTGAGTGAATAAATAGGTGGGAACCATTGACTGAAGCAGGATCCCAGTATCTTCATGAAACCAAAACAACTTTCAGATGGAGCAAAGGATGTAAAAGGTGAAGCTATGAAAGAACTAGAAGAAAACATAGATAAGTGTTTTCACAGTCTTGGGATGGAAAAGCCCTTTTAATTATGACACAAAAGATAGAAACATAAAAGAAAGGACTTTAAAATTTTGATTGCATTAATGAACAATGTCAACTAAAACAATAACAACAAAAACTCACCATACATTAAAAAGCTAAGTAGAGTAAAAAAGCGAAACAAAGCACATCAGAAATAGTCGAGGCAAAGATAAATAGTCAAGACGGACACATTAACTCTGCCATGTGTGTGGCAGACATGTCCACCAAATTAAGAGCTTTCAAACAACAGAAACCGAGCAGAAGACATGCAGACAGTTAACATTAAAAAATCCAATGGCCAGTAAACATAAAAAATACTAATAAGTGGGAACTAAAAATTAGTGATCTAAATTTTTGTTTGTAAGATTAGCAGACACTGGGACTTCCCTGGTGGTTCAGTGGTTGAGACTTCGCCTTCCAATGCAAGGGGTGCGGGTTGGATCTCTGGTCAGGGAGCTGAGATCCCACATGCCTCAGGACCAAAAAACCAAAACATAAAACAGAAGCAATATTGTAACAAATTCAATAAAGACTTTAAAAATGGTCCACATCAAAAAAAAAATCTTTAAATAACTAATTTGAGTAATTGTTTGGGGAAGTAGGTACTATTCACTGCTATTAGGAGTGTAAATTAGTATAAACCTTGAAAGATTCTTTGACTATTACAAAATTATAAATGTACAAATACCCTCTGATGCAGCTTTCCAATTTCTAGGAATTTATCTCACAGAAACAGTCGTGCAGTTGCACAAAAATGTAAGTAGCAGTATGGTCATCGGAGCAGTATGTTTATAATAGTGAAAAACAGAAACAATGTATGTCCATTAATATAAACGAATCCTATTTATTGAAAAGTGGTTAAGTAGATTGTGATAAATGTATATAATGGAATATTTTGTAACCAATAAAAGCTGTATACAACTATAATAAGATGTCCATGACCGTAAGTGAATTATAAAACAAAATAATTCCATATATTTAAATACTTTTTTCATATGTTTTAATCTGAATAAATACACACATATATACATAATCTAATAAATATATATTGTAAGGATTTAGGGCCAACTACAAAGTGGCAGAGAGTAGTCCACAAGACTCCCTTTTTTTTTTTGGGCAAGTGTCGCAGCTCGTGGGATCTTAGTTCCCCGACCTGGGATTGAACCTGGGCCCACGGCATAAAAGCGTGGAGTCCTAACCACTGGACTGCCGGGGAATTTCCCAAGACTTCCCTCACTTCTAACACCAATTGCAAGTTCCCAAAACCATCCTCAGGTTCTGTAATTGCTAGAAGGACTCACAGAACTCACTGAACACTGTTATGCTCATGCTTACAGTTTATCTCAGGGACAAGATTCAGATTAAATCAGCCAAGGGAAGCCATGCGTAGGGCAGAGTCCAAGAGGGGTCCAAATGTGGTGCATCTGGTTGTCCTCTCCCAGTGGACGGCGTTACCTCCCTCCGGCCACGATGTGTGATGCTGTCAACCAGGGAAGCTCACCTGAGTTTTTGGTCTTCAGAGTTTCTATGGGGGCCGGATCACTGTCTGTGTGGCTGGCCTCTAGTCTCCAGACCCTCCAGAGATGGCTGATACCTTTAGTCATGGGTTCCTCTGGAGATTAGAACTGACACCCCCTGCTCCAGAGCCCCCATTGTAATTACATAGTGAGGTTGTCCTGTGGCCAAAGCCCCAGGCAAACGCAGATACTCCTGTTGGGCAGGACATTCCAGCGGCCTAGAGGTTACCCCTCAGGAGATGAGGGCAAGGGCTAGACTTCTCTTTGAATAAGGTTATTTCTTCACTACACAATGTTATCACCAAAATTTAAACAATAGTGATCTCAAGGTGGTGGAATTGCACGTGACTTTGCTTTTGTTCTTTGTACTGTTCTGTGTTGTTTGAATTTTCTTTCAATGTGAGTATATAATTTATTTAAAAATCAGATAAGACTAAAAAGGCTAAAAAAGAGATTAAAATGAAAAGTAAATCTCTGGATAGGGTGGGTGGGCAGGCAGGGAAGCAATAAAAGAAATTCTAAAGACCAGTAGATATGACTACACAAAAATATAACCTACTTATTCAAAGACATGCTATAAAAAGAAGTAAAAACCAAAACCTAGGGGAAACATTGGCAGAAATATCACAAAGCGTTAATATCATTAATATTATAGTATTACCAATATAAAATAGCAAGAAAAAAACAACTGACACTTCAACGGATGGTGAAAACTGAATAAGATCTGTCGTCTAAGTAACAACGTTCCCAAACCTGGTTTCCTGGTTTTGAGGTTGTGCTACATCTAGAGAAGGTGCCACCACTGGGGAAGGCTGGGCAAAGGGTCCATGGGACGCTTTGTACTATTTTTTTTTTTACTTCCTGTGAGTGTATAATTATTTCAAAATAAAAAGTTTTTTAGAAGACAGAGGGCACAGACAGCTCATAAAGTAAAAGAGACACATAGCTAATACGCAGATTTTTAAAAGCATTTTATTAACAAGTGATGCAGTTGAAGTGAGACACCACTTTTTCCCGTTGTAGGCCTGGTCCCATCCTCAGTCTAGAGGAGTCGGGAACACCCTGGGTTCTGGATTCAAGTTTACTCTCCTGGCAAATAGACATATGGTTATGGCTTTAACTGGTGCCCTGCCCAGCATCTCTGCTCCTGCCTGAAAGGCCAGTGGTGGCTCGAATCGGACAGGAAACTCCAGGCTTTAACGCTCAGGAACATGCCCAAGACTCAACTTCAGTGTTCAGCAACATGCCCCAGATTTGGGCAGCACTTATTCTGCACCAGGCCCAGTCCTTTCACGCCTCCTGTGGTCCCCAGCTCTCCTGTCGGGGAGGGGACATCGGCACCCTTTTTACCAAAGGCGGGGCTCTGACAGCTCCCGTTGTCACCAGCCCAGAGCCACTCTTTCCCACCGCCACTCTCTTTCCTCATTTGCTTGGGAATGGTGTAAGCATGGCGGTGTCTGTCCCCAGGTGGGAGGCTGGGACACGGGAGGGAGCACTCCCAGCAGGGACACATGTCACTGTCCTTCACAGTCAGGGCAAAGGGGGTCACCGCTGCGGCTAGCCTGATTTTGCCTCTTTCAACTCCGTCATGGTGCTCTAATTTTTGATGGTCATATAAGTGATTACTCCCTGCTTTTTACACAAAACAGACAATCACAGTCCTCACAAACATGCTCACACATGTGAGCAGACGCACACCTAGACACACTAGCACACCCACACACGCACTCTCTCACGCACACACCATACATACCACACACACACACCACACTGTACCCACATACCCACACACACACACATGCATGCCCCACACACAAACCACACGCACACACCCCTTGTCAGCAGGACAGACCTGGAATGAGGACCTTGGGAGCCCACATTCCTGCCTTGCTGCCAGCGCCCTCTGATCCTGCTTCTCCAATACGACTTTCTTTGAATGTTAAAAAAGAAAACAAGATGCCAAGTGACCCAGGAGGAGGATGAATTTGGGGTGCAGGAGAGAGGACCCACGCCTGGGCATGGGAGCAGGGCCTGAAAACCTCACAGGCTTTCTCCGGGTGGAGACTCTGCTTGGGCAGGTGGCCCAGGGCGGAGGGCCCGTGGCTCCAGGGCGGTTCCATTGAACACCGTGCCCTCCTCCTGCCATGCCGCTCGCAGGGCCGCTCCCCACGCCGTGGCTCCTCAATGAACCTTTGTCTGTCTGGAGCCTGTTAGTTTTGGCTCCTAGCAGCCTGTGGAACCAGGCCCAGATCCCAGGGAAAGCCAATAGAGACCGCTCTTTTGAAGAAAAAGAATCGGAGTCCTGGAATAGAGAGACCAGTCTGAGCATTATTCATCCAGTCACTCATGAAAGAAACCACTTATTAGCTATTATCCTCATATTTGGATCTGGTGCACAAAACTGACTTGTATACAAGTTTTATATCTGCTCATGTGATTAATTTCCTTCCCCAGTTAACTAGAAGCCCTATAAAGTCTTGGACTATACCTGGTCTTTCTCCCTTGTTTATTTTGAAAAAATAATACATTCCTGTGTTATATTTAAACACTAAAAAAATGGTAAACAGTGAAAACTAACTCTCTGACTGAGCCCCCTTAATTTTGCGATTCAGCTCTCCAACGGAAATCACTGCTTCACTGTTACCTGTTTCTTGTGTATCTTTCCTGAGAGTGACTGGTTGTCTTCCTCCCTCCTTCTCCCTCCCTTCCTGTGTGTGTGTGTGTCTGTGTGCATATCTCCCTGCTGCAAATACAAATGGTGGCCATTCTGTATATCTTGCACCTTGCTTTTCTTTCTCACTGAATACATCTTGCAGATCTTGCCTGTACATCAGCACATATAAATGTGTGTTGTTCCCAGCTTTCTGCTCCCACAAACACTACTGCAGTTTAATGTCTTCTATTTATGACTTTGTGCCCACGTGCAAATGCGTCTACAGACTCAACTCCTAACAGTGGAATCGTGAGTCAGAGGGATGTGGCTTTGAAATGTTGATAGACAGTTGCCCGCTTGCCCTCCAACAAAGGTCACAGTTGTTTTTGCCCATCATCATGTCCCCAGTGCCAATGTAATGATCAGACCTCTCTCCCTTAACCAGAATTCTGAGCCGATTGGGAAATAAAACTGGAGTCAGTTCACACCAGCACTCTTCACAGTGGCCAAAACGTCAAACAACCCAAGTGTCCATCAGCAGATGAAAGAATAAACAAAATGTGGTCTCGCCATCCAGTGGAATATGATGCAGCCATAAAAAGGAAGTACTGATACATGCTACAATGTGGATGACCCTTGAAACTATTGTGCTACGTTAAAGAAGCCAGACATAAAAGGCCACATATTTTATCATTCTGTTTATGTGAAACGTCCAGAAGAAAGAAATCCATAGAAACAGAAAGTAGATTAGTAGTTGCCAGAGGCCAGGGGGAAAGTAGTGGGGAATGACCGCTAGTAGGTACAGGGCTTCCTTTGGGGGTGATGAAAACAGCACTGAAACGAGGTAGCAGCTATGGCTGCACAGCATTGTGAACGTACTGAATGCCACTGAATTGTACATTTTTAAATGGTCAAAATAGTAACTTTTATGTTACATGTATTTTACACAACAAAAAAGATTCAGCAGATGCTGGCTAAATTATTCTCCGTATTGTTGATCAAGCTGAGGATGTGGCTTATAAGGGAACCCCAGACTGTCTTTCCAGGCAGCCCGGGACTAAGAGAGGCCTCCCTGACCCCAGGCTCTCTCTGTAGGAGCAGAACAGGAGGGGCCTGGGCCCTCAGTGGGCAGCTTTCCCACAAGAGGAAAGGAGAAGGGCCTGGCCCCCCATGTCAGTGCTGCTTTCCACACTCCGTAGCTCACCCACTCCACCTAGCTGGGAGGGAGTAAGGGGGAGACAGGCCTAGGAATGTTTTTGTTTGTTTGTTTTATTTTATTATTATTTTAAAAATTTATTTATTTTATTTTTGGCTCCATTGGGTCTTCATTGCTGCCTGTGGGCTTTCTCTAGTTGCGGCGAGCAGGGGCTACTCTTCGTTGCGGTGCGTGGGCTTCTCATTGCGGTGGCTTCTCTTGTTGCGGTGCACAGGCTCTAGGCACACGGGCTTCAATAGTTGTGGCACGTGGGCTCAGCAGTTGTAGCTCGCGGGCTATAGAGCACAGGCTCAGTAGTTGTGGCACGTGGGCTTAGTTGCTCTGCGGCATGTGGGATCTTCCTGGACCAGGGCTCGAACCCGTGTCCCCTGCATTGGCAGGCGGATTCTTAACCACTGCACCACCAGGGAAGTCCAGTAAGTATCTATTCGAATTATAGTTTTGTCTGAGTGTATGCCCAGGAGTGGGATTGCAGGATCATATGGTAGTTCTACTCTTAGTTTTTTGAGGAACCTCCATACTGTTTTACATAGTGGCTGCACCAATTTACATTCCCACCAACAGTGTAGGAGGGTTCCCTTTTCTCCACACCCTCTCCAGCATTTATTATTTGTAGACTTTTTAATGATGACCATTCTGACTGGTGTGAGGTCGTACCTCATTGTAGTTTTGATTTGCATTTCTCTAATAATTAACGACGATGAGCATCTTTTCATGTGCCTGTTGGCCATCTGTATGTCTTCTTTGGAGAAATGTCTGTTTAGGTCTTCTGTCCATTTTTCGATTGGGTTGTTTGTTTTTTTGTTATTGAATTGTAGGAGCTGTTTATATATTTTAGAAATTAAGCCCTTGTCAGTCACATCATTTGCAAATATTTTCTCTCAGTCTGTAGGATGTCTTTTTTTTTTTTTTTTCGGTACGCGGGCCTCTCACTGTTGTGGCCTCTCCCGTTGTGGAGCACAGGCTTTGGACGCCCAGGCTCAGCGGCCATGGCTCACGGGACCAGGTGTTCCGTGGCATGTGGGATCTTCCCGGGGCACGAACCCGTATCTCTTCATTGGCAGGCAGACTCTCAACCACTGCACCACCAGGGAAGCCCTGTAGGATGTCTTTTTGTTTTGTTTATGGTTTTCTTTGTGGTGCAAAAGCTTATAAGTTTGATTAGATCCCATTTGTTTATTTTTGTTTTTATTTCTATTGCCTTGGGAGACTGGCCTAGGAAAACACTGGTATGATTTATGTCAGAGAATGTTTTGCCTGTGCTCTCTTCTAGCAGTTTTATGGTGTCTTGTCTTATATTTAAGTCTTTAAGGCATTGTGAGTTTATTTTTGTGTATGGTGTGAAGGTGTGTTCTAGCTTCATTGATTTACATGCGGCTGTACAACTTTCCCAACAGCACTTGCTGAAGAGACTGTCTTTTCCCCATTGTATATTCTTGCCTCCTTTGTCAAAGATTAATTGTCCATAGGTGTATGGGTTATTTCTGGGCACTCTGTTCTGTTCCATTGATCCATGTGTCTGTTTTTATGCCAATACCACGCTGTTTTGATTACTGTAGCTTTGTAGTATTGTCTGAAGTCAGGGACGCTTATGCTTCCTTTGTTCTTTTTCCTCAGGATTGCTTTGGCAATTCTGGGTCTTTTATGGTTCCATATAAATTTTAGGATTGTTTGTTCTAGTTCTGTGAAAAATGTCATGGATATTTTGATAGGTATTGCATTAAATATGTATAGTGCTTTGGGTAGTATAGGCCTTGGAACGTTTTGCCCGTGGGTTTCCAGGAAGCATCAGGAATGGTGAAGAAGTATTGCCTCACAAGCAAATGTGGTTGCATGACCAAATGAAAGGACTCCACCACTGTCTGGGCCCCACACCGGTAGACCCCAGAACTG
The DNA here is from genome assembly GCF_964374135.1 of Grampus griseus. Lineage (NCBI taxonomy): Eukaryota > Metazoa > Chordata > Mammalia > Artiodactyla > Delphinidae > Grampus > Grampus griseus. The sequence continues at coordinate 7,408,546 of NC_139006.1, read as the reverse complement.
TTGCCTGCTTTCTTTTGGAGAGATGGTCTGGCCAGGAATTAGGACCTGGGACCTAATCCTACCTGGGACCAACAGAACCCCAAATTCCCGCCCCAGTCTCACTCTCCCCCGTTCTTCTTAATTCCAGCTCCTCCCTGTGCAAGGCTTGCATTTTAATTTTCATTCCAAAGCAGTCTCTTGCCAGACCTCTGAAAAATTCAGTTTGCTCGTTCCACCCAATGGCAGTTTTGAGAGAGACTTTTGTTGTGCTGTAGACTTCCTGCCCGTGTCATGAACCTGTCTTCTAGGAAGGGCTGCCGTGGCAGGGTGGGGATGAAGGTTTTTCTTTATGGAAAAGTTTAGTACTCAGTAATTCCATATTTAATCGCACCTCCCACGTGCCAGGCACTGTGCTGGGATGAGTCAGACCCAGACCCTGGCCTTCCCAGAGTAAGACTGGGAGAGTGGGGGGTGAATCAGGGTCATTGTTCTGATCAGGAAGCTGGTGTGTGTGTGTGGGTTCCCAGGCGTTTAAGGAGGTGGGGTTGGGAGGCAAGGCTGGAGGAGATCTTGCCAGTGGTCTTAGAAATTTTGATAATGTGTTTCTGGTAACACTTTATTTTATTTTAAAGATTTTTTTGATGTGGACCATTTTTCAAGTCTTTATTGAATTTGTTACAATACTGCTTCTGTTTTATGTTTTGGTTTTTTGGCCCCAAGCCATGTGGGATCTTAGCTCCCCAACCAGGGGTTGAACCCTCACCCCCTGCATTGGAAGGCAAAGTCCTAACACTGGACCCCCAGGAAAGTCCCAATGGTAACACTTTAAAGAAGGAATATGGCAGAACCCTGAGTTAGACTAAGAAGTATCCCAATCAGCCGTGTCTGGAAGCCGAGTGAAGCTGGAACGGGGCTGAGGGGAGCAGGAATCCGATCATGGCTGCTTTGTGGGCGTCCTGCTCAAGGGAGCTCCACCAAGGAGCCGCACGGTCCCTTTTAGAACTCTTTGGAGCAGCCTTTCCTGTATGTTCCGTGGGAAACTAGACTTGGGGTACCTCCATAGAAAGGGTCCCAGTCCTTGTCTTCGGATGTCTGTATAGGGAATGTCTCCTCACCCCGTTGAAGATTGACAGTGACATCAGCACATCAAAGGCTCCAGGGAGCCCATCAGTAAGGAAACGTCTCTCCACCTCTGCGGGCACTTTAGGTTTTGGCTTTGGTTGCAGACTTACTTCTTTGCGTTGGTTGAGCGCCGCCTGTTGGCTGTTGAGATATTACAGAAGCCTCAGTTGATGGGTGATAGCAGTTGGAAATAAACATCAAGGAAGAGGGAAACATCCCAGCAGTTGAGGAGGAAGAAGATGAGAAGCCCAAACTATACCCTATCAGATTTGGTTTCTAGCCTCCAGGGTTTGATCTCTCTCTGAATCTTCCCACCCGCTTCGTGGTAAGTAATTGAAGCTGTTGCCGTTGTCTGACTTCTCTGAGAAGATGCTCTATGCTCACATCAGCCACTTTGTCTTAAGTAACAAAGCAGGAGTAAGGGTGGGTTTATATTAAGCCCGGTGGTCAGTCCTTAACAGAATGTTGCAGGGGACTTCCCTGGCGGTCCAGAGGTTAGGACTCTGCGCTTCCACTGCAGGGGGCACGGGTTCGATCCCTGGTCAGGGAACTAAGATCCCACATGCCGTGCGGTGCGGCCAAAAAAAAAAAAACCACAGTAACGGAACGTTGCAGGACTCCAGAGTTTCTCCCCACAGGAGTCCTCGTTTTCCATCCCATCTCTTCTCCTGCTTCTGTCCTCGGCAGCTGTCTGCAGGTGGCAGATGCCGGGTCAGGATTCTGGTCCTGCTAGACACACAGAGAAAGTGGTGTTTGAATCCTGGCCTTCAACATAAGGAAGCTGTCAATTATAGAGAAGTTTTGTTTTCCCTTAAGGAAATAAAAAAGTAGGGAGGGTTTTCTGTTTTGTTTTGTTTTCTTCTGGAACAGGCAGGAACACCCTGCCTGGCTAGACAGCGGGTTGCTGGAAGATCTTTCAGAGGAGGGGAAAGAGGGTTGGTTTGCCCAGAGGCGGGACCAATATACTCTGGTGTATACTCTGCCCTCCAGACTGGCCTAGAAGCATCCCCCCGCCTCCCCCTCCCCCCAGCTCCTGCCATTCTGGGTGTTTTCTACGGCCTTGACCAGACCTGTGTTGCTGTCCTGAGGGCTGTCAAGCCAGGCAGAAGGACCAGCACAGGCCTTTCTGCCTCTCCTTGGTTTAGCTGAAGTTTTCTCATCCTCTGGGCCTCAGCTGAGATGTTACCTTCTCCAGAACGCCTCTTGTGACTGCTCAGGCAGGGTTAGTTATGCCGACTGTGTTCCCACAGCCCTTTGCTCTTGTTCGAGGCACGCAGCACGTAGGCAGGACTCATGCCTCAGCAGCTCATGTGCTCCATGAGGGCCGGGACCTCATCCGCCTCACCCATCCTTTTCCTCCCCTCCTAGCGTGTGCACGACACACAGTAGGTCCTCAACGCTTGTCGAGTGAGTAGATGGACCCAGGCCTGCCTTCCGGGCCCTGAGGAAGCGAGTGGCTCTGCAGCTGTGCGGGGGTCAAGGCTGACCTTTGCCCTGGTCTCTGCTCGCTGGTGTCGAGAGGGGTCCCGTGGGTGTCACCTTTTCTTCCTGTGGGGAGGAGGCACCCCACGACAGTGGTGGCAAACACGAAAGAGAGGACTTTTCAAGTCAGGAAGTGTTAAAAGCCAGGCCTTCGGAAAATAACTTAAATCCAGATCACTGAGGTGGTTATTAATAGCTTACCTTTACATTTTACCTTAGGGTTTACCTGTCCTGTGTGTCTAAGAACGTGTGCGTGTGCGTGTGCGTGTGTGTGTGTGTGTGTGTGTGTGTGTGTGTACATTTAATCCTTATTAAAACACTCTGGAGGCAATGGTGTTATTGTAATTTTACCCAGGAAACTGGTGTGTCAGAGAAATTAAGTGACTGTGAAAGTTCACAGCCAGTACGCAGTCGTGCCACAGAGGCTCAGAAACACTGGGCTGCTGGCTGTTAAACGTAGGTGACAGCTGGGGTGGAAGTGCCTTTGGACCGGGGAGAGGTGGGAGGAGGAAGGCGTGTGACGGGCTCGAAACCCCTGACCCTTTGAGCTGAGGTGGCTTCTGTCTGTCTGTCCCTCAGATTCTCAAAGGACTTGCTGTGACGTTTCCTCTGGGGGTGGGTCACAGCCTTCCTCCAAAGCCTGGGCCAGTGCTGGGTTGACTTGCGGGGGGGGCGTGAGGTTTGCCAGGTGCACCGCCAGGGGCTTCTGCTTGATAAACCAGGTGTTTGGGTTCAGGGAGTGTTTATCGCTCAGGCAGTGCGTCTTTGAAGACCCCAGATGTTGTGACTGCTTGTCACATGGAATTTCTGGGTGGGTTTGGAGAAGGGGCAGGGCTGTGGCCTGCAGTGATGTAGAACCCACAGAACCCCCTTTGTATGGACCAGTGACCGTGCCTTGCCCATCTCAAGCCATCTGAAGAGGGGAAGCCCTTTGCCAGCTGCTCAAAGGTGGCTCCTGGCACAGCCCTTGAAAAACTAAACTATTGAGAAGCCTGTGCCACCAGGCAGCATTCCTTGCCTGCCGTTAGCTTTGTTTTCAAGGGCCGTTTAAGTCATTCAGTGAAGAATTATTACACGAGCCCCTGCCCTGTGCCAAGTTCTGTGCTGGGTGCTTCAGATGAGGATGCCGGAAGGGCCCTCCCCTCGAGAAGCTGCAGTCTAGTGGCAGGAGGTGTGGGGACACATTGCTACACGGGGAGTGGATGAGTGCTGTCTTTGAGGTGTGAACAGTGCTCAGGGGTCCTGAAGGGATTGGCGGCAGCCTGGGAGAGGCCGGCGCCGGCTCGGAGGGGATGATGTTTGAGCATCATTTGGAAGGATGAGTGGGTGGCCAGGGGCAGAGAGAGGTCTGTGCAGAGTGAGGAACGCAAGCACAGGGGCCTGGAGGCAGGAGAGGGCCCCGCAGGTTCTGAGGCCAGTGGGACATTTGTGTGCCTGGACTGTAAGTGCCTCAGGGGGACTGGTGGCAAAGGAGGTGGCCGAGACCAGGTTCAAGCGGGCTGGCTTTCGTTTGGTGGTCAGCAGATTTCTTTTTTCCTTCCCCCAACTTTACTGAGATAAAATTGACATATAACGTTGTTTAAGTTTAAGGTGTACAACGTGATGATTTGATACACGTATGAGGCAAAATCAGCAGATTTTTAACTTTTAATTATGGAAAATTTTAAAGATATTCGAAAGTAGACAGAATAGGTTAGTGAACCCCGTGTAGCATCACCTCACTCCAGCAGTTACCAACCCATGGCCGATCCTGATTCCTCCATACCAACACCATTGCCCCCTGTACCCCATCCGTATCACTTTGAAGAAATCCTAAAGTGCCTTGTGTATCCTATCAAGCCTAGCCTGTGGCTTGCATGGGTTAATCCAGAGTTTTGAGGCCTGGAAGGATTGGGAGGCACTTTGTGATTTCATTCCATTTTCAGAGAAACCACTGAGTTTCCCCTCTTCATTGTACCTTTCAGTGGGAAGTTGGTGTCTCCGAAGTGGAAGAATTTCAAGGGCCTGAAGCTCCAGTGGAGAGACAAGATCCGGCTCAACAATGCCATCTGGCGGGCATGGTACATGCAGTGTAAGTGCCGTGTGGCTGGGCCGGAGACCCTCCAGGTTCTGCCACCAGGAGGCCTTTGCACCTCGGGGCCCCGGAGCCTGCTCTTGTAACATTGTGTGTCAAACAGAAGTCTCTCTCGGGCCATGTGCGTCCAAATCCGAGTGAACTGGACCCTTATTGCCATCGGCACTGGGGGCCCAGCCAAGCGTCTGCAGGAGGCAGAAGTGTAGGCCGATTGCTCCCAACCTAGTGTGCTCAGTGTTGTAAAGGCAGAGGAGGAGGGACGGGTGTACAGCCGAGAGGTGACATTTGGAGAGTAGGGGAACAGTTCCTATTTTCAGCAGGTCTGAGACGATGCCGGCCCAGGCCGCGTCCTGTGTCCAGCTGGCTTGGGTACAGGTGGGTCTGGTGACTTCTACAGGAGATCGGCGTGCTCGGGGTCCCCTAGGCTCAGGCCGGTGTTTCTCTTGATCAGCCAGACTCCCTTTCTTGCCCACACATCACTGCCAGACTCTTTTCCTTGGACCTGGACCCCTTTATTTCCCTGAAATCTCATTTTCCAAGGGAAGGAGAAGGAAAGAACCCTTAAGGGTCCCCCCGAGGGGCGGGGTGTGAACAGAAGAGGCGGAGCTCCTGCGGGGGTCTCTGCCGCAGTGACGCTGTCTCACCCTCTCCCCGCCCAGATTTGGAGAAGCGCAAGAACCCCGTGTGCCACTTTGTCACTCCGCTGGACGGCTCTGTGGAAGTGGACGAGCACCGGCGGCCAGAGGTACTTGGCATGTGATGGGCCCTCACTCGGGAGGAGGTGACTCACAAGGGTGGGACCGAGGGCTCTGGGTCCCGCAGAGGGAGGACGCAGGACAGGGTGCTGGGGCTGTGCTGTCCTGGCAGCTGTTTTGACCCTGAGAAGCAATGGTGATGCGGAGGGCAGGTGGCCTCTGACACCCCACAGAGGCTCCCGCCTTCTCAGACCGGGCTGACCCAGGGACTCAGGGGGGTCCTCCAACCGGGACTTACCCTCTACTTTCTTTTAATGTCAGTATTTCTCTGGAAGTCAACGGGGAGGGAATCTTTTTTTCTTTTTTAAAATTTTTATTTATTTTTGGCTGCGTTGGGTCTTTGTTGCTGTGCGCGGGCTTTCTCTAGTTGCGGCGAGTGGGGGCTACTTTTCGTTGTAGTGCGCGGGCTTCTCACTGCGGTGGCTTCTCTTGTTGTGGAGCACGGGCTCTAGGTGTGCGGGCTTCAGTGGCTGTGGCTCGCGGGCTCAGTAGCTATGGCTCGTGGGCTCTAGAGCACAGGCTCAGTAGTTGTGGCGCACGGGCTTAGTTGCTCCGCGGCATGTGGGATCTTCCCGGACCAGGGCTCGAACCCATGGACCCTGAGTTGGCAGGCAGATTCTTAACCACTGTGCCACCAGGGATGTCCCACGGGGAGGGATCTTGACTCCTTACAAGGCAGACATCTTTAACTCTTAAAGAATGAACTCGAGATCTTTATATACTGAGAGGGAAAGATGTTGAAGAAATAGTAAATGAATAAAAGCAAGTTGCACAACAGTATTGGAGTATCTTCAGGTGAATTTTTTAAAGCGTGTGTCTGTGTGATTGTACATGCATAGGAAATGTCTTGAAGGATATACAGAAATTGTTTCCTCGTGGGATTAGAGTGAGGAGGAGGAAAGACTCTTCTTTCACTTTTTACTCTTCTGCATCTTTTTAGCTTTGTCCAAGCATGTCGCACTGTTACCATGAAAAGGGGAAAACTTGGAAAGTAACCTAATGAAAGACAGTTGGGAGCCATAGGACATGATCTGGTGTTAGTATTAAGGAATATCACTTTTTTTGGTCTGGTAATAATATTGCATTATTCACGGTGAACATTCTTCACTGTCAGAAACACACAGTGAAGTATTCTTGGGTGAAATTATGTGGGATTTATGATAGGATATCTGGGACTTGCTTTAATATTTTCTAGCCATTAAAAAAAATAAAGGAATCTGAAAGTGAGGTGGGCTCTCGGAGGCCGTCGTGAACGCCTCGTCACCAGAGGTCTTCAAGGCTGCTGTGGAAGGGGCTCCCCGCCCTGCACAGTGGGGAGGCTGAACTGTATCTTAGAGGTCACTTTCCACCTGAACCTTCTGTGACGGACTGTTTGTTTTCACCCTTTGGAAACGTGGCGGAGGCTAAGGGCATTTGAGAGCTAGCCTGGGTCTCTGGAGGTTCTTCCAGCGCCGGGAACTCTGTGCTTCTCCCCTGCCAGGCACTCTGTCTGACCCCTGCTCCGGTCCAGCCTCCAGGACCTGGGCCCCCGAAGCCCCCTGGGTTATCGTGGGCCATGAAATGAAAGCTCCCCTTCACTCAGAGGCCGGGCGTGGCCCAGCAGAGGCAGGACGCACTCTGTGGACGAAGCCGCAGGCAGGCAGCCTACTTCTCGGAGCTGGACTGCCCGGACCCGACTTCCAGAGACAGACACCTGCTTCTTGGCAGGGCGGCTCTTCCAGCGCCCCTGCTCACTCTGCCCTGCGTCTCCCCACAGGCCATCACCACGGAAGGGAAGTACTGGAAGAGCCGCATTGAGATCGTGATCCGGGAGTATCACAAGTGGAGAACCTACTTCAAGAAAAGGGTATCTGGCTCGGGCTCCAAAGAGAGCACGTTCAGGAAGCCCCGTAGGGGAGGGAAGAAGTGAGCCCGGATTCAGAACACTGGCCCCCAAGGCTGTGGCCCGGAGCTGGCCACCCCTCTCCTTGGCCCAGCATTCTAGCCCAGCCCAAGTGGTGGCCTGCTTTGGTCATGTGACCCCTTTGCTCTCAGTTTCTCCAGCTAGGAGCCAGGGCTCTTTATTCCACAAACACTGGCTGGGAATCTCCTCTGTGTCCAGCGTTGGCCTGGGGATGGCAGGGGCAGGATCCCTCTCCCCGCCCGCCTCCCAGAGAGAGAAGGCCTAGATGTTTCTGGAGGTTAGCCCCTTCCAGGAAGGAGAGGCCGAGGGCCTCGTCCCCTGCCTGGGCCCTGAGTGACCACCTTGGTCCTCTCTGTCCTTTCTCCGCAGCTCCAGCAGCACAAGGATGAGGACCTCTCCAGCCTGGCCCAGGTGTGTGAGCTTGGGGGCCATGAGGACCCTCATGGGACCCCTCCCCCTTTGACAAGAAACAGCAGTGACTTGGGTGGCCCAGCACTGCAGCAGCAGGTAGCCCCTGTGCACCCTGGGGCTAGAGGAGGGCCCCCCCCACCTCACGTGAAGGATGTGAAGGAAACAAGCCAGTTCTCTGCTGGGGGCTGGAGGGGGATTCTCCCTGCAGTTCTCCACCCCCTCACCTCATCTCTTATATGGGATCCCTGGCTGCTCTGTGAAACAGTACAGCGTATTTCCCTGATGTGATGTGCTGGGAACCCCTAAGTCACTCTTGTCCCTTTGGTTTGTCCTCCCCCCTGTCGGTGGCAGGACGATGACATGCTTTATTGGCACAAGCACGGGGATGGCTGGAAGACCCCAGTCCCCATGGAGGAGGACACGCTGCTGAACACAGACATGCTCATGTCGGAATTCAGCGACACCCTCTTCTCCACGCTTTCCTCGCACCCGCCTGTGGCCTGGCCCAACCCGCGCGAAATAGGTAACCCGCCCCTAGACTCTAGACTGGAAACGTTGCCTTCTCCACCGGGCCCCCAGGGCAGGCTCTGCCTCGGGGCCGTCCCTGAGCTGCTGTCGCTTGTCTAGGGTGAGCAGTGAGGAGAAGGGTTGACCAGCCTCCTTGCTGTGTGGGGGCCCCGTCAGGCCCGTGGTGCCACCGCCAGGGAACAGTGGAGGTTTGGTCTGAACCAGTTTCACATTTCTGATACTGTCCCTCAGCAGAGGACAGGGGCCTGGGGCGCATGACAGGGCCTGTGACTCACTCTCAGGAAAATCATTCGCACTCCTGGGCTGGCCTCTCACCTGGCAGCGTGCAGCTGTCCAGTTAACCCCTCAGGGAAGAGCCCACAGGCTGAAATTAGAACCTGGGGTCTCTGCATAGCTGCTCATGGCTTCTGGGGGGTGTCTGTTCCCAAATACTCAGTTTACCTTTCCTACGAAAACTCTCTTTCCTGCCCTCTGAGGGCGGACGATGCCCATGAACTGATGAGAAATCCCAGCCAGTGGCCTACGTTTCTCCTCGGAAGAATCTAGAATGCGAGCAGGGCCAGGAAGATGCATTCCAGGCCCTTAATATGTTCCTACAGCACATGGTCTGAGAAGGCAAAATGATTCCTCTGTCTCCTTTCTGATTCTTACAGCACATCTGGGAAATGCAGACATGATTCAACCGGGGCTGATTCCTTTGCAGCCCAACCTGGACTTTATGGACACTTTTGAGCCTTTCCAGGGTGAGGACTTGGGGCAGAGAAAGAGCACGGCTACCTGCATCTTCCTTTACCCAGGACAACGTGGATGTTGCTTCCCTGTCATAGAGGCAACTGTTAGAATGGACCAGGGAGAGGACTTAGAATTTTTCCAGAACTTTTTTTTTTTTTGCTAGTAGCTGCAAGGCCTGGAAAGTGTTTCTGGGATGTCGTTCTGTCTCCTCCTCCACGTCTCAGAGCCTCTGGTTTGGCTTTGACTGTAAGCAGTTCTCCCACTAGGCAGCAGAGTGCGCTGACGACACAGCCACCTCCTCGCCGTTTCCTGCAGTTAGAACTGGTCCTTGAGCTCCTGCCACTGTAAAAGCGGGTGCCACCCAGGCCTGGGAGTGTTTCAGAGGCCACACTGGTTGCCAGCCTGTGCAGCTCCAAGCAGAGGGCCTCCTTCTGCAGAGTTACCTCGTGGTGGGGGGGCGGGGAGATGCCCTCTAGCCATGGCATTCCTCTGGGTAAGGTGGGGTTCAGTGCCTGATTTGTTTGGGTCTTAATGCAGTGGAGTGATGGGCACAGAGCTCACAAGCCCCTGATGTTGTCTTTCAGACCTCTTCTCTTCCAGCCGCTCCATTTTCAGCTCCATGCTGCCTGCACCCGCCTCAGGGCCTGCACCAGATCACAACAGCCCACCTGCTCAGGTAGAGAGAACTTGGGGGAAGGAGCACCGGACTGGTCCTCAGACCTTTGCAGCCATAAGCAAAGTGCTAGGGGTGACTAGATCCAGCAGTGAACTCACATATAATGTGTAAAGAAGTTATCCTAGCCCTCCTTGGAAGCATCCTTAGGTGTCTGTGAGGTGGGAGACTCTATCAGTAAACGTATGCTCCTGCCTAAGGCCCAGATAACCTTGTGTGCAGCGGGCTCTGTCTTGACCAGTTAAGACTGGGCCAGTGAGACAGCAAAGAAAAACGCAGATCGCTAAGAAAAGGAAGTTCTGTGTATTTCTTTTACTTTTTACTCAGCACTCAACGCAAGTTGGTTACCAGCTGCTGGGACGGCTGAGCTGAGTGAGGCATGGCTCTCTGCCATTAAGAGACTCTCGGGCTGGTGCCCATATCCAGTTAGGCGCCCGTGACCTGACCCTCTCTCCCTCCATCTGGCTCCGTGAAGAGTTTCTCCTATAGAGACTGAGATCCGAACAATTGATTCCTTGTAGCGTTTCCCTTTTAGGAAGAGGTGACCTCTCTAGAAGTTGACATGTGAAACTGTCCTGGGGGAGCCTCGTGAGCAGCTGTGATCCAGGCTGCCCCTGCTCTGTAACAGAAGATGGCAGGGACTTTGGGGGGACCCCGCTGGACTCTAGAAACAAGATATCCCCAGGCCGAGAGCCAAGTGTGTGCAGACAGTCGCTGTGTCTGAGCCGTGTTATCACTGAGTTCCTAATGGAAACAAGACCCCTGCAGATGCCTGGGGAGACCCAGATCCAACCCCCGCAGATTAGCAGTCCCAGGGCTGGGAGACGTCGCCTCTGTCCCTTCTGCCCGGGGCATTGTCCCAGGCGCCGGGTACTGTGTCGGACCTTGTGGTGTGCAGCGCTGGAGAGTGACAGCGAGAAGTGTGACTCTAGCGTTCGTTCCTCACTTCTTCTCTTCCTTCCTTAGGAGAGCATCCTGCCAACCACCGCTCTGCCCACCCCGAGCCTCCCTGACGGCTTCATTGCACCCCCTGCAGCCACGGCCCTGGACCCCACGAGTGGGCAGGGCTGTGAACACACCTCCCAGCCGGGGGACCCCTTTCTCCAGCCTGCAGACTTAGGTCCCTCTGCACCACCACTGAGTGTCCCGCAGCCCTTCTTGCCCGTGTTCACCATGCCTTTGCTGTCGCCCAGCCCAGCCCCTGCACCTGCTTCCCCCGTCTTGCCATTAGGCCCTCCTCCCGCCACTGCCCTGAACCCCCCGACTCCCCCTGCCTTCCTGCAGCCACAGAAGTTTGCCGAAGTCAGCAAGTCGCCCCCTGTCATCACCCACACGGCCTCTGCCACCCTCACCCACGACGCCTCTGCCACCACCTTCAGCCAGAGCCAGGGCCTCATCATCACGACCCACTATCCCACCCCCTCCGTGTCCCCCTGTGGCCTGGCACTGTCTCCGGTCAGCCGGCCACCAACCGTTGGGCCTCCTCAACCCCGTTTAACTTTCGTGCACCCCAAGCCCGTATCATTGCCTGGGGGAAGGCACAAGCAGCCCCCCAAAATAGTGCCTGCTCCCAAACCAGAGCCCATGTCCTTGGTATTGAAGAATGCTTGCCTCGCCCCAGGTGAGTCAGGTGGAGGGAAGCAAGTGGGAATCTCCCCCTGCCCTCATCCCCCGCTGGGATGTTTCCCGTCCCCAGGCTTGCAAACTCGTGACACACACATCGTGATAGGAGACAGAAGGGTTATGAAAGACTACATGTGTAGATCTAGTCTATTTTTTCTATTCTATGTTGTTCTTTTAGTTAGTCTCAACCCAGTTTGAAAAAAACATGGTCCTGGTCATCTCTTTCCCAGGTCTGTAATCTGTCCCCTCCAAGGAGAAGCTGCAAAAAAGTAGCTTTGTCTCCATGCCCTGCAGCAAGGAGGTGACGTCTCAGTGGCAGCAGAGGGGTCGTGTGCTGCTCCTAGGCACCCCCGCCCCGCCCTGTGCAGCCTGGTCAGCCCTGGGGCCCCCAGGTGGGCCGCCACCCTCACCTCCCCCTTGTTCTGGCAGCTGCCTTTTCAGGACAGCCCCAAGCAGTGATCATGACCTCAGGCCCTCTGAAGAGAGAAGGGATGTTGGCTTCCACCGTGTCCCAGTCCAACATGGTCATCACGCCTGCTGCCATCGCCAGGGTGAGTGGCCCAGACAGGCCCTTAGCATCCTATAACCTTGGGTGGCCCTCACCCAGCATGACTGTGGTTGGGGGTGACCTCTCTCCCCTGTGTCCCCTCAGGCTCCTGGGGTCACAGAGTTCCACAGCGGCATCCTGGTGACAGACCTTGGCCACGGCACGGGCAGCCAGCCTGCTCCCATCTCCCGGCTCTTCTCTCCCAGCACAGTGCCGGACTCCCTGGTAAAGGGCGAGCAGGTCCCACCACATGGGGGCATCGCCCAGGTCCCTGCCACAGGTGCCAGTGAGTCTGCTGTCTGGTTGGAACGGTTGGGACCGCGTGAGTGGAGTGACGGGCCCGCTCTGGACTGGGGAGGCTGCCGATGGTGCCCGGGATTGACCCTGGGTTTCCAGGCCGGGTGGTGAGAAGCTGCCAGTGGCCCAGGCTAGGGAAACGCTCGGCAAAGGGCAGAATAAACCAGGGAAAGCAGCCGGCGCATTGCAGTGCAGGCAGTTCGTGTGCTCGCAAAGACATCGCTCAGCCTCCTTCAGAAAGGCCCGGCTCTGATGGGGATTTCCCTGGGGGTCCAGTGGTGGAGACTCTGTGCTGCCAACGCAGGGGGTGCAGGTTCATTCCCTGGTCAGGGAACTAAGATCCCATATGCCATGCGAAGTGACCAAAAAAGATTTTTAAAATTTAAAAAGAAAAAAGAAAGGCCTGGCTCTGAGCTGCCAGTTCTGATCCACAAAAGCGATTGAGTGGGGCTTCCCTGGTGGCGCAGTGGTTATGAATCCGCCTGCCAATGCAGGGAACACGGGTTCGAGCCCTGGTCCGGGAGGATCCCACATGCCACAGAGCAGCTGAGCCTGAGCTCCACAACTGCTGAGCCCGCGCTCTAGAGCTGCAAGCCACAACTACTGAAGCCCATGTGCCTAGAGTCTGTGCTCTGCAGCAAGAGAAGCCACCGCAATGAGAAGCCCACGCACCACAACGAAGAGTAGCCCCCGCTCACCACAACTAGAGAAAGCCCACGCACAGCAACGAAGACCCAACACAGCCAAAAATAAATTAATTAATTAAATAAATTAAAAATAAAAAAGGAATTGAGGGGTCCGCGTCGACAGTTTCCAGAAAGCCTGAGCCTGGTGTTGCCGTAGCCACAGGAGCCCCCGGCCTTGTCCGGCACTGGCCGGTCTTCCCCTCCCCCACGGTGTGCCGGCACCACGCCTCGGGAGCCCCCTTCCTTCCTCCCCAGCTTTGTCTTCCGTCGGTGAGGTGGCCGGGGTAGGACTGATATTGCCCAGTGACGTCTGAAGAGCTGAGAGGTCAGGGTAGATGATCTTCCCGAGGCTGTGCTGCTGCGGGTTGGGGAGAAGCCAGGTACTAGGTCGGAGGGAGACCAAGGTGTCTTCCTGTCTCAGGTAAAACCGTGGCAGCTGCTCCCGGCACCCTGTGCAGAGGCATCTTCCCGAGGTGGAGTGCAGGACACGAGGGAGAAGGCTTTCTACTTACAGGAGTCAGACAGGGACTTGTCCCAGGACAGGCTTTGAAGAATAAGGACCCTCATCTGGGAAGATACAGACGCAGACTGGCTATGAGTCAGGCCCTGGAATACTGTATGGGGCTCCGGCTCAGGGAAACGGCGCCGTGTCCACTGAGGCAGGTCCCCGGAGGTTAGAGCCTTGAGAGCAGGGTGGGGAGAAGAGCCGAGCAGAGGGGACTGAGCCTGAGGCATCTGTGCTGTGAAGCGGGACTGACCGGGAGGGTCAGGGAGGGGCTTCCTGCGGGTGTCTCTGGAGCCTGGGCCACAGGTTTCTTCCACCATGTTCTTTGTGGGTAAAATAGCGCTTTGGTTTTTTTTTTTTTTTCCTTTGGTTTTTTTAATTAAAATATGTCAGGGGTGGGTACAATTGAAAAAGGTGTGAGAAAACATATATGTAGAAATTAAAGAACAAAAAAAAAAAAGAACAGGTAGCCGTGTGCTCGCCACCTAGGGTGAGAACTACAGCCTTGCAGACACTGAGGGGCCTTGCAGAGGGGCCCCTGGTGGCCCAGGAGGCAGGCCTCCTCGCAGCCCCCAGACCTGTGACTGCAGCGTCCAGCTGGCGTCCGTCAGGCCTAACGGAACCCACCCCCTGCCCCCGCCTGTTGGCAGGGGTTCCTCCTGTTTCTGCTCTGGGGCTGCCATGGAGGTTCAGGGTGGGTGTCGTGTGCAGCTGGTGCAGCCTGGTCCCTAAGGGGAGTCTCTGCTCTTCTCAGGTCGAGACTGCCCGAACTCAGGGCAGGCCTCTCCGTGTGCTTCAGAACAGAGCCCCAGTCCTCAGTCTCCCCAGAACAACTGCTCAGGGAAATCTTCTGCAGACCCCAAAAATGTGGCTGCTTTAAAGGTACCTGTTGGGTCTTGATTCCCTTGGAAGGATGGGGAGGCAAGGGCTTTGGGGATGACTGCGGCCCTTACTAGAGACGCACTGGAAAGAACCGTGGGCTTGAGGGGTGTCCCACGCCAGGCTGGGGTGGCATCAGAAAGAGGGAGGTTTGCTGCTTTAGCCTTGAGCCTGGTGGCCCCTCCCACCCCCCACCTACCCCCAGCCCCGTGGTGACAGTGGCCCTCAGCCCAGGAGCCAGCGCTGAGCCCTGTGGAGCAGAGGGAGGAGGCGGCAGCTGTCAGAACTGGGTCCAGGTGTGAGGGTGGCTGGGAGGGGCCGAAGCAGCAGCCTCGGGCCCTTGCTGTGCTCTCTCCTGCAGGGATGGTTTTCTAGTCCCGTCCGTCCCCCTCCTGGCTCCCGCTGGAGCCTTTTAGCTTCCTGTCGCCCCTCCTTCCACATAGCTCTCTAGAGGCCTCAGGGTCCCAATCTGCCCCTAATCTGGGCAGCAGGTGGGGGTGGGATGGGGAGGGGAGGGGTCCCTGTGTCACAGTGACGGGTCGATTTCCCCACAGAACCGGCAGATGAAGCACATTTCAGCCGAGCAGAAAAGGCGCTTCAACATCAAGATGGGCTTTGACACCCTCAACAGCTTGATCTCTAATAACACCAAGCTGGTGAGTGGCCGGAGGGCGGGGAGGGCCGACAGGATGGGCGGACATGGCGGGCTCGCCGCGCCCGCTGCCACCCTGACCCGGCCGCCCCTTGCAGACCAGCCACGCCATCACGCTGCAGAAGACCGTGGAGTACATCACCAAGTTGCAGCAGGAGCGCAGCCAGATGCAGGAGGAGGCCCGGCGGCTGCGAGAGGAAATCGAGGAGCTCAACACCACCATCATGTGAGGCTGGGCCTGGGGGCTCAGGTGGCACCCCGCCCTCACTGGCACGGCACAGGGGGGGCACTCATCGCTGGTGGAGGCCTCTGCTCAGCGCTGCAGCCCTTGCCCTCCTCCTTCTCCCCAGGCTCCCCGCCTGGGCCTGCCCACTTGGCCCCCAGCCACGCTGAGCTTCCTTGGACTCTTCCTGTCGTTTCAGCTCCTGCCAGCAGCTGCTCCCTGCCACGGGCGTCCCCGTCACCCGGCGCCAGTTTGATCACATGCGAGACATGTTTGACGAATATGTGAAAAGCCGGACTCTGCAGAATTGGAAGTTCTGGATTGTATCTTTGGGTTTTCTTTGCTCATCCCCCATCCCCCCACGCAGTGCACTAGAACCGCAGACACTGACCCTTCAGTTGCTTTAGAAAGATGCTCTCTAAACGGTTGTCGTTGAGTTTGTCAAGACAGGTAATGCTAGTTTCTGTCTTGAGAGGGAGGGGCCCGGCCGGGCCCACGGTGTGGAGCAGGCTGTCCTTGGTGCCCGCCCAGGCTTGGGGCTCCCTGGGGACCTGGAGCAGGCCCGCTCTGCGCTCTGAGTCCTTGAGAAGTAAAGACAAGGCTGGAGCCACTGGCAGAAGCAATAAGGTGGGAAGGAGGTGGGATCTGGTCTAACACGTCCTGGCACCAGCTCTGTCCTGGCAGCGGCGGGGAGTGTGGTACCACCCGATACCAGGGCTCACAAAGCGACTAAGTGGCAGAGCCTGGATTTGAAGCCAGTTCCCTCCAGGCTGTTTTCTGCGTTTGTGCCGCAGGGCCTTGACTGCTGTAACGAGGCACGGATACCTGAGTGCTGGGCTCTGTCTCTGGGGCCAAGGCCTCCCTGCACTTGGCCTTCCAGATGTCAGCAGGGCCCTTATGGGGGAAGGCTCTGCCCTTGTCACTCCCCACCCAGCCACCGCTGTGCCTCTGAGTGGACAGTGTGCACAGGGGTGGGGTCGGTCGCCGTGCCTGGGCCTGGGGTCTGACGGGCTGTGGAGGGGGTCACGTGGGAGGACGGATGCTCCAGCCTCAGCTCTGACAGGGCGGGTGGTGTCTGTGTGCACTAAAGGGCGGGTTTTAAAGGAAGAGACGGCAGACACCAGCTCCAGTCCCCCAACTTTGCTCTGGTCCTGGTCCTTGAGTGGAGCTGGCATGAGTCAGAACCTCTGTGGTCAGTCGCAGGTTCCTTGGCATCAGGCTGAGTGTGGTGACTGTGGTCGCCACCTGGGCTCAGGAACAGTTAGGGACCTCTCTCTGTTTCTCCCTCACTCTCTCTCCCCTCTCTCTCTCTCTCTGTCTCTCCCTCTCTCTGTTTCTCCCTCTCTCTCTCTCTCTCTCTCTCTCTCTGTCTCCGTCTCCCTCTGTCTCTCTCTGTCTCTCCCTCCCTCTCTCTCTCTGTCTCTCTCCCTCTCTCTCTGTCTCTCCCTCTCTCTGTCTCTCCCTCCCTCTCTCTCCCTCTCTCTCTCTGTGCTTCTGTCTCCCTCTGTCTCTCTGTCTCTCCTTCCCTCTCTCTCTCTGTCTCTCCCTCCCTCTCTCTCTCTCTGTCTCTCTCTCCCTCTCCTTCCCCCTCTCCCCACCCCACGCCCCGTCACAACTATGCACAGTTACTTGCCAGTCCTGAGGGGAGTTGGTCACAGGCAAGCCTGTGACTGGACTTCGTTCTCTCCACGCTCGCTTCCCTTTTCTTTAACCTGCGTGCTGTGCAGTTCAGCGTCATCATCAAGCCGCTGTTTGAGTCCTTCAAGGGTGTGGTGTCCAGCAGCAGCCTGGAGGAGCTGCACCGGACGGCGCTGTGCTGGCTAGACGAGCACTGCTCCCTGCCGGTTCTCAGGCCGAGTAAGTGGGGCCGTGTGGGCTTGGACGCGGGCAGGGCTGCCGAAAACCCAGGCTCTGCTGCAGGTGACCCGCAGACAGCTGGGGTAGGGAGGCGAGGCCGAGCCAGAGGCGCCCCTGCAGGGTGGGGGGCGAGGGCTCCCAGAGCCTCTCCTCAACTTCCTGCCACCTCCGTGTGCCCCTTTGATCAGATCTAGCTCGCATTTAGTGAGCACCTACTACTTACCAGGCCACGTATCAAGAATTTTCAGATACATTTTCGTGTTTAATTCTCGTAATAACGAAAAGAGCTGTGTCCGTGTATAAAGGCTGTAGAGGTGTGATGCTAAGACAGGGGAACAAGCAGGAAGAGGTCAGCGTTCCCCGCCCACCCGCAGCGTAGGAGATGGGACTGGGGGAGTCGTCTTAAAGGCAGAGGTGTGAGTGTCCAGACCTCAGGCGAGAGGCTCTCCTGGTGTCCGTGCCTCTCCTGCTTTGGGGGCCTGAGAATCCCCACGCGGGATGTACACACGTAACCGCGTGTTGTGTCCTCTGGGGGCTTGGAGTTCGCACCCCGGCCGTGTCTGCAGGCTACCCCCTCTGTCTTGCAGCCGTGCTGAACACCCTCCGGCACCTGAGCACCACCACGTCCATCCTGACGGACCCGTCCCAGCTGCCAGAGCAGGCGGCGGAGGCCGTCACCAGAATGGGCCAGAGATCTGGGGAGTCTTAGCAGTGCTTAGCGGGCACGTGGCCGCTTGAGAAGCCGTGGAGACCCTTCCCGCCTGTGGAGAGGAGGCCGCGGCCCTCACCTCTCCTGATGCGGAGCTTCCGGGCCTCCCTCCGACTGCGGCCCAGCCCGCTCAGAACGCCGCACTCAGGTCTGAAGCAGGTTCGGGTCCTGCCCAGAGCAGTAGCCCAGCTTAGGGAACCCCTTGCTGTGAACTCTGACTCAGCGACCTCTGTCACCGACCTCCCCTTCCCTCGGGGTAGCCCGGGTGAAGGGGAACAAAGGGGAACGCTGCCCGTCCCTGTCCTGTCCTGTCCTGTCCTGCTGGTGGGATGTCGGGGCCACGGCGGCAGTGCGGGGAGCAGACGGGGCAAGAGGGGGCATCACCCGCCCCCCCAAGTTAGGAAACGTGAGGGTCCTTCCCGGCTCCTGTCTAGAGACTTACACACGCTGCCTCCTGTCACCTCTCAGGCGCCCGTGGGGCAGTTGGAAGGCATCCTCCTTCCTGCCCCGACTCTGACCTTGTAGATAGATTGGACGTCTGCTCAGGCTTTGCAGGGCCGGCTGCTGGGGAAACCCCGCAACACACGTGTGCAAAGTGGTGGGTGCGCGTGCCCGCAGACAGGAACGGAAGCACAAGCGATGCGGAGCTGCTGCTGGCTTGGAGGGCCGCTCGGGCGGGACTTCGATCTGTCCTGATCTGGTTCCACTTGGCGTTGCACCTCCGTGGTGACACCGGCCTGAGAATCACGTGGCGGGGCTCAGCTGGGGCCCTGCTTCCGAGCCGCAGCCGGGCGGGCGGCCGTGTTTGATGGATGCTGCTGGCCCTTCGGGTGCAGTGTGTGAAAGACCAGGCTCCACAGTGCTGCCATCGGCCTGGTCGCCTTGTCTGGATTGTCCAGCTGGGAGCCCCAGATCATAACAGTTCCTGGACCAAAGACGCCACCACACCCAGCGTCTGTCTCGTGTTTGGAGGCAGAAGTTGAATGTTGACACCAGGCTCCGAGGTGGCTGCCTCGGAGCTGTCTCTAGGCGGCTCCAGACCAGACTGTAGAGAGTTGTATTCAGATTTGGTCCAGGTGGAGGGGGCAGCAGGCTGTTTCCGGATGTGGGAATTGCACTTGGAAGGGTTCAGAGGAGGGCACGGCAGGAGGGGCGGTCCCGGGCCCGTCCTCCTCTCGGTGTGTCTGCAAGAGCAGCTCTAGATGGAAGGATGCTCTCTAACACTCAGGAAGCCCAGCCAGGGGTACCTCCTCATTGAAAGAATGTGCTTTTCACGTCCTGCTGTGAAGTTCAGAGGCCAGCAGGCTTCCCGTTCAACCTCTGTCCTCCGGACCCGAGATGGAGACTGGGCAAGCGCTGGGCAGACCAGGAGCCCAGGGGCCCCAGGAGGGGCCGCTGTGGGCCACCCTCTGAAGCTTGGATCATTTCGGAGGCTCCTGCTGGATCCCGGAGGCCTGTGGAAGGTGCTCGGGGGTGCAGGCAGCCCCACCTCAGCCTCGGCTGTCGGAGGACGGAGGCGGGGTCCTCTCTTTGCCGCTGGCCGTGCCACTGCCCCTGCCACGGGTCACGACCGATCACCTGCTTCCTCATCCGTGCTCCAGCCCCGTCAAGGGCGCCTCAGCGGCACCCCTTCCCCTCCCCAGAACCCGTGTTTACAGGCTTTCGCATCGCTCTCCTGAGGCGCGAGCACGCAGCGAGGCTGAGCCAGCCCTTCGTTTCCACTGGGAGGAGGGACAGGAACTCAGCCTTCCCCCGGAGTGGACACGAGGTCTCCCTCAAAAGTGGAAGAGCACCGTGGTAAGAACTCCGTGAGGCTCAATAGGGAAAAAGGAAAGCCAGAGACGTTCCAGCCATGAGGCCTTGTGGAGGGTCCTGCCCTCGGCCTCGCCCCGTTCCTGTGCCTTCGTTAACCGCGTGGTGGCCGCGGAGCTCGGCCTGGCCATGACCTCTCCGAGATCACTAGCTTTCTCCCCACCCCTTGCTGGGAGTCTTTTTTTTTTTTTTTTAGCTCCGTGGGATATAAAATTGGCCTCTTCCTTCTCTGGCCTACCTCTCCCTCCCTTTGGCTGATGTAATGTTCATGATTCTGTTTTTTAAAATATTTAAGGCTGTTAGGTTGTATGAGGCATTGAAGGCTGTGTGTGTGTGTATGTGTGTGTGTGCGTGCGTGCGTGTGCGTGTGTGTGCGTGTGTGTGTGCCAGCAGACGTTTAACTAGATGCATGTTTTGTTTTGAGCTGTTTCCTTACATCCGTTTCTCTTGGTGCTCACCGTCATGGCTGTAGGGCTGCAGAGCCGTATCTCTTACTACAAACACGTTTGTTTCTTGCCCCGGCAGTTTTCCTGTTGTGGATTCTTGCCTGATGAGTCTGGCCAGACGGGGGCCTAGCCTGGACCTCTGTCCTGGGGCCCCAGGCCGGGGTGCAGGGACCCCGGGACCCCCTGCCGACCGCCTCCAGTGGATGCTGTAGTTTGTTTACACTCACTTTCACCCCTCCTGTCCCTCCTCCCGTAAAAGAGACTTAAAAATGCTGATGCTTTGGAGAATAAGAAAATCAATCTGAGAAGGAAAAAAAAAAAAAGCCCGTCTGGCACGTAATCTCTGAAAGTGTTTCTGTGAAACCTTTCTGTGCCGCCACCTCCCTTCCCACTGCTGGTTGCTGTTTGACACCGTGTGGGAGATGCAGGGAGAGTGGGGCTTTCCGCAGTTGGCTGGCCCGTCCCTCCCTCGGTCTCAGGTGGGTGACATCCAACTGTCACCCCTCTCCCACCAGGCCCCCAACCTGGCTGGGGTTTTCAGGGCACAAGGGAAGAAGCAGCCCCGGCGTCAGGAGTCAGTGTCGATGTGAGCACCAGGTCTCGTTGGGGAGGGACTGGCAGGGCGCTGCGGGTGACCCCGTGCACCCAGCTCCCTCTACTCTGTCCTTGTGACCTGGTCCCGCCTCCCTTTCTAGATAGCGCTCAGCCCTCCAGCTTGTTATTGCTCTGGCCGATAGAAAGAGAAACTTCGATTCTTAGGGGACGTGGCATCCCAGGGTGGGGGCCAAACCCCTTGTCCCTCCCCAGGTGAAGGGGTGCGGTGGCCTCCTCTCAGCCTGGGCCTCCCCTCCCTGTACAGCCGGCTCTCCACCTGGATGAGTGAGTCCGAGCGGCAGGCTCGTCGTCGTTTTCAAGATCACACGTTCTCGCTGTCCAGCTGAACGAGGGCTCATCAGGGTGGAGCTGGGGCTGTCCAGGGGGCCCGTCTGCCCGCGGCCTGCACACTTGCTCAGTGTGGACCCAGCCCCGCGCTGGCTAACCTGCCCCACTTCTGTTTTTTTATCTCACCTGGGCTGCAGGGGGGCAGGCTTGGAACACCGCTTGTCAGAGCAGCTTGGCTTCCTTGGTGGTGGGCCTGCTGAGGAAGGGAGCTGGGGCGCCCCAGTGTGGGCTTAAGGGCAGCAGTGGGCGGGGGTCCTTGGCTCCATACCCTTGGTGCCTCGTACATGAAAGAGGATTGTCACCATGTCTGAGCACAGATGACAGGACAGGACGCGAGGGTGGAGGGTGGAGGAGCTTGGACCTTCAACACGTACATTTCAGTGGTCGCGTATCCTTGACCCGCTCAGCAGGCAGGTGTGGGGATCGGAGGGGCTCCAGGAGCAGAGAGAAGCCTCAGGACCCCCCGGCTGCCTCCACACAGATCACCTGCCCTGTTTTCTTTTCCTTCTGACGCCTTGGCTTTCCCAGCTCACCACACAGGGCTGTTTCCTGTCGAGGCTTGTGAAAATAAGCCTTTGATAAAGAAAAGGGAACTTTTCCTGTTGAATGTTGGCTTTCACTATGCGTGTGTGTGTGTGTGCGTGCGCGCGCGCGTGTGCGCTTGCACAAGCCTGTGTGTGTGTTTGTGGGTGTTTACTTAATGGAATTTTATTTTTGTGAAATTCTTTTATAATTATGTAGCAAAATTCAGCTCCATCTCCCAGTCCAACTTTTAGTTCCAGAGTCAACCCTGGGCGTCACTAATTTGAAGAATTCTCTCCTGGGTTTCTGAAGGGAGATGCGCCACTGTCAAGAGTTGAGGTTGTGGAGAGGGTTGGGAGAAACAAGTCTGATGCATTTCCGTAGAGTTTACATCCTGCAGTTAAAAGGTAGGAAGGGCTCAACCAGGGAGACACGAAGCCCAGGCTATGTTTCTTGCGAGGGAGCTGGACCGCGGCCTCAGCCCGAGGTGCCCTGCTGCTGCTTTATCTGAATCTGTTCACACGGCTTGTTTTGCTTGTTTTGTAACGCCACAGCTGAAACAGCACGTTCTTTTCCTTTTTTGGGTTTCAGTTCATTGTATAAATGGTTCATTTTTTCTGTTGTGAGCTCTGGTGACTGTGTCAGGCCTCCGGTAGGAGACAGTCACCCCTTATGGGCAGAAAAACAAAACCCAAGGAGAGTTTTGTGAATCGGAGGCTCCCTCAGGCCTGCGCCATCCAGAGACGGCCCTTCATGCTCCACTGTTGAAAAGCGAGTTTCCACCAGCTGTATTCAACACTACAATGCAGTTCAAAAACTATATTTGCATCCAAGACAATAAAAAGCCGTATTTTTTTGAAAAGCCTGTGCTGTGTGGTCTTTGCTACCCTGCTGAGCAGTGGAAGATCAGAGCAGTGATGTTCACGCCTGACTCACTCGTGCTAGCCTTGGGGGAAGTGGGTGCAGCCTGGAGCCGAGGGGCTGGGAGTGAGGAGACAGGCCTGAGGCAGTGGGGCTCCGGAGGTGGCCCTAGAAGACTGCAGTCCTAAAGAGAGGCCTCCGCCGAAAGGCCCGACAGGACAGATTCTGCCCGTGAACTCACCAGGGCCAGGTGCTCCAGGCTTTTCCCAGGTGGACAGAGTCCAGGGGTACTTGTACAAAACTACCCGCTTCCTCGTGTGGAACTCGGGCAAGCAGCAGCCGCCCTGCCCTCTGTACTGGGTGGGCACGAGGGTCACATGAAGTCACGAGCGTCTGGTGCCCAGAAAGCACAGGTTATCACCAGTGTGGCCAGCACTGGCCCCAGCACAGAGCTGTTGGTGGTGGTGGTGGTGGTGGTGGGGGCTGCGTCGCGGTGATGCCCCCCGAGAGGGGGGGGCCCTGCTGACTGTTGACCCGACACTGTAGACAGAAAATGCTGGGAAGTTGACCAGCAGAGATGTCCCTTTGTTGTGCTGAGATGTTGATGATCTCTGTTTAATCTAAAAGCCTTTCTTTTAGTCCTACCATCTTCCTGTGCCCCCAGCTCCTTGGGGCTGGGCAGGGTGACTGTAAGATGAGCCGTGCTGTCCCCTTTCAGGCTGCCGGCCCCTCTACAGAGCTGCTGGCTTGTTTCACTGAGCAACTGCCTGGATCCATATCTCCTAAGATGCAGTGGGTTCATATGCAGGCCCTTGTTTGATCAACCCCCCACGCCTCCCCCGAGGAAAAAAGTCTTCATGACACAAAGCCAGATTTGGAGCCGTGAGAACCAGGGCCCCCTGAGAGAGGTGAGTGGCTCATGGACTCCTTGAGACTAGAAGGAACTCAGTTTCCATTGACCTCATCAGTGGGTGTCCAGTTGGTTCTTCTAACTTTTTTTTTTTTTTTTTGAGGTACGCGGGCCTCTCACTGTTGTGGCCTCTCCCGTTGTGGAGCACAGGCTCCGGACGCGCAGGCTCAGCGGCCATGGCTCACGGGCTCAGCCGCTCCGCAGCACGTGGGATCTTCCCGGACCGGGGCACGAACCCGCGTCCCCTGCATCGGCAGGCGGACTCCCAGCCACTGCGCCACCAGGGAAGCCCGGTTCTTCTAACTTTTTGAGCCCAGCCCCATGTTAGGTATGGGATCTTAAAGATAGTTGGGGTGTAATTAGGAGAAGAAGGGAGAGTTTGGAAGTGGGGAGGGAGGAGCGGAGTGTCTAGAGGGAGAGACCAGGGCACTGGAGCTTCCCTGTCTCAGTGTCAGGCACTGGGCCACATGCCCCACTCTGGACAGTTCTCGAGTGGGTAAGGCGGTTATTCCCATTTTATAGAGGAAGAAATCAAAGTCGTTTCCAAGGGGGTGAGGCTGCATGGGTCAGAGCCAGAAGGCTAAAGGTTCATTTTTTATCCTGTAACGGTCCTCTCCATCCACTGAATCCGGAGGATTATCCGTGACGTCCTTCCCCTCCCCTTCCCCTCCTCCAGCAGCAAGTCCTGTCGAGTTTGTCCTCCAAATGTCTTCCAAACACATCATCCACTTTTCTCCAGCCCCACAGTCATCATCACCCAAGTCCGAGTTGCCATCATTTCTCAAGTTCACACGATGGTGTCGTCCATCCCTTCTCTGTCTTGTAGCCTCGACCTTATAGTCAGTGGGAGCTTGAGGAAGTCCTAGTCCGGGCACAGCACTGACTCCACGCAGCCCTTCAAGGGTTTCCAGATAAAGGTCAGTCCACCCCGCTCCGTTGAGCCCATCCTGCCCCTACTTGCCTTTCCAAGCTCATTTTTGCTCTTTTCAGTTCCTTGAACATTCCATGCTTTGTTTTGTTTCACTCTTCAGGTTTTCCCAAGGGCTCTTTCCTCTGCCCAAGCCTTTGCCCGTCTCCACCCCTTTTCCTGAATAGCTCCTATTCTTTCTTCCTATTTTAATCCTTAAATGTCAGTTCTTCAGAAAGCAGCCCTAATGTTCCTCCCACCAACACACAGGTGTATGCACGCTCGCCCACGTACGCGCACACACGTGCACACACCAAGTCAGACCTCAGAGCAGCTGTATTTCCTCCGGATGCTGGTCATGTTTGTCATTATCATTTATCTTCCCCGCCAGGTTCTGAGGCCCATCAGAACAAGATGCCCATGACCACTGCTGTGCCCAGCTCAGAACCAGCACGGCAGGTGCTCAGGGCACCTGCCCAGTGGCCCTCAGGCCCAGGCCCTTCCACCAGCCCAGCGGCCCCTTCAGCACCTCCATGTCAGACAGGTGGAGGGTGTGGGGAGCCTGACGAGACGGGGCGGTGGGGGCAGGCAAGCAGCAGGTGCAGAGCTCAAGCTCAAGTGGGTGTCCTGCAGGGTTTAAGGTTGGCTCCTACGATTACATACTTAATACATCAACTTCAGTAATTCAGGTTGTAGATATGATTAGAATAGTCTCCAAATGGCATTTGAGAGCGTTTCATCTTGGATGTGGACTTGATTCTATAGAACACAGTCTGCCTTCTTTAGTAGCTCTGTTTTGTTCGTCAAGCTCTGAATTTAGCCTTGTGTAGGCTGCTGGGATTACACTCAATGTGTGTTTTACCTTTTTACTTCAGAAAATCTCCAGCACACACACAAGTAGAACAGTACAGTGAACCCCTACCTACCCGTCATCCACTGTAACGATGACCGACTCGGGGCCAGTTTTGTTGGCTATATACCTCACCCCCACCGCCATCATTTTGAAGCAAATCCCAGACACCATATGGATTTCATCTGTGAATAGTAAATGTGCTTTTGTTTCCAGAATTGCATCTACGCCTGCAACGTTGGTCGTTTGAAAACGCCCGAAGGCTTTGTGAAAAACTACCAAGGCACAGTTGATGAGAAACCTGGGGCGTAGGGAGTTCTGGTTGATCAGCTTTTCTGTTTCCCTGAATCATTAGCTAGAAAACCCTTATTGTTTAGAGAAGGGGAAAAGCTTTCTAAGTGTGTACTTTCATGCCTTATATGGGTTTGTACAGCAAACAGTCTAACCTCTTGATCTAGTCTGACTGACTGTCGCTCCTGGGGGATGTGACTGAACAGGGCTGGTTGGTACCATTACAGGTTTGTGGCGGGGATGGGGCCTTCCCACCTGTCCCCTTATCTGTCCCGCAGCCCAGATTCCAACCTATCGGTGTCTCCTGAGTCCTCAGCATAACTGAACACCCTCCCCACCTGCCATAGACAAAGGATCCTCCAGTTCCGTGCCCCGCCAGAACACCTGCCACAAGTTCCCCCAGCTTTCTCTCTTTCCTCCAGACTTTGATCAAGACACATGTGCTGAAGGATGAATTTGTACTCAGCTCAGGGGACACACGGTGAGTTTATTGGAGACACGACAAAAGTCTGTCTTGGTACCAAGGGGTGGGGAGAAGCACGGGGTGCCAGGGTGCCGTAGAGGAGCGGCAGGGAGACTGCTGGGGGGGGCGGGGAGGGGGTCAGGGAGCGGCCCCTGGAAGGTGGCCCCCGAGCCAGGACCCAGCAGGACAAGAGTCAGCCATGCAGAGGGGGCAAGACCTGCAGGGAAGAGCACATCTCATGGGAAGAAACGTTGACCAGACGCAACACCTGCCTTCGCATGGAACCTTCCCTCCCTCTCCACTGGGGCTTTTGCTCGTCTGTGGCCTCTTCCGTCCCGTGCAGTTTTCTCTTTTTCCAGTTGACTCCTTCCTCTCCCCCGAGAAGCGTCTCAAGTCTCTCTCCTCATAACCAGCCTTCCTTTAGCTTTCACCCTCCCCGGCCTAGAACGCATTCATTCCCACATACTCCACATCTCCCTACATGGCGTTGCCATCTGCCCAGTCGCTCAGGCCGGAGACTCACACGTCACCTTCGTTCTTCCTTTTCCCTCGCTTCCCACCTCTGATCTACCAGGAGGTCCTGTCAGTGGTCCCGCAAACCAGCTCGAACCCAACCGTTTCTCCCCACCCCCACTGCCACCACCCGTCCGGACAGTGTGCATTCCCAGGTTCCTCCTCTCGCTGCCCTCTGTCATCAGTTCCCCCCAGAGCTAGAGCGATCCTTTTAAAGACACCTACCACTCACCGTCCTTCCCCTGCTTAACGGTCCAGAGGCTTCCTGCCGCATTTAGAGGAAAATCCCAACTCCTCACCCTTTAGCTCCCGACTGCCTTGCGAGTGACAACATTTCTGGGCCCGAAAATCTGTAAGATGTGGACAATAATTACGCCTGGGGACTTCCCTGGCGGTCCAGTGGTTAAGGCTCTGTGCTTCCGCTGCAGAGGACGTGGGTTCGACCCCTGGCTGGGGAGCTAGGATCCCACTTGCCTCGAGGCGTGGCCAAAAAAAAAAAAAAAAAAAAAAAATCCCCACGGTAATTCCGCCTGCCCCGCTGGATCACTGTAGGGGTTCAGGGTGCTTGTTTTATAATCAGCATCTCCAGTGTCAGCTCCTCTTACTCTTCTTTCCCTCCCACCTTCTCCCCCGTCCCCTCTTCCAAAGTTCCCCGTTTTTATTAAGGCATTGCTAAGACCATCCTCCCTTTCTTTTTTATTGAAGTGTAGTTGATTTACAATGTCATGCCAATCTCTGCGGTATAGCCGAGTGACTCAGTTATACACATGTAGACATTCTTTTTCATATTCTTTTCATTATGGTTTATTACAGGATATTGAATAGAGTTCCCTGTGTTATGCATTAGGACCTTGTTGTTTCTCCATTCTAAATGTAATAGTTTGCATCTACCAACCCCAAGCTCCCAGTCCATCCCTCTCCCTCCCCCCTTCCCCCTTGGCAACCACAAGTCTGTCCTCTATGAGTCTGTTTCTGTGTTGTAGATGGGTCCTTTGTGCCATATTTTAGATTCCACATATAAGTGATGTCGTATAAGACCATCCTCCTTTGTAGGACACTGGACTCATTCTAGTTCTCCTTCCCCACAGCATCCTGTCCGCCCCCTTTTCATTTGTCAGATCTTGTGCTGTGAATTCTTTCTCTAGAACGTCGCTGACTGGTCCCGGGGCCTCGCCGCGGGCCCAGCTGGTACGGGTCAGAGTTGAGCTACTCCCCAGTGAAACTTCCCAGCTCTGGCCTGAAAAGTTCAGGAAATAGCATGGAGCTTCCCACCACACCCATCCTTGTGTCAAAAAATCTGCCCCCTCCCAGCCCTTGAGAACTTACTGCTCTTTTAGAACAAAGCCCCGCCCTTAGCCTGGCCTTCAGCTCAGCACTGACACTGTCTGCCATTACAGGTTCCAGGCAAAACGAACTCCCTGTGGTTGTGCAGTCACACCCCGCACTTCTTCCCTCTGTTCCTTCGCGAGCACTCCCCCCGCCCCCCCGAAGGCCGGGCTTCCTCCTCTCCGTAGCCTGCCCTGGCCTGGTCCTCCCCACTTTGGACTCTGAACTACCACCGGTGCTCCATTTCTGTCACTTACGTCACATGCTACCTTTTTTTGCTTGGTGCTGTAAATGTCAGTACTGCGTTCATAACATCACCTCTTCCTAAGGTAGGAACCACATCTCGTTTTATCAGTCATCTACCCTAGCACAAAGCTTTGGTGTCCTGAGCTTATGATCTAAGTCATATCTACTGCTACCTGCCCTATGAAATAGGTACTGTGATTATCCCCACTGTAGAGATAAGGAAGTTGAGGCTGAGAGAGTCACAGAACTTGCCCAAGGGCATCATCACGGAGTGCGAAGCTGAGCTGCAGGCCCAGGTGAGTCTGACTATAGCGCCTCCTGCAAATGGTAACAGCCGACACGTGCCAGTCCCCAGGCTAGACATCTTTACATAACCTGTTGTTATCCTCAAAAGACCCCATATGGTGGGGATAATTATCCTCTTTTTACACTGGAGAAAACAGAAGGCTTACCCTCTATGATAAGAGCACTCAACAGACTGGCAGTAGAAGGGCAGTTCCTCAACCTGATAAAGGCATCTACGAAAACCCCACAGTGAACATATTTAATGGTGAAAGACTGAATACTTTCCATCGAAGAGAGGAAGCAGACAAGGATGCCTGCTCTCACTAGGACTGGACAACACTGTCCCAGAGGGTCTAGTCAGGGCAGATTGACAAGACATAGAAACTCAAGGCATTCTGACTGGAAAAAAGGAGTAAAACTCTCTCTCTGTGCAGATGACACGATGCTTTATATAGAAAACCCTAAAGGATACACACACACGCACACACACACAAACACACACACATACACATAAGAGCTAGTAAATGAGTTCAGCAAGGTCCTAGGACACAAGGTCAATATACAAAAATCAGCTGCATTTCTGGACACTAGCAATGAACAACCCAAAAATGAAGAAGCAAGTCCATGTACAATAGCATCAGAGAGAAGAAAATACTTAGGAATAAATTCAATCAGGGAAGTCTAAGGCTTTTACACTGAAAATTGTAAAGCATTGTTGACGAGTATTATTCAGCCATGAAAAGGAATGAAGTACTGACACAGGCTACTACATGGATAAACCTCGAAAACATGGTGCTCCGTGAAAGGAGCCAGACACAAAAGGCCACACGTTGTATGAGCCCATATAAGTGAAATATCCAGAACGGGCAAATCCACAGAGACAGAAAACAGATTGGATGTGGTCGGGGGAGGGAGAGCAGGAGCGTACTTAATGGGGTCTCCGTTTGGGAGGATGACAGTGTTCTTGGGACTTAATATACGTGGTGGTCACGTGACATTGTGAGTGTATGAAATGCCACTGAATTGTACACTTTAAGATGGTTAATCTCATGTAAATTTCACCTCAATTTTTTTTTAATGTTGACAAAAATTTAAAGAAGACCTAAATAAATGGAAAGACATCCGGTGTTCATGGACTGGAAGACAGTACTGCCAAGATGGTAATACTCCCCAAAGTGACCTACAGGGTGCAGTGCAATCCCTATCAGAATTACAACTATATATTTTTTTTTTGCAGAAATGAACAAGTTGATCCTAAAATTCATATGGAAATGCAAGGGACCCAGAATAGCCAAAACGATCTTGCAAAAGAAGTACAAAGTTGGAGGGCTCACACTTCCCAATTCAGAAACTTACTACCAAGCTGCAGTAATCAAGACAGGGTGATACTGGCATTAAGACAGACATGTAGATCAATGGAAAGAAAGTCTAGAAATACACCTATAAATCTATTATCAAATGATTTTTGAGAGGGATGCCAAGACTCTTGTGGGGAGAGAATAATCTTTTCAGTAAATGATGTTGGGACTTAGAAGAAAACCGGTCTACATCGTCATGACCTTGGACTGGGCAACAGTTTCTTAGACATGACATCAAAAGCACAAGCAACCAAAGGAAAAATAGAGTACACTTCATCAAAAATAAAAATGTTTGTGTGTCAAAGGACACGATCAAGAAAGTGAAAAGACAACCCACAGAATGGGAAAAACTCTTTGCAAATCATATATAAGACAAGGGGCTGGTACTCAGAACATATGAAAAACTCTTACAACTCAATAATAAAAAGACAAGACAATTTAAAAACACACAAAGGATTTGAATGGATCTTTATCCAAAGAAAATATACAAGTGGCCAATAAGTGGCCATCTTTCACAAGAAAAGATGCTCAACATCGTTAGTCAGTCATTACGGAGATGCATATTAAAAACCACTGTGAAGGGGCTTCCCTGGTGGCGCAGTGGTTGAGAGTCCACCTGCCGATGCAGGGGACGCGGGTTCGTGCCCCGGTCCGGGAGGATCCCACGTGCCGCGGAGCGGCTGGGCCCGTGGGCCATGGCCGCTGGGCCTGCGCGTCCGGAGCCTGTGCTCCGCAATGGGAGAGGCCACAGCAGTGAGAGGCCTGCGTACTGCAAAAAAAAAAAAAAAAAACCACTGTGAGGGCTTCCCTGGTGGCACAGTGGTTAAAAACCTGCCTGCCAATGCAGAGGACATGGGTTCAAGCCCTGGTCCGGGAAGATCCCACATGCCGCGGAGCAACTGAGCCCGTGCGCCACAACTACTGAGCCTGCGCTCTAGAGCCCTCAAGCCACAACTACTGAGCCCGTGTGCCACAACTACTGAAGCCCGTGCACCTAGAACCCATGCTCCGCAACAAGAGAAGCCACCGCAATGAGAAGCCCGCGCACTGCAACGAAGAGTAGCCCCTGCTCGCCGCAACTAGAGAAAGCCTGAGCGCAGCAACGAAGACCCAACACAGCCATAAATAAATAAATAAATTTATTTTTAAAAAAACTTTAAAAATGAGGAAAGACAGCCCTTTATAGATACACATGAGTGATAAAACAATGATTCTCAAGTTGGGGAGATCAGAGAGAAGTGTCAGAATCAAAGTCTTTTTCAAATGATAGGAGTCCTTGACCTTACCTCCATTTGGAGATGACGTGGAGAACCACGACTAGCAAGCACGTGCCTGTAGCATCCCTCAGAAGTGGAGGGGCAGAGGCGGAAAGTTGAGATACAAGATGTGGAAATAATCAGGAGGATCACTTCATATGAATGTGTTAATATATATATTTTGTGGGTTTTTAAAGAAATTTTCATTGAAATATAGTTGATTTATGATGTGTTAGTTTCAGGTGTACAGCAAAGTGATTCAGTTAAACACATATATATGTATCTATTCTTTTTTTAGATTCTTTTCCATTATAGGTTATTACAAGATATTGAGTATAGTCCCCTGTGCTATACAATAGGTTCTTGTTGGTTAACTATTGTATATATAGCAGTGTGTATATTTTAATCCCAAACTCCTAATTTATCCTTCCCTCCCCTTCCCCTTTGGTAACTATAAGTTTGTTTTCTATGTCTGTGGGTCTGTTTCTATATATTTTTTGGGGAAAAACAGAGGTGGTTTTGGGAGAAAAGAAAATCTTCTCCTAAATAGAGTTGAGAGGTGAAAATGGAGTGAACTTGAATACAGAGGGCACAAGTCACTGTGGGATGCTAGTTGGATCTGTCCTTCTAAAGCAGAGCCCCCGGGCCTTCTCTGGTGGTGCAGTGGTTAAGACTCCAAGCTTCCAGTGCAGGGGGCTCAGTTTCAATCCCTGGTCAGGGAACTAGATCCCACACGCATGCTGCGACTAAAAGTTCGAATGCCCCAACTAAGGAGCCCACGTGCTGCAACTAAGGAGCCCATGAGCCGCAACTAAGGAGCCCGCCTGCCGCAACTAAGACCCAGAGCAACCAAATAAATAAATATTAAAAAAAAAAAAGAGAGAGAAAAAGCAGAGCCTCCCATAAACCGCTGACAAAGGGCCTCAGAAGCTTTTTCGGCAATAGAGCAAAATGTTTCAGCTCTCTGGTTTCTGTAGTGGGAGAAACCTCGGTTCTGATCTCAGCTTAGCTGCTTCTTAAGCTTAGGGAGTAGCACCACCAGCTAAAGAACTACTTAAATCTCTGAATCATGATTTTCTCATGTATAAAATGTTGATGACAATACAAAAATTGTTCCAAGGATTGAGTGTGATAATGTGTGTAAAACACTAGGCAGTCAATAAATGATAGTTTTTATCATTGCCTATTACAAAAAAATTTTTAAAAATTTTAAATTAAAAAATAAAAAAAAAGAACACTGTGAGGGCTTCCCTGGTGGCGCAGTGGTTGAGAGTCTGCCTGCCAGTGCAGGGGACACGGGTTCATGACCCGGTCCAGGAGGATCCCACATGCTGCGGAGCGGCTGGGCCCGTGAGCCATGGCAGCTGAGCCTATGCGTCCGGAGCCTGTGCTCTGCAACGGGAGAGGCCACAACAGTGAGAGGCCCGCGTACAGCAAAAAAAAAAAAAAAAGGACACTGTGAGATGCCTCTTCACACCTACCAAGCTGGTGATAATAAAAACAAAACAAAACAAAGCAAATGGAGAATAAGAAGTGTTGTGAAGGATGCGGCGGGCGATATTGGAATCCTTGCACAAGGCTGGTTGGAATGTTAAAATGGTGTGGGCTCTGTGGGGGAGTTTGGTAGTTCCTCCAGAAGTTAACTCCAGAGTTACTATGTGGCTCAGCAATTCCATTCCTAAGCACATGTTCCAAAGAAATAGCTGTGTGCAGATATTCATAGCAGCACTATTCATAATAGCCAAATGCAGAAACAACCCACGTGCCCTTGAAGTGATGAATGGATAAACCAAAGGTGGCATATCCATGGAGTGGAATATTATTCAGCCATAAAAATGGATAAAGTACCGACACAGGCTACAACATGCATGAATCTTGAAAACATTATGCTCAGTAAAATAAGCCAGACTAAAAAGGTCATGTATTGTATTATTCCATTTCTATGAAGTGTCCAGAATAAGAAAATCCATAGACAGAAAGTAGGTTAGTGGTCACCAGGGGCTGAAGGGTGAATGGGAAGTGACTGCTACAGGGTACAAGGTTTCTTCTGGGGGTGATGAAAATGTTCTGGAAACAGATTGTGGTGATGGTTGCTTACTGTGAATATACTTACATACAGACACACACACAGCTAAACTGCATACTTTGGAGAGATGAAGTAGTTTATGTAAGTTACATCTGGTCCTAACTAGAGGACCAGAAACTGGAACCCAAGAATATCTGCTTTTACACCAATGCTGTTGGGGGAAGAATGTTTCCAGGGCCCTTGAATAAGTAAATTAACAGAGTTGAGATGTCACAGAGCCTCAGAAGTATCGTTTTGAATATTCCTTCTCATTATAAAATACTATAGTTTTGGAGAGTCCATAGAAGGGCTGAGAGAAGTAATATTGGCTACACTGAAAAATCAGTTATACTATGCAAGGACTAATCCGCCCTGATGCTCTGCTTCGGTTGTGCCCTTCAGCTGGGAGTCTGAAGAGCAGATGAAGAGCTGTGAACAGGGAACTCTAATTTCAGAGATCAGTGAGAAGGAATGACAAACTCTACAAGCCCACTACTGTGGTGAACAGCCTTGGGACAGCCAAAGAATTTTACCTTTACCCATATATGTAAAGCTCTCCATTTTTCATCCTCTCTTCTCTGACAGCTATTTATTTCAAAATTTAAAATGTGTTTATTTTACTGATTTCTAAAATAATACATATTAATTTTAGAAAATTTGGAAAGTCCATAAAAATATAAAGAAAATTATCCTCGTCCCCAAAGATACTTTTTTCCAGTCTTGCTTTCTGTCCCTATACTATATAGGTATATACACACGTTTTTAAACTCAGTGAGAATGATGATAGATACAGTTTTGTATCCTGCTTCTATAAACATCATATTTGGAGCATTTTACCATACCATTAAATATTCTTTGAGGAAATGATTTTGAATAGCCACATAATACCATCTTATAGAGACACAATAGGGTTTTTTTTGTTTTTTTGCCATTTCCTTATTTTTAGTCATTTGGGTCACATGGCAGCCATGAAAATGTGCCTGTCAGATCTCCTACTTTGAAAAGCTAGTGGACTGGGGGTCCCAGCTGCTGTGCTCTGAAGCCCAGCGGCCCATCACGCAGGGCCCTCGTCTCCCACAGGCCCCTCCCAGCCAGTGACAGGGCGGCAGGGACACCGAGGCTGCCTCACTCCTGGGAGGTACGAGGTCCCTCTGACAAGTGACTTGGAGGATTTCCTGACAGCCTTGCTGATCTCTCTCAGCAAAGCACCTCAGGGTGAGATGCTGCTTCCTGCCCTCCTGCCTTCTCTCTTCTCTTCAGTGCAGGCCAGGCCTGCCTCTTCCTCCCCCACTTCCCCTTACGGGCTTGTCTGCGGATAAACCTTTCTTCGCGGCGAATCCCGTCTCCGGATCTGTGCCTCGGATGGCCTCGACTAACACAGGTTGCTTCCACTCTTGTTTCCTTGTTTGTTTTCTCATTAATGCTGTTATGAACACGTCAGTGTGTATATCCTGTCCCAGTTACGATCATCTCCTTAGGAAATTCCGTGAGCAGAGAATACCCGGGGAGGGTTCCCCAGTGAGGGATAGCATCCTTTTATAAGACGGGCACCTGTTTCCAGAAGTGGGTGAGTAGGCCTTTCACTGCCTCGTCATCAAGCCCGAGCTCTTGTAAAACCTCTGCTGATTGGATGGGCGGGAAAGAGAGCCTTCTGTTTATTTGCCTTTCTCGGTTACTCAGTGAGGTTCAGCCGAGTTTCACATTTACGGGCTGTTTGATTTCTTGTTTTCACATTGAAGCATTTCTTTCTCCTCTCCCCTCTCCTCCTCCTCTCTTCTCTCTCTCGTTATCTGTTGCCTTGTCTATTTCCTTTTGATTTTTCCTCTCGTGTTTTAAATCTCCAGAATAAGAATATGACCTTGCTTAAAAGTGTTTTTCTTACAGCTTTATGTTCCTGACTCTTCCTTTATAAATTGAGCAAGTTTTAGCTCTAAAGTTTGAGCTCGGTCTCAAAAAGTTCCTCCTGAAAAAAGTAAGTCCTATTATCATATTCGTGTTTTCTTCTCTGTGACCCTTGATTACTTGTTTTCCTCTTCTCTGTGAGTCAGCGGCACTTGATTTTTTTTTTTTTTAATTTTTAAATTTTTGGCTGCATTGAGTCTTCATTGCTGCACGCAGGCTTTCTCTAGTTGCGGCGGGCGGGGGCTACTCTTCGTTGCGGTGTGTGGGCTTCTCATTGCGGTGGCTTCTCTTGTTGTGGAGCACAGGCTCTAGGCGCGAGGTCTTCAGTAGTTGCAGCACGCAGGCTCAGTAGTTATGGCACTTGGGCCCTAGAGTGCGCAGGCTCAGTAGTTGTGGCTCGCAGGCTCTAGAGCACAGGCTCAGTAGTTGTGGCCCACGGGCTTAGTTGCTTCGCGGCGTGTGGGATCTTCCTGGACCAGGGATTGAACCCTTGTCCACTTCATTGGCAGGTGGATTCTTAACCACTGCGCCACCAGAGAAGTCCCCTGGATTTTTTTTAAAAAATGTTTTATTTTGAAATAAATTTAGAAATACAGCAAAGTTATAGATAGTACAGAGTTCCCATACACCCTTCTCCAGTTTCTCCTAAACGTGAAGTCTTACATAACCCAGCCACATCTATCAAAACTAAGAAATTAACACTAGTACGGGCTTAATTTGGGTTTTTCCACCAGTTTTTTCACTAATATCTTTTTCAAATCCCCTCCAAGATTGCATCCAATGATCATGTCCCCTTGGTCTCCACTCTGTGATAATTTTTATGTCTTCCTCGATCTTCCTGACCCTGACCCTTTTGAAGAGGACTGGTCAGGGTTTCTGCAGATTATCCCACAATTTGGGTGTGTCTGATATTTTCTCAGGAGGACGCTGGGCTTGTGGATTTGGAGGAAGAGTCCCACAGAGGTGAGGGGGTGCCCTTCCCATCATGATGTATCGGGAGCACCCGACACCCTGACTGGAGGTGTTTATGTCACTACAGGTGGTGTTGACCTTGCCCCCTTGCTCAGGGAGGTGTCAGCCGTGTCTCCGCCGCTGAGTCGCTGTCTTTTGCTTCCCTACTCTGTGCTTGAGAAGCAAGCCACCGTCCAGCCTACTGTCAAGGGGAGTGGTGTCCAGCTGCACCTCCTGGAGGGGGCGTATCAAAGAATTCGTGGACGCAAGGTAAAACCACCCCAGTAATTAGTAAATATTGGGGGGCTGTGCAAATTTCCTGTTTCTCCTCCATTTCCCCCATTAATTTCGGCTTTCGTCTGTGTGTCTTGTCTGCGGCAATTACTGCTGTGGTGCTTCATGGTGATTTTCCTCATTTCTATGTTTATCAACTAGAATTCTGTAAGGAGCATTTTTTCCTTTTCCGCTATTCATTTATTTATATCACTACAGAGTAGTAGATGTTAGTTTTATTCTTTGGGAGGACATATGCTCATCTTTCTGCCTCATTTCCCTCTTTGGGATAATTTTTCTAATAATAGTAAAGGTGTTCCAATATAGGACAGTCAAAAAGAACGATAGATGTCCAGCCAACCACAGTGGGTGTTTGTGGAAGGATTGACCAAAACAGTGTCACTGGGGGCTGGGACATTCGGGGGCTTCACAAGCCTGGTGTGGGTCTGGAGTAGAAATACCCACAAGAGGGGCTTCCCTGGTGGTCCGGTAGTTAGGACTTGGTGCTTTCACTGCCGTGGCCCGAGTCCAGTCCTTGGTCAGTGTACTAAGATCCTGCAAGCTGTGTGGCGTGGCCGAAAAAGAAAAAGAAAACAGAAATGCCCACAAAAGTGAGAATGAGAAGAAACCAAGGCTGGACTGCATATCTTGGAGTCCTAACCTCGTGCCCCTCACACAAGAACTTGGGCAAATCATACTGTCTCTCTGGGCTTCAGTTTCCTCCCAGTTAAGGTGAAGATGAAGGTGCTGGTCAACTCAGGATCAGTGGTTCTCAGGCTGGAGCACGCGTGTGAATCACCTGGCGGTTTCGTTCAAGCGCAGGTTGCCAGCTGCACCCCCAGAGTGTCAGATGCAGTAGGTCTGGGGTGGGGCCCAAGGATTTGCATTTCTAACGTGTTGCCAGGTGATGCTGTTGACCCAGAGAGGACACTTGGAGAACCGTTGGTCCAGATGATCTCTCAGAACCGTTAACAGCCGTGGACTCATCTCTTCAAATGATTCAGTCCTTGGCCCTGGCTGTGAAGTTACTGGTGAAATGATGGAACAGACCTTTGCAGGAGCAGAGGCACCGGAAATCCAGTGGGGTATCAGGCAGTACCAGACACATGAATGATTGCTCTGTGCCAGGCATGGTATTAAGTGCCTCAAAGACCTAGTTGCTGCCCAGGGAGGGACAGAGTTTGGCAAGAGTGGTGAAGAGTAGGCTTGAATCTGGGTGCCGCCACTTAACAGCCATGTGGCCTTGGACAAGTGACAGAAATGACTTCTTGCCTCGGTTTCCCCACCTATAAAAAGAGGACAAGAGTGGAACTTACAAGCCCTGGCAAGAAAATGCCCAGTGAAAGGTTATTGCTGCTAGAATTAATATTCTTTGCACTAAGCCTGTCCGATGAGGAGAAACAGCAGTGACAGAGAGTGGCTGTTTCTACAACACGTCCCAAGCCCCCTCAGCCGAACACTACCTGCCTGGATTCCCAGTCACCAGTTTTCACCCACACACAAAATGCAAAACAGAGTATGAGAAAAATACAATATCATTTATTAAATAGTTTCCAAGGGCTCCTCCAAGGACCATTAACAATCTCAATATGATAAATATCAATAAATTAACATAGCTGCCACCTCCTGCCATCCCAAGAGTGTAATAAGATTTAAGTCTTCAGACGAAAAACATTCTATAAATAACAATGACATAACTTGAAATCTCTTTCAAGGTAGCTCATACATTTATATCTCAGTCCTCCCAGGACTGGCAATTTCGAGGCTTCATTGAGATTATAATTAGAATAATTTACTTAATAACTCACAGCAGAATTCTCACACTTAGCTGTCACTCTCTTTTTTTTTTTTTTTAAGGCTTCACGCATTTCTGCCATTCCAAAAGGACCAGGTTCAACCAGATGGCTTTAAATGACCTACTGGGCTGCAGTGTTCAGTGATTTTAACAGATCAGGCACTCTGAAAACTTTTTAAAAATAGACACGATGAAGCTTTTACATTTAAAGCTATCTGTAGGCACAGAAACTTTTGTTTCTGGTTCATGTCGAAACTCGAGTTTACTGAGATGGTCTATGAGGGCAACAACTTGAGCTTTGTTATCGAAAAATGGTTTGATCGCTCTGCAATAAGGCAAGGTGGCTGAGCTGTCGATGTTGTATGGCAGTTGGGGGTTCAGAGCGAAACACGGCATCTGGTAACTGGCTGGATTCCGGCACTCCGCTCTCTTCCTGCTGCTGTGTAAGGAGGAGGGAAAGTGGGTGAGCATTAGTTTTGCAAAACAGCCAGAAATCCCGACAACTAAGGCCTGAATGCCTCCTCTGTGAAGGGCCTGGGCAGTGCTTTCCCCTCACCAGCTCATCTAGTCGGGGCTACAACCCTGCGAGGCTGTGACCGTCACTCTCCCCATCCCCAGAAGAAATTGAAGCTCGGTTGGTTTGTGAAACTGGTGCAAGATCAGGTGGCACAGCAAGACTCCAACCCACATTAGGCAGCAATTCCAAAGCCTGTGCTAATAACTGCTGCCCCACCCACCTCCTCTGCCCCACCCACTTCCTCTGCCCCACCCACCTCCTCTGCCCCATCTGGCCAAGGACTGCACAGCCTTGTGTGCAGTCTCAGAGAGGTGGGGAAGAGGAAAGCACCTGGGTTTCCATGCTGCTCGTTGCTCTTTGTGACTCTGTTAAAGTCATTATATCCCCCGCTCACAGAGGGGGATTCATGCTTCTCTGGAAAGGCCTCCAAGATACCAGGGAGAGTTTATCCAAACGCCCTATGGACTCCAGAACACGCCCTCTCCCATCCCTCTTCCTAAAGACTAGACGCACCTCATCAGCCTGAGCTGCCTGGTCACCTGAGCTAACAACCTCCGCCTTTGTGTCTGTAGAAGCCAAGGCTAAGCTTTAAATGCCAGAATGGAAGGGAAGAGCGAGGCCAATTTCACGAAACGTTTCCACATGTTGTTATCTGTTTGTCTAGTCAAAGCTGCCTAAGAGCTTCGGTCTTGACCACGACCCTGAGAAACTGAAAGAGCATTTATATTTATTCAGCCTCGTACTTTCCCAACCGTGGGTCAGACTCAGCAGAGCCTCTGCTAGAAGCCGACTGTGTCCTAATTAGATAAAGTAGCACGCACATAAGACACCTAGTTTGTGGACAGCCCTGATCTGCTGTAAGAGACACTCTTTGTGACCCACACAAGCATTTTAACATCCTGCATTCGTGGGCTATCGTTTTCAGCTTAGGCTGGTGTTGGCCGCTCCTTGGGGGGCTGCTGAATAGGTGGGGGAGATGGCCCATCTCTAGGGATGTGCTGTGGGAGGGAAAATCATCTACTATTACTGCAGACTGAATATGTTAGGGATGAACAGCCTACTGAAGCCGCAGTGCGTGAGAAATTGTTGCGTTTGGGGCTGTCCGGGCTAATCTCTGCCTCTGACCTCACACCCTCATACCAATTCCATCCTAGCCCGTCTAGTTGTTCCCAATCCTTCCTGGTGTATCCACAGCCCTAGCTTCTGGTCTGAAAAGAGTAGGCTTCTTCTGGGGGCAATGGAAGGCATTTTAAAGAAATGGCTTAGAAAAGAAATCTCGAGGGCACTTACGTAGTCATTCAAGAGTTTCTCAAACGAGGACCGTAATTCCTTGATTATAGCTTGTTGTTTATCCGGTCCTAGCACATAGGGTGCCGTATGGGAGGACAGCAAGGCTCCCGAACGGCACAGCAGGAACAGGGCAAACCTGGCAGATCCTGGAGAAAGAGGGTGATGCCGGGAGGAGCAGAGGCCACACACCCCAGCCTCCCCGCCACCAGCTTCAACCGCTCAAGCCGTTGTCGAGCAGTGGCTGAGCCCCTCCAGTCTTCCTCTCTGTCTGGTGAGATCCAACTGTGCCCCGCGGCCGCGGCACCCCGTGGTACCTGCGTGGGAGACCATGGCGGGAGAGAGCGAGGCTGCTTCAGCAACAGCCCCTGGAGCCAGATGTGCTCGCCGTGGTCTTCAGGAGCTATATAAAGGGCCAATGGCGAGGAAGATCACTGTCCCACCCATGGCAAAATCATTACTCAGCTTTTTCCCAGAAAACACTTTCAAAAGTCTGCCACCCAAGGCTGGGTGAAAGCAGGGCTGGAAGGAGATGCTGAGGTTACCCTCAAGGTGGGCAGACGCCTGATTCAGTACAGATACACACAGGCACACACAGGAAGGCGTACACGTCTTCGCCATTTCTTCTTGGAAGGAGTTTGTTGATTTGACTAGAAGTCCCGGGGTTGACAGACACAGCCCCCAAGGAACATGTGACTAACCGGAGTTGAGGGTCAGTGCTCCACAGGGAATTTCTGGGGAGGGTCATGGTGAGCACGTGTAGGCGTAAAGCTGGCACGAAGTTTGTAAAATGTATTATCTCTGGAAATTTCTGAAGCGTGCCCGTGCCAGAACATGGGGAAGGCCCTGATAACCACCGTGGATGTGGTTAGTCAAAGCCTTCATCTCCACTCTGCTTGGCCTTGAACATCATTGGATTCTCCATGGTGTCTTTGCAACTGTAGGCCTAGAACCAGAATCCATGCTCCAGAGTTATTTGTTGAAATCACTTATTCGTAGTTTGAGTGCCAACTTTGACCAGATACTCTTCTCGGGTCTCAGAAATGATGGCAAAAAAGTGAGACAAGGTCTTTGCCTTCAGGGAGCTGGTGTTCTAGTGGACAAGGAGCAGACAACAAACACCATTAATAAACAAGAATGTAACAGGTAATGAAAAGAGCCATACACATAAAACAAGGGATGAGATAGAGCGTGATGGGTGACACACTCTAAGTCAGGGGATCAGGAAAAGTCTCTCAGATGAGATACCATTGAAGCTGAGACCTGAAAGATGAGAAGGAGCCTGCTGTGGGAAGATCTGGGGAAAGAGTGTTCCAAGGAGGGGAGACCCTAGTGCAACAATGAGCTTGATGTGTCTGAGAGTGGGAAGCAGGTCATGGTAGCTGGAGTGAAGTGAGAGAAGGAGAGGGTGGTGGAGAGCTGGGCAGAGGCCAGGTCACAGAGGGCTTTAAAGAACTTGGGTTTACTTCCAAGTGTGATAAGGCACCACTGCATGGCTGTAGCTGGGAAAATATAGGCTCTGGTGTACTCTAAAGGGTGAGAAAGGTGTGGGCTGCTGAGCGGAGAATGGATTGTGTGATCCAAGATGGAAGCAGAGGAACCAGTTAGAAGGTTATGAAGCAGTCTAGGAGAGAGACGATGGTGGCTTCGATTAGGGTGGAGTGGATGAAGATGGAGTCTACAGAACTGGCTGGTGGACTGGTGTGGAGATGAACTGAAGAGAGGACTCAAGGGTGACTCCTGGGATTTTGATAAAGCAGGTGAGTGGTTAATGTGCCATGGGGGAAAAGTCTGGAGATGAGAAATCCAGAGTCCTGTTTGGAATGAGCTGAGTTCGAGATGCCCACTGGGCATCTATTTAATGTCAAGCCAGCCATTGGATAAAAGTCAAGAGCTCAGAGATGAGGTCGGACCTGGGTGGTTCATAGAACCCAGTGCACAACGGAAGAGACAGCCAGCAACCCCCTTCCACCCTTAACCCAAGTCCCCCTCTAGTCGTTGCCGTCTCTTTCCTCTTCTTATCCAAGCTTCTTGACAGAGAGATCTAGACTCATTTTTACCTCACTTCCCAAACTGCCACAGTATGGGTTTCATCCCAATAATTCAAACCCCTCTAGAAAAGTCCACAGTAGGTAAAATTTTGGCCCCATGACTTTCACCCTCTGGTGTTTACTCCCACAATTATGTTACATTACACGGCAGAGGGGACTTTGCAGATGTAACTCAGGTTACTAATCAGTTGACCTTAAGATAGGTTGACTACCAGGTGGGTCCAATATTGTCACATGAGCCTTAAAAACAAAGAGGAAGGAAGAAGAAATGAGAGACTCAAAGCATGAGAAAGACTCAACTGCCATTGCTGGCTTGAAGATGGAGGGGGCCAGGTGGAAAGCAGGGGAAGAAACTGAATTTGGCCAACAACCCATGAGTTTGGAAGAGGTCCCTGGGTCCCAGGTGAGAACTGCAGCCCCAGCTGACACCTTGACGTTAGCCTGGTAAGACCCCAAGGAGAGAATAGAATCTAGTTACACCCTGCTGGACTCCTGACCTACAGAAACTGTAGGACAGTAACTTTGTGGTCTTAAACTGCTAAATTTATGGTATTTGTGAGAAACAGTATAGTCGCTAGTGACCTCATATTGTCAATGTTACTGGGTTCTTTTCAGCCTTTGTTTGACTTAATCCCTTCATGGTATGCAATAATGCCAACTACTTCCTCCTTGAAAACTTTTTTTCCCCTCTCCTTTCGTGACGTTATCCTGATATATATATATATATATTTTAAATGTTTATTTATTTATTTGGCTACACCAGGTATTTAGTTGTGGCATGCGGGATCTTTTAGTTGCGGCATGTGGGATCTAGTTCCCTGACCAGGGATCGAACCTGGGCCCCCTGCATTGGGAGCAGGGAGTCTTAACCTCTGTACCACCAGGGAGGTCCCCTCCTGATATGTTTTGGATATCAGCCTCAGACAGTGCCTTCTGAGGCTGAATCATCTTCCTGCTTGGCCCTTTAATGGACATGCCTCCAGGGGCCCCACGCTTGGTCTGTTCCTCACACTTCAATGTCTCTCTCCTTCAGATCTAAATGTCCAACTGCCCAATGGATATCACCTGGACCTCACACTCGACATAGCCAAAGACCAGGATCTGAACCAGGGTAATAGTGAGAGTGGAGATGAAGATGTGTGGACAGATTGCTGAAACCTGTAAGAGGTAGAATCCAGTGTTTAGGAGGTGATTGGTTGGATCTAGGGAGAATGGAAAGGGAGGAATTGAGGACGACTTCCAGGTCTCTTGTTTGGGCAACTAAATAGATGGTGTTGCTCAAAACTGAGAGAGGATTACAGGGCTCGGGTGCTGTGAAGAATTCAGTTATTGACATGGGGAGGTGGAAGCGTTATGGAACCCTCAGGTGAAGATGTACAGCAGGCCACTGGACATCTGGATATGGAGCTTGAAGGAAGGAATCAGAGACATCCATTTGGGTGCCACCTGTATATTGTGTTGATAAAACTATAAGCCTACAAGACAGGACCAGTGTGAGTTGTGTAAGTCAAGAGCCCTGGGGCATACCTCCATTAACGGAACAGGTACAGGAAGAGGATTTAGTCTAAAACACTGAGGAGACATCCTCAAGAGGGAAAGAAATGTACTAGAAAAACATGTGGTCATGGAACAAGATGAGAAGTGGGTTTCAAGAAGGAGGAAACGATTGGCACCAGCAAAAGCTGCGGAGAGGTCAGATAAGATAAAGGCTGAAGAGATACACTAGGTTTGAGAACATGAGGTCACTGGGAACTTTGCTAGGGGAGTTTGAATAAATTGTTGGGGGGGCAGAAGCCATACTGTGGTGATTTTGGAACTGAGGAAAAACTAAAACCACCCAGTTGTGTTACCAAAACCCCAGGAGTCCTCCCTGGTTCATCTCTTTGATGTGTTTATATCACTGTAGATTCTTGGATATTGGTTTTATTCTTTAAAATGATGTGTGGATCCCTTTTTGTCTTATTTCCCAGTTCTGGAAATTTTTTCTCATAGCAGTAAAGGTGTTCTAATATAGGACAGTCAAAAAGAATGACAGATGTCCACAAGAGTGGGTGGTTTTGGAAGGATCACAATCAACAAATTGAACTTCCTCAAAATTAAAAAAATTTTTTCTCTTCTAAACACCCTGTTAAGAGGATGAAAAGACAAGCCTAGACTAGGAGGAAAATGTTTACCAAACGCAAATCTGACAAAGGAGTTGTGAGCAGAATGTATAAAGGATGCTCAAAACTCAATTTTATGGGTTAGGCAGTGGTTTCTTCTTACTATTTTTTAAAATATTTATTTATTTGGCTGCACTGGGTCTTAGTTGCAGCGTGCAACCTTCAGTGCAGCATGCGGGATCTAGTTCCCTGACCAGGGATCGAACCTGGGCCACCTGCATTGGGAGCGCAGAGTCTTCGCCACTGGACCACCAGGGAAGTTCCTAGGCAGTTGTTTCTTAAAATGACACAAAAAGCACAAGCAACCAAGAAAAAACATAAATTACATCTCATCGAAATTAAACACTTTTGTTTGTCAAGGGACACTACCAAGAAAGTGAAAGACAAGCCACAGAATGGGAGAAAATCATGGACAAGACAGGGGGCTAGTATCCAGAATATATAAAAACTCAACAGTACAAAGACAACCCAATTTAAAAATGACCAAAGTATTTGAATAGATATTTCTCCAGAGAAGATACACAGGTGGCCAATAAGCACATGAAAAGCTGTTCAACATCATTAGTCAGGTAACTGCAAATAAAAACCACAATGAGCTACCACTTCACACCTATTAAGATGGCTATAGTTTTTGTAAACGTAAAATAATCAGTGTTGGTGAGGATATGAAAAAATTGGAACCCCCGTATATTGCTGGTAGAAATGTAAAATGGTGCGGC
The DNA here is from genome assembly GCF_964374135.1 of Grampus griseus. NCBI lineage: Eukaryota > Metazoa > Chordata > Mammalia > Artiodactyla > Delphinidae > Grampus > Grampus griseus. The sequence continues at coordinate 7,364,199 of NC_139006.1, read as the reverse complement.
TTCTGTGTAAAACACTTTGGCAGTTCCTCAAAATGTTAAACATAGGACTTCCCTGGTGGCGCAGTGGTTCAGAATCCACCCGCCAATGCAGGGGACACAGATTCCATCCCCGGTCTGGGAAGATCCCACATGCCGCGGAGCAACTAAGCCCGTGTGCCACAACTACTGAGCCTGCGCTCTAGAGCCCCCGAGCCACAACTATTGAGCCTGCGTGACACAACTACTGAAGCCTGCGTGCCTAGAGCCTGTGCTCCGCAAGAGAAGCCATCGGAGAAGCCTGAGCACCGCGACAAAGAGTAGCCTCTGCTTGCATCTAGAGAAAGCCCGTGCGCAGCAACGAAGATCCAATGCAGCCAAAAAAAAAAAAAAAAAGTTAAACATAGAGTTACCATATGACCCAGCAATTTCATTCCTAGGTATCTACCTAAGAGAAACGAAAACATATGTTTATACCAGACTTGTACACAAATGTTCACAGCAGCATTGTTCGTAAGAGTCAAAAAGTGGAAACAACTCAAATGTCCATCAGCTGATGAATGGATAAACAAAATGCCTTCTACCCATATATAGAAAATTATTCAGCCATAAGAAGGAATGCAGTACTGACACATGCTACAACACAGATGAACCTTGAAACCATTATGCTGTGAAAGAAGCCAGTCATGGAAGGACAAATACTGTATAACTCAACTTACATGAAATATCTAGAAGATGCAATTACAGAGAAAGAAAGCATATTGGTGGTTGACAGGGACTGGGCCAATGGGGCGGTGGGGCTTGACTGCTAATGGGTGGTGCTTCCTTTTGGGGTGAGGAAAACGTTGAAAATTAGATTACAGTGACAGCTGCACTATGAATATAGTGGCCCTGTGAATATACTAAAAACCCCAGAATTGTACACTTTAAACGGGTGAATTTTAGTTATGTAAATTAGATCTCAATCAAGAAGTTGCCTTTCCAAATTATAGGAACCAGAATCATCTTACCCCATTAATTTCACGAACCGGTGCCCAGGAGTCCCTAGAATGTCGGGCAGTGGGCTAGGTGCTGGAAGGATGGAGAGACGAATGAGATTGGACGAGTCTGAAATGGGGCCTTGGTGCTAAACAGGTTGTATAGTTGGGCAGTGATTAAAACCCCTAACTCAGGGATTAAAGAAATCCACCTTAGAATCCACTGATGAGAGTGTTCAGATTATTTGGCCTTGGGCTCACTTCTCCTCTCCAGTTCTGCCAAACAGGGATGAGAATTAACACTTTATTCCGACGGGGTTCGGAGTAGAAATAGAAACAGATTAACAACTGGGAAGCGCTCAGTACCTGCTGGGGGCCCCCAAGGTTATAACCCCCAGGCTGTGGTGGGGAAGTGTATTTTTAACCCAGCGAACGTGGGGCTGAGTCGGGGTCTCAGATTCCCGGCTGGGGAAAATTTCGCCCGCAAGGGGAGGAAGTGGGTTTCACGAGGGCCGGCGCGGGCGCGCGCCCCCGCTTGCTGGAGCACGCGCCCGGCCCTGGCGCACGCGCGCGTCCTGGCGGTTGCCTAGCAACCGGGTGGCGTGGAGAACGCGCGATCATGGAGACGCCCGCCCTGACAGTGAGCGCCGCGGTCCGGGAGCACCTGCGGAAGTTGTGTCTGCACGACTTCCCGTGCGGCACGGGCAGCTGGGTGCGGGCGCTGGCGGGGCGGCTGGAGGAGGGGCTCGGGGCTCTGGGGGACGGAGGGGACTGACCAGGGGTCAGGCCGGGGCCTAGGGGCGGAGAGCGGGGTCGGGGTGGTGCTGGCCCCGGGTGCTGAGCGGGCCGCCAGCCCTAGGAGTTGGCTGGTCTGGAGAAACCTGAGAGGATGTTTGCGTCTGGGCGTTTAGGGAGCGTCCTGACCGGGGTGGTGGGGGGATGGGGATGGATTGTGGGAACAGGGACACTGCAGGGGTGGACGGGATAGGCCCCCCGGGGCCTGTGGGCGCTGACGCAGGGTGGAGGGCAGGGACCCCCCCACCACCACCACCACCACTACCAGAGCAGGACCCCATCCTGAGCGCATCAGGCGGATCTGGGGCAGGCGACTGGCTGTCTTAAAGACACCGGGCTCCTTTGGGGTGAAAAGCTCATCCTGAGAGCAAGGCTTGCAGTTAGGACCCTGCTGTGCTGTGGCCACAGGGGCCATCCTCATCACCTAAGTGCACAAGGAGCATGACATTGAGAACCCGGGGCTTCCCAGGTGTGCCCGGAAGTCTTGAGTCCTGAAGGGTTCCCGGGGACTTGGTGGGAAGCTGGGGCCCCACCTACTCTTGTCGGCTGGTGTCCAGTTTCATAGAAGAGAAAACTGAGATACCAATCAAGGAACTAATTTATTTGTTTCAACAACAAACATGGATTGGGCACCTACTATGTGCCTGGCATTGTGCTGAACTTGGGGGTTTCATACATAGATGTCTCTCAAGAGGAAGGAGTGGGAGAGAGTAAACTCCAGGACCGAAGTCTTTCATCCTCCACTTATGGCATCTAAAGGTTCTGAATTTACCTTTTCAGGCTTTGCCGCCTGTTCTTCAAAAACCTTTCCTTGGCTCGTTACAGCCCACAGATTGCCTTTTGCACCTCCTGGCTTCTAAACTCTCCCTGATTGTCCTGTTTAACAATCGATTCCATTTTGAGAGTTCTGAGTCCTTGAGAGGGGCTGAGTCATAACGAGAGAAATTCTCTGCCTCCACCTCTGCAGAATAAGTCGCGCTTTCTGCCTCAAACTTACCGAGCATGGCGGGAGCTGATCCCCCGAGAGGAGGACGCTGTGGGCCCTGGGGAGGAGACGGTGGATGCCCTGCTGGGCCTGGTCTGCAGCCCCCACTCACCCTGGGCCCTGCTGGAGGGCTCAAGCGCTGAGGACCGTTTTCTGAGAGAGCTGGCCATCCAGAATCCCCTGAAGCTCAAAGACAGCTTCTTCTACGCCTGCTTCAGGTCGCTACGCGTGGTGGACAAGCAGGTGAGCACTGGGGGCGAACACCAGGTACAGGGTTGGTGTTGGGGGGGCCATTCCCCTTACAGGCCTTGGTGGTAAGACCTAGCTCTGCCCTCCCCTCATTAATCTCACCAGCTTGTCCACAGAGCAGGGCCAACAACCCTGGCGAGCTGGCCTAGTCTGTTACCCCAGAGAAGGGAGGCCCAGCCGGGAAGGGCCCCTAATGTCCTTGAAGCCAAAGTCAACTGAGGATTCACAGACAGACCCCTGAAGCTTCTGGTCTGATGCTGCTGGGTGTAAACTAGAATGATTCCTTAAGACCATAGGATTCACTGTGGCTCTGGGGTGGACAGCGGAGAAGATGGGATTCCTGGCTTCAGGAGCTGACGGTCCAACAAGGGACACAGGACATGAGCTGGAAGTTGTCCAACACCTACAGTCAGAGGAGGGGTGAGGGTTGAGAGGTGACAGGCCACTGTGGCGGCCGAGGCACTCGAATCCTGGCAGGAAAGGCGTGCAAGAGAAGAAAGGGTTTGGGGGGTGGGGCGGTCACTCTCTGCAGATGCACGTGCCATTGCCGTCCTCACTCCAGTGCCGCCTCACGCACTGGAGCTCTGTGCTCCCTTTCCTCCCTTCCAGGTGAGCCTGGTGGACAAGGACCTCCTGAAATTTGTGAAGCTTGAAGAGTTGGTGCTGAGTGCTAATCAAATCAAGGAGATTGACACCACCAACCTGCCCCCAACTCTCAAGGTAAAGGAGCCCAGGTTCCATTCCAGGTCTTGGAGCCAATGCTACCCAGAGGCCCTGCCCCTCCTCTGCCCCCCCCCCCCCCACAGAAGGTTTGGCCATCGTGACTGTGCTAAGGGCCAGCCTCAGGCTTTGGAGAGGTAGGCCTGATCCCTCAAAAAGTTAAACCTAGAATTTCCACGTGACCCAGCAACTCCCTTCCTAGGTATACACCCCAAAGAATACAAGGCAGGAATCAGACAGATTCCTGTACGCCAGTGTTCACAGCAGCGCTATTCACAATAGCCAACAGGTGGACACAGCCCGCTTGTTATCAGCAGATGAATGGAGCGGCAAAATGTGGTCTGTCCACACCGTCATAAAAAGGAATGACATATGTACAACATGGATGACCTCGAAAACATGATGCTGAGTGAAGGAGGCCGGACACAAAAGGCCACGTATTAGATGATTGCACTGCATGAAATATCTAGAAGAGGCAAATCCATAGAGACAGAAAGTAGATTAGTGGTTACCAGGGGGAGGGATTGGGGAGTTATAGCTTAATGAGTACACAGTTTCTGTTTGAGTAATGAAAAATTTTGGAAATGGATAGTAATGATGGTTGTACATTAAGTGAATGTACTTAATGCTGCTGAATTGTCCACTTAAAAAGGGTTGAAATGGCAAATTATATACATTTTACCACAATAGAAAAGTTTTAAAAAGAGGTAGGCCAGGCTTTTTTTTTTAAGAATACTTTATTTTTAATAAATTTATTTATTTTTGGCTGTGTTGGGTCTTCACTGCTGCGCGTGGGCTTTCTCTAGTTGTGGCGAGTGGGGGCTACTCTTCGTTGCGGTGCGTGGGCTTCTCATTGTGGTGGCTTCTCTTGTCGTGGAGCACGGGATCTAGGCGCACGGGCTTCAGTAGTTGTGGCACGCTGGCTCACTAGTTGTGGCTCGTGGCCTCTAGAGCACAGGCTCAGTAGTTGTGCCTCACGGGCTTAGTTGCTCCACGGCATGTGGGATCTTCCCAGACCAGGGCTCGAACCCGTGTCCCCTGCATCGGCAGGCAGATTCTTTTTTTTTTTTTTTTTTGCGGTACGTGGGCCCCTCACTGCTGCGTCCTCTCCCATTGTGGAGCACAGACTCCAGACACACAGGCTCAGCAGCCATGGCTCACGGGCCCAGCCGCTCTGCGGCACGTGGGATCCTCCCAGACAGGGACACAAACCCGTGTCCCCTGCATCGGCAGGCAGACTCTCAACCACTGCGCCACCAGGGAAGCCCGGCAGGCAGATTCTTAACCACTGTGCCACCAGGGAAGCCCCAAAAAGAGGTAGGCCAGGCTTTATTACGAGTCTTCAGCTGAGCATATCAAAATGGTCTCAATTTTAAATTAAATGCTGAGACTAGTAGATTTTGTGGCAGAAGAGGCTCAGAAGTATGGCTCAGTACTGGGCTCAAGAAGAAAGCGGGCAAGGCCTTGGAGGAGAAATACAAGAACTCTGTAATCTTTGGGTTTATTCCCTATTCCAGCCAGGGGCCCTTTGGCTTTGCCAGAGACAACTGCCATGAGTCGAGAAATTGCAAAAATGTTAACTCGGGGCTTCCCTGGTGGCGCAGTGGTTATGAATCTGCCTGTCAATGCAAGGGACACATGTTCAAGCCCTGGCCCGGGAAGATCCCACGTGCCGTGGAGCAACTAAGCCCGTGCACCACAACTACTGAGCCTGTGCGCCTAGAGCCCATGCTCCACGACAAGAGAGGCCACCACAATGAGAAGCCCGCGCACCGCAATGAAGAGTAGCCTCCGCTCGCCACAACTAGAGAAAGCCCACGCGCAGCAACAAAGACGCAACACAGCCAAAAATAAAAATAAATTTTTAAAAAGTGTTAACTCATTTCCTTTCCCACTCTCTCCGACATCACCTCCACTCCATATTTTAAAGTTTCCTTCACAACAGGAAAAGAAACTTTTTTTTTAATTTTTAAGATTAATTTTTATTGCAGTATAGTTGCTTTACAATATTGTGTTAGTTTCTACTGTACAGCAAAATGAATCAGTTATACGTATACATATATCCCCTCTTTTTTGGATTTTGGTCCCATTTAGGTCACCACAGTGCATTAAGTAGAGTTCCCTGTGCTCTACAGTATGTTCTCAGTAGTTACCTATTTTATACATAGTATCAATAGTGTATATATGTCAATCCCAATCTCCCAATTCCTACCACCCCCACTTTCCCCCTTGGTAGCCATACATTTGTTCTCTACATCTGTGTCTATTTCTGCTTTGCAAATAAGATCATCTATACCATCTTTCTAGATTCTACATGTATGCATTAATATATGATATTTGTTTTTCTCTTTCTGACTGACTTCACTCTGTATGACACTCTCTAGGTCCATCCACGTCTCCGTAAATGACCGAGTTTCGTTCTTTTTATGGTTGAGTAATATTCCATTGTATATATGTACCACATCTTCTTTATGCATTCCTCTGTTGATGGACATTTAGGTTCCTTCCATGTCCAGGCTACTGTAAATAGTGCTTCAGTGAACATTGGGGTGCATGTGTCTTTTTGAATTATGGTTTTCTCAGGGTATATGCCCAGTACTGGGATTGCTGGGTTGTATGGTAATTCTATTTTTAGTTTTTTAAGGTACCTCCATACTGTTCTCCATAGTGGCTGTATCAATTTACATTCCCACCAACAGTGCAAGAGGGTTCCCTTTTCTCCACACCCTCTCCAGCATTTATTGTTTGTAGATTTTTTTTTAATTTATTTATTTTTGGCTGTGTTGGGTCTTCGTTGCTGCGTGCGGGTTTTTCTCTAGTTGTGGAGAGTGGGGGCTGCTCTTCATCGCGGTGCGCAGGCCTCTCATTGCGGCGGCCTCTCGTTGCGGAGCACGGGCTCTAGGCGCACGGGCCTCAGCAGTTGTGGCTCGTGAGCTCTAGAGCGCAGGCCCAGTAGCTGTGGCGCACAGGCCCAGTTGCCCCACGGCATGTGGGATCTTCCAGGACCAGGGCTCAAACCTGTGTCCTCTGCATTGGCAGGTGGATTTCTAACCACTGCGCCATCAGGGAAGCCCTGTTTGTAGATTTTTTTAAATGATGGCCATTCTGACCAGTGTGAGATGATACCTCATTGTAGTTTTTTTTTTTTTTTTTTTGCGGTATGCGGGCCTTTCACTGTTGTGGCCTCCCCAGTTGCAGAGCACAGTCATCCAGACGCGCAGGCTCAGCGGCCATGGCTCACGGGCCCAGCCGCTCCGCGGCATATGGGATCTTCCCAGACCGGGGCACGAACCCGCGTCCCCTGCGTCGGCAGGCGGAATCCCAACCACTGCGCCACCAGGGAAGCCCCTCATTGTAGTTTTGATTTGCATTTCTCTAATGATTAGTGATGTTGAGCAGCTTTTCTTGTGCCTCTTAGCCATCTGTACGCTCACTTTGGAGAAATGTCTATTTAGGTCTTCCACCCCACCCATTTTTTGATTGGGTTATTGGTTTTTTTTAATATTGAGCTGCATGAGCTGTTTGTATATTTTGGATATTAATCTTTCGTCAGTTGCTTCATTTGCAAATATTTTCTCCCTTTCTGAGGGTTGTCTTTTCATCTGAAAAGAAACTTTCTGACACCTGCTGCGGGAATATTTTCTTCCAGGATTCTTAGAAGGGGATCCAGGTGGGCACAGGGAGACGAGGCATGAGTACTTCGTAATTCCTCTCCTGAGTTGCCTAGGGTGGAAGCAGGGAGTGGGTTCCGTTTTGTCTGGGCTCATGGGCTGTCTTTCCACCCGCGTCGCAGGTGCTGGAGCTCTACGGCAACAAGATGACCAGCATGGAGTGTCTGTGCACCCGCCCGCCCCCAAGGCTCCAGCACTTGGGGTTGGGTCACAACAAGCTTCTGGGCCCCCTGGAGAGTCTATACGTCACCAGTGATTACTGGTAACTCGGGAGCCCCACGTGGAAAGAGGGAGGGAGGGGTTGAGCATTAGATTTGGGCCATTCTATGCTGGTGACTTGGAGAACTCAGCTTTGCTCCTTTCTATAATAACTCCTGGTTGACTGCTAAGTCTGGACCTAGGATTTATTTCTCTGACCCCATAAACAAAAAACCCCCTGAGGCCCAGGGAAGAACACCAAGAAGTAGTGGGAATGAGTGGGACCTTCTGCTTCAGGGTTTCTGTTGACACTCAGGCCAGCTAATTCTTGGTTGTGAGGGCCGTCCTGGGCACTGCCGTAGGTGGAGCAGAACCCCCGGCCTCTACCCACCAGATGCCAGTAGCACCCACCCCACACCAGCTGCGACAGCCAGCAGGTCTCCAGACAGCACCATGTGTCCACTGGGGGGCAGAACCACCCCCAGCTGAGAACTGCTGCCCTACAGACAGCTCTCGGTTAGACCTTGTCTTCTTGGTGGGTGAGCAGTGGGAAACTGAAACGCTGGATCTGAGGAGTCTCAGGGCCTCAGATACCATCCGTGAAAATCCATCAGAGGAAGCGGGGCCAGGGAGGCCTGTCAGAGAAGCTCTGAGGATTCCTGGGGCTCAGCATCCTGGGCAGCACTTCCCTGGGCTGACGTTCATGACTGTTCCTTTCTTCACAGCCCAGAAGGGGCACGAGGCGCAGGGCAACATCGCTGCCCTGTTTCCCAGGCCTCCTGGGAACGTGCTCGTGGAAGGTCCGTCTCTCTGACCCTAATTTCCTCCTTCCTCCCCTTTCCCTACTCTTGGCCAAGCTGCCTCTTCACAGCCTTGGCCGTGTACAATTCCGGATCCCTTCCCTCCACTGACCTCAGCCGTCAGGGTGTGTAGCACAGGAAGGAAACATACACTTTGGACTTCGTGTGACAGCTGAGTTCAGGCTTGTACCATGGACAGAGTTCTAAGTGTTCTGGGTTTTGATTTGGAAAACAGACTTCCGGTAACGTAACCTGCTTCATGCTGAGTATGGATTTCATAGCAACACATGCGTGTGTGAAACCTCCGTCTTTTGCTGTTTTGAATTTAAAAGGATTCACTTCCTGCGAATCAATTTTGCTGAGATTTCCACCAGTTCTCTTGAAGGAGGCTGATATTGGGTAGAATCTGTGTGCCGGTCAGCACAAAACGGTCTTCTCGGGTGTTTTCGTCACTGGCTGGCCAACGTCGCGGGCAGGATGGGAGGGGGGAGGGAGGGGAGTTGAAGTTCCTGAACTCCACAGCTGGGAGGCCATCACACGTGATGGCGGGATTGTGTGATGCTTAGTCGCCTCGTGGGTTTGGGTTCTGTTTGTTTGTTTTTGCACCTCTGTTCTCAGGGCTGAAATTGATTTGCTTTCTGCTTTGTGCAGCAGGAAGGCCCTCTCCTCCAGGTCAGGGTGCAGGGCACCTCCTCTTGTCCTCACCGGCCAGTTCTTCTTCACCCACGTCCCCCAGGAAATGAACCAGATGGCTTCCTGTGGTCATGCGCTGGTCTGACTCTGGAGAGCGTCCTCCAGCTTTAGACCCCTCGAGCCTCATGCACCCTCTTCCCAGGCCCCCCTATTTACCGACCTCTCCTACCCCCACCCGCTGCTCCTCCGCTCAGAGGCTCCCCTCCACCTTCCTCGCCAGTTTGTCCCTCTCTGCTGAGAGCCTTCTAGATGCACAACCCCGCATTAGGCTCTATGGGAGATAGACGGTTAACTGAGAAGAGGTCTGTATACGTAGAAGTCCGGTAGAGGCGGGATGTGGCGGCGGCCACCTCTATGCCACAGTAAGGAGGGAGGCCACTGGGAGAACCAGGAACCCCTTCCCAACAGGGGGGCTAACCCAGGTCAAGGGCAGCACAAGGCTTGAGAGTCGAGCATGGGCACAGCCTCCCATCCCGTCCTCAGCCCCAGGTCTTGTCCATCAGGGACTCGGGGTGCTGGGGGATGCAGGTGCCGTGGCAAGATCACAGCTACCTGTCCCCACCCCTTTGCTTACCTGGCCTCTTGACTTCCGGCGGTCCCACTCACCTTCCAGGCCCAACCTCATCTCCCTGGACCTGAGCTTCAACGACCTGACGGACCTGCAGGGCATGGTGTCCGGCCTCCGAACGCTGCAGCGCCTGAGGTTGCTCGTGCTGCAGGGGAACCCGCTGGCCCTGGTGCCCTGCTACCGGGGCTTCATCATCGACGGCCTGTCTGGCCTCTGCGTGCTGGACGACATCACCGTGGCACCCAGCGAGAAGCATCTGTTCCGTGGGCTCAGCCACAGCGGGGGTGAGGGAGCCGATGTGCAGGGCAGGGTGGGGGGCTAGGGGGACCTGCTGGCCCGACCATCACCCTACTGGCTGCACGTGTCTGTCTGTCATCCAGCTCCCTGGCTGACCCAGACCCTGGTCAGGTGTAGGTCACCTTCTTGGTCAGAGTTCTCTCCCAGATTTTGATCGTCGTGATTGAGATTTGGCGACAGAAATGGTAGGGAGGCTGGGACCATCAGTCCCCTCCCTTCCTAGACAAATGGGAAACATTCTTTAAATTAGTTTCTTGGCGTCCGTGGTGGCTTGAGATCACCCCCTTGTGGCTCACAGCACAAGCTGCACCAGAGCCTTCTCAAGGTCAGGGTGACAAAACATTGATAAAAATAGCTACGCCTACTGAGTACCAGCACGGGCTAAGGTAACATAGTCTCCATCGGTAACTCTCCTGCAAAGAGGCTACTACCATTCCCATTTTACACGTCAGGAAAACAAGGCTTAAGAGTGGCCTCTTGCCCAAAAGAGACTTACCCCAAATCACGGGTGTGTTGAACTTGGTAGAGCTGGGATTCGAACCCAAGTCTGCAGAGTGAGGCTCAGCCCTGTTCGGAGGAAAGAAGGCAGGAGCTGAGCTCGCCTGCCCTCCCCTGCTGTCTGCCTGCCCAGTCCCTCCCCGCAGCTCCCCTCACCCCTGCCCGTTCCCCCCTGCAGATCTCCTGGTGCATGAGGCGCGGTTAGTGGTGACTGTTGGACATGTCAGAGGGGTTCTGGACTCCTCGGTCTTGGACCCGGAACCAGGGCCCCAAGGCCCTTTCATCACTTACAGCTATTATGTAACATACGAGTTTGTGGAAGATGAGGAAGGCGAAGGAGATGAATACGGCCGCGTGCTGGCTGAGGTGTGTCCGTGGGGGCTCTGCTCTCGGGTCCTCAGGGGCTCCTGTGCAGGCACAACGGCTTTGGGGACCCAGGAAAACCCTTAACGTGGATCTTTCCAATTCATACCCTACTCTGAGCAGGAAACTGGCTTCCGCTCAGCCTGTTTCTTGCAGCCGGAGTAATTCTCAACCGTGTTCACCCCTTCCCATCCCCCCTGAAATGGGAGCAAAGGACATAACAAGGGAGCAGCCCAGAGTTTCGCGACTAGGCTGCTGCCTTCCCCACCACGTTCTCCAGCTGCCCCTACACCTCCCGGCTCCCTTCCTGTCACAAGAAAACCCAACGGTGTCATCCCACTAGGAGAAATGCCTGGGGCCAGGACTTCCCTGGCGGGCCAGTGGTTAAGACTCTGCGCTTCCATTGCAGGGGGCGCGGGTTCGATCCCCGGTCGGGGAACTAAGGTCCCATGTACCGCAGGGCGTGGCCAAAAGAACCAAAAATACACGAGGGTCCCCAGCTCATGTGGAAGTTGTTACTATTTTTACTGTTAACATAGAACTTTCAGGAAAAAACAGGACTGGTAATTTTTTTTATAACTTGCTGCCTCCTAAGTCCACATGTTTGCTTTGCTTCACATCCATCAAACACTGGTGCCCATTTACACCACGTTCGCATAGTGTCAGGTGAGAGCTCTGAGGCCAGCGGCCCTGGACGTGTTTTCGTGTCTTCTGTGGCAGATCGTCAAGCCCCCGCCCAGCACGGAACAGCTGGGTGAGGACATTCCCAAAGAGCCCATCAAAGAGACTGAAGACTCTGTAGGATCTGGGCTGGCCTCCCAGTCCCAGTCCAGGGAGCTGGAGGAGTCCGGCGCCTCAGCGCCCTTGCCGCGGCCCATGGACTCTGCGGAAGAGCAGGCCAAGCTGCGGCCGCGCCTGGATCCCCGGCTCTGGCCATCCCCGGGGTAAGGATGCTCACCGGGCTGGGAACAGGGCCCAGACCACACCTGCGTTTATCGTTCTGCATTCTACTCTGTCCCCTGCCCTCCCTGACCCCGCAGCCTCACGCTGTGCCCACATGTGCACATCTTCTCAAAGTGCCCTCCCAGCCTTGTCCCTGGTCCCCAGCACAGCCCCCTGGGTGATGGCCCCCATGTCTCCATCTCCCCTCCCCAAGGACAGTTGTCTTTAGCACAGTCCACAAGCCCTGGTCTGACGTCATCCCCTGCAACTACGAGATGCAGCACGTGCTCAAGGACCTGGTGCGGCTCAAGGCCTTCCTGCTCTCAGGGACCACCGTCACCATCGTGGAGGAGAAGGTGGGAGGCTGGAATTCTCCAGGGGTGGTCTTTGACTTCTCTGCCCCACTTCTCCTCTGTTCCGCTCTTCTGTCGGGCATCTGTAGCCCTGCTCCCTTGTTGGCAGGGTCTCGGTGCCTTTCCAGAAAGATCCTGGCTAGCTCCAACCCAGCTTCTGTCCCCTAGATTCTCTCCTGGCCTGCGGTGCCGCCTTCCCCCAACAGTCCCTCGGCTGCTAAGAAGGGAAAGGGAGAGAAGGACAAGAAAGGGAAGGAGAAAGACAAGGAAGAGAAAAACAAGAAGGGAAAAGATGGGAAAGACAAAGCAGGCAAAGGGGAGAAAGAACCAGCCAAGGTGCCTCTGTGTGGGGCGGCCGGGGGCGGGGCTGCTCCCTCGGTCCCCTGCTCCCCGCTTCCACTCGCCCAGCCTCTCCCCACAGGAGCAGAAGGGGAGCAAGAAGAAGGAGCTTCGTAAGGATCTGCGCCAGGACCCGCCTGTCCTCCGGGTGCTGGGCAGTGGCCCGGTGGACCTGGAGCCCCTGCTCTCCGGGGAGCCATTCGTGTCCACCGTGTGCAACTTCGGGGTGGTCCGTACCTTGGAGACCGACAGGCTGACACTTTACAGGGTACAGCAGTGCCCCTGGCCTCCCCTGCCCACAGAAGCCTGGCCAGGCTGTGGGAGGGAGGGGGAGGCGGGGAGGGGGAGGGGGCCAGAACCACAGGAGGGGGCGCTGGAGGGGTGACGCAGCAAGGGTCACCTGCATGGTGGGCGGCCTTCTCGAGTGCGAGGGGCCAGGCAAGCGGGCAGGTCGGGCAGCTGCTCCCCAGGAGACCAGGAGAGGCCCTGGCGGGGGTGAGAGCACCCACCCTTTCCCCAGCATCCCCCCACTCCAGCAAGGAACTTATTTTGTGGTTCTTCCTCTCAGGATTCAAAGAAGAAGAAGAGTGAGAAAGCTAAAAATGGTAAGACCGATGATGGTAACAGGGCAGGGGGTGTTTACTGAGGACCAGTCCTAGTCCGTTCAGGTCGCTGTGAAATTCCACAGCGTGGGTGGCGTGTAAACAACAGACATTTATTTCCAGCTGCTCTGGAGGCCAGGAAGTCAAAGACCAAGTTGTCAGCAGCGTCAGGTGAGAGTCCTGTTCCTGGTTCGCGCCTTCTTCCTGGGTCCTCACCTGGCGGAAGGGACCAGCGGTCTCCCTCTGCCCTCATGATGTAACCGCCTTCCAAAGGCCCCGCCTCCTAATACCATCACCTTTGGGGTCTGGGATTTCAACATATGAATTTGGGGAAGGGCACAAATATAGCAGGACTTGCTGAGGGATCAGCCTGATTGGGGACCAAAGGAATGGAAGGATGGAGAATCATATCTTCCAGCCGGTGGGAGGGACGGCCATGTCTACCCTGATGAACAAACCCTGTGTCTTCCCTGCCTGCTGCGGTCATGACATGGGCAGGACAGGCATTCTGGGGTAGGGGCCAGGAGGGAATGAGTAGGGAGGCCCAGGGTTGGGAGTGTCCAGGGTCTTTCTGGCTCAGCGGTGGTCCTGCTTCTGCAGGACGTTAGCCCTCCCTTATAAGGAGCCTGGACTTGTTGTATGGGCAGTGGCAGCATTGAAATAGGTAAGTTTTAGATTTAATTTTTTTTAAGATTTATTTATTATTTTATTTATTTTTGGCTGCATCGGGTCTTAGTTGAGTCATGCGGGATCTTCGTTGAGGTGCATGAGCTTCTCTCTAGTTGTGGCGTGCAGGCTCCAGGGCACGTGAGCATTGTAGTTTGCAGCAGGCAGGCTCTCTAGTTGAGGCGCGCAAGCTCAGTAGTTGTGGCGCGTGGGCTTAGTTGCCCCGTGGCATGTGGGATCTTAGTTCCCTGACCAGGGATCAAACCCGTGTCCCCTGCATTGTAAGGCGGATTCTTTACCACTGGACCACCAGGGAAGTCCCTAGATTTAATTTTTAGAACTGTCTGGCTTGGAGGGAGAGGTAGGAGACAGGTCACTCAGCTGGGAGACTGCTGCAAAAGTCTAAAGCAAGTCCACAGCAGCCCGATTCAGAACAGCCAAAAAGTGGAAACAGCCCAAATGGCTATCAGTGGATGAAAGGATAAACAAAATGTGGTCCATCCATACAATGGGATATTATTCCGTCACAAAGAGGATTGAAGCACTGACATGTCCTAAACCACAGATAAACCTTGAAAACTCAATGCTAAGGGAAAGAAGCCAGACACAAAAGACCACATAACGATTTTATATGAAATGTGGAGAATTGTCAAATCCATAGAGACAGAAAGTAGATTAGTGGTTGCCTGGGGGCAGGGGAAGGAGGGAATGGGGCATGACTGCTTAGTGGGTGCGGGTTTTCCATTTGGGGTGACGAAAATGCTCTGAAATGAGCCGTGATGGTTGCACAACATCGTAAATATACTAAAAGCCCCTGAACTGTACCTTTTTTATTTTTTCACACACACACTGTATTTTATTTTTACAAGAGATAAATAAACTGAAGCATTGTAAATGAATGACCATAACAAAAGCAACAATGATTGCAATTACCAAACACAACAAAGGGTTATAGTTAATAAGCCAACAAAGGAGAGAAAATAGGGATTATAAAAATATTCAGTTGATCTGAAGGTGGAAACAGAAAAAACAAAGAACATATGGGATAAATAGAAAACAGCAAGATGGTAGACTTAAACCCAATTATATTGAGTCACATGAAATATAAATGGTCTAAACACCCAGTTAAAAGGCAGAGATGATCAGATTGGATAAAAAAGTAAGACCAAGCTATCCGCCTATCAGAAACCCTCTTTAAATATAAAGATACAAAAATATAAGAAATAAAAAGGATGGAAAAAGATATTCATGCTAACACTAATCAAAAGAAAATGGGAGTAGCTGCATTAATATCAGACAAAGTAGATTTCAGAGCAAAGACTATTACCAGGGATAAAGAGGGTCATTTCATAATAAAGGAGTCAGTTCATTGGGAGGATGTAACAGTCCTTAGCGTGTATGCACCTAATCATTGTTTCAAAATACATGAAAGAAAAGCTGATAGAAGTACAAGGAGAAAGAGACAAATCCAAAATTATATTCAGAGATTTCAGCACACATAAGTAATTGATAGAACAAATAGAAAAATCAATAAGCATGTAGAAGACTTGAATCACACTCTGCCAATTAACTTGAGCTAACTGACAGCTACAGAGCACTCCATCCAATCACACACACACACACACACACACACACACACACACACACACACATTCTTTAAGTGCACACAGAACTGAGATATTCTATAACCTGGGCCATAAAGCAAGTCTCAATAAGTTTAAAAGAATTCAAGTCATATAAAGTATCCTCTATGACTACAGTGGAATTAAACAGAAAAATATTTGCAAAATCCCCCAATTTTTAGAAACTAAATAACACACTTCTAAATAAGCTATGGGTCAAAGAAGAAATCAAAAGGGAAATTAGAAAGTATTTTGAACTGAATGGAAATAAAAATACAAAATGCCAAAATTAGTAGGATATAACAAAGCAGTATTTAGAGAGAAATTTATTGCACTAAATGCGTATATTAGAAAAGCTTCTAAAACTAATAAGTGAGTTTAACAGGGTTGCAGAATACAGGGTCAGTATTCAAAAAACGTTTCCATATATGAGCAATGAACAATCAGATATCACAAATTTTAAATAATACCATTTACAACAGCATTATCAATAGAAGTTCTATATGTTGAAAACTATAAAATGTTACTGAGAGAAACCAGACCTAAATCGGTGGAGATATATACTATGTACATAAATCAGGAGATTCAACATTGTTAAGATGTTGGTTTTCCTCAGATTGATCTACAGTCAATAAAATCTCAATCATAACCCTGGAGGGATATTTTTTTTTTCATTTTTTTTTGGTAGAAATCAGCAAGCTGATTCTCAAGTTCATATAGAAATTCAAAGGATCTAGAACAGCCAAAACAACTTTGAAAAAGAACAAAGGACTTAACACTACTGGAATTGAAGACCCAGACAAATATGGACATGAGATTTGTGATTGAATCCTTGGGTTAAAATGGTTTTAAACAAAACTTTTTTTTTTTTTTACATTTTTGCAAATTTCTTTAATGTCTGGCTTAATTGAGGAAGCCATATTTGCATAACTGCTTCTGCAGTCAGTCTCTGTGATGTGTTGCTGTAGTTGAAGTGTATGAAGAAAATCTAACCTCACGTGGACATCTACTTGGAAAAGAGGGAAATATTTTAATAGGCTTTTAAATAACTGTGGATATTCCTTTTTGCATGAGACTTGACAACTAGTCGTTTTTTAAAGGTTGTTACAGTGTGAAAACTGAATCTATATGGATGAATTTTTTCATAATCAGTTATGTTAAATTAATCCATTGGTCTACATTGCCTTTTTTGTTTTTAACATTGCATTTTGAATGGCTATCTTACCCATGCACAATTGTTAACATCTGGCAATTGTTATTGGTAAAGTACTGGTTCACTGAGTTATGCAGATCTTCCAACTGTTGACACATTTTTTTTTAATCCATTATCCAAAAATCGCGTTCTTTATCATCAACCATAACATCAGAAAAGTCTTTTGAGTATTGGAAAACTGTTAAGTCCATGGTGGCAGATACAGTGTTACAAAGTTCTAGTTTCTACTTGAAAGTTCAAATGTTATAAATGTATTTATCAAAATGCTTTCAGTTGTTTTCCCTGAAGTGCCAGGCTTCATTCTTTTTTTAGAAAATATCTGACAAATATTCACGTCGAAATAACCATATTTTGTCAGTGTACTTTCAAGTGAAAAAGATGTTCCAAGAAAAAGCAGCTAGTTCATCTTGTAATTCAAACTGAGACGTGTTAAATGATCTAGTTAGATGTGATTTAATTTTATTCCTTATTACGGTGAAGACCCGAGGGCGGAATCTGATTCTGAAACCGTGCTGGCCTCGGGACGGCGGAGGTCACATCTGCGTTTCCGGGACGTGTCGTGAGCTGGCCCGGGATGGTCCGGCACTGCCAGCCCGCTCATCGCTCCGGATTCACACTTTCATATTTCTTCAGAAATAAGAAAATCTTTGGTTTTAGTGTACGAAAGCGACTACCGCCCCGACCCCCTGACTGTGGAGATCCAGATCCAGCTGATCCAGGGCCACTCGACGGAGGAGGCGCTTCGGATGCTTGTCCCGTAGGGCGCGGGATTAAAGGTTGTTCTGACACCGCGGCTCCGCGTCTGTCCAGCCGCCGCCGCGCGTCCGGGGAGCGGGGTGCTGGCCGTGGGGAGGAGCGGGGAGGAGGCCTGGCCGGGAGGAGCGGGGGAATGGCCGTGGCGAGCGGGGAGCCTGGCCGTGGGGAGCGGGGGTGGAGCTGGCCAGGGAGGAGAGGAAAGCTGGCCGGAGGAGGCGGGGGGCTGGCCGGGGAGAGTGGGGTCGGCCTCCCCCGGGAGAGCTCCGCAGGGCCGGGCCTCTCAGCCGGCAGGTGCGCGGGGAGCTGCGCAGACCCAGGTGGGCGGGGACCCGCGGCGGCCCCGGGCCCGCCCCCAGAGACCGCGCCCTCAAGCCCGGCCTTCGCCGCTGGGTTGGTGGGCCGCGCGGGGGCGTGGCCAGCGAGCAAGGGTGGCCGCTGAGCCCTGCTCACCTTCCGCGCCCAGCGGAGAGAGCTGTGCTTACGCGGCTGCGCTGCGTTTGCTCCTTGCTTGTGTCCGTTCGGCGTCTTGGCTCAGGTAGGTAGGCGAGGGGCGGGCGGTGTTTGGCCTGGGGCGCCTGGAGCCCCGCTGCTGGGAGGGGGCTGTCCACTGTGAGCGGAGGGACGCCGAGCCCCCGGCGGGAGGAGCCGACTTGGCAGCAGCGGGGTCGCGGTCGCACTGCCCCGCGGGAGCGGCCTCCCGCCTGCGGTGGACCGTCGGGGCCAGGTGGCCTCGTGCTGCCTGTCGGCTTCTGTTCGCCCCGCTGGGGCGAGAATGGCCGGAGCCGCGGGTTGTGGACGGGGCAGCCTGGAGCGCTTGCTCCGGAGTCCCCGACGGGCAGCGCCGCTCGCTGTGCTCAGGCCCGGAGGGGTGTCCCCCCGCGGGGCTCTGGTCCTTGCTCTGGCGACCCCACGGGCCTTTGCGCCTCCACAAGAGCCCTTTAGAGGCTGTCGTGTGGAGAGAATGAACCAGCCCTTGACCCTTTCCCTCATCAAAGCGTGATGGGTCATCGAGCCCTGTGAGGACCCCAGAAGCAATTTCAGACCCTTAGGGCTCAGCACCCACTTGGAGGGGGGCGTGCACTCGCTGAAGCCCGTGCCGGTTAAGGACCAGGCTTGGGGGCTCACAGAGCGGAGGGAGGCTTACGCTTAGCAGGTACTGAATGGGATTCACAAGCAGGTGTGTGGAGTGGGGAGCAGAGGAACGGCCGCCGCCACTGCGGTGGGGAGCTTCGGGTTAGTTCCCGCAGTGAAGCGCCTGGGGGATTGGGTGCATTGGGAGCGCTGAGGACAAAGGGGAAATCAGGTCCACGGCGCATCTCAGCCTGGGCCTCTGAAACGCACAAGTCAAAACCAAACAGCTGGCTTTGCGCCCTTCTCGGTAAGTGGCACCACCAACCCGCCCCCCACTCTTTCCCCTCCCCGGGTGCCCTCACCCACAGCAGGCGTAGCTCCCACACCTGAAATCCATCTGGTTTTCACGTGCTCCATGGCCCGCACCCTAGTCTCAGCTGCGGCTGGTTACTGACTAATGCAAGAGTTTGCTAGCTGGTCTCCTGTTACCACTTTTGCGCTTCCACAATCCATCATCTAAGCAGCAGCAGTAGTGACCTTCCAAACAATGTAAATTCTTATTACTGCCTCTGTTAAATCCTTCGACGTATCTCCGTGGTGCTTACAATAAAACACAGGCTCTTTCCCCAGACTTTCCCCATGGATGTTGCACGTGACCCTCCTCAGGCTACTGCTCCCGCTTCACCACCTAGCACTTTCCTCCTTGTTCTTTCCGGTCCAGCCACGCTACACACCTCCTGTCCTGCTTCAGGAGCTCTGCACGTAACTATTCCCTCTGCCCGGCCCACTCTCCCCACCGCGCCCCCCCCCGCCCCCACCAGGTCTTTATGTGGTTTGGTCCCTTATCTTGTTCAGGTCTTGCTCAAGTGTTCTTTTTCAGGGAGGGCTTTCTAAACTACCGTGCGCTCAAAGAGCCTCTCCGGTCACTCTATTCCATCACACTGCTTTAATTTCTTCTCCGCACTCCCTGAAGTTCGTACTGGTTTCTCGGTCTCTTTGTGAGAGCTGGGACCTGTCTGTCTTGCCTGCCACTGCATCCCTGGCAGCTAGAAGAGATGCTTTTGTGGCAGTGGTGGCAGGGACAACCGGGATGAGGCTAATGCGGGTAGACCGGATGGAAGTGATGGCCAGCTGGACCAGGACACGGCAGGGGGAGGGGACGAGGAGGGGACTGATGGCTGGCTACTGTGGCTCTTGGGCAGGTTACTGTACTAAGTTACCATTTCTCAGCTTTCTCTTTGTATTGCTGGGAGACTTGCTGAGAGAAAACCAGAACTCAGTAAGCGGTAGAACTGGTGAGGGGTGGCCGCAGGGGAGCCATCCTGGTACAAGTCTATGGCTTTCCTATTTGCTTTCATGCTCTTCCCGTGCGTGTTGTTTTTTTGTTTTTTTCCTAAAGCTCCATTTAAACGACTCCCCAGGAAACTCAAACTACTTCAGGCAAACCTTGTACCAGTATGTGTTAACTGGGTGTGTTCTGTGGTGGCTTCCGCCACCTGCTGCCGCCCTGCAGTGGTTTCCTCTCCCTGGAGGAGCAAACTCCCTAAGGGCAGTGCCAGGGGCTATCATCTCTCAGACATGAAACGCAGGGCCTGCCACCACGCTAGACTTTTTTTGGGGGGTGGGAATAAGCTGTGCCACTTTCACTAAAGCTCATTAGGTACTTGAGTTTCGTGGGAAATGCTGAAAACACTTGTGGTGCCTCAGTTTTAAAGTGGCTGCAAGTCCTTTTGGAGAAAAAGTTGACCCAAGAGTCCCCTAATGACAGCAGAAGGGAAGCGAGGGCTGGCATAACAGGTGTGTTTGGTCTGTCCTCTGGGAGAGGGACTCTGGAAAGAGCCGGAGGACACGCTGAAGAAGATAAAAGGACCTAGCTGCTGGGCCGTGGGTTGCTCTTGGGACCGGGGAGGTGGAGGCCGGGCCGGCGCCGGGCTCAGTCCGCTCACCGGCTCTCTCCTTGCAGGCCCTGCCATGTTCCGCAGGGTAGGCTGGCTGGTCCTGTACAGCCTTGCTGTGCTGCTGCTCAGCTGCCTGTTCTTCCTGAAGAAGGAGGCCCACCCAGCGGGGGGCCCCATGGCCCGACAGCCCTTCTGGGCTCCCCCAGGGCCCCGGCGCAGCCAGTGTCCACCCAACCACACGGTGGCCAATGCCTCCCTGTTCCTGCCTAACCGTCACCGCCTCTTCTTGACCTATCGTCACTGCCGCAACTTCTCCATCTTGCTGGAGCCTTCGGGCTGTGCCAAGGACACCTTTCTGCTCCTGGCCATCAAGTCACAGCCTGGCCATGTGGAGCGGCGTGCGGCCATCCGCAGCACGTGGGGCCGCGCAGGAAGCTGGGCTAAGGGCCGGCAGCTGAAGCTGGTGTTCCTCCTGGGGGTGGCGGGATCTGTGCCCCCAGCCCAGCTGCTGGCCTACGAGAGTCGGGAGTTTGATGATATCCTACAGTGGGACTTTGCTGAGGACTTTTTCAACCTGACACTCAAGGAGCTGCACTTGCAGCGCTGGGTGGCAGCTGTCTGCTCCCAGGCCCATTTCATGCTAAAGGGAGATGATGATGTCTTTGTCCATGTCCCCAATGTGTTGGAGTTCCTGGATGGCTGGGACCCAGCCCAGGACCTACTGGTGGGAGATGTCATCCGCCAGGCCCTGCCCAACAGGAACACCAAGGTCAAATATTTCATCCCACCCTCCATGTATAGGGCCCACCACTACCCACCCTATGCTGGGGGTGGAGGGTATGTCATGTCCAGAGCCACTGTGCAGCACCTCCAAGCAGCCGTGGAAGAGGCTGAACTCTTCCCCATTGATGACGTCTTTGTGGGGATGTGCCTGAAAAAGCTGGGGGTGAGCCCCATGCACCATGCTGGCTTCAAGACATTTGGAATAAGGCGGCCCCTGGACCCTCGGGACCCCTGCCTGTACAGAGGGCTCCTTCTGGTGCACCGCCTCAGCCCCCTGGAGATGTGGACCATGTGGGCACTGGTAACAGATGAGGGGCTCAAGTGTGCAGCTGCCCCCTTGTCCCAGCTTCGAGGGGTGGGTTGAGCGAGTAGACTTAATTTTGCAATCATGATGAGAAATCGCGAACCGTGAAACTTGGCCCTTGATGGGTCTACAAGAAATGCTGACTTTGTTTTTGTAACCTCCTCCCAAACCTTGCTAACTCTGATTAAAACACTGAAACCTGGCTAACTTGTCCCAGTATGTGTTAAATGGGCAAATGCTGCCATCACTCCATGGGGGGACTCCTGGAGCCCCTTGGGGCTCTTCCAGTCTGGAGAGGGTGGTGAAGGAGGGAGGCTGCCTAGGGCTCCAAAAGACACACACAAACATCTTTTTTAAATGCAAAAAAAAATTATTCTCCTTTAGATACAACGAGAAACTCCAAGGAAAAAAGGAAACGAGAAGTGTGTGTTGGAATAAGTCCTGTTAAGAGCACCAGGTAAACACTCTGCTCCAGTCCCTGGGCTTTTGGCTCCTTGGCCTGAGTTGTCCTTACAGGGCGATGGGGCCAGGTCACAGAAGGCATTAGAAACACTTACCAAAAAGAAATCTTACAAACACACAGGCTCCCCTTGCCCCAAAAAACTCATCCCTATGGAGGGAGCAAATACTAAGTCATATTTGAAAATGTAGATGGGAAACTGAGATTTAACAGCTACTAGTGGACATGACAGAGAAGGCCCCTTCTCTCTGGCCAGGTTGGTGAGATGCTCTGGGTGGGAGGTAAAAAGATCGATGGGTGAGAGGGCAGCTCTGCTGAGCAGGGTGAAATGTTAAACGGGGTGCAGTGCCCTGCAGGGCTAAGAACCAGGTCCAGTAGAAGCCTGAGACTGTGGAGATAGGGGTCAGGCACTCACAGCTCACAATGACCTCTGGTCTGATGGGCCAGGGCAGGACCTGCCTGCCATGCCTCTGTGCGCAGAGAAAGCTGTGCTGACCTGGGGTTGGATGGCGTCTGCCCTTGCTTTCCCCAGGCCGAGTGGGCAGACGTGGGCAGCAGCTCAGGCCCTCAATCCTCACGCAGGTAGGCCTCCTGCTCCGGCTCAGCCCTCTCATCCCCTTCCTCCTGTGTTTTCTGTCGGAGTTCTTCTGTCTGTGCTTCTGCCAACTTGGTTTCTGCTTTCTGGGAAAGCTGGCGCACCTCCTGCACCTGCGATCTCACCAGCTGGATATGACTCCTGGCGGTTACAGAGGCCTGGTCCGCTCCTGCCAAAAGATAGGCCACTTATGCTGAGTGGACACAAGGAGAGCCTGGGGGCTCTGTGGTTGTCATCTGAGCCTTTCTTGGGGCCACTTCCCCTGCCCTCCCTGCAAAGCAGAGAACCCTCTACCCTCCACATCCAGGTCTGCATTTTACTCTTTATTGTCAAAACCCTGGCATTTTCCTCCAGCTATCAGCAGCCATCATTGTTATAATTATCAAATGCAATTCCCACAATCATCTTTATAGCTACTCAGCTCTTAGTATAGATGTTTTAAGATTTTAATTTTTTTAACTGCACAATACATTTCTTTTTGACAAATGAAGAGATCACTAATAAAATTGTCAAACATCTCTTTCCTCACCCTACCCAATCTTCAGAGATAACACCTTTTAGAAGTTTAAAGGGCACCTTCCTCATCCTTTAAAATGTTACTATAAAGTAACATTTCATCTATTTACTAGATGGGCTGCTGTCCAATTCATGAACTGTTGAATAAAGCCAATTAGATCTTTTTAAAAAAGTTCCTACATTCATATGGAATACACAGAAAAAAATCTTATGACTATAAATCTACATAATGGCACAAACAGTATTTATTGAACATATTTTGCAATTTTGTTTTTGAGCGCTATCATTTTACCTGCTGCTAGTGTATTTCATAATATAGATATCCGTATTTATTAATTCATCTACAGAACACTCAAGCAGTTCTTTTCTATGTTATTGCATTAATGAGAACCTTTAGTACAATGTAGAAAGACAGTGGAGGATAGCAGGTGTCCTTTTATTTCTGACGTTGATGGAAATGCCTCTCACATTTCACTATGAAATAGGATTATTTAACCATCATGTTTAGAACATTCTCTCTATAATTGTACTCAGATTTAAATCGGAAATGGGCACTACATTTTACTGAAGGCTTCTGGGGCATACACCGATATGATTACACAAGTGGCTTTTCTCCTATAATCTACTGTAGATAATCTCAAGTAGTGAATTAAATGTTGATAGGGTTTTTGTTTTGCTATATGTAGATTTTTTTTAAATTTTATTTTTATTGAAATGTAGTTGATATACAATGTTGTGTTAGTTACTGCTGCACAGCAAAGTGATTCAGTTACACATATATATGCATTTTTTAAAATATTCTTTTCCATTATGGTTTATCATAAGATATTGAATAGAGTTCCTTGTGCAATACAGTAGGACCTTGTTGTTTATCCATCCTATATATAAAAGCTTACATCTGCTAACCCCAGCCTCCCACTCCATCCCTCCCCTAATGCCCTCGGCAACCACCAGTCTGTTCTCTATGTCCCTGATGTTGTTTCTGTTTCATAGATAAGTTCATTTATGTCATATTTTGGATTCCACATATAAGTGGTATCATACGGTATTTGTCTTTCTCTGACTTACTTCACCTAGTATGATAATCTCTAGTCGCATCCATGTTGCTGCAAATGGCATTATTTCGTTCTTTTTTATGGCTGAGTAGTATTCCATTGTATATATGTACATCTTCTTTATCCATTCATCTGTCAATGGAGATTTAAGTTGTTTCCATGCCTTGGCTATTGTGAATAGTGCTGCTGTGAACATAGGGGTGCATGTATTTTTTTTTTTTTGCATGTATTTTTTGAATTATAGTTTTGTCCAGATACATGCCCAGGAGTGGGATTGCTGGATCATATGGTGACTCTATTTTTAGCTTTCTGAGGAACCTCCATACAGTTTTCCACAGTGGCTGCACCAACTTACGTTCCCACCAACAGTGTAGGAGAATTCCCTTTTCTCCACACCCTCCCCGGCATTTGTTATTTGTAGACTTTTTATTGATGGCCATTCTGACTGGTGTGGGGTGGTACCTCATTGTAGTTTTGATTTACATTTCTCTAATAATTAGCGATGTTGAGCATCTTTTCATGTGTCTATTGGCTGTATGTATTTCTTCTTTGGAGAAATGTCTGATTAAATGTTCTGTCCATTTTTCGATTGGGTTGTTTGCTTTTTTGTTGTTGAGTTGTAGGAGCTGTTTAGTTTACATATTTTGGAAATTAAGCCCTTGTTAGTCACGTTGTTTGCAAATATTTTCTACCACTGTGTAGGTTGTCTTTTTGTTTTGTTTATGGTTTCCTTTGCTGTACAAAAGCTTTTAAATTTGATTAAGTCCCATTTGTTTACTTTTGTTTTTATTTCCATTGCCTTGGGAGACTGACCTAAGAAAACATTGCTATGATTTATGTCAGAGAATGTTGTGTCTATGTTCTCTTGATAGGTTTTTTAATATTGAATTATCATTTTGAAGATAAATGGCTATATTTGATTTATATCTATATTCATAAGTGATACTGAACTATAGTTTTTTTGTTCTGGTGCTGGGCAAGTCCAGTTTGGGATCAGGCCTATGCTGGTTTTAGACAATTATAATAGTTGGGAGGCTTGTCATCATTTTTTGGTACACTTTCTGTAACACAGGAATTGTGTTTCTTGAAGATTTAATAAAACTCTCCCACAAAACTGCCTGGGCTTAGTGTCTACTTTGGGGGAACAGATTCTTTGTGAATACTATTTCAACTTTTGTGGGTAGTGATCTTACTTGGATTCTTTACTTCTTGGGCCAACTCAGGATTTACATAAAGATCATAATATTCTCGTATGATTAAAAAAACCCTCCATATCTATAATAGCTCCTTCTGATGTTACTTTTGCTCTCTAAAAAGTTATACTTGCCAAACCTAATTTTTTTTTTTTTCAAACCTAATTTTTAAATTCTTTTCAAGGAACCGGAGTTTGCCTTTTTGACTATTTATTTTTGGCTGCGTTGTGTCTTCGTTGCTGCACACAGGCTTTCTCTAATTGTGGCAAGCGGGGGCTGCTCTTCATTATGGTGTGTGGGCTTCTCATTGCGGTGGCTTCTCTTGTTGCGGTGCACGGGCTCTAGGCGTGCAGGCTTCAGTAGCTGTGGCACGCAGGCTCAGCAGTTGTGGCTTGCGGGCTCTAGAGCACAGGCTCAGTAGTTGTGGAGCACGGGCTTAGTTGCTCCACGGCATGTGGCATCTTCCCAGACCAGGGCTCGAACCTGTGTCCCCTGCATTGGCAGGTGGATTCTTAACCACTGCACCACCAGGGAAGTCCCTATTTCTTTTTAGTCTTCTTATACCTTTTCTTTTATTCCACATTGTCTGAATTTATTTTGCTTTCTCTAACTTACTGGGTTAAAAGTTTAATTAATTTATTTTCAGTTCTTCTTAGTACAGTGAACATTACCTGTCACTTATGGCTGCTGTTCTTTTTATTTATGACATGTGCCTTTAAATAAGGGTCAATTTCTATTTAAGAGCTACTTTGTATACAACTCTCTGGGTCTGCTACATACAAGACTTATGACAGTTCTAAATACTTTTAAATTTCCATTTTTCTTTATTGAGGTATAGTTGATTTACAATAGTATATAAGTTTTAGGTGTACAACATAGTTATTCACAATTTTTAAAGGTTCTAATCCATTTATAGTTACTATAAAATACTGGCTATGTTTTCTGTTCAGTATATCCTTGCAGCTTATTTATTTAATACATAGTAGTTTATACCTCTTCATCCTCTCCCCACTGGTAACCACTAGTTTGTTCTTTGTTCTCTGTGAGTCTGTTTTGTTATATTCACTAGTTTATTTTTTAGATTCCACATATAAGTGATATACAGTATTTGTCTTTGTGTCTGACTTATTTCACTAAGACTAAACCTTGCAAGTCCATCCATGTTGTTGCAAATGGCAAAATTTCATTCTTTTATGGCTGAGTAATATTCCACTGTATATATACACCACATCTTTATCCATTCGTCTGTTGATGGACACTTAGGTTGCTTCCAAATCTTGGCTATTGTAAATAATGCTGCTATGAACATTGGGGTGCATATTTCTTTTTGAATTCAGTTTCATTTTCTTCAGAGATATACCTAGGAGTGGAAAGGAATTGCTGGATCATATGGTGGTTCTATTTTTTTTTCCTCTTTTTTTTTTTTTTTTTTTTTGCTGTGCTGCTCAGCTTGTGGGATCTTAGTTCCCCAACCAGGGATTGAACCCGTGCCCTCGGCAATGAAAATGCAGAGTCCTAAACACTGGACCACCAGGGAATTCCCACTATTTTCTGTTTGTTTATTTTTACCGTCTTTTTAAAAAAATTTTTATTGGAGTATAATTGATTTGTTTTAGGTGTACAGTAAGGTGTATCAGTTATACATATATGTATATCCACTCTTTTTTAGATTCTTTTCCCATATAGGCCATTACAGAGTATTGAGTTCCCTGTGCTATACAGTAGGTCCTTATTAATTATCTATTTTATACATAGTAGTGTATATATGTCAATCCCAATCTCTCAATTTATCCATCCCCCCACCCTTTCCCCCCCATAACCATAAGTTTGTTTTCTACATCTGTGACTATTTCTGTTTTGTAAATAAGTTCATTTGTATCATTTTTTTTCTTTGGTTCCACAGATAAGCAATATCATATTTGTCTTTCTCCGACTTACTTCACTCAGTACGACTATCTCTAGGTCCACCCGTGTTGCTGCAAATGGCATTATTTTGTTCTTTTTTATGGCTGAGTAATATTCCATTGTATATATGTAGCACATCTTCTCTATCCACTCTTCTGTAGATGGACATTTAGGTTGCTTCCAAATCTTGGCTACTGTAAACAGTGCTGTAGTGAACACTGGGGTGCATGTATCTTTTCAAATTATGGTTTTCTTTGGATATACGCCCAGGAGCAGGATTGCTGGATCATATGGTAGTTCTATTTTCAGTTTTTTAAGGAAACTCCATACTGTTCTCCACAATGGTTGTACCAATTTACATTCCCACCCACAGTGTAGGAGGGTTCCCTTTTCTCTATACTCTTTCCAGTATTTATTGTTTGTAGATTTTTTGATGATGGCCATTCTGACCAGTGTGAGGTGACACCTCATTGCAGTTTTGATTTGCATTTCTCTAATAATTAGCGATATTGACATCTTCTAATGTGCTTCTTGGCCATCTGTATGTCTTCTTTGGCAAAATGTTTATTTAGATCTTCTGCCATATTTTGATTGGGTTGTTTTTCTGTTACTGGGCTGCATGAACTGTTTGTATATTTTGGAGATTAATCCCTTGTTGGGCACTTCGTGTTGGGCACTTTGTTTGCAAATATTTTCTCCCATTCTATAGGTTGTCTTTTTGTTTTGTTTATGGTTTCCTTTGCTGTGCAAAAGCTTTTAAGTTTAATTAGGATCTATTTGTTTATTTTTATTTTCATTACTCTAGGAGGTGGATCAAAAAAGATATTGCTGTGATTTATGTCAGTGTTCTGCCTGTTTTCCTCTAAGAGTTTTATAGTGTCTGGCCTTAAATTTAGGTCTTTAATCCATTTTGAGTTTATTTTTGTGTATGGTGTTAGAGTGTGTTCTAATTTCATTCTTTCACATGTAGCTGTCCAGTTTTCCCAGCACCACTTATTGAAAAAAGAGACTGTCTTTTCGCCATTGCATATTCTTGCCTCCTTTGTCATAGATTGGTTGACCATAGGTGTGTGGGTTTATTTTATTTTTTGAGGAAACTCCATACTGTTTATCACAGTGGCTGCACTATTTTACATTACTACTAACAGTGTACTAGGGTTCCCTTTTCTCCACATTCTCACCGACATTTGTTATTTATGATCTTTTTATGATAGCCATTCTGACAGGTGAGGTGATATATCTCATTGTGGTTTTGATTTGCATTTCTCTGATGATTAGCGATGTCAAGCATCTTTTCATGCACCCATTGGCCATCTGTACGTTGTCTTTGGAAAATGTCTATTCAGATCCTTCCATTTTTAAATCAGGGGTTTCTTTTGATATTGAGTTGTATGGGTTAAATTTCCATTTTGATTTTTGGTGAGGAAGGGGGGGTATCAGTAATTTGCTGAGTCTTTGTCACTTGGCATAAAAATCAATTTTTGTACATGTTGTATACTATTTGAATTTGAAGAGAATTTTTTTTGGGGGGGAGGACAAAATTTTGTATTCAGTATATGCATTTGGTTAAGCTTTTAAAAATCATTCTGTTCCAACACTTAATAGTTTTAATTGTTTTGGTCTTGACCTGTGAGCCTGAGATGTGTATAAAGCTCCATTTCTCCTTGTAAATCTATCAGTTTTTGCCTCATTAGACACGCACTTCATGATTGATGTCTTGATGAATTGTTCGGTCCCTTTTAATGCTTTTTGTCTTGAATCCCCCTTCTGATTCTGACATTGCTCTGCCACCTTTTTTTGGGTAGATTTCTTTTTGTTAGTAATGGTTCAGTTTATCTTAAAATTCTAAACCTTCCTATGCGTTTTTGTTTTAGATGTGCCTCTGTAAACAGTTTTAGCTAGAATTATTTTTTAATACATTCAGGAAGTATTTAATATGTAAATTTATTCTTATTGTGATTACTGATATTTGAATGTGTTCTATTTTAGTTTGCATTTTCTAATTAACAGGCTTTATTTCTTAAACCTTTCCTGCCTTAACTGAATTTTATCAACTCCCCCCCCCTTTTTTTTTGCGGTACGCAGGCCTCTCACTGTTGTGGCCTCTCCCGTTGCGGAGCACAGGCTCCAGACGCGCAGGCCCAGCAGCCACAGCGCACAGGCCCAGCTGCTCCGCAGCACGTGGGATCCTCCCGGACCGGGGCACGAACCCGTGTCCCCTGCATCCGCAGGTGGACTCTCAACCACTGCGCCACCAGTGAAGCCCCTCCCCCCCCCAATTCTTTTTGAAGTGTTTAACAATGTCTAATGTTAAGCCATTGTCTCTCTTCTCGAGCAAGAAAGCTTAGCATGCTTTCACTTCTTCCCCAAACTGATTTGATTACTTAAAAGTTTAACACTCAGGGGGCTTCCCTGGTGGCACAGTGGTTGAGAATCTGCCTGCCAATGCAGGGGACACAGTTCAGTCCCTGGCCCAAGAAGATTCCACATGCTGCAGAGCAACTAAGCCTGTGCGCCACAACTACTGAAGCCTGCATGCCTACAGCCCATGCTCCATGAGAGAAGCCACAGCAATGAGAAGCCTGTGCACTGCAACAAAGAGTAGCCCCCCGCAACCAGAGAAAGCCCGTGCACAGCAACGAAGACCCAACACAGCCAAAAATAAATAAATAAATATATTTATTTAAAAAAAAAAGAACACTCAGAGCTTTTGACAAGTTTTACTAAATTTTCTTCATTAGTTTTGTATCTCAGTTGCTTCTTTCTAAACTAATTTTTCTTTACAGAGTAGTTTTTCCAGAAAGTATAAGCAGTTGGTAAGCTGAGTCTTTATGTCTGAAAACATCTTTTATTCTCACATTTTAAAGATATCTGGATGGTTATTTTTTGTCATCTTGCATCTAGGGTTGCAGATAAGAAGATTAATGTTTGATTATACTTCCTTTGTAAGTAACTTTTTTTCTTATAGTTTTTAGGATTTTTCTTTGTATAGTTTGTTTTTTTTTTTTTTTTTACCATATGAGATATATTTATATTTTAAATTCTGTTCAGAACCTTTGTGAGCCCTTTCAATCAGTTCTGGGAAAATGTCTTTTTTCAGATAATGCTTATAATTTACTCTCCCTCTTTTCTCCTGCTAGATCTAAGCCTAGTGAGTGGTGAGGGCTGCCTGGGACTGTTCCTGCTGTAGAACCCTCAGCAAACCTCCCTGTTCACTGCACCTGGAAACCCTGCTCCCACCTTTGGTGTGCCACTACTAAAATGCTACTTTTATACTTCTCTTTCGCTGTTCATCCCAATCCTGTTTTCAGAATCTCTTATTCCCCGGGGCATTAGTTAACTAAGAATTTTTTGGTTTTACTTAAAAAATCTTTTATATCTTTAAGATTTCAGAAAACAATAGCACTTTAACAAACCAGTTTCCTAATAAGAACTTCTGTGGTGACATAGTTTGGGCCCAACCAGGTAAGATGTCAAATGAGGGGTTCCCTCAAATACATTTAATTAGAAAACCCTTCAGCTCAAGCCCACTGGATGGATAGTGATGGTTTAAAAACACCTGGTGAATGAATAACTGCATTTTCTATACTCAGGCACCAAGGCACAGAGGATGAAGCCCTGGCTACCAGGGGCAAAGGCTTTAGAATCTGACCTACTTTGCTGAATCCCAGTTTGGCTGCTTACTTACTGTGTACCACAGCACACTGGGTGAATTACTTAACCCCCTCTATCTGCCAGTTTCTTCATCTATAAAGTGGGAATGATGATAGTAACTCCTACTTTAAAGGAACTATGGGGGTTAAAGGTCTATAAAATGTTTATCACAAAGCCTGAAATATAGATACTATTCATAAATTATCCAGGTTATTAAAAAATAAATGTTCAAAACCTATTTGGAGGGCTCCCCTGGTGGTGCAGTGGTTGGGAGTCCGCCTGCCGATGCAGGGGACACGGATTTGTGCCCCGGTCTGGGAAGATCCCACATGCCGCACAGCGGCTGGGCCCGTGAGCCATGGCCGCTGAGCCTGCGCGTCCGGAGCCTGTGCTCCGCAGCGGGAGAGGCCACAACAGTGAGAGGCCTGCGTACCGCAAAAAAAAACAAACACCTATTTGGAAGCAATCAAAATTTCCAGCTGACAGTAGTTTTATCATTTCTCATTTTCTAGATATTAACTAGCTTCTATGGGTCTGGTCTACAAGGGCATTAATTTTTCCTTTGTGCAGATGAAATATTGGTTAATATATTGGAAATGGGAACATTTTCCCACAAGGTTATAGCCACAATATCCCTCACTTTTCAGCTAGATGAAAACTCAAAGAGCACCTCCATAGGAAGAAATGTAACCTACCGGTTTGGTATGCAGCTTCTGCTGCCATCTCTGAGAGACTAACTGCAGTCATCCAGGTGGTTTCCAACTTCAAGTACTCTTGCTGTTTTGAAGTCATCTATAAATTAAACAAAGCACTTCAGACAACATGACTCTGCATTACGTCATTAAGCACATTTAAATGGACTTATTCAATAGTAGACTGAGAGAACAGCTACTGGTAAAACACCTTCATTCAATCATTTGGATAACCACAATGAGGCAGGAGCACTAATACAGAAACGCCAAGTAACTTTGCTCACCTCAACTCTGGCTCCTATGATCACCTGCCACACTGCGTCTTCCTCCTGTGAATTCATTTTCCCAAGTAAACTTGTGTATTGTCGGTACAGAGAACTTAAGGTATAAACAGCCTACAAATATAGAATAAATGAGTAAAATAAGTGAGGCATATTAGGGTTAGTGAGACTTACACCTCAAGGTTAAGTCACATTGCAGCAAACTGACTCTTCAGTCCTTCTGCTTCACTGAACCTGCACTATTGTATGAAGTAGAGGCATTATCCTAGGACATCAGTATCTCCACTTGTCAACTTTAGCGGGCTTCCCTGGTGGCACAGTGGTTGAGAGTCCGCCTGCTGATGCAGGGGACGCGGGTTCGTGCCCCAGTCCAGGAATATCCCACATGCTGCAGAGCGGCCGGGTCCATGAGCCAGGGCTGCTGAGCCGGCACGTCCAGAGCCTGTGCTCCGCAACGGGAGAGGCCACAACAGTGAGAGGCCCACGTACCGCGAAAAAAAAAAACACTTTTTAGCAATTTAGACATACAAAAAGAACATAATGCAGATGGAAAACTCAGAAAACTGGGAATAAAGCTGCTGGAAAATGAAGGTAAAGAAACATATAAATGAGACTCTTAAAAATGATTCTGATTATCCATATACTCTCTATTAGATCAGTGGTTTTTAAACTGTCCTCACACAGAAGCCCCTGGTACCCCCAACTGAACCAGATCAGCATGGTCCCCCTGTCTTATATACTGGGCTACTATATTTAAGATTTTTCTTTTAAAAAGGGTTCCTGGACAGTGAGGCCAACCACAGCCCCTTCCCAGAGGGTGAGTGTCCCACCTGCAGGGGCCCTACATTAAATGAGGATGAAGCAAAACTCTAGTTCAAAAAGATACACGCACCCCTATGTTCATAGCAGCACTATTTACAGTAGCCAAGATATGGAAGCAACCTAAATGTCCACTGACAGATGAATGGGTAAAGAAGATGTGGTACATATATACAGTGGAATATTACTCAGCCATAAAAAAGAATGGAACAGGTGCTTCCCTGGTGGCACAGTGGCTTCCCTGGTGGCACAAGAATCTGCCTGCCAACACAGGGGACACAGGTTCAAGCCCTGGTCTGGGAAGATCCCACATGCTGCGGAGCAACTAAGCCCGTGCGCCACAACTACTGAGTCTGCCCTAGAGCCTGCGAGCCGCAACTACTGAAGCTTGCACGCTTAGAGCCCGTGCTCTGCAACAAGAGAAGTCACCACAAGGAGGAGCCCACACACCGCAATGAAGAGTAGCCCCCGCTTGCCACAACTAGAGAAAGCCCACGCGCAGCAACAAAGACGCAACTCAGCCAAAAATAAATAAATAAATAAGGAGGTGAGGGAAAGATGGATTGGGAGTTTGGGATTAGCAGATGCAAACTATTATACAGAGAATGGATAAACAACAAGGTCCTACTGTATAGCACAGGGAAGTATATTCAATATCCTGTGATCATAATGGAAAAGAATATGAAGAAGAATATATGTGTAACTGAATCACTTTGCTGTACAGTAGAAATTAACACAACATTGTAAATCAACTATACTTCAGTAAAAAAAAAATTTTTTTAATAAAATAATAAAAAGGGTTCATGGAGAAAGTCTAAAAACCAGTAATTTAGGTCAGGACTCAACCAACTTTTTTTTGTAAAGGGCCAGAGAGTGGCCCTACAGTCTCTGTTTGCAACTATTCAACTCACAAAAGCAGTCATAGAGAATACACAAAAAAACGAGCCTGACCGTGTACCAATCAAACTACAAACGCAGGCATCAGACCCGATTTGATCTGTGAGCCATAGTTTGCTAACCACTGACTTAGATGACCAAGACTTAACAAGAGGACACTTACCTTAGTATATTCAGTGATTGCTTCAATCAATGCATATGTGGTCTGAGAGAGAAAGGTAGAGGTGCTATCTGTTACCAAAGACACAGCCCTCCTCGTTAATGCATCATTACTAAGAGAATGAGGCTCCGGTTTCTGAAACACACAAACATTTTTAGTCAATTTCGAACCTAAAGCTCCAGCTGAGATCATATACAGCCAAGTGAAAAATGTAATTCTCACACTGCAACTGCACTATGATGCTTCTGTTAACTTTTTCTTTTTAAGCTTTATTTTCGCTATTTAAGACAACATATGAAAATAATTCTAGAATATGCTTTCTACCTACTTTTGTTGCTTATTCTCTGCTCCAAAAAGCAAAGTATTTCTTTTTATCAAATAAAAGGCTAGTATTTATAATCAACAAATTTCATGAAGTTATGATTCATTCATTACCACAGTGCTAGATGCTTGGGATATAAAGATAAACTAGAAAATTAATGCAATCAAGTACCATGGGAGCTGTGGAAGAAGTCTGGAGGGGCACACGTAAGACAGCAATCACTTCTACATCGAATGAGAATAACTTAGAAAAGGCTTCAGAGAGGTAATAAGGATTAAGCTGAGTCTAAGAAAGTAAATGGTGGAGAGGGCAAATCTGCAGAATGAGCTGTACAGTCTTGATGCAGGGCAGAGGAGACGCCTCCCTCTGACCTCAGCTGTTATGTTTAAAAAAAAAAAAAAGGGCAGTATAACTATCTCACGAGTTAAGGGAATGTGGTGGCCACCCTGATTAAATATTGGCAACTATGATGACAAGTCATCCCTAACTCTCCCTTTTTCTCCCATAGCAGAGGATTTATTGTATCATAACTAACAAACCAATCCCTCTATCATCTGTTGTCTTTTTGCTATTTAAAGTATAAGCACCCTGAATCACTGCCTGTTGAAAGTAGCAATCAAGAAATATCTCTGATACACGAACAAATCATGAATTTTATCATATTTATATTTCATTCAATCAACTAAGTAAGTATTCATTATGTACCTCACACTGAGGGGCTAGAAAGGAAAGAATATCATCTCTGCTCATGAGAAGCTAATTTTGACCTATTCTGATAGTTTGTGTCTTCATAATGCTCTCCATTTTACAATGCACGTTTACTTGTTCCTCACAACAGTCTAGGTATTAGCACTTCTCTTTTAATGAGGAAACGGAAGCTCAGAATAGTTATGTAACTCTCCTCAAAAGTACGCATGTAGACCTCAAACCAAATCTTCTCACTCCAAAGTTTCCATTATGCTCTGCTGACTCGGGAGTCAAACAGATTATCATCAAATATCAAAATAGACAATATAAGTGGTCAGAGAGGGAAATCATTGTTGGCCAGGAACTAGGAAAGGCTTTAAAAAGAGGTGGGATTTGGGTCTCAAGACAACTAGGATTAGAATGGACATGCGTCCTGGGTTAGAAGAAACAATGAGGAAAAGAATACATATGATGTATGCAGGGGCTGTCGGGAATCTAGCCCGGTTGGAGTGGATGGCACAAGGGAGATGAGACTGGCTAGGGCACTGGAGTGCGGGGAGAGTTCGCTGGATTTTAGTTCTGTAACACATTCAGAGCCACTGCAGGCTCTGAAGAACGGAAGTGGCATTGCTGTTCCTGCAGGAGAATGACTAGAGGCTCCTGTCAACCAGAGGCTCCTGTCAACCAGAGGCTCCTGGCATGTGGCCTAGAACTGAGGTAACTAGGGCTTAAGAACAGTATACGAACTAGAAAGGACAAACACAGGGGACTTCGCTGGTGGCACAGTGGTTAAGACTCTGCGCTCCCAATGCAGTGGGCCCGGGTTCTGTCTCTGGTCAGGGAACTAGATCCCACATGCGTGCCGCAACTAAGGAGCCGGGGAGCCACAACTAAGACCCAGCGCAACCAAACAAATAAATAAAATAGGTAAACATTAAAAAATATATAAAGGACAAACACACAAAAAATCTTTTGGAGGAAGAAAGAAAAGGCTGTCCTAACAATGACTGAAAATGGCTTGGTGTTCAAGTAAGGATTTTAGGGTTAAAGGGTCATTAGTACACAGAGATGAGGGCTGAAGTGAGGCACAAAAAGGGAAAGGCTCATGAGTGAGCCTCAGAAGATGCTGAAAATACTTGTGATAGATGGAATTAATCTTGTTGCTGTGATAAACACACATTTAAGTATCAGGAACGTTTTGCCAAAATGGGGTTTGCCGATTTCTTATTTAGCTCTTCCTGATAAAGCATATAACCAACCGTTTTTTAATAAGGTACCACTTTCATATCACTGTCTACTTGACAACTCCACCTAGATGTCATTTCCAAAACTGAACTCTTGGTTTCTTCCTCCCAAAACCCATTCCCCTCCATCCCAGTATACAGCAACACCATTCTCTCCGTTGCTTAGGCCTTTTTAAAGCACTGGAAGCGAAGTTATATACTTCACACCTAACCCATCGGCAACTCCTGCTGATGGCATTCAGCCCGCTCCCCCACCCGAGCCAAGCCCGTGATCATCTCATGCCTGGACCCCTGCTGGTCTTTTTAGTTCCACACAGCAACCTTTAAAAACTTATGTCAGATCATAATAATCTTATGTTAAAATCCTCTGTGGCTTCTTTTCCATAATAAAATCCAAAGCTCTACAATGGCCCACAAAGTACAGAAGTCGAAGCACATTCTGGTCCTGAGCTAACTCTGTGAGCTGAGTTCATCTATTTCTCTCTCTCTCTCCCCCTCTCATTCCACTTTCTCCTCTTCCGTATCTCCAGAATGTAAGCTTTATGAAAGCAGAAACTTCGTTTGATTTGCTCATACGGTCTCAGTGTGTATGGCACATAAAAGTTGCCCAATAAATTTTTATTGAATGAAAGACTATTGTGTTGATACTGTAGTATGTTTTCTTTCGTCCCTCTTTATACAATCTGACCTACCTGACATAGTGTTCCTACCAAATAATACTATTAAAATGGAAACATTACTATATTTGCTCAGCTCTGAAAAGATGCCGATACACTAGAAAGTATACCATCACATGCGGGTGAGGAGGGGCGCGGGGTAAAACCATGAGAGCTTGTCAGATGCTTCACTGCCCACCTGGGACTTCAAGAGGACACAGTACACAAAGACAAACAACACGGAGTGACAGGACAGTACTTCACCTGGGCAATAGGAACTGCACACAGGGTTACCCCAAATCCGGCAGCCACAGTTTTGTGCCATGGTCTTATCAATTCCGAGAAACGGCGCTTCTCACAGTTAGCCGCGACTGGCACGCACCGTTTGTACCTAGAAACAGAAGTCAAATTTAGTAAGGCACAACCACCAACCTGTAAAAGCCTCTTCAATTTACTGATATTTGCAGGGGCTGGAGACTCAAACTCGGGCCACGCTGGAACCCAAATGACGACGTAGGGTGGCCTTGCACACGACAGGGCTCTGTGGGGAGCTGCGTGGACTGGAAAGGCCCGGGCTCGAAGAAACCGCTACTTGGCTCCCCGCGCGGGAATGCGGGCCGATGGTGCCGCAGTTTAAGAGTTACCAGGTGTGGACGTTTAAGAGGTGGTCTCAAAGCTTTTTAAAAACTCAGGCCAAAATAAAACGCTTCTGCAGGCAGGATTTAGCGCTGGCCCTCTGGCCTAGGCTGCAAGGGCTCTGATGGTCCCCTGGAGCCCGCAGGCGTCAAGAGGCCGAGGGAGCAGGGCCCGCGGGGAGACAGGCAAGTTCCTGGGGCTCCTCCGCCCTCACGGAAAACCTCCTCCGGGAACCCGCCGCCTGCCCGGGCCTCTTCCCCTACTCTCCCCAGTGACTTCAATGGGCCAACGAGAGTCACTTCGCGGGCAGGCCGAGCACCCTTCAAAAGACAGCCCGACGGTGAGGGAACGCGCTTTCGGTAGGTGGGAAAACGGAAAAGCCGTCAGTGAGACACGAAGCCCGGGCTTGGCCGAGGAGGCGGGAGGCCTCTGGCCAGAGGCAGAGGCGGGACGTCCTCAGACCTCCGAGAGGGGCGGGACGCCGTGACCCTCTCGGCCGAGAAGGGAAGCGCGCGCCCGCAAGGCCGGGGCTGCGGCCCGAGTGCAGCGCTCTCAGCGTCCCCTCCTTCTGTCCGACCCTGACCTACACGACCTGAAGCCCTACCTGAAGAAGAAGGCTACGCTCCGCGACAGCCAACTCCGTAGAGCCGCCATTCCGCGTCTGACGGCCCCCACACGCAAACGCCGGAAGTGACGCCACTTCGTGAGCGGGGGCGGGGCACGGCCCCCACATGAGAGGGCCTCTTCGCATGACCACGCCCCCCGCCCGAGAGCGCAGCCGGGATTGGACAGACGGGGAGAGAGGGGGCGGGGCTGAAGGTAACGGCTATAACAGCCTGGCCGGACACACAACTGCCGGAGCTTCCGCGTGGGGCGGGGCGGGCCGTGTGAGGGCGCGGAGCGGGCGGAGCCAAGTCGGCTGTCGTGGAGGGTGGTTGGACTGGGGCCCTTCACCTCGGGAGAGTTCTCTCGTTAGCTGGCAGTGCGGGTCCGTCAGGACAGAAGTCGGAGGCGGAGTAGCGATCTGCTGGGCAGGCTGCTGCTGGGGCGGGGGTCGGGGCGGGAGGCGGGAGGGGCGGGAGCCGGGCCAGGGGCGCTGTCACTTCAGCACCAGGAAATAGGTGGTCCAGCCGGCCAGCAGCAGCGCCCCGATGAGCACCGTGTAGCTGAGGAGCACGAAGGCCAGCAGCTCCCGCAGCAGCTGCAGCACGTGGATAGTGGTCGA
Source organism: Grampus griseus (assembly GCF_964374135.1). NCBI lineage: Eukaryota > Metazoa > Chordata > Mammalia > Artiodactyla > Delphinidae > Grampus > Grampus griseus. Next base: position 7,325,863 of record NC_139006.1, on the reverse strand, counting down.
GGCCGGCATCGCCCTGCGCGGGAGGCCCGAGGACCTGCGGGGCAGGGCACCCGGGAGACCCTGAGCACGCAAAGAGGACGGTTCTCCCCCCTTGACCAACCTCCGCTGGACCCTAAGCAAGCGCTGCTGAGCCAGGCACTGTTATAGGCAGCGTGGACACAGGGGTCTAGACTAGGTCCCGGCCCTCTACAGAGTGAACATACTTTCCTAAGGCTAAGGAAGCCCAAAGTGCTGATTTTCTCCATTAACAACCACCTGGACACTCTGCACTGACACTACAGAATTCTTTTAAACCGAAAGTTCCCCTCATTCTTAGGCTCCCGATCTGGATCTGGGCTCAGAGAAGAGAGAAGCCTGCGGTTCCCAGACCCCGCTGCTGCACTGGTCTTCACCCCCAGCCCTCTCCTCCCATCCACCTCATTCATTTTTAATGTTGTGAGTGCTGCTAATGGGCTGGTGAAGTAAAGCTTTCTTTTGCCATCATTCAAGCTGCAGCCCTGGCTGTCAGCGCTACTTGGGAGGGGAAGAGAAGAAAGCCTTCTGAGTAGGGGGAAAGCAGCAGACCCTCACTGCAGCCCCTCTGCAATTCCTCTGGCCCCAAGGCTTATTAGTACACAAGAGTTTGAGGATCCCTGCTTTGTGACCAGGCATGCTTGCCCTTCTGGCCAGCCAGGATAGCAGGAGTGCCAAGAGGTGGGTATGAATTTGATTCTGGACTAATCTCCTTCCCCATCGTGCTCTTGGCATCTGCTCCAGCACTCTACCTTCCACCACAGATGGAATCATATGGTAACAATCACAAACCAGTTCTTTACCTCCACTGCTGCCCTGCCCAGCAACGCCCCTCAGTGCCAACCACCAGCTTCCCTTTCTCCCCATTTCACTCACTCAGGAAAGTTTCCACGACTCGTCCACCGCAGCAGCTCCACGGTCCCTCTCTGGTCTGGTGTCCAAAGGTAGGCTTGCGTGCACTCCAGCGATGTCAGCAGAGCTGAGGGATTTTCAGGCAGCAGCTGCACTCACCAACTAGGTGTGGTCTAGAGACCAATCACAATCTTCACGTGGTCCCTGAGCTCTCACGGAGCTGCGCACAGGCGATCCCAGACCAGGCGGGGCGCTGGCAACTCTGCCCATCCTCTGCCTATGTCACCACCACGGCCCACAGAGCTCTGAACTTGCCTGCAAAGCTCCTGACTTAGATGGGCTGGGCAAGTGGTACACTAGGGGGGATTTCATGGCCCTCTTGTCTGGCTTTTCTAAACACTGCAGGTGGGATACAGTCCAAATCCTAACAAACTCCCATCGAGAGCAGTCCCATCCTACTCTTGAGTCTCAGACAAGAAGAACCACTGTACATACAACACTCATGACTGCCCAACTAAAGCAAAAGCTGTTGTCTTAAAACATATGCAAGTTTGAGCATTTGCGTGTGTGTGTGTGTGTGTGAGAACCAGCTCAGAGAATCAAGAGCTCCCAAGTGCTTGATTCTAATTCACAGAGTTTAGCAGGTTAGAGACTCTTTATACAGTCACCTTCCCAATGTGCCCACTTCCAATTTCAACTCCTCCAAATGTAAGGCAAAAAGAACCAGTCAGGATTTCAGCCAATAAAGAATAGACCCTTTCCCAGATGTAACAATGAAGGGAAAAGAAAGCACAAACTTTATGCTGCTTCTGATTCTGCTTTTTGTAGTAGTTTGTAGTAAGAATATGTTTTGACCTTTAAAAAAAAGCAGGCAGTGTGGACATCAACCCTTTTATTAACATCCTCGTCCAGAAGCAAATGGCTCTCTAATTTGATCAGGATCTCTTATTATCAAATCATTGCCCCGCCGCAGCCAGGCTGAAACAGGAGCAGAACATTATCAAGCTGCGCAGGAAGCCAGTGCGTAGTAATTGCAACCCCAGAGAGCTGGTCATCTGGAGGGCTCTGTGTCCTGCCGAGTCACAGGAAAGAAAGTACAGCTGAGATTTATACCCTCATCCCACACCAAAGTAACATGAAAAAGGCTAGTAAAATAGGCCTGATTCTGTTCCCCTTTAACTCTCACAACCTTCAAATGGATATCTCAAGTCAGTTATGTGTTCCAGCCTTTGCAGACTCTAGTCACCACCCAGTTTGGGGGTATTTTACAGCAACAGAGTAACTGGAGCTGAGAAACATCATGTAGCTTGAAGTTCATATGCATTCATTTCGAAGAGAATCTGAGAAATTTTACATTACTGCCTTTGACTGTTGGATGACAAAACGGCATCCTCTATTTTCTACAGTATGTCATCGTTAAACCATATGATTGAATATAATACACCAGGCTCTAGAGTATAATTCACAGTCTGTTCATAATTCATAGTCTATGCGATGTCAGTATTTCTCTGCCTTGCCATCTTGATTACAGCCCCTCTTCCTGGCTGCTTTAGATACTCTGTTTGTTCTGGTGTTGTTTTTCTTAAAGAAGTATTTCTTCTTGAGTTCAGCTCTGCTGAATACAAACACTGCCTCCTGGTGACAGGCCAGTCTTTAACATACAACTGAGAACAAGAGACAGACTCCATGCCGGATTAATCATAATCCTTGCCGTGAGGGCAGAGCTGCAGTGGCCTATCGCATGGAGATCCCCCCTTCCCAGTTCTCTTCAAGAATTAAATGTGCTGTTTTTAATCCTCCTTCTTTTAACCATTAGTCTCTTGCTCCACCGTTAAGCTACAGTTCAAATACTTATTTCTCTGTTGGCTAAAATTCAAAAGTGTACAGTATGACACAAAATAGTGTCTATGTAGACTTCTTTGTCTACGTAGACTTCTTTTTGGTGGGACTGCTGGTGTAGAACCGTCTACCCAACTAGACAAAAGTCCAGACATGATGTGAACAATCCACCCTCTCCAAGAATAAACGTACCATTCACATACCCTTTTTCTCAGTAAGGGCACACTCCTTGGAGACAAAGACTGCTTCAAGTATTAAATGAACTTACACAAAGGCGTATAATATATAATTATCCACCACTTTCTATTTGCATACAAATGAAGCAATTGATGTTTTGAAGTCTTCTGCTGAATGCATTTTTAGGAGCTGACCTAACTATGCTCGGAGCAAGCAAGTATAGAGTCACCAGTGAATGCAGACACACGAGACACAACTGAGTACCTGTTCACAGGACAAAGCCCCAGCCAAGGAAACTTGACTGGACTTAAATTGAATCCCATGAGCCGAAAACACTTACAGACAAGGTGGATTTCATTCTCTAAAGCAGCTGAGACTCACAACCGCTGGGGCTGGAAGGTATAAACTAATCTCCCTGGGATAACAAGTAGCTGAAAAAGGATTCCTAAAACAGGAATCATTTTAAGACCTTTCCAAATACTGAATGTCAAAGCCAAGTTAAATCCTCGAGTAGCTAATCTTTTAAATATTCCTTCTTCTACCCCTCATTCTTACATTAAGGAGATTTTTTAAAAGTACAGAATTTCTCCTTCACTCATAACATGCAGTGTGCTAAGAGACGTCCACTAGCGAAAGAAAGTGAGGAAAACATGTACGGGTACTAATTAACAGTAGAAATGACAGCTGGGGAAGGACACTGACTTTGGCCCCCAGCAAAGACGGGGATCAGCTAATTTGGCTGGAGACTCAGGCAAGGCTGTGAAACCGTCAATTTGGTCCCCTTCTTGGCCTTAACTCCTCCAGACGCTGGGATAGAGCAGGAGGAAGATTTCCAACTTCGCCACCAGCACCCAAGCTCCTCTGTCCTGCAGTCTAGCAGTCTCCTGTAGGAAGGGTAGCAGCTGGACTCCAAGATCATTGACAAGCTGCACCAGAGGGGGGTGAAGTCACCGGACCACGGACTGAAACGGGGCTGGGTGTTTTCTAGCAAAATAAATGCCTGAGGCCGAATAGGTGTGTCCGTAGGCTGCTGGGAAAGCACGTGTGGCACTTACCAGGGAGGGGGAGCTGCCAGATGCTGGAGAAGCCAAGCTGCCACCACTCACAGTGGGACTGGATGGATGGTGCAGCCCACGGTGGGCAGGGAAGAAAATTGGAGGCATCTACCATTGAAATTGTCTTAGAGTTAATAACACGTGCACTAAGAATGCGTCTTTGAATGGTTACATTCTCAGGAAGCTGCTCCCTAATTATTATGTTACTCAATGTAAAAAGCCCTTGATAAGTATGGGACCCATACTGACTTAGTTGACTTAGTTGATCAGGCAGATCATAAAGCTGTTCTGGGGAAAGAAGCTCTTCCAAACCTTTTGCTTTTTAGAAGCAGAGGAATCAAAAACAGAAGGAACACAACTTGCCTTACTGACCGGATAAGGTAGAGACTGGTGACATTGAATGTAACGTGCCATGTTCTGCAGGAAAAAGAAATCTCAACTCAGTGATAATACTAGCCCTAGGCCCCCAACACTCGGCCACTGCCCTAGGCATGATGCACCTTTAAGAAATTCAGCACTATTTATTAGGGGTCAGACCTTCCACTTTTATTTTCATTTTTATCTGCTTGGTCCCTGCTTTCTTAAGAACTGGACCCATCTGTGTGGCTGTATAGATTATCCATCCCACCATCCTTAATATATTTCCAGAGGTCTCCAATGAAGATCCTGAGCTCAGAACATTAAAAACTGTTATGTCTTTTACCCTGGCTGATTCTCTTCCATTCTTCTTTCTTTAAGAAATTAGGAACACAAAAGACAAGCAGAAAGGAGAAAACAGCATAACTTAACAAGCTGACCCCAAAGTAAATTCTGTATTCTCATATTATTCCTCCATGGGGTTGTACTTCCTTCCAGCAACTTCTTCAAAGGAGCCGTTTATTCTGCAGTTCACCGGTAAGTCTCCTTTGAACGCCCTAGAAAGGTTTTTCCATTAGCGACTCTATCCAGCTGGCCCCGTTTATTAGCTTAGTGGTGGCGATGACATATTCTGTACCTCCATCTTCCAGCTGGGAAAGAAATCGCAGGGCAGCAATTTCAGCAAAGGTTACACCCCCGAGGAAAAATATCAGAGTGACGCGGTTTTCTCCCGGTTGACCTAAGATATAAACATTTCAGAATGTTTATTGATGCTTACAGAATTATTATTGATGCTCCTCTCCCCACCACTTAAAAAAATTACACCATTCCTAAGGAAAAGTAGTCATATATGTCTTGGTACAGACAATTCATTTGAAACTCAGGACCATGATTTTGATCTCTATGTTTTTTCTAACTTCTGAGATCCTCAGTTCAGAGGTTGAAAGCGGCTCCTCCTGAGGGAGTAATGGGTTCTAGCACTTACAATATAATTCACAACTAACAAAAGAGGTATGTATATCGGACTCTGACTCCTAAGTACTTTACAAATGTATTTTACAAAGCAATTGCATAATACGTGAAAAGCACACTAACACTACATAATCATCTGTGGATACGGGCCGTGGACTTACGTTTCTTTTGTAGCCCTGTGGGCAACGGCTGCCGTTCCTCAAAGTGGGGCCCTGGGAGGATGCGCAGAACTTCCTCAATACTCCGCCAGCCGGGCCGGGAAAGCAGCTGGGCCAGGCGCACACTGAGAGGGGCATAACCACTGTACACATACGATATGTCCGTGGGATTCTGTTAAATAATTAAAGGAAAAAAGGCCTGTAGAGAGAGCGAGAGAGAGACATATAGCCGCCTAACTGTGGCTTGTGGGGTAACCCAAAATTATTTGATTTGGCTTTGAAGGCAGAAACACAAACCCCCGAAATAGCCTGCTCCAATATTGAAATATCCTGTTCCAATCCACCCCTGCTGGGCTCTGTTCTTAGCAGCCAAAGGTTCACTTTTGACTCAAATCTTCAACAGCCACTCAAAGCATCTATAGGTACTGAAGATGAAAAATTGTTACTTGGTTTGGCAAGAAACTTCTTGGATGGTAAAGTGGAACTCCCTAGGCGAGAATATAACCCTTGAACACGGCAATTCCACATTCAGACACTTATCCCACAGAGGGACTTGTACTCTAGAGGACAAAAGACCAAAGCACAAAGATATTAACTGCAACACTGTGCGAACTAGCAAAGGACTGCAAACGACCTGAATTTCTATCAGTAGAAATCTGATAAATCATAAAATAAGATGTATCTGAAAAACCACTAGGTAGCAATTAATTAAAAAAATTATTTTAGGGCTTCCCTGGTGGTGCAGTGGTTGAGAGTCCGCCTGCCGATGCAGAGGACGCCGGTTCGTGCCCCGGTCCGGGAAGATCCCACATACCGCGGAGCGGCTGGGCCCATGAGCCATGGCCGCTGAGCCTGCGCGTCCAGAGCCTGTGCTCCGCAACGGGAGAGGCCGTACCAGTGAGAGGCCCGCGTACCGCAAAAAAAAAAAAAAATTATTTTATTCTTGGCCTTGGCACTCAGCCTGAGGGATCTTAGTTCCCCGACCAGGGATCGAACCCAGGCCCCGTGCAGTGGAAGCTCAGAGTCCTAACCACTGGACCGCCAGGGAAGTCCCTATGTAGCAATTAAAAAGAACTTAAAAGAATGAGATCACAGAAGGCTCTTCAAGATACAGTGTTAAGTAGTGGGTGGGGTGGGGAAAGAGGTCAGCGTTGTGAAGAGCTGAACTAATCTATGACTTACGTTGTACAACACAGGAATTAAGATTATCTATATTCCCACTGGACAAAAACAATCCAATTTTGCTACTGAGGCAGGAGACTGTTAGCTTTTGCGGCAAGACGCAGCCTAATAAAGTCCCTTATGAAAAACCAAAAAAGAAAATAAGAAAAATGAAACTTAGAAAGATTGGAGTAAACAATAAACATAAAGCAAAGCGCACCCTACTTTGGAGACCAGTGGTATAGAATATGCACCATTTATGTAAAAATGTTTGTCTGTACACAGAATCTTTCTGGAAGGATAGATTACAAACTGGTTACAGTGCTCGCCTCTGAGAGGAAACTGAGGTTGGAAGTGGGAGGAGCCTTGCTTCTCACCGTTTGCTTTCCCTGTACTGGATCTTTGCCTGACCCTCCCGCATTTCTCCTGCTCTGTGCCCCAGAGGCGGCCCCGTGGGCTCTGCACCAGCTGGAAACTGGAGAGAGGACGGCAGCGTGAGTTGTTGCCCTGACTTCCCCTCTGTGGTGCTGCCAGAGGTTGGTTGTGTCCCTCGGCTTGTCAGACGGCCTGGCCACACAGCTCTTCTCTCCCAGTTCTGGAACAGCCCCCTTCCCCTGCCCTCAGGCCTCAGCTGGGGAGGGTTCCCCACTGCATTGCCTCTCTCTGGTCCACCCCGTCTTTATGAAACTCCCTCAAACTACCCAGTGCCAGAGCACCCTATGCTTCCTGCTGGGATCCACACGAATGCACGACTTTCTCCAAAGCATTAGAAAACTGTCGTTAGAAAACAAGGTGGATGCGGAGATCAAGTAGCGTATGTCGTTGCAATAACCTGTTAACTGGGAACTCAAATGAGGTGAGGAGCAGGAGCGTCTTACTTGCTCGTTTACATCATCCATCCAGAGGCGTAACGTTTTCCGGACGGTTGGGTAAGTATTTCTGCCCCCTGTCTGTGGTTTCAGCAGGCCAGCCTTCTCTAGGTTGTATAAGGTCAATATGTGCTCATAGCCGTATGTCTGTAAGAGAAGTTGAATCAGGAAAACGGTTTCTGCGACTTTCAAAAAAGAGCACTTCCACGTACACATGGCCAGTAGGCACATGAAAAGCTGCTCAACATCACTAATTATTAGAGAAATGCAAGTCAAAACCACAATGAGGTACCACCTCACACGGGTCAGAATGGCCATCATTAAAAAGTCTACAAATAACAAATGCTGGAGGAGGTGTGGAGAAAAGGGAACCCTCCTACACGGTTGGTGGGAATGTAAGTTGGTGCAGCCACTATGGAAATCTGTATGGAGGTTCCTCAGAAAACTAAAAATAGAGTTGCCATATGATCCAGCAATCCCACTTCTGGGCATAGATCCAGACAAAACTATAATTCAAAAAATACATGCATCCCTACGTTCATAGCAGCTCTATTTACAATAGCTAAAACATGGAAACAACCTAAATGTCCATCGACAGATGAAAGGATAAAGAAGATCTGGTACATATATACAATGGAATACTACTCAGCCATAAGAAAGAATGAAATAATGCCATTTGCAGCAACATGGATGCAACTAGAGATTATCATACCAAGTGAAGTAAGTCAGAAAGAGAAAGACAAATACCATGTGATATCACATACATGTGGAATCTAAAATATGGCACAGATGAACCCATCGACAAAACAGAAACAGAGTCACAGACATAGAGAACAGACTTGTGGTTGCCAAGGGGAAAGGGGGGTGAGGAGGGAAGGACTGGGAGTTTGGGGTTAGCAGATGTAAACTATTATATATAGGATGGATAAACAACAAGGCCCTACTGTAGAGCACAGGGAACTCTATTCAATATCCTGTGATAAACCATAATGGAAAAGAATATGAAAAAAAGAATGTCTTTATGTGTATAACTGAGTCACTGTGCTGTACAGCAGAGATTGGTATGACATTGTAAATCAACTCTACTTCAATTAAAAAAAAAAGAGCACTTGCAACAAATCCACTGGTTTGTACTCTGGGGCATGTTACTGAAGTCCAGGCAACGACCATCCATGGGCACAGGTGCAGGGCAGGGATGAAGCCTGCCCCAAAACTGCTTGCCATTACAGCAAATCCAGCTCACTGGATCACTCAAAGAATGATGTAAATTTTTTTACTTTAAAGTCACAATTTATGGACCCAACTTAAGTGAGCATCAAATAAGTTATCGTATATTTTTATATGGGATATAATTAGCTATTAAAAAAAGAAAGAGGCAGATCTATACATCCTGATAAGAAAGACCTTCTGGATTTATTCTTAAGAACAAAAAAATATAAGAAGACTATTACGTATAGTAGGATTTTATTTTTGTCAAAAAAGATATAGTAAGTAATAATAATAGCTAACACTTATATAATACTTTCTATGGCGGGGGGCACTGGTGTGTTCTAAGTGCTTTACATATGTTAACTCAGTCATTCTTATTATAACCCCACAAGGTAGCCACTATTATCTCCATTTTATAGAGAAGTTTAAATAACTTGCCCAAGGTCACACAGCTAATGAGTAACAGAGCTGGGACGTGGATCCAGCTGGTCTCGCCCCATGGTCTGTGTATGTAAACATTCTTTGTACATAGATGCAAAGACAGGAATCTGGAAGTACACAAACCAAACTGCTGACATTGGTCCCTTCCAGGGAGGGAAATGGGGGGAGGCGGGGGAGGGTCATGGTTTGCACCATGTACTTCTGCTTTGTTTGAACGTTATATGATGAGAATGCACGTGTCATTTGTGTAACTTTTTAAAAGGCAAAAAACAAACAAACAAAAACCCCCCAAAACCCAACCTGAATGAGTATTTAGTTTTAACACTAACATACTTAACTGTGACTAGTAATAGCAAATAAATAGTGCCTGAGACATTTTTAAACAGAAGGGAGAATTTTAAAAACAAGGGTGGGCTTTTCCTTATTATAAAGTAACAGTCTTGATTTAAGTAAGTTGGCTAAAGAATCATCATCAGAAATGTGCAAAAAGTCCCCTTCCTCCATCGAATAGTTGGGTTAACAACAAGAGCACTAGACCCTGGCTACCTGGGTTTTATCCCTGGCTCTGCCACATACTAGCTGGTGACCTTGGGCAAGTTATAGCACTACTCTGTGCCTTAGTTTTCTCATCCATAAAATGGGGATGGTAAGAGTATACAACTCAGCACTGTTGTAAGGATTAAACAAATGAATACACATAAAGCTCTTCCAATTGAGCCTGGCACATAGTGAAAGCTCAATAAACATTAACTATTGTTATTATTATGCAAACACAGTAAACAATGAATACTAAGGACAATCCCTCCATGTATTAAAAAATTTAAAAGACAGTGGAAACACTATACCAAAATAGCAGCTTTGGGAAGTATTTTTTTAAAAAGATGTTTTCTCCCCTGGCAAATTAGTAATTTAAAACTATACTGACCTGCAGGATTTCTCTTTTGTAATAATCCAAAACTTTTTGTTTGAGTCCACTATTGCACACGGATTGGAGGCAAACTAGTCTTAACACCTTGATCAGCGGATGCTTTTGGGCAATACAATCCTCAATGTAACTGTTGACCTGGAAACAAAATATATACCAGTACCAGCATCTGGTTTGGGGACCTAAAGAACTTGATATTTACTATTATTTTTCAAAGTCAAATATTGTGTGGTGACCTGGATGGGAAGAGAATTTGAAAAGATACCATAATCTATTCCTATACATGTGTGTGTATATGTATGTATATACATATCTGAATCACTTTGCTGTGCACCTGAAGCTAACTCAACATTGTTAATCAACTATACTCCAAAATAAAATAAAAAATGAAAACAAAAAAAGAGGAGATGAGTGGGAGAACGGTTCATTCTTTTTTTCACTGTCCCTAAGCCCCCTCCGAAGTAGCTCCTCTGCCCCTGCTACACGCATCCCCGTCACCATGGAGACACACCAGCGATGGGGAGTGCAGGGCAGTGAGGGCACACGCAGGCAATCCAGCGGCCTGTCTGGACTCACCTGTCTCCACGGACAACCTTGGGAGAGGCTGCTGCATGTCCCGGGTGTGTGACCATAACAGCAGCAATTTATCAGCATAAAGTGACAGGAATCTTTTTAGAAGATGGGAATTTTCATAAATCGAATAATTTTAAATTTAGTAATAGAAGTGAGTATTTAAGGGAAATTATATGATCAATCCTCTCAGAAAGCAAATCTATTCATTTATCTATTATAGTCCTTAAAGGTCTTTGATTTTAGGGGCTGGGTCTCACCTCTCCATGCACTGCAGAAAGTGCCTTGCATAGGATAACGTTAAATATATGATACTTGATAAAATCTCTGTTTTCACATTTTGCATTTGCTCTTCAAAATATGTAGACAAGGGGCTTCCCTGGTGGCGCAGTGGTCGAGAATCTGCCTGCTAATGCAGGGGACACGGGTTCGAGCCCTGGTCTGGGAGGATCCCACATGCCGTGGAGCAACTAGGCCCGTGAACCAAAATAAATAAATTAATTAATAAACTCCTACCCCCAACATCTTATAAATTTATTTATTTATCTATTTTTGGCTGGGTTGGGTCTTCATTTCTATGCGAGGGCTTTCTCTAGTTGTGGCGAGCGGGGGCCACTCTTCACCGCAGTGCACGGGCCTCTCACTATCGTGGCCTCTCTTGTTGCGGAGCACAGGCTCCAGACGCGCAGGCTCAGTAGCTCATGCCGTGTCCCCTGCATTGGCAGGCAGATTCTCGACCACTGCGCCACCAGGGAAACGCCCCCCAACATCTTAAAAAAAAAAAAAAATGTAGACAAGGCATGGGAATCAAAGCAATTGCTTTTCTAGGTATAATCTTACGTTTGATAAGGGATCAATTATGTTAGAACAGTTTTATTGTACACATACCTTATCAGTGTCTATTCCAGACATAAACTCCTGCTCCACTGTTAATTTATCAAAGAAGTCTTCAGAAGCTAAAATGGAATTAGCAAATTTGTAACTAAGAAATTAATGTTAACCCTTTTATACACAGAGCATGATTAAGAAACAAGACACACACAAAAGAAAGCAAAAAGTTCAAATCGTCACCTGAAAAGAATCTTCTAAGAAACATGGAAACCCTTTCAACCCTGAGCTCCTAAATGACATCTAGAAACAGTCGACCACTGCACCCCTTTGCTATCCTTAGGACGCTAATAAGGACTCAAGAATTTTTTCTCAGTATCAATGAAAGCTAATTTTGAAAGAGCATTTTACTTGCATCATCAGATCCAACCCAGTTTCACTTGATTTCCACTTCTATTAATATGAAAACAATGGACTGATTTTCCAACACTTTTATATAAGATTCAAAGTATACTTTATAAAACAGGGCATGGAACAATCTCCAGCTCAGCTTTTACAGCCTGTGTTTTAATGAGTAAACACATCTTCCAAGCCCTTTCAAAATACTTAACATATGCTCTCTACCAATTCTGCAGAGAGTCTTCAAGAGAAAAACAAGAACTAAAACAGAAACATGATGCTGCTCTAATTAAGTAATCCTTAACAACAGGAAAAAAACCAGACTGAAAAATTAACCGCCTCATGTTATGGGAAGAATTTTTTTCTCTTTTTGATATTCCAAACATTTTATCATATGATTACATGATTTTAATAATGAAAAAAATTGAGTTAACCACAAAGGGAACATTTTTGACTATAAACATTCGAATACTTAACACTGAGAATAACATACAGTGTTAAAACAGAGCTGACCTTCCCAAGGGAGTACTGTGGTGCCAATGATCACGGTGTCAGTCACAGTGCGTGCAAGTCAGCCCCAGGTGAGCACGATCATTCCCAAGGATACTCACTAGTTACATCTTTGATTAGCTCTGCAATCGAGGTGTGGTTTGCGAGGGAGCCCCTTGCTGCCTGCATGTGGGGCAGTTGCGAAACGAACTGCTTGATCTCCCCAACGGTCTTGGCGTTGTGCCTCTCCTGAAACACGGAAAACAGCAGAACCGTTGAGCGGGGAAAATATTTTAAGTGCTCTGTTCTTTGTATTGCTTAGAGGACCTTTAATTTATACTAATGAGAAAGAACAGAATACAAATAAATCAGGCCAAACCCACCTCCAACATGACCCAGAAAAACAGAAAAGATAGGCTCGTTGTTCCTGTTCACTGCATTAGTACTTTTTTTTTTTTTTTGCGGTACGCGGACCTCTCACTGTCGTGGCCTCTCCTGTTGCGGAGCACAGGCTCTGGACGCGCAGGCTCAGCGGCCATGGCTCACAGGCCCAGCCGCTCCGCGGCATGTGGGATCTTTTTGGACCGGGGCACGAACCTGTGTCCCCTGCATCGGCAGGCAGACTCTCAACCACTGCGCCACCAGGAAAGCCCGCATTAGTACTTTTTAAGGGAGCAAATGCCTAATGTTTATTCTTTCCAGGCATCAGATCATATTGTGATTAGTATTTGTGGGGGACAGTACTAGGTTGTCCACAAACATTTCTGAGTAAAAAAATTAAAACAAAGACATGTTAAGAGGGGAACATAAATGGCAAAACATTTCCTCCATAATAGAAAAAAATCCATTCTTACTGCTGAACTCAATCTTGAATACTGTCCATGAATAAAGAGAAGTTTCCTGGGTGATGAGAAAATTTTTTTTTTTGCAAAATTTAGTAATTTAAGCCAAAAGTAACTTCAGAAATTTGAAGAAAATCAATTAGCAAACACAATTCCTAAGAAAGATGAAACCTGGAATACACACTCAGTAAAAAAAAAATCAGCCTTCAAAAATTCTCCCAAATAAGTTTCCAAAGATTAAATACACAGAGTTCAGCATCTTACTGAATTCTCATGTTTCAAAAATGAGCTTTAACCAAGAATAAATCAGTGGTGGGACAAGAGGAGGCAGGAAGGTGATAATGAAGCCGCCAATTTAAAAGCTCTGGGCTGCTGGGATTTCACTCTTATTATCACCTATCTTATCTGCAGGGTCCCCTGCATGTTGGCTAAACTGGGAGCTTTTGGCCCAAATTGCAAGTTCTATTATAGAGGATATTTTATTTAGAGTACAGCTGGCTTCCTTTTTTTTTTTTTTTTTTTTTTACAGCTGCCTTCCTCTTAAGTGAGATAGGAAATAATTAAAAGGAAGGTAAAACAAATATTTACGGTGAAAGCTTGTAAACTGCAAACACTACCCCTTTCTCCCCCAAAAGGAGAAAAACTTAACACCTTTTCTCATGGATCTGGGAAGAAGTTTAAAAAGAAAATCTTGGGTCCTCCAATGGCTGAGTCCGCAGTTTCTTAGGATGAGAACTGCAGCTCTGCTTAGTGGCTGCACTTCTGGCAGCTCTTCCTTCCTTCGTGGGGTGGGCAGTCTAGCCAGAATCAGGATGACAACCAAACCGTCTCACCTCAAATGCTGCAGAGATCACCTTTGCTTTCTTGCTAAGCACGGAGCCCACTGCATTGAAGTTTTTATCTCGGATCTCAGCATACAGCTCCTCCGCAGAATTCAGCTGAAGCTTCTTTGCTTCCGTGGGAAGGTCCTTACCACCATCGCCCTGTTTCTTAGGTGCAAATTTCTCCGGAGGTAATTTCACGTAACCTGAACAACAGTGGAAGGGAACAAGGCTCTGCGTGCATTTAATGGAAGAACCAGTCAAGTGCTCAGGCACAAAACAGAATCTTCCAACTTAGGAGAGGATGGAAGCCGGCTTTAGAAAAAACTGGAGTATAGCACTGAGGTTCTGATTTTTCCACGATCAAAGTACAGAATGTAGTGACTCTTGAATATTCATATCATGGTTCCACTTTTCTTTGGGGGCACCTATCTGAAGCACTGCAGCAATGATCAGTTCCTGAACTTATTCAGGGATCACGTTACTTTTTCACTTAAAAAAAATTACAAGGCTCTCCCCATTATCTTCCGGCATTTTTCAAACTGTAAGTCATGTCCTATTAGTAGATCATGAAATCAAGTTGGTGGGTTGCAATTAGCATTATAAACAAACAAAACATTAAATACCATAGTGCATCACATGAAGTAGAGTGGTTTTTCTTTTAAATAAAATGTTGCTTCAGTTTCACACACACATATGTGTGCATGTACTAGGTCATGATATAAAATACATTTCTTACTATAGGTTGTTGTCGAAAATAGTTTGAAAGCCCACTTCCTGTTTTTATAAATAAAGTTTTATTGGCACAAAGCCATGCCTTTTCATTATGTCTCATTTGGGGCTGCTTTCACATTATAAAGGAGAAGTGAGATTCCACAGAGGCACTGCATGACCTAAAATATTTGCTATCTGGCTCTTTACAGAAGTTGTCCACCCCGCTCTAGAACAAGCTCCCAAATTCCTCAGCACAGCATCCAGTCCCTCCACTAAGCAGCCTTAACCCTCTTCTCCCGTCTCTGTTCCTCCCAAACCAACTTAGTCACCATTTCCGAGAACACCCCACACGCCCTTATGAGTTGCCTATAAACCGGTTTAACTCTAAGAAGCTTGGCAATATGAATCAAGGGCCTTATAACGTTAACACCTTTGACCCCAAAATCCCACATCAGAGAATGTAGCGAAAGAAAGTAATATGCTATATGAAAAAAATTTTTTGTATACAGATGTTTTTATAACCATAAAAAACCCCCAAACAACCTAAAATGCCCAACATTAGGGGAAGGATTATGCAAATCACGGTATAATATATATTATGGATTTTAATTAAGCTGTTAAAATTATGCATATGCTGAGAAAATGCTCATATTATACCAAATCAAAAAAGAGATTCAGGGAATTCCCTGGCGGTCCAGTGGTTAGGACTCCATGCTTTCACTGGGCCAGGGTTCAATCCCTGGTGGGGGAACCCCGCAAGCCGCGAGGTGAAAAAAAAAAACGACAAAAAAAGAGGTTCAGAATAATTTGGACAAGCTGATGCTATTTATTTTTTGTTAACTAAAATAAACTCTGCACAGAAAAAGACTATAAGGAAATACACCAAAATATTAACATTGGCTGTCCCAAGGTTTGGGGGGTAGGGCTTCAGGGATAACGGGAGATCTATGTTTTCCTTCTTTATTTTTCCAATTTTCCCTTAACTGATATTTGACTCATATTATGGAAAAAACTTGCTGCAGAGAAACTGGGAATTTATACATATTCCTTCTCTTCTTGGAGAATCCCCTCCTACCTCTCACCTGTCTTAGACAGAGCCCCCTGAGGCTGCCTCACAGGTCATCTCCCTGCTCTAAACTCTAGCTCCCTTTAATGGTCTCCTGGGTGTTTCACTCTCTGGGACCATGAGAGGAGAGGCACCCTTGTTTCCTTCTGTTTTTTTTTTTTTTTTTTTCCAACAGCCCTGCTACCTCGTTTCTTTGACTCCCTCCTACTATCCAGCACAGAACTCCTCTGTCAATGAAATGGAGTTTTAAAAAGTATTTAAGATGTCATCTTTTGGAACAAATAATTTAAAAATAAGACTTTTTATAACTTTATCACTAAAGACTCTTTGTTTTGTGGAAACCCCTCTTCATGGCTGTGTCTTCACCCATTCCCTCGGCTATCTATCCATCCTTATGGTTAAAATACGCATAACATAAAATTTACCATTTTAACCATTTTACAGTGAACAGTGCAGTAGCATTTAGTACATACACAACTTTGTACAACCACAGCTAGTACCTAGTTCCAGAACCTTTTTATCCCAAAAGGAAACCCCACACCCAATAAGCAGTCACTCCCCAACCTCTTCGAGTCCTGGCCACCACTAGTCTGTTTTCTGTCTCTGTGTTTTCTCCTTCTAGGCTGTTCCTTGGCTCCCTGTGATGTAATTCAGGATGGCAATAGAGGTCAGGGGCTGATGGAAACCAGAGAAGGGGGCCTGGATGGGACAGAGGGAGTGGTGGGACCTGTCATAAACTGGAGACAGGGGCATGTCTAAAGCGGGATCTCCGCTGGGCACCAGCTGCAATGTGGGAATGTGACCTCGGGGTCGCCAGAGCTTCAGATGTTTTTAAAGACATGGTATATATGGGAATTTCCTGGCGGTCCAGTGGTTAGGGCTCCGTGCTTTCATTTCCGAGGGCCTGGGTTTGATCCCTGCAGCTAAGATCCCGCAAGCCGTGTGGCATGGCCAAAAAAATAAAAATAAATTAAAAAAAAGACATGGCAGGGCTTCCCTGGTGGCGCAGTGGTTGAGAGTCCGCCTGCCGATGCAGGGGACACGGGTTCGTGCCCCGGTCCGGGAAGATCCCACATGCCGCGGAGCGGCTGGGCCCGTGAGCCATGGCCGCTGAGCCTGCGCGTCCGGAGCCTGTGCTCCGCAACGAGAGAAGCCACAACAGTGAGGGGCCTGTGTACCGCAAAAACAAAAACAAAAACAAAACAAACAAAACAAAAAAAGACATGGCATCCATCAGGATTATTATTAAAAATTCTCTCCAATTTTAAATGCTGACAGAAACAGACAAACATCATGTGGACCAAAACCAAATAAAACATTTGTGACCTCTGACCCCAACAGTTTGTCAGGCCTAAACTCTAGCAGGCCTTCAAATCTTCCGTCGAGTGTCCCAACCTCCCGTATTAGCCTTTTCCCCAGAATGTCCCAGCTGTGCTCTCTGCCTCAGCAAGCTGGTCGTCCCATGGTTCCCTGCAGGTATTATGCCACCTGCCCCTCGCCAGCAACCCCCCCAAACTCTACCCCTTTTTCCAAACCCAGTACCAAGGCCACCTCTTCCAGAAGCTTTCCTGAACAACTGCCTGCCACGGCATCTATGTTCTCCAACTGCAGAGCCATCTGTTTATTTAGCCCTTGGCCTCTGCTCACAGCGGGCAAGCACAGTCCTGTGCAGTAAACATCAGCCAGCCCTTGTGTGACGGACAATGGTAGTTTGCTCAGATGTCGTTTAATTTTTTTTTTTTTTTTTAGCCACACCGTGCGGCATGCAAGATCTTAGTTTCCTGACCAGGGATTGAACCCATGCCCCCTGCATTGGAAGAGTGAAGTCTTAACCACTGGACTGCGGGGGAAGTCCCTCAGATGTCGTTTAATCCTAGCGTCTGCAGGTCTAAAGTCAGCATTTTTATTTTTTTCAAATATTCTCTGATTTACTTGAAAAGGAAGCACCTTCTAAAAAAACGACCTTTTGGATATTTTTATCAGATTACCTATTAGTAAAAGTAGGTGTTACTTTACTCACTGTTCTGAATGCCATAAATTTCATCAATGAGTCCTTCATACGTAAGCTGAGTGGCAAGAGGCGTTAACAAATCCACATTCCGATCGAGCAACAAGAGATTATCAAAAACAGGGAATATTGAGTTCTGGCTCCCTGTAAACTCTCTCTTCATCCTGATCATCATATTGGCCACTTGCTGGAAACAAAACATGGGATCAGGTGGGACCCTCCTGGGAATAAGCAGATTAAAAAATTTGGCTAAAAATGGAAAGAATCAAAAAAGTGAAAAAAGGAGAAAAACGGTGGAAGAGTGAGATGGATAAGAAATAAGCAGCTACAGAAAAGCATTCACTGTTGGCTGCCTGTCCCAACACTTACACTTTAGCCAGTGGCAGCAGCTATTTCTCAACGGGGCCTAGTTCAGAGAGTCTATTTCTGTTATTCACAGTAGCTCTGTTCTATAAAGTTGCTGTGAATACTGAACCAGCAAATACCGAACCACTGCCCCGAGGGGCAATCAGGGTTAGGGTGCCGCGAACCTCTGGTTATAACATTTTTGTCATCTGATCAATATATAACCTTGTCTTATGTGCGTTTCTGTTTAAAGACACATTAAATATATGACGTTGATTCTCTAACGCCATCACTCAGGCCTGAACGCAGCTCATCTAACACGAGATTTCTCCCTAAGGCCCATCACAGCCTCCCTGCGCTCTGAGCGCTAGACAGTGCTTCTGTACCACCTTTGGGGGCCATTTTAAACAGCAAAATCACCATCAAAAAGAGCACAAAAATGCAAAAAAAAAAAAAAAAAGTGGCACCGAGCAGCGCATGGCATTATATAGCGGCAAAAAGGACACTTGTTTATGGTAGGAGCTGAAGGCACAGGGCTGCTCTGAGTGACCTCAGCTGGGAACATGCATACTGGACAACTCAAATTACTGCCGCTCTGAGCATGTCCACAAAACACTGTGAATACTGATTTGGGGGCTACAAATAAATTTCAGTAAATAGGTGAATTGCCAAATAAAAAGGACTGACTGTATTTGTAAACAGATTCCCACTCCTTCCCTTCCTGGGGACCAGGGGACCCTTCCTCCACCACCAGAAGCACCTGCCGTTTCTCACCCGGGCGCACTCTCCTTTCCCAAAGATCTGGGGGATCGTCCCGTACAGAGCTTGCAGGGTCATGAGCCCCTTGGCTGCGTGGTACAGGCTGGTCTGGTCGCTCTCCAGGTAGCACTCCTGCGGGGAGGAAGGGCCGGTTACGGTCATGGTCATCTGGGTGCATGAGGCACCCACCTCTGTCTGGCGCTGGGACTACGCAGCCACTGGGTAAGACCGTTTCCACTAATTCCCCACTTTGCCAGGAAGCTGCAGACTCGGGTCCAGCCCAGGCCAGGAGGCCAACAGCTCTGCCGTCGGGGGCAGCTATGGCAGCAATTCTCCCGTGGCAGAGCCTTCTGGAAGGCACTCCTCTTAGTTTATCAGCTCTTGAATAAGCTACTGATTAAGAAAGACTGACACAGGGACTGGGCTTTCTCATTCACCGTTGTGAGTGTAAAGGCTAGGAGGACACCGTGGGAGGGCCACATTAGCGCACATATTCTTTGACCCCCCAAAGTCCCAGATGACCTCACAACAGAACACCTGGCAGTTTTTACAAACATGACGCCAATTTCATATGTACCGACAGCAAATGAAGGCCATAACATCTTGAGAAATGAGAAAGGGGCGGCTGAAGAATCTTTAGAGAGTGATCTCATTTTCAGAAAATATATTTTACCTTATAAAATATACAGGGTATATTTTGTAAAGTAGACAAAATTATACTTTTCTGCGTAGAAAAAGGGACCAAAAATATATACAAAACCAGCTAGGAAGTGAGAAGAGAGACTCCAGCAGTTCTGACATGGGTAAGAGCACAGGTTCTTGACTCTGGTTGTCTGACTCTGTGTCACTTCCCAACTGGTGCCCTTGGCCACTTAGGTAACCTCTCTGTGCCTTATTTAGTGTCTGCAGAAGGGAGTATATTCAACATAGTATATGGATTAAATGAGGTAATTGCATGTAAAACATTTCATCCCAGTACCTGAAACATATAGTAAGTCCTTAACAAATGTTAGCTTTTATTATTAGAAATTGTTTGGATTATTATTTTTTTTTTACAATCATCATCCACTCATAAGTCAAAATGGAACACTGTACCAGACACCCCTCACCGACCCTCCCAACGTGCTTCTAGCTTCCAAAGCCAGGAGGGAGGGGACACTGGAGGCATTAAGCACAAGGGGGTGGGACTCGTGTGCTCCACCCAGGGAGGAAGGAGGGCTGTGCCTGGAAAGAGCCTGGGGAGAGTGCTTGGCGGCTCTTCCAAGTCTGATGGTTTTAACATTTCACTGCATATGACATGTCCAACTCAAGAATGTCTGAAGACATACTTTCTTGAAAAATTACCTAAAACTCCCTATCAGAGCAGAGTTAAGCTAAAAATTCAAGAAAAAAAAATTAGGGAATATCTCTCAAAATCATATTCATTTTTTTAAACTTAAAAAGTTGTATTACTATAGACATTCTTTTTGTAATTCTTTTTAAAAAAAATTTAAAAGTTGATGACATATTAATCTTGAATTTTTTGCTCTATTATAATTGGTGGTGGGATGATTATTTGTACTAATATCCCTGTATTCTGTGCTTGTGGAATCACCTGGTATTTCAAGCCATGAGGACATTTTTGGAGGGACAAATGCTAATACCCATTAACATTCAAATTCACATATTTTTTGACCCCAAAGTCCCACATGCCTACACGATAGAATACCTGGCAGTTTTTTTGTTTGTTGTTTGTTTTGTTTTGTTTTTCTCTGTTTATCAAACCAATGAAAATGAATTTTAAACAGGTGTACTTGTAACTACTTGGAATGTGTTTGTTTTCGTGACTTAACTGTAGGCAATTCTTACTTCAGGTTGGGGAAAAAAAGGGCAGGCGGTTTTGATTTTAACTAAAATTATAGCGCTTCACTCACGTAACACCAGCCAGTCTAGCACACCATGTAAGAAGTAAGACCTTTCAAGGAAAACTTGACATTCTAAAATTATTAAAAGGACAACATAAACTCATTCAATCATGCAGGTCCTTTAAACTTTGCTTTGAAAGTCTTAAGGAGAAAAAAATATGGTACTGTGACTAGGGCACGGGCTGGAGAAAACTTTATTTTTCTTCCCTTCCCTTACTACTTGAGAGAAGTCAATACAATTTTCCATTTGTATAAATGAGAGGCCACAGTTTTTAACTCTTTTATAATAATATTCCTTGAGCCAGAAGAAGATATACATGTTTTCCACATTTTAGTTACATTTCAACAATTATGTATTATATGCTTATAGGGATCGTGTTCAATGGCAAAGTGAAGTGGACTGATGGTCTCAGATGTTTCCGTGTAGACAACGTGTCAAGAACTGGCTTATATATTATCCGTCCTCCAGACTGACATCACATTTCATAATAGCTTGGTATGATGACTGCTGTCAAAATCGCCTGCATGGAAACATCCGTGCCACCGGGCCTGGTCGCGCCACGCGGGGACCTCAACGGGAAGGATGCGCGGGCTCGTGCGGGGGAGCAGAGCCCCAGCGAGTAGCGCCCGCACCACCGCCTCAGAAGGGAGGCCTCTACCGTCCGCTACCTTGCAGTTTTTTTTTTGTTTTTTTTTTTGCGGTACGCAGGCCTCTCACTGTTGTGGCCTCTCCCGTTGCGGAGCGCATGCTCCGGACGCACAGACTCAGCGGCCATGGCTCACGGGCCCAGCCGCTCCGTGGCATGTGGGATCTTCCCGGACCGGCGTACGAACCCGTGTCCCCTGCATCGGCAGGCGGACTCCCAACCACTGCGCCACCAGGGAAGCCCTACCTTGCAGTTTTTACAAAGGAGGTAGGTAGATTTTATGTATACTGATTTCTATATATACATTTGAGGCCCCAATAGTTTAAGCCCTGTGACTGAGCATTAGAGTTCAATGAGCTGAACTCTAATTCCCACGTTTTGTGCAGTGCAATACGGTCATAATCACAGCCCCAAAGCACAGAGAGATCTACACGTGCCTCCTGATGCCACGAAAAGCTAAATTATGCTCACTGTTTAAAATCACATAAATAAGTAAAATGACCTCAACTCTATCAGAAATCGGGCTTGAATTTAACATTAGGTAGAACTCTCAGCTTTATTATCCAGGCGAAATCTCTGACTTCTAAAATAGAATCTTAAGTGAACATATGTAAGCCAAGGGCTTGAAATTCTCAGCAGAAAAGAATTCTGTTCTTTTTTGCAAACCAGAGGTTAAATAAACAGGAAATCTCTCCTCTGGACAGGTTTTGTCATGCCAGGACAGGTTTTCCTCAGCTGCTACCAATTCACATTAATTACACGGATGTGAATTAATTACATGAGGGTATACCATTATAGCTACGTGATAAAGCAAATATAGCAAAATGTTAATTTCAGAACCTAGGTGATGAGCATACGGGTGTTCACTGTACCATTCTTTCAACTTTTCTGTATATTTGAAAATTTTCATATAAAATGTTGGGGGATGGGAAATCTGTACCATCATTGGAAGAGATTTACTGTAAGCAAATCAGTGGGGAACATGGCTGAAAAGAAGAGCCAAGAAACTCTCCTGGTTATAAAATTCATCAGTGGCGCCACTGAGCTCTTCCTCAGGTTCACTCTTTGAAAGCAGTGGTCACTGTAACAACATACTAGGGAAGAAAGAGTTTCAAATAATTTTTTGCACAACACCAGTGGTTCTCAAAAGTTCTAGTCTCCAGACCAGCAGCATCAACGTCACATACGCATAACTCAAAGAAGGAAATACAGATAAATATGATTACACTAAGAAAGTACGCATAGCAAAAACTACCATAAGCTAAGTCAATAGACAAATGTCAAAGGCAGGTAAAGAGCCTACAGATACAGGGCTTCCCTGGTGGCGCAGTGGTTGAGAGTCCTCCTGCCGAGGAAGATCCCACATGCTGCGGAGCAGCTGGGCCCCTGAGCCATGGCCGCTGAGCCTGCACGTCCAGAGCTTGTGCTCCGCAACGAGAGAGGCCACAACAATGAGAGGCCCGCGTACCGCAAAAAAAAAGAGCCTACAGATACAGGGCCCACGTGTACAGTGATCTATGCATGAGGTAATTCACTGTAGCACTGCCTCTAAAAGCATAAGATGAGAAAAAACAAAATGTCCTTCAAAAGGGGACTGACTTAATAAATCATTGTACATCCAAACAATGGAACAGTATGCAGCTTCAGCTAAGAATAAAAAAGTATTTTCATAGATGGTAGAAAATGACTCCAAGATATATTATTAAGAGAATAACGTAAGTTACCGAAGTTATATAGGATATGCTACCATTTGAATAAAAGCTCATATATACTATGAGCTGTAGCTGCCTAAAGCACTTCCAAAAACAAATTAAAAAAGAACGAGGGATAGTGATTGCTTCTGGGAGGTATGGCATTTTGAGAATTGGGTGGAGAGTGGCTTACTTTTCATTCTGTACCCTTTCTTACTCAAAGAAAATTTTCATGTACACAGATTATGTTTATGAAAGATTTTCAAATTACTTTTTTCAACATAAAGTAATATTCTTATGAGAGAAAGCATTCTTTGAAATAAAGTTGTAAACAAAACCAATATATAAAATTACATTTGGAAAAACCATCCAGAACTGGGGAACAAAGATACACATATTTGCTAACAAACATGCGTCGAAAATAATCAGTGGGGAAAAATTGCGCTGGAACAACTGGCACTATATGGAAAAAATAAATAAGCCTCATATGGAAAAATACAGATTAAAATAAATTAGTCCCTACTTCACACCACACACTCCAAACACATGGTTCAAGCTGAATTAAAGACCTGAACATGAAAAGCAAAACTTTAAAACTTTTAAAGGAAAATACAAGATTTTCTATGTCTTCAGGTAGAGAAGGATTTATTAAGACTAAAACAACACAAACTGAAAGAAAAAAAGTGATATACTACTTTGAAGGGCTCATACCTCCAAATTTCACAGCTTACTACAAAGTTACATTTATCAAGACAGTGTGTTACTGGCATTAAGGACAGACATACTGATCAATGGGGTAGAGCTGAGACACCAGAAATAAACACATTTAGGGACAGCTGATTTTCGACAAGGGTACCAAGACAATTAACTGAGGAAAATATACTCTTTCAGCAAATGGTGCTGGAACACATGGATATCCACATGCATATCTGCACATGCAGAAGGAAGTTGGACCCCGACCTCACATCAGATAAAAATAAACTCAAAACCCATCAAAGACCTAGATGTAGGACCAAAATCGTAAAATTCTTTGAAGAAAACATAGGAGTAAATTCGTGACCTTAGATCAGATACGACACCAAAAGCATAAGCAACAAGAGAAAAAAAGATAAATCGAACTTCATCAAAGTTAAAATCTTTGGTGCACTGAGATATCCCTTTCACCAAAAAGTGAAAAGAACCCACAGAATGGGAGAAAATATTTGCAAATCAAATATCTGGTAAGAGACTTGCATCCAGAATATATTAAGAATTCTTAAAACTCTTATAACGAAAAGATAAATGCCCAGTTCTAAAAACGTGCCATGCTTAAAGACTTAAATATAATATATGATACCATAAAACTCCTAGAAGAGAACATAGGCAAGACATTCTCTGACATAAATTATACCAATGTTTTCTTAGGTCGGTCTCCCAAGGCAATAGAAATAAAAGCAAAAATAAACAAATGGGACCTAATCAAACTTATAAGCTTTTGCACAATAAAGGAAACCATAAACAAAACGAAAAGACAACCTATGGACTGGGAGAAAATATTTGCAAATGATGTGACCGACGTGGGCTTAATTCCCAAAATATACAGACAGCTCCTACAACTCCATAACAAAAAACTAAACAACTCAATCAAAAAATAGGCAGAAGGCCTAAATAGACATTTCTCCAAAGAAGACACACAGATGGCCAATAGGCGCATGAAAAGATGCTCAACATCATTAATTATTAGAGAAATGCAAATCAAAACTGCGATGAGGTATCACCTCACACTGGTCAGAATGGCCATCAGTTATTTGCAAAGCAGAAACAGAGACACAGATGTAGAGAACAAACATATGGATACCAAGGCGGGGGGAGGGAGGGTGGGATGAATTAGGAGATTGGGACTGACATATATACACCACTATGTATAAAATAGATAGCTAATGAGAACCGACAAGGAAATCCCAAAAAGAGGGGATATATGTATATGTATAGCTGATTCACCTTGCTACACAACAGAAACTAACACAACATTGTAAAGCAACTATACTCCAATAAAAATTAATTTAAAAAAATAGTCTACAAATAATAAATGCTGGAGAGGGTGTGGAGAAAAGGGAACCCTGCTACACTGTTGGTGGGAATGTAAATTGGTGCAGCCACTGGAAAACAGTATGGAGGTTCCTCAAAAAACTAAAAAGAATGAAATATTGCCATTTGCAGCAACATGGATGGACCTAGAGAATATTATGCTTAGTGAAGTAAGACAAATACTACATAACATCACTCATATGTGGAATCTAAAAAAATAATACAAATGAATGTATACACAAAACAGAGACCGACACACAGAAACATAGAAAACAAACTAGCGGTTACTGGTGGGGAGTGGAAGGGGGGAGGGACAAATTAGGGGTATGGAATCAACAGATACAAACTAGAATACATAAAATAGATAAGCAACAAGGATTTACTGTATAGCACAGGGAATTACACCTAATATCTTGTAATAACCTATAATGGAATATAATCTGCAAAAAATACTGAATCACTCTGCTTGTACACCTGAGATTAACATGACCATCATGTTCACAAATCTGGCAAAAATTAAAGCCTGACGTTAAAAAAGAAAACGCCAAACTTACTTTGAAAGCACCCTCTGATTCCATGGATAAGAGATCCCCATCAAATGGAATGAGGTCTAGGCTGTACTCCTCCCTATGAATAAAGGATCCCAAAACACCCAGATCCTTCAACCGCTGTTCGCACAATAAGCTACGTCGTGGCACAAACAAAATGTGGAAATCTCTTGCTGGGCCACGTCTGTCTTCACTGCAAAAGAAGGAACATTTGTTAGCTTACAAGCTCTTTAGAGTCACAGACTCTTTCACTTACTTTATTCAAACGGCCGGGCACACAGGAGGCACTAAATAAATGCTGGCTAGATAAACAAATGAACATTGACTTTCAGACCCAAACTGTTAACAGTCGCTTTCTCGCTCTCTCTCTCTCTTTTTTTTTTCCCTGACAGGAAAGCGTTGATTCATAGCCGGTATTTGCATTTTCTAGCTTTCTCTTAAACTATTTATGGGGGCATTAAAGCTCTCAGGTTTATTGAAGCAGGATATCTGTGTCTTGTTGAAAACAAATTGTTCTTTAACCAAACCAATGCAGGCACAGCGCCTCATATTAAAACGAAACATCACTCTTGACTCCTATCTCTCCTCGACACTGGACTTCTCAAAATAGCCCATATGCTTTTAAGATTTTAGGGGCCACATCAATCGATTATACCACAGAGTACAGACTGGGCTGAGAGAACTTCCTCTCTCTAGACTGGATGCTAAATAAAATTTTAATCAGCTCTTACTTTGCTTATGAAATTCAAGCACCTTATATTCAGTATAACCGTTAGAGGTGTTTTGTTTGTTTTTTGTTTTTAAAATCAGTGTCCTTTCTACTGATACACGTCCAAACTTTTAGCTGTCCTGAAACAATGGGGATTTATGATAACCGCCCTCTCAAACTGTTTGAACAATGTCACAAGTTTCCCACTTTTCTTAATTGTATTCTTCCGTGCCTGTCCCAGTTTTTCCAAAAGACCACTTTCCAAAGTACTGGCAAGAGAAGGGGTTCACAATGAAAAGCTCAGGACATTAAAACCACGAGAAGGATTAACTTCTTTTGGCCCAAACAAGAGCTCTGAGAGATACCTGAGCACATTTTCAGCGATTATATCCATCAATTCTAGCCTGGGTCTGACAACAAAAATAATATTCTTGACATCAGCTGCTGGCAAACGACTTCCTTTAAGCGTGAACATTTTTTCCACTTCATGTTCCTAGGAAAACACACACACACAAAAGGTTAACAAAACCCCTGAAATTTACGTATGGTATCCAGACTCAGACATCATAAACACTCCCAGTCAAATGTACATCAATACTCTGTTATCAAAATTTAGATTTCCCAAAGCCAGCTGTGTAAAGGACAAGGTTTCAGGATGAAGTCACTGCTACTGTATCTGAATTTAAATGACTCTCACGTGATGCACTATCAAAGACACCAGGTAACAGTCACATAATACAATGCTAGTAATTAGGATCAGTATAGAATCATCAGCCGAAGGACTGCTGTATACAAAATGTTAGCCAGGCATTGGTATCGGTGTTTATAAAAACCAAACAGCCTTGCAAGCCAACTACTCAGGAGGAAATGTAAACTTATTATTATTACTAAAGTACAGAATTATTTTTTTTTTAAATTTAATTTAATTTTTAAATTTATGGCCGCAACTCACGGCATTCGGGATCTTAGTTCCCAGATCAGGGATTGAAGCCTCACCCCCTGCAGTGGAAGCGCAGAGTCTTAATTGGACTGCCAGGGAGGTCCCTAAAGTACAGAATTATCAATCCCTGAACAAAACCCAAATAGCTCATTTACCTTCAGTAGTGAATACTGTGCAATCAGGCCAAATGGTCCTGTGAGGTACTCATCCCAAACTATTGCCTATAAGAGGGGAGAAACATTCTCTCATTACAGTTAATATCAGGAATTTCAACAATACCAACAGAAAATAGCAGTCATACATAGTAGGACTATTGGCCTCAAGGTCTGAATTAACAAAGATTGTAACTGGCTCTGGCCACATTCATATCCTACAGGTCTTAAAAAAATAGCATCAGGGTAAGTGATGTTACTGGTGGTAAGTGGGAAAGTTAAGACCTAGTCACTGTCCTCAAAGGAAACAAGGACGGTACTTTGCTGTGTATCTGTGTCATGGTATTATTATTAGACTGAACCATATGGAAACTGCCAATTGCAACAACTCAACTTTTATTTTATTTTTTATTTATTTATTTATTTTTTTGTGGTACACGGGCCTCTCACTGTTGTGGCCTCTCCCGTTGCAGAGCACAGGCTCCGGACGCGCAGGCTCAGCGGCCACGGCTCACGGGCCCAGCCGCTCCACAGCATGTGGGATCTTCCCGGACCGGGGCACAAACCCGTGTCCCCTGCATCGGCAGGTGGACTCTCAACCACTGCGCCACCAGGGAAGCCCTATCTTATTTTTTAATTAATTAATTTATTTATTTTTGGCTGCATTGGGTCTTTCTTGCTGCACGCAGGCTTTTTCTCCCGAGCGGGGGCTACGGCTTCTCATCGCGGTGGCTTCTCTTGTTGCGGAGCACAGGCTCTAGGTGCACGGGCTTCAGGAGTTGTGGCACTCGGGCTCAGTAGTTGTGGCTCACGGGCTCTAGAGCGCAGGCTCAGTAGTTGTGGCACAAGGGCTTAGTTGCTCTGCGGCATGAACCAGGGCTCAAACCCGTGTCCCCTGCATTGGCAGGCGGATTCCAACCACGGCACTACCAGGGAAGTCCTCAACTTGTATTTTATATATAAGTATCATATAATCGAATTATAAAAATTAAAACCTCTGATATAGGTATTACAAATCTTATTTTGACAGAAGAGGAAATTTTTTAAAATTGAATTGTATACTTTATTTTTTAAACTAATTAATTTTTATTTTTGGCTGTTTTGGGTCTTGTTGCATGCGAGCTTTCTCTAGTTGCGGCGAGCAGGGGCTACTCTTCGTTGCAGTGCGGGGGCTTCTCATTGTGGCTGCTTCTCTTGTTGCGGAGCACGGACTCTAGGCGCACCGGCTTCAGTAGATGTGGCACGTGGGCTCAGTAGTTGTGGTGCATGGGCTTAGTTGCTCCACAGCACGTGGGATCTCCCCGGACCAGGGCTCAAACCCGTGTCCCCTACATTGGCAGGAGGATTCTTAACCACTGCGCCACCAGGGAAGTCCCAGAAGAGGAAATTTTTAAAGGCTCAGAAAGTTTAAGTAACGTCCAAGGCCATATAGGGAACTTGGACGTACACAGTATAAGGGAGTCAGGACTCCAACCTAGGACTTAATGACCCCACAGGGTAGTGCTCTGGGGCCCTACCACTGCTAAACTCCAGTGTGATTTCTTTTTCTTTCATTTTTAATTGAAATTTTTATTGAGATAACTGTAGATTAATATTCAGTTGTAAGAAACAACACAGAGACCCCCTAGTACACTTTGCCCAGTTTCCCCCAGTGGAAACATTTTGCAAAACTATAGTACAATAGGTATTACAACCAGGATATTGACGTTGATACAATCCATGATCTCATTCAGATTTCACATTTATTTCCTGAGCTTGAACTGGGCACGTAGGACTTAGCCTGCTTTTGTTTTCTTTCAATTGCTTCTAGCATCCACTCTACCTCTTGAGGTCCTATTTTTTCTAATACTGATTCCTGAGTTTCCCCAATTTTCCTTTTCTCTTCAGAGTTGTATTGCCAGTTACTTAGAGGGACTGATAAATCCTAAGGGGAGAGAGGAGAGGTAATACCACTTAAAAGAAATCCTATGAAGTCTCTAATCTACGGTTTCTGATTCCATTGTGATCTGGGTGCTAATAAACGTCTAACAAGAGGAACAATACTATTTAAGGAAGCCGACGTTAAAACCTTAAATAGCTACAACTTCTCATAATCCGAGGGAGCAGCAGGTTGTAAGGTGCTGGTGCTTCATACTTTTGAGGGTATGATTTGTAACGACACATATGATCTTTGTAATGAATGGACACCGGACCAGCTACGTCCCTGGGCCGGGCCCGCATCACCAGTTCCCGTGTCTGGGGTGGGAGCTCGGGGGCACCAGATCCGCCCCTCGACCTGACCACAAGCTGGTTCACTAGAGGCTGAGACAGCACGGTGGCTTATTCTGCTGCCATGAAACAATCACGATGCCACGCGGACTGCGGGCTGGACGCCCCAGGCCCCAGCAGCGGGCCCCTCTCCCCGACTTAGCATTCCCGCCAGCTCTCCTCCTGGAAGCCCTAGGAAACTTCGTACACCTGAAGCCCAGGCGGTCAGGGACCTGATCAGGCCAGGCCGGACGGCGCCGGAGGGAGGTGTCGCCGCGCACTGTCCCTCACCTTGCTTCCCGCGCACTTGTCCAGGAACTCGCGCAGCTCGCGACGCACCGCCTCGCGCAGCACGTTCAGGTTCACTCGCCCGTAGGACAGGTGCGCCGCCATCTTGCCCCACCGCTCTCTTTTCCCTGCAATCCAACCGGATCGGCTTTACCCCGACGCGAGGCCCACAGACGCTGTCACGTGACGGCATGTTCACGTGACGAGGGCCGCTGACAGCAAGCCAAACCCGGAAACCGGAATCGGTGGGTGTCTGCTGCTCTCTCCCCAGGCCCTAGCGCCCGCCTCTTCCTTCCACTGCGTGGGTTCCGAGGCTCCCCATGAGCGACAGACCCGTCCAGACCCCGCCTCAGTCCAGGGCACCTCAGTTGGGCGCTGAGAATTGGGTTTAAGGGCAGAGACCGGATCCTACTCGTCCCGTTTAAAAATCGAGACTTTCATCTTAGCAGCAAGCATACTCGCTGTAAGGTGGTAACGAAGCTAAACTTGAATGGAAATCTTTTAAATTATAGCGATCAAAAAGGTTCTGCGCTTTGCCCTTTCGGTTTGTCGGCTAAAATCTACAAAGATGGCTAAGGGCTAAGGGAACCTTGAGTGACTTGTCTGTTCAGCTCTTCCTAGTAGACATTCACGCGACATGGTATTTCACACAAATACTATTCGATGTGGAATCTAGGTAAAATTTGCATGTTACCTCGTGAGTTGCGAGTGAAACAGGATGTAATTTACATCGTGTGATTTAATGTAAAAGGCTTAGCAGGGTGCCTGTTATTTAATAATTGCTAAATAAATAACTTATTAGGAAGATATATCCGTTTCAGTACTTTGAGGTGTAAAATTGGCTATTTGGGATCTGGTGAAAGGGGCTTGAAAATGTCTGGTCTTGCCTGGCTCCCTTCAACCCTTTATACACTGTTACTAAGAAAGGACTCGCTAAGCAATTACCATGGAGTATGAATAAGCAAAGAGCGGAATTTGGAGATGATACAGTAATCAACTATACATGTTTACATACTTCCACTCTCAACTTCTTGACTCTATCAAAGACATTTAATTTTAAAATAACATGTTTCCACACGTGTAGACTGTTCCATGCCCTAGTTCACAGGGATTCTTCTCAACCTGTATCACAAACTCTTCTCACGTGCGCAGGTTTTTTGCTCAACGGAGAACGTGTATTATTTTAGCACCATCTGGGAGAATAAATGTTGAGCTCAGCAGGCCATGTCCTGAACTGGTAAATGAGGGCACACCCACGGTTAGCGAACTCTCAGGCATGCGTGGGTGCAAACGAGCAAGACTCGGATGATAAACGATCCTCTGCAAACAGGACCCGGATTCTAAACGATCAACAGAGGTGTTTTATTTGTGTAAAGACCCAACTGGTGATACTGCAGTACTACCGCAGTTGCCCTATAAATATCACAGACTTGTTTAGTGTTCGAGTTTTTTTCCTTTTAAAATGTATTTTTAATTGACATAATGGATATTTAATATTAATTTTAGGTGTACAACATAATGATTTGATATACGTATATGTTGTGAAATGGTCACCACAACAAATGTAGTTCATAGTTTTGAGTCTTTTCATCAATTCGGTCAAAGCTGAAGTCAAGGACCACTGTCGGGGTTATTTTTAGGTCAGAATAATGTCCAGCTGGTAACTCTGCTTTGGAAATATCTACCTGTGTGTGGGGGGGGGGGTCAGAGCTCATAAAACAGATTGCTTGGTTCAGTTATCATTTTGGAAAATAGCACAACAGCTTTCACAGAGTTTCCTTCCAAAACTTCATGCTGTAATAGGTAGTGGGTACTACCTGGTGCCACTTACATTTCTGTCAGGTAACGTAGTGAGACATAGCAACGGGTAACCACCTTGGGTATTGATCTTATGCTGAATGGGTCATAGAATGCTTTGAGATAATTTCTTAAAAGCAGTTTATCAACAGACTGCAGTAGAAATTGCTATTTGGGTCTCTAGTGCTCGCTCACTTAAAGAAAAACCATTATGACAAATAAACCTGAGAATAATACCAGTTTACTACACTGGCCAAAAAGAATAACCATTTATTAAAGTAGATACAGAACACTTGTTTGCTCAGATTTTAATATTGCTTTACATATTGTGTTTGTGAAACAGTTCCTATTATAATATGTTTATAACCCCAAATTTCAACTGACTACAGATTTTTCACTTGTCAAACACATAGTTGATAATCTTGAGAGGAAA
Organism: Grampus griseus; assembly: GCF_964374135.1. NCBI lineage: Eukaryota > Metazoa > Chordata > Mammalia > Artiodactyla > Delphinidae > Grampus > Grampus griseus. The sequence goes on along the minus strand of NC_139006.1, from coordinate 7,293,572 downwards.
ATACATCAAAGGCATATATACAATTATAGAAGTTCTTATTATACATGTCTCATGGAAGATACATTTATTTATTACTTTTTACATATTCTAGGAGACATTCAAATGAAGATAAATAGATTCAAACTGGGTGATAAACTTCTTGTGGTTGAGGTCCTTCAGTTTATTTTTTGTGATAAGAAAATCCAAAATTATTAATGTTGAATTTCTCATCGTACATTCATCTAAAAACACAGTAAAAAAAAAAACGTGTAAAGATTGTAGATTGGTTAATTTAGGTGTTTTATAGTGGCTTATTATCTAATTAACTGACTGCTGGGGCTATCTGCTGGAGAAGGAAAAAAAAATCTGGAGAGAATTCTCCCAGTTATTTATATCTGATGAAATAGAATGAAAACACAAAGAACAAGGAGCTGCAAAGCCACGTGATGCTATTTCTGGCCTAGTCTGTTAGGTCCTGATGAACATTTTAAGTGTTTTCTTTTTCATAAAGGTAAAAATCTGAAAAGAAAGACACATTGTATATGTTTTTTCCCAAAATAGAGATTTTACAAAAATATATACATATAATATATAGAAGCTGAAATTATGCAAAACCAATAAACAAAAAACACCATAGAAGAGTAAGTGGGTGCAGCATAGAGATTATAAAATGTCCCCACAGCAGTTTGGGGGCTTCCCCCTCCCTTTACCTGTTTCATGATTTTATAATCACACCTAAGTATCATCAAGCCTGAAATAAAGGCACTACTGATATCAGGTAGTGCAAAGAGCTCAGATATTTCTTTAAGTATAAAATATTTAAATGAGTAGATGAATATGCAAAGTGGCACATTTTTTCAAATCATTCCAGTGTCAAAGTTTAACCAAAACATCTAAATATACAAACGCAGCCTGGAAATATTTTAGTGCAAATATGAAAAGTAACAGCATAATTTAAAGTTACTTAAATAAGGTATTGTGAGGGTAGGAGTCGTTCTCTGAGGTCTCCCTAGGGACAATTAATGTAATGGCATCTGGTGCAATGTCTTGTTAATACTTTTTAAATTCAAGAAGACAAAATCAGAGGTGAAAACTCACCTATTGATTATTCTAACTGATAAACTTATAAGGGGAGACTAAAAGGGAGATTTGTTGAAGATCAAATTATTTTCTTAGATTTGTTGATGGGGGGTCCAAAATAACATGAGTTCTCCTGAAGTCTGCACACACAATGCTGGTGGTCAGTTGCCTAAGCTAGTGCATCTGAGAAAGCCCAGTTCTGGATGTGAGGCTTCATCAGAAAGTCTCGTCGTCATTGCAGTTGGTTGCCCAGTGCCCGAACATCTCACAGATTTCACAGTAGGGGCGTTCCTCGCTCCGACTGCCGTGGTGTGTGGAATGGGGGGGGTCCTCAGACATCTGTGCCTGGGTAGGACAATCCTCTGTGTCGTGGAGATCAAAGCAGTCACATATGTCACAGAAGAGGCGAGGTTTCTTCTTGGACTGTTTCTCCTGGTCATCACTACAAATGTTAATGTGCATAATCAGAAACCCATCTCCATCAGAAGAAATTCAAGAGACAGTATCACTTGTAATGAACAAAAAATAAGCAAGAATTATGGCCAAGTCTGGGAGCCTCAAGTGTTTAAGTACTACGGTCCACGTTTTAAATTTTCACATCAAACCATTTTCACTCTCCTGCCAGATTTGTGGAAGTCAATTTATGGCCAAATGACCACAAAGCAACTGTTTCTCCAATCCACTGGAGAGCCTTTTTTTTTTTTAATATTACTGATGACGTATAGTTGATTTACAACGTTTTGTTAATTTCTGCTGTATAGCAGAGTGACTCAGTTATACATATATATATTATTTTTTAAAATTTTTTATTGGAGTACAGTTGATTTACAATGTTGTGTTACCTTCTGCTGTACACAAAGTGAATCAGCCATACATGTATATAATTCCACTTTTTTAGATTCTTTTCCCATATAGGTCACCACAGAGTACTGAGTAGAGTTCCCTGTGCTATACTGTAGGTCCTTATTAGTTATATAGTTATCTATTTTAAATACAGTAGTGTGTAGATGTCAATCCCAATCTCCCAATTTATCCCTCCCCCGGCTTTACCCCCTGGTAACTGTAAGTTTGTTTTCTACATCTGTAACTCTATTTCTGTTTGTACCATTTTTTTAGATTCCACCTAGAAGCGATATCATGCGATATTTGTCCTCTGTCTGGAGAACCTAACTTTAAAAACACACATTTATTTAGATGGAACTAAGGTTCTGCTCAGTATCGCTGGACGTGAAATACCTGTCATAATTGTTCATGTCGTCACCGTTCCCATTCAGGGCTGCTTCCGACATCATCTCCACCTTCATCTTGAGATCCTGATTCTTCCTCTGAAGGTCCACTATTACTGAATTTAGGAAATCAATCTGATTTTTTAGGAAAAAACAAAAGCAGATGTGTAAAATGTCTGAAATGTGTCCGCTGGAGTATCAAGAAGTCTACAAGTACACTCTCAGGCTGTGGCTGCAGAGTATATGCTGGAGTCGCAGGGGCCCACAGCAGCCATGACTCAACCGTGTTTTAGATTATGTTCACACACACACACACACACTGTACAGAAAGCGTAACCAGTTACTTATTACACTAAACTACAACTAAGCCAGGACTTTTATGTTCTGTAGATTTCAAAAAGCTCATGGAAATTCTCCTCCAACTACGACTTAACACTCACTTATTAGTCATGGTGGGATGGTAAATAGGTCTTCAGAGAAAAAGGAAGGCGTTTTAAAGAGAAGGCTTAAGCTCTCTTTCACCTGAGGAGGTGTGGCCACACACTGAAGGGGCAGCATTCAGGCCACCTGGGCCCAGAATTGGGGCAGTGGGATAACGAGATGACTGCCCACCAGGAGGAAACGCTCTTGTCCTAACCTGGCAAAGCAAGGGCACTTTAATTTAAAATCAGTAAGTTTCGGGACTTCCCTGACGGTCCAGCGGTTAAGACTCTGCGCTTCCAATGCAAGGAGCGAGGGTTCGATCCCCAGTCAGGGAACTAGATCCCACATGCCGCATGGTGCAGTCAAGAAAAGAAAAAAATCCGTAAGTTTCTTCCTTCTTCCACAGATACAAAGGTCTCATTTCTCTAAATGTCCATTGGGGAAAAAAATCCCATTTTACAGTATTAAAAAATACGTCTGTGTGTGTGTATATACTCATACATACACATCCACTTTTTAAGGAAATGTCTGGCCTTTTTCTCCTGCTGGGGCAGTTATGAAACAAAGCTAGAAATCACTAGCTTTGTGATTCTCTGCAGAATCTCCCTTCTGCCATTGAAGGCAAGACCCACTGAATCTCATCTCACTTCTCAAACTGTATTTTCTAAAGACTTTACCCTGTTAGCAGATACATATCAGAAAGGGGGGAAAAAGCCACAAAATGGATGTAAGTACAGTGGGAAACCACACACACACACACGTGCTCACAAATTAGGAAACATAAAACAAACCATTTGCTGATTGGAAGAAAAGCGTTGGCAGTGGCAGATGAAACAAACGGAAGCGGAAAGGAAGGGGGAAAGAGAAAACATTGTGAATTAAGTTTGTGCTCATCAGACATACAAACTAAGCAGAGACAATGCTATTCAGGGTAAATTAGGCTGTGCGTTGAATCCTTACATGCCTTTCAAAGGAGATGTCATAACTAAAACAAATCACTAATGCACTGAGTTTCTCTTTTATTTAAAAGTGAAAGAAGGCTTTTGTACCTTTGAATTTTGAATGAGACAAGTATGTCCAAAATATATAATAAAAATTGAAAATAGATGTTTGTTGCTTGTGGGCTATACATTTCCAAAAACAGAATAGTTTGCCTCCATATAATACCATTTTTAAAACTAAGGCTATTTTGATAATTTTGGCTTTAGGAAACAGTTTTCAAGAGCCCTATCTTTTTAAGGTAAAGATGAGGAAGGAACCTTTTATGGAGCAATTCTACTTCTATGAATTTATCCTAAAGAAATATTAGTATATCTGTAAAATGATAGGTGTTCAAGACAGTTCATTATAGCATTGTTTATAATACACCTAAAAGATCAGAAAACATCCCAAATGTCATGTCAACCAATAAGGCCTGATTAAATTACGGTACACCCACATAACGGAATACTATACAGCTATAAAAAGCGAAGTGCAGATCAGTTTATGTAATATGCCCCCATATGTGTAAAAAAAAGGAGGTGGAAAGACTATTAATCTTGGCTTGTATGTACATTTTAAAAATCTCTGAAAAAATAAAAAAGACATTAATAACCCTGATTACCTGTTTGGGGGGCTGGGAACTGAGCAGGAGATGGTGTTTGGAGGGAGATTTTTTTTTTATTTTTACTGTACGTATTTTTAACGTTGTTTAATGTTTAGAACATATGAATACATTACCTATTCAAAAGATTAAATTATATTTTAAAAATAGCAAGTAAGCAAAGCAAAAGGAAGGAATATTACCTGGCTCTCCTGGGCTCTTTCATCCTCTTCTGCCTGAGTATCAGTATTACCTTATATTTAAAAAAAAGAAAAAAAAAGTGGAGGGGGGATTTTTTAAAAATTGCAATCTTATTTCCTTGTTACTGCATTGAAAGGGCCAGTGTCAGAAACACATTCTCATGTGGAATCCGCACATGCGCCTCTCTGAGAACACGTTTGAAGTTCCTGTCTCCTCTCTGGACCCCTCGGACACGGTCGTCCTCTCTCAGGCCGGCCCGCTGCGGGGAGGAACGCCGGTCACGGTCACGGCCGTCATTTCCTCCTCCCCGGCAGGGCACCTGCAGAAGCCGCGGCTGCTGCTGGGGTGGCAGTTATCACCCACTGTCTTATACAAACTTCTGCCGATGCTCAGGACCACGGGAAGGTCCGGAAGTGGGGACCGGCAGGCGCGCCCCTCTGCGTGGGGCCTCATCCGACTACAGGCGGGCGGGCCCGGCACAGAGCGGCCCCGTCGGCGCGGCGCAGCAGCCGCCTACAAAGGGTGCGCCCGCCACGAACCCCGCGTCTGCGGGAAGCAGCGGTGTCGGGAGGAAGCACGTGGCCATTTTACCTGACGAGCTGCTGAGCTGCCTCTTGTGTTCTTTGAGTTGAAGCTCCAAGTTCTTTACCTTGAGCTCAAGCTTCGCCTTGTCGGACTCTAGAGACTGAACGACTGCGCGCAAGGACTTGGCGGAGGCGTTCTCTCCCCTGAGCGCTGTGACCTGCAACACACGGCTTGGCTTAGCTTCCGGTCGGAACACGGACGGGTACCGCCAGGGTCCCCGAGGTGGTACTCTACCTCATTCCTCAGCTTTTCCAGCTCTGCATCCTTTTCTGTGAGTAAGGCACTAGTAATACTGATGGATTTCTGCAAGGAAGCCTTTTCTTCATCTGCGTCTTTTATTAGCTTGGATTCTCTAAAAGACCAAAGAGTTAAAAATTCCAGAAATCAACCGAGAGAGCGGTCAGTGGACAACTGTCCTAGAACAAACGCGCAATTAACTTTAGCTAATTTACAGGGATAAAGTATCACGGGGAAGTTTTACAGGGGGTTAAGGCTATTACGCTTGCAGAATGTTACTTGAAATTTTACTTACTGTGAGGGGAGAAAAAGTTTACCTATGCAGAGACATGCCAGAATCTGCATATCATTGTATCCGTATGAATTTAAAGAAACAAGTTAATAACTTTGGAAGACGCAGAATTAAAAAACAAGACTGTTGCACCCCCAAAGAATTACTTTAAAAATCTAACCCCCCCAGATGAATTCTGTTACTTCTTGAATAAATCATTACCAAGCAATACCAACAATTAAAATACACACATGCAAAGCGATTATACAGATGTCATGCAGAGCAGTTTTATGCTGGAAGTATCGATTGGTTCTCACTAATTTCAGTAACTTTCAGCAAGTTCCAAGAGTGTGTTTTGGAGATCTTCTGGGCCAAAACAGTAGCAGAGATTATTACCACTATTCAAACGGAAGGATTATTACTTTTCGTCCATAGACTCTGAAGAGGACAGACATTAAGTTGCTCATAGAAATCAAAGGTAATGACATAAAGGCTAGAACGGAAATGTGAAGATGGATTTCCAGGCGTAGAATGGAAGCCAAGGGGCATCTGGAGGGAGAAGGTCAGCACACGGGATGTATGTTCTCAGGCCGACCCAGCATTTGGTTATCAGCACAGGGATGGGGACCGGGCTTTCCAGGAGACGAGAACATTTATCTTGGAGTCAGGGGAGTGGGAAAAGAAAGGGAAAGATGAAGGGAAGACAGGGGAAGAGGGCAAGACACAATGGAGACAACCCCAGAGGGCAGGCTACTATGTGTTTATAAATGTGTGAGTGTATTTAAATTTTTGTGGTGAAAATTCAAACGTGCCAAGGTCACGAAAGCCAAGGAAAGACTGAGGAGCTGTCACAGATGGGACAACTAAATGCACTGTGGTCCCCTAGACTGGATCCTGGGAGAGAAAAAAAGACATGAATGGAAAAATTGGGGAAATATGAACAACGTCTAGAGGCTGGCTAAGAGTACTGGACCAATGTTACTCTCTTAGTTTGGCTCAAAGGACCAGGGGATGTAAGATGTGCCCGTGAGGGGAAGCTGGGTGAAGGGAATGTGGGACCTCCAGGTACGACCTTTGCAGCTCTTCTGGAAACCTCAGATTTTGAAATAATAAGTTTTTAAAAAATGACATGCAGTGTGAAACAAGAGGAAAAAAGACCTTGTATCACAAAAATATTTGGGGAAAACACAGCTGGAGAAAAATTTCCTGGCCAGCCCTCAGGCCATACAACCTACTCATTTGCATCCACGTAGATAATCATCAGTGAGAGTTCATGGCTTAAACCACAACAAACCAAATTACTCCCGGTTCTATTAGAAGTAACTGGGTGAATGCAGAGCATGTAGTGGTTCAGTATGTCTTCGAACCAACTGGAGGGATTGGAAACTGAGGCCCAGGTTAGAAATGGCAGAATGTCTGTCTGGTTAGTGAGACCCAAGATATCCGGCACACGAATTACAGAATTCTCATGGTTTATGGTAAACTGAAATTCTATTCTACACAAAGATGAAAAATATAAGTGTTGTATTTTTCTCATTGTGTGGCTTACACTTCCACCCCAGAATAAGTAGTAAGAAAAGAATCTGAGACTTACAGAAAATGTCTTGAATTCAACACCCAAGCATTATATGAACACTTGGTGCTGTTAAATTACTAACTGCATAACACCTCGCTAGGAAATAGGATCCTGTTTAAGTAAAAACAACAACAACAACAAACAAACAAAACCCCAAAGATTTAAGTGAAAGGAATGTACACAGGCATTTTTTCCACCTGGGAAGTAACTATCTGATTTTATCCAAAGATTCAATAACTCTTGGGCTCTTTAAGTTTCTATTAAACTTATTTGGTAGTTCACTCTATTATAAAAACCGTTTCAAGAGATTCACTTGTAAATCCAACTCAAATTTGAAAGATGCGATTTTAAATGCTTTTACTGAGAAATACCAGGATTTGGGGGTTAACGGATTTAGATTCTTCTGTAATCAGGACTCTAGTCAGTCAAGCTCTCACAGGTTCTTCGTGTTAGGGAGGGATGAGGCCGTCATCAGCCGGCAGAAGGAAAAAGGAGCAGGTATCTTTGCGTATCGCCACACACGTCCACCCTCTAAGTGAGGCTGCTTTCTAAGAAGATGGCAAGCAGATGTTTCTCATACAAAAGTTGTCAAAAGATGCGTGGTTAAAAAAGGGACCTGACTTGTGCTGTGTACACCAAATGAAGGGACAAATAGACCCTGGCAGCTCATCTTTGTGACAGGTCTTCAATGTTACCATCTTAGGTGATTTCTAAGCCCAAATCCCACCGTGCAAACCAAGAGGGGCTAAATTAAACCATTTATGCCAGCATCACTGACACCTGAGTCACACATCGCATTGACAGTAAGGCCTGTGTTACTTTAAAGCCATGCTGGCCCCAGTGACTTGGCGTTACTAAAAGTGTCAAGAAGGGAAGATAAACATAACATGAAAGAAGGGTTATAGGGGCCAGAAATCTTTCCCCCAAGGGAACATATTACCCAGATTCTTTCCTTACTACTTACATAAGAAAGAAATTCCAGTAATGAAGCAAATACCTTAAAGTGTTACTGGGCAAGCTTTAAAAATGCAAGATAACAAGAACCAAATATTAGGAACATGAAGAGAACTGCAAATGCAGTAAGGAGAACTCAATTTGCACTGAAGTTCTGTGCTGTATATAGATATAAAAAAGATAGGTGTGCGTGTGTGTGTATGTATATACTGCTGAGAATATTTTACAAAACAAAAGCAAGACACAGAGGGACAAAGGCAGCCAAAAAATATATACAACAATTTTGTTTACTAAAAATATATGAAATTTATTTATTATAACGTGGATAGACTTTCTTTAGTCTTACCATTAAAGACACACAGATATAGCAAAGGAAGCAAGAGTAGGAAAGGGAAAAGAGAGGGGTGAAATGAGCATTGATCAGTAGCGCAAGCTTGGAGACAGTCAGACAGTTAGCAACCCACAGTGAGCTGAATGAGCTGGAGTGGCAGTGACCTCTTCAGGACTGGTGGACGGGGACCGTCGGCCAGTTTTCCTTCCTGACAGGAATCTTGCCTTGACACACACAGAATTAATCCTGACTCTACAAGTCCGCAGCTAAGATGATGGCTCTGGAGTTCCTTCTAGGACATCAAAAAGCCTAGAGAAGGGAGGGGAGCCAAACAGGTTCCCAAATCTGCTGTAGGCTCTCTGGCCAGAGGGACTCACGTCTCTACTTCCATCCGTTACAGCGGTCCAGGTTGGCTCTGCTTTATCTACCAGACGTGTTGGAACCTGTTCTGAAAGAGGTTTCCCTAACTTGGAGACCACTTTCCCAAAGAAATAATTACATTTTTAAGCTAAGAGAAAAACTTATACTACGTGTTGCTTGCAATTCGATGCTAGATAGCAAAAAGACGAAGTACAAAAGGGTGATACTAATTTCCTAACGATAAGTAGCTTCACCCTACATCAGGAGTAAGTACTGCACTGCAACATAATGAACAACAGTTTGAATGAAGCAATCATATACTATGTTGACTGTGTATGTTCAGTTCTCACCTCTAAATTAAACTGTTGGCTAAGATCAGTTCTTGCATGAACCACTACATTTCAAATATCTTCATGATTTAAGTACTTTCCAGATTCGTAAATTAAGAAAGTATCCAATTCTTTTTAGTACTCTATGCTACAGGTACTTAACTATTACACACATAGACCTACATACGAATCCTTTACCAAACTGACCTTCAGAAGCTATTTAAGGCCCCCAAAATATTAGCTAAAATATCTTTGCATTCAGAGTTCTGAAAGAGACATAACTTTCCATGAGGATTAATTAACAATTTGATTAAAAAAGTTCTAAATATAAGAAACTAAGTTTTAACATTTTTCACTCCCAGAAAAAATATCATCTTTATCTGCGTTTATTGATTAAGAGTAATAATTATCCAGGACCTAAAATGGGAGCAGGGTGAGATAAGAAGAGAGGAATGGACAAGTACCCAAATTTGTTCTATCTTTTTAAGCCGTGAAAAAAGTCACATGTCTAATCACATTTTGAGAGGCATGTAATTTAGTCAAAGTCACATGAAAAGGACTGACAAAGCAATAGCATCTTTATTTTTAAAAGAGATTAAAAAGTAAACATAAATAGATGTACAGTGAGAAAAGAGCCCTTGTAAACATCTGAAGTCCTGGGCCTTGTGTCTGCATCTGAGCTCTTGGCCAAGTTGCCTAACTTGGGGGGTTTTAGTTTCATCATTTTTCAATGCAAGCCCCACCATATATTTCAGTGGCTTGTTTAGAGATATGAGAAATTTGTGAATTTCAAGGGCTACATAAATGCAAAGGGATTACATCAGTACTCACACCAGCCTGTTTCTATTCATTCCCTTGTCAGAATGCCTCAGGAATAAGTGCTATCAATTTGTTCACACACCCTTGACAACTGCATACATGGGGTTCTTTTTAAAGAAACAAAGCCTTATTCATGGAAAATTAAATATCCCAAGGCCCCCATGGGGGGGGGGGAGCTGTGCTTGTACCTGGGCCCCAGATTAAGGCACGGCAGGCCAGTCACCGCAGCTCATAGGCACTGGGCGAACACCTGGCTGGACCGGGGGTGTGGCAGTCATGAAACACACATGCATTCTGATGTGAAAGTTTAAAGAACAATGAGTCTAAGGATGTCTTAAAAAAAGAAAGGAGGAAGGCACCCCTGAACTGAGGCCTAATTTCCTTTAGAAGGCAGCTTATGGAACCCAAATATCTTTGTGGGCTAAATACAGCCCTCGACTCTGAAGCAGCCGCCATGCTGGCAGGAGGGACAAACATCAGCATAAACGCATGCGTCAGTGGTCAGTAAGGGAGACTTCCTCTGCTCTGACAAGTAAGAATAAAATGCTCTGCAAGACCATGAAGGAATTCTTTTTCTTTTCTATTTCATTTTCTTATTATTTTTTAATTGAGGTATAGAAGAATTCTTGATTATACTATTCCTAAAGGTTTATTTTTCTTTTTGTAATTAATAAGACAAAAAACGCCTGTCACTGTTGTGATGTACTCTACAGCAAACCACGGTACAGGCTGTGGCTCTTAGCAACGGTACACACTATGCCTACTTGGCATGCAGAGTAAAGCAGAGAATTTCTCTAGACACAAACTACACATTTTATAAAAGCAGACAGAGACCGTCAGAAAGCATAAGCACCAGGCTTCTACGTGATGACTCCTGGGGGCCCGTTTATCCTTACTCCAAAGTACTGGAAGCTTCCATGTGAACAGCATTCGATCATCGTCGAAGAATAACAAATAACAAAGCTCTTTTTAAGAAAGTTAGTAGAAACATTTAAAATGTTTCCCATTATTACTGAGAAAATGAAAGTTTTATATAACTGAATTTATTTGCAGATTAGGTAACATTATAGCACTTTAGTTACTGAAACTAGGAGGCAAACAGTGTAATACGAGACAACCTAATTTAGAACATTTCTGGACAAACGCAACTGAACGTGGCTTAAAAATCGAACTATTCTTTCAGTAATTCATACTGAAACTCTTACAAATTTGTCAATTGTGAGTACCAAACGATCACGATGCAATTTTCTGAATATAAGAAGGTCGTATGTTTTCTACAAGTCACTGTACACAGCGTGTTCTAACATTTTCCTTATTAAACACACACACACACACACACACACACACACACACAAAACAATATATAAAAAAAGAAAGCCTACCTCTTTTTCATTTCTAACAACTGATTATTGAGCACAGATCTCTCTTCTTCCAGCTGGGAAAAAAAACACACACACAACAAAAAGGTCAGTTCATAACAGACAGGCCAGTTTCTCATCCCCCAGGTCACATTCCCATGCTCCAGGACCGCTAAAGCAAAGGGCTTTCCTCAGAGGCAGTGAAAAAGGACCAAGTGTACATCAGGGACCTGAGAGTTAAAATATTAAACAATACCATGTACATGCCATATCTTAGACATTCAATAAATGTTTCCTTCATTTGTTAGACGAATGAGTGAAAACTTCACTATTAACATTCTGGTTCCTTTACTGAAACAAAAGGAGTCAAAGGTCACTAACTTGTGTAGGGCTAGGAACAGGTAATTTATTCTACACGGGCCTTATCTTATGCCTGCTATATCCAGGCATTTCTTTCTCACCTATAAAATAAGAAAGTTACAGAAGAATTTCCAGTGGCCCTTTAGTTCTAAAATTCTGTTATTCTATTAAGGATAAAAAACAAGAGATTCAGCTAGTCAATCTTGTGAGAAAAGATTCACCTCTACCCACAATCTGTACCACATACAGTTTAGCCAAATACAGTACCAATTTTAACTCACACTGTTAATAAAACAAAGAGGTGACAAAAGCTCTTACATGGTTTTTTGGAATCAAAGGATAACACCGAAGACTACGTAATGGTTTCCAACCATTTGGGAGTGGCAGAATTTAAGTCACTAATTCACGATAAGTAGTCGTGGTCTCGTTTCTGATTATGTGTCAGTTATGTACATGCTTCGCTATAAAGGTCTTTTATACTTTAAAAGTTCTTAAATATAAACATGTATGTTTTGAACATAAGTTTATCAAGAAATCTATAGAGGTTAACACACAGTTTTTTTCCACTGTAGACTCTCTCCTTTCCTAGTCCATTAAGATAAATGCTTTTGCTGCATGAGTAATTCACAGATATATTTAGAAATTTGTAAAGAGTAAAAGGAAGGAAAAACAGTGGGAGGCAAACTTTAAAGGAATGAAACAAGAGGGAGAACATCTGGAGAGTGGGATGTGGAGACGAGAGGGGCTCTCATTTTTTTCTTTTGTACCCTTTTATATGGTTTATATTTATTTTTTAAACAAGGAAGCTGTTTAACTTTTATAGTTAAAAAAATTTTTAAAGAAATAAACAAGACTGGGAAATGACTACAATGAAGATATAAATGGGGCTTCCCTGGTGGCGCAGCGGTTGAGCGTCCGCCCGCCGATGCAGGGAACGCAGGTTCGTGCCCCGGTCCGGGAAGATCCCACATGCCGCGGAGCGGCTGGGCCCGTGAGCCATGGCCGCTGAGCCTGCGCGTCCAGAGCCTGTGCTCCGCAACGGGAGAGGCCACAACAGTGAGAGGCCCGCGTACCGCAAAAAAAAAAAAAAAAAAAGATATAAATGGATAAATGACATGGCAGATAATTCACAACAGGGAAAATACAAATAATTAATAAACACTTGGAAAATCATTCAACACTGCAAAGAATAAGTATGCAGAGATGCTCCCCATTTCTTGGAGGCTGAATTTCTTGTTCCTGAATTTCCACAGAACAGAAGTTTAGGATACTTATTGTACTGATTCTTCATAGGAAATAATGTTTTTTTCTGCTTCTGGTCCAGGATCCAATCCAGGATAACAAGCTTCATTTAGTAGTCAAATTTCTTTAGCCTGTCTAGTTCCTCATTCTTTCCTTGTCTTTTGTGACCTTGACTTTTTTTTTTTTTTTTTTTCGGCTGCAGCTTGTGGGATTTTAGTTCCCTGACCAGGGATTAAACAAGGGCCTTCAGCAATGAGAGCTCGGAGTCCTAACCACTGGACCGCCAGGGAATTCCCTGACCTTGATAGGTTTTTTTGACCTTGACATTTTTGAAGAGCACAGAGGCGAGTAGAATGTCCGTCAATTTGGATTCACCTGATATTCCCACGTGAGTAGAGTCAGACTGTGCACTTTTTGGCAGAAACACCACAGAAGTGATCCCATGTCCTTCTCAGTGTGTGATATTAAGAGGCACACAATGTCGATTTTCGGTGAGGATAACTTCAATCACTTGGCTAAAGAAGAATCTTCCATGTTTCTCCACTGTAAAAATACTACTATTTTGTGGAGAGATACTCTGAAACTATGTAAACATTCTGTTCCTTAACAAAATTTCACCCACTGGTTTTAGCACCAACTGATGACTCTTGCCGAAATAATTACCAGGATGGATACCAAACAGTGATTTTCTAATTCCATCATTTCACATTCTTACCAGTTGGCATTTTACCATAAGGAAGAGCTTTCCTTTTTTTTTTTTTAGAAAGGCATTCCTATCTATCTATCTTTCTGTCTATCTATCTATCTATTTATGGCTGTGTCGGGTATTCGTTGCTGCCCACGGGCTTTCTCTAGTTGCGGCGAGCAGAGGCTACTCTTCGTTGTGGTGCGTGGGCTTCTCATTGCAGTGGCTTCTCTTGTTGTGGAGCACGGGCTCTAGGCGCACGGGCTTCAGTAGTTGTGGCTCGCGGGCTCTAGAGCGCAGCCTCAGTAGTTGTGGCGCATTGGCTTACCTGCTCCGCGGCATGTGGGACCTTCCCAGACCAGGGATTGAACCGTGTTCTCTGCACTGGCAGGCGGATTCTTAATTACTGCACCACCAGAGAAGTCCCAGGAAGGGCTTTCATTTTTCCCTCATTTACTTATTTATATCTGTTTCCATGGCATATTTATATATCATGGTTTCTTATTTTATTCAATAGGCTATAATCCATTACTATCATTATTTCTTTTTTTTTCATTCATTATTTCTTTTGATGCTCAAATTATCTCAGATTTGGCCAGTGGAAGCCCCTCCAACATGGTTCTGATAGGTTTCTGACTAATCCCCAGTTCTTTAAGCACTTCCTTGCTTCTTGGTACACAAGATATTCCAGGCTCATCTTGTAGTCTTTCTGTCTCAGCCCTGGAATCAGCCATTTCTCTGAGGACCTTTTAGTAGGGAAGAGTATTTAGAAACCAAAATCTAGGTAGTTAGGTATGCTCATTGATATTGGAGTGTTACTACTTCTAAGCCCTGTCAGTGGACTTGACCAAAATTTGAAACTTCTGCTCTTCAAAAGACACTGTTAAGAAAGTATAATGAGAATACAGACTGAGAGAAAACACTTGCAAAACTCAATCTGATCAAGGACTTGTATCCAGAACATATTAAGAGCTCTTACAACTTAATAATACACAGACTACAAACCAAACCTTAAAATGGGCAAAAGATCTGAACAGACACTTGACCAAAGAAGCAGCTCAAAATCATTAGCCATCAAGGAAACGCAAATTAAAACTACACCTGAGATACTTGGGTTATCACTTCTAGTTTCATGTCATTGTGGTCAGAGAACATACTTTGCAGGATATGATGAGACTTGTTTTATGGCCTAGCATATGGTCTACCCTGGAGAACGTTCCACGTGCACTTGAGGAGAATGTGTCTTCTACTATTGTTGAATGGAGTGATCTAAAGATGACTGTTAGGCTTAGCTGATGTTCAAGTCTTCTACTTCCTTGTGGATCTTCTGTCTAGTTGTTCTATCCATTACTCAAATAGAATACTGAAATCTCCAACTATTATTGCTGAATTATCTATTTCATCCTTTAATTCTGTCAGTTTTTGCTTTCTGTATTTTAGGGCTCTGCCATTAGTTGCATATATATTTGTAATTGTATTTTCTTGAGGGATTGATCTTTTTACCATTATAAAATTTCTTCCTCTGTTTCTAGTAACAATTTTTTTTTTTTCGGTACGCGGGCCTCTCTCTGTCGCGGCCTCTCCCGTTGCGGAGCACAGGCTCCGGACGCGCAGGCTCAGCGGCGACAGCTCATGGGCCTAGCAGCTCCGTGGCATGTGGGATCTTCCCAGACCGGGACACGAACCCGTGTCCCCTGCATCAGCAGGCGGACTCTCAACCACTGCGCCACCAGGGAAGCCCCGATGATGCTTTTTAAAAATTAATTCTGCCGATGTCTGCATTTTAATCAGTGTTTAACTCACTTACATTTAATGTTATTATGCATAAGGTTACATACTTTTTTTTTCAATTAATAGTTTATTTTTTTAAAGAAGTTTCAGGTTCACAGCAAAATCAAACAAAAGGTACAGAGATTTCCCATAACTCCGTGTCCGCACATATGTACAACCTTCTCCACTATCAACATCCCACAGGACAGCGGTGCATGTTACAATCAGTGACACATCATTACCACCCAAATTTCCATAGTTTACATTAGGTTCACTCTTGGTGTTGTATATCCTACGAGTTTTGACAAATGGAGAAAGACATGTATCCACCATTGTAGTATTGTACAGAATAGTTTCACTGCCCTAAAGACCCTTGGTACTCTGCCTATTCATCACTCCCTCCCCCTTTTGCCCCTCACAACCACTATATTTTTGTCCCCATAGTTTTGTCTTTTCCAGAATGCCATATCTTTGGAACCATACAGTATGTTGCCTTTACAAATTGGCTTCTTTCACTCTGTAATATGCATTTAAAGTTCCTCCATCTATTTGCATGGCTTGATAGGTCATTTCATTTTGGTGCTGAGTAATATTCCATCATCTGGATGTACTTCAATTTATTTATCCACTCACCTATTGAAGGACATCTTGGTTGCTTCCAAGTTTTTGGCAATTGTGATTAACTCTGCTGTAAACATCCATGCGCAGGATTTTGTGTGGACATAGATTTTCAATTCATTTGGGTAAATACCAAGGAGCCCAATTACTGGATCATATGGTTAGAGTACGTTTAGTGTTGTAAGAAACTGCTGAGCTGTCTTCCAAAGCAGCTGCACCGTTTTGCATTCCCAGCCGGGAATGAGAATTTCTGTTGCTCCACGTCTCCATCAGCATTTGGTGTTACCAGAGTTTTGGATTCTGGCCATTCTAACAGGTGTGTAGTATGATCTCACTGTGAACTGATAATTCCCTAATGACATCTGATACTGAGCACCTTTTCATATGCTTACTTGCCATCTACATGTCTTATCTGGTGAGGTGTCTGTTGAGGTCTTTTGTCCATTTTTTAATTGCACTCTTCATTTTCTTGTTCTTAAGTCTTACAAGTTCTTTGTATATTTTGGCCGACCGTCCTTCATTACATGTGTCTTTTGTAAAAATTTTCTCCCGGTCAGCAGCTTGTCTTCTCATTCTTTTCACGTTGTTTTTCACAGAGTAGAAGTTTTTAATTTTAAGAAAGTTCAGTTTATCAATTCTTTCTTTCACGATCATGTCTTTGGGGTTGTATCTAAAGTCGCCTGCATACTCAAGGCCATCTAGGTTTTCCTGTTATTTTCTAAGAGTTTTATAGTTATTCACTTAACATTTAGGTCTATGATCCATCTTGATTTAATTTTTATAAAGGGCATAACACCTGTGTCTAGATTCACTTTTGGGACGTGGGTATCCACTTGCTCCAGCACCATTTGCTGAAAAGGTGATCTTTGCTCCATTGTATTGCCCTTCCTCCTTTGTCAAAGATCAACCGTCTATATTTATGTGGGTCTAGTTCTGAGCGCTCGATTCTGTTCCACTGATCCACTTGTCTACCCTCTTGCTGTACTTGATTATCGCAGCTTTATACTACGTCTGGAGGTTGGGTAGTGTCAATCCTTCAACTTCGCTCTTCTTTAATACTGAGTTATTTGGGGTCTTTTTGCCTCTCCATACAAACTTTAGAATCAGTTTGTCGATATCCATAAAATAACTTGCTGGGATTTTGATTGGGATTGTGTTAAATCTACAGATCGTGTTGGTAAAAACCAACATCTTGACAATATTGAGTCTATCTGTGAACATGGAATATCTGTCCATTTATTTAGCTCTTTGCTTTTGTTCATTAAAGTTTTGTAGTTTTCCTCAGATGGACCTGATACATACTTTGTGAGATTTTTACCTACATGTTTCATTTTGGGGGCTGCTTATGTAAATGGTATTATGTTTTCAATTTCAAATTTCACTTGTTCATTGCTTTGACATAAGAAAGTGACTGACTCTTGTACACTGAACCTTGTATCCTGCAGCCTTGCTATAATCACTTACTAGTTCCAGGAGTCTGTCATTCTTTTGGATTTTCTATGTCACATGATCTGTGAACAAAGAGTTTTACTTTTTCCTCCCCAATATGTATACCTTTTATTTCCTTTTCTTACTGCATTGGCAAGGACTAGGAGTACAATGTTGAAAAGCAGTGGTGAGAGGGGACATCCTTGCTTTGTTTCTTATCTTAGAAAGAAAGCTTTGAGCTTCTCACCATTAAGTACGATGTCAGCAGTAGTTTTTGTAGGTATTATTTATGAGGTTGATGAAGTTCCCCTCTATTCCTAGTTGGCCGACAGATTTTATCACAATGGGTGTTAGCTTTTTCAAATGCTTCTTCTGTATCTACTGATATGATCTTGTGGCTTCTCTTCCTTAGTCTGTTGATGTGATAGATTACATTATTTGATTTTCAAGTGCTGAACACAGCCTTGCATCTCTGGGATAAATCCTACTTGGTCGTGGAATTGTATACTGTGCTCCAGAAATGGAGGAGACAGTGGTGAACAAAACAGAAAACTGCTGCTCCTCCCTCAGTCAAGTGGTCTGACTGAGCCTACAAAAGCAGGAGTATGTGTAACGGTTCCGAACGTCAGCACATCCTTCACTTCACACAAGCTAGTATTTTTCTTCACACAAGCTAGCAATTTGTTTTAAATCTATCATTCCTCCTTTTAAACATTGTTGGATTTAATTTGCTAATATTTTGTTGTTACATACTATTTTGATTCCACTTACGTTACCTACTAGAAAAGGCAAAACTATAGCACCATAAAAGAGAGAAATGGTTTTCAGGGATTGGGAAGTGATTGACTATAAAAGGAGCATGAGAGAAATTCTGGGGGTGAAGGAAATCTTGATTTTGGGGTAAATTATATGACTATATACATATATGTCAAAACTCATCACACCATATACCTATGAAGGGTGAATTTTATGTAAACTATACCTTTTTTTAATACCTTTTTCTTTTCTATAAATTTATTATTTATGTTTTGGCAGCGCTGGGTCTTTGTTGCTGTGCGCAGCCTTTCTCTACTTGCAGCGAGCGGGGGCTACTCTTTGCTGCAGTGTGCGGGCTTCTCATTGCGGTGGCTTCTCTTGTTGCAGAGCACAGGCTCTAGGCACACGGGCTTCAGTAGTTGTGGCACGCGGGCTTCAGTAATTGTGGCTCCTGGGCTCTAGAGTGCAGGCTCAGTAGTTGTGGCACACAGGCTTAGTTGCTCCACGGCATGTGGGATCTTCCCGGACCAGGGCTTGAACCCGTGTCCCCTGCATTGGCTGGCGGATTCTTAACCACTGCACCACAAGGGAGGCCCATAAATTATACCTTAATAAATATAACTTCGGGGGAAAAGGCGAGTTTGAGTAGTGTATACAATATTGCTTTTGTAAAAAACAAACTATATGTATATGCTGTTACACACATTAAGAGAAGTATGGAAAGGTACACCCAACCATTTATAATGTTGTCTCCATGAAACAACAATGGGAGGAGTAATAACTTTGAAATGGTATGTATTTGTATTGTTTCATGTTACAAACACGTATGATTATTTTTAATTTTAAAATAACGTTACAGGGCTTCCCTGGTGGCGCAGTGGTTGAGAATCTGCCTGCCAATGCAGGGGACACGGGTTCGAGCCCTGGTCTGGGAGGATCCCACATGCCGCGGAGCAACTGGGCCCGTGAGCCACAATTACTGAGCCTGCGCGTCTGGAGCCTGTGCTCCGCAACAAGAGAGGCCGTGATGGTGAGAGGCCCGCGCACCGCGATGAAGGGTGGGCCCCGCTTGCCACAACGAGAGAAAGCCCTCGCACAGAAACAAAGACCCAACTCAGCCATAAATAAATAAATAAAGCAAACTGTCAACAAGTAAAAATAAATAAACACTATAAAATAACATTACAATTTAAAAGGAATAGGGAATTCCCTGGCGGTCCAGTGGTTAGGACTCGGCGCTTTCACTGCCGTGGGCCCCGGGTTCAATCCCTTGTTGGGAACAAAGATCCCGCAAACCACGCAGCATGGCCAAAAAAAAAAAATGGGGGGGGGCAAATTTTATTTTTTAGAGGTACAAAGATATTTACAGATAAAATGACAGTATTCTAGGATTTGCTTCAAATTAATCTATGATGGGGTGGAGGGTGAGTGAGAGTAGAATTGAAGCAAGAGTGACTGGGACTTCCCTGGCGCCCCAGTGGTTAAGACTCCTCGCTTCCACAGCAGGGGGTGCGGGTTCAATCCCTGGTCTGGGAACTAAGATCCCACAGGCTGCGCGGCCAAAACAAAAAAAAAAAAGAAAGAAACAAGAGTGACCAAGAGTTGACTGCCTTTGGAGTGGGGTACATGGGGATTCACTGTTCTGCTCACTCTGCTTCTGTGCGTGTTTGAAACTTTCTGTAATAAAAGGCTGAATAAAAGCGAGGGTTATTTTACAGAAAAATATTAAGAAGATAACATTACGGTGAAGACAGTATACAAGTGACCATGATTTGGGGAACATTGGACCAGAAAATCTCAAACAGCTGATCTAGCCACAAAACTGTTTTATAATACAATAAACATGGTGGGTAATTTGTTTCCAATCTATCACTTAAGAAAAATACTAGCTTGTGTGAAGTGAAGGATGTGCTGAAGTTCGGAACCATTACACAGTCAGACCACTCGACGGAGGGAGGACGGGCAGTTTTCTGTTTTGTTCACCACTGTCTCCTCCATTTCTGGAGCACGGGCAGGCACACAGTAGGCACTCAGTAACTACGTGTCGCGTAAACGACTGGGTCAGAGAGCCGGTAAGCTGGTGCTCTCCTCGGGTGTGGGTTGGCAGGGACACTGAGGAACCAGGGTTCTCACAGGAGGAACTCTCTGCTCAGCCAGTCTGAGCGAGCTGGCACTCAGCTGCTGCTTTTCTCGCCGACTTCCCCAGGGAAGTGGTTCATGTGTGGGCGACTTCAGCCTCTTCTCTGAGCAAGTGTTCTGAGGTCCAAAATAGCGGCGCTACCTTGACAGCACAAGACACATCCCCATCCCCTGTGTCTGCGGATTTCTAGTCTCGCCTCCCACACAGACTCCTGCTCTTGGAAGTGGCGAAGGTAACGGGGAGAGAGGAGAGGAGGATTTGGTCAATTCTGTGGACAAGCCCTTTCAGAGAAGAAACAATGAACATTAGCTGTCTCGCCTCGCACACCCAGACACACTTCTCCATGTACACAGAGCAAGAAGGACAGAGAGGGAGAAAGAAGCAAATTTAATTTGACTTGAATTTAACAGGAGAAAGAAAAATCAAAGTAAATAAAAGAAAATGGCTGAGGGCTGAAAAATGTTCTTTACCACAAAGATATATTCCTTTCTAAGAACTCCCACTAGGCTTATACATTTATTTTGTAAAATTTTTAAGTAGAATATATTTTTTTAAAAACATAGATGTTAGTATCATTTTCTTAGGTATAAGTTAATTTTAAATAATATCAAACATCACCCTGATATAAAAATGAGAAGGCTTGCATACTTCCACGTTCTTTTAACTCTGTCACCTCAAATTTTGTTAGTTATATTCTCTCTGTATATTTTTCTTTTTTCTCCTTTGTCTTTGATTTGTTTTCTTTTTGTCTTGCAAATGCTTTAAGCTTACCTTCACTAAATGATCAAAATTGACATCACCAATAATAGGATAAAGCAACATCACCTGCCTCTGGCCAGGAAATGGTAATCACTTATATAGTCTTCCTGCTAAAGATGGATAACCTAAATACCATCACGAGGAAACACCTGACAAACCCAAAATGAAGGATTTTATACAACATAACTGGCCTGTTTTCAAAAAAGTCAAGTCATAAAAGACAAAGGCAGAAGAACCATTCCAGATAAAGAAAACTAAAGAGACCCGAGTCAATGAATGGAATGCATGATCCTGGACTAGATCCTGAATTGGGGGGAAAAAAACCCCCACAAAAACTATCGATACAAAGGATATCACCGACAATTGCCTACACAGGAATAGGACCCATACATTAGATAATAGTGTTCAACTTCCTGAATTTGACAGCTGCACTGTGGTTAGGTAAAAACAAATCCTTAGCCTACATGAGCATTCTGTGTTTTATTTTTACAACTTTTTGCAAAGCTTGAAATGATTTCCAAACAAAAAGTTAAAATCACAACTCTGTTCCTCATCTGTGATTCCCTAAACTGCTAGCTTAGCTTTCTGTTAACCTGGATTTAGTGCTCACCTCCAGTCCCTTTGCCAGGCTTCTCCTGAGCTAGTAAGTCCTGTATATTGAGTCATGTCCTGCTTGGCCAAATTTGACCAGCAAGTAGCAGCTACTCTCCAGAAGGACTCATAGATGCTATAGCTTCTAAGTTCTTTCAAGTTTGGAAGCACCTGTCTTCTTACCTGAATAATAATCGCTTGGATATGATGTTCCTGATCATATTTTCTGTCCCTTAGGACTCTGGAAACAGTGCACTATGGGTCTTTTTGTTTTTTGTTTTCTGGCCTTGAATGCGGCTGCAGTGGGCTATTTTTTCTCCTTTTTATAAGGAATCTGCTTTTTCTGCCTGGGGACCTGAAGAATTCTCTGTATATTTTCAGAAACGTTCATTAGGTCCCTGTTTCTGATGTATTTACCAGTTCTGATATGGTGTGGTTTGGGTCTTCAATTTGTTTCCTTAACTCTTTCCTCTCTCTGTTCAGCTTGTGTCATTTTACCATCTTCTCTCTGAACAGTTGTTTTATTTACATCACTTAAGCTTTTATATAACACAAAGCAATATTTTACTCTGGGTAATGTTTTCTCATGACCTGAATCCCTCATCTCTCTTTGGATTCCTAGGTTCTTTTCTTTTGTTCTTTCCTCTTTTGGTACAGTATGGAGTCACTTGTTCATCTTACCCTGGGCTGCTCTACCTAGACCTTCTATTTGCTCACATGTAATGTAAATGAATTTTCCTTTATGCCCCTCCTACTTTATCTGAGACCTCCAAGCTACAACTGAAAAATCGGGCATTGCAGTCTATATATTTCTGTAGCCAGAGGGCCCTGGGGCAAGGGTGGGGAGAGTGCTGTCGGGTGACTATAGGATCTGCTGGAGGTGTCTCTCTGAGCTTTTCCCTTTAGTGTCCTGCATCTCAGTTACTGCATCAGAAAAGAGGCAACTCTATTCCTGAAGGAGTGTGTGCTCAGCTTCAGCTCCAGGCAGATATTACAAGTTGGCTCTTTCAACGTCTACTCTCACCTCCTCTGTTTCCTTCCCTTCCTGGAGGAATCCAGCCTCACTCGTGGTTGGAGGTGACACTATTACAGAGATCTGAACTGTCCTCTCCAAGTGAAAAGATAAACCATGTGAAGAGGAGCCCTCTGCCCTTCCCCACTTGTCCTTCCGCCTGCTTCCTCCCGGGAAGTTTCGCAGTGCCTGGGGGTGTAAGAGCCACTGAGACTGAGAGGATGAAAACTATCTGCTGAGGAGAGCAGCAGAGCAGAGAGCGGGGGCAGGGTTCCCTGAGGACATTCTTGAGTGGCTGGACCCACGGGGACTACCTACCTGTGAACTTCTCATCATTTGAGTAAAAACCCACCCATTCCCACCCACCACTGTTTACTTAAGCCACCCTGTCGGCTAGACGGGCTATGGAAAATGACAACTAGCCGTTTGTCCTGCTCTGGTAGAGGGCTGGGTGGCAGAAGCAGCGCTGGCCTCAAAGATTTTTCCCTGACTGCCTACTCACTTCTTCAGCCTAATTTCCTCCAAACTGGGTTGGGCAAGGGGATGGGGAGAATCAGAGGGAAATTTCTGGGGATTCTGCTATTTGTTTTCCTTTCCCTTACCACTGTGAACAGTTTCAAACAGAGTCACAGGACAATTTTGTTTCTTTTCTTGGTTGTCAGTTTCCACGTTTACAGCGTGAACCTGATTGGCTTTGCTGGATTTTCCTGAAGGTGTTTTTAACAGGTGAAGAAGTGTGTTCATTTCACGAGGTGTGGCAGCGGGAGAGAGATTCTGTGACCCAGCTTCACTCGGCCCTACTCGCCCGGAGGCCACCCCACCTCAACTCCAGATTAAAATTTGATGGCCCGCGACACTACTTTTCCAAAACAAAACATGACAAGCTAAAAACAGCGTTTCCTTTCTAAACATCCAGGTCTGGGAATGCAGGTTTATTTAAAAGGCAGGCAGTGTTTCATGGATCAATTTAGATGATAACCCCCGTTTTTTGTACACTGTATCTGTTATAACCTCTGTTAGGAAGAGGTGTTGATGAAATAGTTACTGAGTCATCTCATATCTGTCCAGTTTCCATAAGCCAACTATGACCTCATTTTGCAAATAACCAGGGGAAAACCCAGCACTATTCCCATAGTGATAGTTCAGTGTATCTGCAACCTCACAGAGGAGAATACATGTAAGGTTTAGAAATGATACATCAGACCTTTCAAACTGACTCCCCAAGGTGACTGTTTCTGTAGAAGAACTCACATCATTCCGATTATTTTTTCTCTATGAGAAAAACAATGCTCTGCGCGGTTTCCACTAATCTTGACACCACGTGACCCTGCCTGAATTCACTGTACAGTCCACCATCCACACACAGAGCAAATGTCCTGCTCATGTGGTGGCTGGCTTTTGGCAACCACAGCTCTGCAGTGGAGCCATGAAACTGGAAGTAAGTGGACTGGAAGAAAGCAGAAAGAGCAGTCACACCGTCTCCATATCTTACGCTGTAAAACGGGACCTGAGGGCCTGGCTAAAGATGAGATAGTCATTTCATCACTCATTCACTCGTTAAACCTGCATGTCCTGCTCTAGGAGGCCCACTGTCTCCGAGCTGTGCGGGGAGAGAACCTGAGTGGACCACACACCCGGCTCCGAGGGTCACGCTTAGAGAGCCGAGGAGACTGCGACCTGGACCGGGGAAGGAAGCAGCCACCTGCGGACGAGAGGTGACGACGCGGCACGGGCCTCCAGCGGTGAGGGACAGGGCACGAGTCGGGGGGAGGGGGAGAGACGGACAAGCAGACACGCAAACGGCCAGGGACGGGGTGTGGTGGGAGATGCAGGAGACACGTGAGGTGTGGAGGAAGCCAGGGGAGGAGCGTCGGAACGTGGATGGTGGTGCGCACCGTCTACAGAGCGTGCAAGGAGCCACGCGCGTGCAGCCGCAGGGAAGCGACCGCTCAAGCCAGAGTCCTTGCCGGCGTGCACTGGGGAGGCAGGAAGCCGACTGCAAGGGACGGGGAAGGAAAGGGGAGTGAGAAATAAGGCAGAAAACAAACTTAAAAAGTTTGGAAGTAAAGATAAGCTGAGAAGATAGGGCTGCAAGCGTGAAGGGTGTGGCGAGATGCAGACCTGAGGAGGATCTCCCAACCCAGCGGAAGACCCAAGACCCGAAGGTGCGATGAGACGCAGCGGCTCCAGGCAGGGGTGGAGGCTTCAGGAGGGACGGGGTGGGGGGAGTCTGAGTGGAGAAAGAGACTGAGACACCTGAAGCAAACGGATACATGAAACGTGGTCGATCCCTTCAATAAAATGCGACTCGGCCGCGAAAAGATGAAGTTCTGACACAGGCTGCAACGTGGACGAGCCTCGAAAACATTAACCTCAGTGAAAGAAGCCAGATGCAGATGGACACGTGCTGTACGATGTCATTTACGTGAAATACCCAGAATGAGCAAATCCACAGGGGCAAAAAAAACGGATTAGTGTTGCCAAGGGCTGGGAGGAGGGAGGGATGGGGAGTGGCTGCTTAAGTGGAGTTTCCTTTTGGGGTGATGAAGATGTTCTGCAACTAGACAGAGGTGATGGTCGCACAACACTGTGAATGGACTAAGTGCCACTGAATTGTACACTGTAAAATGGGTAAGACAGTACATTTTATGTTATGTGTATTTGAACACACACACACACCGCACGCACGCACACACACACACACACACATCCCCAAAACCAACCCAAAGCAGCATAAAACCAGTCAGGACATCAGGAAGGAAACAGTGTGAGAGCAAACCGTCAACAGCAATTATAATGACAATCTTCAAAACCATCAGTCATAAGAAAGGCTAAATTACGTGAGCTATTAGGTTGAACCATATGAAACTGCAGAACAACAGCTACTTCATATGTTCAATCTCATACAGACTCTTTCAAAAGACGAGGCACCCTACGCGACATTTTATGAAGATTTCTGTCACAGGCGATGCCAGATTAACTCCAACACTTCTGCTTCTCACAACCCTAACTGACCCTGGTTGTCACTCCCCTCCCCTCTTAAAATGAAAAACCCTACTGGGTAAAGGGGACTTAGAGAGGAAAGGAGAGGGTCCGATGGGGCAGGCAACGAGGAGTGCGCACATGGGGCTCTGCTTCTGGCTTAGCCAGCTCCATCCTGGAGGGCTGCCAGCGAGCAGGTAAGCCCCACAACTGTTCAAACACTTCCTCCCGGGGGACATGGCACCCGCTTGCCAATCAAGGCAGACGAGGGTTTCTAAGAAAGCACAGAAGCTATCATCACTCTCCACGCCTTTGACCAACCTGTCCTGCTCACTGTTAGCCCTCTTAATTTTGGGACTCCTTCATCACCTTTTAAGGTGATAGAGAGAATGCTCTACAAAAATACTGTCACAGGGGAGCAGGGATTCTTTTATTTCAACAAATAATCTGACTTCCAAATGACAAACAGGAAATGAAATAGTCCTCTTCATGAAGATGGCTTCTCAAGGAAATCAAAATCCTTAGCCCATATTCCCAGTGAGAGTCTTAAGATGCAGGATAGGATGTCCCTTGCACTCTAGTGGTTAAGACTCTGTGCTTCCACTGCAGGGGGCGTGGGTTCGATCCCTGGTCGGGGAACTAGGATCCCACATGCCACGCGGCGAGGCCAAAAAAAAAAAAAAAAAGATGCAGAACAGATTCTGGAATCTCGTGGGTTTTCTAAGCAAAATAAATATTTGAGGCAGAAAAAAAGTAACAGTAGAACTGAAAGTATATTTTTATAGTACTGTTTGACCCCACGTACCCCACTCCTAGCTCAGAAGGTTCTTTTCTTTTAATTTTAACAATAATTACGAAGTACATAGAAATAAGTTTTATTCTCAGTAAGGGACAGGAGCAGGCAAACAGGCTTACGAGTTAGTCAGACACGAGTTCTGATCTCAGCTCCTCCCCTGCCTAGCTCTGTGTCCTTGGTGAACTGCTTCAGTTTTCAGCCTCAGCTTCCTTTTGTCTTACAAGATAACCTTACTGTCTCAGGTATGTGGTGACGATTCTGTGAAACAGCGGCAGAGCAATCCGCTCAGTACACGGTCAGCGAATGTGGTGCTGAGCAAAGGGACCGGGATGGAACTCGGGTCCCGGGTCTGTCCCACGTCAATCTAGTCTCTACTGTCTTCACTTTATTATTTTTTTAAATATTTATTTATTTACTTACTTATTTTGGCTGCGCCAAGTCTCAGCTGCGGCACGTGGGATCTAGTTCTCCAACCAGGGATCAAACCCGGGCCCCCTGCGTTGGGAGCGCGGAGTCTCACCCACTGGACCACAGTCCTCCACTGTCTTCACTTTAGAAATGAAACACTGACTATGTCTATAGTACTACAATTAAAATTCTTTTTTTTTTTTTTTTTAAATAGGGTTTCTGCCAAACTCTGTAGTATATTTCTGAACAAAGTTGATCAATAGTTCGGCTCAACTGCAGCAAGTAACAAAGTGGAAATTCGTGATCTTACATAAGTAAGCAGCACCCTAGACTCTTGGAGATTATGTAGGAAGAGTAATAAAAGCCAATGAATTAATCAGTCTTCTTTAGCCTAAGGCTGCTTCTAAGTTATTTTAAGTGGGGGAATTCTCTCCACTCTTTTGAAACGTGTACACGTCAAGGGAAGCAGTATCTGCAGTCTTCCTTGGTGTCCACCGTCACTGTTCACAATCTCTAGTGTCGCAGCCTATCATGGTTTAGTTCACAGCCGCTTGCTTCTCTCTCCAGAGTAAACACAGGGCCCTACAAAGGGCCAAACAACCCCTGCTTTTAAGGGAAGTCACTGCCCTGGTTGTTTCTTGCAGGTGCTGTTTTCTAACATTCTTCAGAGTCACTGAGCTTCAAATGTTTAGTCCTAAGACCTTTTCAAAAAGAAGGTAATTCAAATACCAAGGCAAAAGAGAAAGGGCTGGAGGATGGAGAGGAACCCTGTAAACCTCTGCCCAAGGAATCGTGATGCTTCCCCCTTAGTCTTTCCGGTTCTGAGTGACAGAAACAAGAAATGTAATCAACAGTCCGGTTAAGGTCAAAACGTGAGACAGGAGGCTGACCTCTGTGTGTTCTTCCCATTGGTGGATTCCACGCTCTCCATCAAAGACGTTCAGTGAGATGAGATAAAAGGAGACGAACAGACTCAGCACTTGGCCGAGATCCTTCCCTTGCAAGTCCTTACAGACACCCTGATGTCAGAGGCACCCACAGGGTTTCAGACGCTCTGGTTTGTGCCAGGAAAAAAAGAACCTCATCTGGTCAAAGGGCTTCTGTTTTCCATGAACCCCGCTTTCTCACACAGTGACCAAAGCAGAGTGCAGCAACCCTATTTACATCAACCCCCTTTGATCCTTTTCCTGACCCAAATCAGAAAATGACACATGTCTCCCGATGCTATTGGCTGAACGAGGTTGAGCACATTACTACCTTCTTTGGGCTTCCGTTTCCTCTTTTACACGTGGGGGTAAGGACAGAGTTCCATCTCATGGAACTACTGTGAAGACTGAGAGGACAGCTATCCTGTATTCGTGCCTGTCACACAGTAAAATAAGAGCCACTGAATGTGAGCTGCCATCACCAGGAGCGTCGTTGTTGGCCTGGAGTCTGGAGCCACGGGCCATTTCTCCAGTGAAGTGAGGCAGCTGTGGAAAGCTCTAACGAAGACTTTCAAGTATGAAATCAACTCTCTGAAGAGCGCTTTCACTACAAATGGCACCACGACAATGGACACTCAACCTACTCCATCCAAATGAGAATTAGTACTTGCAAAGTATGCTTGTGAAGAAAAAATTCTTGTCCCCTTGACGCGCAAAGCAAGAAATAATGACCACACAGTAAAATTCTCTTAAAAATGTCATTTTTTGGAACTTCTGCTCTGAGGTCAGACGTGACTAACAGTCTAGCGTTTTGATTCAAGAATAAAAAGCAGAATACAGCATTCTTTAAAATCAGTTTTGCTTCACTGTTTAATAAACTTGTCAGAAGCCTTTGTAATTTAAATACGGAAACAAGTGGGTTGTGGTTAGCTTATCGTTCATTCCAGGTGTAACACACGTCCCGTACACCAATGCACACGAGTGCACATGTAGACACAGTTCCATTAGGAGATGCTTAAACATTTTTTTTAATTTAAAGGAAAGCAGAGTCCTATTTAAAAACAGCTGCCAACCCTCACACCAAATCTGTCTTCTTGGAACCTTTTTCTTAAAACCAATTTTGATGAAAGAAAAAAAAAACCTTCGAGAAAAAAAAATTTTGAAACCCAAGCAGTAGGGAAGAGATACTGTCCCTATCCATTTAAATACATTTTTGCCATAAGATCATCTGATAAAGATCTTATTTTCTACTTGCCTGCAAGTTCCCAGCGCTTTTTTTGGTTTTGTTTTTAAAGGACCTGTCAACTCACTCCTACCCAAGTCCTACAGCAGCACGCTTGAAAACCAGGAGACACAGAACACAGGTGACTTGAAATCCCATTTGCACCACCCCACCACATGGAGCACGTTCTCTGAGGAGCCTCCGAGCGCCCTGCCCACAGCAGCAGACACCTGCGTGGCCGGGCTGGGAATGCCCACCCAACGCCCACTGACCTTTTGATGACTTGTGACTTCGTCCCTGCTTCTCCCCAGCTCCTCGGCAAGTTTCACGTTCTCTTCTTGCAGGGCTGAAAGCTGCTGGGACTTCTGAGCTGCTGCCTGCTTTAGGGTTTCTCTGCAAGGACAGTGAGTGCAGGGTTACCATAGAAACAAGACAGGCAAGGAAACTGTGGGAGACGACCAGCTTCACAGCACCAAGGAAAATATATCTGGGTCACGTGCCTGATAGGCTCTATAACAACAGAAGGCAGCATTCTCTACGTGCAGGAGGGGCCAAGTGGCTTTAACCTCTCAGGAGGAGGACTGCTGCTCGCATGTATTCCATTTTTTTTCAAACCTGATAAACACTACATCCACTCTCTCATCACCCACACTTACCCCACTTCTAAATACTCCCCATACAAAAGCAGGGTCACTCTAAAATAAATGACAGATGAAATGGTCATTATTCCCCTTACTTCCATTAGAAAATTATACTTAAACCTATCATGTTGATAAAGTGATTTACTTTGCTGCCACGGCACTGTTCCAACTGTACAAATCTGTAATCTGTTTTTGTTTTTTTTTTCTGGCAGAAATGTACATCTGATGGTTCCATTTGCCAGTATCTGTCAGAATCAAGTGCTGGCGGGAATCTGGGTATATTTTCAGGACAATTAGAGGTGAAATGCCCAAAGGAAATGCAGTTTTCTAATTACATAACAAGTGTTTTATTTTGATTGTATTCTTTCCATACTGCTAACTTGAAATTAAAAGAAGCAAATAAAAATACAGCTTGCTAACCATATTATACCATGAATATCAGCATATAAAACGTGAACAGGGTAAATGTATTTATTAAACATCTTCCCATTATTAAGCTTAATTGCAAATATACATCCCAAATTATCCTTTATACGTGGACACTGAAAATAGTTGATTTGATTGTTGGATTTTAGTTTTATACCATAGAAGGTTCTGATGCAATTATGAATTTTAAGTCTGTGCTGGCTACATTCCATTTAGGGAGCTATCATACGTGGCTGAATTCTGAATCAAGTCATCTGGCTATGAATCCATCTGCTGATGCATGAACACATCTATTTTTAACTTCAGTTGTCTAATGGGTGGCAGTGCTTGGCATCTTCAGTTTTCTTGATTTTTAATTCTCCATGTACCTATAACATACCTATGGGGCTGACCTCATGAAGATACAGGGGAAGATGTCTACACAAAAATCCTCTTAGCACATTAAATTTGGCATTTTACAGCGATGTTTATTTAGCAAGTGAAGAAAAACTGAGAAGGAATTTTAGCCTCAGGTAATTAGTCATTCAAAAGCTGGGAGGCCTGATTTTAATTATGGATCAAAACACACGCGCACTGCAGCTAAAGTTCATCTTCTGGCCAAAATCCATCAGCTCTTGACAAATCAGAAGATTTTACTTATGATGAAATCATCATAAGCCAAACCTTTTATTCCCAAGTGGTCACCACCTTCATTAGGGGCTATTTGGTTTCAGCATTTGTGTGGCCTGTCAGTGATAAGTTCAAGATCCTGTTCTCTTTTAAAGATATTCATGCTTTAAAATTTTTTAAATCCTTGGTTTCTGTTAAGAGCCCACAGTAGAGAAAATTAAAACAAGGAGTCAAAGAAATATCAAGATGCCCTAAGATTTATAAAAATGATATTGGTTCAATGTTTTAAAACCTGCAAAACGATTTCATGTACATTTAATCCTCAAAGCCCAAGGAAGTGAATGTTATTATTTATATTTTAAAGATGACAAAATTGAAGCTCAGGTAAGTGAAAAGATTTGCCCCAAATCAAGTAAGCTGTAGAACCAAGAGAACTGGAGTTAAAACTGGCAGACACACCTCAGTTGTGATTTGAATATAGAAACACCTCTTTCAAGTTTTCTTCAGACCAGAGGGGATATGTACATTTCATAGAAGAAGGAGGCTCTAACAGCCTAGCTTCTGGACATACTCTAAGGAATAATTCTAAAAATACCTACAAATATAATTCTCCCAATTTTTAAAGATGCTTTTCTTTCTACATTATAAGATAGATATCCTGCAACAGAAAAGGAGACTGTCACAGTTTTAAAACTGAGAGGCAAACATTGCTAATATTGACTTGCAGACATTCTACTTAGGAATCTATCATAAACCTATTAATTACCATGCTAAATATATTCTAGATTTATTACTGTGCCCGGTGAGTAATTAAAGGCAAAAATTAGATGGCTTATATCGTTTTCCCTGAGAGTCAAAAATTACACACCAGAGAGAAACCATTTTATTCTCTCTCTCCAACTAAAAATAGGAGCTGGCTCACCAAAATCAAGTTTTCCTAAAACCAGCTGAGTAAGTGACATAGAAGAAAAGGAACATTTAGCTGCAAATGCCGGGATTCCAGGGCCGAGGGCAAGTTTCTGGAGGAAGTGGTTCTCGTTAGAACTCCTGGGTCTGCATCGGTGTCCTGGCAGGTGAAGAGAAACACCTGAAAAGCTCTAGAGGCCATGAAGACCCCAAGTATGTGCTAAACCTCGAAAAACAAACAGCTGCTCCTTCCCTAGCTCGGAGCACTGGGGAACAGACTAAGGAACAGTAAAATGACTGCTTTTTTCTTTTTAAGAAGCACTGTTCTCATGACACAGTACATTTATATCAGCTGGTCCTTGAAATGCGGCCAAGTCTCAGGCAGGGAACAATGAGTCACTGGGGGTGGGGGGCGCTTTCAACCCACTCCTCACACCTCCCTCCAGCAGCCTCCCACGTACGTCACTGCTGTGTCTCCCACTGCTCCTCCGTCCTGCTAAGAGTCCCGGCCTTGACCGGCCAAGTTACTGGCACAAGGCACAATTCTCGCAGCCCTGCTGGGCCAGGACAATCAGAACCAGCACAGGCACTGTCTGCCCTGTGGTCTGGCTCCCCCTGGCCCGAACTCCTCCCTCAGGGATCAGAGACCCGGGAACTGGGCCCGGGGAGGAAGGTGCAGGCGACGTGGATGGCAGCGCAGCCCACAGGCTTTTGCTCCAGCTCCCTTGCGGCCGCGGGCACAAGGCTGAGCTTTCCTTATTCAATGGGGTCGTTCAAAGGGCACGCAGAAAGAGTTTCCCTCTTGGCAGAGGTGAGATCACCGCACACTGAGAGGGGATGGGGGACATGACAGAGAGACTGAGGAGGGTGACACTTAACGCTAGACCAGTGCGACGACCCTTACGGGAGACTCTCAGATAGCTCTGCAGGAAACAGGAATTCCACCCTCGGCTGGGTCCCCTCTGGCCCCGCCCCTCCACTACCCAGCATGGCCCAGAGAGCTCAGAGGCGGGTGATGGCAGACGGGGCGTGGTGAGGGTATCTTCTTCCTACGCTCAGATCCTCCCTCAGCAGCTGCCTTTGTGATGCAGATGATGGGCTCCAGACACTCAGGTGAGCAGAGCTACTTTGTCACGGTAGGGGGGGGTGACCCTGAACTGTAGCTGAACCCACCCTCTCTGAACTGATTTGAATTCGTTTTTCCTATCACAGTGACCGTTTCTATTTGTGCTCTTTGCCTTTGGCAGACCAGGAGATTCAAGCCTCTCCTGGTGGCCAATCACCACAACTGTGCATGTACACATCCGTGCAAAAGGAACTGTTGGGAGCTGTTTAAACACCACCTAGAGAAACATCACTAAAACTAAGACTGACAAAAGGATCCATCACCAGCGTCATGAGCTGTCCATCCCCTCAGATGAGCAGCTCAGATGAGATCATTTCTAGGAGGATTTTAAGAACTCTCAGAAGAACTAGACATAGTATACTAATTTAATCAACACATAGTACTGAGGATGGTGACTTGGGAACAGCAGTTTGGAACTGGTGCTTTTGTTTGTGTTTGAATCTCATCTATTCGTTTGATCAAAACTGGAAATAAATAATACAAACCCTCGGAGGGCAGGGTCCACAAACAATTCACCTTTGTATCCTTCCTAGCTTAACTGTACCTAGAACAAAGGACATACTCAAATGTTCACCAGATTGTTGGCTTTAAATTTTAGGTTCACATGGCTGATACAGTGTAGTTCTCAGAACAGATAAGCAAAATGAAATCTACTCTGTAACTGTCACTTACAATGCCAGATAAATAACCACCTGCAATGATTATAAGAACCAAACTCAGAAGGTGGTATTGACAAAGGAAACATGGGCAGCCTGTCTGCCTGAAATCTAGGCAGCAGACTGATGGGTAAACCTTGACTGGAAAGAGTCTCCCAAAATTCTGCTCTTTTAATTTCCACGCCAGAAGATTAGATTACTCTTAAAATCGAGACTACTGATCATCTCAAAAGTGCATGCTTTTTTTTTTCCCTATAGAAAGAGTTTTGAGGGATTGATTAATAAAGGGTCTGATGTTTCCTAATGTTGAGATTAGCTACCATGTAAGCATACTACTTTAAAAAGCTCTGATTCCCCTTGGATTTTCATTAGGCTTTACCAAGTCACATTCGAATTCCAGCTGCCCTAACTCATCAGCCAGCACACATTTCATTTTGATCCTGTAACTTAGCTATAGTTCTGACTTCACAGTGTAACGTTACAGGGGTGACTTCTAGGGTTTGCAACAGCGTTTGGGGGGCAGGAGGGAGACTATTGCTTTTGACTACGTACTTGTCAAGTATTCTAAAAATAATTAGCATTGCTTTCCCTTTTGCAATTTTAAGTAAGTGCCGTAATTTCCCTCAGAGGAGGTGAACTTACATTTCTTTCTTGAATTCTTCCATTTTTTGGTTCTCTACAGTCAGAAGTTCTTTTGATTTGTTCAGCTCCTCCATATTTTTCAAGTTGTTTTCTTTAAGTGTATCCAACTTAAACACCAAGAGAAAAAAACTTGATGAAATTATTTCATTTTCCAATCACATGACTGGACAGACAAATCATTCATGAAAAGGTGCATTAGAAAGGTGAAATTAGTCATTTGCAAAACAAACAAACAAACAAACAAAAAGATTACCTGGGTGAAGAGATTATAAATCATCAAGTCTATTATAAACTGCAACCTCCCCCTTACGTTAGTCAGACATGTCCTGTACACCTGGCCAAAACGTCAAACTAAATTGCTACATAAATTAAAGCAAAAGTTTTCTTTCACCTTGTATACAATTCTCAAAATTTATCATTGAACTTGCTATTCATGTATAATCCATCTTAGAAAAAAAACAAAAGGAAATTGCAAAGGCATGTCATCAGCAAGGATTAATTCTCTGTAATGAAAATAAACCCCTTTCTTCCCCAAAGACTAGCCATTTAGGATAAGATATTTTTCAATGTCAGTACCAAACTTCTATGGTCCTCATTATAAAAATTATTGGGATATTTTTAGATGGGAAAAGATTTAGTTATTCATCTCAACTTCAATCTAAAAAGGAAAAGGCCATGTAGTGAGACTGAAAACCACTCACTCACATTTAGCCCTATCACCTGCCCATGGGGGACACAGCCAGCCTAGGTCCTGGGCCCTGGTGGGAAAGCCAGACACATTACTAGAATGAGCGGGGATGTCCAACCACAGGCTCTGGCAGGTGGCTGGAGTTCGAGGTGTGCATCCCCCAAGGATGGGGAGCTCGTCACAGGCAATCCATTACACAGGGTGTGCTTCTGGCACCGCGCTGGCTTTCTAGGACTTGTATAGTTATCTCCTACAGCCAAAGGTACTTCTGTCCTGTCACCTGCTACCAGTCAGGAGCCCTAGAAAGTGTCTTGCTAGTTTTAACACCACCATCTCCCTTTTAATGCTCCCTAACATTCCAGATTCATGGAATGTTCAGTGGGTCCAAAAACTGATTCCTCCAGTCTGTATTCTGGCTGTAACAAGGGGTATGGTTTAGAAGCACACAATTCTCCCTGAATCTATCTTCAAAGGTTAGAGACATTCCCTAAAATCTTCTCATTTATTTTAGCTTCTAATTTTGGTTATCATCTATTATTTTTGATGCTTTTATATTTTCAGCTTAAGTCCTCTTCTATTAGGACTGTCAATTCCTAAACGTACTCTTTTTTAAAATTTTTTTTTTTTAATTTTTTTAGATTTATTTTT
This sequence comes from Grampus griseus, assembly GCF_964374135.1. NCBI lineage: Eukaryota > Metazoa > Chordata > Mammalia > Artiodactyla > Delphinidae > Grampus > Grampus griseus. The sequence continues at coordinate 7,258,224 of NC_139006.1, read as the reverse complement.
TTATACAGCAGGTTCTTATTAGTCATCAAGTTTATAAACATACCCTTTTCTATGTCAAGTCTTATTTACCCTATAATTATCTCAAAATGTTCACGTCTTTATGGATTTCAATCATTGACCTTCCATCGTGAGAAGGCCTGATCTTTACCGTAGCTATTCAATGCGGCTATCCGGATTTTCCCTGGCTTTAATTTCTTAACCTCTTACCTGACTCTCGCTTTAAAAAGCATTTCAAGTTCTACAGAACTTCACATAACTATTTCGGCGAAGCAATCTGCTTGAGATTTATGTAACAGCTTTCCAAAGAAAGAAAGGGTTGGTATGAGCTGGGGGTGGGGGGACTGGGAATCAAAGGAAGGTGCAAGAATAAGAAGTGCCACTTCTGGACAGAATCAAAATTATCTTGAGGCCGCAAATCTATCCAAGACCCAGAAGTGACTGATTCAAAATGAGACAAAAGGGAACCAGTACTGAATTAGGCCAAGAAAAAGGCCTATGTCAAACTCAGGGCTGTGGGATGGAATTCAGTGGCTCAAAGTTGGGAGACAGTTGAGGAAAAAAGCATATGTGATTTAAGATAAAAAATACAAAAGCTAGAGAATGTTATCGGTACCTCCTCTCATTAGTTCTATCACTGAACAGTTATCACAGAAAGCCACGCTGTTAGGGTTTTCCCCTCCTTTTTTAAAGGTTGATCCTACTAAATAAGTAATGAAGTAATACACTGTATTTAATATTATCATCCGGGTGTACGTTCGACTCCACTAACATAGATCAAATCTGTGTAAGGCCACACTTCAAAAAATAAACAATCCTGAGTTAGTGATCAAACACTCCATGAAGTCGATAAGCTGTCCTTTGTACAAAAAGCCATTTAAATCTGATTACTTCGTTCTGCAGTTTTTCATTTGTTTGCTTGGAATCCTCCAAGGAGGCCAGAGTTTCCGTCTTCTCTTTGGTCATCTGTTCCATTATCTGCATGGCATCTTCTGCTGTTTGAGCAGCCTAAATATGAGAAAGCACTGTGAGAAATGAGGGCACCCCTCACCAACCTGGGGAGGTGACTAACACTCAGGCCATAGGGCTCAGGGTCTGTGTGGTGAAGGGAATCACACAGAGACGGTGAGCCAGTCACTGATCCCATGCCGAAGCAGACAGACCAAGACATCAAAGGTCTTTACTCTGAAGCAGAACAAAGTTATAGACCCTTTTTGTGCCATGTTTTCAACAGGCCAACTGTAATATGCAATTTGTGTATTTTCAGACCCCTCTAAACCTACATTTTCTAAGTTCCAAGTTCCACTAACAACAGTGCTCACTATTCTGACTCATGTTGGAGAGAAATGCTTAGCAATAATAAAGAGTAACATCCTTATGTGGTCGAATTTTTCTCTTCATCATATTTATTGTTAAAAATTTAAAATACTATTCTTGCTATCTCAAATTTGGGGCTTTTGAGATCACTTGGAATTTAGGTTGGGAACTTCTCAAAAATAAAAATTATTTGGGCAATTACAGTGTAAGGCTCAAGTGTTTAATGAGAAGCACTGAATGACAAAGTCGATGAGAAGCTGTAGGTAATGAACATAAGCATGGCTGTGAATAAAAAAGATAACATGCATATGGAAACAAAGCCTTAGCTGATAAGATACTGAAGAAAATCACCTAAGTGAATTAAAATCTTTTTAGGCACTTGCTTACAATTTCATGTGGTCTAATAAAGTTTATGGGAATTCTGCCTTTATACCTTCCCTGTTACCAACTGTGGAGGTTTCCCTGGAATCTTCCAATTCGGAAGGAATAGACACAATGAAACAATTAAAAGTCACATAGAAGATACTTTGTTTTAACATGTGCCCATTTTACTATTGTTCTTAAGCCTTTAAGAACCACGGTTGCCTTTTTCACAAAAAGTTCTCCCTACATTAAAAAAAACTATTCTTTTTATTCACAGTTTGGAATTTTTTCTAATGGAGAGGGACAACTGCAATTAGACATTTAGTAAAGAGTTGCCCTTTCAGGTGGTGACAAAGAGCTTGAGATATCTAAGCCAGTGATTAAATGGGGTGGGTTTCCTTCTGCAGAAATGAAGACAAATCCCTCAGCCACTGCAGGGTTAGTGCACAGGGTTAGGCCAGGTGCTCAACACTTGAACCTCCCAGTTTACCGTAAAGGACTGCAGAGTCTCGAGCTCTCTAATTTTAAGAGCGAGCTTGCTCTTGTCTTTCCTCAAAATACGGTTTTCATTTTGAGATTCTAGGAGGTTGACTGAGATATGGCTGTTGGTTTTGGCCAACTGGCTGATCTCTTTCTGAAGGATGAAGTAGCTTTCGGCCAGCTTCTCCTTCTCCTTCAGGAGCTCGTCCTTTTTCAGCATCATCTCTCTTTTCTCAGCCAGGAGGTTCTTGTTGTCCTGCATCACCCTGGCCCGCTCAGCCAGGGTCACCTCGTGGTTCAGCCGCAGGTCATCCAGCATCTTGGTGAGGTAGCTGTGCAGCTCCTGCAGTTCCAGCTTGGATTTGGATAAGGCAGCAAAATCGCTCTTCAGAGTCTCTATGTTGGTGGCCAGTTGAGCCGTCTCTGCACTCAAGAGTTCCTTCTCCTTAACAATCTCCACCACTTTCTGCTCTGAGTTGGTCTTGTCTTGGATTAGCACAGAGTTCTCGGACTGGAGCTCCTTGGTGCGCACTCTCAGAGCCTCCACCTCCTGCTCCAGGAGCGCCACTCTCCCGTGGAGTCTGTTGTTTTCATACAAGGATGACTCTTTGTCCTGGGTCCTGGTTTCTTTCTCCAGGATTAGGGACTGCTGCATCATGTGGATCTTCTCATTTAACTTCTGACACTCTTCTTGCAGGTTCAACCCATCCTTCAGCAAGATGTTCTTTTCGGAACAGCAAGCCTTGAGTTCAGCGTTCAGACTCTCCTTTGCTTGCAGTATGCTAGCGTGTTCTTTTTCTAGAGTCTTTTTGGCATTTTGAGCCTCTTTCAGCATCAAAGCGAGATCACACTTGGTGGCTGCGAGTTCTTGGTTTTCGTTTTTTCTCTCTTGAAGCTCTTTCTTCAGAGCATCAAGATTACGGAGCAGTTTCATCTTCTCGTGCACAATGATTCTTCTGTCTGCAGACTCTTGATCGTATTTCTTTTTAAGGTCTTCTATGGCTTTGATGGAATTCTCTCTTTCTGCAAGTAAATCTGTATTTTGCGTTTCCAGTACAGATTTTTCTTTCAAGAGACGATCCTGCTGCTTTTTGAGCTTAGTGATTTTCTGACAAACCATCTCCTTCTCAGAAGTTAGGTAAGTGATCTTCTCGTTCAGGTTCATCTCGATGTGGGCAGCCTCTTCTGAGCATTTGTTGAGTTTTTCAGTGATGAGCCTATTTTCATTTACAGGTTCTTCTTTTTTGGCCAAGAGCCTTCTCTCAGACGAGGCCAAGGTTTCTTTTCCATGCAGAAGCTGGATGCACTCGGAGTCTGTGATCTCCCGACTGGTCTTAATTTCTTCCAGCAGCTTGGTAAGGCTTGTGTTTGTGGCCTGAAGTTGCAGAGTCTCCAGCTCGGCCTCCCTCAGAGCTTTGCTGGCCTCCTGCAGCTGCGCGCGGAGCCCACTGGCTTCCGTGCTGAGCAGATGTTTGACCTGGAGGGCAGCCTCCAGGCTGGCATTCAGCTTTTCCTGATCTTGAAGCAGCATGTCCTTCTCAAACTGCAGATCTTTGCTGTTTTGGAGGAAATGGTCTCTTTCGACCTTTAAGGCTATGCACATGTTATCAAGACCTGACTGTTTCTCCAAAGCTGACTTTTTCTCAGTTGTGAGATTTTCCATCTCCTGCACCAAGCTTTTCTGATCTTTCAGTAGCTCCTCATAGGCGTTCTGAAGCTTCTGAATAATTTCATCTTTATCTTTAGCCAACGCAAGGTTTTCAGTTACAAGCTTCTTGATATGATCCTCCAGGTGACCTTTTTCTTCCAGATTCTTCTTAGACTCAGCCATCAGAATACCTTGGCTGAACTGGAGGTTCCGCTGTGAGTGCCTGCAAGCTTGCTTTGGAAGCCTGCAAAGACTCATTTTCCATATTCATCTTCAAGACTTCTTCCTGTGCGTTATTGATTTCTTTAAGTAATTTCTCTCTCTCAACAGCCAAAGCTGCTTTATTGAGCTGTTCCTGCTGATAAAGCTTTTCAGCATCTTGCTTTTCCTCTAAGACTTTCTCCTTTGCTAAATTAAGAGTTTCGTTTACTGACCATAGCTTCTGTTGGTCTTCCTGAAGTAAAGTTAGTTTGGCCTCCACCTCTACAAGCTTTGACAAAAGTGAACCTTTTTCTAACTTTAAGGCATTTCCCTCCTGTGCAAGAAGCTGCTTCTCTGATTTCAGACCCCTCAGCTCTTCTGACATTAGTTCAATTTCTTTTTTGGCTGATGTTAATAAGTAAGTTAGCGACTACAGAAACAAAAGACGGAAAGAATGGAAACAAAATGAAATCAAGCAGACAAATGCAAGCCCGAATAACTTAATGTAACCTAAACCATAAAAGTTAAAACATTTTACAATAACTGTCATAGAAACTATCTGGATAACAGGGGGAAGAAACTCGATGAACAGAGCCCATAAAAGGATAACGCAAAGCAAGTTTAGCTTCGCAAAGTGCTGATGTATCTACTGGTTTCTCTTTGAAAAAACTTCTGAAGTGTTCCTGATAGACACCTAGAAGATACAAACAGTAGTTTGACTTTGACGTCAGGGCATGAAATTCTTTCCTGCCATTCCAATTATCCAATTGTTTCTATTGTAGAAGGGATTCATAGAATTTTTAAAAACACAATCCAAAGAACTACAAAAAGTGAGTATACTTTAACCAAAAAAGAGGAGTAAGGGCAAGGTATTATAAACTGTTGCTTTTCAAACTAAATGCAGAACCTTACTTACTAAAGGACCTGGCCTGAGACTGATTTAGCTTCAATATTACATATAACTTAGTAAAAATACAGACTAATTTGCTAGTCTTTGGTGACCAAATAAATGGGCTTTAAAAAAGTGTATTGGGGGGCTTCCCTGGTGGCGCAGTGGTTGAGAGTCCGCCTGCTGATGCAGGGGACACGGGTTCGTGCCCCAGTCCGGGAAGATCCCACATGCCGTGGAGCAGCTGGGCCCGTGAGCCATGGCCGCTGAGCCTGCGCGTCCGGAGCCTGTGCTCCGAAGCCACAACAGTGAGAGGCCCGTGTACCAAAAAAAAAAAAAAAAAAAAAAAAAGTGTATTGGTTTATAAAGTAAATTGACCACAATGTCTCTACCAGTGCTGTCCAGAACTTTCTGCAATGATACAAATGGACTTTATCTGCGCTGTCCATTGTGGTAGCCACTAACCACACGTGCGGTGCTTGCGACTGAGAGGATGAATTTATAACTTGAACTAATTTAGATTTAAATGGCCACATGTAGCTAGTGGCTACTGTACTGGACGGCACAGCTATAGTTCATTGGCTCTTAAACTAGGGAACATGGGAGCATTGTGGTCTCCATGAATCTCCTGAGATTTCATCTAAAACTTGTTGAGTGTATGTATCAGCTTTCCTGGGGAAAATATCTTAAGGTTTCATCAGATTCTCAAAAGAGTCTGTTGAGCCCCTGCTGTTGACAACATTGAGATTCACAGAAATCGGATATCCAGACAACTTGGGAGAGGGAACGATCCCGGCATTTTAACCAAATGATCCTTATAAAAACAACAACAACAACAAACAAAATTAATGAGCCTTTACACAAACCACTAGAATGCTGTGGTTTGGTCAGGCTGCAACATTTTAAGGGAAACACTAAAAAACTAGAGTCTGTCCAGATAAAGGGAACCACGAAGACAAAAACTCTGGAAATTATATCCAGTTGTTAAATGGTTCATAAACCTGGAGACACATCACAGGGAAAAGAGAAAGCTTTGATGGACAGCATGTAGAAGAAAGAAAATTTAGGCATCTTATACATGACATATATTACATGTCATGCTACACAATTTATAAGTTTTAAATGGGCTCTGTTTCAAGTCCTATGTATGCTCTTTTCTATTTTCTTCCTACTAAACTCATATATATGTATGTGTATATATATATATATAAATAAACATTTCTCTGACACATTAAAACAATTAAAGACAAGTATTTGCTTTTCTTTGAGCAATTTAGATGGGAGTAGGAGGGTTGAACTTCATTACGTTACCAGAGTCAAAAAAACATATTGGGACACTGATACGATCCTGACACCATAAAATGAAATTCAGTGTATCAAGTTCTACTCTACTTAGCAGTAGGATGTTTTCTTACAGCCCTTAAATCCAGATTCCTTGTTAATGAGCTCGTAGTGCCTTCCTGGGGACATGCGAGAGCCCTCTCTAGAGCTCTCCCTTCTACTCTATCCTCTAAGAGCTCTGTTCCTCCAAGCAGGCTCCATTCCCTGCCCACCTGCCTCATGTGGCCTCTGCCTCTTGCTTTTCTGCAAGATGTCTCTCCTAACCCTCGTTCAAGGTGGCAGCAAGATGGCCAAGATTAGAGGAACATGCCTTCCCGCAACAAAGAGTCTACTACAGGCAGGCAGACAGAGGTCAGGCAACAGCAGACTCTTCGTGACAGCTGGGGAGCAAGCAGCGCAGGGGGTGGTGGCCACACGGTACATTCGGGGGAAAGACCTGTAGCCATCACCCTCCCTGAGAAGGAAGAGCGGCTGGTATAAAGCACTTGAAGATACAGGAAATGTAATTCGCCCTCCTGCCACGCACCCTGAGGGCCGACACTGGTAACGGCCACTGAACCCATCCCACGTGCTGCTGCTTTCCAAGCCCCCTTGCAGCCCTGACGCGGAACGCAAGCAAACCGTAATTCGACAACACGATTCTCCCCACCACGTACTCTGGCTTTGTCGGCTTGCCTTCTCAGCTCCTCCGTCTCCTGCAGCAAGTCGCTGTTCTCCTTTTGTGCGGCCTTCAGCCGCTCCCCTGTGTCCAACAGCACCTTCTGGAGGTTCTGCAGAACTTCTTCATGCTTGGCCTGGGTCTCAGAACTGGCTTCTTCATACCTGGCTTTCAGCTCTTGACACTCGTTGTGGCTCATTTGCATCTTCTTTTCCTGCAGACACCCCGAGTCAGGAGTGAGTCGTTTGGTCGTGTCCGTTCTGCCCCTCAACCTCCCCTGCCAGCCCACAGTCCCACTGATTCTCTCCTTACCAGGTCTGACAATTTTGTCAGCAGTTCTTTCTTTTCTTCCTCATGCTTTTTAGCTGCTTCTTGCTGGCTCTGTTCAGCTTTGAGAGTTACTTCCCCAAGACTTTTCTGCAGAAGACTTGCATGTTCATTGGCCTTGGTGAGTCTGAGCTGTAACTCTTCTACATTTCTAGAACAAGTTTCAATACAAGGCGTCCGATCTTTCAAGAGTACTTTAAATTCTAGAGTTGTACTTTAAAATATTAATAATAATTGTCTTAATGATTATAAATGTTATGAGCAATTAATAACATCTGAAATAAGCAAAAAGCAAAAACTGACTTGTCCTGAAGAATAATGTTGACAATTGTGATGGTTACAAATACCTTAGAGTAACTACTCCTCTAACTGTGAACATTTATTATTTTATGTCAGAAGATCAATAAGGAAAAATGAGTGAAAAGTAAGCACATTAGAGGAGGTAAGTATTTCGAGGTTTCCAAATTTTAGCAGACTAGATAATCAAAGACTCATTTTGGGGTCGCTTGAGAACAGAAGATACGAAAATAACAGTAATGTGATGTTCTAGCTCAAAGAGAACCACGTGGTCCCACAAAGATGTAAGAGGGCCATCAACCTGGAGAAAAGGCTGGCTCATGGACCAGAGAACAGGAAGGAAACTTGGACGGTGCCTCTGGATAAGCAGCGATAGAAATGGAACTTCTCCAAGGCTCTGTGCCACAACCGCCTGGGCAGCTGTGCCCACCTCACAGCAGGACTGCCACAGTCGGCCAACCAAGGCCCATCTGCCCATCACCCACCAACGCTGGGCCATGCGTGAGTGCACGGCTGGACGTAAACTAACTCTGCCAAGTATTTTTTTTTTTTTTTTTTGCGGTACGCGGACCTCTCACTGTTGTGGCCTCTCCCGTTGCGGAGCACAGGCTCCGGATGCGCAGGCTCAGCGGCCATGGCTCACGGGCCCAGCCGCTCCGCGGCATGTGGGATCTTCCCAAACCGGCGCACGAACCTGTGTCCCCTGCATCGGCAGGCGGACTCTCAACCACTGCGCCACCAGGGAAGCCCTCTGCCAAGTATTAATGCTTTCAGAATCAGAAGTCTACCGGGGCTAATATGTCCTCTAAAAGTTTTTGCCTTATAAAATAAACATTTGATTTTTATATGGCAGCCATTAAAAGAAAAAAGAAATCAAAGCAACGAGAGCCTCAGGATAAAGACGAGAAGAGAGATTACGATAACAGAAGCTTTAGCGCTGAGGAAGCAGGGTGTAGTGATGAAGAGCAGCAAGGGCTCTGGGACCAGACCACCTAGATCTGAAACCTCAGGAAAGTTACTTAACCTCATTAAGCCTCAATTTCCTTTTCTTTAAAATAGGAACAATAGGGGCTTCCCTGGTGACGCAGTGGTTAAGAATCCTCCTGTCAATGCAGGGGACACGGGGTCCAGCCCTGGTCCGGGAAGATCCCACATGCCGCAGAGCAACTAAGCCTATGCGTCACAGCTACTGAGCCTGTGTGCCACAGCTACTGAGCCTGTGTGCCACAACTACTGAAGCCTGCACGCCTAGAGCCCGTGCTCCACAACGAGAGGCCACCGCAGTGAGAAGCCCGCCCACCGCAACGAAGATCCAACGCAGCCAAAAATAAATAAGTAAAAATAAATTAAAAAAACAAAATAGGAACAATAATACACTCACCTGAGAGGATTATTAGGAGAACCAGAAAATATACTCTACACAAAGCTGTCAGCATAGTGTGTGACACGTGGTCAGCCCTTCACACGTGTTATCTATCATTACACTGAAATAGGTTAAAAATATTTTTAACTGCCTGTAAAAGATGTTATTGCCGTTGGTAAACTACTACCTTTTCTTTACAAGTCACCAGAAAGTCTGCGATACACTGCGATAACAGAGAAAGAATGAGATTCAGGCAACTTTAAAACCTAACAGTCCTGAAGATTTAGGCTCCCCTCCCACCCAGACCTTGCTCGAGGGCCTAACCCAAAGCAGGCGCTCTTATTAATACTCATACGTACCTTTCTTTCAGATGTAATTCACCATTCATTTTTGTCAGCTGAGAAGAACTGTCTCCTGACATTTTCATTATTACTGCAATGTCGTTTTCCAGCTTTTCCTTCGCCTTTATCAACTGCTCTTCCCTTTCGTCTCTCTCTCTGAATTTTGCCTCCATATCTGAATATATATAGAAAAAAATAGCACTGTTGTGTTATAATCAACAAAAATGTATTAACTACACCCTGTATGCCAAGCCTTGCTCTGGGAATATTTGCATAGAGCGATCCCTGCCCTCATGAAAATTACATTCTAGCAAAGAAGACAGACAATAAACAAGATAAATAAAGAGAATAAATGGTACAATAGATAGTGTTAAGTGCCAAGAGGGAAAAAAATACAAGCGGAGAAAGGAGTCAGGAAGGAGTCGGGAGGTTAAAACCTTAGACAGAGCCTCTCTGAGATGGTGACATTTACGTAAAACCCTGAGGGAAGTGAGGGAAGAGGAATGCAGGCAGAGGGGAAAGCAAGTGCAAAGGCCCCAGGGCAGGAACATGCTTGACAATCAAGTATCACCAAGGAGGCCAATATGGTTGCAGTGGAAGGAACAAGGGGAAGAATAGTACAGGAGGAGAGCAGAGATAAGAGGACCTGATGACAGTAAGGGCCACAGCTTTTAATGTGAGCGAGACGCGAGCCACTGGGCCTTTCCGAGCAGAGAAGCGACCTGATCTGACTTGATGTTGAAGGGATCCCCCTGGCTGCTGGGCTGAGAACAGACTGCAGGGGTCAAGAGCAGAAGCAGGCAGCCCAGGTGACCAGCTGTTACTACAGCTTCGATTAAAGATGCTGGTTGACTCGGATCAAGGATAGCAGGGGGAGTAGTGAGATGGGGTGGATTCTGACTCGTTTGAAAACGAGGCAGAGAGAATTCGCTAAGGTTTACAGACCTCAAACAAGTATTTTATCACAATATAACACGAGTGAAGAATTTATGCCTGAATAGTAGATATGCTGTGACAACACACTAAAATTATCTCAAATCTTAGGAAGCCTACTACATTTAACGTGTAGAGACGTCTTCTTACCTGTTAAATTTTCTCTCAACTTCTCCAATTCAGAAGACAGCACATTAAACTGTTCCTCTTTTTGGTGTAATTTATTTACAGTTTCTATTTGGGATGAAGTTAAAAGTTTAATACATTTCATAGTTAATAAGCCATCTAAAGCCTGACTGTCTCAAAACCAAATCGAATCAAAAGCTTGCGATGTGGGATCACGGGAATACTCAAGAGTCCCATTACAAATCAAACCACTGAATAACGAACCTAAAGAAACAAGCAAGCAACTCTTTCTTGTCTCCCCAAATCTGTAGATTTGGCAGGCACCGGGCATCCCTTTTCCAGGCACCCTCCTTCCACTTAAAACTCAACAGAGCTATCGATGACTGAAGCTTAAGTAAGACAATACTTTTCCCAAGTACACCTACATTTTAATACGGAACAAGCTTTAAGTCAAAAAGAAGAAAGAATGGGAGCTTGAGGCCTCAGGAAGCCAAGGGAACCCAGTATTACTGTGCGCTGCAGGAACTTCCAGGGTGGTGAAATCAGGCTACAGGCAGCATCTATTGTTATGCACCCAAGGCCAGCTCCAGCTTGAGAACAAGTGAGCTGCTCATGTTCTGCTAAGACATACCTTGCATACTTCTCTGAACAGAGACTGCCTGCTCTGAAGCATCAGCAAAATTTTCTTTCTAAAGAAAAAGAAGTGGACATTCAGAATAGAAAGATTTCAGATTACAAAAATAAAAAGTTTCTATGACTACAACATTATCTATTTTTTGTTGCTAGCTTTGTTTCATTAAAGCTAACTTACGCTTAAAACATGTAGGCATCAATTACAACCATATGCATACTGTGCACGGGTACACACGAGTGAGGTTTGCATGTGTGCTGCATGCGTGGGTGTGCACGTATGTCTGTACACGTGTGGATGTGCACACTTATGTCAGTATATGCATGTGTGGATACACATGTGGTGCCACATGTATGCTTTTTTTTCATGTTGCTGCCCTCAAGTAGCAGAACCTCTCTTCAGAAATCTGCCTGAGACAGTGAACAGAGTTCCGAAATTTGTTTTTTAATATTTCTTTTTTTCATTGAAGTATAATTGGTTTACAACGTTGGGTTAGTTTCAGGTGTACAGCAAAGTAATTCAGTTATACATATATATTTTTTCAGCTTCTTTTCCCTAATAAGTTATTACAAAATATTGAGTATAGTTCCCTGTGCTACACAGTAGGCCCCTGTTGGTTATCTATTTTGTACATAGCAGTGTGTACACGTTAATCCCAAACTCCTAATTTATCCCTCCCCCCAGCCTTTCCCCTTTGGTAACCATAGTTTGTTGTCTATGTCTGTGGGTCTGAGTTCTGAAATGTTTTACATCTAAGAATAGTCAGAACCTAGTATCTTAAAACCGGATCTGTGTCAACTACCTTAAACCAAAAAGTCCATCGCTCACTCACTATCTTTTCTAAACATGACAGGGGGGCACGATAAAACCACTCTCCTGATTTTCCTGCGACGAACTTTGAGGTAGATACACCAAGTGAATTTTTAAATGAGTCTTTCTAATTAATTAATATTTTAGTTTAAAAATGGGCTCACAAGCCACAAGTCCATCAGAGCCCACAAGCTGTCCACCTGTGTTACTCCCAAAGCCAGACCTCAGGCGGCATGTTTTCAGAGGACGTAGAGGAACACTCTAACTTAGAAAAAAAAAGTAAGGCATCCTGAAAGTTTGGGGAGGAGGGCAGAGAAACGGCATGAAACTCAAAACGCATTTTCTTAAAGGACACCACAGTGAGAAATGGTAATTTCCAGGTCAACTTTTCTCAATATGTAGCTGAAATATGCTGTATCATAACTGTCTGATAAAACTCTCTACGATGAAACTGTGCTGTTCAATTGGCAGCCACCGGCCACGTGGGGCCTCTAAGCATTTAAAACGCGGCTAGTGCAACTGAGGAACTGAATTTTATATTTTATTTAATTTTTTTTTATTTAATTTTAATTAATTTAAATTTATAGAGCCATATATATAGACAGTAGCTACCATAATGAAGAGTGCGGCTATATAGTTAACATTTTAAAAAGTAGAAATATGTAATATTGGCATTTAAATAAGAAAAAAAATCAAACACTATTTTTGGCCGTGTGTCATGTGGGATCCTAGCTCCACAACCAGGGATCAAACCCATGTCCCCAAATTAGAAGCACGGAGTCTCAACTACTGGACCAGCAGGGAAGTCCAAAAATCAAACAGTTTTATTCACCACTGGTATTAGCAGAGAAGTGTAAAACGTGGAGAACAGGAAGGTGCATGTAAGGCCCAAGACAACTGACCCTTCATAGCTAATGTTTCTCTTATCAAGTTTTCTCCATGAGCCTACGCCTCTCCTTTCCCATGACATGTGGGCATCACCGGCACCTGCCCGTGGTCATCAGCCTTGACTAAGCTTGTGTTTTTGATGTAGGAGGCAAGGCAGAAGGGAGAACAGTTGAGAAAAAGACAAAAAATGTCCTACAACCTGGGATTAAGCAAAGAGGATATATATGAAAGGAAAAGTAATTTCCTGAGGAGGAATAAACTGAGATGTAAGAGGGAATTCTGTGAACTTGTTAATTAGACAGCACCCTGCCTTGCTAACAGAGGGTGCCGATGGTCCAGGAGAGCTTGCTGGCTTGCTGTCACCGGGCAGGTAGGACAAGGCATAGGGCAAGACCTCACTATATATGAAACCTAATGTGCTGGGTATATAACTTGGAAGGTTCCTGTGTTTGGTGAAACTAAGTAGTCAATAACGTGCCAAAGCAACGCATTACCAAAGGCAAAGGACAGATTAAAAAAAAAAAAAAGTAATACTTACCTTTATTGCTAGTTTGGGTTTGATCCAGTTCCTCTCAAGTTATTCATCAACCAATCAATACTTTGCAAGAGAAAGGAAATAGGTGCAATACGTCTTTCTTTATAGAAGTTTTTGTTTTTTAAACAGGAACAATTTTTGAATGGCCAGAGACCCTGAGATTCAGATTCCCAACAGGTACTTACCAAAATCTGAAGTTCTTTTTCCAAAGCCTCTTTGACTTGACTGACTTCACTCAGGTTTTCCTGAAGTTTATTAAGCATTAGCTCTTTTCCCTGCAGCTCTTTGGTGATGTTACTAGCCTACCATACAGAGTTACATGGTACAGAAACCAGTGAACAAAAGGAAACAAAAAAGAATGAGAAAGAAAACATAAAACAAATATAAAAAAATGTATGAGATACAAACATAACCAAACAAAACTGAAAGGAATAAAGGCATGGGTAAAAAGTCGTTTTGGTGTTTTTTTGTTTTTTTGTCTTTAATTCTAAGAAGCCAATGACTTTTCATACAATCAGTTCTAGATAAGATTGTCCAATGGCTAATTTTAAATAATCAAAAGAGTATTTTTCTATACCTGAATTTGGACTGTCAGCATGCTCTAAAGCAGAAAGTACAGATGCTTACTTTCTAAATGAGACAGTTGAGCAATTTCATCTTCTGGACTTTGGAAAACCTTAAGACAGGAATGGTGGATTCATGTGGACTGTGTTTCATTTTTTGTATTTTTGTACACGCTTAAAGTATTTCAACATTTAAAATAAAAAATAAAATTTTAAAAATGTACTACACAAAAATTGTCGTCAGAAATTGGCTTTCATTAAATCTTAATGTAAAAAAAGTAGACCAACACATTAGCTGCATATCCCATATTAATTTAATTTTTGTGTTTTGATTGGTTTTTCAGAACCAAGTGAGGAGATCTGAGAAAAATCTCCTATGACTGTCATCTTCAACTAATGTTACTTAGCAATTTTTGCCGTTTGTCTGTCTTCACCTCTCCCCATTTAACCATCACAACCCTTCCTTCTTTGCCAATAAAGCAGCTTCTCCCGCAAAAAGCTCAGAACATTCAGCATCAATACCAGCACCTCCACTAGTGTCAGGAGGACTGGGAAAAAGGGCTCCTTCCTTGAACAATCCTTAAACATGAAGATGACATTTAGCAAGGCTAGTTAGTAAGAAAGGTAGCCAGCCAATGTCTCACATCATTTCCTATGCCTTGATCAAAAGCACACTTGTCCAGTCTTTCCTCAAAAAACCAGGGACTAGATCACGTTCTCATTGCAACACAGAAAAAACTCCAATGAGACATAAGTAGCAACGCAAAGGGCTCCAGGCTCTTCACCTTCATTTTGCCGTGAACGTCATTTATCATAGCATGTTAATTCGCACGAGTCAAGTGCTCTCGGAGTTCACATTCTGTTTTACATGTAACCTTACGGACAAGGCAGTCATGTAGGTGGGAAAGGAGGAGAGGATCTTACAAGTTTCTATCTTATTCTTTCAATTCATTCACCTCAATGCCATCATTTTTGGGGAGTTCTCTATTTTAAAAAGTTTACAGACTGGAACCAAGCTTAAACAGGAGATCACAGCAAGCCCAGAGTTAAAGTAATCAGATACTAGGAAACCAGGATCAAGCCACATAGTTGAGCCATTATTTTCTCTAATCTCCTCGGATGAAACCATACTCAAAATACTCAGAAGATACTACACTCAACTGGGAAATTCGTCAGCACCAGTTTTAACTAAGTCAAGAATCTGGAGGGTGAACTACCTCAACTGAAAAATAAGATACAATGCAAAATAAGAACAAGAAATGGAAAAGAAAAAGATGGAGGATGTTGATACAAACCTTGCCACTTTCAGCATTCTTTTCGAGCTCTAAATTTTTAATCTGTTTCTCAGCTGCCTCAAGCTGCTGTCTAAGGTTCCCGATTTCCGATTTACCTTCGGAACTGGCTTTCTGAAGAGCATCAAGATCCAAGAGCTTTTCTTCGGCAGCCTTGAGCTGTGATGTAAAATTATCAATAACCTCGGTTTGTTCATTGCATTTGGCTTGTAGTACCTCTAGCTCCTTTACCTTTAGCTCAGCGTCCTGCAATTTGTTTAAGGTGTCCTCCATTTCTACCAGATGCTGGTCTTCCGCTTTGTCCAGCTTCGACTTGACGGCTTCCAGACTGTTCTCTTTCTCTTTAATGACTTTCATCAGTTTAGCCCTTAGCGCTTCGAGCTCTTTAGTGTGAGCAGACCTTTCCAAGTCTTGTTTATTCTGCAAATTTTCTATTTCGCGCTGGTAATCTAGTCTCATTTTCTCTATTTGCGTTTTTAGCTCGGCAAATTCTGCCGTCTCTGCGCCGACCCCCTTGCTGAAGGACACCTTCAGCCCCTCCATCGCCTGCTGGTGGGATGCGATGGCAGTCTCCAGCTTGGATTTCCACAGAGCTATCACGTCCGAATTCTCCTTGTTGGCGTGATCAAGCTTGCTTTTCAATGACTCGTTCTCTTTGGAAAGTTTCTCTGTGGTGGCCTGAAGAGCCTTTATCTCCTTCTGATGCGTTTCTTCCCGGGCTCCAAAATGCTCCTTCAGAGAAGTGATTTCTTTCTGATGGTCAGTATGGGTGGCTTCTAACTTTTCTTGCAAAGCGCTTATCTCTTGTAAAAGGGAGAGTGACATGTCAACATCCCCAGCAGGCTTACTGGACTCCAGCCTCCTTCGCAGCTCAGCTACTTCCTGTATTCTGAACGCTAGGTCTTTTTCTAGTTCCATTATGCGGGACTTTTCTGACACTGTGGCCACCTAGTATCAGCAGAGAGAGAGAGATCATTTAAATAACAAATCACTGATGATTTTCTTTAACCTTGAAGATCTTCAGTAACTACCCCAGCTCAGGGAGCAGTCAAGCCACCAAGAATTTCTATGTGTGAATCTAGTTGTGATAATGGCTTAAGCCCAGTTCCGGGAGCCCCAAATCAAATTTAGAGTCTTTGGCAAACTTTTCACCATTTTGAGATGCTAAAGGAAAATAAAATTGATATTGAGTTTGACTCACCCCCAAAATATTTCTTTTCCCTTTAAAGAACCTTAATCAGGAAAGTACCCACTAACTGTAGTAAGTTAATAGAAACAGTACCTTTCAAGGTTCCCCTACATCTGCCTTTTGGAAGAAGAATCCTTATGTTGCCTACTTCAACCAAGGTGTATGAACGTTTGTCTATCTGATGGAAGTGACTTTACGGAAGCGTGCTGTCCCGTACAGCAGCCGTTAACCACACATGGCTACTCGCACTTGAAACGTGGCTCCAAGTATCAAATATACACCAAATAATGAAGACTCGGGAAAAACAGAACACATCTTGTTAATAATTTCTTTCTCTCTTTCTTTTTGTTTTTTTTTGGCCACACCACGTGCCTTATGGGATTTTAGTTTCCTGACCAGGGATCAAACCTGGGCCCTTAGCAGTGAGAGTGCAGAGTCCTAACCACTGGACCTCCAGGGAATTCCCAATAATTTCTTATACTGATTACATGATGAAGTGATAGTAGTTTGGATAAATTGGTTTAAATAAATAAAATATATGACTAAATTAATTTCACCTGCTCCTTTTTACGTATTAAAAAAGTATGTTAATGTGGGTACCAGAAAATTTTTAATTATATATATGTGGCTCATGTCATAATTCTGTTGGATAGCACTGGTGTTAAAGGTGTAAAAATATCTATGAAATGTTTCAGTGAATACCACGACAACTGTAGAATAAAAGCCTCAACTGGATAAAGAACTAATTTACTAACCTTTTTTAAAAAGGACAAAGAAAGAATGATTACTTACCTGCAATGATACCTAAGAATCTTATACAGAGTCCCTCCCCGCTTTTAGATTTTGTAATTCCTTCACCATCCTGACGTACACGTCTCGCTCCCCTAACCCAGTGGTTCTCCGACCTTAGTGTGCGTGTGAGTTGCCTGGGACGTGTGTCTACAGTGCAGGTCCAGTTCCTCCCACGTGTGCTGATTCTACCTGAGCTCTGGGACAGAACCCGGGAATACGCTGCTATTTAAACTCATACCCCCAGGACGAGGAAAAACACTTTCCTAACCTGCGTCCTTTTGTTCTTAGGAAGTTATTTCCCTCTGCTGTTACGCAGTAAGTTTAGTACACAAAATATGTGGGAAATGGTAGCTTTGGGCATAAAAACTAATTATTGGACTAACCTGGGAAATAGAAGGGAACTTGAATGATTTAAAGACATCAGTGAATCCCAAATTTCATGGATCAAAAGTCCTCCGGAGTGAAGGCTCTCCTCCCTCACTGCCTTTATCGGGACAGAAGGTAATGGGTATGTTTTTTCTTCAGCCCCTCTGTCCACCTACAGGCTGTGAGATGGATAAGGACTGAAGTGTCCACGAAGAACAAGAAAATAAAGCACTTGGGGCTCCAAAACTGCATGATCAAATCATTAAGTATTTCAGAGCTGGCTATAATTGTTGTTTCAGGGCTATAGGTGCTTCCAAGATGTTAATTCATTTACATACTTTTTTTCTGGGGGGGATGTGGGGAGGTGGGGAGTCCACAGATAAGGTGCATTATTAAACCCCATTGCTACAAGGTCCATAACGTAAATAAATTTAATCCAACAGGGCACTAATTCTTAATCAGTCACAACAAAACCGTCAAACTGAGGAAATACCAAGTAAAAAATGAGGGAAAATAATAGTGTGGTTATGCAGCATTTTCACAGCAGTTCCATTTTTTAATTTTATTTCCCAAAATCTGCCCTCAGGCAAAACTATCTATGTGTCTGCCTTTCCCACCATAAAAGTCAGGTATCATTTCTTATTCTTGCTAATGTTTCTACAGCGCCAAGCACACTGTTTATAAACTGGGCTTACTGGCTTAGAGGAATTCTGAAGCACTTCCCAAAAGGGAATGTAGGTGATGGGAAACTTAGATGGGTCAGTGGTTAGTTTCACACTTGGCAAACCAAGAACGAGGATCAACAGGAGACAAGGCTTGTTATAGGAAGATGACAGCTTGCTTGAATCTGAAATACTTAAATAAACCATGCTGTCAATGGATGCCTTCTTTTCCACAGAAAACAAAACAAAAACAAAAACAAATCAACACTGTTTGCTGACAAAGCTGTAACGGAGATTTGTTCAGAAGTAAAAAAATACATTCTTACTTCAATAGCCAGCCACACCACAGGAGCTCAGTCTTACTATGAGTCCCTTGTATTTCCCAGATCAAGTCTTTGGCTCTCGGGTAACAAAGAAACGGCACCAAACTACCAGCATTTTTTTTTTCTTACCAAATACACAGACGATATCGTTAGTTTTGAGGCCGACTGAGAACATTTTCTTTCTCTTAAAAAATAAAAACTCGTGACTTAGAGGAAGAAATATTACTCGATTTTCTAGATTTTTTAGATCAATGATTTCTCAAGAAGAGAAATTTCTACAAATACTAATAATTCAAAAGGAAAAAAATCAGGATACCAAATTTGATCAGAGACAGAATCATTTCTGAAATGTTAAAATTAAGGATCTGTCTGATTTAGCTGTCAACAGTCAAATTCGTGATTTAAGAGGTATATAATACATACGTGTTTTCTTATATGTGACTCAGATTAGCTCTTACATCTTTTACCACAAAACTACTTCCGTAATAGACAGACTCCATCCTGTAGTGGTTAAGAGCACAGACTCTGGGGTCAAATGGCCCAAATAGAAATCCTGGCCCCCCTATCTCTATCAGCTGTGTGACCTTGGACATATTATTTAACCTCTCCGTGCCTCGGTTTCCTCACCTGTAAAATGGGGACAATACTACTACCTCTCCCCTGGGGTTGTGGTAAGACTGAATAAGTTAATACTTGTAAAGTGCTTGGAATAGTGCCTGGCATAAAGTAAGCACTATATGGGTGCTTAAATACATAAGTAAGTGAGAACATGACTAAGGCACTGGCTCCGAGAGCCAAACGCAGTGAGCTGGGGGTCGTAAGAAGCCATTCTGTTCCCAACACACTTTTTCCTCCTGACCACTGAGATTCTAACCTACTGGGTAACAGAAATTCAAAGAGATCAGGTGCGAAGAAAAAAAGATAGCTGGGGTGAAAGTCCCTAACTCTCATTAAAAAAGAGCCAACGTTTCAATTCCCTTTGCCTAAGAGGCCAGGGAAGAAGGCAGGAAAAGAGAGCTAAAGTGAAACAACAAAAAATTATTTAGAAAACCCACTAGGAATATGAGAACAAGAGGACCACTGACTGCTGGTGCAAACTGGAGAAAGGTATTTCCCGGTATTAATACAAAGAACCTCAAATGCATCTGTGGACGTCCACGCAGTCTACACAGTCGCTGAGTTTCGGATCTTGATCTTGGTTGAGTTAACCAAAGGAATGAATCTTCACCTTGGACCAAAGGTTCCACATAAAACACCTGTGCCCACCCATCAACCTACACTCACGAGCACCTGGGCGGTGCCAAGGCCAAACTCAAGTCGAACCACTGGGTCAAGGCTTAGGCCAACTGCAGGGCCCGTCACCCGCGGTGTCCACCGTTCGCAAACATGGGTCTGCTTCATTAAATAGTGAAAACCATTACCCTAGTGTCTTCTAACTCCCTCTGGAGTTTGTCAGCTTTGGTCTTTTCAAAGAGCAGGCTCTGTTCAAGCTCCTTAATGCGGGCATGCTCCAGTTTGGTCTGCGTCTGTCAGTAAAAAGGAAGAGGAAGAAACACAACAGTGCCACCGTGACATGCCAGCACAGGAGGAGAGGGCGCGGCATGCAGGCTGAGCCGGCAGTACCTTCCGCCAGAGGATGAACAGAAAGGGTGATGGAGGAGGGATGAGGGTGGACCGAGATGAAGAGGCTGGGGGTGAGGATGAACACTATGGACAAGAGGATGAGGTGGGCAGGGGACATGGGCTAGTCTACTGAGAAAGAAAAAATGGAAAACACATGAGGCAAGGTGAAAGGTGTCAGATGCATGCAGCCAAATATGTTATATTGATAAGTGAAGTTTATCAGCACAAATTAGAATAGTTAATATTCCCCTAATCTATCATTTTCCCTCCTCCCCACAACAGCTACTTGACATTAATGTGTATGTAACTGACTCGTGACTTAAAAAGTGAATTGACCCTCAAAATGATCACTATCACCCAAATATGGAAAAGATAACGTCATAAGTCTCTAAGTGTTCAGTTAGTCCCTAGAGCAGATCTTTGCACTTTGGCGTACAATTTGACGTGAGCAAGGGTCAAGTATTAAACCTAACGAAGGAAATCTAGGACCTAGAGCTAAGGAAATCACACCAGTGGCCTTTTTGCTGAGATGAGTGAGAAGGGTCTGAGATTCTCAGCAACATTCCCGTATATAACAGGTGAGGAGTCACTAAAGCTCTCATTTCCTTCCAAGGGTGGACTTTCCAAAGACTGTTGCCAGAAAACAAAGCGGGGGGTGGGGGGTGGGGATCAGATTTAAAAGAGAAAATTCAGTAATAATTGTGCTTGAGGGCCTCCATCCCTAAGGTTCAAAGCAGGAGCAAAGTTGAACTGCAACTGGTAAGGGGCTCATAATCTTGATCCTAAGACAACTCATTCTTCTCAGTTCAGAGGTAAGAAACAGTGACTCAACAGAAAGGCATGAGTTTCAACTCCATGCAAAAGGAGCCGGTAAGGTCTTCACATGTTTCCAAACCTCAGACTGCCCATCATCACTTACTTACATGGAAGCTGATGGAGGAGCCAGAGGGCGACCTCTTTCTAACAGGCTTAAGTGCATCAGAATCTTAATCAATTTGAAATAACCTAGATCAGTCTGAACGGACCTCTTTCCCCGCTCACCTCTCCCATCCAAGAGGTTATCAACATAATCAACTGATAAAACCTGTTGACAGAGCTGCTCCCAGCAGCTTCTAGTTATTTTGTGGTTCCAACCCGTAGGATCTATCAGTCTGGACAATTAAGGGCAACAAGGAAATGACAACAAACTCTAAACTGACAGAAAGGAGTGCAAAGCTTAAGGTGGAATGTTTTACATTATAAACATCTTTGCTCACTCCAGTGGTACTCTGGGGATTCAGTGCATTCAAGAGGTCAGTTTGCTTGTGAACCAGGTATAAAAAAACCATCATAGAATATTTAAAAAGTAAATAATTTTTTTTTTTGTAAAAATTCTTCACCTGCTTCAGCTCTTTACATTCAAGAAAAATAATGAAATAAAATTCAAAACCTAATTGTCTGGGTAGTCCCCTTCGTCCATATGTACCTTAGACAGAGGTTGTTCAAGTTACCTGCTTTTACAAGAAAAGAATCTAATCCAGATCTACACAGTTGGGGTCACAGCCTCAAGAACAGAAATCCAAAATTAACAGGAAGAAACCAAAACAGAACCTTTCTTCCCTTGACACTGAGTTCAGTGTCCTCTGGGTGAAAGGTCACTACTTCCAGATAAAAAGCAAGTACCCACTGAATGTGATCTTCTCCCCATTCCGAGATCCTCCAGGTGCCTCCTGACTGGTGAGAGTGCACACGAATGATCTGGGCTCCACAGCTGTACTTGGTCAACTACCAGCAAGGAAGCTAGTGATCCGCTTCCCTTCCACGGTATGTGGTAAAAACGTTATGCTGAACAGGACAACCCTCCCATTAAAATTATTCCTTTCTTAGAATAGGACAGAGTATCCCAAGAGGAGAGCCCTGGGTCAGGGGATTGAGAGAGAAAGCCAAGGCTCCGCGAGAAGCGCACAGGAGAGGCGGGAAGGAGTCCCATGCAGACTGGCTCCGGAGGTAGCAGGAGCCTGTTTTGGAAGCAGAGAAGAGACCCAGATCACTGAAGGAGCTTTCACAAAAAGGAGACCTTCAGAACGGAGGCTTTTTAAAAAGTTCAGTCTCGAGTTGTCTAGTTCAGCTGCCGGGAGGTGGTGGGAAGAAAAATTCTGTTTTAATCTTGTTCTCTTGTGGTGGTACCTCAAAGGAAGAAGTTTTTAGGTTTTTTTCAACTGGCATCTCAGCTGGCAGGGTACGCCGAGAAGCCGTGCTTTTGAGGCCACTCTGGTACGATCGGAATTGGGTGTTTGATCCTAAACAGAGGGAGGAAGGAAAAAAAATACACCTCCGTGCCTAGTGGCACTGCTACTAGAAAAATCTCTCTTCAAGAATAATAAATTTAAAATACACAACGTCTTCACTGAAGAATGCCTGCCTCTAGCCTCAAACTAGGGAAAACACGGCCCCAACAAACTGAAGTTTGAATTTCTCGTCAGCTGCACTGGCAGCCATTGGCCAGCAGTGGGAGCTCACACAAAAGGCAATCAGTCTGGGACTCCATTCCTTTATTTTTATGGGAATAAATTAAACTTGGGGAAACTTTCCCCCAAAATTTCTGTAACAACTTCATCTAATATGTTTTATGTTTCAGTCAGGTATCTTCTATTTTGTAATAATTCTATTAAAACTAGAAGGCATTATGAATTAAGGGAAGAAGGCCGGGCCCCATACAAAATTCTTTTCTTTCTTTTTGCCGAAATTCTTTAAAGAAACGTGTGCCTGTGTGTTAAACAAATGGGTTTACAGAACTTAGTCATTACATACAATTTCTTCAGGATTCAAATGTAACTGCTTTGAAAGCCCACATGCACAGAAATATTAAGGACGATGTCTCAAGATCAGATTATGCAGTTAGTATTTGAGTACATCAATAAGCATTTTAATCTGTAATCAATCTGTGTTAACAAGGGAAATATCCACACAGTTAAGTGCCCTCTTACATTCTCAGGATCTTCAGAAATCTGGCTCTTTTGCTATCAGTAAAAAAATAAAATAATTAACAACAAAAGAGAGATTCAACTAAAGTTTCAATATGTGTTAGGGTTTCAAAATAACTGATTAATTACAAGTTTACCAGACAGACTATCCTAGCCTAGTGCTGATGTAAATATTTTAACTGCTCCTCCTCAAAACATCATAGGCTGTATTTGACATGAATTAGATGATGATATGAAACTTCTAATGAGATTTTGGGGTGTTTTTAAATGGATGAGAACAACACAAAAGTCAGCTAAAGGACTGCGACTCTACATGAAATGAGGGAGGAAGATACCCATCAAATTACTAATAATCCAATAAATTCTGGGCCTTATAAAGCTAGAACTCAGAATACGTTTCCCTTATTCTTCATTGACTGTAAAGATACATTTATTCCCAAAGAAATCAGTCTTATTTGGAAGGGCTCTTGAAATTGAAGCATGGTGTGGGCAATCAAGAGACTAAAATTGCAACAGTAGCAAAAATGTGTATTCTGAGAACTGCACAGACAAGTGAAACTTCTACTAAAATATTACGGCTTAAAGTACCAAAAATCTGCAAATCTGAAAAATTTTAACTTTATATTTGTCATACATCTAGCAGTGGTTTGAAAAGCATCAGAACCATTTAATTTTGGTGTCTTATTAAAAAACTAATACGAATGACTGTTAAGAGAGAGAAACTTGATGCTAAAGGAAAATCTCTGTGAATTTAAAATACGCCATGGAATAAAGAAGTTGAAATAAAATTGTTCTTTTTCTGGTAATGACTAGAAAAAAAAAAAAATCAGGGCTTCCCTGGTGGCGCAGTGGTTGAGAGTCCGCCTGCCGATGCAGGGGACACGGGTTCGTGCCCTGGTCCGGGAGGATCCCACGTGCCGCAGAGCGGCTGCGCTCGTGAGCCATGGCCGCTGAGCCTGCACGTCCGGAGCCTGTGCTCCGCAACGGGAGAGGCCACAACAGTGAGAGGCCCGCGTACCGCAAAAAAAAAAAAAAAACCAATTACTCGAACATACATTTATTGTCTATAGGGTTATAAAGGATTTATCCTGCTCAACTGAAAAGCAAAGCTGAGATTGTTCTGAACTATCATGACGAAATAAAAAATGTTCTTTAAAATGCCATTTCTGATCATCGGAGGAAGGTGTAGAGTCTCACATAGGACACACTGCCAGATTTATGACTTGATTAACTCCAATTCAAGGTTTTGAATTCTGAAGCATGAGAAAAGGGTAGTAAAAATTTTACTCGGCCACTGGAGTTGGGACGGCACAGTGACAGGCTCGAGGGCATCCACAGCCCGCAGGCCAGAGGCCGGGGTTCCTGCCGCCCCCCTCTGCTGCCTGTTCTGACCACAACGATTTTATCCGTATTTCTGAATACTGTACCCATAAAGGCTTTAGAGAGCTGGTGGGGTTTTACCTCAAGATCGCCCTTAGTAATTGATTCTTCTTCAACCCGGAACTGAAGGTCCTCAACCTTCCTGTGGAATAAAATCAAAACAAAACACGTAAGAAAGTAACTAAGAAACACCTCTGCCTTATCCCAAAATTATATATATATAATCAATGTCCTGATGAAGGTAGCAGATGATGATGGAAAGAAATGCCTTAGAGACACAGAAAATAAAGAAATGCATCTTTAAGCCTCTAGTTTATAGGGAAACTCTAAAGTTTTATCCAGGTATGGATTCCAGAAGGGATGAGGTAGAGTTGAGATAAAGCAACTGGTTCCCCAGATCACAGCCGCCAGAAATGGATCTAATCAAGGCAAGATCTCTTCTCCTCCTCCACCCCCTCCTCCCAGAAAAAAGAAAAAAAAACAAAAAAAGACAAGATCAGCCTGAAAGGAAAACGTTTGATTACCACAGAAACCGGTTTGAGAATGGAAGTCTATAATTTCTACTTTCCAATAACAGAACATAGGGGAAAATGGTACAGAAAACAAATCCCTCTTTATACCACCCCACATCAGGCATTCTAGCGTGAGGTTAGCAGAGATGCTACCCATGCAGAGATCCCCAGGACAACACGAGTACCTGTTCCAAGAGGGGAGAATAAGGCTGTGAATAATTTGGGGGAGAGGCAATCAAGGATCCCGTTTCTTTGCTTCTAAAATGCACATTTCTTTTTCACATTTAAAAATCTCTGATATGGCACGTGGGTTTCAATTAATGCCATCACAAAGTCAATGAAATATGATACTAGGAAGATCTACAAAATCTGGGTAACACCCACATTGTGAATCTTTACAAAATTGGATGTAAGAGAAGGAAGAAAAGGAGGACAAATCTACATGCAAAAAAAAAAAAAAAATCTTTCAAATTCACTAGCATTTCTAACAAAATTAAGAATAAAAAAATTCTACTTGGTTAAGTCAGAAATACAATCATAGGTTAAAGCCCTCAAGCTTACTGGAGAGCTGGGGGACATTTCTACTGCCCAGAAGTCAGCAGAGCAACAGCTGGTTTAAAAACAGAAGCAGGGCTTCCCTGGTGGTGCAGCGGTTGAGAGTCCGCCTGCCAGCAGGGGACGTGGGTTCGTGCCCCGGTCCGGGAAGATCCCACATGCCGCGGAGTGGCTGGGCCCGTGAGCCATGGGCCGCTGAGCCTGCGCGTCCAGAGCCTGTGCTCCGCAACGGGAGAGACCACAACAGTGAGAGGCCCGCGTACCGCAAAAAAAAAAACAAAACAGAAGCAAGTGGTACAGATGCCTTGGCCTTCAGAAGGGCCTGTCACTATGTCTCGTTCACTCGTAGCCATTTTTAGGATGCAAGGAGAACTTCCTGTGTATAGTGCTTCTCTCTCCAGTGGGACAGCCATTTCCCTAGTAAGGCACTGTTACTATCCCCCTGTATCCCCCAGCACAGTAGTGCTCGTGACCATCCTAAAGAGCTCTGCATTACATCGCTGCGATCAGAAATGACAGGAGATGGCATTAAGTGCAACCGAGGACAAACAACGTCCCATAGCCCAGAGACAGTCAAATCGTTTCCACGCAGACACCTTTCCCAGAGATCTTGTTCGCTAATGGTCTCAAAAGACCTTTTATAAGAATCAAACTTGCTTTCTCTGTCTCACACAGTTTAGCACCTGATTTCATCCTGACCTGGATAATTCTCTAATTGAGAGTTTTGTTTTCCTATAAAGGTAATGAGTTTCCTGAGGTCAGGGCCCCTCTGTCACCCCCCAGACACAATACGATTTCATTAGATGTGCAGAAGGCGTTTCATAAATGCCAGGTAACTGGGCCTAGAAAATCCTTTTTCCAGGAGTGGCTCTAGGTAGAAGCTGGGTTTGAATTAACTGACTCAGGCCATCCTCTAGAGGATGTCTGGCACACAGTAGGTGCTCAATAAATAGTTGTTAAATTAATCAGGGCACATTTAGCTGGTTCCAAACTTCTCAAAAAAGTCAAATCAAAGCAAACCCTCCTCACACAGCACGAGGAGTTCAATCTCCACTGAACACACAGAGAGTCCTTTGGTTCTAAGGGTTTGACACCAACAAGGCTGTTGATGGGGGAGTTCTCCCGAAGGCTGTTTAAAAGGAGAACAGTTCAGGATCACCTTCTCTCCTCTTCAAGTTGGTTGAGAAGCTCCACCTTCTCCCTGTCAGCAGCTTCCACCATTGCTCGCAGCTGGTCCATCTTGGCCTCCAATTCCAGGACATGCTGGGGAAGGCAAGGGTGTCGGTGAGTGGCGTCCTTCTGACCCAGATGCATGCCCAGGGATGCCTCCAAAGAGCTACGGCTAAATGGTACCACTGTGGGTCGGCATTACTCAAAAAACCTTTTCGCATTAAAATGCTTTCTATGATCTCTTATGATAGGTTATTCTCGGCAGCACTCCTGGGAGCTAGATGATGAAAAACCACACCATTAAAGAAATAAGGGGGCAATGTTAAAACAACGCTCATCTTTTTTGAGCTGAAACTCGTACAAAGCATAATGTACAAAACAGGAGCCGTCGCCACTGGTAAGGTCCTAGTACACACGCTCACCTGACACAGACAGGCCAAGAGACCTGGACGTAAAGACCAAAAGAGTGCAACAGACTCGAGAAGAACAGAACTTCATCTTTATGATGATGCAAACTGGTACCCCAGGGCACAGCTTTCAAACAAGCCCAGCAAAGACATCTATGCTCCTTTCCAGTGCGCTCGAGACCAGCTCCCCGGCTCCAAGCACCAAGTACACTGTTCAACCTCCTCCCTCAATTTAGAAACCATCACAGTCTCTGCAACAAGATCAGCTTAGAACCTGTCACCATCTCTGCAACAAGGTCAGTGCCAGACTTCACCTGGTCGTGTCCGTCCCGGGCCAGAGCTAGCTCCTGCTCTATCTCCCCCACGTGGCTCGTGGCCTTGGCCACCTCCGCCCTCTCTAGATCCCGTTCAGCCAGCAGCTGCTCAATGTGCTGCTGCTTCTCCTTCAGGGCCTCCTGGAGGGCAGTGGTGCCGGAGATCTTCCTGGCGTAACGGGAGGAGGTTTCGGTCAACTGCAAAGGAAAGTTAAAGAAGTGAAGGGCGATGATGCTATCAGGGATGCAAGGAGGGAGCGATGCATGCAGGCAGGTGTCTCCTCAGCAAAGCAAAAGCACTGCCCCAGCTCGCAGGCTTGCCGAGGCTTAGGAAAGGCTTTTCATCGAGGAAACAAGACAGCGTGTGCCTCCTGTCTGCCAATTTCACAAAGAACCCAGCAATGTAAAGAAGCCATGGAACAACCGGGAAGATGTTTAGAAGAAGTGGCTCAAAAGCAAAGGTGCCCTGAGCTCGGCTGACGGGGCCGGGTAGGAATCTAAAAAATTCCTCAGAACCCAGGTAACAAGCTTCTCTAGACTCCGTTTCGGCCTGAGCTTCATGAATAGTTATCTTCTTGTTATGACAGTCTGGCCAATCTTTTGATCCTTAGAGTTCGGGATTAGACCTGTTTTTCAACTTCTCAAGCTTCTAAATACCATTACGTGACCAAGAGGTCACGCTTGGAGTCACAAACCTTCTTTCAATTGATTACGTAGCTGGATCTCTGTCAGGATTTTCTTCATCTTTCTTTCAAGATGAAAGGCAGAGGTGATTTCACCCAGGAATCCAGCCATGAGGACCTGAATCCCAGTCACCAGAAAGACTTATAAAGACACAAGATTAAAAGGAAACCTGTACGTGCCTTCAAAAGCATATGTGAGTGGGTGAATGAGAGTGCAAGTACACGTAAGAGAAAGGAGGAAAAAGGGTATGGGAGAGAGAAAAGGGGGGGAGATAAACCTGTGGAGAAAGAGAAACAGGGGAAGGAAGGAGGGAGAAAAAATGGGGACTGGAGAGGGAAGGGGGGGGAACAAGAGGGGAGGGGGGAAGAGTGGTGGGCTGAGGCGTGGAGAAAACGTTTCAGCGCTGTCACCCGTTCATCTTTGCTGCTTCACACACCCGATACCTCCTCAAGATGGCTAATCGTCATGTAAAAACACAGAGGACATAACCTTCCATTAAATGTGCATACGTAATGTGGGCAAGCTGAGTAACACTCTTCCAAGCTGGGCTCCGGGGGCTGGGAGGTGGTCCAGAAGAGGCCACATCCCTTGGCGAGCGTCTGTCCACGGCCATTTACTTGGCAATCACTGGCTCCGGGTCGACGCCGCTCGACTTCACCCTCTGCAGTCAAAGCCTCGCTTGCTGCTTGAAGGCTCTCCTCGTCCTCCGTCTAGCTGAGCCCCCGGCCAGGACGCAGCCTGACAGTGAGGATCTGCCGTCAGTTCAGAGTTAGGCAGTTTGACAGCTATGAGAGTAAAGTACACCCAAACTGTCCTTCGCTGTTTCTATTTAGTGAGATTTCTTGAATTACTTAAGTATATGGGGGGGCGGGGAATTCCTAGTCTCTCTTTTAACCATCTGACCTTGATCTTCCAATTTTACTATGTGGTGATACTTTCTCGTACTAACGTTTCTTCCTGAACACACTAAATCTGAGGTTCCCAAACCCCGCGCAGAGGTACACCCCAGGGTACTGCAGCAAACTCACAGGGCAACACAAGGAAACAGAGCGACACCCGCTGGATACCATGCAAACTGCTAGCTGGAGGGGATTCAGTTTCAACCTTGGATTGTACTACATTCCTTTCCATAACGTCATGTCTTTCCGAAGCCGGGTTTTGGCTACTGCCAGACCAAAAGCAAGTACTGTGCAAAAACCAATGTGGCACAGGAAGTGAGGGCGGCAGTGTCCAGCAAGAGTCCAAGGTCTGACAGGATATGCAGTGCCCAAGAAGAGCGTGCAACCTAATACTAGTTCACTGTGGTTATTCAAGAATGAATTAAAAATATTCTTTTTCCTTTCAATTAATGTGAACCTTTTTTTTTTTTTGAAGAGCTATTGAATTGTTAGGACATAAATATTAAGTTGTTTGGACCTAACTACTTAATAAACAGAACTGTTAGCTATTTCTTTAGGCCTACGGGCACTGTGAAAAAATAACTGAGGCTAAAGGTTCTGTGGAACCAGAAAGGCTGGGCACCTCTGTACTCAATTCTTTCAGAAGATCGCTGTGCATTAAGGAATGTCCCCACTTTTTTTAAGAAGTCACGCTTTCAATTACTCTGTATTTTTGGTATATTCTTTTATGGTGATTTTTGGTTTAAAAACTATAGCCACTCTAAATAAAGAGGTACAAAAACAAGCTGTTTTACAAGGCAAGGAGACTCATTTCTCTTTTGCTAGTTTTCTTCAAAAGAAAATGAGGTGAACTAAGAGGAATCAGAACTGTTCTAAAAAGTAAGAGGACTGGTTGGGGGAGCAGCGGGGGCGCTTGGGCATCTCCAAAGAAACGGACACTTAATTACAACGTAGTAAAAATTACACAAGAAATAATTCCTAATCCAGGGTAGATACTTTCACGGAATTGTTCCTGGATTAGTAAACTCGATTTCCACTTTAGAGTTTGCTGACCCACTCTGAACAAGGCTTCATCCAAACAGAGGGGTTTCTTCATCCATTTCACTCAAACATTCAAAAAGTTCTTGACAACCTTTTCTCATAAGTCCATTTGTAATTTTTCTGTTGAAGATGCAGACTTTTATATGCAAAATGACATAGTCCAAACAGGTATTTATTTTACTTGAACATAAGAGGAACAAAGTCCAGAGAAGCATAACCCCTACTTTAAAGAAAGACGCTTCCGCTGTTGCCTTCCCTGCCCAAGGTCAATGGAGAGAAGGCAAAACGAGATCAAGGGCCAGCAGCCTTACTGCCCGATCATGACACTTCACGTTCTAACTCCTGTCTGTCGTTCATTGTCATAAAGCAAGATCCTGAATTCAGTCTGGGGTACAACCTCATACTGCCACTTCAAATTTAAACAGTATTTGCCTCACTTCCAGTGAATAAACTAAAGGGTGGGGGGTGGGAGGGAGCAAAGCCAAAAAGTCATTGCTTTGACGCTAAAAAAAAAAAGCATGACATTAACAAACAGAATGAGATGCTGCCTATTTTGATTCTGATGATTTTCTCTTGCTGATCTAAATGGGAAAGAGAGGGAGAAAGTAAGAGGGAGTGGGGGAAGGGGGATATGGAGACAAAACAAAACATGGCTTTTCCTAGCATCCTTTCAAGTTCCCTAAGTTCCCCTCTGCATCCTCTGGCCTGAGTCAGGAACACTCCACAAACCAACTGCTTTCAGCGGGTTAGACTATGAACATAACACTAAAATTCTAAGAACATGCCTTTTCTCAAACGACTGTAGTTCCTAAAATTGTTTGATGTCAAAGAGAAAGAGACCCAGGTCCTTGAGGAAAAGGATCCCTCCAATTCTCCTGTCCTTCTGATGCCAAAATAATTTCAGAATACTCAATCATCCCATATGTTAGACTAAGTAGTAGTTACTATAGATTCACCAAGAACTGTTATATCTTAAAGTCTAAGGAACCTGAAAAGGGCTGTTAAAAAAATTCTTTATTTCAAACTTGTATTCTTGCTAGAGGTTTTTGTTTTGTTGCAAAATTTGTAAGGACATTCACAAGCTACAGAGAACATTTAGTACAAGGGCAAGAGAAGACTTAACATCTCCTAAAGCAAAGCAGGCACACTGACGGGGTGGGGTTGGGGGGCATTTACAGTGCCTGGGACGCAGAAACACGCAGCAGGAGGCTTACCAATCCTGTCCGACTGGGCTTGCTGCTTACAGAGGAGGCCACAGAGCTCATGGAGCTGAGAGAAGAGGCAGAAGGGCTGCGCGTCAGGCTGGCGGGTGTGGTCGCCATCACCCGCCTCACGGCAGCGGCCTTGGCTTTGGCTGGTGTGGTGGAAGGGAAGCCAATCTTGGTCACTTTGTGGACAGGAGCAAACAGGCCATATTTGGGTTGACACTGAAAATACCTTTAGGGGACAACAACAGGAACAGTAACAAGAAGCAAGTTAATTACAAGAAATACAACTATAACCAAAAAGCTCTCCTGACTCGTAACTCGTGACTGGTTTGCTGTGAATTTTACCAACCAGCTGGGGTGGTGCACCAGCCCGTGGCACTCACTGGTGTGCAAGCTGATAAATAACCATAATAATAGTTTTTTTTTAATTTATTATTTTTAAAAATTATTTATTTATTTTTGGCTGCAGTGGGTCTTCGTTGCTGCGCGCAGGCTTTCTCTAGTTGCGGTGACCAGGGGCTACTTTTCGTTGCAGTGCGCGGGCTTCTCATTGTGGTGTCTTCGTTTGTTGCAGAGCGAGGGCTCTAGGCACGTGGGCTTCAGTAGTTGCAGCACACGGGCTCAGTAGTTGTGGCTCACAGGCTCTAGAGTGCAGGCTCAGTAGCTGTGGCGTGTGGGCTCAGTAGTTGTGGCTCGCGGGCTCTAGAGCGCAGGCTCACTAGCTGTGGCTCACGGGCTTAGTTGCTCCGCAGCATGTGGGATCTTCCCAGACCAGGGCTCGAACCTGTGTCACCTGCATTGGCAGGCGGATTCTTAACCACTGCACCACCAGGAAAGCCCCACAATAATGTTTTAGAAAACACACTAGGAAATAACAGTATGATACACAGAGATGGAATCACTCATCTGTTACTAAGATTTTACGCAAAGGGAAGGTATTTCTACTATCTGATAAACACACAGCAGAGGAGTGATCCCACTTAATAAAACCTTGCCAAACAAAGGGCAAGAGAAATCAAACAAGCACCTAATTCTGGCAGATTCACTCAAGTAAAGGTGGAGTAGTACTGACACTTGGAGATCTCACGACTCTAGCGAATTATAACAACTTAATATGAAGGATATCAATGATATGGCTTCATAATCGTTGCAGCACCAAGAGATTTTTTTAATCTCCTCGAGGCATTATTATTGTATTTGGTACATAAGACCTATATGCTTATAATCAGTCTGTAAACATTTTATAAGTAAAATGTTAACTACAACACTTTATACTACTAACAATAATGCATCAGAGACCACAACTGTGCCCAAGGCCTTCAAAGCATCTGAAATGTGGGAAACGCCTCTTGCATTCGTCTGCATGACTCAACTCCCACCCTATCCCTGTGAGGTGAGCGTGGGGTTATCCTCACAGTGGAATAGGTGTGCTTGCCGTCAGTCCTCTTGTCACAGGATGGAATCCTTGTCACCAGATATAAAGACACATTTTGCGTTCTCGTCCTAACAAAAGCAGCTTCCTTCTCCTCACTCCCCCTACCCTCCAACGCCCAGAAACTCATTCAGACGTTGACTGCTATCAAAGGGAGAGCAGCCAAAAGGATGACATAGTATTTCCTTTCTATTTTGAAAAATAAAATGAAAACACTATAGATGATACTATAATTGTAGAAACATGTCATTACACACTTGTCCAAATCCATAGAATGTATACCAAGAATAAACTGTAATATAAACTACAGACTTTGGGGGATAATGATGTGTCAATATAGGTTCACCAGCTGTCATAAATGGACCACTTGGGTGCAGGATGTTGATAATGGGGGAGGCTGTGCATGTGTGGGGCAGGGGGTAGAGGAGGGATATCTCTGTACCTTTCTCTCAATTCTGCTGTGAACCTAAAACTGCTCTAAAAAAAAAAAAGCCTTAAAAATAAATAGATAGGGCTTCCCTGGTGGTGCAGTGGCTAAGGATCCACTAGGACAGCCCACGCACAGCAACGAAGACCTAACACAGCCAAAAATAAATAAAATTAATAAATTTTTCAAATAAAATAGATAGATAAATAAACCAAATACTTGCTCAGAATCTACTCAGACGCACTGCACATATTACTAAAACAGACAGTCAGAAGAAAGACTCGATTCTGGTGGGGAAAAACCTGCAGATGAGCCTTAGGAAACGAAAGGGCAGCTCTTCCAAACACTCACGTCCGTTCCCTACACACGGTTGGTGGGACTGGCTTCAGCACCTTCACATGCAAGAGGGAGACGAGATTCCAACTGCAAACAAACCTTGTTCCAGCGACAGCCCCATCGTTCTTCCCAAGAGGCTCATCCAACTCCACGCCACACCACTCCCCCTTGGCGAAGTCTGTCTCCCCAAGAAACCGGACGACGCCAGCCTTCGTGCCACCAACCTGGAAGAAGAGAACGTTAAAAGGAAGAGATGAACATAATTACAATTTCACAGCTTAATCCTTTGCAGCTGCAGCCAATACTGTGTTCCATCATTTCTCCAAGCAGCTCTTCTCTTAACCTCCTCTCCAACTCTTCAAAGAGTTCTCTCCAAAGGTTAGCGAAGTTCATCTGGGTGACTTCAGTCGCCAGAGTGATCCGATACCTGATATAGTCCAATAATGAACTCGCCTAGGTGATGCGCAGTCATCAACATTTAGTCCAATTAAAAAAATACCTTATTACTCCGGAGGGAGGTTTCTGCTTCAAAATAAATATTTGCTACAAAAATAAAACCCCCACGTCCTTAAAGAAAAACAAAATTCATGCCTAATCCACTGTAACAATTGCTGTGTTTATGTTCCCAAACGTCCTTTACATCATTATCCAGGTAAAGCAATAACATGTACATGTTAAAGACAAATATTCACACATCCACACACATGAAATGTAAATTCTTTAAAATATTTTTTTTTTTTTTTTTTTTTGCAGTACGCGGGCCTCTCACTGTTGTGGCCTCTCCCACTGCGGAGCACAGGCTCCGGACGCGCAGGCTCAGCGCATGGCTCACGGGCCCAGCCGCTCCGCGGCATGTGGGATCTTCCCGGACCGGGGCACGAACCCATGTCCCCTGCATCGGCAGGCGGACTCTCAACCACCGCGCCACCAGGGAAGCCCATGAATTAATTCGTGAATAGCCAATGCGTTCTCATGGTTCAAAAACTTTTAAATATATGTATCCAGGGAAAAGCCTCTCTTACTAAACTCGTGTCCCTAACTATCCCACCCTCCCCATCACAGGTAGCCACTGCTATTGATGTAGAGTGTATCCTCTTCCCAGCATTTCTTTATGCATATAAAAGCAAATGTTGGGGCTTCTCTGGTGGTGCAGTGGTTAAGAATCCGCCTGCCCATGCAGGGGACACAGGTTCGAGCCCTGGTCCGGGAAGATCCCACGTGCCGTGGAGCAACTAAGCCTGTGCGCCACAACTACTGAGCCTGCACTCTAGAGCCTGCGAGCCACAACTACTGAGCCCGTGTGCCACAACTACTGAGCCCGCGCACCTAGAGCCCGTGCTCCACAACAAGAGAAGCCACCGCAATGAGAAGCCCGCACATTGCAATGAAGAGTAGCCCCCGCTCGCCGCAACTAGAGGAAGTCCATGTGCAGCAACAAAGACCCAACACAGCCAAAAATAAATAATTTCTTTTTAAAAAGGAAATGTTAATTCATGTTTTTACTCCTCCCTTTCATTTTTACATACAAAAAATGAGCTGTCCTGCACCTCGCTTTATTCCACATCAAGACAGAGAATGTCCTCCTTGTGTTTACAATCGCACGTCATTCCACTATACGGATTCACTCCAGTTTATTAAATCAGCCCCCACTGGGAGACATTTAGGTTATGTAGGTTTACTGATTTAATAAATTTAAAAATCATTTTGGTTAATTAAAAAAAAAGTCCAATGGGATTGTGTTAAATGTAGACTTACCTTGGGAAGGTAACTTATTTTATCGATCTTCACAAGGAACCAGCTTTTAAGTTTTTCCTTTTTGTTTATAATGTTCTCTATTTTATTTAATTCACTTTTTATCTCACTATTTCCTTTTTTCCCACTTCCTTGTTGTCTATTACTCTTTCCTTCCTAACTTCTTAAGACCAATACTAATTTGCTTTTTAATACCAAAGCTATTTTGTTCTAATTTTTCTCTGAATATAGTTTTCTATGAGTTTGGGATGATACACATTTTTTTCCAGCTCTATTTAAGCTTTTTTTTTTTTTTTTTTTTTTTTGCAGTACGCGGGCCTCTCACTGTTGTGGCCTCTCCTGTTGCAGAGCACAGGCTCCAGACACGCAGGCTCAGTAGCCATGGCTCACGGGCCCAGCCGCTCCGTGGCATGTGGGATCTTCCCGGACCGGGGCACGAACCTGTGTCCCCTGCACTGGCAGGCGGACTCTCAACCACTGCACCACCAGGGAAGCCCCTCTATTTAAGCTTTGTTGAAAATGGAAAATGTTAAAGTCTCAAAGCTATATACTTTTTCTCTGAAAGACAAACTCTTTGTGAAACTGATTTAAGGAACCAAAGCAGTTACAGTTTAAGGTACTCTAGGCAGGAGAGCATGTGAAGGGTGACAGAGGGCAGGCAGTCCCCGGACAGTTCAGAAACATCCTGGTGTCATGACAGGTGTCACTGAGGAAAGATGGAGTTGGAGGCTGGAGAAAACTCCATGCAGGAACCGTTGTGTCCAGCACCGCAATCCACAGTGCACAGCAGGAGACACTCAACAAACATTTGCTGAAGAAATGAAAGGTGACCTTCTCCGTAGGGAACTACACAGAAAAGGCCATTTTTCCATGTAAACCAACAAAAGGAAAAAGATATCCAGTGGCTGAGACTGAATTTGATGGCTCAGAAGAGAGCAAAGGAAGAAATATGCTAACACAGACTAAGTAAGCATGGGCTCCAAGTTGAACAAATTCAACTGCCAGCTCTGTCTATGAATTAGTCAAGTTGCTTAGTTTCTAAATCTTAGTTTCGGAACTTCCCTGGTGGTCCAGTGGTTAAGAATCTGCCTTTCAATGCAGGGGACGCAGGTTCGATCCCTGGTTGGGGAATGAAGATCCCACATGCCACGGGGCAACTAAGCCTGCGTGCCACAACTAGAAAGAAGCCCTTGCGCCACAACAAAGAGCCTAAGTGCTGCAGCTAAGATCCAATGCAGCCATAAATAAATCAATCAATCTTAGCTTCCTCATAAGTAAAATGGTGATAA
Organism: Grampus griseus; assembly: GCF_964374135.1. Classification (NCBI taxonomy): domain Eukaryota; kingdom Metazoa; phylum Chordata; class Mammalia; order Artiodactyla; family Delphinidae; genus Grampus; species Grampus griseus. The sequence continues at coordinate 7,221,900 of NC_139006.1, read as the reverse complement.
TTACAGGATTGCTGTGAAGATTAAATAAAATAATCCACATAAAACTGTTTAGTCAGTGTCTGACAGATAGTGTGAGAGTCTGCTATGTTAGCAGCCAGTGTGTCCATGCTAAGGAAAGTACTAGTTCTAGATCTGGCAAATGGGACTTTTTAGCACTCTTATTGGTAACCATGGAATGTATGAATAGTAACCTATATAAAATTGGCCTCTGTTTTCTCTGTCCTCTTACACACCTTTCAGAGCAGCAGACTAACCAGCATCACATGAGCAGAACACAGCACATTAGCTAAAGATGATGCAATCTTTCCAGATAATCTGTTGAATTCTTTGGGGGTGAGTCTAAGTTACTGTTATGACAACTGTTTTTCCAAGAGGCGTCTAACAGGCTGTGGGCAGTAAATTCTCCAAACAAACCGTGGCTTCACTCAGATCAGAAGCTTTATAACAAATTACCACAAACAGATCAGCGACTTTTTCTCTAGATGCAGGTAACAGAACATACATCTACCCCCCGCCAAAAAAAAAGCCATAAAGTTTGTTTCAAATGGATGACTACTAGCTCCTAGAATGGGCAGTTTCTTATACTTTTTCTCTCACCTAACTGGAAATTCTTGACTCATATAACATAATATGCTTTCCTTTCCCCTGTGAAAGATCCTTAGTAATTATTCAAAATATCTTTAACACAGACAGAAAGTCACATCCAAAATCACTCACTTTTCTACTTAATCATTTTACAGTCAAATCTTTTTCTAAGCATTTAAACACGGTTTTATCAAGTTAAGTTTTACTTCTCATGTGTTCCAGAGAACCCAGAGTATTATAGCATGTGCACTTACATTAAGTATAAGCCACAATTTTCAAATCTATGTTTTAGGGGCAGATAACAGGATTTTTAAAAAATATTTATTTATTTATTATTCATTTGGTTGCACTGGGTCTTAGTTGTGGCAGGCGGGCTCTTTACTTGTGGCAGGTGGGCTCCTTGGTTGCAGCTCGCTGGCTCCTTAGCTGTGGCATGGGAACTCTTAGTAGCGGCATGCCTATGGGATCTAGTTCCCTGACCAGGGATCGAACCTAGGCCCCCTGCATTGGGAGCACGGAGTCTTAACCACTACACCACCAGGGAAGTCCCAGATATCAAGATTATTAAAGACAAAAAATTTTACAACATTGAAACAAAAAAATGGATCCCTACGGCAAACACAAGTAACTACCATTCATTCTCTTTACTTTCAGAATATATACACATAACTCATAACACTGTGGTCAACCTAAGTCAAAATTAGAAGTCACTACTGGAGACCAAATTAATTTAAACTAGAAACTCAGCTAAAGGAAAACCTAGCTGTGGTCAGGCTTTAGCAAATCTCAGGTTTTTCAGCTCTCATTCAGTCATTCAATATATATTTCCTGAGTGCTTGGGCCCTGAGGATACAAATATAAACAGAATACAGTGTTGGTCACTGACAGAAAAATTCAAGCAAATATTTCTAGTGAAAAGTGATAAGCACTTTAAGAGGATTCTACAAAATGCTGTGGGAACAGAGACAAACACCCTTCTTGTAAACTCTTTTGAAAAATAAGAACACTGATAAATTCTGCTGGGGGCTTCCCTGGTGGTCCAATGGCTAAGGCTTCACGCTCCCAATGCAGGGGGCCCGGGTTCCATCCCTCGTCAGGGAACTAGATCCCACATGTCACAACTAAGAGCCCGTGTGCCACAACTAAGGACTCCACGTGCTACAACTAAAAAAGATCCTGTGTGCTGCAACTAAGACCTGGCGCAGCCAAATAGATAAATAAATAAATATTTAAAAAGAAAACATTCTGCTGGGCTGATGAATGGGTCCACAAACAGGAAACAGGAAACCTTTCATCCTCTCTCAACTCTCCCATCTATTCATCAAATCTCAAACAAGCCATTTAACCTCACCGTGCCTCAATTTATAAAGCTATAAAATGTCCAGTGGGTGGTAATGAGGGACTGTTCCACAGGGATTTCGTGAGCAACTGAATTTCGTGAGGTGGCTTCTTATCTGCCATATTGTAGGTTAAGCAGCTTAATTTAAAAAGGTAACTATGGCTAATTGGTATTTACCCATACAGATTTAGCCCTGACTTAAAACTTAATCACCTGTGAGATGATGACGTCCATATTTCGTATTACCTCAACTAGAGAGCAATCCAGCTTAGGGCAGCTCCACTGGGCAACTCCTGCAAGAAAGGTAAGATTCGCCTGGCCCGGTTTTTATCCATTGGTCCTAATTGCATCTCTTGTCATACTTTACAATGTTACTCCTCCCCTTTAAGGGTATAATGTGACAACAGTATTTAAAACCCTTTGATTCTTTTGACAATACTTTATGAACACCTACTGTGTGCCAGGCACTGTTCTAAGTGCTTGGGAAAAGACAGTGAATGAGACAGAAAGTTTCCAGACTCTCATGGAGCCTAAATTCTGGTCAGAGGGAGATGGGCAATGAACAAATAAATAAATGAAAAGATCATTTTAAATACATAGAGGGGGACTTCCCTGGTGGCGCAGTGGTTAAGAATGTTAAGTGGTTAAGAACCTGGACACAGATTTGAGCCCTAGTCCGGGAAGATCCCACATGCTGTGGAGCAACTAAGCCCGCGAGTCACAACTACTGAGCCTGTATACCACATCTACTGAAGCCTGTGTGCCTAGAGCCCGTGCTCTGCAACAAGAGAAGCCACCACATGAGAAGCCCACGCACCGCAACAAAGAGTAGCCCCCACTCGCAGCAATGAAGAGCCAACACAGCCAACAATTAATTAATTAAACTATTGCTATTAAAACAAAAGACCTGACACAGCCATAAAAGAAAAATAAATAATAAATGAATCTTTAAAAGAATCCATTTGTAACTGTTTAAACATTTAATAGGAACCAAAAAAAAAAAACCCCTACTATCCCTGAGGCTTATAAAAGAGCAGAATATTTAGTTGCCAGAGTCACACTCTCTTAAAGCACTGAGATCAAAAAGTACCCCACTTGACCACAACGGTATTAGCCAAGTTTGCTTTTCTAATCTATATGTGTCAGAAGCTACAAAGAGGCTCAGCCTCAAGATATTTTCGTAAGTATGCTTAAAGAATTCACAGAAGCAGTATTAAAAGTTAGAAGATGTGATCTAGCAACAGGCATTTCAACATTAGACTCTGGCCCGGGCAGTGGTCCAACTTTCCTCTCTTCAAGTCCCAAAGCTAGACAGCATAAGGTGCCTCCTCAACCCAGAAACTCCCAAGCCCCAAGAGCCTACACAGAGTCCTCAAGGCAGAGGTACCAGCTTTGACATGTTTGGCGTAAAGATACCGGCTTAGGTTTGCAAAGAGAACCTAATTTCACACCGACCAGCCAGTGCCCAGGTACTGAGCCCTGCAGAAAACCCCCAGCACTGTGAAAACAGCACTGGTGTAGGCAGACAGGGCGCCACCGCACAGGAGAACAGCGTGATGAGATCCACGCGTCACGCGCATCACTCCGTAATTGTGTGAAGACCAGAACCGAGGAGAGACGGGGCTAGCAGCATGGACAGCCGTCTGGGGGTCCAGGTGAAGAGGATGATGGCTTAACGCAAGGCAGGGCAGGACAATGGGGCTGCAGAGAGGAGGACGGATAGTAAAACCAAAGACATGAAATCCAGCGGGCAGGTGGATGAGTTTATGCATTCCCAAGCCTCAAAAGTGAAAATGGCAAAAGCACACGAATCCTACCCTCTCACAGCTGAAAGCAACGAGCAGGAAGAGGAGCCCCGCTATCAACTATGAACTAAGAAGCGGCTCTCCTGCGCCCGGCTGTGCACAGAGAGGAGGAAGCTGCCGGATCTAGCTTCTCATCAACAGTGTGATTCTCTGCGCTCCTTCCCAGACAACCCTACAAGGCTGTGCTGACTAAGATTTAAGGCTTATGGAAATTGAAAATGGAGAAAAAAAAAAAAAGGAAAACTAAAATCAGAAAAAATGATTCAAATCTGCAGCAATCCTCACTGCAAAGGAATTAGGCTAAGACTGTGGTGCTGGAAAAGATCTCAACATTCAGCCAAGGTGTCCAGAAAGAGTTACCATAATGTGAACATCTGGAGTCTTCTCAACCTTGGGCCATACAAAATAACAGATCCTTCTACTAACAACTACTCTATCAGCAATCAAGGGAAGGAGAGGTCACTGTGTAAAGAACAGCTTCCCTAGAGCTCAGACGCCCCACCCAAAAAGAGCCCAAGACCCCCCCAGGTAGATGATGAACAAACGCCCAATGTAAGTGCAATATCACAATGAGACTTGTAGATTTGGGGGTTATAAGGCACTGGTAAGAAGACTGAGAAAAACAGAAGAAATCAAATTATTACAAAGGGCACACTGGTACACACTTTGTGGGAACATAAAATGCTAACGGCTTTTTGGACTGTACTTTGGCAATATTTATTATGATTTAAAATATTTATGTATTTTTTGACTCAGAAATTTCATTTCTAGGGAAAAAAGGCGGGGAGCAATCTAAATGTCTATGATTAAATTAGGTGCCCCAAACAGTGTGATATCAAACAGCAGCTTATTATTTTAAATGAAGAGTTGTATTTATTTACTAGCATAGAAATGCCCCAATCTATCAAAGTATGCTGTAAAATGGTGTGTATATGATATGACCCCACTATATGTGTGTTTTAAATTTACACGTTATAATAAGTCTCACAAATGCTGAACAAATGAAGACACACAGAAAAGTACATACTAAATGAACTGTAGTTATTTAGGCTCAAACACAAGCAAAATAACTTATAAATAAGATTTTTTTTTAATCTCAGGAAGATGTTTTTCCCTTTCACAGTATCCAAAAGACCTACAGATTTACACTATAGGATTCTTATATAAGTTTAAGAGCCCTGCGAGCAGCTCGTAGAAAGATAAAGCTTGTCACTTTAAAAACAAAAGCGTAAAAAGTCTCCTTCTCATACTTGGTCATAAGCTAAGAATTCAGCATAGAACATACAGTACCGGACATGGAGACAACCATCCTGAAACAGAACGGCTGGAAGTCAGTCAAGTTCTCGAGAACCTGACATCACATCCCTGAAATAGTGCCTACACCCGAAAATGCAGCAAGACCATCTCCAAAATATTCCGAGTAATTGGTCATCCCAGGGATTCTCAGTCTGGAAAGAGGTGAGTCTGAGAGTCAGCTGGACCGCAGCATCAGCCCAAAGCAGCTCATGCCACAAGACAGATGAAAGCCATCTTCAACTAAGGAGATCTGTGGAATATTCGTGAGGACAAATGGGAAAACAGAGGGGCCAGAGGGAGATGGGAAGGAGGCAGATGGGTTTGTTACAAGCAGCTCCAACTGACCCTCCTTGACCCAGCTCATCTACCCCACTGAGGCCCACCAGCGTGGAGGGGGGCAAGGACAGGCTTCCCCAGGCCCGGACTGCCTCCCCCAAGATGGGAGTGCCCAATACAGTCATAGCTCAGGAGCTCCCACCTGGATCTTCAAGAGGTCATTGGGCTAAACCTCACACCTGATGCAGAAATCCCCCTTCCTGCTCTTCCCGCGATGAGAGCAAGAACTGGAGAGAGCTGCGTGGAGAAGGCAGCCTCCACTCCTGCCCTCTCTGCGCTCGTTCCAAGTGGAAGGCTCCACGAGGGCACTGGGGGCGGGACTGGGAATATTCTATACCGCTCCTCACGTAACAGTGACCTAACGAACTTAGTTCTATTGGAAGTTTTTTACTGAAGCATAACTGACTTACAATGTCACATTAGTTCAGGAGTGCAACGTGGGGACCTGATACTCTCATATGTTACGAAATGATCACCAGGAAAATTCTAGTAACTGTCTATCACCATACAAAGTTATTACAATATTACGACTACCTTCCCTAGGCTGTACATGACATCCCTGTGATTTACTTATTTTATGACTGGAGGCTTGTACCTCTTAATCCCCTTCACCTAATTCGCCCACTCCCCCCCCATCCCCCTCTGGCAGAACCAGTTTGTTCACTGTATCCATGAATGAGTCTGTTTCTGTTTCATTATGTGTATTGGTTTGTTTCATTTTTTTAGATTCCACATATACAAGGAAAATCATATGATATCAGTCTTTCCTCTGACTTATTTCACTTAGCATAATACCCTCTAGGTCCATCCATGTTGTTGCCACTGGCAAGATTTCATTCTTTTTTATGGCTGAGTAATATTCCATTGTATATATATATACCACACCTTTATCCACTCATCCACTGATGTACATTTAGGTTGCCAACAGAAGTTTTCTTTAATTAGGGGAATTCCAATCAAATATTTCAGATTTCTAAATCTAATTCCCTTTATACATGAATTTTGAAGTAAAAATGTTTTACATTCCTAAATCAAAGATTTCTATTAAACAAGGCAGCACATTAAAGTAGAAAAAACAGGGCTTCCCTGGTGGCACAGTGGTTGAGAGTCTGTCTGCTGATGCAGGGGACACGGATTCGTGCCCCGGTCTGGGAGGATCCCACATGCCGCGGAGCGGCCGGGCCCGTGCACCATGACCGCTGAGCCTGCGCGTCCGGAGCCTGTGCTTTGCAATGGGAGGGGCCACAACAGTGAGGGGCCCGCGTTCCGCAAAAAAAAAAAAAAAAAAAGAAAAAAGTAGAAAAAACATATTAACTGGGAACAAGAGGCCATAATGATACATATACACGTACATCACATATGGCCTGAGGCAAGCTGCATTTCTTCTCTGGGCTTCAGTATTCTAAGCAAAAAGAGGCATTTGTTGATCTCAAAAGAGCCTTTCCAGATCTGAAATACTGGGATTCTAAGGTACTCCTTTAATTTCTCCTAGAAATACTAACCAAAACAGTAAATAATTTTACTGCCTCTAAAAACACTCCCATTAGACTTAAGACTCTTAGAGATTCAAATTCTGTTCCAAGTATGCTAGGTTTGAACATGTAATTAAAATTTTCCTACAAATACACCATTCAAGCCTCTACAAACCACCCTGCACCTGCAGATTCTCCTTCCTTACTATAAAAATGGAGGAAATCTCCGTCCGTCTCAATCGAAGGCAAAGCAATCCCCGTGTGTGCTCAGGGTGCCACCTCTTCCCAGGAACCTCATCCCAACACTGATTCCCCCCACCACCACTGTATCTGCACCCTGTTCCTCTAGTCCAGATCAGTTTAGTCAGGATGTAAACACCCCGGACTCTGCCATCTTTAGAAAACATCTTCCCTAGATCCAATACTCCTCCAGCATCAGCCTGACAACTCTACTCTCCTTCAACATCCGACTTCTTCAAAGAACGGTCACCCCAAACCCACTTTCAACCACCTCTGATCTATTCTTTACGAAGCAGCTGGAGCGATCTTTCCGAACTACAAATCTAATCACATCACTCATCACTCTTGTTGCTCTTAAGGTCAAAATCAAAATCCTTAACACGGCCTAAACTTACAGGCCCTATGTCACCAGTCCCCACAGACACCACCTAGTGAATGAGTCTCATCTCCTACCCCTAGGGGCTCCTCCGCCTGTGCGGAATGACACTGGCCACTTCCCCAAACGTGCCAACTCCCTCCCATGTGGGGAGTTTGCCAATCCCTCTGCTAGAATGTTCCCTCTTGCCACTACCATTCCTCTGCCTGGCCAATTCCTACTCTCCTTCAGGTCCACTTTAATCCTTACATCCTCATGGAAGCCTTCTGTTGTAAGCTAAACCATCCGGACCTTATCATTTTGTCTGTTTTATCAGCCAAGCAGCACAATACTTGACTAGAAATTTAATCAACTGTTTCTTACTCTGGTGGAACAGGAGAGCTACTTGTTTTGAAAGCGTGCCATACGCTACCCCATTTCATTTACAGCTAAGCACTCAGAATGGAATTGCATACAACCTGCAGTCTAACCTACAAAGCTGTCCTGTGCTAAGGTAACAGGATTCTGATTTAACCAAAGCTTACTAGATAAATAGGTACCATAAGTCTTAAATATTTTTAGGTCCTTTGACCTAGTAATTCCACCACTATAAATTTATCCTAGGAAAGTAAGAGAGATACACACAAAAAATTTTAAATGGCATTCATGGCAGCAATATCTATACAGTAAAAAGTGGAGGAGAGGGGAGGGGAAGTAAACATCAGTAAAAATGCAAAGAAGAGTAAGCATCAGAAAACCTTCACTGTTGGGCTTCCCTGGTGGCGCAGTGGTTGAGAGTCCGCCTGCCAATGCAGGGGACACGGGTTCGTGCCCCGGTCCGGGAAGATCCCACATGCCGTGGAGCGGCTGGGCCCGTGAGCCATGGCCACTGAGCCTGCGCGTCCAGAGCCCATGCTCCGCAATGGGAGAGGCCACGACAGTGAGAGGCCCACGTACCGCAAAAAAAAAAAAAACCTTCACTGCAACAGTGGTTAGGATACATGCTCTCACTGCCGAGGGCCCGGGTTCAATCCTTGGTGGTGGAACTAAAATCCCACAAGCCGCTCAGCGTGGTTAAAAAATAAAATAAAAATAAAATAAAATTGGTATAGCAAGTGAGTATGAGCTAAACAAACAAGTTACAGATTGAGCCGCAGAGCACTGACATACTGAAATGATGCTCTGAGTTCTGAAGCATCCACTGCTAAAACTCATGACTATTATAAACAGAAGAAGGAACCTACTGACCTTGAAACTAAGAGATCCAGAAGGACCCCGTTGAAGGTAACAGGTATTAAACGGTTCCCACAGGTGCATGGGGCCTTCTAGATTCATGATGCTACAGGACTGGGAGACAGAAGTCCCAAGTTCTAAATCTAAAACCTATAATGAATGTACTATATGACTACAGGGAGTCACTGCCTTTTTCGGGGCTTAAGTTTTCTTGTCTGTAGGACAAAAAAAATCACAAAAACTTCCAATTTCAAAATTATACTATCAATCATCAGCTCTCCATGACAGGTTCTGGAGTAAAAATACCTAAATTTTAATTGCAGAAGCACCACTCTTCAGGTTGTATGACCTTGGGCAAGTGATTGTACTTCTTAGGACCTCCGTTTCCTCACCAACTCTATGGGGGCTACTCCATATACTGCTGACACATTCAACGAGATGCACGGGACATTCTAAAGGCTAACAGCCATTCTTTTTTTCCCATTATATTACTGTAAGCCTCCAAGACTGATGGAATTTTTACGGATACAAAGGAAACTAAAGAGCACAGGGTCAAAGACTTCAGACAAACGTCATACCTTGAACTGAACTGACTAAAGTGTTGAAAAAGTCAGAAAATAGCTTTAAATTTTCATCAATGAGAAAAACAGCTACCATTTCTTGGGAATTCTCTGGCAGTCCAGTGGTTAGGACTCGGTGCTTTCACTACCGAGGGCCTAGGTTCAATCCCTGGTCAGGGAACTAAGATTCCACAAGCCACATGGTGTGGCCAATAAATAAACAAATAAGGTTCTGCTGTTTAAAAAAAAAAAAAAAAGTTACCATGTCTTGAGTGTTAACTGGATACCAGGCACTGCTAAGAATGTCATATGCATCAGCTAATTTAATCCTCACAACAATGCTAGATGTTAGCACTATTATTCAACCTCATTTTCATAGATGAGAAAACTAAGAAGTTAAATAACTTGCTACGGTCACAAAGGCAGAGCTGGACTCAGCTTGTGTTTTTAGCACTGCTACACTGCCTCTCGTTTAACACAAACAAAAAAAAAATAAATCAGTCACTGTGTCATTCGGGGGTTCTAGAATGTACAGCATGTAGACCTTATACATTGTTTCCTGCTTATTAGCAAAAAAAAAAGAAACTACAGTACATTTCTTTTTTCTTAATATTTATTTATTTATTTATTTGGCTGCATCGGGTCTTAGCTGCCGCACACTCTTCTCTCTAGTTGTGGCGCGCAGGTTCCAGAGCGCACGGACTTGGTTGCCCCTCGGCACGTGGGACCTCAGTTCCCGGACCAGGGATCAAACCCGCATCTCCTGCATTGGAGTGGATTCTTAACCACTGGACCACCAGGGAAGTCCCTCCTTTCTTTTCCTAGACCTAAACCTGATCATTTAAAAGGCAGAGAAATTCTGAAATAACATCCTGTGATCTCTGAGTTTTCCAAGACACTCAAAGAAACAGGATCTCATATTTACCCACACACTATCCTTAAAGCAAAAATTAAAAACCAGAAAGAAAAAAAAACCTTTGTTAAAAACGTCTAAGTCCACCTCTCAGCTTGTTTTGTCAAGTAAAGTTACCTTAATATTTACAAGCTAAAAACTCAATATTCTTTTGACTAAACGAAGATAAAACTAGAGTCGATCCCTGCAAACCTACGCTTATACTACGCACAAACTGTGTAGCCAGTTTCTAATCTGTTGTATATTTACACATAAAAGGAACCAGAAAAGCTGATTACTTACTCTATAAATGAATGGTCATCCCTACAGAACAGATTCTGAGCCCGCATGTGTGTAGTTCAACCCGTCACTCAGGTCAACGTAACGACCTTGGAAGGTTCATGGACTCACCAATACTCGGTCTCCAATTTTGAGCTCTCTTTCTCCTTTCTTGACTGAGCCGGCCTCCGAAAGGTTGGAAATAGATTCACTGGTGGTCTTTGTAAGGTTGCTGATCTGAGACGTAGCTGAAGGTTCCTTTGCGGTTGGCTGGGGCGATTTATGGGGAATATTTGAGGGGGTGGCTGGGGAAGAGGACACCATGCTGGCTGTCGAAGCGGACAGAGGCGAAGTCGTTCTGGAAGCATGAGTTGTCTGCAGGCCGTCGGCTTCATCTTCTGCCTGCACCTTCCTCGTCAACTTTGAAGGTCGGGTGAATATGCCCTTTAAAGGCTCACACTGGAAATACCGAATTCCTGCCACTGAACCATCATTCTTGCCTATGGGTTCATCTAAAACAATCCCGGCCCATTGGCCTGGTGCAAACTGGGTTTCTCCCAGGAACTGGATAAATCCAGGCTTATTCCCATTCACCCAAACTCGCTCCCCAACTCGAAAATCATCCACAAACTCCTCTTGTGTCTCAGCAGATGGAGTGCTTGATGCTTTTTCACTGGATATTGTTTTTTCTATTGGAGCTGCAACTGAAAACAGAAGAAAGGATCAGAAAAGATTCAATTTCATATTTAAGCAGACAACCCCTAAGTTAAAAGGAAAATAAACTAGAGAAAGGGCCAAAAGCAACAGAAGTAGCCACAACTCTTCAAGAGGTACTCTGTTTATCTTTTTTTCTTTTTCTTTTTTTTTTTTTTTAGCAAGGCGGCAAAAAGTACTTGACCCATCACTACCATTTTCTTTTTTTTTTAAATTAACTTATTTATTTATTTATTTTGGCCACGTTGGGTCTTCATTGCTGCACGCGGGCTTTCTCTAGTTGCGGCAAGCAGGGGCTACTCTTCATTGCAGTGCGCAGGCTTCTCATTGCGGTGGCTTCTGTTGTTGCAGAGTATGAACTCTAGGCACGCCGGCTTCAGTAGTTGTGGTGCACGGGCTTAGTTGCTCCGTGGCATATGGAATCTTCCTGGACCAGGGCTCGAACCCGTGTCCCCTGCATTGACAGGCAGATCGTTAACCACTGTAGCACCAGGGAAGTCCCGCATCACTACCATTTTCAATGCTGTCAAAACTCAATGAGCTGATAAGACTTAGTCCTTATCTGCAATTAAGATTGGAAGAAGTCAAAACTGGGGAAAAAAGGAGTCCTTTTCCCAGAATTCATAATATAGGTCCGATTTCATTCTTCACCCTGTATCCTGCACATGATGAGCAAATGCCCATTCAGACCCACTGAGACGGGCTCTATTCCCCCATTTGAGTGGTCAGTTAAAGCTGACAGGACTAGGCCCATTTAACCACACACATTCGCAATTAACTTGATGCAGGAGGGGATTCAGTGCCGCAGTCCCTACCATCATTATTCCAAGACTATTCCTTTGCTAGCAGAAATGGAAATCACAGCAGGGAAGAAAAGAGAGCATATGGCCTGACTCCCTGTAAAGGCAAGACGACTTGGCAAACTCTACCCTACGGTAAAGACAGAGTTAAATTCTGCCAGGAATGTGATATTTACACTGGAAATACACTCACGCATTCACCCAGCAAGCGTTTATTAAATATTTAGCGTGAACTGGCAAAGAGAGCCTGAATTCTTAATGTCTGCCATTTACTGGGCATATCGTGATCTCAGGATGTTCCATGACCTCTCGTAGTTTAGTTTTTTCATCTGTAAAAGGGGAAAGTAGTAATATCTATCTTGAGGGATTTTTTTCTTTGAATGAGGATTAAATGAAATAATGTATTTATCCAAGTTACGCATCTTTCTTGAGTTCCTACCACTCTGGAACTAGTCCCAGGCATCCTTCTTCACCAGGGACAAAGCAAGACAGCACAGTCCATGCCTTCATAGAGCTCAGAGTCTAGCGGTGGAAAAGCAGACAGTCAAGGCACACACCAGGTAACTTCAGGTGGTGTAAGTGCTGTGAAGGAGACAGTGCCTCTGGGCAGAGCAGTCAGGGAAGGCCTCCTGGAGGAGGTGATATCTAGTCTGAGGCCTGATTGACAGGAGTGAATCACACAGACTGGGGAGCAGAGTGGCCCAGTGGAGCGAGAGTGCGTGCTGAACATCTCTTTACCCTACATAGAAAGGGGGATTGTGGAGTTTCCATTTGTGGAGGGTTTTTTTGCTTGTTTGTTTGTTTAGAAGACAGTGGATGCTCTCAGATAGAACAGATAATAATCTGCCAAAGACAGGGGCCAGTTTTTTTTTTAGCATCAGTTCTGGCTTTGCACATCAACAGTTACTCTTCCCAGAGTGCTGCAAGCATGAATTTCTGAAAAACAATGTTCATAAAAGTGTCTTGAATTCCTTGGCAATCACTTCCTTTTAAGCGTGTAAGTTTTAGTATTAATAAGCTGCTTTAATCCTAATTTAAAAAACCTAACGTGTGCCAAGTAATACTGGAGAAACCAAGTTGAATTACTCATGATCCCTGGACTCAAGGACTTCAAGTGCTAAAAGGTACGCACGAAAAATACTAGAAGTGAAAAAGACAATTCTAACAGGGGTAGATATAACAGTGGAAGGCCTTATACAAGGGTTGGCATTTGGAGGGGTCTTAAAAGAGGAAGGATTTTGAGGAGAAGGGGATGCCAATTTTGACTGACTTCCCCAAAGCTAAATAGTCCTTAAATAAACCCATTTCTTCACAGTCCTTTGCTTTATCAGTAAAGCTTTCCTCTAAGATGTTGTTACCAAGTCTAAGCTCGTACTACTCACCACACAACAGGCAGGTAACCAAGAGACGAATTGTTGGGGCAAAAGAATAACGACTTTATTTGGAAAGCCAGCAGACCGACAAGATGGCGGGCTCGGGCCCCAAAGAACCATCTTGCCTGAGTTAGAATTCGGGCTCCTTTTATACTAAAAGGGGAGGGGGGGTAAAGTCAAACACTTCCTGGTTCCCATCAGCCTCCGGAGGGCATGGGTTAATTTCTTCCTCCCTGCAGTCATTCACAGGTGGGCCTGGTCAGGATGTTTCCCGTGAGCTGAACACAAAGGTATTTTAGCTTAATGCTCATTACCTGGGAAGCAGGGTTCCAAGAGATGGGCCATTATGTATAATTTAAACTTATAGGCAACATCCCTTTAGTGAGTAACTTGTAATAGAATACAAAAGGTTCTTCCCTATTACAATGTTTTATGGCCTCTCTGGAAAGGTTTTATCCTGATACATAAAATGTAAATAACTCAGGATCTCCAAATGAGTCAACACATATTTACTGAGCTCCTGTTTCGTGCCAGGCAATTTTCTAGGTGTGTGGATGGAATACAGCAGTGAAAAAAAAAGAAAAAAAAGCAAACCCAAAGATCCCTTCCCTCAAGGAAGACCTATGAATGTCTTTATGGAAGAACTTGAAGAAACAATGTTGTACTTAATAGATTATGGTGGGCACCTGTCTGGAAAGGCTGAAAACATAAGATCTAATAGTATACAAATCACATAAAAAGATGGTAAAAGCAAGCATCAGATGCTTCTCTCCTGCCTCTCTTACTAAAGACCTTAGGTGATCGTTACGGGATGGAAATGGAAATGCTGAAGGAGGAGATGGAGAACAGATGAGGAACAGGTTGTTAACGATTATAAAAGACACAAGTTCATCTATAAAATGGGGAAGGTTTTCCCTCATGAGCCAGACTTGAGCTACTGTACTACCTGCTCCCTTGATGATGATGGCCAATTTCAGGTCAGTGACTGTCATCACATCTTTTAAGCCAGATTAGTCTTTGTTTTCTCTATATATCCCTAAACCCCAAGAGAAAGGTCCTGATGAGTTCAGGAAGACACATGGGCAGAAAAACTGAAGAAACACTTTAACACTGTAAGGATCAAACACTGAAATTAACTTGACAACTATTTCAGAACCTTACACTGAATCAATGAAATAGACTCTTCACTGATTAAGACTACTAAATATAAAATTCTATGTCTTTTAATTGAACCTTTTTCAAGTATTTTCAACAATATGAAGTTTTATAAGATTGTCTTTTTAAATTTTTCAAATAGAAGTCTTCACATATGATGAAAAACTTGCTGTTAATAAGAAACATAAAGCATTACCAGAAGCAGGTGTCTTCAAGGCTGTGCTTCCAGGCTTAAGGATCTTCGTAGGGGCCTTAAGCCCGCTTGGTTTTAGCATACTCATTGTCCTTAGTATACCAGAGCTGTTTTTCCTTTGCCTGTTGCCACTATCTTTCCCCAGTCATTGATAGAACTGTGGGTGTTTCTATAGTGGAGTCAGTCTCTGGGTTAAATCTGCAAAGAGAAAAATATAAAAAGAGTTTAGAATCTATAGGAGAAACAAAGTAGAAAGAGTTAACGAAAGTAGCTTTCACAGCCTAAACTTTTCCTTATGATAACCATCTCCACAATGAACCTAGGAACCTAGAAAACTCCAAATATCAAAAATATGAAGATGCTGCTGAAATAGATTTAAAAGCAATTTACTATCCTAAAGACAAGTAGCTAAGACTGGCAATATATTCACTTTTCTTTATAGTATCTAATAATACCAGATCAGTACAGTGCCTAAAAACCACACAATCCATAGAAGAGGGTTCAGAAAAATGTGCACCAAACTAAATGGGGGAAAGAGAAGGGAGTTTTCAGTTTTCACTTCACTGACTTCTATGTTGCTTAAGTTTTATGACCACAAGCCCGTATTAACTGTATATACTGTTTAATCCACAGAATTATACAATAACTCAGTATAAAGCCAAGTATATGTTAAACAAGAGAAACGTTCAAATTCAAACTCTGTAAGAAAAAGCCGTACCTGGAAAGTACTAAAAGGAAGTTATCTTTGTTTTATCTACAGAAACACAATGAACTTCTGATTTACTCAAGACCAAGTATGAATCTACAACTTCTGGCTCAGGCAAAACAGTACCTTGCCATTTGCTCTTTAAGAGAGGAGGAAGACCTTGGGATTTTGGAATACAGAAAAATATTTCTAGACATAATACCCAATAAAACAAAATTCAAAGAGAAAAATGCTATTTACTGACTCTCTCAAACGGCTGCATTTTGCATTTTTTTCTGGTAGTCGAGCTTGGATGATGACGCACAGACCTCACTCTGGCTCTCTTACAAGCAATGCCAAGCATCAGTAAACAATCTGGCCAGGGCTAACAGAGGAGCTGCCATGGTCCCTGTAGTGAGGTGAATGGTGGCCTCCCCAAAAGATATGTCCACCTGGAACCTATGCATGTGACCTTATTTGAAAGAAGAGTCTTTGCAGACGTTAATTCAGTTACGTGTCTTGACATGAGCTAGCTCGTCCTGGATCACCTGCCTGGGCCCTAAATCTGATGACAAGTGTCCTAATTAGAAGAGGAGATCACAGAGGAGACAGCCAGGTGAAGACCCAGGCAGAGATTGCAGCCATGTGACTACAAGCCAAGGATGGCCAGCAGCCACCAGAAGCTAAGACAGAAGCATGAGACGGATTCTCCCTCAGAGCCTCCAGAAGGAACCAACCCTGGTGATACTTTGATCTCGGACTTACGGCCTCCAGATCTGTAAGAGAACAAATCTGTTGTCTTAAGCCACCTGGTTTGTGGTGGTCACTTGTTATGGCGGCCCCAGGAAACTAATATAGCCATGTAAGTTTTTCTATTCAAAGATAATCAGACTGGGACTTCCCTGGCGGTCCAGTGGTTAAGACTTTGCCTTCCAATAGCGGGGTACAGGTTCGATCCCTGGTCGGGGAGCTAAGATTCCCACATGCCTCGAGGCCAAAAAACCAAAACATAAAAACAGAAGCAATACTGTAACAAACTCAATAAAGATTTTACAAATGGTCCACATCAAAATATCTTCAAACAAACAAACAAAAAAACCAAAGATAATCAGACTGAATGGAAATCAAACCAAGACAGTAGCCTCATTAGGCTCACTCTGAAGACTCCCCATGGTTCTCAAGAGGGTCCAAAACAGCACAAAGTGTTTTTTACAAAGTCAAAGGTAAGCCGTGTGGCTTGGGGGAAGACTGGGATTAACAGAGAAAGCACTGCTGTGTGCCTGAAGACAGGGGTTGCCGATCCTGGGTATTAATACAAAATTCCTGGGCTCCTGTCACCACCATCACCCTCACTGCCAGGACGGTGGCAGTGTGCTGGGAGTCTGTGTGCCAGGCCAGGTGGTTCTAACTCAGAGTCGGATTTGAAACCACATGCCTCACTGCCAGACCCTCACCATACACAGCGTGTAAGCCGCAAGCAGAGCTACCTGCTCCTGCTCCTGCCTTAGACAGGTGGAGGGTTTCGCTGAGTCTCCTCTAGGCTATTTACTCGTGCAAAAATATCTGAGGAGGCTGGGGACAAGCTAAGTGCAGAGATTACCATGGGGTCTTGTGTGTTGGCTACTCTTCACCCTGGTCCAATATCATAAAGTGACAAGGGTCAGGTAGTTAAGGACAGAACAAAGGAGGCACGATCGTCCTGGAAAAGCTACTATAGCGGTGAGAAGAGAGGATGAAGTACTCCTTAAAATATTTCACTCGGGCTAAACAGTGAATTCTTGGGCTCAGGTCAAGCACTCCTCCCTAAAGAGAAATTCTGAAAACTGCCACTAGCGACTAAGCCAGGCTCAGCCAGTTTCAAACCTTGCAGCTCAACATGCTAAGCTCACAAAACACTGGCCAACCTAAAGCCTCGGCCTAAGAAACAGAGGCGTGTGTGGTTATCAGGAATGGTCATAAACCCAAAGTCTTATGTCTTCTGTTGTCTAATCTTCATGCCTCTAGCTCTTGGTCCATCTGAGCTACTTGAATCCCAAAGCAGGGAACTGTGACCAAGATTTAATGAAGGAGAAAAATCTAGTCTGTCTCAATAAAAGAATTAGGAGCAATTTAAAAAAACACTCTGTGTTTTTTGTGTCTTGGACCTATTTCTGGGCCTTCTAGTTTTCCACACTATTTTAATAATTATGGTTCTAATCACTGTTAATATTTCATAGTACAAGTTCTCTCTCATTCTTTTAAATTTTGTAAAATATACAGAAAAGTACATAAAACAGATATGTACATAAAACAGATATGCAGTTTAATGGGTGAAGCAAACAGCTATGTAATCACAAACCAGATGCAGAAAAGCCACTGCCAGCACTCCAAAATCTCCCTGTGTGTCCCCTCCAGCCTCGCCTTTGTCTCCCAGAGGTAACTACTATGCTGACTTTATGGCAATACTCCCCTTTTAGAAAATAGTTTTACCGGTTATCTGTGCAACAATATGATTAGTTTGTTCTGCCTACTTTTGACGTATAAAAATGGAATCACACTGTACGTTGTGTCTGGTATCTTTCACTCAACATTGCTTATACAATTTGCGTGTTGGTGTGATTTATTCATTTTCATTACTGTATGATGTGCCATTTTCTCAATACCACTTTATTTTACTGCGACGGATACTTCTATAGTGATTTCAGCTTTTGGCTATTGTAAGCAATGCTGCAACGAGCATCTTTGTGCACATAAACACATTTCTGTAGGGCATTTACCTAGGGGTTTAATTGCTGGATTATGAGGTAGGCACATCTTTAACATTTAATATCCCTCTCCTTTTCCCCTGCTGTGTATGAGTTCCAGTTCACCAACACTTGATATTGCCAGACTTTAACTTTGGCCAGTGTGATGTTGAGACATTCATTGTGGTTTTATTTTGCATTTCTCTAATTAGGAACAAATTTGAGCATCTGCCTGCGTTCATTGGTCACTGCAATTCTTCTTTTGAAAAGTGCCCATTCAAAACTTGTCTCTGTTGTGTTCATGTCAGCTGTCTTTTACTCACTGATTTGTATATATTCTTGGTACTAATCATTATTGAGTTACATCTGTTGTAAATATCCTCTCCTTCTCTGATTATTTTTCTTTCTCGTCATGGTTTTTTGATGAATAAAAATTCTTCATTTAAAAAATAAATAAAACTAAAACCCAACAATGTTGGTTTTTAAATCTTCCAATTTTAAGTTTCTTCTTCATGCATTATTAATGAATGCCAAGTCAGGCTTGCTTTAAAAAATCAATTCACTGGAGCTTCCCTGGTGGCGCAGTGGTTGAGAGTCCGCCTGCCGATGCAGGGGACACGGGTTCGTGCCCCGGTGCGGGAGGATCCCACATGCCGCAGAGCGGCTGGGCCCGTGAGCCATGGCCGCTGAGCCTGTGCGTCCGGAGCCTGTGCTCCGGAACGGGAGAGGCCACAGCAGTAAGAGGCCCGCGTACTGCAAAAAAAAAAAAAAAAAAAAAAAAAAAAACCCTGCCTTATTTGTGTCTCAAAATAGCTGTGAAGGTAGGTGAACAAATATCTTTATGCCCATTCACAGACAAAGAGAATTAAGGTCTGAGAAGGTAAGTGACTTTCCCAAGGTCAATCAAATTAGTGCTGGCGCTTTTGGGACCTGGTACTTTGCTGAACAGATTCACTCTCTGAAGGAAATCTTCCCACAAGATGGTCATCCATTCATTCAACAAATATTTCCTGAGAAACTACTATGTAAAAGGTACTCTTCCATTTTCTCACTGGCCGGTGGGGTAAGCAGGAAAGGAGAAACCGCTGGGAGGCTCAGAGAGAGTGCTGAACACACAAAAATATTTGTCTTTGAGCAGAGAAACAGGAGCTTACTAGGGAAATGTAGAAGGAACGCCAAGCAGCCCAAAGTACACGTGAGGCTCGTGGTCATGAATTTAAAGTGAAACCAGTCTCCCGTTATTTTTTCTCTAATAACAAGCTTCTGCTCAGGCACAGATATGAGGAACGTAGATAGCTAAGTTCAACTACAACCAAAATTCTGCCAGTTAAATTAAAATAGAAGGGAAAAGCAAGGGAGGTGATGGTGATTTTAAAGGAGTGTTTTCTAGGAGTGATTAAAATGGCACTGGGAATCTGAGATGAGTGAAAAGGGAAGTGAAGACAGCGTGGGGTCAGAGTGAAAAATGGGATCAGAGGTCTCAGAGAGGATGAAGGATTGTCACAATGAAGACACTGGATACTCAAATGTGCATACAAATCTGGGGATCTTTTTTTTTTTCTTTTAATGTATTTATTTTATTTATTTTTGGCTGCGTTGGGTCTTCACTGCTGCGCGAGGGCTTTCTCTAGTTGTGGCGAGCGGGAGCTACTCTTCGTTGCAGTGCTCGGGCTTCTCATTGCGGTGGCGTCTCTTGTTGTGGAGCACAGGCTCCAGGTGTGCAGGCTCAGTAGTTGTGGCGCACGGGCTTAGCTGCTCCGCGGCACGTGGGATCTTCCCGGACCAGGGCTCAAACCCATGTCCCCTGCGTTGGCAGGCGGATTCTGAATCACTGCACCACCAGGGAATTCCTGGGGATCTTGTTAAACTGCAGATTCTGACTTGGTAACTCTGGGGCGGGGCCTCAGATTCTGCTTTCCAACACTCCCAGAGGATATTAATCCTGCCATTTTGAGGACACCCCCTCCCCTTTGAGTAGCAAGGGGTCAGTGGATCAGAGGTGGTGTTTAGAGTGAGAAGCTCGAAGGCTCTGACCATGGGGATGGAACTCAGAGGCCTGAGTGCTGAAGGGATTACTGGTAGGACTGTGGGAGTCTAAAATACAGGGACTGGAGGAGGAGATGTGGATAGCAAGAAGGAGGCAGAAGCTATAAGGAGTGAAGGGAAGAGGCGGAGGCCAGTGGATATCAGCATGGTAGAGCCTCGAAGGGGCTGCGGTTTTTGAAGGCCTGAGAAGCAGCAATTTACAGCATCAAACAACACGGTCAAGTCTGAGGTAGGCCCTTGAGAGGGCTGCAGGGGAAACAGTGTCTTCAGAGACCAGCCAAGTTCTACACAAGGCAAGGAGCGAAAGAGACTATTCAGAGAAGAGGCTGGTGACAGAGAGAGAAGACTGATAATCACAAACATGAACTATAGAAGGCCAAGTTAAAGAGTTTGGAATTGGGCTCCATTAGCAGATGAACCCAGCAGTACAGAGATGAATAGTTAAGTATAAAATTATCTGTCTTACATTGTAGTTAAGAGGCAGTGTACTTAAAAAAAAAAAAAAAAGTGGATTTGTGAAGAAAGCAACCTAAACATGATGAACCTAAAATTTAACCAAAAAATGATGCTATGTTTTGTAATAATCAGTTAGAAAAACAACATCGAAAGTCAACATAATGGTAATGTTCAATGTCTTAAACTGGGTGGGGTGTACATGGGTATTCACTCCGTTGTTCATTGTGTGCACACAGATCTCCTGGGGATCTTGTTGAACTGCAGATTCTTATATACGTATACACATACACTTCATGTTGAGTAATTTAACATAACGTGAAATACACCAGAAGGAGGAATAAAGGTGACTGTGCATTGCCAAATTAAAAAGAAGCACGGCCCAAGAAGTCTAGAGAAAGAGTTAAAAAGAAAATGTGTATTTTACTCACCCTGGGAAAAGGTTCTCTGGAAAATAAACATAGGGCGTCTATGAAGCAGACTTGGAAAAGCTGGGTGAAAATCAGCATTGAAGGACATTTGAGACAGTGCTCCAAAATCCTCTGCTCACGTGTGGGTTGGGTTTCTAAGAGCGACCAAAGGAAACTGTGCCTTTTGGCATTTCACTCATTATAAATACACAAAGTTATATTTTATAAACTTCAATCTCTGAATTTGTTAGTATGAGTCTAATCTCTGACTATATGGATTTAAAAAAAAGAGTTTCTGAGCTTACAAAGTGGAGGGTAAGATCTCTAAGACAGGAGTGACACAGAGACAGGCGGTCCTGCCAACCCTGATTTTTGTTACTTTAACGCAGCAGTTCTCTAAGTGTGAGCCCTGCATGCCTAGGGCACCCAGCGACCCGTTCAGGGAGTCAAAACTATTTTCATAATATTGCTAAGACGTGACTTGCCTTCTCCTGCAATGTTGACATTTACAGAAGCAATGGTGGGTAAAAAGTGTAGATGCCATAAGCAAGGCAGTAGAGGCACACTGTACTATTCTTTTCTGTATTCAGTGCTTCCAGGAAAAAAAAAAAAACTACTTTCACATAAGAATGTGATAAAGCACTTGATAAAGCATAAAAATGAATAATTTTATTAAATTTCAACCTTGAATATGTGCCTTTTTAATATTCTGAGTAACAAAATGGGAAGTTCATGTGAACCACTTCTGCTGCACACCCCTGCACAATGACCGTCTCAATAAAAAGCACACGTGCAACTGAGGGGCAAGCTCAACCAGCCACTCTGTTCACGGAACACCATTTCCACCTGAAAGAATCCCTGACAAGCTGTGGTTACTCAGACTCGGTATCTCCAGCAGACATTTTCTTGAAAATGAACTATGTGAGCCTGTCACTTCAAGGAAAACAACTATTTGTTGACAATGATAAAATTTAAGCTTTCAAGAGAAAGAATTTTGGAAAAACCTATCCTCTGCTGTGAGCTTGAGAGCTTCGCAATACTACAGATTTTTCTGATGAGATCGATGGTGTTAACAAACATAATTTTTAATGTGCCAATGTTTGGAAGATCTCATAACTCAGTAAATCAATATTTTCCAACCAGAAATGTATAATGTTACAAAATCCCATATGGGTTAAGGGTTCATTCAAAGCACAAATTAGACCAATGGATTTTTACGTAACAATAAAAGTTCATTCATATAGTTTGAGATGCCACCTTTAAGAAACTACAGACTATCAAGTTTTTGGAGTAGTACTTTTTATACATAAGTTTATTTCATTTATCTATTTTTGGTGTGTTGGGTCTTCGTTGTTGGGCACAGGCTTTTCTCTAGTTGCCGCGAGCAGGGGCTACTCTTCATTGCGGTGGCTTCTCTTGTTGCAGAGAACAGGCTCTAGGTGTGCTGGCTTCAGTAGTTGTGGCATGTGGGCCTCAGTACTTGTGGCGCACAGGCTTAGGTGCTCTGTAGCATGTGGGATCTTCCTGGAACAGGAAGATCCCACCTGTGTCCCCTGCATTGGCAGGCGGATTCTTAACCACTGTGCCACCAGGGAAGCCCTGGAGTAGTATTAAAGAAGAAAATCCATAATTATCTGAAAATGCTCTTCCTTTCCTATAAATCTGTGAGGCCAATTTTCTTCATGTACTTCAATCAAAACAATGTATAGGGACTTCCCTGGTGGCACAGTGGTTAAGAATCGGCCTACCAATGCAGGGAAAACGGGTTCGAGCCCTGGTCCGGGAAGATCCCACATGCCGTGGAGCAACTAAACCTGTGCGCCACAACTGCTGAAGCCCACACACCTAGAGACCGTGCTCCACAACAAGAGAAGCCACCTCAACGAGAAGTCCGCCCACCACAACGAAGAGTAGCCCCTGCTCGCCTCAACTAGAGAAAGCCTGCGTGCAGCAACAAAGACCCAACACAGCCAAAAATAAATAAATAAATTTATTTTTTAAAAAAAGTATCACTACAGATTAAATGCAGGAGTTCACTTCTATTAAGCTTGTCTTCTGTTAAAGCCAGACATTTAGAGAGATTTGCAAAAATGTAAAACAATGCCATCTTCTCATTAAATTTTTTACTTTAGAAAATAGTTATTCTTCATTAAAGAAATATAACATGTATGGGTTTATTATTATGTCTAATGAATTAATAAATACTTTAAAATATTTTCAGTTTTACTTCCTAGTATGGTAAATATCAATAGATAAAACCTACAAATAAAAACTCTTTGGAGACCTCAATAATTTTTAAGGATGTAAAGGGGTCCTAAGGAAAGAAGTTTGAGAACTGCTGCTATAGGCATTTTTGCTTTACATTTTGAGTCACAAAGGGCTTCCCAGTTTATAAGGCCTCCCAAAAGCATGTGCTTCTTGTTCGGATAATTTTAGATCTGGATGCCAAGTTAGCAAGCACAGGATTTACTACTGTATTACCACTGATACAGCACTGTGCTAGGGGTTGAGTGATGTAAGGAGCCTGAACTTACACTCTACAGGAAGACCAGATGTGTGTACATAAGCAACATGAACACAATGATGCACTGACACTGGGGTATTTGCATACGTAAGACAGACATTTCTCTAAGGCAGATATCAGATGGACCGGAGCTCTGAATCAGCACTTTTCAAAATGTGCAGCAGTGTCACCTGGGAACTTACTAAAAATGCAAATAATTGGGGACCCTCCCCAAACCTACTGAAACGAACTCTGGAGGGGGGCCAGCTATCTGCATTTTAAGCCCTTCTGGTAATTCTGAGGCTAATGTTTGAGAAACACTGCTGAACAACTGATAAGATCAGAGGTTCATTTTCTCAATTACATGCACATGAATCACCCACATGATCGATTTGGCAAATACCCCTACAGAAGCCCTGGTGCTTTCACTCTATGCTTTTGTTTCAGGTTTTTCACTCAGCCTTGAATGCCCCTTCCAAGCCTAGTTATTTTCATCTGCTGAAACTTTACTCAAGGCAAATTCAGGGATACAGCCAGCCCACAAAACCTTCTCCAATGAAAATGTGTTCCTCCTTCAATTTCCCATAGAGCTGAGTCTGTAGCTCTTTCCTATCACCTAGCACACTGAGCTGGCTGTACACAGCCTATTGATTCTACAGGTTACAAATGCCCTGGGGGGAGAAACTGTATTTTAGTCATTATATCCCTCATGACACTTTATAAACTATGCTCACTACAAAAAAAATGAGAAAAATAGTCTCAATTGTTTAAATGAGTTTACAAACCAGTTGGGATATACCCAATATTTTAAAAAGTTATTCTTGGTGCTTGCTACAGGTGACAGAAAAATATATGACACAGGCATAAGCTCAAGAATTTATGATGCAGTTGGAGAGAAAAGACCCACATATATGAAAAATAACTAAGAACACAAGGCAACTTGTGTGTCAAAGGAAAGTAACAGCTGTTGGCAGTCAGGAATTTTTAAAAGGCAGAGAGAAAAATTTCAGAAAAGACCGAGGAAGGGAGAGGAAAGGTATAAAGCATGTGAATAAGACAATGAGACGCTCAGCATGGCTAACATTAGATTCTTGTAAGAAATCAATTTAGAAAGTTAAATGAAAAGGAGACTTTAAAGAGCCTTAGAGGGTGATGGTCTAGTCGGGTGGGTTGGGGGGGTGGGGAGGGAGCGGATGTGTGTATGCATGTGGCTGAGTTGCTTCACTATGCACACAACGTTGTAAAGCAATTATACTCCAATAAAATCAATCAATCAATAAAGAGCCTTAGAGGGAATTCCCTGGCAGTCCACTGGCTAGGACTCTTGAGATTTCACTGCCATTGCCGGGGTTCAATCCCTGGTTGGGGAATAAGATCCCACAAGCCACGAGGTGCAGCCAAAAAAAAAACAAAACAAACCTTTAAGACTCCACTGGTACAAGATAAAAGATGTCTACAGTTTCCCTTTAGGCCCTATATGTATTCCATTTGTCCATTTCAGTTATCTTAACCTAACCACCATTACCAAGCAAAGATTTAAACCGAAGGTTGGCAGCCCCTTTTCCAGTGGCATGCCGAGTCTTTATTCACTCCAACCATGGCTGTTTGTAACAGCCGGGGGCTGGCTGCTGGGGTAGGTCTTAAATTTCAGGGAAGAACCATGAGCATCAGAAGACGATGATTAAATTGCGAATACAAAGAAAGGTTCTCATCTAAAACCCTTCGGATAACACCTTAGCAAGGATAAACTTGGAGAGGCTGTAAAGATTGGATACCACTGAACACAAATGACAAATTGCAGACTTCTCTACTACTCTTCGCACTGCGGGAGGGGAGGGGGATCAGATATTCCACAGCCTACTTTGCCTCGATAACTTTTGGTATCTTAGCATAAGCTGCTCACCCCAGTTTACAAGTCAGGCTGAAAGCTAAATATTCTAGGTCTGTACTCTCCAATATGGTAGCCACTAGCCACTTTAAATTCTTTTAAAATGTAATCAAGTTAAAAATTCAGTTCCTCGGGCTTCCCTGGTGGCACAGTGGTTGAGAGTCCACCTGCCAATGCAGAGGACGCGGGTTCGTGCCCTGGTCCGGGAGTATCCCACATGCTGAGGAGCGGCTGGGCCCGTGAGCCATGGCCACTGAGCCTGCGCGTCCGGAGCCTGTGCTCCGCAATGGGAGAGGCCACAACGGTGAGAGGCCCACATACCGCAAAAAAAAAAAAAAAAAATTCAGTTCCTCAGTCACACCAGCCACACTTCAAGTGCTCAAGAGCCACAATGCAACGTATAGAATAATTTCCACCATCACAGAAAGTTCTAATGGATAGCACTGTGCTAGAACCTCCAGGAACCCTCTACTGCCAAATGAACAGTGTCCTTCAAAGTGACCACCTGAGGAAATGGTAAGTTTATTTGAATAATACTGCTTTGGTCAAAATATTTTTAACTCTTCTTTTATTTTTTTTATTTTTTAATTTTTTAAAAATTTATTTTATTTATTTTTGGCTGCATTGGGTCTTCATTCCTGCGGGCGGGCTTTCTCTAGTTGCGGCGAGTGGGGGCTACTCTGTTGTGGTGCACGGGCTTCTCACTGCAGTGGCTTCTCTCGTTGCGGAGCATGGGCTCTAGGCTCGCGGGCTTCAGTAGTTGTGGCTCGCGGGCTCTAGAGCGCAGGCACAGTAGTTGTGGCGCACGGGCTTTGTTGCTCCGCGGCAACGTGGGATCTTCCCAGACCAGGGCTCGAACCCGTGTCCCCTGCATTGGCAGGAGGATTCTTAACCACTGCACCACCAAGGAAGCCCCCTTAACTCTTCTTTTAGAAATAACTTCAGAGACAGTTTATAAGTTTCACTTTATTAGTGAACCAAGGCAACAGTGACCATCTCAATACTCTTCTTTGGACTTGGCTCTTAAAACACTACTAGCTGTTTCCAAAACTTGAATCCAAAAACCTCAAAAATATAATGATGTGCAGCTACTGAACACAGCAAAAATTCATCCAAGGCATATGGGCCAATTCCAACAGTTCGAAAAAGAATTCATGAATGGCTTATCACTATAATTAATGAACAACACCTCCCTAAATGAAAAAACTAAGTTCTGGTGTATTTTTTTCTTCTATTTTTAAGGCAGTCACAGCACTTTATTATCCCACCTTCCAAACTATAATATTGCAACATATACCACACACACGAACCCCCAGAATCCTTTATTTCCACCACTGACTGATGCCATAGTTCTAATATTTTTCAAGCCAAAAACCGTTTGTAAAATGTTCATCTCTAGAACTTAACAACTCATTTCTGAATAGTCAACAATAGCTACTGTTTTGCTCTGTACATTCTCAAATGGGAGACAGAGAGAGACCTACTTCCAAGAGCCAACTATGTAGCAGGGAGAAGAGCCCCAGGCCACAGGCAGCTCAGCTACACAGTCCCTTCTGCCTCCCTCCCCTCTCAGTGAAAGGGTTACATTTCCACCTAAAAACTGGAAGCTTTGTTGACAAACATCAACACCAGAGGAACAGTTTTTTTTGTTGTTGTTTCTGTGTAACCTACAGGTTTATTTTAAGAAGACAATAAAGCCAAGCCTGGAATAAGCAAAAATTTTGAACTAGAGTAACAGCCTCTGTTTGTGATTTAACTCCGAGATCTGATCTAAGTAACAAATATAAAAGGGCAAGATATTTATTTCAGGGAAGCAAATAACCTTAAAAGACCTATCCTCTTTGGTATTTCTTAAAAAGAAATGTGCGTTGTATTTCTTGAGAATGTCAGCTTTACTCAAAG
This sequence comes from Grampus griseus, assembly GCF_964374135.1. Taxonomy (NCBI): domain Eukaryota; kingdom Metazoa; phylum Chordata; class Mammalia; order Artiodactyla; family Delphinidae; genus Grampus; species Grampus griseus. The sequence goes on along the minus strand of NC_139006.1, from coordinate 7,194,663 downwards.
TTGGGATTTCAGGAAGTAGGACTATTCTTCCACCCAACAAACAAATTGTCTTCTGGGACTTCCCTGGCGGTCCAGTGGTTAGGACTCTGAGCTTCCACTGCAGGGGACACGGGTTCGAGCCCTAGTCCGGGAACTAAGATCCCACAGGTCACAAGGGGTGTGGCCAAAAAAAACCTCTTCTACCCTCTATGAAGTCAAGGACAGGTACACATTTGTCTAGTGTGTTAGAAAATACAGGCATCTGGGGAGGTTTCATGAGATTAAAGCAATGCCACAACACAGAAAACGCCACAGATACTAGCTATTACTATTTCTAAGAGTCCAAGCACCCCACTTTCCTCTCAGAAAGAACCTCTCTCATGGCACATCACTGGACAGGAAATTACATACAAATCACTCTCCCATTCTAAACAAACAAATTTTCAGAGGTCAAAGATACTGTTCAAGACTATAACCTTCTCAAAACACAGAATATATGCTTACTGCGGTTATCCCTTTTAATAAGCAGTTTAATAAGCAATCACCTATCATCTGCCTCATAAAGGTAAGAACATTGAAAACATCCAGATAAAGAAAAATTTTACTTTATCTGGTTGTTAGTTTAACTGGATGTTAGTTAGTTAGGATGTTAGTTAGTTAGTAGGGAGAAAAGACCCTACTAATGAAGCCCCAGTTTGGAGGTGACGCTACTGCCACCTAACACTTTATGCAAGACACAGCAGGTACTGCTCCAGCCACCTCAGGAAACTGCCACAGTGTCATTTCAAGATGCCTCTGGGATCACTCCCCGTCTGCTAACACCCATCACCATTCAGACCCCATCCTGATAACCCTTCCATGAAGAGGTCTTGCAAAGTGAATGAAAATTCAAAAGTTAAAGATTCAGTTCTATTCTCCCTGCATAAGAATATATGCTGAAGGCTTCCCTGGTGGCACAGCGGTTAAGAATCCGCCTGCCAATGCAGGGGGCACAGGTTCGAGCCCTGGTGCGGGAAGATCCCACGTGCCGCAGAGCAACTAAGCCCGTGCGCCACAACTACTGAGCCTGCACTCTAGAGCCCGCAAGCCACAACTACTGAGCCCACGTGCCAGTTACTGAAGCCCACACGCCTAGAGCCCGTGCTCCACAACAAGAGAAGCCACCGCAATGAGAAGCCCACGTGCCGCAACGAAGAGTAGCCCCCGCTCGCCGCAACTAGAGAAAGCCGCGCACAGCAACGAAGACCCAATGCAGCCAAAAATAAATAAATAAATAAATTTATTTTAAAAAAATATGCTGAAAGCACAGAAATGCTTTCAATATTGAAAACTGATCTAAAGCAGTTAAATATTGTCCCCATAGATAAAACTGACTTTAAATTGGCAATTTTGAGTGTCTATGACCTACGTGTACAGGACGACTCATTTCTGAAAAGCCAATTGAAAGAGACTTATCCGACACATCTGGAAGGCAACACACCAAGCAAATCTAAAAAAGCCTCCTAGTCTCAAAGAAAGTAAATGTTTTAAGACTCTAGGTCATGTGTGTTTAGGAAAATAGGGACATGTGACTGTTACAGAGGGGAAAAAACAGGGAATACATAGGACAATGCTTTAAAAAAGAGGTCTACTTCAGAAACTGGGATGTTGAGTCTCTCGAATACTGACATGCTTTTCGGGGAAAAAAGCAGAACAGCAACAAAAAGATTTTGCCCACTTCATCTCTCAACTCATGGGAATCAAACTTAGGAAAAGGGTCCAATATCTACTTAAATAAAAAACTAGGAGGGGGCCCTCCCTGGCGGTCCAGTGGTTAAAGACTCCACGCTTCTAATGCAGGGTGCACGGGTTCAATCCCTAGTCGGAGAGCTAAGATTCCCACATGCCGTGCAGCCAAAAAAAAAAAAAAAGGAGGGAATAATTTATCAAGTGCTTGCACCCAGCACACAGGAACACAGAGGTCCTTGAAATTTGTTTAAAGGAGGACAATCCTTAAGAAAATTATATTATGTATTAACCCTCAGAGACTAGATTTCTGGATATCTGTGTGAACCAACACCTCTTCTTCCAACTTCCACTAAAACAAGTACAAAGAGCAAAGCAGGGGCTTCCATGGTGGCGCAGTGGTTGAGAATCTGCCTGCCAATGCAGGGGACATGGGTTCGAGCCGTAGTCTGGGAAGATCCCATATGCCGCGGAGCAACTAGGCCCGTGAGCCACAACTACTGAGCCTGCGCGTCTGGAGCCTGTGCTCCGCAACAACAGAGGCCACGACAGTGAGAGGCCTGCGCACCGCGACGAAGAGTAGCCCCTGCTCGCCGCAACTAGAGAAAGCCCTCGCACAGAAACGAAGACCGAACACAGCCAAACATAAATAAATAAATAAAAATTAAAAGTTAAAAAAAAAAAAGAGCAAAACAATATATTCAAAACCAAATGGTGACAACCTCTCAATTATGATATATCAGAATTTAGGCCTCTGGGTGATTAATTTATACCACTGACAAACCAAGTCTAATCATTCCAAATTGTTACTTGTCTAGTGCTATATATACATTTTCACAGAGCAAAAATATTATGTTTATTTGCAGGGAACGGGAAAATTGACAGCAAATTTCATAGCTGATTGAGCCACTGGTTATCTACATACCTATTCACACAGCAAAATACTTCTGCTCTACTGCTGAGTTTTCTATTTTCAAATCTCCTGCCAGAGGATACTTTAAAACAGTGATATTCTTATCATTATACATTATTTTTCAATAAAATACAGAGAGCCCAATGTCCATATCTTTACTTTTTATCTAGTGAAGTTGCAGAAAAGTCGACACAAATCTAGCAAAATGGGACAAACTGGTACCTCATGGCGTCTGCAGAATTGCAGACTGTCTGCCAGGCCTCACCTCATATCCGGGCAGAAGTTGGGCAAACACTGTGAGCAATCCTGGCTGTGAGGTCACAATGCCAGCATCACAAACAGCGATTCTGATGCCTGTGCGCCTCTAGGATGCAACCTCATCACTTTAAAGAAAAACCAGAAGGTTCCATAATCCTGAACCTGGAGCTGATGACCCCAAACATGCACCTTCTCCCAAGAAAGTATCCTCCCATGTAAAATTAAGCAGCATCATTCTCCACTACTGACCAGCACAGGCAATGCAGGTGAGCAGAGAAAAGCTCATCCACCTAAAGTTAAGTATCCAGCTCACCACCAGGAAGGTATTTTTATATACTTCAAGTTTGCAAGTTTTTATTTCAGTTCAGTTTCAAACACCTTTCCTTAGTATTCTGTCCTGGAAAATTAAGCTATATTTAAGAATTCTGAAAACTGAGTAGGATGTAAATCATAAACTTAAGATATCACCTTGGTCTTGCCACTCTACCACATCGCTAACTTCACCGATCCCAACATTTATTGACTAAGAGGAATAAGGATTATAATGTGTAAGCTAGAGGTTCATTTCAAAAATGCCACAAGTACAAAGCCTCACCACAGCTCCACGATAGTGTATCTTTGCTAAGAAAGTCAAAATCGCCAGATTGTTGTCATTGCTGTGGTTCCCTCCCCCCACCCCCATGAGTTCTGGAATTTTCAAGCCAGCACACAATAAGAATTAGTGACATTTTATTGTTACTTCTAAGAGGTTAAACCTTCTTAAATTGGAAGGAAATGTAATAAAGGATTAACAGTAATTATCCCTAGGTGATGGGATTACTGGCAGCTTTTAATCTTTGTTTCTGAAGCAGGAAAAAAAATTTTAATGACTTTTTTGGAGCCACAGTAAAATGGGCTGCAACCAGGGAGTGAGGAAGCAGACTCTACTGTGCTATGTGCACAGGAACATGAAACCAACAGGCCAGTGTCAGCAGTGAGAAGTGGGTACCCATGGGGAGAGGCTAGGTGTTCACCAAGCCGACTTCTTTCTCTTCCAGGAGTCACAGACCTCGTTTCCCAGCTCCCTTTGCAGTTCAGGGTGACCACGTGACTGAGTCCTAGCCAATGGAATGAGAGCAGTGCCTGGGCTGTGTGCACTTCTAGGCCTCCCCCATAATATCTTCCCATTCTTGGCCCTTCCGGTGGCTTGATGGAGATGAGCAGGGCAACCTCAAAAGCATGGATGGAAGACAATGTGATCACAACTCGGAAGAAGCTTGAATCCCTGTATCACTTCTCTTCATTTCCCCCATCAGAAAATACCTACCCTGGACTTTTCCATAACTGAAAATAAACTTTCATCCATTTAAGTCATTAAAATTAATGGAGTTTGCTACAGCAGCTAGCTTTTCTTACCTAATACAGTGGCAATGAGATAAAAACTCTTGCTAAGAGCTTTGGAATCATCTCAGCTAAGTAAACTCAAAGAATATTTTAGGATAAGCACCTGAGACAGAAATGCTTCACATCACAAAAAGCATAATTATATGAAAGATAAATAAACGCAGTGGTTAAGAATCCACCTGCCGGGCTTCCCTGGTGGCGCAGTGGTTGAGAGTCCGCCTGCTGATGCAGGGGACATGGGTTCGTGCCCCGGTCCGGGAAGATCCCACATGCCGCGGAGCGGCTGGGCCCGTGAGCCATGGCCGCTGAGCCTGCGCGTCCGGAGCCTGTTCTCCGCAACGGGAGAGGCCACAACAGTGAGAGGCCCGCGTACAGCAAAAAAAAAAAAAAAAAAAAAAAAGAATCCACCTGCCAATACAGGGGACACGGGTTCAAGCCCTGGTCTGGTGAGATCCCATATGCCACGGAGCAACTAAGCCCGTGTGCCACAACTACTGAAGCCTACGCGCCTAGAGCCTGTGCTCTGCAACAAGAGAAGCCACCACAATGAGAAGCCCACGCACTGCGAGGAAGAGTAGCCCCTGCTCACCACAACTAGAGAAAGCCTGCGCACAGCAATGCAGACCCAACACAGCCAAAAATAAATAAATAAATAAATTTATTAAAAATAAATAAATAAATGTACTGTATTTTTTTTTAAAGCAAAAAGACATTTTACTGGGACTTCCCTAGAGGTCCAGCAGTTCAGACTCCGTGCTTCCACTGCAGGGGGCGAGGGTTCGATCCCTGGTCGGGGAGCTAAGATCCTGCCTGCTGCGTGGTGCGGCCAAAAAAAACCCAGACATTTTACTGGCAAGAGCAAAATATGTTTAAACATCACATAAGTCTGACTGTATGTAAGATAAGACTGATGATGAGTTGATAAGTGTTCAAGAGTTAGGTGATGGTACTACTCACTTTACTTATGTAAATGTCTGAAATTTCCCATAATGAAAAGTTTCTATTATAGAAGATATTTTAGTGAAATCCAAACTCCACCTTCTTCCTCACCCCTTGTAACCTAAAAAAAGCTTAAGCAGTTTACAGAAATGAGAGGTTCCTCAAAATAAGCAGTTCCCCACAACAAGCATGGTATAAATTACGTCCAAATGAAAAGAAATAATAGTCTTCATAATTCTTCTCTGATTTCCTAAGGTTTTGTTTACTTTGGTTGTTTTGTGGGTTTTGTTTACTGTTATAAAAAATGTGTTTGTTTAAAAAAGTAGGAAGAGGGTTAGATTAGGAAATGAAACACCTGGATTCTGTCTCAGCTGGATGACCTTAAACTAGTATTTAACCCCTTCCTGGAACTCGGCACTCTCATCTATATAACCTAAGGATACTCATTACATAAGATCAGTTTCTAACTCCGTCCTTTCGTAGTTCCACTGTTTCAGATTTCAAATCCAAACTCCCTAAGTGAAAGGGCAAGGATTCACAAGTGAAAGGACTTGTGGCTCAAACTTTGCCAAAGTAAGAGTACTCTGCCATGAGGGAAGGAAGAACCACACCTGATAAGATCGGCCTCTAACGAGCGCAGAGTCTCCTGCTGCTCTCCAGCTCGGCACCGCATCCTCCGAGGCAAATCACATCTCCACATTCCCCCTCAGTCCCTTCACAGTCCATTTTGCCCCATCAGCTAAATGAAAATACTCCTCTATTTACTAAATCTGGAAATTCTATCTGGAGGCAAAGGACAGTTGAAGAATTTGCAATGAATTTAATCTGCCAGGAGAGGGAGTTTAACAGTGAGCCTCCAAAAACAAGCTGCCCCCGACTGCAGAGTGAGCACCTACCTGGATGCTCAGGTTTCTGCTCGACCCTGCTGGGTGCCCGCGAGGAGACCGGGCATCAGACAGGTTAAGTGACTTACCTGTAGACAGCTGCACTCTGAGACTTCTGAGCTCCTGTCTATTTCTAAAATGTTAAAAGTCCACGCACTTTATAATAGAAAGGAAGGGGGAAAGAAGTTCTGGTTTAATGGAAAGTCTAGTTGAGAGAAAGATATTTCTGAAGCTGATTTTCAAGTCAAGCTAGAGAGAAAAACTCAAAGGCTGTGTTCTAATATCATGTTCCTGAATTTGGGAAGTTCATTCACAGCTTAATCCCCTCCCCTGAAGTCACGGTTACATAAGTGTCTGTTGCCTGCTGTGTCACTTGCTGTCCCCCACCCCCAATACAGGAGACGCCTTGTAACCTGAGCTCCTCTGCTTCAGTCACTGAAAACACTTACACAACACCCTGGTCGCTTTCCAAACCGACTGTACTTTTACTAAGGAAAGCCAAGTTATGCCATTTTTTCCCATCTTTCAAGTTTCATTCACGTTGATATTTCTGTACATACGTAAAACACAAAGTTGAAGATCATTTTCATATTTTCTTCAATTTCTGAGTAAAACAAGGAAGGTCAAGTATTTCAACTTCACAGGATAGCAAAGCACAATCAATAAGCTGGCAGGCTTGCCTGGGGCCAAGTTAAACATAACTCATCTCCTAGGTGAACAGAGCTGACAGTCCTCGTGTGGGAACTGCACAGTCATGCCTATTTATACACCCAAGGCCCACATTCCACTGCTCCACGCGGCACCCCCCCCCCACGTGTAAGGGCTTCTGGGGGACACAGGAAATGAATGACTCTAGAAGAATACAAGCAGACACGTCGCCTCCTCAGAGGTCTTTTCTGACCGCGCTTCCTGCCCTATCTCCTCCTCAGGACTGCTCTAGCCACCGTGCAGTCGGCTATAATTGAATGATGAATCATACTCACTCCTGTTTGGTTTGCACATCACCCTATGACTAAGTTTCTCCTGGTCGGGGATGAAATTTGCCTCTGAATCCAACGGGCGTAAAAAAAGTATCTGATACTCAGCAAGAGTTCAAAAAAGTCCTGAGCTGACTCAACAAAACAAGAACCCCCAAAATGATGCAATTTCCAAACTAAAGCATCATCTTCTACGCATTTGATGAAGGTGACAATATTATAAGGTTTCCCAAGCCTGGAACCTCCTTTAAAAAGTAGGCCAATGAGGCTATGGGCAAACTGTTCAATTACCACCTCCAGTGAATGCTATGTAAGAGCTGTAAGTCTCTAAAATTAGATTACCTTTGTTGACACAGAGATACTTGCTCTGTCCAACAGAAATACAATGCGAGGCAAATGTGTAATTTTGAATTTTCTAATAACCATGTTTAAAAAATTTTTTAAAACCAGGTGAAATTAATAAACTATTTTTGTTAACCAAATATTGATATATGCAAAATGTTACTTCAAATGTAATCAATATAAAATTATTAATAAGCTATTTTTACTTTTTTTTTTTCCTATTCGGTTTTTGAAATGCAGTTGTGTATTTTATACTCAGATCTCAACTTGGACTTGCCAATAGCCATATGTGGCTTATGGCTACTGTACTGGACGGTGCAGCTCTAGAACATACGCTTAAGGTAGCTTAAGGTAGCTCTCCTCTTGACATCGATAATGAACTTGCCAATCAGATACCCCAAGTCCCCGTGGGTATGCAACATTCGTCTTTCCTATCTCATTACAACACACAGGTGAGGGAAAGGAAAAAATGTATAAACTCTTTTTTTTTTTTTCGGTACGCGGGCCTCTCACTGTTGTGGCCTCTCCCGTTGCGGAGCACACGCTCCGCAGCCATGGCTCACGGGCCTAGCCGCTCCGCGGCATGTGGGATCTTCCCGGACCGGGGCACGAGCCCGTGTCCCCTGCATCGGCAGGCGGACTCTCAACCACTGCGCCACCAGGGAAGCCCAAAATGTGTAAACTCTTGAATGTAAAACTGAATAATTTAATTGTTCTTAAGATAAAAAAAGAAAAAATAACATTTCTAGTAAGAGGACCTGTTTTTTTTTTAATTTTTTTTTTTTTGTAAGAGGACCTTTAAAATATCTATTTGACAGGGATACATGATGTACAAAGAAGCCCTGCTTATAGCACAAGGCACTGCCCAGTAAAACTGATAGCTCAATGCAAACAGTTTGAAAACACACCCATACAAAACTCAAAGCAAAGTACAGAGATTAAATTACAGATGAAAATTTAATAAGTGTGTCTCAAGACACAAGAAAGGAACCTGAGAGGTAGTGACTGGCAGATTTAAGGGTGATGTAGCAGGAGGCAGCGTTTCAAGCACGAAGAGGGGCATGAAAGCATCGTTCTACTGCAGTGGCATCACGCTCTGCTACTTCTGGCTTTCTGATTGCAGAAAACCAACATAGAGTCAAGGAAGGGTGGAAATAAGAACATGTGGAAAGACAGGCCTGGAGACTGGGGGGAAAACTATAGGAGAGAAGGAGGGGCTCAGGATGAAACCGCACTGTCAGTTATTCATTTCTTACTAATCTGTTATTTTTTTCCCCCAAACTTTAGTAAATTGGCTTTGACTTAGAAACAGTCTAATGGCTAGAGTTTAAAATATAAGACCCAGGGAAGAAAAGCAATGTCCCAAGTTTGAACATCTGGGATACATGTCAGTCTACTTAATGGAGACACAGAACACTCCTTGGGGGATGAAGAGGGGAGCATCTCCTCCAGGGCGAGGGCTCAATGTGAGGGAACGATGATGAGTGACGTGAAGCCACCTAAGGTCAGCCTAAGGTCCGGGTCTCCCAGAAGCTTGCCCCTTGAACACAGAAAATGTGTGTGATGTCACAAACACAGTTTAGGGCACAGGCCACCAAAGAGCCACTGCTTCACGTTAGTGTGACAGCAAGTGAGATAAACTAAAGTGAAGAGTGAGCAGGGAATTGGAGCCATTTGGTTTTAGCAGCAACTAAGTGGTTGGCTTAAAGGGTAAAGCGAGAGGTAAGTCTGCTGAGGGTGGCTGATGACAGAGAGGGAAAATCCAGACGGCCCCTCTGTTTCTTTATTCCACCATCTTCAGCAGAGCATTCCAATACTCAGGAATAAGGGAGAGATTAGCCAGGGGAAAAGGTCATACAGCCCTCTCAGAAATAAACATACACAAGAGGGGCTTCCCAGGTGGCGCAGTGGTTGAGAGTCTGCCTGCCGATGCAGGAGACACGGGTTCGTGCCCCGGTCCGGGAAGATCCCACATGCCGCGGAGCGGCTGTGCCCATGAGCCATGGTCGCTGAGCCTGCGCGTCCGGAGCCTGTGCTCCGCAACGGGAGAGGCCACAACAGTGAGAGGCCCGCGTAACACAAAAAAAAAAAAAAAAAAAAAAAAAACATACAAAAGAAGTGAAAGAGAGAAAATGAGAGACTCCATCTTCCAGAGAGGTGACTGTCCTTCTGCATGCTATGCCTAAAAGGGTGGGGCAGTGTGTCAAATTTGTTCAGGAGGCCAGGGCATCTGGAAACAGTGGTGTTCTTAAGAGAATACCATGAAATACTGAGATACAGTACAAAGTCTAAAACATCTAAATGTATCCATAGCAGCGGAAGACTAAGACAAACTAAGAAGCCCTATACAAGGTGAAAAATGAAATTAAGAAAACCACTGTTCATTATTTAATTTCTTGTATACACTGGAAAAAGCAGCATCTCAGTCTAGCCTAAAGATTACTAGCATTCTCCAACAATCACCTGGCTAAAGAAACAGAACCTTCTAAGGACTGAAAGTTGCCTGATATCTCTCTCACAACTCATTCACGTTATTTTGGTACTGCTTTTGATAAATTTATAGTTAATCCACAAGCTGAAGACAGAGCTAGCAATAATTGATATTCCTGGAGTGCTAAGTTTATACTTTTCAGAAATCATTACAAAGCATGACACAAGGGCTTCCCTGGTGGCGCAGTGGTTGAGAGTCCGCCTGCCGATGCAGGGGACACGGGTTCGTGCCCTGGTCCGGGAAGATCCCACATGCCGCGGAGCGGCTGGTCCCGTGAGCCATGGCCGCTGAGCCTGTGCTCCGCAGCGGGAGGGGCCCGCTTACCGCAAAAAAAAAAAAAAAAAAAAGAGAGAGAGAAGCCCACATTTAGACACTAAAGGGCGATACAGCCAGGAAGGGTCAGAAAATGAATTGGCTCAATTCAAATGGTACTACAAGGAAGTTGCACTTCCAATGTCTAACTGGTAGAGCCCTTACAGGGCAATTTATAAAGTCAGTGTTCGTCTGAGAATATCACACAATATTCTCAAAGTGTTCATTTGAGCATATCACACAATAAGGTGCTGAAGGTACACAGAAAGTTTTACATCTTTCCATCAAAGTCAGAAGTAGAATGTTAAATGATTAAAGACTCAGTTTAGGATGTTTGCCAAATAAAGTCAGAATTGGATGTCAACAGAGAGACATAACCCCTTGAAAAATTATTCTGTGCTCGAAAATCATATGTTTTTAAAACTTGACGTGTATATGACACAGTACCGAATACAAGCCGTACCCAGAGTTTCGAAGTCTACAGCAGTTTTTAAAAGGAGGGGGAGGGTGCCAAAACCCAACCAAAGCAAAAGGAGCTGGAGCATTCGGCAAGTTCTTCAAGATGGAACACTGAGCCATGATGCATCGGCCTGCCATTATGAGTGTCTTTGTACAGCTCAGTTTGAGTGAAGGTTTATTTTCTGTTCCTGTTACTTAGATAAGCAGATAACAAGCAGCCTCCCAAAGTTCCTCCATCTGCAAAAGAGTTCTTTTTAAAAGGAGGGGAGGACTTCCGTGGTGGTGCAGTGGTTGAGAGTCCGCCTGCCGATGCAGGGGACACGGGTTCGTGCCCCGGTCCGGGAAGATCCCACATGCCGTGGAGCGGCCGGGCCCGTGAGCCATGGCCGCTGAGCCTGCGCGTCCAGAGGCTGTGCTCCGCACCGGGAGAGGCCACAACAGTGAGAGGCCCGCGTACCGCAAAAAAAAAAAAAAAAAAAAAGGAGGGGAATGTAAAGCTGAGCTATTCTGCTCATTTACACAAGTTTTGACAAAATTCCTGTGACTTTGTAACTCTAATACCACCAGCTTAGAGACGGGATCTTGAAAGGAACTGAAATTACTAGGCCTGGTTAGTATCTCCCAGAAGAACTTAATAGGTCAGCAGCAGTCAATTATACTAATATGTAAAAAGGAGCAAATGTGCTTAATATAGCATCATAAAATTTTAGAATCAGAAGAGACCTGCAATCTAGTTCAACTTCCTCATTTTACCACTGAGGAAACTGATTCTAAAAAGTGAAATCACTTGTTAAGGTCACAGTTACTTAAAAGTCTAGGACTTAAACCCCAGTCCCCAGTTTAAAGACTCCTGACGCTAAACAATACTGATGAATAAAAGTTTCTGATGTGTTATAAACAGCAGTGAGATGAGTCAATCTCAAGGCAAGTTAAAACTCGTTTCCCTTTCCAGTCTTCACAAAGGAATAAAAGTAAGCATATTTTCGCTTGCCCTGAAACAGCCACACATTGCCCATACCAAAAGCAAACACTTCGCAACTGTTTGTTCTGATGGGGGGGGGGCGGGAGGGCACAAAGACAACACAAAGAAGAATCAATGACTTCCTTACTGGGTTTTTTTGCCTCTTAATAAAAATTTTCTTGCTTTTACTTTGCAAATGAGCAAGTTTAATAGTTGCAGGTCGGGAATTCCCTGGCGATCCAGTGACTAGGGCTCGGCCCTCTCAATGCCAGGGCCTGAGTTCAATCCCTGGTCAGGGGACTAACACCCCACAAGCCACACAGTGTGGCCAAAAAAGAAAAATAAAATAGTTGCAGGTCTTTAGAGCAAATGGAAAAAACAACCACATTTCTGTTTTCACAATACTGAAGGATACTCGGCTACTTCGAATTTATTCATAAGTCCCTACGACAGTTTTCCGTACAACCACCCTAGATGCTGTCAAAGGAGACTAGGAATTGTTTCATTTGGATCTTAACACCCAACTTCATTGTTGGTTATTTTTTACCTGTTTAGGTAATCTTCTACACAGACACACAGCTAGTTCTATCAGACCTTAGAAAGAAAGAAACCCCTTTTAATTAAACTGTGGGAAACAAAACTGACAAATATACCAAAGGGCCTGAGGTTTAGCAAGGTACAAGTTCTGACATGGGGAGCGAGAGTTCCTTTTCCATGCTGGATATTTAGCTCCTCATAAATTCAAGTTCTTCAGGGAAAGCTGTTCATTAAAAATGTGCCCTTTAGGGCTTCCCTGGTGGCGCAGTGGTTGAGAATCTGCCTGCCAATGCAGGGGACGTGGGTTCGAGTCCTGGTCTGGGAAGATCCCACATGCCGCAGAGCAACTAGGCCCGTGAGCCACAACTACTGAGCCTGTGCGTCTGGAGCCTGTGCTCCGCAACAAGAGAGGCCGCGACAGTGAGAGGCCCGTGCACCGCGATGAAGAGTGGCCCCCGCTCGCCGCAACTAGAGAAAGCCCGCGCACAGAAACAAAGACCCAACGCAGCCAAAAATAAATAAATAAATAAAATATTTTTTAAAAATGTGCCCTTCAATAGTGGCAAGACGTTCCTCCTCAAATTAACTTTCTAAAACATGACAGAAAAAAGGTTTTCATTTCCCAGACTAGTAGAAGTGGGGTTTTCCCCCATTCTGACTTAAATGAAAGAAGAAAATTGAGGTGCTGAACCCCGACTTCCTTTAGGGATGGGAGGGCGGGAAGACGCAAGAGATTAAAGGGAAGGGGAGAGAAGAGTTCTGACACTTAGTTTTACAGACATTAATTCATTTAATAGTCACGACAGCTATGTGAAATAGTTATTATTCCCAATTTAGAGATGAGAAAACTAAGCTCCAGAAGGTTAAGCAGTTTGTACAGGATCTTCCATAAAGTAACATAGCTGGGATTTGCTGTCAGGCAAGGACTGAAGTCTTGCCCTTAACCTTACTTCCGTTAACAGCTCTGGGTTCTCCAAGAGCAGAATGCATGCCTGTTTTACTGAACTTTGTATCTCCAACATCTGAGCTAGTGCCTCGCAACAGCAGGTGCTCAAAAATGCCTGATGAATGTATGAATTAAAAGATAATTGGTAGGACTCCCCTGGTGGTGCAGTGGTTAAGAATCTGCCTGCCAATGCAGGGGACATGGGTTCGAGCCCTGGTCCAGGAAGATCCCACATACCGCGGAGCAACTAAGCCTGTGCGCCACAACTACTGAGCCTGCACTCTAGAGCCCTCAAGCCATAACTACTGAGCCCACGTGCCGCAGCTACTGAAGCCTGCGCGCCTAGAGCCCGTGCTCTGCAGCAAGGGAAGCCACTACAATAAGAAGCCCGCATACCACAACGAAGAGTAGCCCCCACTCACCGCAACTAGAGAAAGCCTGCGTGTAGCAACAAAGACCCAACACAGCCAAAAATAAATAAATAAATAAATTTTAAAAAAAAAGATAATTGGTAAATTCAGCAACAAAAAAAAACTCAACTCAAAACTCTGCAAAGAACTTGAATAGACATTTCTTCAAAGATACAAAAATGGCCAATAAACACATGAAAAGATGATCAACATCACTAATCATTAGAGAAATGCATATCAAAACTACACTGAGGGCTTCCCTGGTGGCACAGTGGTTGAGAGTCCGCCTGCCGATGCAGGGGACACAGGTTCGTGCCCCAGTCCGGGAAGATCCCACATGCCGTGGAGCGGCTGAGCCCGTGAGCCATGGCCGCTGAGCCTGCGTGTCCGGAGCCTGTGCCCCGCAACGGGAGAGGCCACAGCAGTGAGAGGCCCGCATACAGCAAAAAAAAAAAAAAAAAAAAAAAAACTACACTGAAATAAGACCTCACACCCATTAAGATGGCTACTATAAAAAAGAAAAGAAAAAGTGTTGGCAATGATATGGAGAAACTGGAACCCTTGTACACTGTTGATAGGAATATAAAATGGTACAGCCTCTGTGGAAAACACTCTAGTGGTTCTTCAAAAAATTATGAATTACCATATGATCCAGTAATTCCACTTCTGGGTATATAACCAAAAGAACTGAAAGCAGGGTCTCGAAGCAATAGTTATACACTCATGTTCACAGCGTCACTATTCACAATAGCTAACATGTGGAAGCAACCCAAGTGTCCACTGAGAGATGAATGGATAAGCAAGATGTGGTGTAACCATACAAATGGAGTATTATGCAGCCTTAAAAAGGAAGGAAATTCTGACACATGCTACAACAAGGATGAACCTTGAGGACATTATGTTAAGTGAAATAAGCCAGTTACAAAAAGACAAATACCATATGATTCCATTTATATCAGGTATTTAAGAGTAGTCAAAATCATAGAGACAGAAAGTAGAATGGTGGCTGCCAGGGGCTGAAGGAGGGAGGAATGAGGAGTTACTGGGTTTAATGGGTAAAGAACTTCAGTTTTGTAAGATAAGAAGAATTCTGGAGATGGAGGGTGGTGATGGCTGCACAACAACGTGAATGTCCTTAATGCCACTGAACGGTACACTTAAAAATGGTTAAGATGGTAAATTTTGTTATGTATGTTTTACCACAATAAAAACAATTTTAAAGAAAATAACTGGGGACTTCCCTGGTGGCTCAGTGGTTAAGAATCCACCTGCCAATGCAGGGGACATGGGTTCAAGTCCTGGTCCGGGAAGATCCCACATGCCGCAGAGCAACTAAGCCCATGGACCACAACTACTGAAGCCTGCATGCCTGGAGCCCATGCTCCACAATAAGAGAAATCACCACAATGAGAAGCCCACACACCACAGCGAAGAGTAGCCCCCGCTCACTGCAACTAAAGAAAGCTCGCGCACAGCAACGAAGACCCAACGCAGCCGAAAAATAAATAAATTAAAAAAAAAAAAAAGATAACCGGTATGCCTTTGTACGCCCTTTTTATCCTAAATGGTAACATACTATTTTTCTGCGGTTTGCTTTTATACTTAATATTTTAAAGGGAAAAAAAATGATAACTGGGATATTTTCCAAAGAAGCCGTACAATGACAACTAAGCACATGAAAAGGTACTCAACATCACTAGCCATCAGGTAAATGCAAATCACATCACAATGAGATATCACACTTCATCCTCACTAGGATGCCTGTAACCAAAAAGATAATAGCAAGTGTTGATGACGATGTGGGAAAACTGGAATCTCGCTCATTGCTGGCAGTACAACCACTTTGGAAAACAGTTTTTCAGTTCCTCAAAAGGTAGGGTTCCCACATGATCCAGCAATTCTATTCCTAGGTGTGTACCTAAGATGAATGAAAACATATGTCCACACAAAAACTAATACACATATGTTCACAGCTGCATTATTCCTAACAGGAAAAAGTAGAGACAACCCAAATGTCTATCAGCTGATGAACAAACAAAATGTGGTATATCCACACAGTGGAATGTGATTCAACCATAAAAAGGAATGAAGCAGCACTGATATGCTAAAACATGGATGAAGCTTGAAAACATTTTGCTAAGTGAAGTCAGTCACACTGTATGATTCCATTTGTATGAAATGTCCCGAATAGGCAAATCTCTAGAGATAGAGAGTAGGGGTTGGGAGAGTAAGGAGGAAACGAGGAGTGACTATTAGTGGGTACAGGGCTCCTTTTTGGTGTGAAGAAAATATTCTAAAACTGAGCGTGGTGATGGCTGCACAACTCTATGCAAAAAAGATAACTGGGGGAAAAAAAGATAATTGGTATACCCAGAAGTTTTCCTATTTACCACCTACAACCAGAAATTTTTGACCAAACATCATAAAAAAAAAACTTGCCAAAAAACTTAATGATTATAAAGTGCTAGAGACCAGTAAGAGGGACTCCTTCTCAGGACAGGGAAGCCTTTGCCTGATATAAACCCAGACATCTTAGCTCTATTTCCTGTTACCTGCCCTCAAACTTCAGAGCAGTAGACTGTCTGCTATCATCTCAACACACTACCTTTATGCCTTTGCTCAATCCGGCCTAGAATGTCTTCTCTAACCCACCCCTGCCTAGACACCCTCCGTCTCCATCAATGCCAAACACAAGAGCTAATTCCCACTTCGGAAGCTTCCTTAATCCCCTCTCACACACACACACCCATGCCAAGAGAGCGGACCCTCTTCCAGGGCCCCAGCACGTCTCCGCCTTAGCCTCCACCTGGCCCACAGTTAGCTGTCTCACCTAGTGAGACAGAGTCTTTGCAGCACTCAACAAATGTTTGATAAATCGGTATTTCTGGGGTTTTCGCCCACCCCACAGGACACTCTCTATTGGTCACATTCATCTGAAAAGCTTTACTAAAAATGTAACCATTCGCAAAATAAGCCAGGTGACTCACAGGCAACTAGTGATCCCGGACTAGTCTTTCCTCTGTCTCCTCGGTCTCTTTGGTATTTGAAAGCGCCGACTCCCTTAGCACTATGACTATCACCGAATCCCTACATTAACAGAGTAACCCCAGCAGGTGGATAGGGCAGGTGTTACCCCACTTGACAGAGTGAGAAGCAGACTGAGAGAGGTCAAGCAACTTGCCCAACTTCACATGACTCATGGAGTTGGGGCTGAAGCAAATCCAGGACCTCAAACTTCTCTTTTTTTTCTTTTTTGGCCGAGCTGCGTGGCATGCGGAATCTCAGTTCCCGGACCAGGGATGGAACCCATGCCCCCTGCATTGGAATCGTGGAGTCTTTACCTCTGGACCGCCAGGGAAGTCCCTCAAACTTCTTAACAGTAGTTCTGATTCCCCATGTTGGTTTACCCAGAATATTTCCAGTGAAAATATTACACTTTTAATTACTTCAAAATAGAAATATAGATCCAGCCATAAATATATTTTTTTAAGTATAAAGAAAAAAAGATTAGAAGGACATACTCTAGAACACTGAAATAATCTTCTCTGAGAAATAGGATTATGGATAATTTGCTTTTTTCTGTGTTTTTTAATATGTGTGCTTTATATCTTACGCATTGAAACCACATATTATAGGATAACCAATATATGTTATTAAAATGTAAGAGCCCTTGTAAAACTGGTACATAAGGGGAAAATAAACCTGAGAACCTAAAAAAGTAACAACTTCACTAGAAAAAATTTTCTAAAATCTGAATCTGACTCTGATACTAGATTCTCAGTGTCACAACCGAAGCAAGCCACGTATACCTTACAACAGAAATTAGCAATACTTTTTTCCAGTCACCCATGTGTGAAAGAAACTTAGTGATAAAAGTTTTCTTTCACTTAAGCTGTAAAAGAAAAAAAAATTACCCTGCCTATAAAGTTTATTTTTCTATAGTGTGGAAAAGAGAAGTCTAAATAGGTTACTTCCTGCCTTACAATATTAGAAGGCAATGTCTCCAGTAAGAAATCATTCTATGGAGGAAACCAGATAAAGAGAGAAGGCAGGAGATAAAATGATTTGATTGAAAGATTTTTAGGGAAATTTCCCTAATATCTCTTATTTTTCCTGAGAAGACAGGGAAAAATTATGCCAAATATTTCAGCGCACTACTTGACCAGGGATCTGTAGAATCAGGAAAAAAAAAATCTCATTAAAGTTGTCTTCCCTTTTACAACAAACACAAATGTTGGATGATTTGCACCTCCTGAACATCCGGATCTTCAGGCCTTTAACTTCAGAGAAGATACAGTAAATCAAGGACTCGGCAATTTTAAGAGTAAAAAATGGGCAGAGTTAAAACTGGGATCTAACCCAAGCTATACTTAGACATAAGTAAGCAAAGGAGAATACAAATATCAAACTACTTAATTCAAGTTAGAAGCATAATATATTAGACCTTATGCTTATATAAAACATTAGGGCAGCAAAATGTCTGTCTGTAGTCTCACTGGAATTCCTAAGAGGCAAATGAGAATACAACTCCCCGAGGAAAGAGATAGCAGAAAGAGTTCCCAACAGGAATTCTGTAATAGGAGTACTTCTTTCCTAAGATTTTGCAAAGAACACTTTTAAGATTTTGTTGCTGAACCACCATAAGACAGACAATTAAAAAAACAGACTCACCCACTGAGTTAGTGCTAGTGGAATCTGTCCTTCTGGAAGTGCCAGATGGAGATTAAAAAAAAAAAAAGCTCTTTACTAATTGTGGCCAAGATTCCTTGGTACTTGGTGCCAGGGCCAGGATATTAACCCAGATGTCCTAGCCAAATTCAAGGTTGGTTAATTACAGTCTGCCAACCCACCCAAAAAAAAAAAAAAAAAAAAAAACAACTCCTCTGTTCCCCTGATTTGAAATCTGAAGAAGTCACTCTTGAAATTCTTGTACAGCACCATCAATATGTTTTCCCTTAAAAGTGCATTGTAATTCAAATACTGACTTAAAGCATATGGATTCCTTGAGTTCCATCTACATGGGAAACATATACTATGCATATTAAAAATATATAAGATGCTATATTAGTTTAAAGCCTGCCTAAACAGTTCTCTAAAAAATTCATATTCAGAGTAATACTGTCACTGCCTTCCAATTAAGATTGAAGAGACTTAAATAAAAGTTTATATTAAACACAGATTTTGAACCATGAAGCTTTTAAGACTAAAAAGGAAGGCTTTACTGCCAGGAGCACAATTCCAGGAAAAAGCTATATTTGCAAATGTCAGTTACAAGGCCTCCCAGGGTTGAGCAAAAATCCTGCATACAAACAGGAAAGTATACACTTAACAGCAAGTCTGAACATCAAGTACTGGTCTGGCCTTTCTGCCAGCCACTTACTCAAGGTTCCACTGCCAACATATTCTGTGCATTGCTTAAAATAATATAAACTATGTTCAATTTCTAGCTCTGTATTCACTGGCTGTGCGGCCTTTTAGGGAAGTTAGTGAAATTCTTTAAGCCTTACTTCCCCCATCTTTAACTTTTTCTTCATCAAAATCACTAATAACATGGCACAAAATTCTTCATCTTTCACTATTTTAAAATATTTTAATACATATTTTAAGGGCTACAACCTGCATGGCCTTAAATTATCTGTCTCCTCCCAAGCTCCCACCTCAGGACCCTTGTCCTTGCTGTTACCCCTTCTTAGCATGCTCTTCCCTCTGGGATCTACATTCCCTCACTTATTCTAGATCTTTATTTAAAAGTCATTTTCTCAGCTAGGTCTCTTCTTATCACCCTATCTAAAATTTCCATTACCCTAACTCTTGTCCCCCAAACTTCATATTCCCCCTTTCCTGATTTATTTTTCCTTACCATGTACCACTCTCCAACATTTTTAATATGGTTATTGTCTGCCTCCCCTACTTGAAGGGGAGTTTCAAGAGAGCAGGGATTTCTGTCTGTTTTATTTACTGTTGTATCACCAGCACCCGGCACACAGTAGGTACTCAATAAATATTTGTTGAGTGAATACCAAATGAGACCCTAAGTACTGCCCACATATAAGTACACCATAGCCCCACAAGCTCCCTTTGGGAAGACTCCCACAGATTTCAAAATTACTGAAAAGAACTACTGGTTTGCAATGATTAGTAAACAACAGTGTCCATTCTTTATATCAGAGAAAAACACTCAACCTCTCACCTCATTTGTACAAGGAAGAGAGGGAAAGAAGCTGATAATTCAGATAAAGTGGAAAATTATATGAGGTGAAAAGTCTCACTTTAGTTAACACTGCACGAAGTTTTCTTTTAATGTTAACAAATACTAAGCCGTCTTCCTGTGACTTTACTACACTACTTTCAGTTTTTTTCTTTAGCTTTAACTTCTATAAAGCCAGTCCTGAAACTTATGGACCTCATATTTTCAATTAACTAAATAATAAGTATTTACTGAGCACATGGGACTCTGCAGAATTCTGTAGAGGGTGCTATAAAGTGAAATACAAGGTCCTTGATAGATAGATAGATATACACACACATATCATTGAGATATATACACACATACACACACACACACACACACACACATTGGGAAGAACAGAAAATACATCTGTAAAAAACAATGAAGAACATCTGGCAGCCAATATGTGACAAATTCAAATGTGCCTACCTTTGTATGGAGTATAAGAGGCCCAAGTCATCTCTTACACACCCATGAGTTGGGTTTGGAATACCAAAAGAGACAGCACGTAAAAGCAAGAGTCAAACATGACTGGCTTAATGAGTCACATAGCACGCGACAGACTCAATGTTAGACACTAGGCTAAAAAAAAAAAAATTTAAAGTAAGTAAGAGAAGCACCAAATTCTAAACTCCTAAAGAACAGAAACCAGATCTGCCTACGTCATACTGAAGCACAATTAGGAGTTTAAGCAATTGCTGAAAAAAAGAGGGAAGGGCCGATCTTTATCTTTAGACAAAATACCTTTGCAAGGTCCACCCAGTTCCGTTTTTTACCCTTTTAAACAATGCCTAGTGGGAAGCCTAAGCTGTACTTTACCACTTTCTCTGAACCTCAAAAACCTAGGATAAGCTCTTGGCCAAGCAATCACCCACTTTCTTTGCTTTAAAAAGGGCCAGCCACAGGCTTCCCTAGTGGCGCAGTGGTTGAGAGTCCGCCTGCCGATGCAGGGGACACGGGTTCGTGCCCCGGTCCGGGAAGATCCCACATGCCGAGGAGCGGCTGGGCCCGTGAGCCATGGCCACTGAGCCTGTGCATCCGGAGCCCGTGCTCAGCAACGGGAGAGGCCACAGCAGTGAGAGGCCCGCGCACCGCAAAAAAGTAAATAAATAAATAAAAATTAAAAGGGCCAGACTTGGGCTTCCCTGGTGGCGCAGTGGTTAAGAATCCCCCTGCCAACATAGGAGACACGGGTTCGAGCCCTGGTTCGGGAAGATCCCACATGCCGCGGAGCAACTAAGCCTGTGCGCCACAACTACTGAGCCCGCATGCCACAACTAGAAGCCACCGCAGTGAGAAGCCCGCACACCGCGCAGCAACGAAGACCCAAGGCAACCAAAAATATGTAAGTATTTTTTAAAAAGACCCTATAAAAAGGGCCAGCCTTGCTCCTTGCCAGAGAGGCACTATACTAATTTAATTACTCAGCACCTGGAGTCAGAATACCTGAGCTCAAATCCTGACACCACCACTTATCAGCTGTGTGACCCTGAGCAAGGTTCCTGACCTTTCTACGTCTCCTCTGTAAAATGGGGATAATAACAGCACCATCACTGGGTTAGGTTAATTAATGAGATAAAACATATAAGAGACTTGCCCAGGGCATGAGCACAGGAAGCCCTCAATAAATGTTAATATTTCCAGAGAAAAATGCCCCAAAGCTGAGGAGCCACATACCTGAGGATTCTTGCAAAAGATTATCATTAAACCCAAAATTCTAACACATTTGGTCTCCGGACTTGTGCATACTATAGGTAACAGTAGTAATTAAATAAATAAAATAAAATAAAAACCAGTAACACCCACCAGAACCAGAACCATAAGAGCAGCAGCAGTAACACTAATGCTGAGCTCTTACTGGCCAGGCACTGTCCTAACCTGAAACAGGAAGAAGGCAAGGCCGCTGAATCCAACAAAAATAACAACAAAAAGCAGCATTTTCCCCACCCTCCTTCTTAAAAACGGTAATTGGCGCCCAGGTTTTGCTAAAAGCAGGTAACTGAAGATTACAGACTTAACGTGCAATTTCTTCACATCAAAGAGGTGGGGCTGGGAAGGGAGGAGGGAGGGAGTGGTGCTCGGCTCCTGCCAGATGGAAAAGCCACATTAAGTGGAGAAACAGCCGAGTTCAAGGTTTCTCCCCAGATCAAAATCAGATTTCTGAAGCACAGGACCTCCAAAGGAGGGGAATCAGAAGGCTCTGCTTTTAAAATAACCTCTGAACAAGTGTCATCTGTCTTCCGAGCCAATGCCCCGCCGAGGCAGAAGGTTCGGGTTACGCGGCAGCGGTGTTATTTCAGAAATCCCTGTCACCTCTTGTCATCCACCTTCTCCAAGAATCACAGTCCCACTCGGAGGGGGGGTGGGGCTGGGGGACAAAAGCCACGGCCGCCCAGGCCCCAGGCCAGCAAGGCCAGCCCGCCGGCCGGCGCCCGCCACGGAGGCCACGGCCAGGTTGCCCTCCATTCCGGCTCGCGGGCACCGCGGCCAAGGGCCCGAGGCACACTCAGGTGCCCGCCGGGGCAACAGGTCCCGCCGGGCCTCGGCCCCCCGGGCGTCCGCCCCCCACAACCCCCTTCCGGGGCTGAGGAGAGCGGAGAAGGGTGCCGGGGAGGGAGCGGCGCCTGGGGCGGCGCAGGGGCAAGGAGTCCAAGCTCCATCTTGAGGCGGGCGGAGGAAGGGAAGGCCGGGCTCGGCGCTGACAGGGCCGGCCACTTTTCCGGCTCCGGGCGGCGCACCCCAGGGACCGCCGGCCTCCACGGCCATCGCCCTGGGGCTCCCTGCGGCCCCTCGGGGTCGCCCCGGCGCGCGGGACTCGGTCCCCCTCTCGGACGCCGGGCCCGGCCCCCGGCCCCGAACCGGGCGGGCAGGAGCTGGCCGGGCGGAGCGGGAGGGGAAAGGTGAGGAGGGGACGAGGAAGGGGAGAGGGCCCGCGCCGCGCCCCGCTCACCGCTCGCCGCCGCCGCCTCGGTCGCCGCCAGTCACCGCCACCTGCCCCACTGCAGCAGCAGCAGCAGCAGCAGTAGCAGTAACAGCAGCCGCGCGGCCACCGCCTCCCGCCTCCCGGCTCGTCGGCTCCGGGCGGGGGAGAGCGTGACGCGCCGCCGCGGGGCCGGGCGGGCACGCGCCGCCTGGAGAAGACGCCGCGGCGACTCCTCCCCGCGCGCTCGGCCGCCGCGCCCAACCCGGTCGGCCCCGCGCCCCGAACCTCGCGGCCCGCACCCCGCGGCCGGCGTCGGGCCCGAGCCCCGCACCGCCGCCTCTTTGTCTGCACCCGCCGCGGCTCGGGGGAGGCGAACCCCAGACCGCCGGCACGCCCGCCGTCCGGCCCTCAGACCCTAACGAGGACCGGGATGGGGAGGAAGGTGCTAGGGAAACCCGAGAGGCCTGGACTAAGGGGCTTCTCATCATCACGGTTAGTTCCCCATTTTCTGAACGTGTTCCCCAAATTTGCAAGTCACACCCGATAGCTCCATTCAGTCTTGACCACACAGCCTGTTAGTTTGGAGCCGATTCCCCCCCCCCCACCCCAAATCCCCAGGGTGAGAAACCCTTTGAAACAAGCTAGGAGGAGCTGCTCACAGCTGGTTAAGTTTAGGGAGCATCCTCTCTGCCCTCCTCGCCCTCCAGAGTGAGGAATCCCTGGGGGAAACGCTGAAAGGCGCTGCCTACAGCAAGTGAAGCTTGGGAAGAACCATCTCTGCTCTCCCTTTCCCACCAGGGAAAGAACGAGGGTTAAAAATCCCGTGAAACAAGCCCAGCACTTGCACCGTTAGTTTGAGAAAAGCCTCTTTTATTTGCCCCAGCCGCTTGGACGGAAGCCCTGGTTGATGTCCCGTCCTCCCACCTCCCCCCAGGGATCTCCTTTAAAAGCTTTTGAAAGGGACTGAAGGGAAGGCAGCAACAGCCTGCTCCGGGCTGGTGCAGCGAGGGCGGCCAGCATTTCACTCCCATGGACCATGGCAACCCCAGAAGCTTGGCAGCTCCTGGGAGGAATTTGCAGCTGTCAGGGATGCCCAGGATTTTGCAGCGACTCAGGGGTGGATAAGGGGCCCGGGGCTTCCTCCTCCTCTCCGGTAGAAGGGAATAATCAGGAGGGTGACCCCTTTGCTGACCTTTATTCAAAGCACCGTCCTGCCTGGACCAACAGGCGTGCACAGAGCAGGGGGAGCAAACGACATTGAAAATGCATGGAATTCTGAACAAATAAGTAACGTTATCTGCCGGCCCCTCCCCTCGATTCACCTTTTAAGTCACAAAAATTCTGTTTCCTAATTCAACATTAGCTTGCAAGTTGCGAGGTCAAAGTGTGGTGGCAACCGGATATCCAGTATCGATATTCCTAATCTGAAAGGCACACCTCACCCTCTCATCTGAAACACTTTTCAGCTCTCGTACACAACCTGTGTAATCACAGATGCCGTAGAAAGAGGCAAAGACCACTGTTAAACGTGGGGTGCAAATATAAACACTTCCGATTTTCTCTTTTCTACTGATTCTGCCGAGCCTATTTTTATTTCTAAATTATATTTTGTTCCTTATGGACTTTTTTGCATTATTTTTGATTTTTAGAATATTATATTAAAATAGTATTCTTCTTGACTACTGAGTTTTTAGCGCCCACTTAAATTTTGTGACCAAGGCCTAGTCCCTGTCCTACAACCAGGGCATTGACTGTGTTCAGTCCCACGGTGTGGCTGGTGTTAGGACTAAAGAAGTTGCTCAGTCCTATTTCAAAATAAGCATTCACATTCCGTTTTTAGAGCTGAGCCACTGAGCTTTTTAAAATGTATATCTGCTGTAAAAGTATTGGAACAGCTCAATGGAGAAAACTTTGGAAGACGGAGGGAAGTGACAGAAGTTGAAAGCCAGTAGAGGTTCCAAATCTTCATTTTACAAAGTGGGGAAGTCATTAAATACTTTTTTTTTTGCTAGAAAAAAAAGGTTTACTGGGGCTTCCCTGGTGGCCCAGTGGTTGAGAGTCCGCATGCCGTTGCAGGGGACACGGGTTCGTGCCCTGGGCCGGGAAGATCCCGCATGCCGCAGAGCGGCTGGGCCCATGAGCCATGGCTGCTGAGCCTGCGCGTCCTGTGCGTCCGGAGCCTGTGCTCTGCAACGAGAGCGGCCACAACAGTGAGAGGCCCGCATACGGCAAAAAACAAACAAACAAACAAACAAATATTGAATCATGTTTCACACTTGAAACTAATATAATGTTATATGTCAATTATACCTCAATAAAAATGTTTAATGTAACTCCTAAGAGATAGTCCATAATTAAAATAATCTTTATAAAGAAGACATAGGAATTCATTTTCACTATGTTATTTTTAAAATTACATCTACTTTTATTAGCATTGTTTCAGAAACTAGAGTCAAATTAATTTCATTCACTCATCCATCAAATATTTACTGGCCCCCTGCTGTGTCCCAGGCACTGTTCCAGGTATTAGGAGAGCACGCAGTGGAGATCAAGTACTTATCCTCCAACCTTGACTTTTACTGCTATGTGCTTTACTAAATCAAGGTGGGATAATCACTGTTCCATGAATTCCACTGGTTTTATGCCCACGGTGGATATAATGCACCAGACCATACTCCTTGTCAATTTCATTCAACTCTGCTAAAAATTGAGAGAGAGATTTATAAAGTCAGATACAAGAAAAATGTTTTAAGTTAACTCTGGTGTTTAAGGAGATACTAACATTTCCTTGCAAAGGTAAGGAGCTAGTGCTGGTTCATTTAATCAACAAGTGACTAACCCAGAGCAAGACAGTGTCTTAAAATGCAAAGAAAGGAAACCCAAAAATAAATCCCACAACACAGGATGAAGCATTCAGACTATTTTGGACCAAAAATTAATTTTATCACTGAAACCAATTAAGACTGTCTGCCATATCTACTTTATAAAAACAATGCTGACGGTGGTGGTTTTGTGGAATCTTTCAAGAAGCAAAACAATGAAAGAATGACAAGCTACTAAATTTAAATGCATAGATCACTTCTCAAGGAGAACCATCTTATGACAACAAAAGCCGTATTGTACACATTCAGTTAACAAAGAACAATATCAGTAGGGCACCACACATCATGATGTAAACTGTATTTAAGGACTTCTGAATACACTACTGCTTTGAGTGCGTGTACTTTCATGATGAGGGGGTTGAACAAGATGACTTATGAAGTTCCTACCACAAACATTTTTAAGATTCTGTGACTTTTATCCGGTGAAGCAAAACATTTGTGAAATCAGTGGTTGTTGCAGCAGTTTTAATCTAATGCAACAAATATTTGTTGAGTGCATGAAAAGTTGATTCTACCTTCAGCAAAAAATCAAGCAGACTCAAACAAATACACGTATATACATGTTCACAGCAGCACTATTCACAGCCAAAAGGTGGAAGCAAGCCAAATTCCCAAGAATAGATGAATGGATAAACAAATAATGGTATATACGTACAATGCAATATTAGTCAAAAAAAAAAAAAATGAAGTACTGATACCTGCTACAACCTGGATGAACATCGAAAATGTTATGCTGAGTGAAAGAAGCCAGACACAAGAGGTCATGTATTGTCTGATTCCACTTATACGAAATATCCAGAAAGGATATTTATATGAGCTAGCCAGAGATATCTAAAGCCATAGCAACAGAACATAGATAGTGGTTGCCAGTGACACGGGGGAGAGGGAAGTTGGAATCAACAGTTTAATGAGAGGGAAGTTGGAATCAACAGGTCTCCTTTTGGGGTGAAAAAATGTTTGGAACTGGGGCTTCCCTGGTGGCGCAGTGGTTGAGAGTCCGCCTGCCGTTGCATGGGACACAGGTTCGTGCCCCAGTCCGGGAAGATCCCACATGCCACGGAGCAGCTGGGCCCGTGAGCCATGGCCGCTGAGCCTGCGCATCCGGAGCCTGTGCCCCTCAACGGGAGAGGCCACAACAGTGAGAGGCCCGCGTACCGGAAAAAAAAAAAAAAAGTTTGGAACTAGATAGAGGCAGTTGTGGCATACTAAATGCTACTGAATTGTGTACTTTAAAATGATTAATTTTATATTATGTGAATATTATCTCAATAAAAATAAATACATAAATAAATGAAAGTAATAAACACTCAAAAAAAAAAAGGCAAGTAGAGAATGGATGATAACCAGGTAGGTGGGAGATTTTGGAAAAGAGATTTTTTAATTGGGAGGCTGTTTGGACTAAAGTCCTTCCCAACTCTAAGAGTCTATTATTTCACAGACTGAGCTCTTCCTTAGTGTTTAATCACAACCATATTAGCTCTAAAAAGTCTAACTGTACAAAAGAGATAAAAATTAAATTTGAACTATAAATTAAGGAAATGTGTACAGGGAATTGTCAGCTTCTGCCAGGGCTTGTATTCAAATAAAATGACTACATCTCATTTAGACACCTTCTAGAAGGAAAGGCTCAAACTAAATAGGCAGATTTAATACTATCCTCAATCTTACATCTTGGAAATAATAAATAGTTTTTAATTGATTTCAAATAAAAAATTAAGGAACTTCCCTTGTGGCGCAGTGGTGAAGAATCCGCCTGCCAATGAAGGGGACACGGATTCGAGCCCTGGTCCCTCTCATGCTGCGGAGCAGCTAAGCCCGTGCACCACAACTACTGAGCCCACGTGCCACAACTGCTGAAGCCCGTGCGCCTAGACCACGTGCTCCGCAACAAGAGAAGCCACCACAATGAGAAGCCCGCGCACTGCAATGAAGAGTAGCCCCCGCTCGCTGCAACTAGAGAAGCAGCAATGAAGATCCAGCACAGCCAAAAATAAACTAATTAATTTTTAAAAAACAAATAAAAAATTAATACTAGATTAACTAGTTTAACTCATTAGTACTAAATTAACATAATTGATTTCATGCCTCACAGTCTGTGTGGGTATGTGTGTATGTCTTTCTGAGTATACATTTATTACATGTGAAGAGGTCGATTGGATACACTTGGGTTTAATGGTTGTCAATGAGACTCAGGATTTTCTGTGGAAAATATATTAATATTAATATAAATTAATATTTTATCATTATAAAAAAAAGGAAGGTACAAAACAGTGTGCATAATATGCTATGTTTTTTCCTTAAATAATCAAGGGAGAGATACATACATACTTGTTTAATAGAAGTTGTCTTTTTTTTTTTTTTTTTGGCCGCGCTGGCATGCGGGATCTTAGTTCCCCGACCAGGGATCCAACCCACGCCCCCTGCATTGGAAGTGCAGAGTCTCAACCACTGGCCCACCAGAGAAGTCTCTGGAAGTATTCATTTTAAATAAAATATTAATGCACATTTCTTGTCATGTTCCTCACACCTGACCTTGACCCTAAACAGCGCAAGGCATCCACTTGCCATGACTGGGAGGCGGGAGAGAAAGTGAGGTTGGGTTGTTGCCCAAGAAGAGAAAAGGAAAAGAAGTTTATATGCAGGTTTTGATGTTCAAAATAGGATCTTTGCTTGCATGCCACAACTAAGACCCGATTCAACCAAATAAATAAATATATAAATAAATATTTTTTAAAAAATAAGATCTTTTTAATAGCTTTGTTGAGATGTCTTGAAAATTCACATACTCATTAAAGTGTACAAATCAATGGTTTTTGGTATGTTACATGACTAACTTTTTAAAATTGTAGTAAAAAATATATAACAAAATTTGCCACTCTAACCATTTTTAAGTGTACAATTCAGTGGCATTAGTTGCATTCACAATGTCATGCAACCTAAAATAGAATTTTGTAGAGAAAAAATAATGGCTTGGTATTCCAACATTGTCAAGCAAGAAAGGATTATTAAAAATTTGTTTAGCTCCCATTTGTCGGACCAAGGGCCTGGAAGACCAGAGTTTCTGCTATGAGGTACAGAAGAAACTCCTGTCCAACATTAAGACTTAGGAGGCTGGACATGGGAAGAAAGATGGCATCAAAGAAATAAGAGAAAATGCTGTACTTCCAGGCCTGGCAGTTGATGGAGGGAAAAGATCAAGAGAGCAGGTAAGTGGTGCTTCCCCAGTGGTGCAGTGGTTGAGCGTCCGCCTGCCGATGCAGGGGACACAGGTTCGTGCCCCGGTCCGGGAAGATCCCACATGCCGTGGAGCGGCTGGGCCCGTGAGCCATGGCCGCTGAGCCTGCGTGTCCGGAGCCTGTGCTCCGCAACAGGAGAGGCCACAACAGTGAGAGGCCCGCGTACCGCAAAAAAAAAAAAAAAAGAGAGCAGATAAGGAAGGCAGATCTACAGGTTGAGATCTGGGGCAGGGAAGGGGGGTGGCCCCCAGAACTAGACTCTTTGTCCCTACTCCACATTTAGAGTCTGGAAGAAAACCCTTAGCCAGGGTGGTTGTTCTATGCCAACGTTGTTAGGAAGATGGGTGGCAAGGTCAGGCATAGGTAAGATCTAGTTTGCACTTCTGAGCCTCCCTTAGACATGAACGGCTGGTTGAGAGTTTTGTGCACCTGCTCTGGGACCCACTGTGGCAGCATCATGGCAGAGACTCAGAGGTGCCAGCTGTGCCAGAAAGAGGAGGGAAGGCTGAGTCAGCAGGAGGAGGCTCTGAGCCAAGAAAGAGCATATGTTAGGAACAGACTCCAAACAAACACTGAGACACAAAATCAGGACGGCTGCCTTCAAAGAACTCAGCTGTGTCTGACATTGCTGATTACCACCCTGAGATCCTCTCCCTTCCTTTGACTTAACAAACCCCAGTTATACTTGACATGACAATGTGCCCAACAATTTATGTTCACTTACTCAGGCTTTTCCTAGGAAATTCGGCTAGAGGTGGTTCTGGGAAAGCTTTTGCTTCTCTGATAAATGGAGACAGACACAGATGTACTGTCTGGAGCCAAAGCAGCTATGTTGTCATGCCGAGGTAGTGAACATGGAGACAAAAACCAACAGGCCAAGGTGACAGAGAAGAAAGACTGAAAGAACAGAATTCCTCTCCTAGAAAAAGAACTGTTTATCTGGGGCAAATATTTGATAAGAACAAAAATAGAGCTTCTTCGGGCTTCCCTGGTGGCGCAGTGGTTGAAAGTCCGCCTGCCGATGCAGGGGACACAGGTTAGTGCCCCAGTCCGGGAAGATCACACATGCCACGGAGAGTCTAGGCCCGTGAGCCTTGGCCACTGAGCCTGCGCGTCCGGAGCCTGTGCTCCGCAAGGGGAGAGGCCACAACAGTGAGAGGCCCGTGTACCGCAAAAAAAAAAAAAAAAAAAACAATAGAGCTGCTTAGAATGATAAAATAAATACTTGAGGGCTAACAGACTTGTTGAAAAGGAACTTTGTGAAGAAAACAGAAATGGCTACTGAGGATTTTTATTGTCTTACTATATGTTGTGTGTAGCTGTGTATTACTCCAATTTTTTAAGAAAATGTATGTCTCTATGAGTTTGAATTTGCTTTTAGGGAAAAGCCATGTAGTCCTGAGTCGTTCTCCAATGTAGACGTGGGTTCAGGGGAAACCAAAATTTACGTATAGGAGTTTTTCCTCAGTGAAGAGTCCTCAGATGACACTTGCATGGTCTGTAATGTATATCATCCATATATGAATACAAGCACAAATAGTATTTTCACATATAAATCCTCTCATTAGTCTGGACTTTGCCAGATAAGGTAGTTTACCATATTTTTATTTAACTTTCTGCATACCTAGGTAGATCTCAGGTTGAACACTGATGCCAAGTGTATGAATTATCCATTTTTATTTATTTATTTATTTATTTATTTATTTATGGCTGTGTTGGGTCTTTGCTGCTGTGCACGAGCTTTCTCTAGTTGCAGTGAGCAGGAGTTACTCTTCATTGCGGTGCGTGGGCTTCTCACTGCGGTGTCTTCTCCTGTTGCGGAGCATGGGCTCTAGGCACACAGGCTTCAGTAGTTGTGGCATGCAGGCTCAGTAGTTGTGGCTCGCAGGCTCTAGAGTGCAGGCTCAGTAGTTGTGGCACACAGGCTTATTTGCTCCGCGGCATGTGGGATCTTTCTAGACCAGGGATTGAACCCATGTCCCCTGCATTGGGAGGCGGATTCCTAACGATTGCGCCACCAGGGAAGTCCATGAATTATCCATTTTAAAATAATTTATTTATTATTATTATTTATTTATTTATTTCTTGCGGTATGCAGGACTCTCACTGTTGTGGCCTCTCCTGTTGCGGAGCACAGGCTCCGGACGCACAGGCTCAGCGGCCACGGCTCACGGGCCCAGCCGCTCCGCGGCATGTGGGATCTTCCCGGACCGGGGCACGAACCCGTGTCCCCTGCATCGGCAGGTGGACTCTCAACCACTGCGCCATCAGGGAAGCCCAATTTTTTAATTTTTATACGGTGGTTTTTTTGGCCATGCCACACAGCTTGTGGGATCTTAGTTACCTGACCAGGGGTCAAATCCAGGTCCCTGGCAGTGGACGTGCAGAGTCCTAACCACTGGACGGCCAGGGAATTCCCCAATTTTTATACAATTTCTAAAGGTTACTTTCCATTTACAGTTATTACAAAATATTGGCTATATTCCCCATGTTGTACAATGCATCCTTGAGCCTATCTTACACCCAATAGTTTGTACCTCTCACTCTCCCCTCATATTGCCCTCCCCCACCAATTATCCACTTTTTTCCTCAGCATCTTCAACCTGTCTCTCTCTACCAGTTCCTCATTATCATGTAAATATGTTCAAGCTTCTCTTAAAAACAAAATGAAACAGGGACTTCCCTGGTGGTCCAGTGGTTAAGAATCCACCTTCCAATGCAGGGGACGCAGGTTCTATCCCTGATATAGGAACTAAGATCCCACATGCGGCAGGGCAACTAAACCCGCAGGCTGCAACTACTGAACCCGCGTGCTCTGGAGCCTGCACGCTGCAGCGAAGACCCAGAGCAGCAGGACTCCCTTTACACATCTTCACTTTCCCAGCCAAGCTTTTAAACAAGTTCTTTATGCCCGAGGTCTCTGTTTTCCCACTTCGATCTGGGAAACTGTTACTGCCAACATCATCCATGACAGCCATGTCATTTAGTGAACTTAGTGAAATGGCTCTCATGGATGACTTTGGCAACAGTCATTTCAGCTGAGCAGTGGAAGCAAGAATTTGACCTACTCAACATTTTAGCATTTTCACTGTTGTCTATTCCCTCTGTGGTATATTGCAAAAAGTGGCTACAATTACTCATGCCAAACTCCATTAGAAGAGCTACCTAAATAACCTGCAACTGATTTCAGACTCATCAGGGAGCCAGTTGAGACAAGAAGAGCTACATAACTAAGCACAGTCTAAGTCTACAGAATTATGAGCTAAATAAATGGCTGAAGTTTTAATCCACTAAGTTTTGGGGTGGTTTGTTACTCAGCAACAGCTAACTGGTACATCCTCTTTCCATATCCCCTTCTCATCCTTTCTTTTCTATAACATCACACTTTTCTTATGCTCCTCCTTCCTCTCTGGCTGTTGCTTCTCAGTCCTTGCTCTCTGGCTGTTGCGTCTCAATCTCGTTGGCAGGCCTTTCTCTATCTACCCCTTAATATTGATGTTCCTTAGGTTTGAGTTCCCTCTTTTCTTCTCACCCATCATTTTCCTTGGGATAATCTCACCAGTTCACTAGTCTTCAGTTACTACCTATATACAAATAATTCCCAAATCTACATCTCCAGCCCAGAATTCTTGACTTTCAAATTAGTATATACAAATGAATATTAGACATCTCCACTTCAATTTATTCAATAATTATTTATTGCTTGTGTCATGGGTACGAACTGCATGTACTCAATACTGAACTGCTAATTCCTCCTCTAGGTTCCTTATTTCCTTATCTCCTGTCTCCATGCAGTTAGTCACCAAGTTCTGCCAATTCTATCAAATTTGTTGTAAATCCATCTAGCCTTCTCTATACTTACTGCCACTCTAGTCTAAACCACCATCAATTTCGGATTGTTGCAACACAAAAAATGATGTCCTTTCCTCTGGATAAAATAATACATATGATTATTGGTCTTCCTGACTCTGTGTTACTGCTCTGCAATCCCATCCCTGCCTTGTTATCACAGAGGTTTTTTGCTTTTTGTTTTTTGTGTTTTTTTGCCACGCTGCGCGGCACATGGGATCTTAGTTCCCCGACCAGGGATCGAACCCGCACCCCCTGCATTGGAAGTTCAGAGTCCTAATTACTGGACCACAAGGGAAGACCCCTGAGAGGTCTTTTTCTAAGGCAAAGTCAATATAACTCTTACTTAAAACTTTTCCATGGGACAACAAGCCTTTATGTGGATCTAAATGTGATGCAACACAAAGCACACAGCACCATCTATGAAGTAGTCTCGCCCAAATAATTGAACCTGGATCTAATCCGGCCTTTAGGGCTATCTTCTAGTTTCCAAGAAATCTAGGAGATAGAGGAAAAGTTAAATAACAAATTCAGAAGGTGGAACATTCTATAGGACAACTGGCCCAGTTTTTTCAACTAGTCAATGGCATTTTAAAAAAAGAAACAAGAGGGAGGACTTCCTTGGTGGTCCAGTGGTTAAGACTCCATGCTTCCAATGCAGGGGGTGATCCCTGGTCGGGAAACTAAGATCCCACATGCCACATGACTTGGCCAAAAAAAAAAGGAGGGGGAACTTTTATACACTAAATAACTACAAAACATTGTTAAAAGAAATTAAAGAAGATCTAATAAGTGAAAAGATATTCCATATTCATGCATCAGAAGACAATACTGTTAAGATGGCAAAACTCTCCAAATTTCCCCAGATTCAACACAGTTCCTGTCAAAATCCAAACTGGATTTTTTTCAGAAATCGAAAAACTGTTCCTAAAATTCATATGGAATTGCAAAGGACTCTGAATAGCCAAAACAATCTTGAAAAAGAACAAAGTTGGGGGCTTCCCTGGTGGCGCAGTGGTTGAGAGTCCGCCTGCCGATGCAGGGGACACGGGTTCGTGTCCCGGTCCGGGAAGATCCCACATGCCGTGGAGCGGCTGGGCCCATGAGCCATGGCCGCTGAGCCTGTGCGTCCGGAGCCTGTGCTCCGCAACGGAAGAGGCCACAACAGTGAGAGGCCCGCATACCGCAAAAAAAAAAAAAAAAAATTATTCAATTTGAGACAGATATAGAGAACAAACGTATGGACACCAAGCGGGGAAAGCCACGGGGGGTGGGAGTGGTGGTGTGATGAACTGGGCGATTGGGATTGACATGTATAGACTGATGTGTATAAAATTGATGACTAATAAGAACCTGCTGCATAAACAAACAAACAAACAGACCAAAAAAACAACTAATACTGAACTTTCTTTGGGTTATTTGTATGGAAATATGTTAATATAAATGTTTCAGACATTAAAAAATAATAATTCAAGGATGCAAGTTCTTAGACGATTGGATTACTACCCACAGACTCATTAATCTTCACTGTACTTTAAAAATCAGTACAACAAAAAGAGAAAGCTACATCCCAATATTTTTATAAATATAGATGTAAAATTCTCAACAACATACTAGCAAATTGAATCTATCAATACATTGAAAGGATTATACATCACGTTCAGGTGGGATTTATCCCAAGAATGCAAAGTTGGTTTAACATCTGAAAATCAGTTAATGGAATACACTGTATCAATAGAATAAAGGACAAAACCCCACACAATCTCAATGCAGAAAAGGTATCTGCCAAAATTCAATACTGCTTCATGAGAAAACATTCAACGAACAAGGAAATCAACATACCCCATCCCACCATAACTGATGAATTTTCAGTAGATCATTTGTTTTGTGCCTGCAGTTTTTCACGTATTCCTTTGTAAAATACACTTGGTTGCAACTTCTTCAAAGCACAATAAGGTCTATCTTTGCCTACACACCCTACATACAACTGAGAGTGAATCATTCACACAAAGCATATTAAACATGAGGGTAATTTTGCTCTAAATAAAGAATGAGTTTAGGAGATTGCTTTGGTTCCTCAAAAATGAAACACAGTTCATGGTGAAGGAAGCCTAAGTGAGGACAAAACACAGACATTCACGACTCGGAAGGGACCTTAGAGATCAGAGTTTAAACTCTTACCTTGTGCATGAATCCACTTCTCTGCCAAGATGCCAGCCAATCTCTAAAAGGTAATAAACAGGTAGGATATTTCAACTTCCAAATCTAGTCACTTAACCAACAAGAATTTATTGAGCATTTACTAATGTGCCAGGCAATGTTCTAGGCACTTGGGACATATCAGTGGAAAAAAGATCCCTGCGCCTGTGGAACTTAAATTCTAATAGGAGATGGAAGTCAATAAACAATAACCAAGGGCTTCCCTGGTGGCGCAGTGCTTAAGAATCCGCCTGCCAATGCAGGGAACACAGGTTCGAGCCCTAAGCCCATGTGCCACAACTACCGAGCCTGAGCTATAGAGCCCATGAGCCACAACTACTGAAGCCTGTGTGCCTGGAGCCTGTGCTCCACAACAAGAGAAGCCACCGAAATGAGAAGCCCGCGCACCTCAATGAAGAGTAGCCCCCGCTCACCACAACTAGAGAAAGCCTGTGCGCAGCAATGAAGACCCAACGCAGCCAAAAATAAATAAATAAAATAAATAAATGTATAAAAAGTAAACAATAACCAAAGTAATTGTATAATACGTTAGAAAGTGAAAAATGCTTACAGAGAAGAGAGTAAATCAAGGGAAATTGGGAACAATTGGGTGGTGTGTGTGTGAGTGGGTGTAGACTTTTAAATCGGTGGTCAGGGTGGCCTCACTGAGAAGGTGAAATTTAAGCATAGACTTGAAGGAGCTGAGGAACGTAGCCAATTGCATTTCAGGGGAAAAGCACTCCAGGCAGAGGAAACAGCCGGAACAAATTCCCTAAGGCAGGCCTGAGACACCTCTCCTCTGATTGCTCTAACGTGAGGTTCTTAACTGTGAGTCTGCACACCTGTTGGATAGAATTCAGGGAAACTTAACATTTCTTTCGATTATGAACGCTGGCAACACTTTCTGCTCCTACCAGTGCCTGCTGTGCCTGTCCTGACCTTTGATTCTCTAAGTCATGAAAGCACATTACGTTTCAACCACCCTAACATAGTAGGGCCTCAGGATTGTGCCGTATGTTCTCATATAAAAACATTAAAGGAGGATAAACAACAAGGTCTTACTGTATAGGACAGGGAACTATATTCAATATCCTGTGATAAACCATAATGGAAAAGAATATGAAATATATATATACATATGTATAACTGAGTCACTTTGCTGTACCACAGAAATTAACACAACATTGTAAATCAACTATACTTCAAAAAAATAAAATAAAAAATCAACAGAGGGACTTCCCTGGCTGTACAGTGGTTAAGACTCTATGCTTTATGTTGGAAATTCTAGAATAGGCAAAATTAATCTGTGGTGACAGAAAGCTGGTCAGCGATTGCCTGGGGCAGGGGCTGGAGCAGCTGCAGAAAGGCATGAGGAAACTTGGGAGTTGAAAATGTCCCATGTCTTGATTACACCAGTGTATACATTTGTCAAAACTCACAGAGTGGTATACTCAAAATGGCTGTGTTTTACTGCATGTAAATTATACCTTAGTAAAGTTTATTCAAAATAATAATAAAAAAAAAGACTCTGTGCTTTCACTGCAGGGGGCATGGGCTGGATCCCTCCTCAGGGAACTAAGATCCCGCAAGCCACACGGTGCACTCCCCACCAAAACAATAAACATTAAAGTAAACTGAACCAGTACAAGAAACAGAATTGTACTTGGTGCAGAAAGTCAAAGATCAGGACAGGCATAAAAGGCTCAAGGTAGGAACCAAAGTACACTTGTTAGAAGCCTGTGAGAAATTTGCCCCAGGTCTAATCCCACAACCTGTCGTAATCCAGTTTCATTTGTCATTCTCACTTATGACTCATGAACTAGCCTCCACCAAAAACTTTAAGGACTCACTCTAGCATGATGTCACCACTCTGGAGGAGCAATCTCAGCTGTCCACAGTGATAGAAACCTGAGTCAGGGTTAGACCCTTGCTTTTTCAGTAATTCCTTATATTATAAAAATCACGGGGGCTTCCCTGGTGGCGCAGTGGTTGAGAGTCCGCCTGCCGATGCAGGGGACGCGGGTTCGCGCCCCGGTCCGGGAGGATCCCGCGTGCCGCGGAGCGGCTGGGCCCGTGAGCCTTGGCCGCTGGGCCTGCGCGTCCGGAGCCTGTGCTCCGCGACGGGAGCGGCCGCAGCAGTGAGAGGCCCGCGTACCGCAAAAAAAAAAAAAAAAAAAAAAAAAAAAATCACGGGACTTCCCTGGTGATGCAGTGGTTAAGAATCCACCTGCCAATTCAGGGGACACGGGTTCGATCCCTGGTCTGGGAAGATCCCACATGCCCCAGAGCAACTAAGCCCGTGCGCCACAACTATTGAGCCTGCGCTCTAGAGCCTGCGAGCCACAACTACTGAAGTCCGCGTGCCTAGAGCCCGTGCTCTGCAACAAGAGAAGCCACTGCAATGAGAAGCCCGCGCACCGCAACAAAGAGTAGCCCCCGCACACCGCAACTAGAGAAAGCCTGTGTGCAGCAATGAAGACCCAACACTAACAAAAAAAAAAAAAAAAAGAACAATGAATAAAAGATATAGACATTTCACAGAAGAAATAAAAACTGAGAATAAATCAGATTTATAATCCAGAAATAATGCATCCTATGCATATATTTCCATAAATATTCAAAGATTTACCTCTAAAAGTGCTCACTGCAGCATTGTTAATATTGTAAACAGTATTTAATAAAATATAGTATACTACTACACATCCATTAATAATAAAAATTTAGATTTTAAATACTGACAAGGAAAGTATAGTATAATCTCACTTTTGTTAAAACACACATTTATATATATAACACATTAATAAAAAATTCTTAGTTACATGTATTTGCTCAGGAAGAAGATATACCAAACTCTGAACACAGTTTTCTCTGAAAGTGGTGATTATAAAGGACTTTCACTTTATAATATCCTGTTTTGTTTGAATTTATAAAACAAATATGTATTATATTTATAATCCACAACAAAATCAAGAATTTCCATTTTGGGAAAGAAAAAAACCGGGGGGTTTAGAAAATTATCTGGTGAGAAGATACATTACTATGCAGTATGAAGAAAAAATGTTGTATGCTTTCTCTATGGGTTATTTTCCTTCAAATTTATGGCTTTATTATTCCTTCTGCTTACCATTCTAAAAGTAAACTGTTTTTTTGGCCGTGCTGCATGGCATGTGGGATCTTATTCCCCGACCAGGGATCGAACCCATGCCCCCTGCAGTGGAAGCGTGGAGTCTTAACCACTGGACTGCCACGGAAGTTCCAAAAGTAAACATTTTAAACAGAGAAATCAAGTATTTTATTTTATTCTTTAAATGGTTATGAAAGGATCTAATTTAATTGCAAGTAAAAATGTCTTAGAAGTTGGATCTAATGCAGACACTGAAGGCCAGCTAATAGAAGGGTATGGGAGGTGAATTTTACAGAGAGGCTGTTTTCTAAATTATAAAATCTACAAATTCTAATTCCAAGGGTGGATGACAAAGACATGCTCAGCCAGAGTATGAATAGGGAGTGATGAAATAAAATTCATATTTTAAGGCAAGACAAGAAAAATTTAAACATAAAATTTTTCTCTGCTGGTTTGGGTCTCCTCCCTCCCCTCTCGTGTGTATTGTGTATCCGTATTGTGTATTAACCAGGCCTTCACAATGACAAAAAATACCTGCTCGACTACAAAGATCAGTGTTTCTTCTTCTGGCTCCAAACATGTAACTCCTTAGATCACTTTACTTATTGAAGATCTTATTAATGTTATTAGCTGTATTATTTATATTCTGCCTATTTTATAAGATTATTGTTTCTTGCCTTACCAAATGTGTGACAGCCTCTGATAAAAATAATGACTAGGTGACTTGAAACGATTAATCAAATATATAGTTTGATAAGATCAATGACTGTAATAGTGTAGCTCTAGATATAGGAAGAAGCAACAGGAAGGAACCATTTCTTGGACCATAACAGACCAGTAAGGCAGGTGGCCCAGAGGCCTTTGGTTACCGTTAACAGGGGCCTAGGTCAGCAATAGCACATCGAGTGGCTTATCAACGAAATCCTCACCTGACTTGGAAATGAGCGTTCCTAGTGCCATGGGACAAAGTGGTCAAAAAATGCCCCCCAAAACCTTAGTCAAAATTAAGACCAACAGGGAGGGGATTGTAAAATAAAGAATGTTGCCCACCATTCAGTTCTACAAGGACCAAGTCATTGGCCACTGCCGTCACCGACCTACAATATACCCTGAAAGGAATTCAGGGCAAAGATCAGGATGAGACACTTTGCGCTCTGGAAAAACTGGCCAAACTAGCTCTTGGATAGGGATTTTCAGGAGAAAATGTTATGAACCCAGTTCTTGCATCTTCCCACACTTAGAAAAGCACTAAAACCATTAACTAAGGTATCTGTGCCTTTCGAATAGCAGGAAACTTCTACTAAGATGTGTGCACACACCCCTTCACCAAAATCACATACATTCTGACCTCTCCCCTTACCTCTTTAGAACAGTCCTCAGAGCTTTTCTGAAAGACTGTCTCCCAGGTTACAGTCCTCAGGTTGGCTTGGATAAAACATTCCATTTCTTTCTTAGATTGACTATTGATTACTTTTTTCATCGATAAGAGGGAGAACTTTTAGCTAAATCTCATTTTACGGCCTCACTCCATTTCCGCCAGCTCCCTCCCACAAAATGCAGTTATTTCTTTTTTTTTTTTAATGGTTAAGATGTAAATTTTATGTGACGTATTTTCCCACAATAAATGTAATTTTTTTTCACACACACTGTATTTTATTTTTACAAGAGATAAATAAACTGACACCAAGCATTGTAAATGGATGACCACAACGAAAGCAACAATGATTGCAATTACCAAACACGAAACACACTCATACATGTCATAATATTGACATTCAGTCCAGTGATCCTCCACTGTAACAGCTCCTTTACTCTGCAGTGAAAGTTGATTTGTGTATACATATTTTTTGGCAGTACGTGGGCCTCTCACTGCTGTGGCCTCTCCCATCGTGGAGCACAGGCTCCGGACGCGCAGGTTCAGCGGCCATGGCTCACGGGCCCAGTCGCTCCACGGCATGTGGGATCCTCCAAGACCGGGGCACGAACCCGTGTCCCCTGCATCGGCAGGCGGACTCTCAACCACTGTGCCACCAGGGAAGCCCTGATTTGCATATTTTTTGCCTCTGAGTCCTTGTGGGATTTTTTTTTTTATTCAAACAGAAAGTCACAAAAATTATAATCATCTTCATCAGTTCACTCAGTCCCATGTAATTAATTTTTTTCATCTTGATCTTTTGTTAGCACTTTTATGAATTCATCAGTCTTCCATTCGAGTTCTGAAAATGCTTATTCATTCAGTTCAGCAGTATAGTCAGTTACCAGAAACCTGTACTTGTCAGAGTCTTTTCCATGAATTCCTTGAAGATGAAACCCTTTTATAGGAACATTTTTGCGAAAGCATCAGAGTACACCCAGAACTGTCTGTAAATGACAAAAGACTTAAAAATGACCACAGATAAAGATTTGATGAAAGTTCATAATAATGCAATTGACAAGGAAATTTAGTTATTTCTGAGATATACATTTTAAAGTAATAACTAGAATTATGACTTATAACATTACACCAGAACATATAAGATTTTTAGAAATTTCATGTAATGTCTGAAACATTTATATTAACATATTTCCATACAAATAACCCAAAGAAACCTTAGTATTAGTTGTTTTTTGTTTGTTTGTTTGTTTATACTGCAGGTTCTTATTAGTCATCACTTTTATACACATCACTGTATACATGGCAATCCCAACCGCCCAATTCATCACACCACCATCCCCACCCCACCATGGTTTTCCCCCCTTGGTGTCCATACATTTGTTCTCTACATCTGTGTCTCAACTTCTGCCCTGCAAACTGGTTCATCTGTACCATTTTTCTAGGTTCCACATACATGCGTTAATATACGATATTTGTTTTTCTCTTTCTGGCTTCACTCTGTATGACAGTCTCTAGATCCATCCATGTCTCAAAAAATGACTCAATTTCGTTCCTTTTTATGGCTGAGTAATATTCCATTTTACATATGTACCACATCTTCTTAATCCATTCGTCTGTCGATGGGCATTTAGGTTGCTTCCATGACCTGGCTATTGTAAATAGTGCTGCAATGAACATTGGGGTGCATGTGTCTTTTTGAATTATGGTTTTCTCTGGGTATATGCCCAGTAGTGGGATTGCTGGATCATATGGTAATTCTATTTTTAGTTTTTTAAGGAACCTCCATACTGTTGTCCATAGTGGCTGTATCAATTTACATTCCCACCAACAGTGCAAGAGGGTTCCCTTTTCTCCACACCCTCTCCAGCATTTGTCATTTGTAGATTTTCTGATGATGCTCATTCTAACTGGTGTGAGATGATACCTCATTGTAGTTTTGATTTGCATTTCTCTAATAATGAGTGATGTTGAGTCGCTTTTCATGTGCTTCTTGGCCATCTGTATGTCTTCTTTGGAGAAATGTCTATTTAGGTCTTCTGCCCATTTTTGGATTGGGTTTTTTGTTTCTTTAATATTGAACTGCATGAGCTGTTTATATATTTTGGAGATTAATCCTTTGTCCGTTGATTCCTTTGCGAATATTTTCTCCCATTCTGAGGGTTGTCTTTTGGTCTTGTTTATGGTTTCCTTTGCTGTGCAAAAGCTTTGAAGTTTCATTAGGTCCCATTTGTTTATTTTTGTTTTTATTTCCATTACTCTAGGAGGTGGATCAAAAAAGATCTTGCTGTGATTTATGTCAAAGAGTGTTCTTCCTATGTTTTCCTCTAAGAGTTTTATAGTGTCCAGTCTTACATTTAGGTCTCAAATCCATTTTGAGTTTATTTTTGTGTATGGTGTTAGGGAGTGTTCTAATTTCATTCTTTTATATGTAGCTGTCCAGTTTTCCCAGCACCACTTACTGAAGAGACTGTCTTTTCTCCATTGTATATCTTTGCCTCCTTTGTCATAGATTAGTTGACCATAGGTGCATGGGTTTATCTCTGGGCTTTCTATATTTTTCCATTGATCTATATTTCTGTTTTTGTGCCAGTACCATATTGTCTTGATTACTGTAGCTTTGTAGTATAGTCTGAAGTCAAGGAGTCTGATTCCTCCAGCTCCGTTTTTTCCCTCAAGACTGCTTTGGCTATTTGGGGTCTTTTGTATCTCCATACAAATTTTAAGATGATTAGCTCTAGTTCTGTAAAAAATGCCATTGGTAATTTGATGGGATTGCATTGAATCTGTAGATTGCTTTGGGTAGTATAGTCATTTTCACAATATTGATTCTTCCAATCCAAGAACATGGTATATCTCTCCATCTGTTGGTATCATCTTTAATTTCTTTCATCAGTGTCTTATCGTTTTCTGCATAAAGGTCTTTTGTTTCCCTAAGTAGGTTTATTCCTAGGTATTTTATTCTTTTTGTTGCAATGGTAAATGGGAGTGTTTACATAATTTCTCTTTCAGATTTTTCATCATTAGTGCATAGGAATGCAAGAGATTTCTGTGCATTAATTTTGTATCCTACAACTTTACCAAATTCACTGATTAGCTCTAGTAGTTTTCTGGTGGCATTTTTAGGATTCTCTATGTATAGTACCATGTCATCTGCAAACAGTGACAGTTTTACTTCTTTTCCAATTTGTATTCCTTTTATTTCTTTTTCTTCTCTGATTGCTGTGGCTAGGACTTCCAAAACTATGCTGAATAATAGTGGTGAGAGTGGACATCCTTGTCTTGTCCTGATCTTAGAGGAAATGCTTTCAGTTTTTCACCATTGAGAATGATGTTTGCTGTCGGTTTGTCATATATGAC
Organism: Grampus griseus; assembly: GCF_964374135.1. NCBI lineage: Eukaryota > Metazoa > Chordata > Mammalia > Artiodactyla > Delphinidae > Grampus > Grampus griseus. The sequence continues at coordinate 7,151,973 of NC_139006.1, read as the reverse complement.
CTTTATTATGTTGAGGTAGGTTCCCTCTATGCCCACTTTCTGGAGAGCTTTTATCATAAATGGGTGTTGAATTTTGTCAAAAGCTTTTTCTGCATCTATTGAGATGATCATATGGTTTTTATTCTTCAATTTGTTAATATGATGTACCACATGGATTGATTTGTGTATATTGAAGAATCCTTGCATCCCTGGGATAAATCCCACTTGATCATGGTGTATGATCCTTTTAATGTGTTGTTGGATTCTGTTTGCTAGTATTTTGTTGAGGATTTTTGCATCTATATTCATCAGTGATATTGGTCTGTAATTTTCTTTTTTTGTAGTATCTTTCTCTGGTTTTGGTATCAGGGTGATGGTGGCCACATAGAATGAGTTTGGGAGTGTTCCTTCCTCTGCAATTTTTTGGAAGAGTTTGAGAAGGATGGGTGTTAGCTCTTCTCTAAATGTCTGATAGAATTCACCTGTGAAGCCATCTGGTCCTGGACTTTTGTTTGTTGGAAGATTTTTAATCACAGTTTCAATTCCATTACTTGTGATTGGTCTGTTCATATTTTCTGTTTCTTCCTGGTTCAGTCTTGGAAGGTCATACCTTTCTAAGAATTTGTCCATTTCTTCCAGGTTGTCCATTTTATTGGCATAGAGTTGCTTGAGGTAGTCTCTTAGGATGCTTTGTATTTCTGCAGTGTCTGTTGTAACTTCTCCTTTTTCATTTCTAATTTTATTGATTTAAGTCCTCTCCCTCTTTTTCTTGATGAGTCTGGTTAATGGTTTATCAATTTTGTTTATCTTCTCAAAGAACCAGCTTTCAGTTTTTTTGATCTTTGTTATTGTTTTGTTTGTTTCTATTTCATTTATTTCTGCTCTGATCTTTATGATTTCTTTCCTTCTGCTAACTTTGGGTTTTGTTTGTTCTTCTTTCTCTAGTTCCTTTAGGTGTAAGGTTAGATTGTTTACTTGAGATTTTTCTTGTTTCTTGAGGTAAGCTTGTATAGCTATAAACTACCCTCTTAGAACTGCTTTTGCTGCATCCCATAGGTTTTGGATGGGCGTGTTTTCATTGTCATTTGTCTCTAGGTATTTGTTGATTTCCTCTTTGATTTCTTCAGTGATCTCTTGGTTATTTAGTAACGTATTGTTTAGCCTCCATGTGTTTGTGATTTTTACGTTTTTTTCCCTGTAATTCATTTCTAATCTCATAGCGTTGTGGTCAGAAAAGATGCTTGATATGATTTCAATTTTCTTAAATTTACTGAGGCTTGATTTGTGACCCAAGATGTGATCTATCCTGGAGAGTGTTCCGTGCGCACTTGAGAAGAAAGTGTAATCTGCTGTTTTTGGATGGAATGTCCTATAAATATCAGTTAAATCTATCTGGTCTATTGTGTCATTTAAAGCTTCTGTTTCCTTATTTATTTTCATTTTGGATGATCTGTCCATTGGTGTAAGTAAGGTGTTAAAGTCCCCCAGTAGGGCTTCCCCGGTGGCACAGTGGTTGAGAATCCGCCTGCCGATGCAGGGGATATGGGTTCGATCCCTGGCTCGGGAAGGTCCCACATGCCGTGGAGCAACTAAGCTCGTGTGCCACAACTACTGAGCCTGTGCTCTAGAGACTGTGAGTCACAACTACTGAGCCCACGTGCCGCAACTACTGAAGCCCGCGCGCCTAGAGCCCGTGCTCCACAATGAGAGAAGCCACTGCAATGAGAAACCCATGCACCACAATGAAGAGTGGCCCCTGCTCACCGCAACTAGAGAAAGCCCGTGTGCAGCAACACACAGACCCAACACAGTCATTAATAAATAAATAAATAAAATTTAAAAATACAATAAAATAAAAAATAAAGTCCCCCACTATTACTGTGTTACTGTCGATTTCCACTTTTATAGCTGTTAGCAGTTGCCTTATGTATTGAGGTGCTCCTATGTTGGGTGCATATATATTTATAATTGTTATATCTTCTTCTTGGATTGATCCCTTGATCATTATGTAGTGTCCTTCCTTGTCTCTTGTAACACTCTTTGTTTTAGAGTCTATTTCATCTGATGTGAGTATTGCTACTCCAGCTTTCTTTAGATTTCCATTTGCATGGAATATCTTTTTCCATCCCCTCACTTTCAGTCTGTATATGTCCCTAGGTCTGAAGTGGGTCACTTGTAGACAGCATATATATGGGTCTTGTTTTTGTATCCATTCAGCAAGCCGTGTCTTTTGGTTGGAGCATTTAATCCATTCACGTTTAAGGTAATTATCGATATGTATGTTCCTATGACCGTTTTCTTAGTTGTTTTGGGTTTGTTTTTGTAGGTCCTTTTCTTCTCTTGTGTTTCCCACTTAGAGAAGTCCCTTTAGCATTTGTTGTAGAGCTGGTTTGGTGGTGCTGAATTCTCTTAGCTTTTGCTTGTCTGTAAAGCTTTTGAGTTCTCCATCGAATCTGAATGAGATCCTTGCTGGGTAGAGTAATCTTGGTTGTAGGTTCTTCCCTTTCGTCACTTTAAGTATATCATGCCACTCCCTTCTGGCTTGTAGAGTTTCTGCTGAGAAATCAGCTGTTAACCTTATAGGAGTTTCCTTGTATGTTATCTGTCGTTTTTCCCTTGCTGCTTTCAATACTTTTTCTCTGTCTTTAATTTTTGCCAATTTGATTACTATGTGTGTCAGCCTGTTTCTCCTTGGGTTTATCCTGTATGGGACTCGCTGCACTTCCTGGACTTGGGTGGCTATTTCCTTTCCCATGTTAGGGAAGTTTTCAACTATAATCTCTTCAAATATTTTCTCTGGTCCTTTCTCTCTCTCTTCTCCTTCTGGGACCCCTATAATGCGAATGTTGTGGCGTTTAATGTTGTCCCAGAGGTCTCTTAGGCTGTCTTCATTTCTTTTCATTCTTTTTTCTTTATTCTGTTCTGCAGCAGTGAATTCCACCATACTGTCTTCCAGGTCACATATCCATTCTTCTGCCTCAGTTATTCTGCTATTGATTCCTTCTAGTGTAGTTTTCATTTCAGTTATTGTATCCTTTGTTCATCTGTTTGTTTGTTCTTTAATTCTTCTAGGTCTTTGTTAAACATTTCTCGCATCTTCTCGATCTTTGCCTCCATTCTTTTTCCGAGGTCCTTGATCATCTTCACTATCATTCTGAATTCTTTTTCTGGAAGGTTGCCTATCTCCACTTCATTTAGTTGTTTTTCTGGGGTTTTATCTTGTTCCTTCATCTGGTACATAGCCCTCTGCCTTTTCATCTAGTCTATCTTTCTGTGAATGTGGTTTTTGTTCCACAGGCTGCAGGATTGTAGTTCTTCTTGCTTCTGCTGTCTGCCCTCTGGTGGATGAGGCTATCTAAGAGGCTTGATGGGAGGGACTGTGGTGGGTAGAGCTGACTGTTGCTCTGGTGGGCAGAGCTCAGGAAAACTTTAATCCACTTGACTGTTGATGGGTGGGGCTGGGTTCCCTCCCTGTTGGTTGTTTGGCCTGAGGCAACCCAACACTGGAGCCTACCTCAGCTCTTTGGTGGGGCTAATGACAGACTCTGGGAGGGCTCATGCCAAGGATTACTTCCCAGAACTTCTGCTGCCAGTGTCCTTGTCCCCACGGTGAGCCACAGCCACAGCCACCCCCACCCCGCCTCTGCAGGAGACACTCAAACACTAGCAGGTAGGTCTGGTTCAGTCTCCCCTGGGGTCACTGCTCCTTCCCCTGGGTCCCGATGCGCACACTACTTTGTGTGTGCCCTCCAAGAGTGGAGCCTCTGTTTCCCCTATTCCTGTTGAAGTCCTGCAATCAATTCCCACTAGGCTTCAAAGTCTAATTCTCTAGGAATTCCTCCTCCCATTGCCGGACCCCCAGGTTGGGAAGCCTGACCTGGGGCTCAGAACCTTCACTCCAGTGGGTGGACTTCTGTGGTATAAGTGTTCTCCAGTCTGTGAGTCACCCACCCACCAGTTATGGGATTTGATTTTACTGTGATTGCGCCCCTCCTACCGTCTCATTGTGGCTTCTCCTTTGTCTTAGGATGTGGGGTATCTTTTTTGGTAAGTTCCAGTGTCTTCCTGTCAATGATTGTCCAGCAGCTAGTTGTGATTCTGGTGTTCTCGCAAGAGGGAGCGAGAGCACGTCCTTCTACTCCGCCATCTTGGTTCCTCTCCAATGCAGCTATTTCTTTAGGAGACAAAAAAAGATATTTCCTTTAAGACAGCTTTCACTTTTACCCCTCCACTCCAATATTTCAATATAAACATTCTAGCTAGATTTCTGATTTTCAAAACATGCTTGGTTCAGAGACTTCCACATTATTAAGACTATAGAAACGGCTCTGTAATTAAGAACTATTTAGAAACCCTTTAACCAAATAATTTAATCCTAAACATTTAAAAGTGAGTTTATACCAGTAAATCAAACGAATATATTAAGTTGAAGAAAAAATAATTTTCTTAAATGCTAAAGAAAAACACAGCCTGTGTGGACACGAGTTCTTGGGAACTGAGTCCTACCTTACAAATTCACGATTGTTACAATACCTTTGCTGGTTTTATGTGCTAATGATAACCTACAAAGTATGAGACAGAAGGGCAAAATGATTCCATCAGACGCTGAAGAACAGAACCAACTAGGAGGAAGCCTCTTATTGGCACAAAGTAGACTGTATTTTGACCATGTAAGGACATGCCACATTTGAAAAAAGAAATCAGTTCTTCAGTATTTTAGTAAGGACGGTGACTTCTTTCCACTTACATGCTCAAGGAGATGACAAAGAGCTGGCCTCGTTTTAGCAGCCTGTATGACAATTCACATTCCTTTTCACGAAGGCAAAGATTAGAAACAGGTCCCCACCCGGCTCCCACCAGTCCATCCTGAAGTGCAAGTGTTTGGTTATGACCTCACCTCTCTACACCTGGAGACCTGTCACAGCATGGCCAAGTCCAAACAACAACTCACTCCTCCACCCAACACTCTCTTCCTAATATTCAAATACACCAAACAGAATGCATTTAAAAAATGGGGGCACCTTCTTAAGGCAACCACTTTCCATTTTCCTGGGTTCAATTCTATAAAATATTTCCTCTCAAATTATTCTGAATTCTGCTTTAGGATTTCACTTCCTAAAATACCACTTGGATGAGGTCATTTCACATTGCAAGATCTTTAGCAAATCCTTTGTCTTCATAAAATTCAAACCCCATAGCAAAGCAATCAAGAGTTCTTAGCATCAATGAATAAACAATACTTTTAGGTCTTTTTTTTTCTACCATCCTACATTTCTTGAGTGATCCTGCTTGGTGTTACTCATGCCATTTCTTGTGTATTTCAACCCTCATTTTGTCTATGGAAATCTGTAGTTCTACCTACCTTTTTAACGGATTAGCTCAAAGGTTCTCCTTTCAGAAGTCTTCAGATACCCTCCAATCGAATACTGAAACCCCTGGCCCTGTGAATTTAAAGCCAGTCCTTCCTAGGTGCCTCTCCCACCACCCCAAAATAGCCCAGGTACCTTGCTCGCTTCACATGGCCACATGATCAATCTCCTAAGAGGAAACCATCCATTTTCTCCTGCTAGTAGCCAAGCTCCTCTTAAAACAGATTCTATCATTTTCTTCTTTTAACGCCCCAAAGCACATAGAACAACTCAAGTGGGCCCTCAATAAGTAACTGGATAAACAGAGAAATAGGAGACAATTTTTTGAGAAACTAGTGATTTATAGAGCTTTTGACAGAGAGGCAGTTTAATGGTTAAGAGCATGGATATGGGGGTCAGAGTGATCTGGATTTAGGTTCACCAGGTTACCCAGCCACTGTGTGTCTCAGGCATTTCCTCTAAAAATGAAGTTAATGATCCCTACCTAATATGGCGATTGTGACCATGGGGTAATAAAGCACGAAGAACCTCAACATGATTGTCTGTGGGACATGCTAGAGAGATAACTGTTAGATTATCTCTGGTGTCATAGAGACTGCACAATGTGGTGTTTAAGGGGCACTGAAACAACTACTTCTGTGATTTAGGGAACAGTCAAGTCTTTAGTTGCACTGGCCTCTCAACAACCACTTTTTTTTTTTTTTTTTTTTTGGCCGTGTCATGTGGCACGTAGGATATTAGTTCCCCGACCAGGGATCTAACCCACTGGACCGCCAGGGAAATCCCAACAACCACTTCTTAATTGCTGGCAAGTCCTTTTGACCTCTCTATGCCACTGAAGTTTCCTTAGGTTATGTACATAATGTGGTGGTAAGACATTTACCTGACAGAAACGTTGAGTGAGATAATGTACGTAAAAGCACTACGTAAACTATTGAAAAAGATCAGTGTTATTATGGACTTCGACTCAGAGAAAAAAGCCAAAAGTATTAAACATTTTATTCAATTTCTAGCACATTCTGTGAGGGCCTTGAAAATAAATTTCTCTCTTTCATATAATTTTTCTTCCCAGTTAATTTGGTTTCTCAAGTTCCCAAAATGAAAACCGAATCTGAAATGGTTATATTTTGCTCCCTCTGCTGGCCTGTGAGGAGAATAACGCTACCTAACAGGAATCATTCAAGATCATCTAAATGTTTATTTTCATGGACTTGAGTATAAAGATGTAATGGCATTCCACATAAAGACAAAAAACATAGTTTCAGCTCTATCTGATATATCTGACAATTAAACACAATTTTTTACGTCTACTTTTTGTTTTTAACAATTATCATAGGATTCAAATCTAGAAAATTATTTTTGTACAAAGGCTAGCTGCCCTCCATTTATCTTTTTCAAAATGATTACTTTAAAAGGTCCTGCTGTTTCTATATTTAAGGCTGAAATCCACCGAAAATACCCAAACTTGTAATTTATTTCCTTTGCTGCCACTAATTTTTGCAACCACAAAATTTACTTCCAAACTTACAAGGTTGTATATACTTATTTAACTGTGAATCATTTTTTTGTATTCAAAGTCTCAGATTATGTATATGAAAGCTAATTTATTAAACCTTTGTACACAAAGATGAACATACCTGTATAGCAAGCTTATATGAAGAATGAAGTTACAAAAAAGTAAAAGTGTTATTAAAACTGATGCATGTAAATCACTTACAAAAGTACCCGAAATGGGATAAAGCTGCTCATCCCTGATTTTCTCGTTTGGTTCACACGGTTGAAATAGGAACTTTAAATGGTTAGAATTTTTTCTTTTAAAAAGTGATATATTAAACTTACATACAGGATAATTAGCAAAATGTAGAAAGGGAAAACAATGTACAAAAGACAGATAAAAACCATCACTCTTGACAGACACAATCCAAAAATAGTATAAACCTTAACAGACTATCTCTAAACCAGCTCCTGCCTACGTCCCACCCCCCACGGTTTTATCAGCAAGAATAAAATATAGTAAACCAGCAAGCTCAGTCTTTCTGTTCTTTAAAAGAGGCCTGACTTCAGACCACAATTAAGCCTTAGATAGACTTTTTTTTTTTTTTTTTTTTTTTTTTGCGGTATGCGGGCCTCTCTCACTGTTGCGGCCTCTCCCGCTGCGGAGCACAGGCTCTGGACGCGCAGGCTCAGCGGCCAAGGATCACGGGCCCAGCCGCTCCGCGGCATGTGGGATCTTCCCGGACCGGGACACGAACCCACGTCCCCTGCATCGGCAGGCGGACTCTCAACCACTGTGCCACCAGGGAAGCCCTAGATAGACTTCTTTTAACATGGGAGGGACAAACAGGAAAATAATTTTACCTGTCCACTTAGTACTAATTACCAGAATGCACAGTTATAATTAAATAGCTCTTGGTGCTATGTCAAAAGCAGTTTATTCAGAAGCCTTCTTGTTTTTTTGCTGGTTTCGGGGCGAGTTCTTTAACAAGTTTCTTATCCTGAGGTACATTCCAGTAGATTCCGCCATGTTCTCGAATTCAAATGGCGTTATTCCCGTTGCAAACTTGCTCATGTCAGGGACAGGGCTATGGATTTTAGTGGCTGTTCCAGGACTGGCGTCCGCCTGAAGGAGCTTCGGGCTGCTGCCTCCATTCTTGACCTCACAGTCTGACTCGACCCTGCCACTGTCAAGAGCACCTTTAGAGTCTACCTGAGCCGGCTCTTCCTCTTCTTTCTGGCCAGGCAAGGCAGCCTCAGAATCTGGACTCGAGGTTTGTTCAACTTCCGACTTCTCTGTACTGGTGTCTGGTACCTCAGCCTCATCTGACATCTGCTTTTCAGATGTTTTTCCCTCTGGGACAGGGAGGTCAGGCTCATTCGGGCAAGGTGAAGAGGCAACCGAATTCCCGGTTAAAGGTGTGTCAACAGGAATATCAGAATCACTGTTTACGCTCTCGGCCTGCTCGAGGGCCGCCCAGATCCGCCTCTGCTGTTCTTCAAGTTCCTCCAGAGTCAGTGCGTCCTCGTCCATAGTCACAGATGCCGTTCTGGTCTGGGGTGAGTCACTGGGAGTGAGTGGCGGGGTGCCCTTGGGCAGCGGAGGCGTGAAGATGGGTGGAGGGGTGCTCCGGGGGAGCGGAGGAGTGCCAGGGGGCAGCGGGGGCTGAAACTGAAAAGTTTCACTGCTCGGGGACCCGTGCGGGACCTCTGCATCTGAAATGAGGACGTTGAGAAACTTTGAGTTGTCATATAGCATTTATTTGGTTTTACAAACACTTATTATTTGAACTCAGGTGAATCCAGAGGTTCACTGGCCAAAATTACTGGCTTAAGAGGGGCAAACTGGATCCTCAGATACCATGACCATCACTTAATGTCCTCAATCCACCTGAAAAGAACATCTGCAGGGGAAAGGTCGGGGTCTCTGGCGCCGGGAACTTTAACGGAGGGAAAACTTGAACACAGCAGGAAACTGGGCTGGCACTTCAGCTGCCTACACTCCAGAGTGGGTGGAGGCAGAAGGATACGAAGTGGAGCTGGCAGGGTGGGAAGGTCCCTGGCTTATCTCCCAATTCTGTACCCTCAGTCTAGTCTGCTCGCCTGAACTGTGCGTTCATGCAGCCAACTGGTCACTGGCCTTCACTACCTGTACGTCCCACAGACACAACAGATCTGACCTGTCCAAAACAGAGGATCTTTCCCTAAAAGTCACACTCTTCCCCTATTTGCTAAGCTCGCTAATAGCACCACCGGTGGCATCTTGCTGAAGTCTCCAAAACTGAAACCTGCTCGTCATCAGACAGTCCTCCCCCTTTCCTTCTGCCCACGCCAGGTCCTTGGCTCTCTGGGGCCCACCCTTTCCTGCAGCCTGTCATAGGTGCTGCGTTATTTGGGGCCACTACCGTTTGTCAGGAATATGAGTCCTTCCTGCCTCTGGACTCTTCTTCCTTATATTCATCCTCCAAACTATCAGTCTTTCTAAAACACAAATCTGGTCCTAATAACACTTCCATCTCATGAGAAACTCTTTAGTGCCTTCCCATCACCTACAGGAAGACGTCCGATCTCCTCTGGGCCTTAGAGGCTCTCACAACCAAGAATTTGCCTATTTCCACCATGTCATTTCTTACTGCCTGGTTTAAAAGACTCCGGCTGTCACACTGTTGTTGGACCAATGTGCCGTGATGCTTCGTGCTTCTGTATTTGCATTTCTCACTGTCTCAAATGCCCTAACCCTTCTCATGGCCCTGGTAAATCTCGGAATCCATCCCTCAAGATGCAGCTCGAAGGCATTCTTGGGAAGAGGCTATGACTTTATCCAGCACGGCTGCTGTTTTTCCTTGGTGCCACTATTACAGTTGGTGACCAGCTCTGTGATACTAACCTCTGTATCTATCACTACAGGCCACCACATTTATATTAAAATGATGTTTACACATCTGCAATCCTAGGCGACAGAGAGCCGTAACTAAGGGTAGCACTTGTGTCTTATTAATCTTCCTGGCCTCGGGGTCTAGCAGAGGAGTCTGAAACACACTATGTGTTTAAAAACTTTGGAAAAGTCAACTGCATCACACAGAATCATAAAGCCTATGCAAAACCAGCCTGAACTTTATTGTATAGGCAATAAGATCTGTGAGGAGGGTAATACACTGTCACTCAGAGTTTAAGACGTTAACTCAATCAGAAGAGCAAAGAATGGATAAAAAAGCTGAAAGGAAGGATTAAAAAAAAAATCAGTTATAAGGGCGCCAAGAGCAATCAGGTGAGAGAAAAAAGCCTGAACGAAGAGGCAATTTCTGAGACAGTGTTTAGATTTCGGTAACTGGCTAGAAACGGAAAGCCACCATTACGGGTGGATGCGGCTGCAGACGAATGGCATCTCTCAGTCTCGGGAGCTGCGAGAGCACGGGTGCTGCCGGCTACAGCAGAGAGCACAGAGGAGCAGCTGGCAGGGAGAAGGGATGGCAAAGCTAGTGAACTACTTGACAACGTATGTATTTTGTGCTTTTAAGAATAAAACATAACTAAACAGTTTAACCCAAGTTTCATTTTGCACAAAATACCACAATAAACACTATTAACATAAGAATGCTAAATGGGAACAGGACGTTCAGGTAGTTATACTTCACAGTTCCAAGCTGAATCACTCTACCCACAGGTTTGCAATATGGAATCCATTTCACTTATAACACATGATTTGCTAATAAAATTTTCCACAGGAAAATGGCAATTAGACTGACTCACTGTTTCTTCTTCTTGGGAATGAGCTGCCGACAAAAGTCACTCGAATTACTACGCCTTACAGAGTTCTGCCCCTGCAGGGCAGGAAGAAGCTGGCGACAGGGGGATTTGCGGTGGTTCTGGGGTGGGAAGGGCCTGCCTTTAGGACCATTTCCCAGGGTGTCCATAAACCAACCCAGTTCAGTTAGCAGACCCTCTCGGCCCTTTCACGAAGCAGCCCTATAACTGGCCTCGATAATTTGATCTGTTACTACTCACTGAATGATCACTTAAGTTGTTCAGAACGAGGGTAGGGAAGGGGGTTGCTATTTACCCCCTCAAAGACCCTGACATTCATTGTGCTGAGAGGGAACATGGAAAACAACATGTTTTAACAAACAGAAGGATGGACTGGGGGTGGGAAGACACATGGAGGTCAAGACATGTGGCTCGAGGCCTTGAGCTTTACATGTGGTCAGAGTATTCTGATCCTGGCACTGGCCCATCTTTTAAGTCTGTGGCTTGGGCAAGAAAGCTCTTGTCACAGGGTTCTTTGTCCTCAGCAGGTGAGTGCACGTTATGGTGGCTTCTTTTAGAGGTGCTGCTGTTTCTAAAAAGGCAGAGGCTTACTTAAGCTTCTGCACAGAGGCAGGCGCTTGTAAACAAAACCAGTTGCCTCTGCTGATGGCTGCGACCAGAGGAGCCTTTAGCAGGTGGTCTGGGACCTTGAACTACATTTAACAAATGTGTGCGGGCAGGCAGAAGCCTCAGCAGATGGCAGCAGAGGCTCGGAAGCAGGCACAACTGACGAAGTAATTCACTTACAGACTGCAGGGCGAGGGGGATCTAGCGAACTAAGGCACAGGCTTCGGGGTAGGGGCCCAGCTGAGTCCTCAGGAAGTGTGGCCGAGGCAGAGACCAGATATATAGTGTGGAAAGAAGGCATTTCAGGCCTTTTAGGCACCCGGGGTAAATAATCTTTGTTCTGCAAAGGTTCTGTCTGTCTTACAGAGAACTAAAGAGGTTCTAATTACACTGTTTATCCCAGGGTGAGTTAGGCAAAAACTAGCACTAGATCTTCTGCCCCAAATTCCACTGTGGACTGAGAGCCACGGAAGAAATGTGGAGGCACTAAACTTGGATTCTTTTTTTTTTTTTTTTTTTTTTTTTTGCGGTACACGGGCCTCTCACTGTTGCGGCCTCTCCCGTTGCGGAGCACAGGCTCCGGACACGCAGGCTCAGCGGTCATGGCTCACAGGCCCAGCTGCTCCGCGGCACGTGGGATCCTCCCGCACCGGGGCACAAACCTGTGTCCCCTGCATCGGCAGGTGGACTCTCAACCACTGCGCCACCACGGAAGCCCCTAAACTTGTATTCTTGAGTCTCACTTCATCACATGGGCTCAGGCTGGCTCTTAATTGGTTAATTATATATGAAAGAGAAAGAAAGAGACAGACAGACAGACAGAGAGAAACTTCCCTTAAGAGGAAGGTTTCCTAGGCCTCAGAAATTCCCTCACAAGAAACAGAAGCAGCAGCTCCCAGCACAGGGCTCAAAGTGCCTGCACGTAGTGTGTGGACCTAGTTACGGACCTGCCACCACCGCAAATTCCCAAACCTCGAGAGAAAGCAACTACATCCCAAAGGGTTCAAAATACCAAGCTCGGTGTCTTTTCCTCAGAGGTACTCTAAGTGCCTAAAACCAAAATTCTCTTCTTATGGGGAAATTTCTTCCAACCTAAGTTCCCAGGTGGTGGAGTCAGATGACTGGCACTAAGAGAGAGAGAGAAACCAAGATTTTTGCCCTTACTCAGAAATCTTGGCTGTGGCCTTTGATAACACTGGGAAGTGCTGGGCTCTGGGAATGTAATTGTCTGGGACAACTGCTTTTGGGTTTTGGGGAATTGCTTGCTTTCAGAATTTCATAGGTATGTAGCAAAGGCTGTAATTCTGTTTCCTATGAACTCTTTGGCCTTGTTAAAAGTGAGACTAGATATTGAAGTAAGGCTGTAGGTGCTAAACGTCCAGGTTGTGAACTTTACTCAGGTATCAAGACTCCTGTGGTAAGAACAAGCAGAATAAAAAACTGGGGAAAATGGTTTGGAGGCTTTAATTTTGGACTTTGAAGTTGCTAGTGCAAAATCATTCAATCTGGGGATTTAAGGTGATTTAATCTGCAACCTTTAAATTCTCCCTGGGTGCGGCTTCCCGGCAGTCCAGTGGTTAGGACTCCGTGCTTCCACTGCAGGGGGCACATGTTCAACCTCTGGTCGGGGAACTAAGATCCCGCGTGCCGTGTGGCATGGCCAAAAAAATAAAGTAAAAATAAAATCTCTCCGGGAATCTGAAAATGGGTACTCGGGGTGGGGAGGTCTCCATTCAAATTTGAGGCAATTTACATTGCTGGCCTCTTATTACTAGAGCATCTGTATGCATTTTACCCTAATGTTGCCATTTCATTTCACTTTCAGAACATCCGACATGCTACATGGGACCAGAGTAGAGGGGCGTGGTTTGTGATGGGCAACAGAACAAGGGGTGAGTTTTCATCTTAGGTTCAGAGTGGACTTGGAGTTTATTCAATTAACACAAAATTCTGACCCATTCCAGAGCCTTCTGGGGGCAAAATCTAAACTACTCATCAGTAGTCCCAAGGGGAAACCCAAAGGAGTGGTGGTTGGTAGTGGGGTAAGCGGGGACTCAGAAAGGTGGGAGCATGACTGTCCTGATAACTACTGATCTGCTGAAAAGGACTGTCACAACCCTGCTTGACCACAGGTTCCACGGTAAACCCAGAAGGTTCAGAGAACAAAAGGCTGGGGGAGTATCAGAGGGCAAGGCCTTTGTTCCCTCCTGGGTTTCTGAGAGGACGGACTTTCCTCCTGGTTTCTCTTTCCTGGAGGGAGGAGGGACTTAGTGGATTTATACACTTGGGAAGAGTATCTGAGAAAGCTTGACTTAGGTCTGCCCTTCTTCCTCTCGGGAGCTGCCAAAGGGGAGCATGTTCCACTGCTTGTCTCAAAGCACTGCCCACCAGAGGGGCCGGTCCAGGTCCAGAACCACTGGGACTGGGTGGGTAGGTCTGTCTAGCTCACGTACCCAGTCGGCTGCCCAGCTGGCTCTCACACCAAGCTTTGATCAGCAAGAGTGGAGATGCTCTGATATCCGAGGATAAAAGAAAAGTTAGTGCTCATAAAGAGCTTCCTCTTTCTTATGGAACTCAGGAGCGTACAAATTCACCCTACTTTCTGAAGAAATCAAAACCACGGGATGAAACCTACCCGAGTCAAGCTCCATGTCAGCGGGCGAGGCTGCCAAGCTGCCTTCCTTCTTCTGCTTCTTTGGGCTACTAGGCCTGGGCAGAGACGAAGACCTCTTGCTGCTGGACCTCACGCTCGGCTAACGGAGAACCAAACTGAACACAAGTTAGGCGGGTCCACAAAGAATTGAACCCCATCCCTTCACTTAAACATGATGTAGGAAACCAATCTGGAGCTAAGTCCAGGTAACTGGTGAAGGCAGTTACCTTTTTCCTTTGGATTCATCAGAAAACACAGAGTGCTTTATATCCAAAGCGAGAAAAGGCAATAAGATGCCTAATGAGTTACAAAATTCCTCAGATAGACGCGATACATTTTTATAAACCACACTCTGAAAATCTATTTACCGCTTGGAAGTTAGAAGTTAGGTAATTGGCAAACACGTCTTTCTGCTGACATGCCTGCATTGGTATGGAACCAAACATCCTCCATTCCTAATGATGAAAAGAGAAGAGAAAAATAAGTATGTATTTGGAAAACGTCATGCTTTGAATAGTCTGCTGACAGGAGGTAAGGTGGAGGTCTCAAATTACATTTCTGCTTCATATGTGACTTTTCCTTTTTGGGGAAATTAATGAAAATAATGGAGCATTGAAGGGGAAAAAAAACCCAACTCTGCCTGCAAAATGATCAGGACCGAACACTAAAAGACTACTTGACAAAATCGCTTGGCCCAAAAAGGTTCTACCTACTACAAGAAGAAGTTACAGGCATTAATGACACAGACTCTCATTCGGCCTGGCTGGCTCCCGCCCCGCTCCTGACGCACCAGCGCTGTTCACAGGACTGTTAACTGTTCCCTTTTCCTAACTCGCTCACTCATGCTGATTTTTCTATCTTCTGTTCTTTCCCTTTCCAAACTGAGCAATAATCTTTAAGGTTCAACATCACTCGTTTCTCTCTTATGGCCAGTAACACATTCAACAGTGGTTCTCAATAGAAATCACTTTGGGCTCTTGTGAAACCTATAGATTCCAGGGACTAAGTTAAGTCTAAGGGGGGGCAGGGGCGGTGCTCAAGAATGTACATTTCTAATGCACACCCCAAGGAGATTCTGATGTGGGCTGGTACTTGGACCCACTTCCAGAGGGACTGATGGTCTGTACATGCAACTCAGCCCTTGATTAATTACACACGTCTTCGTATCTGTTCACTAGACTGTAAGTTCAGACCTTTGGCTGTTTCTCTGAAGCCCAGTCCCTAAGAACACCTAGAATGCATTTTTATTAAAATACCACCACCACCATCACCACTACTATAGTTAGTTGTTAAAGTCTGAAACCTAAGATGAAAGTTGGAAAAGATTAAGTGTAGCAAACCTTTCTTGTATAGGAGAAATTTTACTTTGGGGAGGGGGTGAAGAGGGAAGAGTAGGAAAAAGTTATAGTAATACTTAGATTTATTAAAGGCAGAAATTTACTTCCCAATTAATTCTGTAAAACTTATAACACTGCTTCAAACCATCCCATATTTTAAAAAAATAATCTTTTAATTTTAGAATAGTTTTAGATTTATAGAATCTCACCATTCTATTTTAGCTCCTTTTCTTAGGGCATAAAATTGGAAAAAACTGTGGGTTTTCTTTTTGATGAATTCAAGATTTCACTTAATATTCTAATCAACATAAAGGAAATTAAAAAATTAAACACAAAAGTAACACATTTACTTCTTTAAGGAACAGTAATTGCTACATAAGCTAACATTTTGAACAATCTACATAAATAATGTCACATCCCAGAAGAATAAAAAAACAACACACTTACATCTGGAATTCCTCTGGGAGTAGATATATTAAAACCTGGATAGTTTACCAATTTCGAGAGATCGTAAGTGACACTTTTATTTTGTTGTACTTCTCCAGCTTCTGTTTCTCCATCAGCACCATCTATTACAGACCATCAAAAAGCTTAATATTGCTAGATGCCCATATAAATCCCTCTCCAGACCAAAAGCAGACCTGGAAAGTGCTTAGATTCATGACCACAGAATTATTCCGAGAATAGCTTTAATTATAATTTGTCTGAACCATTAGATTAGAATTTTTAAACAACATGGACATATTATTTTGATAAAAATAAACATTTAAAATCTTGGAAACTTTAGTTCTTCCATGAGTTATTTGAAAAGTCTGTTTTGCACTGGTCTTTGATTTGCCTAATCCTCTATTCCAATTCTTTATTTAATAAACATTTATATAATGGTCACTGTGTATGAGCTAGTGTTTTCTTTTCAGATAGTGCTTTAAACAGTTTACAAGTATTCATTTGCTTAATCTTCATAACAACACTAAGAGGTACATACTATTAAAACCACTTTACAGATGAGAATCGTTTTTGAAGGATACTTAGGAACCACTTCATTATTTTGAAAAGTACTAAATAAATCGAACATTTTATTTTGCCTTGTCTATATACCTAAGGAAAACAAATAGTTGATGAGAAGTTTCTCTTTATATAAGTTTTCAGGATAAGAAGCCAAGTAATGAAAGAATAAGAATATAACCAGTATGTCACCCGTCATTAACAGATAGATATAGGCAATGATCACCAATGACTGATTCCACTACAATTCACAGGAAACAGAGGGACAGAGAAACATGATAAAATAACACCATGGGGATGCACCAGCAAAATCTCGAAAACTCAAAAGGACAAAATACAGAGTTTTGTTAAAAACCAGAAAGGGAACTTACAGATTAAAAGAGATTTAAGAGGCTCTCAATGATCTACAATCTTTTGTCCAAAGAATCTCTATTCAAACAAATAAAGAGAGAAAGAGAAAGAGAGAGAGAGAGAGAGAGAGAGAGAAAACAGAAATGCAAGCACCTACAGAGTGGCAGAAGCAATGATAATTTGAATGTCAGCATGACTTGGGGATATATTAAAAGGTTGTGCTGGGGCTTCCCTGGTGGCACAGTGGTTAAGAATCCACCTGCCAATGCAGGGGACAAGGGTTTGAGCCCTGGTCCGGGAAGATCCCACATGCCACAGAGCAACTAAGCCCGTGCACCACAACTACTGAGCCTGTGCTCTAGAGCCCGCGAGCCACAACTGCTGAGACCGCAAGTCACAACTACTGAAGTCTGCGTGCCTAGAGCCTGTGCTCCGCAACAAGAGAAGCCATCGCAATGAGAAGCCCGCGCACTGCAATGAAAAGTAGCCCCCGCTCACCACAACTAGAGAAAGCCCACACACAGCAACAAAGACCCAACGCAGCCAAAAATAAAAAAATAAAATTTAAATAAAAATTTTTTTAAAAAGGCTGTGCTAAATATTCTTTGGTACCACTTGAGGTGGGGGGGGTTGGTAACTTTTTATTTAGCTTTTGTTTAATTAATTAATTTATTTATTTTGGCTGTGCTGCGCGGCATGTGGGACCTTAGTTCCCTGACCAGGGATCAAATCTGCACCCACTGCAGTGGAAGTGCAGAGTCTTAACCACTGGACTGCCGGGGAAGTCCCTAAATTTTTTATTTTTATTTTTAATTACCTAAGTAATATCTAGAAACACTCTGATTTTTAAAAAATGTACAGCATTAGAGATAATACTAAAATCTTAAGCCCAATCCTGTTTTCATTCTCAGGGATAACCACTGTTGATTTTGCTGTATATTGGTTAGGACTTTAAAAATTTTTATATAAAAAGTTATTTACTATCCACCAGATGCCAGGCACTGTGCTACATGAAAAATAAATAGATACAAATTGTGACAGGGCATGAAGAAAACAAACAGGGTAAAGTGATAAAGACTGGCAGAACAGGTGGGTAAACATGGGAGAGACACATCTATTTATTTATTTATTTATTTATTTTTGCGGTGCGCGGGCCTCTCACTGTTGTGGCCTCTCCCGTTGCGGAGCACAGGTTCCGGCTGCGCAGGCTCAGCGGCCATGGCTCATGGGCCCAGCCGCTCCGCGGCATGTGGGATCTTCCCGGACCGGGGCACGAACCCGTATCCCCTGCATCGGCAGGCGGACTCTCAACCACTGCGCCACCAGGGAAGCCCGGGAGAGATACCTTTAAATAAAGTGGTCAGGGAAGGCCTCTATGAGTCCAAACCCTGAAATCTAGGTGGTTCTTGGTTAAGAGCTTTCAAAAATATCTTTTACAAACATAACTCCTCATAGAAAATATAGAGCATTGTTTCATCCGTGTGGGGTTTTTTTTTTAAATTTAAGATCAATGGTATCATAATATTAAGTCATCCAGAAACTTGCCTTTTAAACTCAGTATTGCATAGGGATTTTGCCACGTTAGCTCCATGGATTTACTCCATTTTTAAAAATACCGCAGGGATTCCACCCCCCAGATCTACCACGGTTTACTTAGCCATTCTCCTTTAGGGCCTTAATGTTGCTTTTAATTTTTCACTATCATAGTCAATGTTAAAAAGTATCTTTATATACATACATTTCCTTGTGCGCACGTGTGACTATTTTTCTAGAGGAGGTACCTAAGAGAAGTTCTAGATCATAGGAGGGTTTATTTATTCTAATTTTTATAGGTCTCCTGGCAGAGATGGATATATTTCTGTTGCCATTACTGAGAAAGGCAAGAGCTTATGAGGTCTAGCTGGAGAACCAATACCTTGCTAGGTAGTCACTGGGCAAGTCCAGATAACCATCTGATAACTCTCACTGAAGTTTTAGCTCCTTCCTTGTAAAACAAGGGAAACACCATCAAGATATTTTTTAGTTAACTCAGCACACACTAAATAAGCCAGCCATTCCCACCCTATTTTACTGTGATTCTTTAATTAAAAAAGGAAAAGATAGAACACTTAAGCTGACTTATCTAACTGAACATACTATACCTTTTCCATCATAGAGTGCAAGCCCTGAGGTCTCTAGTTCGGCCTCTTTGAGCCAGCCTGGTGGGTATCCTAGCTGGCGCATTCGATATATAAAAGGTGGAAGACTCTTGTCCGTCACACCCAGCGCATCCTGAAGTTCCTCACTGAGTAAAAATAAAAGAGGAAGAAAAATACTGTATTCTTGTTTGGATGAAAATACATACTGGTCTGATATTTTAAAACTCTTCTGTGTCTTATATTACACGCCTGTGGCACGGTGCCTATCAAACACATAGTTAAAATTCCAATAAATCTTTTTGGATTAATTGATGTACATTATAGAGAGCCTTGCTAGAGAACACTTACTTATATCTTGATTATTACCCTGAAGATCCACAGAACGTTCCATATAGTGGGGAAGCAGAAATGACATTCTATGGTAAAATGACAGAGGTACCTGATAACTCCTGGCTTGAATCTTCCAAATCTTTCTTCTACTTCTTCTGCATGGTATCGCTGCTGAAAATTCTGACTGCTTGTCTCACCACAGGCATCCATATACTCTTTTCTCTTCTCACTTATTCGAGCAGCATTCCGAGGCTAAATCGTAATGTGTTCGGAAAGAATGGTATCGAGCAGTTTAGAAATACTTCAGAAATTGAATAAATATAAGCACTTTTTCTAGGTCAAGCACACAGATTATTTCAGTGTTAATGCATAAGGGACAGGTATAAAAGAGTGGATACTTTAGGAAAATAAGCAAAGAAGAGAAGCAGTCCCTTAATTTCGTATTACCTTGGTACTATCATAACATAAAATAAAGTTTTGAAAATAAGTTGTCTAAAAATGAACACTCATAATGTTTTATTCATCTCAAATACAGAGTACTGTAATAAATTATTATTTTTTTAAAATCTAATCTTTAAAACTTACGTATAAATTTGGAAAGATTTCAAAATCAAGGACTATGGGAAAGACAGGAAGTTTCTTCACATCACACAATGCCACAGATGTATTGAAAACATTAGAAAGCTCTGGTTCAAAGATTTTTTTTTATATGAGAAAAATTTACCATTGGGCAATCTTTCATTTGATGCTCTTCAGAACCACAATTGAAACAGTGAGGCTTTGGCCTATTTGGTCAAAAAACAAAGATTTTCATAATGTAAATAGAAATATAAAAGCAAATCAACAAAATTCTGTATGACAGCAATGTGTATCAGAGACAAGAAAGCATGTAGATCGCCAATTATTATCTGCAAAAATGAGTACACTTTCACTTCTTGTGCTTAGTGATTTAAACAAACAGTACTTTTGACCAAGTCTTTTAACCAAGAACCCTTGTGTTCCTGACTGATCTGTTACCTCTGAGTTTTGTCAGTGGCTAATAATAGAAGAACCAAGGCAAACAGATTATCATATTTTCCTTTAGGTAACGTGGAAAGGGGTAGATGGTTATAAGACAGCAATCAAACTGACAGCAGTAATTATACCTTTCCACCCACCCAGGCACATCAGGAGTGAACCAATGAATATATAACTGACTTAAACATTTAACATGTCTATATATTGAAATTCTAGTTTAATCTGTTTATTTATCGTAAGCTAGCAATAAAGAATATTAACTTTTCAAGCTAAAAGAGTTCATGGTTTTGGTTAAAAAAGAAGAAGAAAACAAAAGCAACTCCCCACACAAACCTTTTTGCCTTTACTTGTATTTCTTGCCCTTCTAGAGAAACAATGTGGCTGAAGACTTGCTGGTACCTTTAGTGAGTTTTATTAAGGAATAGTTAGCATAGTCTGCAAAATTTGGTTTTTTTTTTTTTTTTAAAGGTGAACTTAATGGCAAGATGCATAAAGATCTTCATTCACTATGTAGGATACTTGGGTATTTCCCATCCTTCCGTAAGCTGAGGGTTTTCATTTAGTAGCGGTTGCCCCAATTTATCAAGGCAAAAATTAGTAAAATACAGGACACTTCCTACAACCTGCAGAAAACAAGTCAAAAAATATTGCTATTTAAGCAGAAAAAAAAAGACATTAAATAATGTAAGACTATGATTAATTGTTTTAACAATTTATTTCTGGATGAAATTATTAGAAATAATAATCAACTCCCTAGTTAAAGGAGCCACATTCTGATGTTTAAATAAGATCTCCATCACTGAATTCCCCTCTGTTGCCTAGATCACTGAATTTTTCCTGTTGGATCACTACTATCAGTTGCACTTTCTCCAGACTTAAAAAACAAAAACTTTTCAACAACTCTTATATTCCCTCCAATTTCCCATTTCTTTGCTTCCTTTTGCAGCAATATCCTCAGACAGTTGTCTACATCTATATAGTCATTGTTTCCACTTCCTTTCCTCCCAATCACTCTTTTCCTTTCCTTCCAATTTTTGGGAACAATTTCCTACAGAAAAGTTGAAAAAAATGGTACAAGGAACACCCATGTACCCTCCATCTAGATTCAACAATTGTTAACTGACATTTTTGTGTGCACATCTCTACACACACACACACACACACACACACACACACACTTTTTACTGAGCCATTTTTAAAAAGTAAGTCGACACCACTATCATCTTAGTCTAAGTCACTATTTTCTCCAGCTCGAGATTAATACAATAACTTCCTTCCCAGGTTCTAGCTTCCACACATAACCAGCTACAGACTCTATTCATGACACTGCACCACTAAATACTTCAGTATGAGCCTTCTAAGAATAAGGACATTCTACAAATCACAATACCACTGTCATGCTTAAGAAAATTACTAACACCTTAAAATCATCTATATCCAATCTATTTTCAGTTTTCCACAATTTTAAAGACATGGGGGTGCTGGGATGATGAAGAGCCCACAGATCTTACTGAAAAGATTTACAAGGTATGTACACATCTCTACAAATGTGATAAAGGCTGATATTTGCAAAGGTATCGTTTTAGATGACCCTATAAATGTCAAGTGGAAGAACTAGGACCAGTGATTGGATTGAGTACAAGAAGCACATTTCAGCTCAACTTTTAGAGAGTGGAAAAATCTATCACAGGTGTGAAGAATGAAGTGGTTCGTCTCATTTTTTAAAAAAGTGAATCCCAAGTTACTGGAAAGACTCAAAAAAAGAGCAAAATGCTCTAAGGGCACTTAAAAGAAAGATTCCTGAATTTGAATTAGATAACTTCATTTCCCTTTTAAACTTTAAGGTTCTGGGATTTAAAGTGGCACCTGCCTGGAAATGGGGGATTCTGCACTTATTAATTTAGTCTTAATTGTGGTACATCAATGGGACACAATACTCCATGAACATGAAAACTAGTCTTCCTTTAATGGAATCCAGGATTACATCATCTTCTTTAAAAATTTTTAAGTTGCAAAATCACACCACTACACTGCACTGACACTGCTGAATTTTGCATAGGTACTGAAAGGGCTAAATGTAGGTTCATCCCTGTAAATCGTCTTCTGTTTTTCACCCACTATTGTAGTCTGTCCACATTTAACACTTCCTAGCTGCCACCTGTTATATTAGCTATATATCCCTCTCAGCTTCACCCATCTCTAAGTTCCATAAGCATGCTTTCTATATCTTCATCCAAGTTCTTAAAAATGAGTAGAGGTGGGACAGAGGGATGAATAGGTGGAATAAAGAGAATTTTTAGGGCAGTGAAACTACTCTGTATGACAGTCTCATGGTAGATGCATATCATTATAAATTTGTGCGAATTCACAGAATGTACACCACCAAGAATGAACCTTAATGTAAACCATGGACTCTGGGTGATAATGATGTGTCAATGTAGGTTCATCAATTGTAACAAATGTACCACCTGGTAGGGGCTGTGGATAGTGGGGGAGGCTATGAATGTCTGGGGGCAGAGGATACATGGCAAATCTCTGTACCTTCCACTCCATTTTTCAGTGAACATAAAACTGCTCTAAAAAAAACCAATCTATTAAAAAAAGAAAAAGAAAGAAAGGAAAGAAGATGAACAGAGAGGATAGTCAAGAGAAAAATAAAGTCCTCCAAAGTATATATATTGTGCCCCCAGGCCACAATGAAATAGTTATTAAAAAGCAAACTATGGTATTTAGAGGCTGAAGCCTACACTGTTGTTTACAACAAATTTAATGAAAGAATGTGTGATCGTCTGACGACATATGCCTATACCACTTTATCATTTAAATGTCACCCAATGGACATAGGATAGGAAACACATCTGCAGAATTCAAAACTTAAATGTCCAAACTTACACTAAAAGCTTCCTTATTGTTAACAGCACTGGATTCTTCTACTTTATGGTCCTCTTCTAGCATAACACTGGAAGGCTAACACAAAGAGAAACACATGTTACAAAAGGTAACCAATTTTTAACAACTTTCAATTTCAAGTATTAGCCATCTGAACACACTTTATTTTCTAATACATACCATTAAGGTATATAAAATTTTGAATTCATTGTTGTCATAATTAGGGTGAGTTGAGAAGTTAAGCTAGGTAGGAATGTTTATGAAAGAAATCTCCCAAGTGGGAAAGTTAAAAAGATATATAAAAGATAGTATCTTCTGGAACATTAACATACACTAGGACTTTTTTAAAATTATTTTTACACTATGACTTTTGTGTTAACAAATATTAATTATGGAACTTTCAACACTTAAACTGACAAGACAGACTTTACCTTGAAATCAGATAATCAAAGATTAAAATAATATATAATTTGATATTACTGGTCAATACTGTATTACAACCCTTACAGACCTCAAGCCACTACAAAATTCTGAAGTGTTTCCTAAATCAAATATTAAATAATATTCAATATGTTTTGGGTTTTTTTTTCAGTATGGTTTTTATTGTTAAATGTATTTTGTTCCGTGAATCTTTAAAAATTATATCTGATGGGTGAAAACTAGAGGTGATAAACAAAAAATTTAATTAATTAGAATACTCCATTCTCCAACCTCTGAGGATAAACAGCTAAAGATCCTTATTTGAGAGACCTACTTACCTTAATTTTTAATTTACAAAAAAAAAGCCCAGAAATCATAATTCTGATTTTCTTAAGGTAAACTCATGCCCTAATATTCAGAGTGGAATCTCTCAGATTTCTTTGGGCATGCTGTTGATTTTTAAAACAAGTAGAAGGGAAAGAAAGGATGGCATATGAACCTGTTCATTTTAGATAAAAAGAATCCATCTTTTATAAACCCCAGAAACAGAGATTTTTTTTCTGACCTAAAATTAATTTTCTGCCCCAAACCACGTGTCCAAGTCAGGGAATGGAAAATAAAAAGGCTTCAGTTTTGAGTGCAGCCAGGTGTGAATATGACTCCCTGAGAAAAGCACCCGTGATCCAAAAGAAAACCCTGTGGCTGCGCTGGTCAGACTGTGGAGAAGGAAGCCCGGCTGCAGGATGGGAGGTGAAGAGTCAATCTCAACAGTCATTCTGGTTTTGATTCAAGAGGATCCCTGGAGCCTAACAACTGGCAGTGAAAAGCATAACCTACTAATCTTAAAGTCTCTTAAGTTTGAAATACCTGGGGCAAAAGATTAAAGGAAGTCTTTTCCACATCATTTTTCTGCTGTTCCTCAAATCTTTTTACTAAATTTGATACAAATTCCTCTATTTCTTGATGATATTGCCTGCATAAAGAGGACAAAATGGTCAGAACCCAGACAGAGTAAAACATTGACTTGATTGAGTTTTATGCATTTTTAGAAGATGTCATGTGTAAATTTTGTTATTTTGTTTTTCAGAGTTTATCAAATCGCTGACTCTTTGTAACACTCAGGAATCTATTCCTTAGGAAAAATATATACATTGTTGTCAAGTTAATAAAATGATTACAATAACCTAACACAGTGCCTAGGCTGTAACAGCTGGCAAATACTTATGCAAAGACTAAATGGATTTTATTTATAAATTTTACATACTTAATTTTTGAATATATAGTAAATGGTTCAAAATTCAAAAGAACTAAAAGGGTGAGTTACATAATGAAAAGCTCCCTTCCTACCCTGTCTCTCAGCCCCTTATTTCTGCAACGCAGAGATAATCAGTGCATTCAGCTATCCCACATCCTCCTCCCAGACACCCTCTCTGCACATATAAAGAAACACCTATGTAAATATTACACTGGAGAAAAAAAGACCGAAATGCAAGAAAAACGACTGAGGTCTATTTTCCCCAGCTTTCCAGGTCAAGAACCACGTTCATCAAATATTCTTCAGTGTTTGGTTCAGGAGGAGCCAAAAGAGCCAACCTCCTCTTTACAGACTTGATCCATCAGGTCCTGTTAGCTCTGACATTGTAAGATTTCTGCAGGCACAACGCCAGGTGCGCAGTGCAGACATTAAGACTGCCAAGGGCTTGAGTTAGAGGCCGATTCGGACGGTGACAGAGGCGCTGGAGCCCCGCGTGCCCAGCACCGTGCTGCTCCTGTGCTCACCACAGGCTGCTCCACCCTCCCAGAGCCTCAGGTTCTGCTTCTGCTGAGCTGAAGTAGCCAACGGACCTGCCACACAGGTAACACCCTATGTACGGTCCCTTTACCTTGCCCGGCACCTAAGATAACAATATGATTAAGTGACACCGAAGGGGGCAAGCAGGTGTCTGAAATGTCTATGACCATGCTCTGAGGAAGGGACAGGTCAAGGCCTCAAACCATGTCAGAACATTCTAGCAAGCACTGCAGGAATGCACTGAGTCATCCTAGACCCAAACATGCTGGAAGGCTTGCAAAGGTCTAGTTTTGCTATTAAAAAGAAAAAAAAAAGCACGTGGGTAAGCTTTGAAGATAGCCAACAGGGAAAACTTAGTTCCCTGACTGTGGCAGAGAAATGGTTAAGATTATTTATGGTGGTAGCGGTGACTTTTATTTGAGGCTATTTATTGGGCTCTTACAGGTGCTCATTTAGCTACTTAAGAGGTAGTTACTATTAGTGTCCTGTTTTCCAGTGATGAAACTGATACGCAGAGAGGGTCAGTGACCTGTCCAGGTTCACAGATATAGAACGTAGAGGAGTCCAGCTTCAAATTCAGGTTTATATGACCCTAATGTCCTCACTTTTATCATGATTCCATAAATTTCAAGTAAAAGAATAAAGATGGTATATAAAGTAAAAATGAGAACAGCGTATTTATAGAAGACATTGTATCATAAATACATCAGCTCATAATATTTAGGAAAGGGAAAATTACTTACTTTGAAATAACATTGTTCATAAATAGAATCTGAAATAAAGGTCCATCTAATTTAGTATTGTTCACCAATATTCCACTAAAACAGAAGTTAAAACATATTCTTAGAAGACATTAAAGTAAAACTTGCATATGTATATATAAACACTGACTCTTTATAATTCTTAAGTACCAAAGATCATAGAATATTTTACAAATAAGATCAAGAACCACAAAGAACTCCAGTTTTTCCCACTTTAACAGTTTTTAGGGGTATCTTTTACATTACATATTTTTAAAAATATTTCATAAAAAAATTAAAAACTGGGCTTCCCTGGGGGCGCAGTGGTTGAGAGTCCGCCTGCCGATGCAGGGGACACGGGTTCGTGCCCCGGTCCGGGAAGATCCCACATGCCGCGGAGCGGCTGCGCCCATGAGCCATGGCCGCTGAGCCTGTGCGTCCGGAGCCTGTTGCTCCGCAATGGGAGAGGCCGCAGCGGTCAGAGGCCCACGTATCGCAAAAAAAAAAAAAAATTAAAAGCTACAGTTAATCTTTCAACCGAAAACCTTCTTTACCCAATGGCTGTTTGTTTACAAATTGAGGGGAGGGAGGAATTGAATAAAGCAGGTTACAAGAATATATTTCTGAAAGAATCAGTGAATTTGGCTTGGAAATATATGGGAAATTGAAACACTATAAATAAATGGGTAGACTCTTTCTGGAGGGCAGAGCACACTGCACTAAGTAGCTCAAATCCAAAATTTTAAAGTAGAGATGTAAAAAGTATCTCATTCCTGAATTTGACTTTCAAATACTGCAAAAAACAGAACTAGACTGCAGCCTGGAAATCTGCTATATATCCCTTTGGTAACCTGGGAGCAGATGAATCTGATTCCTCCACACCTGCCTCAAATCCTTCTACCTGTACAGCACGTGAAATAAATCAATCTGTATGTGGAATTGCCCACATCAAGTAGAGAAATAAAATTAAATATGAAGACACCCAGAAACTTGCTTCAATTTGCACAAACTTCAGTTTTAAAAAATACATCATGTTTCTAAAAACTACATGCAATTGCATGACCCTTGACTGGAGTTCAGTTTGAGAAATCAGCAATAAAGACATTCAATTGGGGAAATCTGAATCTGGCTGGGAATGTTATTAAGGAAATCGTGCCAGTTATTAGGCGTGATCATGGTGTTGTGGTAACATGAAAATCTTTAGAAAAAAAATACATGCTGAAATATCTGGGGTAAAATATGTATATGGAATTAGAAGAAGGAAATATGGCAAAATATTGTTAAATCTAAGTGATGAAAATATGGGTATTAACTGTACTATTCTTTCCACTTTCTGTTCGTTTGAAAATTTTCATCATATAAAGAAAAAACAGAAAAAAAAAAAAAAAACGCCCCACAATGTTTACTGGATAAAAAGAAGAGACACTTCTGATCATGAAAGTTCCAAAAATAAGGGTTAAATCAAGAGATGTAGGGTACAGTTTTATCTAAATAATTTTATTTTTTTCTTCCTTGGTGTTCTGTAGAAAGCTTTGTCAGTCTGACAATGTGGAGGGCACCAATTAAAAAATATATATATATATATATTTTCCTTTTTCAGGATACTAATGCTTGCTTCTTATAAATTGGCAAAGCCTATGATGCTGTAATCATTTGAATTCAGGTGATTATAACCCTTATAAATAAATATTTAATGTTTAAATGAACAACTCTATTACAAAGCATATGCTTGTCTAAATATTTTTACATATATAAAAATTGTGATTTTTTTTAAGAATCCTAGTTACATTCAATATGTTTACTACCTAACCAAAAATAAGTGTAGATCTACAAAGTGTGCTCACATAGAGGAAGGAAAGTAGGGCATAGAGAAGTTATTCTTTAGACATATTCTGAAATATGTCTAAATTCTAAATATGTTAAATTCTAAAATTTTAAAGTTTTAGTCACCAGTGTAGCCAGTTAATTCAGCTGGTACCAGGGACAAAAAATTCCATGTGAAACTGCATCAGTGTACCCCATATTCCGAAAGCCTTAACATACCATTCCGTGTAATAAATTTGTACTTTAGGAAATATTTTAATTTAGTGACTACTGAGTAAATTTAATTACAAAATATCAACATTTAATCTTCTATTAAAATCAGATGCCTGAATGCAAATTTACTCACTGTACTTTTTTCAAAAGCAACTACCATCTCTTCTAAAATGCTGCATCTTGCATTATTTCTATTTATGAACACATTTTAATTGTATAAATAAATCTTCAGCTAGATTAATACCGTAATCTGAATTCTAACTTACCAGAAATGTTTGCTGAATAGCAACAGCTAGGTTGATAACTTGCCTGTTCTGAACATTAAGTCAAAAACTTCTGAATTGTCTTTCACACGTATTTTCACCCAATAAGTCAGTTTTCAAAGTTTAATACAGTTGTGAGAATTCAAATTTTACCCTCACAAATTAAAAATAAAGGATCATTACTATGATTTCTTGAGTACAAAATGGTACAAAAATCCTAAACACCCTTTTTGCAAAAAAAAACCACACCTGTGATTAAATATTAATGTCAGGATAAAAAATAAAGGACATTATGGTGCAAATTCAAGATCTCATACCTTGGTCGAGTCAGAATGTTCAATTTTCTTTTAAGTTCTTGATGTTATTACTTGTTAAGGAGTATAAGCCCTCATTAAATAGAAATACAAAGATCATAAAATTCAACTACTAACCTCACTTTTGGTGTCACTGTTATAAACATATGTTATATACGTTAAAAGACAAATATTTTGAGGATGACACACTTACTGACCTCCTGTTTTGTTGCAGGGCTAGGTATGTGGATCTAAAAACTAAAATAGTTTTCATCCCTTCCAACACGGTATTTCTAAGGCAGGGGCACGTAGTTCAAAGAGACTAACAGACTAAACCAAAAATGTTATGCAGCGTAACAGACTGTTAAGACCTGAAGAATCTAGGATGGAATCTATGAATGTTCACTGTAAAATCCTTTCAACTTTTCTGTATTTTGCAATTTTTCATAATAAAATGTCGAGGAAAACGGCATTATGAAAAAATGACTTCGAAAACCTTAAAAGATGATTTACCAACCACTTTCAGGGGTTTTTACACTAGAAAAACTACCTGAGCCAAAATTACTTGCATGTATATTACAAACAAAAAAATACCAAAAATTCTCTAAGAATGGAAATAAACATAGTAACACTTCTTGCTAGAAAGGTTGTAAACATGTAACTAAAGGCAAATGGAAACTTATTTGAGCGTTTTCCCTAGGGGTTTGCAATGGCCCTTAACCACGGAAGCTACTTCAAAGTGGAAGAACTTTAAAATGAATCCCCGAAGTTCATCAAGCAATTAACCATTTCTCTCTGCATGCCTCGACTCCTTAACGCCCCCAACTGCCCATCCTAGCACCACTAACTTTTGCACCGCCCTAAAGACACATCTGCGCCTAGGTCTAAGCATCCGGTATCTCCTAACATAACTACAGCGTGACTGCAATAACTTTAGCTTGGCTCCAAAAAAGGAGATCGGATAGTGACTCCGAATAGGGGAAGAGAAGTGAAGAGTCTACAACTGAACAGTTGAAAGAGTCCGGAATAACGCTAAAAACCTGCCCCAGACTGGGGGGCGGGAGGAGTGAATAAGGTCCAGGATACGGATCCCAGAAGGGGAGATGTCCGCGCCGAGGCCTCGGGGACAGCTTATGCAACCCGAACCCGCGATTCTCAGCCTCGTGGAATTTCCGCCCGCACCCTCCCGGGGACGGCACACACCACACTCCCCAGTGACAGGGCCCAGCGAGCGGGAAGGATATTCTCGACGCGGAGCTGCTCGATGGTTTCCTCGTACTGCCGAAGCCGCTCCCGCAGCTCTGCGTCGCCGACCCCATTCTCGTCCTCCTCGTCTCCGTCGTCGTCCTTGAAGAGAGTGTGAACTGGTTTCGGAGTCGACTCCTCTAGGTGGTCAAACGCCTCGAACAGCTCTAGGTCGCCAAAATCCACCTCCGCCGCCATTTTGGGCTATGGGAAAGATACGAGAAGAGGCGGAGCTGGCCCCCCCCCCCCGGTCGAAGGCAAAGGTTGTTGGGCGGCACCGCTCTCTAGGGCTCCGGCCGCCCTAAGCCACCCAGTACGGTTTCCTCCAAACGTAGGCCGCTGAAGCTGCATAATAGGCGGGCCAGTCCTGTGAGACTACAACTCCCAGAATGCAGTGGTGTCTCATACCCACTTCTGAGGTTGCTCGGGAGCAAGGCATGCTGGATATGGGTTTCTAATCGACTGTTAACTCATTGTTTGCATTGCATACTGGGATTGGTCCTTTTTAACGTGAAGAAAGCCGAACTACATCAGAACGTGTTACAACAATATGAGTTGTCTCTTACGCATTTAAGGCTGCAAAAAATCAGAGCACGATGTACGGCTTATCACAGATCCTGGTGAATAAGGAACTCCAGTTTTGCCACTGACTACCGTTGTGATCTTGGAGAAGCTACTTCAGTTTACTGGGCTTGTTTCACTTTGTCATGAAGAACTAGCTTGACCTTAGATTATTTTAGACTTGTCTGTTGCAGCTTTTGGTGATTTCTCTCCTTCAATCACTCATTCAATAACATTTATTTACCGAGTTCTATGTGCCAGGCACTGTCATAGGAGCTGAGGGTATAAGAGTGAGCAAACTAGAGAAGGTCCTGCTTTCATAGAGGGTACAGGCTAGCAAAAGAAAAAAACAAAAAATAAACATACATGTTCCCGCTCTTGGGTCAAAGTGGATGTTGATGGGTATTCATCATATTAATAGATATGTGAAATAAAAACAGGAATGGCTATGTAAAAAATTTGACATTTCTGTGGGAGTCAGTGGATCGAAGAACTGAGGTTTGAACTGAATTATGAAGTGTTAGGAGGGCAAAGTTGGTGGTGAGTATGGGGGGTGGAATTAAGAGTCCTAGTCTGAAGAAATGGCGTGTAGAACGAAAAGGCAGAGTGGAGAAATATGAGGCTGGAACATTAGGCAAGTACTCACCACATTAGGGACATTGTCTCCACCCCCAAATTGGCAAGTCATTTCAACATTTTAAACAAGTGGTGGGTCTATGACCCACAAATTTTCATTTTGGTAAGATGGTCCTGATGGCATGATAGGAAAAGGACTGGCGATGGAGCAAACGTAGAATTCCAAATCTAGTAGACTGATTTTTGTAATAAGATCAACAAACGTTAGCTTGGATTAGGGTAGAGGCAATAGTGCTGAAGAGTTGATATTTAATAGAGAATATTTAAAAGATAAAATTAAAGCAACAGCGGTAACTGAAGGGTTGTATATAGGGAATGAGAGAAAAGGGTGGTGAATTATTTGCCAGGATTCTGACTTAAGAAACTGGTTAAATAAGTGATCATTTGAGATAGAGAAAAAAATCATTTGATGTTGACCAGGTTTGGGAGTAAAGGGTGAGTTCCATTTTGGCTATGTGGTACCTTGAGGCAATTTTATCCTTATAAATAATTTTATCCTTATATAACTCTAGTTAGGTAAGTAACTAGACTAGTGGAAGAAATTTTTGAAGCACTAGTATATTGAAGGTAAAATTTTCGGGCTCAGTGGAGGTGTATATTACACAGATATTTGGCTAAGCTCCGAAGAGGATTGAACTAAAGATTAGCATTTGGCTGGTTCAAATTTTTATGGAAAGTAAATACAAAGATGATAGAGAATGAGACTGCATAGTGAAGAACAGAGTGGGAAGGAAGTCTAGGACTGAGCCCTAGAGGGCTGGGATTTAGGAAGAGACAACTACAGAAACTGATGCACAGGCAGTGGGAGAACTAGGAGAGGACCCCCGAGAAATTATAAAGTATATACTTAAATCATCTTTTGGCCATGAAATTAACTTGGAATGATATATAATACAACTTAATTTCTGCTTCTATCTCCTTCTACCAACCTACTATAGTATTTAAGTTTTCTAATTTAATCACAATCAATGATCACCCAAATTGGAAACATCACCTTTGAATTTTCTTATCCTCCAAGCCAGTTGCTCTCACAAAGCTCATCAAAACCTTGCCTCAAATAGTGTGGTCTTCTTGTCTTACTACCATGTCTTGAAAGAATCTCCTGGACAGCAACTTATGTTCCCGTCGCACACAAGAGTAAAGCCCAAAACATCCATCGTGGAGTACCAGGCTTTGGACACGGAAAGCACAGTAACAGCCAGAAAAAAGGGGAAAAAAAGTTTAAGCATATAAACGCTTCCCTACAAACTCATTTCAAATTGAGCCAAGCAGTTAACTGTCCCCCACCCCCAGGATTCCAATAATTGCTTCGTAATATTTAATTATGCAAATTGCAATTACCTATATGCCTCCCTCTAAATCTGCATTGTCCAGGATGGTTTCCCCTGGCTATATGTAGCTATTAATAACTTTAAATATGACTGGTCCCAATTGGGATGTTAAAATGTAAAATACCCCCTTGATTTCAAAAACAAGCATGCAAGTAAGAATGTAAAATCTCTACTAAGAATACTGATTACCTAACAATTATTTTAGACATACTAAATGAATCCATACTAAATGAATCAAAATTAGTTTCCTGTTTAAAATTAGCTATAAAAATTCTTTAAATTACTAAATGAGTACAGGATGGACCATATCATTCATCGTGTATGGCCAGCTCCTAAAATACCATAGAAAAACACAGAAGCAGTTCAATGTGTGCTTTTCATATCCACACTGCATTACAGGCCCCCAATCATTCTTTTTTTCCCCCCACAGACACTCTTAATGAAACAGATTTCAGAAGGTACAGCTCACCAGGAAAATGTGAATTTGGGATCACTCCAAAGTGAAAAACCATGGTGTTATTTCCCCAGAAACTTGACTTTGTCACTGAAGCATGAAGAGCCATCTCTCCCCAAAATAATTGTGCTCTGGGAAAACCAAACATTTACCAAAACACATTAAGCGGTCTTCCCTTGTGCTACTACATTGTGGAGATGTTTTTCAAAGGATTTTTCCAGTGAAAGCTAAAAATTATGAATTTGTTGTAATGAAAGCAAATGAAGTACAAGTTCTGTAGTCCCCTCCTTCCACCAGAACTATGCCCTAAACTTAATCAATTTAGTGACAAAGTTGTTTTCTGTTTTAGTACTTCAGGTTAGACAATTCAAAAGGGATAATGAGGAAAGGGCATACAAAGAACTTGTTATAAGGCACTTTATTAAAATAAAAGTGCTTACATCCCTTTAATGTATTAATCTATTTCCTGAATAACATATGGAATATTTAACAAATACTGTACACCAGTTCTGTCCCTTATAATAGTAGGAAAACAGTATTATTTTACTAAGTTTTTTCACTCCTCCCAACTTCCTTTTACATTTTTGCCCACCATGGTATTGCCTATAGCATAATTCTTTAAAAAAAAAAAAAAAGGAGTTTCTAGCCAGTGTCTTCCACTAGAAATTGCAAAATGCTACAGAAACCATAAGACAAATTCAAATAAGAATTCCAGGTAACTTAAATTAACACGAGTTTTGAGAAAACCATTTTTATTATCATCACCACCCAGCCTATTTGTGCTGGATTATGTACCAAATGGCCAGATCTTCTAAAGAACATCTACATAACATTTCTTTCATGTTTCAAGAGATGAAAATAACTGTACAAGGTTAAGTACAAAAGTACACAAGACAGTGGACACCAAAAATCCATGTATGAGATTTTATCCCATCTGCAGCTTTTATATATTTGAAAAGTAGAATTCATTAACTAAAAAATATTGTCCTTCTATAGTCCTGTCAAGTTTAATGGAAGCGGGTTTAACCTGATTACAACACTAACACCAGTATCACTGATCTGATATTTACAAAAAATCATATTTTTCAATAAATTAAAGTCAATGCAACACCCATGCAAGCTAGAATGCCAGCTGTTTGGTGAACAAGGACCTGACATCAGAACCAGAAGTCTATAAAAGTCCCAAGTATAAAGTGTGATTTTCTTCAAACTGTGTCCATTCCTCGCATCGATGATGTAAAACCCAATCCCATTCCTCTTTGTGTGTGGGTTTGTGATCTTGCCATTTCATACTGAGCGTCTAGATTTCTGAATACTTCTTCCTGCTGTTTCAATGTCTTGTAACTTTCTTCATCAACGGAGCTACATCCAGCTTCATCTTCACTCTAAATAACAGATACAAAATATACTATTAAAATGAATTCACCCAGGAATAAAAAGTGCTTCTCTCCCTTAAGAAGTACTACTAGATCACATTTTTGCAGTACATATTTGACCTCACTTAGCTTCCATTCATTCATTCAGCACCTATGGAATTCAAGGCAATGTTCATTCTAGGTACTGGGATAGAGCAGGACATAACAAAAATCATTCAGTGGGCCCAAGGAAGAACATGTAGAACAGGCCAGGGACTTCCCTGGTGGTGCAGTGGTTAAGAATCCACGTGCCAATGCAGGGGACACGGGTTCAAGCCCTGGTCCGGGAAGATCCCACGTGCCACGGAGCAACTGAGCCCGTGCGACATGACTACTGAAGCCCGCGCTCCACAACGAGAAGCCACTGCAATGAGAAGCCTGCATACCGCTACGAAGAGTAGCCCCCACTCGTTGCAACTAGAGAAAGCCCGCGCGCAGCAATGAAGACCCAACGCAGCCAAAAATAAATAAAGCATCTAGGGAAAAGTGAAGGAGAAAATGGGGGTGGAGTTTAAACCAAATATCCCTTCAAGGAAAAACCAACTCCCTTAGT
Organism: Grampus griseus; assembly: GCF_964374135.1. Lineage (NCBI taxonomy): Eukaryota > Metazoa > Chordata > Mammalia > Artiodactyla > Delphinidae > Grampus > Grampus griseus. Next base: position 7,117,300 of record NC_139006.1, on the reverse strand, counting down.
AATAACCAATATCTGAACATTTGTCGACCTTACCAGGTTGTTGTGTAAAACCTAAAACCTTCCTTGGGACTTCCCTGGTAGTCCAGTGGCTAAGACTCTGTGCTCCCAATGCAGGGGACCTGGGTTCAGCCCCTGGTCAGGGAACTAAATCCCACATGCTGCAACTAAGAGTTCGCATGCCGCAACTAAAAGATCCCGCCTGCTGCAACTAAGACCTGGCACAGCCAAATTAACTAATTATTAAAAAAAAAACCCACAAAAAAACTCAAACAAACAAAAAACTTCCTTGAAAAAAATTAAGAAAGTCCAACCCCACACCAAGTATAGTTAACCTTAAATGGGCATTTTTTCTTTTTATACATCTTTATTGGAGTATAACTGCTTTACGATGTTGTGTTAGTTTCTGCTGTATAACAAAGTGAATCATCCATATGCATATATATATCCCCATATCCCCTTCCTTCCTGAGCCTCCCTCCCACCCTCCCTATCCCACTCCTCTAGGGCATCACAAAGCACCAAACTTATCTCCCTGTGCTTTGCAGCAGCTTCTCACTAGCCATCCATTTTACATTTGGTAGTGTACGTATGTTAATGCCACTCTCTCACTATGTCCCAGCCTCCCCTCCCCCCACCCACCCCGTGTCCTCAAGTCCGTTCGCAATGTCTACATCTTTATTCCTGCCCTACCACTAGGTTCATCAGTACCAATTTTTAGATTTCATATATATGCGTTAGCATATGGTGTTTGTTTTTCTTTTTCTGACTTACTTCACTCTGTATGACAGACTCTAGTTCCATCCACCTCACTACAAATAACTGTTTCATTCCCTTTTATGGCTAATATTCCATTTAAATGGGCAATTTAATTAATTAATTTTTTGGGGGGGCGTGTTGGGTCGCTGTTACTGCATGCAGGCTTTCTCTAGTTGCAGTGAGCGGGGGCTACTCTTCCTTGTGGTGCGCAGGCTTCTCTTGTTGTGGAGCACAGTGTGTGGGCTTCAGTAGTTGTGGCACACGGGCTTAGTTGCTCTGCGGCATGTGGGATCTTCCTGGACCAGGGATTGAACCCGTCCCCTGCATTGGCAGGCAGATTCTTATCCATTGTGCTACCAGGGAAGCCCTAAACGGGCATTTTTAAAAGCAAATTAATTCCTTTTTACAATTTTTTTTTAAATTTACTAAGAAAAGCTTATGATTTTGAACAAAGTTTGCTTAAGGCATAAACATGCAGTAACAATCAACAACTGTTTTATTTCTTATGTTTTGGCCATGCCACACAGCATGTGGGATCTTTGTTCCCCGACCAGGGATTGAACCCACATCCCTGCAATGGAAGTGTGGAGTCTTAACCACTGGACCTTCAGGGAAGTCCCTCAACAAATGTTTTAATCAAATTTAACAATTTGGGGCTTCCCTGGTGGCGCAGTGGTTGAGAATCTGCCTAATGCAGGGAACACGGGTTCGAGCCCTGGTCTGGGAGGATCCCACATGCTGCGGAGCAACTAGGCCCGTGAGCCACAACTACTGAGCCTGCGCGTCTGGAGCCTGTGCTCTGCAATGAGAGGCCGCAACAGTGAGAGGCCCCGCGCACTGTGATGAAGAGTCGCCCCCGCTTGCCACAACTAGAGAAAGCCCTCGCACAGAAATGAAGACCCAACACAGCAAAAACAAATAAATAAATAAACTCCTACCCCCAACATCTTCTTAAAAAAAATTTTTTTTTTTAACAATTTGTATTGTTGACTAGTGATGATAATTTATTGGTTAATTCTGGGAAGTTAATCTAGAGAACACAAATGAAAGAACACTAGAAAGTACCCAGAGATGACACATCACTGAAATAATGTTTAAGTTGAGAACCAATGTTACCCTAAAAATATAAAATAACATGAACTTTATTACAAAGTGTATAACTCACCTTAATACCCATTAATTTCCTAAATTTGACATTTTGGTCCTTGTTTCCGAAATTCAATTTCTCCCATATTTCAGCAGACTGGGATTTGTCCTGTTAAAAAAACAATGAATTTTTAACATATGTAAAATTTAAATACCTTGTATTATGATACTAGATCTTTCCATAATACAGTCTTAGTAGAAAAACAATAGCATTTATGGCATTCCACCAATGGAATTTATAATCACCTTAATAATATGAAAAAAAAATCTAAGCTAAGGAACCAACTCTTTCCCCTTAATAAATGTAGGGCAATATTGGTTTTCTTTGAAAGCCTGACTTAGATCGTGCATTTTCCCCCCGAGAATTAATAATTGTAGCAAATTAAATTATTCCAGTCAGGCTCTCAGAAGAAAGATAAACCCAAACTAATCTTTTCCAATCCAAGTTTGTTTTTCTAAGCTGAGGAATCAATGACAAAAAAGGAGAATAAGAGAACTTACTCCTTCTTTCTTGCCTTGCCAAAGCATTTTCCTTTTTTTCTCTTGTTCAGCAAATTTCATTGGATTCACAGCTGCTGGGTTGTAATAGCTAGGTACAGCTATTCCGGTCTCTGCCAAAGCTTTAGCCTGCAAGGCTGCCATCTGAGCTGCCATAGCTATCTGAGGAGTTACTTGTGTTCCTGATGCCAATAGGGCAGCAACATTGAGAACAGAACCTCCGGTAGCTGCAGCTGCTGAAGAGGAAATAAGTACGGATTTTAACCAGAACAAACCTCCTAATTTACAGTAATACATTATTTATATATAAGAGCTACTAATCTGCAAAAAGGCAGAATATTTTCACCAAATAGAAAATAACTGTGTTAAGCTTATAAAGCAATAACATTTTAGCAAACATTAATGTATTCATCGCTAGACATTTCTGTATATGATCCCTTATATATACTTAAACTTCACTTACTTCTGAGGATAAAGAGAATCCTACAAATAGGATAAAGGTGTATGATTTCAATGGAAATGAACTAGTGACTGTCGCTAAACTTTTAATAAATTGACTTTTCTTTGTATGGTTCTTCATAGCTCACAAAACAATCTCACAACATCTAATTTGAAACTCACAAGAAACATTTAAAACTACTAAACAGGTATTATACACACTTAACATACTAAGCCCAAGTCCTATAAAAGTTAAGTGCCAGACTGTTACTTCTACCTTCCAGATTACATTTCATACAGGCTCTCTCTGATCACCTTTAAATCATCCACAGGCAGTGTGTCTGTCTAAAAACTTGATTTTTAATAGTAAGACATAATACATACTCCAGTTCAGTTCATCACCTTTAATAAACTGCATTTCCAAAATCATAACTAAAAGACATATGCAGTGATGGCTAAACTGCTACATGAACAAGAATAGTCACTATTCACTTTTCAAAATTATCTACATTGACCAAATCAGAAATACAGTGCAAAAAAAGTTTTATGAGGTACAAAAGTAACACTAAAAATAACATGTTCCCAATTCAATTAGTAATTTACAGCATACTGATCTACAGCATACTGACGGGTAGACGGGATCACACGTGATTCTCTTCCTATTAGTTTTCCTGAACTTTTCAAATGTTCTACAAATACTGCCATACTTCCATAATAAAGAAAACAAAAATTACCTGCAGCTATTTCCTGTTGTTTTTGTTTTTCAACCATTTCCTTTTCTCGCTGTTCCTGTAATTTCTTTGCCCTTTCCAACCTGTCAAAGACAATTTAAATAAATAAAAATATCAATATAAAGCCAACATTTACCTCTTTATGTATACATATGTAGGCATAAAACACTTTATATAGAATTTTAAATAAATTTAATACCTTCCCCAAATTGATATCTGCATGTGGGAAAAAAAGCAATCATTCTTAAGATGGTATCAATCACAATTAAATAATATTTCACTACTGGTTTTAAACATTTTTAATTTCACTGAATAGCCAACAACTCTAGTAGCTTTTATATACAATTCCCACAGAGTCATTAAAATGGTTATGAGATAAAAGTTATTCAATCTTCATCAGTGCTGGTTACAGGAGAAGGATAAAATTAAATCTTGCAAATTGAGACATTGAGAAAACATATTGAAAGCTGAGTAAATCTTAGGGTACATGCAATAATTTATAGAATTACCTAAATGCTTCTTAAGGGAGGCTGATACAGGATTAAGGCCAATCAAAGCATGCAAATGATTTTTATATAAACAGACTTTATTAGTCTCTAAATCAGTGAAAATTAAAAAGCCAAAAATAAAATTTAAAAAAGGGCAAGCAAACCCTGCCATTCTCTATAATCTAATAAAACGGGGGAAAAAACCTAAATATTAGAAAATTACTTTTAGGAGGTAAAGAAATTATTAGCAAAGGAACTGAAAACGTGAAACACAAATTCATCCCCAAACAAAAACGAATTCTGATTCACACTAAATTCACCACTGAATACACACACTAAACAAAATGTGCTGTCAAGTAGGTATCTATCTGGTATATCACAAATGGTAAGTAATGTTATCTTCACAGTGAGTTCCTGAAAGAGAAAGCCCTTTTCTTCCAAAGATTCCTTGATTTACCAATCATAAGTTAAACACCACCCTCTCCCTCCTTTATAGTATAAAGGGGCAAGGATTGGGGAAAAAGTTTCTTGGGGGAGGGGAGCAGTGGGCACTACAGGTAAAATACAGTAGTAGAAAATTGACATTTGCTTTAACAATTGCCATAATTCACATAAAAGGATAACAATCTGTAATTTTGTTCCCTTCTGTTGAGCACACATGAAAGAAAGACAAGTAGTACAGCCTTGAATTTGTCCTAATCAGAAAGAATTCTGATTAGGATTAATGTTAAAACATAGGTTCATAAATAAAAGTATTTCCAAAGCAGTTTTAAAAATTGTCATCTGAAAATCACTAAGTAGACTAAATTAAAGTTTTAGATGCTAGTTATAGATTCAACTTTAGTATAATCCAAAATTTTAAATACAAGAAACTTAAGAGTAAACAAGAACAAACTTTAGGGCTTAAAAAAATTCATGATCAAAGTTAATGGACCATTCTTTATAAATTAGTTCAGATATTGTAGAAAATTATTTCCTAATTCTGTTGATTTTAGTTTCAGTAAGAAAGTAACTGACAGCTACTGGCTGTATATTTTAAGTGGCCACTGCAGGTCTGGAATCAATACCATTCACTAAGGTGAATGGAATGAAGAAGGGGTGAGCTCACACCTTTGCTGCTGCTGCTGTTCAGCTGGAGTTTCTGCCAGGCTGGGTTCACAGGGCAGCAGCCCATCAGGTTACATTGTGATAACTGTATTTTTGTAATGAAAAAAAAAATACAAACTCAATTTCATAAAGAAAAAAAAAATCAAAATCAAAAGATTTTAGTTTTTTAGAATATGGGAAAACCTGCAAACAAGGGCTTGGATTTTACTTTACTTCTTGCCTCTATGAGGCAGTTCTTTCAATGGTTTTGCAGATTTCGGTTAGACAGCCCTGCTGTGTGTGGTCCCACAATCACCCATCTTTGAAACATTAGAAAATTTAAAAATACAATGATCTTCCTATGCTATCACAGCAGTAAAAACTTTAAGATCAAATGAACTGGCTTATTATTCACCACCTTCAAAATAGGAAAACTACTGACAGAATTCTACTTATTGTTTCAGAGACTTTTCTTAAGGAAGAACAAAGAAGGTAAAAACAAAGCAGTTTTAGATGCAAAATTAACAGTTATTAGATCACATTTAAGATTTTTTAAAAAGTTCCAATGGCCAACTGAAAATATTTGAGTCTAGACTTGAGAAAAATGAATTAGTTAATCATGAAGAAAAAAGAGAAACTGTTGAAGAAATACTTTCCAGTTGTGCAAATAAGCAAATTAAAGATGAGAATTAACAAACCACTTAATACAATTCTGTATCACAAAACTGCCACAGTAGTCATGGCTAGATTTAATTATTTGAATTATCCTCTGAAAGCATTCATTTGGCCCACACAATTGAATATCTACCTCAAGATGAAAAGGAGAAAAAAATGTATTGAATAAAAAATACACGCACCTCCTAGCTAAAGCTTCTTGTGCATCCATTGCTGTGTTTCTGCCTCGGAAGGGAGGTGGGCTAGGAGTCCGGCTTAAACTTCTGCTAAATCTTCTCGGTTTTTCAATTCTCTTCTTTCTATCTCTTTAATAAATCATATTTTACATGTCTCAGTATGGCCAAGTAATAATTATCTTATTGAATCAAAATAAATTATAGTTACATAGTTCAATAAAAATTAAACTGGTCTAGGAAATATATTTTGAACCCCTTCCTTTCCACCTCTGTTGTACACCTTCCATAGATAGGCACACCAAGTTCCTTGTGTTTAAGACTAGTTTCTATAAATTCACTTAACCATCCCTGTTTCAGATGGACATTTAGGTTGTTTCCAATCTTTTGCTATTACACCCAATGTTGCAAAGGCTAGACTTGTACGTTAGTCATTTTACACTTGTGTAGGTCAATAGGTAGGATAAATTCCTACTAGGTGGGATTGATAAGTTAAATGGTCCTAGTATTCTAATGTACAATGAATTAACTTGTAAATGTTTTCAAAAATATAAATCACTAAAACAAAATTAGAATTAAAAATAGTCATTGATTAGAATAAAAGGTATCAGTGGTTAAAACTAGAAATGCCATAAATAATGACCTGAATTGCCCAAATGGTGATTTAAAAAAAACAAAAACAGGGCTTTCCTGGTGGTGCAGTGGTTGAGAGTCCGCCTGCAGATGCAGGAGACACGGGGTTCGTGCCCCGGTCCGGGAAGACCCCACATGCCGTGGAGCGGCTGGGCCCGTGAGCCATGGCCGCTGAACCTGTGTGTCCGAAGCCTGTGCTCCGCAACGGGAGAGGCCCGCGTACCGCAAAAAAACCCAAAAAACAAAAACAAAAAAACAATGGTAATTAATGGTGAAATTACCATTTACTTTAGATTGACTATATCTCCTAACTGGTAAAGTTCAATTTAGGCAACTATTACATACTAAAACCACTGATTAAAAACTGAAAAAATGATCAAACAAGTGACAAACCAAGTTATTACAAGCCAAAGTACACTTTTATCCATATTTCATTCTTTTAGACTATTTGACTTAATGAACAATAAATTAACAAAGAAGCTTTCACATTAACTTTATTACCAGTATCTGTGAATACAGATATAACACACTATTAGTAACTAATATTAGTAGAGAATAAACATATTCTCTGAATATTTATAATTAAATGCTCTTTATTGTATTTCCTGCCTAAACAAATTAAAATTTCCTTCCAATCCAGACAAGTGTGAATTTATAAGCTCATCCTTCTGAGTATCTGAGAGAGTATAACCAGTACGGTGGATTAAGCACACATACTGACTTTGCTTTCAGATGCATTTGGGACCAGGTCCCAGCTTTACCATTTAAGAACTGTATGATATTGGGCTTCTTGAGCAAGTTACTTAACCTTTCTAAGCCTGACTGAACAGACCCTGTGAGGGGCCTGTTTGATTTTATTCAAGATGATGAATACCTACCGACTTCTACTCCTTGTCCTACTCCTGCTTCTACTCCTATGTCTGTGTCTTGATCTTGAGCGGGAACGAGATCGGATCCGACGTTTTCTCTCCCTGCTTCTGGATCGTGATTTCTTCCTCTCTCTGCTTCTGGATCTTGACTTTTTCCGCTCCCTACTCCTGGATCTTGACTTCTTCCGCTCTCTGCTCCTACTACGATGACGCCTGAAATTCAAGTACATAAATTTGTAGTTACTTACAGGGAACACAATAAACTGATAATGTCAAAAAAGCAATGTTTCCTACCCCAATTTAAGATTCTGTTTAATAGCTTGAAGTCTACTGCTGAACCAAACTATTTCTAAGAGTAACAATCAAGTTATTCTACTACTGAAAAATTTTGACCAAATCTGATACCACACACATATTCCCCATAGAAATCCGCAAAATATGTTGCGGACACTGGTTTCTTAAAACACAACAAAAAAGCCACAAAAATTTGAACCATGACCCAGTTTCTTAAAAATCTTTTAACCCATACCTAAATAAAACCTAGATTAGAGTTCAGCAGCAAATGAATCCTGCACCAGCAATGTAAAAGGATTATGATATTGGCAAACTATATAAACATAGTTCAGCAAAAATTTTTTCACTGTGACAGACAACTCAGAAAGTTAAAAATACCAATTTTCTAGCTAAGATTTTTTTGGGTGTTGCTCCATTAATGCAAACCTTTATGTAATTTAGGAGTTCTTTAGAAGGCATTAACTTAGGAGAAACTACTTACCTTTCACGAGACCTAGACCTTGAATGACTTCTGCCTCTTGATGACTTTCTTTCTTTGCGTTTGTGTCTGTCCTCACCATTTTCAGATGAATTTAGCCGCTCTCTTCCTTTATCAGAAGAATGCTCTTTGTCATTATGTTCCTCAGACTTGTGTTTCTTAGAGGATTTATCTTTGGATTCATGTCTTCTTGCCTGTTTTAAGAAGAAGTTGGTTCTTTCAGGAAAATAGTGCAACAAAGAAAGTTAGTATGGGTATCAGTAGCAAAAATGTTGTGATGCAACATTAGTAACCTTAGGAGTGTGTGGCAAATTTAAAAAAAGATCTAGTTTCACATCACCCAAATGTTGCAGATGTATATTACTAATTTTACTTTTTCTTTATAAACCCCCCCAAATGCAGTTTCCACCCCCAAATACTTTCAATACCACAATCAAAACAATAACTTTCAATGTCAATAATATCGAAAAACCACTATTTCAGAAAAAGAGGAATCCCTGATGTTTCTTTAAGAGGGAAGTACACATGTATCAAAGTTTTTTCAATTTTCCAACAAACCTTTTAGAGAAACAGACATGTATATACAACAACTTCTAAATCCAGAGTACATAGTATTAAGTTTTAAAAGTTAACAATAACGAAGATAAGGACACAAAGAAATGCACCAGAAAAATGCACTTCTAATTAGGTAACTAAGTAAAATTAACCTAAGTATTAATATCTTCTAGCAACTTCAAATTACTTTACGCAAAGTTAAGTGTCCTTTTTATAGCTATACTGCCACATCCTTTCTTAAAGACGGCTCTTGATTTTTCTCCCAATCCTAAACTGTGAAGCAATCACTTTTCATCTTGCAATATCCCAACAGGCTTGGAGTTCTATTACACTTCATGTACCTAGGGTAGAAAATGGCAACCATATCTGTTTTAATTTTTATGAAATCAAACTAGGTGTAACACAATTAATCCCTCTACCATTATATAATACATACTTCCCCCATATTCTGAATGATTATAAAAACCAAGGCTTTTGCTTTCACAACATATGCATTCAGAGACTGAGCTAAATTAATTGTATGATCAAGTCTCCATCCTACACTCACATACTGAATTAGGAAGTGCTAAACATTCGATTTCCCCCCATTAAGATTTGTCAAATCCATCTTGTAGCTAAAGCTTAAAATCCTGGACATTTCAGAATCACAATTTTAAAGCTGGAAGGAAACTCAGATCTTCTAATTCCCCTTACTTTATATATGACTAAATTAAGATCTAAAGTCACAAAGCTACATATTAGGAGAGTTGAACCCAGACCCCATATTCTTCTGACACCCAGGGCACCGTTTTCCACCACAACAGGACACTTAACTCATGCTTCCCAGAATAGACCTTAGCACATATTTCCTTCCGCTCAAGATTAACTTTTCTTAAAAACAAAAAACTTAGTCAAACATTTTAGAACATGCATGGTGATACATCAGAAAAGGATCATAGTCTGTAATTTATTATTTTGCAGAAAAATAAGAGACCTGGAGACACAGCTAAATTTTAGTTTCAATGCCAGTTCTCCATATGAGCTTATAAAAAAGACTATTTCCTTGATTTTGCCATATGGTGGCAAACTGGAAAATCTTTAAGTGGTTATTAAGCTTGCAAAAGTTTCAGTTTATTTCAAACCAGTTTTCCAAACATAACATTACTATTATTATTTTTTAAAAAAACCATTAAAACCCTTAACTGATTTAAGATATACTTAAGGGAAATAGGAGTTTGAATGACTAATAGTTACCTTATCATGAAGTAGGCTTATTATTTTGCTATCTGAGTCTGCAGCGTCTTCAGTTCAGTCTCTTCGCGCATTAGCACGCTGAGTATGATTTATTATAGAAATGTTATCATGTGAGCTAAACAAAATAGTCATTTTCACAAAAACTCTCCTAAATTAAAATTTAACAGAGCTTCCATTAGGGGAAGAGGTGAAGTCCCTGCCCACAGTTGTTTAAGGAGTCCCTTGCCCAGCCCCCATGAGACTCTTCTCCTCCCTTTTTGGCTTCTACTTCTGCTCTTCCTTTGTTGGCTCATTCCTTGTCTTCTCAGGTGGGCAAGTTAACTCCTCTGCAATACAGCTGCTGTCTTTCTTTATCCTCAAGTTTTGTGTCACCGCCATCTTTCCAGCAGTCCCTCACTGACACTTTTATTTCAAAATTCAATACTATTCTTAGGGAATCAAACTAGTTTACTAATGAAAAGGACTCTCATTATCTTCCATAAAGAAAAAGTAGCCCATAGATATCTAAGAGTATTGCTACTTAAAGATGATTGCTATTTGAAAGTCCTGAGCAGTTGTCAGGCATAAAGAGACTCGGGACCTCAGATTAATGGAAGCTCTGTGTGACAGGCCTAAAAAACCAGTTATATTCTTCATATGAAATTTTTATTGTGAATATTTTCACAACATAACATTAATAGTTTTTGAATGAACTTTTCATATAAACATCTATCTTCTTGAAAAATGATGAATCCAAATCATGCTTATTTTATAACTGAATTAAACCTTTTAAATTTCAAGTTTTGGTACTTACCTTGACAATATCATATATTCACACAAACATTTCTACCAGATACTTTACAAGTATTCTAAAGTGCCTATTCACTACAAAGTGTTAATTACCTCTTTGCTTCTGCTCCGGCTCCTGTGTTTTCTTCCTTCATTATCTGTGAACACACAAAAATTCACCATAAATAATGGTACAGAAACACCTCAAACACAAATTCCAAAACTAATACAAAGAACATTTCTGGCCACTTACCTAACTAATCTATTTACTAGTCATACTCTAAAGACTATTTTTTATGGCAGGGGTGGGATTATTCTACTACAGTAATACTTCACGTATCTGAAATAAATCAAGCAATCTGAGCAAACCAGAATATAATCAAGTAAGTAAGCAAAAAAGTCCCACAAGTCCATGTTCCATGACACATAACAAACAGAGTTTGTCTTTCAGGTGGTCAGATTCTTTTTTTTTGCGGTACGCGGGCCTCTCACTGTTGTGGCCTCTCCCGTCGCGGAGCACAGGCTCCAGACGCACAGGCTCAGCGGCCATGGCTCACGGGCCTAGCCGCTCCACGGCACGAGGGATCCTCCCAGACCAGGGCATGAACCTGTGTCCCCTGCATCAGCAGGCAGACTCTCAACCACTGCGCCACCAGGGAAGCCCCTATCACAGATTCTCTATATTTTACAAAACATTCTGTCCAGTTCATCTTGCTTCCTATTACATAGCAAACTTATAAAGGGTCTTACTAGAGGAAAACAATTAAGAACAAAAGGAACAAAGAATGCAAGAGAAAACAAACAGGTTGAATTATATTTGGTGTCTTTTAAATAGTCAAAAAGATGTTACAATTTAGAAAAATTCCCATTAAAAAGTAGTTATGATACTGTACAGTTTCAAACATATACATAAAAATTACACTTGAACCATTTTGTAGATGGACTATCTGTGGGTGCAAAGGATAAATAACCAGAGCCCAGGTCTTGAAACTTTTAAACTCATTTCTATTCTATCTCTCTTTTAACTACTTAAGTATTGATTCATTAACAATACATCATGCTTTCTATACCACATCAGTCTAGTTAAAAAAATGCTCCAAATAAGGAGCATTTCAAAACACTAAAAACTCTTGCTTTCAGAAATATTTTAACATTAAGTTAAAAAGAAAATCAAGGTTAAAAATGTTCTTGTGGGCTTCCCTGGTGGCGCAGTGGTTGAGAGTCCGCCTGCCGATGCGGGGGACACGGGTTCGTGCCCCGGTCCGGGAAGATCCCACATGCCGCAGAGCGGCTGGGCCCATGAGCCATGGCCGCTGAGCCTGCGCGTCCGGAGCCTATGCTCCGCAATGGGAGAGGCCACAACAGTGAGAGGCCCACGTGGTGCAAAAAAAAAAAAAAAAAAAAAAAAGTTCCTGTAACTTACGTCAAAGATGTTAAATAAGTTCAGAATATACCACTGCCCAGACTACATCTTTCAAAATATTGTTTTGCCTATGTTGAAAGGATAAAATTTGAACATCTGAGGGATAAGTTATTGTGACACAAATTTAAGCATACATTTTGTCTTTGACAAGTTATAAAATTCCTGTATTAGGACATTTGTATTCCTCATAATTGAAAAATTCTCCAGAAAATTCCCAATGCACTTTTCACTATCCATTTCTCAATGGGAAGAACACATATTAATTACATCAGTAAACTTATGTCTTACACATACCTGACTTTCGTTTTCTTTCTCTTGACCTTGATCGTGATCTTGAATAATGATGTTTTGAGGCTCTGGGAGAAACAGATACATCGGACTGCTCTTTTTTCTTATCTCTATCTGGGGATGTCTTTTCTGGGGCTAGTCCATCTCGTTCTGTATCACTAGCCTAAAAGTTTAAAGAAAAATGGTTATAAATTCTTAACTGCATTTAAAATGTTTCCAATAACTTAAAAGAGTGAGAAGGGAGGAAAGATAGTTATCCTTGAGTTTTACAAAATTAAAAAATAAAGAAAATCAAGAAATCAGAAGAACTGATTTTCAAATAGCTAAATATGCTTTGTACTTGCTAAGTAGGCCTGAATAAATTGAAATAACAATAAATAAACTGACTAACCCAATACCAGAGACACATGTAACTGAATGGATATATCTTTATTTTTTTAAATCATTATTTGTATAACTTTCAAAACACTGGGGGAAGGGGAAAATAGGGCTCCAAGTATCTCCATTAAGTATTCAAGCAGAGAAAATAGAGTCCATTTTAGATCTATGAATTCATTTAGTTGACTTTACCAATACTTGTATTTTAAATTAGCATAAAGAGGCATTTAAAAATGAGCTGTTAAAGGTTAAAAAGACCGAAGACTGTAAAATCTTAAAAAGCAAAGAGAATGCTTCTAGAATATTATTAAAAAAAAAAAAACAAAATTAACTTACCTATCTGAGAACCCAATCTTAATTTCATTAACCCTCTTTAATGAAAGCCCCTTGGCACAGTGCTGCTGCAAAATATGGTCTGCCTCTCCTCACATATGCTCTGGGCTATGGAAACATTAAGGTGTTTCTGCTTTAAAGCATTTTATAAGTTATCACAATATAAATTAAAAAAAATTAAAATAGTCAAGAGTACACACTCTTTCCCAAAGACCTGATTTACCTAGGAGAGTAGGTTCCTTCATTAAATTGATTTAAATGAGTCATAGAGGGACTTACCTGGTGGCGCAGTGGTTAAGAATCTGCCTGCCAATGCAGGGACATGGGTTCGAGCCCTGGTTCAGGAAGATCAAACATGCAACGAACAACTAAGCCCATGCACCACAACTACTAAGCCTGTGCTCTACAGCCCGTGAGTCACAACTACTGAGCCCGCGGGCCTAAATCCGGTGCTCCGGAACAAGAGAACCCACCTCAATGAGAAGCCTGCGCACTGCAACGAAGAGTAGCCCCCACTCTCCGCAACTAGAGAAAGCCCTTGCGCAGCACCAAAGACCCGAAGCATCAATCAATCAATAATAAGTTTATTAAAAAAAAAAGAGTCATAGAAAAAAAGCTTCAAGGAGAAACTAGAACCTAAATGTTCTCCTGAGTGAGATTCTGATAAAAGGCAGGGAAAACAGTTTCCGTAATATGTGGAAGGTGGACGTTGGTGACCCATCTAACCAGAGAGGAAATACGAAAATAGTCAATAAGCCCAGGGAGTTGATTACTTACCACATGAGTTAGCAAAGTATCGCCCTTGAGCTAAGAATGACTTTTACATTTTTAAAAGGGTTGTTAAAACAAGCAAGCAAGGAATGTGACAGAGACTGTATGTTGCACGTGGTCCACAATGCCTAAAATATCTACTAACTTGCTCTTTACAGAAAAAAGATCTGGATTGGGTAAATAGTGAATATACTATACATTTTCAGCAGGAGAAATAATCACATGATAATGAACTTCTTCCTTTAGGAAGATTAGTCCAGAAAACAAACACCAAGTAAACTAAATGGGGAGTACTTTAACAAATGAAGTGTGAGATATCACATTATTTTAACAACTATTTTCTGATGGTCAAAAATGCACCTAACTCGATGTTAGACTTCAGGAATAAAATAATAAATTAAAAAGGAAGGATTTACAGGTTAGTTAGGATGAAAGACATATTATGTGTTACGCCTCTAACAATGTTACCAAAAAACCCAGTAACAAATAGGATGAAACACCTAATTACTGGGGAGGCCCATTCCAGCACACTTGCTTCTCTATGTATGGGTGATTTCTGGAATCATAAAATTTTTGTGCAGAAAGGCTCTCATCTCTTAGAATCAAGCTCAACTTTCTCATTTCACAGATGAGATCCAGCAACATTAGCTGACTCACTTAAGATGGTACTCTCTTTGCTGTCTAATATTAATACATGACACTATATCACACAACTAAAGATGATTCTGATTTTCACAACTAACATTGGTCATTTTCTTTTACTCTTGTTCTCATCACTATTCTTTTTTCTTTTGGGGCCTCACCGTGCGGCACGTGGATCTTAGTTCCCCGACCATGGATGTAGCCCGTGCCCCCTGCAATGGAAGCGTGGAGTCTTAACCACTGGACCACCAGGGAAGTCCTCATCACTATTCTTTTTTTTTTTAATTTTAATTTTATTTTTTTATACAGCAGATTATTAGTTATCCATTTTATACATCTTAGTGTATGTATGTCAATCCCCTCATCACTATTCTTAAGGATTATTTCTGACAGGTCTGTGATGTGCTGTGTTGGTAAACTTACACTTAGTAAAATGCCCTTAAGGGAAGGCACTCTGTAAAACGGGCTAATAACTCACACCGAACAGCCATTTTCATCTGTAAAACACACTACAGGACAAAAACAAAAACCATCGTATCACTAAACAGATGTGAATAATAGGGGGCCACTTAGCTCACCCGAAGCTTTTATTTCCTTGAGAATATATTATAGTAGAATAACAAAAATGTCCAAATAAAATCGAGTATTAAAACTTCTCTGAAAATATCTAAGATTTCAATTTAGTACAGACCTATGTGTAAATCTTAAATGCTAACTGCAAAAATTCCCTTCACTCTACCATTTGCTCTATTAGAAAAACACCACGGTTTCTTAAAATTCACATCTTCTTTAAAACCCCAATGGCACTCAAGACATAGTGTAAGAATTTTTTCTAGTGCAAAGACGGCACATTGGACTTAATACTAGGCCACATCTCAAGGGGATCGTGTCTTTTTATTGAACAAGGCGCTGCAGAAACGAATGTCTGAATTTTTTTTTGAATATTTGAGCCCAAGTAAAATAATACTGTTCTTTCAAGTAGATTAAGAGGTCCAAAACACTAGTTAAACAAAAAAATATTTAAATCGATTATGTGCCCAACTGTTTGAACAACGATTCTAAATCGGTTATCAAAAACCCGGTTCTAAATCAAATCAATTAGGTATGGGGGCGCGGGGGAGAGAGGCAGACGATTTCTACTTCCAGATACCCCCAATGATCGGATGAGTACGAGTTTTTCGTTATTCTTAACAATCCTATTTATTTTAGTCCTATTTATCTTCGAAAACGAGAAAACACAACTTTTTAGTCAATGGAAAAGAATGCAAAATGTTTGCATTTTTCTTGTAACCGGATAAGTAAAATGAAGTAATCACACAATAATGCGATCCATCAGGATTGGGCATCTTATAACCAAAGCAGGGTTAATTTCTCAGAAAACGTAATTTAAGAACTGTAGCTTTCACTTAAAATTAAACGGGCCTATGAAGGACTCTTAAATTTAAAGTAATAATGCCAATGTTAGGGCTTTGATTATGTTTCTCGAAACCTTCAAAATGATTACATCAGGAGGCACTTCGGAAACGGAGCATCAGTCAGAATTCGTAGCTCCAAAGACTTCTCTTCATTAAGTCGAATTTTTACTCCCTTCGAGAAACACGTTCCCTAGATGCTTACTAAGGAATAAACTAAGGTTTACACGGACGTTCACCCTAACCGAAATTATGCAGCTAGAATCATCTCACTGAGCGTAGGCAAAATAATCGCTACAAGACCGCTTGCTCTCTTCTCACGTTCTACCTCTTACAGGCACCTCCTTTTTGACCCCATACTTTTCAGAGACGACCCCTGATCCCTTTTCTCTCTTCCCCAGCCCTTTCCCATCGCGAACATAAATGCCCAAGCCCTAACGAAACTCAATATTAATCACCAACCAGAGTGAGTAAGCAAAACTGGAGTCAGTTCTGTGGGACAAAAGGAACATAAAACTGGGAAAGACACGAGGAAAGTTCTGGAAGAAAAGACACTCCCTGCGGCTCCCCACCCCCATCGACACCGCCTTCTTTCCCCCTCCCTACGGCAGCCAGCCATGATGGCGGGCGCAGAAGGCGGCCGCGGCGCCATCTTGTCCACACACTAGCCCCGACAACAGCTCTGGGAGCCGTTCATCCCTTCTTTGCAGAGCAGCAAAAAAATATGCCTGACTTTAAACTCAGATTCGGCACCTACCGCCATAGTCCAGAGTCCTGGCCGCTACGGCGGCACCTCCACTTGCCGCTCTCCACAGTACCGGCCGCCTAAACGCTTCGCAACAGACTGAAATCGCTCCCGCGAGAGACCCGGATGGCACAAAAGGGCTAAGACCCGGCGCGTCGCACAGCTTGCTGGGAGGAAAAGGGGTGGTGATAAGAGTTTCTGTAGCAACGCGGTTCGACGGTGATTGGTTGTTCTTTGGAAGGGGGGTTGTGAGGTCGGGGAGGGGGGCGGGGCCTAGAACACACCCTAGAATGCGCAGCCTGGATATCGGAATGGGTGGAATTTAGGGTGGGGCGACTTCCTATTTCGATTCTAAAGCAAACTTGGCCTCCGCTGGCCGCCGTAAAAGGGGTTGGGCTTGGTGTTCTCCCGCCAATTTAAATTTGTGGCATAGACCCTAAAGAGACTGGGAACGTCTGTTGGAGCTCGGAAGGTGGGGGGGGACGATACACTTGAGTGCTCCTCTTTAGTTTCTTCAATTACAGGTGAGGAGGGTGAGCCGCGCTGCTGTAGGGAGCTGGGGGTGGATTCAGGTCGAAGGAGCAGAGGCCTCAGCTCAGTTCGATGTGTTTTCCCCTCAAGACGCTGGCGGGAGAGAGGTTGGAGTCGGTTCTTGCTGGCCCCGGTGTCCAGCTGAGAGCATTTACGCGTGGAGGCCTAACTGAAACTGTTTCATTTCGTTTAATTCGTTAATCTGTTCACCCGGCACCCAGAGGAATCTCAAATCGTTAATCACATCATGTCACTGGTCTGCTTAGTATCTTTCCCTCCCTAGCACTGAGGATGAAACTCAGTCTTGTAATCAAGGATTCATTGGCTCCACCTGTTCGTTTAACGCCTGCACTTTTCCATTCTTGCTGTGTCCGGGCAGCAGCCCCAAACTCATTCTACCCTCTGAGCCTTTGGTACTCGGCCTGCATCTTTGTCCCCACGAGCTTTACATAGTCGGCTTCTTGATATTCGGGTCTCAGCTCAGATGTCATCTCTTTCACTTACCAAACAGGTCTTTCTTATGCGCCCCTCCCCCCCATTCATTTGAGCACTATTTGTAATTCTGCGTTTACTTAGTTTTTCGTAGGGAGGCAGTATAACAGTTAATAACTGGCCTGAATTTGAGTCTTGTCTAGCTACATCATTAACTCGCTTGAGGTGACCTTGGCCGTTTACTTAGTCCCTGACTCATGTTTCTCAGCTGTAAAATGGGTTGTTGTGCAGATTAAATGAGTGATGCATTCAAACTATCTTGCCTACTCAATACCGTCTTTATTTTATTTTTCTCTATCCTTCGTACGAGAATATAAATTTCATAATGACAAAGACCTTTTCTGTCTTCTTCACAGCTGTATTCCCAGCTCCTAGAACAGTGCCTGACACGTAGTAGGCATTCAATAAACGTTTGTCAAATGAGTGAGTGTGACAGACCTGGGAGGCTGATGATATTTCTCTATTTTTACAGATATGGGACTCTGAGCCCCATAAAAGTATTCACTCCAACCTGTCTTAATCTTCTCCCAACTCCCACCCAAACACAGCCACTAAAATCGTGTATTCTAACATACTTTGTTTTTGTGCCCTTGCTTACACTCCTAGTAAGAACTCTTTTCCTATATTTAAAAAGCTCCTGTGGGGGAAAAAAAAAAGTTGAAAAAAAAAAGCTCCTGTGACCTTAAGTTTCTAACCAAAATGTTACCTGCTTCCACGAATAACAGTAGTGAATTAGATAACACTTAAATTGAGTGCTTGCCATGAATGAAGCATTGTTTTGTGAATGTTTGAAACTCATAGTGACCTTTCCAGCTACGTACAAGCAGCTTAGTAAATGTGAAAGAATACCAAGTCAAAAATCATTTCTTCCCTGTACTGTACCTTCCAAAGATTTAAAAACATATTTCTGCGAGCACTTACCAAAGCAACTGTAATTATTTGGTTATTGTTCCCCACTAGTCTTGATCCAAGGATTGTTTTTCATTTTCGTATTCTATGCCTACCCATATCCAATGAAATGAGTTATATAAGTCCTTGCTGATGAGACAGTTAAGTGACTCGAAAGGTTACAAATATACTCTTTGGTCCAGTCAGAAGCCTGGTGCAATTTTTTCTTCCTCTCCTTAACATTTTCATTTATTGAATAACAATACTGGAAACATGAATGGTCATTTTTTTTTTAAGTTCATCTGGAACCTTACCATTCTAAGATATCCCAGACAGTCTGACTTCAGAGCCTTCACTATTTATTACTATATTGGTTAAAGGTTTTTTCCAAATGAAAACTTGTTATAATTTCAGCTAGGCACACAAAACACTAGAAGCTCTAGGACAGATTGGTAAGATTGGAATTGTTTCCTTGTGTCCCTAAACAAATATGTTCTTCTCTAGAGATAACCATAGCACTAGTTCCATGTATCTTATTGATCCAAAGTGTCTAGTGACCACAGAAATAACACAAAGACAGAGAAGTCTTTACTTATTGATGTGTGTGTGCATATGTATATTTGAGGGGGGGATAAAGCATTTTCATTTCCCAAGGAACTGGAATCTATGCAACAATAAAATTTGGCCTAATTTTACATGTTGTCACAGGGAAGGCAGTGGTTCCTGTCTCAGGAAAACAATTTCAGAAATATGTGGAATGATATTGAGCTGCTAACAAATGATGATACAGGAAGTGGGTACCTAAGTGTTGGTTCAAGAAAAGAACATGGAACTGCTTTATATCAAGTAGATTTACTAGCGAAGATCTCCTCCGAAAAGGTAATGGTTATGACGCGGACTGTTTTCATTCACAAAATTTTTACTGAGTGTTTAGTAAGACTAGTAGCCACGTGGTAAATGTTTTATAAATGAGTATAGTCCTTTCTCAGGGAATCAAAGTTCAGTATCAGATCACTGGAAATTTCCATCTGAATTCCCCCTGCATCACCTTATGGTCAGTATTCCAAACCTGAATTTTTCATAGCTCCTCTTGACATTTTAGACATACAGATGTATATAAAATGATACAAAGAATATCCACCACCAGCTTAGGAAGTAAAACATTACCAATAGAATCGAAGCAAGCCCTGGAGACCGTTCCTGATCCCGGGCTCTTCTCATACTCCACCCCTGAGTTAAGCACTCTACTGAGGTTGAGATTATCCTTTCCATGAATTTCTTTCTATATTTTAACTTTCTTCTTTTAATAACTATTCCACCATTCTCACACCAGGCTTGAAACCGTATTCTCTGCCTTTTACAGAAAATATTGCTCTTAGTTTTTGTTTTTTTGCTGGTACGCGGGCCTCTCACTGTTGTGGCCTCTCCCGTCGCGGAGCACAGGCTCCAGACGTGCAGGCTCAGCAGCCTTGGCTCACGCGCCCAGCCACTCTGCGGCTTGTGGGATCTTCCCGGACCAGGGCACGAACCCGTGTCCCCTGCATCGGAAGGCAGACTCTCAACCACTGCGCCACCAGGGAAGCCCTGCTCTTAGTTTTTTATCTTTGATTTGCTTTCTTAGTAATTTGCTTTTGTTAAAATTTTGATGGTCGTGATAAACAAAAGTTTCTTTTAGAGAAAGTGCAAATGATCTTCTGTCACAGTATTATAGCCCAGGATTCCTCTACTTCCCATAGTAAGTTAACGTAATGTTTAGTTCTCTAATTAAGAAAAAAAAGTGTAAAAGAAAGGAGAAGAGACCAGACAAGATTTGTATTTTCTAGGGCTAGAAAGGCAGGGCCTCCTCTGGGGAACCTTATTCACAAATGGCCTCAAGTGTAGGCTTTTGACTTTTCTTCAAATGAGCATTCAGAGACACTGGCCAATAGGGATTTTTAAAAAAATCATTCCTTATTCAGCTTGTATCCTGTTGTCAGCCTTTACTGCTTTGTGGCATTTAAAAGTCACAGGATTTATAATTTTTATGAGTAATACAGATAAATTATGTTCTTTGGCATTAAATTGTTTATTTGTTAAGGCAAAAGGGTAAAGAATACCATAAGTTCTGTAATGAGAAAGTGGTATTTCTTTATTTTTTTAATATTACCAGCAGCCTTAAAAGATGGAAGTGGCCCAGGCCACTTGATCTCTGAGGGCTACTGTTGAAAAGTAATAGTGTGTATTGAGCTTTGAATTCAGTTAACAACTAAAATTCCATTTGTTATTAGCTTGGGGCATTACTTGTAGCAAATGCTATGTTCACAACCCATGCTAGGCCCTTGGTAAGGTAACATTATCTCTTCTCTTTAGGATCTTTCCTTAAAGTTAGGCAGACAGGACACAAGCAATAAAAGATATCTATCTAGATGTGCAAGTCAGTATATGAGAACTACCAAATGAATGGTACAAACAGTAAATGCAGTAGGAATTCAGAGGATGGAGAGCTCACTGTGGGTTGGGACAATTTAAGGAGCATTTCATAAACTAGCACCTGACTTGGGCCTTAAGAAAAAACAGGGAAAATGAAAGCACAGCTTACCAAAATATGTGGAATGCAGCAAAAGTGCTTAGAGGGAAATTGAATGCATATATTAGAAAAATCTAAAATCAATAATCTAAGTTTCAAGTTAGGAAACCTGAAAAAGAAGATGGACTTTCCCTGGTGGTCCAGTGGTTAAGACTCCATGCTTCCAATTCAGGGGGCACGGGTTCGATCCCTGGTCAGGGAACTAGATCCAACATGCCGCAACTAAGACCCACTGCAGCCAAATAAATAAATAAATAAAATCTTTTTTAAAAGAAAGAAAGAAATAACAAGAGAGCAAAAATTAATGAAATTGAAAATAAGAAATCAATGGAGAAAATCAATGAAACCAAAAGCTGGTTCTTTGAAAACATGAATAAAATCTATAAGCCACCAGCCAGGATAACTAAGAAAAAAGAGGGAAGACATAAATTACTAATATCAGGAATAAAAGAGGGGGCATCACCACAGATTCTGTGGACATTAAAAGGATAATCAAGGAATATTATGAACATCTCTATGCCCACAAATTTGATAGCCTAATGAACTGGACCAAGTCCTTGAAAAACACAATCTAAAACTCACACAAGGAGTAAACAACCTGTTTGATCAAACAATACTGTTTGATTCCAACTCTATAACATTCTGGAAAATGAAAAGACAGTGAAAAAAAGATCAGCGGTTGCCAGGGTTTGGGGGTTGGAGGGAAGGTTGACTAGGCAGAGCCCAGAGGATTTTCGGGTAGGGAAAATATTCTGTATGAGACCATAATGCTAGATGTGTGTACCACAGAATGTACAACACCAAGAGTGAACTGTAATGTAAACCGTGGACTTTGAGTGATTATAATGTGTCAATGTAGGTTCATCAATTGCGAGGAACATTGACAATGTGGGAGGCTATGCATGTGTGGAACACAGGGCTATGTGGGACATCTCTATAGTTCCCCTTCAATTTTGCTATGAACTGTAAAACTGCTCTTAAAAATTAAAGTCTTGGGAATTGCCTGGTGGTCCAGTGGTGAGGACTCTGCACTCTCACTGCCAAGGGCCCGGGTTCAATCCTCGGTTGGGAAATTAAAATCCCACAAGCCTCCCGGCATGGCCAAAAAAAGTCTTAAAAAGAAGAGGGGGAAGAGCAGTCCAGGCAAAGAATACAGCCTGGATAGACCCCTAGGACGTGTAGCACAGTTTCTTCTTTGCGACACTTTGGTGTAACTTTTCACTAGTTGAAGAAGCAAGTTAAGAGTATAAGTGGGATCAGGGGCTTCCCTGGTGGCGCAGTGGTTAAGAATCCGCCTGCCAATGCAGGAGATACGGGTTCGAGCCTGGATCTGGGAAGATCCCACGTGCTGCAGAGCAACTAAGCTCGTGTGCCACAACTACTGAGCCTGCGCTCTAGAGCCCACAAGCCACAACTGCTGAGCCTGCATGCCACAACTATGGAAGCCCGCACACCTAGAGCCCGTGCTCTGCAACAAGAGAAGTCACCTCAATGAGAAGCCCGCGCACCACAACAGAGTAGCCCCTGCTTGCCGCAACTAGAGAAAGCCTGCATGCAGCAACGAAGACCCAATGTAGCCATAAACAAATAAATAAATAAATAAAACTTATTTTAAAAAAAAAGTATAAGAGGGATCAGAATGTAGTTTTCAAAAGTTACACCTGCAGAAGGTGACCATTGAAACAGGTATAAAATGAGTTGATTGGCTTAGTTTGTCAGAGAAGATTAAAATTAACTTTTATCCCAGCATATGCTACAGGCAAGGTTCCCTTCTAAGCCCTTTACATGAATTAATTCATTGAATCTCCATACCAGCCAGCCTTGTAGGCATTATTATTATTATTATTACTCCAGCTTTACCAGAGAGTCAGTTGAGGCATTTGCTTGAGATTACTCAGCTAGTAAGTGACAGCCTTCTCAACTACTGAGCTATCTGACGGCTTCAAGATTATGTGTGGAGGGCTTCCCTGGTGGCACAGTGGTTAAGCACCCACCTGCCAATGCAGGGGACACGGGTTCAAACCCTGGTCCAGGAAGATCCCACATGTCGTGGAGCAAGTAAGCCTGTGCACCACAACTGCTGAACCTGTGCTCTGGAGCCCGCGAGCTGCAGCTAGTGAGCCCGTGTGCCACAACTACTGAAGCCCATGTACCTAGAGCCTGTGCTTCACAAGAGAAGCCACTGCAATGAGAAGCCCTTGCACCTCAACAAAGAGCAGCCGCCACTCACCACAACTAGAGAAAGCCGGTACACAGCAACAAAGACACAGTGCAACTAAAAATTAATTAATTAATTTAAAAAAAGATTATATGTGGGAAGCTCTAATCAATAGAAGCTACAAACAGGAGACTCATATTTGGCTTGCATTGTGTTTTTTAAAATGTTGACTTAGTTGCCAATATTTAAAAATTAGAATATTTCACATAAAGATCCAGATATTCTTGGTAAATTGGAAGCAGTGGCCATGCCAGGATCGCATTTCCACAGGGCATTCATCTGGCTGACTCTGCTCTCTTTAGTTTATGTGGAGCCTCGTGCCCTCCAGTTCACAGTCCTGCTCCCTGTTGTTTCCCAGACCCTGAGACTTTATGCCAGTATTGGTTCATTCATTTACGTTAATGCCTGCTGGCTTCTCCAGGCATAAGCTCGGCCCTTAGGAAACAAAGACTTGTACTTTCGAATCCTTTGCCCTGTTCTAGCAACCCTGGACTATTTCCCTGTTCTAGGCTCTGAATGGATTCAAGATATATCATACAAAGAAAAGCTTGACTAATTAGATATATATATATCATACAAAGAAAAGCTTGACTATTAGATATATGGGCTAAAGAAAGAAGGCCTATTAGGTGAAGTTTTTTTTTTTTTTTTTTTTGCGGTACGCGGGCCTCTCACCGCCGTGGCCTCTCCCGTTGCCGAGCACAGGCTCCGGACGCGCAGGCTCAGCAGCCATGGCTCACGGGCCCAGCGGCTCCGCGGCATGTGGGATCCTCCCGGACCAGGGCATGAACCCGTGTCCCCTGCATTGGCAGGCGGACTCTCAACCACTGCACCACCAGGGAAGCCCTAGGTGAAGTTTTAAACTTGGGTGATTGTGACTGTGGTGATACTATTGATAGGTATTGTTAAACATGTATAAAAATGTTTTATTTTAGTCCTGCTTTTCCCTCCTACAGGCCTCATTAAATCCAAAACTACAAGCATGCAGCTTAAGTGATGGGTTTATTATTGTAGCGGACCAATCAGTGATACTGTTGGACAGTATTTGTAGATTGCTTCAATTGCATCTTATATTTGGTAAGTCTAATGTAATTCAGTAAAATAAATTGGAAGTCATCTATATCTTGCTACCAATTTCTACAGTATTGCCTTTTCTTTACTCCATTATTTATAAGACTCAAAATTACACTAATTTCAAGAAATTAATCTTGAGTGCCTTGTGCTGAGTACCAGACGGAACGGGTACTGAGATGATCCCTTCTCTCAATAAATCTAAGGAAAAACATACATGGAAAGCGGCAATTTATTTGCGTGGTTTTTGTGTTAGAATACTGTAGAAAACAGTTGAGCCCAATTATGTTTAAGTTCCTGAATCTTGTACATAATTTCAATACCATCAACAGATAATTTGAATACTTTTAGCACTATAAAAAGTTTTTTAAAAGTACTTATGAATTAATTCTTTATTGAGTTAAAGGGCTTTAAGTGTGTATATGCAAGTATGGGCTTCAGAGTAAATTAAGGGACAGACAAGTCAGTGATTATGCTGGAAAATAGGTGATAGTATTATGAATTTTTTTCTGAAATTTTGAGAGAAAGATGGTTATTGAAGTGTTTGCGTAAGAACAGCTGAAAATTAATTAATTAATTATTTTTAAAAAGAACGTAGATGAAAAGGAATTAGAAGGTATGCACATAAGAACAAAATCTTGATCACAGTTTGCAGGAGAGAAACCCATATTTTGTGGAATATTAACGCATCTACCCTGATGGGTCCCCAAGATTCACAGTTTCACCAATTAAAAGTGAGGCTGTGTTTTACATATAATACTTTTTTAAAAATAAATTTGTTTGTTTATTTATTTTTGGCTGCGTTGGGTCTTTGTTGCTGTGCATGGGCTTTCTGTTGTTGCAGCGAGCGGGGGCTACTCTTCGTTGCGGTGTGCAGGCTTCTCATTGCAGTGGCTTCTCTTGTTGCGGAGCATGGGCTCTAAGCACGTGGGCTTCGGTAGTTGCAGCACGTGGGCTTCAGTAGTTGTGGCTCATGCGCTGTAGAGCACAGGCTCAGTAGTTGTGGCGCATGGGCTTAGTTACTCCACGGCATGTGGGATCTTCCCAGAGCAGGGATCAAACCTGTTGTCCCCTGCATTGGCAGGCGGATTCTTAACTACTGTGCCACCAGGGAAGTCCCTACATATAATACTTTTGTATAAAGATATTGCTGCTGAATAATTTTAGTTATAAGCAATTTATATGTTACTGCTTTTATCTCTTAGTCTTTCCCTCCCGATCTCCATGTCATTCCCCCTGGCCTTCTTGCTGTGTGCAAGCAATAACTTCCTTACCTCCTTCAAGTCTTTGTTCAAATCTCACCTTATCAAAGGGGGTTCTCCTGAGCACTCCACCTGATACTGCATGGCTCTTCTGAGTTCTCTTTCGCTGCTCTACTTTTTCTTTTTTCCAGAGAATGTATCACCTTTGTGTATGTCATACAATTTGATTACTATGCTGACGGTTTATCATCTATTTCTGCCTTAGAATTTGAGCTCTATGAAGGTGGGACTCTTGTTATTATTCTCAGATATATGCCAAAGACCTAGAACAGTGCTTAGCGTATACTAAGTGCTCAGCAAATATTTGTTGACAAAGAGTCAGTAACATTCATTTTTACATTAGTCACTACTTTCATGAAATATTTAGAAGAAGCTTAAAAGAGTTGACTTTTAATAACAAAACTTGCAATATTTTGTGTTGAAAATAAACATTTTCAGAGGAAGCTTTTAACTTTGACTTGAAATTTTCAGATACTGAAGTGGATGTGGTTGGCCTATGTCAAGAAGGAAAGTTTCTTCTGGTTGGGGAGAGAAGTGGCAACTTACATCTTATTCATGTAACATCAAAGCAAACATTACTCACCAATGTAAGACCCTGTTATGTTTTTCATCTTCATTATCTAGATTCTAAATTATCTTTTAGAAAGCTAAAGCTCTAGCAAAGCATTACTTGATTTGTGGCCTAAATTAGAATAATAATGTTTCTTTACATTGAATTTAAGAATCATACCTTAGAAACTGTCTGAAAAAAAAGTGCACAACCTAAAAGTTGAGAATTATGTTTTATTGGGCAGACTTTCTGAGAACTTTAAGCCCAGGAGGCAGCCTCTCAGATGCTCTGAGGGACAGCTCTGAAGAGGTGAGGGAGGAGCCAGGATACATAGGAGTTTTGCAAGGGAGACCAGGTAGTCAGAACATCAAAAGATTACTGTTAAAGAAAAGCAGGTATATCGGGTTAATAAATTTAGCGTTTTCTATGTATGGAAGATGCAAGAGTCTGGGCTCATTGAAATTATTCCTTTGATATACACCTTTGCTGTCTTAGGGCCAGTATCCTGTGCTTTTCCATCCTGAGTCCCCTCAGGATGCACAGTTGGGAGTTGCTGCAATGCCTGATGGCTTGACAGTGGGCAGCCTGTTTATCTCCATCCTGAGTTCCCTCTTGGCTT
The DNA here is from genome assembly GCF_964374135.1 of Grampus griseus. Taxonomy (NCBI): domain Eukaryota; kingdom Metazoa; phylum Chordata; class Mammalia; order Artiodactyla; family Delphinidae; genus Grampus; species Grampus griseus. The sequence goes on along the minus strand of NC_139006.1, from coordinate 7,090,291 downwards.
GATGGTCGCAGCATCCTTTGTTTGCTAATATGGCAGGCAACATTTTTCATCCACAAAACATATGAAATAAATGCAAAATTGAAAAAGTATGGTTTGAAGATAGTATACTTGTCCAAAACAGTTTTGTATTGAAAATAAACATTTTTGCAGGAAGCTTGTAAATAGTTTTCCATTTGAAAACTAAAATGTTTGGAATATAGGCAGAATTATTGCTAATGATAACTGATATCCCTAGAGTTTAAAGAATATAATCCTTGACTGTAATTTTCTGGGTTTAATCTTATCATTTGAAATTAATTTGCAATTAGGCTTTTGTTCAGAAAGCTAATGATGAAAATCAGTGTACTTACCGGAATCTTGTTATTGAGAAAGATAGTTCAAATGAAGGTAAGTGCTTTTAATTTCTTTTTTTAATGTCTTCTTATTAATACCCAGTCAAAAAATCAGATTTATAGTTAATATATTATGTAAATTAATTGGTGTTACCTACACAATGTTAAACTTTCTAGGGATGCAATTAATATTATTTTAAAAAACAAGTTTTCGATTTTAGCTCTTTTCAGAGGCTTAAATGTCCTCTTAAGTATAATATCCTAAATTTTTACAGTTTTGAGAGTTCTATAGATTATCAGGGACACCTAATATTCTTTTAATACGTTCTTATGGGTTTCAGCGTATTTATCATATTTCTTTTTAACAAATGTTAACTGTTCCTTAATTTATTTTGATATATCTGAGTTTCTTTTTTTCTGGCAAATGAAATTTGGTTTATAGAAGTTTCAAAGAAGTTAACATTGTTTTTGCAAATAACTTACCAATTCTTTGTAAATAAGCTTTGTATTGTTACTGTGTTATTTTATTATTAGACTTTAAATGAGCAAATGGACATACTTTTAAGCTAGATCCGAACCCTGGTTTAAATTTTATATCATGTGCCTTTTAAAGAAGCTGGCTTGATTTTATTTTAATAGGTACCTATTATATGCTGCTTCTTACAAACAATGGATTTTTTTGTATTACAAACCTTCAGCTTGTAAAAATTCAACAAGGTAAGTAATGTATGATTTTCTTATTACTGATTTGCAGCAATATTTCTTATTAGTTTTCCAGGTAAATTTTAAAATAGACTCTTTAAGAATATTTTAGTTTAACTACATTCTATGATATTGGGTATACTTTTAAGTATTCATAATATACTTATTCTCCACAGTTAGGGCTACAACAGAATCTGAAGACATATTTATTTATAGTCTTCAAGGACTTTACAACTTAGTTGGGGAGACAGGAGTTACGCTAGCATAGTAATAAATACTTTTTGATGGAATGAATGAACCTGGAAACTGAAATGATTTTGTAAGTGTTAACAATACAAGGCAATAATCTAGAGTGTGTGCTAAGTGAGTGGTGTGGACCATACATCCCTCTGAGCTGGCAGAGATTGAGGAATTGATTCCAGGCACGTATTCAACAAATTTTTTTTTTTTTTTTGCGGTACGTGGGCCTCTCGCTGTTGTGGCCTCTCCTGTTGCGGAGCACAGGCTCCAGATGCGCAGGCTCAGCGGCCATGGCTCACAGGCCCAGCCGCTCCGCGGCAAGTGGGATCTTCCCGGACCGGGGCACGAACCCGTGTCCCCTGCATCGGCAGGCGGACTCTCAACCACTGTGCCACCAGGGAAGCCCCAACAAATACTTTTTAAAGATCTACTCTGTGCTAAGAATGTGCCAAGTTCTGGGGATACAACGAGATTTAAAGATACAAGGTTCTCTGTAGTTTAATGAAGGAGCCAGACAAGTGAAACAACTCTTACAAAAGGGAGTGCAAAGTGATGAAGACTTCACAGGTAGGACTTCAGAGCTTGAATAGGAGAGTTGGAGCAGGGAGAAGACCATCTTAGTAGGAAGAACCTTTTAAGGGAAGGTGTGGACAGACACTGTAGGGACCGTAAGGCAGCCTGGCTGGTGCCCTGAGTACAACATGTCATCACAGTTTATTTCATTGGTCAAGGGCAAAACTGAAAAGTCACCAGCACCTTATGAATTTCTGACCAGTGTTCCTCTTACTAGATTATATGTAATTTAACCTTGACACAAAAGGGAAGATTCATACGTATTTTATAGGTTATAGTGTAAATTTAGCCTACTTTCTCTTTTTCATGCAGCGATTGAAAAGGTAGACTTCCATACGGCAAAAAAGGTAAGAAGACAAAACCACATTGTCTTCTTGAAACTTAGATTTAATGTCAGTTTAGGAAAGTGTTTCTGCATAATTGTCTAATGGTTGATATTTTGGGAATTAGCATGATAAAGCATTTTAATAACATTCCTGTTTTAAAAAATACATTTATAGCTATTGATTTAAACTGATTTTTTATCAGTCTTTCCAAGGAATTTGGACTATGGAGCATATATATAACATTCTTATTTTTTAAATCTTGCAGTTACAAGGACAAATCAAGTCCAGTTTTATTTCTACTGAAAATTGTCATACCCTTGGTTGTCTCAATCTTGTGGCTGGTGATTTAGCAAGCGAAATCCCTGTGATAATTGGGGTAATTCTCTTTTTTTAATAAAATTTTGGGCTTTTTTTCTGAAATGTTTCTTCATTAAAACATAGTTTTGGTAAAGTTACGTATTAATTTGTACTGTATGACAGAAACAGGGAAATTATAAAATGAAGGTCATAAAATTAACTCAACAAGTATAACTAAGTCTCTGTGTTGGAAAAAATATTGCATCTTTATTTTCACTAATCTCTACCTGACATTTAGCATGTCTTTCAATTATGAGTGTAGGCAAAAACAACAGCAGCAAACAAAACATCTAATATTATATTCAAGGAGTAGGCAGAAATTCTATATTGAATTATATTATTACAGCACTTACAACATTTTTACTTGCCAAATTTATATAATATGTTAAGAAGCAGTCACTTTTCCCCGTTTTGTGTATCTAGTTCAGTATTTCATCAGGGTTTCAAATAATTTGAAATGAATACTTATGAATTATTTTCAAATATTAGTAGTTATTTTCATGAAAATACTTCATCAAAAGTTATCTTTATCTTGTAATGCTGGAGGAGGTCTTGAAGCTTACCTGATGTCTCTAGAGTGAGTTGCCTGAATATGCCTCCTCCTTATTAAATGTTCATGTGATAACAGTGTACAGCAGGAGTTTGCTGTTTTTTCCATTCTGTTCTGTTGAAAACAAACTAAGAGAGGAACTAGATGATAAGAGCTAGCTGGGCTTGAATATATAAATATATTTTGAAATTAGTCACATGTACAACTTAGATGTTTCTACTTGGAGGAGAATTCAGATCTAGACCCAAGTTTGTAATTGACATACTATTTTCACTTCTGTAGGGAACTGGTAATTGTGCATTCTCAAAATGGGAACCAGATTCTTCTAGGAAAGGGATGACCGTTAAGAGTGTTATTGATGCAGAGATTATTGAAGGTAAAATCAGTTAATGAAACTACTTTTGGTACTTGTGAGTTGTCGTTTTCATGCCAGTACACTAAGTCTGGCATATGAGCCGTTTTACCAAACCTTGGAAACAAGCCAGCTTAGTCTGATGATTGTCCGTGTATTTGGCTTCTTAACATGCTGCAATTGTTACTCTTCATTTTGGGAGGTTTTACGTTTTAGTGATCCTACAAAAAAGTAGAGAAACAGGAATAAGTGGGAATGGGAACTTCTTTTTTAAGGGTAGTTCTGCCTTTCCATAAATATGTTAGTTTACTATTTTAAATATGGCTATATGTAACCCAGAAACATAGTCCTTACACACCTTGTTTTCTCTTTTGTAGGTGCAAAGAAGTTCCAGCTGATAGATAATCTACTTTTTGTTCTTGATACCAATGTATGTTTCTGATACTTCCCCTTAAGTATTTTCACTTGGTGTTATGTTTAACGACAGAAATTTTGTCGAACTTAACAAAGACAAGGACTTTAGCCAGGGTAGATTACTACCTTGTGTAATGTGCTTTATTTCAGTTACGTATCAAAAGATAGATTCCAAAATGTAAATTTTTAGTCGTTAAGAGGACGTATCAATGAAATGTCTCTTTTGCAGAACGTGCTGAGCTTATGGGATATTTACACCCTAACTCCCATATGGAACTGGCCCTCCCTTCACATAGAAGACTTTCTTCTCACCACAGAAGCAGATTCACCTTCATCAGTCACGTGGTACATTATGACACTCATATTGATTTCCCTTCTGTTAGAACCAGGTTTCTTGCCTGGTTCTGTTCAGATCATTTCTTATGTGTTACATTCTAGATCGCTGTGAACAGACTGACAGGGTAAAGACCATTTCATTGTTAGCCAAATTCATTGAGAACAAATAGGCAACACAAAAACCTCCATGTGAATGTGTTAGAAAGAGTGTGAGTCTGGGCCATAAACATTCAGAAGTCAAGTTCAGTATCTTCTGTGTGAATTAATTTTAACTTTTATACAAGGATATCACTTTGACTTAGCTTATGTCTAGCAGTTGGCTTCTTTGATTCACTTAAACCTTCTTTTCTCTTTCAGGCAAGGGATTACAAATCTCAAGTTAGTAGCTCTGACAACTACTACTAATGAGAAGGTATTGGAAAATTTATATCACATTCGTCCATATTATGTGTTAGAAATAGCATTAACTAGGAGTACTAGTTGTTAAGTAGTACTCACAGCGTATTAGCTCTTAGTTCACACAGGTACTTGACAGATCAGAAATAACCCTGCAGAGCTCTTTTTTCTCATTAAAAAAAAAAAGGTGTAAATCTCAGCTCCACATTTTAATTGGAGCATTTCAGGAATTAAAATGTCTATAAGAAAATGTTTATTATAGTGATACTTAATGTAGTTCTGGCACTGAGGAATTACATTTGCCTTAAAAACAAATTGTAGAATGGACTCCAGGTACGTGGATTTTCATTTAACAGATTTAAAAGGTAGGATAGAACATAATTTTCTATGTAACATTTAAATAATACAGTAACAGATTTACTTATTTTTTGCACTTAACTTCGTATCAAGTGTTTTAATCTATGCCCTGGATTGTGAAGTGCTGTCTTGTGCTCATAGGTTTATATTGACCTAAGACATTAATTGCTGTCCTACTTTTCTTAGATGAGAAACCTCATGGTCTATTCATTACCTATGATGGAAATACTATATTCCTTGGAAGTATCTGGTGTTTCTTCTCTGGTCCAAACAGGAATTAGCTCAGTAAGTTGATGTGTATTTTGAACTAATATATTTTTTTATAATTGAAAAAAAAAAAGAATAAGCTAAGCATGAGTGGAGCCTAGTGGAATACCTGGATAGATCTCAGGTAAACCATATTTATTGTTATCAGAGGTCCTCGAATATATTTACAGGAGGTCAGTCTTCATTTAAAAAGAAGGAAATTAATCAAATAAAACATCAGTCAACTGCACATTCAATTTTCTTGTCTCCACGGGAAATACAGATGATTGTTAATTGGGGGGAGGTTATTCCTTGCTTTTTTGGGGTTTTTTTGGCAGCTTTGGGTCTTCGTTGCTGCGCACAGTCTTTCACTAGTTGCTGCGAGCGGGGGCTACTCTTCGTTGCAGTGCGTGGGATTCTCGTTGCGGTGGCTTCTCTTGTCGCAGAGCACGGGCTCTAGACACATGGGCTTCGGTAGTTGCAGCACTCAGGCTCAGTAGTTGCAGCACACAGGCCCTAGAGCGCGCAGGCTTCAGTAGTTGCAGTGTGGGCTCTAGGGCACACAGGCTTCAGTAGTTGTGGCTCATGGGCTCTAGAGCACAGGCTCAATAGTTGTGGCGCACGGGCTAAGTTGCTTCGCGGCATGTAGGATCTTTCCAGACTAGGTATCGAACCCCTGTCCCCTGCATTGGCAGGCGGATTTTTTTTTTTTTTAATTTATTTTCGGCTGCATTGGGTCTTTGTTGCTGCGCGCGGGCTTTCTCCATTTGTGGTGAGCGGGGGCTACTCCTTGCTGCGATGCATGGACTTCTCCTTGCGGTGGCTTCTCTTGTTTAGAGCTCGGGCTCTAGGCGCGTGGGCTTCAGTACTTGTGGCGCACGGGCTCTAGAGCACAGGCTCAGTAGTTGTGGCGCACAGGCTTAGTTGCTCCGCAGCATGTGGGATCTTCCCGGACCAGGGCTTAAACCCGTGTCCCCTGCATTCGTAGGTGGATTCTCAACCACTGCACCACCAGGGAAGCCCCTGTTTTATCTCTTTTTATATACACACATTGTATTTTTCCAAACCATTTGGAAATTACTTGCAGACATCATGACCTCTCACTCCTAATTTCAGCAGGTATCTCCTAAGAATGAGGCCCACAAAATTTAACATTAATGCAATACTATTATGAAATATGCCATCCAAATTCAAATTTTACCAATTGTGCCTATTACTTGAGAAATTTTTTTTGTTCCTGACCCCAGGATTCAATCAAACATCACGAATTGAATTTTGTTGTCGTGGTCACATGGTAGTCTACTTTAATCTCTAAAACTTCCCTAGTCTGTTTTTGTCTTTTCGGACATTGACATTTTTTGAGTCCTAGCCGGTTGTGTGGTAGAATATCCCGCTATTTGGATCTGTGTCTCGTCATGATTAGATTCGTGCTAAGATTTTTGGCAAGCATCCTGCATAAGTGATACTGTGTCCTAACTGCATCACATTAAAGGACTTATGTCCACTTGTCCTGTTATTGGTGCTGTTAAATTTGATCACTTGGTTAAAGCAGTTCTGCCATATTTCTCCATTGTAAAGGTACATTTTCCCCTGTATAATTAGTAAGTAATTTCCGTGGTGTTATTTTGAGACTATGGGAATATCCTTTTCCTCACCAGTTTTTCCCAGTAATTTTAGAATCCATTGATGGATAATTTCTGCCTAAACTAGTTGTTACTCTAGTAACTATAAGGTGAATTAATTCTGTATTTCAATTTTAAACATGTTTTTTGCTATTGTAGGATACCATATACCTTCTGGAAGGAATTTGCAAAAATGATCCAAAGTAAGTCCTGTTTTGTTTATCAGATAAGTTGTTAAATAATAGCAAAGTTAAAATTTACTTACTGATGTTAAATGACAAATGTCAATATTAAAACTTTTCTCAGACTATCCGAAGACTCAGTTTCTGTTTTAGTACTCAGATGTCTTACAGAAGCTTTGCCAGAAAACAGGTAACTACTTGTGTTTTGTTTTGTTTTTTTTATAATTTATTTATCTATTTTTGGCTGCACTGGGTTTTCGTTGCTGTGCGGGCGTTTTCTAGTTGCGGAGAGCGGGGGCTACTCTTCATTGAGGTGCGCGGGCTTCTCACTGCGGTGGCTTCTCTTGTGGAGCACGGGCTCTAGAGCACAGGCTCAGTAGTTGTGGCGCACGGGCTTAGTTGCTCCGTGGCATGTGGGATCTTCCTGGACCAGGGCTCGAACCTGTGTCCCCTGCATTGGCAGGCAGATTCTTGACCACTGCGCCACCAGGGAAGCCCTCTTGTGTTCTTCTAAGCCTTACTCCTTGATGAAAAGCTTGAATTCCCTGATTAATAAAAATTTTACTGAAATTTCTTTCAATTTATCAGATTGAGTCGGTTACTTCACAAACACAGATTTGCTGAAGCCGAGAGCTTTGCCATTCAGTTTGGACTAGATGTTGAGGTAATTATTCATGTATTCATTCATTCATTGAAAGCATTTCTTCATGTGCTAGAGGCTGTGGAAACAAATATGTAAGACATAATGGGAATTTAGTGTGATCAGGCCTATAATTAAGATACGACCAAAGTAAAGTAGGGATTCAAAGGAGATATTGACCCTTAAAGTAGGGTGGGAAGACTTCATGGAGGAGATGATTTTATGTCAGATCTTGAAAATGTTCCAGATAGTCCTGGGAGAGGAAGGGAATTCTAGGTGTTAAGACACATGAAGAAAGTGAGGGAGGCTTATGGTGCTTCCAGGAACTCCTAGTAATTAGATAGGACTAGGTTGTAGGTTATATGTACATAGAAGGGAAAGGAGATGGTGGGAAATGAGAGGGTCAGAGCCTGGAGGGCTTTTTATGTACTGCAAAGAATTTAGATCTTATTCTGCAGGTGATGGGGAGCTACTGAGATTTTTAAGCTGGAGAATGTCTTGATTAGGTTGTCATTTTGTAAACACGGGAAATTGTTTGGAAAAGGGTAAATCTAGAGATACAAAGACCAGTTGAAAAACTGACCCAATGCAGTGAGGTGGAGACACACAGGAGGGAAGGTCTGATGAGAGAGGTGTATAGGAGGTAGAAGCACTGGGGCTCAGCAATCAAACATAGTGGGGGGTACAAATGTCAGGAGCAGACTAGCAGGACTCTGGCTCAGCGTACTGCAAGTAAGTCCCTTACATATAAACGAGTTCCATTCCAAGAGCACATTCATAAATCCAGTTTGTTCAGAAGTCCAACAAAGTTAGCCTAAGTACCCAACTAACACAGTCAGCTACATAGTACTCTACTGTAATAGGTTTATAATACTTTTCACACAAATAATACATAAAAAACAAACACGCACAAGAAATAAAACATTTTTAATCTTACAGTACCGTACCTTGAAAAATACAGCAGTACAGTACAAGAGCTGGTGCTTCTTAGCAGTACCAGGTGCATCACCGCTGCTTTTACGCTTGCTTCTGGACATCCTGGGCTTGAAATAAAGGTACTGTACTACTGTACTCTATACAGTACTGTACAGTAAAGTACACAAAAGCACAACCACTTGTAGAGGATGCACGCATGTGACAATGTACACCAGACACGTGAACTAACTTACGTGATTGGACGTGTGAACGCACGTTCACGTGTTGGAAAGTTCGCAACTTGAAGATTCGTATGTAGGGGACTTACTGTAGTTGGAATGTGATGGCATTACTTAAAATGAGGAATATGTGTGGAAGAACAGGTTAGGGGTAAAATATGAAGGATTCTGCTTTATAAAAATTGCATGTAAGGGATCTTATAAAATGAGGCTGTCTGATAGGAAGTTGGAGAGTGATCTGAGCTGAATCTAGACATAGGTGACACCGGAGGAATGGCTCAGACCACTCAAGGAGAATGTGTGGAGTAAGAAGAGATCTGAGGATGAGCTACAGGGGCACCAGCACACGGGGGATAGAGAAAGAAGGGCTATAAACATATTTGGGAAGAAAACCACACAAATGTATGATTAAAGAAGCCAAGGGAGACTTCCCTGGCAGTCCAGTGGTTAGGACTCCTTGCTTTCACTGCTGAGGGCACGGGTTCAATCCCTGGTTGGGGAACTAAGATCCCACAAGGCGTGAGGTGTGACCAAAAAACAAACAAACAGTTTAGTGGGGAGTGATCAGCAGTTGCAAATACTACCAATAAAATCAGGTATAAAAACTGAAAGTTGTCTGTTGGATTTGGTGATTAGGAATTCATTGATATCCCTTGAAACGTCCTGGGAAGTAATGAAGGATGAAGCCTGATGGTAGTGAAGAACTAACATTTGCTAAGTGGGTGGTGGGTACCCATGTGTTTGTTGTTTTAAAAAGGTAGCATTTTATATTATGTAACAATCTAAATGGGAAAAGAATTTGAAAGAGAATAGGTACCTGTATATGCATAACTGAATCACTTTGCTATACACCTGAAGGTAACACAACATTGTTAATCAACTGTACTCCAATATAAAATAAAAAGTTTAAAGAAAGTAGCATTTTAAAACATGCAAAACAATTTTGTATATTTAGAAATGTATATGAGTAAAGCAGTATATGAATTAATGGGATAACAAGCACCAAAATCAGAATAATGGATACTTCTGGTTCAGGGAAGGAGGATGATTTATTTGGAAGAAGAGAAAGTAATATTAAACTATAATATAAATATTATAAATTATATTTACATTAAATATGTAAATTATTATGTTATTAAATATAAATATATTTATTATAAATTTATATAATATAAAATTATTTATTATAGATATTAATATAAACTATATTATTAAAATTGTTTAAAATTTAGGTGATAAGTACATGAGTATTTGTTATATTATTACCTTTTTGAATATCTGAAAGTTTCATAATAATTTTTAAAAAGAGCAAATGAAGCAATAAAATCAAAACCAGTGAAAGATGTTTTCAGGGAGTGGAGACACAGAACTAGAGAAACTGCTCTTTCGTATCACTTTTAGCTTTCGGAGCCAGAGAGCCCATGTTAAAGTTGGTATTTTGTTTATAAAAAAGGAACCTGAAATTTTGACTTTGTCTAACTCAAGCTGTTTCCAGCTGCTAAAGAACCTTTGATAGACTGGGAATTCCCTGGTGGCACAGTGGTTAAGAATCTGTGTGCCTCAGGGAGATCAGCTCGGTGCTTTGTGACCACTTGGAGGGGTGGGATAAGGGAGGGTGGGAGGGAGATGCAAGAGGGAGGGGATATGGGGATATATGTATATGTATGGCTGATTCACTTTGTTATAAAGCAGAAACTAACACACCATCGTGGAGCAATTATACTCCAATAAAGATGTTTAAAAAATAAATAAATAAAAATAAAATAAAATGGTATGCCTCACTAACCTGAGTTAAACTATATCAATTTAGCAAATCGCTTAGCAAAGAAGTAGTGAGAACCTTGAATAAATTAATTAATTAAATAAAATTTAGAAAAAAGAACCTTTGATAAACTTAGAAAAGTAGACGTGAAACATAATTGTGTGGTATTCTAAAAACCAGCTCCATTCACTTTTTTTAATATATCAGTATTAATTTCCTGTTTTTTTTAAAAAAATTATTTATTTATTTTTATTTTTGGCTGCATTGGGTCTTCGTTGCTGCTCACGGGCTTTCTCTAGTTGCGGTGAGCGGGGGCTACTCTTTGATGCGGTGCGTGGGCTTCTCATTGCGGTGGCTTCTCTTGTTGCGGAGCACGGGCTCTAGGCGCACGGGCTTCAGTAGTTGTGGCACGTGGGCTCAGTAGTTGTGGCTCATGGGCTGTAGAGCGCAGGCTCAGTAGTTGTGGCGCATGGACTTCGTTGCTCTGCGGCATGTGGGATCTTCCCCGGCCAGGGATCAAATCCATGTCCCCTGCATTGGCAAGCGGATTCTTAACCACTGCGCCACCAGGGAAGCCCTCCATTCACTTCTGAACAGCAAAATTTCAGACACATTACTTACCCTCTCTTGAGCTTCAGTTTTCTTGATTGTAAAATAGGCATCTTAGTATTTACCCCATAGGGTTTTGAGGAGGTGCAAATGCTTACTTAGGTTTTTATGAGAGTTAACAGATAATTCACATAAAGCTCTTAGTACGCTACTGGTCACATTTAGTGAGGACTCAGTAGAAATGGTTTCCATAACACTTTGTAATCTGGGTTACCTTTCTGTTACCTAAGTGTTACCTTCTTTAATGCTTATTCTTGAACCACATGAATATTCACATTTTTTATTTAGCATACAGTGTAAGATTTCATCCACAGGCATTATTTTGCTTCAAGTTTCTTGATGTTGCATGTTTATATTACAGCTTGTTTACAAAGTAAAATCAAATGATATATTGGAGAAACTAGCTTTGAGTTCTCTGAACACCAGTGAGCAGACTGAATGGCAAAAACTTGTAGATGAAGCTAAGGAAAATCTGCATAAAATCCAGGTATGTTTTCCCTATTGTATACTAGAATATCCAGATCGATGGATTGATCAGTATTACGTTGCCTTACCATGTCTGGCATTTATGAAACAGGACGATGGATTTGTGGTGAATTACTGCTTGGAGGCTCAATGGATAACCTATGAAACAACCCAGGAAATGCTAAATTATGCCAAAACCAGGGTAAGTCTTTCTGACCTTTGTGCATGTTAGTTTGTCTTATGCAAAAGAAGTATTTTGCAAAAAACTGAATGATTTTTCCCATAGGCCTTTTTTAAAGTGCTTTTTTTTTTTGCTCTTCCAAATGATGCCATTTTTGCTATAGGTTGTTCCCCTCACTCACCTGTAAATGAATACCATTGCTAGTTATATTCCTTAAAATCAAGGTGTAACAGATGGGCAAAATGTGAGCTGTTTTCATAAAATGCATTATTTTTAAGATATGTAACTTCTTTATTGTTCATTGTTCATCTCAGAGTTGAGTGCAATTTAATTTTTAAAGATGATTTTTTCCTTTAATTCACAGGAAATCCATCTTCTTTCATGAAAAACCTAGTATAGCTGATATTCTAACCGTGTTTCTTATTCATCTTAGCTTTTGAAGAAAGAAGATAAAGCTGTTCCTATCTATTCTGATGGCTTAAAAGAGGTAATTACATTGGATTTATAGGTCAATTTGGGAGTGAATATACTGTTACAATATACTTTTGAATTCAAGATAGGTCTGTATTTTTTCAAGAGCAAGTTATTTTAATACATTTTTTCCTTATTGCAAAATGGGAATAATAGTAGGACTTATGGGTTATTTTGAGGTCAAATGAAATATTTCCTATAAATCATTTTGCGTAGTGCCTGCTATTTCAAATAATTGTAAACTGATGATAGCTATGATGGTGCCAAAAATATATGTGTGTGCACATGTACATACAGATCTTCCTCAGCTTATGATGGGCTTACATCCTGACCAACCCATTGTTAAGTTGAAAATACCGCAAGTCAAAAATTCACTCAAGGGCTTCCCTGGTGGCGCAGTGGTTGAGAGTCCGCCTGCCGATGCAGGGGACACGGGTTCGTGCCCCAGTCCGGGAAGATCCCACATGCCGCGGAGCGGCTGGGCCCGTGAGCCATGGCCACTGAGCCTGCGCGTCCGGAGCCTGTGCTCCGCAACGGGAGAGGCCACAGCAGTGAGAGGCCTGCGTACCGCAAAAAAAAAAAAAAAAAAAAAAAAAAATTCACTCAAGGTGGGGTGGTGGTGGTGGGATGAATTGGGAGACTGGGATTGACATGTATACACTAATATGTATAAACTAGATAACTAATAAGAACCTGCTGTATAAAAAATAAATTTAAAAAATAAAATAAAAAAAATAAGCTACAAGGATATATTGTACAACACAGGGAATATAGCCAATATCTTATATAGCCATAATTGGAGTATAACCTCTAAAAATTGCTGAATCACTATATTGTACATCAACTATACATCAATAAAAAATGTTTTAAAAAGAAAAATGCACTTAATACACCTAACCTACTGAACATGATAGCTTGGCCTCACCTACTTTAAATGTGCTCAGAGCACTTATATTAGCCTAGAGTTGGGCAAAGTCATCTGACTCAAAGCCTGTTTTATAATAAACTGTCAAATAGCTCATGTAATGTATTGAATACTGTACTGAAAGTGAAAAAACAAAATGGTTGTAAGTATATCGGTTGTTTGTGATTATGTAGCTGACTGGGAGCTGCGGCTCCTTGCTGCCGCCAGCATCACAAGGGAGAATCATCCTATATATTATTGCTAACCCAGGAAAAGATCAAAATTCTAAGTATGGTTTCTACTGAATGTGTTTTGCCTTTCCACCATCATAAAGTCGAAAAATCTTAAGTTGAACCGTTGCATGTCAGGGACCATCTATATGTTTTTTAACTCTTATCTCAAAGTAAATGTTTAGTATAATCCAGCTAGGTTTTACCATAAGGACATATTTATAAATTAGTGGGAAAACTAATTGATTTCGAAAGGCACCTACAATTAATGTACAAATACCTTCCTCTTCTTTGCAGGTTTATTGCATTGAGTGTGATTGGAAATATTTCCGTTATTTCAAGTTTTTTTGTTTTGTGCTAAGTAAAGGCAGTCATATTTATGGGAATTGACTTGTCATATGGGATAAAATGAGAATATGTACAAGACTTCTGAAACAGAAAGCCTAATTTTTGGTGTTTTTTATTTTAATGTTATTGCACACAACATTCAGACTGTCAAGTTATTTCTTTTTAGGTACTAAGGGCTCATGCAAAGTTGACTACTTTTTATGGAGCATTTGGACCAGAAAAATTCAGGTATGTGCATTCCCCATTTTGAATTCTGGATTATGAATTAGATTTAAGTTTGGAATGTTATAAAAGATATAGCATTGCTTTGAGTGAATTTATGTTTCTGGGGGGTTCAGTGATGGACAATGTTATCTTTCCTGCTAAGCTTTAGGCACTTCCTACATCATCCATTGGAACTGATACATTTGGAAGGCAGATTTAAATAAACATACGTTTTGCCCTAACAATCCACTTCTGGAAATTAATCCTATTAGATATACTAACATGTGCACCAAGAATATTGTTATTGACAAATATGAAATCTAGTTACCTTAAAGCTAAGACAAATTTATTTATCATGATAAACTAACAATGAAGGAAGCTTTATTTTTTCTCCTTATAGCTATTCAGTTATCCTGATACTATCATTAAACATTCTATCTTTTCACTGCTCATTGAAATGTTACCTTAATCACATGTTAAAATTCTCACGTGTATTTAAGTTTCTGCAATATAATTGTATTCGCTTGATCTCATCTCTCTATTCATTCACCAGTATCAAATAGTTTTAATTAATGTAGCTTTAAAGTGTCCTATTAACTGGTAGACTAGTTCTACTATACTTTTCTTATTTTTCAGAATTTGGGCAGCTACTCTTTTCTGTATGACACTTGGAGTCAGAATCAGCTTATCCAGTTTTTAAAAAATCTTATTTATATTGGATTTTTTATTATTTATTTTTATTGGGAATGTGCTGAACCTAAAATCAGTTTGGGGAGAATCAGTCTCTTTACAATATCAAGTCTTCATATCACTATTTAAGGGCAGTATGTGTCTTCCTACTCATTCTATCCTTTTTTTTATATTCCTGAGTGGTATCTACTCAGTTGTCTTCATATAGATTTTTTACATTTTTTTGTTAATTTTGTCTTTCTTGCTACTTTTATAAATGGGACTTTTCTCCATTGTATTTTCAAAAGGATATAGAAGCTATTGATTTTTTAAAATTACTTTTAAACCAGCTACCTTATTGAATTCCTTTTTCACTTGTAGTAATATTTCAATTGGTCTTGTTTTTTCCAAGTATATAATTATATATGCAAATAATTATAATTTTGCTTCATTTTTTTCCTCATTTTTTTTTCCTTGCCTAATTTCATTGACTGGTACTTGTAGAACGTTTTTGTTTTGGTTTTTTTTGATGTAGACCTTTTTTTTTTAAGTCTTTATTGAATTTGTTACAATATTGCTTCTGTTTTATGTTTTGGTTTTTTGCCCATGAGGCATGTGGGATCTTAGCTCCCAGACCAGGGATCGAACCCACACCCCATGCATTGGAAGGTGAAGTCTTAACCACTGGACCGCCAGGGAAGTCCCATGTAGAACATTATTAAATAATGGTGGTAAATAGACATCTTTCTCTTGTTCCTGATATTAGTGAAAATGCTTATTTTATCATTTAAGCATGATACAGGCTTATAGGGTTTTGTCTTTTTATCATTTTAAGGAAGTATTCATCATCTATTTCTGAGCTTTAACTAGGACTGGGTAGTCACTATAGCTTTGTTGGTTATAGCAAAAGACTGGAAGTAACCCTAATGTTCAACTGTGGGTGTCTAGTTAAATTATAGTAAATCCATGCCATGGAATAATATGTAGTCCTTAAAAAGAATAATATCTATATGTGCTCATTGGTACAAGCTGCCAAGATAATATAAAATGAATTTTTTTAAGTACAAATAGTATACATAAAAAATTCTCATTCATTTTAAAGTTAAAAATGGTTGCTTGTATATGTAATGATTATCTCAGGAAGGACCTACAAGGAGAGCTGTAACTTCTGGGGAAGATACAGGAGTTCTATAGGTCTGGAATAAGAAGGAAACTTACTTTTCACTGTATAATCTTTTGATTCTTTTTTTAACTCTGAGGAAAAAAAACCTAATTAAAATGCATAATGATATCTACTTGTAACATATAACCTTAATATATATTTTTTGAGTACTAACTTCTTTCCTCTCTTTGCCTTTGCAGGGGTAGTTCTTGGATTGAATTTCTGAATAATGAAGATGACCTTAAGGATATTTTTTTACAGCTAAGAGAAGGAAACCTTGTTTGTGCACAGTACCTTTGGCTGAGACATCGGGTAATTTGTTTTGCATTTTTTTCTTAATGGCTTTATAGCTCCTGTGAGAGGTGATTGAATCAGTGTTGGAAACTAATAGGGTGGCAGGAGTGACTGGGCAATGGTGTGTTTTCAGACGGTTTGATAAAATATGACCTGTCCCAGAGAAAACTATCCTCTGATGATATTAACTTAGAGGAAATATTATACATAAAATACAAACTTATGTTATCTCATCATTCAGAGTCTAGTTAGCTCCTAAACTTAGGTCAAGAGGTAACATTTTATTAAGTGGTTTATTGATGGGCTTTCTTAGGTAGGAATGGTGGAGAGGGTGGTCCTGTTGCAGCTCAGATTGTGGAAAAGGATTGCCATTATAATTGCTGCTCCGGATCTCCTTAATGTTGATATAGAATGTTAGGTCCAAAGCTCAGTATCTGGGTGTGATGCTATTAAAGACACATGCTTGTTAGGGTTTGTACTGTCACCTCCAGTTAAGTTTTCCTTAGAATGCCATCTCTGCCTGTTCCTCTGCCTCTAATTTATTAGCTAGTACTCACTGCCATGAGGTTTCATGGAATTTGTGGCTACCAACTTGAATCATTTGCACAGAGTAAATCACCTTTAAGGGTCGTTACATCAGTAAAAATTTTTTTTAATAAATTTATTTTATTTTTATTTATTTATTATTTTTGGCTATGTTGGGTCTTCGTCACTGCACACAGGCTTTCTCTAGTTGCGGCGAGCCGGGGCTACTCTTCGTCGCGGTGCACGGGCTTCTCTTGTTGCAGAGCACGGGCTCTGGAGCGCACGGGCTTCAGTAGATGTGGTGCGTAGGCTCAGTGGTTCGTGGGCTCTAGAGTGCAGGCTCAGTAGTTGTGGCACACGGGCTTAGTTGCTCCAAGGCACGTGGGATCTTCCCGGACCAGGGCTCGAACCCCTGTCTCCTGCATTGGCAGGCGGATTCTTAACCACTGCACCACCAGGGAAACACAGTAAAATATTTCTTGAAATGACTTTCTAATAGGTCTTTACCTCTTGGGAGGCTATCGGTTTAAATTTGTTGGATAAATCTTAGTTTCTCACTCTGTACGATTTAGGCAAACTTTGAAAGCAGATTTGATGTGAAAATGCTTGAGAACTTGCTCAACTCAGTTTCTACACCAGTCTCTTTGCAAAAGCTTTGTCCATGGCTTAAAAATGATGTGATCCCATTTGTGAGAAGGACTGTACCTGAAGGACAGGTAAGTTGCCTTCAGTGTTTTCACTCTTGATGATTCTATTTTTTACATTATATTGTTGAAGATTAAGTCGTGCTAACACCAGTTAGTTCATTTTAGTGTCTCTTGAAAGACTACGATGGAGGTTTTAAATAATTTCAGTGATTATTTATTCATATCAATACTTTTTATGATATATCTATTTCAGAAAGTTCTTGCAAAATGGTTGGAACAAGCAGCCAGGAACCTTGAACTAACTGATAAGGTAATACCAGTATAATTAGCACTGAAAAGGCATTTCCAGTACTCCCCATGGCATAAAACATTATTTTTAATGGTCTCTAATATTTTTTTAAAGGCAAACTGGCCAGAAAATGGGCTTCAACTGGCAGAGGTATTTTTTACAGCAGAAAAACCAGATGAGTTAGGATTGGCGTCCTCTTGGCATTGGAGTTCCTTGGTATGATATGAAAAACAAATTTTTAGTAATAAAACATTTAATTTATATTGAAGGGTTTGTCTATGTGTATTTAGACACATATTCACTTCTTAAATATTCTTTCTGTATGTTCTTCTGTTGTGTACTTTTAAAATCCACAAAAAGGAAAATTAGGTTTTTTTCTTCCTTACGTTTCTGTTACAACTTGAACCTGTCTTAATGCACTGTTTTTCTCTATTGAGCCAACCAAAAGGGAAACAATATATAAACATACTCCTAAGTAGTCTAATTGGGATTTTATGCATTAGTAACATTTCACAGTCCTTTAAAAGGGCAAAACTTAATAACATATTAAGATTAGTTTTCAAAGGCTGTATCAATCAGGTTTACTTCTTTTATTTAAAGTAGTAAACTACTTCTAGTTTTGATTGCATTTCTTTGGCATTCCAATAGTCATAATGGCTTAAGTACCAAAGAATTTTTTAAAAGATCAAATTGAAAAAAATCTGGGACTTTCTGACTGACTGAATAAAATAGCAATGCTAGAAAGAGAACTGAGATCAGGAATATTGATGTTACATATGATGTTAATTTGAGGTTAATGAACTGAATTTATTATTTGGCTTCTAAATTTCTTAAGTTCATTTATTTTTCCCTTCATATTTCTAAAAACAGAAAGCATTCATTATATTGAAAAAAATGCATTCTTATATTTTGAAAAAGTTTGTTGGGGTACCATAATTTAGTTTATAAACTAACATATTGAGACATCTCAGTATAACCTCAACTCTGAAGTTTAAAGTACTTAAGGACTGGAAGGTATGACCTTTTGTAACATCATACATACATTATGAAATTACATTTATTCCTTAAGTTTCTGGAGCCAAAAAATAAATAATAAATTTCCTCCTACTTTCTGATATAGCAGATTCTTGTTATTAATTATACTTACTGATTATGTGCTGTTAAGAATAAGATGGGGGAGGGCTTCCCTGGTGGCGCAGTGGTTGAGCGTCCGCCTGCCGATGCAGGGGACACGGGTTCGTGCCCCGATCCGGGAAGATCCCACATGCCGCGGAGCGGCTGGGCCCGTGAGCCATGGCCGCTGAGCCTGCGCGTCCGGAGCCTGTGCTCCGCAACGGGAGAGGCCACAACAGTGAGAGGCCCACATACCGCAAAAAAAAAAAAAAAAAAAAGAATAAGATGGGGGGCTTCCCTGGTGGCGCAGTGGTTGAGAGTCTGCCTGCCGATGCAGGGGACACGGGTTCATGCCCCGGTCTGGGAAGATCCCACATGCCGCGGAGCGGCTGGGCCCGTGCGCCATGGCCGCTGAGCCTGCGCGTCCGGAGCCTGTGCTCCGCAACGGGAGAGGCCACAACAGTGAGAGGCCCGCGTACCGCAAAAAAAAAAAAAAAAAAAAAAAAAGAATAAGATGGGAATTTTTTCTGTAAGTTTCAAGCAGTATATTGATGTTATATAATCAATACATGTTATAATGTACAATGTATATTGATCATTTTATATGTTTTTCCACAGAAGAGCTTTTCCTCTTGCTATAAAACACTACTTTGTCTTTTCCCTAATTGCCTTTTATCAATTGAAAATTCTGTTCCTTGTATAACTTTAGGAAATGTCATCACTTTGTATCTGGTCATGATCTATATGGATGGAACACTGAGGATTATCTAAATGATGTTTGTGTACCTAAGTATATTGGGGTTCTGAAAAAATATTACACTAATATTAATTTGTACTAGTTAATTTTGCTTAAACGTCTACAAAACTTAAAGGCATAAGTTGCAGTTTCCTCTTATTTGTATTTCCCTCTCACACTTTTATTTCATATCCTTAACAACTTCAACACTTTTGTTTTATAAGGATCATCAAAACACGGAGGAAGTTTGTCAGTTAAGGACTTTGGTAAATAACCTACGAGAGTTAATCACACTGCATAGGAAATACAACTGCAAATTGGCCCTCTCTGATTTTGAGAAGGTAGACGTCTAGATTTATCAGAATTATTACTATTTTATCATAGCCAGCACAGCTAGAGTTTGCATTTATGCCGTCTTTATTTCAACATCCAGGAGGATACAACCACCATTGTATTCCGAATGTTTGATAAAGTACTGGCCCCCGAGCTTATCCCTTCCGTCTTCGAGAAGTTTATAAGAGTTTACGTGAGGGAACATGACTTACAGGAGGAGGAACTTCTCCTTCTGTACATAGAGGTAACTTCTTCTTTAGCTCTAATCTTTTTTTCTGGATCTGTGCAGTGCATCATTGTATTAAATGTTTAACTCTTTACGGAATGTCATGCTTTACCATCAGGATTGACGCAGCATATTGTATTGGTTAAGAATGTGGGTTAACTCTGCTACTAACTGACTGGTCGCCTTGAGCACAGTGAGATAATGTTAGGACTTTCTCCAAATGGTTGTTGTGAAATAATAGGAGCGTGAACAAAGTTTTCTGTACCATGTAAATAAAACTGAAGGCCAAGGTTTTGGTAATTTTGCACTTGTTGACCATTGTTCAGCATTCATGGCTAAGTAGAAGTTTTTGGTTTTTTACGCATCCATAAAAGCTATTTATCTTTGTTTATATATGTGTGTGGGGATGTTTTAGTGAGAGTCTTAAATTTAAAAAAATATTTATCCCATTTTAGGATTTATTGAAGAGATGTAGCTCAAAGTTCACCTCACTCTTCGATACAGCATGGGAAGCAAAAGCTATAGCAGTAATAGGATGTTTATCTGACACAGATGTAAGTAAATAGTGATCATATAGATTTTCCTTTTGAGCATTGCATCCTTTCTTGAAACTTTTCTTCTGGTCACAAAAGCAATATATATTTGTTAGGGAGAATTTGTGTAATAGGAAAAAGAATAAAAAGGAAATAAAAACCACTCAATCCTTTTTTCTTATGAAAATAAAAAGTCTTCTCATTCCCACCCCCAGAAAAACCCACATGGACAGTTGGATGCATATATTTTCAGGCATTTCTATGGTCTTACAAACATAGAGACATTTTAAAATATGTTTATCATATGCCTTTATTTTGACTTCACACTGTTATTAGTCACCATTATAAAATGTGAGTAAAACCATGGAGAATATTTTTAAACACAGAGTCTATAGAAAGTTAATAGAGCTATATGATTTAACTTTCAGCAGAGAAAATACTCTTCTGAATTTTTCTAAATAATAAAATTGCCCTTTATGTGTGAATATTGGAAGACATATGCTTTTGCAGTCAGAAGATGAAATGTTCTCAAGCTTCTATCCAATAGATGCAAGATCCCTGCTGTAGATCAGGCTGTGTCATTAATTTGCATGAAAAGTAAATCCGAGGGCTCTTCACTGTCAGTGTGTGTGTCTTTATAGCTCATATTTGATGCTGTGCTCAAGATAATGTATGCAGCAGTGGTGCCCTGGAGTGCAGCTGTGGAGCAGCTGGTGAAACAGCACTTGGAGATGGACCATCCCAAGTAAGATTACAGTGTACCGAACAGCTTTTTTGGTGTTAGATAGACTTCATGTTTTGAGTTGAAATTCATATATGTTTTTCTATCCTTTACTGTGTCCCTTAGTATTTCATAAAAAAAGACAGTCTATGTTAATATCAATAAATTTACTTTTAGAGTCAAGTTATTACAGGAAAGTTACAAACTAATGGAGATGAAGAAACTTTTACGAGGCTATGGAATAAGGGAGGTGAATCTCTTAAGCAAGGAAATAATGGTAAGTACAATAATTGAATCTTTTAACGCCTTTGCTCCACTTCCAGAGCAACATGGGAAATTTAACCAGATTTTATATTCTTTAAGATTAATAGAGCTAGGTTCTTCACCGCTTCCCTTTTGTTAGATAGAATGTTAAGAGAGTGTTTGATTGGTTGTTAGAGTAGTAAAGACAACAGACAGTAAATTAAGAAGCTGAAGGAATATATTATACCATCATGTTACACGCCTTAAATATATGTAATTTTTATTTGTCAATTAAACCTCAGTAAAGCTAAGGGGAAAAAAAGAAGGGTGAAAGGACTGTCATTAAATTCAGAATGCAAATCATGTTTTAATTTTTCATACAGTTTAGAGTTTGCTGCATTGTTTTAATTATATGAACAAATGATTTCTGGGCTCTCTGTGAGATTTCATAACAAAGAAATGTGTATTGTCTCTTATTTCAGAGGGTGGTAAGATACATTCTCAAACAAGATGTCCCATCTTCTTTAGAAGATGCTTTAACGGTGGCCGAAGCATATATGTTGCCTAAAGACGAAATCTACAGTCTAAGGATTATTGACCTGATTGATAGAGAAAAGGTGTGGAAGTTTTATATCGTACTTTTATATGGTTGGTTTGCTTTGAGTTTTTAAAGATTTAACTATCAAATTATCCAAACAGACAAGCACAAAATAAAGTTATACCAACATTAGACGTTAGATTGGCCTATATGTATAGTTTTGTTTTAAGTATTTTGTGAATACCTAATGAGCTTTCTTAGTCTTTGGTAGTTAACAAAACTCAGACTCATGTTTTACATATGTGTAGGACCCTTTGTTTCCAGAATAGGAGGTGGGTTTTATTTTTGTGTTTTTAAGTGTCTTTATTTTTATATAATTCTAAAACTATAGGCGTACCTAAGAATTACAAAATACAAAGGGGAGTGTTTTAATTTACTTTTTCTGTTTGCTGTCATCCAAAACAGAATTTTCAGATTTTTAAACCATGGAACCATAATGTCTTTTTCAAAATGATGTCTTTTCATCTTTAAATAGAAAAGTAAGAGGTAAAGCCAAATCATCTTTTGCAGGTAGCAGCTGTTTTTTCTTCCTTTCAAACTCTGTTTACAGGGTGAAGACTGTATCCTTCTGTTGAGGTCTTTGCCTCCTGCTGAAGCTCAGAAAACTGCAGGAAGAGTAATCATATGGGCACGGCTGGCATTACAGGAAGAACCAGATAATTCTAATGAGGTGAGATTTTCACTAAATAAAATGCAGATAAATCCAATTTTTATGGATATTTATCAACAGGATAGAAAAGACAGACTTACAAATATGAGTATTTGCTCTTCTCACTGCTAGAATGGCCTAATTTTTTTTTATTTTTTTTATTTTTCGGTACATGGGCCTCTCACTGTTGTGGCCTCTCCCGTTGCGGAGCACAGGCTCCGGACGCGCAGGCGCAGCGGCCATGGCTCACGGGCCCAGCCGCTCCACGGCATGTGGGATCTTCCCAAACCGCGCACGAACCCGTGTCCCCTGCATCTGCAGGCGGACTCTCAACCACTGCGCCACCAGGGAAGCCCATAGAATGGCCTAATATTAAAATTCCCATTTACTATATAGAAAATTTACCATATAGAAAAACAAACAAATACAGCTGCTTTGGAGCAGTGGCTTTGAGCCCACACTGAATAATCTAGGATCTGCAGATCAAAAGGATTAACTGAAGTATCTGTTATACATAAAGAATTTTCTGTAATGCCTTGAAGTATAAACAGTGTTTTGCATTGTATGGGACATAGTCATTACTCTCGAGTAATGTCAGCCACAGAACCAAAGTAAATCTAATCTGAGAACAGAACGTTGAAACTTAGAAACGGTTTCCAGAGAGCCAATTCACGGTAGAGAGATAAGGGACCGAAAACCTAGTCTATCCAGGGTAGTTGAGTTTTTTAAACCTTTGAAGATACTTACCTCCCAGCCTCTCTCAGTGGTGCACTTCAATCATTTTTTACCTTTAGGGAAATCATTTTTTTTTTAACACCTAAAATTTATTATCCTCTTATTGTCCACTAGGCATTAGGTTAAATACTTCACATAGATTGTCCATTGCTTCCTCACAATAAAACTGTGAACAAAATTGTGAAGGAGACCCTATTGTTAGCTCCTTTTGATTGAGTTTAGAAACTAAAATTTTAAAATTAGTGGCTTTCCCAAGGGTATTTGGAAAGTGGCAGAGTCTCATTTCGAACTGTCTGTGTTCTCAACCACCAGCTTCAACTGCAGCCCGTAGTCAAAATGTTTGAGTACTTTGTACGGACCCGGCCCTTGCTAAGCATTTTACACATACCATGTCTTTCAATTAAAACTTTTCCCTCTTTGGTTTTTCTTATCTTTAAAAAAACAAAAAAGTTTTTTTTTTTTTTTTTTTTTTAGTCTTAAGGATGATTCTTTCTTAGACTTCTGATTTCTATACTAAACAAGTTCAGTTCTCTTTAACTTTTCCAGAGATCCTTTCCAGATTTTTTCTCAAATAATAAGTAAAAGCTGTTAAAAAAAAAAAAAAAAACCCAAATGCCTGTTAATTATAGTGTATCTGGGGCTTCCCTGGTGGCGCAGTGGTTGGGAGTTCGCCTGCCGATGCAGGGGACACGGGTTCGTGCCCCGGTCCGGGAAGATCCCACATGCTGCGGAGCGGCTGGGTCCGTGAGCCATGGCCGCTGAGCCTGCGCGTCCGGAGCCTGTGCTCCGCAACGGGAGAGGCCACAACAGTGAGAGGCCCGCGTACCACAAAAAAAAAAAAAAAAAAAGATAATTATAGTGTATCTGAAAGGTGATTTGGGAGATTTGCATATTCTATAGTATTTCTAAATCATATATCCAAGAGTCCATATGGGTATTTTTCATGTTTAGCTTATATATTATTCAATTATGATCCATTCTTTGGCTGCCCAACTCCCTGTAACACAGACCTCTCAACTCTTAAGTCATATCTATTGTTTATTCTGATTCTGTGCTTTTTATTTATTTGTCTATATATGCACTACATATACAATGGCAAATACAAGAAAGGGACTTCATTTTGCATTTTTCTTTTTAGGACAAGGCCTGGAGACTGTCTGTAGCGAAGACATCAGTAGACATTCTTAAATTACTGTGTGACATTCAGAAAGGTAGTTTCCATCTCTGTTCGCTCCTCTTGGTTTAGTTCTAAAGCTGATCCTTTTCAAAAGAGGGCATCAGTGACATCTCCCATCCTGACCCACAGTTTTCCTGCCTCTGATTGTCTTTTTTGATCTCACACACTTTACTTCATGAAAAGGCTTTCTTGCCTTATTCTTTTGATTAGTAGTGTAAGAGCAGAAGCATGTAAGATCAACTCATCATTTGTGCATATGCTTCAGTGACTGTTTAATGCTGGACTAGATTTCTTTGGTGCCTTGCACTTTTTACTCACATTGCTCACTTACCACTTGGTTATGATTGGGAAAAAACCCATTTAACCTTGAATTTAAAACAATTAACAAAGTAATTCTCTTGGGGAAAAAAAAATCTGGAATTTATTTCAAAAAAATTGCCATTTGTTTTGTAATCAACAAACTTCTCTTTTCTACCTTCAGAAAGAATAATTAGATTTCCTTTTGTACTTAAATTGTCTTCTATCAGAATCTGAAAAGAACTACTGAAGACTTGGGAAAAACAAAGCGAATTAAAATTTTAGCTTTTAAAAATTCTGATAATATCAGAATTTGGATGTATGCTATAACTTTTAAAAATTTAATTACAGACAATCTGCAGAAGAAGGATGAATGGGAAGAAACCTTGAAACAATTTAAAACTGTTGCTAGCTTACAGGTAAAGATGTTAAGCCATGTTGAACATTATTACTTGACTCATCAGTGCATTTGACATAGATCAGTTCCTCCTTCTTAAAACCTTCTGTACTAGCCTTCAGAGACTTCAGATATACTGATTTTTCCTCTTTCTGTCTCTCTTTTTTAAAGCAGCTTTAATGTAATATAATTCACATACCATACATTTAATCTATTTGAAGTGTATAATTCAATGGTTTTGGGTGTATTACATTATTGATTGTTTAAATCGTGGTAAAGTACATACATTGTAAAATTTGCCATTTTAACCATTTTTCTATTTACAATTCAGTGGTATTGACTCCATTCACAGTGCAGTACAACCATCACCATCACCAGTATCTACTTTTCATTCCTTCAGGCAGAAACTTTGCACCTGTTAAGCAATAACTCCCCATTCCTCTCTCCCCGCAGCCACTCGTAACCTCTAATCTACTTTTTATCTCTGAATTTTCCTATTTCATAAATTTCATATAAAGTGGAATCATAAAAACATTTGTCCTTTTGTGTCTAGCTTTTTTTACTTAGTATAATGTTCATCCATGTTGTAGGATGTATAGAACTTCCTTCCTGTCTCTGGCTGAATAATATTCCACTGTATGGCTCTACCACATTTTTGTTTATTTATCTCTTGATGGACACTTGGGTTGTTTCCACTTTGGGGCTACTGTGAATAATGCTGCATTGAACATGGATGTACAAATATCCGTTAACTTCCTGCTTTCAATTCCTTTGGGTATATACCCAGGAGAGGAATTGCTGAGTCATATGGTAATTCTATGTTTAACTTTTTAAGGAACTGTTCTCTGTTTTTTAATTGTATTCTAGTTTATGCCTTTTTAAAAAACCATTTTGGTTTACGGTATCTTTATAGATTATTTATTTAACTCTGGTGGCCCGGAATGATGGCTAACAGTAGCTGTCATTTACTCAGTACTTACTATGTACTAGACATGGGGCTTTGCATGTGTTATTTGTCACAGTAGATCCCCAGGGAGGGTACTGTTATAATTCTCCTTTACAGATGAGGAAACTGAGGCACCACAGTGTCTCAAAATATTGCAAAAGACAGCAAATTGTCTATAGAAACTGGCCCAAAAGATTACTGTCTACTTCATAATGTCTTAATTTTTTTTTCTATATAGTTTCATTCTAGGCAGTTCACTTTTTCTTGAAAATTAATTTCTGTTAACTTTGAACTGATTGTCTTCAGATTTGAAATTTGAAATTAATTATTTTATTTTGGCTCTAGGGCCTTCCTAACGTGAAAAGATTTTATAAATAGAAGGGCTGTCAAGGGCTAACTGATAAGTTTCATCAAATAGGATATTGGGTAGATGTGAGGATCTCTTTGTGAAAACTTGAAATTAACACACCGGCAGATTTAACTCGTAACTGTATTATCTCAAAGTGTGTAAAGAAGAAATAATTTATCACAGTTTATTGTACTGCTGTTTCTCAAAGTATGGCCCATGGACTCCCAAGGGTCTCTTGAGACCCTTTCAGGGAGTCCATGAGATTAAAACTCTATTTATAGCAAAAATAAGAAATTGTTCTTTCCATCCATATTCTCGCATGAGCGTATACTGGGTTTTCAGAGGCTTCATGATGTGGTAATATCATTGCTCTAAAGGCTGATGGTATGTGCACTTTTATATGCTCTTGTATTTTAAACTTTTCTGTTTAATTTCTGATATGGTAAATATTGATAGATATCTCCTTTAAAAGTTTTTTGGTGTCCTCTATAATTTTTAAGAGTGTAAAGAGGTGCTACAACCCAAAAGTTTGCGATCTTCTGTGTTAAACAATAGATGTCTTTGTGTGAAGCACCCAGGAGTCAGCATAAGTTAACTTCTCCGCGGTCTTCTTAAATTTGAAAATTACAGGTACTTTAAAGCAATGGTTTAGATCTAAGCAAAGTCATGTTTAGTTATGGTGCTACCATTTATGGAACAATCCTTGTGCCAGGTCTAGTGGGAGAGGCCAGGGATGCTGCTAAACATCCTCCTGTGCAAAGGCAGCCCCTGCGGCACAGAATCATCTGGCAGATTGAGAAACCCTGTTCTGAAGTGTGGCGTCAAAGAAGAAGGTCTCACTCACTCCCACTACCTCTTGGTGTCCTTCCCTGGGCTTCAGCAGGATCCTTTTATTGGGTTGGAAAAATTAATTCTAGGTCTGGTGTTAGCAGCTAACCAGAAGTTATTACAGAAAAGAGCAAAACTAGCTTCTTCAAGCCACCAGGGTAGAATCGCACAAACCTAATACTTAATCCCTCCCTCCTTCTGTTCAGGGTTAGGGTTAGGGTTAGGGTTAGGATTAGGACAGAATTACCACAACAGAATTACCAGACCCAAAGACGTCAGCAGTGCCAAAGTTGAGAAAGCCCTGGGTTAAGTGATATTTTCCCCTTTTCCAACCTTTATATAATAAGTTACTTTTGAAACATAGAGTCTTAAATTCTTGATTTACAAGGGAGAGAGAGAGGTAAAATAGAGTTCCGAGACACTCCAGTGGTTTTCAGCCGCAGATGACCTGGACAGACGTGGAGCTTTGTCTTGCTTGCCTTGCCACAGGAGAACTTCGAGGTCTTTCTTTCATTTGAAGATTACAGCAGTAGTTCCCTGGTAGCAGAGCTCCGGGAACAGCACATTAAAGCTCAGCAAGTCGCACGGGCTAAACACAAACCCTGGAGGCCAGCAGACCCTGCGGCTGCCGAGGAGGACAGGCTGAGCGCCGAGTCCAAGCTGCACCGACAGGTGCTGGCCCTGCAGGTGTCCCGGCAAGAGCTGGAGGCCAAGATGATTTTGAGGGCCTTGAACGACTGGAACGTGGAAGGGGCACTGAGAAAATGCAGGTGAGTTCTGGGTCCCCAAATCACACAGCTCATCAGAAAGGAACCCTCGTTTCATTTACTTCTTTTTTTTTTTCTTTTTTTTTTTTTTTTGCTGTACGCGGGCCTCTCACTGTTGTGGCCTCTCCCGTTGCGGAGCACAGGCTCCGGACATGCAGGCTCAGCAGCCATGGCTCACGGGCCCAGCTGCTCCGCGGCATGTGGGATCTTCCCGGACCGGGACACGAACCCGTGTCCCCTGCATCGGCAGGCAGACTCTCAACCACTGTGCCACCAGGGAAGCCCTTCATTTACTTCTTCGGTGACAAGGATAGGGATGGTGACCCTTTCACTTCCACAGACGTGATTCTTGGTTTCTTGCCCTGAGAGCCTGTTTTGGATGCCTGGGTCAGAAAGTGGTGGCGTAGGGACTTGTGGTTAAGAATCTGCCTGCCAACGCAGGGGACACAGGTTCAAGCCCTGGTCCGGGAGGATCCCACATGCCATGGAGTGACTAAGCCCGTGCGCCACGACTACTGAGCCTGTGCTCTAGAGCCCACGTGCCACAACTACTGAAGCCTGCGCACCTAGAGCCCGTGCTTGACAACAAGAGAAGCCACCGTGATGAGAAGCTCATGCACCGCAACAAAGAGTAGCCCCCACACGCTGCAACTAGAGAAAGCCTGCGCGCAGCAACGAAGACCCAACACAGCCAAAAATAAATAAATAAAATAAATAAATTTATTTAAAGAAAGAAAGTGATGGCATACAAGAGGTGTGACTAACTGTGTGTAGTTAGGTAACCAAACCATTGAGTTTCGATCACCTTGCAGTGCAACAGTTAGTGGTATCCCAAGCAAGTTGAAAAACGAAGCACACTGAAAACACTTAAAGGCATTGTAAATGTTGTTAGTGGTTATATATATATACTTTTTTTTTTTTTTTTTTTTTTTGCGGTACGCGGGCCTCTCACTGTTGTGGCCTCTCCTGTTGCGGAGCACAGGCTCCAGACACGCAGGCTCAGCGGCCATGGCTCACAGGCCCAGCCGCTCCGCGGCATGTGAGATCTTCCTGGACCGGGGCACGAACCCGTGTCCCCTCCATCGACAGGTGGGCTCTCAACCACTGCGCCACCAGGGAAGCCCCAGTGGTTATATATTAATCCAAGAAAGGCAAATCCATCTGCTTTCCATATGAGTGCTCTAACTTCCGACACTTCCTTTCTTCCAAAGAGACTTGTTTAAGTATCACTGCAACACCAACACTGGAAAATTGCTGTTCCTGACGTGTCAGAAGCTTTGTCAGATGTTGGCTAATGGCTTTCCAATGGCAATCCCTGAGGGACTAAATCTTCCTTCTGAGATACATGATCTAGCATGCCAGGCTGCCACCATCTGCAGTCCAGGTGACAAGATTTATAATCTACGTGGTTTTATATTCTCTGCTTCATTTCGTACTTGTCCAATGCTGTCTCCTTACAGTTGGACACTGAGGTAGAGAAGCGATCATTATCCCTCTTTCACAAAGGGGACATTATATTTGAATCTCTATGGGGGTTACTATTTTAAAGTATTTCCAAAATTAACAATGTCATTTCTGACTATTGACAATATTCGCTTTCAGAAGATTGTGAAATTCCTTGCCTCCCCATATCTGATCTTACTTTCCAGTAAAGCTTAAAAAGAATGTTGACCTGTATTATTTAGGGTAGTCAAAGCTATGTGGAAACCTTTCTCTCTGCTTTGTGGCCTACCTTAGAATTTTGAATGGTAATTATTTAAAGATTGTTTATGTTGTTCTAAACACATGAAATACTAGTTTAATGATTTTTTTCTCCATTTTCTTTCAGATTTTTTGCTAGATGCCTTAGAACTCTGTAAATATACTTTAATGGCAGTAGAGCTTTCCAGACAGTGCCAAATGGATGACTGCGGAATTCTCATGAAAGTAAATTGCTTTGAATTTCTTTTCCTTAAACAAAACCCCTACCCAATCCATTACACACCACTTTTAAATCACTTGCATAGTTTATAAAAATACTGAATCTACCTCTCATATTTTCTTACTCTAGACCAGAGAACTACTTAAGGGCATGAGACCACTTCTCTTTTCTAGTAATATTTATTGGCTTTTATTTGCACTATCTTTTGAAACATTGGGCCTCAAACAAGGCATCTCTGGACATTGTCCAGAGTAACAGTTTGGTTTTTTTTTTTTTTGTTTTTTGGCCATGTGGCTTGCAGGATCTTCCCCTGCCAGGGATCAAACCTGGCCCCCGCAGTGAAAGTGCCAAATCCTAACCAGTGGACCACCGGGGAGTTCCCTGAGTAACAATTTAACTTAAAGCAGCATTATTTTAAGCCATAGACCAGAAGAAACAGACTACATGGTTGTATTTGACCATCAACATTGTGTTTGGCTCTGATAGATCTGATTCTGGATTCTGCTTGGTGAAGAAGGAATCTGTGTCCTGGAGTGTCCTTATCTGTGTCTTTTCTGTATGACTTGATATTTAGACTTCCTTTGGAACTCATAAAGATCCATATGAGGAGTGGTCTTACTGTGACTTCTTCAGTGAAGATGGGATAGTTCTCGAGTCCCAGATGGTGCTCCCTGTCATCTATGAATTGATTTCATCACTTGTGCCTCTGTCTGGTAAATCTCATTTGTGTCATCTTTTTTCTGTGTACTTCTGCTTCATGCAAGTTTAAATGGTAGAGGTTTGGAACTGAAACTACACATAGTAACGTGGATGAATCTTGTAGGCATAATGCTGAACAAATGAAGTGAGGAACAAAAGAATGTGTATTGTATGATTTCATTTATGTAAAGTACAAGGACGGGCTATAAGGAGGCCATGCTATTGGAAATCAAGGTAGTGTTTACCCTTGGGGTGTAGACTGGAAGCGGGCAAGGGGACGGTTTCTGGATGCTAGTAGTGTTCTGCGTCTTGGTCTGGATGTACACTTACCTGTACATCCAGACCTGTAAAGGTTTTGTTTTTTTTTAAGTGACAGGTTGCTTTAGAACATTATTTGATATGAGCACAATATTAAAGTATCTCTGGGACTATGTGCTCTAAAAGAGAGTTATTTTACTTATTGTTATTGACTTTATTCTCTTTTGTAGAAAGCAAGAGATATCCCTTCGATTCTACAAGTTTACCATACTGCTCCATCAGTGAAGGTATTTGACATCAGAAACGTATAACCATTGAATTACGATTTTGTAAATAGGCCAACATAGAAATTCCTTGAAATCCTGAATATGAATCTGATGTAATGTCCTTAATATAGTTTCTTAATTATTACTGTTACATTGTTACTCTTCCAAACTGTCAGGAAAATGGGTCATTTGGCTTATAGTGTTAACTTTTATGAATCTGTTCATAAATTTGGTCTTCCAAGTAGAGAAATGGTTTTCTTCAGCTGATGATTTAAGCATCTCAAAATAGGCAAGTTACAATCAAAGTACCTCAGTATCCACGTACCTAGCTATTTTCTGGTTTAGATCAAGCCTCATGTTAACTCTTTTATTTACTAACTTTGAGAATAAATTCTATGACCATTACCTGCATTGAAGAAGTAGACCGTCCCTGAAAACAATTTCCAAATATGGTATTTCTTTGTTTAAAAAAAATCTAAATATTAAAATACTTGTACTCGAGTAAAATACTTTTATCTTTCACAGGAGACAGCCTTATGTTACCTATTATCAATTCCATCTCTGCCTTGCTTCAGAACCTTCAGGAATCTAGCCAATGGGAGCTGGCCCTAAAATTTGTAGTTGGTTCATTTGGTACCTGTCTTCAGCACTCTGTGTCAAACTTCATGAATGCCAGTTTGAGTGACAAGGTACAGTTTCGAGAACAACTACTTTCACTTTGCGCAAATACAGATACAAAAGCACTGCCAGGGCTTCCCTGGTGGTGCAGTGGTTGAGAGTCCGCCTGCCGATGCAGGGGACACGGGTTCGTGCCCTGGTCTGGGAAGATCCCACATGCCACGGAGCGGCTGGGCCCGTGAGCCATGGCCGCTGAGCTTGCGCGTCTGGAGCCTGTGCTCCGCAACGGAAGAGGCCACAGCAGTGAGAGGCCCACGTACCGCAAAAAAAAAAAAATCACTGCCAAACAAAGGAATTTGGAACCCACATTTTCCTATTTGGCTTTGTTGTAAGGAAATTGGTAATTTGTCAGATTTAGGAAACGTCTGTTGAACATCTACAAAGTCAGGTATAGTTCAAGGTGCTTGCACACATTTTCTTTTTTTAAAAAAATTATTTTTTTATTTTATTTTATTTTATTGTATTTCTTTATTTTTGGCTGCATTGGGTCTTCGTTGCTGTGTGTGGGCTTTCTCTGGTTGCGGTGACAGGGGGCTACTCTTTGTTGCGGTGCGTGGGCTTCTCATTGTGGTGGCTTCTCTTGTTGTGGAACATAGGCTCTGGGTGTGCGGTCTTCAGTAGTTGTGGCACGCGGGCTCAGTAGTTGTGGCACGCGAGCTCTAGAGTGCAGGCTCAGTAGTTGTGGTGCACGGGCTTAGTTGCTCCGTGGCATGTGGGATCTTTCCGGACCAGGGCTCGAACCTGTGTCCCCTGCATTGGCAGGCGGATTCTTAACCACTGTGCCACCAGGGAAGCCCTTGCACACATTTTCATACCTAATCTTTACGACAAACCTGAGAGACTCCACTTTGCAAAGGAAGAAACTCAGATTCAGGGAGGTAAAGTAAATAATCTGAGGCTTTTGGTTGCAGTGTTAAGTCCTCTTACTCCAAACCCAGTGACCACATTGGTTCAATCTGCTATCGATCTGCTATTTGTTTTACTGTGGCCCAAATTATAATTATTACCCGACGGCGTCATTAAAAAGATTCTAGAAGACAAACTATCTGTTGATAACTTGCTGATGAAGCTGGTCTTGTATTCATTACTACTACTCTATTCATATTTACTAAATGCCAATATTTTTAAAAATCAGCTTTATTGAAGTATAGCTTTCAAAATTAAAATGCACGTATTTTAAGTATATCAACCAATGTATTCACCTTGTCACCAACACCATAATCAAGGTACAGGGTATTTTATAAGGTTCCTTTTTGCCCTTTCCCAGTCAATTCCCCTGCAAGCCCCAGCTTTCTGTCATTATAGATTAAATGACAATACTTTTTGCATATAATGATGAATTTTCAAAGTTCCTTAATATTTAAGAAAAGTTTTCAAAACTATGCACAGACGTGGACCTGAGAATTCTTTTGTTCTTTTCTAAAAGTTGTGTGGAGAGGCCACATTAGTTAAATCCAAGCATGTTGTTATGGAATTGAAAGAGAAAGCCATTATGTTTATCAGGGGAAACGCCGCAACACTTTTGTACAAAGTGAGTATTAGTTTGTGGTAAGCCCTTCTCTCTCTCTCTCTCCCTCTCTCTCTCTCTCTCTCTCTCTCTCTCTCTCTCTCCCTCCCTCCCCCCTCTCTCCTGCTTCTGATTTTTCAGTAAGGATAAGAGTGAGGAGGGGGAGGGGATGTTGGGGACTTGAAAAGAAGTAATACAGAGAAGGTAAGGGTTCTGTGTCATATAGAACTTGTTAGAGTTTCTTTCCTTAAATTTATAATAGTGATAAAAGACATTAAAACTAAGCAAACAAGTTGGAACTATTTTACTATAAATAACTTTTCATGAAATGCTTGTTCTTTCGTAGGACCTAAAACTAAATTTAGTGACAAATCAGCCTTTAGAAACTGAATTCTGTTTTGACTGTGAGGAATTTGCTTCTCTGGATGCTTTCTTCCCACAGGTATTTAATTGTCGCCTGGTGGACCTCAACTTGGCATTGGGGTACTGCACTCTCTTACCACAAAAAGAAGTCTTTGAAAATATATGGAAGCTCATAGATAAAGCATGGCAGAATTACGACAAAATATTGGTATGACCTAAGGAAGCACACCTTCAGTTCTTGAAATATTGAATATTTAGGGGAAGAAGTAAAATTGGCTTTGCCACCAGATCTTAAAGATTTAGCAAAAGAAACGTCAAGCTAACACACATGGTTTCTACCAGCTTTTCCTTAACTGGCAACACACCAGGGAATGTATATGCAGGTCCTAAGCATTGCTCAACCCAGAGGATTACATTTTTTATTTCTTAAATCTGTATTCAGCCAGAGAACCTCACTGCTTATGCTTACTCTAGTGTACTGGAAATCTTAGACCCATGAGCCAGTTCTTCTTTGTAGGACAAGTTTAACGGATGCAAAACTTGTCTTTGATATTGTTTGTTTCAAAATTTGCCCTTTGTGGGCATTTTACGTGCAGGATAGCTCAAATTTGACCTTTTCTTATGAAAGAAATCCAGACTAAATTTATGGCATCACACTAAAAGCCGAATTACCTAAGTATTATATTAATACAAGTAATGACGGTGTATGAAGCAACATGTAACATTCCAGCTGTTATCATAAAGAAAGATTATGGTTTTTATTGTTGGGTTTCGTATAAAGGGTATTAGAACATTTTCTATTTGCAATTCAATTTTAATTCTATTTTAATTTTTTAGGCAATATCTCTGGTGGGCTCTCAGCTGGCCAGTCTCTATCAGGAAATAGAAATGGAGCTTAAGTTCTGTGAACTCAGTACTGATTCCCGGTGGGGCATTCGTCTTAGTAAACTTGGTGTGAGTATTCTTCAAGTGCCATGAAGTTTCATCTATTTCCAGTTGGAAAATTTAAAACAAAGAACTCATTATCCTTTACTTTTGGAGAGGCTATATATAAACTGACTTATAAGTTTTAGTTAGTTATTACACGCATTGGTGCTTTCAAAGAAATAAGGACCTTTTGCCTCATTTTCTTTTTGCTATATTTTTAAAGAAATTAGAAGAGGCTTGACATTTCATCTGCTTAACCTTCTCATTATAGGAATGTATCTAGTACTAATTAACATTTAAGGTATTCCAGGCCTACCCTTTAGCCTCATACTTTTTTGTGTGCTATTTGTTTAAAGATAATATTAAAATGTATATACATTGTACTAAGCTTCAGCAACTCCTACCAGGGAGAAGTAAGTGGCCCTTATTTTTCACTTTGCAAAAACAAACCAACAAAATCCTGTTTTCTTTACTATGAATGTAAAACATTTTATTTTATTTGCAAATAGTTGACATATCAGGAATGTAACCATTGTAGAAATGGTATATGTTTTGACGCCTCGTTCCTATGCAGTAATGGGACTGTTTGTTGCTAACTACCAAACTTGACTGAAGAGCCAGGGGTTAGTGTGACTAAGAGAGATTTTGGACCTCTAGCCAAATATACCTGAAATTTCAGAGTGATGGTCAAGTTGGGTAGTATGATAAAAATAAAAGTTGAAGAAGCTATAGAAAAATGCTTCTCTAAAAAAATGGATAGTAAAAGGGCAGGTCACAACAGTGCCCTTAGTCTGATACATTTCAGTTTAGCAGGGTTTTTGTTTTGCTCTTTTTATTTCTAGATTTCTTTCCAGCCAGTTTTTAGGCAACATTTTCTCACCAAGAAAGACCTCATTAAAGCTCTTGTGGAGAATATAGATATGGATACAAGCCTCATTCTGGAATATTGCAGGTAATTCTTTAAATTTCATTGGTATTTTTGCTGTTAGCTTAACAAACCGGTAATGCTAATGTGAGAACACAGTGATAACAGTGATTATTACATGTGGCCCATGACCTCTGATGTTTTCTTTTGCTCAACCTCAAACTGAATAAGTCCAAACCAGATTAAATTCTCTTATGATATCACCTTTTTTTTTTTTTTTTTTTTTTTTTGGCGGTACATGGGCCTCTCACTGTTGTGGCCTCTCCCGTTGTGGAGCACAGGCTCCGGACACGCAAGCTCAGCGGCCCTGGCTCACGGGCCCAGCCGCTCCGTGGCATGTGGGATCTTCCCAGACCAGGGCACGAACCCGTGTCCCCTGCATCGGCAGGAGGACTCTCAACCACTGCTCCACCAGGGAAGCCCGATATCACCTTTTTAATTCACTCTTTGGTGTTTCCTCAACTTGCCTCATGATAAGCATCACGTGGGGCACTTGATTAAAAATACAGATTCCTGGGTCCCTCTATATTGGTTCTGACTCGGCAGGTCTGGGCTGAGGCCCAGGAAACTGGTCTTAGTAGAAGCTCCAGACGATTCACATGATAAGGGAACTTTGGGAATATTCTGAGCAAGTAAACTTCTAAATCAGATCAAGTTAGGGGCAAGTTGATCTTAAATTAAAAATTGGTGAAAAGTATGATTTAGGGAGAATTTTTTTTTAATAACTTTAAAAAACTGAGACCAAATGTTATTTATAGATACAGCTTACTGTGATGAGGAGGATCAAATGATTTATAATTTATATCCCAGTTGTTTTTGTCTGATAAATTTAGATATTAAATTTGCTGGCCCATTATTAGTTTCAAAGTGGTTTCCCACACATCATCACGTTTACTTTTTATTGTATATTATAACCAATTTATGTATGAGAAAACAAACCCATATTAGGTGCCCTGCTCAAGGTCAGATAATAAGAACTGCTCCTAAAATACCAAGGGTGCTGTAATCCTTATCCAGTTTGTGACAGATGGGTGGAATCTCAGTTCTCGATAATGAGGCTGCTTAGTGCATTTCCTCACCAGACAGGGATCTAGTTCTTTGTCCTTGTGGATGGTGGGGAGTAATGTCCCTGGCTGTCACCATCCTGAACCTGCAAGTCAGGGACCATAGGCTGCTCATAGCTCTAACTAGCTGTGACCTACCTGCACTCTGATATAACAAAACTATGCCATTCTTCAGTTTGGAGTGCTACAAATCCAGAATGAGGTACACACCCCTTTTCTGAAATTGAAATAGCTCTAATTATGTCAGGCTCATTTCACAATCGTTGTGCTTACATATGGCATTGCTGATTTTTACTTGTGTGATAGTGACCGTCTTGCCTCAGGCAGTCCCACTGAATAAATTTAGGTGACCTTTACAATTTCAGGGAATGACTTTAAAATTATTGTATGTAAAGCTCTTCTTGAGATTTCAGTTATTCTGTATAACAGATTAAACTATCCCTATCTTATTAATAGGGCTTAGAAGGCATTTCAGTTGTCGATTTGTCTATACTAACCTGATTCTTAATTTTTAAATGTACTACTTTTTCCAATTCAGATGGAACATATTAAAATCAAAGTCCCACATAATTCCATCCATCAGGGATAATCACTGTTAAGAGTTTGGCCTATACTGTTCTTTTTTTTTTCCTTATGCATTTACTAACATGCATTTTTAAAAGTTTATGAAAAATAGAATTGTACATTATCTTATAGCATGTATCCTTCACTTAACAAAATAATGTCTTCTCAGATTAGGACATATAGCTCTTCCTCATATCCGTTGAATCCTATGGTATTCCTTTGGATAAGTTATTTAACCAGCCTCCTATTGATGAGTATTTGTTTCCAATTTTTAAATATTACAAGCAGTTGTTACGGGACATCCTATATGTGTATCTTTGCTACTTTTGTGAAGTGTATGAAAGTGGAATTTCTCTATTAAAGGACATATATATTTTCAACTTTATTACAAAT
This sequence comes from Grampus griseus, assembly GCF_964374135.1. Taxonomy (NCBI): domain Eukaryota; kingdom Metazoa; phylum Chordata; class Mammalia; order Artiodactyla; family Delphinidae; genus Grampus; species Grampus griseus. The sequence goes on along the minus strand of NC_139006.1, from coordinate 7,052,539 downwards.
TTCCCTCCAAGATTGTGCCAGTTTATATGCCCACCAAGAATATCTGATATTTTTAAAAGCAAGAATTAACTTTGAAAACAAGTAGATGGTCTGGTTATGACACTTGACAATGGAAGGGTTAGATTTCAGTGGTGGGAGCTCATACCTAAGTTTTCTGTGAGAAACTGTAGAAATGCATGCATTTGGGGACATTCATGTGTAATTGAATATTTATTTCAGCACATTTCAGTTGGACTCAGATGCAGCTCTTCAGCTGTTCATTGAAACACTCCTCCACAACACTAATGCCAGCCAGAGCCAGGGAGACACAAGCACGGAATCCACAAAGGAGCAGCGTTCCAAACTCCTGGCCAAAGCCATCGAAATGGTTCCTTTACTGACAAGCACAAAAGATTTGGTCATCAGTCTTAGTGGAATACTGCATAAGGTAGATGAATGGTGAAATGAATGCATTGGGTCGTTTCACGCATCCCTCCTACCCTTAATTAATCAGATATCTATAGTAACAAATTGAAAATGTAAGTCCTATATTTTTTGTAAACTATTAATTTTCAAAAAATTTTAGATTTCTGTATTTTTATTATACTTCAATACAGCACGTTTCCTGTCTTTTTTTCCTCCAAAATAAAAATAGCCCTTTTCCCCAGATTTTTAAAAATAGCACACATTCTTTGAAAAAGATCAAACTAGAGAGAAAGGTATAAATCAAAAAGTGAAATTTCCCTACAACCCCACTCCCACAGATTAAAATGTTAATAATTTGGTAAATATCTTAGACTAAATATACTATCCCGTCACTCTCTTTTTTCATTTAACATATTGTCGTTACATGTCAGTGCATAGACGTCTCTCTCATTTTTGACAGATACATATTTATTATTCCACTATGTGGATGAAACATCCTGTATTTAACCAGGCCTTTATGAAAGGACATTTAAATTTTTTGTAAATTTCATTATTATAAGTTGTTAAAATGAATATCTTCATACACACATTTGCCCTCTTTGATTATTTTTTAGGAGATCTTCTGAGAATTGGAACTTTTAGGTCAAGGGGTAGTTTGATGGGGGAGTGAAGGTGGATAGAAGGGGAAATAAAATTATAAGACTAAAATTATAATACTTCAGTTTTATGTTTTGCTTGTAATTCAGCCAAAAATTATATAGACTTGCTCAAAATTTCTAGGTAGTAAAGAGATCATCTTCCCACTTCGTTCGATGTTATTATTCACGTGAATTTAGTTGGCATTTAAAATTTTTTTTTAAAAGTAATGGTGTGTGGGCAGAAACAGAACAAAGAGAATATTTTCTTTCTTTTTATAAACATATATAGATGCCACCCAGCTATTTCTTGTATCTTAATATATGGTTATAGCTGGAATGAAATCCTTTGAAAAGGTTTTGCTTGGAGGCCCACACTTTTAGTTATGTCATTTCCAAGAAAAGGTCAAATTTCTCCTGTTCTAATTTTCCCATCATAAATGGAAGAAAGAATTTTAATTTAAAAACCTTATAAAATTATTCGGACTTCCCTGGTGGCGCAGTGGTTAAGAATCTGCCTGCCAATGCTGGAGACACAGATTCGAGCCCTGGTCTGGGAAGATCCTACATGCCGCAGAGCAGCTAAGCCCGTGCACCACAACTACTGAGTCTGTGCTCTAGAGCCCACGAGCCACAACTTCTGAGCCCACGTGCCACAACTACTGAAGCCTGCGCGCCTAGAGCCCATGCTCTGCAACAAGCGAAACCACCATGATGAGAAGCCCCCGCACCGCAACGAAGAGTAGCCCCTGCTCGCCACAACTAGAGAAAGCCCGTGCACAGCAACGAAGACCCAACACAGCCAAAAATAAATAAATAAATAAAATTTTTTAAAGTCTTATGAAATTTTAATATGTTTATCTTTCTAGGTTTTTAGTACCTTAAGAACATTTCTCTGTATTGAAATGACATTGCCTCATACAGTTTTCTTAAAAAACAGCTTTTGAGACATTCTAAAGATGTATGTTTATTCTAATAGTTAATTTTAGAGATGAGAAAATGTTAGTTCATTTTTTAAAGAATAATCTAACTTAATATTGTAGTGCACTGAGCTGTCATATTTGTAATCTCTGCTGATGAACATAACTGCATAAAACCATCAACGAGCCTGGCAACGTCTTCTCCAGTTTTGACATATTTTTGTTTTTATACAGTTGGATCCCTATGACTATGAAATGATTGAAGTCGTCCTGAAAGTCATAGAAAGAGCTGATGAAAAGATAACCAACATTAATATTAATCAGGTATAACAAATATAGATTTTAAAATTATGTTTTTATTTGGACCATTTAAAAAAATTACTGTTATCTAGTGTCTTTCTGGACTGTCCTCTGAGCTCCCTTTAAACTGTAGTTTTTACTCTATTTCCTTTTCTTTAAAAGGGATACAGAAGTAGAAAGAGTTTTTGTGCTCTCCATGTTTTATCTTAATCCAGTTTTTGCTCTACTGAGGCAATTTAAATCTGGCCAAGAGTACAAAGTCACAAAAAGACTGATTTAGAAGAATTAAGGCAAAAATATTTGTCATCTGGCAAAAAAAAAAAAAAATCAAAGCATGTAAGACCCAGAGTCAAATTTAGCTTTCTATATTAGTAGGTAGGTCCTGGACTAAATTCTATTTTAGTACTCAGTAACTTCCTAGTGTTTTACAAATATGGTCATAGGAGCTTACATATATTTTTAAATTGGATTTTAAAAATTAAAAGAAAATGGGTTGATTCAAAAAGTTATATAAGCCCCAGGGACTTCCCTGGCGGTCCAGTGGTTAGGATGTGTCTCTTTCATTGCCGAGGGCCTGGGCTCAATCCCTGATCAGGGAATTAAGATTGCCCACATGCAAGTCGTGTGGCACGGCCAAAAAAAAAAAAAAAGTTGTACAAGCCCCCAGAATATAAGATGTAAACTTAAGAGAGAATATAGAGGATTAATTTTAGATCTACTGCCTATGTATTTAAAGTGAAATCAAGTATTTTTGAGGTATATCTAAAACTATTTGAAGAGAGTAGAGAACTTCCAAACTCTGGTTTATAAAACATCCCACCAACAACAGGGTTCCGCCGGTTTCTCCTAGTATAATTTCTTTAATGATCACAAAAGTTATGGTTTAGAAGAATAGCATAATAGTTTTGAAGGTAAAACTACGAAAGGTTTTGATCATCTTTATGAATATGAGACTGTCCCAGGAATGGAACCCTATGATAGTATAGAATTAGATGATTTTAAAACACTTAATGATGGGTTTAATCTCACAGGAAAATACTTTTTTAATTTAATGTAGGCATTGAGTCTTCTGAAACATTTGAAGTCATACAGAAGAATTTCTCCTCCAGTGGACCTAGAATATCAGTATATGTTGGAGCACGTAATAACTTTGCCATCAGCTGCCCAAACTAGACTGCCTTTTCACCTAATATTCTTCGGCACAGCACAGAGCTTCTGGAAAATTCTCTGTATGTTCATTAACTTCTTATGAATTGTACCGAATAGCCAAAACCCTTTTCTTAGGTAAATCATACTATCTTTGTTTCCTTTCTAGCTACGGAACTCAGTGAAGAATCCTTCCCAACATTGCTCTTAATTTCTAAGTTAATGAAGGTAATGGGTTAAAACTCATAAAAGTCGTATCTTTATTCTGTAATTCATTCAGACCCTGTGTAGAATGATTTTATGCTGTTTTCAGCATTTAAAGGTAAGCACGTAAGTCAGCCTTAATTTTTCCTGTCTTTGAAGTTCTCTCTGGACACTCTGTACGTGTCTACGGCCAAACACGTTTTTGAAAAAAAACTGAAGCCTAAGCTCCTGCAGTTAACACAAGCTAAATCCTCGACACTGATTAACAAGGAGATAACTAAGATCACTCAAACCATCGAATCCTACTTGTTATCTATCGTTAACCCGGAGTGGGCTGTAGCCATTGCCATCAGTCTAGCCCAGGATGTCCCAGAAGGTATGGATTCTTCCTTTAATTGGGCTTAAAATGGTCGGCTGTGTTGTTTTTGGAACTTGTAAAAAAATGTACTCCTTTCTCATCTTTAAGGAGAAACAGTATGATAGCTTAGAAATGTATGTGCCCCCTCTCCTCACTTGCGGCACTGCTGTACATTAAAGAGGAACCAAGCAAGACACCATGCTGCTTGCCCAGGGCGCAGAGACATAGGCATTGCTCAGCTTGAATATAGATTAATACTTCCTCATATCCAATCATACATACTTCCAGTAATGAATCCTTAGACATTGTTGCATGATCAAAAAAATACACAAACACAGGCACTTATTGCCATGTTTTTGGTTGTAACAAAAGTTGAAAATAACTGGGCTTCCCTGGTGGCACAGTGGTTGAGAGTCCTCCTGCCGATGCAGGGGACATGGGTTCGTGCCCCGGTCTGGGAAGATCCCACATGCCACAGAGCGGCTGCGCCCGAGAGCCATGGCTGCTGAGCCTGCGCGTCCGGAGCCTGTGCTCCACAACGGGAGTGGCCACAGCAGTGAGAGGCCCGCGTATCGCAAAAAAAAAGAAAAAAAAAGAAAATAACTGATTTTTTTAAATGCTCATTTGTCAGGAACTGGTTAAAAAAATAGTGTATTCATAGAATGGAATTCTATGTAGTTGATTTGGAAATATATCCAAGATATATATTAAGTGAGAACAGCAAACTGTACTATATGTATGGTCTTATCCCATTTTAACGTGCTTGAGCACATGTGCGTGCATACACAAACATACACAGAAAACTTCTGGAGGAATGTAAGGATCTAGGGGATAGGAATAGAAACTGAAGGCCTCTGTGGACTTGCACTTCCTACTTTGTATCCTCTGGCCTGTTTAAATTGTTTTTTTACTATGAGTATGCTTCCTGTCATTGTTTTAAAAAACTGGCTAATTTGACTGAAATACATTGTCTTGAAAGGACTACGATTTGCTTATAAATCTTTTATCTCTCTAGGTTCCTTCAAGATGTCCAGTTTGAAATTCTGCCTGTATTTAGCTGAGAGGTGGCTTCAGAATATCCCATCTCAGGTGTGTCTGAACTGTAAGATTGAAGGCTCCTCTTTTTTTTTTAAAATGAAAGGGTAGCTGATTTACAATATTATATTAGTTTCAGGTGTACAACATAGTGATTCAAAATTTTTATAGATTATACTTCATTTATAGTTATTATAAAATATTGGCTATACTCCGTGTGCTGTAAAATATATCCTTGCAGCTTGTTTATTTTATACATAGTAGTTTGTACTTATTCCCCTACCCCTATATTGCCCCTCTCGCCTTCCCTCTCCCCACTGGTAACCACTAGTTTCTTCTCTGTGAGTCTGTTTTGTTATATGCATCTGTTTGTTTTATTTTTTAGATTCCACATGTAAGTGGTAACATACAGTGTTTGTCTTTCTCTGTCTGACTTATTTCACTAAGCATAATACATACCCTACAGGTCTATCCATGTTGTTGCAAATGGCAAAATTTCATTCTTTCTCATGACTAATATTCCGTTATATATATGTATATACCGTATCTTCTTTTTCCATTCATCTGTCAATGGATACTTAAGTTGCTTCCATATCTTGGCTACTGTAAGTAGTGCAGCTATGAACATTGGGGTACAGGCTCTGCTTTCTTTTTTTTTTTTTTTTTTTTTTTTGCAGTACGCGGGCCTCTCACTATTGTGGCCTCTCCCGTTGAGGAGCGCAGGCAGCGGCCATGGCTCACGGGCCCAGCCGCTCCGTGGCATGTGGGATCTTCCCGGACCGGGGCACGAACCCACGTCCCCTGCATAGGCAGGCGAACTCTGAACCACTGCGCCACCAGGGAAGCCCTCTTTTTAATTTAAATTGTGCTCCCCTAGCATCCCTTCTCATCCTGCCCCGGTGATAGGTGTTTTCAAGGGTTGGATGCCTAAACTGGAAAAAGAAGATGAGGCTTGGTGTAGACACTTAAAGGTGTAACTAAGGCAGAGAGGGACCTTGACTGATAAAGCTGGATTCTTAGGCTCACTTGCGATTTAGAAAACAAGAGTTTCTTTTTGCTTGGAATTTTTTTAAAAGGATGAAACACGTGAAAAAGCTGAAGCTCTGTTGAAGAAGCTTCATATTCAGTACCGGCGATCAGGCACGGAAGCTGTGCTCATAGCCCACAAGCTGAACACTGCAGAGTATTTAAGAATGATCGGGAAACCAGCACATCTCATTGTCAGTCTGTACGAACATCCCAGCATAAATCAAAGAATTCAGAATTCATCTGGCAAAGATTATCCTGGTGAGGGCAAAACCCTTTTTATCTTTTTGTCCAAGGAGACCTATCCTTTTGATTCCCAGGTATCTTGCATTGAAAACCTGAGGTTTTCTTTCTTTGCCTTTAATATCTTAGACATTCACGCGGCTGCCAAAGAAATAGCTGAAGTCAATGAAATTAATTTGGAGAAAGTCTGGGACATGTTGTTGGAAAAATGGCTGTGCCCGTCTGCGAAACCTGGTGAAGTAAGTGCTTGTTCTGAGCATGTCTGTTGTTGAGTATGAGCTGATGGCTTCTTCTCAAAGGCTAATTATTTGTCTTGCAATGATACGACTTCTAATTAGGAGAACGGGATGTTAGAAGGAGCATTGGAGCATTTTAATGCCTTCTGTTGTCTGATGAGTTTCAATGGGGTTGTTTACGTTTTCTTTTCCTTTAAATGTTGTTTTGCTGCTATTCTACCTTTTTTTTTTTAACTTGCCAATGTTTTTTTTATTGAAGTATAGTTGATACATTCTACCTTTTAATTGATGAATTAAATTAATTTCAGATGAATTTCAGATGAATTCTTGTATAAAAGAAGTGGCCTATTCTTAGACTCAGATTCATGTGATTATTTTATTTTTTTATTTTGAAATAATTTTAAAGGTACAGAAAAGTTGCAAGAATAGTATAAAAGAATTCCCTGTATACCCTTCACCCAGATCTATCAGTTTTTAACATTTTGCCACATCTGCTTCATCACTCTCCCTATAATATGTTTACACATAACATTTTTCTGAACCATTTGAGAGTAAATTACATGTGTCATGCCCCTTTACCCCTTAAGAATTAAGTTTGTAGTTCGAAGAACAAGGATTTTCTCTTAACCACAGTATAATTATCAAAATCAGATAATTTAGTATTGATACAATTTTGATACAATATTGGTAAAATACATATATATATTATGTATACCTCAATTTATGGTCCATGTTACAGTTTAACCAGTTGTGCCAATAATGTTCCTTACAGCAGTTTTCTCCTCTGGGACCAGAATCTAATCCAGGATTATGTGTTGCATTTATTTGTCATGTCTCTAATCTCTTTTACTCTAGAACAGCTCCATAACTTTTCTGTCTTTCATGACACTGACATTTTTGAACAGTTTAGGCCCGTTATTTTGCCCCTCAACTTGGGCTTGTCTGTGTCCTCATGATAAGATTGGAGTTACGCATTTTGGATAGAGTATTACCTGAGTGATTGTGTGTCTTGCCCAGGGTCTGACATCTGGGGGCACACGATGTCTCTTTGCCCTAATAGGGATGTTAATTTAGCTAATTTGGTTATGCTGTTGTCCATTTCTGTACCACATAATTACTACGTTTCCTTTTATAATTATTAGGGGAGATGTTTTGAGACAGTGAAATATTCTGTTCTTCAGATTCCCCCCTGCACCACACATGTGCCTTGATTTAGACTCTACTGATGATTCTTACCTGAATCTGTTTTATCTGTGGCGGGACCTGGACATTTTTGAAGGGTGCAGGCCATTTGGTTTATAAAATGGCTCGTTCTGGGTTTACTGATGTTTCTCATGATTAGATTCAGGTTATGGAGTCTTAGCAGCGTACTCTATAGGGGGTGTGTTCTCTTCAGATAGGAGAACACATAGCATCAGTTTTTTAGAAATAATATTAACATCTAAATTCATGATGGGACTCGGCAATCCAAATGCAGAATCTTCGGAATTGTTTCTTCTGAGTTTTCAGGCAGAATTTAATGAGGGAGATTCTATAATTCCTCTATCCACCTAGGCAGGTATCCTTGGGGAAAAAAATCCATTTTTAAACAAATAGTATAACTAACATGACATTAGATTTTCAACTAGTGGTTTTTATATTCCTTGGCGTTCACTTTAACAAGTATTTTTTGAGTATTTACCAAGAGCAAGGACTGTGTATCAGTGGAAACAGAGGACTTAGAAGCATATCCAGGCCACGTAGAATCTGTGTTTGACTCAAACCCACATGTTTTAACTTATGCATAAACCTGGAGCACTAAACTGAAAGCCCCTTGAGACCAGGAACTGTGTTTATACATATAGCACCTAATACATTTCTTTGTAAGTCCCCATAAATATATACTGAATTAAGGGATAACTCATAAAATTCATGGAGTCCTTTCTTTTTAAAAATTACCCAATGAATGTAAGCTCCAGGAGGACAGGAATATTTGTTTTATTCACTCAGGCAAATGCCTGGTGCATGGTAAGTGCTCGGTACATATTTGTTGACTGAATGAATGTGAGTAATCCCATTTTTTAAAGCAAGAATCTTCTCATAAAGTAATGAATTACACTGTAATTCCCTGTCTGTAAATAAAAATTTTTTTATAAATCTTTTTTTTTTTTGCTGTCATCAAACATGGAGGTGCTGGGGGTTGAACCCAGGGCCTCACGTATGCTCAGCGTGCACTCTACCACTGAGCTACACCTCCTCCTCTAAATATAATTTTGTATATTGGGTTTTTTCATCTAATAGACTTTCATAAGCTTATACAGTCAACCAAGTTTCTTCAATTTTTAACTTTTTTTCTTTCACTTTTTCAAAGCCACCATCAGAATTATTTGAACTTCAGGAAGATGAAGCACTACGAAGGTATTCTTCCTGTACTTACGTTTGTCTACATCCTGTTGCCTAGTAGGAATCTTACCAATGAATGTGTTAGACATTGGACTTTCTTGGTATAACTTGGATCAGAACCTCTGAGAAGAATCAGTTCATTGATATATGGCTGTGAGTGTGTTAAGTATCTCCAGTGGAATAAATAAAAAACAACCAAGATCCAGAGTTTCTGAACCCTCAGTGAGTTCCCACTAGAACACCTTTAGCAGAGAATGTACATTGAGCAAAGGAAAACTCTTCTGTAGCTAGGACTCTGCCCCAGACCCCTGTGTATTCTCTCTCCCTGGGGAGCTAGGCTGGTTCAGATATAGGCCACCAGGATTTCTTTTTCCCTTCTAACCTAAGACTGAGCCCTAGAAAGGCACATTGGTGTTACGTAGTGTGCTAAGTCTGACTAGTCATGGCTTGCTCTCTTGAGAAGACTATATCTGTGCTCAAATCAGAAAATGTGATAATCTATTAATGATGCTTGGCATAGGCATGGGAAAGGGAGTGGTAGCATGCATCCCAGCTTTTTGCCATTCTGGTCTGGACCCAAGTAGCTCAGCTCACTCATGAAGCCCTACACCCTACATTGGCCCTGGAGATCTGATGGTGAGAGAGGATGTGGAAAGATAAACACTGGAAAAGAATTTTTCCTGGTTTGGGGAGAACTGGCCTAGTATCCCCTCCATGCCTTCTTTCCTCTGGTCACCCCTTCGTCCTTGCTTAGTCCTTTAAGGGCAGGGACACCTTTGTCTAAGCAAGAGGTAGCTCCTGGAGCATCTGACTGAACCAGCCACCTGGACAGGCTTAGAGGGAAACAGTTCAGAGAGAGAGAGAGCGAGAGAGAGAACCCCAAGAAGGAGATCCCAAAGGGTACTTCATGCCAATTTCATAACTTCCTGCCTTTTCCCAGTGGAATCTCCACCCCCCTCCCTTCCAGTACACCTGATTGTCTTGCCCTTCTCTGGAGGGGGCCAGTCAGCCCTGAGTCCAGAGGTTAAAACGTGCCACTAACAAGGTCCTGTGAACTAAACCTGAAGTTTCCATGTGTAGCGTTCAATGTACTTTGCAGCTATGGTTAGTATGATTTGTATTAATTCCTTAACTAGAAAGAATATACGTTTTGGGAGGTTGACTAGCCGTTTCATAGATGAGAGGACTGACGCGTGACATTTATTGTCTTTATTATCTTCTTTAGCTGTGAAGGAACTCAAGAAAAAAATTAAGCACCCTTTAAAGGAGATAGCCCTTCAGGGCTGCGTTTGGGATGTCTAATGACTTTTTCTATGGAGAGTAAAACAGGTCTCTTGTTTTGCTAACCTCTCACTAAGTTAAAGTCTAAATGTAATTAACAATTTTTTTTCAGAGTCCTGTATCTCCTTCTGTCTCGTCCGGTTGATTATAGTTCAAGAATGCTGTTCATTTTTGCAACATCAGCTACAACTGTAAGCTCTACGAACTTAGTCGAAGCTCATCTTTACATCTAAGCTTAACATTTTTTCCTGCATATTTACCATTTACAAATGATTAAGATAATGCTCACTTCTGTACTCACTCAAAGTACGTCTTACTCTACAGATGAGGATTGTAGTATCTGCCGAGCTCCGTTTAGTGCTGGCTTCTGAAACATCCTGCTTGGCAAACTGAGTGGTGCAGCTGTTGACAATTCCCATGGGTTATCCACATTCACTGTTTTAACGCCCTGGTCCAGCTGCATCCCTAATACCAGAGGCCCCAACGAGCCAGCCTGAGAGAAGTCTCCACCCTGGTCTCCAGGCCCTGCCTGAGCTGTCACACCCCTCCCCACTAAACTCTAGGGATAACTTTCCCTTATCCCTAAAGGCAACTCGATCTCCGGCCTTCAGGCTTTTACATATAGAAATGTTCTCTGGGGCAGTTGGAGCAGAGGGAGAGTAAAGGTGTAGATAGAAGGAAGAATGGGGAAAAGGCTGAGATGCTGATTGTGTGTCTTTGACCGCAAGGGGGGAAAAATCCCTTCTTGCGTATTAGTTTATCTGATAGTCATTCTTTCAAGTAAAAATGGTGTTCCATGAAAAGTGCCTGGTTCAGCTCACAGCTCAGTCATACAAGGGCTTTTCCCTGAAAAAACCCATGGCCTCGCGGTGTGCTTTACGAGTACCTCCTGTTCAGTCATGTAGAACATTAATGAATATGTTTTGATTAATTAATAGTAACACGTATTCAAGTGTGAACTCATAGTACTATATTCAGGAGTTGAGGTTTAATAAAATTAATTCTTATTGCTTCAAGAACCTTCTTAAGTGGACGTCTCTTGTTTGCAGTACTGCAAATGTGAAGGATGTGGTGGCTGCCACCGCAGCTGGGTGTCCTACCGTTCACCCACCAGTGCTTTGGCACCATCAGTGCAAATATTAACACAGTGTAAAAGGCACGTATACCATTATGGTATTATTACAAAAATGGTTCTAACTATTTTCCTTCTCAAAGAGTGTAAGAAGCCCTCCAGCCCCCATGCAGGGGTCCATGGAACACACTTTAAGAACCACTGACTCCCTAAGGGCAGACATAGACTTTAATGTTTTAAAAACTGATGTGGCTCATGTTACCTAGATGGAAACTCAGTTATCCAACTACAACACGCGGCACAGCTCTACAAACCTCTTTTGGTCTTACAGACGTTAGGTGTGCACCAGCTCACTTTCGCCCACAGAATGCGAGCCCTGCAGTGTCTGCTCTATTTGGCTGACAAGGAAACTGTAGAATCTCTCTTCAAAAAACCCATTGAAGAAGTGAAGTAAGTGGAAGTTTAAAAATCGTATCAATAGAAAACAGATTCTTTGGAAGCATAACTTTTAAGCCCCATAGTTCAGAAGAGCGCGTTAGAGGGGCCTTGTCAACGTGGTTCTGTTGCCTCGGGTGTCCTTGACGTTCTGACAAAGGGGAAACAGGCCTTTAAGAACATCTTGTTTCCCTCGAGTCTTTGAGACATTTAGAAACTGAGTGTTTTCTTCATCTTGCTCAGATTGATTTCTTTTTATATATATATAAATTTATTTTATTTATTTATTTTTGGCTGCGTTGGGTCTTTGTTGCTGTGCACGGGCTTTCTCTAGTTGCAGCGAGCGAAGGCTACTCTTCGTTGCAGTGTGCAGGCTTCTCATTGCAGTGGCTTCTCTTATTGTGGAGCATGGGCTCTAGGTGCGTGGACTTCAGTAGTTATGGCTCACAGGCTCAGTAGTTGTGGCACATAAGCTTTGTTGCTCCGCGGCAGGCAGATTCTTAACCACTGCGCCACCAGGGAAGCCCCTCAAATTGATTTCTTTCTAATATTCCATGACTATATTTAGAAGCTTAAAATAGACATTTAACAACAAACTGTCCGATATTTCCAAGGGAAATTATTTTAAATGTAAATATGGTCAGTGAGGATGATTCCCATACATGCCTCTGTTTTCCAGATCTTATTTGAAATGTATAACTTTTCTGGCATCATTTGAGGCTCTGAATATCCCCATCACATATGAATTATTTTGCAACAGTCCTAAAGAAGGAATGATTAAAGGTCTATGGAAAAACCACAGCCACGAATCCATGGTATGTACACAGAGTCATCCGGCAGTGGGGCCTCCGTCTTCTCAGATGCTCTTGTGTTCACTCAGCTGCCTGCCACCACTCAGAGTTCTGAAAGACAGAACCAGAGGAACTCTTGGTTCCTGAACAGGTCTACTGCTCTGAGGGCTTCCTGACTTTCCTATCCTGGCAGGTGACAAGGCAACTTGGAAGTCCCCTTACCTCTCTCCCTGAAAGCCTAAGGCCTGAAGCCATCCCACCTACCCGAGGGAACACTTTTATAATCCCTCCCCAAGTCCTGCCTGTCCTCATCTAGACAGACTTCCCTGTGTAGGGAGTATTGTTTCTCTTCCTTCTAGTTACTGGTGGGAATGTAGTCTCTGAGGCATTTGGAGCCCAGGGCGAGAAGTGTATAAGGCCAACAGGCAAACTGTTCTAGGACAGATGAAACAAAGCGGGGAGGAAGGGGAGTCTGAGATGCTGTGAGTCCATAACGGCAAGAAAGAAAAAGAATAATTTTTTTTTTCTTTCCCTAGAGAGATGAGGGCCTTCACTGAAATTAGGCAATAGACACACTTAGACTATAAGCATGTTTTGTCTTTAGCTGCCCTACCTTTTCCAAAGGTGGTTTGATTTACTGGTGTCTTGAAACAGTATGAATTTTTTTTTTGTCTGCTTCAGGCCGTAAGGTTGGTGACTGAGCTTTGTTTAGAATACAAAATCTATGACCTGCAGCTTTGGAATGGACTCTTGCAAAAGCTTCTTGGCTTCAGAATGGTAAGTAAGACTCAGTGCCCTAGACTGCAGTATATTTTAAAGATTTTGCACAGCATCTCCTAAACATTTTGCACTGATACTTGTTATTGAACAGATGGATGCTGAAAACATTCACTCTCACTGGCTTCATGCCCAACTTAAAGAACTTGGCGTTAGGCCAGAGAAAGTGCAAACTCAAAACTGACATAAATTTCATTGGAAACAAATGGAAGTTTCCCTGGCCTCTTTTGATGTTTGTGAATTTGTAAGTGACCTTCTCTGGTGGTCCTCATGGAAGATAAATTTTACTGATATTCTTGTGAAAGTTTAATTTTCACATTGGAATTTTCTGTTTGGGTGGTCTTCAGAACTTTTGTGTTTTATTTTTTCAGATTCCTTATCTAAGGAAGGTTTTAACAGCCATTTCTAGCATCTATTCTTTATGGCAGGTATGTAGTTTTCTAAAGTAAATTTTACAGAATTTAATCTTTATACTCACTGGCTAGTGCTGGATACACTGGATTAAGTAGTCAGCTCCTCAGTGAAGCTGCAGGATGCTGTTCCATTAAAGTGGTGCCTGGACCCAGAAAACTCAGCTTGGACATTGTCTCATCCACGACATCACTTCTCCCAGTTCTTCAGGCCTCAGGAATCACATCTTCATTTATGCCTTCAAAACACTTTGGCTCAACTATAACATTGGTCACGGTATAATTTATTTAAATCACACATTCGACTGCCCCTCTTGGACTTTGAGGGCCCTTAAAGTCAAAGACCATGTCTTATTCATCTTTTCTAAATTTCATGTGTTGTTCACACACATTATATACATATATATATATATATATAAAATAGAAATATATAATTTATTCTTAGTTTAATAAATTAGAACATATGCTGAGTAAAACATGAAAATCTTTCTTTACCATTTCCCTTCATAATTATCTCCCCCGAAGTGACTACTGTTGACAATTTCTTATGTTTTCTTCTAGAGCTTTCCTATTATATATAAGCAGGGGTGTGGGCGCATATATGTGTGGGTGTGGGTGTTGTGTGTGTATGTATTCATTTTGGTACATATAAATGCAATCACATTCTAGACAAAGTGTTTTTTTCCACATAACAATGTATCTTGGAGATAGTTTCACATCAGCACGTATAGATCTTTTTTTTTTTTGATATAATTCACACATAAAATTTACCCTTTTAAAGTGTACAGTTAGGTGGCTTTTAGTATATTCACAAAGTGTGTTACCAACACCACTATCTAATTCTAGAACATTTTCTTCACCCTGAAAATATACCCCATATCCATCACGGATCATTCATTCCTTCTTCCCCCCTCCCTCTAGCCGCTGGTAACCACTAGTCTACTTACAGTCTCTATGGATTTATCTCTTCTGGGCATTTCATATCAATGGAGTCATACAATATGTGGCCTTTGTGCTTCTTTCACTTACCATAATGTTTTCAAGGTTCAGCTACATAATCGCATGTATCATACCTTTTTTTAAAAAAAATTAATTAATTTATTTATTTTTGGCTTCATTGGGTCTTTGTTGCTTCACACGGGCTTTCTCTAGTTGCAACGAGCGGGGGCTACTCTTTGTTGTGGTGCGTGGGCTTCTCATTGCAGTGGCTTCTCTTGCTGCGGAGTACGGGCTCTAGGCACGCAAGCTTTAGTAGTTGTGGCACACTGGCTCAGTAGTTGTGGCTCGCGGGCTCTAGAGCACGGGCTCAGTAATTGTGGCGCACAGGCTTAGGTGCTCTGCGGCATGTGGGATCTTCCCAGACCAGGGCTCCAACCCATGTCCCCTGAATTGGCAGGCAGATTCTCAACCACTGAGCCACCAAGGAAATCCCATATCTTTCCTTTTTATTGCTGAATAGTGTTTCATCATATGGATAGACCACATTTTATTTATCCATTCATCAGTTGATGGATATTTGGGTTGGTTCCACTTTTTGATTATTATGAATAATGCTACTCTGTGAACATTTGTGTATAAGTGAACATATGTTTTTGTTTCTTTTGAGTGTGTACCTAGGAGTGGAATTATTGGGTCTTACAATGACTATGTTTAATCTTTTGAGGTATTTCTTTTTTTTTTTTTTTTTTTTGGTACGCGGGCCTCTCACTGCTGTGCTCCGGATGCGTAGGCTCAGCGGCCATGGCTCACGGGCCCAGCCGCTCCACGGCATGTGGGATCTTCCCGGACCGGGGCATGAACCCGTGTCCCCTGCATCGGCAGGCGGACTCCCAACCACTGCGCCACCAGGGAAGCCCTATTTCATGATTTTTAACTCTTAATTGTTCTCCAAAATGTGGAATAAAGTGTATCATAAGTTATTTAACCACTCCTCCTGTTGATGGAAATTTATGTGTTGCCTTATTTATTTTTTGAAATTCTTTCTCTCCTTCCGCCTTTCCTATGGTCCTAGCACAATGTCTGGCACATACATAGACTTAGTATAAATTTTGTTTTCTGAATTGAGTTCTGACACTTTTTTCCCAAATGCAACAATAATGAATCGTGGAAAGATACATGGACCCCAATGTTCATAGCAACACTATATGTTTACAGTAGCAAAGATACAGAAGCAATCTAAATGCCCATCAACAGATGAGTGGATAAAGAAGCTATGGTGTAGATAGATAGATACAATGGAATACTACTCAGCCATAAAAAAAGAATACAATTTTGCCATTTGCAGTAACATGCTTAATGAAGTAAATCAGATAGAGAAAGACAAATACTGTAAGATATCACTTATATGCGGAATCTAAACAAATAATACAAATGAGTGTGTATGTAAAACAGAAACAGACTCAGAGAAAACAAACAAGTGGTTACCAGAGGGAAGCGGGGAGTGGCAAATTAGGGATATGGGATGAAGAGGTACAAACTACTACATATGAAACAGATAAGCAACAAGGATATAGTATATAGCACAAGGAATTATAGCCATTATCTTATAATAACTTTTAGTGGAGTATAATCTGTGAAAATACTGAATCACTTGCATGTAATATTTTAAATCAACTATACTTCAGTTTTTTCAAATATAAATAAATAAGGTATTTTGCAGAGCAAAATTAATAATAATGAATCAGCCAGGATTATATGTTAATATCCTGAAATATACAGTTATGAAGAAAATTCTCCTAGAATCTTAATGATCTAGAACTGGGAGATATCAACTTATAATTTTGGTCTTAACATCAAGAATATAAGCTCTAAGTGTATATAGTTCTGTGACTGCAAAATAAAGAGAGGTTCATAAGATCCCAGACATGAATTCTTTAATAAACTTGTTTCCGCAGGTTCCCTACTTCAGCAGAGCCTGGCAGCGCGTGGTTCAGATACCGCTACTTTCAGGTATCTTTCTCTCCCCTCTCCCCGACACACTGACAGTAGCCTTTTATACTTATGCATATAGACACATTATTGTTGCTTTTAATTTTCAGCCTCTTGTCCTTTAAGCCCCAGTCAGCTGTCAGATTGTTGTGAGAGTCTCATCGCTGTCCTAGAGTAAGTAAAATATTTGTTTTCCTACCCCCCAAAATCAGATTTGTTGCCTATAAAATTCCTTTCTAATAAACGTTCCTGTGAGTAATTCCTTTTTGGGGGGAAGTTAAGCATACCACTTGATTTGAAAATAAAATATCTCTATTATTTTTACAATGTCTACTTTCCACATGCAGTGCAACTAGTGAACTTATATTCAACCTGCATTCCCTAAACTTTGTACCCAGTTTTAATGTGAGTATAGAGCACCTTTTGTGACTACCGTAAATCATACAGTGTTGTCTCATGGATTTTGAGTCTTCTAAGTATTCGTCTTTAGCCATGTATAGACTTTCAGCCACAATTATAGCTGCAGTCAGGAGTCTGTGTTCCTGTAGATCAAGTCTTTTATTCCACGAAGGATGTCATAAAAGGCTCAAACTACTCATTACTAGGCATACGTTATGCACCAGCATTTTAATGTTTAAAATTACTGAAACCGTAAACAGGTAACCACTGTGGAAAACTAGGAAGGCCAGTATAATCTAGTGAATATGACAGGTTATTAACTAATTACCGTGCTCTCTTGAAGATGTCCAGTTTCAGATGATCTTGACCTGATCAGAGTGGCCAGGCAGTATGTCCAGTTAGAGCTTCCAGCTTTTGCATTAGCCTGTCTAATGCTCATGCCCCACTCGGAAAAAAGGCACCAGGAAATAAAGGTATTTTGCAAAATGTTCCTCCGGGGCTGCCAAGGGTGTGGAAGGTCTCATGCTGCATGTCCCCTGCAAAAGGTTCCACTTTCTTTTCACTAAACCTGTAAAGCATGAGTGGGGTGGAAGGTTTGTGTGGGGGTCTGGTGGGAGGCAAGACTGAGAGACAGATGAAGGTTTGTCTGACGGATGCCCGAAGAGGAGTTTGCACCTTATTCTTTATCAGTGGGGAACAGTGAATTTTCCTGCCAGAATAAAGTGAAATGATCAGGCAGTATTTTTGAAGGAATAATCCACGTGGGCCTGATCAGAGGAGAGAGGGGGCGAGAAGTGAAACTCTTGGGAATCATTGCATTTGAATAGGAATTATCCAACAATCTTGTGGCTAGGCAGGGGAAGCCTGAGGGGATAAGTACCCAAAGTAGGGTGGTGGCAACGAAAATGAGCTAGGTGGGAAAGATACAGCTTTACTTGGTGATTAGATGTGGGAGATAAAGGAGAGAAGAGTCAGGTTGTGTGTGGGTGTCTAACAAAGGCACCACGAGCATTCTGAGGATAGAACTTTTAAAAATAACTCCCATCCCCTTTATACTATAGAATAAATAGAACAAAGCATTTGGAAACGTTTTACAATTATTTCCCCACGGGTAGAGGAGCCAGTACGTAGAGATCTATATAAGTGAGCATAATTTTTATTTCTCACTTGCTCTATTCGTTGCATTTCTTCAGAGCCATCTGTGCCTGTCTTTGACTTTGTTCCTTTTTGACTTCTTAAACTCATCCATTGATGCTTTTCAGAGTTTTAGTATTTAAATAGATTCCTTTTGGCACTTAGAATGACAAAATGCTTATTAAGCAACTCTTTGCTGTTGGAATAGTTATTTGTAAAATGCTTTTTTTCCTTATTTCAATAATTTTGTTGTTGTTGATAGAGGTGGTTTTTTTCCTGTAGTAGATATGCTTTATGATATTTCAAATTTAAAAATGAAAACCTTCCAGGTTTGACAGAAATTAGTAGTAATTATACTTTTCCATTAATTATGTTTTGATTTTTTTTCTCTAGAATTTTCTGGGCTCCTGTGACCCTCAGATCATTTTACAGCAGTTAGAGGAACATATGAATACTGGCCAGCTGGCAGGGTTTTCACATCAAGTAAGAGGCAATTTCCTCTCCCTTTTGTTATGAAAAACTTGATATTAGAAGGTAATAAATTTTCCCCAAACCAAGATTAAGCTGAAAACCTACCATCTCGATCTGTTTGTTAATATATACAATTATTTGGCTTTCATTAAAGCCTCATTAAATTTTGAAAATGCAGGGACCCTGGCTGTCTTGTTTATTTAGTGCTCTACTCAGTGGAAAATCTGTAGCCTTCAATACTTGTCATTGTGAACAGTTTTCCTTGCAAAAAGTCCCAAAGTGCTTAACAACAACTTTTTATTTATTCACTGTATACAGAAATGGACCAAAGCAGTCCCCCCTGCCCACCCTCAAAGAGGAGGCTTAGTCACGATGCGATGATAATTTAACTCCTAATTGTCAGAAATGTTTTGGTATTGAATAAGATGACATGGCATCTAACACATTTTGCGTGTGATGATACCTGTCATTCTACAGGTTAGAAGTCTGGTCCTGAATAATATCATAGATAAGAAGGAGTTTGGGATTTTGGCAAAGACAAAATACTTCCCAGTGTTGAAATCACACATGATGAATACCAACAACGTCACTGAACTAGTAAACTATTTGGCAAATGAGTTAAGGTAAGTTAATAAAATTTTTTAAAAAACAACTTAATGTAGAATTTCCTTAAAATTTATCTTTATTTTGGAGGAAAATATCAAATAATCGTAAAGCTATTTGATTGTAATTAAAGGCTCCAAATAATTAAGCTGTAGCATCACTACGTTACACATACCTTGCTACTAACACATACTAAGAGGTTAGTTGTCTTGTAATCCAATCTCTTGGAACATGAACTTGGAATCAGACAATTAATCAAGCTGCCTGACCTCCCAAAATAGTCCTGCTCTAAAACCCTACATGACAACTTTATTCCTTAGACACTTGACCAAAGAATCAGTAGCTATATGTAACATAATTTTTGCTAAGCTTGGTTATCTAATTTTCCAGCACCCACAAGTTTAGAAATAGTAAGCTTCTTGGCATAGGGTTCGGAGGGAATTTGGAAAGTAAAAAGAAGGGAGAAATGGGCTGGCACAGAAGAAAGGGAAAGCTTAGTCAGGATTGAAATGTTTCTGGGTCCATCCCTACATTTGGTCTAACTGTGCTGATCCCTGGAGGTGTCACTTTCTCAGTGCCATGCCATGGATTTCTTTCTGCTTGTTTACCACTTGTGATCCAACCATAATTACAGGTTGTCATTTATGAACAAGTAGTATTTTTTGAGGTAAAATTGATATATATAATCAACTGCACATACTTCAAGTATGCCACTTGATAAATTCTGATATTTGTATACACCTGTGAAGCCATCACCACAGTGGACAGGGCAAACGTATTTATCACTCCCACATTTTCCTCATGCTCCTCTTCTTGTTGATTCCATAGTTTAGATGAAGCTTCCATCTTTATAACTGAATATTACAAGCACTGTGGGAAACCTGTGCCACCAGGAGCCACTCCCTGTGAAACTCTGAAGGTAAATCTGGCCCAGAGTTACTGGGTTCTAACCTGACACGATTTTTATTTCTAGGGTCTTAAAATTGAGCCAACCTGTTCTGGAGATAAATGGATTTTTATGCGTGACTGCATGTATTTTTATATTTCACTTTTTGTATGAGAGAGTCCCAGACCAGGAATCAAGAGGCCTAGGTTCCACTCTCGGGTTTATTTATTTAATTTTTTGGCCGCACCGTGCGGCTTGAGGGATCTTAGTTCTCCAACCAGGGATTGAACCCTGGCCCACGGCAGTGAAAGGGCAGAGTCCTAACCACTGGACCACCAGGGAACTCTCCGACAAACTAAATTTTAAAGGGCATTGATTAATGTTGTGCTGGATTATCCATTGCTTTTATTACTTCTTCTTTAATTAGCTAAGACATATACATTCACTATAGAAAAACAAGGAAATCTGGAAGAACGGAACTTCCCTGGTGGTCCAGTGGTTGAGAATCCGCCTTCCAATGCAGGGGATGCCAGTTGGATCCCTGGTTGGGGAACTAAGATCCCACATACCGCGGGGCAACTAAGGCCACACCACAGCTATGGAGCCTGTGCGCTCTGCAGCTCGCGTGCCACAACTACAGAGAAGCCTGTGCGCCATGACGAAAGATCCTGCATGCCACAACTAAGGCCCAATGCAGTCAAATAAATAAATAGTTAGATAGATAGATAGTTTTTTTAAAAAAAGAAATCTGGAAGAGAAAAAATAATAAGAAGAAAACTGATAACTTGAAATCTCAGAAACCAGAGATAAGATCATTCTTAACAATTTGGTGTATGTTCTTCCAAATGTTTTTGTGCATAAAATATGCACGTAAATCATTTATTCCTGTTCTGAACTTAAATATAAGGTAAAAATTTTAATTTTGATCATGTTTTGGTAGTTTTAGTGGACGTAATTAAGTTATTAGCGGTTTTTTTCTTCCCTTGGTCCAGATCAATCACATTAAAATAAGCCTGCATTTTGTTAACATCCATTAATAACTTCCCTTCTCCACTTCCAGTCTGTTGTGCTCAATGACATAAGATTACTTTTTTTAAAAAGGGAGAATATTGATTCAGGAGACAGATTTGTGGCCCTTAAAATGTATCTGTTTTTCTCCAATCATATCTGTCTAAAATGCAAAATAATCTCATACGTAGATTTTTAGCAATATAGTTAAGGGCTTAAGTTCTATAGTTTATCAAACCATTTTCTATTTAAAAAACTAAGTGACACTCATAAAAATGCTTCTGTGTTTCTTCCCATTTAGGTGTTTCTTAATGGATCATAGTAGATCATCAAAACTTTTTTCAAGAAGAATAAGAGGAAGTTTGGAATATGTTATCAAATGACCCTATTTATTACAGTTTTTAAATTGCGCAATCTGTGTACAGTAGCTATTGTCAGATGTTCCTCGAGAAGTAATAACTAAGATGCTTAATAATAGCATAACTGTCTCATAAAGAACTCATGTCACAAATTAATAAATATTTTCTTTGCCAGTTACGTGTATAACTTGTAAAGACTATTAGTTTTTTGCACTCTATATGAAGGAAAGTTTTTTGCTCCCCCCATAAGAAAAGCAACTACTTATATCCTGTTTCTTCCATCTATATAAATAAGAATGTCAGTCTTTTTAACATCATTCTAGTAAATATGTATATAATCTTTGCTGCAGAGCGTATCCGTCAGTGGCCAGCCAGAAATACAGAAACCACTCTAGCTAGTTGAAGCAGAGAAGGACTGAGTGTCAGGAATTGGTTACAAAGCTGTCAAGAGGACTGAAAGGCAAAAGGGAGATGAAGAGGGGTCGCTGGAGAAACTAAAGGGAAGGGGCTGTTTGCCTAACATCAGAAGCTGCTTTGAGACTTCCCTGGTGGTCCAGTGGTAAAGAATCCGTCTTCCAATGCAGGGGACGCAGGTTCAATCCCTGGTCAGGGGACTAAGATCCCACATGCCGCAGGGCAACTAAGGCTGTGTGCCGCAACTACAGAGCCTGAGTGCCACAACTACAGAGCCCATGTGCTCTGGAGCCTGTGTGCCAAAACTAGAAAAGAGAAAACCCGAACGCCACAATTAGAAGCCCGCGAGCTGCAGCAAAGAGCCAGCGCACTGCAACGAAAAGTTCCTGCACGCCTCAACGAAGATCCTGTGTGCCGCAACTAAGACCCGACACGGCCAAAAATAAAAATTAAATTAAATAAACAATTAATTAATTAAAGAGAAAAGGAAGCTGCTTTGCCTCGGAGCTCGGGCGCTGCTGTGCTGGCACTGCTGCCCACGCAGTGCTTGGTCACCCTTGGCTGTAGTGCTGCCGCCTCCAGAAGGGAAAAGAGGCAGGGTTTTGCTTTCTCCAGCCTCCTGATTGTCGTGCCAGTGCCAAGAAATAGCAGGAATGAACAGAAGCCATCTGGCAAGGGGTCTGGGAGACGCAGTCTGCAGGCTGTAAGCCCCCGGCAGGACAGGGCAGGATGGAAGCTGGCCTGCAAGGGCGGCATGGAGTTGAGAGCCTGCAGCCGGGACCCAGCACACAGAAACGTCACTCACACCTCTATCCTGCCTGTGTAGTCTTTTGCTCTACTTGTGAATAAACTGAATTTGATAATGCTAGAATTTGTTTGCCTTTGCCTGTTGAGAAAAATATTATTTCTGTACAGGAAACAACGTGATATGACTAAAAACATGGGTTTTGGATAAAAAACAAGTCTGGGTTTGACCTCTGGCTCTATCACCTACTAGCTGTGTGATCCTGGACAAGTTATATAACGTCTCAAAGCCTTAATCCCCTCGTTTGTAAACCTGCTACTTGCAGTAGGTTTAGATGGTCATCCACTTGCTCTCTTCTGGAAATTTACATCAATATTTTCCACAAACCTTTTTCCTTATTTGGAGTTATTTCCTTAAGATACATTCCCAGGAACAGATTCACCAGATCAAAGGGAATAAAGGATTTTTTTTTTTTTTTTGACCATGCCGAGTGGCTTGCGGGCTCTTAGTTCCTTAACCTGTGATTGAACCTGTGCCCCTTGCAGTGGAAGCTCAGAGCCCTAACCACTGGACTGCCAGGGAACTCTGAGAAGGACATTTTAAAGACTGAATGCAAATTGCCAAAACTGCATGCATTTCAAAAGGTCTTCTTCACAAAAGCCTATTCCTACCAGAAACATGAATGTCTGCTTTACTGTATCCTCCCCAACGTTGGGTGATCATACTCTTTTTTTTTTTTTCATTTATTTACTTTTGGCTGCGTTGGGTCTTCGTTGCTGCGCGCAGGCTTTCTCTAGTTGCAGCGAGCAGGGGCTACTCTTCGTTGCAGTGCATGGGCTTCTCACTGTGGTGATTTCTCTTCTTGCAGAGCACAGGCTCTAGGCGCATGGGCTTCAGCAGTTGTGGCACATGGGCTTAGTTGCTCTGCGGCATGTGGGGTCTTCCTGGACCAGGGATTGAACCCGTGTCCCCTGCATTGGCAGGTGGATCCTTCTTAACCACTGCATCACCAGGGAAGTCCTGGCAATCATACTTTTTTAAACTTTTTGCTAATTTGATAGGTGAAAATAGTGTCTCAGTATTTACATTTGTATTTCTTTAATATCTATGTGATTGAACCTTAAGAAAACTGTAATTATAAGCCTGAGATCACGAGTAGAGCCTGTGATGGTATTCTTGGGCATAAATGTGCAAGGAATGAAAGGGTCAAGTGGTGGCACTAGAACGTAACAAATGGAAATGAACGTTCCGGCTTCATGGACTCAAGCTGCGCTAAAAAAGGAGTTCTTTCCCAGTCTTAACTGGTTTCATTGTTCAGAATAAAGCTCTGGATGTTAACTAGATTTATTGTGGTGACCATTGCATTGTATATACAAATATTGACTCATTATGTTGTACGCCTGAAACTAATGTTATATGTCAATTATCCCTCAAAATAAAATAATTCTAGATTAGGAAAATTTATCAAATAAATTGATGGAAGATTAACAGACATGCACAGTTCTGATAGGTAACGGGTTAGCTTTTGATATGCCAAAGAAGTAGCTTTATGGAATATAAATATATTTGAATTTAAGTTCAGATACATAATTAGCCAGGATACTTTTTGTTGTTATATTTATTATATTTTTATTAGCCATGATCGTTTTTATCTTTCCACTCTTGTCTCCATACAGCCATTCTCCGTCCCCTTCCCTAAGTATATTCTTAAAACATAAGCCCGATCTCATCTTGTCCTGCGTCACACTTTTTACTGGCTCACCATTGTCACTTAACATAAAATCCAAGTCGCCAACTGAGGCACACTGGCACCTTTGCTCAAATTAGAAACAAAGGTCTTGATGAAATAAAAGTTCACATTATAGGACTTCCCTGGCAGTCCAGTGCTTAAGACTCCGCGCTTCCACTGCATGGGGCGCAGGTTCGATTCCTGGTCAGGGAACTAAGATCCCGCATGCAGCGCGGCATGGCCAAAAAAAAGAAAATTTTGCATTTTAAGACAAGAAAAACTTAAAACTTTTTCTCTGCTTGTTTTGGCCTCTTTAGTGTGCATTGTGCGTCTGCATTATGCACAACCAGACCTCCCCTGTGGCAGAAATACCTGCACAACCATAAAGCTCAATTTCTCTTCTTCTAGCACCAGTCATGTAACTCCTTAGAACAGGGGTCCCCAAGCCCTGGGCCGTGGACCGATAGCAGCCCACAGCCTGTTAGGAACAGGGCTGCACGGCAGGAGGTGAGTGGCAGACGAGCGAGTGAAGCTTCATCTGCCTCTCCCCATCGCTCACATTACCTCCTGAACCATCCCTCCCCCATCCGTAGAAAAATTGTCTTCCACAAAACCAGTCCTTGGTGTCACAAAGCTTGGGGACCACTGCCTCAGAAGATGCCATTCCTTTCGCAATTCTATAATGGGTCACAATGAGCTACCACTCGCCTTACCAATATATTGGTTCCCTTATAAAGATTGGTGCAGGGACTTCCCTGGTGGTCCAGTTAACAATCTGCCTTCCGATGCAGGGGACGCAGGTTCGATCCCTGGTAGGGGAACTAAAATTCCACATGCCTCAGGGCTTGTGTGCTGCAACTAGAGATCCCTTGTGCTGCAACTAAGACCCGATGCAGCCAAATAAATAAATATTTTTAAAAAAGAAAAAAGAAGGTTGGTGCAGAACAGACTGGTCAGACAACCTGGGGAGATACTGGGCTGCATGTAATGAAAGTTCTTAGCTAAAATACTTATGATTACTAATGTTACTAGCTATATTTCTTTCTCTTTTTTTCCCTTAATCTTTTATTTACTTATTTATTTATTTATTTATTGGCTGTGCTGGGTCTTCATTGCTGCGCATGGGCTTTCTCTAGTTGTGGGGAGCGGGGGCTACTCTTCATTGCGATGCGTGGGCTTTTCACTGCGGTTGCTTCTCTTGTTGTGGAGCACGGGCTCTAGGCGCATGGGCTTCAGTAGTTGCGGCACGTGGGCGCAGTAGTTGCAGCACGTGGGCTCAGTAGTTGTGGCTCACGGACTCTAGAGCGCAGGCTCAGTAGTTGTGGCACACGGGCTTAGTTGCTCCGTGGCATGTGGGATCTTCCCAGACCAGGGCTCCAACCCGTGTCCCCTGCATTGGCAGGCGGGTTCTTAACCACTGCGCCACAAGGGAAGCCCTAGCTATATTTCTTGTATTCTGCCTATTTTACAAGATTATTGTTTCTTGCATTACCAAATGTGTGACTGGACCTCAGATAAAATTAATGATTACCGGGCTTCCCTGGTGGCACAGTGGTTGACAGTCTGCCTGCCGATGCAGGGGACACGGGTTCGTGCCCTGGTCTGGGAGGATCCCACATGCCGTGGAGCGGCTGGGCCCGTGAGCCAAGGCCACTGAGCCTGCGCGTCCGGAGCCTGTGCTCCTCAATGGGAGAGGCCACGGCAGTGAGAGGCCCGCGAACTGCAAAAAAAAACCAAAAACAAAAAAATGACTACTAGGGCCTCCCTTGTGGCACAGTGGTTAAGAATCTGCCTTCCAATGCAGGGGACACAGGTTCGAGCCCTGGTCCGGGAAGGCCCCACATGCCAGGGAGCAGCTGAACCCGTACACCACAACTACTGAGCTTGTGCTCTAGAGCCCAAGAGCCACAAATACTGAAACCCACGTGCCACAACTACTGAAGCTCACACGCCTAGAGCCCGTGTTCTGCAACAAGAGAAGCCACCACAATGAGAAGCCCACGCACTGCAACGAAGAGCAGCCCCTGTTTGCTGCAACTAGAGAGAGCCTACACGCAGCAACGAAGACCCAATGTGCCAAAAATAAATAATTTTTTTTTAAATTAATGATGACTAGATGACTTGAAATGATCAAAAATATAGTTCTATAAGATCAATGATTGTAATAGTGTAGCTCTAGATAATGGGAAGAAGCAACAAGAAGGAACCATTTCCTGGACCATAACAGACCAGTAAGACAGGTGGTCCAGAGGCCTTTGGTTACAGTTAACAGAGCCTAGGCCAGTAATAGCACACTGAGTGGCCCATCAACAAAATCCCCACCTGACCTGGGAATGCACATTCCTAGTGCCATGAGACAAATTGGTCACGAAATGCCTCCCAAACCTTGGTTGCAATTAAGACTGAAAGGAAGGGGTTGTAAAATAAAGAATGTTGCCCACCATCCGATTCTACAGGAATCTAGTCATTAGTTGCTGTAGTCACTGACCTACAACACCTCCTGAAAGGATGGGGATGAGTCACTTTGTGCTCTGGGAAAACTGGCAGAACTGGTCCCCAAATATTTTCAGGAGAGGATTTTGTGAACCCAGTTTCTTGCCTCTTCCCATACTTAGAAAAGCACTAAAACCACTAAGATGTCTCTCCCTGGTGAGTAGCAGCAACCTTCTGTCAAGATGTGTGCTTGATTGCACGCACCCTTCACCAAAATCACGTCTATACTCACCTCCCCCCTTACCTCTTGGGAGCAGTCCTCAGAGCTCTCTGAGACACTCTCCCGACTTATAATCCTCAGGTTGGCTCAAGTAAAATTTTTCATTTCTTTTTTAGATTGACTATTGATTAATTTTTTTTTGTCAACACTCTCTAGGAAGATTTTCTATAAAAATGTTCTCCTCTTGGTACATCTACCCAAAAAAGGCAACCCCTGTGGAGGGTCACTTTTTTTTTTTTTTTTTCCCCGATACGTGGGCTTCTCACTGTTGTGGCCTCTCCCGTTGCGGAACACAGGCTCCGGGCACGCAGGCTCAGCGGCCATGGCTCACGGGCCCAGCCTCTCCGCGGCATGTGGGATCTTCCTGGACTGGGGCACGAACCCGTGTCCCCTGCATCGGCAGGCAGACTCTCAACCACTGCGCCACCAGGGAAGCCCAAGGGTCACATTTTTTGTGTTTTTTTTTGTGTTTTTTTTGTGTTTTTTTTGTTTTTTTGCAGTATGTGGGCCTCTCACTGTTGTGGCCTCTCCCGTTGTGGAGCACAGGCTCTGGACGTGCAGGCTCAGCAGCCATGGCTCACGGGCCCAGCCGCTCTGCGGCATGTGGGATCTTCCTGGACCGGGGCACGAACCCATGTCCCCTGCATCGGCAGGCGGACTCTCAACCACTGCGCCACCAGGGAAGCCCCAAGGGTCACATTTTTTAAAGCACAGGATTTAAAAGGTGGATCTGTTATAGCTCAGTGCTACCTGCCCATCCATACCATGGCTTAAAATTGGATCCAGCCCACCTACCTTTCTGGCCTCAGTTCCTACCACTCTCCCCTTTTCTCTGGCCAGTGTCTCCCCATCCCAGTCACTTGCTAGGGCGTGAACGTATGTACTTCCTTCACAAAACTGTTCAAAATTATCTTTGTCGCCTTCTTTATTGATTGTCTCACCATTCATTATTTTGTCCCCATACCTTAGAGCCATGCCTCATGTAGTAGGCTCTTAATATATATGTATGAGAGAAATGAATTTTGGCTACCCATTTTTCAGGGTAAATTTCCTTCCTCGAATGTTTCATGGTCACATGAACAAATGAAGGAACCTCATTACACAGAACCAAAAAAAAAAAAAAAGGGAGGAATTTAGCAACAATTAAATAAGTAAAGACATTACATTTAATTTTCATGACTCACGCACAGTCTTTCATCATCTCTGACTTTCCATGAGGTGGCTCAATAACCATTCCTTTGACTAGCTGGAGTAGAGAATTTAATTAGTGAGACGCTGCTTGCCCTTCCCGAGGATGGAAACGGTGGTCTGACAACAGGTAGGATATTCAGTCTTCTTTCTTCTGTTTCTTCTGGGGCCCAGAAATTTGGAATCTACTTGCTGTGCTTATGTAAACACATTGGATCCCTCCCTTGGGTAGTTTTTGACAAGTTTTCTTTAAGTAAGAGAATAAGACTAAATAGTTTTGGTGATGACATCCATCCAGGGGGGAGTAGCTAAGCAAGCATACATAGGTGCTTAAGATAACCAACGTGTTCCTTTTTTGTTGAATGTTGGTGCCCTACGTATAATAGACTACTGCTCCCCCACCAAAGTTTTTTATTGCATGTCCTTCAGTAAAAAATTCTGAATATGTACTCCCAATGTGTATTCTTTTAGTAGAGATTTTGAAAAGAAGAAATAGGAACTATATTCAATATCTTGTCATAACCTACAATGGAAAAGAACCTGAAGCTGTACACCTGAAATTAACACAGTATTATAAATCAAATATAGTTAAGTTTTTAAAAAGAGGAAATAAAAAATGGAGATGCTAATACTTTCTTCCTATATCCAATGGATTGTCCTGTGCACACCATTGTGGAAACTACTGGGACAGACGACTTTACTCTGCAATACTCTTTTTGATTGATTGATTTAGGTTGTGCAGGGTCCCAGTTGCAGCACGCAGGATCTTAGTTGTGGCATTTGGGATCAAGTTCCCTGACCAGGGATCGAACCTGGGCCGCCTGCATTGGGAGCGCGGAGTCTTACCCACTGGACCACCCAGGAAGTCCCTACTATGCAATACTCTTAATACTGAGGTATAATTTACATCCAATAAAGCACATAAATCTTAAGTTCAGGGGCTTCCCTGG
Organism: Grampus griseus; assembly: GCF_964374135.1. NCBI lineage: Eukaryota > Metazoa > Chordata > Mammalia > Artiodactyla > Delphinidae > Grampus > Grampus griseus. The sequence continues at coordinate 7,023,356 of NC_139006.1, read as the reverse complement.
TGGCTCAGGGGTTAAGAACCTGCCTGCCAATGCAGGGGACACGGGTTCGAGCCCTGGTCCGGGAAGATCCTACATGCCGCGGAGCAACTAAGCCTGTGTGCCACAACTACTGAAGCCCGCATGCCTAGAGCCTGTGCTCCGCAACAAGAGAAGCCACCACAATGAGAAGCCCGTGCACCGCAACCAAGAGTAGCCCCCTCTCACCACAACTAGAGAAAGCCTGCGCGCAGCAATGAAGACCCAACACAGCCAAAAATAAATAAATTTATTTAATATATATATATATATATATATTGCCAAACAGTCTTGCCACAGCGGTTGTACCGTCTACACTCCCACCAGCGAAAGAGAGATTGCTCCACATCCTTGACAACACTTGGAATCATCAGTCATTTTAATTTTATTATTTTTAAAATTTATTTTTATTTTTTAAAATGTTTATTGGAGTATAGTTGATTTACAATGTTGTGTTAGTTTCAGGTGTACAGCAAAGTGATTCAATTATACATATATTGATTCTTTTTCAGATTTTTTCTCATATAGGTTATCACAGAATATTGAGTATAATTCCCTGAGCTATACAGGAGGTCCTTATTGGTTATCCATCATATATAATAGTGTATGTATGTTAATCTCAAGCTCCTGATTTATCCCTCCCATCCACGTTTCCCCTTTGGTAATCATAAGTTTTCTTTTGATATCTGTAAGTCTGTTTCTGTTTTGTAAATAAGCTCATTTGTATCATTGTTTAAAAAATTAGATTAGGGGCTTCCCTGGTGGCATAGTGGTTGAGGGTCCGCCTGCCAATGCAGGGGACACGGGTTCGTGCCCCAGTCCGGGAAGATCCCACATGCAGTGGAGCGGCTGGGCCCGTGAGCCATGGCCGCTGAGCCTGCGCATCCGGAGCCTGTGCTCCGCAACGGGAGAGGCCACAACAGTGAGAGGCCCATGTACCGCAAAAAAAAAAAAAAAATTAGATTCCACATATGAGTGATACCATATATTTGTCTTTGTCTGACACTTCATTTAGTATGATAATCACTAGATCCATCCATGTTGCTGCAAATGGCATTATTTCATTCTTTTTTATGGCTGAGTAATATTCCATGGTATATATGTACCACATCTTCTTTATCCTTTCCTCTGTAGATGGACATTTAGGTTGCTTCCATGTGTTGGCTGTTGTAAATAGTGCTGCAATGAACACTGGGGTGCATGTATATCACTGATATACAGTCCTTTTAATTTTAGCCATCCTAGTGGGAGACCTTACAATACTCTTGTTGAAGGGGAAAAAATGCCAGGACAAACATCTTGTCTTCCATTCTGGCTTATCTCCCCTCCCTTTTCCACTTGAGATTTGTGGATGAGTTAAATCCACAGTGTATCTGCATATCTCAGAGTCGAGTGGCCATCACACTATATGATCTTAACCAGGATGCACAGCAAGATTCTAAATCTTAACTCACAACAGCTAAGTCTTACCATAAACTTTACAAACGATTAGAGAGCTACAAAGTGGGGTTTTTTTTCTTTCTGGCACTCTTTACATATTCAAAAGCAACCAGAAAACAAGAACTTGTGCTTCTAGAACAACCAAGGCTGAATGTTTTCTAAAGGAAATAAAGACATTTCTAGAGCAATTTCTCTTTTTGAACTCTCCTTCCAACATCCATAAGACCAAAGAATACAACCTCTAAACTGACTTTCCCTTGGTAAGTAATCCTACAGCTTAAACAAAAAAAGGTTTTATTGAGATATAGTTCACACACCATAAAATTCACATATTTAAAGTATACTATTCAATAGTTTTGAGAATATTCACAAATATAAATTTATTTATTTATTTATTTTTGGCTGCCTTGGGTCTTTGTTGCTGCGCGCGGGCTTTCTCTAGTTGTGGCGAGTGGGGTTTACTCATTGTTGCGGTGCGCGGGCTTCTCATTGCAGTGGCTTCTCTTGTTGCAGAGCAGGGGCTCTAGCGCGCAGGCTTTAGTAGTTGTGGCACGTGGGCTCTAGAGTGCAGGCTCAGTAGTTGTGGTGCACGGGCTTAGTTGCTCTGCGGCATGTGGGATCTTCCCAGACTAGGGCTCGAGCCTGTGTCCCCTGCACTGGCAGGTGGATTCTTAACCACTGCGCCACCAGGGAAGTCCCCACAGTCAACTTTAGAACATTTCCATCACCTCTAAAAGAAACCCCATACCTTTTAGCTATCATCGCCCTATTCCCCCTCCCAAACCCCACCCACCCACAAGCAGCCACTAATATACTCTCTGTCTCTATGGAATTGCCTATTCTGGACATTTCCTGTAAATGGAATCATACAGTATGTGGTCTTTAGTGGCCACGAGGTTCATCCATGTTGTAGTATGTATCAGTACTTCATTCCTTTTCATGGTGGAATAATATTCCATGGCATAGATAGACCACATTTTGCTTATCCATTGATGGAAATTTGTGCTGTTTCCACCTTTTGGCTATTATAAATAATATTGTTATGTCCTATAGCTTTTGTGTGTGTGTGTGTGTGTGTGTGTGTGTGTGTGTGTGTGGTACGCGGGCCTCTCACTGTTGTGGCCTCTCCCGTTGTGGAGAGCTCCGGACACGCAGGCTCAGCGGCCATGGCTCTCGGGCCCAGTCACTCCGCGGCACGTGGAATCTTCCCAGACCGGGGCACAAACCCGTGTCCCCTACATCGGCAGGCGGACTCTCAGTGCACTGTGCCACCAGGGAAGCCCTGTCGTATAGCTTTTTAACCACCTTGATACTTTGAGGGGTTTTTATTATTTTCTATATGTATACATATTGGCTTACTCATTCTTAAGATATCAGTTAAGACTCTATGATCAGATTTTTTTCCACTCCCTGTCTTGTCTCTGGGAGCGATTCTCTGCACACACCATATGCTGTTTCAAGTCTTTGCTCCCATTCTCTCTTTGCCTAGTTAACTCCCACTCATTCTTTATTACATGACATTTACTCAGTATCCAAGTTCCTTGAATTACTTAAGAGAATATCTTATTTATATGACTATGCATCTACATATGAAGTGTTAAGATAGTCCTTTCATTCAAAGAAATAATATGATGAATCAGGAGAAATGGCATGATCTCAAAACCAGGATTCTTGTCAACTTATTTTTTTCCAGTGTTCTTTATATAGACTTGATTTTTTAAGTCTGAAAGGATGTTACTCATAACCCATACTATATTTCATACCTCAAAAGAAGAAGTGGTAATTTACAAACTTTCTTCCTCTTCTTCCCACCCCATAATATCACATGCCCTGTAGTTGATGATGTTTTTGGTCACATGGAGCCAGAATATCTAGGAAAACTTTTGTCATCAAATGATATGAATGCATATGCTGGTGTTTCAATCTCTTTCTTTCTAAGATGACTCTTCACCAACCACAGTATACAACACTGATTGTAATAGTTGAATCATTCATAAGTTTGCCATGTAAAAATAAGAATTCTGGGGCTTCCCTGGTGGCGCAGTGGTTGAGAATCCGCCTGCCAATGCAGGGCACACGGGTTCGAGTCCTGGTCTGGGAAGATCCCACATGCCACGGAGCAACTGGGCCTGTGAGCCACAACTACTGAGCCTGCGCGTCTGGAGCCTGTGCTCCGCAACGAGAGAGGTCACGACAGTGAGAGGCCCGCGCACCGTGATGAAGAGTGGCCCCCGCTCGCCGCAACTAGAAAAAGCCCTTGCACAGAAATGAAGACTCAACACAGCCAAAAATTAATTAATTAATTAATTAGTTTTTAAAAATGTTAATGTAGACATAAATGAAACAGTTGATAAATTGCACTTCACCAAAATTAAAAAATAAGAAGAAGAAGAAGAATTCTGAGGAATTCCCTGGCAGTCCAGTGGTTAAGACTCCACGCTCTCACTGACAAGGGCCTGGGTTCAATCCCTGGTCAGGGAACTAAAATCCCACAAGCCGTGCAGCGTGGCCAAAAAGAAGAAAGAAAAAAAGAATTCTGCATTCTGCATGCTGATATATTAGTGGGTGACCTTTTCTCAGGAAGTTCCATGCTTTTGGTTCAAACAAGTTTACTGGTGGGATTTTTCTATATTTTCATTTTTACTTCTGGACTTAGCGAGAGTGAAAAGAAAATGTAAGTGGTGAGGGTTGTATGGAAGAGTGAAAGAGGAGATCTTAAGAAGGAAAGGAAGAAAGAACCAGAAGGATGAAAGCCAGTGACGAAGTTATGCTATCACATCATCTTCATCCAACCTCCTTGGTTAGGTCTCTTGAAAGGCAGTGGGAGAAAACTCAAGTTTCTCTTCTATTTGCCCCAAATATCTCTGTATTCATTTTCTAGGGCTGCCATAACAAATGACCACTAACTGGGTGCTTTAAAACATCGGAAACTTATTCTCCCACGGTTCTGGAGGCCAGAAGTCCAAAATTAAGGTGTCAGCAGGACCACATTCCCTCCAAAGTCTTTAATGGAAAATCCTTCCTTACCTCTTCCAGCTTTTGGTGGTGCCAGGTGTTCCTTGGCTTGTGACAGCATCACTCCAGTCTCTATCTCCATCAACACATGGCCCGCTCCGTGTGTCTCTCTGTCCTTTTCTGTCTTTTATTTATTTATTTATTTATTTATTTATAGCAACTCTGTGTGGCTTGTGGGATCTTACTTCTCCAACTGGGCCTGGAGTGAAAGCACCGAGTCCTAACCACTGGACCGCCAGGGAATTCCCCTTTTCTGTCTCTTATAAGGACACTTGTCATTGGATTTAGGGCCCACCCTAATCCTGTAGGATCTCATTTTAATCCTTACCTTAATTACATCTGCAAAGACAGTATTCCCCAGTAAGGTCACATTCTGAGGTTCCAGGTGGACGTGAATATTGTGGTTGGGGAGTAAGGGGGACACTTCAAACCACTCCAGCCTCCTGAAATTCTACTGCTTCTGCCTTTGGATAAAGTGTGTACTCCTTTAAGTGAGAGTGAGCTCTCTACTTTGCCACTGATAAGAAACAATCATTTTATACTTTTTTTTTTTTTTGGCCATGCCTCACAGCTTGTGGGATCCTAGTTCCCTGACCAGGGATCAAACCCAGGCCCTCAACAGTGACAGCGTAGAGTCCTGACCAACTGGACCGCCAGAGAAGTCCCACAATCATCTTACAAATTTTTTTTTTTAATTTTTTTAGCTGCACTGGGTCTTCATTGCTGCTTCTCTAGTTACGGCAAGCGGGTCTACTCTTCGTTGCGGTGCGTGGGCCTCTTACCGCGGTGGCTTCTCTTGCTGCGGAGCACGGGCTCTAGGTGCGCCAGCTTCAGTAATTGTGGCACGTGGGCTCAGTAGTTGTGGCACATGGGCTCTAGAGCTCAGGCTCAGTAGTTGTGGAGCACGGGCTTAGTTGCTCCGCGGCATGTGGGATCTTCCTGGACCAGGGCTCGAACCCATGTCCCCTGCTTTGGCAGGCGGATTCTTAACCACTGCACCACGAGGGAAGCCCTCATCTTATAAATTTAACTGAAGTAAACTAAGGTACGGAAATCGTCATGGATTTTCACAAAGACAACGTGTCTATGTAATAAACACCCAAATCAAGACACAGAACATTCCCAGTATAGATTAGGAACTATGTTCTTTCTTCTTTTTCCATTAAAGAAAAAATTTTATTTGTGGTAAAATACACATAAAATTTACCATCTTACCCATTTTAAAGTGTGCGGTTCAGTGGCATTAAATACTTTCACACTGTTCGGCAACCATCCCCACCATCCTGCTCCAGAATTTTCTATCTTGCAAAACTAAAACTCTGTCCCCGTTAAGCACTAACTCCCCATTTCCCCAGCCCCTGGTAACCACAATTCTACTCGTGTGTCTATGAATTTAACTACTCTAGGGAACTCCTGTTAAATGGACTCATACAGTATTTGTCCTTTTGTGACTGGCTTAGTTCACTCAGCGTAATGTCTCTGGCTGCATCCATGTGGTAACACATGTTAGAATTTCCTTCCTTTTTAGGGCTGAATAATATAGGAACCATATTCTTTTGAAAGGTGATGACAACCTCCTTCTGATTTTTATGGCTAAGTGTTTACTTATTTTCATCCCTGATGCTAATTAGAAAACAATGTATGTTTCACTAATGTTTTCCTCCTTGGTGATTACAGAGTTCAGTTTTTCAGGTTTTTAAACCAGAACCTAGCCCTCCGCTCTGGATCCTGTGGTTTTGCCGTGTTACCCAATCTCATGTGCATTTTAACTATCCCATTTTGTGTGTGTGTGTGTGTGTATGTGTGTGATAAAAGTCACATGATATAAAACATACTATTTTAACCATATTTAACTGTACAGTTCAGTGGCACTAAGTACATTCACAGCGGTGTGCCACTCTCACCGTCATCCCTCTCCTGTAACTATCCCATTACATCTACAGAAAAGCTGAAGAATCAACAGCTTCCAAAAGTGGATACAAGTAACCAGCAGGGCAAGTCTCAAAAGCCGATTTTTTATTCCTCTTTCCTTTCCCTTTCTTTGCAGCTGGCTCATAAGCAGAGCCCAAAGGACCTTGGCAGTAGTTTAGATTTAACTCCATGTCCACACTCTGAAAGTCAGCAGGATTCTGTTTTGTTTCCTTTTATTTAAGCGCACTTACTCATTGTTTTGGAAATACCTCACATTCCAGGCGATTCAAGACTTCTTGAATAAACAGCTCACCTCTTTAGAGAGAAGACCCATTGAATATATGAAATCCCAGCTGAGTCAATAAAAAACAACCAAGATGTGAAGACAGAGAGGAAGGTAACTCCATGTCCCTATTAGAGATTCTCAGAGGAATACATCCTAATTAATTTCCATCATGGCTAAGGCCCTGCAACATTTATAGACAAATATAGCACCTTAATCAGCATGGGTGAAGGACCTGGTTCCCTTAATCCATCAGCTGTGAAACAGGTTTTTTGTTTTTGTTTTTCCCCAGTACGCGGCCTCTCACTTTTGTGGCCTCTCCCATTGGGGAGCACAGGCTCCGGACGCACAGGCCCAGCGGCCATGGCTCACGGGCCCAGCCGCTCCGCGGCACGCGGGATCCTCCCGAACCAGGGCACGAACCTGTGTTCCCTGTGTCCCCTGCATCAGCAGGCGGACTCTCAACCACTGCGCCACCAGGGAAGCCCTGAAACAGGTTTTTACCGTAGGCGACTTAAGTAATTTATTTTAATAGTTTACACATTACACAATGACTTAGGACTAAGTGCCAAGAAATATAGTAAGAGCAAGATCAAATCCAACCACACTTCAAGTATTAATCTCTAATGTTAGCCCTTATAAAAGCCCATCCAGCTGCATTATCCTTTTTCTGAAAGCTTTCTGTCTGTGGAGTAGAGCAGGAAACGGATAAGGCTGTGTATGATCAGGCCACTGACCACGGCTGTTCTCTTTCTCTCTGTCCATCCCCTGCCCGACCAGTGCCTGTTTCACCTACACCCTACGCACAGGACTGACCTTCCTAAGTACTTGTCCCAGGCCCCAGCTAGTGATTGTTCTTATCAAAGGGGCGGTGAGGGGCGTGCCCCTCTGCTAGTTTCCCTGGCAACTAATGAGCCCACGTGAGGTCAATTCTCCTATAACTGGTAACCTCCCCTGCCCCCCAGGAGCGAAGACCGCCACCGTGTCCTGCGCACTGACCGCTGCACAGGTGGGGTGTCGCTCTAGGACCTTGCTTCAGATGTGTAAGCTCCCCCATCCATTGAACCACTGATATATCTGTAGCTGACTCCAGGCTCTTGAAGCTGGGGAAGCACAGGGCTTGTTGGCCTGTGGGGTGCAGCCCAACAGGTGCCAGAACTTTCCAGAACCACAGAAAATTGAGGGAAAGGGGGTGGAGAGGGATCCACTTCTATCTTCCTCTGCTTTCTCCCAGTCACAGCCTAGTGATTCAGAAAAGTCAACCTGACTTTGAAAAGGGAAGTGCTCACTTTCACCGCATAGAATTGACATTTCACACAGAGAAAGCATGAGTTTTTCACAACGTTTGGTCACATTTCAGTGCTCTATGCTAAGCTCTCAAAGCCCGAGAGAAGCCACACAAACTCAGTGGTGTGGCTAGCGATTGCTTCTTGCCTGCAGTACGTAGAGCTGACAATCCTATAATTATTTACATATTGCACCTAAAGCTAGTCCTTCCCTGTTTTTGAAATACTAAGATTGGCTTGAGACAGTATGAGACCTGGGTTCATCTTGGGGATCACACACACACACGCACATACACATACTCCTTACCTAACCCTGAGATTTAACTGCACTTGAGAATTCTTTATCATTAGCTGTCTACCTACAAGCTGAAAAGGTTTGTTTCTTTCACTTTAGCTGTAGCAACTCATTACGCTATCTTTTCTCTCCAGGGAGAGACGCACGAACATGGCTACTGTTAGTCGTGTGATTCTTGCTCCCATTTGGATAAAATCAATACCTTTGCCTTGATTTTTCAGAACCTTCTTTGGAGTTCTTTGGCTGCCAGTAATAAAAAACCTAACTAGAGCTGGCTTTAAGTAAAGAGGGCATTTACTATCTTGCATAATCAGAAGTTCAGATATTGAGTTCCCAGAACTTGCCAATGATGTAATTGAGCCCAGGTTCTTTCCATCTTTGCACTCAGCCATCCTTTAATGAACTGGTTTGGCCTTAGCTTGTTTCCTCACAAAAGGACTCAGCTGGGACTTCCATGCTTCCACTGCAGGCGGAGACCCCGCATGCCGTGGTGCGACCAAAAATTTTTTTTAAAAAGGGGGGGGGGTGGGGGCTTCCCTGGTGGCGCAGTGGTTGAGAGTCCGCCTGCCGATGCAGGGGACACGGGTTCGTGCCCTGGTCTGGGAAGATCCCTACATGCCACGGAGCGGCTGGGCCCGTGAGCCATGGCCGCTGAGCCTGCGCGTCCGGAGCCTGTGCTCCGCAACAGGAGAGGCCACAACAGTGAGAGGCCCGCGTACTGCAAAAAAAAAAAAAAAAAAAGCGGGGTTGGGGGGGTGGCAGGCCTCAGCTGCTCCAAACATTACATCCTTAGGCAAGAATTTCCAAAGGTCTTTTTTTTTTTCATTTGAGGTGAAATTCACGCGACATAAAATTAACCATTTTATAAGTAAACGATTCAGTGGCATTTAGTACCTTCACAGTGTTTGCAGCCACCGTCTCTATTGAGTTCCAAAACATCTGCATGACCCTGCAGAGGAGAGCTCATACCCACTCAACAGCCATTCCTCTCTCCCTCCCCTCCGATTCCTGCGAAACCACTAATCTTTCTGTCTCTAAGGATTTGCCTCTTCTGGACATTGGAATCATACAATGTGGGGCCTTTTTTCCTTTTTTTATTTTGGCCAGGCTGCGCATCATGTGGATCTTAGTTCCCCAGCCAGAGGTCGAACCTGTGTCCCACTGCAGTGGAAGAAGCGTGGAGTCCTAACCACCGGACCGCCAGGGAAGTCCCAGTACGTGGCCTTTTTTGTGGCTTTTTTCACTTCATCCAATGTGCTCGAGGTCCATCCACACTGTAGCATGCATCCGTACTTCGTTCCCTTTTCTGATAGTCCATCGCGTGGATATGCCACATTGAGTTTATCCGTTCAGCTGCTGATGGATGTTTCGGCTCTTCCTACCTTTTGGCTCTTGCGAACAGTGCTGCTGTGAACGTGCCTGTACATGTATTTATTTAAGTAACTGATCTTCAGTTCTCCGGGACATATACTTAGGAATGGAATCACTAGAAAATTTTCTGAAACACATCCCTAGTTTTCCCCTCACATCCTATAGGTCAGAATTGTGTCACATCTCTGAGCCTACAGCAATGTCTTGGCAAGGAGAGTGAAACCACCACGATTGGCTAAAACTAATCAAGAGTCACACCCTGAAGCTGGGTGAGAACCCAATCACCTCTGAAGGGCATGGTCACGTGGAAGAGGGCCATTTTCAGGAGATGGTGACCTTGAGTGTGAATGTCATGACACAGGTAGGCAAGTTCTCTGTCAACCATCCCTCCCCGTATTGTGAGATCAATTTGTATTCTGTTCAAGGGTGTGAACCTTACTGTTCTACCTGCCAAGCAAGCTTTCCTTTGGGGATTGTTTGTTCTGCAAACATCTGTCTTAAGGAGGAAGTGTGGGAACTAAGGTCATGACAAACAGCATGTCAGACGATGAAGCCTGTGTGAAATGGAAGCTCTTAAAATATACTAAAGGAAGGACCCTGGTGGATCCAGGGTGTGCTTCCCTTATGGCACCTTTGAAACACTGGGAATGTGTTTCAAGGAACTTCCATTTATTTAACGTTGTCTAGATTCTGGTCTGTGTACCCAGATTTGCCTTTGCCTCCACCACCAAGCCGTGTGGAATTCATTTCTTTGTTTATTCCACAAATATTTCTTGTGTGTCTACTGTGTGTCAGGCACTGGGCAAGGCAGTCGGGAGATGATGGTAAGACAGAGAGCCTTAGCTCCTGTCCTCATGGAGCTAACAGTGTGGTGGAGGAGATTGAGGTTAAACAAATAATTCTGCAGCTCATTTTATTTATTTATTTTTATCTATCAATAATTACTTTTTTCTTTTTTTAAATTGAAGTATAGTTGCTATAAGTTACAAGTGTATAATGTAGTGATTCACCATTTTTAAAGGTTATACTCCATTTATAGTTACTATAAAATACTGGCAGTATTCCCTGTGATGTACAATATATCCCTGTAGCTTATTTTATACCTAATATTTTGTATCTTTTACTCCCCTACCCCTGTATTTCCCCTCCCCCCCTTCCCTTTCCCCTCTGGTAACCACTAGTTTGTGCTCTGTGAGTTTGCATCTGTTTTTGTTATGGCAAAATTTTTTCCTTTTTATGACTGAGTAGTAGTCTACTGTGTATATATATATATATATATATGTGTAATATCTTCTTCATCTATTCATCTGTTGATCACTTATGAACATTGGGGTTATGCAGATCATTTTTAAATTAATATTGTGATAAATGTGATGAAGAAAAAAAAGCACAGGGTACAATGAAAGTGTGGAAGAGAGGAAGTGTTCTGACTGGATCCTCCACGACAGTAGACACAAGGCAAGACTGCAGCTGTTCCCTGCGATGCGCGGTTAAGGGAAAGCAGTGACATCAGCCAGTGTCACTGAAGTCCCTCAATTAGCCAGCAAGGCCAAGTGCAGGCTCCAGGGACACCACCTAGAGCATTATGGGGATTAATTTGTTTTCAACTGAATGTGTATGAGAAAAATAATACTAGGTTTGAAAACAAAGGATTGTTTTAGACCCATAAAGGCCAGAGTGGGGAAGTTTTTAAAAATGGAATTGCAGTCCTTGTGTCACTCTGTGCTGTGCTGAGAGAGAAGCCCATGGCTCGAGGACCGTGTCATGTCACCGTTTGAGCTTCAGTTGACTAGACCAGCCCAGGGGAGCCATCCACTGGTTGATTGACAGCTGTCAGCTGGCCTGGTACATACGCTTTGCTCACAAAGGCACTCCGCACTGCATATTGGTTTCCTGGGGCGGGGCTGCTATAACAAATTACCACAGGCTTGGTGCTTCACTTTTTTTTTTTTTTTTTAATATTTATTTATTTGTTTGACTGCTCCACGTCTTTGTTGCGGCACGCGGGATCTTTTAGTTGAGGCGGCATGTGGGATCTAGTTCCCTGACCAGGGATCAAAGCCGGGCCCCCTACATTGGGAGCGTGGAGTCTTAGCCACTGGATCACCAGGGAAGACCCTACACTTGGTGCTTTAAAACAACAGAAATTGGGGCTTCCCTGGTGGCGCAGTGGTTGAGAGTCCCCCTGCCGATGCAGGGGACATGGGTTCGTGCCCCGGTCTGGGTGGAAAAAAAATACAAACAAAAAAAACAACAGAAATTTATTCTCTGACAATTCTGGAAGCCAAAAGTCTAAAATTGAGATGTTGGCAGGGCCACACTCCCTCTGAAGGCTCTAGGGGAGGACCCTTCCTTGCCTCTTGTAGCTCTGGTGGCCCTATAGCTGTTTCTTGACTTGTGGCTGCATCACTCCAGTCTCTTCCTCTGTCTTCACATGGCCTTCTCCTCTCTGTGTGTCTCTTATAAGGATGCTTGTCATTGGATTTAGGGCTTATCCAGGATGATCTTATCTTGGGATCCTAAATTTAATTGTATTTGCAAAGACCCTTTTTCCAAATAAGGTAAGATTCACAAGTTAAGGTTCTGGGATTAATCCATGAACATATCTTTTTTTTTTTTTTTTTTTTTTTTTGCGGCACGCGGGCCTCCCACTGTTGTGGCCTTTCCCGTTGCGGAGCACAGGCTCCGGACGCACAGGCTCAGCGGCCATGGCTCACAGGCCCAGCCGCTCCGCGGCACGTGGGATCCTCCCAGACTGGAGCACGAACCCGTGTCCCCTGCATCGGCAGGCGGACTCTCAACCACTGCGCCACCAGGGAAGCCTGTGAACATATCTTTTTGAGGATCACCATTCAACCCACTCCCATTGTATAATGACTATTAGACCCAGTCATGTCAGGGAAGATGCTGGACAGTGACAACGATCCAGTCAGGTCCTCTTTTTATGGAAGTCTGGACCCAAGCAAGATATGCAAGAAATAAACCCCTCCATTGGAGTTGGGCAGAAGCCAAGAGACCCCCAAAGAAGACAGTCAGAAGTCAGAGCAACGACCAACTGAGGCCACATCGTGAGAATGGGGACAATTCTAGAGCTTCTCTTTCCTGGCATACCATTTTCATCGATGTAAGCAAAAATGCATCTTTTGAACCCTGCTCAATATTGTGTAACAACCTAAATGGGAAAAGAATTTGAAAAAGAATAGATACAGGTATATGTATAACTGAACCACTTTGCTGTACACCTGAAACTAACACAACATTTTTTTTTGTTTTTTGTTTTTTAAATTTATTTATTTATTTTTGGCTGCGTTGGGTCTTCGCTGCCGCACGCGGGCTTTCTCCAGTTGCGGTGAGCGGGGGCTCCTCTTCGTTGCCGTACACGGGCTTCTCATTGCGGTGGCTTCTCACTGCAGAGCACGGGCTCTAGGTGCGTGGGCTGCAGTAGTTGTCGCTCGTGGGCTCAGTAGTTGTGGCTCACGGGCTCAGTAGTTGTGGCTCACGGGCTCTAGAACGCAAGCTCGGTAGTTGTGGCGCATGGGTTTTGTTGCTCCGCGGCATGTGGGATCTTCCCGGACCGGGGCTCAAACCCGTGTCCCCTGCATTGGCAAGCGGATTCTTAACCCCTGTGCCACCAGGGAAGTCCCTAACACAACATTGTTAATCAACTATACTCCAATATAAAATAAAGTTGAAAAAAATTAAATTAAATTAAATGTATCCTTTGTTTTTCATGACGTTTAATGTCTTGGACTGTGTCTAACAATAGCTGGTGTCTTAATTCTTGCTGCTGCGGGGGCAGCAATTCTGGAGTGACGACTTTGTCTGCAGGAAGGTGAGCGCCAAAAGCACAGGGGTCCAAAGCTCCAGGATGGGTGTCGATGGCTCCAGGAAACAGTGGAGCACTTTTTTCACTCCTAAGAACACAGGAGTTGGAGGAGGGATGAAGCAAGAAGAGGATCAGACATGTATAGCAACATTGCCATTGGAGGAGTCAAAAGGAGGCTCCCCTGCATGATTCCTGAGCCGGCACAAGAACCCAATGCCAGCGGCTTTTCAGTCTTTTAAGAAATGCAACATCGGGCTCTCCGGGTGGCGCAGTGGTTAAGAATCCTCCTGCCAATGCAGGAGACGCGGGTTCGAGCCCTGGTCCGGGAAGATCCCACATGCCACAGAGCAACTAAGCCCGTGCGCCACAACTACTGATCCTGCTCTCTGGAGCCCACGAGCCACAACTACTGAGCCCACGTGCCACAACTACTGAAGCCCGGGTGCCTAGAGCCCCTGCAGAGAAGCTACCGCAATGAGAAGCCCTCACACCACAAGGAAGAGTAGTCCCTGCTCGCCGCAACTAGAGAAAGCCTGCGCGCAGCAGCAAAGACCCAACGCAGCCAAAAATAAAAATAAATACATTTTTAAAAAAAGAGAGAGAAATGCAGTATCACCATCATTCTCAAGGCACGGAGGACGATGGTGAGTGAAAAACACAGACCTCAGTGTGACTGCTTCGAAAAGTTATGAGAAGAGTCAGATTCTAAGCAGGAAGACATTGTAGGAATACCTTAGTCAACTTATTTCCATTTTCCTTTTAATATATGCACAAGAGTGACAAGTATCCATTGAAATTTTCAAGTGATAAGAAGTTTGCCATCCTGGGTGCACATTCTTTTCCTGTCTTCGTGGCGTATAAAGTAACGACGCATCTTCTGTCAGATGGTATTTGGACTTGGCTTAAGCAGTATGGTCCAGGCCAGCACAAGGCTTGACAGTTTCCTGAGCAAACTAACTTCGGTTGCTTATATAACGTGCGTTACCCCAGGTAACCCAGAAGGTCCCAAGTAACACAGAGTCGGACAAAAGTTGGGCAAGAAAGAGTGATCAAGCTCAAATCCTTGTGGGCTGTGAAAGAACACACCCCAAATCCTGGGTTAGAAGCAGAAAAGGAGGGTGATTTGCCTCAAGGGCCTACAAGATCCCTCACTGTTTTTTTTTTTTTTTTTTACATCTTTATTGGAGTATAATTGCTTTACAATGGTGTGTTAGTTTCTGCTTTATAACAAAGTGAATCAGTTATACATATACATATGTTCCCATATCTCTTCCCTCTTGCATCTCCCTCCCTCCCACCCTCCCTATCCCACCCCTCCAGGTGGTCACAAAGCACTGAGCTGATCTCCCTGTGCTATGCGGCTGCTTCCCACTAGCTATCTACCTCACGTTTGGTAGTGTATACATGTCCATGCCTCTCTCTCGCTTTGTCACAGCTTACCCTTCCCCCTCCCCATATCCTCAAGTCCCTTCTCTAGTAGGTCTGTGGCTTTATTCCTGTCTTACTGTTTTATTTATTTATTTGGCCACACTGCGCGGCTTGTGGGATCTTAGTTGCCCCACCAGGGATTGAACCGGGCCATGGCAGTGAAAGGCCCAAGTCCTGACCACCGGACCGCCAGGGAATTCCCCCTCACTGTTTAAAAAAAAAAAAAAAGGTGAATTATTTAGGTATTTGCTTTAAGGCTGACGATCTTTGATATATTGAAGCACAGACTAGTCTTTATCCCAGAGTATTTCTCAACCCCTTTTCCTTTATTGCCCCTCCCCCAGTTACCTTTTCAGACTCTTTTTTTCTAATTGTCCCGCTCCATGAATCTTCTTATTGTGATAAAATATACATAACATAAAATTCACCATTTTAACTATTTTAAAGTGGCATTAACTATTGATACATTCACAGTGCTGTGCAACAAATACCACTGTCTGGTTCCAGAACTTTTTCATCACCCCAAACAAAAACTCCAAACCCATTATTATGCAGTCACATCCCATTCTCCCATCCCCCCAGGTCCCGGAGACCATTAATCTGCTTCCTGTCTCTATGGATTTGCCTCTTTTGGACATTTCCTATAAACGGAATCATAAAACACGTGGCCTTTTAGTTCTGGCTTCTTTCACTCAGCATCATGTTGTATATGTATCAGTACTTTATTCCTTTCTATGGCTGAATAATATTCCATTGGATGGATGGATGGATGGACCACATTTGTTTAACCATTCATTTAGTAGATAAACATTTGGGTTGTTTCCACCTTTTGGCTATCGTGAATAGTATTGCTATGACCATTTGTGTTCAAGTGTTTGTTTGAACATCTTTTTCAGTTCTTCTGGATATATTCATAGGAGTGGAATTGCTGGGATCCTATGGTAACTCTATGTTTACCTTATCAAAGACCCACCAAACTGTTCTCCACAGTGGCAGCACCATTTTGCATTCCCACCAGCGATATATGAGGGTTCCAATTTCTCCACATCATCACCCACACCTCCCCCCGCCCCCCCATGAAAGGTTAATAGCACACATATACCACGTATGTTTGTGTACTGTAGCCCTTTTGACGGCAGACTTTGTGTCTAATGGAAATATTTGCAGGGGATCATAGACTCAGAAGCCTGCAGGAATTTATAAAAACACTGCTGCCTCACCAAAAACACATCTGCCAGCCCTTAGGGCCAGCAGGCCGCCAGGCTGCAGACACGGATTGATTTTATTTTATTAAAATATGTATAGGGTGGATGGAGCATCATTTATTCCATCATTCCCCTTTTCCTTTTGATGGGCATTCATTTTGTGACCAGCTTCCTACCACACATACAAAAAAACAATGTTCCCGTCAACATCCTTGTCCTTAAGTATTGGTACTTTTATTTTTCTGGGACGGATTCCCAGGAGTTGGATAAATGGGTCAAAGGGTTTCGTTTCCATTTTAACAGATGTTGCCAGATTGCTTCCCCAAATGGCTGCAAAACTTCACATGTACCAGAGTGGCCTTTTCTCCATATTCCTGCCAACACTTGAGAGCACTGCTCGTTTTAGTTATGTCAGTCAGTCTAGTGGATGCAATGTCTTATTGCTTCTTTAATTAGCATTTTTCTGACCACTGTTGAATTGGAAGAGCTTTACATTCTTTTGTTGGCCATTTGGTTTTGCTCCTCTGTAAATAATCTGTTCATAATCTAAGTCCATTTCTGTCTTGGTTGTTTGTCTTGTTCAGGTCAATTTGTAAAAGCTCTTTAGAGAGCATCCATCTGAACTTTGGCTTAATTGCAGAGAAGTGATTAAGAGCATCGTCTTCTGGGGCGGGCTGCCAAGGTTCGCCTCAGAACTTAGCCCCTGACTGGCTATGTGACCTCGGCAAGTCATTCAACTTTGCCCCAGTTTACTCATCTGGGAAGTAGCAGTCATGATCAACATCATAATTCCTACCTCATACTGTTGTTCTAGACACCAGTGAGTTAATACAAGTCAATAGGATGGTGCATGGCACACAGTAAGTTAGTCAACCACAGTTGATGACTATTATTTGTATTACAAATAGTTTTCCAGCTCCATCATTTGCACTGGCTTTATTTTTGGTACCCCTTGTCACATAAAACATTTTAATGTTGACATAGTCAAATACCCATCTTTTCTTTCATAGCTTCTGAGTTCCCAGGCTTGGTTAAGAAGATCTCTCCATTTCCTTCATGATGAATTTCCTTGTCTTTTGGGTAAGTTTAAAATTTTTTATTTTATATACAAAGAGTTAGTATTGTTTCTGAGGATGGTAGATATGCTGGATGACCCATTCAAGAAGTTCACACTTAGTCCAACTTAATGAAGCCGATGTCCTTCCCGTACTGGCGGAAACACTGGCGGCACATATTGAGGCTGTATTTCTGGATCAGGTTGTACCGGTTTGGGCCGGTTTGAGCAGACGCAGCAAGAGCTAGAACGCTGGCCAATTTTTTTTGGATGACTCCAGTAGAGCTGCTGGTGACCCATGTTGCTTTCTTGGCTTCAACTAGGCAAAAGCAAATTTCCTTGTCCTGATCATGGGAAGCCTGTAACTCACCATGTCCCACACGGAGGTGCACTGTCCTGCCGGCTCCTAGATCTGTTTCCTCCCCTTCTCCCTCATCCCTCCGAGATGAGACCTTTAGAACACTTTCACTTCCTCCCTCTCCTCCTTTCCTTTTCCATCTTCCCCAATGAGACCCATGAGACCCTTTACCTCCCCACCCCCACTCACCAGTCTCTGAGGTTTGGCTGAAATAATTTAGTATTTGTTAGAACTCCCTTAGAGGAGGTCCATTTGGTTTCAAGAGTCCTTCTCTGTTACACAAATCCCTCTCTGGATCCACTTAGATGTAAGACATCCTATGCCTGTGTTCTTAACACTGTTTTCTCTTTTGTTTTCTTCTTCTTTCAGTTTTCTTTTCAGGTGTAGTTGTAGTCTGGTAAGTCTTTTCTCAAGTCATTTCCTCAGATGAAGACCTGGGAGTTATATTCTCTGAATCCTTGGGGGTATCCTTGACTCTTCTCCTTTTGCCTCAATAGATGGAAAGTATTTTGAAAACTGGATAGAGGATTCTTGGGTCGGAGTCCTTTCTCTCTTCTGTAGATACTGGTCCACTGTCATCTTTCCATAGCGTAGATGAAAATCTAATGCCAGTCTGACTTTTTTTCCTTTGTGCATATCTTCTGCTTTCTGCTTGACACTTGTAAGATGGTTATCTTCCAGGTTTGGTGATTTTACCAGAATATGCCCACATATGACTCTTATCAGACCAGTCTGGAACTCAGTGAACCCTGTCAATCTGCAGCTGCTGATCTTTAGTAATTTCAGGAACATTTTCTCCTATTATTTGTTGATCTGTTGCTTATTCTTGTTTTGGAACTCCTATTGTGTGTTCATTCATTCTTCAGGAGCTATCCTCCAACTCTCTTATCTTTCCCCACAGATTTCTATTTCCTTATCATTTTGCTCTATGTTTGGAGACATTTCTTGCACTTGGTCTCCCAGACTGTCCATTTAGCTCTCAGTAGAGATTCTACTCACCTTCTGTTACCAAACGTGGGTTTGGCTGCTCGCCACTCAAAAGCCAATCCTCAAGAGACAAGTGTTGGTTGGAAAGGAAAACTTGCTTTATTCAGGAGGCTGGCAACCTGGGGAGAAGGCGGACTTGTGTCCAAAAGCCACCTCCAAATGTTCTGCTTGACCAGGAAAGTTTTTAAAGGGAAATCATTTGGGGATGGGGTCAGAGTCTTCATCACCTCCCACTGTGTGCAGACTTTCTTCTGATTGGTTGGTGGTGAGGTAACAGGACAGTGTCCCAGGAATCTTGTGCTTGGCCTGAAGTTACCATCCTCCACCTGGGTGGGGGTCTTAGTTCCTACAGAAGAACTCAAAGATATTGTTCTGTGTATCCCTTGAGGAGGAACCAGGACCCTGCCCCAAGGCTGCACTACTGTTTCTTCACTGCTCCTCCTTTGTTTCTGCATCCCCTCCCTTCCCCGATAAGCAACTGTTCAAATCTGCCCTTTCCGAACTCGGAAGGTCAAGGAGGCTGAATAAAGCCTATTTCCTACAAACAAGAAACAGGGGACACAGAAAGGATTTGAACCCGGGAGGTCCCCACAGGGTCCTACTCTGTTTCATTAGCATCAGATCCCACAGGTGAAGGGCTCAGTCCCGCAAGACTGTTGGACTCAACTTCAGAAGAACAAACAGTCAAAAACCAGATGGGGAAGAAAGCCTGTTTAAGGCACCCTGCCCAAATCGCCCTACCTCAATTTTTCCAACATTGTAATGGCATTTCTTCATTTAAAAATACATCATGGGAACTCCCTGGCAGTCCAGTGGTTAGGACTCTGCGATTTCACTGCTGAGGGCCCGGGTTCAATCCCCAGTCAGGGAACTAAGATCCCTCAAGCTGAGTGGTGCATGGCCACAAAATAATAATAATAACAAGAATAATAACAATAATAATAATGATATAGAGATCGAAAGTAGATTGGTATTTGCCAGGAGCTGGGGCAGCTCTATGGGGCATGACTGACAATGGGCATGGGGGGTTTTGGGGGTGGGATGATGAAAAAGTTGTGGAATTAGACAGTGGTGATGTTTGCACAAGTTTGTGAATATACAATAATAAAAATGGCTGAACTGTACTTTAAAAGGATGAATTTATCATTTCTCAGCCTTTTGTCTAAGATCAAGCAGCAGTATCTGTTTTTAGTTCGTGTTTTTAGTCAGTGAACTGTGGTTGAGGGCTGGAGGACAGCATCCTCAGGGAGTTGCATGGTGTCTTGGTTGCGTGGATTGGGTGGCTGGGAATCCAGTCTGTGTCTGGAGCCAGGCTATGACCCAGGACATCCTGGTCACCTCTGCCAGCATGCAGCCATACCCAGGGACCTGCTGTGGCTTCCAGAATCAGCTGGACCATCTCTCTTGGGAGTTTCTCCGGCTTCCCTCTGTCAACTGGTTGGTCCTCCCAGATTCCATTTTATTTCACTCTGTCAGCTATAAAGGATGGATCACTGGGCTGTCGAGATAGAGGGGAAGTGCTGGCTTAGTCTTCAATGGGAAAGACATAGGAAGGGCCCGGGCAGGAGTTTGAATTTTGTGCCCTGGCTGTCCTGCTGTTCTCAGGCTTTTTAGGCATGTATCTGAAAGAAAGTCTCTTGAATTAAGACTATAAGAAAGTACACAAGATATTCAATAAAGTAAATGACCTAAAAAAAAAGATGAATTTTATAGCATGTGAATTATATTTCAGTATAAAATATCTGTAGCTGTAAGGATCCTAAACCCAGGACCTCTGTCATCCTCTCTGCACCCCCAGCACCTGGCCAATGAGTGGGAAAGCTGGAATTTCAACCCAGAAACATCTCATTCCAAAAGCCATTCTCTTTCACCTCCACCCCACGTTGATACCAGGTAGCCTGGCAGCAAAGACTGTGCTGAGTTGGAACTCTATTCTTTTGATAATTGAAGGTTTTTGAGGTTAGGAAAAGAGGCATGGTTCAATTTTTGTTTCAGAAGGATAATTTTTAGGAGCTTTACGGGAATATTCTTTGTTAGAAATGATAACAGTAGATAAGACTATTCAGCAATTTTTTTCTGGATGGACTATAATAATTTTAGTTGTTCCGTTTAAAAAAATTTTTTTTTTGAAATCATGACTGAAATGTCAGCTTCTATGGGAACCTCAGAGAGAAGTGTGATTTTTTTTTTCTCTCAGTTTTTTAAAAATATGCATTTTAATGAATTTTGAGATTGGTTTCCGTCATTAAACAAAAGATAGCTGGAGAGAGAGAAGAGGCAGTTGGGCAATGTTTGCCTGTGAAAAATCAACCTGTCTTTAATGTTATTCTTCTCCTTTTTTTAAGTTGAATTTCTCTGCTGTGTAGCACAAGAGGCCTTATGTGAAATTCTATTCTAATTTATAGGTGATAAGTGGTTTTAAATAAACACATATGGCATTCCAGCTGAGCTCTGAAACCACTGGCTGACGGCGGCATAGGACAAAGACGATCAGACGCTGTGCGAGTTTGCTCGGGCCACCTTATCAAAGTTTTACAGTCTGGGTGGCTTAAACAACAGAAATTTTATTTTCTCACAGTTCTGAAGGCCAGAAGTCCAAGATCAAGGAGTGGGTAGAGTTACTTGTTCTGAGACCTCTCCCCTCGCTTTGTAGACAGCCGTCTTCCCCCTGTCCTCACATGGTCTTCCCTCTGTGCACATCTGTGTCCTAATCTCTGTGTCCTCTTTTTATAAAGGCACCAGTCCTATTGAATTAGGGCCCCACCCCTAATGACCTCATTTTCATTTAATTACCTCTTTAACACCCCTTGTTCAAATACAGTCACGTTAAGAGGTACTGGAGGGACTTCCCTGGTGGTACAGTGGTTAAGACTCTGTGCTCCCAATGCAGGGGGCCCGGGTTTGATCCCTGGTCTGGGAAATAGATCCCACATGCATGCCGCAACTAAGAGTTCACATGCCACAACTAAGGAGCTGGCAAGCCTCAACAAGGGAGCCCACCTGCCACAACTAAGACCTGACCCAACCAAATAAATAAATATTAAAAAAGAAAAAAAAAGAGTACTGGAGGTTAGGGCTTCAACATAGCAATTTGGGTGGAGGGGGACACAAATCAGCTCATAACAGACACCCTGGTTTATATCTTGCTCTAAGGAGTTGTATTCAGTGAAACTGAGGAAAATGTTTATACGAGAACTACCCAGGCTAGAAACGACCAGAAGTCACAAGACACTGGCTCATACCTAGTATTCCACCCTAAGTCCATCCTCAGACCACCCCCTCTGGGGCAGGGATCTTGCCTGACCCAGGAGAGGACTGGGGACAGAGAGTGGGGGATGGGAGAGAGGATGAGCTAGAGAAGAGGGGCAGCTACTCTATAGAGTTGTAACAGTTTTCTTTTTTAAATCACGTGAAATTAACATAACATAAAACGAACCATTTTATTTTATTTATTTATTTATTTTAATTTATTTTATTTATTTATTTTTGGCCACGTTGGGTCTTCATTGCTGTGTGCGGGCTTTCTCTAGTTGTGGTGAGCAGGGGCTACTCTTTGTTGCAGTGTACGGGCTTCTCATTGCGTTGGCTTCTCTTGTTGCAGAGCACGGGCTCTAGGCGTGCGGGCTTCAGTAGTTGTGGCGCACGGGCTCAGTAGCTGTGGTTTATGGGCTCTAGAGCGCAGGCTCAGTGGTTGTGGCGCAAGGGCTTTGTTGCTCCGCAGCATGTGAGATCTTCCCGGACCAGGGCTCGAACCCATGTCGCCTAAGTTGGCAGGTGGATTCTTAACCACGGCGCCACCAGGGAAGCCCAAAATGAACCATTTTAAAGTGAACGGTTTAGTGGCGTTTAGTATATTCTCAGTGTTGTACAGCCATCACCTCTATCTAGTTCCAAAACATTTTCATCACCCAAAAAAGAAACCCCCTGCCCTTTAGCAGTCACACCCCATCTCCCCTCCCCCAGCCCCTGGCAACCACAGTCTGCCTTCTGTCTCTATGGATTTGCTTCTTCTGAACATTTCATACAAATGGGATTATACAGTATGTGGCCCTTTGTATCTGACTTTCACGTTATGTTTTCCAGGTTCATTTTTTAAAAATATTTATTTGTCTATTTATTTATTATTTACTTAGGCTGCGCCAAGTCTTTTTCCTTGTTTTTTTAAATTTATTTATTTTGGGCTGCATTGGGTCTTCATTGCTGCACGCAGGCTTTCTCTATTTGTGGCGAGCGGGGGCTACTCTTCGTTGTGGTGTGCAGGCTTCTCATCGTGGTGGCTTCTCTTGTTGCGGAGCACGGGCTCTAGGAGCATGGGCTTCAGTAGTTGTGGCATGCAGGATCGGTAGTTGTGGCTCGCAGGACCTAGAGTGCAGGCTCAGTAATTGTGGTGCACGGGCTTAGTTGCTCCACGGCATGTGGGATCTTCCCGGACCAGGGCTTGAACTTGTGTCCCCTACATTGGCAGGTGGATTCTTAACCACTGTGCCACCAGGGAAGCCCTGAGCCGAGTCTTAGTTGCTGCATGTGGACTCTTAGTTGGGACATGCATGCGGGATCTAGTTCCCCTGACCAGGGATCAAACCTGGGCCCCCTGCATTTGGAGTGTGGAATCTTACCCACTGGACCACGAGGGAAGTCCCTTATTTCATTTTGTAAGAGTTTTTAACCTTATGGTTTCATAAACAAGCTAATTTTGGGCTACCCTTTATGAGTTTCCCAAGTTGCCAGCCATAAAATCTTTAAAACATAAAGGACATTTGTGGGTATTTTGAGGGATGCAAAAGAAGGTGGAGGAAAAACTGAACATGGAGAGAGAGGGCCTGAATTGTAGCATCTGCCCCATAGTCCCGTCAGGTAACCTGATCATGTGTGTATACAACCTCCTACTCACAAAGATCAAAAACCAATAACACAATTTGTGTTCCTACCACCCAGACTTAACAATCCTTCTGCTTCTTGTATGTCTTTGTTTTAATTCTATGACATTTTACTACATATGGAGATTTGTATAACCACCACCACATTTAAGATACAGATGGGGGCTTCCCTGGTGGCACAGTGGTTAAGAGTCTGCCTGCCGATGCAGGGGACACGGATTCGTGCCACGGTCCGGGAAGATCCCACATGCCACGGAGTGGCTGGGCCCATGAGCCATGGCCGCTGAGCCTGCGCCTCCCGAGCCTGTGGTCTGCAGTGGGAGAGGCCGCAATGGTGAGAGGCCCATGTACCGCAAAAAAAAAAAAAAAAAAGATACAGATGGTTCTGCCACCATGAGGGAACACCCTCATACTGTACAATGCCCACTCCCTCCTCTTTAACCCTTAGCAACCACTGATCTATTCATCTTCTTAATTTTTATTTTATTTTATTTTGGCTGAACCGCTCAGCTTGCGGGATCTTAGTTCCCCGACCAGGGATTGAACCTGGGCCCTCGGCAGTGAGAGCATAAAGTCCTAACCACTGGACTGCCAGGGAATTCCCTATTTGTCTTCTTTATAATTTTGTCATTTCAAGCATGTTACATAAATGGGATCATACAGTATGAAACTCTTTAAGATTGGTCTTTTTTTTTTTTTCCACTTAGCATAATGCCATTAAAATCCACCCCAATTGTTACATGTGTCAAATAGTCTATTTCTTTTCATTGCTAAGTAGTATTCCATGGCATGCACGTGTCCCAGGCTGTTTAACCATTCCCCCTTTGAAGGACATTTGCAGATCCTTCTTCTAAAATAAAGTAAAAGCGTTACAGAGACAGTTGAGGCCTCCCCCCAATCAAGTGCTCCTCCTTCCTCCACAGGGGTCATCTGTATCTTGCAGCTGCTATGCCTCCTTCTCTTCCATGATTTTTGTTTTGTTACATACGGATGCTTCCAAAATCCATGTTATTTCGTTTAGCATATTTTAAACATTTTTTAAAATGTTATCATATTACATGTATCTTTTGGCAACTTGCTCTTTGCTCTAGATGTTATGCTCAAGGTTCAGTTCTATTGATACAGGTAACTCTGGTTCATTTTTTTCTTCCCTGCTATGTATTGATAGTATTCCACTGGGTGCCTGTATTGCTGTTTATCTGTTCCCCTTCTAATGGACACTTAGGTTGTTTCCTGGTTTTCACTATTACAAACACTGTTGCACTGAACATCGTTTACCTGCCTCCTCGTGAGATGGTAGCTTCATTAGAAAGACGAGAAGAATATTCAACAAGGAAGAAAGAGCTCAGTCACCAGTGAGCTTTGGAAGAAGGGAAGCTAACATTTATTGATCCACTCAGTGCCAAGCATGGTGCCTGGCAGCTTAAGTACATGAGCTCAGCCTGGACCTGGGAGATCCCTAATGGTCGGGCAGCCTGAAAAGTTCTGGATTTATTGACCCCTAATGGGTCAAGGCACTCACCCTACTTTTTTCAGTTCACGTCGCTCATCTCTCACTTTGCGTTGTTTCGGAACTTTAAAGGCAAAGACTCTGGAGTCAGACTGCCTATATTTGTTCCCTCGGTTCATCACTTACAGGTCCTATGACCTTTGGCAAATTATTCAAACTCCCTGGACCTCAGTTCCCGTATCTGTGAAATGGAATAGCACTTACCCTATGAAGTTACTGAAAGGATGAAACGAGATCACCTATGGAAAACACTAGACATAGTGTCTGGCCGACGGCGTGGAGGAAATCTTCCATACAATAATTGATAGCGATCAAATGATGCTAAATGAAGCATCTCTCTAATTATGAGCCAATTTTTGCCTCATGTTGTTTTACTGAAATAAAAAATGAATCAATACCATTTTCCTACTGAAGCATTGTATTCCAAAGGAGGGATATTTTGTAAGCACAATGAAAAGAAACCCACTGTCTTTCAACCTGATGACATCAGTAGGCAGTTTTCTCTTCTTTTCAGTTGCATTGGAAATGTCATGTACTGTTCCCAGTACCTATTGATGCCCGTAAATCTCTCTCTATACTGGCCAGTGCCCAGTATATCAGTATTTGTTAAGAGCCTAGAAGTGCTTGCCTTTCATAAGACAGGGCCATGCGACTGTGATCAGGCCTGATGTTTGTAATGCCACATGCAAATCCCTTCTCCCTGAAGAGACAGAGGGTGACCAAATCTTAAACTTGAGCCCCAAGAGAACCCAGCACCGGGCTGTAAAAATAGCCATGTTTCCTGTGTCATAGCAGACGCAGAACTCAGTGAACAGAATGTCATGGCTAGGTACTCACCACAGCTAAGCCTGCCAAAGAGTATGTCTTGGACTCGAGTTTATTAAGTAATATATAAAATTGCAAAGATTTTAGTTCTCTAGGAAGGCCTTCGGAAGGGCTCTAGCAGTCAACATCTGGCGGTCCACATCTGTTTGGGTTTGGGGCAGTGTGAACTGCATTTCTTCCTCAAGGTTGGCTGATTACCTGTCTGTTCTCCAGAGTTTTGTAACGTGGCAGAAATTTTGGAAGCAAGAGAATTGAGATCAAGTCTGCTGAAAGCGCAAACGTGGTTTTTAAGCGAGTGATGTGGGCAGTGGTCTGAAATGTTATCTGAGGAACGCCTGGCAGTCAGCATGAGTTCATATAAACAGTAGTTTAAAAATACCCTTTAGGGACTTCTCTGGTGGTACAGTGGTTAAGAATCCGCCTGCCAATGCAGGGGACACGGGTTCGAGCCCTGGTCCGGGAAGATCCCACATGCCGCGGAGCAACTAAGTCCATGCGCCACAGCTACTGAGCCTGTGCTCTAGAGCCCTCGAGCCACAACTACTGAGCTCACGTGCCAGAGCTACTGAGGCCCGCGCGCCGGGAGCCCATGCTCTGCAACAAGAGAAGCCACCGCAATGAGAAGCCGGCGCGCCGCAACGAAGAGTAGCCCCTGCTCGCCGCAACCAGAGAAAAGCCCACGCGCGGCAATGAAGACCCAATGCAGCCAAAAATAAATTAATTAATTAATATTTAAAAATTAAAATACCCTTTAGTAGTTACTAGAGGAAGGCGGTGGGGGAGGGGGAATTGGATGAAGATAGTCAAAGGTACAAACTACCAGTTATAAGATAAATAATTCTTAGGGATGTGATGTATAACACGACAGATATAATTAACTCTGCTGTATGTTATAGATGAAAGTTGTTAAGAAAGTAAATCCTAAGAGTTCTCATCACAGGAAAATTTTTTTCTGTTTCTTTAATTTTGTATCTATATGTGATGATAGATATTTACTAAACTTATCATGATCATTATTTCATGTTGTATGTAAGTCAAATCATTATGCTTACACCTTAAACTTCTGCAGTGCTGTATGTCAATTATATCTCCAGAAAACTGGAAAAAAAAACAAAAACCCTTTACACAGCAGCCATGTGATTGTTGTCCTAATGACCCTTTTATAAAATGTGGTTTGGGACCAATCAGATTATTTCTTATGAGAATCTGACCTGAGAGACACAGGTATTAAGGGTTGAATCATGTTCATGGTTAAGAGGCGGGTGAAGAGCTGTGCGCTGGTGTCCTGGGTCTGCCCACACCTGGTTGAATTCTCTTAGTTTAGAAACACCGCTATATTTCTTCTCTCTTTAATTTTTTTGCTTAAGTTAATTTACGTGTGTTTCAGTTACTTCATCCATAAGCACTTGGAGTTAAACAGTTATAGTAAGGCATCTTCTCCCTACCATGAGAAAGGACAAAAATAAAAAAAGAGGAATTTCCAGTAACACAAACAACCCGGCCTCAACGACTGAAGAATTTCATCAAAATTTCCTTTCCAATTTGAAGAAGTCGCCAATTTGATCCAAAGGATGGGGGAGCAGGCGATGATCCATATTTCCGTTGGTTGGTAATTGGTCAATTTCCAGTACCCAGTGGCTTCACCAAGGCACTGTGGTTAACCGAATCCCTCAGCTAAATTCTGATTGTAGAAGCAAAGTGGGGGAAGAGAGAGGCGAGCTGGGCTTGATGGACCGTCTGTGAATCCAACTGCTTGTTGTAAGCAGGAAGGTCAGCGGATTGACAGACCATAATCAGGATTGACAGACCATAATCAGACCATAATCAGCGGATTGACTATTAAACCAAAAGGCATGTTAAGGACCAGAACACTAGGTGCAGTTTAAATCCCCTCCCGTCAGGCAAGGTGCCCTGGGGCAGATAGGCTAATAAACTTGGAAAGGTAAGAGAGTTCATAAAATCAGAAACAAAGACAATTTTGTATACCTGATTTTATGGTTCTGGACTTAGGGGTAATCCCCCCTTTTTTTTTTTTTAACCTACACCATGCGGGATCTTAGTTCCCCGACCAGGGACTGAACCCGCACCCCCTGCAGTAGAAGCGAGGAGTCTTAACCACTGGACCGCCAGGGAAGTCCCAGGGCATTTCTTTGGGAGCAGCTAAAAGGAAGTCCTACTTTTTTACATTGCAGAGAGTAAACTCATGGAACTCATGACCCCAAGAACTGGTACCCTCCAAAATATAGAGGAAGTAATGAAAAAGAGATGTGTAAATGATGATAACTGCCCCTTCCAATATGTATATAGACACACAGACATGCATACGTATAGTTACACCCCCCCACACACACACACACTCACACATTGTACCACACACAGTTTGAGACTGAGTAGAATATGCCATTGGTTTAGCCCAGAATGTCATTGCTTGCTCCCTTTTAAAATTAATGTTGGCGGGCTTCTCTGGTGGCGCAGTGGTTAAGAATCTGCCTGCCAATGCAGGGGACACGGGTTCGAGCCCTGGTCCGGGAAGATCCCACGTGCCGCGGAGCAACTAAGCCCGTGCGCTGCAACTACTGAGGCTGCGCTCTAGAACCCGCGATCCACAACTACTGAAGCCTGTGTACCTAGAGCCCATGCTCCGCAACAAGAGAAGCCACCACGATGAGAAGCCCTTGCATCGCGACGAAGAGTAAACCCCGCTCACCGCAACTGGAGAAAGCTCGCATGCAGCAACGAAGACCCAACGCAGCCAAAAATAAAATAAATAAGTTTATTAAAATTAATGTTGGCATTCCCCTGGACAGGGAAACAGAAGTATTTAGGAGACTGCTCTCTCTCTCTTTTTTTTTTAATTGAAGTAGTTGATTACAATGTTGTGTTCATTTCAGATATACAGCAAAGTGATTCAGTTATACATATTCTTTTCCATTATGATTTATTATAGGATATTGAATACACTTCCCTGTGCTATACAGTAGGACCTTGTTTATCTATTTTATATATAGTTTGTATCTGCTAAACCCAAACTCCTAATTTATCCCTCCCCCACCCCCTCTCCCCTTTGGTAACTATATGTTTGTTTTCGATGTCTGTGTCTGTTCCTGTTTCATAAATAAGTTCATTTGTGTCATATTTTAGATTCCACATATAAATGATATCATACAGTATTTGTCTTTGTCTGACATACTTCATTTAATATGATAATCTCTAGGTCCATCCATGTTGTTGCAAATGGCATTATTTCATTCTTTTCTTTTTAAATCATTTATTTATTTATTTATTTTTGGATGCGTTGGGTCTTCGTTGCTGTGCGTGGGCTTTCTCTAGTGGCGATGAGCGGGGGCTACTCTTCGTTGCAGTGCAAGGGCTTCTCATTGCAGTGGCTTCTCTTGTTGCAGAGCACAGGCTCTAGGCGCGCGGGCTTTAGTAGTTGTGGCACACAGGCTCAGTAGTTGTGGCTCGTGGGCTCTAGAGAGCAGGCTCAGTAGTTGTGGCGCACAGGCTTAGCTGCTCCGCGGCGTGTGGGATCTTCCCGGACCAGGGCTCGAACCCGTGTCCCCTGAATTGGCAGGCAGATTCTTAACCACTGCGCTGCCAGGAAAACCCTAAATTTTTGTTTTTTTAAGCCACCAAATTTGTGGTACTTTGCTATGCAGCCCTAGGAGACTAATACACTCACACACCTCAGGGCCTTTGCACTTACCATCCCCTCTGCCTAGAATGCCCTTCCTCCAGATTTTTGCACTGTTTGCTCTGTCTTGTTATTCATTGCTCAGCTCCAGGTCACTTCCCAGTCATCCCAGTCCCACCCCCTTTTTAGCCTGTCACCCTGCTTTGTTGGCTTCAGAGTCCTCATAGACATCCCAAGCTCCCTTTCCATTTATTTGTCTACTTCTTTTCTGTCTGCCTCCCCACCTTGAATGTGAGTTCTATGAGAAGAGGGTCCTGGGGACCTTGTTCCTTGCTCTATTTCCATCAACCACTCAGAACACAACAGCACACAGCTGGTGCTTAATACATAAAAGCTGATGGGATGAATGAACGAAAGGACGGATGTGGGTTGTTAGTTCTGAACAGGTTGGAGTTTCACAACTGGATTCCCTGCTGACTCATGCATCTGGGGCTGGGGGAATCCCTGCTTTCCTCTGAGCTCAGCTCTGCTCATCTGTTCCTCTTTAAGAAGGTGATCTCTGCTTTTAACTTTCTGTCTCTAGGAGTTAATTGAAAAAACAGACAAGCACACTGATCAAAAAACACTTCAGAACCTCAAGAAGGTTCATCGTTCTTCCTTTACTGCCATTCAGCCATGGCTGGGAGGCTGAGTATCTGCATTTCTTATTGGCATCCGAGCCACAATGCCAAAGCAAGCCTCATCTTGCTAAAGAACTGAGTGGAAGTGAAAGCGTAACAGAAACCTGGACCGATCACAGACTCAAACCAGTACGTCTCCTTTCCATCCCAGAACTGGGAACTGAAACCATTCCACAGGAAGTTCTCTCCTCCCCCAGTCCGGCTGGATGCCTTTTTTAATACACAAATACTCACAGCAACATTCACCAAGCCCTAAATAAAGCAAAGTGCCCTTGCAGTCCTGTCTGTACTACCCTTCTGAATTAAATTGCTTTTACTTCTCCCAGCTCTCTCCCATCTTTGTTCGAATGCATATGTAAGTTTTACTTAACTATCTCATGTTGCAGGTTAGAGTCACGTCCTTTTCTTACTTTACAGTATGTGGTATTTTTCTACCAGGGCAACCTGGTTGAAAATTTTATGGGTTAACAACACATAAAATTCTCCACATAAGTAAGAAGTCCATGTCTGTGAACCATCACCCAGACACATGCAACACCAGACTGTGTGTCTCATAGCAAAATTTATTGAAGTGGTAGATTTCTTATAGAAACACAAGCAAATGAACCAGGAGGAAGCTTTCCCCCCTCTAACCATTGGGCAGCATTTCCCTTTTAGTGATAAAAGCAAACAGAGGTGGCAAGCAGCTCTCTCCCTGAAGTCTTTTTAACAGTTCAACCTTCAAATTTGTGTAAACAAGAGAGGAATGGATTCCTTGCAGGTTGTAACATAAATGCCATTTCCTTTCCCTTAGTAACACTGTTTTGCTCAGTCCCTGCTGGGGCAAATCCCCTCTTTACCAGCACTGGAAACTCAGATATTAACCAGAGCTTATGAGTTTCTGTCTGGTCCATTTCTGCTAAAGCGTAGCTGAAAGATGGATTGGTCTCACGGAACCCAGGTGACCTCCTGGCTTGTTTCATGATGCCTGGGCTCCCTCCAGGAGCAATAATTCCCCTCCAATCACTTAGCTTTCCTTATCCCAGTGGGAGCCCACAAACAGGCTAGGCGTTGCCCCAGGAGCCGAGAACCATCAAAGTCTCAGGCAGGTGAAGGAAAGAGGCTGGTGAGTCACAGGTGCCAGTGGGCGTCTCTGTGGCTCCAACTCTCCAGCAGCAGAAATGTGGACAGTTTTGCCATCTTCAGTTCTGCGAGTGTCCGAGATTGAACAGAAGTTTCAGACGCCTAGAAGCTTCTTCCTCCATTCCCCCGAGATCCCGGTGGAGACACGCTGCAACCAAGCAGCCTATGCTGCCAGACCGATTCTCTAAATCTGATTCTCTGGATCTGGAAGTTCTGGGAAACCACAGGCCAAGGCTCGTGATGTTACTCTGTGTACCAGCCCAGCTGCTTCTCCAGAGATCTTGGTCCTTGATGATCCTCTCCCTTCTTGGCTTGGTTATTTTAAGGAGAGGCCAGCGTCAGATAAGAGGGGCTCTGAGGCTCACTGGGATTGGCCATTAAAAGTGTCGGGAACATTCTTGGTAGTACTCAGATCCCCCGTGAGCTCGACACTTGTGCTGCGGTTATTCTCGGTCTCATCCGGCACCTTCCTCCATAGGCAGCGGTTGACCAAGGTGGAGAAGAAGTTGGGGAAAGATGGGCTGGAGAAGTAATACACCAAAGGGTCCAGCATGCTGTTCATGTAGGTGAAGCTGAGGGTGATGTAAAACGCCAGGTCAACTGAGCGATAGGTGTCACAGTTCCGCGTACCAGCGGTGCGCAGGAGCCAGAAAATGCGTATGCGCGCGGCCACACTGGGCAGGAAGCAGATGGTGAAGACGACGGCCACCACCATGATGAAGTTGATGGCCCTCTTGATCTTGACATGCTTGTTCATCTGTCGCTGCCGCAGGCTCCAGATGATTCTGGCCGAGCAGAACAGGATGATGCCCAGGGGCAGGAAGAACTCCAGGAGGAACATGGCGTCGTGCCAGCGGAAAGTATCGCAGATGTTGAAGCTGCTGCACAAATTCGAATTGTGACTCCTGATCAGCATCTTTTTGTACAGGAGGTGCATCGTCAGGCCGATAGTGATGCCCCACAAGAGGCAGGAGATGAGCGCCGCCGTCCGATTGGAGATCTTGTTCAGAGCGTGATGGGGATGGACCACTCGGAAGTACCTGTCCACGGCCACCACCGTGAGGAAGATGATGCTGCCCTGGCGGTTCATGGCCAACATGAAGAGCATCAGCCGGCAGGGGACTTCCCCAAACCTCCAGTCCCACTTCCTCACATAGTTGTCCGTCAGGAAAGGCAGGCAGATGATCAGGAGGAAGTCAGCCACAGCCAAGTTGAACAGAAACACCCGGCTGGCTTTCCAGGACTTGAGGTGGAAGCAGAAAATCCACAGGGCAAGGCCATTGCCCAGGAGCCCGAACACAAACTCCAGCCCCACCACCGGCGGCAGC
Organism: Grampus griseus; assembly: GCF_964374135.1. Lineage (NCBI taxonomy): Eukaryota > Metazoa > Chordata > Mammalia > Artiodactyla > Delphinidae > Grampus > Grampus griseus. The sequence goes on along the minus strand of NC_139006.1, from coordinate 6,990,906 downwards.
ACCTTGGCAATGAAATCATCCCGGAACACACAGCAGTTCTTCTTGCCTATTTCCAGAAAATGCGGGTTCATGAGTGAATCGCGTTGGTCTTAGGGAGCGCCTCACCTAGCGAACGCTCAGGGAACAAGGTGTGGGTCTGAGTGGCGAAACTGTGGTTCAGCACTCGCCTTTATGTCATGTCAGGGTGTTGAAATAGATGACTGAATGGTTACCAGGAAACTACGAAATCGCTTTAAAAAAAAAAAAAAGCCAGCGAGTCTCTTATGAAACCTGCTGTTTGCATAAACAAATAACAAAAAAAAAATCCCCGGGCATATAAGAACCCACAGAATTTTCTAAATGTAAAGAATACGTTTGGGCAAGCAGACTGTCACTGTGAATTATGACGTGACCTAATTCAAGCAGACTGAACTGTGGAAGGCTGTGTGCCTGTATATTGAATACTTAACATGGGAGAATTAATTCACTGTCATGTGGTTGCCTTGCATAATAAACAAAACAACAACAGCAATAATAATTTACTTCATGTTTCTCAACAGAAACATGAAGAATTGCATGGAATATTAACAGGCTTATGTTTTAGGAAACAGTAGCATGTGTATGGTTTTTTTTTTTTTTGGAAAGGTCGAGAGGACAGTAATTGTCTAGTATTTTATGAGGACAGATGTGTTGCATTTGATGTTTCCATGCCATCTTCTTTGTAAAACATGGGTTGCTTTTCTACACCAGAACCCTGCAATTAATCCCCAGCTAAGGGGAAAAAAAAGCTATCTGAGAGCAGCATGCCATTTCATCAGATGCTTGAAAACTTGAAGCCAGTTGGGTTGCCAGTGGTGTGTTACAATAAGTTAGTTTTTTTTCTTTGTTTGTGTTAGATTTTGAGATGGCTTCTTGCTCAAGTAAGTAATTTACTGTTGAGCACGTGACTTACTAAAATTAATAAGCTTTATTTTTTAGAGCAGTTTTAGGTTCCCAGCAAAACTGAGTGGAAAGTACAGAGCATATATATACCAGCGGTATGCCAGCTGTCCCCACACGCACACAACCTCCCCCACGATGCACGTAATATTTTAAAAGCCCCCATTTTTGGAAAATTAAACTTAGAGAATGTAAAAAGACTTTGACCTCTGCCTTGCAGCAGGTCATCGTTGCACACATCATTTCTTTGCTTTTCGATGTAATTGTGTGTAACACCACAGAACATTCCCACCCTGTAGTATTTTGGTCTGATGAATTCTTGCCGTGCAAGAGGTTCTGAGTTGTGTTGCTTCTACTTTGAGTGAGAAGTAGGACATCTGCTTCTTTAGTTTCACACCCAGGTTCCACGATAGGGATTTGTAGACTCCTCCCAGGAAACGGCAGTCAGGATGATCTAATGTTAGACTCACACAGGAGGCAGTGGCACTTGACGATGATGAAGATGGTGTTGGCACCCCCGGTAGGGGGAGCTTCCTTTGTGCCAGACGCCACACTCAGCGCTTCATTTTTATTTCTTTATTTATTTGGTCGTGCTGCTCGGCATGCAGGATCTTAGTTCCCCCACCAGGGATTGAACCTGTGCCCCCCGCAGTGGAAGCGCGGAGTCTTAACCACTGGACCGCCAGGGAAGTCCCATCATTATCTGAAATACATTATCCTGTTTTCCCCTGACTGCAGTCCATGAGGTAGGGACTGTTACTGATTCCAATGTCAAAATGAGGAAGCTCAGAGAGGTTGGTCATCTATCCAAGGCTGCACAGCTGATAAGATTTGAATCTGGCCCTGGCTTCAAGGCCTGTGTCCCTAACCATTACACTACACTGCCTCTTATTACATTATTGCCCCTTCTAGAAGGCTGTACTGGGTTGAGGTCACATTATGTGGCTGTAGTTAGACTCTAGTGAGATGACTAGTATTTGCTTCCCATCCTTGCTGCCTGTGAATATCCTGCTCCCTTCTTGGATGCATGTGGACTTGTCAATGACATTCATAAAGTAACCCTAAGTAACCCTAAAGTAAACCCTAAGTGCCTTTATTAACTAAGAGTCAGAAAACCTGACCATTCACGAGAGTTATTTTGGGGAACTGGAATTTGCAAGGGATCCTCCGTTTCTAAGTTTTACAATTTCATAATATTTCCTTTTTTTCTTTTTTTTTTGACTGCGTTGGGTCTTCGTTGCTGGGCGTGGGCTTTCTCTAGTTGTGGCGAGCAGGGCTACTCTTCGTTGCAGTGTGTGGACTTATTGCGGTGGCGCCTCTTGTTGCGGAGCACAGGCTCTAGGCGCATGGGCTTCGATAGTTGTGGCTCGCAGGCTCAGTAGTTGTGACCCATGGGTTTCGTTGCTCTGCGACATGTGTGATCTTTCCGGACCAGGGCTTGAACCCGTTCCCCCTGCATTGGCAGGCGGATTCTTAACCACTGTACCACAACAGAAGCCCAATATTTGCTTTTTAAAAAGAAATAAAAAGTCATAGGGGACTTCCCTGGCAGTCCAGCGGTTAAGACTTCGCCTTCCAATGCACGGGGTGCGGGTTCCATCCCTGGTCGGGGAGCTAAGGTTCCACGTGCCTCGCGGCCAAAAAACCAAAACATGAAACAGAAGCAATATTATAACAAATTCAATAGAGACTTTAAAAATGGTCCACATCAAAAAAATCGTAAAAAATGAAAACAAAAAAAAACCAATACCACGGAAAAATTAGGAAAGAACAACAATAGATACTGTTACGTTTGAAAAAAAGAGAGAAATTGGAGGCCCTGGATGCCTTTTTCTCACTCCATCATTAGCCGTGAAACCTCTTAACCCCTGAGCTTCCTCATGTATAAAGTGGGGGATGAGACCATCTTCCAGCTTCTTTCCAGTTCTCACACCCTAGGATTCTAAATCCAGGTCCACAACTACTCAGACAGAATGTCAATCCCAGCCTCCCTGGATTCTGGCCCTGCTATGGAATTTCCTGTCTTCCGATTGTGCTGTGGGCATGTTTTGTCTTGCTCCTGTCCTTCTTTTATGTATTTTTTTTTTCTTACTAGTGCATGAGTTGTACAGAAACTTGTTCCAGTGAATCATTTCAACAGCTCAGGCAGTGATTCTACCAAGTTTGGGGGAAATTCCGCTTAACATTTGTGACTTTCACAGTTAACTCGAATCTCCATACCTAGTTCTCTTATTACAACTGGAATGTGCCCCTGAACGGGACGGAACTACTTTTTAAAATTAAAAATAACAATAGCAGGGCTTCCCTGGTGGTGCAGTGGTTGAGAGTCCGCCTGCCAGTGCAGGGATATGGGTTCAATCCCTGGTCCGGGAGGATCCCACATACCGCGGAGCGGCTAAGCCCGTGCGCCACAACTATGGAGCCTGCACTCTACAGTCCATGAGCCACAACTACTGAGCCTGTGTGCCGCAACTACTGAAGCCCGCGTGCCTAGAGCCCATGCTCCACAACAAGAGAGGCTACCGCAATGAGAAGCCCAGGCACCGCAACGAAGAGTAGCCCACGCTCACCGCAACTAGAGAAAGCCCGCGCGCAGCAACAAAGACCCAACTCAGCCAAAAATAAAGAAATAAAATAAATTTATTTAAAAAAAATACTAATAACAATAGCTGTCCTTTATCAAATGCTTGCTTTGTGCCAGGCATGAGGCTAAGAGATGTGCCTACGTGATCTCATTTAATCCTCCCAAAAACCCTGTGAGATGTCCTATTATGATCACCATCTCCATTTTACAGATCAGAAACCCCAGAGACGTTAATTCACTGTTTGCCTTTTTTTTTTAATTGAAGTATAGTTGATTTACAATGTTGTGTTTAGTTTCTGCTGTATAGCAAAATGACTCAGTTATACACATATATATATTCTTTTTCATGTTCTTTTCCATTATGGTTTATCACAGGATATTGAATATAGTTCCCTGTGCTATACAGTAGGACCTTGTTTATCCATCCATCCCTGGTGGTCTAGTGGTTAGAATTTGGCACTCTCACTGTTTGTCTTTGAACGTAGCTGGGGTCTCTGTTTTAGTTATCTAGTGCTGTGTCACAAACCACCACAAGATTTAGTGGCTTGAAACAATCACCATTGCGTTATCTCTCATGGTTCTGTGGGTTGACTGGGCTCAGCTGGCTGGTCCTTGTTTGGGGTCTCTTAGATGGCAGGTAGGCTCACGCAGGCCATGTGTGATGCCTGGGCTTCTCTCCCTCTTCATATGGTCTGTGTCTCTCTATATGCCATCTGCACACAGCCTCTTCACATATTCTTTCCACTGAGCCCGCTGGACTTCTTACAAGGCTACTCAACACTTCCGAAAGCACACAGGCAGACCTTCTGAACGCCTAGGCTTGGAAATCCCAGAACATCACCTCCACCACATTCTACTGGCTAAGGCAAGTCACCACGCCAGCCCATCTTCCACGGGGAGGGCCACATAAGGGTGTGGGTTCAGGAGGCACAGTTCATTGGTGGTATTTGGGGAGACTTGCCTCTGCAGGTAGTAAATGACATTGAGTTGGGACATTTGGGAAATGAGAGACCTTTGGACCACTAGTGAAGAAGAAGAAGTAGGAGAAATTGGGAAGTAAGGGGGCAGAGGAAGCTGGTGATACTGACTAACAGAGACATTAAAAGAAAGGAGAAAGGTATTTCAGGGTTTTGAAACGTGGTGTTAAATTTATTGCAAAAAACCTAAGGGCAAAACCAGAATAACCAAATAATCTTGAAAAAGAAGAACAAAGTTGGAGAATTCACATTTCGCAATTTAAAAACTTACTGCAAAACTACAGTAATCAAGGGGCTTCCCTGGTGGCGCAGTGGTGAAGAACCGGCCTGCCAATGCAGGGGATATGGGTTCGAGCCCTGGTCCGGGAAGATCCCACATGCCGTGGAGCAGCTAAGCCCGTGCGCCACAACTACTTAGCCTGCGCTCCAGAGACCGTGTGACACAACTACTGAGCCCGCGCACCACAACTACTGAGCCCATGTGCTACAACTACTGAAGCCCGGGCTCCTAGAACCTGTGCTCCACAACAAGAGAAGCCACCGCCATGAGAAGCCCACGCACCGCAACGAAGAGTAGCCCCCGCTAGTCACAAGTAGAGAAAGCCTGTGCACAGCAACAAAGACCCAATGCAACCAAAAATAAATAAATAATAAATTAACTAAAAAAAAAAAAAACTACAGTAATCAAGACAGTGTGGTTCTGGCATAAGGACAGATATATAGATCAGTAGAGCAGGACTGAGAGTCCAGAAACAAACTCTTGCGTTTATGGTCAGCTGATTTTATAACAAGGGTGTCAAAACAAATCCATGGGAGAAAGAGTCATCTTTTCAATAAATGCTGCTAGATGACTGAATAGGCATAAGAATGAAGTGGGATCCTTTCCTTGAACCGTACACAAAAATGAACTCAGAATGGATTACAGACCTAAATGTCAGACATAAAATTCTTAGAAGAAAACCTGAGAGTAAGTCGTCATGACCTTGGCTCAGGCAAAGGCTTCCTAGGTACAACCCCAAACACACAAACAAGCGAAAAACCCGATAAATTGGACTTCACCACTTTAAAGGAGTAAAGGCTTTTGTTTTTGTTTCGTTTTTGAAAAAGAAGGAGAAAAACGCTTATGAAACAAAGCAACCGAACAAAGGCCTGCTGGCAAGGGCACGGAAAAAGTATTTCTCATACACTGTCGGTGGGAGTCTAAGTTGGTTCAGCCTTTTTGTTGGGTGATTTGGTGGTATCTATCGAGGTTATAATAAAAGCTAATATAATAAGAACTAATACAAGATAATAATAAGGGTTAATAGAAATAGAGCTACTCCATTTGGGCACTAGTGTAGGTGCTTTATAAGCTAAACTTGTTTAGTGCTTAGAACATCCTTAAGGGATAGGTATTATTCTTTTACAGACAAGAAAAACAAAGCAGTGAGAGGTTAAGTAACTTGCACGAGGTCACACAGCTAGTAAGGAAAGGAGATAGGATTTGAACCCACACTGTGGCTCCAGGGGCTATTTTCTCAGCCACTGTGCACACTACCTCACTCAATATGCCTGTCCTTTGACTCAACAATTCCATGTCTAAGAATCTATCTTCTGAAACCTCTGGCACATTTACCCAAAGATATATCATTCAGAATAGGATGTTCACCATAGGATGGCAGCAATAGAGGAAAATTGGAAATAACTTTAAATGTCTGTTAAAAGGCCATTGGTTAAATAAACTACATGTGGTCCATTTATACAATGAAATATAATTAAAAACAAGGAGCTTAATCTCTGTTCTGATATAGGAAGATATTCCTGATAAGAGCACCTTGCAAAATTATCTATCTATCTATCTATCTATCTATCTATCTATCTATCTATCTATGTTGCTTTAGCAAAACTAAAGATTCATTAGTTTTGTGCAAGAGTGTATATAGCCCAAATGTTAAAAGTTATCACCTCGGGACTTCCCTGGTGGTCCAGTGGTTAAGACTCCGCACTTCCACTTCAGGGGGCAGGGGTTCAGTCCCTGGTCTGGGAACAAAGATCCCTCCCTGCGTGCCACATGGGCATGGCCAAAAAAAAAAAAAAAGTCATCACCTCTAGAAAATGAGATGGAGGAATGAAAGGAAGACTAACTGCTTACTTTACATACTTGTGTGTTCCTTGAGTTTTGAACAAAAACATGTATGCCTCTGTGATTAAATAAATGTAATTCCTGTTTAAAAAGAAAGGGGTCTGCAAGGCTATTCACAAATCTTCTATCAAGAAAGATTGTGAGCAGACCCTTCTCACCTGGGTGGATCTCAGGGCTTCACCTCTTACCAGGTTGTTGTAGCCCAGCCTGGACTTTCGTTCCTGTCCCATTGATCTTCCTGCGGTTCCCAAACAATCTGTGTTCTCATTCTCTCTCCTCTCTAACTGGAACACCTTTCCCCACTGAGTCATCTTGATGCCGAAATCTTGACTCTCTGTGCACCGATGCCGAACAGAAATACAGAGACAGAGTTATGGAGGAGAAAGAAAGAGTGGCTTTATTTCTTTGCCAGGCAAAGAGGGAACACAGTAGGCTAGCGCCTCAAGAACTGCCCCCCTTCCCTGGGGAATAGGGAGGGGTCTTATAGTCGGGGTATGTGATAAGGATCAAGACAGTAACAGTCTTGCATTCTGCTTTATTCTGCAAAGTTTCAAAAGGGTGGGGTTGCTGACAAGATTAGGGTGTGTGCAGGATGTCAGGTGGTCTCCTAATCTTTTATTTATTTTTATTTTTGGCTGTCTTGGGTCTTTGTTGCTGTGCACAGGCTTTTCTCTAGTTGCGGCAAGCGGGGGCTACTCTTAGTTGTGGTTCGCTGGCTTCTCATTGGGTGGCTTCTCTTGTTGCAGAGCACGGACTCTAGGTGCGCGGGCTTCAGTAGTTGTGGCACTCAGGATCAACAGTTGTGGCTCGCAGGCTCTAGAGCACAGGCTCAGTAGTGGTGGTGCACGGGCTTAGCTGCTCCGTGGCATGTGGGATCTTCCCAGAACAGGGCTCTAACCCATGTCCACTGCACTGGTAGCAGGATTCTTAACCACTGCGCCACCAGGGAAGCCCTTGGTCTCCTAATCTTGATGAGTTTTTCTAGTCCCTTTAATCTTGCCTCAAGTGGTTTCCTGGCAGCTCCCCGCTTGATTAGCAAGTGTTCTAATCTGCCCTTTGGAACTCAGGGAAGGTCATGGAGGCTGGAGTCTTGCCTATAAGAAATGGGGGACAAAAAGGCCTCCACACCTGGGAGCCCTATAGGGTCCCGTTAGGTTTCAATCTGGTTGCCTCTTCTCCATCCTTCAGGGCTAAGTTCACAAGTCACTTCCTGTGAGAAGCCTTCCCTCAGCCCCGAAGCCAGGATTAAGGGCCCCGGGTTCTCCTGTAAACCCTAAGTTTATCACTTTCACTGCAGTTGCCCTGAATGGTAAATTTACTTTTTCCTTGGTTTCTGAAATGGAACCCATGGGGTGAGAGGCTATGTTTTTTGTGTTTTTACTGTGCCTGGTACAGAGCTGGTGCCTAATAAATGTTCCTTGAAAGAGGGAATGAATGAATGAATGAATCTTTACAAGGAAGAAAATATTGACCCCCTTCTCACTGCAACTCTATCATCACTGGAAGCTGAGTATAGATTAAGCCCACATGTGAGCCCATCTATTCATTCTGCTCTAGCTCAACCTCTCTACACATAAAATGTATGGCCCCAGCTTCATGGATGAGTTCAAAGGGTCCTGTGTTTAGTTTAACGCCCTGCTGTCGCCATCTTGAAATTCTCAATTCTTTCTGAATGAGGGACCTTGTATTTTCACTTTGAACTGGGCCCTGCAAATTATCAATATTAGCTGATCCTGAAGCCATTTATGCACTCACTGGGATGATGGAGTCTTGAGTAATATTGGAAACCTCTGTGGATTCAAAGGCCCAGAAGGCAGCAGGCTGAGACTGTGCATTGCAGTGTGGCCACTTCCCCACCTTGCTAGGGAATAAATGGCTCAACCCCTTGTGCCCAGAGTTCCAGTCCCATCCAAGCAGCCCCTGCACACTGGTGACCTCAGACACCATCTTAACCATGTCGGTTGTCGGAAAGGGTAAGGAAGCCCATTCTGAGAATAGACCAGAACCTAAATGTTTATGTTGTCAGCACCAATAAAAGGTACCTCTTATTTTTTCCATACAGTTCCTGAACAATAATGGTCTACTATCCCTTCTCGCTTTTATGTGACTTTCCTGAAAGACCCTATAAGTCAGAGGACACAATATTTCTTTTAAATCGATGACATTTTCCTATTCCAGGTAGTTTAAACAAAGCTTTGTCAACAAAGCTATATGACTGTTCCTTACAATTCCGAACACTTCTTGATAACATTTGTTTCATCACATTCTATGCATTTTAAAAAAGAGAAGCAAAACCAGAGTCAAGACTGTGGTTGTGAAACGGTGCACCTCAGATTGGGACATGAACCCCTGTGCCGGGATCCAAACCTGGCCAAAACCCACAGTCTTCCAAATGAGATCACACACCTGGTTTCAGGACTTAATGAAGTTCAGGTTCTTGCTGAGGTCTCATCACAGAAAGAATTCAGTGAGAGACAAAGTGATGGGTAGGAAGTGGATTTATTTAGAGAGAAACACACTCCGCAGACAGAGTGTGGGCCATCTCAGAAGGTGAGAAAGTCAACGGGGTATGGGGTTGTCAGTTTTTATAGGGGTGGGTAATTTCATAGGCTAATGAGGGGAGGAGTATTCCAGCTATTTTGGGAAGGGGCAGGGATTTCCAGGAATTGGGCCACCGCCCGCTTTTTGATTCTTCTGGTCGGTCTGTCGTGGCACCTGTTGGTGTGTCATTTAGCTTGCTGATGTGTTACAGTGAGCGTGTACTGAGGCTCAAGGTCTAGCGGAAGTTGACTTGCCCGCCATCTTGGACCCATTTGGTTCTAGTCAGTTTATGTCATGTCCTTGGGCTATGTCATTCTTTCAAAGGTTGTGCCCTGCCCACTTCCCTCTTGTTTCAGTTGGGGATTTGATTTTTGTTTTCGTTTATTTTTGCTGTTTTTTAGTGAGAACCTCAGCCTACTGTGTGCTTCTGGATTTTTTTGGATTTCTTTCCTTGGCGGGTAAAGTCTCATGAATCTTTCTTTTTTTAACATCTTTATTGGAGTATAATTGCTTTACAATGGTGTGTTAGTTTCTGCTTTATAACATAGTGAATCAGCTATACATATACATATATCCCCATATCTCCTCCCTCTTGCAGTCTCCCTCCCACCCTCCCTATCCCACCCCTCTGGGTGGTCACAAAGCACAGAGCTGATCTCTTTGTGCTATGTGGCTGCTTCCCACTAGCTATCGATTTTACATTTGGTAGTATATGTAAGTCCATGCCACTCTCTCACTTTGTCCCAGCTTACCCTTCCCCCTCCCCACGTCCTCAAGTCCATTCTCTACATCTGCGTCTTTAGCCCCTCATGAATCTTTTAACACAGGATCACACACAGGACGCGGACTTTCTTTTGGAATCTGTTTTTATTAAGATGAAGCAACAAGGGGGCAGCCCAGGAAAGAATGAACTAAGAATGGAATTTAAAGCAGAAGTGTGGGGTTTTCACAGATTTCTATCAAGAGGATATATGGTTCTTTGATGCTGATAAGAATCTTTGCTTTCACTTCTCCCCTGGAAGCTAGGGAGCCAGGGAACTCAAGTAGTCACAACAGAGCAGCTACTTACGGGGCTCTGAACCCCGGGGGAAATTGCTTCTGTGCCTCAGTTTCTTTATATGTAGAGTGTGTTAACATAATACATCATAATATTATGCACTTACTGCCAGACACTGCGCTTAACGTTTTACATGCACTTATTCATTCATTCAAATATTTACTGAGCACCTACTGTGTGCAGGCATGCCTCTAGGCTCTGGGTATATGATAGTAAACAAAGTCCCTGTGCTTCAGGATCCTACATTCAGTGAATCCACCCAATGACCTTCTGATGTCAACGTTATTGTTACCCCTATTTGACAGATAAGGAAATTGAAACTAAACGTGGTTAGGTAAAATCTTCCCCCAGGGAATTCCCTAGTGGTCCCGTGGTTAGGTCTCCGAGCTTCCACTGCAGGGGGCACGGGTTTGATCTCTGGTCAGAGAACTAAGATTCCGCATGCCGCGGTGGTGCGGCCAAAGGAAAAAAATGTGTCCCGAGATCACACATTGTAAGCAGTTGAGCTGTGATTTAAGCTTTGTACAGCCCATCCCTGGGCTGTGCAGTGCCCCTGAAAAAGGAATTAATGGGAACAGCCTAGTGGGATGTTTCAAAGCTAAAGAATGAAAAACTGGTAAGGGCCTTAACTGCAGAGAGTCCCCTGGGAATTTGAGAAAGTGTAAATAAAGGAGCCAACACTTTCACCACTTTGTGGCTTGAGAACGGAGCTAAGGTTGGCTTGGAATCTTTCCCCCTAATCTAGGGCAGGGGCAGCATGTCACTCATACAATCACCTACTTTTGAGGGTCCCATGGACATATTTGGGAAATTCATGTGTATAAGGGACACTACCCTTTCCTCCCTTTCGTGTTTGTATGGAATCCTACAATAAGAGGAAAACACTGGTGTTTGCAGAGAACAGGTCTAGAAACTATAATCATTGAAAGGGTGAACTTCATTAACTTCTGTCTGCTTGCTACACACACGCCTCCCACCCGGCCACACACAAGTTGACTAAGGACCGTCCAGGTAAAAGGGACATTAACACAGTACCTGGCACAGAATATTAATTCAGGAAATACATGGAAAATGAGTGATTGAATAATTCAAACTCATAGTCACATAACAAGCAGCCAAAGCAATTACGCCAGATTCAGCACTTCCCAAAGGCTAACGGGATTTTTTCAAGCACTCAGCTCCCACTGGAAAATTCAGGGCAGGTAAACATATCCTTCAGTACTTTCTTTGAAATGCAAAGACTTGCAGATAAACGTGGAGCTCCAAGAAGGTGGGAGCAGACTGTTTGGCTGTCATTTTTCTTGGGTTCCTGAGAAGTCAGAAAAGTACAGAGGAGCCCCAGGAAGATGAAAATCATTGGGGTCGAGACTTCCCAGTCTAAAGGGCCTCACTCTGCCTGAAATAAAAATATTGACTTACACTAGTTTCTATTTTCCAAGACAAGTAAGAATTTAAGGTCAGAGGATAGGCTATTAAATTCACTAACTCCCCCAGAGAGAGAACATGATGGGTTTAAACATTAGTACCTATTAACTCAGCCATTTAAAAATACACAAGAGCCAAACTCTTCCCAACCCACCACCCAACATACACACACACACACACACACACAAACACACACACACACGCCCCTGTCACTGGAATCAAATCATATAAATGCAACCGACTCACTTCTCAACTGGAACCTTCCAAAAAGACATAGTGATCTGAATTTCGTATCTAACAGAGTGAGGAGGATACAGCTAAGAAAGAATGGCATTTTCAAAGCTCTCCACCTCTCAGCATGAAGTATTTCTAAGTCACCCATGGGTCTTCCTTGATTCTGTCCATCTGTCTGTTCTGGTACCATCTCATTTGGAGATCTCACTGCACGTCGGATTGGCTTTGGAAGCTATTTGCCACACCGATGCAACTCTTGCGACAAAGGTTTGAAATGGACATCTCTTCTGGCCTCTGGGAGTGTCCTAGCCGCTTAGGTCTCAAACTGTGGATTTTGAGCTTGGAGTAGAATTTGGGGAACGAGGGACTTGAAAAATAGTACACCAGGGGGTCCAGCATGCTGTTCACGTAGGTGAAGCTGAGGGTGACGTGGAGGGCTACGTGGACAGAGGGATCGCAGGCGCTGGTAGGCACTGTCCAGAGGAAATACAGTCTGGCTGACACGCTGGGCAGGTAGCAGGTGATGAACACAACCGCCACCACCATGATGAACCGGGTAGCCTTCTTCATCCGAGTCTGCCTGGCCAGGTGCTGCCTCCGCTTCAGACTCCAAATGATCTTGAAGGAGCAGAACAAGATGATGCTGAGGGGCAGGAAGAATTCCAGCTGGAACATGACGTCGTGCCAGCCGTTGGCCGACTCCATGATGAAGCTTTCACAAGTTGTGGTCTCCTCTTGCACACACAGATGGTTCTCCGTCAAAAGATACAGAGTCCCCAGGATGACCATGGTCCACAGGGCACAGATGATGCCAACTGCAGTCCGGTTGGAGATGGCATTCACCGTATGGTGGGGGTGGACCACTTTAAAATACCTGTCCACAGCCACCACCGTGAGGAAGACGATGCTCCCAGCCCTGTTCGTGGCCAGCATGAAGAGTGCCACCCGACAAGGGATGTCCTTAAAGACCCATTGCCTGTGTCTGCGGTAGTAGTCAGTCCGAAAGGGCAGGCAGATCATGAGAAGGAAGTCGGCCACAGCCAAGTTGAAAAGGTAAATAGTACTCGGCTTCCAGGTCTTCATGTGAAAGCAGAAACCACACAGGGCGATGCCGTTGCCCAGGGCGCCCAGCACAAAGGCCAGGATCAGCAGCGGCGGCATCACCTGGGAGATGGGGTCCCCCTGGATGAGGCAGCACGACCTGTTTTCCATGGTGGACAGAGGACCAGTGTTCTGTGTGTTGGGCTGTGGAGTTCCCCCCAAAACACAGATGCTTACCTGAACGCTCCAGCTGCTGCGTTTCCAACTTCTTCACCCTGGGACACAGGTACCACACGTGGGCATGGATGCAGCCACTCCACGGAGAACAGAAACTTCGGCCAGGAAATGGGAGACTCGAGGTAGGGGTTCCTTTCACTGGAGCCCGGGTCACAAGCTGCCTGTCTCCCTGAGAGCCGAAGCATGTAGCACCCCAGGGCTTGGAAACGCGGGTCACTTCACGCAGTTGTCGTTTCTGGGAAGCAGCTGGCAGGTCCGAGGAGATTCGTGCTGGAGAGGAGTCGTTGAGTCCTGTCCCAGAATGATTTTTATTTTCAGCCTCTCTCTTAGCTGGAGAATAAGCAAAGCTGCCCAGGAGGAGTGAAAAAACAGCTTATTTGTCCTCCCTCCCGATGGAGAAACACAAACATTTCCTGGAGCCGTCCTGGGTCTCTGCCTGCGCTTTCCTCCCTAACCTTTGCCTGACTGCCGTCCTCTCCCTTATCCTGTGGGGCGCTCCCGGGCCGTGCCAGGGAGGGGAGGCTTAGCTCTGCATCTCCTCAGGGCCACTTCCTATGCCAGACTTCAAAATCAGAAGGATCTGCGGAGGAAAAAAATCCTTAATATAGCTCTTGCTGGCTGTTAGAAAAATTCTCTGAAGTGAGTCGCCATTCCTCTCTCCCACTTGCACCTTCCTACCCTTTGCATTCTTCCTTGGAGCCAAGTGACCAGTTGTACCACCACCAAGACCATGAAATGGGTCTGAAGCCACCTCTCACGTCCATGTTCACGAAACAGCCTCTTTGGGAGCCAGGTCCTCCCTCTGCTGTCAGCAAAAGATTTGGCTCTGAGCTTCCCAAATTCCGCCGCTCCAAAGAGCAGAGTGCCATGATCTGTATGGTTTTTTTGTTTGTTTTCTTTTTTGGCTGCACGGCATGTGGGATCTCAGCTCCCCAGCCAGGGATCAAACCCGTGCCCCCTGCGTTGGAAGCGCTGAGTATTAACCACTGGACGGCCAGGGAAGTCCCTATAAGTTTTAAATTTTAATTACGTGCTGAGCCCATTGGTGGGGGAGAATGAGAGTTGGGGCAGTTGGTCAAGGAGTTTATCTCAAAAACGATCATTAGTAAAATTAGTCTGCTCCCAAGACCAGAGTCTTTGCTAAACTTCCCTGTCCTTTGGCTTTAGAGATGATCTGTCTGTCCTTTCAGCTTTCAGTTTAGGAAAGGGTGAGGGGAGGGCGTGCACTGAGAGGAGGAATGTGCCTTCTTCCAGATGCTGGTGAAAGCTAAATTCTTCCCCCTGAATCCTGGACTCCAAGTCATCCCAACAACCTTCCCCTCTGTCCCCACCCTAGCATGGATCATTGTCACCTCCCTCCTGTTGAAACAGTTGAGTCTCCTTGCTTCTAGTCTATTTTCTGTAATTCCTCTCTCACTCTACAGTGTGATTTTTTTCTAAAGCACAGATATGATCATATCTTTTTTTTTTTCCCTTAAAACCCTTCAGTCTGCCAAGGTGATAGCTGTGTGGCCTGTGAGCCGTATCTGGTTTGAGAACCAGTTTGACTTGACCCATATGTTTTAAAAACCTAGGACTGTCATATAAAAACCTGGATTTCCAGGGACTTCCCTGGAGGTCCAGGGGTTAAGACTCTGCGGTTCTGCTGCAAGGCGCCTGGGTTCGATCCCTGGTCGGGTAACTAAGATCTCATGTGCCACACAGCATGGCAGAAAAATAAAAAAATATATTTTTTAATTAAACAAAACAAAACAAAACAAAAACACACCGGGATTTCCAGCCTCTCTTGGAAACTGGAAGATCTGGTCACACTGGGCCAACCATTCCTGCCTGGTAACAGTTTGCTGAAGCTGAGAGTAGCTGCACCCTTGAGACAAGGCAAGAATCCCCATTTTGCCACAGTCCTCACCCCTCCCTGTTACCTGGTCAGCTTCACTCATCGACATGCCTTGTCTCTGTGGGATTTTAAGTTTGTCACCTCTGCTCCAGGTTAAAGGTCAAGTTCCTTGGGTTGGTCTACAAGGCCCTTCACAGATGGTTCCCAAACTAATTTTCCAGTGTCATTCTCCTGTCACTTTCCTCCTCACACCCTACCTGTGAGTCTCCGAACTTGTTACAAATAAATGTATCCACCAAACAGCTACATTTAGCTCCCTCACCAATCCAAGAGGTCCTTGGAGATGAAGTCCATGTTCTTGACAGTAGGGGCCTAGAAGAAGGATCTGATGATTAACTCCTACTTTTACTGAGAGCACATATCCTCCACTTTCACTCTGTGGACCTTTGTGATTGTATAAGAAGATGCTAACTGATGGAGGGGAAACTACCGTAGGCTGGAATGCCCCAAAATGAAGCTGGGTGGGTGACCCTGAGTACCACCTCAATATGGTCAGGCTGGATTTTTCAACAAATGGAAAAGATTCTTCCTTCTGGGTCAGCAGATACCATCGAGATTCTTGTAAACACTAACACAAGGGTTTCCCTTTTCCCGAATGACTAACACTTGCCTTTTTTTTCCACATCCTTTCTGTTTTGTCGAATCACCTTCCACTCCCTCTCTCTTCCTCCCTCTAGAGTTAGCAGGGGATTGAGGAAGAAAAGATAGGTTTCTCTCTCTCTGAAAGTCTACTGCTGATAATAGGGGAGGCTGTGAATGTGGAGGGTTTGTGGGAAATCTCTGTGTCTTCCCCTCAATTTAGCTGTGAACTTAAAACTGCTCTAAAAAAAAGTCTTAAATTTTCTTTAAGCCAAATTTCATTACTGTTCTTATTGTTACTTCTAGCTATCAATTACAATGCCTGATATAAAATAGAGGCTTGGGACTTTCCTGGCGGTCCAGTGGTAAAGACTCCACGCTTCCACTGCAGGGGGCGCGGGTTCGATCCCTGGTTGGGGAACTAATATCCCACATGCCATGCAGCACGGCCATAAATTAATTAATTAATTAATTAAAAATAGAGGCTTTATTGATTAAAAAAAATGCTTACTCAATGAACCTCTGAGGTACGTTATCTAGATGCTTCAGGATCCCCAAAATGAGGAAGATGTTATCTGCTGTCTGGGGCTGAGTGTTTACTAGGAGAAATAAGACAAGTGCATAAATAACAAAAAAGGAAAAGCAAATTGAATAAGCGGTTTAAGGCAATATTTTCCACAATGTGGTAGACACGCCATAGATGATACGTGAGATGATTTTAGATGATGGAGAGTAATATCCATATGGACTTTGACTTTATAGCTATGACTTTATTTTAATATGTGTTCGAAAAAAATACAGCTGGTTTATTGGAGTTTTGTGAGTGGGGGGGATGAGGGAGAGTTGTTAAAATTTCTAGGGGCAGAAATAGAAGGAACAGACATTCCGGAAAATGAGCAGCATGGAAAAAGTAAGGTGGAGGGGGCATCTGAGGAACATTCGAGGAGTCTGGAATTTGGAGTCTATGTTGCAGAATCATAAGGAATAAAACAGGTCACGTTGAGTGGGGCTGTTTTGCAGAGGACCTTGAATTCAGTGGCAGGGGGAACCTTTTTTTTCTTCTTCTTTTTATACAGCAGGTTCTCATGGAGGAAACTTTTTTTTTTTTAACTTATTTAATTTATTTATTTTTGGCTGCGTTGGCTCTTTGTTGTTGCGTGCGGGCTTTTCTCTAGTTGCGGCGAGCAGGGGCTACTCTTCCTTGTGGTGTGCGGGCTTCTCATTGCGGTGGCTTCTCTCGTTGCAGAGCACAGGCTCTAGGCACGTGAGCTTCAGTAGTTGTGTCACGCAGGCTCAGTAGTTGTGGCGCACGGGCTTAGTTGCTCCATGGCATGTGGGATCTTCCCGGACCAGGGCTCAAACCCGTGTCCCCTGCATTAGCAGGCGGACTCTTAACCACTGCGCCACCAGGGACGCCCTGGAGGAACCATTTTTGAGTGAGTGACGTTGTAGAGGATCGGAGGCAGGAGATGGAAAAGCAACAGGCTTTTAATATGTGTCCCCCTCCGCTTCCTCTGCCTACCCTGGAGCCCCAGTACTGCCCACTGCTGTCACCTGGGAATTCTGCAGGGTCAGAGCCCATGACTTCTCTTTCTAGTGTGTTCCATGGTGAGCCATAGGGGCAATGTTATCAAGGAGTGTGGTGTCCCAGATAACTGAAGCCCTTGAGAACCAACACTTTGAAAATAAAGCTCACATCAGACAAAGGGAACTGTTAGCACCACCCATCAAGTAGCTGAAGCCGTAGCTTGGTTCCCTCTTCCTTGCTGGCCACATCCCCATCTACAGATCGTACGCCCTAAATCTCTCTCCACACACACTACTACCACTTTTTCAAATATTTATTTATTTATTTAGGCTGTTGCAGCATGTGGACTCTTAGTTGCGGCATGCATGCGGGATCTCGTTCCCCGACCAGGGATCGAACCCTGGGCCCGCTGCATTGGGAGCCCAGAGGCTTACCCACTGGGCCACTGGGAAAGTCCCCACACTGCTACCACTTCGGCTGGTCCAAGTTTCTAGAGGAAACAACCACCTCCTGATTGGTCCTCCTGCCTCCTGTCGTGTTCCTCCTCCAACCCATCTCCTAGAACTCAAACCTGATGATGTCACCTGCCACCCACCAACCCAGCTGAATGCTCCCATGCTTCCCTGTTTTCCTTAGCAGGGAATTCAAGACACCATAGGAACTGGCCTCAATGTCCAACAGGAGACGTAGCAGTGTTTAGTGTCCGAAGGCTGTCTTATAGGGGCCGCTGGGGACACATTTCCCTTCCTTCCTAGTGCTAGATACCTCCCCTTTTGTCGGCTTCAGCAACTTCCACTAGAATTTTCTAAATATAATGATGGAAATGTTCTGTAATATACGTGTAGCTCTTGAGCACTTGAAATTGGGGCTAATGGGCACTGAATTTTCAATATTATTTAATTTTAATTAGTTTAAATTATAAAAGCTACATGTGGTTTGTGGCTACCATACAGGGAGCCCAGGGGATACCTCTTCCTCCAGCCCCCAAGCCTCCTGTGCTTCTCCCTCTCTAGTCTGGGTTAAACCTTTTCTCTGCCCCTATCTGCCACTCACACGCTGACCACGCAGGATTGTAACAGTTTACCTGTGTGTCTTCCCCCAGCCCCTTGTCTCCACGAAGCCTAGTGCTGGGTCTGATTCAGCTCTGCAAGCCCAGATGGTAGCCTGGCACCAAAGGGATGCACAAGAAGTATGTCTTGAGTAAACGTATGAACTAGTGGACGAATGACTCCCAACAGACCTCTGTAGTTTACTCATTCTCCTGGCTCTGAGGAGACACAGGAAGGGCAGGTTGAAAGGACCTGCGACCACACCTGCCAGGCTGATCTGTTATGAGCTTGGAGCTCTTGGACCCCGCCGGGCCACCTCCCCCGATGCTTTGTGAGATAACATGGCACCGTACGTGACAGGGGCAGGCAGTGGACATTCCCTGCGGGACCGCCCGGCAGGTGGCAAGCGGGGGGAGTGTCTGTGTGACGGTGTGTTAGGAACGCACACTCCTCCCGGTGTGTCTCTTTCACTCCTGCACCTCGGTCACGATCATAACACTTCCAATGTCAGGTGTGTGGGATTTTTTTTTCCCCCACGCCACATGATTCTCTGTGACACCAACTGGGTGTCCTACAGTTTGATTCAATTCTGACACTAACCAGAGTTAGCCCAGACCTCACAGGTTAAAGGTTCGGTCCCATGAGACTGCCCCCCACTTTGGATGCTAATTGCAAGTTGTGGGTCCCCTAGATACCTACAACTTATGTCCGACATGGCTGCAATTCGAGGTTCCCATGACACCCCTCCTCAGATTCGAGCATATGCTAGAACAGCTCACAGAACTCAGGGAAACAGTTATGTTTACCAGTTTATTATATAATGAAGGATGTGATAAAGAGACAGAACAGCCAGGTGAAAGGTATGTAGGGTGAGGTTTGGAAGGGTTTTGAGTGCAGGAGCTTTTGTCCCCATGGGGCTGGGGACCTCCTGGTTCATGAATGTGTTCACCAACCCAGAAGCTCCCCAAACCTCATAGAACTGGGCTTTTTGTGGAGGCTTCGTCATGTAAGCACGGTCGCTCATTAACTCCATTTCTAGCCCCTCTCCTTTCTCTGGAGAACGGGGGCTAGGGCTAAAATTCTAAGCCTCTAATCATGGCTCGGTCTTCCTGGTAACCAGCCCCCATCCAACAGTCCATTAAGAGTCACCTCATTGGATGGGACTTCCCTGACGGTCCAGTGGTCAGGACTCTGAGCTTCCACTGCTGGGGGCTTGGGTTCGATCCCTGGTCGGGGAACTAGATCCCACCACATGCTTCGAGGCATGGCAAAAAAAAAAAGTCACCTCATTAGAACACGAGACAATCCTATCACCCCGGAAATTCCAAGGGATTTAGGAGTTCTGTGTCGGGAACCAGGGGCAGAGACCAACATATATATTTCTTATTATGTCATAGGTAGAAATCCAGGGCCTCTGCTTCTCCAAAACGCCTTTCCCAATCAGAGACCTGGTATGTGACTGTGTTATCTTCCCGAGGCTGCTAGAACAAATGAGCACAAGCTTGGTGGCTTAAAGCAACAGAACTGTATTCTCTCACAGTTCTGGAAACTAGAACTCTGAAATGAAGGTGTCAGTAGCGCTGTGCTCCCTCCAGAAGCTCCAGGGAAGAGTTTGTTCCTTGCCTCTTCCAGCTTCTGGGGACTGTTGGCGGTCCTCGGCTTGTGGCTACATCACTCCAATCTGTTTCCATGGTCACATAGCCTTCTCCTCTGTGTACCTCTTCTATGGACACTTGTCATTGGATTTAGGGCCCAGATAATCCAGAACGGTCTCAGGATCACTAACTTAAATACTGCAAAGACTCTTTTTCCAAATAAGGTCATATTCACAGTTTTGGGGGGTTAGGATGTGGACATATCTTTTTTTTTGAGGGGTAACCACTCCATGCATTACAGTGACCTTCTCTTTTTCTTTTTTTTTTTTTTGACAGAGTCCTTTATTTATTTATTTATTTACTTACTTACTTACTTACTTACACTGAGCAGCCTGTGGGATCTTAGTTCCCCAGCCAGGGATTGAACCCAGACCCTCGGCAGTGGAAGCATGGAGTCCTAACCACTGGACCACCAGGAAGTCCCTACAGTGACCTCTTCAACGTCACTGTTTGAGTCTCAGAGTTCCTTTCTCTACCAAACTATTTCAAAATGCCCTCTCTGGAAGGGAGGAGGAACTACTGACTGAATTTATGGTGTAAATGATTTATCACATTTTTCGTTTTGTTTCCTGCTACAGCCCAGGAGAAAGCTAGGGGCCTGAACGTTAAGGAGAGAGCTGGGGATTGCTTCAGAGGGTGATCAGGAGAAAAGTTACCCTGACCTGACACAAGCTGACAAGGAAGTTCCTCACCATTTCAAAATGAGTCTTAAAAATTGCAAACAATGTATTTTTCCCCCCTAGGTATAAAGTGTAAGAAAAATTAAAAAGAGAGGGGGGAACTATAGATTCAAAGAGATTTAAGAGATATAGGGTGTTCCCTAGTGGTCCAGTGGTTAGAATTCTGTGCTTTCACTGCTGTGGCCCCGGGTTCGATCCCTGGTCAGGGAACTAAGACCCAGCATGCCGTGCAGCATGGCCAAAAAAAAAAACTAGATATATTAACCAATTGTTTGTACTCTCAACTCTAACTGTTAAAAAGTATGAGACATTAGGGGAAATCTGAACAAGGACTGGCTAATTAAGGATAGATAGTAAGGGATTCTTGCTAATTATCGTAGGTGTGATAACGGGGTATTTTTGTTATGTTTAAAGAAAGAGTCCTTATCTTTTGGAAATAAATACTGAAATATGTGTAGATGAAATTACATGGTATTTGGGATGTGATTCAAAGGAGTCCAACAGGGGCTTCCCTGGTGGCGCAGTGATTGAGAGTCTGCCTGCCGATGCAAGGGACATGGGTTCGTGTCCCGGTCCGGGAAGATCCCACATGCCGCGGAGTGGCTAGGCCAGTGAGCCATGGCCGCTGAGCCTGCGTGTCCGGAGCCTGTGCTCTGCACCGGGAGAGGCCACAACAGTGAGAAGCCCGCGTACCGCAAAAAAAAAAAAAAAAGGGAGTCCAACAGGAGAGGGGAAGAGAAATAGAAAAACAGAGGTTATGAGTTTTTGATTGTTGTGGCTGGATTATGGGAACAGGGATATTCATTGTCCTATTCTCCCTGTGTTTGTATATATTTTCCATTATAAAAAGTTAAATAAAGTTGAAAGCAACTTAAATCTTTATTGGTGGGGAATGAGATAAATTATGGTGTCTCCATTCAATAAAATTCTGTGTAGTTATTAAAAAGAATAGTAGCATTCACTTGTACAACACTACCTTTGGATCAGGCCCCCACCAAAACACAAAAAATGCACTGGAGTTTGTGTTGAATAATCCCATTTTTGGAAGCTAAAAAAATAATGTATACACTGTTGTGCATCGCTAGGTGGAAACGTAAAATGGCTCAGCCGCTGTGGAAAACAGTTTGGCAGCTCCTCAAAAAGTTAAACATAGAATTGCCATAGGACCCAGCAATTCCACTCCCAGGTATATACCCAAAAGAATTGAAGATAGGACTCAAGCAAATACTTGTACACAAATGCTCAGAGCAGCACTAGTCACCATAGCAAAGGTGGTGTGATTGTTTATTTTATGTGTCATCACGGCTGGGCCACGGTGCCCAGATATATGTGGTCAAACATTATGCTGGATGTTTTTCTGAAGGTGTCTATTGGAAGAGATTAACATTTTTTTAACATCTTTATTGGAGTATAATTGCTTTACAATGGGATGTTAGTTTTTTGCTTTATAACAAAGTGAATCAGCTATACATATACATATATCCCCATATCTCCTTCCTCTTGCGTCTCCCTCCCACCCCTCCAGGTGGTCACAGAGCACTGAGCTGATCTCCCTGTGCTGTGCGGCTGCTTCCCACTAGCTAGCTAGTTTACACTGAGATTAACATTTAAATTGGTGGACTTTGAGTAAAGCAGAGTGCCCTCTATAATGTGGGTGGGCCTCTTCCTGTAAGCTGAAAGCTTTACTAGAACGAAGACTGACCTCCCCCAAGCAAGAAGGAATTCTGCCTGCAGATGACTTTTGGACTTGACCTCAACATTGGCTCTTCCCTGGGTCTCCAGCCTGCCAGTCTACCCTGACGACTTACCAGTCTTCATGGTTGCATAAGCCAATTCCTTAAAATTAATCTCTCTGTATATATATATACACCCTATTGGCTCTGTTTTTCTGAAGAACCCTGAATAATACAGGTAGAAACAATTCAAGTGTTCATCAACACATGAACAGATAAACAAATTGTGGTATCAACACACAGTGAAGTATTATTATTCCATCATAAAAAGGAATGAAGTTCTGATTCATGTTACAGAGTCCATGAACCTCAAAAACATTCTAAGTGAAAGAAGCCAGACATAAGAGGTAATGTATTATTCCATTTATACGAAACATTCAGAATATATAAATCATAGAGACAGAAAGTGGATTAGTATTTTCCAAAGACTGGAGATAGGGGAGAATAGGCAATGACTGCTTAATGGGTACAGGGTTTGTTTTGGGGGTGAAAAAATGTTGGAACTAGATAGAAGTGGTGTTTGAACAACAATGTATTATGCCACTGAATTGTACTTTTTTTTTGGCCACGCTGTGTGGTATGGGGGATCTTAGTTCCCTGACCAGGTATCGAACCCGTGTCCCTTGCAGTGGAAGTGTGGAGTCTTCACCACTGGACCGCCATGGAATCCCTGAATTGCACACTTTAAATGGTTACTTTATGTGAACTGCAACTCAGTAAAAAACATGTATATGCATTTTAGAAATCTGGAAGATAAGAATATGTGCTGTAGAGTTAGGCTGCCTGGGTTTAAAGTTAATTCTTTCACTTATTGGCTGCAAGATCTTTAGGCAAGCTACTTTCCTCTTTAAGTTTCAATTTCCTCACGTGTCAAATGGAAATGATATTACCCATGTTATTCTAATATGAAGGCAAAATTGTAATAGGGAAGAACTTCTGCATTTTATTACAAGTTAATCACTAAAGGGATTTTGCCTATAAATTTAAATTATGCATAATGGCCCATCTCTGGGAACCCTGCCTCCTATGCAACGAGCGTTAAGCTAAAATACATTGGTTTAAGATGTAGAGAACAAAGGTATGGACGCCAAGGGGGGAAATTGGTGGGGTGCGGGGGGGGAGCGCGGGGTGGTGGTGGTTGTGGTGGTGGTATGAACTGGGAGATTGGGATTGACATATATCTGTTAATATGTATAAAATGGTTAACTAATAAGAAAAAAATAAAATAAAATAAAACACATTGGTTTAGCTCACAGGAAACCTCCTGACCAGGCTCACCTATGAATGGCTGCAGGAAGAAAGAAATTAACACATCCCCTCCCAAGTCTGACCGGAACCAGGACTTTACTCCCTCCGCTTTTAGTATAAAAGAAGCATGAATTCTAACTCAGGGAAGATGGTTCCTTGGGACTTTAGTCCACCATCTTCTCGGTCTGCTGGCTTTCCAAATAAAGTCGCTATTCTCTGCCCCAACAATTCATCTCTCAATTTATTGGCCTGTTGTGCAGTGAGCAGTACGAGCTTGAACTGAGTAACAAAAATGAGTTAATCGGACTTCCCTCGTGGCTCAGTGGTTGAGAGTCCGCCTGCCAATGCAGGGGACACGGGTTCGAGCCCTGGTCCGGGAAGATCCCGCGTGCCACGGAGCAACTAAGCCCGTGCGCCACAACTACTGAGCCTGTGCTCTAGAGCCCACGAGCCACAGCTACTGAGCCTGCGTGCCTAGAGCCCGTGCTCCGCAACGAGAGAAGCCACCGCAGTGAGAAGCCCGCGCGCCGCAACTAGGGAAAGCCCGCGCGCAGCACTGAAGACCGAACGCAGCCAAAACTAAATAAATAAATAAACAAATAAAATTAAAAAGAAAAAAAAATGAGTTAATCTATGTAAAGTGCTTAGAGCAGTATACAACATAGAGTAAATGCTATATATGTCTTAGTTAATATTCCTATTAATATCATTATATGTACCAAATTGTTAATAGCACTCTGGAGATGGGGAAAATTTGGTTTTTTACTGTACACACTATGAATGTTTTGTAATATTTTTGTAATAAAAGAGAGGTACACTTAAATGTATTGTAATATAGCTCTCAGAATGTCAGGGGGCTGGGACTTCCCTGGTGGTACAATGATTAAGACTCCAAGTTCCCAATGCAGGGGGCCCAGGTTCGATCCCTGGTCAGGGAACTAGATCCTACATGCATGCTGCAACTAAGGAGCCTGCCTGCTGCAAATAAGACCCGGTGCAACCAAATAAATAAATATTAAAAAAAAAAAAAGAATGTCAGGGGTCTTTGCGCTCCTTATACGAGGGCTAGACAAAGACGGGTTTCACTGTAAACCTGACCAAGTTCCTGCCCCATCATGATCAAATTGTATCATCTTTGTAAATTAATCCTCCTCTATATTGAATATTTATGGGCCTCTTGTGGCAGAACTTGTGTCCCTTGTTAGTCCTGTGTTGCAGGAAGGGCAGGAAGGGCCAATGACCTTATGAAACATCAAATTTTTGGAGAAGCAGAACAGGTTGCTTTTCATTAACCTCTGTCATGTCTGCTCCTTCTCTATCATCTCAGTCCCCCCATCCTTCTTCCTTTGAGCAGGGCTTCTGGGATCAAGAGCTTGGATGATGGGGTAGTTCTATGCTGTTTGGGTCTTCCCAGCATCTACGTGCCCTCCTTTTGGCATTGGCACCTGGATTTCCTTTGCTGACTGATCCATCCCCGAGGTTTGACCATCTCTGAGGTTTGGGAGGATCTGGCTCTAGGAATGGACATTTGGCAGATCAGATCGTTTCATTCCTGTGGCCACTGTGACTGGGTCAGGTGGGCACAGGACTCAAGGGACTGATGACTCCATTTGGGTTGCTCTAACAAAATACCATGGACTGGGTGGCTTATAAACAACAGGTTATTTCTGTGATTATTTCTCACAGTTCTGGAGGCTGGGACATCCAAGATCAAGGTGCCAGCAGAATCACTAGTGAGTGGCCACTTCCTGTCGTCTGCTCTCTGCGTCCTCACCTGGCGGAAGGGAAGGGAGCTCTCCGGAGTCTCTTGTTTTATTTTATCTGAGGCATCAGTGGTTTAATGGATGGGGGAGCTTACATGTCTGAAGCAAGTTCCCGGAGCAATGCCCCACCACGTGCAGCGCATGGCAGGCAGGACTTGGTGGCAGTCTTCACTCTCAAGGGGAAGGGGAGATGACAAATTATAGGGGAATTGACGTCAGGTGGGCTCATTTGCTACCAGGGAAACCAGTGGAGGGGTACGCCCTTCACTGCCCCTTTGATAAGCTGTCACTATCTGGGACCTGGGGCAAGTACCAAGGAAGGTCAGTCATGTGAGTAGGCTGTAGGTGAAGCAGGCCCTTGTCGGGGTCTCTTTTATAAGGGCACTAATCCCATCATGAAGGCACCACCTTCATGACCTAATCAGCTTCCAAGGGCCCCACCTCTTAGTACTATCATATTGGGAGTTAGGATTTCAACGTACAGTTTTGGGGAGGACACAAACATTTGATCTATGGCAGATACCAACCTGAGTTGTTTGCTAGAACCACTGGAAAAGATAGTCTTTCTTCTGGGATTGCTAAACTAGTAGTAAATTTGGGAAGTATTTGGAGAGTATGACAAAAGCGTAGGGAAGAAGACAAAACATGAAAAGAGATAGTTTCTTTTTTAAAGACTTTTTTTTTTTTTTTAATTTTTGGCCCTGCTGCCCAGCATGTGGGGTCATAGTTTCCCCACCAGGGTTCGAACCTGTGCCCCCTGAATTGGAAGTGCAGAGTCCTAATCACTGGACTGCCAGGGAAGTCCCCTAAAAAACTTTTAAATCTGAAATAATTTCAAACTTACAGAAAAGCTACGAGAATAGTACAAAGTAACTCCCCTATGTGTACCCAGAATTATCAAGCATAAGCACTTTTCACTTTTGCTTTATAATTTTCTGAGAGAAGTAGATTTAAAAAAAAATTGTATTGAAGTATAGTTGATCTACAATGTCATGTTAATTTCTGCTGTACAGCAAAGTGACTCAGTTATACATACATATATTATTTTTCATATTATTTTCCATTCTGGTTTATCACAGGATATTGAGTATTGTTCCCTGTGCTATAGAGTAGGACCTTGTTGTTTATCCATCCTGTATATGCTAGTTTGCATCTGCTAATCCCAGGCTCCCAATCCTTTGAGAGATATAGATTCTTTTTTTTTTTTAAATATATTTATTTATTTATTTATTTATGGCTGTGTTGGGTGTTTGTTGCTGCATGCAGGCTTTTCTCTAGTTGCGGTGAGCGGGGGCTACTCTTCGTTGCGGTGCCTGGGCTTCTCGTTGTGGTGGATTCTCTTGTTGCGGAGCATGGGCTCTAGGTGCGCAGGCTTCAGTAGTTGTGGCACGTGGGCTCAGTAGCTGTGGCTTGCGGGCTCTAAAGCGCAGGCTCAGTAGCTACTCTGCGGCATGTGGGATCTTCTTGGGCCAGGGCTCGAACCCGTGTCCCCTGCATTGGCTGGCGGATTCTTAACCACTGCGCCACCAGGGAAGCCCCTGAGAGAGGTAGATTCTTGAGTATGTTATTTTATCTCTAGAATCCAGCTATTCCTGAAACTGGAATCCAATCCTGGATTCTTAAAATTTTTTCATTAAAAAAAATTTTTTTTTCTCTAGCTCTCTGTCTCTCTGCACTGGGAGCAGCTCTCCTGCCACAGCTCTTCATCCCCTGAAAATGTACATTTGCACGTTTGTCTCCACCTCCTTCTAGGTCAGGAGAACCTCTAAGCTACTGAGCCCGTCGCTGTCTGCAGTGGTGCTGAAATGAACAGAGACGCTGACAGATGAGAGCCTCAGCAGCTTGGCAGCCCCATGTCCCCTGACGTTGCTTACTCTTAGCAGCAGCTTCCAAAACAGTGCCCCCCAGCTTTCTTTTTTAACTTTTTATTTTATGTTGGAGCATAGTTGATTAACAATGTTGTGTTAGTTTCAGGTGTATGGCAAAGTGATTCTGTTATTCTTTTTTTTTTTTGCAAAGATGGTACAAGAATCCCCATTTACTCTTTTATTTATTTTGAGTTTTGGCTGCACAGCACGGCACGTGGGATCTCAATTCCCTGACCAGGGATTGAACCCGTGCCCCCTACGGTGGAAGCACAGAGTCTTAACCACTGGACCGCCAGGGAGATCCCCGATTCAGTTATACATATACATTGCAGGCCATTTCAAGGGACATCAACACAGCAGCCAAGTTTGTTGGACCTGAGGCTGTCACAGTAGGTGGCTGGCTCTGGGGCTGGAATCAGGACTGTGTTTGGGAGCCTCATCATTGGTTATGCCAGGAGCTCTTCTCAGAAGCAACAGCTCTTCTACACCATTCTGGCCTTTGCCCTCTCAGAGGCGATGGGGACCTTTTGCCTGATGTGGCCTTTCTCATCCTCTTTACCTTGTGAAGGAGCTGTCTCCACCTCATAGTTCTTTCTCCTGTGTTTCTCTGCCCTGTATGTTCCTTTTCCTATACCTCCCCAGGCAGCCTAGGGAAATTGGTTGGCTCAGGGTTGACAGACAAATAGAGAACACAGAGAAAAGACAAATACTGTATTAATTTAAAAATATGTTTTTTTCTAAACCAGTTTAAACATCAAAGATCCAAGCGAAAGTTACCATCTTGCCCTTGAGAAAATAATTCTCAAAGGCTATCCATCCTTCAAGAGAGAAAGGTGACAAATACAAGCTCTCTTTTCAGAAAAGAATAAATGTTTTCAATTTAGACCAGAGCTAACAGATGAAAAATGTATTAGTTTTGAAGATAGTTCATGTAGCTTGGGAATACACTGAGCCCAGTTCACTGGTCAGTCCTCGTCCATGTGTGTCTCGATCCACTGGTATGTTGAAATCAGTTTCTATTTCTTATTTATTTACTTTTTTTGGCCACACCACACGACTTGTGGGATCTTAGTTCCCCGACCAGGGATTGAACCCGTGCCCCCTGCAGTGAAAGCGAGGAGTCCTAACCACTGGACCACCAGGGAATTCCCTGAATTCAGTTTCATTTATGGCGTGTGTCTGGTCATTTATTGCTAATATGGAAGTATTAGAGTTTAAAGTTTTATTTACTTAAGCAGATGAGACAGATTGAAGGTTAGTCCTATGTTTCTCTTTGGACTGGGCCTTGTTCTAAGAGCTCCAAAATGCCTTCTTGAGGGGGAAAGAAAGGAATCAAACAACAACCCATTTAATCTACCATAGTCCATGGCCACCTACCTTATGTGTGTATTGTAATTAGTTGTGAAAATCACAAATTATTATAATGATTTACATCCTTGCGGTCATTTGGAGATGTCATCAAAATGTAGATTTGTTTATGAGATTGTGCTCTGCAAGGGCATAAAATCATTGGGTATATCACAGTGGGGGGAAAATGTTAGGAAAAGTTGGGTAGAATAGGTCTTAACAAACCCCTGTAAGGGCTGCACTAGCCCTAACCCTATGTGTCCATCAGAACTAATTTGAAAATGACACTCCAGTTCAAACCGGCCTGAGCAAAAATGGGAATGTGTTGACTTTTATCCAGAAAAGTTGAGGGTTAAGGCTGACCTCAGATGTGGCTGGAATCAGGGGTCAAACATTCTCTATCTCTCCAATCTGCTCTCCATATTGACTTTATTCCCAAACCACAGTGGGGTGGGACTTCCCTGGTGGTCCAGTGGTTAAGACGCTGTGCTCCCAACGCAGGGGGCCTGGGTTCGATCCA
The DNA here is from genome assembly GCF_964374135.1 of Grampus griseus. Classification (NCBI taxonomy): domain Eukaryota; kingdom Metazoa; phylum Chordata; class Mammalia; order Artiodactyla; family Delphinidae; genus Grampus; species Grampus griseus. The sequence continues at coordinate 6,961,903 of NC_139006.1, read as the reverse complement.
TGACCAGGGAACTAAGACCCGATGCAGCCAAATAAAAAAATAAGTAAACAAACAAAAAACCCCACATGGTGGCAAGATCGCTGCCGGCAGCTCCAGTGTGAATCCTCTGAGACTCAAGTCCAGTGGGAAAGAGAGAGCCTCTTTTCTAGAAGCTCCTTCAAAAGTGTGCTGGGATTCACTCTGATTGATCTACCCTTGAATCAATTAATCGCTGTTACCAGCAGGGCACCATGTGCTGATTGCCTTAGACCTGGGTCACAGGCTCCACCTCTGAATGGGGGGGTTGTGACAGTTCGACCGACCACATGGGTTGAGTGTGGGGAGGAGATGAACACTTCCAAGCCAAGATGGACCTTTTACAGAGAGGAGATGCTAGAAAGACAGTCAACAAATACCCACTCTGCCCCAAGTGACCATCTTGAAAATGCCCAGAAAGAACCAGATGAAAGAAAATGTCTGGCTAAGGTCCAAGCCAGCCCCAAGAGTGGAAAAATAAAACCCATGATTTCCTGAGAAAATAGATGATGTTATGACAAAGCATCAGGTGTGGTAAGAAGTCACTTAGCATTCAGGGAGCCCAGGGCAAACGCTTTCATTCTCTTTGACAGAAGTCTTCTCGAGGCAGGAGATAGATGGGCCCCAGGTTAGATATTTACAACTGGCCTCCCGCTTACTTTTCATGAGGCAGAAAAAAGTGGGCTTCAGGCCGGATACTTACAACTAGACTTCTGTTTGCATTTTCTGAGACAATTTAGCCAGGGGGGACAACACAAGATGATTGGTGAGAAGGAAGACAAAAGACCCCGTAAAACTGCCCCTTTATAAAGGATTTAAACTTCCCCAAAGGGCACATCTCTCTCCGAGTTCTCCCGTGCCTCTGACTTTCCGTGTGTACTTTGCTTTTCCAATAAACTTCTTACTTTTCTCTTTCCCTTCTGCCTCCTTGCCTGAATTCATTCTTGACAAGGCAGGCAAGAACTAGGGATCCAGGTCCTAGCTGCTGGCCCCTGTGGTCTAGTGGTTAGGACCCCCGGCCCAGGAACTAAGATCTTGCTTCCAGCTACTGCTTGCTGTTGCTTGACGCAAGCTGCTACTTACTGCTGTGTGCGCCAAAATCATTCTCAGAAAGTGAGTGACAACATGCTCCTTCCTCTGTTCTTCATCTGAATGACAGGTCTCACATCACTTCCCCATTGTCTCTCAGCCAGGTCTCAACCTTTGTCTCCTTCCTTCACACATGCTTTGCTTGACCATGGGTTCCCCCCTTGTGTTAAAGGAAATGATACCAACCAGGGTTCTTGGCCTTCCCCAATCAATAGAAATTGATCAGAGGCCACACAAGAAATTCAGCCAAGTTTTTACTGGGGCTCCTGCAGCAGGGGGAAGCGGGAACAATGAACAGTTTCCCTTGTTTGCTCACTCCCCGAGTGGGAGATGAGCTTGTTTCTTATATGGGGTGAGGGTAGGGGTGTGTCCAGGGGTCTGGCTGGAGGGGTGGCTGAGGTTGTTTGCCCACCCCTTAGGTGGTGCTGAGGGCAGGGGGCATGTGCAGTGCCCTGCTTTGGCTCCCGGACACCCTGTTTCTGCTCCCAGCTCTTCAGAAGTGGCAGTTGGGATTTTTTTGGGTCTTTTTGTATCTTTTGTCCAGAATTTGCCCCAACTGTGCATACATGCAGTTATTTTTTAGTCCCTTATAGTTTCTTCTTCTTTTTTTTTTAATGAGCACATTTTTTTAGAGAGCTTGTTTTATTTTAAAAAATTTATTATTTATTTATTTGGCTGCATTGGGTCTAAGTTGCTGTGTGCATACTTTCTCTAGTTGTGGCGAGCGGGGGCTACTCTTTGTTGCGGTGCGTGGGCTTCTCATTGCGGTGGCTTCTCTTGTCGTGGAGCACGGGCTCTAGTTGCTCCACGGCATGTGAGATCTTCCCAGACCAGGGCTCGAGCCCATGTCCCCTGCATTGGCAGGTGGATTCTTAACCACTGCACCACCAGGGAAGTCACTCCCTTATAGTTTCTTCCGTATTTTGTTGCTGGAGGAGAGGTTTGTCCAGGTGCAAGCACTGCAGCACTGCAGCAAAGAGTCCCAGGTCCCAGGCCTGTCTCCGAAATACCTGGCTTCCTGATAGTATCATTTAGGAATGCATTGTGTAGTATTGATATAATAGGAAACCCTAGTGTATTAGTTTAAACAGTCTGGGGGTGGGGGGGGCGGGGGTAGGGATGGGGAGTGTTTGTCTTTCACAATAGGAAGCTCTGGAAGGAGGACAGTTAAGAGCTGATATGGTCAGTCAACAATGCTCTCCAGAACACAGGCTATATATGTTTCTAGTCCAAGGTTCTTAGCATATGCACCTGCATTCTCAGGCTTGCAAGATGGCTTATGTTCATGTTTCAGTTGGAAAGAAGACAGAAAAGTCAAGAGTTTGTTTTTTTTTTCTTTTGTTTTAAAATGAGGCCTTGCCTTTTTATTTGAGAAGTGTTAAGTGATTTTTTTTTTTTTTTAAATAGGGAATTTCCTGGCAGTACAGCGGTCAGGACTTGCACTTTCATTGGGGGCCTGGATACAATCCCTGGTTGGGGAGCTAAGATCCTGTAAGCTGCGCGGCGTGGAAAAAAAAAAAAAAAGCATGACTCTAATCCAATTATAAATAAACATGTGTCAAAGGCTTTATTTCACTTCTTAATTAATAAGGGAATTAGTAGATGTGAAAACCAATTCAAAGGAGAATTTTAAAAAGCATACACACAGGGCCTTCCCTGGTGGCGCAGTGGTTGAGAGTCCGCCTGCCGATGCAGGGGACATGGGTTCGTGCCCCAGTCCGGGAAGATCCCACATGCCGCGGAGCGGCTGGGCCCGTGAGCCAAGGCCGCTGAGCCTGCGCGTCCGGAGCCTGTGCTCCGCAACGGGAGAGGCCACAACAGTGAGAGGTCCGCGTACCGCAAAAACAAACAAACAAACAAATAAACCCCCACACATAGGCAGTCATATACACATACATAAGCAATCAGAAATGTTGAAATGGGGACTTCCCTGGTGGTGCAGTGGTTAAGAATCCACCTGCCAATGCAGGGGACATGGGTTCATAGTCCTGGTCCGGGAAGATCCCATATGCAGTGGAGTAACTAAGACCGTGCACCACAACTACTGAGCGCTCTAGAGGCCGTGAGCCTAGAGCCCGTGCTCTGCAACAAGAGAAGCCACCACAATGAGAAGAAGCCTGCGCATCGCAACGAAGACCCAACGCAGCCATAAATAAATAAATTTTAAAAAAGAAAAAAAGAAATGCTGAAATGAATTTACAAGTAGATGGAAAACTAGTCAACAGAGAAATAATCAATTACAGCTCCACCAGACACAAGTTATTTGCATCTCTATGGACAAGAGCAAACTGCATTACTATCGGTTTTCTACAACTTACAAAATTGTAAAATTGCTCAAAGACAATGAAAGATGACACTAAACAGAATGATAAATAGGACACCCAATATTCTTTTTCGTCCATTTAAAAATCTTTCACAATGTTTCCCTAGAGAAGGGATGCCCTATCTCAGCATCCACCTGCATCTCATTGATCAGAACTGCATCACATAGCCTCCTTCACTGCATGCGAGGTTGGGAAATCAAGTATCTTTAGCTGGACACACTGCTATCTCAAGCAAAACAGGATTCTGTTAGTAAGGAAGTCTGCCTCACCTATACACCCACTTGATGTGTTAAGGGCGCTAGTTTTTTTGGCTGCGTTGGGTTTTTCTTGCTGTGCGCAAGCTTTCTCTAGTTACGGTGAGTGGGTGCTACTCTTTGTTGCAGTGCGCGGGCTTCTCATCGCAGTGGCTTCTCTTGTCGCAGAGCACAGGCTCTAAGCGCGCGGGCTTCAGTAGTTGTGGCGCGTGGGCTCTAGAGCACAGGCTCAGTAGTTGTGGCACACTGGCTTAGTTGCTCTGCGGCATGTGAGAACTTCCCGGACCAGGGCTCGAACCTGTGTCCCCTGCATTGGCAGGCGGATTCTTAACCACTGCGCCACCAGGGAAGTCCCTAGGGCAGTAGATTTTAAACTAATTTTTAGCACATGTATGAGGATGGCTGGAGTAAACATCTGTTGGTTTTGATACTTCAGCATCACTCCCACTTCTGGTTATAGTGCCTCAAATTTCCTTTGGAATGTACCCCGTCTCCACTCTCCAAACCCAGCTCCAAAAATGGACACTTAACTCAGGGCTTGTCTAGTTATGGTGATTGATTTAGGAATGGACACGATTGGAAACAAGCCAATCAGATTCAACTTTTGGACTTTCATTGGAACAAAACTGTAACTTACTCTAGAAAAATAGTAATACTTAAGCCTGAAAGGTCTTTAGTCAATTTCCTGACAGTCCTAGGTCCTCAACTGGATTCCTGTATTCTTTGCAATAATTCCACTGCCTCTTGGGGTCTGTGGCTTCCTGATGAGAAACACCGTTATGTTTATTTAATGGGTCGTTCCTCCTTTTAGTACCTGATTGCTGACAGGTTGTGACGTGTGTGCTAACGTGACCTGGAAGTGTAGCTCTGGGTTTGAATGCCAGCAATGTCAGGCAGAGTCCACCGAGAAAACAGAACCCCATCTAAGTATTTAAAGCAGAGGAGAATTTCATTCAGGGGATTGGTAACACAGGGAATGGAACTGTTGAAAAGCTAAACAGAGGTGGTGAGGCAACTCGGAGATTAGCAGTAGCAAGAAGCCATCAGTCACCACTGGTAGGCTAGAGACTAGGTCCAGGGAGGGCACTATGTTACAGGAGCCCAGGGGCTGGGATCCCTAAACAATGCAGGGGAACAACCAGCTAGCTACTGCTAGAGAGGCTGCTCAAAGGGGTGGGGGTGGTCTCACTGCTGTTTCCCATTGGCTTAACCTAGATGGAAGCTCAGGAACAGGAAAGCCTGGGCATTCACTCATAGGGATCACCAGCCCCTTCCGTACAAAGCAGGGCAGGAGAAGGGTGAGGAAAAGAACTGAGGACACTGGGTCTACTCCACAGGACTGGCCACTCATCCATATTTCATCACATCTAAGATGCCGTTGGTTGTAAGATGCAGCATTATTTTATGCATCACTGAGAGAGAAGAATGCTGCCCAATTAAACTGTGCCCGATGCTAAGACTCCATCCATTGCAAAGCATCTTCATATTGTAACAGGGAAGAGCCAAATCTGACTACGTGTTGGACCTGTTTCTTTTATTTTAACCTTTGCTTTCCGCTGCTTTTGTTCACTAAAAGGATACTGTCTATACACAATGGGCTGCCTCAGGAAACCCTGCCCCTTTGCCTGAATGTTAAACCAAAGAGCCTTTGTTCAGGGAAATATCCGGCCCGGTCCACCTGTGGATGGCTGCAAAGAAAGAAGAAATGAACACATTCCCTCCTCAGGCTGGCCATTGCGGGGGACATTTGCAAATCTTATGTCCTTTTCATTTTACTTCCTCATCTCCTCCCCCCTCTCTGTTCTATAAAATAAACTGGCATCCAAGCCTCAATAAGACAGTTATTTTGAGACAGTAGTCTGCTGTCTTCTCGGTCTGCCAAAGTCGTATTCCCTGCCTCAACACCTCCGATTTATTGGCCTGTCGTGTGGCGAGCGGGGCGAGCTTGGACTCAGTGACAATATGAGAGATGTGAAAATGTGAAAAATGTGTGTCTTAAGATCAGTAACATGCTATTAGCTGTGTGATCTTAAGAACAGGTGAACTTAATTCATCCCACCTTTGAGCTTCCATTTTACCATCCCCCTGGGAATTACAGACAATCCTTACTTTGTAGGGATTTTGTAACTAAGACCGGTAAGTTCAGTGAGATTGAGGGTTTTGTCTCTTGTTCACTGTATTCCCCAGTGCCTAGCACAGTGCGTGGCACATAGTAAGAACCCAAGAAAGTTTTGTGAAATGAATCCACCTGGACTCTATCCCCAAATGAGCAGGTTCTTGACACATAGTGGGAGGTGAGTATCAATAAATGGAAGATATTATTACTGGAATCAGATAGGCTCTGGAAGATCTTCTTTCACGAATGTCATTTAGAATTGACTCTTTTTTGTGAGAGGGGGGAAACCCCCTCTTTTACTTAAGAAAGATGTTGACTTAAAAAAATGCACGACGTGAGAGTTGCGAGTTAAGTTTTATTTGGGACAAAATGAGGACTTTAGCCCGGGAGACAGCGTTTCAGATAGCTCTGAGAAACTGCTCGAGAAGGTAAGGGGGGGAGCCAGGTTATACAGAAGTTTTGTAACAAAGGGCAGGTAGTCTGAACATCAAAAGATTATTGTTAATTAAAGAAAACCAGATATGTCAAGTTTAGGAATTTAGCGCTTTTCTCTGTATGGGAAGATGCAAGAGTCTGGGCTCACTGAAATCATTCCTTTGATATGCACCTCAGCTATCTGGGGCCAGTATCCTGTGTTTTCACATCCTGAGTTTCCTCAGGGCTCACCTAGGGAGTGGCTGCAGTCTGATGGCCCCTAGACAGCAGGTAGGCAGGTGTTCTTTTGCTTCCTGAGTTCCCTCAGGGTTCACCAGCTCACCGTCTGGTGGTGGCTGCAATCGCTGATGACTCTGACAGCCTTTCTTTGCTGATGTGACAGGCAATATTCCATTTATCATCAGGTTTTCACACATGGTGTGTCTTAGTTTTGCTTCCATTTAGTTGTTTCATTTTGGGAAAAACCCTTCATATCCATCCTCAGCCTGAGTCCCATTTGTGAAATGGGAATAACACTACAACACTTGTAGAGCTATGAGAGTTAGGGAAACGGTGACCAAAAAGAGCTTTGTAGATGGTGGAGGTTGTTCTTTTCTATTTTGCTTTATCCTCCACTCATATCTGCCTCATTCCCCTCCTTCCTTTGCAAACTTCTCTGCCACCACCACTACCACCCTTAAATTTTCTGCTCAAAACTGCACACGAAGCCATCCGGCATAATCTGCACCGGAGACTGTGGCCTCTTCTCTTTAGTCTTTGATAAATGGAATATTTAAAGAAAGGCTGTCAGAGTCATCAGCGATTGCAGCCACCACCAGACGGTGAGCTGGTGAACCCTGAGGGAACTCAGGAAGCAAAAGAACACCTGCCTACCTGCTGTCTAGGGGCCATCAGACTGCAGCCACTCCCTAGGTGAGCCCTGAGGAAACTCAGGATGTGAAAACACAGGATACTGGCCCCAGATAGCTGAGGTGCATATCAAAGGAATGATTTCAGTGAGCCCAGACTCTTGCATCTTCCCATACAGAGAAAAGCGCTAAATTCCTAAACTTGACATATCTGGTTTTCTTTAATTAACAATAATCTTCTGATGTTCAGACTACCTGCCCTTGGTTGTAAAACTCCTATATATGCTGGCTTGCCCCCCTTTCCTCCTTGCAGCAGTTCTCTCAGGGTTACTTGAGATGATGCCTCCCGGGCTTGAAGTCCTAAAAATTCCTGCCGAATAAAACATAAATCTCAACTTTTAGGTTGTGCATAGTTTTTTAGTCAACACTCACATGGGAGAGATTAATTCCAATTTACAACACATGTAAAGATCGATAAACACTAGGAAGCTGTGAAAACAGTTGTTAGGGTGGTGAGACTGTGGGGTGAGGAGAAAAATGAAAATTGCGTTGATATTGTCTTTTTAAAAAGAATTCCGCCAATGTAGGGTACTGTGTTGAAATGAAACCAAACGCCTTTTCCAGCTGCAATCTCCCCGTGAAGGAAAGACTTATCCAACAAGCTGGAGGTTAGTCAAGTCTCCAGGATGCACCCCAGACCCCGGGGGCCACGTTCTCCGAGTCAAAATAATGAGTCACCGCTGATTTACATGCATGTCTCCGCTCTCTAAACAGCGTCCCCTTCCGAGCGCCGACCACGGACCACCCGTTCTCTCCCATAAGTAACTAGCACCGCCTACTGGCTGTCAGCCTCTAGGCTGCTTGGCTCCGCCCCTGAGCGGAACGCGCATGCTCCCCAATTCTTCTCCGCCCCCGCCTTCGAGCTTCTCGCGACAGCCGCTCCGCGGAGACTGAATCTCGCGATAAAGGTTTATTATCTCGCGGGACCGCGGCTGGCAGACGGGCTCTTGGGCGGCTCTGGCCGGGAAGAGGAGTCGCATGTGTCGTTTCAGCTGGCGGTAGTGGCGGGCGCGGAGGCGGCGGAGGCTGTGCGACCGCCTGGGTAATGACCCCTCGTGCCTCTCACGCTTCCAGGAAGCTCGTAGAGAGCGTGGGGGAAGCTGAGGTGCTCCCCGGCGGAAGGGGGCCGGGCCGGGCGTCTCCACACCCCCGCCCACATGGGCCGCTCTGGTGTCCCCGGGGTTGCCCCTTCGCCTCAGGTCGCGCCCTCACACCTGGTCGCCCTAGTCGTCGCCTCAGTGCTCTTACATTCTGCCCCTTCCTGGTTCTTTTGCCCGCATTTTCTTTTCTCAGACTCTGGTCTCCCCGCCCCCTCCCACTCTCTTTCCCTTCCGTGACTCTAACGCGTCCCTCCCTTGGCCTCTAGCCCACCCCACACCCTGCCCTCCGGGCACCTCCGGCGACCCACCCCTTCTTCGTAGGCGTTTCCAGCCTCTTCAGCTGCTTTGTGGCCTTTCCCTGTTGCTGCAGTTTGTTGCATCCTTTACAGATCATCCCCCAGACCTTTTGCCCTGTCCCTGCCGAGTTCACCCTCCCCATCTTTTTCCCCATGGCTTTCTCTTCCACTAGTGCCCTCCTCCCCCTAGTTGTCATGGCCCATTTGCTGTGAGTCTCGCTGTTGTCACTTGCTTCCCTGTAGGCCTGGAAAATGGTGTGCCCAGAATTACTCATATTTTGTGAATCCTAATGCAGCTTGTATCTCTCATTCAGCAAAGAATTGAAACCGATTCGGGGTGGCGGGATTTCTAGTAGGAGGAGGCCGGACTACACCTGAACACTGCTTCTCTGGGCGTCTTGGTCCAAAATAGTGAAGATATGTTATTTTCCTTGCTTACAGGTTTTGAGATGGCTGCTGACATTTCTGAATCCGGTGGACATGATTGCAGAGGAGACCCGAGGAGCAATACCAAGTTAGATGCAGATTACCCACTTCGAGTCCTTTACTGCGGAGGCAAGTGTTGGAAGGCAGAAAATGGCTTTTACTCACTGTATTTTTATGCATTGTGATAAATGGTTTCACATTTGGTCCTAGTAGATTTTTCATCTTTGTCATTTGGTGAATCTTTAATTGGGAGCTGGGGAAGAGGAGGCATGGATTAACAGACATTTCCCAACCTGTGTGACTTGCGTCTTGTTACTTGGCCTGGAGAAGTTTACAGTCCAGTTGGAATAGAGATGTGTAAATAGATTATTCCAGCCTAATGTTACTTGCTAGTCTGGCTATTAAAGGTGGGCTTCTTGGAAGATATTGAATCTTAAGGGATGAGAAGGATTGGTTGAGGGAGTGGGGAAAGGCATCCCGGATGAAGTGAACAGCTGTGCAAGGAAAAGCTTTGTCTGTGGAGAAATAAACACCTTTTTATTAGTATAGTGTGTAGTATAGGAATGGTGTCAATAACGAGTGGAAGATTATGAGGTTGGAGTGATGGGTAGTAGGACAGTCTTGGGAAAGTGTTCTTGGTTTGATAAATAAAATGTGAATCAAGATTTTTTTCCCTTTGAGTGTTTTTCCTCATTTTCAATCCAGAAATATTTGTGAACTGGAAATACTCTAATTTTACTAGCATCTTGGAAAGGTTTAGAAAAATCTGAAGACATAAGACAGTAAAGTAAAAGGGCAAGTAAATATTATTTTTTTTAGTAAATAGTTTTGGCCACTTACTATGTGCCTAGCAGAGTTTTAGATGCGGGGGGCTGAATAATGAATAAGTCAGGAAAGGTCTTTGTGCTCAGGGACCTTACATTCTGTGAGTGTGATAGGGATTTCTTCTGGAATTTAAGTACTTACAGTACTTACAGGAGAGGTGATGTCACTGAGTTAAAAAATTGTATCAACTTATCATTTATTGACTACCTTTGATGATCAAATAAAATGAGTGTAAAATATCCCAGAGAGTAGGCAGGGGAGCTTTTTGTAGGGTTGATTGAGATGTGTTATGATGTTCGTCTTATTTGGTTATATTGTTTGCCTTTGGAGTCATGGGCCAGGGTTTGCATCCTTACCTTGGGCATTACCAGCTGCTCCTGCTTAATTTTAGCTGTGTGACCGTGGGCAAGTTAACCTGATTTCACTAAGGGTTAGAGGTCTGTTTCTTAAGGTCTGAATGAAAATGATGATTACATCTGAAGTCAGATGATTCCTATAAAGGTGGTTCAGCAACTAACATAAGAACATAATACAATAAGTGCTATTATTACTGTTATTAGGGAAGTATACTAGTTTAGTTTATTCCTCCTTGTTTGTCAGATACAGTTAGGAGCTATTGTTCTTTGTACCCTAATTCACCGAATCTAAGACTCCATATGTTATAAGATGCACCATTATTTTAGGTTCCACTAAGAAAGAAAAAATTGTTAGGTTGACATGCCATAATTATGGAATGCATCCCTATAAAAATGAAAAAAAATTAGTGAAATACAGTATATGAAAGCCATCCTGTTCAAGTGCTTATGTCGCCCCTAAGATGGCTTTGAACAACTGCACTAAGTATGCAGTCCACCCCAGTGATACTTTGTGTTGATCAGAGGTACCAGAGGTACCTAACCTTTTCGAGAAAAGTTTATTTTTATTTCCCTCCCTAGTTTGTATTGATATATCAGGCACTAGGTTGGAGACAGGATTACCTTTTCCTCAAAGAGTTTAAGGTCTAGTTGTAGGAGAAGCACTTAGGGAATATTAAATGCTAAATTCAGTGGTACTGACCATAGCTATGAATTAGGGTTTCAGGAAAGGGAGGGATCTTTGTTCAGAGGGAAGCTGGGAAAGCAAAGTGAGGAAGTGAGAAGCCTTAGGTAATGGGCAGAATTTGCAAGGAAAGGTGGATGAATTTATAAGAAAAATATGGGGGCATGGTTTAATATGGTATCTTCATATTAAAGATCGAGGAAAAAGTTAGGGGGTAGAGGGAAAAGAAGGGGCTGATTGGAGCAGAATGCTGGTTGAAGTATAGTGAGAAACAAGGGTAGGTAGGATGGGGTCATTTCCGGGGAGATATATGTCTGCAGGATTGAGACTTCAGAATATGAATTCAGTCAGAGTTTGAATCCTGGTTTAGCCATTTACTCACTGGTGACCTTGGTCAGTTTCCTTATTCATAAAATGGATAACAGCCTACTTCAGAGGGCTGTTGAGAAGAATAAATGAAACATTACTCCCAAAGGCTCCATCTCCTAATATCATCACATCGGGCATTAGGATTTCAACATGTGAATTTTGAGGGGACACAAACATTCAGACCATAGCAGAAGGTCTCATGGATGATGTGGCTTTGTTCATCATATCTCATCATGTCAGCAGATACATAATGTCAGGTTGTTCCACTGTTAGTGATGTGAAGCTGGTGACTGCTCAGTCTTTTCCTTGAAAAACGACAGTTTACAAATAGTAAATCATTTGTGGAGGGAAATAGACTGTAAAAACAAATAATGTGGAATTTGGAATATTTGTCCAACTTTTTTCATCATATTAGAATTTTGCTGAACCAAATATTATTTGAAATGGTGTACTAAGTGTTATGGTTTTAGTATTTGCTGTAATGGTATTTAACCTATAATTATATCCTGAAAGTGTGGCTGAATATCTGTACCTACTAGTATTTGAACTTGAACTGTGAGGATTAGAGAGCTTCTGGTTAACCAGGAGAGCTTTAGTAGAAAGAACTCTAAACTGAAATAGAGATGGTAGATTCTAGTTTTCTGCCCTATGCCACCTTTGGCCTTGGATAAGCTATTTAACCTTTTACGGCTTCATCTGTAAAAGTGATGATGGGCTGGCACACAGCTGCACTGCTTTTATATGTTGTGTGGTCTAATTTAGTGGTTAAGAGCATGACCTTCAGAAACAGACGAGGGTTCAAATCCTGTTCTAACCAGATACAAATGAGTTACTTGTTCTAAGTCTCATTTTTCTCATTCATAATACACATATGGTAGTTCTTACCTTATGAGGTTGTGACGATTGAACATAATAATATAAAGCATAGCAAAGTGCCTAGCATGTGCCCAATATATGGTAAGTGCTGTTATTATTAACGGTGTACCACCCCTCCTCTCCCTCACAAATCTCAAGGTGTTGTCACACTGAACTATTCCATTCCTCACCTTAAAAATAAAAATAAAATAAGCAGTTGACCTAGTAATAGTTTTAGTTAAAATTGGGAAACCCTTTGAGTTTTTCTAGTCCTTTAGCCTTTGCAGGCTATACAGTGACAGGATTGAACCAACTTTCCTTCTAAGGAAGGAAATTCACAGTGTCATGGTCTTATGTAGCATAATACGAAAAAAGAAAAGGAAAAGTATATTGCAAAGAAATGGTAGCAAAGTGCTACTGAAGTCTGTAAATGTGTTAGTATGAATAAAAAGTAGCGGCTGTTTTGGTGAAGTTATCAAAAGAAATAACCAGCTCCATTCAGCCTTCGTTGTATGGGGAATTGTTCCCATCCTAGCTTAGTTTCAGACCCATTGAGGTTGTTGTGGTAAAACCTTAAGACATGCCAGATAGTATAGTTTGATGTTCTACCAACTGAAGGAGACATTGTTCTTTACATCCAAAAAAAAAAAATTAAGATAATATTTCTATTAATCATGTGCCACTTACCTAAAAAAAAAAAAGTGCATGACGGGGTAGTATTTGAAAAGTGGTACTGGAAAGTTATAGGAAAAAACAAATGAAGCATTTTGTCAGATTAAAAATAAAAGTTGTTATGAGCCGTGTGTGTACGTGTGTATTTATTTATTTATTAACATTTTCAAATCTTTTTTTCTCTCCATCCCCAGTCTGTTCATTACCAACAGAGGTAAGTCCTTCTAAAATTCTTTTTTTCTTTTTTAACTTCTGCATTTGAGGTCATTGATTTTAGAGCTAGCTTGGGAACTTCTTACTTTTCATTTTCTATTATTTGATGGCAGAGTTTCAGCCTTTTTTTTTTTTTTTGGGTTTCAACCTTTTATAGAGAACTTTGGTTTAGAATACTTTCATGGTCCTACAAATTTTTCTTTAGACTTTGAGTTATATGTGTGCGTCTTTTGCACTTGGCTATACATAGTTTGGATTTTTGCATGGAACTCATGAATAGTCAGCTAATAAAACAAGAGTAACCTTAAAGCCAAAATTTAACATCCAAACAGAGAAGAGAAAGCATAAATTATGTGTAAGACTTTCTGTTGATAAGCTTCTAAGTCAGGTTCTGCGGGCAGGTCATGAAAATGAGACACCTATGTGTCCAAAGCAAGAAAAACACCTGCTCGTTTTTGTCTGTTTCCTCCTTTTTCTAATGGCCTTTCTGTTTGTTGGAGAGGAAATAAATTGCTACAGTGAGGAGGTGTCTTTTAATTTTTAATTTCTTATGGGACATTTCCTGGTTGAATACAGATTTCCTGTGGATAAGATGTCAGGTGGGAGTAGTTGGTTTTATGATTCTATATATAGCAAGCACAGGGAATGATTTTTAATTAAAATGATTAAAAGTGTACTGTTGTGACTCAGTTTCTTCTTTTTCCCTCTCCAGTACTGTGAATATATGCCTGATGTCACTAAATGTAGACAATGGTTAGAGAAGAATTTTCCAAATGAGTTTGCAAAACTTACTGTAGGTATGAACATTTTTTTTCCCTCTTTCATCAAAGCCTATATACCTTTGGCTTTGCAACGTGCAAATGCAACATGCATTTGTTTAGTAGGATATTACAGAATTATATCTATCTATTCTATTAACTTTAAAACTGTTTTAAGTTCTTGGGTTAAAATTCCTTACATAAAATCACGGACTGTGGGACTTCTCTGGTGGTGCAGTGGTAAGAATTCACCTCCCAGTGCAGGAGACTCAGGTTTGATCCCTGGTCAGGGAACTAGATCTTACATGCGTGCTGCGACTAAGAGTTCGCATGCCACAACCAAGGAACCTGTTGGCCACAACTAAGGAGCTCACCAGCCCCAACTAAGACCCAGCACAACCAAAAATAAATAAATAAAATTTTTAAAAAAATCACAGACTGCTTGTGTCTTATCTCTGAGACAGGATAGGTCAAAGTATTAACTTTCTTATATAAAGAAGAGTAAATGATTTAGGGGCATATATTTTCTTTCATTCATTTAACAAATTCTTTTTTTTTTCTTTTTTCTTTTTGGCTGCGTTGGGTCTTTGTTGCTGCACACAGGCTTTCTCTAGTTGGTAGTGAGCAGGGCTACTCTTCGTTGTGGTTCATGGGCTTCTCATTGCGGTGGCTTCTCATTGCAGAGCACGGGCTCTAGGTGCGCGGGCTTCAGTAGTTGTGGCACACGGGCTCAGTAGTTGTGGCTCGCGGGCTTTAGAGCGCAGGCTCAGTAGTTGTGGCACACAGGCTTAGCTGCTCCGCAGCATGTGGGATCTTCCTGGACCAGGGCTCGAAGCCGTGTCCCCTGCATTAGCAGGCGGATTCTTAACCACTGCCACCAGGGAAGTCCAACAAATTACTTCTTGTAAGCATACTGTATGCTATACACTCTTATTGGATGCTGAGAATAAAGCAGTAAACAAAAGACCTACTCTTTGGAAATTATATTCTAGAGGGAGAGACAAAATAAGTAAAACAAGACAAATAAATACATTAAATTAGGATAAGCAGGGAATGGAGAGATAAGAATTGTTGGGGAGGGAATTTGAAGTTTTAGGTAGTAGCCCTGAAAGATTTTGCTGAAAAGATGGCATTTGAACAAAGACCTAAAATAAGTGAGGGAGAGAGTCCTTTGGATATCTGGGAGAACAACATTCCAAGCAGATGGTGCAGCCAGTGCAAAGGCCCTGAGGCAAACACTTACCGCTTACAGCATATTTAAAAAACAGGAAGGAGGTCTTTGTTTCTGGAAGGGGAGAAGGGTGGGAGATGAAGTCGGAGAAGTAGTGAAGGACCATGGCTTAAACACCAGGTCTCAGCTTTCACTGAGTGAGATGAGCTATTGGAGCAGTTTGAGCAGAAGGATGATATGGTCTGACTTCTGTTTCAGCAGTGTCTCTGGCTGCTATGTTAAGAATAGACTGAAGAGAGGCTTAGGCAGCAAAGCAGGGAGACCAAATAGGTGGCTCCTGCACTAATCTGGTCAGGATGATGACGACTAGAATGGCAGCAGTGGAGACGTGAAAAGTGGTCAGATTCTAGATACGTTTTGAAGGTAGAGCTGACAGGGTCTCCTGATGTGTTGAATGTGGGATGTGAGAAAAAGGGGCAGCTAAATTTTTGACCGAAGCAACTAGAAGAATGGAGTTGCTGTTGCCAGAGGTAAGGAAACTGCAGAGGAACCAATTTCCTCAGTTAGCTAAGATTGACGCCCTCTTACAAGATTGTTAAAAATGAAGGCAGTAGCAGGGAGAAGGGAAATCCTGGGCTGGAAAGTCCTGTCACGTATACCCAGTGTTATCCCACTACTTGCTGCTTTGATTTTCAGATAGTTTCCATGAGACACAGCCCCTGAGACAACTTAGTCGCTGTCCGTGATTGGATAAGAACCCTCAAATCTGATGTAACAGTCTACATGGTGGGCCCTGAACATGACTTGCCTAGGACATATCTTCATATTCAGGACCAGACTTCCTGTTAACAGAACTAGTACGCTTCGATGCTAAATATTCCTGTGGAGTCTTGAGTGTTCTGTGCTCCTTTAATGTGGCTTAAAAAATTGTGATCTTCACATATCAAAGACTTTGTTTTGTCTTCTATCACCATATACTTATCGTAATGACTTCAGAATTAGGCTTGATAGGCATCTAGCAGTATAATCGCTTGCTTTATAAATGTTACACTCATTTGTTGGTAAAATACCTTATATGTGTTTGAGGTTCCTCAAGGGTAATTTTTTAACGTAATGAAGTGATGTTAATGCTTTTGGATTTTGTTTTTACATCTAGAAAATTCACCCAAACAAGAAGCTGGAATTAATGAGGGTCAAGGAACAGCAGGGGAAGAGGAAGAGAAGAAAAAACAAAAGAGAGGTGAGACCTGAATCCATGATTTGATTTACACAAACATACCCTCCCTCTGCTTGAAGAAATAAGAAATGAAAGCATTCCCAAAGTGAATAACATCTACCTGTTACTGTAATTCTGTGTGAATACCATACAGAGGGGTACAGGATCATGTTCTCAGGATGACTGGATTTCGTATGAATCGGGCTTTATCAGTAAATTGGATCTAAGAAAATATGCTTCATTTGCCATATATATACATAAAAAGCATCCAGCCAGCTTGTTTATGACTTAAAAACTTTGTTACCTTATTAAAATACCTGTGTATTCTATTTAATTAGAGTGAGGACACTTAAAAAAATTTTGTTCTCTCATTACTTCTGTCAGCTCAGTTGAATTTTTCTTTTTACAGCTGTTAGGCATACCTGTTTACCTCTCCTCCTTCTAAAATGAATTCCTTGTACCCTGGATCGTGTCCCCACCTGTTTCTTCTTCCTGAATTAATTCTCCCTTGTGACTAAAATTAGCTTATACATATATTTTAGGACTTTGCATTAAAAAAAAAAAAATTCCCCCAAGAGCTCATATCTTTCTTTGCCCTATTCTCTTCCCCCTTCCCTTCTTAGCCAGACGTCCTTAATAAGACTAGACTTACTATCCCCCTTTCAGTTTGGTCATTGAGTCTTTGCTCCTCAGTCCATCCTAACCTGACTTTCATGCCACTGAAACTCCTCTAACAAGGGTCACGAACGGCTAGGTGATTGCTAAGTGGTAAGAGCATCTCATCTGAGCCCTCCCTTGAAGTGTCGTCCTTCCTCCCTCATTCTCCTTTCACTGCTCCTCAGCCTTCTGTGCAGACTTCTCTTCTTCCTTGTGTCCCTTAAAAATTGGTGTTTCCCAGGATTCTGTCCTGGGGCCACTTACCTTCTCATTCTGCATGTCCTCCCTGGATGATTCTTCCACATCCTTCTGCTACCACTCTACGCTTACAGTACCCAAATTTATATCTCTAGTCCTGGCCCATGTCTCTAGACTAGAAATGCGCATATGGTCTCACAGGTACTTCAAACACAGCACTTCCAAAGTAAACTTACTAAGTCCCAAATCTGCATCTTTTGTTTTCTTCATTTTGGTTATTAACAGCACAGTTTATCCAGTCATCTGAGCCACAAACTTGAGACCCATCTTAGATTCATTCTTTTTGACCCTCTTAATCAGTTCTAAATTCTGTCATTTCCTCTCCTTCCTCTGTTTATCCTGTGCCTAGTGGCCATTGCTGTTGCCACTGCTTTGTTGAGATGTTGATTAAGTTCTGCCTGAACTAATGTAGGAGCCTCATCAGTGGCCTCTACCATTGCTCTTCACAGACCCACCCTCCACACTGCATGGTGATCTTGACAAAACATAAATCAGTAATTTCACTCCTGCATAGTCAGTTGTTCACTGGCTTCTCTTTGCAATATAAAATGACAGAGCTTGTGCTGTTCCTTAAATTACTGGTATATAATCTTTGCTTTTCTGGCTTCCTTTCTTACATATCCATACGCTTCCTTCATCAACACAAGTGTATTTGCAGCCAATTAAGCTGACTGCTCTTTTCCCCGTTGGGGCCAGGTATGCAGTGGTTGCAACCAGTAGCCTCCTTGGTAGTGTATGCAGCCTGTTGGCTGTATGGGTTGCCCTAAGGGATCTTGGAGACAGCCCTTTCCAGTGGACATTCACATCTGGCATGGTGTCCCCAATCTAGGCTCCAGGTAGATACGCGTGGTGCCTTTGGAAAGCCCCAGGGCACAGTGGCCAGGGTCCACTTTGGCCACATTGGCCAAGTGATGTCCATCCGCACCAAGTTGCAGAACAAGGAGTATGTGATTGAGGCCTTATGCAGGGCCAAGTTCAAGTTCACTGGCTGCCAGAAGATCCACCTCTCCAAGAATTGGGGATTTACTAAGTTTAATGTGGGTGAATTTGAAAACATGGTGGCAGAAAACCGGCCCATCCCTGATGGCTGTGGGGTCAAATAGATCCCTAATCGTGGCCCCTGGACAGATGGCGGGCCCTGCGTTCCTGAGCACCATTGTCCCCTCCTTACGCCAACCAGTAAAATCCTACTTTCCTGTCACATACACACACAAAGACAAGTGTAGTTCTCAAATATAATGCCCTTTCTTGTCTCTGTACTTGTTTCCCTTCCCTGGAATATCCTTTTTATAACTCCCCAGCCCTTCTCCCTTCAAATGGACCATTATTCTGCAAGCACTTAGATGCTTCTTCCTCTAGGAAACTTGTCCTGTTCTCTGTAAGCAGAGTTAGCCACTCTCTGCAAAGCTTATGGTAGTGCCATATTCGTGGATCCTATTACAGTATATATCAGGTTGCTGTACTTATTTAACTTTTTGTTTCCCTGCACTAGACTGAGAGTCCCTGGAGGGCAGCGACTATGTTCTTCTTCTGTTCATCTTTGTGTCCTCAGCCCTTAGTGCAGTGCTTGGCACATACTACTTAATAACTATGGATTGAATGAATACTCATGCATGTGTTTATTAATTTTGTATTAGAAAAAGAAACTTTAGAAATTAGTATTTCATACCTTTTGAAAATTAATAAATTTAGAGACAGTATTCTTTATTTATGATAAGAACAGAACAACTAATCCTGAGCTCTTTCTTAATAAATAAAGGTGGAAGGGGTCAAATAAAACAAAAAAAGAAGACTGTACCACAGAAGGTTACGATAGCCAAAATTCCCAGAGCAAAGAAGAAATACGTAACAAGAGTGTGTGGCCTTGCGACTTTCGGTGAGTCCAAGCTTAAGTATGTTTAAAATGTGTGAACTACATTCCTTCATTTCATTCTCTCTCTTTTTAATCTAGTATCATGAAAATTTTACAGTTCTGTTTTTTGCTAAGAAGATACAAAATGAGATTTTGCATTTCTAACTATAGGTTCAAAATCAAATTTTGAAGCAACTTAAAAATCTTTTGCACAGGGGACTGGTTTAACTTTTTCCTTTCCAGAATTTCTGTTTGGGCACATTTTATGTAGAATGAGGAGGGCTGGATAGGTTTCCCTGTGAAGTCTACCAGCACTGCTCCTTGTTCCCTGCAGTCTCGGTAGCCAAATGGTTGCAAAATGACCTATCCCTTCTGGGATGACAGTAGAGGGTGAGGGAAGTTGGTTAGTGGCAGGATGTCCTGCTTCAGAGCCCCTTCAGTTCCTGGAAGACTTGAATGAATAGTGAAACCACGGTGATTAGGTTCCTTCATTTGACAACATGGAATGAAAAGCAGTCACTAGACCACATCATAAATATTAGGCTTGTTTCTCTGCTGTAAATTTTTCTTCTATCAAAAGGGATAACCAAAAGAACTTCATATACTTGGAAGTGTAGATGTAATGTTGGAATTAATGTGTTCCTGGATTTATTTTGGTCTTACTATATGAGTTAGGAATAGTGTGGATGATCTTATTTTTATGTACTGAGGCTTTATTTGACCTTAAAAATATAAGCTGAATTGTTAAGATGACTGCTTATGGGTAGTTTGTAATTATTGTTCTGAAAGGAACATGAAATCCATTAACAAAATCTGTTTTATGAATTTAAAATGCAGATTAAATTTCAAGATGGAAAAATATCTTTGACATATGATTCCAATTATAGTCTTGCTATTTCTTTTTTTAAAATAACAGAAATCGATCTTAAAGAAGCACAAAGGTTTTTTGCTCAGAAATTCTCCTGTGGTGCCTCAGTAACAGGGGAGGATGAAATCATCATTCAGGGAGACTTTACAGATGACATAATTGATGTCATTCAGGAAAAATGGCCAGAAGTGAGTATTTGGAACATGTGCATCTATAGAAATAAGTTATTAAAGCAAGTTCCTTCCGTGTTAGTTGATAACCACAACTCATGAAATGTAATTATTTTTATTTTACAGGTGGATGATGATAGCATTGAAGATCTTGGAGAAGTGAAGAAGTGATTTTGAAAATTTGTCTGTATTTAAAGATCTGAACTGATTGTTGATATGGCCAAAGGGAGAGAGGCCTTTTAAAATATATATATAAATATATATATTTATCCTACAGTAAAACTGTAGCCTACTCTCACCCTTGGCATTTTCACTGTTCTGTACAGGGCTGCTTGTTTTTTTTTTTTGTTGCCAAAGTCTGATAAACAGGAGAGACTGTCATGCTTATGCATGAAATAGAATTTAGTCAAATAAAAAATTTTGGTCATTTGGTACTGACTTTTCTCTTTCTTTTTAAGTTTTTATTTTTGGAAAAATTAGACTTTCTGTGGAAAGCTTTTCTGTTGATTATTTTAAAATAATCATGATTTTATCAAATCATGATTTTTTTTTTTTTTTGGTTGTTAAGCTGAGTGATACTTTGAAGAATTTGAATTTGGCTTCATTACCAGTAATAACTCTCCTTGCTTCTTTGGTGTGATAGTTTTGAGATGCTTGAGCATCTCATGGATCTGTGGTTGAATTTGCTTCATTGTCACCAACCAAGTTCACTTTGTGGGCCTATTAACGTATTGTTGGTAATAGTTGATCAAGCTGTTGTGGAGATTATTTGGTAAAGTATATTAAAAGCCTTAAAACCATCTGCACTGTTTGACCCACTTCTTGACATTATCCTAAAGATACAACGTCTTGCTTAAAACTGTGGATGAAGATGTTCATCACAGTGCTACTCATAATATAAAAAAATTGCAAATGATAAAGATGAACAATTGGGAAATGGTTAAAGAAATGATGGTTTGTCATATGGTAGAATATTTGCAGATATTTTAAGATATTTTCTAAGAATACTTGGAGAGGTGTTTGATAATGTTAAGTAGGAGGTCAGACCCCCAAATCCATTTTATACATTATTTTCATCATTGTTTTGAGTGGATAGGCATCCAGAGAGGCTGAGTTCTTTTTCTGGCTATAAATTTATGTAAAATTCTCCTAACCATTTGAAAATAATATACACCATTGCTCAATATAGTCTGGAAAATAGCAGTTAAAATGTGTTTTTCTTACAAGAGAAACAGTGACAGTGAATCTTAATGAGTACATTAAATGAATTTAAAATCTGTTTTTATAAAGGTCTTATGTCAGGTGCTACAAACTAAAGACTCATGGTATTTTAAATTGCTATAGACACCTTTAAGAAAGTTAGAACCCATTGTTTATTGCCATGCAAATTGCAATCAAATGAATTAGTGGGTTTTTAAATAATTGAAATCTTAGACTGTATAATAAAGATGTAAATTAAGAAAATGAAATTCTGCATTAACTGTGAATTTAGCTAAATAAAATTACCTGATGAAGCAAATTTATCCATCAAAACCATTTGGTATGTGGTTATGTGTGTATTCTCTTGGTGCTGGAAGATGTCTTTGTGCTTGTATCAACACGTGTGACTTCATGTAAAGATTCTTAATGTTCACAGTTCTTGGCAAATGCAGTTTCAGTCCATATATAGCCAGCAGTGGATGGTACTGCAGGAAAATGCAGGATTAAAATCGTCCTTGTGTATAATATGTGTGAATCTTTTTCTTTGACCTGAAATTTAAAATGCAAGAGTTTAATCTCTGATTAAAATGTGTAGTTCAGGGGGTGTTCCCTGGTGGTCCAGTGGTTAGGGCTTGGCGCTTTCATTGCTGTGGCCCGGGTTCAATCCTTTGTCGGGGAACTAAGATCCCACAAGCTGCATGACGTGGCCAAAAAATATATAATATATATACATATATATATATTCAAGGATTGAGTTTAATTCATACATTCTGTGTATGTTTGTATTATGTAAATGCTTTTATAATCTTGTGTTTTTAGCAAAAGAATACTAACCTTTAAACAGCCTTATAATATGTAAGAGATTTGCAGAGATTAAGCTGGCAACTTCAAATACAAATAAAGCTTTTTAATTTTAACAATAGATTTTATTTAACACAGTATACCCCAAATATTATTATTTCAACATGACAACGTTTTGATATGTAGTATTTTATTCATTAAAAAAAATAGATGCTGGCAACATGTGATTTTAAATTCCTTTTTAGTTATTAAATAGAAGCCCCAGTAAATCAGCTGTCACTTAAGGTGTAATCCATGGTAGCTTTCTCGCTCTTAAAGGTTGATAAGTTACAATTTTTCAAAAATGAATTCTACCTTTTAGTTTTTTGGCGTTTTTTAAAATTTTTTATTTTTGGCTGCGTTGGGTCTTCGTCTTCGTCGCTGTGCCCCGGCTTTCTCTACTTGCGGCGAGCATGGGCTACTCTTCGCTGCGGCTTCTCATTGCGGTGGCTTCTCTTGTTGCAGAGCACGGGCTCTAGGCACACGGGCTTCAGTAGTTGTGGCTCATGGGCTCTAGAGCGCAGACTCAGTTGTGGCACACGGGCTTAGGTGCTCCACGGCACGTGGGATCATCCCAGACCAGGGCTCGAACCCATGTCCCCTGCACTGGCAGGTGGATTATTAACCACTGCGCCACCAGGGAAGTTCCTGCTTTTTTGATTTTTAAATTCTAAGGTATTGTCTTGTTGGTTCTCCTGAACATGAGCCTATCCTAAGGAGGTGTCACCCAAATCAGTAAAGCTTCAAGGTAAGAACTTTTAAATTTGTTTTTCCATGTTCAGATTGTCTTTTATGAACACAAGGGCACGTTTTGCTAATTCACAGTCAATCAAGAAGGAGAGTTGAAATACTATTAAGACTTTAGTAATTTGTCTTGCCAGAAATGCCATCTTACGGGTTAAGCAGTAGTGGGTGAGTGACCAGGGGTTAAATACGATAAGCATTATTTTTTTCATAGTCCCTCTATAACGAAGAGTAAAAGGGGGAAGAAGGAGTGACTATGAAACAGCACGAGAAAAAAGCTTCAACTCAATGTGGTAAATATTGTCACGATAAAGTGTCAAGGTTCTTGCCCCACAGGGTGCATGTCCACCCCCCAGGGGGACAGCACCCTCCTTGGCTGTACACCAGGGGGTGCATTGCGTCCCAAGGGGTACGTCATCATCATCTGATGTACACCGGGGGGGTGCACGGTCCCTCAAGGGGCGCCTGAGCACCCCCCCCCCACGTGGGACAGCACTCCCATTGAGTCAATCTGCCTTCGTAAATATGGTGACCCCTAATTAAATCAATCATCCTTCTTAATGGATGCCCTGAGACGTAAGAAGGCAGATTGATTTAATGGGGGCCAGGAAATCTAAGGCGTTTGATTGGTTTAATGAACGCCAAGAGATTTAAGAAGGACGATTGATTAAGTGGGGGGTCACGATATTTAAGGGAGCCGGTTTAATCAACGAGAACCACGTGACTCATGGAGACTGATTTAATTAGTGGGAGTCACGTGATAAGTGGTGCTGATTGACTTAATGGGAGTCACCTGATGTATGGGGCTGATTTAACAATAGGAATCACGCGAGCCAAGGGGCTGATTAAATCAGCTCGGGCACACCCCCAAGGGGGACAGCACCCTCCCCGGCTGTACGCCAGGTGGTGCAC
The DNA here is from genome assembly GCF_964374135.1 of Grampus griseus. NCBI lineage: Eukaryota > Metazoa > Chordata > Mammalia > Artiodactyla > Delphinidae > Grampus > Grampus griseus. The sequence goes on along the minus strand of NC_139006.1, from coordinate 6,938,322 downwards.
GTCCATCGTAAGTGGGGCACGTCCACCCAAGGGGCGCAGTCCACCCCAAAAGGTACATCATCGTCATTTGATATACCCCACTGGGTGCACGTCCACCCCAAGGGGTACGTCATCATCATTTAACAAAAGAGCTACATCAAGAGTCAAAAAAAACCTTTTTTAATTTTTTTCTCTCTCTTTTCAACTGTGATTCTCAGTTTAGAGCTGTCTGCTGGGATGGCCAGCAACTGACTATTAACTACCAGGGGTGGCGTCTGCCTCCATCTGTTTGTTGTTTGAATGCCAGGAAGTGTTCTCCTTGCCCGGAGTACACAGCAGCCAGAGCAACCGCGCTCACAGTTTAGGAGGGAAAGAGGGAAATAAGTAAGCGAGCACATGGTCACACGCCAGGGCGACAGCGCAGAAACAGCCCTTCATTTGCTCCATCATTCCCAGGGTCATGGTGAAGAACGGTTCTTTGTGGGCCGGGATAATGGCTTTTACAGCTCCAGGTAAATCATTCGAGAGCCCCCAGGCCCGGATATGGAAGAACAAAACGCCAGGAGGGGGTCGGGGGCCGCGCCCGACGAGGCCGAGTGGGAACCGGCCTCCTGCGGGCTCTTGCGGCCGCCGAGGTGTCGCGAGAGCCGGGGCTGCCGCTCGGCTACGCAGTAAGCCGAGTGGGCCGGGCGCGTTCCGCGGGGCCGGCGGTTTGGGCGAGGTTGCTTGGGCCAGCGAGGGTGCGGGGCTCCGGGGCTCGGGGCTCGCCCCCGCCGCTCCGGGTAGGCGCGCCGATGGCGTTTCTAGGGTGACGCTGCGCACACCGACTCTCTCCGGGGGCAGAGGAAACACCTATGAACCCTTCGGCCTCCTTCCTGGCCGGGCGCCAGGTGAGCGGCTGATGCTCTGCGTTTCCCGTTTCCGCCGTCGCGTCCCGGGGAGAGAGGAGAGCAGACCGCGGGGACGACGTGCATTGGGGTTATTCAGGAATCGTTTTTGCTTAAAATTTAAAACAATACCCAGGACGCAGAAGGAAAACGGAGCGTCACATCAGTTTCCTTACCTTAATGAAAATGGGTTGTTCAGCCCAGGCGCAGTGTCGAGTCGCGAGTACTGGGTGTACATGGGCCTCTGGTGAACTTTAAACTACTGTCTTTAAGGTAGAATTCTTAAAGTAACACTTTTAGTTTTGTTTTTTTTCTTTAATTGAAGTATAGTTGGTTTACAATATTGCGTTAGTTACGGGTATACAGCATAGTGATTTGGTTTTTGGGTTTTGTTTTTTAGTTCTTTATTTCATAGATGGGGACAGTACCATACTTTGGAATGTGACTTACAATCTTAATAATAAAATATTGATAATACTAGCTAATGTTTGTTGGTCGTTTATGACAGAACAAAATTATTTTAAGGCAGGACCAGAAAAAGTTAACAAAGTTTTCTCTGTCGTCTGAGCCACTGCTTCCTCCCCTTTGGTGTGTATTGTGCATCTGCATTACACATTAACGAGATCCTTTTAGAAGACGTAGGAATGCCTGCTTGCCAAAAAAAAAAAAAAAAAAAAAAGCTATTTTCTCCCAGTGCCAGCAAGGAACTCCTTAGGAGATAACATTCCTTTCTCAATCCTGTAAGGGGTCACTGTGACCCACTACTTGCCTTGTATGCGCAGAGCTGCATTGTGTAAAGGTCAACATATTATTTTGATGTATAGCCCTTTGTCTTGAAAGTGTTTGTAACTGTGTTTTGACCTCTTACAGGCAGAACAGTTCTCAGAGCTTTCTGAAAGACTGTCTCCCAGGTTATAATCTTCAGCTTGGCTCAAATAAAGTTTTCCACTTCTTTCTTAGCTTGACTATTGATTAATTTTTAATGACACTTACAATGGTGCCAAGTACTGTGAAGTGCTTTACAGAGATTATCTTGCTTAATCCACACAACTCTTAGAAGTTAAAATGCTGCTATTACCATTTTACAGACAAGGAAATTAAGACTTAAGGACATTAAGTAACTTACCCAAGGTCTTAGAGCCACTAAGTGGCTACTTCTGGATTCCAATTTAGGTCAGACCAACTTCACTGCACTAGACTTTAAAATGATGTATGCTTAAAAGGTGTTATCGTAGATAATTTTGTTAGGCATGAAAATGGCATCATGGTTATATAAAAACGTTCATTTTTAGAGATGCATACTAAAGTATCTAAGAGTAAAAAGTATTTTTTATCAACAACAAAAAGAAAAAGGAAAATTGAAACAGATGTGGCAGAATCTTGATAGTGGTAAGAAAGACCTAGGTACTGAGCAAATGGGAGTCTACTGTACTATTCTCTTGTCTTCTGTGTATATTTGAAATTTTGCCTTTACAAAATTTGTTTTTAAGTAGGTATGTTGAGTTTGGATCAGTTACATTTAAACAGTAATTACTTCCTGTTCCCCTTTATTTGACTGCTGTAGAATTTCTGGGGCAAGCTGAGGGATAATATTGTTGATTGATACAAGGAGAGGGTTGACAGCAAAGAAAAAAAATGCAGAAATGGGTTTATTTGTGATTAACCAATGGAGGTTTTACAAATGGTCCCACTCTTTAAGAGTGGTGTAAATGGTACGACAGAAAGTGATAGAGGCAGAGTACAGTAGGTGTGAACTTGCTTTAAATATACATAATTTTGACGTCATGTTATAATCAGTGAATAAAACGTAATTTAACTACCTTGAATTGGCAGCAAAAGAAGATATAATTGTTTGGAAAATATGCTTTGGCCGATTTATGTTGATTAGTTTTATCCTGACGTGAAGCCACTTTCTATGTTTAGAACATTGGGTCAGAAGTTGAGATTTCCACTATCGAGAAACAACGGAGAGAGCTACAGCTGCTCATTGGAGAATTAAAAGATCGAGATAGAGAGCTCAATGATATGGTTGCAGTACATCAAAGACAACTTCTTTCATGGGAAGAGGATCGGCAGAAAGTGTTGACTTTGGAAGAACGTTGCAGCAAATTAGAAGGTCAGACATATATGCAGCAGCATCTGTCATGCACTTGTACATGCCAACACGTTAAAAGGGCTCAAGGGTAAGATAGGAACATCTCAACACAATCCCTGCTGCACTGGAGTTTATTTTATTTTATTTTTATTTATTTATTTTTGGCTGAGTTGGGTCTTTGTTGCTGCGTGCAGGCTTGCTCTAGTTGCGGCGAGCGGGGGCTATTCTTGGTTGCCGTGTGCCGTCTTCTCATTGCGGTGGCTTCTCTTGTTGCGGAGCATGGGCCCTAGGCGCGTGAGCTTCAGGAGTTGTGGCTCACGGGCTCTAGAGCGCAGGCTCAGTAGTTGTGGTGCACGGGCTTAGTTGATCCTCGGCATGTTGGATCTTCCAGGACCAGAGCTCGAACCCGTGTCCCCTGCATTGGCAGGCGGATTCTTAACCACTGCGCCACCAGGGAAGTCCCTGGAGTTTATTTTAATTGAAGATAGGATGACATCATGAACACTCACAACAGAACAAACACAATGTGAATTAAAGTAGGGCAAGCGAAGTACTTAGCTGTAGAAAGAGGGCTGGGCAGCTTCAGTCAACATTGAGTGTCAAGAGTGAACCTGAAGGAAATTAGTTTTGAGCTAAAGTATGAATGAAGATGCCACAGAACTGGCCATTTCTCTTGAACTGACTCAAAGATTTTAAACTTGGTATTGAACTTGATCTCAAATACCTAAAATAGTCATCTTTTAAAATTAGAGCAATCTCAAAAATGGCTTACAAAAATTTCCTTTTGTACCATATTTTAACTATCGTCCCTTTCGTGCTGCCCTAAACTCTGAATGTTCTATTGACACTGCATTAATACTAGAATGTGCTAGAGGGGAAAATACTAGATCTGTTTAATAGAAAGACAATGTATCACCTTCTTCTTTACTTATATTACACAAAGGATTCTGTAAATGCGACAATCTAAATACGAGTAATTTTTCCATTTTGTTGATGACCATCTGATTTTATTCTGACCACACCCACCCACATGTAGATACACATAAATGCAGTATTTAATATGATTGTACGTTAGATGCAATATGTCTTATATAATTAATATCTTTTATATAAACATATTAAAGCAAAAGATAACATTATATACAAGCATACCTCGTTTTATTGCACTTTGCAGATATTATGATTTTTAGAAATGGAAGGTTTGTGGCAACCCTGTACTGAGCAAGTCTGTCAGCACCATTTTTCCAACACCGTTTGCTCACTTTGTGTCCCTGTGTCATATTTTGGTAATTCTCATAATATTTCAAACTTTTTCATTATAATTATATTTGTTATGGTCACGTGTGATCAGTAATCTTTGATGTTACTACTACGACTCGCTGAAGGCTCAGATGATGGTTAGCATTTCTTAGCAATAAGTAATTATTTATTTATTTATTTTGCGATACGCAGGCCTGTCACCGTTGTGGCCTCTCCCGTTGCGGAGCACAGGCTCCGGACGCGCAGGCTCAGCGGCCATGGCTCACGGGCCCAGCCGCTCCGCGGCATGTGGGATCTTCTCGGACCGGGGCACGAACCCGTGTCCCCTGCATCGGCAGGCAGACTGTCAACCACTGCGCCACCAGGGAAACCCAATATCTGGATTTAAAATGAGCAAGACACCTGAATAGGCATTTCACGGAACACTGAATGGCCAATAAATGTACAAAAAATTCTCATTCTCAATAGTAATTAGGGAAATGCAAATTGAGACCTTTTTATACTTACCAGACTGGCAAAAAATATCAGGTATTGGTAAAAGTGGGGAGCAAGGGAAGGCTCATTCACTGCTGGTGGGCGTGTCAGCTGGTACAGCTACTTTGGAAAATCATTTGACAGTTCTGGTAAAGTTGAAGATATACATAGCTATGGCCCAGCATTTCCACTTCTAGGAAATCTACTCACCCTTCATTACGCACAGGAATTACCTAAGGATCTTGTTAATATGTAGATTGTGATACGATAGGTCTGTGTATCTAACAAGGTCCCCGTGATGTCCCTGTTGCTGGTCCAAGGGCCACATTTTGAGTAGCCAGGCTCTAGAGGAACTCCTGCAAAAGCACCAAGATGCTTGTAGGAGAATATTTAGAGCAGCATTGTACATCATAGCTGCTAAGTGGAAACAGTCCAAATGACCACCAGTAGTAGAATGTATAAATACATTGTGGCATGATCATATAATGATATTATACAGCAATGACAGTGCACAAACAGGAGTTACCTGCAGCCACATGGATACATCTCAGGATCATAATCTTTTTTTTTTCGTCTGTGCCAAGCAGCTTGTGGGATCTTAGTTCCCCACCCAGGGATCGAACCCAGGCCCTTGGCAGTGAAATCGTGGAGTCCTAACCACTGGGCCACCAGGGAATTCCCAGGATCATAATCTTGAGCAAAAAAAGCAAACAGAAGAATTCATAGAGTATAATTCCATTTACATATGGTTCAAATTAAACTGTTCTTAGGGATGTGGTCATAGATAGTAAAACTATAATGAAAAACAAGGAAATGAGTAAGATCAGGACAGTGGTTAGGAAGGTGGGAAATTGGAGAGATTGTGCTCAGGAAGTGACGTACAGGGCCTTCTGGGTTGCTGCTGGTGTTCTCTTTCTTGACTAAGGTACAATATCGTGCATTTCATAATAAAAACTTTTAAAAGAAGTATGAACCTTTAACCATGTGTTTTGAAAATAATGCATTTTCAGCTTCAAATCTGACCACAAGTAAGTTATTGATGAAATCTCCCTCAGGTGAACTACATAAAAGAACTGAAATAATCAGGTCACTCACAAAGAAAGTAAAAACCCTTGAATCGAATCAAATTGAATACCAGAGTACTCTTCAAAAGACTCAACTACAGCTTCAAGAAATGGCCCAAAAGGCAACCCATTCCACTCTCCTCTCTGAAGACCTTGAGGTTGGTTTTTTCGGGGTTTTTTTTTTTGTTTTTTTTTTTTGCGGTATGCGGGCCTCTCACTGCTGTGGCTTCTCCCGTTGCGGAGCACAGGCTCCGGACGCGCAGGCTCAGTGGCCATGGCTCACGGGCCCAGCCGCTCCGTGGCATGTGGGATCTTCCCGGACCGGGGCACGAACCCGTGTCCCCCGCATCGGCAGGCGGACTCTCAACCACTGTGCCACCAGGGAAGCCCTTGAGGTTGGTTTTAAGATAAGCTTCCCTAGCCCAAATTCTGTTTGTGTTTCAGTTATTGAAAAATTAGGTTTAAATATTTCCATTAAAAATGCATGTGTGTGTGTATGAAAGTATATCCATCCATCCATCATCATAGTTTTGTGTTCCTTGTAGGGCTTTGGGTAGCTGCCAGTGCTATTTTGTCTTGGAGATGAAGCTTCATTACAGCCCTTTTCTGACTGTTAAGCCCTCTGTTTGGTAGCATCTATCATTTTATCAACAATGGGTTTTTTTAGAAAGCCTTTCTCAGATTCTGAGATCCATATCACCAAGTAGCGTCACATTATGCTTTCTGAATAACTGTGTGTAATCTGATGAAACAAATATCTATCTCACGTTAGTGGCATATTGGGAATAAAATCTGTAAGAGTGATTTTTCAATTTTCATTTCTAGCTGGTGAGTCATCAGATATCTTTTGAGCTCATGCTTTTTGAGAGACGCAGTGAGAAAGCCTTTTTTGTCGTTCTTATAGCCTTCATATTCTTGTTTCATAATGATATCAGTATAGATCTTGGTAATATAGTGAGTCTTAATAACTCATAATAATTGTATAGATTTTATGTCTAAAATTTTTTCCAGATTACTCTTCTAGACAGTTTCTAGCTATAAAATAAGTGAAAACTATTCTGGAATCTCTTGATATGTTGAATTAAAAAATGGAAGCGTGTTGGTCAGCTTGGGCTGCCATCACAAAGTACCATAGACTGCGCAGAAATTTCTTTCCTCACAGTTCTGTAGGTTAGAAGTCCAAGATCAAGGTGCCGGCCTGGTCAGTTTCTGGTGAGGGCTCTCTTCTTGGCTTGTAAATGGTCACCTTCTTACTGTGTCCTCATGTGGCAGGGAGAGAGACAGTACATGAGCAAGCTCTCTGGTGTCTCTTCTTATGAGGACACGGATGCCATCATGAGGGCCCCACTCTCATGACCTCATCTAAACCTAATTACTTCTCAAAGGCTCCACCCCCAAACACCATCACATTAAAGGTTAGGGCTTCATAGGGCTTCAACATGTGCATTTGGGCGGGGGGGGGGGGTGCAATTCAGTCCATAGCAGGAAGATTTTTTTTTTTAATTAATAAACTTTAATTTTTAGAGCAGTTTTAGGTGCATAGCAAAATTGGGTGGAATGTACAGAGATTTCTCATAGACCCTGCCCTCTCCCCCAGCTAGCCTCCTCCACTGTGGACATTCTGCATCACAGTAGTACATTTGTTGCAATCAGTGAATCTACACTGACACATCATTGCCGCCCAAAGTCCATAGTTTACATTAGGGTTCACTCTTGGTGTTGTGCGTTCTGTGGGTTTTGACAAATAATGACCTGCATCCACTATTGTAATGTCATACAGAAGTAGTTTCACTGCCCTAAAAACCCTCTCTGCTCTGTCCCTCCTTCTCTACCACAACCCCTGGCAACCATTGATCTCTTTACTGTCTCCAGAGTTTTGCCTTTTCCAGAATGTCATAGAGTTGGAATCATACAATATGTAGCCTTTTCAGATTGGCTTCTTTCACTTAGTAACATGCATTTAAGTTTCCTCCATGAAGATCTCTTTTAAAAAGCCTGATTATTCTTTTTTTTCCCAACCAATAAACACATTATGTACACAATAATTATATCAAATCTAGATCTCTGGGTAAAAAAAAAAACAACCCTGAAAAGTGGGAATACCCCAATATGAAGTTATTTCAACATAGAGTAAAGATGCACCAAAGTTCATTAATGCTACTTTGTTTCAGCAAAGGAAGTCTCTTGCTGATGCAGTTTTCATTCTTGCCAACCTGGAAGTATTCATTAAAGAGCATTAGGAAGTAGACATGTTTATAAACGTAACTGATAGAATTCAGTAGGGCAAAACTCAAGTACTGAGAAGATGCTGGGGATAATGGGGAAATAGATATTTGTGTTCCTTTTTGATGACTGCTTACTTAGCCCACTTTGTTACTAAAAAAGCTAAACAGAGAAAAAAAACGAAACAGAAGAATGAGCACAGATTGTGGCTGGTGAGAGTAATGAAAGCTTTTAAATGACTCAATTAGTATTTTGTGTTGTCCCTGATAGGTTAGAAACGAAAATCTCAGCAACACATTAGTGGAACTTTCTGCTCAAGTGGGACAATTGCAAGCTCGAGAACAGGCTCTCACCACCATGATAAAGCTGAAGGTAATGCAGAATCACGATACGTCCACTTGCCAGGCACTTTGTAGCTGATAGGGCCCAGCAATGTACATGAAGTTCCTGAAGTCCCACCGCGACTCAGATAGGTTGAGCTGTCGATGTTGCTCTCTTTTTTTAAATTCTGGTTTTAGAAATGAGGGAAACAAGTTTAAAATGATGCCCCCAAGGCCCTGAGAGGAGGCAGGACTGCACTGTGGGTCTCTGTCTCCAAGGCCCATTCCATGGTCCAGCAGGCCTGCACTCAGCTGGTTTCTTCTGAGGTATCCATTACTGGGTCTCATAAAGTCATTAGCTATCAAATTGCTTGTTAATATTTTTTTTTAATTAATTTATTTTTGGCTGTGTTGGGTCTTCGTTGCTGCGCACGGGCTTTCTCTAGTTGCGGTGAGCGGAGGCTACTCTTCATTGTGGTGCACAGGCTTCTCATTGCAGTGGCTTCTCGTTGCAGAGCACGGGCTCTAGGTGCGCAGGCTTCAGTAGTTGCAGCATGCAGGCTCAGTAGTTGTGGCTCGCAGGCTCTAGAGTGCGGGCTCAGTAGTTGTGGTGCACAGGCTTAGTTGCTCTGCAGCATGTGGGATCTTCCCGGACCAGGACTCGAACGTCTGTCCCCTGCATTGGCAGGTGGATTCTTAACCACTGCACCACCAGGGAAGCCCGTTAATATGTTTTTAATTGAGGAGAAAACTTAGCAGTCAAGTAGTTGATGTAGTCACTAACATGCCATAAACAGTGATTGATAAAGTCTCTTCTATGTGGTAACACATGTGTTGGACAGCAGGTGACTAGAGGAGTGATTCTGGTATAATGGGACACTCATGCTAATTCATATGTGATTTTTCCCAGCACATAAATGTTTTTGAGTGATCAGGGACAAGCTTTCATAAAGTTAAAAAGAAAATATTAAAATCTATAGAATTGTCTTTAATCAAGTAGTGACCAGTTTCCTGGCTTCAGCAACCCCTACAGTGTCCATCATAGCAAACTCCTGGTGAAGCTGAAAAGGATTGCCTGACTGATGTGTCTGCAGTGGCGTTTGCTAAACTGTGTTCTTGTACTTAACAGGACTACTGTTTCTTTTCTTTTTTTTTTTTTTTTTTGCGGTACGTGGGCCTCTCACTGTTGTGGCCTCTTCCGTTGCGGAGCACAGGCTCCGGACGCGCAGGCTCAGCAGCCATGGCTCACGGGCCCAGCCGCTCCGCGGCATGTGGGATCTTCCCGGACCGGGGCACGAACCCGTGTCCCCTGCATCGGCCGGCGGACTCCCAACCGCTGCGCCACCAGGGAAGCCCAGGACTACTGTTTCTTTGCTACTGGTCTGATCACAGAGTTCCATCGGTTTTTGAATGGTCTGCTCAAATCCTATTTTTCCCATAAGTCCTAACGTGAGATGTGCAGACTGCGAAGTATTTTAGGAACGCATATAGGATGCTATCGCAGAAACCTTTGTCCTTAAGCAAAGGTAAAACCTGCTAATAATAGTTATTCCACATGAGTGGTGGGGGAGTACTTTTGCTTATTATTTTTATACTTTCAGGTGTTATTTGAATTGCTTTTCAACAAGCACATAGATACCTTTTATGTAATTAAAACAACCACCTCAACAATAAGAGGTTCTGAATTGGGTAGGTTTAGGATAAGGTCTTGGTGTCTGTCATTTTAACAAGCTGAAAAGAAGGGGAGGAAGAGAGGGCCTATGGGATTTATCTGTAATGCAGAGAATAAGCCCCCTCAAGGGCCACCAGCCTTCCTATTGCTATTACAGTTTCATAGGCAATCAAATGTTTGCTTCTAAACTTTCTGAGACAGTAACTATGGTGGTGCGTGCATGGTTTCAGGGGCGGCTGGCTAAGTTCAAATCGGAACTCCATCACTAACCAGTTGTATAACTGTGGCCACTTTACTGTCGAGTCCTCTGTCACGTGGGGAGTAGCAATAGTCCCTACCTCAGAGAGTTACCGTGAGGATTAAATGGGGTAACACATGGAAAGTGCTTGGAATGAAACCGGGTACACGAGATCTTTTTTTTTTTTTTTAATTCTTTTTGGGGTATAGTTGACTTACAATGTTGTGTTAGTTTCAGGTGCGCAGGAAAGTGAATCAGTTATACATATACATATATCCACTCTTTGTTTTTCGATTCTTTTCCCATATAGGTCATTACAGAGTATTGAGTAGAGTTCCTTGTGCTATAGCAGGCTCTTACTCATTCTCTATTTTATATATAGTAGTTTGTATATGTCAATCCCAATGTCCCAATTTATCCCTCTCCCACAATGAGACCTAATAAGTGTAGTGTTTTCTTATTGTTTAGTTGGAATTTTAAAATCTTATATAACAGTTTTCAAATTTGGTTTGTAGGACAAAGATATTATCGAGGCAGTCAATCACATTGCTGACTGTTCGGGTAAATTTAAATTGTTAGAGCATGCCTTACGCGATGCTAAGATGGTGGAGACCTGTATTGTGAAAGAAAAGCAAGATTATAAGCAGAAATTGAAGGCACTTAAGATTGAAGTCAATAAGCTAAAAGGTAAGGAAGAGGCATAAATTTAAGCATTTTATCTTGGGAATATATTTCTTCATTTGGGTTCACTTAATCTCATAGCTGAGAGTAGGTCTGTTGTTAGCTTTAGGTCCTACCCTGAGATGTTCATTTCATTTGTATAGAATTATGCTGCAATTTTTTGTGTTACAAGATAAATAACAGAGTTGGGGGAAACTGCCTCATGCGTTCTATTTTAGAAATAATCCTGCCTTTGCTGTACCGGTTATCTATTGCTACTATACGCTTTGTAGCAACCAATGACAGTGTCTCAGTAGCACGCAACCACGAGCATCTGAGAAGCTCACGTATCTGGAAGCCACACGGGAATTGGCTGATCTCCGTTGGGCCCAGCTGTGCGGCTCCCCTGGGGCATCTTCTCCTCCCCGGTCGGCTAGCCTGGGCATTTCTTCCCACAGTGAAGGCAGAAGCTTAAGAGAAGCAGAAAGATGGGAGGACCCATATATACCATCACTTCCCCCTCATTCTGTGGCCAAAGCGAGTCACGTGGCTGAACCCCGAGTCGGGCAGTCCCCTGTGGGAGGATTTACAAGAAATCGAGGGAGGAACGCAGGGAGGGGTGAGGAGTTACCACGAACACCACGAACTCCCACAGTGGCTTTTCGGGGCGTGTTTTATTTTGGGGGGACTTCCTTTTGTGTCCTCCTGTTCTATTTGCATTCTCACAGTAACCCCACAGTTTATTTTTCTACTACTTGAAGTTTTCTAATGAAACGAAGGCTGGGTATGCCAGCTGGTTAGTGCTATGTACTGGGATATGGGTCTAGGTGATGGAGTAAAACTTTATATTCATCTGCAGAGGATGTGGCCTTTCCCCACTGTGGGCGGGGGAAGCTGTTGGATGGAGGTGCTATCCAGGTCTTAAATCTGCACCCAGACTGTCCCATTTATAAGTGGTCATCACGTTAGACACGAAGACTGACTCCTGCCGTGGAACGAGCAAACTTAGAATGACAGAGCCGTGCGATTGCTCCACCTCTGTCCCTGGTGGAATCCCTCATGAGGCAGGGAGTTGCTGTTCAAATTGTGAAAGGCTATTGGGGCAGGTTTCATTTAAAAAACTCCACCTCCTAAAATCTTGTTCTTATGATGCCCTGACTTGTGGTCAATCATAATTTTGTCTCCATTTGTAGCTTCAGCTAAAATCGTAATCGTACTATAAGCCCCTTGACAGCAGGGACGGACTCTGTCTTCTCTTTTTTTGGATCCGCAGTTAATAGCACAGCTCCTGGGGTACATTGTAGGCATTCGATAAGTATTTATTGAATGCTGTGTTTACCTAGGTAAGATTTAAAGTAAAAAGAAGTCTGTTTTTATCAACTTTTATGTCTTATTTTATAAATTCAATATTTATTACAAAAATAAACGCAGCATCATGGATAGTGGACTAGAGAGTGAGGGAAAGAGACTCATTTGGTTTGGGTGCACTGGGAAGGCGTCTTTGAAAACATTAGAGCTGAAACTTGGATGATGGGAAGAACCAGTCGTGCAAAGATCTGGGCCAGGACCTTCCAGGCAGAAGAAAGAGCAAATGCAAAAGCCCTGGTGTGGGGTTTGAGGTTGGGGCCAGTGTAAGGAACAGATTGAAAGGGCAGGGCCAGGCGGTGCAGGCCTTAAGGTAATGAGTTTGGATTTCCTCCTAAGTGTAGCACAAGGGCTTTTAACGGAGAAGTGACGCCAGCAGATGGCCCTGATTGCTCCGTGGACAGTAGGCTGCAAAGGGAGAGGCAGGGTTCGAGCAGGGAGACGGTGGAAGCCTTGGCCAGGGTCACTGCTGGGGGTGCAGTGAGATGTTAGATGAGGGACATATTTTGGCTGTAGATCCAACAGGACTTCATATTATTTGGAAGCAGGTGCTGAGGACATGAGAGGTATTCACAGTGTATATTCTTCTAGGAACTAGTATTTATTTGAGGACTTTTTTTTCCCTTCTATTTGTGAAGAGGATCTAAATGAAAAGACCACAGAAAATAATGGACAACGAGAAGAGATCATTCGCCTCAAGCAAGAGAAAAGTTGCCTGCATGATGAATTGGTTTTTGCTGGTAAAAATAGATAATTAGTTTAAGTAACCTGAACATTCTACGATACTACCATGATGGGCTAAATGAATTGTACCTCTCTCAAAATACTTTATGTATTTAATTAATTTATTTTAACACCCTTTGAGAAATGTGGAGGGACCAGGCAGGGAATTTTAAAGCTGTTATCGTGCCTCCCAGTTCACTCTGTTTTCCTCTTCTGTAAAATGAGGAGCTGCTCTCCCTTCTAGCTTGAGTGCATGACTATACTAGCTCACTAAAAACATAGTACTTGTGCTTAAAAATTCAATAAGAAAGAATCTTATGAGCCAAGTATTTGCAAATACTAGATAAAAATTAGGAATTCAACAGTTTTTCAATTTTGCAAATAGATCACCTGTAGTTATTACAGTTGGAAAATACTCATGTGTTTTGTTACATCAGTACGACCGCAAAATAATAATGTTGGGGATGAATTTTTCATGACTTAAAAGCAAGTTTGTCAATAAGGTGTAACTTAGGCCCCCTTCTGATAAACATAAAAGTGGCACTCCCCACTCTCCCTCACTGCCATGTTCTCCTACACTCTAACCCCAACCCACCCCAGTGTGTCAGAGTTTCTAGCCTCTCCTTTCTCTGCTCCCAACTGAGAATCACAGATATTTAGAGCTTATCTGTATATGGCCCTGACAGCCAAGAAGATTTTGTTAGACTTTAATTTTGGTGGTTTGTATGAAGAAAATCATAGGTTTGGAGGTAAAGTTCCAAATAGAAATTAAATGAACTGGGACTTCCCTGGAGATCCAGTGGTTAGGACTTGGCGCGTCCACTGCAGGGGGCGCAGGTTCGATCCCTGGTCAGGGAACTAAGATCCCACATGCCATGTGGTATGGTCAAAAGAAAAAAGAATTTAATTAACTAAGTGAACATGTTTGGGTCTACTCATACCTACTCTCAATGTCCTTCCTGCTAGGAAGAGACTACATTTCTATAAGTTAAAGGGCAGAATACAGTATTATATTACATTTTTTTCAAATAAAATGAAATTTTTAATTTTAATCTCATGGGATTAAAGATTGGGGAAATGCAGTTTCCTACCACTAGAGGTCACTATTTCCATTTCTAGGATTCCTGTGTCTCAAAGTAATTATGTCTTACATTGTTACAGATACTTACATAAAGATATACATATATTTGTACATCTACACAAAGATATACATATGTTTGTAGCCTTATAGTTGAATTCCCACAATCTTTGGATCGGCATCTGTGTGCCAGGCACTCTGCTAGTGACTAAGAAGCTCATAGGCCCAAAGAGAGTTTAGTGCTCTACAGATGCTGTGAATAAAATGTGCGAGGTCAGAGGAAGGAAAAACATTTACAGAACATTTTAATAATCTCCTTTTTTTTTGGTTCATCTGTCTTTACTCATATGTTCTATTATGTATTACTAGGTAAAGTATATGTAATTTGTTAGATAATACTCTAATAAATCCATTTTATGAAATATTTTTTTATCCTTTTCTAAGCTGATTTCTTAAATATCTTTTCAATTCGTACCACTGTCTCAGAACAATTTTTGTGTGTTTAAATTATAAAAGTGAATTAAAGCCTGAAAAGAATTTTTAAAGGCTTAACATGATAATATGCTATCAGGTGTCATGGCTAAAAATTAACACATTTTATTCAAGGTTGGAAGATGTCTTAAAAATGTACTTTTAAGTTCAAAACTTCTTTTTCCTCTTGTTGAAGATGAAGTTCTTCACATAGGCTTAGAGACATGTTTCATTTGTACATGTTGCTTATAAGAAGTTTGCAAATGAAACAATGATACTAGTTTACATTTCTGTGGCCCCGCGAGTCCCATAAACAAGGCCCTGTGAGACTGAGTGAAGGTCTCCCAGGCAGTAAAAGGCACAGAAGCTTGATCAGAATTTGGCAGGTCCAGACGTCAGCACCCTTTCCTTTGTGCTGTCTTCCTCAGGCTGCCCGCTCAGGCAGGTGTCAGCAGAGTTCCATACCTCTGTGTCTTCAGTGACCAACTTGTGAAATAGGCGGACTCGCTCCACTTTGACCCCAGATAACCCAGCCACGTAGGAAAGTATCAGATCTAAGGAAACAATTCTATTTCGTGCAACAGTAGATTATTCTAAAGTCAGATTAAGGCAGTATTGAAATATATTTAAAATTATCCTTGAATGCCAAATAAAGTAGCTGGCTTTTGTTTAGGGGCCGTGCTGTGTCCAAAACAAGTATCTCTGAGTGCTGGGAATGCACCCAGCGTGTGATCATGCTTGTTAATGGAAGAGGTGGGTAGAACTGAGAGCAGCCGGAGTCCCAGATGCCCTGAGGGCGTCACTTCCATCCGGAAAGAGCTACTGTTTTACTGTTTCCTTTGTGCATAGAGTTGAATTCACATAAACTAAATGCGACTCTACACAAACATTGCAAGTGCGCTACTTTTATAGGCCTTTGTTACGGTGTTGACTCCCCTAATGCAAAGAAAGAAATTCAGAATTGAAGAGACGTAAGTTTTAAACCCGACGCCGTGGCTTTCACTGTGCCACGAGGCACAGTTCTCAATTCTGTGCACGAGGATTACCTTTAAAAGTAAAATGAGGGCTTCCCTGGTGGCGCAGTGCATTGAGAGTCCGCCTGCCGATGCAGGGGACACGGGTTCGTGCCCCGGTCCGGGAAGATCCCACATGCTGCGGAGCGGCTGGGCCCGTGAGCCATGGCCGCTGAGCCTCCGCGTCCGGAGACTGTGCTCCGCAACGGGAGAGGCCACAACAGTGAGAGGCCCGCGTACCGCAAAAAAAAAAAAAAAGTAAGATGATGCGGGACTTCCCCGGCGGTCCAGTGATTAGGACTTTGCCTTCCAATGCAGGGGTTGAGGGTTCGATCCTTGGTCGGGGAGCTAGGATCCCACATACCTCGTGGCCAAAAGGCCAAGTCATAGAACAGAAGCAATATTGTGGCAAATTCAATAAAGACTTTAAAAATGGTCCACATCAGACTTCCCTGGTGGCACAGTGGTTAAGAATTCCCCTGCCAGTGCAAGGGACACGGGTTTGATCCCTGGTCTGGAAAGATGCCACATGCCGCGGAGCAACTAAGCCCGTGTGCCACAACTACTTAGCCTGCACTCTAGGCCTGTGAGCCACAGCTACCGAGCCCATGTGCCACAACTACTGAAGCCTGCGTGCCTAGAGCCCGTGCTCCACAACAAGAGAAGCCACCACAACGAGAAGCCCGCACACCGCAACGAAGAGTAGCCGCCTCTCGCCACAACCAGAGAAAAACGCACGTGCAGTAGTGAAGACCCAATGCAGCCCAAAATAAATAAATAAAAAAAAATTGTAATGGTCCATATCAAAAAAAATCTTAAAAAAAAAAAGGTGATGCTGCAGACCCGTATCAGAAGGGCTGAGCATTTAGCGCGTTTGGCTAGGAGGTGGTGGCTTTCATAGATCGCTCCTCACGCTTTATTCCGCCTGGTCCCCAGTGACCGCCAGCAGACACTTTTGCAGAAAAGCTGTCCAGGTAGAGTTGCTGTCTCCAGCAAAGCTCATGCCTTTGTCCTTAAATGGTTTCTGTGACGCTCCAAATGTAAAGCGATAATAATAAATATTTGTATTCTTTTTCATCCACGAGAAAAATGACGTGGAAAAGGTGCTTTGTTAATAAACCATAGAAGTTGTAAATTTTGATTTAGGTTGCACCTGATTTACTCAAAACCGATTCATGTATTAATAATTAGAGGGTCAGTTTATGCATTTAGCCTCTTATAAAGAACTTCTTATAAAGACAGTGGGTTTTTTTAGGTGAGAAATTTATTGTTGATCTATCACTTATACGTGAATGAAATTATTTCCCCTTAAGCATAATATTAGTATTTTTTTCCTGTACAAGTCTTCGTGTAGCACTTTAGATCTTTCCTTTCTGGGGGTTCTCATCTGCCAAGTTCTGAAACTTCAAAATACTGATATCTCATACCCCAACCCTAGTAACAGCAAAGTGTCTGTGTTTCAGCAGAATGTTTATGGTCTTTGTAAAAGAATGAAGATTTAAAAAAAAAACCAAAAACCTCTGTTCTGTCTTTTTGTGCTAGAAAATTGGGTGTAATACTGTGTATATTAAAGAAAATTCTGAATCTTAATTACCCATCAGGTAAAGAGTTTTCAAGAAAAAGAAAGTCTGTAAAGGAGTGCTGGACTTCGATTAAAATGGAAAGACAAGTTTGTCTACCTGTGGGGTCACCTCATAGGTCCAAATATCTTCAGTTTTTGCTCAGTGAGAATACATACAAGTGGCCTGATTGTGAGATTATATCAGATTGACTTACATACTGGTGAAAATAGTGATTTTTTTTTTTTTTTTTTGCCCCTTGTAATGTTAGTTTTTTTTCTGTTGGTAAAGGTAATATGCTGTTTGGATTTTTACAAGGAAAATGCATTTGTAAGTTACCTGTGTAATGTGAATAAGTAAGTAAAGCGTAAAGTAATATGTATTAAATTTAGAGATTTAGAAACCACCCCCTCAAAAAAAAAGGGGAAAGTAAGTGTCATCCATCCTTCCATCTAAAAAATAACTTGATACTTCAGCGTGCTTGCGCTCAGCCTTTTCCTATGCTTATGTACATACAGACACACATATGTAATTTGAGCAGAGAGTTGGTACAGTTTTGAATACTTTTTTGACTTAACATTAATTATATTGTGAAAGTTTTCAAATTTGGCGAAGGATCTAGTCAGAATCACTGATGAAAGCTCTTTCCAGCCATCCATTTTGCAATTTTAAAATTCAGGAAGGGGGAGGGGCAAAAAGTTAGCCGCGCATGAAATTGTTGGAAATGAAGAGGTTTGTGTTGATATGGGCTGGTGAAAAACGTTTTAATAATATTTGTTCTTAAATAGTAGAGAGAGACAAAAGGAAAGACGAGTTACTGGATATCGCAAAGTCAAAGCAAGAACGCATGAGCGCAGAGCTGCGTAATCTGCGACAGGTAGGCTCCCACTTACCTTCTCCGTTAGGTGGGAAACGCTTATAAACAAGCATCAGACTAGGAAAAGTGTGTGCCCAGTGATTTTGTTTATGATGCTTTTGGAGTCCTGACGACGTGAAAGGTGTATCACATTAACCTAGCAGATAGGGTCTTGCTTATGGTAATTAAAGGTCAGGAGACTAGTTACATTAACAAATCTCAGTGCTAACATAGGAAAAATAAAAGCAAACACATTCAGCCTAGTTCTTTCGTCACTGTCTGATCTGTGCTGGCATTTCAGAGTGCCAGTTGTTGGCTCAGTTTAGCTTTGTTGTTACACTTTATTTATCAATATCTATGGCAGATTTACATAAAACAACAGCGTGATCTGCAGTTTCTTAATTTCAATGTGGAAAGTTCTCAGGAATTAATACAGATATATGACTCAAAGGTGGAGGAATCAAAGGCCCTGGAATCCAGGTAATCTTAGTATGATGCTATTAATATGATCTTACATGTTATTCCATCGTTCAGTCAATATTTGTTAAGTACCTGCTGTGGGCCAGTACTTAACTACTGTTTGGTAGGTAGTACGGAATAAATGTATGTGACCTAATCCTGGGTTGTAGTGAGAATTTTAGGAATGATCTTAATTTAACCATTTGATTAAATTCATTAAACACATTATTTGTGTGTTTGTTGTGTAGAAGGCTTGGAGCTAAAGTAGAAATTACAGAGATGAATCATTTATTCATTCATTCAGCACTCAGTATTTTAGGCACGGGCTAGGAGTAGGGAAAAGGAAGATATATTGGGCATGGTACTTGCTTAAAATAATGCCAAAGAATGGTATAAATAACTGCAGTAGAAGTTCAGCTGAGGGTGAGCTCTGCTCTCAGCCTGATTTTCCCATTTTCCTTGTGAATAGGGGGAGACGTCTACTCCTACCTATAAAAGGCAGTGTGTGAATTAAATTGGTTTCTGTAAAATTAAAATATAAATATATGAGGTCTGGTTTAATTTAACAAGCATACAACTGCCCCACAGTTAAACTGAGTCTACTTTTACAAGCAGAAATGGTACAGGGAGTCATGGAAAGGAACAGGAATTCAGGGAGTTCCCCATCACCGCACATAGGAGCAGAAGCTGGGCTGGATGACGCAGCTCCTTTCCCCGGAGGGTGGAGTTCAGGATGGGGATGGTCAGAGTTGCAGGGAGGGATATAAGGAGCAGCTGTTGCTACAGACAGTAGAACTGGGGACTCACCCACACTTTGCTGCATGTGCTGTACTCTTCTTCGAGGTCTTTTGCTGGGGGTTGTCGCACCATTGCTCTGTATCCCAGCTGTGGCTGCTACTCATAAACACCAGACCAACCCAGCGACCTCTTGCAGGCAGAAGCCCCTAACCTATTGGCTCTTTCTCCTTTTTGCACTGCATTTCCCCTGGAAGGTACCTGGGCTGGATGATTGAGGTTATTCTTTAAGAACATAAAGTGGCTTATCCCATTCTAGAAGGAGGGATCAGAATCATACAGATTAGAACACCTGAATAGGTGTGACATGAAAAACTTTGACAATTTATTAGAAGGTTTATCACAATGATTTTTATTTTATGCACATGTGGTGTCACTTTTACCTTAGACCAGTTTTCCATATATAGATACATAGGCATCCAGCAGGTGAATGGGAGGGTCATGAATGCAGCAGGTGAGCACATCTGGCACTTGCCAATTATCGTTGTACCTTGACTCTCTATTGCCTTTCAATCCTGACTTTATGTCTATTTAACTGTGAATTAGGAAGAGAAATAACAGATCAATCAACGAGTATTTACAGAACACTTAGTGTATGTTAAAGGCCGTCTTAGGTTCCAGGAGGATTAAAAATGCTTCTACATGTGAACAAAAACCTTAAGAATCTTTTTTTTTTTTTTTTTTTTTTTTTGCGGTACGCGGGCCTCTCACTGTTGTGGCTTCTCCCGTTGCGGAGCACCGGCTCCGGACGCACAGGCACAGTGGCCATGGCTCACGGGCCCAGCCGCTCCGCGGCATGTGGGATCCTCCCGGACCGGGGCACGAACCCGCGTCCCCTGCATTGGCAGGCGGACTCTCAACCACTGCGCCACCAGGGAAGCCCCTTAAGAATCTTTTGACAAAACTTTTATATGTATGAAACAGTGAATGATATAGTTAGAATAGGAAATTTGCTATCTGATTAATTAGATATATATTAATATATACAGTAAGAGAATGATTTGCAGTATGGAGAGTCAGTGCAGTGGACATTAAGGATGGGAAGAGGGGGGTGGTTGGCAAGACTTCCTGGAGGAGGTTGGGCTAAAATTGGGCTCCGAAGAATATAAAAATTCTACCTCATATTTTCAACTCAGACAAATGGGTCTTACTAGGGTTTAGCTCAGCTGATGAGGTTTGAGTGAACTATTTAGAACGACAGTATCAAGTGTATCTTATAACTTCCGTTTTTTGTAATGCCACCATAGCAGAGAAATGTGTTTATCAGACCTTGAAAATAACCACCTAAAAGTCGATTTTAAGAGGGAGGAAAATCAGAAGTCACTGGTTAAGGACCAAAAATTTGAGACCACGTTGGTTCAACAAAATAAGTCAGACGAGAGCTCTTATGATGTATGCAAAGAGAAGAAACTACAGGTTAATACTTCATTTGGGGGAAAAAGTGTAATTGCTATCTCATCTCTACTTGCAAAAGACTTAGTGGAGAAACAAAAGTCTTGGTCTCCGGGAGGAAAAATCCAGACTGAACCCGAAAACAAAAGTACATTTTGCAGGATCCACGCAAGATCACCAAAAGGTAATGGAGGTGGGATTCAGAATGAAGAGAAACAACGCTCGGAAACATCAACATCTGTAGCCGATGAAAAGTGGCATGACATCAGCCTTTACCTGGGCCTGGCCAACTGTTCTGGTTCAAAACAACCAGAAAAGCTAGATGTCAAATGTCAAGATCACCTGGAAAGGTCTGGAGTCTCATGTTGCCATAAAAGCGAAGCCTGTCTGGATGAAAGCGACATGTGGGAATCCAAGTGCTGCCACCCAAGTAACTTCATAATCGAAGCTCCAGGCCACCTGTCTGACGTGGAATGGATGAGCATCTTCAAGCCTTCCAGAGTGCAGAGAATCGTGCGCCACAAATCGGTGTGCACTTGTTCGGAAAGTGCCAGTGGAACCAAATACAACTCCTCTACCAGGTCAGTCTTGTTTCATGTTTATAAACACCCAGGGAACCTACTTACTGTTCTGAGAACTCTAAAAGGGCTGCAGTAGCCACTTCATGCCAACTGTGAAACGGAAAGCAGTGTTTACAAACAGAAATTGCGGTTTGACAAACGGTTTCCTCTTTTCATCACAGGGTAGGCTGTTGAGTTTTTGATTGTACAGAGGCTGTGTTGGATTCCAGTGAGAAGTTTGTGCCTAGGACAGCTTCTGAGGCAAAAGTTTTGCTTAAAAACAAAGCCAGTTGTCATGAGCTGAGCAAACATGTTTTATTTTAAAACGAATGGGGAGGTCACTTTACAGGGTAGAATGCTGCTGCGGAGCATTCCTCAGCCAGGATCCTTTTGAATCGATAAGCTGTTTCTTTCATGTCCAGATTACATTCCCTAGACCCCAGATAAGACATTCTTTTTGCCCCCATTGGCTTATTTACACATCCAACTGCTTTGGCCTTTGTGTTTACTTTACATTTCCCAAACTTTGTTACTTTTAAAAATCATGCAGGAGAAAGAATATTTGTATCTAATAAGCTGGTAACAGTTATTGGTTTCTTTTTTTTCCAGTTTTATTGAGATATAACTGGCATACAGCACTGTATAAGTTTAAGGTGTTCGGCATAATGATTCCAGTGCATCAGGAAATGATGACCACAGTAGGTTTAGTGACCATCCATCATCTCATAGAGACACAAAATAAAAGACAAAGAGAAAAATATATTTTTTCCTTGTGATGAGAACTCTTAGGATTTACTTTCTCAACAACTTTTTTTTTTTTTTTTTTTTTGCGGTACGCGGGCCTCTCACTGTTGTGGCCTCTCCCGTTGCGGAGCACAGGCTCCGGACACGCAGGCTCAGCGGCCGTGGCTCACGGGCCCAGCCGCTCCGCAGCATGTGGGATCTTCCCGGACCGGGGCACAAACCCGTGTCCCCTGCATCGGCAGGCGGACTCTAAACCACTGCGCCACCAGGGAAGCCCTCAACAACTTTTATATATAACCTACAGCAGTGTTAATTACATTAATCCTACTGTACATGAAATCCCTAGTTCTTATGTATCTCATAACTGGAAGCTTGTGCCTTTTGACCACCCTTATCCAACTGGTTTTTTTAAGAGAAAAAAAATGGATTAGTTTCTGGCATATGCTGCATTTTTCAGGCTCATCTTACTGTTCGAATTGCTGAATCTTGTAGTTAGTTGAGGGGTGCTACACTAATGTCTGCTATTGTTAAAGCAAACCTAGCTCTTTGATCTTAAATTACAGAAAGGATGAAGCCTCTGTTTTGAGAGCCTTATTTTAATCATCACATTGACTTTCATAGGACTCTATGATTGAACTTCCCTTCTGGTATTTTCATTGTTTGGATTATCGTTTGGCCCTTTTAGAAGCCTGAGTCGCTTAAAAATCATGCAGTTATTCTGTCAACAAAAACTAGTTTTTACACTAAATATTATCTATTCATATTTGGTTTTTAAAGATCATCTTAGATAATTGCAAGTACCAGGAGGGCACAACTTCCTATTTTTCACTATTGAACAAGAACACGCATATATTAAGGGAAAAGCTTGTGTTAAGTAATTTTAAGAGCAGAGCGGACACATATTAAACTTAGTGTATGAAAGAAATTCAAAGACAATTTCAGAGTTTTCTTTCAAGGCCCTTTTGACCTCCGTGGCTTGAAATGATTCAAGTGACTTCTCGTTCTGCCAGCAGAGGCCAAGGCATTGCATGACAAACGCGTGATTAAGTGGAAAAGATAATGATGTTTTCCTGTTTTTCCTTAGATTATACGAGCTTCTGTACCTACTTCATCACCTGACTAAAATGGTCACATTTATACCACCGTTCCATTTGCCGTGCAGGGGTTTACGTGTGGAGGGGGCAGCCGCCGCGGCCTGCTCTGCCTGCCTCACGGGGCCTGTGGGAGGAAGAGGTTTCCAGGGTCTCTGCTTTGAGCCCGGTGTTAACAACGCACCAGAAACTTAGCTGCACGTGTCTGTTCTCTAACTACTGAGACCCTATGGAAGAATCAAGGACCCACAACAGTGCCATTCTGCTTTCACAGAAGGACTCGTAAAAGACCATTAACAAAAATCAGTCTCAGAAACCAAAAACCTAGAATCTTCCAATGTTTAACCTTACGCTGTATTCATTTTTTTTCTCTTTTGGATGATCTCGTCTCTCACACCTTCTTTTCTTTGCTTTTTTTTTTGTGGGTGTGGGGAGGAGGGCAATTCTCTCTTCTGTAGTTACCCTTTAACGAGGAATTTGGTTTTAATTCTTACTGCTAAAGGTATGCATTCATTTCTAATATTCTACACAAATATTCTGCTCAAGTCTCTAATGTTCTATTCAAACTTGAGCTTCATCATCAGAAAAGAAAACATTTTTTTTTTTTGTCCTGTTGAGATACTTTCAAGTATAACAGTATTGGTGACATGTGTCTGCTCTTGTTTCGAGATGCCTGTTTTTGTTTTTGTTTTATTATTCACAGTGAGCTGATTGCCAGCCAGCAGTCCCACTGTTTGGGTTCTTCAAAATCTGCCTTAAGAGAGGATGAGAAGTTGATAGAGACGGAGTCCTCTTCTGATAAAAAGAACTCATCTAAGATTTTGTTAGTCAACAAAGATGCAGCATTGCCCAGTGAAAAGGTTTGTATTTCGCTTAGAAATACCCAGCTTATTCAAGCAAGACTTCTCCCCAGCATACTTTTTTTTTTTTTTTTTTTTTTTTGCCGTACGCGGGCCTCTCACTGTCGTGGCCTCTCCCGTTGCAGAGCACAGGCTCCGGACACGCAGGCCCAGCGGCCATGGCCCAAGGGCCCAGCCGCTCCGCGGCATGTGGGATCCTCCCGGACCGGGGCACAAACCTGTGTCCCCTGCATCGGCAGGCAGACTCCCAACGACTGCGCCACCAGGGAAGCCCTCCCAGCATACTTTTAATTCCCCTAGAGCACTACTGTTAGTGTGCTTAATTTTGGCTATTCTTCAGGTTTTGTTTTTTAATTATAGGACTTTAATTTCTATTACTTAACTGAAGTCATAATTATTTACCTTCTCTTTTCTTTAAATATCCTATAGATAACTTCAGGTAGGATGTCCCTCAGGCCCTCCAGGTGACTGATCTATCTATTTTTAATAAATATTTTAAACACACAGAAAATGAAAAATACAAGTTACTATGTACTTACATTCGGATTTAACACGTTGACATTTTGCCATATTTGCTTTATTTTTCAACTTGTGAAATAAATAAAATGTTACAGATAGAGGGTAAGTTCGTGTGCCATTCTGCCTGTGCCTACCCTCCACCCCCACCAGTTAACCACTACCCTGAAGTTGCATCCATGCTTGCTTTATGCTTTTATGTTTTACATAAAAGTGTATACTTAAGGGCAGGAATAGAGACGCAGACGTAGAGAACAGACGTGTGTACACAGCGCGGGGGAAGAGGGGGATGAATTGGGAGATTGGGATTGACATATATACACTACCACGTGTACAACAGATAGCTAGTGGGCACCTGCCGTATAGCATAGGGAAGCTCAGCTCAGTGCTCTGTGGTGACCTATATGGGGGGGGGAGGGGGGGAGGGAGGGAGGGAGGTCCAAGAGGGAGGGGATATATGTATACACGTAGCTGATTCACTTCGTTGTACAGCAGAAACTGACACAACGTTGTAAAGCAACTATACCACAATTTTTTAAAAAATTACATACTATTGTTTTGTTTAAGATGTACATGAATGGTAAACTGCCGTCTGTATCCTTTCTGATGTGATTTTCCAGCTTTGTCAGTGTTTTGTGACCTTCATCTGTGCTGACACCGTGGACCTATAGCCTCTTCATTTTGATTGTTGCTTGATGTGCAGGGTCCAGTGATTGAATAAACCGTAGTCTGTCCACGGCCCTACAGACAGGCAGTGAGGTTGTGTCTACAGTGTCATTATTGTGGATGAGCCAGTGTTTCCAACATGAATGGGGTCCCCCTTGCAGGTGGTTTGTAAAGAAAATAAGTTCAAGTAAACTTAGTTATTTTTGGTGTTATTTTGGGAAGATATCCGGGAAGATGAGTTGGGTTCAAATCCCGGTTTTGCTTTGTCTTAGCTCAGTGACGTTAGTACAGTTATTTAATTTCTTTGAGCCTCAGTTTCTTCGCCTGCAAATGTGCAGTTATAACATCACAGTTGCTTGGTTTTAAGGGGATATTGGAGGGCCTGGCCCCTAATGGGTATTTGATGACTGTTAGTTCTCTTTGTTCAAAATTGACTGCACCAAAGTGTTGACTAGGATCCGGAGCACCTGGGACTTTTGTTCACTGATGGTGAGACTGTAAATGGTGGAGCCACTCTGGAAAACACTGGGTACTTTCTATTAAAAAACTACTTAAAAAAAAAATTAAATATACACCTACCATATGACCCAGCTGTTCTACTCCTAGAGAAATGGAAACATACGTCCACAGAAATATTAAAGCAGCTTTATTTGCACTCGCTAAAAAAACTGGAAACAACCCAAGTATACTGCAGTAAGTGAATAGATAAAACTGTGGTATATCCATACAATGGAGTACTTCTCAGCAATAAAAAGGAATGAACTATCTATACACATACAGCATAGGTAAATCTCAAGATAATTATGCTGAGTGAAAGAAGCCAGACAGACAAAAGTATGTAATGCATCTATATAAAACTCTAGAAGATGCAAACTAATCTCTGGTGACTGAAAGCAGATCAGTAGTTGTCTGGGAATGGCGAGGAGGCACTCATAGAGGCAGGAATTCCAAAGGGCCAGAGGCGTGATAAACGTGACCCGTATTCATTGTGGGGATGGCTTCATGGGTGTGTACTCATGTACACATGTATGTAGGAAGTCATCAGATTGTACACTTAATTAGTTATTTTTGGGGGCGTCGGGTCTTCGTTGCTGCGCGTGGGCTTTCTCTAGTTGTGTCGAGCAGGGGCTACTCTTCGTTGCGGTGCGTGGGCTTCTCATTGCGGTGGCTTCTCTTGTTGCGGAGCACAGGCTCTAGGCGCGCGGGCTTCAGTAGTTGTGGCATGTGGGCTCAGTAGTTGTGGCTCGCGGGCTATAGAGCGCAGGCTCAGTAGTTGTGGTGCATGGGCTTAGCTGCTCCGTGGCATATGGGATCTTCCCAGACCAGGGATCGAATCCGTGTCTCCTGCATTGGCGGGCGGATTCTTAACCACTGCGCCACCAGGGAAGCCCCTGTACACTTAATTGTACAGTTAATTGTTATGTCCACTGTGGAAAACTCACAGATTGTACACTGTGGAAAGCTTTTTACACAAAGTTGAAAATTAAATAAGAATAAACAAACTAAGGCATATTTCCACTTTTTTTTTTTTTTTTTTTGCAGTATGCGGACCTCTCACTGTTGCGGCCTCTCCCGCTGCGGAGCACAGGCTCCGGACGCACAGGCTCAGCGGCCATGGCTCATGGGCCCAGCCGCTCTGCGGCACGTGGGATCTTCCCAGACCGGGGCACGAACCCGTGTCCCCTGTATTGGCAGGCAGACTCTTAACCACTGCACCACCAGGGAAGCCCTCCACTTATTTTTAAAAGCTAACAAGATTTAGTGTTAAAGTTGCATTTTTTTAAGTATTTTGACCTGGTAATTACAGCCTTGGCAAGTTGATTTAAGAGAGGTAAACAATGCCTAGGATTCTCTTATCACATGGATGTTACTACAAGTTCTGTTTAAGTCAAATTATTTAGCAAAGTAGGTTCTAAGAAATAAATGGAATTTGGTTCTTCTAGTGTTTAATGCCCTGCTTTGATATGTAATACCTAAAGTCAAACATTGGGCTTCCCTGGTGGCGCACTGGTTGAGAGTCTACCTGCCGATGCAGGGGACACGGGTTCGTGCCCCGGTCCGGGAGGATCCCACATGCCGTGGAGAGGCTGGGCCCGTGAGCCATGGCCGCTGAGCCTGCGCATCCGGAGCCTGTGCTCTGCAACGGGAGAGGCCACGGCAGTGAGATGCCCGCGTACCGCAAAACAAAACAAAAAATAAAGTCAAACATTAATGAACAGTTAACATTTGTGTTTGTTACATTGTACTTGTAAACATAAACAATGAAAAGTGCTTCTTGATTTCATGAATGCTGGAATTGTGTTGCTTTCCCAGGATGATTTTTCTCCCACAAGCAAGCTTCAGCGTTTGCTGGCAGAATCCCGTCAGATGGTTACAGATCTGGAGCTGAGCACTCTGCTCCCCATCAGCTCTGAGAATCTCAGCAGCACTGCCAAAAATGTACGTGCTTCCTTTTCTTTTGACCCCATCTGTAGTATGCAAACACTCCAGTCGTTGTGCGCAAACGTCCCTTTCTGTTAGAATGAAAGGGGAGGAGGTAGCAGGCTGGGTTTAAGGAGAAAGAGAAAGTCATACTCAGATGTCGCCACACCCAGACTTCCTCTTTCCAGTTACCTGGGCACATGCACGTACATTCTGGGGGATTTTTAAAAAATATTTTATTGTAGAAAATTTCAAATACAGATGTAGAAAGAATACTTCCAGTCACAGAGCTTCAGTAGCCATCGGCTTTCTGCTGTTTTGTTTCATCTTCCCCCATCCGTACCTGTTTTCTCCTGAAACTTTTTTTTTTGCGGTCCGCGGGCCTCTCACTGCTGTGGCCTCTCCCGTTGCGGAGCACAGGCTCCAGACGCGCAGGCTCAGCAGTCATGGCTCAGGGGCCCAGCCGCTCCGCGGCATGTGGGATCTTTCCGGACCGGGGCACGAACCCGCGTCCCCTGCATCGGCAGGCGGACTCTCAACCACTGCGCCACCAGGGAAGCCCATCTCCTGAAACATTTTAAAGCAAATCCTAGACATCATATCATTTCACTCATATGTACTTCATTCTGTAGCTCTAACAGATAAGGACTTTTTTCACACCCAGCCAAATTAACAGGAACTCTTTAATTTCGTCTAATGACTAGACCACGTTAAGGTTTCCCCATTTATCTCAAAAATGTCTTTTTACTCGTTATTCAAATCAATACTCAACCGAGGTCCATACTTTGCACTTGGATAAGTCCCTTAAGGTCTCTCTTAATCACTAACAGTTCCTTCTTCTTCCCTCCCTCCCTCTTTCCTTCCTTCCTTCTTCTCCCTCCTCTTTCCTCTTCTTCTTTCATTGTTTTTTTTTTTTTTTTTTTTTTTTTTTTTTTTTGCGGCACGCGGGCCTCCCACTGTTGTGGCCTCTCCCGTTGCGAAGCACAGGCTCTGGACGCACAGGCTCAGCGGCCATGGCTCACTGGCCCAGCCGCTCCACGGCATGTGGGATCCTCCCAGACCAGGGCACGAACCCGTGTCCCCTGCATCGGCAGGTGGACTCTCAACCACTGCGCCACCAGGGAAGCCCCCAACCTTGATTTTGTCGGTCCATTTGATTTTAGCCATTCTAGTAGATCTGAAATGGCATCTCGTTGCCATTGAATAATTTGCATTTTCCTGTTAACCTAATGATGTGCATCTTCATGTGCTCTTTGGCCCTTCATATGTCTTCTTCTGTGCAGTGTCTTTAAGTCCTTTGCCCATTTTTAATTTGATTGTTTCCTTTTATATTAATTGAGTTGTAAGAGTTTTTCATATAGTCTAGACACAAGTTCTTTATTTTTTGTCAAATATATTACTAATATTTTCTCCTAGTTTGTGGCTTGCCTTTTCATTCTTTTAAGAATAAAAGAGCAGAAATTTGAAATTTTGATGAAGTCCAATTTATCCTTTTCTTTTTTTTTTAATGGTGTGTTTTTTTTCCAAGAAGTCTACCTGAAGGTTGTGAATATTTTCTCCTCCTAGAAGTTTTTTGGTTCTGTTTAGGTCTATGGTTTATCTCTTATTTAAATTTTGTGGATGGTGTGAAGTAAAGATCAAGGTTCATTTTTCTCCATACAGATTTTAGCTCCATCATTGTCATCGTTTGTTGAAAAGACTGTCCTTTCTCCATTGAATTACTTTCAGCATCTTTATTGAAAATCCGTTGACTGTATATTCAAGGGTCTGTTTCTGGAGTCTCCAATCCGTTCCATTGATATGGTTGTTCTCCTTACACCAATACCACACCAAATTGATTACATAACTCTATAGGAAATCTTGAAATCAGTATACATCCTTGACTTTGTTTGCAAAATTGTTTTGCCTATTCTAGGCCCTTTGCCAGGTCCATAGCAATTTTAGAGTCAACGTGTCAGTTTTTTAAAAGTGCCTTCTGGTATTGTGATTTCATTGAATCTACGGATCACTTTGGGAAGGATTGACATCTGTGAACAGAGTATATCTCCAGTTGCTTAGGTCTTCCTTCTTTTCTCTTAAACCATATTTTGTAGTTTTCATTGTAGCCGTCTTACACATTTCTTTTTAATTTATTTTATTAATGTATTAATTTTTGGCTGCGTTGGGTCTTCGTTGCTGTGCATGGGCTTTCTCTAGTTGTGTCGACGGGCTTCTCATTGCGGTGGCTTCTCTTGTTGCAGAGCACGGGCTCTAGGTGCACAGGCTTAGTAGCTGTGGCACACGGGCTCAGTAGTTGTGGCTTGTGGGCTCTAGAGCACAGGCTCAGTAGTTGTGGCGCACGGGCTTAGTTGCTTCGCAGCATGTGGGATCTTCCCGGACCAGGGCTCTAACCCGTGTCCCCTGCATTGGCAGGCGGATTCTTAACCACTGCACCACCAGGGAAGCCCCATTACACATCTTTTTAAAAATTTATTCCTAACATTTTGTTTATTGATGCCATCATATGTGGTATTTTAAATTTCATTCTCAAATTGTTTGTTGATGATATAAAGAACGATAATTGCCTTTTATAAATTGCATCTTTGCTACCTGGGCTCTTTGGTGGGGCTGATGGCAGACTGTGGGAGGGCTCATGCCAAGGAGTACTTCCCAGAACTTCTGCTGCCAGTGTCCTGGTCCCCATGGTGAGCCACAGCCACCGCCCACCTCTGCAGGAGACCCTCCAACACTAGCAGGAAACTTGCACAAGCCTCTTAGATAGCCTCATCCACCAGAGGGCAGACAGCAGAAGCAAGAAGAACTACAGTCCTGCAGCCTGTGGAACAAAAACCACATTCACAGAAAGATAGACCAGATGAAAAGGCAGAGGGCTATGTACCAGATGAAGGAACAAGATAAAAACCCAGAAAAACAACTAAATGAAGTGGAGATAAGCAACCTTCCAGAAAAAGAATTCAGAATAATGATAGTGAAGATGATCCAGGACCTCAGAAAAAGAATGGAGGCAAAGATCGAGAAGATGCAAGAAATGTTTAACAAAGACCTAGAAGAATTAAAGAGCAAACAAACAGAGATGAACGAACAATACAATAACTGAAATGAAAATTACACTAGAAGGAATCAATAGCAGAATAACTGAGGCAGAAGAACGGAAAAGTGACCTGGAAGACAGAATGGTGGAATTCACTGCTGTGGAACAGAATAAAGAAAAAAGAATGAAAAGAAATGAAGACAGCCTAAGAGACCTGTGGGACAACATTAAACGCAAAAACATTCACATTATAGGGGTCCCAGAAGGAGAAGAGAGAGAGAAAGGACCAGAGAAAATATTTGAAGAAATTATAGTTGAAAACTTCCCTAACATGGGAAAGGAAATAGCCACCCAAGTCCAGGAAGTGCAGCGAGTCCCATACAGGATAAACCCAAGGAAAAACAGGCTGAGACACATAGTAATCAAATTGGCAAAAATTAAAGACAAAGAAAAAGTATTGAAAGCAGCAAGGGAAAAACGACAGATAACATACAAGGGAACTCCCATAAGGTTAACAGCTGATTTCTCAGCAGAAACTCTACAAGCCAGAAGAGAGTGGCATGATATACTTAAAGTGATGAAAGGGAAGAAACTACAACCAAGATTACTCTACCCGGCAAGGATCTCATTCAGATTCGATGGAGAACTCAAAAGCTTTACAGACAAGCAAAAATTAAGAGTATTCAGCACCACCAAACCAGCCCTACAACAAATGCTAAAGGGACTTCTCTAAGTAGGAAACACAAGAGAAGAAAAGGACCTACAAAAACAAACCCAAAACAATTAAGAAAATGGTCATAGGAACATACATATCGATAATTACCTTAAACATGAATGGATTAAATGCTCCAACCAAAAGACACAGGCTTGCTGAATGGATACAAAAACAAGACCCATATATATGCTGTCTACAAGAGACCCACTTCAGACCTAGGGACACATACAGACTGAAAGTGAGGGGATGGAAAAAGATATTCCATGCAAATGGAAATCAAAAGAAAGCTGGAGTAGCAATACTCATATCAGACAAAATAGACTTTAAAATAAAGAATGTTACAAGAGACAAGGAAGGACACTACATAATGATCAAGGGATCAATCCAAGAAGAAGATATAACAATTATAAATATATATGCACACAACACAGGAGCACCTCAATACATAAGGCAACTGCTAACAGCTATAAAAGAGGAAACTGACAGTAACACAATAATAGTGGGGGACTTTAACACCTCACTTACACCAATGGACAGATCATCCAAAATGAAAATAAATAAGGAAACAGAAGCTTTAAATGACACAATAGACCAGATAGATTTAATTGATATTTATAGGACATTCCATCCAAAAACAGCAGATTACACTTTCTTCTCAAGTGCGCACGGAACACTCTCCAGGATAGATCACATCTTGGGTCACAAATCAAGCCTCAGTAAATTTAAGAAAATTGAAATCATATCAAGCATCTTTTCTGACCACAATGCTATGAGATTAGAAATCAATTACAGGGAAAAAAACGTAAAAAACACAAACACATGGAGGCTAAACAATACGTTACTAAATAACCAAGAGATCACTGAAGAAATCAAAGAGGAAATCAAAAAATACCTAGAGACAAATGACAATGAAAACACGACCATCCAAAACCTATGGGATGCAGCAAAAGCAGCTCTAAGAGGCAAGTTTATAGCTATACAAGCCTACCTCAAGAAACAAGAAAAATCTCAAATAAACAATCTGACCTTACACCTAAAGGAACTAGAGAAAGAAGAACAAACAAAACCCAAAGTTAGCAGAAGGAAAGAAATCATAAAGATCAGAGCAGAAATAAATGAAATGGAAACAAACAAAACAATAGCAAAGATCAATAAAACTAAAAGCTGGTTCTTTGAGAAGATAAACAAAATTGATAAACCATTAGCCAGACTCATCAAGAAAACGAGGGAGAGGACTCAAATCAATAAAATTAGAAATGAAAAAGGAGAAGTTACAACAGACACTGCAGAAATACAAAGCATCCTAAGAGACTACTACAAGCAACTCTATGCCAATAAAATGGACAAATTCTTAGAAAGAGATAACCTTCCAAGACTGAACCAGGAAGAAACAGAAAATATGAACAGACCAATCACAAGTAATGAAATTGAAACTGTGATTAAATGTCTTCCAACAAACAAAAGTCCAGGACCAGATCGCTTCACAGGTGAATTCTATCAGACGTTTAGAGAAGAGCTAACACCCATCCTTCTCAAACTCTTCCAAAAAATTGCATAGGAAGGAACACTCCCAAACTCATTCTATGAGGCCACCATCACCCTGGTACCAAAACCAGACAAAGATACTACAAAAAAATAAAATTACAGACCAATATCACTGATGAGTATAGATGCGAAAATCCTCAACAAAATACTAGCAAACAGAATCCAACAACACATTAAAAGGATCATACACCATGATCAAGTGGGATTTATCCCAGGGATGCAAGGATTCTTCAATATACGCAAATCAATTGATGTGATACACCATATTAACAAATTGAAGAATAAAAACCATATGATTATCTCAATAGATGCAGAAAAACTTTTGACAAAATTCAACATCCATTTATGATAAAAACTCTCCAGAAAGTGGGCATAGAGGGAACCTACCTCAACATAATAAAGGCCAGATATGACAAACCCACAGCAAACATCATTCTCAGTGTTGAAAAACTGAAAGCATTTCCTCTAAGATCAGGAACAAGACAAGGATGTCCACTCTCACCACTATTATTCAACATAGTTTTGGAAGTCCTAGCCACGGCAGTCAGAGAAGAAAAATAAATAAAAGGAATACAAATTGGAAAAGAAGAAGTAAAAGTGTCACTGTTTGCAGATGACATGACACTATACATAGAGAATTCTAAAAACGCCACCAGAAAACTACTAGAGCTAGTCAATGAATTTGGTAAAGCTGCAGGATACAAAATTAATGCACATTAATCTCTTGCATTCCTATACACTAATGATGAAAAATCTGAAAGAGAAATTAAGGAAACACTCCCATTTACCATTTCAACAAAAAGAATAAAATACCTAGGAATAAACCTACCTAGGGATACAAAAGACCTGTATGCAGAAAACGATAAGACACTGATGAAAGAAATTAAAGATGATACCAACAGATGGAGAGATATACCATGTTCTTGGATTGGAAGAATCAATACTGTGAAAATGACTCTACTACCCAAAGCAACCTACAGATTCAATGCAATCTCTATCAAATTACCAATGGCATTTTTTACGGAACTAGAACAAAAAGTCTTAAAATTTGTATGGAGACACAAAGGACCCCGAATAGCCAAAGCAGTCTTGAGGGAAAAAAACGGAGCTGGAGGAATCAGGCTCCCTGACTTCAGACTATACTAAAAAGCTACAATAATCAAGACAATATGATACTGGCACAAAAACAGAAACATAGATCAATGGAATAAGATAGAAAGCCCAGAGATAAACCCACACACTTATGGTCAACTAATCTATGACAAAGGAGGCAAGGATATACAATGGAGAAAAGACAGTCTGTTCAATAAGTGGTGCTGGGAAAACTGGACAGCTACGTGTAAAAGAATGAAATTAGAACACTCCCTAACACCATACACAAAAACAAACTCAAAATGGATTCGAGACCTAAATGTAAGACCAGACACTATAAAACTCTTAGAGGAAAACATAAGAAGAACACTCTTTGACATAAATCACAGCAAGATCTTTTTTGATCCACCTCCTAGAGTAATGGAAATAAAAACAAAAATAAACAAATGGGACCTAATGAAACTTAAAAGCTTTTGCACAGCAAAGGAAACCATAGAGCCAAAAAGACAACCCTCCGAATGGGAGAAAATATTTGCAAACAAATCAATGGACAAAGGATTAGGACAAAGGATTAATCTCCAAAATATATAAACAGCTCATGCAGCTCAATATTAAAAAAACAAACAACCCAATCCAAAAATGGGCAGAAGACCTAAATAGACATTTCTCCAAAGAAGACATACAGATGGCCAAGAAGCACATGAAAAGCTGCTCAACATCACTAATTATTAGAGAAATGCAAATCAAAACTACAATGAGGTGTCACCTCACACCAGTTAGAATGGGCATCATCAGAAAATCTACAAACAACAAATGCTGGAGAGGGTGTGGAGAAAAGGGAACCCTCTTGCACTGTTTGTGGGAATGTAAATTGATACAGCCACTGTGGAGAACAGTATGGAGGTTCCTTAAAAAACTAAAAATAGAATTACCATATGATCCAGCAATCCCACTACTGGGCATATACCCAGAGAAAACCATAATTCAAAAAGACACATGCACCCCAGCGTTCATTGCAGCACTATTTACAATAGCCAGGTCATGGAAGCAACCTAAATGCCCATTGACAGATGAATGGATAAAGAAGTTGTGGTACATATATACAGTGGAATAATACTCAGCCATAAAAAGGAACAAAACTGGGTTGTTTGTTGAGACGTGGATGGATCTAAAGACTTTCATACAGGATAAAGTAAATCAGAAAGAGAGAAACAAATATCATATATTGACGCATGTATATGGAACCTAGAAAAATGGTACAAATGAACCAGTTTGCAGGGCAGAAGTTGAGACACAGATGTAGAGAAGAAACGTATGGACACCAAGGGGGGAAAGCCGCAGGGTGGTGGGGATGGTGGTGTGCTGAATTGGGAGATTGGGATTGACATGTATACACTGATGTGTATAAAATTGATGACTAATAAGAAAAAAAAATGAATCTTTGCTAAATCCACCTATTCTAGTAGATTTTCTGTAGCTTCTTAGGATTTTCTACATACACAGTCATGTCATTTGTGAATAAAGAATTTCTTTTTCTAATTTTTATGCCTTATTTCTTTTTCTTTACCTTATTGCTCTGGCTAAGACTTCCAGATCGATACTGAATGGAAATAGTGAGGGCGAACATCCTCGCCTTGTTCCATGAAATACTCTCCCTGGTGGCATTTCTTGCTTAGCTCTTCTTCACATTGGAATTTTGTTAGACTCAGAGTTCTATGGGGCAGTTTCTGTGTGACAGATGATCTGAAACTAGGACATTAACCATTTTAGAATCAACATGCTCACTGCCACTAGGTTCACCAGGTCATTGCAAAGATTACCTTAAAGAATAGTGGGCTCCCTGAATCGTGATTTTTTAAAAGTATTTATGCCATGTGTGCCGTATAAGCTTTTCAGAGTAGAAACCATGATGGACTTGTGGTGTTTTCTAGGAAGATTTTTTTCATGACAAAATCTTTGAAGCATTAGTGAAGTAGTTTATTTACATTGGGGCAGAACATATTTTTAAGTATTGGTGATGGTTTTTAAATTTTTTAACAGCTTTGTTAAAGGATAACGTGCATACCATAAAGTTCTCCCATGTAAAAGTGTACAATTCAGTGGTTTTAGTATATTTACAAAGTTGTGCAACCATCACCATAGTCTGACTGTAGAACATTTTCATCATTCCAGAAGAACCTTGTACCCACTGGCAGTTTCTCCCCACTCCGCCTCCCCTAGCCTCGGGCTGACACTCATCCACTTCCTGTCTTTATGGATTTATTGGGCAGAGATTTTTCATCAGAGTTTTTTGAATAGAATTCAGGGGATCCATAAACTTTGACGGGGATAAAAATTACACTAAGGTTATTTTTATTAACCTCTAATTAAAATGTAGCACTTCCTTCAATTATGAATATAGGAAACAAGCCATCATAGTACATACTACCTGTGACTCTTGTCATTAGTAGAGATCACAGAGTTTCCTACCATATTACTGTTATTACGGATATCTTGACATATCATTTACACTTAGTACTACCTCAGCATTACAGACCATTAGGCCTGCTGCTAGATCTTATTATTTAATGCACTAATAAAAAGGATATGTATTATTATATCACAGTCCTGTTTAATATTTTGATAACCACAGTTATATCTGCCGTAATGCGACATATGGGTTCCTAAAAATCACCACACAGTGCAAACCTGCACAATAAAAACCACACAGTTTATGGGGAAAATGGGATTTTGAGCATAACACTCAAAAACTTTATCAGTGACCCATTTTTTAAAAGGACAGAAATGTAATTTAAACGGTAGTACAGTTTTATACATGTTAAGTAGTTAAGAAATACACAAATATTGCCATAAATGTGGCACTTTACCTTGAAAAAGACCTGAAGTCTGCAGGTAGAACTGGGCGTCGGAGAGGAGGTTGCAGTTTGTGACTTACTGGAAAGTGGTAGAAGGAGGGTTAGTGGATGGAAAGTCGTAGCAGCAGATGTGGATGGATGTGGCTCGTGACACTCCGCGGGTGGTGGTGGAGGGGCGTGGGGCGTGTATTCGTACATGGCCCGGCCCAGTTCACCTAGTGTTTCTCGTGGACAAAGTCGCACATTAACAAACACAAACTTCACATCACGCTCAGGTTGTTCCCTAATATATCCGATGCGTTGGAACAAATGTATGTTTTCAAAACAAGTGTCATAGCAGAACCAACTGTATTTCAGAATAACCTCTCCTTTAGGGTTTTATGTTAAATTCCTACCTAAGATGTAATCAGGAGCTCCCTCACTTTTGTCCTCGTAGCACAGCTGGGAGTGTGTTTGTGTAACATCTCCATCAGAGTGCGTGTCACAGTACATGACAGCTGATTACATCCATGGGTCTCTGCTCCTCCGTGCGTGCGTTAAGGAGCCCCTCTCACTCATCCTGGCTTCCCCAGTGTAGCACATGCCATACCTGCTACAGAGGATGCTCCTTGAATGGAACTGATAGGAAGAGTTCAGGAAAAAGGCAGAACAGTGACCCTCAGGTATAGACTGAAAAAATGCTAAAGGTATTTGAGGTTGGTGAAAAGTTGGTTTAAGAGAATATTTGAGCTAGAAAGATCCTAAAGAGAGATCCAATCTCAACCATTCATTTTACAGGGGAGGGCAGGTGATTAAATCTCTTGCTTAACATCCCACATGATTCTAATCAGATAATCATTTAGTTGGAAAAAAATACTGTCTTCAGATGTAATATATTTTCCCATGGATTGTTAACTGATTCTAAAGATGCTGGGAAAACAGAATTTTAACTAACAGAAGTCTACTTGGCAATGCACTTTGCAAACTCCTCCCCTCTGGTCCTTTGAACAGAGTATAACTGGTTACAGAAAAAGTAAATACTGTTGTAAAAAATTCTTAATTTTTGCAGTAAGGAAGGCAGGGTAAGTTCTGAGCAGCCTGTCTGCTTCACCAGGGTTTTGCCATCTGTCGCTAAAGACAAGGGTCTTAATTCAAAGCCTTTCTCTGAAATAGGCACTCTCACACATTGCTGGGGGAGCACAAAGCGATTCAGTCCTTCTGGCAAGGAATCTGTCAGTGTTTTCTAAAAACTGCAGACGAGCTGACCCTTTGCAGTGGCAGTGTCACTTTGGGAATCTCTCGTTCAGGTACAGCCGCATGTGTATAAAATGGTATATGTACAAGTTTTTCATGGCAGCATTGCTTTATAACAAGCAAGAGTTAGGAAACGATCCAAGTGTCTAGCAAGAAGGAACTGAGTGAATAGCCGTGGCACATGGACTATTACCATGAGACAGAATAGGAAGGTCTTGGATGCAGAAATATTTCCAGGATATACTATTAAGTGAAAAGAAGCAGGACGCTGAAAGATTCATGTGGTATTCTACATACGGGATGGGAATAAGGATATATATATATATATATATATTTTATATATATATATATTTTTAAGAATATATATATTTTTGAAACCATGCTCAGGTATTAACTATTTAAAAACCCCCAATAAGTTAAAAATAGAGAAAAAAGGAAAGAGTAAAACAGCACAGCTGCCACATCTCATTCACCCATGGCAGGCTTCCTGTGGTGTTGGGGTCAGGAGGACACAGCCTGAAACCGAATTTGGACTTTTGACCAGAACATGGGACATCCTCATCACTAGTTTGCAACTGTCGGGATGACCTGTCAGGGTTCTCGACCTTTTCTTTTTTCTTTTTTTTTTTTTTAATAAATTTATTTATTTTTGGCCACGTTGGGTCTTCATTGCTGCGCGCAGGCTTTCTCTAGTTGCGGCGAGCGGGGGCTGCTCTTCGTTGCGGTGCGCGGGCTTCTCATTGCAGTGGCTTCTCTTGTTGCGGAGCTTGGGCTCTAGGCGTGCGGGCTTCAGTAGTTGTGGCACACGGGCTCAGTAGTTGTGGCTCGCGGGCCGTAGGGCGCAGGCTCAGTAGTTGTGGCGCACGGGCTTAGTTGCTCCACGGCATGTGGGATCTTCCCGGACCAGGGCTCGAATCCATGTCCCCTACATTGGCAGGCGGATTCTCAACCACTGAGCCACCAGGAAGTCCCTAGAATGATGTTTTTAAATGAAATAAAATACATCAGGGTGTAAAATAGCTAGGAAGCCTCTTCCAGTAGAGAGGAAGCAGCATGATTAAGAGCACAGAGGTCTGGAAGCACCGAGAGTAATCCCAACATGGTTCAAACGTAGGCCCCGTGGGAGGAGGCAGAGGCTGAGCAAGGCCAGGTTCTCCACTGGAGTCTACCGGTGTCTTTCCAAGCTTCCTTCTCCTCTTCTTTCCTTCTTTTTCTTCTTTTTCTTTTTTAATATTTGCCCCAGACCTAACAATGCTACACCCTCAGTAGGCACTGTAATGAATTAAAGTGTCGCTACGACTTGTTGATTCTTCTTGATGACCACCGCCTTCACTAAAGGCTCACCGCAGAGTCTATATAAAGGCTGACAAAGAGCCAGTTATATTTGGGCATCAGCCAATTGCCATGGTTTAGCCATACACGTATGGTAAAGCAAACAGAACATTCCAGCTACGGTTTAGAGACAGGGACCCCACACATGAGCGGGAAATCAACACATCTTTTGGGTGGATGACGTTGGTTTTATGAAATTACTTCATTGTATTTCATTAATTCCCTAAGGACTTTTAAAGGCATTTCCGCTATATTTGTGTATTGTCCTCTTAAGTATTTTCTAGTTGTTCTATCCTGGGTATTAATTTGGGAGTTGTTTTGTAGAATGTGGAAGTCTCAGAAGAGTCAGCTGAAAAAAATACCCTTCTCGGTAATTGAAGAAAACAAATTCATGTATTCATGGTGATCACGGGTAAGTCACCTTTCCTTATCTCACCTTATATCTATATTTAATAAGTAACTGGGGAGCACTGATAATGTGGAGTCCCAGCAGTGCGTTTGTGTGACCTGTAATCCTTTCTCTTTTGTTTGACCTATTTATACACACCTTCTAAATTTAATCAGAGTAAAATGTCAGTTACTTACAAGAGAAATGCAGATCAGAAAGTTCTTGTTCTCAGTACCCAGAATTTTAAACCTAAGGAAGTGAATTCATATAGCTTTCAAAATCGGAATGTAAACTCACATGTCAGCATTTCATCTGAATGTCTGTCTGGAAAGAGATCTTTCTGCGGGGTTTCAAGTCTTATAAAAAGGCTTATTGACCCAGTAAGCACTTTCTTGATTTGTGTTTCCTTCTATCAAACCTTCATTTCATAGGCAAAGTTTCTTTAGAATCCATTTTGATCAGTTAAAAGGTAAAATCGTTTCCATTGTTTTCCACTTAAGCATAAGAGCATTTTTAAGACCCTGAAAGCAGTAAGTAGCCCTCTCCCTGTCTCCCTGTCTTCTTTCTCTTTGCTGAGAAGTTTTCATATTTATAATATTTTGCGTGACCTTATGTTGATGAGAATCAAGACATATAGTTAACTTTTTAGAGACTGGGAGTTTACAGCACACCATCCAGTGCTCATTGATTTTTATTTAACTCCATTTCCTTCGCGCAGAAGCCGATTTCTCATCCATGTGGAAGGCAGGAAGCAGACATCAATACCTAATACTTAACCTTGAAAACAAAAAGAGGATTGTAATCCTTCGTAAGCAACATTTAATACCAAAGGGGAGCAGAGACTGAAAGTTAATTTTTAAACATCTATATTTTGTTTGTCTTCAGGTTAACCATTTTCATGTGTAAGAAATACTTTTCATGTGTAAGAAATATCTTTCATGTGTAAGAAATTAGACCTAATTGTATATTATATATAATATACAAACTTGGAATTATGCTAAGAGAGAAAAAGCCTTCTCTGTAAAGATGCACGCTACAGTTAAATACTCGAGAAGCTCTTTCAAAGTGTGAACATCAAATAGAGAATCCATACATATAAAATGCTGTTTTAACTGATTTTTTTAAAACCTGCGCATACATTTAAATTATAACCAGTAGCTTATCAGAGTCAGCTCCAAATCTATGAGAAATATGTTCTCTTGTGGTTTTCAGCCCTGAACTTTGCTGTGTAGAGACATAAAATGATATGATATAAAATATTTTAAACCAGAAACTATCGCCTGGGTTACTGACAGTCGAGGTCCTTCTGTTCCACAAGCTGAGCAGAGCCCCCTCTTGTCTAGGTCAGTCGTAGTCCTATCAACTTATACAAACAAAAGCTTGCTGGAAGATCAAGTTTTATATGCATTTTTTTTTTATCATTAAAGACTAAAAGATTTCTGTTTTAACTTGTAATTTTTTAAAGAATATACTGATCCGCTTCAGTCAATAAAAAATATTTTTACTAATAAAAATAATTTTCTGGGATTTCTTTTTATGACACAGGGGTGAAATAAGGAAAGTTAGTCTCTTGAAACCAAACCTGGCAAGTTAATTTCCTCAGGAACGGGAATGTATTTTTTTTAAGCATTGCAGATATCAAAGTTCTATTGTGCTGTATAAATGCCCCTTTGTTAAAAGGTTTCAGTGCTACTTCAGAGGTGATTTTCATGAGAGTGGAGGAGCCACCCCATTTAGCCTTTTTAATTAGGGTGCTGAAAAGAGAAATTGGGTGAGGTTTGGCTATGTTCTTTATAAAT
The DNA here is from genome assembly GCF_964374135.1 of Grampus griseus. Lineage (NCBI taxonomy): Eukaryota > Metazoa > Chordata > Mammalia > Artiodactyla > Delphinidae > Grampus > Grampus griseus. Next base: position 6,896,891 of record NC_139006.1, on the reverse strand, counting down.
GCTTGCTTTCTGCCCAGGATAGGCTGGTTTGTACAGAGCAAGACTGAGAAAGGTAGTGTGTAGTCGATTCTGAACTATTGCCTCCAAGGTAGAAACCTGAAATGTCCCTGGAGAGGCTGACTTTCTGAGAAACAAAATATTAAATTTTCTCCTTCTCTTTATGATAGTTTTATGGCTGCATGTCAACTTGCCTAGTGAAAAGAGAACACTGGTTAGGTGCTAAAAAGAACAATTTCAGGGAACTAAAGGATTTGAAAGAAGTCAAAAGTTATTTTGTAACTAAATGTATTTTAGCTCATAGGATTATAGTATCTACAACACCTATTCTTACCCTTCCACATTCTTGTGAATTACAGCACATGCAGTTCAAAAATGGAAACCTTAAATTATCAATTTATCTCTCTCAACCTAAGTTATTTAAATATGTGAGCAATTTCTGTTAAAGAGAGGCAGCCTCAGTATGTTGAAATAGTTGCAAGATGAAACTAGATTTTAGCCTTAATATTTTGTCATCAACATTCTTTCACCTTAAGAGGAGGCGGGAATTCCCTGATGGTCCAGTGGTTAGGACTCTATACTTTCACTGCTGAGGGCACGGGTTCGATCCCTAGTCAGGGAACTAGGATCCCGCAGGCCCCGGGGCCAAAAATAGAAGAAAAAAAAAAGAGGAGGCAACTAAATTGTACTGTAATTTGCCTGCCAGAAATTATCTCAGCCATCAAAAGAGACTGATGTGAGTATATTTTTAGAGTTTGTGAACAGCTCTATTAAACAGAAATAGAAATACCCCCAAAGAAAGAAATCAAGATAATACATAAACACTTAACAACAGTTTTAACTAAAAAGTGCTAATAGCATGCAGGAGCTTGAGAGCCTTTAAGGGGTAAGGTTGGCTCATTTCAGGAACGTGGCTGAGTTTTGGAACCTTGTGCATACCATGGCTAATTGATCCTGCAGTTTTTCTTGGTGGCCTTGACCTGAGACTTTCCTTCTCTGGTTAGATGCCTGTAGCTAGGTGACTGTTTCAAAGGCATGCACCTTTGTTTCTCTTGAGCCATGTGATGACAATTTGGTTGGGGTCCATTTCAGAAAGGTTCATGATTCTGCACCTTAAACAATCATCTTGGCAACCACTTCATACGTGATAGAGAATAGTGAATAAGATCAGATTAAGAAACCAGACACATTAATCAGAACGACAGCTGACACGGGAAGTTAAAAACCAGAATGGCCTTTGCGAGAACTTCATCAAATGAGGGCACATTCATCAGTCCTGTAAATGATGATTTCTGGGTTCTCAGCCAAATGCATGCTTAAGAGAGCTAACAAAAGAAGACAAAATAATTTGAGCGCACATCAAGTGTTGCTTTGCTGGCCACTGGAGACACAACAATGAGCGAAGCAGACTCAATCTTTGTTTACAGTCTAGTGGAAGAGACAGATCTTAATCAAATAATGACAAATAGGTCATGAAAAACTGGTAAGGCTATGAAATAAAGCTTTGAGCTACTGTGTCAGCATATAACAGGGGCATAGGTCAAGGGTGGAGGGCTCAGGGAAGGCTTCCCTGAGGAAGTGACATCTGAACTAAGCTGAAATATGAGTAGATGCTAACTGGCAAACAGGAAGAGAAAGAGCATTCCAGACAATGGTAACAGCATGTGCAAAGGCCCTGAGGTGGAAAGGAGCGTGACACATTTTCGGACCTGATGGACTAGGATGGGGCAAGCTGGAAAGACGCTGGGACCAGATCAGACACACGTGTCAATGAGGCAGGCAGTGTGGGGACTGTAGCACCATCATTTAGTAAGCCCAGTGATGTAAACTCTATTGTTTGTCTTCTTGGATTTTCCTTGAAATCAGGTCTAATTTGTAACCTAAATGCTTTGCCTTTGTAATGGCCCAGGGGAAGCATTAAACAGCCCTGGGGATACCTCACAACAAGGAGAATCTCAGCCAAACAGTGACAGAGTCAGTTCTAGAACCAGGTCTCCTGCCTGAAGGTGTTCCGAGAGGTGAACCTGACAAATTGAGAGTGGGGAAGCTTGTGGCCTTTTGTCCCCAGGAATGCTCTTTCATAAAACTAAGCCGTATGTTGAAGTGCCAAATTATGGAGGGCTGTTCACTCACTTTTTCAACTCCTTTTCACACACATTTTTTACTGGACATTGCTAATGCACCAGACACCCTGCTAGGCACTGAAGGTATAAAACTGAGTAAGACAGGGAATTCCCTGGTGGTCCAGTGGTTAGGACTCCACAAGGGCCTGGGTTCAATCCCTGGTTGGGGAACTAAAATCCCACAAGCTGTGCAGTGCGGGCAAAACAAACAAACAAAACTGAGTAAGACAGGGTGGTCCTTGCCCTCCAGCTGCTCAAAAATATTTCTTACAAACAGATAAATTACATTCAATAGAGATGTTTTAGCAAAGTACTCTGGGATCCCAACAGTATTGAGCCCAGCACCTGGCACAGTAATCAACTCTTTATTATTGAAAGAGTGGTAGTTGGTTGCTGATGAAGTCCCTGTGGCAGACATTCTAAACCCAGAGGGGTGTTGCCTGCTTTAAAAGAAGACGCTGTGTTAAGTGTGAAGATCACAGGAGAAGCGCTTTCGTTGGATGTGGAAAAAGGAGTCCGAGAAACAGCTGGTCTGGAGCCTGCAAATCCCTTTACTGCCGGCCTTATTCCACCACAGCTCTTGACTAGAGTGCTGAGAGTTAAAAATGAAATAATACAGGGCTTCCCTGGTGGCGCAGTGGTTGAGAGTCCGCCTGCCGATGCAGGGGACACGGGTTCGTGCCCGGGTCCGGGAAGATCCCACATGCCGCGGAGCGGCTGGGCCCGTGAGCCATGGCCGCTGAGCCTGTGCGTCCAGAGCCTGTGCTCCGCAACGGGAGAGGCCACAACAGTGAGAGGCCCGCGTATCGCAAAAAAAAAAAAAAAAATGAAATAACACAAGTAAAGGGTTTTGTCCAGTGCCTAGCAAGTAATAAACATTCAGTAAATATTAGCTATTGTTATTCTGGTAAAGAAGCTTTTCGGTGATTGGAATTAGATAAGCCGTGGTTATTTTATATCTTTAGGGGAGTGAGAGGAAAGCCTTGTTAAATACATCTTTCAAGTTCCCAGTGTCAGCTCTGGGACAGGCAGTGAGGAACCAGTGAGGTTACAGAAAGGGTCAGGGAGACAATGTTCAGGGTTATGTAGGCATCACCTTCTCTCTTCAAAGGGGGTGTACCCTCCCTAGTACCTGTATTGGGTGATTTCACACCTATATTCTGAGAGGAAAGCTGAGGATAACAGAAACAAAATAACCATTTGAGAGATTAAAAAAAAAAAGAAAAGAAAAACTTCAGTTCTGTGACCGGTAATTTTAAAAGCAAACGAGTAATAACAGTGTTTTTAAAAATCTCACACCACCTCCTGTAGCAACTGTTCCATGCACTTTGATGGCCCAGCTCTGCGTTTGGTCCAGAGCTGTCTGCAGGCTGTCCCAGCCCTGCCTCTCCTGGTCCCCTTACCGTTTCTCAACTCTTGCAAGGTGTCCTCGTGCAGAGCCCGCAGTCTCTGAAGTCATCGCACAGTTCCGCGTTGATAACAGCTGCAGTTGCATTAGAGATGCACACAGAGTGGACAGCTCAATGGTATGCCTTTGACACATAAAGTAATATAGGACTTTTATAAAGGAAAGAAAAAAATGTCCAGTTGTGATTCCATTGGTCAGATTTCATCGAGGCCAAGTTTTCTCCAATTAACCAGATCCTGGCCTGGTGTGGACAGGACTTGGTGAGTCCGGGCGGAGGGTGTGTGCGAGGACGGAGGGGGGACTGGTGTTTCCGCTCGCACACGAGAGGCGTCGAGGGCCTGGGGGCCCCGGCCCGTGCCCCTACCCTGGCCAGGGGCGCGGCCGGGCGGGGCGGGGCGCGTGGGCGGGGCTACGGCGGCTCCTCCCCCGGCGGGCGGGCGGGCGGCGCCTTACGGCGGGCGGCCTCGCGGTGCCTAGGCGCGGGCGGCCGGCCTGGATCGCTCAGTCGCGCGGAGCCGGGCCCAGGAACGCAGGCGGCGGCAGGATGAACAGCATCAAGAACGTGCCGGCGCGGGTGCTGAGCCGAAGGCCTGGCCACAGCCTGGAGGCCGAGCGCGAGCAGTTCGACAAGACCCAGGCGAGCGGCGGGGCGGCGGGCGGGCGGCGCTGTCCCCCCTTCCCCTCACACGCGTCCCTCGGGGCCCGGCCTGCGCCCGCCTCCAGAGCGCCGGGAGCTCGGGCCGCTCCCCGGACCCCTTGCTCCCCGGCCATCTGGGGGCCCCCGGCCGCATCTCGGCCGCGGCCACCCAGCTCCCCGGCCTTCGCCGCCCGAGCCGACCCGCGCGCAGGTGAACCGGAAGCGCGAGCCGGCGGCCGGGCCCGAGGTGGCGGGGGACCGGGGTGGCAGGGGACTGGGATGCAGCCGGGGACTGAGATGCGACCGGGGGACCAGGTGGCCAGGCGACCGAGGTGTCTAGGGACTGAGAGGCGGCCGGGGACCGAGGTGGCTAGGAGCCGAGACGTGGGAGGGGCCAGGTGGAGGGAGCCGAGACGCGGCTGGGGGCCAGGTGGGGTCAAGGTGCGTCTCGGGCCTGGGTGCGCCCGGCCGGGGCGGCCCGACTGGATTTCTCCGCCCTGGCCGCGCCGCCTCTCCCGGGCTCCGTCTACTTTTCCCACGGCTTAAAAGAATGCCCCCTCCTCGGAGAAGCAATGCATTTCCTTAAAGGAAACTCCCTGCTTCCTTTTCTCCTGAGCTGTTTTTCAGGGCCGCACAATATCTTATTATCTGCTGGGCGAAAAGTTTCACGTCTGTAGCCAGACTTGTTTGCCCGAGCGCTGGCCCACGTATAAACAGGTTCACACCCCCTTATTAAATGACGGTGCCTGACAGACAGAAACTTCCTAGGGCTCCCTTCCTGCACTTCCCACGCGCCCGCATCTCTTCCAGAGGGTGGCCTATCCTGGGAGGGTTATTTTAAAAATGAAACAATGACGGGGGTGTGTATTTGTCCATGTGTTCCTGCTGAGACCACACTGATGAGGGCGTTGCTGTTTCTGGTTTTCTGTTCCTTTTTATTTGACAAACACTGAGGTATTCTTATGCCTGGGGGAGGGGGGGAGCATACTGGGTTTTTTGCCAAAGTAAGTCAACCAGGACTGAAACAGCAGAAAATTTTTACTTTAGAAATAAACCATGGACTTCCCTGGCGGTCCAGTGGTTAAGACCCCACGCCCCCAGTGCAGGGGGCACGGGTTCAATCCCTGGTCCGGGAACTAAGATCCCGCACGACGCGGCCAAAAAAACCCCAGAAAACAAAAACCAAAAGCCAGAAGGAACCCACTCACTCCTGTCTAAAGTAGGATGATGACATTTGTGTCTGCCGTTAGCAAGGTCCTTCCCACCTCTCCCTGCCAGGAGCAGTGACTTGTGCGGTGTCTTTCAATTCAAGTTAGCACATGCAGCCTACAATAACTTTTGTTTTGAAGTAAGAAAAAATGCAGGGGAAACATCTAACCTTTGTGCTTGAGATTAACAAGGAAAATGATAAAACCTTGGCTCTATAAAAGATTAGTGCTGAACCAGCCGAGCCGCAAATTATTAATTTAGCCTTTGTAGTCATCATCATCATCTGGCCCCTGGTGTATTTTCAGCCCGGATAGCCCGTCATAAAAACACATGTGGCATTTAATTTAAAATCATTAATACATAATTAATTGTGCCAGGAACTTGCGGAAGGAAGGGGAGAAAATTTTAATTGGCAGAGAGAATCTGGATGTTGTCAGAAGATTTATTCATTCACTGATTTTTTTGTTTTTTCTGTGGTTTTGAAGAGCTATAAAGAGGTCAGATTGCTACATAGAGGAGATGGAATTTAAAGGGCCAAGTTCATTGATCTTACTCTTAAATTGTTTTAAATCAAGGGCAAGCTTTCTGAATGTCAAAGAGAAAGCATCTCTGATACAGGACAACTTATTCTGGTGGTTGGTTTGGTAAACAAGAGGGTGTTTTGTTTTTGCTGGTTGGGTTTTTCTCATGAATAATTCTTTCTAATAGGTGAATCTCATAGGATTTACCCATTCCAGGGCTATTTTCTGGAAACATGGAATTCAGGTTCAGTGTCTAGATTTGATTATCTTCAGAGTGACTTATTGAGGGATGTAGGAATCAGGTTTTGTGCATGGTTAATATTTAATTAGATCGCTCCCGGAAATATCTAGTGAGCTGCCAGCCAGACCTCATTGGTGGAAAGGACGAGGAGAGCTGAGGTTGCTGCTTACACGTCTCCTTCTGGACAGAAAATAGTATATCCGACCCACCGACATACCTTCCCTTTGATCTGCACTGCCTGTGGCTTCACGTTGACCACAGCGTCCTGTGTAGCAGAGGGGCACTTTGGTTTCCTTAGAACTTAAGTCCCCTACCATCCCGCCAGCCTCGCTTTTCCTCCTGGGTTTCTGGGTCAAGAGGAGGAAAAATGCTTCCATATTTGCTTTCTTGACTGGCCACACCCTGTTTTGCAAAAAGGTTCCTTCCCCGCCCCAGTTGGGAGTGTGAAGGAAGGGGGCAGTCATGCATCCTTCGTGTGGCAGGTACTTGTGTTTGCTGTATGATGTGGGTATGCGAGTGTGTGTGTGTGTAATCCCAGGGGCACTGTCCAGAAAGCTGGTCTATTCTTCCCCAAGACTTTAGTCCCTTTGGTGATAAAACCCCTTTTCAAAATGGAAGTGACAAAATTGTATTGGCTTTTTGTTGTTGTAGTATTCTGAATGCAGAATAGTGTGGCATACGGTATACCTGTATGTTCTGAACCTGAAAATTGATTGTCTCGTTAAAAAGATGGTGTGGTACCATGGAAAGCGGTAACTAACACCTGAGTGCTAGCCTGTGTTCCTGGTGCTTAACTCCTGTTTCCTGGTCTATAAAAATAGAGATAATTCCATCTACTTCCTAGGGCTGTTTTAAGGGATAGAAATGGTGGGGTGGGCTAAAGAGGGACGCCTCAAAGATGTCCACGTCCTAATTCCTGGAACCTGTAAATATGTTACAGCCCTGGGTAAGAAAATGCTAATCAGCTGACCTTAAAAATAGGGGGCGTAGCCTGGGTTATCCAGGTGGGCCCAGTGTAATCACGGGGCATTTAAATGTGGAAGAGGGAGGCCAGGGAGGAGGTCAGGGTGGTGTGAGGTGAGGACAACGCCACCAGACATCGCTGGCTTTGAAGCTGGAGGAACGTAGGTGTCCTCTAGAAGCTGGAAGAGGCAAAGCAGTGGACTCTTCCACGGAGCCTCTAGGAAGAAACGCAGCCCTGCTGGCACCTTGATTTTAGCCCCGGAAGACCCGTTTTGGACTTCTGACCTCCAGAACTGTAAGATGATAAATTTGTGTCGTTTTAAACCACTGAGCCAATAGTGGCCGTTTGTTGTAGCAGCAGTAGGCCACGAATACCTACAGGATGCAAAACACGTAGTACAGTGCTCTGCAAATGGTCAGCTAGCCATCTTTCTCCCTTCCTCACCCCCAAAAAGCTTTATTTGAGAACTGTTTCATACCTTCCATGAGGAAGGAGATCCGTCTTTGAGGTATAGCATGGGTGAGGACTCAGCAGATTGGAGTCCTGGAAATGCTAAACTCCAACCTTGCTTCTTCCTTGTCTAAGTGCGCCTTTGCCATCTGGGCCTCGGTTTCCCCTGCAGGAAATGGAAACAGAGCCCAAAAGCTTCCTGTAAGGTTAGGATGAGAGAGGGGCCACGCGGCTCAGTACACCAGGCCCGGCGGGGAAGAAGGGCATTAGATACAGGCATTCGGGGTAAAGCTCCGCAGGTGTTAGGGGTTTTCTGGTGGGGTGGGAGCTGTGGAGGGGGGAGCAGCAGGTGGAAAACTGTTCGTAGGTCCAATTTTCCAGGTCAGTGACGTGTCCCTTCTGCAGCCTCTGTGGAACTGCAATCTTGTAAAAATTAACATTTATTGACACTCAGGGCTTCTCAGGCCAGCTCACGTTAGAAAAACGCTGTCCAGTAGAAACAGAATAGGAGCCACGTGTATCGTTTTTAGATTACTTAACCACACTAAGACGCAAACAGAAACAGGTGAAATTCACTTTAATCATATATTTTATTTAGCCCAGTGTATCCAAAATATAGCCGCTCCAACACGTAATCACTATAAAAATTATGAATTATACATTCTTTTCCTCCTACCAAGTCTTCAAACTCCGTTTTGTGTTTGTTATAGCACATCTCAATTTGGGCTCACAGTTCAGGCCTTCATTAGCCACACGTGGCCAGCAGCTACTGGATTGGACTCAGGGTGTTAGAATCACCTGGGGCGCTTTTAAACTCTTTGTCTAAATGCTGGAGATTTGGAGTGATTTGGCTTGGATTGGAGTCCTGGGCGCATAGGTCTATTTTCTTTCTTTTTTTTTTTTTTTTGCGGTACGCGGGCCTCTCACAGTTGTGGCCTCTCCCGTTGCGGAGCACAGGCTCCAGATGCGCAGGCTCAGCGGCCATGGCTCATGGGCCCAGCCGCTCCGCGGCATGTAGGGATCTTCCCGGACTGGGGCACAAACCCGTGTCCCCTGCATCGGCAGGCGGACTCTCAACCACTGCGCCGCCAGGGAAGCCCGGTCTGTTTTCTTAAAGTTCCCTAACCAGGAATTCTTTAGAATCTCATTACTGAAGGCAAGCCGCAGGACACAGACAGGTGTTTGGGAACTTGAGTTTCTGGTTCGAAGGCTGTTCCCAAATTGGCAATAGTCTTTTGGACTCCCATCCTTTGCAAAATGTTTCCTCTGCTCTGACTTCCCTTCCCACATATGCCAACACCCCCTCTGCCAGGCAGGCAGACTTATGCACACTCCCTTTTTTAAACAAAATTTTATTGAAGTATATTTGATTTACAATGTTGTGTTTAATTTCTGTCGTACAGCACAGTGACTCCGTTATACGTATATATTCTTTTCTATTGTGGTTCATCACAGGATATTGACTATAGTTCCCTGTGCTTTACAGTAGGACCTTGTTGTTTATCCATCCCATATGTAATGGTTTACATCTGCTGACCCCAAACTCCGTCCTTCCCTCCCCCCCGCCCCTTGGCAACCACAAGTCTGTTCTCTAGTCTGTAAGTCTGCTTTTGTTTTGTATTTGGGTTCATTTGTGTCGTATTTTAGATTCCACATGTAAGTGATATCGCACGGTATTTATCTTTCTCTTTCTGACTCGCTTCACTTAGTATGATAATCTCTAGGTTCATCCATTTTGCTACAAATGGTATTATTTCATTCTTTTTAATGGCTTTATAATATTCCATTGTGTGTGTGTATATATATATATGTATATATATACATACCACATTTTTATCCATCTATCTCGGTGGACATTTAGGCTGTTTCCGTGTCTTGGCTATTGTGAATAGTTACACACGCTCCCTTTCTGTCTTCGTGTGGCATTACCACACTGTTAGCTACCAACCCCTTTCTGGGCCTCATTTAAATGTTTATTTTAAAAAAGTTCCCCCACCCCCAAGCTTGGGAGGAAATCTAAACCACATGGTGAAAGCCAGAACCCCCCCGCCCAGCTCCACCCACGTCGGTCAGCTCCCTGAGGGCAGGGGCAAGGGGCCTGGCACCCACTGCAGGCTGGTCGAATGGCCAAAGAACAGAGGTGAGCGAGGCTTTCTGAAAAGGAAGAGAGAAAGAACCAGGCTCACGACCCCCAGGATGCTGCCTGCAGAGCCTTGAGTGAGCTGCCCCAGCGGCACTTGCCTTCCTCCCCGGCCCCCGGAGGTGGGCCAGCTGCGGCGGGCAGTGAGCCGTGCCCTTCCTTCCAGCTGCGCTGCTGTCGCGCGCCCCTCGGACACCCTCCACCTGCTTCTGCCACATCAGCCAGCTTGGTGATGCTCAGGGCAGCTGCTGACTTCCTGGTTCCTGGGGTTTCCTGCCGCAGGCCCCCTGGGCTCCCCGGGTATCCGGTGACCTGTTGGTTCAGGCTGGGGTGGGGTTGTGGCTGCTCGTCCTTCCCCTCCCCATCTTTGTACGTTTGTCCCACGACACGTTCATGAGGGGCCACTTACTGTGTACGTGTGGGCTTGCTTCTGGTGCTCTGGGATGTGCTACGGGAAGATGAAGATCATTCTCATCCCCTCCAAGGGTTTTCGTCTTGACGAAGGAGGTGGGAGGTGAACAGGTGTGCTGTGGCAGAGCTGTTAAGAGCGAGACTCTGTGCCTCAGTCTCCTCGTCTGCAATGTGGATATAATCATAGTGCCCGAGTCATGGAGGATTTGCAGGATGACACAGCTCCTGGGGCGGAGTGAATGCTGCACTGAACAGCTGTTGGCTGTTACGTTGTGTATGGGAAGGTGGGCTGGACTGAAGAAATGGAAATGATGCCCCCTTGGTTCCGTCCCTGAGCTTCTAGTTGAGCGTCTGTGAATGGGGAGCTGGGGCTGTGGGGGAGGGCAGTAGATCCGCCACGGGGGTTGGGCGGACTTGGGAAGGTGGGGAGCAGCCCGTTCCTGGAAGAGCGATCCTGCGGTGCCCCGTGCTCCAGGACGGCAGGGCCTGCTCCCAGGTGACACCGTCCTCTGGAAGATACTCTGGTGGGGAGCCCCAGGGAGGAGCCCCGGGGAGGTGCCCCAGGGAGGAGCCCCAGGGAGGTCGGGGGAAGCCGGCCCTCCTGACCTTGCCCCCAGGCCAGCGTCCCATTTGTGAATAAAACCTGCCTGGGCACTGAGTCCAACAGTGCGAAGTGGAAACTCTGGAGTCGAGTCTAGGCCTGCTTGGCGGGGGGACAGGGAAACGCAGCCAGCTAACCTGCGCTGGGGCCTGAAGAGCCTTTGCCAGCCGGCCGCGCTGTCAGCGATACCCTTCCCCCCAGCCCGCTCCCCCCAGCTCCACCTGACTCCAGGGTGGACTCAAATATCACCTTGTTTGCGAAGCCGTCAACTGCTTTCCTCCTGCCCGAGCCTTACTAGGCTGCCCTAGTTCTCATGATATTATTCCCACTATTCCCGTCTCCCCAAACCCTGCAGCTGAACCGGCAGGAGTGGACGGCCGTGAGGTCGGGCGTGTGTTTAGATCCAGGGTCACGGAGAAGGGATTGCATTGCCTCCCGCTCCGAGCCCCTAAGCACTACCCTCTGAGCCCCAAGATCCTCAGGCACGGACAGTGTTGGCTCCTTGTGTGCTAGCACCCAGGACTGCCCGGCTCGGGGGACCCGCTCGGCGTGCGTGCGCTGAATAATGGTGCCACAGGGGCCCGTGGGTCTCCCTTTTTTGATGCTGCCACTCAGTGAGGCCTAAAAAGCCATGGCTCCCACTGCAGTGAAGGACTGAGTTCTTGGAGAAAAGTTTAGTAGAGGTGGAGTTGTTTTTCCTCTTGCTGAAATAAACACAACCTTCAAATGCATTAGGTTCTCCCGCCAGGGAGTGGCTCAGCCCCCTGGCTTGTGGGACAGACAGGTCTATGGAGTGGTGTCACCAGGGCCCAGGCAAGGAGCTGCCCAGGCTGGCTCCCTGTCCATCCTGGAGGCGGGACTCGGGCCATGTCCTCCTCTCCTATCTCTTCCTCCTCATGTGTCACCTGCAGAGCCCGGGGGAGAGGTGGCAGTGTCCCCCAGTGAGCCTCATGCTGGTGGATGGGAGGATCCTGCCGGGGGCTCCTGCAGAGGAGCAGCGGCCGCAGCGCGGGCCTCCCTGCAGTTTCATAAATGGTCGAAGGATTGAGAGGCCCGGACAGAGCAGGCACTGGGGGGCGTGAATAAAGGGAAGAGACGGTTGAATCGCAGGATGGTGTTGCTGCCCTGACTTCCCTCTGCTGAAATGACTGAGCTGCAGACCTCTGGCCCAGAGCTCCCCACCGCTTTGCCTGAGACCGCATTCAGCCGCCTCCTCGGCTACAGAAATCCTGTGTTTGGTTTCATCAATGGCCTTTGAGGTGGCAAAGCATTTGAATGAGATCTTTCTGTCCTTCAAACAACTCTTTGGAAACACTAAAGCAGGATAACCCACCTCTCTGCCAGTCCCTGTGACCCGGCTCTTTGAAGGATGTTTTTTTGTCCCTGCCAAGTGCCATCGTGAAGCGTGTCATGATAACAGTACAAGGAGGATTGAGTCTGATTCATTTCAGGGTTGATTTTAAAAATAGAAAATGTTTTATAGTTGCCTTTACTATATAACTATAGTGGATAAATTTTTAGCTAGAGAAAGAGACACACACACTGCCTTGAATTTAACCAGTACTTATATTTGAAAGAGCTTTCGTTCATTCAAGTATTCACTCTTTCATTCATCCAGTAAAGATTTATTGACCTCCAGGCACGGGTTTCGGGACTGGAGGTACAGCAGGTAGCAAGACCAACAGGATTTGTTGTACCAAGTACGTCTGTTCAGGGGTCAGAGGTAGAAACAGAATACATGGTAAACAAGATAGTTTCAGGGGGGCTTCCCTGGTGGTGCAGTGGTTGAGAGTCCGCCTGCCGATGTGGGGGACACGGGTTCGTGCCCCGGTCCGGGAAGATCCCACATGCCGCAGAGCGGCTGGGTCCGTGAGCCATGGCCGCTGAGCCTGCGCGTCTGGAGCCTGTGCTCCGCAACGGGAGAGGCCACAACAGTGAGAGGCCCGCATACCGCAAAAAAAAAAAAAGATAGTTTCAGGGAATAAATGTCCTGGGTGAAAGTAACCAGGAGGAAGCTATCTGTGTGGAGGGAGGGCTGCTTTAGCTAGGATGGTTGGGGGAGACCCCCCCCAGGAGGGGCGTTTTAACTCAGAGCAGGGTGACCCCAGAAGCACAGCCGGGCTTGGGGGTGGGACCAGGCTTGTCCTGTTTGAGGAACAGAAGGAAGACGGTGTGGCTAGAACAAAGCTAGATGTTCCAGACACACTTTGTGTGTGTTTGCATTCTCAAAGAGTTCAAGGTTTTTTTGCTCCTGCTTCCCAGACGGGAAAGGGGAAGCTTCTAAAGTGAAGGCGCCCCTGTGGGTCAGAGTGGATGGGACCGGGGTCTGTGCGCTGGGGTGCCATGGCTGGCAATGGTGGAACTGGGTGAGCAGACCTGTATTTGGCCCCGTTCACGTGGGCTCCTGGGGAAGGGGTCTCCCCGAGTCCACGTTCCTCTGCTGTGCAGAGCTCCCCACGGCCTGGAGGACGTCAGATCTTGCAGAGAACGTCCAGGGCTGCAGCCTCTGCGGTCACTTGGTTCTGACCCCCTGCAGGGGCTGTGGGTTTCTAAAATGGTGTGGCCAGTGTTGGTGCGCACCGGGCTGTGGCCTCATGCGCCACTCTCCTGCTCTATCCTCAGTGACCGTCCTCTCCCCGTGGCTCTTCCTGGGACCCTTTTGTCTGGCATGCAGCCCCACAGGCGACGGGGCAGGGAAGGGCTTGCTGTGTGCAATTGCTGACCAGAGCGTCCCAGCTTGGTTGCCCGGCTTCGCTGACGGCGTCCACACCCCAAGGCTTCTGTCTCGAGTCCACAGCAGGGGCCGAGGCTCTTGGGAATATCACCTCCTGGGGCTCCTGCCCCGGCCCCGCTGCCTCAGCTGGTCGCCTCTCCTGAACCAGCAGCTAGATGCTTTCTCGTGTGTCCCTGGGAGTCACCTGTCCAGGGACAAGTGCCACTGGTGGCTCTGTCTGGCCTGGTCTGGGGATTGCCTCCTCAGGCTTGACTCCCAGGGCCTCTGCTGGCACCAGATGGGGCTTTTATGTGACGAACAAGAACGAGATTGTTCCTGGAAGCAGGGGCAGGTGTGTCCTGAGGCTCTGGCTCCCATGGACCCAGTGGGGCCCTTGTAAGAGGCCTTCCCAGACGTCCCCACCCTGGCTGCAGGACACAAGCCGCCCCGGGAGGGAGCCGAGCTGAAGGCCCAGAGGGGGCCCCAGGGTCCGAAGGCCTCGCCTGTGGGAATGGGGGAGCCGTGGGGGAGCCCCCTGAGCTGCTCGGGGCCACACAGTTGCTGTTCTTACCTGCGGTATGAACGAATCCTGGATCCAGAACCTGTGTTTTGACTTGGAGTTGGGCCAGGTCCTCCCTGAGTGACACCAGGCCCTCGGGAGCTGGGTCCCTGCAGGGGGACAAAGGGGGACCAGAGGACGCGCGTGCTGGCGCACGGCTCCCTTAGCCCGGCCCCTCCCCCAGTGAGAGGCTGAGGGGACAGTCTACAGAGCCAGCAGCCTGCTCGACCCCGCTTAACGGGGGAGGGTTGTCTATGTGGGGACAGTGCCTAGAATAGTGCCTGTGTTCGTCATTGTGACCTTGAGCTTTGATTTCCTCATCCACATGCTTCAAGGGTTACTTAGGAGATTAAACGAGATGATAATGGTGAGGTGCTCGGCACGGTGCCTGGCACATGGCTGAACTCGATAAAAATCATTTTATTATTCATTTACTGAGGCCAGTTTGCTGGCCTCTGGCGTGAGATATGCCTCCTGCCAGCTTCCTGGTGCCGGCAATTCTGGCTGTGTCTCCAGAGCCTGCTAGAGCCTTTCCACCCCTCGGCCTTGTCCCCCGCCGCCCTCCGGAGGGTCAGGCCCCTCGCTGCGAGGTGGCTCCCTGGGCCTGGGCTCGGAATTTTTCCAGCACAGAAGGAGCAGCGGTGGTCTGAATGGCCGAGACACTGTTTAGTCACCCACCCTCAGGGCTCTGAGAAGCGCGCCTCTGCCCGCCCTCCAGCTCCCTCCCCCAGAGCCCCCCTGGGCATATCTGGGGGTGTCAGAGACCCACCGTTACCGCTCTTGTCCTGCTTGGCTGCTCCCTGCCCCCCATCCATGGCCACTCAGAGGTCGAGTGGGAAGTCAGATAAACAGATCCCCAAGACGGTCGCCACCTGCCCCCCCCCGCAGGACCCTCTCTCTCTGGCTCTGGCTCGTCCATCTCGGCACCCAGGCCCCTAATCAATCCATTCCACTCGAAGTTTCTGTGTCCCAGAAGGCTCTCTCCATGGCAATTGATCCCGCCTGTCGTGAGGGATTATACTTGCTGTTGTCAGAACTGCCCCTGTACCAGGGCGGAAGGAAGCCTTCTGCAGGCTGGCAAGCTAGAGAGAGCCCACACGATGGTCCCCGGTGCCCCTCTGACCGCCCCTCCTCCTTCAGGCTTCCTACAGTCGCTCGTTGGGCTGGTGTGAGGATACCATGCTTGTGTAGACGGAACCAGATGTTGCAGTCAGAGCTGCACCTGGACTGTAAACCCAGGAGCTAAGCCACGTCAGTCGCCCAGCACAGATTCCAGGGCTGAGGAGAGGAGCCCCAGTGCTCTCCCCGCCTCTGCGGCCCGCTCAGGACGGGCAGGGGAGGGACGGGCATCCCGGGGGCCTGCCGCCCCCTCCTGGGACGGGGCTTGGCTGCCGCGCCTGGCGGAAAAGCAGGCTTGTGCAGTGTCCACAGACCCGCCTCTGTGTGAGCACTGTGCCTCCTTGTGAGGCCTCCCGGTCCACACATCTGCCGCCTGCACACAGCAGGGCCGTGTTCCCGCCGGGAGGGACCCTGTTCCTACAGCCGGCGCGGGGAGCGGGCGGCACCGCTTGGGCGGAGGGGGCCAGACAGACTCCCGGGTGCCTGAGTCACCACTTCTCTGTGGGGCCCGGGAGCCTCCCTCACTGCCTCTGAAGACCTTCCATGTGCCAGGCACCGTTTAGGGGCTGGGGCCACAGCAGCCCCAGAGAGGCGGAACCACTCCCCCTCCCCCCCACCCCCCGTGGCGTAGACGTGGGCTGGGAGTCGGGGGAGGACAAGAGACAAATAAGGAAGACACTGTTGGGTGCGGACCACACGGAGAAGCATAAATCGGCAGATTTAAGTAGAGTGGCGGCAGGGAGGGGACAGGCGAGCAGATTCTCCAGAGGGGAGGGGCAGGCACTCTTTCCGGGGGTCCGGGGCCCAGCCATGAGGGCGCTCCGTATACATTTGGACCGACGGTGAAGTAAAAGCCTGTGCCCAGCGGCCTCTGGGGAAGGCTGCGCGGTGGGAATGCTTACGCTGGGCCGCCGGCCCCACCAGCCCATCCCTTCAGGGCGTCTCTGCTTCTCCTCTCCAGCTGCAGGCCCTGGGGGGGAGGGGGGTCAGCACGCCCCTCGTGGGCATCTGCGGAGGACAGAGCACTTGCTGGGACTGCAGGTGGCATCTTTGCATCCCCGGCCTCCTGGGTAGCTTGCTCTGCCTGTGTGACTTTGGCTCTGCTCTGTTCTTGCCTGGGATCTTCTGAACAGGTGGCAGTCATCAGAGCCAGCTCAAGTGTCAGGGCAGCTGGGGGATGGGGTTACACACCCTCCCGAGACAGGCACTCCCGGCTTATGGGCTGGTGTCTCTTCCCAGCTCTGTACCTGTACTGGAGGGAGGTACCTGGGAGCTGGATAGCAGAATCGTTCAGGACACAGCCAGACCTGCCTTTGCCCTTATTAGCTGTACGGACGAGATACCCCAACTCCCTGAGCCTCAGTTTCCTCATCAGGAAAGTGGGGCCACGCCCACTCGCTAGGGTTGCTGCTGGGAGCGTGTTGCCTGTCCCTGGCGCAGGGGAGCAAGTGCCCGGGAATTGCCGGTTGTCGATTGTTGTCCTCATCGCTGCTGCTGTGGGCAGAGTTCTGCCTGGCGGGGCGTGATGTTCACGGGGCCGGGAACGGTACACTCGGGGTCCGGCCTCTCTCACGGTGATGCCTGTGGAGGGAAGGCAGGCGCTGCGGCCTCGGGGAGGCCGAGTTGGTAGAGGATCGGCAAACACAGAACAGATGGTGAGGGAGCCCTCGTGTCTGGCTCGCTGAGGCTTGGAGTGTAAGAGGTGCCAGAGCCTGTCTGCGTTCCTCTCAGGACCCCGGTACTGCGAGGCCAGAGCCACTCCCCCAGCCCAGCCTTGATGCTGGGAGAGTCGTCCGTGTCCCAGGGGCCTGGTGTGCTGCGTGCTGCAGACCCGCTCTCCCTGAGCCCCGGGGAATGGCCACAATGGGCGCTGTGTGTGAAAGGAGGTCAGCCAGCCTTGCTGGGGTGGGTGCGAGGGGCTAGCCCAGCCCCCAGCAGCTCCTAGGTCCGTGAGTCTGAGCAGAAAGCGCAGCCATGGCTCTCAGGGGGTTGCTTTTCTTACAGAGGAAATCTCACTGCTTTGCAAAGCAGGACCACAGTAGGGTCACAGCAGACTGTAGATGAGAGAAGTCACCTCCTTGCCCAGCAGGGGCAGTTAATATTGTGCCCAGGCCAGAGGTGGAGAGCACAGTGGCCTCTGGTTTAAAAAGAAAGAAAGCTCTTCTGCCCCTCGGGGCTCCCTCTCCGCCCTGTCCCGCTCCCGCCACTGCTGGGCCTGCTGTGGACAAGTCCACGCAGGGCCGGGCTGCAGGGTGAGCGCACAGCTTGCCCTGCTCAGTGAGCCCCCTGGACGGCCTGGGGCAGTGTGGGCCCTGGTGGAGGACCTGTGGGAGACGTGGGAGAATCGGCTGACCTGGAGAGGAGTCTGCACTGGTCAGGGACCTCATCCTGTCCCTCCCACCAATGGCACCGGCAGCTCTTCTCATTCGGTCCACAGCACAGATGCCCCCAGCTCGGGGCTGGGTGGGTGGACAGAGGCTTACAAGACCTGCCGCCAGGTACAGAATTAAAACATATTCATAAGTAAACCCAGGGCCGGCGGTGGTTCCTGGGTGAGTGGGATGGGGGTGACAGTAAGTGCCCTGAGCCTGTGTGAGGGAGCAGTCACATCCAGGAAGACTTCTCGGAAGAGGTGGTGTTGAACTAAGGGGGACGAGACAAGACTCCAGCAGCTGGAGGTGGGAGGGGACGTGCATCGAGGATGAGTTTGCCGCTTGCTCAGGGCCTGAGTGGTAGCAGCATGTGTGCTAAGCGGGTCCCCCTTCCTGCCACCCCTGGTGGGGCTGCGGTCGCTGTTTGTGTCGGTGGGGGTGGGAGCTGAGTCAGGATTCGTCCAGGATGCATGTGGACAGGCGATGGGACCTGGTTTATCCTGGTTTTCCACAAAGTGGCTGTGAGGCCTCATGTCTCCAGGCCGTGCCCCGTGGTAAAGTAGGGGTGACGTGCATGTTTTGGTGGAGTGCAAGAGGGCTCAGGCCACAGCAGCCTCTCCCAGAGGAGAGACCTGATGGAGGATGTCCTGCGGGGACTGGCGGCTCCCCTGGGGCCCAGGGGCTACGCCTTCTGGGGAAAAGGAATCACACGCAGCTTTCAGATCAGAGTTGCTCTCCTGCAGCACAAGCCGGCTTTCGTCCTTACCTCCCAGGCCTCTGGAAGCTCTGTGTGCTTCTGGCATCGGGTCTTAGCTGTAGTTTGAGCTGCACATGTTACGTGAAGAAGGGCCTTGAGTGGTCTGGTTTGCTTAGGATAGAGAATTTCTATTTTTCCCTTATCTCTACTCTCGCCTTTAACCGGCTGGAAGGATCGGTCCTGTCTGTGTGTCGCCCCTTCCCCCTTTGGGTGGTCTCTCCCAGGAAGCCTGCCGGGTGGGTTTCTGACCTCTGCCTCCTCTGTTCCCTCCCAGGCCATCAGCATCAGCAAAGCCATCAACACCCAGGAGGCCCCTGTGAAGGAGAAGCATGCCCGGCGTATCCTCCCTGCTGCCAGCGGCCTCCGTCCCTCTGGGCCCCAGGGGAGGCGGGGAGGGTGAAGAGGACGTGGGGGAAGTGAATTAGGGGAGCAGTGGGCGTGCCAGATGGCCTGATGAGGGGCGTCCCCTGTGGCCTTGGGCCAGCCTCGCTCAGCTCCTTCAAGACTCTGAGTCCCATCTCAGGAAGGCCCCTATTGTCTTAGGCCCTGGGCCCAGCTGAATCCGTGGGGCGTGACCTTGCCCTTTCTCTTGCTTGGCTGAGAGCCGTAGCTCTTGGTGAGCTGTGGCCGACCGGGAGGGAGGGGTGTGGGGAGGGGGAGGGCGGCCTTCCACCCGCCTCTCTGCGCTCAGTTCAGCTGCACCTGCTGAGCACCCGACCTCCCCCACGCTTGAGTCCCTGCTGCCTGCACTTGGCCTTGACCCTGGTAGGCATCATCCTGGGCACTCACCACGAGAAGGGGGCCTTCACCTTCTGGTCCTATGCCATCGGGCTGCCGCTTCCTAGCAGCTCCATCCTCAGCTGGAAGTTCTGCCACGTCCTCCACAAGGTCCTTCGAGATGGGCACCCCAACGTGAGTAGCCACTGTTCCGGGGGCCTGGGCCCTCCGTCTGCCGCCTCTTGAACACCCCAGGGAGGCCCAGAGCCGCATCCTTTGAAATGAGGGCTGTCCCGGCGTCTGTGTCCCTCAGCTCCGGGTTGGCCCACCCTGCCTGCTGCCTGCACCCCGTACATGGGAGCAAGTGTTGGGACCGCCCCCCCCCGCCCCGCGGACGAAGGCTCTGGCTCCTTCATCCTCCCTCCTCGTCTCCCCCTCTGGGCAGGTGCTGCACGACTGCCAGCGGTACCGGAGCAACATCCGGGAGATCGGAGACTTGTGGGTAGGTGCGGGGAGCGGGCATGGTGGCCTTAGCGCCTCGCCAGCAACACCACCCGGAAAGTCCACTGCCATCCTGCTTGGCACACAGGCCCGAGGGGGGAACAGAGCACCTGCAGTGGTGCCCCCCGCCTCCTCCTCCCAGCACAGTTAGAGCCGTGTTCAGTGGGGCCATGGCGGCGGGCGATGAGCATCAGTAAATGAAATTGAGCCTTGCTTTTAAGGCCTGGCGCAGAAGTCCCAAACACATCCCTAACGGGCCCTCCGGCTCCAGAAATCAGCAGCCCTTCAGTCCCTGTGAGTTCACTACCCCACCCTGAGTCTGGGTAAGTGGTGCAGACTCTGAGCCCCCAAGACCGGCAGCTTCTGAATCTTGGAAGTCTGCATTTTCAGCAGGCTCTCCAGAAGTGTCTCATCCACAGTGAAGTTTCAGAGCCCCAGGAGCTTGTATTCTAGATCCACTCCACGACCCTCAGGAATTAGGGGCATCCCCTGGGTGGAGAGAGGGCTTCTGGCCTTATCTGCCCTCTGGGAGCACTGCTGGGGCCCCAGCAGCCGGGGCGGGGGCCAGGTGGCCTCTGGGAACTGACCGGCTTGCAGAGGGGACGCCCCTTGAAGTAAGGAAGGT
Source organism: Grampus griseus (assembly GCF_964374135.1). Lineage (NCBI taxonomy): Eukaryota > Metazoa > Chordata > Mammalia > Artiodactyla > Delphinidae > Grampus > Grampus griseus. The sequence continues at coordinate 6,876,826 of NC_139006.1, read as the reverse complement.
GGCGTCCCTGGTGCCATCTGCAGATGTGGGCCCAGCAGGCGTGGCCGCAGGGGACGTGGTGTCTGGAGGCGGCTGCGAGGAGGATGTGTTCACGCGCCCGTCGGAACGTACCTCCCCAGCCCCCACCAGCATTTCAATAGAGTGTCCCACCTCAGAATTGGCCTCTTGCCCTGGACGAGGAGCTCTCTTGTCCCGAGCGTCTCTCTGGCAAGAGTGAGAAGAAGAGACCAATAGGCAGAGAGGGGGCTGGCAGAGGCCCTTGGGAAAGGAGGTTGGCCACCTCTGGTGGGTTGAGCAATGGTGGTTGAATGAATAAGTGACAGCATGGGAGGCTGAAGGATTGACACCCTGCTCATCATCTTGCATCTTCCGGCCTCGCCTTCCTTGTTTGCCATGCGGGGTTCCTGGGCAAGCTCATGGGCAATGTGTCCTTACCCAGGGCCCTTTCTCCACAGGGCCATTTGCATGACCGATATGGGCAGCTGGTGAATATTTACACCAAACTCTTGCTGACCAAGATCTCCTTCCACCTCAAGGTAGTTTCCTCGGGGGAATCGTGGGGCTGGTGGGACCCTGGGCTCTTCCCTCCAAGATGTCTCAGAGGGTGGGATCTGTCCTGTCCCCACCTGGCCCAAGGGGGAGCTTGGGACAGATGGCAGGGAAGTCAGAAGGCCCAGAGGCGTTTCCCGGCGCGGGAGGTGGTCTTAGCCCCGCCCTCAGCTCCAGGTGGACGTCCCACCTGGAGTCACTGCCCGGGGCAGATGGTGGCTCCACAGGCTAGGGGGCTTTTCCAGTCCCTTTCCCTCCCTCAAAAGCTAGAAGCGGTGCTGGGCCAGAGCTGAGAGGGGCTGCGGTTGAGTGGGGGTGTCCTCTCCGCAGCACCCCGAGTTCCCTGCGGGCCTGGAGGTGACAGACGAGGTGTTGGAGAAGGCCGCTGGGACCGACGTCAACAACGTGTGAGTCCCCCGGTTTCCCGTCTGTTCCTGCGGCGTTCCTCACCCAGGTTCCCACCGGGGGCCGTGCTCTGTCTGGGGCTGGAGGTCGTCACGTGCCCAGGAGCTGTGGCTAAAGCTAAAGGGATGGGGCTTACTTGGAGCTGGGCATTTTGGCTGAAGGACTGCCGTCTGTGCATCCGTGCAAGGGCGTGTGCGTGGACTGTGCTCCCCCTCCCGCCTGGTGGTTCTCGCAGGGCCATGCCCCGCACCCCTCCCGCTCATCTCTCCCTCCTCCTTCCCCTGTAGCTTCCAGCTCACCGTGGAGATGTTCGATTACATGGACTGTGCGCTGAAGCTCTCTGAATCAGGTGAGCCAGCCGAGGGGCTGACCCGGGGCCTGCTGCCTCTGGGGGCCAGCCATTCTTGAACACACCGGCCCCCTGGGACCACACTCCCACCAGGAGCAGGTCACAGGGCCTCCAGGTGCCCCCAGAGCATGGGAGGGAGAGGCCTTTACCGCCCCTGCAGGACGCCAGGCAGGCGGTACGTCCAGGGAACAGTCCCGGCCGAAGGAAACCCACTCTGGCACCAAGGCGCGGGGTGGGGGGTTGCCGGGGGTGCCAGGAGCCACCTCTTCAGGTTCCCGATCCACCTCCCAGCTGAGCCTGCCCCGAGGCAGTTGGTTTCGACCTTCTTGCCCGTTCTCTGCTGTCAAAGGCCTCTGAGTCAGGTCAGAGTTCCCAGCCCAGGAGCACGGTAGCTGTTGAACAGGAAATCTCAGGGGGTCACCCTCTTGGGGTTGCGGGGGTGAGTGTTTTCAGTGGCAGCTTCGGAACAACTTGTGGGTGACTCAATGCTCTCCACGGGAGAGTGAGAGGCAAAGGCCTTTTTAATGGAAAACCAGGAATGAGGAAGAGGTGCCTGGGCATCCTCCTGGCACCGGGGGCTGGACCCTGAGGCTGGGTGAGTCTGGGGGCAGCTGTGCTGCAGAGATGGGCCTCTCCCCAGTCGCCACGATGGGAGGCGGAGAAAGCCCACAGCCAGTGCCCACACCCCTGGTGCCAGCGTCTCCCTGAGAGTGTGAGGGGAGTGGGCGTTCCCCGCCCCAGGTTTGTAACAGCTGCAAATGGGAAATGTCCTGAATGCCCTTCAGCTGAGAAATGGCTGCATTGTGTTTTCAAATGCAAAATAGTATTCTGCGTGTATTTTAATTGTTTACAAGGAAAATGTACTTGACGTGACATGTAATTAAGTTTTAAGCGGGTGAGGGACAGCACTTGGGGCCTTCCTCCTCGTCCCTTCCCTCCCAGGCGTCCTTGTGTCACTGTGGAGGTTTGCAGATCGCCCCACCCCAGGCAAGGTGAGAGTAGGCCCGGGTTGGGGGCCACCCATCTGGAACCGTGTCCCACGTGGGCCGCCCTGGGTGTCACGTGCTCATTTCTCTCCTTGCCCCAGAGAGCAAGCCCGTTGGGGGTGGCAGTATGTCTGTCTCTTTCCCTCCTACTTGGTCCGTCGGATGAAAGGCTGATTCTCAAGGTCAGGGGAGATTGACCCCGAATGCAAGTGAGGTTTTGGGGTCCCTTGGGGTTTGCAGAACCGCGTCCTGAGCCCGCTGCTGTGAGACTGACCAAGCCCGGGCCTGTGTCCACATCTGCAGAACGAGGCCTTGGGGCTGCACAGCCTTAGGCCTCCATCCTTCCCTAGGATTCAGAGTGAGCTGGAAGCCCATGGGTACAGGGCTGTTGAAGTCACCCTGTCTCTCCAGCTCTGCGTCCTGGGCCCACTGCCTGGAAGCTGTCCAGAGACGCTGGCCGAGCTGAGCTGCATTTCCTTTGCCCCCCTCCTTGCTGTCACCCCAGTTTGTGGGAGCGCTGGGCCTTGGTCCTCGGCGGCTTCAGTGCACAGAGTCCTTCCTCGCCTCGAGGAGCATGTTGGTGTCCGAGGGCCTGGGGTAGGGTCCCACCGCCTGGCTGGGACTGGTAAAGCCAGTTACCCAGGCCATTGCCCCGTCTTCAAACCCGGCTGTCTAGGTTGCTGTGACAGTGCCGTGAGATGACGGTCAGGGCCAGCGCTCAGCCGCTGTCCTCACTGTGGTCGTCACTATGCCTGTAAGCAGAGTGGGGTCTGCGCCTGCGTCTCCCGGCTCCGCGTGCTCAGGCTCCTCCCGCCCCCCCCTTTTTTATTTTTATTTTTTTACAGTTTTCCGGCAGCTCAACACGGCCATTGCCGTGTCCCAGATGTCCTCAGGCCAGTGCCGCCTGGCCCCCCTCATCCAGGTCATCCAGGACTGCAGCCCCCTCTACCACTACACGGTCAAGCTCATGTTCAAGCTGCACTCCTGTGAGTCCCGCTGCCCCCAGCCCTGCCGGCCTCGGCCCCGAGGGTCAGCTGAAGCCCCCGAGGGCTGTGCTGATAGACTGTATCAGGGATGGGAGTCAAGCAGTCTTTAAGATATTTATTAATTAAACATAACAGGAATAAACTCATTACCCACTAACATAAATAACATACTTGTTATAAAAAAAATCACTATTTTCCAAAACAAAGATTTAGTGGGAAGAGCCACGTAGTTTTACGTGTTTGCAGTTCTCTTAACCGCCTGGCCTCGGAGGCGGCAGCGGGGTGCGCACTGGGCTGGCGGGGAGGACTGGGGGAGGCACGTGCTGGCTCCTTAGTGCTCAGAAAGGGTCTGGGCTGCTGGCTGGGGTCTGTGAGCTGCTCCAGTGTCAACCTTGGGCAAACTCGAGGGAGGGTGACCTGACGGACCAGCAGAGCCCACGTGCGGTGCGCTGTGGTCAGGGTTCTGCCCATCCCACTCACCGGTTCCTTCCCTCACTCAGTCGAGAGCTGAACTCCTCATAGGGGGTTCTTTGGGCTCTCCTGATGGTGGGTGGGACGCAGCCAGGTGGCAGGTAATCTGTCTAATCTGTGATGGTTTCTAGAACGTGGAGGAGCAGGGAGGGGGAAGGGAGGGAGCAGATCTGAAGTCTCGGGCACAGCAGTGAGCGAGGAGGGAGTCCCCTTACACCTCTCTGCCCCCAGGCCTCCCGGCAGACACCCTGCAAGGCCACCGGGACCGGTTCCATGAGCAGTTTCACAGGTACCAGCCTGGGCCGGGTGGAGGGTGGTGGCGTGTGCTGGGGCTACCGGGCTGGGGCCTGGCTCCTCTGACCTCCCACCTCCGTCCCCGTCCCCGCAGCCTCAGAAACTTCTTCCGCAGAGCCTCTGACATGCTCTACTTCAAGCGGCTCATCCAGATCCCCCGGCTGCCCGAGGTACCTGCGCCCTCCAGAGGCCGCCGCCAGCCTGCAGCCCTGTTCTGTCCTGGGCTCTGGGCTTGAGGACCGTGGCCGCCTGGCTGGGCGCCATGTGGGGCCTCGTGTGGGCTGTGGGAGCGGCAGAGGGAGGGCCTTCTGCTGGGGGGAGCGCTGGTCGCTTTCACCCGCTGCCCCCTCAGGGACCCCCCAACTTCCTGCGGGCCTCGGCGCTGGCCGAGCACATCAAGCCGGTGGTGGTGATTCCCGAGGAGGCCCCCGAGGACGAGGAGCCCGAGAACCTCATCGAGATCGGCTCGGGGCCCCCCGCCGCGGAACCAGCGGTGAGCCGCCCCCTCCTCGCTGGGGGCACTGGGGGTGGCTGGGACTCCCTCCTGGCCTGGGGGAGTAGGGGCGGGGGTCACCGTGCTTTGCCGTGGCAGGTGGTGGCTGACCTCTTTGAGCAGACATTTGGACCCCCGAATGGCTCCATGAAGGACGACAGGTGAGGGCCGGGGGAGCCCACCATCGTGGGAAACAGCCTTCCGGGAACTGTGATCCCGAAAGATCTTGTCTGGGGACACAGACCTGAGATGCTCAAACCCCGAGGGGGTGCTGATGAGAGGACCAGTGGCCGTGCCCGGGTCCCCTGATCGTCCCGGTTGAGTGAACTGGAATGCCGGGACCACGCGGGCTGGGGAAGACCACGCGGGCTGGGGAAGACCCCGCCTGACCTCTGTCCCCAGGGACCTCCAGATAGAGACCTTGAAGAGGGAGGTGGAGACGCTCCGCACGGAGCTGGACAAGATCCAGCTGGAGGTGAGGGGCACGGGCGGCGGCGCAGGGGCGGGCGGCTGCCCTGCGCGGGGGACCTACACCCCACCCTCCCGCCGCCCAGGCGCAGCGGTACATGGCGCAGCTGAAGGGCCAGGTGAACGCGCTGGAGGCCGAGCTGGAGGAGCAGCGCAAGCAGAAGCAGAAGGCCCTGGTGGACAACGAGCAGCTGCGCCACGAGGTGGCCCGGCTGCGCGCCGCCCAGCTGGAGGGCGAGCGCCACCAGGGGCTGCGAGAGGAGGCGGAGAGTGCGTGGGCGGGGCGGCAGGGTGGGGCGGGGGGTACGCCGCCGGGCTGGGGGTCACGGCCGTAGCCTCCGCCTCCTCCGCAGAGAAGGCCAGCGCCACCGAGGCGCGCTACAACAAGCTGAAGGAAAAGCACAGCGAGCTCATCACCACGCACGCCGAGCTGCTCCGGAAGGTAGGCCCGGGGGGCGCGGACGGGGGCCGGTGGGAGGAGGGGACCCCGAGCGCAGCCCAGCCGAGCCTGTCCCTGGTCCCCGCCGGTGCAGAACGCAGACACGGCCAAGCAGCTGACGGTGACACAGCAGAGCCAGGAGGAGGTGGCGCGGGTGAAGGAGGAGCTGGCCTTCCAGGTGGAGCAGGTGAAACGGGAGTCAGAGATGAAGGTGCGTCCCGTGATCACAGGCCCTGCCCCGTAGACCCCCGTGACCCCCAGCTCCATTGCCCCCGTGACGTCCTGTCCCCTCCCGTCGTAGCTGGAGGAGCAGAGTGACCAGCTGGAGAAGCTCAAGAGGGAGCTGGAGGCCAAGGCGGGAGAGCTGGTGCAGGCGCAGGCGGCCCTGAGCCACGCGGAGCAGGTGTGGGCCCTCCCAGGCCGGGCTGCCACGGAGCGGGGCGTGGTTCAGAGCGGCTTGCCCTGGTCTTGGGGTGTGGCTCTGACCCAGCCCCAGGAAGTATACAGGGCACAGGACCCGCTCCTGGGCCCTCAGCCAGCCTTCAGTCTCCTGTGGCCCTAGGGAGGGTCTGTAGATTTGGGTGGGGATGGGGGTGGGCGGGGCCTCTGGAAGCCCTGCTCACCGGCCAGGTGTACACAGAGCGGGTTGGAGCTGAGCTCGAGGCTGGATACGCTAAGTGCGGAGAAGGACACACTGAGCAGCGAAGTGCGGCAGCGGCAGGCTGAGCTGGTGGCAGCCCAGAGCCTGGTGCGGGAGAAGGAGGCGGCGCTGGACCAGGAGCAGCAGCGCAGCTCCAGGGAGAGGGGCGAGCTGCAGGGGCGGCTGGCAGACAAGGTGCGGGCCCGCCCCGCCACCCTGCTGCGCACTCTCACCCTGTGTAACAGCTGAATTGGGGCAGAATTCCCTTTTACCATGAGCTGCGCGCCCCGATCCTGAGGGAGCAGCCCAGGCACAGGGGGTGCAGCAGGGCCTCTCGCTAAAGCCCCCTCCCCAGCGAGGGTCTCCGCTGGGGCCTGGCTGGCTCACCGCTGCCTCACCTTCTCCCACCAGGAGTCTCAGGAGCAGGGGCTGCAGCGCAGGCTGCTGGATGAGCAGTTCGCCATGCTGCGGGGCACCGCTGCCGAGGCCGAGCGCATCCTGCAGGACGCCGTGGGCAAGCTAGACGACCCCCTGCACCTGCGCTGCACCAGCTCTCCGGGTAGGGCCGCGGCGGCAGGCGCTCGGGCGTTGCTCTTCCCTCCTCACCCACCCACCCTGAGGGAGGCGGGCAGGAGGGTGCCGGGGCCTCAGGCCAGGCTCTGCCCCTCACCGGTTCTCCCTGTGCTGGCAGACTACCTGGTGAGCAGGGCCCAGGCTGCCCTGGATGCCGTGAGCACCCTGGAGAAGGGCCACGCCCAATACCTGATCTCCAGGGCAGGTGAGTGCAGCTGGGGCCGGCCTGGGCAGGGCAGAGGCCGCCAGCGGTGGTGACCCGGGCCCACGGGCCATTGCCGCCTCCTGCTTTCGGGGCGGTTTCCCACCACAGGCGCCTCTCCAGTAAGCCCCAGCCCGGTTCCAGAGATCAGCCCTTCGGGCCAGGGGTCACAGAGACCCGGGGGTGGTTCCTGCGATGCTGCTTTCCAGCTGCGTGACCTTGGCCCGGCCCCCTCCCACCGAGAGCTGGGGTACTGGAGCCTGTGTGGGCTTGCCAGGCAGGAGAAGCACCACCGGGGCCTGTTCCAGAGCAGCAGCGTTGAGGGTTGTTGTTCTTCCCGCGTAGACGCCTCTGCCCTTGTGGCAGCCCTGACCCGGTTCTCCCACCTGGCCGCGGACACCATCGTCCACGGCAGTGCCACCTCCCACCTGGCCCCCACTGACCCTGCTGACCGTAAGTGCGCCCTGGGCTTGTCACACGAGCTCCTCCCCGTGGACCTGGGAAAGGGGGGCGGCTGCTGATAGGTCCTGGCGTCAGACCCAGCTAGGGTCTCCCCGGGTTCTCGGCACTGGCTCCCCTCAGCCCTCTCCCCCCAGGCCTGATCGACACCTGCAGGGAGTGTGGAGTGCGGGCGCTGGAGCTCGTGAGGCAGCTGCAGGATCAGCAGGCTCTGCTGCAGGCCCAGCCCAGCCTGGTGCAGACCCCCCTGCAGGGCATCCTTCAGCTGGGCCAGGTGAGGTGTGCAGCCGGATGCCGAGTGTGGGTCAGGGTCTGCAGGGGGGCGGTGGTGCTGGGCTGGGGTCCCTAGCTTCTCTGCACCTCCTTCCAGTTTGGGCTGAATAGGTGCTCACGTGTAGAACCTGTAGCTGTGGGACACGGGGTGGGTGGGTACAGAGCACTACTCTCTAGGGCCCGGCAGCCCCAGTCTCGCTCCCAGGCTCTGTGGGGTGGTGGGAGGTGGAATCCACCTCCTCTGACTCCTGGATTCCCTCATCCCCCAGGAGCTGAAGCCCAAGATCCTGGACGTGCGTCAGGAGGAACTCGGGGCTGTGGTGGACAAGGAGATGGCGGCCACGTCTGCGGCCATCGAAGATGCGGTGCGGAGAATTGAGGTGAGGACCAGGGTGCAGGAGCCCCGGGGGCGCTGGGCTGAGTGCGGGCTGCACCCCCCTCCGCACTCAGCCTCTGTGCGACGGCCAGACGGCCTCTGCAGGTCAGAGGTGGGAGGGTGGGTGGAGGCCCTGGTGTTCGGGCCCTGGGCCTCACCTCCCTGGCTCCGGGGCTGGTCCAGTGCGGGTGTCCCCTTTCCTCGCACGCTGCCCTCCTCCCCACCCACTCAAAGCTCTGCCATCGGGTGTAGGACGTGATGAACCAGGCCCGCCATGCCAGCTCTGGGGTGAAGCTGGAGGTGAATGAGAGGTGAGACCTACTTCTGCCCGCCAGTCGCCCCAGGGCGGGTTCCCCAGTTTTTCCAGATGGGGGGGGAGGGGCTTCTGCTCTCCTGACTGCTTAGCTCTCCAGAAAGAAGGCCTGGGAACCGCAGAGCACGCCCGACCCTGTGGGCCCACCTGCCGAGCACCCTGACGCCCCCGTGGCTTCTGGGGCCGCACTGCAGCTCCTTTTCTCTCTTTTCCTCACCCTTCTGCTCCTCTCAGGATCCTCAACTCCTGCACAGACCTGATGAAGGTGAGTGGCTGGCTGGGACCCAGGGCGGGCCCCGTGCCTGGCCGGGCCCCCAAGAATGACACACGTCTTGGTCTTGGCAGGCCATCCGGCTCCTGGTGACAACATCCACGAGCCTGCAGAAGGAGATCGTGGAGAGCGGCAGGGTGAGCTGGGCCGCTGGTCTCACGGGGCCAGGTGGGACCCCCTCCCTAGCGGGCAGGCTGCACAGCTAGGCCATCGAGGGACAGGTTCCTGAAAGGGGCCTGACTCCAGAGCCCTCTCGGTCGCGGATCACCCACCCTGTGGCTTAAGCCGACCACGGGACTCTTCTTGGGCATAAAACGCCCGAGTGTGCAGTGCTGACAGGCCCTCCCAGTGCATGCAGCGCACCTGGGAATCCCAGACCAATCCTCCACGGCCCAGGGATGCGCCCTAGTGGCCGGGGTGAGGGGAGGAGGGCCCACCCGCGGGGATCTGTTGCCACCCAGGACGTCCTTGACTGGTCCACCCCGCCCTCCTGTCGCCACTAGGGGGCAGCCACGCAGCAGGAATTTTACGCCAAGAATTCCAGGTGGACGGAAGGCCTCATCTCCGCCTCCAAGGCCGTGGGCTGGGGAGCCACGCAGCTGGTGTATGTTGCCTCAGGTCGGGGGGGCAGCAGGGTGTGTGGTGCTCAGGGTCTGGGGAGGGGTGTTGAGACGGCCTGCCGTCCAGGGGTCGGAGACCCAGGCCCTGCCCGGCTCTGCCCCCAGGGAGTCAGCTGACAGGGTGGTGCTTCACACGGGCAAGTACGAGGAGCTCATCGTCTGCTCCCACGAGATCGCGGCCAGCACAGCCCAGCTGGTGGCGGCCTCCAAGGTGAGCCTCCCCTCGGGCTCCTGGGCTCCCGACTGTGGCGGCGGCACCACGTGTGGCGGGGAGACCGTGGGCGTGGGGGTGGTGCAGCCAGCAGGCCGTCCTGCCCCCCCAGGTGAAGGCCGACAAGCACAGCCCACACCTGAGTCGCCTGCAGGAATGCTCACGCGCCGTCAATGAGATGGCCGCCAGCGTGGTGGCCTCCACCAGGTCGGGCCAGGAGCAGATCGAGGACAGAGGCGAGTGCTGGGGCCCCGGTGCAGCGGCCGGGCTGGGGGCGGGTGCCCAGATGCTTACCCATTCCCCTCTGGCCGCAGACACCATGGACTTCTCCGGCCTCTCCCTCATCAAGCTGAAGAAGCAGGAGATGGAGACCCAGGTGGGCGCCCTCGGCTGTCCCTCTCCAGTCCCCCCTCCTGCCCCCGTCCCTCTCCGGTCCCTCTCCCGCAGCTGAGCTCCGGGAAGGCAGGAGGGCCCCTGGGGCGAGGCCGTGGGCCTGCTGAGCGGCCGCGCACCGGGCTGCAGGTGCGGGTCCTGGAGCTGGAGAAGACGCTGGAGGTGGAGCGCGTGCGGCTGGGCGAGCTGCGGAAGCAGCACTACATGCTGGCCGGGGCCGTGGGGACGCCCGGTGCGGATGAGCCCGGCCGGCCCAGCGCTGCCCCCCGCGGTGGGACCTCCAAGAAGCCGCCCCTGGCCCAGAAGCCCAGCGTGGCCCCCAGGCAGGACCAGCAGGTGCGGGGAGTCAGTGCGGGTGGGGGGTGACAGCAGAGGGGCCCCAGGAGTGCTGTCCCGGCCTCTGCTCACTGGCCTGTGGGGCAGCGGGCCTTGGGGACGGTCAGAAGCCACTGACCAGTGGGGGCAGACACGCGGCCCCAGCAACGCAGGGAGCACGGCAGGTGCCAAGGGCTCGTGCCAGGGAAGGGGCAGGGGCCAAGGAGCGGCGGGGTGCCTGGGGCCCGGCGCAAGGCATGTCAGGCACTCCTGGCCGTGGCCACCGAGCCCCCTCACCTTTGACTCCTGCAGCTTGACCAAAAGGATGGCAGCTACGCGGCTCCACTCGTCAACTACTAGCCACCCCCCCGCCACCCGAGGGGTCCAGCGGGGAGGCTGACGGCCAGGCCTGGGCCTCGTGGCTGAGGAGCCTCTGAGAAGGCCCAGCCCTCGCTGAGCGCAAGGGCTCAGGGCTGACCGGGGCTGACCGGAGCAGTTCTTCCCGGACGAGAGCCTAGTTACCTGCAACAGGAACTTCTCAGAGCAGCCAGGACCCAGCAGGCCTGAGCCACAGCTCTTCAGGAAATACACGGAGCATTTCTAATATTCTGAGTTAGATCTTTTGTGAGTTTGTGTGCAACACACCAGAAAGCAGGGCTACGGGAAGGGGTGTTTGTTTGGGCCGGGCCTCCCCTGCCCCTGGGACTCATGGTCTGAGGTTAGAGGTGACTAGAACACAGTCTGTGCTGGCTGTTGGGGACATGGGGAAGACATCACCTGTTTGTGGCCTTCTTGGGACCTGGTGCGGCCTCAGGCAAAGCAGGATGCTCTTAGGTGGGCTGGGGGTAGCGCCCCTTTCTCCTTGGGCCTCGCTCTAGGGCGTCAGTGACCGTGAGCGCTGAGGACGAGACCCTTGCCTGGGAAGGGGGACAGGCCGGGTGCTGCCATCCTCCTGGAGTCTGTTCCTGCTGGAACCTGCGGTGACCCTCCTGCTTCCTGTTTTTCTTTCCCCTGGTCTGGCTGCCCCTCCCCATGCCCAGCCACCTCATTCCTCCCTTTGCCTCCCCATCCCTGGGAGGTTTCCAGCCCTCCCGCAGGCCTCTCCAACTTAGCCAGAAAAAGCCCAGAAACTAGGAGCTGCCTGTGCCCTCTTCGGATCAGATCAAAGGCACCTGGTGCTCCTGGGGCAGGGGGCAGCCCTCCGGGAGGGCTGAACGCGCTCTCCTCGAGCCCCCCGCCTCCTCCTGGGAAGAGGGAGGCCTGGCTGGAAGGAAGAATCTCGGCCTGGAGAGGAGCACAAGGCGGCAGCTCGATTCGCTTTGCGTGTAGTATTTCCTCGTGTTGAAGTGTCTGTCAGATCAGCAATAAACCGCACTTTGACTGTTGTCACCCCACAGTGAGAGGCTGCGCCTGCTTCTTCATTTCTCCAGGGCCAGTACGCTGGGGAGGGGAGGGACCCCGTAGTTTCTGCAGGAAACAGTGGAACATGGGAGCCACAGAAAACCTTCCCGCTTCCGGTTCTGCCAAGAAGTGTCCGGCTCGTTTCCCGGGAGGTTTGTGACTCTGGGACGCTTGTTTGGGGAGTCTAAGGGCTCTTCTCTGAGAGGCCTCTGTTCCCAGCCAGAGGCCCCCTCGGGTCTTGATCCCCCTCCCCCAGCGCTGTTGGAAGCTCCGCCTCTTTCAGGGAGGGAGGGGTGAGGCCGATTCCTCAGTTACAAATCTTACCTGAAGGATTTCACCTGAATTTCACGCCTGAGCTTGGTGGTGACCCTGACCCCTGGCTGGACTTGACTGCAGTGGCCAAACCAGCCTTTACACTGGAGAACTTACCAGGCGTCTATGTTCCTGAGAGTGCAGCTGGCTGTGCCCACACCCACGTTCCCTGGAAGCACCCCGTGGCCGGCTGCCCTCAGCAACCGCACCCCTCCCCCAAGGTCACCAGCATTTGTGGATCCAAAGGACGGCGCAGGTCGGGGAGGAAAAGGGCACCTCATGTGGCTCCTGCCGTGTGGCAAGCACGCCACTCCCCCGCCTCGGTTTCCCGGAGGATGAAATGGGGCTGTGAGGGGGCGGGTGTGGTCAGGTGAGAAAGGGCTTTGAAAACTAGCCTCCGTGAACTGGAAGGGCAGTGAGAGGGAGCAGTATCTGGTCCTTATTTGCAAGGAAAAAACAGCTTCGGCAAACAGACTAAAGCAGATGGTTCTCTCACCAAATCCAAACCAGTGAAGGCTGGTGTGAGCCGACTGCACCTAGGTCCTCAGTGAGCACACGTCGCGGTGGAGCCCCGCAGTGCGTGCAGCACCTACCAGTCCGGCTGAGGTCAGGCACTGGTCCTCCCTGGATGTCCCGTGAGCAAAGCAGCCCCGACGAGGGAGGAATCACACGTGGCTCTGTCCAGCCCAGCGCCCCCAAGGGGGGGTGGACTGCAGATTTGGCTGTAAGCTTCCCAGCAGCCACTGGGAAAAGACAAAACTGTCAGTCACATTCTCATGAACAAAAGCAAGGCGATTTCTCAGGAAACGCTTCCCTCTTACAGGAAAGCCATAGCAGTGTCTCCTAGACACCCTCCCGGCACTGTGACACGAAGGCAATGGCATCTGTTTAGAGGACACAGCGATAGGGAAGCTTTCACGGGGCTGCTTCGTGCTCATGTTCCACAAAGGCCCCAGCGGGCAGTGAGGTCCCTCCTCCCAGCTGCCAGCAGCGCATGACTTGGCCACGGGTCCCCTTTAGACACCTGTGGGCGAGTCTCAGAGCAGAATGCCGGCCACAGGATTGTATCATTTACTTGAAATCAGCAGAGAATGTTCTAAGTAGAGTTTCCATCAGCTGTGCAGCTGGCCTGTGGACAGAAGCCGGGGGGGGGGGGTGGGGAACTGAGCCCAGGGGGCACCCTGAGTCCCCTGCTGAGGCCCTGGCAGGGCGGCTAAGACCCCAAAGACACCCCGACACAGGAGGAGCGCGCTTCCTTCTGCCTCTTTTGGTGCACATTTGAGATTCTCGGATCAAGACCAACCACCTCAGTGACCTTTAGTTTTTGTAACTTCAGAGCCACACCAGTCAGCCTCGCTGTTGGAACGCTGACTGCTGATACTCTAGAACCAAACACGTCATGAGGGTCCCCAGGCAAATAAAGGACAGGGCCGTTATTAACAATTCTCTATTTATTAAAAGGGGTCTTAACAGCTTTACAAGCACAGTTCAGATGTGGCCCTCGAGACGGCAAGGCCAGCCTGGCGGCCCCTCCCCCACATCAACACCGAGCGCACACGTTTGGCTGCGCCCCTTGCAGGCGGCAGAGGTAAGGGCTGGTGGCACCACTCTCGAGAGACACAGGCGTTAACAGGCCCACCTGATTGGCAGGGCAGTAAATCGTCCTATACAGCTGTTCTCTTTAAAAACAATTACAATACAGCAGGAGTTCAAGTCCAGGAGTAGAAACGTACAGTAACTGAGGACAAAGGTTGGTGGCCTCGCCCAGGGCCTGCCGGGACAGACCCCATTTGAGCTCTGCCTGGATTCTGTCACCTGGGCAGCAGCCAGTTGGGGAGTCACAGGCCAGAGTCAGGAGTTCCACAACTGAGCACACGGGCCTTTTTTGGTCAACAGGTGGGCGGCAACGCTACCCCCAGCCCCGCCTGGGGCCCTGGGAATCCGGCACACGTGGCACATGCGGATGAGAACCCAGGGGACAGGCACAGCCCGGGGTGTTGCCAGAGCATCGGAGATTGTTGGTACCTCCCTAACACTGAGGGGCAGGCTTTCTCCAGTCTGAGCTGAGATGCTGCTGGCATCCCTCTGTCACACCCCTGCCCCAAGGCCCAGCCAGAGGCAGAGAATATTGGCTAAGGGCATTCTGGTTCAAGGCGGGTGGGCTTTTCTTCCACCTGCAACACAACAAGGAACGCAGACAAGCCCCTCCCGGAACGCAGAGCCGCCGGGGCAGCAGCGGCCGGTGACGCCGCCCCAGCGCCTGTCCGGCCACTCCTGGCACCAGGTAAGCTAAGGCACAGCACGGGCCCCGCGGGGGCGACCGTGCACTGCTTGCAAGAAAGGAAACTGCGTTCACGTCATCTGCACTCTCAACCTGCTCAGAACAGTATGTGCATTTTTCATAAAGTTTCCCTGAATGGTCTTATGAGTGTCAAAAAAGTTTTCTTTCCCAATATAAAACAGGAAAATCACACACATAGTAAAAATATTGGAGGAGTACTTCTTCATAGAGAGCCTCGGGCTGGCTCGAGGCGGAGGCAGAGGAGGAGCTGGGGCCGTCATCTGCTGTGCCAAGGTCAGCTCCCGGCCACCTCCTCACCCGCCGCAGCTCGCCCGGCCCCTGGACGTGGCAGGGGGCCGAGTGCAAACTCCGAGGGTGGCTTTGAAGCATCCAGGCTCGGGGGAGGGAGGGACTCTGAGGACTGCCCGCCCCACACGGGTTCAGGAAGCACCTTCCGGGCTGGCCCACCCGACCGGCCCCCACCAGAGGCCGCGGTGGGCAGTGGGCTGGGACCCACAGAACTGTCTTGAAAATAAAGCAGAAATGATGAACCATGCTTATTAAATAAAGCTGCAACGGGAGGACCACGATCCTACGTGGGAACGGAGGCGGGGGGGGGTGGGGGGAGACGACGACTTTCCCCAAACTCACAAATTCAACGCCAGACTGAGGAATCATACCGAGAACACAAACCAGCGCGACCACGGGATGCCCGGCTGAGGCCCAGCGCACAACCGCCTAGGTGTCCACAACCAGGGTTCTACGTGTGCTTACCACTGACCTACGGCTCTACAACCAGATGGACGCCCTGGCCCGAGCACCAGAGCCCCTGGCAGAGCAGCCGGTGCTCACGGCCTCCATCTGCGTGCGCGCACCCGGCCAGCAGGCGCCGGCGAGGGAGTCTCACGGGGAGGACGAGGGCCGCTCACTGGAGGATGAAGCCTGGCTGGTGCGGAGGCAGCCGGGGCGGGGGTCTCTGGGGCAGCGCCGGCGGGTACGGTGGCAACACAAACTGCTGCAGGGAGAAGCCCTGCTGTGCGGGGAGGCCCCCGCGCGGGGGCAGCGGTGGGCACTGCGCCACTGGGTGCGGGGGGCCCTGTCCTGAGCTCAGGGCGGCGGCGAACGGTGTGGCTAAGCGTCCCGCAGGCACCAGGGGCGGTGGGGGAGGGATGCGCCGAGGCACCGCGGAGGGGGGCCCGCTGGCCTCCGGGGAGGGGTAGGGCAGGGGGGCAGTGGGCGCTGGCTCGGGCACCCTGGGGGGCAGCGGGGCCGGCGGCAGGCCCTGTGGAAGTCTCTGCCCCTTCAGCACCATCTCCTGGAGCTTCTCGATTTTAACCCTTCGCATGTGGGCCAGTTTCCGCTTGCTCTGATAGACATCAATGAAGGAGTCCAGGGGAAGCTCTCCATCGAGAAACTTCTCTGCCATGTTCTGGAGGAGCAGGAGAAACCCGGTTCACGGGGCAAGTCAGCCATGAGGACACCCATCCCTTCCCTGTCCCCGGCCGCTCCTGGTGCCCCACCCGGGCCGAGCGAGCGGGAAGAGAGGTGCTGGTCCCACCTGCCGGACAGGCAGCGGGCCCTGGGGAGAGCCCGCCTTAAGGTGAGGGGCCCGAGCTGCTAAGCCCCCGGCCGAGACCAGCGTTTCCCTCCCTCCACTGGCTGCACCCTGCCAGCCCCACACGGTCAGCAGGACAGAAACTCGCTCGCACCAACGAGGGCCACCCCGCCCGACGGTTCCTCAGAGCACTCGGCCTAGTCCGGAGAGGCTACAACCACACAACTTTGGACCCTGACTCATTTCCTTACGGCTCAGCGAGGCTTAAGCCTCGGGTGCTCAGCTGGTCGTGCCCACAGGCTCTGCCCGGCCAGCTGACGCAGACGGGACGGGCGTCGATTCACAGTGTAGCGTGCACCCCTCACCTGAGGACCAGACCGCCCCCGCTGCCTCCCTGGCCCCCAGGCTGGCGCTCTCCCCAGCCCACCGGCTGGGCTGCCCACTCCGCGCAGCCGGCACGCCTGGCCCTGGGGGAACTGGGCCCAGGCCCAGGTAACTGCCCTGGGGCGTCCCGCTGGGCTGGCTGGATTTACCTCGGTGTCCTCCTCGATCTTGGCCCCTTCCGCCTGCAGAAGTGCTAACAGGGTCTCCAAGGAAGCGCTGCTGGACTGTTTATCTGGAAGAAGCAGGAGGCACGAGAGCGTGAGGGGCACGGGCACACCCTCAGAAACCACCATGACCCCCGGCCCCTCAGGACGACACGCTCCCCCAGTCTCCTCCCCACTTCCCTTTCGAAGAAAGAGTGTACTTTCGCTGGACAGGCGACAGGAGGGTCACACCTACTGAGCTGACTTTCCAGGAAGCTGAGAGGAAAGGCCGTAACGGCAGCCGGCGTCACCCTCCCGCCTCACAATACAGGGGCGATTACTGAACGTGTGACCCAACCTTGCAACCTAACCCTGCAATTAACCCTATAATTTATTTCCTTTGGAGTTCTGAGTGATAATTTACATAAACACATAAAGTATACACATCTTAGGTGCACCACCTGAATTTTTACATATATATGTATATATGTATTTACATAGACAAACCCAACCACCATGACACAGCCTGGGATACAGAGTGTTTGCAAAGGCTCCCCAGGCCACTCCCAGAGTGCCCTCCACTACCCAAGAGTCCTGCCTGCTTCTGAACTTCACACAAGTGGAACCACACAGTATGTGCTCTGTGCTGGCCTCTTCCGCTCAATACCATGTCTCCGAGACCATCCGTGTTGCTGCATGAACCGGCAGTTCATTTCTTTCCGCGCTTTGTGGCACTGAAAGTTGTGTAAGTGTCACAACCTACCCACCATTCTGTACATGGACACTTAGACTGTTTCCAAATTTGGCTCTCACAAGGCAAGCTATAACGAACATTCTTGTGTGCATCTTTTTGTGTGTGTGTGTGTGTGTGTGTGTGTGTGTGTGTGTGTGTGTGTGTGTGTGTGTGTGTGTGTGTGTGTGGTATGCGGGCCTCTCACTGTTGTGGCCTCTCCCATTGCGGAGCACAGGCTCCGGACATGCAGGCTCAGCGGCCGTGGCTCACAGGCCTAGCCGCTCCGCGGCATGTGGGATCTTCCCGGACCGGGCCACAAACCTGTGTCCCCTGCATCAGCAGGCGGACTCTCAACCACTACGCCACCAGGGAAGCCCGTTGTGTGCATCTTTTGACAGACATGAGTGAACGTTCGCTTCTGTTGGGGAGACACCCAGCAGTGGAACTGCTGAATCATAGAGCATGCCTACTTTTCACTGTAGCAGGTGCTAACAGCTTCTCCAATTCTCACTCCTCCCAGCAATGGAAGAACCGCGCATCCCCACCAGCACTGGTGTTGCCAGTCTTTTCACCTTTACTCATTCTGGTCGGGTGTGTTACAGTGCATTTTTACTGCAGTTACACAGATACAGGAATCATGGTATCGGACGTCACTGTACACTTCACTGAAGGGGGTGATTTTTTAACCTTCTCTCTCCTTTTTTTTTTTTTTGGGCTGTGCCCCTCGGCTTGTGAGATCTTAGTTCTCTGATCAGGGATTGAACCCAGGGCCACGGCAGTGAAAGCACTGAGTCCTAACAACTGGACCACCAGGGAACTGCCCTTTTAACCTTCTCTTAATCTCAGTTTCCTTGAAAGCTACCCCCAATGCACTCAGGCTTCAACAATAGTCAATGCCTGCGTCACTTCATAATGGCTGCAAAGTAAAGTGTGACATTAAAATAAAGTATTCCAGTGATGAATATTTTTCAACATTAACTGTGAGGGCCTAACTTCAAGGATAAAGCATTCGCTGTATATCATAATTCAGAAAAATTGCCTTTTTTCTATACTGTTTGGAAGAGGTAGAGTCTTGTTTAAAAAGTAGTCAAGGGCTTCCCTAGTGGCGCAGTGGTTGAGAGTCCGCCTGCCGATGCAGGGGATGCGGGTTCGTGCCCCGATCCGGGAAGATCCCACATGCCGCGAAGCGGCTGGGCCCGTGAGCCATGGCCGCTGAGCCTGCGCGTCCGGAGCCTGTGCTCCGCAACGGGAGGCCACAACAGTGAGAGGTCCGCGTACCGCAAAAAAAAAAAAAAAAAAAAAAAAAGTAGTCAAGTCTATTCTTCTAAATTACTGACACAATCCTATATATAAACTATTTTTTCACAGCAGTAGTGACTGCCTTAATCTGAAATTGCCCCACAGTAACACTTCTTTCCTGGTTAGTGCAACAGCTTGGAAATGCAACCTTCCCTCAGCTCTTTATTCTTGAAAGATCACCCTAAAAGAGTTACCTAATTTGGTCTTTTTTATCTGATAGGCTTCAAAGAGCACCTGGAGTTCCTGGTATTTTTGGGTCAAACGTGCTTTCAGAGAGTCCAGCTGGGGCTGGTAGAGAAGGTTTCCTTCTGCCAGGCTCCGGTTGCTGGCCAGCGTCATTTCTTTGTTAAGCTGAACATTCTGCGTCTGCAAAGACCATACAGGGTGATGAGAACCAGCGTGTGAGCCCCGAGCCCCACCCCCGGGGCCACCGCAGCAGCTTCTGTTTGGCTGGGCAGCTGCCCCCACCCCAACGCCAGCCCCGATTTCTAGTTTGGACGCTGCTCCCGTTCTTAAAGAGCGAGACCACTTCCTCTCCTTCAGGCCTGCAGGACGGGCTTTGTCCCAGGACCTGCTGAAGCTTTTACCCCAGGAGCTGTGCTGTGACCGGAATTCCTTACCACTGCCATTGTGCTCTTAGGAGTGAACGGCTCTAAAGATTTAGAGCTAGAGTTTTCCAAAACGAGTTGCTGCTGTTCCAGAGAAGTGAAAGAATCACTTTTTATCAGAGGAGGGCCAGTTGGCATGGTGTCAATTCAGGCTTAGTCATCAGGCTTTGAGATCAAACGCGAGAGCCCGAGACCCTGGGAAGGAATCCACTCAGGGGCCCTGTTCTACTCTGTCCCTACGCCCAACACCAGCTCTTCACGTCTGAGCAGAGGCCTGAGCCTCCCCAGCTCCTGACCGCTGGTCCATCAGCACCGCTAATCCAAAGCTGGGGGCGGGGATTTATCTGCCCAACAGGGGTCCTGTGCTTCCGGGGGTGACAGGTCACGTGTGGGTGGAGAAGCCCGCCTGGACCTCAGGGGTGAGAGGGGTTAATGCGAGGTCTGAGACAAGGTGAGGAAGTCCTAATGAAACGTAACCAGAAGTACATTGAATAAAAAAGCAAAAATACCAACGTGTCTTACTTCTAGTTCAGCCCCCTTTCCACTTGCTGCTGAGGGGCTCCTCCACGGCCTGCAGCCACCTCGCTTTCTGGACTTGAAGTCTTATTTGCCCCCGATTCTCTCCAAAGGTCTCCGTCAGCCCCACACCAGCCATCCTGCCCTCCCCTTGATATTTTCTACACCCCGCCCCACCCAGGCTATTTTCGCTGCTACTTCCTTCCTCTTGCTCGTCTGACTGTAGGTTCCTGGCCTTGCTGCCTCCGCTTCAACCCCTCCCCCTCCAGCCATACCCTTTGGCGCTAGCGCACAATTCCCAGCACGCGTGCACGCACACGCGCGCACACACACACACGTGTGAGAACAAAGAAAGAGCCTTAGATGCAGGTCTCTAGCAGGAGGCCCTGACCACCGAGTGGGGGGCTTCTCTCCTCAGCAGACACACAGTCTGCATCTCTCGCACGGCCCACAGGGCAGGGCCCTCAAGATTAGGCTCAGGGTAAAGCAAAATTTAAGTTCAAACAGAAAATGAAGGCTCTAGCTCAATACTATCAAACTAGCACGGCGGAAACACTCTCCCGTCTCTCACTGCTGCTTTCAGCCAGCAAGGACTGTGAGGGCTGGAAGGACCTAGTTTAACTGGGCTCCTGGTCCTGCAGACTGTGGAGGGGTCCTGGGGGGCTCCCAGCACCACCCCAAGCCCTACCCACAGCAGCTCGGCCTCCAGGTACATTGCATCCAGAGGTCCTGCAGAAGAGCCTTTCCTTCGATGAAGCCATTTAAGGGAACATGCAAGCCAACCAGTGCACAGCCACCCTGGAAAACAGCGCAGCAATTTCTTTTAAAACAAAACAGGTAACTACCTTACCATCCAGAAATTGTACACCTGGGCATTTATTCCAGAGAAATGAAAGTTTATGTTCACACAAAAGCCTGCACGTGAATGTTCAGAACGGCCTTCTGTGTAATCAAAAGCTTGAAGCCACCCAGGTGTCCTTCAGCAGGTGAACGGCTAAATGCAGTACTACACCCACACCGTGAGCAGAGCACAGACCTAAGGAAGAATGGGCTACCGAGACACGTGCAACTTGGATGGAGATCCAGGGGACAGGCTAAGCGAAAGAAACCCGCCCAGAGGGTCACAGCCTCCAAGATTCTGTGTATACAACATTCTTGAAAGGACAAAACTACAGAAATGGAGATGGATTCGTGGCTGGGGGTAGGGAAGTGACTGTACGAGGCGACAGGAAGGCTCCTCGTGGCCACGGTGCCCTGCTCTGACCATATCTGTGTCAAAATTCTGGCTTGGGAGTGGACTAGAATTTTGCAAGATGTTGTCAGTGGGGGAACCCGGGTGAAGGCTCCACAGGATCTCTGTGTTATTTCTTACAGCTGCATGTGAATCTACAATTATCTCAAAATTTAAACTTTAATTATAAATAAATAAGACAGACTATTGATGAGATCTTTTGCTCCGACTGGTCTCATCTGATGGACGGGAAGGGGCAGGTATTCAAGGCCACCGTCAGGACCCACTGCCCCGTGCATGCCATCATTCTGACTCAATCAGTTCTGTGTTCAATAAACACTTACCGAGCAACTGTGATTTGTCAGGCCCTGAGTGAGGCCCAGAGAACTGAGAGGAACAGGCACCCTCCTATTCTCAAACTGAGAATCAGCGAAAATGGAGCCGAACTCGTCAGGCCCTGACCTCTGAGCCCTGGGGTGACCTGGTCCTCACTCGCCCCGGCCCGGCAGTTCTGAGAACCAGCCAAGCTCTCCCTGAGCAGGCCCCCGGCTCCGCCTCACTGCCCGGTCCCAGCTGAGCGCCCTGTCCACAGAGGTCTCCCTGGCCGTCCTCGCTAAGCCAGCAGCCGCCCTCTGTCACAGCACCTGTTTCCTTCCTGCCACCAATGGCAACCAGTGAGCACTACGTTTGTGCGCCCGCTCACTGTTACCCCCTTTGGGTATCCCGTCATCTGTGGTGTGCCAAACAGCCAGCACACAGCAGCCACTCAGCAAGGATCTGCGGAATCAATCAGAGAGGCCCTCTCAGCCCCTAAGAAGCCAGTCACTTGAGGCTGGATCTGGCAAGCTAGGTGGGTAACAAAACGCAGAGTCAAAAAGAAAAAAACCATGAGCTGTGCTTGCCAAGCAACAAATGCCCCAAATCCTTTATGCAACAGACGGGCTCCCGTAATAGAGGAACCCTTAGGGACTGTGGTGGGGGGTCTCACTCGTCCTGGATCTAAGGGCCATCCGATCAGGAGTTTCCCCAAGTCTTCAGCGCAGGCAGACCACAAGCACAGGGGTCCCAAGGGGCCACTGGAAAGGCATCGCGTGAGGGAAGTACACCATCCTAGCACCGCCAAGTGCCAGCCTACCACGGGGGTTCTCAGCATCAGCTGAACTACCTGAAGGCAAGGGGGCGCTGACAAGTTCCCCAGGCCCAGACCAGCCCCAGATGAGCCCAATTGTCTAGGAGGGGACCCAGGCCTAGAGAGTGTCTTCAAAGCCCCCAGGTGATCCTTGCCTCACAGTTCCATCCTAAAATATATCTACGAATAAAGTTTATTCTCTTGGGGTCCAAGTCAGGTCAGAATCACTTCTCCTACAACATGTCATGCGCCAAATGCAGAGGCAAAATAAAATTCCAACCAATGCAGACGACCGTCACGCTGGCTGTGCTCTTTCTATCCCCGGGTGCTCAGATGTTTTTACAAGACTATCAGGAAATTCTCAGTGGCCACCCAGGGCACACCCGCACCCTCTCCAGGTGGACAGTGGAGACAGTGGTGGCGGGAGCGGTGGCCAGGGCGTAGGCTGAAGTGGGGAAAAGCCTCTGATAAAGCTCTTCCAGAACAAGCATCGGTGCCCAAACACGCCTTTGATGCTGCATTAGAGAAAGACCTTCCTCCCCAACATTCCTTTTCATCATCCCAGTTGAGGAAAACTGGGAGGAAGCAGCCAGACTTGTTCTGTCGTTTGCAAAGGACTCGGGGGGACCCTGCACACCACACTCAGCAAGGCCTAAGTGGCAGCCACCCTGGATGACGTGCAGTCTGACTCTCCAGCCCCCATCCTCCTGATCCAAGGACCCGTGCGAGAGGAGGCCGCGTGCGGAGCCATACGCCCTGAAATTGAAAACTGGGTCCCAGCCTCTTGATGGTTTCTCATGATTCTTTTTCTTAACCACAGAGAAATCTTTTCAGGAAATAAACTGTGGTAATGAAACATTTTTATAAATGTACTCAGTTTCACTTCAGTTTCCTTTTCTGTTCAAAATCAAAGAAAACTGAGACGTGTGACAGCACCATTTACAGTAAGATCCATTTATACAGTGACTTCTGCCCATCTGTCCATCCGTGAGCAGGGCTGTCTCAATGGATGGTCACCCAAAGCTAACAGCAACCTCTCAGTGGTGCGACTTTTTTTTTTACTTTCCTCTTTCTACTTGTGTATAGTGTTTGAATCATTTATAATAAGCATGTATAAATTTATAGAAAGTAATTATGTTTTAATTTAAAAAAAAAAACCTGTTAGGTATTAGTAGAACCAGAAGGGCAGAGGCTCTAGGGAGATAAGCTGCCTTTGTTTACAACAAACAAAAAACCAAGGTCTTTTACATATACTGGTCCAGGCAGAGTGGGAGGCTTACATCACTGTATGACATTTTCACAGAATGTACATTCTACCTCAAATGCACAGGTCATTATTTGGGTTGGGGGAGTGTGGAAGAAAATAAAGTTGGTGAGGAGGAAAACAGACATAAACTCCCCTCTGCATGACACACGCAGTGGTTACAATTGAGAGGCACTCGGGGTCAGGACGGGGGCCTGCCTGCGCCCCACTGTCCAGAGCTGGGTCAAGGTTTGGGTCTGCAGTGGATGTTTTCCAAACCAGATGCTTCCACAATGTGAAGTTCTGATTTAAGCTGGCCTGTCTGCCCCTCCAACGATAATTATAACTGTGCCTTCCTATAAACACTACAATGGGCAAATCTGCCTATGTTTCCAAGCTAAATCTTTTATGGGAAAATACTCAGAGTAGTCCCTTACTCCCCCTTTACACTATAATATAATCCTTATCATAACAAAGTAAATGACATTATTGGATTATGTGAGCAAATTTCAACAAAATAGATGGAAATTCTTGATCGTACTGAAGTTCTTTAAATGCTCAAAACCCAGTAAGGACACGGGAACTAAGATAAAAACACAGGTTTGGAGGATGTCCCTGGCAGTCCAGTGGTTAAGACTCTGCGCTTCCATTGCAGGGGGCACAGGTTCGATCCCAGCTCAGGGAACTAGATCCCCGCATGCCACGAGATGCAGCCCAAAAACAAAACAAACCAAAAAAACACGGGTTTGCCCTCTCACCTACTGCGATGCTAAGAGGCCTAGTATTTGTACAAAGTAAAGGATCCCATTTTATTTAACAAGTAAACATTCCGTCTGGTAGATAAAACACTCCTCACCAACAACTTTGCTCGAGCCCCTGCGTATAAAGCCCCTCCTCAAGGCCCTGCCCTGGCTGTGGCTCTGGGCCTTTTTCGACTCCGAGAGCCGCACGGAAAGCTACACACGCTCTCACTCCCTGATCGCCGGGTGCTCTCTGAGGCACAATTCACCGCTCCATCCATCCCTGTAAGTGTTCAGCTCGAAGCTGAACTGCACCAGCCCTGAGGGGTCTACACCCACATCTCCTTGTAAAGAACACCTTTACTAAACGCCCCTCGACTCCCCCAAGCTGAGCGCCCCCTGTTGCGCCAGAGACCCAACTGATATAACTGAACTGGCTTTCCTTCAGCACACAGTGACATCTGAGCTCTTTTTCGTGGCCTCACAGAGCACATCCCTGGTTTTACTCCGTATTGTAGTTCACGGTGCTTGTCCGTTCATCAGTTTATTCATTCATCCAAAAAAGGATTTTCTGAGGCACCGTTACGCGCTGACCCTGGGCAGGGCTGGCGATGGACACAGGGGCGAACGAGGCAGGCCGGACCCTGCCCTCGCGGAGTGCCCCTCGACTGAAGACAAATTAAACAAAGTCACACCAACAGCTATCACTGTATCACAATGGCGTTTTAACTCTCCTGCGAGAGTGACGGTTGCTTGTAGTGGGCTGAATAGTGGCTCCCCAAAAGAAATGTCCACATTCTAATCCCTGGAACCTGGGAATGTGACCTTATCTGGGGAAAGACTCTTTGCAGATGTAATTAAGTTAAAGAAGACAAAGGTCATCCTAGATTACCTGGGTCGTCCTAAATCCAATGGCAAGTGGGTTTATACAAGACACACAGAGGAGAACACATAGAGGAGAAAGTCATGTGAAGACAGAGGCAGGGAATGGAGTGATACGGTCACAAGCCAAGGAGGCCAGCAGCACCAGAAGCTGGAAGAGGCAAGCAACGGATTCTCTCCTAGAGTCTGTGGAGGGAGCATGGACACCCCTGATTTAGGACTTCTGGTCCCCCGGATTGTGAGAGAATAAATTTGTCTCGTTTTAAGCCACCAAGTTGTGTAATGTGTTACAGCATCCAGAGGACTTAATCCAGGGTTGGAATCTTCCACCTCTCCTTGAGATCCACTCTCCATCCTGCTCTGTGCCCCAGGGGCCAACTGGCTGAACCACATCCACCACTTAGGCCCCTTGCCTTCTGGTTCTAGCTGGATTCAGCGATGGGGACTGAGGGTGGGACGAGAGTGAAATGAGGAGGGGGTTCTCTGGGTCCCCTTCCTCTGGGGTCGCTGTAGGTGACCAAACGCCCCACCCCAATCAAAAGCAGCCCCCTCTCTCGTTCTCCACACCCAGCTCCATCCCTCAGGCCTGAGGCTGAGAAGTGCACACCTGTGGCCCGTTCTGCACCAGCCCTGGGGGGCTCTGAGTGCCCTGTCTCACCAAAGGCCTGACTGACAGAACTGGAATGGCTTTTCCCAGGAAATACAACGACGTCTGAGTTCACGCTCACCCTTCTGATGAGAACATCAGGCCCCTTAAGAGGAAAACTGAGCCCTGTTCACTCCCCGATACCCAGAACCCAGCACAGCACCCAGGCCAACACACGCCTGCTGCTAAGTCTGTGTCCACCTCAATCCGGAGGACTCCTGATTGCTGGGCCTCAGGCCACACCTGCCAGTTGTTAAAACCTTGCTAAGCTGCTCTGAAGATTAGCTTCTATGAATGTTTATAATAAACTTTTAAACAGTAACATCACAGATGGATGCTCGTTATTACAACCAACCAGGTGAAACTATCTGCACCCCTACTTTACCACAGGAGTGATCACAGTTTGGAAAAAAAGCATAAAGGGAAAAAATTAAGATTATGACAGTGATTGCTCTAAAGCGAAACTACCCATTACCGCGTAGACATCAGACATGCAACACACATGTGGAGACTCATCAGAGGCGGGTAGAATGTGGGAGTAATGTTTATGATTGTGATGGCCTGGAAGCCACAATACTTTACACATCTTTTTTTTTTTTTTAAGTCACTCATGAACTCCAGCACCTAGACTATGTATGGCTCATAACAGCCACCGCAACGTGCTCCAACACAGCGGCTTGCGCGTTTCATTCATTCATTCAAGAAATACTTAAGAAGCACCATTACGTGCCAGGCTCTGGGGGAACAACAACCAGAACACAGTCTGTCCTCCTGAGCATATATCTCCGCGTCAAGACCGCCACGGAGATGGGCGGTGTTCAGCTCACAGGGCCTAACTCCAGAGGGCGCCATTCACCCTGTGCTGCAGCCTGTAGCCCTGACTGCATCTGCTATTCCAAGAAAAGGCTCAGGGGAGGAGGACACATGTATATGTACGGCTGAGTCCCTCTGCTGTACACCTGAAATTATCAACATTGTTAATCAGCTATACCCAATATAAAAAGTTTAAAAAGAAAGGTTCAGGGGAAAAAAAAATCAAACAGATGCGAACTTAAAGATTTAAGTAAGACAACTTACTGGTGGCGACGTGACAGCTTCACTCTCGCCAGCACCTGACACAGTTCAACAATATCTGTGAACATTTCTTGAGTTCTCACCGCGTGCTTGGCACTGTGCCACCGTCCCTTCACGCATTATATCTCCTTAATCCTCTCAGCGAGGGTGAGACAGATTTGTCCCCATTTTACTCAGGAAGAAGGAAATGCAATCTTAGGGAGGTTTAAGAGATCACCAAAGTCACAAGTGCCAGGAAGTAACTCCAGAGGTATGACATTAAGAGTTAGGGCATTCTGTCTCCAGGTGTGTTTTCTACAGGATTACACCACGAATTATGCCACAGAACCTACCCTACTACAGTCTACCACCACTTCTCTATTTTCAAGTTCCAGTAATCACCTAAATTTCATTTCTATTTATGCCTCTCATTTACCCTTTTATTAGGATATTTCAAACACAAAGCAAAAGCAGAGGTAAGTATAATGAATCCCCGTGCGCCCTTCTCCCAGGTTCAGCCATTAGCGACATTTGCCAGTCTTGTTTCTTCTATACACCCCACTTTTGGGGGGGAAGTATTTTAAAGCAAATCTCGGCATATCATTTCACCCATAAAAACTTTAATATGTATCTTTAATGGGCAAGAACTTCATAACTTTAACTACAATGCTGTAACTACACTTACTAAAAATTCTTTAATTTCATCTTTTGTATGTATTGGCTTGAATTCCTCTGAGCATTCTGCCTCATCTGTTTGAGTATTGGAAATAATTTACACAGGGAAAGCAGGATGAATGTTTGATTTCGCCACCCCTCCACTTTTAAAGCCAACTTTTAGAAGATTGAATTAGTGCTCAAGCAACCTCCAAAAACGACCAATAAGCTTTTTCTGGAGGTGTCATTATTAAGTAACAGATTTTTAATCAGCTGTAGTCATTAATCTTCCTAATGCTCAAACTGTCCGTGGCCAGTGGGAGACACTTTGAGCTGGCTCTCAGGCTGACATACCCCAGAGGTTTGACAGCTGCCCTGCTCTCTGGTAAAACAAGATGTCCCAGACCAATCTGTACCTTTGCTGCCCCTAACTCAGGTGGGGCCTCCTCAAAGAAACACTGGTTCCTTTTGGTGGGAAATTCATTTTGATTTTGATACTTTCCTCTCCAAATAAAATTAAATAGAAAGTTATATATAATACAAAGATACAGAATGAAAGAAATCTTAGCCTTTTACTTTCCACTAGAGAAGTTCAGGTTGCATTCAGACTTTAAACATAGCAGGCTTATGGATTAGGTGATAAAAAGGCTGGCACGCATTCAGCCAGGTTAACCTAGTTTCCTTTTGTTGTGCTACACCTGATCTAGTTCACCAATTAATTTTACAGTAGATTTCACCAAAGTCACATGCAATTTGAGTTTGGGCTTTAATACTAAAGGTTAGGTTATCAGAAAACCCAAATTCATCTTCCACTCAGTGAAAAGACCTTCCCAGTGATGCACTCATTTCACCAGTCTTCCATTTGAAGGCGGGCTTTCAGGCGGAGCCTGTAATCCAAGCCTATAATATCCCAGAGGTGACCTGTAAACACAACCCAGTGTGGCTTGATTCAATCCAAATGTTCCCTGAGTTTCTATGAGAAAACTTAACAGTTGCTGAGTTGGACTGTTTAACATGTTAAAAAAATTAAGGATATGAAAATACAAAAAATCCAGTGAAAGAACTGTAGAACATTATGAAACTGTTCTAAAATACGACAATCTCGTGGGCTGTGCGAAACCATCTCCAAGGCTACAGCCTACTCGGGAAAGTAAATTTGCCAGCTGCTTATCAAACGTTCCACTGAAACAACCACTCAACAGAACATATTAGATTAATAAAGACTGCTACTTCTGATCGCAGATATCAAAATCCTTCTTGTTGAGAGAAACTTGCTGTCCTCAGAAAGTAGCAGACACTCGACCAATCCCTTCCATATGGAGCTGACTCCATCTTAAAAATTAGTATGTTATTCACCGTAAGTGCAACTGACCACAGGAAATGCAAAAAGCTAGGCTTGAAAATAAACGGACTCGCCCCAGGGAAGAAGTGGTCTCAGCTACACAGGATTTGATTGTTTTCTACTTCTGGTAGGCACAACATACCAGGGTGTTCCGTTGTATTTTTTTTTTTTTTTCCTAGAAGACGTATTTCCTAATATTCAGTGCGGGGGGAGGAGGGGGAGAGAAAAAAACAAGATCTGTCCCACTTCCTGGACTTATGTGGATAGTGGTGTGGATAATAAATGTTACCTTCCTAGTATCACTTGCCTTGTAACTCCTGGGGACTCTGCGTGGAAGAAGGGATGAGGAGCAGAAGGCAGGATGGGGCCCAAACTGAACACGATGTCACCTGCCTCTGTCCCTCATCTCCTAAAAGCAAGGGGCTTGTCACACCTGGCCCCAGCCTAGTCCTACAGAATCAGAATCTCACAGCAGGTGAGCCAGGACACAGAGAAGCCCTCACTTCATATAATCAGAACCAGTCAGCTGCTGGTTAACTGAGCAGTTTGGTTAAAGCAGTAACTCACTAAACACATAGAATTTTAAAGACCTATCCATTTTTTTCATTTAAAGCAAAGGTCCTTTCTTAGAGAAAGGGTCCACTAGCTCGATTTCCAGAAGTTCTTTGCCTAGACCACACCCTCTCATGTGGGGAACCTGAAGACACTGGACAAGCAAGATGAGAGCAGAATCCTTCTGGAATATTAGCAAGCTTTTTTTTCCTAGTGAATCACCTTATAGTAACTCTTTCCAAAGCACTCAGCTTACAGTTTTCACTCTCTCTTTTCACGCACGGTTCCTCGGTTGCCATAGTACTTAATGAAATCATGTAATTACTGTAACAAAATCAGAATGAGGGACTTCCCTGGTGGCGCAGTGGTTAAGAATCTGCCTGCCAATGCAGGGGACATGGGTTCGAGCCCCGGTCTGGGAAGATCCCACATGCCGCGGAGCACCTTAGCCTGTACGCCACAACTACTGAGCCTGTGCTCTAGAGCCCGTCAGCCACAACTACTGAGCCCGTGCGCCACAACTACTAAAGCCCGCACGCCTAGAGCCCGTGCTCCACAACAAGAGAAGCCATCGCAACAAGAAGCCTGCACACCACGACGAAGAGTAGCCCCCACCCACTGCAACTAGAGAAAGCTTGCACGCAGCAATGAAGACCCAACGCAGCCATAAATAAATTAAATAAATTTCAAAAATTAAAAAAATATATATCAGAATGAACAGGTCTGAGAGAAAACACACTTGACTCTCGGTAATCACGCAACTGTGGCGTGGGAGCAGAAATGCCCGGGCATCTAATCATGATTGGCGGGGGGGGGGGGGGAAGCATCAATCGTTATATTTGATGAAGGGCATGGAGAATGCCAATTACTGGAACACTTTAGTTAAGTAGAGGGAGGTCAATTAATAGCTTCCACCGTAATTTAAAAATCCAGATCCCTCCCCCCCTCCCCAAAAGAAAGCAGCCTACGGAAGACAGAATTTCTAAACTTTGCTTTTCTTATTAGTAGTTTCTTGCCAAGACAACCAACCAAAGCGTTCACTTGTTTAGTGAGAGCTTTGGGGTTTTCCCCTCTTCACCACAAACTACAAGAAAAGCATGTATGAGAATTTTCTGGGAGAGTCTTTACACAGGTGCAGATAAGAAAATGCCCATCCAGGTAGATCCCAGATGTATATCAAGACAACATCTTTTGACAATTTTGCTTTTACATTTAAAATACATCATGACATGAACTTTCCAACACCTGACTCAAGAATTCAGTTTGATAAAAGTTTACTCTCACATGACTGAAATTATTCATCTTCTATTCAGTATGAGAAAATGCTATTCTAATAACGAGATTTTTTTTTTTTAGTCTGTGGGTAGAGAAAGGGATTAGTCAAAGGAGAATGAGTTACTCTAAATTATTCTACTTAAATTTCACAACAAAAAAACTGCAATTATAAGTGATGTAGGGAATAAGATGTTCTAACTAAAATAATTGCCTAGATACTTAAGACTGACTCATTTTCAAAAAAATTAAGTGTTGATATTTTAACAGATTTATGCTCAAAGATGTTAACCGCAATATAATTTATGAAAGCCAAAAAACCCAGTACCTAAATATCCAGTAATAAAGGACTAGTCACATAAATTGTGGCATACCCACATGATAAAATACCATAAGCCACTAAAAATCATGTCATGTAAGGATCTTCTGACAAAAAATAAGAAAATGCCCAGAGCATAAATTTAGATTAAAAACAAGTCAAAAACTCTACATGCAGAATGATCCTAGTGGTAGAAAACACGTAAAGAAAATGTATAAAATGTTCAACAGTGCTTATCTGAGCGATGGTATTACATGTGATTATATTTTTCTTCTTTACAGTTGTATTTTTAAATTTTTCTATAATAAACATGTTAAAAATGTCATTTTTTAAAGGTTTGATCAATTGGGATCAGAAATCTTAAATCTTTTTTTTTAAGAAATCTTAAATATACTTCCTTGCTTTATTTTTTTTAAACTAATTAATTTATTTATTTTTGGCTGCACTGAGTCTTCATTGCTGTGTACAGGCTTTCTCTAGTTGCGGTGCCTGGGCTTCTAATTGCTGTGGCTTCTCTTGTTGCGGAGCATAGGCTCTAGGTGCGCAGGCATGTGGGATCTTCCCAGACCAGGGCTCAAACCCGCGTCCCCTGCATTGGCAGGCGGATTCTTAACCACTGCATCACCAGGGAAGTCTCTTTCCTTGCCTTCTTAAACAGAGTACATGAAAGCACAAAGGACAGCCTCTGATGAGACAGAATCATCAATATCAAGTAACTACAGTGGGTCTATGATAAACCAATATCGCTGGGCCATGGAAGCAGATGGATACATTTATGTCCTTAAATAAGCATTTGCCCAAGTGTGCCCCAGGGAACCTAGCCCCACCAGACTGAGTTCTGCGATGGAGTAAGTGTGGGAAATACTACAACACACACTAGCTGTAAGAACCAAACCAAACAAAGCAAAGCAAAACAAAACCCCTCTTATTTCGGCAGATTCCCCAGATTTCTTGCCCACAGAGCCCTCTTTCTGTAATCGCCATTAACAATCCCAGAATTAGGGAAGCACTACCCTAAACCAGCCTCAGCCACTTCATTCACAGCCGCCACAGCGTCACTTACTGGCATTTATCATGGTCACGCACTGTGTTCCACAGTTTACAAACATTATCTTATTTAATCCTCCAAAGTCTCATAAGGACGGTATTTTAATTCTCCCCTTTTAAAGATGAGGAAACCAATATTTAGAAAGGTTAATCCGTGTCCGAAGTCTTCTAACAACCCAAATCCTATGCTTAACATTTTTTGTGCAGCTTCATTTATTTCTGGATGGTGTAATTGGCTCTATTAGTTTTTCCCTACACCCTTTAAAAAATCTGCCACTGACAGATTAGCCATTGGACCAAGCATGTTGTTATCTGAATTGCGTGCAAAGCAAGACTCAGCAGGCTGTGCAATGAGTCCGGTGTAAGCCTCCGAGTCAAAGGGTCTGGCTGCCTGAAAATCTTTTTTCTCAATCCTCTTTCAGCTTCTAACTGATCTCCCCGCTTTCTGGTCTTACCCCCTCAAATCCATCCTCTCCTGGCTGCCTGAATCATCTACATAAATCGCCAAGTATGACTACACCACTCCCTGGTTTAAAATCCCCCCGTGGCTCCCTCTGACTGGAGAGTGAAGCCCAAGCTTTCTCAGGAAACATGGGGCTGTCTGGTTTCTGCCCGCCTCTCCGGCCTCGTTCCCCCCACGCCCTGCCCTGGCCCCCCAGCAAGGCCTGCAGTACTCCTGTACACAATCTCTGCTTCTTTCCTCTGTGCCTCTGTTCATGCAGCCCAGCCCCATGCCTGGAAGCCCTTCTCCCTCATTACCTGGTTAACTCACCCTTCCAATCATAGCGCATGAGTCATCTCCTCCAGGAAACATTCCCAAGGATCTCCCTGAGCCCTGCAAAGGTTCACCACGTCTCCCTCCCGCTAGGGCGTGTCCTCACGCATACACTGAAACTGGCTTTTGCATGCCTGCGAGATCCTAAAAGATGAAAACTCTGTGGCTGAGCGGTTTCACACCCCGTGCCCCACACGCAAGGTGTTCCATCAAGGTTGAGTAAATGAATAAACTTACCCTACCTCAGCTGTGCTCACATTAATGAAAGCCGCTGTCTGATGGCAAACACCAATTAGCACTTACTGTCCCTCTGCCAACCTCAGCCCTGGGCTATGGGTATGAATATAACCTCAAGGTGCCATTAGCTAACCTTGGAGATAATGTTTCTTTCAAATCAAGTCTTTTATTAACTATGACACTGCTTGTAATATAACAACTATTCAAACATCTGCTCTTCACATGCACTCTTTGGTACAATGAACAACGTTGCTCACAATTCCATGAGAAATGCGTTGAAAAGCTTTCCCCTGACATACTGCAAGGTAACCTACTGACAACAAAACTACATCTACTGCTCTATTTTCACTCTTCCCTATGAAGTAACTCTACAAAGAACTCTCCTCTGTCTTTGTACCACCGGGTAAGATGGTTTTCCTGAATAATGATGGGATGTGAAAACCCCACACAGCTGAGGAAGGAAATAAACCAGCTAGAACTCTTGCCCCGGCATGTTCTGAGCCTCAGCGATCACATCTGTGAGCCGCGGCTGACGCACAGGTCGTTAGAGACACCCCTGCACTGCTACCTGGCATGATCCCCACAGCAACATTCCGCTACAAATACTGTGATAAAAGCCAAATCTACAATGAGGCTGGCTTAGCTCAAGAGCACCTCAATTCTGCACATGACAATGAGGCTCAACCAGTGCAGCCTGTCTCTGGGTTCCTCCTGACTAATCTGTACGGTACAGGCACTGCAACAGGATGTCAACTTGCCTGTAAAGTCGAGTCATCGGACCCGTGTCCTTCCATAGCACCTCTTTCCTTCTCCCAACCCAATTACTCCTCATGGCCTTTCAAACTTCTATATTCTCCTTGACTTCAACAAGTGCTTGGACGAAGTCAGCCCCCGAATTTGTATGTCTAAGCAAAGCATCCCCCTGAGCTCCAGAACTGCACTCAGCTGCCTGCCGGACGATGTCACATAACTGCCCTGCTTGTCCCCCACACCCAGGCTACCACGGTCTCAAGGACCACCCCCCCTTCCCTCCTCCAGCCTCGCTCTGGCCCACCCTCTCACTTCCACTCAAAGCCCAGCTACCTCCACTCACTCAGCAGCACTAACTGGGCACATCCTGTGTGCCAGGCATGTGCTAGGTGCCAAAGACACAAAGATAAACGTGATAAAATGGAACCCCCAGGCCAGTCGGGGACACAGGGAAGCAAGGGACTTACAAAATGTGTCTCAAATTCCACTGAGGAAGCATACCAAGAGGCTAAGGGACCGTGTGTCTGGGACTGAGGAGGGGGGAGAACATTTGGAAGGCAAAGCTGATGGGGTCCCTGGGTGGGCAGGGGAGGGGGAGAGACAACTCCACAAGGGCACCATGGTGTGAACGGGTCCAACCAGCTGGTCTGCATCTCCCCTCCCAGAACTCTAGCTCAAATCCTAACCTCTTCTCACCTGCCCTTCCGTTTCCACCTCTGACCTGGTCTTCCTGAACCTCGCCATATCAATCCAGCCCCTGCTGCCAAAATATTCTTCCTAAGGTGCTCTTCTGATCGCACTGCTGCTCTGCTCCAAAGAGTCACAGAAACTCAGTGCTGCCACAGGAACCGCCATTGAGCTCTCACCTGGCTCTCCGCCTCGCCAGCCTTATTTCCTATCACTTCCCTTCGCACTAGCAAATCTGATCTGGTAACTCAACGAGTCCTAAAACCTGTCCCGTGCTTTCCTGCTCAGTGCCGTGCTCAGGCTGTCACTCCTTTGTGGGCCCCCACTTTTGTCAAAATACTACTCAGAGAAATAAATACCTAATTCAAGACAGTGGCTCCCTGGCGGGTGGGGAATCACGTTCCGGACGGAGCACAGAGGGCTCTTCTCTGGCTTGGTCGTGTTTTCTTCCAAAGCCGCTTGCAGGTACACAGATGTTTCTTGTATCATTCTACACCCTCGTATAGGAATTACTGTATTTGATCATTTATTTTCTTAAATCTTACTTGCCTATCAAAGTCCATCTCTTGCAGTAGGAACCTAATCTAGCCAGGAAGCCTCTCATTTGACCTTCAATGTCATTTACAATTCACATGTGGCCTTTTCCTTATTCTCTCTCTCTCTAAAAAAACAAAAACAAAAAAACTGTGGTAAAATATACAAAACATGAAATTGACCCCTTTAGCCATTTTTAAGTGCACGTTTCCTGCAGCGTTACATACACTCACATTGCTGCGCCATCATCGCCACCATAATCTTTTTCGTCTCCCCAAACTGAAGCTCCCTACCTCTTATTCTCTCTTGTATTGATGTCTGTGTACTTGGTTTCTTTCCTAAATTATAATATAGGGATTATACGCTATTCATACTTCTATCCTTTATAATGCCTTGCACACAGTAGGTGCTCCACAGCATTTAAACGAAATGGAATCTCTTGAAATGGCAGAAAGGACATATGCCTTCTATTTTTGGCAATACTACTGAATAATAACAATTTAATGAGTGTTCACTCTGTGCCAGGTACCATGATAAACATCTTTTTTTTTTAAAAAAAGATTTATTTATTTATTTGTTTCACTGGTTGGTTGCACTGGGTCTTAGTTGCGGCACGTGGGCTCCTTAGTTGCGGCATGCATATGGGATCTAGTTCCCTGACCAGGGATGGAACCCAGGCCCCCAGCATTGGAAGCAGGGGGAGTCTTATCCACTGCGCCACCAGGGAAGTTCCCATGATAAGCATGTTAAAGGCTTATCTCACTTAGTCCACCCAACAACCCTCAACCCTACGGAGTAGCCTACTGCTATTATCCCCTTTATTTTCAATGAGGAAACTGCAATTGGAAAGACTGAATACTTGCCAAAGGTCACATTGCTGGTATCAAAAGCCAGTTCTGTACTGTACCACCCCCACTGCACTTCTGATCAATACAAAAGAAGGAGACAACAACTACATGAAATAAGGGATCGGATTTCACCTAAGACTGTCTAACAATTCAGAAAATCTCTTTAAAGAAAGGGCGCTGGCCTCTACTGACTTCACCTGCTCTTCCACTTCGCCTCACAAGAACCTTAGAAGGCAGGCATGGTTACCATCCTCACTTTACAGTGGAAGCAGAGTTTAAAATAAGTCACAAAACTCTCAGGTTCTTTAAAAAGTCAGATAATACTGTATTTCAGAAAATATTCTGGGGCATTAGTAATTTTTTACACAAGCGTTAAAGTCATAGGTCCACGGGAGAGAAGTTTTAAACATAAAAGTTGAAGCCTTTATATATACACAATAATGATTGTACAACAGGAACAGAAACAAACTCCAGTAGCAGACACTCAAGGGTTTTAAATCTTAGCTTCTAAAAACCAGTCCCACCAGTGTTCAGAGCTTGTTTGAGGAAGCAGTCCCTGGTCCGTACATTTCAATAAGCCATTGTGATTCCGCAGTAGCTTCGCAGCCCCACACAAATCACACCAGAACACGCCTTAGGGAAACAGCTTCTTCCAGACCAGACTCTTTACTTTCCACAAAACAATCTATTTTTCAGACCCTCAGAGTTTTTGCCTGTGGGCAGTTTCACTTGCCCCAGGAACAAAGATCCTGAATTTGAATCCTTAGTGAATCATTAGTTAACACCAACCAATCAGCATTTCCTCAGAAAGCACACGGGGAGCAATGACCCAGGAGGTCCGGTTTAGCTGCCTAATCCCCTAAGCGACAGTTCCTTTTAAGGGAGTGCCCTGCAAGTCCAATGGGGTTAATGTGGACAGATAGAGAAAGGCACATTCCACTGCCATGTAAAAATAACTTTAAATAAAAATAAAAACGTGTACATAACAAACATCAGCCCAGAGCACAAGGGAAGAACCTACAGCCACTAGGGATGTACTACATTTAGAGAACTGCATACAGACAGGAGGAACAGGAAAAGAGAAACCCACGGGCAGGGAAAATGAGAATGTCTGCAGCTCCGGCATGATTTGAATTTAGTCTCGAGCTGGACTAAAGCTCAGATGCCACAATTAAAACAATGTAAGTGAAGCATAATGCACAGCTGTACTTAAACCTAACAGTGAATGCCTTCAAAACCTAGCCACACTTCCCAGCCGCCACAAAATACCCCTCAGGCTTGAAGAAGCCTTACTCTACAATTTAAAACACTTCCTTCGGCCAAAAAAAAAAAAAAAAAAAGCCTTTGGTTCAGGGTTAAGAGATTCTTCGATGTGCAAGCGCTGTTCCATGTACTGTCTCATTCTAGTCCTACCGAGACACATAATCCTTTTGACCACAGAAAGGTAAATGTTTCTTAGGCTAACACCAAATAAAAATTTACTTTATAGATTCTTGAGATAAGACCCTATTAACTGGTCAGGATGATCTGTACGCATGATTGTCAGTAATCGTTCTAGAAAGAGAACTACAAATTACTAATTGCAATTACTCTTTATTGAACACTAACTATATGCCGTGTTAAGGACTTGACGTGCACTCTTTCACATAATCCCCACATCAACTCTAAGAAATAAATATTTTCATATATCCTTCCCCAGCAGAGGCTCACAGAGGTGCGGTGACCTGCCTGCAGTCACACAGCCGGGCAGTGGCCAGGTCTGGCCTGGAGTGTATGATTCCAGAGCCTGAATGTTCTTTAACACCAGATCATAAATGTGCCATTTGGCCAAGAGTGGACAGTTCACAAAGTATTTTCTTCTACTGTGTCTCACAGCCATCCCCAAATAAACCAACACACAAGATTAGTAGCTGAGTGAAACTACCACGGTCAGACTTTTGGTTGTTCACATCACACCAGTTCCTTCAGAAACGCACCACACACGATCAGGGTAACAGGACTTGCAAAGGGTGACCGTGGCTAGGTGAGCTGCCTGGCTAAGGTATTTCGGTCTTCACGTTCAGTTTCCTTGTTCTAAAAGCAGTACACTCTGAAGAACAAACTTCTGCTGAGTAACTGAACTTAACGGTGTGGTCTAATCAAGAGGAGTTGGTCCTCAGTATTTCTATAGGATACTCTGGTATGAAGGTCACCTTTAACTCCCCCCCCAAAAAAATCCTGCTAGATTAATTTGCCTTTCCCTTTAAATAGTAACCTCCAGTTTCTCATGTAGCGGAAACAGGTGGAGCCGGAGTCAGCAGAATGACCTGACTCCACAATCTTCCCTCCACTAAAAAGCAGTTTACTTCTATTAATGTTCTACTAATATAACTACAGTACTCTGTTCTGAAACTGCATAGTCACATATAATAAAATAACTTGTAGGCAGTGTTACCCAGTAGAGAAACATACCTATCATTTTATTATTAAACTAGAAAGATGCCTGCTGACAATCAACAAAAAGGTCTCCTGGCAACTGAAAAGCAGAGAAACTAAGCAAAGATTTTCTTTCTTTGGAGACATGAAACTCTCATTCAGTCAAGAAAGATGGATTTTGTCACTTATTCTTCTCTAAAAAGGAAAGCGCCACATGGAGACCATAAATAGGGTAAACTGCATCTCAGAGCAAGTTGTATGTGCCAAGTTGTTACAAAGCCCGGGAATACAAGGGGTGGATTAATGGAAAGACTGATACCATCTTACTACAGTGGCCTCTCTGTAGCTCAGGACAATGATCTGTTGAGGGTTTTCCAGTGATTTTGAATGTGCAACCTCCATACAAGCCCCCTTTTAAAGGGGCTGGCTCAGTGCTGAACAATCACTCCCTCTTCGGAAAGAAAGCCAAAAGCCCCCCCACAGGCTTCTGGGTGAGAAGCTCAGCCCTGTAGGCGTGGGAAGGCTCAGACTTCAGAGACAAAGGAGTAGGAATGGTAGATGGGTTGGGGAGAGCTGGATCGGCCTGGGTCCACCTGCCTGGAGAGGACCCAGACTCACAGAACTGGACTTTCAGGGAAAGAGTTCAAAAGGCCTGGGAGAAAAGGAGAAAAGAAAGCGCACATTGCAAACGCCAAGAGTGAAGTCAGTTACCCCTGAGGACAAACCACGCCGCAAGGGATGCAGTGAGATACCCGGAAACAGAGGTGGCATGCCTTCCAGAGACTGGGCAGACCTTCCACTATCAAAGAGGTGGGGCTTGGCTGTCAGCCCCCGATCTCCAGTTTATCTCCTCCCCCAGAACAGCTCTGATTGAATCCTCCTTGGCCCCAGCAAGGAAAGACACTGTGGGGCAAAGCTACCCTACTAGAATTACCACATTCCCTTCTTCCACGGACGGGGCAACTCTTATCAGAAAGGGCATCCTGCTGCCACCCTCAGACCCCTCCCACAAAACCCTGGAGAAGAGCCCCCTGGGATAACGCTGTTAAGGCCACTTCCAAATGAAGTCAGACCCTGGAGGGTCCCTCTGACACTCAGGATCCCTCAGATACATGGACACCTCAAATCTTAACTGGGTTAAGTCCGTGGCCTCGTGTCTCCCAACCCTAAAACCCCATCTCAGAACTACCTCTCAGACTTAGGTACAGACCCTCGGCCCCCAAACTCATCTTGGAACCCCCAATCCTTTCCTAAGATTCTATCTAGCTAGTCCACTCAGCACCTCAAAACCTATTCTCAGACGCCAATAACTGCCTCAGTCCCCCTGTACCTCTCAAGCCCCCGCCCCCCCGCCCCCCTCAGTCCAGTCTCAGGCACCCGTAATCCTCAACTACCGTCCCCTCTACCCTCTCCAACCCAGTCTCGAACCCCCAATTCCCTCCTCGCCCCACCGGACTCAGCCACAGTCATCCACGTCTCCAAATGCCCATTCCAGGCTAATCCCTGCTCCACTCCCCGCCTCAGGACCCCATCAGCCCCCGCAAGCCCCGTCCCAGGACGTTTTTCCCAGCTCCGCCCCAGCCTCGGTCCCCTCACCCCCGACCCCGTCTCAAGAGCACCCCCCATTTCTCCTCCCAGTCCCCTCAACCCAACTTGAGGCACCGCGACCGCCTCCGCCTTGGGCCACCTCCAGCCCGCCGCCAGCCCGCCGCCAGTCCCCGGCTCCACGCGTCCCCCTCGAGGCCCCGCCGCTGCCGCTGCCGCCGCCGCCGCCGTCTCGAGCCCCCGCTCGGCTCACCTCCTCCATCTTCTGCACCATCTCTGTCAGCTGCCCCTCGTCCTCCAGCAGCTCGTTGAGCTGCACCAGCGACAACCCGGCGAACCGGGCTTCGCTCCCGGCACCCGCCATCCCCGCGTTTCGGCTGCCGACGACGCCGCCGCCGCCGCTCTGGCCGCCAGGCTCCGCGGACCGGAAGCACCGACCTGAAGGCCCGCCCCCAGCGGGGGGGCACGTGACGCCAGCCCTTGGGCCGTGACGTCATCACCGCGCGGGCGGGCGGACGTGACGTAGCAGTCTGGGCACCTGGCGGGAGGCGTGTTAGGGGCGGGGGTTGTCTGAGGAAAGGTAGGGGGGCTTCTAAGGGAAGGGAAAGGAACCTGGGGACGGGCTTGTGACCCAGTGAGCAGCGGTAATGATGTCACTGCGGCACAGGAGTGCGCGCCATGATGCCATAAGAGCCTTTTCCTCAAGGAAAAGAAATGCCTAGATTCATTTGACAAATATTTGTTGAGACCTCCTGTGTGGACTAGGAATTGGGTATACAGTTCTGAATAAAATAAAAAGGACCCCTGCTTACATGGAGCTAACAGACGGGGAAGCAAACAAAAAAGTAAAATGGTTACAAATTAGGAGTGTACAAAGAAGGAAATGAATGCTGAAATAAGAGAATAATAGGAATACCTTTAGAGAGAGTAGTAGAAGATGGCCCTCTCAGAGAAGATATCTGAAGAGACCTGAAGGATGAGAAGGGCAGAACAAGCCACCATTCCTGTATGAAGCCCAAGGCAGCAAGACCAGCATGTGCAAAGGCCCTGAGTCAGGACTAGCTTGGTACATTCAAGGAAGGGCAGAAAACCAGTATGGCTGAAGCATGGTGAGCAAGGACCCACGTGAGTGGCCCCTTTGCATCAACTCAGAGGAAGGTGCCTAGACGTCCAGGTGGGCCAAGCTGTGCTCTTTCAGAAACAACATGATTTCAGGTGCCATTGCTCAATCTCCCCATCTATCTAGAAGCCTCTCGAGATCCAGGAGTTCTGGGAACTGTTAACCTGCTTTGGAATCTGCCACAGTTCTAGTTGGAAGAAAGCAAAATCTGAGGTTAACCATGACAGCCTCCTAATTTTACACATAAGGAAACTGAGGCCCTGGGAGGAGGAAGTTTTTGTTTTTTTCCAGAATCGAGTAATTGGCAGCTCTCCTGGCTCCCAGACTGGCATCCGCCACGCTGGCAACTTACGACGCTGACCTTGACACATAACTCAGCACTGAGCACAGTCCCGGCATTCAGTAAACGCTTGTTGGCTGACTAATGAGCTTTGTGTATGAAGATATTTCTGCTCCGCCATCCAGAGAGCATAAGGTCTGAGTTTCCTGCCCATACATTAGACGGGGCTGCACTGACCTGTTCTTTCTGTCCTAGCCCCTGTGACTGAGGGCACACATTTGTAGAAAATGAGCAAAATTAGAGGAAGCATTTCATACTGTCTGTAAACAAAAGTTTTTTATCGAGTTCAAAAAAGGGCACACGGGACTTCCCTGGCGGTCCAGTGGTTAAGGCTCTGCACTTCCAATGCAGGGGGCACGGGTTCTACCCCTGGTCGGGGAACTAAGATCCCGCATGCTGTGTCGCATGGCCAAAAAAAAAAAGAAGAAACGGCACTCAGTTGTTTTCTTCCTTTGAGCTCCTGACACATGGTCCAAAAAGGTGGCTTTGAGGAAGAAAGACCACAATAAAGAGGAAGGGAATGTAGAAACTCAAGTTTGTGGCCAGGGTAGTCACTCAGTTTTGTTTCGTTTTTTCTTTTCGCTTCAGAAAAAGTATAAACCTGCCAAACTATGAATAGTAGCTATATTTCCAGGAAATTCTCATCCATGAGGCTTAAGACCTTGTCCAGAAATTTCTCAAATTCTCCACAGAAGGTAAGAATAAGGTTGGAGGGCAGAGCACTCCAGAACATAGAGGGATGAAGTAACTCATCCAAGGACACACACCAAGAATAAGCCCGGCTCTGGATGGTACACCTGTATACAAGGGCCCCTAGAACACTCAGTCCAGACCAGGTTCACAGCTCAGCCTTGCCCGGTCCTTTTATAAACCTTCTCAAACCTGCTTTCTGCCACCGACCTATTCGAGTCACACACCACTTCCTTTGTCAAATAGAGCAAACCACAGAAAAATCTTGTTTTCTCCCGCTCTAAAAAATTTCTCGTGGCACTTAAAAGTGGTTGAGAGAAGAAACATAAGAAAATCATTGCATTGCTGTCAAACCCGTTGATTTAAATGCATGGTGAGCTTGTACATCACCCTCCCCCCTTTTTCTTTTGTTAACTGATGGTGGGATTTCTCTGCAAACCTATGTCTGCCTGTAGTATTTGTGGGTTAACTAAGATTTTGCACTGGCAAATCAAGGGCAATGTATGTATGTGCCAGGGCTTCTGTCTCAACGGGAGCATTGTTACCACCTAGCAACAAGTCTCCTGTTGTACAACATGGGGAAATTGTTTGGAAAGCATACTCCAAAAAAAATACATAGACTTCACACAGTTGAAACTTAAGATCGTCTAGCCTTGAGATTAGAATTTTCTCTTTCTGATGGAAGTTAGTAGAATTATTCATAAATGTTTTCCAGTTTGAGGAGCTGGGAGAAAACATGCTGACCTGATGACAACGTATCCATAGCATATGCTATGCAGCTCTGTGTGGGCAGGAGAGGAATGATTTCCTGAGGACGCAGGTGGCACAGCCGTGCCCCTCTTAGGACACACAGCCTGATGACACCACCATTGTCACTGTCATCTACTGACACCTAAATGCCCAATGACTTAAGCACTACTCATCAAGAAGAAAAAAAATAATTTTAGACAGAGTCCCTACTTTGGA
This sequence comes from Grampus griseus, assembly GCF_964374135.1. Classification (NCBI taxonomy): domain Eukaryota; kingdom Metazoa; phylum Chordata; class Mammalia; order Artiodactyla; family Delphinidae; genus Grampus; species Grampus griseus. The sequence continues at coordinate 6,834,491 of NC_139006.1, read as the reverse complement.
GAGTGAGGGAAGATATAAAAATACAGAGCAGTACCTTTTTTAAAATTTATTTTATTTTATTTTTATTTTTGGCTGCATTGGGCCTTCAATGCTGTGCACGGGCTTTCTCTAGTTGCAGCGAGCGAGGGCTTCTCCTTGCAGTGGCTTTTCTTTTTGCGGAGCACGGGCTCTAGGCATGCGGGCTTCAGTAGTTGTGGCACGAGGGCTCAGTAGTTGTGGCGCACGGGCTTAGTTGCTATGTGGCATGTGGGATCCTCCCAGATCAGGGCTCGAACCCCTGTCCCCTGCCTTAGCAGGCAGATTCTTAACCACTGTCCTACCAGGGAAGCCCTAGAGCAGTACCTTTTAAATGATATTTAAAGTTGATGTTATTTTGGTGTGTTGTAAAGGTGGAGGATGCAGGAAGTTTGGTTATTTTAATTTGAAGTTTGCCTTCTTTTTGTTTTTGGATTTTTCTCTTATTTTTTGCTCCCATATGGGGTTTATTTAATCAACTATTTCAGTCACAAAAAAAAAAAGGAGAAAAATATAACAAACACTCATGTGACTCACCTGATTAAAGACTAAACATCACAGGCAAAATTGAAACCCCTAGTAGCCTTTCTCCCTTTCCAGAGGGTAGCTACTATCTTATTATTTTACCTTACATCTATATAGCCATAACCTTAATTTTATAATATACACATAATATATGTGTATATATTTACACACATGCACATATATATACACACACATTTGTAGAAAATGAGCAAAATTAGAGGAAGCATTTCATACTATCTGTATATAAAAGTTTTTATCGAGTTCAAAAAAGGGCACACGGGACTTCCCTGGTGATCCAGTGGTTAAGACTCTGTGCTTTTTTGGATCAACAGTGAGTTTGTTTTGGGGTTGTTGTTTTTTTTCAGGCACACCTCACGGCTTGCGGCATCTTAATTCCCCAATGAGGGATTGAACCCGAGCCCACGGAAGTGAAAGCACTGAGTCCTAACCACTGGGCCAGGGAATTCCCAACAATGAGTTTCTGAAATGTATCCCTGCTGATTCATATAGTATGAAACATTCTTTTTTCACAACTGTATAGTGTGCCACTGTATACATGTATGACCATTTTTGAACTCCTTTCTTCTGTTGTTGAGGGTCAGAGGGTATTCACATCTTCAGGTTTACCGGATGTTGCCAAATTGCTTTCCAAAATGGTTGTGCCAGTAGTGTTTGTTTTATTGTGACCAAATATACATAAAATTTGCCATTTTAAATATTCTAAGTGTACAGTTCAGTGGCATTAAATATATTCACGTTGCTGTGCAGCCATCACCACCATCCATGTCCAGAACGGAAACTCTGTGCCCATTCAGCAGTAATTCCTGTTTCCGCCTTCCTCCAGCCTCTTGTAACCATCATTCTCTTTTCTGTCTCTATGAGTTTGACGACTCTAGGGACATCACATAAGTGGAGTCACACAATACTTGTCCTTTGGTGACTAACTTATTTCACATAATGTCTTCAAGGTTCATCCATGTTGTAGCATGTGTCAGCATTTCATTCCTTTTAAAGGATGAATAATATTCCCAGGTATGTATAGACCCCATTTGTTCATCTGTTCATCTGTCAATGAACATTTGGGCTGTTTCCACCTTTTCTGTGTGTGAATAATGCCGCTATGAACATTGGTATACAATTATCTGTTCAAGTCCCTGATTTCAGTCCTTTTGTGTATATACCCATAAGTAGAATTACAGGATTATATGGTATTTAACTTTTTGAGGAACCACCATAATGTTTTACACAATGATTGCACCATCTTACATTCCCACCAGCCACGCACAAGGGTTCCAGTTTCTCCTCATCCACATCAAAATTGTTTTCTGGAGTTTTAAAAAAATATATAACAGGGCTCCCCTGGTGGCGCAGTGGTTGAGAGTCCGCCTGCCGATACAGGGGACACGGGTTCGTGCCCCAGTCCGGGAGGATCCCACATGCCGCGGAGCGACTGGGCCCGTGAGCCATGGCCGCTGAGCCTGCGCCTCCAGAGCCTGTGCTCCGCAACGGGAGAGGCCACAACAGTGAGAGGCCCGCGTACCGCAAAAAAAAAAAAAAAAAATTTGTGCCAAAAAAGTGAGCTTATATGCATCACATCATCTTTCACTCAGTGCAGGTCAGATGTAGGTTGTCTGAAAAGTTCCAGAAACCAATTATTATCTATAAAGATCACTTTTCTTTATCCCTATAAGCCAGGAGGTAAGATGTAAAGAGGTTCTGGATGAGTAGAGAAATGAATATTTTCAAATTCTCGGTCGTAAAATTAGCCACATCCTTTACATACAGAGACAATGAAAGAAGTGGGAAACAGATGGCTGTTAGAGACCAGAAAGGCACCTGGGGTAGCCAGCATCCTGATATTCACGCCCTCGAATAGCCCTCTGTGGTCTAGTACCGGCGTTGGGCTGTGTCATCAGTAGAATATGGCAGTGATGCACATCACTTCCAAGATTAGGTTTCTATTTCATACTCTTCCTCTCTCACCTGACAAACTCTAGGGAAAGCCAGCTGTCATATCAGGAGGACATTCAAGAAGTACACATGATAAACTGAGCGCTACCAGCAACCATCCCCAGTCGAGCCTCAGAGGACAGCAGCCTCATGAGAGACCCTGAGCCAGAATCACCCAGCTAAGCTGCTCCCAGGTTCCCGACCCTCAGAAACTATTTGTGAGATAACAAATGTTTGTTGGTGGGGGCTTCCCTGGTGGCACAGTGGTTAAGAATCCACCTGCCAATGCAGGGGACACGGGCTCGAGCCCTGGTCTGGAAAGATCCCACATGCCACAGAGCAACTAAGTCTGTGTGCCACGACTACTGAGCCTGCGCTCTAGAGCCTGCGAGCCACAACTACTGAGCCCATGTGCCACAACTACTGAACCCGCGCGCCTAGAGCCCGTGCTCCGCAACAAGAGAAGCCACCGCAGTTAGAAGCCTGCGCACCGCAACGAAGAGTAGGCCCACTCGCCGCAACTAGAGAAAGCCTGCGTGCAGCAAAGACCTGACTCAGCACAAAATTAATTAATTTAAAAAAACAAATGTTTGTTGTTAAGCTGCTACGTTTGGGTGTAATTTGTTCTGCAGCAAGAGATAACTAATGCGGCACATACAGAGTGGTCATAAGAGAGAAGGATGAATAAGGGACCATTATTATGATAACTTAAATGACCAACGCTAAGAGAATGGATAAGTCTGGGTGGTAAATCTGACCAATGGTATATTTAACAGCCATTCAAATAAGAAGCAGAAAGACTAGGAAGCAACACAGAAAAACCAATAGGAGTTAATATTAAGTTACAAAGACAACATATAATCACATACGGTGATTGTAACTATGAACAAGTCATGTTTGTATATAAACAAAGACTAGAAAATCTTTTTTTAAAATTGTTGGTGGACAGGACAGTAGATTAAAATATTTTCTTATATGAGAGTTGGGGTTTTTTTTGCATTCGATAAAGTTTAGTACCTTTTTTACAAGGATAATAAAAAAGATGACGTTCAACACACATTTATAACAATAATCATCAGCATAATAAATTTCATAGGAAACCAGGAATGGAAGAGACTTCCTTGACTCTGGAAAGGCTGCTTATCCCAAACCTACAGCAACACCCTGCTGAAGGGAGAAGTGTGAGCCTCCTCGTTTTATTTTTTAAGAAGCTGGCATGCACACCCAGGTCTGCCTGGCCCCAAATCTCACACCGTTTCCTGCATGTCTGACAAAGGCTGAAACATGGACAGGCTCTAGGAATTTTCTTTGGAGCAAGGTCCTTTTAGTTGATGAGAGTTATGTTAAACAAAAAACTACTAGCAAGTTGTCACCTTAACTAAAATAAAAGGGAGTGGGCTTCCCTGGTGGCGCAGTGGTTAAGAATCCTCCTGCCAATGCAGGGGACACGGGTTTGAGCCCTGGTGCGGGAGGATCCCACAAGCCGCGGAGCAACTAAGCCCGTGCGCCACAACTACTGAGCCTGCACTCTAGAGCCCGTGAGCCACAACTACTGAAGCCCATGCGCCTAGAGCCCGTGCTCTGCAACAAGAGAAGCCACCACAGTGAGAAGCCCGCGCACTGCAACAAAGAGTAGTCCCCACTCACCACAACTAGAGAAAAGCCTGTGTACAGTAACGAAGACCCAACACAGCCAAAAATAAAATAAATTTATTTTAAAAATAAATAAAAGGGAGAAAACTGATGTAGGTTCATTTTAGCAGCTACCGACGACCTCAAAGTTTTATTGAACAACGGTACAAAGACCAAAATAATCACCAAAAACCTAATAAATTCCTCAAACCTCAGACTTATTATGCTGAGCAAACCCACAAGAAGTAAAAGTGTGTTGGCTCATAAACCAGTTTTTAGTCTGATTTCCTTTAAACTCTCTACTTTAGCGTTGCTGAAATATTACTCTTCTCACTAATTATTAAAGAGGTTTTTTTTTTAACGTTGTCTTTGCTTTTTGTACCTCTCACCAAAAACTGTTCTGCACCATTATTTCAAATTAAAACAGGAAGTAATAAAGCTATTTACTTTTTTTTTAATAAGTTCATCCATTTTATTTATTTTTGGCTGCATTGGGTCTCCGTTGCTACGGGCAGGCTCTCTCTAGTTGCGGCGGGCGGTGACCACTCCTGTTGCGGTGCGTGGGCCTCTCATTGCAGCGGCTTCTCTTGTTGCGGAGCGCGGGCTGTAGAGTGCAGGTTCAGCAGTTGTGGCGCACGCACGGGCCCAGCTGCTCCGTGGCATGTGGGATCCTCCCTGACCAAGGATCGAAGCCGAATCCCCTGCACTGGCAGGTGGATTCCTAATCACTGTGCCACCGGGGAAGCCCCGGGGAAGCCCCAAAGCTATTTACTCTTCTGTTCAACCTTCCCTTTCTGATCAATCTATTTCACAGGGAGGATCGCCTAGTAAGATTACTTAACTTTTGCTTCCCTCAAGAACAATTTCACAGATTGTCCTTGGAGAGGACTCTAAATGTTTTCAAATTCCAGAACTTTGTTTTCCTCACCAAAATGGCCTTCAGAGGGACTCCCCTGGTGGCACAGTGCTTAAGAATCCACCAGGGGACATGGGTTCGAGCCCTGGTCCAGGAAGATCCCACATGCCGCACAGCAACTTAGCCCATGCACCACAACTACTGAGCCCGCGAGCCACAACTACTGAAGCCCATGTGCCTAGATCCCGTGCTCCGCAACAAGAGAAGCCACCGCAATGAGAAACCTGCGCACTGCAACGAAGAGTAGCCCCCGCTCACCGCAACTAGAGAAAGCCCGTGTGCAGCAACGAAGACCCAATGCAGCCAAAAATAAGTAAATGAATAAATAAATAAAAACGCAATCTTTAAAAAAAAAATGGCCTTCAGAAAGTGGTCGATGTTTTGCCCTGTTTTTTCCTTGACACTGAAGCTAAACCACAGAGGCAATGAACAGTCTGTTCTGTGCATGTATATACTGCAATAAGCTTGACAACTTCAAAAACATTAAGTTCATGAAATTAATTCAGCTCTAAATTTCACTTCCAGCCCTGACAAGGTTTGAAAAACCTAACATATGAGCAGTGGTTATGACATTTAAGTTGATTTACATGTAGGTAAACTCAGACATGATTTCCAGGCAATGTGCTTGCAAATTCTCTAGGAAGAAACTGAAACTTTCTCAAGGTGGTATTTTCAAAAGAACCTTTTCAGGTTTGGGTTTGGGTTTTTTTTTTTTTTTTAAGTTATAAAAGTAATTTGCGGGGCTTCCCTGGTGGCGCAGTGGTTGAGAGTCCGCCTGCCGAGGCAGGGGACGCGGGTTCGTGCCCCGGTCCGCGAAGATCCCACATGCCGCGGAGCGGCTGGGCCCGTGAGCCATGGCCGCTGAGCCTGAGCGTCCGGAGCCTGTGCTCCGCAACGAGAGAGGCCGCAGCAGTGACAGGCCCGCGGACCGCAAAAAAAAAAAAAAAAAGTAATTTTGCATCTTTCATTTCTTAACTGGGTGATGGGTTTATTATATTATTCTCTCTTTTGGCAAATTCGAAGTACTTCATAACAATATACACAAATTAACATTCAGATACTTAAAAATACTATTTGTCTACTGTGAAAACTTTCTAAATAGATGTAAACTGTAATGTTAAAAAGAAATCCCATGGGGCTTCCCCGGTGGCACAGTACTTGAGAATCCGCCTGCCGATGCAGGGGACACAGGTTCAAGCCCTGGTCCGGGAAGATCCCACATGCCGTGGAGCAACTAAGCCCGTGCACCACAACTACTGAGCCTACGCTCTAGAGCCCGTGAGCCACAACTACTGAGCCCATGCGCTGCATCTACTGAAGCCCACGCACCTAGAGCCTGGCTCCGCAACAAGAGAAGCCACCACATTGAGAAGCCGGCGCACCGCAATGAAGAGGAGACCCCGCTCGCTGCAACTAGAGAAAGCCCACACACAGCAGTGAAGACCCAATGCAGACAAAAATAATAAATAAGTAAATATAAAATCAATTAAGAAAAAAAGAAATCCTGTCAGTCTCACATCCCAGAGGTAACCACAATGAGCAGTTTTGTGTTTTGCTTTCTAGAATTTCTCTAAATCTAGATAAACACACATATATGTAACATTTCATTGAGCACAAACAAGAGCTTACTACATACTCTGCAACTGGAAGTTTAGTACTTTTAGCTACACCACATTCTTTTTAATGGCTATATAGTATTCCAGAGGGCCTGTTGTGGGACTCTAGGTTTCTAGCTGTCCACACAGTATGATGCAATGAACTCTCTCATATACACATCTTAGCATACTTCTGTGAGTGTATATGGAGGAGAATTTCCTCTAAATTGAAATGGAACCACTTTTTAATTTTTTAATAGATTTTTAAAGAACGGTTTTAGAGTTACAGAAAAAATGAGACGATAGTTCAAAAAGTTCCCATATTTTCCCTCATCCAGTTTTCCCTGTTATTAACAACTTATATTAGTATGGTACATTTGCCACAATTAATGAACCAATATTGATACCTTGTTTGTAACTAAAGTCATTATTTAGATGTCCTTTGTTTTTATCTAATGTCCTTTTTCTGTCCCAGGATCCCATCCAGGAAACATGCTAGATTTAATCATCATATCTCCTTAGGCCCCTCTTGACTGTGGCAATTTCTCAGACTTTCTTTGGTTTTGATGACCTTGATGGATTTGAGGAGTACAGATATTTTAGGTTATCTTCTGTTAGAATTTGTCTAGTGTTTTTCTTATGATTAGACTGGGGTTCTAGGTTTTGGGGAAGAAAGCCACTCTCATCACATCACATCAAGAGTATAGATGGCCAGACATGATTGATCACTGTTGATGCTAACCTTGATCACCTGTGTAGCCAGTGGTTGTCAAGTGGCTCCCCTGTGGAGTTACTCTACTTGCCTCCTTTCCACACTGTCCTCTTTGGAAGAAAGTCACCAGCCACAGCCCACACCTAAGATGTTATGCTCCCCCTTTTAATTTTTAAAGTCATAAAATGGTATAAAAATCAAATTTAAACAGTTGAAAAGGAGGCAAAACAAAAAACCATTGTTAACAGCCTTGTGTTTCCTTCCTGGAATTTTTTCAAGGCATATTCAAGCAACTATTTTCATGTCCACCCTCCCATCCACTCCCCCTCCCTTTTTTAAAAAGGGGGCTCATATTCGACTTACACGGAATCTGTCATTTTGAAATCACATCGCTAAAGAAGATAAATCAACATGACTCTTTAATAACATTATCTGATCCGTGGATCCTTCCAGAAGCACTTGAAGCTCCCTCAGCTGACACTGCCTCCGTTTCCATTCCCTCTATCAGCACTGAAAATGATTTGAGTGGCTCTTTTTTTCTTTTAATTCCATACATTCTTTAAAAAGATTCTTCTCCGGCAGAAGATGTTAACTCAGGCACTAAATCCGGAACATTCTAATGCTGTGAAGTTTTGCACGTCTCATTTTTGGCAGAAAATGTGTGAGGATGAGAGCTTATTCCTTACCCCATACAGCTCCCAAGGCGGCTCTGCGCAAGTTAATCGCCTTACATCCTCCCACACTTCAGATGCCTCCCACTTCCCGCCCTAGCTTTGGTATTTCCAGAAGCCCACCTAGGTTCCCTCTCTTCTTTCAAGAGGGGCTGCCTTAGCTGATGCACCCCAAGTCTGCCCTCTCCTCCCAAGTCTCTCTCCTTTTACATATATAATTTTCGGAATGTTGAACTGCACGAGTCATGTGTGAGTCCTTCTGTATTCGTTTCCTTTAGCCACTTTAACGAACCACCACCAACTTTAACACAAATTCAGTCTCTTACCGTTCTGGACGTCAGGAGTCTGAAGTCAGGAAGTCCTAAGGTGAAGGTGTTGGCAGAACTGCCCCCTTCTGCAGGCTGGGAGGGGAGAATCCGCCTCCTTGCCTTTCTTGCAGCTTCTAGAAGCCGCCCACTTTCCTTGGCTGGGGGGCGCACCTTCCTTTTCAAAGCGGATCACTCAGAGCTCTGATCCTGCTGTCAGGTCTCCTCCCTGACTCTGACCCTCCTGCCTCCCTCTCATAAGGACCCTGTGATGGCATTGGCCTCACCTGGATGACCCAGGAGGCTCCCCATCTCAAGGGCCTGAACCAAACACACCTGCCAAGCCCCTTTGGCCTCATAAGGCAACATGACAGGTGCTGAGCATTAGGATGTGGGTTTACTTGGGCAATTATTATTCAGCACGCCACACCATCCTCCTTTAAACATAAATAAATCAGAACCTAAAGGCTCCTTTGACCACCTAACTCTCTGGACCACCCAGGAGAGACCACTATTAATTCTACTTGGGGTGTCTTTTTCGAGACCATTTTTATTCTTTAACGTATGTCCATATATTCACATAGCGTATTTATTTAGTATTGTTGGTGGTGGATTTTTTTAATTAAAAAAACCCAAGTGGCATCATATTATTCAACATGCTTGTTTCTCTGTTTTAAGACCCAGCTCTATTAATATATATAGAACTAGTTCAGCTGCCACCATTTCAAACTATTTGCATATCGTAGTAAAATATACATAAAGTTTACCATTTTAAATCTGCATAAAGTTTACCACTTTTAAATCTGCAGTTCGGTCGCATTAAGTACATTCACTTTGTTGTGCAACCATCACCCCCATGCAACTCTAGACGATTTGCATCATCACAAACTGAAACTCTGTCCCCCTTTAAACAACTCCCCGTTTCCCCATCCCTCCACCCTGGCGACCTCCCTTCTACTTTCTATCTCTGTGAATTTGCCTCTTCCAGATACTTCATAGAGGAGGCATGCACACAGTATTGGTGCTCTTGTGTCTGACTTTGTTTCACTTTGCAGGATTTTTTTCAAGCTTCCTTCACGTCCTAGCACATTATCAGCACTTCATCTGGCATTCCACGCCTTCAGTTTGCTCTCAATCAACCTGCACCTGTTTGCATTCTCTTTTGCAAGCCGTCTGCAACCTTTTCCACCTGGGTTTGATCTGTCCCTGCCAATGAACTGTAAACTAGGATCAGAAAAACCAGATGACCGTCCCCCCCAGAGTCTGCTGGCACAATGTCCACAACAGGGACTTGGGCGATGATGTACTGTTTGAATGAGAACCGCCCAGTCTGGGTAACCGAGGCACCTGGGTTCTGGCAATTGCAAGGAGGAACAAATGACTTCGCTTCTTAGACCTCACTTTTCCCATCTGGAAAACGGGGCTAATTCCTGTCTCAGCTCCTTCGCTGCAAAATAGGGCATCATCTCTATAGAAAAGCCTGCATGGGGCAGTTGTTGCCTCCTTGACAAGTCAGCGCCCCCGGCAGTCTGGTCTGGGTGGCCCGCGGTTCCCCTAATGCCCGGCAGGGGCTCGACTGAGGGAATAAAAACTACACAAACCCTTTCTAACCCTCTTTCCTCTTTCCCTCTCAGCGGGAGGGGCACTTGGATGGTTTTCCTGGGCTTGAGATATTTGTCTTTGTTCCAGGAGAGAAAGACGGCTAAGCAGCTTGAGCTATTCCTCTTCCCTGAGGGGACAGTTTTGGAGAATCTCTGGGGTTGCAAGCTGGACCTGTCACAGCTCAGTAGCTGGGCAGCATTCCTCCCCCAGCCTGTCTATTTTAAACCACACAGATAACCAGGGAGGCGAGGCAAGACGACAAAGGCTGAACAGTGGGTGAAGGACATCTGGCACCAGGAGCTGACAGCAGGCTGACGGGCTTTCAGTGACGTGGCCCGGCTCCCGCTGCCTGTGTGTGAACCTGGGAGAGGAGCGTGGGGGGGGCCTGGGAGGTGAGAGGGAGCCCCCCCATCCCTCCCTCCCTTCCCCTCCCAGCCACGCAGCTCATATGTGAGGGGAGGGAGGGGGAAGGGCACACTTATCAAGGAACCTTTCATTCACTTGTTCACTCATTCAACAAATATTTGGCCTCTTCAAGTCTGTTGACATCTTTTGATCAGTTCTGGATAATTTCCAGCCATTCTCTCCTAAAATGGTTTCCTACCTGCATGGGGCAGCTGTTGCCTCCTTGACAAGTCAGCGCCCAGACAGAGGTCGCTGCCTCTCTGTCTGAAACTCCAAACAAATGTATAACAAGACCCCCGGAATCCTCACATTCTCATTTTTCTCTCTTTGGTATTTTCTATATTTTTGTCTCTCTCTGTTGCAGTTCTGGATCATTTCTTCTGATAGCTCACTAATCTTTCTGCTGTGTCCAATCTTCTGTCCAACACAACTGAGTTTATTATTATTATATATTTTTTTGATCAGTTCTGTTTAGCTCTTCATCAAATCTGCTATGTTGCTTTTTAGAGCTTTTCTATTCCTTGTAAACATTGTCAAGCTTGGGCTGATTGCTTTAACCAGGATAAGTAAGTGTTTTAGAGTCTGGATAATTTCACTCTCTGAGGTCTCTGTGGGTCTGTTTCTGCTGCCTCTTGTTTCTGCTGGTTCTTGCTACACTGCTCTGTTCCCTTGTGAGCTAGGTTTTCTTCAACTGCATGTTGGTCATTGCCCTCGGAAAATTATTTGTGGGGATTCTCTGCGGCCTAGAGTGATGAGCTGTCCTCTGAAGAAGATTTGCGCTGCTTCTGCTGGGCTCCCGAGGCACCAGCAGCTGGAGCCACAGCAGACCAAGCTCCCTGGGCCCTGATGTGTATCCACGGGCAGGTGGGCCTGGAGCAGCGACTTCGGAGGAATTATTTTCTCTCTCTGCTCCTTTTTCTTTTTCCGGCTTGCTCATCATCAAGACAGACCATTCCCTGGGGTTGGGGTCGGTCATGTCCCCCAGTGCTGTCCAGGTCCATGGTGAGCAGTCAGCTATCAGGGAGGAAAAAAGCCCTGATTTGTGGCACCTGCTGCTCTCTGTGGTCAAAATACTCTCAGCGTGGTTGGTTCCAAGTTGCCAGCATGAAGTCACGAGAGTGGCATTTGGAAGACACAGTGAGCCCCCCACCCTCACAAGTCTAAACGGTCAGCTCCAGCTCATCACGCTTTGTTCTTAGCTGCTCTCCGCAAGGCCACTGAACTGCAGGCTGTGTGCGCGGGACACCACATGCCCTTGGGATGAAAAAGGCTTTGGTGAACTTCTGTGGGTTCAGGGTTTCCCCCAGAGGAAGTGAATTTGAGCTGAGACAGTCCTGAATGAGAAGGGGGCGGCCAGGAGGGGACGGGTGAGGGGAAGGGGTGCAGGCAGAGGTAAGAGCCTTGCATGGGTCCAGAGGTGGAGACAAAATTGGCATGCTTGAGGGAAAGCCAGAGGCTAGTGTGGATGGCGTGGTGAGCTGGGGGAGGGGGGAGGGCCAGGCCACCCAGACCAGGGTGACCAGTTTTATTCCAAGGGCAGGAGAGGTCACTGCAGGGTTTGAACCAGAGGAGTGAGAGGATCTGATTTAGAGGGTTATTTTTTTTTCTTGTTTTTTCTTTGGTCGCACCACACGGCTTGTGGGATCTTAGCTCCCCGACCAGGGATCAAACCCGTGTCCCCTGCAGTGGAAGTGCGGAGTCTTAACCACTGACCTCCATGACTCCTTAGGAGTGGGCTGTGTATAGAGGCTTCCTTCCAGAGAGAACAGTGTGGAAGGGGGGTAAAGAGTAACTTCACAGTGGAGACGCCTGAATGAACATGACCCCCTCAGCAGGTGACCAAGGTCAACATCGCGGTGATGTCACGTTGATAGTACGTACCTTTGACATGAGGTGACGACAGTGGCACTTGGTCTCTGTAGTTCCCCCCAACCACAGTCTGATCGTGAGAAAAACAGCAGACAAATCCCAAGGAACATTCTACAAAATACCTGCCCAGTTCTCAAAACTGTCAAGATCACGAAAAACAAGGAAAGTCAGAAACTGTCACAGCCAAGAGGAGCCTAAAGAGATATGACGGCTACATGTAACGTGGTCTCCTGGAGGGAGTCCTGGAACAGAAACAGGATATTAGGGGAAAACAGAGGAAATCGAAATAAAGCATAAACTTTAGTTAATGCTGTATCAACATTAGTTCATTCACTGTAACATGCCACACTAATGTCAGATGTTAGTAATAGGGGAAACTGGCTATCTGTACTACAGTCCCAATTTCTGTACTATGGTTCCAATTTTTCTGTAAATCTAAAACTGTTCTGGGAATTCCCTGGCGGTCCAGTGGCTAGGACTCTGCTTTCACTGCTGTGGGCCCGGGGTTCAATCCCTGGTCAGGAAACTAAGATCCTGCAAGATGTGTGATGCGGCCAAAAAAAAAAAAAAAAAAAACCTGTGAAAAATAAAGTCTAGTTAAAAAAAAAAAGGAAGATCTTACTGGCTATTGCATGGAGAATGGATCATAAGGGCAGGGCAAGATGGGAGCTGAAAGATTATTTTTTATGTTTTTTTAAATTAATTTATTTTATTTTATTTTTGGCTGCGTTGGGTCTTCATTGCTGTGCACAGGCTTTCTCTAGTTGTGGCAAGCGGGGGCTACTCTTCGTTGCGGTGCGCGGGCTTCTCATTGCAATGGCTTCTCTTGTTGCAGAGCACAGGCTCTAGGCACGTGGGCTTCAGTAGTTGTGGTTTGGCTCTAGAGCGCAGGCTCAGTAGTTGTGGTGCACGGGCCTAGCTGCTCCGCGGTATGTGGGATCTTCCCGGACCAGGGCTCGAACCCGTGTCCCCTGCATTGGCAGGCGGATTCTTAACCACTGCACCACCAGGGAAGCCTGGGAGCTGAGAGATTATTATCACAGCCCTGCAGGTAAGATGTGGCTTGGGTCTCCGTGGGGCAAAGCAGATGGAGAAATAGAATCCGACTGGGCAGGTCGAACTGAGAGCCTGACAGGTAGGGATAAAGAAAGGGAGGAGTTGGGTTTCCCTGGTGGCGCAGTGGTTGGGAGTCTGCCTGCTGGTGCAGGGGACACGGGTTCGTGCCCCGGTCCGGGAAGATCCCACATGCCGCGGAGTGGCTAGGCCCGTGAGCCATGGCCGCTGGGCCTGCGCGTCCGGAGCCTGTGCTCCGCAACGGGAGAGGCCACAGCAGTGAGAGGCCCGCGTACCGCAAAAAAAAAAAAAAAAAGAAAGAAAGGGAGGAGTCAGTTATGACGCACAGATATTTGGACTCGAGTGACTGGCAGACGGTGTTGTCAACTAAGGTGGAGTATATGTGAAAAAAAAAACAAAAACAGGTTTGGGAGGAAAATCTCCAGAGGCTGCATTTCCACCATGATGAGTCTGAGGTGGCTCTGGGACATCAGAAAGGAAGTATCAAGTAGGCCGGGAGATGTACAAATTCCTCTGATGGTTAGGGTTAGAGCACCTACTGTGAGCAAGGAGCACACCTACTATGTGGGGACCCAGGTATGAGAAGGCACAGGTCCTGCCTTTAAGAAGTTTCTAGTATGTTCGAAGAACAAGCAATCTGCCAGGGAAGCTTGACAAGTCAAATAAATGAGGATGAGTAGTATTAAGAAATCCTGGAAGACTGCCTGGAGGCAGCAGGGGGCACAAAGGATGCCCCCGAAGCAGCCGTATTCTGGTTCTGGAAAAGCCTGATCTTGACCAGAGCCAGTCCACATCAGTCCAGACTTCCAGCCAGGCTCCCATTTGGAAATAGTCTACTCTTTCCTTAGGCTAATATCCAGAGAAGCCGGATAATTGAAGGTCAGAGGTGAGGGAGCTCACACCTGGCAGGTGACCAGGCCTCAGGGCTCATGTAACTGCCCTGAGTCAGTCCTTGAAGTCATGGAGTCTCTAATTGCCTCTGGGCTTGTGCTGGATTGATGGATCCGGGCCAGGAAAGGTGAAGGGCCTCTACTGCTGTCTCCCCCAGGGCCCTTGCTGACCCGGCAGAGCAGAAAACTCCTTGAAGTGTTTCTTGAAGGCCCACAACCCCTTCAGTTATGAATACCAGCAGGACATGCTGAACAAGGCCTACAGGAAGGCCCAATGATGAAACAATTGCTGCACCCCCTGTCCAAGGCTACAGAGTTGGGTGAGCCCAGGCCTGGCTGCCTCGGGAAGTTGGGGGGCACCTGCCGCCTCCCTTGGCCCTGTCCACACGGAGCCAGAGGGTCAGTCATGTCACGCCCCCATCAAAACCCTCCCGTGCTCTCCACCCTTTGCAGAGTCAGTCACACACCTCCCGAGAAGCCACACAATCCGTCCCTGTCCTCCTTCTCCTTCACCTTCTCCGCGTTCTATCCCACTGCCCATTTCCTGCTTGGCCAACGTCCAGGCTTCTGCTTGCTTCGTGGTCTTGATACCTGCTACTCCTTTGCCTGGGTCAGTCTTTTCCACCTGCTATTTTTTTTGTCTTTTAAAGAGGTGAAATTCACATAACATGCAATTAACCTTTTGGGGGGGGGCGGGGCGCGGGTCCACACTAAGGCATGCAGGATCTTAGTTCCCCAGCCAGGGATTGAACTCGTGCCCTCTGCAGTGGAAGCGAGGAGTCCTAACCACTGGACCACCACGGAATTCCCCACAATTAACCATTATAAAGCATGCACATTCATTGGTATTACTGTATTCACAATGTAATCATCACCCGGTCTCGGTCTCGGGAGTTTCAAAACTTTCTCATCATCCCATAAAATCCCCTCTCACCCAGTGACGCAGTCACTGCCCATTCTTCCCGCTCCTGTGCTCTGGTGACCTCTAACCTGCTTTCTCTCTAACGATTTGCTTATTCTGAGTATATCTTATAAAAGTAATCATACTTTTATACTTCTGTGACTGTCTCCTTTCATTAGGGTAATGTTTTCAACACTCATCCACATTGTGGCCTGTGTCAGTGTTTCATTCCTTTTTATGGCTGAATAATAGTCCACTGTCTGTATACGCCACAGGTGGTTCATGCTTCTGTTAGTAGATGGACACTTGGGTTGTTTCCACATATTGGCAATTGTAAATAGAGCTGTTATAAACATTCATGGACAAGTTTCTGTGTGGACACCCATTTTCATTTCTTTGGGGTCTGTACCTAGGAGTGGGATTGCTGGGTCACATGGTAACCCCATGGTCAACTTTTTGAGGAACCACCAGATTCATTCTTTGCCCCAGACATCCGGGGCTGGCCCTTCCTCCTCACTCAGCCCTCAGCTCAGACGTGACCGCCTCAGATCACCCCAGCTCAAATAGCGCCCCTCTCCCAAATCACTCTTGTCTTTTCACCATTTGGGGTTCATGATCCATTAGAATGTAGGCGATCCCGTACCTCTTATTTTCCGTGGTGACCCGCAGCCCCCACACAGTGCCCGGCACTCAATAAATAATAATCAGTTGTTGCTCAACAAGGCATTTGACCAACAGTCTTGTAAGGTGGACAAGACAGAGAATGTAGGTCAGGTAAATGTAAAGTTAGGGAAATCCTCTGCTACATAATGAATACTGATCCATGGAGGTTTGGCACTCTATTGAGGAGATAGACCTCATGGCTCTATTCTTTGATCTGTGTATAATCAGTCACTGTGTAAAGATTTAAAAGGCATGTTTTCTAAAACAAAAATAATAACCAGTCATTGCTGAATGACTGATCTCAGGTTGTCCAAGGTGAGGAGCTGCAACGAGGTGAGGCATGTCATTGTCATTTTAAGTCTGTTGGAACCACCCAGGGTGACTCAGCTCTTTTAGTGGACTACTTCCTCCTGCCCCGAGGGAACACCTAAAAGCAGTGGAAGGAAGCCACTGCTGATGTTCTGTTTCTCCATCCCTCCTTGTTGGTGACTCGACTCGACACAGACGTGTCTTCAGCAAGCCGCAGCTCCTTGGGCTGGAATAAGTAACCCTCAGTGACTAATTGCAAAGGGAAAAAAAAGACAAAGGTGGAAAAGAATACGGGTGGGAAATTGGTCATATCTATAAGCTTGTAGTCAGCCTGGTGAAATGGTTAAGGGCTCCAGCTGGGGGCTCAGGCTGCCAGGGTTCAAATCCCAGCTTTGTAAATTTCTGCAGGTTATTTAATCTCACTTTTCTTTTTTTGAAAAATAGGGTTAATAGTAGTAGCTGCCTCATAGGCTTGTTGTAAGGATTAAAAGAGTTAATGTTATATAAAGTGCTTAGAAAGCGCTTGTTGTGTTGAAAATGCTTTATACCAGAATAGTCATCATCACTGTCATCCATCTCAGTACTGATATCTGCAGCTGGGCATTCAGATGAAAGGAGATAATAAATGGGCTTTTAAAAAGTTAAAGGGGGGGACTTCCCTGCTGGCACAGTGGCTAAGACTCCACGCTCCCAATGCAGGGGGCCCGGGTTCGATCCCTGGTCAGGGAACTAGATCCCACATGCCGCAACTAAGAGTTTGCATGCCGCAACTAAGGAGGCTGCCTGCCACAACTAAGACCCGGTGCAACCAAATAAATAAATAAATATTAAGAAAATAAAATAAACCTATTCTTATCCTCTTAAAAAAAAAGTTAAAGGGGGACTTCCCTGGGAGTCCAGTGGTTAGGACTCAGCGCTTCCAGGGCAGGGGGCATGGGTTCAATCCCTGGTTTGGGAACTAAGATCCTGCATAACGCACAGCGTGGCAAAAAAAAAAAAAAAAAAAGTTAAAGGAAAATTATGAGTATACTTAATGCCTCTGGGCAGTAAAATTTTAAATAGTTAAAATGACCAATTTTATGTTATGTGTATTGTACCACAATTTAATTTAAAAAAGTAAATGTAAACGACCTCTTTCTGAGCCACCTGCCAAAAAAAAAAAAAGGTAAGGAATTTCTCTGTATTATTATTTGAAATTATAATAGTTCTCCTACCTGGGGCCAGAAATAACAACCTCAGCAGAAATGGCTGTTTGGGTGCTGCATTCCAGAGTCCCTGCTCTGTGGAATTTTCTAGAATTTCAGGCCCTGGAGGAGGGCAGGATTACAGAGTGGATGGAGCTGCCGTCAGTAGACGCTCAGGTCTGGGAGAACTTCTCGGCTGGACGCACCGGCTGGCTGTCGGGCTTTTCAACTTCTGTTTTCAGTAAATAGAAGTCAGAACAGCTGCTTTCCATCTTGTCCCAGGAAGTCTTCCGGGGCCCCTTTGGCGCTTGTCACTGGAGGGTCAGGTTAGTTTGTTCTGAGTGTTCTATACCCCCACCCCCGGGGAAAACGTACACGCAATCATAAAACAAACACACGTGTGCCCACCGCTCAGAACAGACCATCATTAACCTTTTCTTCTATGTGCTTTGAATCTGCTTTTATGTTTAACAAGAGTAAAGCATTGCATGTTTGTGTCCCTCTGTCTCCAATCACCAGAGACAAACTCCAGCATGAATGGAGCCTGTAGCCTCCCAGTCTACTAATAAACTTTGCACACATATTTATAGATCCAAGAAATAGATTTCATACTGTTTTGTGTGTATTAATTAGCAAAAACAACTCAATCATAATATCTATTGATACCTTTCTGCAGCGTGCTTTTTTTTTTGCTTGTTTTTATGTTTTTGAGATCTTTCCAAGTTAACATGTATGGATTCAATTTATGCCTTTTCCTCCCACATAATATTCCACCATATGTCCTATACCATAATTTTTACAACCAAATTAAAGACGTATCAGTTGTTTCCAGTGTTTGCAAATGCGAACCAGGTGGCTACAAACGTCCTTGGGCTAATTGCTCCAGAACAGTGTTTTTCAAATTGCCTGAGGCATGACTAGGTCATGAAATCAAATTTTTCTTAAATAATAGAGGATAGAATAATTTGTAATGAATACTATTCCTTGGTGAAGCTTGTGTTTTGTGTGCACGTGCACTTGGTAGGGAGGTAAAAGTGCTTTTCTTACTAAGGATTGCAGTGAAAGCAAAGTTTAAAAAACATTCCTCTCCCAGCGATCCTACCCAAGAGAAATGCAATGTATAGCCACACAAAAACCTGCACACAGATGTTCACAGAAGCTCTATTCACAACGGCCGAAAGGTGGAAACAACCCAAATGTCCATCAACAGATGAATGGAAAAACAAAATGGGATCTAGCCATAAACTAGAATATTATTCCACCATAATCAAGAATAAAGTACTGACACATGTTCCAACATAGATGAAGCTTGAAAACATGATGCTAAATGAAAGAGGCCAGACACAAAAGGCCACATACTGTCTGATTCCATTAATATGAAATGTCCAGAAGAGACAAATCCACAGAGATGGAGGCAGATTAGTGGTTGCCAAGGGCTGGGGGTTGGAATGCAGAGTGACGGCTCAATAGGTACGGATTTCCTTTCGGGGTGATGAAAATGGTCTGGGATCAGATAGTGATGATAGTTTCACAACATTGCAAATTTACTAAAAGCCACTGAATCCTATGCTTTAACATGGTTTAAATGATGAAGTTTTTGTTATGTGAATTTTACTTCAATGTTTGTAAAAAAGGAAAGCCACTCCTGCAAGGCATGCTAAGAGCAGAACTGTGGGACGTAGAGTTTGCTCTTTCCAACTTTGTTACTAGACGTGGCAAACTGCTCTCCAAAGCCGTTGCCGCAATTTGCACTCTTACCACCGTGAATGAGCGCTTCTGTCTCTTCACACCCACACCAACACCTCATGCCCAAGAGAAGCGTAAGAGAGAGAATAACTCAGAGTTGAATTGTGGGTATAAACCACAGGTCACAGTCTAGAGGCCCAAGGACTTGTTTTGTTTGGCTTGTTTGTATTTTTTCAAGTTTGCATTAGATACCTACAGTTAAAGTGGGCAGACCACAAAATGTGGTTTGCCCGCTTCCTTTGCAACATTGGAAGGCCTGGCCCCATTTCATACACATTTCCTTGTGGTGACAGCGGCAGAGGTGAGCCCCACGTGCCCTCTTTAAAAGAGGAATGAGGTCTTCATTTCACCACAGTCCCCGCCGCTCCCCAAAGTCTTACAGCTGGTCCCATTTACTGCTTATGTTTCCCCTCTGGCCCATGTACTCCTTTGAATGCACGCAGCCTGGTGTAAAGCTTTGAGCTCCATCTGGGGGCTCACCCTCACAGCTTGTGCAGGCCACAACCTGCAAAACTGTACCAGGACAGCCCTGATGAAGAGAAGGAGGAGAGACGATTTCCAAGCCCATCACCTGTGGATGTTTCCTGAGATAGGCGAGGTCTCAGCCAGACATGGGGAGAAAAGCAAACTTGGGAGCTTGAAGGGAAGGTGGGGTCAGAGCCCTGGGATAGCCACCATGCAGGGGATAGGGGAACAGGCCGTGGAGGGGCCATCATTCCAGCGTCCACTTGAGGATTCTTGGCCTCAGAGAGCCCGCCTTCAGCATCCTCTCCAGCTCTGCTTCCAATGAGCAACCTCTCTCGAGTCCCTGCGTTTCTGTCCTTGGAGCTGTCGGCTCTGACCGTGACCCCAAATCAGATTAACAGCCTCCTCCCAACACACACAGGCTCTGGGTCAGAGTCTGCGGAGACCAGCCGCTTGGAAGAACCCATCTGCTGCCTAACGCACTCGATTCTGCTTCAGGGGCCAGCTTGGAAGAGGGAGGGAGCAGTGGGAAGGGAGGGGGTGACCTGCAGCAGGTGGCTCTGGTGGTGAGAAATGCCCAGGGTGAAGATCTGCGGTGGCGGGTGCTGGTTATAGAATTCTCCGTGTTTTTTAAAAATATTAAAAAAAAAAAAAAAAAGCCCCTTCCCCCAGATGCCGAAGATGCAGCTGTGGAGAGAAGTTTCCCTAGACCCCGCCTCCAGCACAACTACCTAGGACCAGCTCCATAATTTGCAGGGCCCGGAGCAAAGTGAAAATGCAGGACCCCTTGTTCAAAAATTAAGAATTTCCAGACGGCGGCCACAGAGCTTTAAACCAAGTGCGGGACCCTACTGTGCCCTACTGTGCCCGGAGCCCCCGTGGGACTGTCTGGGTCGCACCACCGTGAAGCCAGCACCGCCTCTAACCCTCTCACCGCCCCCAGATCCTCATGCCAGGATTAAGCCTGCTCGGGATCCCCGCGGCCCCCATGCTGTCTCCGCTGTGTCTCATTCTTGCTTGTTTCCTTGCCTGTTTTCCACCCCCCAGAATATGCTTTTCCCAAGGGCCCAACTGCCATGCTTTCCCCCCGATTGCCTAGCACAGCGCCTGGGACAGAGGAAGGCAGCTATATTTGCTAAATTAATTGTAACAGAGAAAAAGTCCACTTCAACAATGATGGCTCTCCATTTTATACCCACTAGGATGGCTATAATCAAAAATAAATAAAACCAGAAAATAACAAGTGTGGGTGAGGATGTGGAGAATAAGAACCCTCATACTTTGCTGGTGGGAACGTAAGATGGTGCAGTTGCCGTGGAAGATAGTTTGATAGTTCCTCCAAGTGTTAAATACAGAGTGATCACATGACCCAGCAATTCTGCTCCTAGGTATAAACCCCAGAGAATCGAAAACATGTCCACACAAAAGCATGAATATTCATAGCAGCATTATCCGCAATAGCCAAAATGTGTCAACAACCCAAGTGTCCATCAATGGGTGAATGAATGAACAGAATGGGGTCCATCCGTACAATGGAATAGTACCCAGACATAAAAGGGAATGAAGCACTGACACAGGCTACAACGTGGACGAACCTTGAAAACATGATGCTAAGTGAAAGAAGCCGGACTCAAAAGGCCACATAGTCTATGATTCCATTTATAGGAAATGTCCAGAACAGGCAAATTTATAGAGACGGAAAGTAGACTGGGGGTTGCCAGGGGCTGGCGGAGGGGGGAGTGGAGGGTGACTGTTAATGGGGACAGGGTTTTGGGAGGGGGTGACAAAATGTCCTGGAACGAGATAATGGTGACAGTTGTACCACACTGTGAATGTACTAAATGTCGTTAGTGGTAAATGTTATGTATATTTTATCACAGTAAAAACAATTTTAAAAAACCTGTCTTTAAATGCAATGTGGTACCCTGAATTGGATCTTGGAACAGAAAAAGGACATAGTGGGAAAACTGGTGAAATTCAAAAAAAGCTTGGCATTTCATTGCCAGTGCTGTGCCAGTGTAGGTGTCTTAGTCGTGACAAATGTATCACGAACACGTGAGATGTTAACATAAGAGAAGCTGGGTGAGGGTATATAGCAACGCCCTCTACCATCATCGCAACTTTTCTGTAAATCTAAAATGATTCCAAAATGAAACGTGTATTTTCAAAAATCATATATGCCTTCTAAAAAGGGTCTTGCTTGGTCTCCAGAAGGTTCTTTTGTCTGCCTAGGGCCCACTGTGTCTGCCTAGGGCCCACTTTGCAATTTAGGGAGCTGGAGCTGACTCTTTGGCATGGGAGAGGGAGAAGAATCTGGAGCTCCCAGCTGGGAGGGGAGGGATGAGGCGAAGAGCGGGGCAGGTGGGAGGGGTGAGGGAGGCACCTGGGCTGGAATGGGGTTGGGCTGGGGGGTCCCCCATGGCAAGTGGAACCGCTTTGCTGGGGAAACTCCAAGGACTTTGGAGAACAGGAATGTCCAACACAGAGGCTGCAGATGGACGTTCCACAGGCTGAAGACTAGAGATGTGTTACATTTACCCTTACTTTTGTAAAAATAATTGAGCCAATCTATAAAAAGCAGTCAATCTCACATTAAAATCGGAAATTCCCAACCTCTCTGGAAACATCTGAAGATCTGCTAACTCAAGGCCACCTTCCTGCATGACCCCAGAGGGCTGGAGCCGAGTCCCAGGCAACCCCTTGAAGCGGGCGTGAGCTCTCCCATTTGCCACGGTCCCCACCAGCCCCCGTTGTCACCAGCTACTGCACCGAGCCTCGGTTACCATTTATCCTCAAGTTTGCACCATATTCTACTTCTAACGGAACAGGTTTTCTCTGCACCATGTCAAAAGTGGAAAAGAGAAACCAAGATATTGTCTGACTTTTCTTACACCTGGTTGGCTTCACTTGCCTATGATATCTACCTGGTTCCTAGAGGCGCTTTGTTTTGTTTTACATCTTTATTGGAGTATAATTGCTTTACAATGGTGTGTTAGTTTCTGCTTTATAACAAAGTGAATCAGTTATACATATACATATGTTCCCATATCTCTTCCCTCTGCGTCTCCCTCCCTCCCACCCTCCCTATCCCACCCCTCTAGGTGATCACCCTAGAGGCACTTATGTTCGAGAACTCAAGTCTAATGTTTGACCTGCAGCCTTTGCTGCCATGTCAACATAACTTCCCCAACCCATGCCCTTAAATCTTCACTCTCACGGGTGTTCTGTGGTTGGGGTCAAACACACACACTAATTCTTGGGTGTGAATCCTGGTTCTACCCCTTACTAGCTGGGTGGTCTTGGCCAAAGTCACTTAACTGCTCTGTGCCTCAGTTTCTCCAGCTGTAAAGTGGGCATGACATTGTACCTACCTTTCAAGGGTTTTATGAGGATTAGGTGACGTAGCCCATGCAAAGCATGTAGACCTGTGCCTGGAACAGAACAAAAGAGGCAGAGAAAATTTCAGGGGGTGACAAGTGCTGTGATTAACAGATCAGGGTGACTAGGGGAAACCCCACATTCAGTACTTGCTGCAGAGGAGGGGACATGTGAGCTGAAAGAGGAATGAGAAGGAACCAGCTGGGAACCGAGGGGAAGGAACAGTGTGTCAGGCAGAAGGAACAGTCAGTGTAAAGTTTCAGAGGCAAGAATGAGCTTGGCCTGCTCAAGGACCAGAAGGAAGAAGGGCAGTGTGGCTGGAGCAGAGCAACTGAGGGTCAAATTTAAGGCTGAAAGGCAGGCAGAGGCCTTGCAGCCACGGGACGCCGGGGGAGGGTTCTCAGCAGCCAGAGGCCAGAATCTGACGACGAAGGGCCGAGTGAACCTGGCAGCCGCAGGCCGGTCCAGCCCGGAGCCTCTACTTCCAGTTCCACGATCCCCATCGCAACCAGCCTGACCCAAGCCTGGCTGTCCTTGCCCTCCGAGCATCGAATCCCCCCACCCCAAAACAAACAGGAAGTATTGAGGTGGCCCTGGGCCAGGTCAGTGGCCCCCGGGTAGTGGCAGAGCAAGGGATGCAAAGCCACTCGGATGAAAGGCTGCAGGGTCCCCCCGCAAGAGAGATCCATGTCAGATCCCTGGAACCTGTGAGTGTGACCTTACTTGGAAAAAGGGTCTTTGCAGATATGATTCAGAATCTCAAGATGAGATCATTCTGGATTAGCCACATGGGCTCAAAATCCAACGACAAATGTCCTTATAAGAGAAAGGCAGAGGGAGATTTAAGACGCACAGGGAAGAAGCCCATGTGAAGACGGAGGCAGAGACGGGAGGGATGCGGCCACAAGCAAGAAATACCTGGAGCCACCAGAAGCTGGAAGAGGCCAGGAAGGAACCTCCCCTAGAGCCTTCGGAGGGAGCGCGGCCCTGCCGACACCTCGATGTCAGACTTCCTGCCTCCGGAACTGGGAGAGGATACGTTTCTGTTGTTTTAAGGCACCCAGTTTGTGGTCATTTGTTCTAGCGGCCCCAGGAAACCAATACTCCTCCTCCAAGCCCCCGCCCCAGGCAGGAGGTTCAAACTCTCCTTCCATCCTTGTAGCACATCCCCCTTTCCAGGTGAAAACACTGAGGCCCAGAGAGGGGGACGATAAACGGGGAAGCCCCTTACAGCTGTCTCAACTTTCCTCCTGCCTGAACTGAACTCACCTATGTATCTTGTTGGGTTTTTCACAGCATTTTAAAATTTGTATTTATTTTTATTACGGAATGGTAAGCACAGAGAGTCCAGATAACGCCCCGCAACTTTTTCGTTCCCTACTCTTGGGGGCTTAGCTGTGGGGTCTTGGCGGTGTGGCATAGGGATAATTAACCTCTCTGAGCTTCGGGTTCCTCAACTTTAAAATGGGGGAGAGGGACTTCCCTGGCGGTCCAGTGGTTAGGACTCCGTGCTTCCACTGCAGGGGGTACGGGTTCGATGCCCGGTCGGGGAACAAAGGTCCTGCATGCCACACGACACAGCCTAAATAAATAAATAAATAAAAATTTTCAAAGGGGGAGAGAACTGGTTGTTGTGAGGATTAAATGAGAATGGATGATAAGCACCTGGTGTCTCTCCGATTCCACCTGAAACCCCAGCCTGGGCCCAAGCAGGTTCTTGCTGGGGGACCCAGTTCTCAGTTTCATGATGGCTTCTTCAGGTGGGGAGCCAGAGGGTCCTGGATAAATGAGATGCTCCAGGCAGGCCCAAGCCCCTGAGGGCAAGCAGGGGACCCAGCTGGCAACAGTCTGGGTCTCAGGCCTTGGTTTAATTGGCAGGAAAACGGGTACACGGCAGACATGGAGCTGGTATATGCAGTGTGACTGTACCAGTAGTTAAAATATTGAAATACTTCTCTACCAGTTGGTAAAAGCCACTGCCCAGCCCCCCTCCCGGGACCCCAGACTCCCACACAATCCAGCAAGTAAGAAGCACCACCAGGAGGTCTTCCTGTGTCCTGTCCTAAGCCTCTCTTCTGATTGAGCTGTTCTGCTGCGTAATATTTCTTGGCGCCATGGGCTGGTGGGCGTGGGGCGCCCTGTCCCTGATGGAAAAAAACAGGTGGCATTTGCTGGGTCTCGGCTTTCCCGGGAGGTACAGAAGCCCCAGGGATTTAGAGGAGACAGGTCTCTGTTATCCCGCACAAGCCCCATGGAGGCAGACAGACAGACATGGATGTCTGCGCTGGGGTCCTGGGGACGTGAAGGGGCTCCTGGACACTGGGTGGAGGCCCTAGACCACTCAAAGTCTCCCCACAACTACACCAGGCAGGGCCGGGGGAGAGTTAGTGCATGGAGAAACCTAACCAGGTGATGAGGCAGACGGCCCAGGAAGAGGTCAGAAGTCAGGGGTCAGAGGTAGTATACTTTATTAACCGGGTTCTCCCAACATCTTGCAACCCCGCTACAAAGCCAGACCTGGGCTTTGCCAGTGTCCCGTCCACTGGACAGGGAAGAGAACGCGACTCGCAAACGTCCAAAGGGCCTCAGAAGAGCAGAGCGGCAGGGTGGATGGGGGAAGGGGCCGCCAGCCATGGGACGGGCAGGGGGAGGGGCTAGCGCTGGGCGCTGGGCCAGGGACACCCTGAGGCTCCGCCAGGCCTGGCCAGCCCCTCACTCTCCCACTTAAGGTCCGTAGTGGTTCACAGTGAGACTGGCTTAGATTTGGGAGGGCGGAAGGGGTAAGGGCAGGCAAGTGCCTTCCACTCCCCACCCACCCTTGGCCTGACTCACAGAGCTGGGAAGAGGGAGAGACAGGAAGTCCCCTCCCCATGTTCCCTCCCCCGCACCCCGGGACAGGGAAGCCCCTTCTCTCCAGGGGCAGAGGGTAGAGGCCTAGTTCTCCCTGACATCCCCCAGGCTCCTAGGAAGGGTCATTCACTCCCGGCTCAGAAGTCTCTAGAACTTGCCCATCATTGCTCCCAATTAGAAAAATGTTTTTGAAATCTAGGAGATTGGGGCCCATCAGAACCAAGCAGTAAAAAACCTGGTTAAGATCTTAGTTTAAAAAGGTAGCTCTACCTTCACTTAGAAACCTTGGGAGACCAGCTGGAGAGACCAGTGGTGTCTCCACTGCCCAGACTGGAGGGGGTCGTTCATGGCAGCAGGGGGCTGGTAGTGGCCCGGGGAACAGGGTGGGAACCGGGGGCGAGACGCAGGAAGCGGGGACACGTGGGACAGGGCAGCTGGCCCTCCAGTGCCGTGGACCTGGGCTCGGAGGGCAGCGGGGGCAGCCGGGGGGCCCCCGTGGGCACATCTGCCAGGTGGGCACTGGAGCCTCTGCCCCACCAGGAGAGGCAGGGCCCACGGTCAGGCCTTGTGACCGCCGTTGCCCGGCGGCTCCCTGTGGCCGGCTGTGCAGTCCGAGGCGGGCTCGAGCCCCAGCATCTGCCGCTGCACCAGCCTGGCGTAGAGGCCGCCCTGGGCCAGCAGCTGCTGGTGTGTGCCCTGCTGCACCACGCGGCCCTTGTCCAGCACCACGATGAGGTGCGCCCGCTCCACCGTGCTCAGCCGGTGTGCGATGATGAGCACCGTGTGCTTCTGCAGGTTGCCGTGGATGGCCTGCTGGATCTGTGGAAACAGGAGGGCGCCGGCTCACACGGGCGTCTCCGCCGCCACCCACTGCCCCGCCCGGTCCCGGCTGGGATCCCAGATCCACCGCGTCCTCTAGATGCTCAGCCTCTCTGAGGCTTCCTTACTTGTAAAGCAAGGGCTGGCACAGGACCTGCTTCCTGGCTTTTGTCCACGGGGGACGGAGCTCAGAGCCTGACACAGGGCAGCGCCCGGCGGATGACAGGGGGGCCCCGAGCATGGTCGTCTTCTCGTCTTCCTGCTCCTTCCCCTAGCCTTGGCCTTGGTTAACGGTCTCACCGTCAGCCCCGAAGCTCACGCCGACACAACCAGGCATCACCTGGTTCCTCATCCTTCCCTAAGCACCGGAATCCGACCCATCAGCAGGTCCTGTAGCTCCATCTCCCCGGTGTGTCTCTGTGCCATCTTTCCACCTCTGCCACCATTCCTTCTGACCTGCCCTGCTCCCATCCATTCCCCGCGTGGATTTAACGTTTTTAATCAGTTCTTGTTGAACTCATGCCCCAAGCCCTCCAAGAGCTTCTCGTCCCATTTAGGATAAAATCCAAACTCCTGGGGGAGTTTTAGGGCTGTGAAACTATTCTGCATAACATGACATTCTGCATTTGTCAAAACCCGTAGAATGCGCAACACAAACAGTGACCCCTCATATGAACTGTGGTCTTGAGTTAGAAATAATGCATTAATGCCAGCTTGTCAACTGGAACCAAGGTACCGCTAATGCAAGATGTTAATAACAGGCGACATTGTTCGTGGTGCGGGGAGGGGGATATATGGGAACTCTCTGTACTTTCTGCTTAATTTTCTTTAAACCTAAACCTGCTCTAAAAAAATAAAATAAAAATCTATTAATGGAAAACAATCCAAACTCCTTTCCAGGGCCTGAGGAGCTTGTGTCCCCCTATGACTCTGTCCTTGCCTCACCCTACCGCCAGCCACGCTGACCGTGGGGCTTGGCTGTGGACCTACTCTGGGACTTTGCCCCCACTGCCCCCTCTCCCTGGGACTCTCTTACCCAGCCCCCCTCTGGCTGTCTCCTTTCCTTTCTGGTCTCAGGTCAAGTGGGACCTGATGACCCTGGTTCTGTTGGCATGAACTGCAGGATTCTTGGCACGTGTGACCCCATCCAAACTCTGCACTAAGACGGCCACACTCCAGGGGGCTTCTGCAGCTCAAGGCCTTGTTGCTAGGATGACCCCAGCCCCTAAATGCCCAGTGCTGCCAGGAGAATTGACTTCTAGACATCACCTGATGGTGGGCCCCAGAGCTCCCTTTCTTAGAGCATTTTCCAAAAAGGGCTTATAATTGTAAAACCTTCCCCTGTCCCCTGGAGATATATATGCAGATCTCCTAAAACTCAGGAATGTTTTTCTCCGGGACCTGAATGCCATCTCATTGTAATCATGGGAAGGAAAGGGCCCCTGTCTCCCAGTCTCGGTAGAGGACAACCACTGCTGGCCAGCAGCCATGCGGACAGATCACACTTGCACTGCCCAGCCCTTTGTGCGTTTCTCCTGGTCCCCCACTCTTGCACCCTCCCTACACCCTCAATCTCTCTGTGAAAGGCTCTGTCACCACTGTCACCCCTGCACAGGAATGGGGCTCAGTTCTTTTCCCTACTGACAGTAGCTACTTATAAAATCTGTTTTCCCAGCTTTAACTAATGTCCAGCAGTGTTTCTCTTTGACAGTAGTGACCCTTCCCTCAATCTCTCTATCACATGACTGTTTCTTCTTCTTTTGTTTTTTTTTTGGCCGCACTGTGCGGCATCTGGGATCTTAGTTCCCCAACCAGGGATCGAACCCGCGTCCCCAGCCCTGGAAGCGCAGAGTCTTAACTGCTGGGCCGCCAGGGAAGTCCCCACATGACTGCCATTTTCTACATAGCACAGGCCCCAGGGTGAACTCATGCTTATCTCCTTGTTATCTGTCTCCCCCTCTGGACTGGAAACACCTTGGGGGCAGGGGCCCATGTAACCCCTGGTGCCTAGAACAGCGCCTGGTGCCCGGGAGGCGCACATTAAATACCTGTGTAGTAAATGATTCATGGAGGGACTGAGGTAGCTGGTCCTCTTCAAATACACTATGGGGCCCTTCTTTCTTTACCAATGAAATGAGACTCAGGGGGTAAGAGACACACGCAAGCCATGAGCTGCAGAGCGGAGCTCCTGTCCACGTCCCACACCTCCTGACCCCTAACCTAATTCCATATAATTTCAACGCCTCGAGCCAGAGGCTGGGCCAGGGTGGCCAGGCCCTGGGCCTCCTCTGCCCCCGCTCCCTGCCCTCAGCTCCGGGACAGCCCAGTCCAGGAAGCTGCTGGCCTGGGAGGGCCCCTGCAGCCGTCTGCTGGGGGAGGGAGGGCTCTGGCCGCCTGGAGCTGCTACTGCCCCAGCATCGCCCGTTACCCAGCGACTCACCAGGAACTCGCTCTCTGCATCCAGGGCGCTGGTGGCTTCGTCCAGGATGAGCACGGGTGGGTTCCGCACCAGAGCCCGGGCCATGGCCACCCGCTGCTTCTGGCCGCCCGACAGCTGGGCACCCTTCTCCCCCGTCTCTGCGTGGCAGAGACACAGGGGCAAGTGAGCGGGAGGTGAGGCCGGTGGCCCTGGGAAGCAGCAAGCAACCCCCGCCTCCGCCTTTCCCTGCTGCCACAGGAGCTCTGCTCCCCAGGATAAGGTGGGGCTACAAGGGCCACAGGCTGGAAACCTCATGAAAGGATGCTCTTCCTCCCTGTTCGTAAGAGGCATGCAAGTTACAACTATGTGCAATTGGTACCAAGATACCAACTTTTACCTATTAATCTGGCAAAAATCCACACGTTTGATAGCACACTGTGCTGGTGTGGCCGAGGGGAAAGGGCACTCCCTCCTCTCCCTGAGGTACTGCTGGCGCGGGCCCTGTGCTGCCGTGCACACACCGCTGTGTCTATCCGGTTGTGCTGTACAAGTCTACAGAGCACAATTACAGAGGCACAGCCCTTGGACCAGCAAACCCATCTCTGTGAATATTTCCTACAGATTCACCTTCTCATGCGCAGTGACTCACAGCACTGTTATTGCCAAAAAAAAAAAAACAAAAACAAAGAAACAAACCACCAAATGTCCATCAACAGGAAACAGGAAATCAGTTATTTTTGAGTAAATAATTATAAAGTCACACAACAGAGTACTATGCAGTAGTTAAAAAAAGAGCAGCTTTCTAGGTATCTATATGGACAGGTCACTTAAAAAAACTGGGGGGCAGAATAGAATGTGCTGGGTTTTTCTCTGTAAAAGGGCGGGAGGGAATAAAAATACATATTCATACTTGCATAAAGAAACTCCAAAACGACATGTAAGAAAATAATGAAAGATGTTTGGGTGGGGGCAGGGGGGCCCTGGCAGTGAAGACCAGGATGAAATAAAACTTCGCACTGGCTATCGTTATGTCTATTTTTTTAGTTTTGAATTGTATGAATAGTCCCATTGCGAGAGTTAAAATTTTTAAATATGTTAAATAAAATCTATAAGGTAATATATTGTTCAACTTATTAAATTAAAATATTTACTAATATAAAATTAAGTCACTATAATTAATGAATATAATACTTATATTATTTTTAAATAATAACATTTCAGGGACTTCCCTGGTGGCGCAGTGGTTAAGAATCCACCTGCCAATGCAGGGGACATGGGTTCGAGCCCTGGTCTGGGAAGATGCCACGTGCTGCGGAGCAACTAAGCCTGTGCGCCACAACTACTGAGCCCGTGTTCCACAACTACTGAGCCTGCGCTCTAGAGCCCATGCTCTGCAACAAGAGAAGCCACTGCAATGAGAAGCCCCCGCTCGCCACACTAGAGAAAGCCTGTGCGCAGCAACGAAAACCCAATGTGGCCAAAAAATTTTAAACTAAATAAATTAATTAATTTTAAAAAAGAAAAGAAAAAAGTGTCTTTTAAAAAAAATGACGTTTTGGAACTAAACAGAGGTGGTAGTTGTAAAGCACTGTGAATGTACTAAATGCTGCTGAATTGTTCACTTAAAATACAGTGGTTAAGTTTATGTTATGTGAGTTTCAGCTGGCAGAGGGCAGTGCATAACTCAGGGTTGCATCCCTGAGGGTGGACCTCCAGGCACGGTGGAGGTGATGCTCTGGGCTCTGTACCTGTATTGTAGCCATCCTGGAGTTCCATGATGAAGCCATGGGCATTTGCCTTCTGTGCGGCCTCCACCACCACCTCGAAGGGCACGGCGGGCAGGCCGTAGGAGATGTTGTCTGTGATGGAGCGCGCGAACAGCACTGGCTCCTGGCTCACCAGGGAGATCTGAGGAGGAGGAAGGATGGGCTGTGAGAGGCCTGGAACACGTCTATCCAGCTGTCACCAGGAACCTCGCGAGCCCTGGGCTTGAGTGACGCCGGGAGCCTTGGGTCTGAAATCTGATCAGGGCCCGCGGCCAGCAGCTGCATTCAGCTGCCTCTCTTCTTTCCGAACAGCAGAGTCCACTTTCTGCACAAGCTCTCAGCCTCCCTGACCAACAAACTGGGGCCCTG
The DNA here is from genome assembly GCF_964374135.1 of Grampus griseus. Lineage (NCBI taxonomy): Eukaryota > Metazoa > Chordata > Mammalia > Artiodactyla > Delphinidae > Grampus > Grampus griseus. Next base: position 6,803,461 of record NC_139006.1, on the reverse strand, counting down.
CTAAGCTTGCCGCTCTGGGCCCAGTCAAGCTCCCTGACCTCCAAGACGGAGCTTACTGGCTGCCCCTGACCTGGAAAGAAAGAGAGAAAGAGCGTGGAGTGTAACTCTGTGAGTCAGCCTGTCCCTGGCAGGAGGCAAGGGGGCACAGCAGACCCAGGCCACAAGGACCTCCCTGGATGGTGCCCCCTCCCTGTAAGAGAACAACTGAAAGGAGCTATTGTCTCATGGTCTCACTTTTAGGAATTTGTATGTAGTTGGAGGATATCATTGCAACACTGTAAATAGCAAAAAAGGAAAAAGAAAAAAACAAAACAATCTAGTTCTCCATAAACAGAGGACTGGTTAAATGATTACAGTGCACCCATAAAATCAAACTGTAATATATATATCATATTTCTATTTTTGTTTAAAAAAAGCATATGTGCCTTTATATATAGGTATGTTTATATAAAGGTAGGAAACACGTTGGAAAGGATATTGACTAAACTGCCAATGCCGGTTCCCGACACGGAGTGGAGTTCAAAAGGTGAGGTGGAGTCACCTCAGGTCTTTGTTATGAAATTCTCTGAATATATGGGAATATGGTTAGGTTGTTGAGTTTTACTGCTCTGGGTTTATGAAAATTAAAAATTTAAATTTATAGAGAAGGTATTCACAAAAGAGGAAATCCAAATAACCAATAAACATATGAAAAGGGACTTAATATCTTTAGTCACCAGGAAAATGCAAAAGACCTCTACACTGAACTACCTCTAAATACCAACTGGTACAGATTCAGGACTGGCAATATTAACAGTCTGAGAAAATTAAGTGTCTGAGTGTGTTAACTATTGCAAAGCCTGAACAGCTCTTTCTAGGAGCCACTTCCAGAACTCTGGTGGGCAGCAGCCTGGTGGGGGCAAACCTGGGACCACTTCTCCACCATCTGTCCCTGGTTATATACACATAGGTGGGAAGATTTCACAATCTGTGGCCTCCACCAGCATCTACAACTGGCCAGAAGTTCTGGAATCTCTGTGCCAACTCTCAGGCTCTCATATATCTTAATGTATGTAGACAACGTAAATAGTGTCTGCTTAATAGTTGGTGTTTCTTGTATAGTGTGCAGCCTGAACAACCATCCAGGGCATCCCTGCTCTTATACCAGCAGAGGATCAGGTGTCGAGTCTACTTTTCTGAGAGTATTACTCAAAACTGTAAGGTCATGAATAGCCTCCTTTAAATACTGGAGATAACTTAAATGCGGAACAACCTGAACTCTCATCCACTGCTAGTGGGAATGTAATGTGTAAAAAAATAATAATAATAAAAAAAGTAAACCACCTTAATGGCAGTAACTACTAAAGGTGAGGCTCTGGGAGAACCTACCCACCCATGGGCACCGTGATATGGACTAAACTGTCCATATCGGTATTGCTGGTAATAGTAAAAAAACAGGAAACAACCGGAATATCCATCAAGAACAATGTATAAACGGACTGTGCCATGTTTACACAGTGGATTATCTTGCAGAAATGAAAATGAGTGAACTACAAACACAGCCTCAACCTGGAAACCTCACAAATAACACTGAGTGGAAGGAACAAGACACAAAGAATACACATGTTACGGTTCCAGCCAGACGGAGTTTAAAACTAGCAAAACAGCTGCGCTGTTCGGGGAGGCGTAGAGATGGGAACAAAAGAAAAGCATGGAAATGACGATCGTGAGCGTCAGGCAAGACGTTGCTTCTTGTGGGGAGAGTGCTGGAATGTTCCAATTCTTGAAATGGTGATAATTCTTTGAAATGTACGTGTGTCTTGAGCCCTCTTTCCTGCACCTGTGTGCGTGCCCGTGGGAGAGAAGGTCAGACAAGGAAAGGGCGGAGGAGGGCAGCAAAGGCCCATGCACGTACCACTCGGTGCAAGTACTTGTGGTCATAGGCGCTGATGGGCTTCCCATCCAGCAGCACGCGACCCCCTTCCAGGGGGTAGAAGTTCTCCAGGATGTTGACGCAGGAGCTCTTGCCACTGCCCGACGGCCCCACGAGCGCTGTCACCTTTCCTGGGGACAGGCTGAAGGAGACATTCTGCAAGGAACACGCAGACACGGTGTGGGGCCCCTGGCTCATATGCTCTGGCCTCAGACGCAGGTGGGCACCCTTCCTAGCCTGCCCCACCACCGGCCCCCAGAATGCTCTCCTTTCTAGGATTGGGCAGCACTTTTATACTTGTCTCCTTTGCCTGGAATGTTCTTTCTGCAGAGAGCCATCGGCTGGCTCCTGCTCCTTGTTTAGGTCTCATAACAAATGTCACCTCCTCCGAGAAGCCCTCCTTGACTGCTAATACCATCTCTGCAGACTACCCCTGACTTATTGCCTTCCTAGCACTTCTCCAGGAATCCTTTTGTTAATATGATCTGTCTTCAGTGTTCCTGGCCTTTCAGGTTCCTGGCTGCACTGCCATGGCCTGGCCTGTAGGAGGTGCGCGAGAGATGGGATGAGGGAAAGGATGACTTCCGGGGGGTGGGGGGGGGGCTTGGGTCTTCTCTCACCTGCAAGACTTGGGTGTGGGGCCGAGTGCGGTAGGTGAAGGTCACGTTCTCGAAGTCCACCCGGCCCTCCAGGTGGTCAGGGGCCAAGTTCCCATCATGCACCATGGTTGGCTGCCGGTCAATGAACTCAAACACCTTCTCCGCGGCGCCCACTCCTTGCATCAGGCCGCTGTAGACGGAGCCCACGGACTGCGGGGGGAGTAGACACACGTTCCTGACCCATCGACGCACCGATCCTGGGACACCCCCGCCCCCGCCACGGTGCCAGAGAGCTGAAGGGAGTGAGGAGAGAGCAAGCACACAGCAGCAGTTCTGGGGGCGGGGTGCCCACGGGAGGCTGCTGGATCCCCACCTGCTAGTACAGCAGATCATGACGACAATGAAAAAATGAGGACAGCAATAAAAAGTACTGGTGCCTTGTGTGTTATAGCTAAACCTCACCACCGTCCAGCAGAGTAGGTGTTATCACCCTCCAGAGGAGGAAACGGAAGCACAGAGAAGTTAAATGAACTAGGCAGAATGTGGCAGAACAGGAATCAGACCTTCCTCTTTCAGCTGTCACAGAATTTTTAAATTTCAATTTTAAAAATGGCCCTTAATTTATACTATACATCTCCTTGGGTAAAAATATACACAAGTGTAAGTGTGAATAATGACTCATTTTACTGAGTACTTATATATGTTATGAGGTAGGTTCTATCATTATCTCCTTCCTGGTGATACGGAAACTGAGGCACAGAGAGCTCAAGTAACTTCCCCCAGGTCACACAGCCAGGAAGTGGCAGAGCCAGGATTCGAACCCAGGCACATCTGGCTCCCAAGTTCAGGCCCTTATGAGCTGTGACTGCGGGTCCTGGTTGATGAAATAGGGGTGATATTAGTACCATTGTCATGGTTCCGCGAAGACAGTGCTTAGCACGTAGTAAAGCCCCAACACACCACAGCTATGGCTATTATCATAATATCTGGATATAATTATTCCTATTGAGATACAAGTGCTCATACAAGTGTATAAGTTGTCCTTCTTGCTTCATCCCAGAGGTGGCCCCGGTTATCCGAGTACTGTGTCTTTCGAGTCCTTTCTCTGTGCTTTCACAAACACGTGCACATATGTAATTAAATCATTTTGAGATGCAAAAAAAACCCACAAATGGGATCAGACCATCCTTATGACTCGGGGATTAGCTTTTTCACTAAGAGCATGTCTTAGGGTTCTTTCCATGCCAGTGCACACAGCTCTACCTGATTTTTGTGGCTGCTGCCTAGTTTTCATAGCACAGATGGACTGTTTCTAGAATACAGATGTACTGTATTCACCCAATCGCTGGTTGACAGGCATCTAACTTTTCACCATTATAAACAGTGCCGCACTGAACATCCTGGGACACACGTCTTTGCCCGCTAGTGTGGATGTTTCTGAAGCACGGATTCCGAGACGCTGATCCAAATGACACTGCATGGATGACTGTAGCTAACGCAAAGTACCGTCTGCAGCAGATGCTAACCCACCCCTCCCCTGCCGCATCTTTGAGCTTTATCGTTGCAGGACACAGAGGCTCAATCTTAATGCCGAGGGCTTTGTGGGGGGAGGGAGGCAGACCAGAGGAGCACTCCGGGCATCCTCCAGCAGTGACCGATGGCAGCTCCGGCACAAGCACGCCAGCTCCCTAGTCTCGGGACCTGCTGGTGGGGGCAGCCAAATTAAGACATAGTCTATTTAAAAAAAAAAAACCCACTCTGTTCTTTTTCCATGGAGTTACTCTTCAAAGTGGGTTAAAATAAAGTCAGACCATCTGCCTCTGAACTCGGTTCCCTTACAAACGTGGTGGGCAAGTCGTTTAACCACTCTGAGCCTCAGCTTCTTTTTCTGGGAAATGGGGACTGGAGTAGCACTGACCGTGCACAGTGTGCTCAGGAGAACCTTCTGAAATAATTGCTGTCGTTGCCACTTTGCTCCATAAATGGAGTTGCTGTCACTTGTATGTGTTACTCTCTTTATTTGTATTATTGGTATTGTCACATTCTTTAGAAAGAAATACCACCTCCCGTGAACCCTGGAGCACCCCCATTTAGATCCCTCTCCCTTCCCTCTCCCTTCTCCCCGGGGCCCCCCTCCCCCCGCCGGCCCCTCACCTCCATACAATCTCCCAGGACAAACTCGTAGATAATGAAGGAGATGAGATTGCCGCTGGTCATCTGCCCTGAGATGACGAGATGGCCCCCGTAGTAGAGGATACTAACCTGGACCACCAGCAGAGTGAGCTGGAGGGAAGAGGGAAAGGGGGATCTGAGTCATGGGGGCCTTGGCTCAGACCTTCCCCCCAGCCTCTCTGTCCCCTGCCCTGCAGGGGAGGTGAGAGCAGCTGTGGGCGCCTCACTCACAGCCACAGACTGAAACTCCAGCCTGCAGCAGGGATGGCCTCCCACAAGCTGGGGCCCTTCTGTCACTCATGCCCTCCCCGCCCTCGCCATGGAGTTTTTCCCTGCAAAGGCCCCCAGCTGGAACAGGCCATGAGCCTGGCTGGGAACAAGGCTTTCTTTGTAAGGCCCTGGCACATATACACAGCGCCCAAGCGCCTCAGAGAGGCCAAACTGGAGCTATTAGTCTTCTCCTTATTGGGAAGAGCATGGTTCAGAGAGGCTGAGTCCACTGGCTAAGGTCACACAGCAAGCCAGGCAAAGCAGACGAGGTCTGTGTTTCCATGAAGGAGGGGCTGTGTCCAGGGTGTGCTTGCCTCCAGCCCCCTCTGGTGTCTGGGGGAGTGGTCTGCGAGAGGAGTGGGACCTGCGTACCCATGACAACCCACTGGGTCCCTATTTGCCCCTCCCCATCCCAAGCCAGCAATGCTGGGTCAGAACTAGATCAATGGCTGGGCCACAGTGCCTTTGCACAATCAGCAAGAGGCGCCCCTGCTGGTGGGCAGACTGCCAAGAGGCTTGGCTAGGTGAGCTGGATTTCAGGCCCTTCTTCTCCCTGGCTGGGCACTTTTGAGGGGTGGCCCACCCTGGGGGGACCCAGAAGGTCCTTATTCCCTGCTTTCCCTGTAGACCACCCTCTCTTTCCTCCCCCTAAATTCCAAACCCTCCTTATTCCTACCCCAGCTGTTCCCCAACAGCCCACCCCCAGATGTGGCCAGCACACAGTGACAGGACCCAAGTGCTTCTTCTCCAGGAGGGTCTATAACTCACCCCCAGGGAGTGAGCTGGACACTCTAATGGGGGCATGTGTGTGGCTGTGACAAAGGACCTGCAGGGAAGCTGGTCGAGGATGGGTCCCAGCTGGCCTCGGGGTGACTCCCCACCTTGGCAGGGACGCTTCCCTAGCTGGGAAAAGAAAGCTCCTACCCTGCCACCCCATGCCCAGGTGAGAGGGAGAGAGGAGGTGCCCTGCTTGAGGACATGCACTGAGAGGCTGAATTCCTTTCCAGAAAGATTCTCTGAGGACAAGCAGAAAGTTGGGACAAAGTCAAGTGTCACATCAGCATGCCTGGACCTGGGCTAATGTCCTGATCTAGGGGTCCCCCATCTTTGTGTGAGACCTGCCCGGGCCAGGGCACGTACCCCGCTGCCCCAGACGTAGTACATGTAGGCCGCAGCCTCCTTCCTGTTCAGCTTGTAGACCTGCTGCAGCTTCCGTGAGTACACCTCCGCCTCTTCCTCCTCGTTGGCAAAGCTCCGGACTGTCTTCATGGCACTGATGGTCTCCTCAGCCGTGCTGCTGGCTCTGGCCAGGGCATTCTGGACCTCTTTGGAGAGCCTCTATGGGTGGGAAGCGCGACAAGAAGGAAGAGACCCCAAAACACACAGTCTCACCCTCTGCTTGAGCCCCCAGGCCTCTCTGGTGTTTTCTATCTTTAGCTCGTGCCAGCTCTGTGCAGGGAGTTCCAGGGGCAAGGGGATAAGACCCAGCTCCCCTCCTCCCCCATTCCCTTCTAGCTTGATTTGCTGAACTCAGACTCCAGCTGGGCTCTTAGGGTGAGCTCCTGAGGCTCTAGCTCCTGAGGCATGGGGGCGCTGATCACGAAGTCATCTCCAGTATTCAGAGGAGGTTATGCGTGACCATACAGTTTTGGGTAATCCTCTGAGAAAAAGAAGTCTCAATACCTGATTCTGTGCTGGCATAAGAGCAGGGATGCCCTGGATGGTTGTTCAGGTTGTACACTACACAAGAAACACTAACTATTAAGGAGGCACCATTTACGTCCAGCAACATATATTAAATTACGTGAGAGCCTGAGGGTTGGCACAGAGATTCCAGAACTCCTAGCCAAGTTCTAGATGCTGGTGGAGGCCACGGGCTATGAAATCTGCCCTCATCGTGTGCTTATAACTGGAGACGGATGGCTGAGAAGTGGTTCCAAGTATGTGACCGCCAGGCTGCTGTCCACAGAGTTCCAGAAGGCGCCCTGGGCCACGCTATTCAGGCTTTCAGTAACCACACTCAGAATCTCACACCAGCCAGGAAGGCTGCCCAGGAGGCTGAGACAGCCTCCTCCATAGGCATGTCCCATGACCTGCGAGTCATGCCCAGGCCATCGGAAGCAGGCAGTACACTCAGGCATCCTGGGAGAAGCCAGCCTGTGCCTTGCGTCATGTCTGGCTGCGGGCGATGTGTGTGGCTTGTGGCGATGACTGTATCCTACACATTCGGGTACAGGTACGAGACCTAAACAGGGCTTCTTTGAGGTCCTGCCCGGTTGAACTTAAAGGTGGGGCCTGAGGTGTGTGCAGAGGTGGGGCTGGTGCAGGGAGCTCCAGGGTTTCCTGCCCCCTCTCAGGGGTGGGCAGGAAGGCAGGAAGGGCGGTGTGGAAGGGAAACAGCTCCAACTCCAACTCATATATTTACTTTTTCTACTCAGGGAGGAAAACAGTGAGGCCGGTGACCCAGAACTGCTGGGGAGAGGGCCCTCCTGGGTGGTGGGCTCCGCCGGAGGTGACACATTGGATTGTGGGGAACGGATCCATCTGGGGGCTGGCCTCAGGTCATGGGCACCAAGGGTTCCGACCACACTGGGGACCCTGAGCTGATCACGTGTCCCAGCCCCTGCTCAGGAGTGTCCCTGCCCCCGCAGGCCTGGAGCACTGAGGAGGGGCTGCCTACACTGTCTGAACCCAGCCTGGCTCCGTTAGGGCTCAGGGGCACCCACCATCGCAGGAAGCAGGAGGAAGGTGAGGCAGGGGCCTAGCTTACAGGCTGACCTTCTGACAGAGGCAGTGCCAAGGGGCGGCCTGAGGGGACTGCTGCCTGCCCATCACTGCATCGTGGGCGAGGGCCTTGCTCCCGGGGGCCTGAGCCCTCCCCCCTGACATGAACGTATAGAAAGAGAGCAAACTTTGCACTCAGAGTGAAAACCAAACTTCCCGCAAAGGCCGACACCATCTGGCCCCCATCACCTCCCTGCTCTCCCCTCACTCCTGGCTCTGGCCTCACCGGCCTCTCTGAGGCTCCACAAACATGTCAGGCACATTCCCACCTCAGGGCCTTTGCACTGGCTGTGCCCTCTGCTTGGAATGTGCTTCCCCGAGCCGTCCACCTCTTTACTCAAATGCCACCTTCTCGGAAAGATCTATTTAAAACTGGCAACCAGCCCCAATGCTCCCAATCTCTCTCTTCATTTTTCTCCTTAGCAGTTATGATCTTTTACTGTATTATATATTTTCATTATTAGCGTCGTTGTTATTTATTGTCTGTTTCTCTTATTAGAATATAAGCCTCCTGAAGGCAGGGGCCCTGTCTGTTTCATTGATATAAACCAGTGCCTGGGACACAGTAGGTGCTCAATAAATATTTATTGAATGAGTGAAATGAACCAGTGAATGAATGCAAATGCAGCCTTACGATGGGTCCTTCACTAGCCCCTGGTGGCCCCCTGAACCTGCCTAAGGGGTCACTCAGGAGCTGCCAGGGCTCAGACCCCAGCGGGGACCAGGCGGGGCCTACCTTGTAGTACTTGCCGTAGATGTCAGACACCATCATGATGATGGGGAAGCCCATGAAGGTGACCAAGGAGAGCTGCCAGGAGAGGCTGAACATGAAGACCACCACGCCCGTGACCTTGACCGTGTTCCGCAGGAAGATGTTGATATTCTGGGAGACGAGGTCGCTGACCATGGTGGTGTCCGAGGTGAGGCGGGAGATGAGGTCCCCTGGAACACAGGCAGCTCAGCTCCCGCTGTGGCAATGGGGTCACTGTGGGCAGCGGCAGGGGACCCTCGGGGAGCTCAGACCTTCCCCACCTTCTGGGCGGGGTGGGGAGGGAAGGAGAGTGGATGCCCCTTGAGGGCTGCTCTGAGCCCAGACCTTGTCACCAGCATCTCGCTTCAGCGTCACACCTCCCAGAGCACAGAGGAGGCAGCTGAGGCTCAGGAAAGGGAAGAGGCCTGCTCAGCACCACACAGCGTGGCCGTGACTGAGCCAGAGCTGAGCCCACGTCTCCTCCCTGTCACTGGCAGAGGGGCCACTCCCCTCTTCCCTCACAGAAATAACAATCTGGGCTGTGGAGGAGAGAGGAACAGAAAGCCCTTTACTGACTGCTGGATACTGGGCTAAGAGTTCCACAGCAATCCCACAGGGCAGCTACCGTTATTGTTCCCATCTTACAGAGGCGCAAACAGAGGCTCAGAGAGGTGAAGTTAGTGACAGAGTTTGCTCCCAGGCTGGTCTGCCTCAGAGCCTGGATCTGGGCCGGATGCTGTAATGTCTTCCTTGCTCTGCCCTGGGCCGGATGCTGTAATGTCTTCCCTGCTCTGCCCTGCATGTCCGCCCTGCTCACTCCCATAGGAGCTGGGCCTCTCAGGCCACAGGCCTGGGTAGACCCTGCCCTTGTGCTTCCCACAAGCCAGTGGGAGGCGAGGCCTGGTTGCTGCAGGGACAGCAGGTGGCCTAGCGAGGGTCCTATAGTGGCCGCAGTTCACACCAAAACCTCAGCCGGCAGGCCAGCTCCCCAGGGCTCAGGCAGGGCCGGAGGCCCAAGCCAGCCTCCCGGGGTGTCCCCATCCTGAACTGGATGGCAGGAAAAGCCATCAGGACTGAGACCATGGACGTGCCCACTTAAATCCTCAATGCAAGGCAAGCCCACCTGGCCGGGCCCAGCCCCAGGTCACCCGAGGCCCCAGGAGGACCAACCTGTGCGATTCTCGTCAAAGAAGCTCGTCTCCTGAGATACCAGTGAGCGGAAGAGACGGTTCCGAAGGCGAATGTTCAGTCTGGCAAATATGAGGGTAAAAATGCCGCCCCGAACACCTGCGGCAAATGAGCTAATTGCAGATAAGAGATGTTACATATAGCACGACGTCCTTCCGACAACCAACCGCCACCCCCGCCACCCCCCGCTGGCAGGCGTGGGCCCCTCGCAGGGCAGAGACCGGGCGGCACCCCGACCTCGAGCCCACTCTCCGGAGCCAGCACCTCCACGGGGCTTCCCTGTTCCCAACAGGAGCTCCCAAGGTGAGGGCACAGAGGGGACTGCGTTTACTGTGGGTGAAGGGCCCAGCTCCACCAGCCAGACCCCTCTCCCTCCCAGAGGAGCACAGACAACACTGGTCCTTGTTTCCCATTTGGAAAACCGCGGGGGGTGGGAGGGTGCCAGTGAAAGGGGAACCCCGAGGACTGAAGCCATCTGTAGGGACAAAAGGGCGCTGCTCTAGGGTGGCTCAACCAAAGGGACAGAACTAAGCCAGTTGGGTTGTTAGTTACCACGGGGACCAGCTGAGGCACAGGCTCCCCGGGGGCATTTCCTGGGCCTCCCTGGCCCCTTTTCCTCTGGGGAGCTGGCCCTGCCCTCCTTCCCCGCGGCAGGCCTGGGCGGGTGGGGGAGGGCAGGGGCTGCTACCTGCCGATGGCCAGCGCACACATGACGGTGACGGCCGTGCTGAACTGCTCCATGCTCTTCTGAATGACGATGCCATCAATGGCCCGGCCCGTGTAGTAAGGGAGGAAGGTCTCTCCTGCGGAGACAGGGCGGGCTCAGGGGGCATCGGCACCCAGGGGAGACTCTGTCCTTCCTCCTGAGCCTCTGGAAGCCCCCATACCACCCACAGCGCTGACTCCACCGTGGGGTTTTCTCTCTCGGCAAACTCCTGCTTCTCAACGGGGCAGGGGGCAGGGAAGGGGTCCCACACTGCTTAATGTCCTCTCTTTTCAGAGAACAGGAACACGGGAAATGTGAGTGACTTAATCTATACAGACTCGGTCATGCTATCGTGAATAATGGCGACCAGTCATCGAGCACACAGAGACAAGGGGCTCCCGTGCGACGGTTCACCCCCTCTGCACGTGGACCCTGAAGTCGGCTCTGTTATCACCCATTTTACAGATGAGCAAAGTGGAGCTGAAAAGGTGAGCTGACGATTGCTCCGCCACACAGCTGGTGGCTGACAGACGCCAAAGTTCACTTCTTCTCTTTGGCCGAGGGTTCAGAGTCCAAATTCTAGACCCTCAGAGTATGTTGGTATTCTGGTTCTGAGCAATGCTGTAAATTGCCACCCCGCCCCTCTTGAGGGGTCACTTTACAGTTTGTCAGATAATTTCTTACCCATATGTCCTGCTATATCTTCACAACAATCCTGGGTGGACGTGGGGAGGGGGGCATTGGGCAGGGATGTCACCCCATTTCACATGGGAGTGGGAGACTCAAGAGAGGCGGAGTAATTCGCCCAAGGTCCCACAGCAATTAAGAGGAAGGGCCAGGACTCAAACCCAAATGAGCTTCCTATCTGGGGGCTCGTTCCTTGTGCCTTCCCTCCCAATAACCCAGAGTAAGTTCCCGCTCCCATCTTATGGAAATGATGGACACGGAAAAGAAGGTGGTCAGACCAGGCTGTGTCCCGTTTTCACTGCAGCTCTTTCAGCAGCCATAGCCTGGCTCAGGGCTGGGCACACAGGAGTCACTCAATAAAGGTCAATGAATGAACCCTGGGCAGGTGGGGCAGGCCCTTCCCTGGTCAGCTCTGCAGGACTGGCTCAACCAGGACAGTGAGACCTTCTATAGCGCTCTGGCGCCCTCTGCTGGTCTCAGCACAGGGACCACAAGGCGGCAGCCGAGAGGGCCTCTGTCTCCCGTGTCCTTGGCCAGATGGGGTCTCCAGGCACCCCTGTGAAGTTCTACCTCAGCTGAATCTCTGCCTCAGTTTACCTACAGGGAAGTAAAGGGCATCAGCGAGCTCTAGCGGCATTATGATTCCAGCAAGCACCAGTGATGATAATAACCACCATGGACGTTTATGGAGCCCTTGCTGGGTAGGTGCTGTGCTAAGCAGGTATGCAAACTCTTTTGTCCAATCTGCCCAAGAACCAGGTGAAACTCTCTAGTCCATCAACAAATCCTGTGGCTCCACCTTCAAAATGTTTCCAGAATTTTCTGCCTCTACTGCCCCACCCAGGTTTGTCAACCTCCTTTGGACTATCTCAGCAAACCCCTGGCTCCCCCTGCTGCCACCTTTATCCCCATCAGCCTGTTCTCCACTCAACCGGCAGCAGGAGCCTGTGAAACCCAAGGCAGATCATCTCATCCAGCATCAAAGTCAAAGGCCTTACAGTGGCTGACGGCGCCCTGCACGACTGGGCCCTGCTACTGAGCTGCCTCACCTTCTTCTCTCCCCCCACTCCCTCTGCTCCAGCTGTGCTGGCCTCTCTGCTTTTCCTTTAACAATCAGGCACCTTCTTGCCTCAGGACCTTTGCACGGGCTGTTCCCTTTGCCTGGAGCACTGTTACCCCAGATAGCTGCTCCCTCATCTCTTTCAAGTCTCAAATGCTTCCCAATAACCCCATAGGTGGTCTATTATCATTCTACCCATTTTACAGATGAGGAAACTGAGGCTCAGTCATTTGCCCAAGGTTATTGTAGTTAGGTTGCCAGGAAATCCATATCTCAACGGGAGATACTCAGCACAAAACTAACCATTTTTTTTTTCACAATGGGTGGTTTTTCTTTTAGATTATAAGGTTTCAGAAAAAGCTGAACCCTACTGGAGGCTGGCTGACTGAAAAATAATTGTTAATAATCACAGCACCTAACTTTTATGAAGAAGTACCTAGTTTTGCCAGGCACCGTGCTTCACCTCATTTAATTTTCACCATAACCTGAAGAAGCCCTCATTGCAGTACGAGAAGCTGAAGCTTGGCCACGTTAAGTAAACTTGATTAAAATTACTGATGAAGTCGGGGGGCCTGATTTCAAGTTGAAGCCCATAACCTTGACATAATCCTGCAGGCTGGTGCAATCTGCTCGGCTGTATTTTAGGACATCTGTATTCCCTAAGCGCACACCAGCTGACAACAGCACCCTGGGAGGCAGGGGAAACGAGGCCGTGGGGGCAACATCTGCCCACACAGGCAGGACGGTCATTCATTCGTGCATTCATTCACTCAGTAAGTCTGATTCTGTGCCAGGTATCAAGGGCCTTGGATGAGTCAGACCTGGCCCCTGTCCGCGAGGGGCTCAAAGCCTGGAAGGGGAGAAAGGAGAGTGGACATGTGATTTTCACGTCACCGATGCTGTAATTAAGGGCCACGGTCGGCAGAATCTGAGTAGGCGTCTCAGGAGCAGACATTTGGGCCTTGAAGCACGAGTAGGAGAAACTATCTGGTTAAATGAAAAGGGGTCATCCCAACACTCACGGCCACTAAAGTTTACTGCGAGGTTTCTGTGTGCCATGAGCTGTCCGAGGCGTCTTGCTCGGATTAACTCACTGAACCTCACAACCCCGCAACTGCTGACGCCCATTTTACAGATGAGGAGATGAGACTTAGAGAGGTTAAGTAACTTGCCTAAAATCACACAGCGGTTAAGGGGCCGGGACTGAGAGGATGGAGGACGGATGGTACAAGGAAATGGGCTCTGGGGTTCGCCTGTCCTCTTTGAGATCACTCTGGCTTTGTGGCTACTCCCAGACTCTGTCCCTGGGAGTTAAACATGTAACGACTCATAGCAGCTAACATTCCTGTACTCATCATGCCGTACCAAGCTCTGCACCTGTCCTTCTCCTCTCTGTCTTTTCTTTTTCTTTTTTTTTTTTTTTTTGCGGTACGCGGGCCTCTTACTGCTGTGGCCTCTCGCGTCGCGGAGCACGGGCTCCGGACGTGCAGGCTCAGCGGCCACGGCTCACGGGCCCAGCCGCTCCGTGGCATGTGGGATCTTCCCGGACCGGGGCACGAACCCGTGTCCCCTGCATCGGCAGGCGGACTCTCAACCACTGCACCACCAGGGAAGCTCCTCCTCTCTGTCTTTTTATTCAAACTTTACAACACCTTGGGATAAGGATGCTCCCAATCCCCATTTCACAGAAGGAGGAAATGAGTCTCTGAAAGGTTTGAGCACTTGCCCACGAACCCCCAGAACCCGTGCAGTTTCCACCCCGTGATGTCCCTTCCCACCCACGTTGCTGGAGTGTTGCTTTAAAACTGTTTGGACCAGATCCACAGTAACAGATACAATTTACATCACCAACCAGGACACACACACAGGCGCACACAGCTAAAATAAAAGTTTCACAAAACAATACTTAACCTTACCACAGACTACATACCCTGATGGCTCTATTCTATTCTGCTTCATTACAAAAAATGCTTTGAACCTATAAATGCCATTTCTAGGAACTTATCCTACAGATATATGCACATTTATATGAAACATGTATGAACAAGAGAAAAAGACTCAAAACAACCCAAGAGTCCAACAACGGGAGACCGACTAAATAATCTATGGTACAGCCACACAGTGCAGTATTACACAGCCAAATAAAAGAATGAGATACCGATTGGAAAAATTCCGGGATATATTGTTAAGTGAGAAAAGCAAGACACAGAATGGAGTGTAAGAGGTGGGGAGAGTGACATGTACTTATTTGCTTGTAGCCGCATAAGGAAACGCTGGAAGCATATACAAGAAAGGAATAAAAGTGGTTTCCTGCCCACTTGGAAGCTTCCGGAACCTTCTTCTGGAGTTAGCCCTGGGCACCGGGATCAGGGCAGTCAGGAGTAGAATTAGGAGTGAAACTCTCAGTGTTTACCTTTGCATATCAATTTGATATCTGAACCACGTAAGTAAGATGTTAAAATGTGAGAGGAAAGAAGAGAGCCCTCACTTACCCAGTGCTGCCATGATGAGGAAGAAGGAGGCGGCCACGAGGAAGGCGATGTCGGGCTTGGTGTAGGACAGCAGCTTCTGCAGCGTGGCCCCGGAGGCCTGCTCGGGCGCGGGCCGGTCCTCCCCAGGGGGGCCCTCGGCCTCGGCCCCTGCCCCCCGCTCGAGGGCCTTGGCGTCCGGCTGCACCGTGGACAGCAGCCACCAGAGCAGGAAGGACGCAGCAAGTGAGATGTAGGTCCACACAAAGAGGGCCCAGAACCACGGGTCCCGGACCGGCTTGCGTACCTCGGAGAAGAGCAGCAGCTTCACCATGGTGTAGATGCCCGCGAAGAGGCACACAAGGGCGATGACCGTCCAGGAGGCCCGCAGCCGCCGGGGCCCCAGGGTGCTGTTCTTGGCCACGCCAATGGTGGCCCCCAGCAGCAGGCAGCTGCGGTACAGGCAGGCCGCCCAGAGGTCCAGCACCGAGTCAAAGATGTTGAAGTGCCGGATGTCCTCCAGGAGGCTGCGGTCCAGGTGGCTGAGGACGTAGATGGCCGTGGTCATGCCGACGTCCAAGCTCATGAAGGCCAGGGTCACTACCACTGCCTTCCACAGCTGCATCCTGCTGGCGGGTGGTGGGCAGGCACCGAGGGGCAGGCTCTAGCTCATGGGGGCAAGGCCATTGTCTGTGGGGCGAGGCCAGACCTGTAGGGGCAACAGGGCAAGGGGTTCAGGTGTGCTACTTGCTGGCTGTGTGACCTTGGGCAAGTCACCTGACGTCTCTGAGCCTCAGATTCCTCATCTGTAAAATGGCAGTGACAAGAATACTGATTTCACAGAGGTATTGTGACGGCTCCACTCATTCAAGGAATATGTATTGAGCACCCTCTGTGGGCCAGACTCTGTTCTTTGCACTGGGGATTTAACAGTGAACAAAAATAACAAAGATCCCTGCTCTTGTGGAGATGAGACACTCATGTCAGAGACAGATAATAAACATAATAACTAAATGATACAGTATGTTAAGAGATAGGGCTGGGGTGTGAGGAACGAGGGGCCATGAGGGGCGGTGAGGGCAATTTTAAATAGTGGGCCAGGGCTTCCCTGGTGGTGCAGTGGTTAAGAATCCGCCTGCCAATGCAGGGGACATGAGTTCGAGCCCTGGTCCGGGAAGATCCCACATGCCGCGGAGCAACTAAGCCCATGTGCCACAACTACTGAGCCTGTGCTCTAGAGCCTGCGAGCCACAACTACTGAGCCCGCGTGCCTAGAGCCCATGCTCCGCAACAAGAGAAGCCACCGCAATGAGAAGCCCGCGCACTGCAACAAAGAGTAGCCCCCGCTCACTGCAACTGGAGACAGCCTGCGCGCAGCAACGAAGACCCAACACAGACAAAAACAAATAAACAAATAAATAAACAAATAGGGGGCCAGGGAAGACCTCGCTGTGAAGGTAAACCTTGAGTAAGACTGAAAGAGGTGAGGGAGTCTGCCACGTGGAGATCTGGGGGAAAAGCATTTTGGACAGGTGGAACAGACAACGCCAGAGCCTGAGGTAGGAACGTGTGGCTTGAGGGAGGCAAAGAGGCCCCATGAGGTCAGAGAGGTGAGGGTGCAGGGATGTGCAGGGCTCTGCAGATGAAACTGAAATCAGCAAAGGATATAATGAAGAGTCATTGCCTTATGACTGCTACCGCTATTACTACTACAATCATTAATTTCTCTGAACCTGTTTCTTCTTTTGTAAAATGTTAGCAGGAGGTTTAATATGTGAACATCAGGTCTGGGCACAGTGCTGAGCCCGTAATAATTGCTACTGATTGTTACCACATATAGTGCATGTTTAATAAATGTTTGTCCACTTCCCTCCTCCCCACATCAGGCCTTCAGTCTCCCGAAATAAACCTGAACCCTCTTAGACCAAGAAGGGGTGTCTGCAGGCCTGTGAGCAACCCAGAGACTTTTGTATCTGCCTGGAAGTTTCCAGAATCTTTTCCTCCAGCCCAGGTTGCCCCTCGCCCTCAGCCCTAGCCCCTTGTGGTTTTCTGGAGCGCGATGTCTGCTTTGCCTAAGGTATGTCCCACGTTGGGTCCTTCAGGCCTGGACCAGGGCCTGGGAGACGCCAGGAGCTGCGGAGACACGGAGGGAGGTAGGCCTGGGGGCCTGAGTTTGGGAGTGGGGCTTGTCCAGGGCAGGACTGGGACCAGACTGGGTGTGCCCCTGAGTGCCACCTCATGACTTGGGTTCATCCCTCTCTCCCCTGGGGTCTTTGTTGTCCCATCTGCAAAATGGGCAAAGCTCTGGAGTCCCCAGCAGAGGGGAGAGGTGCAGAGCAACAGGAAGGGTGACTGTGAGTAGTGACTGGGAATGGGGGCCAGACTGAGAGACCCTCTCCCCCCACAGCTCCAGTGCTCAGACCAATGTCAGAAACCCCACACAACCCCATGAGGCTGCTGCTTCCACATTCCCATTTACAGCTGGAGAAACTGAGGCACACAGAGGCAAAAGCACATGGTCCATATCACTCAGCCAACCAAGGCCCCAGCCAGGACTCGAGCCAGTGTGTGAAGGGTCCCAGCACCTGGCTCACAATCTCGGTACCACATGCCTGACACACGGCAGGGGCCCAATTACTACAAGCAAACAGTTAGGCGGCACGGCCCTTCCTAGCAGCCCCGCCCTTTATGTGGGTCACGTGCTTTGTACGTGTCTGCTTATGTCATCCTCACAGCAACTTCACGAGATTTACACTATTATCATCCCCATTTAGCTGACGGAGAAACGGAGGCCCAGAGAAGCTAATAACTTGCCAAAGATCACACAGCTGGTGAGCAGCAGGGCCGGGATTTGAACGCAGAGCTGTCTGGTTCCAAAAGCTGGGCTCTAAACTGCTAAGCTAAAGTGCTTGTCAATATAGCAAGTCCTTACTCACAGCAGCCAAGACATGGAAGCAACCTAAATGTCCATCAACAGAGGAATGGGTAAAGAAGACGTGGTACATATACACAATGGAATACTACTCAGCCATAAAAAAGAATGAAATAATGCCCTTTGCAGCAACGTGGATGGACTTAGAGATTATCATACTAAGTGAAGTGAGTCAGAAAGAGAAAGACAAATACCATATGATATCACTTATATGTGGAATCTAAAATACGACACAAATATTTATGAAACAGAAACAGACTCACAGACATAGAAAACAGACTTGTGGTTACCAAAGGGTGGGGAAGGGATAAATTAGGAGTTTGGGACTAGCAGATACAAACTACTGTATATAAAACAGATAAACAACAAGGTCCTACTGTATAGCACAGGGCACTATATCCAATATCCTGTAATAAACCATAATGGAAAAGAATATGAAAAAGAATATGTATATATATGGATAACTGAATCACTTTGCTGTACACCAGAAACTAACACATTGTAAATCAACTATACTTCAATTAAATATATATGTATATATATATATACACACACACACATACATACATATAGCAAGTGCTAACAGAGAGTATTCACTGAAGGAGAATAGTCTATACCAGAGGGGGCTCAGCTAAGAAGCAGAACTGATGACACACAGTGACAACAATGACAAGGACAGCAGCAAAAGTAACAAGAGCAGACACTTATTGATGTTATCGTGCACCTGGCACTGTTCTGAGTGATTTACATGCATTCATCCTCACAAGAATCCTATGAGGTATGTTCTATTATTATCTCCATTTTCTGGTGAGAAAATTGAGGCACAGAGAGGTTAAGTAACCTGCCTCAGGTCACACAGCTAGGAAGTGGCACACCTGGGATGTGAACCAAGGCCTTCGAGTTCCAAAATCTGTGCTCTCAACTCCAAAGGCATAATTCTTCAAAACAGCATCTCAGGGGTAGGCAAGACCTTTAATGATGCTCAGGAGGGTCTGAGATGCAGAGGGGACCCAGGGGCGTGACGGTCCCCAAGCCTGGGCCCTGCTGTCACCACAGCACTTCTAGGAAGACTCAAGTATGTTCTAGAGAAGACAGTTGCTTTGTCAGCAGCTGCCTCTCCAAGGGAAGCCAGGGCTGACTGGGATCAAGGGCAGGGGAGGGAGTGAAGGTGGGGACAGGGGAACAGACACCCCCTGCCCAGGCCCTTGTTCCACCCCCAGCCCTGGCTGGGCTGCCAGTGCAGGCTTCTATCTGCTGCAATGCAGAGGCCTCGAGGAGCCAGCAAGTGGGTGAGTGTGAGTTGGAGCCCCGGGAGGGATGCTCTTGGCCGGGTGCCTCACCAGGCCTCCTGGCCAAGCTACTGCCGGCTGCCTGGGCCCCGTCAGCCACCTTGGCTGCAACTCACCTCTTGGTGGGTACAAGGAGTCTCTTAGCTGCCGGGAAGGAGCTGGGATTCAGAAGTGGGACAGGAGGCAGAAGCCCAGGGGCTTGGCCAGCCCTCCCCATCCCGACTCCCAGTCACTGGGTCAGTCCCTTCCCGACACCCTCTGCTTCGGGTAATGTCATTTGACAACCACCCACATGGGAGCCCCAGCTGTTTATCTTCTTCACTGGAATAAAAGAAAATTTTGCACTCCAGCATCACAGACTATTTGAACCACGTTTTACAGATGGGGAAACTAAGGCCCAGAGAGGGAGGGAGGGAGGCTTGTCTAAGGTCACCCCGTGAACTGGGGACAGAACAGCAAGAGCACCGGGGTCCCCAGCTCCTAAGTGCTGAGTCCTTCTACTCCAGGCTCTGATGGAGCAGAATCCAACTTGGGTCAGGTTACAGCCCTCAGTGGGGACAGACTACTCTGTTATTTTTAAAGTTACTGAGCAGGAGAGTGAAGGGGACGAGACCACCAGCCAAGACTGGGAGGAGGGGAGGATGGGGGCCAGTGGGCTGGTTGGAGCCATGTCCCAGCACACCATCTGCCTGACCTGGAGGACGCAACTGAGCTTGGCCAGGTGGAGCAGGAGGGCAAATCGTGGGCACAAGGGTGACGTGTGTGCCCCAAGGGACAAGGACAAGGTGGTGGCCAGAGGTCAGAGCAGGCACTGCCCAGGGTCTGCTGTGCCCAGGAAGACAGGGTCAACTCGCCTTGACCCCAAGAGCTAAGGAATGGCACAGGATTAGCAAGTGACCACATCCCCACTGCAGGTCCTGTCAAAGGCTTTTCTTCCCAGTAGAAGAAATGGTGGTTGGGGCATCTCCAGCTGTCAGGTGCACAAAAGGAAAGTCTGGAACGGCCAGGAGATAACAAATAGCAATTATTATCATAACCACAGCAGCTACAGTTTATGGGGTGTTACTAAGTGCCTGACAATGTGCTAAGTGCCTGTCACCTCCCATCCCAGTTAATCCTCACCAGTGCTCTGGGACGTCCTCTCAGTTATCATTCCCATTTTACAGATAGGGAAACAGAGGCTTGGGGAAGTCAAATGACCTGAAGAGAATAGGCAAAGGCAGAGCTGAAACCCCACACTTCATTCTCTGGGCCCAGGCTATTCAGGGCTCCCAAGAAAGGGTCCTGAAGGGCCTGGGGGGCCCACGCAGCTCAGCTCTCCCCCAACTTTGGGGGTGAACTTTTCACCCCAAAGCAGTCATCACCCAGCTGACTGGGGCTGGTTCTGTGGGACAGTGTCATTGTGGGGTCTCTGGATGCAGGGCCAGGACTCAGCTGAGTCCACGTTATTCCATCCTGACTCCCACCCTTGCTGAGCCTGCACATCCCACACTGGCATCTGGGGAAGTTGTTTCAGATAACTCACCGCTCTAGGTGAGGCAAACTGGGGAGTCACTGTGGCCTTCCTGCCGTCCTCCTCTTGTCACCTGTCACCTGCCCACCTGAAGCAGGGGAATTGAGGGCAGCCTAACTCCAGGGTGGGGGGAGTCCTGTCAGACCAGCTTAAAGCTGTCTGAATTAACGTCATGTCTGGGGAGGGGGCACCCTGTTTTAACAAAGAACTAGAAATAAGGGAGAGGCCCTTGGGAAGCCTCAGGCCTAACTGCCGGGGTGGATGCAGAGAAGGGTCAGCCCATTGGCCAGCTGGGGGGACTGAGGGGAAGGGGTTTGCCAAGGTCGGCAGGTCCAGGCCTGCTCCCAGGTTTCTGACATAGCCAGCCTCTCAGGATCTGTGGGCAGGCAACGCTGTAGGGTGTGGGGAGCCCTCAGAAGAGGCGCCAGTCCGATCCTGGGGGGAGAACAGCCATCCCAGGATCCACGCCAAAAGGCACCCTCACCATTTTCCAAGAGGTGGCGGCACCTGAATGGTTAAAAAAAAAAAAGCAACATTCTCCCTGCGGCGTGGAAAGGATGCTGCAGGGATGGGGGGCTGGGACCTGCGGCTGCGGGTGCTAGGGTACCAGGAGGGGGAGCCAGGAAGTCTCCCACCTTCAACTGAGATGCCTACTCCATCCCCGAGGCAGGGAGAGCCAAATGTCCCTCCAGCCTGTGCCCGGTCTGGCACTTCGACTTGAGAAAGACCCGGGTCGGGGGTCCCGGGCCCCGCACTCTTACCTGTCAGCTTACCTGGCACCAGGTGAGCCGTGGGGAGGGGGCGCAGCGGGCTGGGGTCCTCAGGGGCGCGGGCTCCGCGCGGTTCATTGGAGACAGCGCCCGGCGCCCCGCTCGCTCCACCCCTCCCGCCTCTCCCTCCTCCCGCTGCTCCTCCGGGCCTCCCGCCCCCGGCTGCTGCGCAGCAGCAAGGTCGGAGCAGAGGGGGGCGGGCACACAGGCCAGCTGACGGGCAGGGCGGGGCCTCCTGGTGGACGGGGCCTTCGTGGGGGCGTGACCACAGCTAGCCACCGCCCACCTGCGACGAGCCCCGCCCTCATCCGCAGGACCAGGCCCTTCCGCTCGGTGCTCCACCCCTGGAGACCTCAGGCCCATTCTGAGCAGAAGAAAGTGACCACAGCTGCTGGGGCGCCTGCTCTTTAACCGTCCTTTTCCTCCGGAGGGCCTACCAGCCAGCCTCGGAGGATTGAGGTTAGGATCCTCATTCCTTCCTTCATTCAACCAATATTTGTTGAAAGGCACCTGCTATGTGCCGTGCACCATTCTAAGCGTTTGCGATGCTACAGGGAACAAAACGAGATCCTTGCCCTTCTGGAGCTGACATTCTAGTGAGGGAGTCAGGCGATACACGTAATGAATAAGTAAATTATACCTGTTGGAAGGGAATACATTTCACGGAGACAAACAGAGCCAGGGCGGTGGGGATTGGGAGAGGGAGATAGCCGTATGCACTCAGCGATCGCTGGGGGCTGGGGGCTGGGTGCTGGGGGCTGGGTGTGAAAAAAGACGGAAAACTCCCATCCTTCGCGGGGTGGGGGAGATAGAAAACCAACAAGTAAATAACATAATTTCATGTGGTGCCAAGTATGATTTATTTCCTGTAAAGGAAGTAAAACTGGGTGAGGCAATGGAGAGCGCCATGGGGTCTCTTTAGCTGGGAAGGGCTCCCTGAGAGGCGAGAGGTGAGAAGGAGGGAGCCATGGAGAGGTTTGGGGGGAGAGCATTCTCCGTGAAAGGAACTGCCAGTGGGAAGGCTCTGAGGTGGGAACTCACCTGGCATCTGAGGAGCAGAAAAGGGATCAGTGTGGACTGAACCAAAAGCTGAGGAGAGTAGGTGAAGCCCAGAGGGGCGGCAGGTGAGGCAAGATATACCCTCATCTCTCCAGCCTCCGGTCAGAGGCTAAAAATGCTCTCTGAATGTAAAACAGTCTCTGCTTCTCACATGGGACAGCCTCCTTCAAGGGGAATTTGGCAAAGTGCAGGATTGTAAATGTACTTTTTTTTTTCCTGACCCAGTAGGAATTTCTTCTATAGATAGACTTGTGGAGGGAGTGAAGGTACTAGTTTGCAGATAGTCACTGGAGTAGCCAAAGTCTGGAAATAACCTAAATACCCTTCCATAGGGAACTGGCCAAATAATTACAGAGCATCGCTCAAAAAATACGCTGTAGCATGGGGGGAAATCTATGTATCTGTCCACACACAAATGTTACCTGAAGGTACGAAATGACCTCCAAAATCTACTGAGTAAAAACAAGGGGGAGAACCAAGCTGAAGTGTGATACTGTTTGTGCAAAAACGAAAGCAAATATTAATTGTACGTGAAGAAAAGCTCTTGGATGGATTATCCAAAAGCTAGAATGACTCAGGTCTGGGGCCAAATCCAGGCTCTGTCTTTTTTTTTTTTTTTTTTTTTTGCGGTACGCGGGCCTCTCACTGTTGTGGCCTCTCCCGTTGCGGAGCACAGGCTCCAGACGTGCAGGCTCAGCGGCCGTGGCTCATGGGCCTAGCCGCTCCGCGGCATGTGGGATCTTCCCGGACTGGGGCACGAACCCGTATCCCCTGCATCGGCAGGCGGACTCTTAACCACTGCGCCACCAGGGAAGCCCCAGGCTCTGTCATTTTTGCTGTGTGAAAATAGCCAACACAATATTGAAGGAGCAAAACAAATTTGGTGTACTGACACTACCCGACTTCAAGACATACTATATAAAGCTGCAGTAATCAGGACAGTGTGGTGTTGACAAAAGAACAAATAGATCAATGGGACAGAATAGAGAGCCCAGAAATAGAACCATATAAATATAGTCAACTGATCTCCGACAAAGGAGTAAAGGCAATACAGTGGAGAAAAGGCAAATGGTGCTTTGCAACAAATGGTGCTGAAACAACTGGACATACACGTGCAAAAAATACATATATATATTGACACAGACCTTACACCTTTCACAGAAGTTAACTCAAGATGGATCATAGACCTAAAAGTAAAACACAAAACTATAAAACTCCTACAAGATAACCTAGGAGAAAATCTAGATTTTCTTGGGCATGGAGATGAGTTTTTAGATGTAATACTAAAGGCATGATCCATGAAAGAAAGAATTGATAAGCTAGACTTCATTAAAGTTAAAAACTTCCACTCTGTGAAAGATATTGTCAAGGGAATGAGAAGATAAGCCACAGACTGGGAGAAAATATATCTGATAAATGACTGTTATCCAAAATATACAAAGAACTCTTAAAGCCCAACAATAAGAAAGCAAATAACCTGATTTAAAAAGAGGGAAAAGACCTGAACAGACACCTCACCAAATGAAATATACAGATGCAAAATAAACGTGAAAAGATGCTCAACGTAATTTGTCATTAGAAAATTGCAAATTAAAACAACAGTGAGGTACTATTACATACCTAATAGAATGGCCAAAATCCAAAACACTGACAACACCAAATGCTGACGAAGATGTGGAGAAGCAGGAACTCTCTTTGATTGCTGGTGGGAATGCAAAACAGCACAGTTACTTTGGAAGACAGTTTGGCGGCTTCTTATGAAACTAAACATACTTCTACCATACGATCCAGCAGTCATGCTCCTTCGTATTTACCCAAACGAGTTGAAAACTTATGGCCACACAAAAACCTGCATATAGATGGCTATAGCAGTTTTATTCATAATTGCCAAAACTTGGAAGCAACCAAGATGTCCTTCAGTAGGTGAATGGATAAAATGGTAATTCAGACAATGGAATATTACTCAGTGCTAAGACTAAATGAATTACCAAGCCATAAAAAAGACATGGAAGAAACATAAATGCATATTACTAAGGGAGAGAAGCCAATCGGAAAAGGCTACACACTGTATGATTCCAACTATATCATATTCTGGAAAAGATAAAACTATGCAGACGGTAAAAGGATCAGTGGTTGCCAGGGGTTAAGGGAGGATGGGGGGATGAACAGGCAGAGAGTAGAGGATTTTCAGGGCAGTGAAACTATTCTGTATGATACCGTAATGGTAGATATATGGCCCTAAACATTGTCAAAAACAGTGAAACTATTCTGTATGATACCGTAATGGTAGATATATGGCCCTAAACATTGTCAAAAACCATAGAATATACAACTCCAAGAGTGAACCCTAATGTGAACTATGCACTTTGGGTGATAATGATGCATCAATGTGACACTCGATTGTAACAAATGTACCATCTGGTGTGGGATGTTTGTAGTGGGGGAGGCTCTGTGTGGAAGGGGGGCAGGGAGCACGTGATACATCTCTGTACTTTCCACTCCATTTTGCTATGAACCTAAAACTGTTCTAAAGAATAAAGTCTATTAATAAATTGGTTAAATGGCCAATTTTATGTTATCTATGTTTTAACCACAATAAAAATTGTTCATAGCAGCTTCATTCATGACATCACCAAACCGGAAACAATGCAAATGTCCATCAACTGTAGAATGACTCAGTGAATGGTGGAGTGGTCACCAGGTGGAATACTATGCAGCCACGAAAAGGGATGAGCCACTGCTATACATAATGACACAGATGAATCTTAAAAACATAACCCTGGGCTTCCCTGATGGCGCAGTGGTTAAGAATCCGCCTGCCAGTGCAGGGGACATGGGTTCGAGCCCTGGTCCGGGAAGATCCCACATGCTGCAGAGCCCGTGTGCCACAACTATTGAAGCCTGCGCGCATAGAGCCCGTGCTCCACAACAAGAGAAGCCACCGCAATGAGAAGCCTGCGCACATCAATGAAGAGTAGCCCCCATTCGCCACAAATAGAGAAAGCCCACGTGCAGCAACGAAGACCCAACACAGCCAATAAATAAATTAATTAATTTAAAAAAAGAAAAAAAAAGAAAAAAAATAAAAAAAGAGAACATAATGCTGGGGGTTGGGGAGGATAAAGTAGGAGTTTGGGATTAGCAGATACAAACTACTATATATAAAAGAGATAAACAAGGGAACTAGATTCAATATCCTGTAATAAACCATAAAGGAAAAAAGTATGAAAAAGCATACATACAAATGAAAAAGAATGTATATTATATATGTACGTATAGCTGAACACCAAAAGCTGATACATTGTAAATCAACTATACTTCAATTAAAAAAAAAAAAAAGAACGTAATGCTGAGTGAAAGAAGTGGTATACAAAATAATACATGATTTTATTTTTTATTATTATTTTTTTCATATGATTTTATTTGTATCAAATTCAAGAACAGGCAAGACTGATCTTTGCTCTTAGAAGTCAGAATAGTGTCTACCCTCGGGAGGTGGCTAGTGACTGATGGGGAGGGACATGGATGGGGGCTTCTGCAGGGCTGGGATGTTCTGTTTTGGGATCCGGGTGCTGTCTAGTTTGTGAAAATTCACCAAACTGTACACTTATGATTTGTGCCCATTTGTGCATGTGTGCTGTCAATTCAAAAGAATATGTATAGACACATGTATACATATATATACACGTACATACCATACATAGATACATATACATACATGTACACACACACACACACACACACATCACTCTGGAGTCCAAAGGATGGGTGTTCTAATTCTGGTCCTGCACTCACAAGGTTTATGACCCTAGACAGGCCCCTGTACTTCACTGAGCCTCGGTTTCCTCATCTGTAAAATAGGGATAATAATACCTCACAAGGTCAACAAAAGGACGTCAGTGCTGGCAATGAGCATACTGATTCGGCGCTTACTACTACTATTCTGGCTGCTGTTCCCTTTGGTGACCACGCCCAGGCTGGGGCAGGGTGGGGCTGGGACTGTTTCCAAGGAAGAGATGGGGCATGGGGAGGGCCAGTCTAAACTGAGGAGCAGGAAATGGTTATCTTGCAAAAACTACTGTGAAAGGAGAACACTAGCCAGGGAGCCGGGGTGTGCACGTGTGTGTGTTGCGGGGGAAGCTGCTGGGGCCCAGCCTGCGTGGTGGCTGCCTGGGGAGCTGGTCTCCCCTGGGCCTCCTGGGGAAGGAAGGCCCTTCGGAGTGGGATGAACGCAGAGCTGGGGAAATGGATCCTTTCCTGGAGAGCAGGGCCCTTCACTATCACCGGGCAATCAAGATGGCTGTAAAACTTTAATCACCTTCTCAGGCCACACAGCTCTGGGCTGGGGAGCTGGGTCCTTGAGGGGGGAAGCAGGTCCTCAACCGTCGTTCTCCTCCCTGGGGAAGCCTGGTAGCTTCAGGAGGCTTGGGCTAGGCCCCTGGATCTCCGCGGCCCAGTGACCCGGGTTTCACACCTGAGGAGGGGAGGGGGCACTGAGAGACCTGGCTGCGCCTTTAGGAACAACCCAGCAGAATCAGACTTGGGTTCCACTCCAGACTCCACCGTGTATGAGCTGTGTGACCTTGGTGGGTCATTCAAGCCATCTGAACCTTGTTTTCCACATCTGTAAAATGGGGATAGTTCCTACCACATAGGGTTTGTTGTGAGGACTAAACAGCTTCCCTCTGCAAACAGAGTAAAATCCAAAATGTTCCCAGTGGCCTACTAAGCCCAATGATTTGGTCTCAATACCACCTGGCCTCCTTCCCTATGACTTGCCCTCTTGTATGCTTTTTGCTGTTCTCCAAGCATGCCAAGCTCAGCCCACTGCAGGGCCTTTGCCCCTTCAGTCTCCCTGTCTAGAACCCTTTCCTGCAGATCTTGCTGCAACAGTTAGAGCTCAGCTGAAATGTCACTCTTCAGGAGGCCTTCCCTGGCCACCGTGTCCGAAGCAGCCGCCTCCGGGCACTCACCATCTCACCAGCCTAGTGCCTTCCCAGCCCTTACAACTGAACAAGGATAACCTGATCTCATACTGGTCTCCTTGCTTGTTCCTGTCTCCCCCACTCGACTGAAAGCTTCAGAAGGCAGGGATCTTGTCTGTCCCTCAAAACACACTTCCACACACTCACACGCACTCCTTCCACACTCCCAGACAGGAGGGTCTCGCTGCCCCTGCCCAGCCAGTGTGAAAACCAATCAGGCTGTTGTGCAGGCTCTGTCCAGAGAGCAGGGGCCCTCTTCCGGCCCCTCAAGGTGCTGGAGGGGAGACTTTGCTGGCTCGAGCCTTGGTCCCCCGAATGTGCTGATTGAGACAGCTGGGAGGACAGCCTGGCACTGCATCACAGGGCCTGGAGGTTTCCCATCTTCCTTCTGGGGTCCTGGGGCTTCAGCAGGAGCAAGGGGTGGGCCGTGGAGCCCTGAAGAAGACAGGAACAGGGGCTGTTGCCTGTGTGTGTGTGTGTGTGTGTATGTGTGACTGTGTGTGGGATGTGAGTGTGGGTGAGTACTTTTGTGAGGGTGTGCATGTGTGTGAGATATTGGGTGTATGAATAGGAGTGTGCGACTGTGACTGTATGTGGAACGTTGTGTGTGTTCAAGCGAGGGTGTGTGTTGATGGTATGTGTGAGGGTGTGAGCGCATGTGTGATTGTGTGTGAATGTGTGTTAGCATGTGTGAGCATGTAAGGCTGTGTTTGAGTGTGTGTGTGACTGTGGATGTGAGTGTGTGAGCGTGAACCTGTGTCTACACATGGGGAAAGGAAAGCAGAGTTATCAAGAAAATGCCAACAAGGGAATTCCCTGGCGGTCCAGTGGTTAGGTCTCGGTGCTTCCACTGCAGGGGGCATGGGCTTGATCCCTGGTTGGGGAACTAAGATCCTGCAAGCCACACGGTGCGACCAAAATATATATATATATATATATATATATATATATATATATATATATATATATATATGAAGAAGAAAGAAAGAGACAGAGAGAGAAAGGAAGGGAGGGAGGAAGGAAGGGAAGGAAATGCCAACAAGCCCAAAGAGAAAAGTCAACATCCCTCAAAATCCCACCACTCAGAGTATTCCTATTGTGGTGAACAGGGAACTCAGAGAGCAGACTGTTGGGTTCAAACCCCATACGTGTCCCTTACTGGAGAGTGACAGGGGGCAAGTCACTGCACCTCTCTGGGCCTCAGGTTCCCCCGCCTGTAACACGGTGATATAACAGTACCTAGCTCAAAGGTTTGCTGTAAGGATGAAAGGAGATAAGGTGGGTGGTAGATGTGTTAGCTCAGGTCCAGTAGAGAGGAGCCTCGGTCAACAGCTGTCATCTGCAGTCACCTGTTGACCTAGGGTAAGGGCCAGAGTCTTAAAGCCCCAGAGTCTTCCTCCCCACCCCCCATCCCTGCATCACGCTGAGCCATGGAGGTAACTAAGGCAGGGGACAGGGGTCATTTCCAGGGGTCAAGATTTCCTCCCCAGCTGCACGCCTTAGTTCTGCCAGCTCAATAGGATTGACACCCAAGCTTCTTCTCGGGGCTTTGCAGACCGGGGTCTTGGGGATGCATGGCGGACCATGACGGGGTTCCCAAGGTATGGCTTGCGTGTGCTGTGATGGGTCTCCCCGAGGATGGAGGGCACGCTCTGTAAGACAGAAACATACTCAGCTTACACTGCGGCTGTACAGAACTTGAACCTGGTTGCGCTGGGTGCGGCCACCGACCGACCACGCCCTATTAACACCTGAAGGCGTCGGAAGCACCACCGGAAGTCTCACCGGACTGAGCGTTTTCGTGGGGACACTCACTGGGGCGATCCGCGGCGAACCCCGAGACTGTGGCGTTGGCAACGGGAGCGCCGGGCAAGGACCCCGGATAAATGCTAAACCCAAGCTCAGACGCACAAAACTGGAGAGCAGTTGGAGGGAATGAGGTCAGACCCTAGAGCTCTGTCCTCGTGGCGTTCGCTGGTTCTTCAAAACCTCCGAGCAGAAAAGGGAGCCAGCATTTAAGCAGGTCTTGAGATTCCGAGTCCCTACTTCTCCACGTCCTGTGAAGGTGTGACTCAGTTCACCTATCTGTAAAGTCGACGATTAATTCCCGCCTCGTGGATGCAGAAACTCTGAAGCGGAACGAGAAGGTCGCGTGCTCCCAGCGGAGGCTGCCAGCCCCAACCCGGCCGGGAGCATCTTCCAGCACCGCAGGCCGTTTTCTGGGGCGGAGTCTTCGTTCTTTTCCGCACTTGGGAATTTAGAACGGACCCTTGGCCCCTGGTTCCAGACTGCCTCGGCTGGGGGCGTATCCGGAAGTGCCCCAACGGAAGCCGGCGGGTCCGCGCGCGGCACCTCACCATGGGGACCGCGGCGGCTCCGCGGCGCTTCTGCCGCTGCGCCTGCTTCTGCTCCGAGAACTTGTACGTGGCGCGCTACGGCCTGCACGTGCGCTTCCGGAGCGAGCAGCAGCTGCGCCAGGACTACGGCCCCGTGAGTGGCCTCTATTGGCTCTGCGGGGAAATGGGCGGGGAGGGGTGGCGGAGGGGTCGTTTGCTTTGCCTTTAGTGCTCTCAGATCTGACAACAAGAATGACGTAACCTTTAGGTACCTCATTGTTTTCAACCTTAAATGGGGATAGTGGTATCTTTAGTGAGATTGTCGTGAGGAATGAATGAATGAACGTACATGCAAAATGCTCAGGGCAGGGCCTGGCTCAGAGTACTCTGTCAGTGTTATTACCAAGAGCAGCTGGGAACCCTGCTCTGTGCTCAACGTGCTTATCGCATTCCATCCTTACAATGATCCTGTGAAGTCGGATCATCTCCATTTCAAGGAGAAACTGAGGCTCAGAGACGTTTAAGTCACTTAAACGTCCCAAGGTCACACCGTCGCGCTCACTGGCCTTTCTGCTCCCAGATCCTGCGCAGCCGAGGCTGTGTCAGCCCCAAGGACTTCCAGCAGCTGTTGGGAGAGGTAACAACTCCCCGCCCGCCCTCGATTGCTCCCTCCGCACCCAGCCTGGCCTTTCCTCTTTAGATGTGCATCAGCAGTTTGAGGAGTCTCCCAGCCTCAGGCCTGCCAGTGTCAGATCCTTAGACCTCCCCTTTCCCCCCTCCTGTCCTCACTCACCACAGCATCTGGGTCCTGGCAGCAGAAAAAGAGAAAGCAGGAGCAACGCCAAGTTGTCTGCCTCCTGCCCTCTTGAGATACTCGGGCTCCGGGGAGGAGTCACTTGCCCAAGGTTTCACAGCAGGTGGAGTGGAGGTCCCGCCCAGGGCCGCCTGGCTCCTGGCTCTTCAACCCTCCCCCACGCCACTTCTGCGGCTGCTGCTTGTCTCCCACCCGGGGGTCAAGTGTCGGGAAGCTTCCCAGGACAGCCCGCTGCAGCCTCTGGAACACAAACTTTGACCGGGACTCTGTTTCCCCTCCTTGAGTGGGCCCAGCTGGTTGAGGAGCAGCGAGGGGTCTCATCCCAGCCAGGCTCAGGCTGGTGCAGCCCTGAGTGGGATGGGCCCCCTTCTGGAAGGATGCCCCTTCAGCTAACAGCTTAGCACCTGCCATTTACCCTGGTAGAGTCAGGAGCACAGGGAGACCTTGCTCCCAGCCCTGGCCATGCCCTGGGCTTCCTGAGCCTCAGTTTCCTCATCTGCACAGTGGCCTCGGGGGGGGATGGGAGGCCCCAACCTCATACCCAGGTCCTGTGTAACCCCAGCTTGAGAAGGAGGTGGAGCGGCGGCAGCGGCTGGGGCAGGAGTCGGCCGCCAGGAAAGCCCTCATTGCGAGCTCCTACCACCCAGCACGGCCCGATGTCTACAGCTCACTGCAGGTACCTGGCAGGGGGCAGGTTACTGGAAGGAGGCGGAGGCATCCGGGCCTGAGGGCTGTCTGCCCCACGGCTTGTGTGCTCTGCCCCCAGGATGTGGCTCTGGCCCCCGAGTTTCTGGCCGCAGCTGAGTACAGCAGATCGCCAGGTGCAGACCTCCAGGGCCTTCTCCAGCGGCTGGAGACAGTTTCTGGTGAGGTCTTGGCCCATCACCTTGCAGCACTGGGGGTGGGAGACTGAGGTCCCTCCACCCACCATATCTGCCTCCAAAAATCAAACCAGCAGGACTGAGAAGGGCTGGCGGGACAGACCCATCAGGAACAGGGCATCTGTATCCATTCACTCACTTATCCAACAGTTATTCAGTGCCTTGCATCAGACACGCTCAAATAGGGGTGACTGAAGAGGTTAACAAAGGGACAGTTGAGACAAGTGTGGGCTAAGGAATCAGCAAGGGATGGGGAGGGCCCCGCCCCAGGGCTAGCAACGGGGGTGGGGTTGGGGGTAGGGAGCCGTTCCTATCCCAAGACCTGAAGGAGTGGGCAAGAATGAGGTTTCTTGAACCTGCCAGGACCTGGAACTGTGGGAGAGGGCTCGCCAGATGGGGTGCACATCTGAACTTGGAGGCTAGACCTCAGGGCAGGGTGAGGCTTCAGGGATGAGTGGGGGGCCCAAGAATAGGGCTCCCCTGCTGCACATTATGTCATTTAATCATCACAAGAGCCCTGAGAGGTGAGTACTCACGTCATCCCCATTGTACAGATGAGGAAACGGAGGCTGGGGGAAGTGAAAAGTTTATGGGTAGATTGAAACCCACACCGGAGCTCCCGGCCAACCGACTGTCCCTCCCTCCACAGAGGAGAAGCGTATCTACCGGCTGCCGGTGTTCACAGCGTCGTTCTGCCAGGCCCTGCTGGAGGAGCTGGACCACTTCGAGCAGTCAGACATGCCCAAGGGAAGACCCAACACCATGAACAACTATGGGGTGGGTGAGGCTCCACCCGGTGGGCCCGAGGAGGTGGGGACATTGTCTGGTGAGATGTATCCCCAGCGCTGCAGACATTCTCCAAGCCTCGGTTTCCCCATCTGTAAAATGAGATCACAGCAGGATTATTATGAAGTTAAGCACGTTGATGTCTGCAAAGCACTTAACAGTGTCCTTAGTAAGGGACTCCCCCAGGGACGCAGGGTGAGGCCCTACCAGTTTCCCCGCTGACCCTGGGATCCCCCTCCCAGGTGCTGCTACACGAGCTGGGCCTGGATGAGCCACTGGTGACGCCACTGAGGGAGCGCTTCCTGCAGCCGCTGATGGCCCTGCTGTACCCAGAGTACAGGGGCTGGCTGGACAGCCACCGCGCCTTTGTGGTCAAATACGCGCCAGGCCAGGATCGCGAGCTGGGCTGCCACTACGATAACGCCGAGCTCACCCTCAACGTGGCCCTGGGCAAGGCCTTCACGGGGGGTGCTCTCTACTTTGGGGACCTCTTCCAGGTTAGTGTGTGTGACCCGTGGGGCAGGGCTGGGGCCACTGAGAGTGCCCAGGCCTAAGCCCCGCTGTCCACAGGCGCCTTCGGCCCTGGCCAACCCCCTGGAGGTAGAGCACGTGGTGGGCCAGGGCATCCTGCACCGTGGGGGCCAGCTGCACGGGGCCCGCCCCCTGGGCACTGGTGAGCGTTGGAACCTGGTCGTCTGGCTCCGCGCCTCTGCTGTGCGCAACCGCCTCTGCCCCATGTGCTGCCGCAAGCCCGACCTGGTGGATGATGAGGGCTTCGGCGACGGCTTCACCCGCGAGGAGCCCGCCACGGTGGACGTGTGTGCTCTGACTTGAGCCTGGCTGGGGCCAGTGTGGTGGGGTGAGGGGCAGAAATAAACACCCTGCAGCCCTCAGCACATCTTGGTTCAAAAGGACACACGAGCTTCTGGGTCATTCTTTGAGCAGACACGTTGGCTTAGGCCGGGTTTGTTAGAACCAGAGCCTGAGACAGGGATTCCTGTGCAGGTGGTTTAAGGAGGGGATACTCTTGGGAGAAGAGGGAGCAGGACAGAGCAGGAAGGAACTGGGCCAAGATGGTTTGAAATGGCATCCAGCCTCAGCCCCATCCCACGGGGCTCTCTCTGGAGCATAAATCATACCACAGTTTGCCTTCCACATCAGATATCAGCTATAGGGTGTTTTGGGGTAGGGAGGGGGTGAGTAACTTCCCAGACATCCATCTATCTCCAGGGCAAGGTGATTCCCAGCGGCCCAGGGAATCTTCAGGAGAAGAGTACAGGTGTGAGGGACTTCCCTGGTGGTCCAGTGGTTAAGAATCTGCCTTCCAATGCAGGGGACGTGGGTTCAATCCCTGGTCAGGGAACTAAGATCCCACATGTCGCGGGGCAACTAAGCCCGTGCACAGCAACTACTGAGCCCGCGCACCTCAACTAGAGAGTCCGTGCGCCACAGCAAAGGGCCCACGTGCCGCAACTAAGACCCGATGCAGCCAAAAATAAATACATAAAATAAAAAATAAATAAATGTTAAAAAAAGAGTACAGGGCTTCCCTGGTGGCGCAGTGGTTGGGAGTCCGCCTGCCGATGCAGCGGACATGGGTTCGTGCCCCGGTCTGGGAAGATCCCACATGCCGCGGAGCGGCTGGGCCTGTGAGCCATGGCTGCGGAGCCTGTGCGTCCGGAGCCTGTGCTCCGCCAACAGGAGAGGCCACAACAGTGAGAGGCCCACCGCAAAAAAAAAAAAAAAAAAGAGTACAGGTGTGAGGTGTCAGCAGCAGACACCACCCTGGGAGTGAGCGCCCCGTCACTAAGGGGGATTTAGATGGGCTGCCAACAGCATCTTCTGGACCGTGTGGAGGGGTTACTGCAGAGGGATTAAAAGCAAGGACTTGGAGCCAGACCTCTTGGGTTTGAATTCTGATTCGGCCGCTTCCGGCTGTGACTGGGTAAGCCACATGATTCTCCATGCCTTTGTTTCCTCCTCTGGAAAGTACTCGTGTCCTAGAGGTGTTGTGGAGATCAAGTGACTTACGGTTTATACAGTGATTTTGTGCCTTTTTTTTTTTTTGCGGTACACGGGCCTCTCACTGCTGTGGCCTCTCCCGTTGCGGAGCACAGGCTCCGGACGTGCAGGCTCAGCGGGCCCAGCCGCTCCGCGGCATGTGGGATCTTCCCGGACCAGGGCACGAACCCGTGTCCCCTGCATCGTCAGGCGGACTCTCAACCACTGCGCCACCAGGGAAGCCCTGTACAGTGATTTTTAACAGACCTGTGAGTTTGCTGCTGTCGTTACTATTGAAGAGTTTGCAACTTGGCGGCCCCAGGATTGGATGAGGCCTGCAGCTATGCTGTGTTTGGGAGGGTTTTCCATGTTGAAAGCTTGAGTTCTGGCTTCCGTGGGAAGGTGGGAAGATCTGGAAACACCGGGCCCCAATCGACACTGCAGTAATCAGCAGAAGCGGACTCAGCTGCCCCCAGTCTAGACGGGCCTGCGGTGCACTTTCTCACAGGGGTCTTTCCGTCATTCATTGTCATGCCCTCTCTGGTCCTTATGGACATTTGAGTTTGCGACCTCTGTATTACTGGATGGAGACGGTGTAAAGACCAAGGCTCTGGAGCTTACGGCCCGTCGCAGTGGACACGTTCGCAGACAATCCAGAGAGGAAAGCGGCGCGCAGTCGCCTCTTCCCTGGGGCATCACGGAGACTAGGGATGCTGCGGGCGCGGCGAAAGGACAGTGACGGGAGAGGGCATAGCTGCGGCAAAGGACCCGTGGGCTCCGGGACTGGCGCCAGGCTAGAGAGCAGGCCTCTCGTCTGGGAGCTCCGCCTGGAGCCGCAGCTCGCCTCTCCGGGAGGTCAGTGCGTCAGACTCAGTTTCTTGGGCTGTCCCAGAGACGGAACCTGGGGCTTCAGAACTAAAGGCAGCAGCGCCTTGCTTCGCGGTCGGACGGCCTTCCAGAGCACCGTCCCGGGCCGGAAGTCGCCCAGCCGCCGCTTCCTCACGCGAAGGCGTGGTGCGGGGTTGGCGGTCCGGCCGGATGGGCAGTTGAGGAGGAAGCGGAGCAGCCGCGGGGACTTTCTTTCAGGCGGCGAGGCCGCGGAGGGCGCGGGCTGGAGGGTACGAGCGCGCGGAAAGGAATGAAGAACGCACCTGGCAGCTGAGGATCGTGGCCGTTTCTAGAGGCGCCTGAGCCGCGTGCGCAGGCGTGGAGCGTCCGGGCGGGGGCGGGCCCTTAAAGGGGCCGCAGCGGAGGATCCGGGAGTCCGCGGAGAACCCGGGGTACCCAGGGGTGGGGGTGGCCGAGGATCGTGCGGTTGCACGGATCCCCTCAATATCCCTGCCCCGGGTGGTGACCAGGCCCCGAGTAGAGCCGCCCTCGGAACCCAGTCTGTGGGCCGGCCCTGTGATCAATCCCCAGTTTAAGCGCGTCTCCCCGTCTCCAGCCCGCGGCGCTATGGCTCACGTCGGCTCTCGCAAGCGCTCGAGGAGTCGCAGCCGGTCCCGGGGGCGAGGGTCGGAAAAGAAAAGGAAGAAGAGCAGTAAGGACGCCCCGCGAAGCTGCTCGGCTTCTAGATCCCGAAGCCGCAAGGCCAGCACCACCTCCTCTGGGGCGGAGGGTGAGAACCAGAGGGAATGGGAAAGGGGTGAGGGAACTTCATGGAGGAAGTTGCAGGCAGCTGGGCGGGCTTCTCCGGACTGGCTGTGGGGAAATCGCGGTGAGCGCTATTCAGAGGCACACGAGTGTAGATCCTGGATATCTGGATTGAAAGACGCTCAGAATCCAGGGGCTGGGCCAGCCCATTGAGTACGGAGTGAAGGGAGCACTTAATCATATTTTTGGTGCAGCTGGGTTTGAGATACGGAGGCTGGCCGCCCTGCTCCTAGGCAGTGACTGCGCAGCCCAGAAAGTGCCTCTCCACAGGGTGCAGAGCCCTCCTCTAGAAAGCCCTGCCAGGAGGGTCTCAGCCCTCTGTAGTCAGCCTAAGCCTGCTACAGGCCAGAGCAAGGGGACGAAGGTTTACTTCTTCGCCTCCTGGCCTTCCAGCCTCACCTTCTCCCTGCGTCACAGAGAGAAGCAAACACAAGGCCCGGAGGAGACCACGATCCAGCCCCTCCTCCTCTCCTTCCAGTTCTTCCAGCTGCTCTTCCTCCAGCGATGGCCGGAAGAAGCGGGGGAAGCACAAGGACAAGAAGAGGAAGAAAAAGAAGAAAAGGAAGAAGAAGCTGAAGAAGAGGGACAAGGATAAGGCCAAGGTGCAGCAGACCGAGGCTCTGCCCGGACCCTCGCTGGACCAGTGGCACAGAGCAGCCGAGGAGGACGAGGACGGCCCAGGTACAGTGCTGCCTGGTGTGCAAGGCAGGGAGGGTCCCCTCCCTGAGGCCCCCATTCCTGAGCCCCGCCCCCCGCCACCTCCCTGCCATCTTACCTTCCAGTCCTGACGGACGAGCAGAAGTCCCGCATCCAGGCCATGAAGCCCATGACCAAGGAAGAGTGGGATGCCCGGCAGAGTGTCATCCGCAAGGTGGTGGACCCGGAGACAGGACGCACCAGGTGGGAAGCCGGGCCCCACGGCGGCACCTGGGCGCCCTGGTCCCAGACCGGCACTCAGGAGGAGAGGTGGTGGCAGCTTCTGCTGCTCTAAAAGGACCGAGGATGAGGGAGAAAAAGGAGTCACTCGTTGATGGGACTTCTCAGGCCATTGCTGCCCATTCCTCAGAGCAGGCGACTGCAGGGGCTGGAAGGGCCTTGGGCGGGGGTCTTCAAAGAGCCGCTGTTGGCTGGTCCGATGGCAGAGCCCACCGGGCCGCCCTCATCCTTGTCCCAAGGGTGGGAGGGAGGGGTGGGAGTGGCCAGGCTCCGCCTACTCGAGATGGTGGGGGCCTGAGGCCTGGCACCCCTCTGCTGGATGCTTCTGGTTCTGTTGCTCTGGCCTCTAAGTTAGAGGCTCAGCCTCCCTCCCCTCCTCTAGGCTCATTAAGGGAGACGGTGAGGTCTTAGAGGAAATCGTAACCAAGGAACGACACAGAGAGATCAACAAGGTGGGTGTCGCCCCCTTGCCCAGGCCCACCCCCAGCTCTGCTTCTGATGTGTCCCCTCCTGTGTGCTTTCTTCCCCAGCAAGCCACCCGAGGGGATGGTCTGGCCTTCCAGATGCGAGCAGGGCTGCTGCCCTGAGGGCCCCACTGGCCAAGGCCTGCCCACAGTGTTGGTGGCACAGCCTGAAGGCTGGCCTCAGGGTGGGGAGCAGGGAGCCCGATGGACGCTGCTTGTCTCTCTCCTGCAGACCGGCCTCTGGCCCAGCCTCCTGTCACATGCAGGGGGTGGAGGGCAGGGTCACTGGCCTAACTGGCTCCCCTAACTCCTGAAAGAGTGCAGCTTCCCAGATATTAAACGTACCCTGGTTGGAGACTTCTGTGCTGTTGCTTTTTGTGCTGAGGAGGGGAGGGGAGAAGAGTGCAGCCCTACTTCCAGGGCAAAAATAAGGACTCCAGGAGCTTTTGGGGAAAGGACAGGCCACGTCAGCCACCTTTGCCCTCCTCACCCTCAGATGAGGTCCTGTCTGGACCAGACCCAGGGCTCCACCTCCAGCTGCATCCCAGACCCTTGGCTCTTACACTGGATTTCCTCAGGCTTGGAGGGAGGCTGCTGCCCTCGCTGCTTGTGCCACAGACGACGCAGTTGAGAATTCTGGTGGCCCGGGAGGAATCCTGGCCCAGCTTACTGGCTGTGTCCTCTGTGAAGCAGAGGCTGACAGGCTCCCTGGCTGGGTTGCTATGAGGACCAACTGAGTTCATGCCTGGGAAAGGGCTGGAAGGGGCTGCAAGGGGGCCCAGCATAGGTAAGACCCACGTGAGTGTACTGGTATTACTGTGAGCGTAGCTGACACTGTGTACTGGGAAGGACAGCCTCTCCCCTCACAGGACAGGCTGGGCCCCCATCCCAGCCCCCGCACCCCACCCCCCACCCCGGGGCTCTGGTTGCCGGCGCAGTACTGAGACCCAGAAGAAAGCCTTCCTGCTTCTTTAATTGGTGTAACAGACGACGACACAGTACACAGAGCACACTCAGGCCTGATGGAGCAGGGACAGCAAGGGCGGGCGAGGGCAAGTCAGGACACCACTCACATTCGGTCCAGACAGACAGGGGGCTGAGACGTGAAGACTGCGACGTGGCGGGTGGGCGGGCAGGTAGCTCAGACTGAGCTAGGAAGGGGGCGTGGGGTCTCTGCTGAATCCCTCTTTAGAAATCAAAGAGAAGGCAGGTGGGGGGATCTGGGGGGGTGCGGGCTGAGGCTCAGTCCTGGGGGCTTGGGGGTGGGAGTGGGACTAAGGCTTCTACTCTAACAGGCCTGGGGTGGGGTGGCAGTCAGCAAGGCCTGCTTCACCCTTTGGTTACGACTGGTCGGGCCTGAGCCCTGCAGCTCAGCACCCAATGCTGTAAACATTTTTGGTATTTTTAAAGGACTCTGTCCTCCCTCTCTTAGTTTCTGAAAAAACTGGTGCTTCCTTAAGAGGATAATGTGCCGAAAGGAATCTTCAGGTAGGCCAGGAAGCAGACCTGGATAGAGAAGACAGACGTCACCAGGGAGGCTGGGCTGCCCACCTCACCATCTATGGCTGAGGGCCGCTGGGAGAGGCCCGGGGACTATTGCTGTTGTCCTTGGCATGGCTGGCGGCTGGGCAGGCAGGCGGGGAGCTCGGAGCTGTGGGGGAGCTGCCCGCTGGGAGAGGCCGAGCCCACTGCCCACCCGGCCTCCTGGGGCCAGGCGGCCTCCCGGCCTTTATTGCAGGCGGGCTGAGACTCTTCCAGGTGCTCCTGTGGATGGCTGCTCACCGGGCGACAGGCGAGATGGGGTGAGGTGGGACCGACAGGAGGCGGCACTGGCCACGGGGGGCCCTCATCAGGGCTGTGATTGTCGGGCCAAGCGATTCCCGCTGGGAGCAAGGGGTTAGATATTGCACTTTCACTGCAACAGTTACATTAAAACTTGGTCCATAAAATAATCGTCGCTTTATACATAATGCCTGAAACAACAACAAAAAGCTACATCTTAAATATGAATAAACCCTGAAGGTCCCATCCCTCCAGACATTTTTCGCTGCACAAAATAAATAGCTTTCACTCTGTACAGACCCACTTTTGCAGAACATTTACACGACCCTTTGGCTGTACATATCTACACACGGGAAAATGTTAACATCCGTCTGCGCGCCTCCCCGTCCCAGCCCACGAGGCCCTGAGGCCGTATCCAGGTTGGCAGCAGCTTCGCATAGAAGGAGCCTGGTCGCTGGACGGCTGGCTGAGGCCTGGCAGGCTCCCCCGTCTCAGAGCAGGTAGAGCAGCAGCGGAAGGGCTGCCGGGGCTGAGGCCACGGCTGAGATTGCCGTCGGTTCCGGGGAGGGAGGGCTGACGCTCAGCCCCAGCGCGCAGGACAGCGCGGTCCTTACCAGGTGGGAAGTGAAGCCCTGGCTGCCTGCCCTGAAGCTAACTAAGCGAGCTGTGGCTTCTTGGATTCGGCATCGAAACGGAATTGGCGTTAAAAAAACCTACGTGTGTGCCCCACTCACCCCAGAGTAGAAATTCAGTGGAATTAACGGGGGTCAAGCGAGGCAGGGAGCCCACGCCCCGCTGCCTGGGCAGGGGACAGGGCCCTGGGACCCAGAACCAGGCTGGACTCCGTCACAGTGCTGGGCGTTTTCATGTGGAGGGGCTGCGTTTGGTACTGAAAGAGTTAAGAAAAGGAAGCAGCCAAGGATTGCTCGTTTAAAAAAACCTCATAGAAATCAGACTGGAGAAGTAGAAAGGTAGAAACGTGGAGGGGCCGAGGCGCGGGGCCTTGGCTGGCGGCTGGCGAGGCGCGGAGAAGTAAGCCCGGCTGGCCCCGGCCCCACGGCCCGAGGCGAGGCTTCTCAGGAGCCGGCCTGGCGGCCTGGGCTGTGCCTGAGGCTGAGATGACGCCAGGTCCTTGGCTGGACGGGGCTCCCGGTGGGGCAGCTGGAAGGGGTTGGGAGTCCGGGGCTGCCATGGGCCAGGCGGAGCTGCAGAAAATACCATATGGCCTTTCTCTCCTACTTGTACAAGGATTCTCTGCCCTGGAGCCTTCTGTGTGGCGACGGGTCCTGGATCAGCAAACGCTGAATTTTCACGCACATCAACGGATCTGTAGCCATAGGAGATGGTGATGGGTCTCCACCCTCAAACTTCAGTGCAAAACCAGTGAGGTCGAGCAGTTGAGTAACTCGAGTTAACAAGAAGCAGGCTGTCCCCCGTTGGAGCTGCTACCAAGTGGGAGGGGACTTGGGGGTCGGGGCGAGCTAGTGGACGGGAGGTTCCCAGACCTGGCATCAGGATGCTGGGCGGTCAACGCAGGGCAAGCGTCCGGGAGTGCCTTCCCGGCCAGTCCACGCTGGGGGGGGGGGGTCCTGGTCCCTCCGTCATCCTCGGGCTGGTCGTCCTGCCAGCTTCCACGATACGCTGCAACCCCGCAGACCCTAACACGTGAGGCAGGGCTGGAAGGGCTGTGTGTGGCACGGCCCCGTGTCCTCCGCCGGGCCCTGGGACAAGCTGGGCCCCAGCCGACTGTCCGTGCCCAGGCCAGGCCTCCTGGCAGGGCGGGCCGCCCCGGCCTAGCACCATGGAGACCACAGCGCCTTGCTCCCGGAGCCCTACTTGGGGCCCGCAGCTGTCCCCGGCTCGGGCCGGCCCGCCATGGCGCGGCCCCAGCAGCCGGCCGCCATGCTCATGCTACGTTGTCCCCGCTGCTCGCTGTCCGCTTGGCTCTGCGTCCGCTCGTGCCGGTGGCCGGGCCCGCTAGGCTGGGCCGAGATGGTGCGGAGCAGGTGGTTCCGGGAGCGCAGGAAGTCGCCCTGGCCAGGCAGGCCGAAGCTGCCCTTGCGCAGCGCCATGCGGGTGGCCGCGTTGCGGGCCGGGCGAGCCCGGTGGTTATACTTGAGCTGGGCCAGGTGGGCCGCGTAGCCATCGGTGATGAACTGTGGGGGAGGGAAGGCAACGCGGAGCATGGCTGTCAGGGGGCGGGGCTCCCGGGGCTGCCCGCCCGCCAGCCATGACGCGTCTGCTCACCTGGCACTGCTGCTGCAGCTTCTTGGTGGGCCGGCCCACGATGTAGATCTGCATGGGGGACAGGCTGATGGAGCTGTAGACCGCCACGTCCTTGGTGGAGCCGTAGGCCGCGTGCACGCGTAGGTGCAGCTGTGGGTAAGACGGGCGTGGGCGCGGGCTCGGCCCTTCCGCCCGTCCCCACCCCACTCCCTTCTAGCCGGGACCCACCTCAGAGATGAGCAGCTTCAGGAAGTTGGCCTTGTGCCTCAGCGGGTCGTGCACCAGGCCGTCACAGAAGGACACCACGCCGTGAGGGAAGTTGTGCTGGGCCAGCCATGCCACCACCCGCTGCTTCTGCATGTCAGGCCGGCCCGTCACATAGATGATGAGGTAGCCCAGGTCCTGCCAGTGCCTGGGGGCGAGGGGCAGGCTTGGGTGTCCCACGGATGCACTGTCCTCCCTCCTGGGCCGCCCAGCCAGTCCCCACGGGGGCCACTAAAGAGCGCCTCTCGGGTCAGGGGCCGACAATGGCGGCAGCAGCCGGACTGACAGCAGCGCGGTGCTCGCGGCCCCCACCCCCGCCCCCTGCAGCAGGTGTAACTGGTCTTGTTAGAAGCAGCCCCGCTCCCCAGGTAAGGGAACTGAGGCATCAACAGCAAGAGGTTACAGCTGGGAGGTGTGACCCAGCTGCGGGGTCCCTGCCCCATGTCCCAGCTCTGGCACCCAGGGCCCTCCGCCGCCTGGCCGTGGAGCTGCCTGCCTCCGAGCCCACCCGCTGCTGCTCGGAGCGCTCACCGCACCACGTCCACGGCCCCGGCCCGCACTTTGGGGTCGCTGCCCATGATGGACACGCTGGCGGCGAAGGAGCCGTCGATGCTGAAGACCACGAACTCCGTGCCCTTGGGCAGCACGGTGATGTAGCTGTCGGCAAACGTGTGGTCTCCCCTGGGAGGGGGCAGCTCATCAGAACCCACCAGGGCTCCTTCCTCCCGCCCCCGAACGAGGCTGACCCGGCCTGCTCACTCCTTGGAGCTCATACCTGACCACCATCTTGACGGGGTAGACACCCACGCCCAGGCGGTGGGTCTCGGGGATGGTGTAGGAGACGCGCCCGCTGCTGTTGGTCACCAGCGTGTCCAGGTACAGCCACTCACCCGACGGCGGCTGCATCATGATGTGCACGTCCACCTGGAGCCGGGAGGGCTGGTCGTGGCTGGGCCGCGCCCTTGGCCTCCCCACCCCCACTTCCCACCCCCCAGCCAGAGGGAGGCGAGGTGGGGGGCTCCCGCGGGCTCCCTGTGTCTTTACCTTCTCCCCGGTCAGGGTGACCATGTCCAGGGGCCCATACATGAACCGGCCTGTCAGGACCTGAGGGCCATCCTCGTTGGCGACCGCGTCATTGATCCGGTGATTGGCCGTCACGTTCTGGGGGGAGGAGAAGCAAAGCTGGGTCAGGGCTGGGGATGGAGGGGCGGCTGCGGCCTCCTGGGCTCAGCTCAAGCTTCCCACGGGCCTGGGGCGTGAGTACGGGTGCAAAGCCCGATGACCCAGCTCAGCCACTGAGCTACGTGGCCTTGGCGCTGGTCCCCGTCTGTAAATGGGGTAACAGCTCCAACCCCAGACTGTGACGATTAAGTAATACAGCACACTTCTCTGTGACTCAGTTTCCTCATCTGTAAAATGGGGTCTTCTCGCGCGGATTCACTAGGACGACAGCTGTGGGGCCTGGGCACTCAGAGGACCCCTCACCCGCAGCTTCACGTGGGTCCTCTTGCGCTGCCACTTCTCTCTCGGCTTTGACGGGGTGAACACCGAGACCTCCTTGCCGTCCAGTTCCAAGATGCTGGAGTTGTCGTGCCTCATGACCTGGGAGGGGACACAGAGGGAGGCCATGGGGCAGGCTCAAGCCTGGGGCTTCCTGTTCTAGAGGGGAGAGGCCAGCGGCCCTAGGGGCCACACTACCCATGGGAGGGTTTGGCGGGGGGCAGTATTTGACCCCACTGCAGTCTGCTCTCTGGCCTGTTAGGGTGCACATCCATTCACCCCATCTCAACATCCCCACGGCTTCCTCCATCCTGCTGGTTGTGGCATCTGCTGGGGCCAGAAAGTGGGGCTCCCCACCGTCCTC
The DNA here is from genome assembly GCF_964374135.1 of Grampus griseus. Lineage (NCBI taxonomy): Eukaryota > Metazoa > Chordata > Mammalia > Artiodactyla > Delphinidae > Grampus > Grampus griseus. Next base: position 6,760,309 of record NC_139006.1, on the reverse strand, counting down.
ATCTATGAAATGGGGCCACCTCAGCAGCGGTGTCAGTCGGGCCTCCTGAGAGGTACAGGTGTGCCCGGCAGCAGGACCCTGGGTACCTGTCTCAGCAGGAAGGAGACCACATCCGTGGACTCCCAGTAGCTGGCGTGGAAGAGGTGGGGCAGGGCCACGGTGGGGAAGGCCGTCAGGGCGTCGGGGCAGTACAGGGCGTAGTCGATCCGCTTCTGACCCCACCACTTCGCCGCAACTGCCAAGAGGAGGGGCTGTGACTGGGCTGGGCCCCAGGGGCTCACCTGGCCCCTCAGGCCGGGCGCAGCCCAAAGGCAAGACCCTCCTCTGACCAGAGAGAAGGGCTGCAGCCAAAGCAAGTCTCCTTCTCCCAGGCTCGGCGACGGGAGCAGCAAGCAGCCAGGGCGCCTGAGGAGGGGGAGGTGGGGGACTGCGGCTCAGCCGGGAGGATGTGGAGATACAGGGCGAGGGGACACGCCCAGTCCGGAGGCAGGACGCCCTGGCCCTGGTCCTGTCCACCCCCCGCCTTGGGCCTTATCACTGCCCTCTCCAGGCTTCTCCTGGACCCCCTGTCTGCCCCCGCAGGCCTCAAGGATGTGCGAGGCTTTGCAGAGATGGAGTCACGATTCCTGGGCCCCAAGGCAAGGCCCGCTGTCCTCAGCACCTGGCAGGCAGGGTGTGAAGTGAGGGCCTTCAGTCTACAGAGCCTGCGCGTGAAGCCGGCTCCCCCTCCAGGCTCGGGGACCGCCCAGGTTTGCAAAAGCCTCCTGGGTGACTGCAGGAGGTGCACCTGGTTAGGCTCGGGGTGGCCCTGCTCTCCGCCTGCAGCCTGCCTGACGAGCAACCCCCAGCCCTCACCCGGCCTCCATCCAGCCGCCCCCCCCACCCCCCGCTGCTCCTGCTTCCTCCCTGGAAGTCTGGGTGCTCCCAGACCAAGCCACCAGCTCCCCACTAGGCCTCAGCGGGGCCCGGGGGTGAGGCGTGCCTGGAAACGGAGCGTGACCCCAGTTAGAGAAGGCGACGTGTGTGCATGGAGGGCTGTGACGCCCGGGACCTTCTCTGATGTCCAAGTTGGGGAGGCGGGGCCCTCCCCAGGCTGGGGCTTGCCTGCTGGCCCAGGGCGGTGGGCGGTAGTGGGGGAGGGCAAGCAGGGACGGGCACCTGACGCTGGGGCTGTGGCTAAGCGGTGCACAGGCTCAGCCCTGCTGGGGCTGCCACTGCCCCCGCGGGCCAGGAGGACACCCACGCTGGCCTTAGCCCCGGAGCCCTGCTCTGACAGGCAGCCTGGGAGCCAGTCACGTGGCAGGGGGCCGCTGGCCCCGGGGGAGTGTGTGTGTGGGGTGACCCGGACTCCGCTTCCAGCTGCTGAGAAGCTTCTGAGATGGGCAGGAGCGAAGGAGGCTGTGGGTGACTCTGCCCCCTGGGGCGGCAGGAGGGGCTGGCACAGGAGACCTCGCCTCCCTGGCTCCCCTCGGCCACCGCTGCAGCTTCTCCAGAAATGGGCCCCTCAGCTTTCTCCTTCAAGGAGCACCTGCCCCCCTGGGGCTAGGACCCCTCCTCCCAGACCCACCCACCCCCAGCTGAGACAGCACCACCCATCTCCCACCACCTGCACCTGCCCCCCCCACCATGCCCTGCCCCAGGGCCACCCCTTTCAACGTTCCTTCCTTGCAGAGTCCTCTATGGACACGGGGGCTGGATCACTCTTCGCCGCGGGGCCGTCCTGGGCACCGTACAGTGTTGAGCAGCATACCTGGTCTCCACCCACCAGATGCCAGTGGCGCCCACCCCAGTTGCCTCCAGACGCTGCAAACTGTCCTCTGGGGGACGGGCACAGTGGCCGCCATTGAGACTGGCTGCGACAGGGCACAGCCCCCTTGCTGTGACGGGGAGGGCAGGCCCGGCACTGCTGCACTCACTCTGGGCAATGCTGGACGCCGTGTAGCTCTCAGCCATGCCCGACACCTGGCTGGCGATGCTGATCTCGCTGGCCCGGCGGAAACCTCGGGCAGTGGGGGCTGTGCCGGGCGAGGAGGGGGCCGCGTGCTCTTGGAAGACCGCGTTGTGGGCCTGGAGTGCATCTGCTGCAGGTGGACAGGGACCAGAGACCGCGGGTAAGGAGGCCTCGCCCAGCCCGGCCCTCCAGCCCCCGAGCAGTGAGAGGGGGCGTCCAGCATGTGCCGGGGCTGGGGCAGCCGGAGTGGCCGCTGTGCCAGACAAGGCCGACACGTCCAGCTGCAGAGGAGCAGGGGTATCTGAGCACAGCTGGCAGAGAGGATGGGCCCGAGCATGCCAGGGCCAGCCTGCTCAGGGCCCAGAGCTGAGGCAGAGAGAAGGGAGCACTGGGGCAGGGGTGGACAGACGGACCAATACAGACACAGTGGGCAGGGAGGCAAGGCGGCCGGGCTCATGCCCCACACTGGCCACGGCCACCCTTCCAGTCCAGCCATCTTGGCCTCTGGGGCTCGGCCTGGCCTGGCCTGACCCACAGCCCGCGGCAGCTGGCTTTGGGGGCGCTAACAACAGGGGCCTGGGGCAGCTTCCCAGGGATGCCCAGCGCTGAGGACTGAGAATGAGGCAACACCCCCTGCACGTGCCTCACACACGGGTCACATCGAGCCAGCCCTGAATGGGCATCTGGGGACAAAGGCAGGGGCTGAGGGCTCGAGCCAGGCTCACCTGGGTCCAGCCTGAGAACGGGGCTCGGTTACAGGACCCACATCTAGACGGGGTGCAGGAGATGCCTGGACCTCCTCAGGAAGAGGGAGTGGGGCCTTGAGAATCCAAGCCCTCGCCAGGACCGAAGTCTTCTCCTGGGGGTCAGGTGGGTCCCAGCGGGCTCGAGGCCTCACCCCAACTCCTGCTGCTAGCCTCACAAACAGGGGAGAGAACCCTCGGACTGACACCTGCGCTGGGTGACCCTGAGGCAGCTGCTCCCCTCTCTGGGCTCATGCACCTCCTCTGCTTTGGGTCCCCTCCCTGCTCTGCCTAGTGTCCAGAGAGGGGGCACCAAGCCTGCTCCCAGGGCCTGTCCTGCCTGGTCTCTGCTTCTCGCCACCACAGTTCCACAAATTCCGGGTAGTCAAGGAGGGCACGGGGGTCCCTGAGAACCAGCGGTCAGCCGGTGAAGCAGACGCCACCACGAGCAGGGGGGTTACACACACTCAGCAGAGCTCGGGCTGGGGTGGGGCCCGTCTCGCCAGGTGACTGTGAGAACGGGGTACTGGTCTCCAGGAAGCCATCCCTGTGAGGGAGGGGGACCAGGGGGCCGCCCTCCAGGACCAGCTGGGGGCTTCTCTGCACGGTCTGGACTGGAGGCATATGGGGAGAGAAGAGGGGACACAAGAATAGACACTTGTGTGCACGTGACACAGACACGTGCCGCTCCTCAAGAGCCAGGACGTGACAGGACTAGGACACGGGGGCAGGTGGGACGGGCCGTTCCCGGGGGGCGAGAGTGGGTCACGGGCAACCCCCTCTCGTGCTCCTGCACCCCAGCTTCAGGCTAGGTGACCTGGAGGCTCCGGGGCTGTCTGCCACGGGGTCCCTTCCAGGGCAGGACAATGCCCGGGACTCAGCCAGGGGCCCTCAGGTCCTCAGGTCTGCCTTGGCAGGGGGGTGGGGCGGGGAGCGAGGTCCCTAGCTCTGTGTGTGGGGGGGGGGGGAGTGGGGGGGAGGCCCTGGCCTGTGAGGCTGTCTCCCTCCTACCTCCCTGGGGTGGGTGGGGCTAATGCACCCGCACCTATACCAGGTGACCCGCTTCCAAGGTGTTCAGTGCAGGACGCCCCTCCCCGCACGGCAGGGCCAGCCCCGGCCTGGGGCACCCAAGGAGAGGGGACACGTCCCACCCTCCCCGAAGGCCGGGGGCCCATGGGGCTCTCACCCAGCAGCGTCGAGCAGCCGTCCCCCAGCGGGTAGCGCTGGTAGCGGGGGATGCTGAGAGGCGGCAGGGCGTGGAATCGCCGCTCCAGCAGCGGCTCCAGGCGCGAGGCCGACGGGTCGGCGGGGTGGAAGAGGTTGTAGACTTGCTGGCAGGCAGGCCGCAGCTGGAAAACTGGGGGGCGGAGTGGGGGCGGAGTCGCAGAGCCTGGAGCTAGCTCCGCCCTCAGGAGGCGGGGCCTAGAGCAGGCTGGGATTGGGTGCAGTGCGACGGGACGGGGTTGGGGATACAGAGAAACCCGAAAGTGTGTCTCTATCAAATTTGGGATTCTGTTTGGGCCACTGTCCCTTTATTAACCAAATTTGTTTTAATTGAAAAAGTTATAATGACGGTGGTTAAAAAAATTTCTTTTTAAGCACAGAAATATATATGATAAAAGACATATAACGGAGGGTCTCCTTTCTCCCCAGAGCCCCGGGGCTGGCGCCCCACCTGCAACTTTTGGGAGCCTCACGCGCATGCGCGGCCTGAGCCGGGTAGAGCTATTAGAAATGTCTCTAGGCTGTGCGATGGGGCTGGGCTTTCCAACATCTCATAGTTGATGGGAAGATCACGTGAATGTCATTATAAACTATCAGTAACCTATATCTCACTTTAAAAAATACATACAAATAGGAACATAATCTATGCTTTTTGAACATAATCTATGCTTTTTTTTCATTTAACACAATAAATGGGAGTCTCTCGTATCAGCACTCTAGTTCCGCCCCATTCTTTTTAACTGCGGCGGGGTATTCCACTGTATGGCTGTGCCGCGATTGATTTAACCGGCTCGCATCCCATTTAGGTTGGTTCTGGGTTTTCACCCTTACAGATGACGTTGCCCTAACATCAGTGTCTCTGAGCTGTGTGCTCATACCGAAGCCACTGTTTACTTGCTCTTGGGCAAGTGTCTACGCCTGCCTCTCTGAGCCTGTTTCCCGCTGGGGCCCCTGCACAGCTCCTGTAGGATGGCAGTTCTCCCTGGACCACACTCGTTGATCCCAGGGTCACTGGGCAGGGACTGTTGCTCTGACGGCTGCTTAGCCCACAGGTTCTGTCTCCCTGTGTGTGTAGCCATGAGGAGGAACCTGGAGCAGTGTGGCTGTGGTCCCTCTGGGGCTGGGAGGCCACCCGATCGAGGAGACTTTGGGTGCCTGGTTTCACATCTCTTCCTTACGGGAAGACCTTGGGCCTGGGAGACTGGGTCTGGCCCCATCTGATCCTGGGGCAGCCACTTCCATCTCTGGACCTCAGCTCCCAGAGGTGCCTTGGAGATTAAATGAAACAGCATGCTGGGAAATGGGGCCAGGGACTGAGCTGCTGAAGCTGGAGCAAAGGAGAGCAATGGGTCCTTGGTGGGGGGTGCAGAAAAGAGGAGGAAGGGGCCTGGGAGGTGGCCATGGCCTCATGACAGGGGTCCACTGAGACCCTCTGCCCAGCTCATGCCCACTCCCCCCCCCCCCCGCCTCACTCCTCCCCTGCAGGGACTCTCACCATCCAGGGAGGGGATGACGGTCTTCCTCAAGGCCAGGACCAGCCCCAGCGGGCACCCGAAGAGGAAGAGGTCAGCGATCTCGAAGTCGAACTTGCCCACGGCCCCTGCGCCGTCCAGCATGGTGGAGCTGCTTGAGTGGCGGGAGCTGGGCTCATTCCTCAGCACGCTGGCGTGGAGGCTGCAGATGCCGGGGGACGAATGAGGTCACACCACAGCCCTTCTCGGGGCTGGCCTGTCCTTAGCCTCCTGAAAGAGGCTCCTCAGGGGTCATCAGGCCCAAACGAGGCTTGGCCCCTGTGTGGTCCTGTGAGTGCAGCTGTCCAGCACCTGCTGGGACACCTCCGGTGACAGCAGGTCCCAACCTCTCTAGGGAGCCCACCGCCTTTGGGACAGCCCTGACCAGGATCACGCCGCCCCTGGTCAGTTCTGCTCCCTGATTCTGCCATCCCCACTTCCAGCCCTGGTCAATCTGTTCCCTCTGACTCAAGATGGCCCAAGGCATGTACAAGACCACAGCCGTACCCAACAAGCACCTTCTCCCGGCTGAAGAGCTGTGGCCCAGTCTGGGGATCGCAGGACAAGGGCCGGGGGGCCTCCAGCACCCTCTTATCCGTGTTCTCACTTCTGAGCCGTCCCTCTGTCTTAGAGTCCCCGACCTTACCTGGCGGCGGGCCTCACTACCCACCTGGACAGGAAGGCCTGGTGCTGCTGGATGGTGTCCAGCTCGTAGGTGGACGAGTCACTCCTCTTGCGGGGCAGCTGCTGTTTGGGGTCCTCAGCGCCGTTGCTTCGGGGGATGTCGATGTTGCTGCGGCTCAGGTGCCGGCTGCTCTCCAGGGTGCCGCCATGTGCCGCACTGACCGTCGTGCCCGGGGACAGCAGGTCAGTGTCCTGAAACGGCCCCATGCAGGCTCACTGCCCGGTGGCCACTGGCCTGGCCCCCTCTTCAGTGTCCTGGAAGCCGTGTCTGCCCTCCTGACTCCAGGCCCACTGGCCACTGCTCAGCGGCCTCTCACCCAAGCCAGGGAGGGAAAAGGCCTGTCCCTCTGTGCCCCACGGTCCCCCCCAGCCTTCACTCCTGGCCTGGCCTGCCCACGTGGGCCTTGCTGATCTCCCACTGATCCCGCTGCCTCGCCCGGCCTGCCAGACCATTTGCTAGTCTGCAGCAGAGGGACCTTGGGTGCTCTCTCCTACTGGGAAGCTCAGAGGATCCACCCCCCAGGACCAGAGCCTGCTCCCCACGTGCAGACCCTGCTTCACCGCCTGCTGAAGCTGCCGTGCTCCTAGGTTGATGTCCCACGCATCCACCCCCTGCCTTTGGGCACCTGCGTTAGCAACCTCTGCCCTTCCCTTTTTCCGCAGGCCTCTGGGATGTTTGGAGCCAGAGGGTGACACTCCTCAACCTGGAGGATCCCTGCTCCGGAGGGCTGGGGGAAGCTAGTACCTGCACACTGGCCACACTGCCCCGCCGGCTGCTGCTCTGACTCTCAGACACCGTCTGGTTGCTGCAGCATAAGGCATCGAACGCCAGGATGCCCCCAACGCAGTCCCCGATCAGGCAGACCTGGAGGGGGAGAGGCTCAGGGGCCTGAGAGCCCGCCCTGCTTGTTGGAGGGCTGGCTGGGGAGAGCCCTGGCCTGGAGGACCAGGCCAGCCCACCCTGCAGGGTTTCTGCCTTCCCTTCCCCCACCCCACAACTCACCTGCCCGTTGAAGGTCACGCCCTCCTGGGACTTGATGAAGTCCCCGTAGGCGAGGTTGGCCCGCTGGATCACTGTGGCAACGGCCTCCTGGTAGTGGGGCGAAGAGGTTGCCAGCAGGGGCAGGGCGGCCAAGGGGATGTGGTCCTGGCTGCTGGACAGACAGCCTTCGTCGTGGCTGTAGGGGCTGAGGCTGGGGGCGGGAGACCGGTCAGGAGAGAGCAGGTGGCCTCAGCTCAGCCCAGTGGGCCCCTCTTCCCTGACCCGAGCATCAGAGCAGGAGCTGCCTGACACCCTGAGAGCCTCAGCCCTGACTTGGCAAACCTCGTGGGGATGCTTCCAGGCCAGGCATGGGGAACAGGGCCGGGGAGTAAGGCCAGTACGTCAGAGGCAGGTCAGCATCCCCACATTACAGATGCAGAAACAGGCTCAGCTCTGGGCCCCGGCCCCTCCAGGACTCTAGGCTCAGCCATCTGCGTAGGTTGTGCCGCCTCCCGGCAGAACAGGCTAGACGGCGGGTTTGGACGTCGGCACTGTGGTCCCAGTACTGCGGCTGGGGAGGGGGTGGGGTGTCTCCTGACCCTCAGGGCCAGGGGAGGGGCAGGTGGCAGCGAGCCTGGGCACTCACTCGGAGACGAGGGCGAAGGCAGCGGAGCAGATGGGCGGGCAGGGCACCAGGCGGATGGCCAGGTGGCCCAGGGCGCTGGGGTAGTGCACGCGCATGACGGTGTCGAACACGGTGGCGATGGTGTTGGTGTCGCCCTGCTTGGAGCCGGGGTCCCCGGCGCCCGTGTCCAGGATGGTGCCTCCGTGCAGCAGCAGCAGCAACACGTGGATCTTGGAGGGCGGCACGGCCAGCGGCGGGCTGACCTCGTCCTGTGCGGGTGGGGGGGTGAGCTCCCTGGGGACTTGGCTCCTGGCCGAAGCTTCTGTCCTGCTGGGGGGACGCTTGTGGCGGCCCAGTCACTCCCTCTGAGACCCCGTCTCAGTTCCTCTGCTCCAGGGCCTGGTGCCCCTCCCCCGGGGAGGCCCAGCTGCTTCTTCCCCTCCCCTCTGTGTTCAGCCCTGCTCCCTGCCGGCCTGACAGGGGCACAGAGGACAGGGAGGGAGAGGGTCTCTTCCTTCCGAAGCACAACTCCACCTCCCATCTGCGGGCCCAGGCAGGGGCTTCTGGGCTTCCAGCCTTGGGGGACAGGCAGAGGCTCAGCCCCGTGCGGGCCTTTGGGGCCTGCCTGCCCTCCGTGTGTCTGTGTCCAGACGTCGGTCTGTCACAGGCTCTCTCTCTTTTATTTAAAATTTATTTTATTTTATTTATTTACTTTTGGCTGTGCTGGGTCTTCATTGCTGTGCGCAGGTTTTTCTCTGGTTGCCGCAAGCAGGGGCTATGCACGCAGGCTTCGTTGCCCCACGGCATGTGGGATCTTCCCCGCCCAGGGCTCAAACCCGTGTCCCCTGCATTGGCAGGCGGATTCTTAACCACTGCGCCACCAGGGAAGCCCTCACAGGCTCTCTTAAGAGGGGCTGGGGGGGACTTCCCTGGCGGCGCAGTGGTTGAGAATCCACCTTCCAATGCAGGGGATGCAGGTTCGATCCCTGGTTGGGGAACTAAGATCCCACATGCTGCGGGGCAACTAAACCCGCACCACAACTAGAGAGAAGCCTGTGCACCGCACCGAAGACCCAATGCAGCCAAAAACCAAACCAAACCAAACCAAAAAAATTCTGAGGCAAGCAATTAAAGAAAAAAAAAGAAAGAAAAAGAGGGGCGGCGGGGGTCAGGGATTCAGATTCAGCTTGGCCGCTCAGCCAGCAGCTCTGAGCTCTCCCTCCATCTACATGGGCCCTCCCCCGCTGCCCCAGGCCCATGGCCCCCAGGCCCTGCCATTCCCAGCCTCTAAGACCAAGGTCCTCAAGAGCAGAGATGTCCCAGAGGTGGCATAACCCCAGCATCTTAGAGTGTGGAGGGCAACGCAGGTGTGTCTATCTGAACCCCCCTCATTTGTGAGGAGTCAGCCCTGCTTATGAAGTCCAAGTGAGACTTACACACATCCACCATGGGAATGGAACTGTTCTATCTAGAGATGAGGTGGCCCAGAGACGACAAGGGACTTGTCTAATATCACACAGAGCATCAGTACCAAGCTGGACCGGAACCCAGAGCTCCTGCCACCAGCTCAGTGCTCTTCTGCTACCCTAGGCTGTAGCCCCATCCCCAGGGGCCTCTCCCCATCCCTGGCTTCTGGTGTGTGACTTCTGGTGTGGGAGGCCAGGGCCAGGGCCCAAGAGAGCCACAGGTGAGTACCTGCCTTGCCCATATTATGTCAGGGGCTGAGGGGGGCGGGGAAGGGAGCTGAAGAGAGGGGCCTGCCCCTACGGAACTCAGGAGCAGAACAAGGGGCTGAAGCCATCTGGAGGGGCCATGGGGGGTCAGCTGGCCCTGAACTGGGCACTGAACCCAGGAACTGGCGAGCCCACTGGGAACGGGTCGGGCTGGGCTGGGAGCCTCTGAGCAGCAGAGGGCTTTGGGCGGGAGGAAGGCTGGTAGGTGGTACTGGGCCTGGGGTGGAGGCAAGGCTGGGCTGCCTCAGTCCCCAAGAGGGGGCTGGTCATCGGCCGGTTGTGGGCCACAGGGCCTGGGCAGGAATGAACTCACGGCCCAAGGCAGGGTGTGGTCACTGGCTGCCCAGAGCACAGGCCAGGATAGAAGCACCAGATGGTCCCAAAGACTGATCAACACAGCCAGGCGAGAGGCTCATGGAAGGCGCGTCTTACAGCACCCTCCCTGTCACCCCCACGTGGGCCCTAGTCACCTGGGACGGGCAGGGCTGGGCAGTGCGGGGCTGAGAGAATCCTGCCTGTGCCGGGCTGCTGGGACCCAGCGCTGGAGGCTGGGGACTCTTCAGGGACCCAGGAGGCCGGTCCGAGACACAGCTTTCCTCCCATTCAAACTGCTTTCTACAGGGGCACACCCTGCCTGAGACTCGAACTCCAGTGGGAACAGAGCCATTGGGAGACGGGGCCTGGGAGCCCACTCTGGAGAGCCAGGGGTCTCCAGCAGTGACTAGGTAAAGCCGTCCTCCTTCCTCGAGCCTGGGAGAAGAGGCTCCGGTTTGGGGACCGTTGCCAGCAAAGGGATCTGACTCTGGATGGCGGTGTCCCAGAACCAGTGCTGGGTCCAAATGCACATCCCCAGGAAGATCCAGAGCCCGAGGCCCCTTCTGCCCCTCCTGGGGTGCCGTCAGAGCTGTGTGCGCCGAAGGCAAGGAGGGGGCTCCGTTTGCTTTATCGCCATTAACCGGCAACTGGGAATCAATTCCCCTCGTTCCAGTTACCCTTCTAGAAAAGCCTGCTTCGACCTCAGACCTCAAAGAGAACCCCAAGAGGAGGAGGGCGGTGCGGATGCACCCCCTCCGCGGTCCAAACTCCCCACGGGTCCTGAGTCCCCAGAGGTGGCGTCTCCACCTCGGGCAGCTAGAGGCCAGAGCAGTGAGGTGACCGCAGTGTGTGACAGCCCCACTCTGCCCCAGCTCCTGCCCCACTGCAAACAGCTCTGACCACCCACAGGTGGAGGAGGAGAAGGGGCGTGAGCTCCATGCAAAGAACCCCCGAAGCGGACACAAGCGCTCTACCAGGACAGTTTGATTGGACAATTAGACTCTTCCCACCCCCGGCGGGGCGGCCACATCACTTCTGCCTAGATGACTTTCGCTTCCTCCCCTTCTATCTTTTTTCCTTCAGGGACTTCAGACAAGCTTATTTTTGATCTGGAATTTACAAGTTTCTCATTTTGCTTTCCAAGGGTGGAGCGGGGTCAAGGCCTTCCTCGGGGGAGCTGTCTGCCGTCCCTACTGGCTCTCAGGGGCATCAGAGGGGCTGGGCCCCAGGCCTCTCTCCAGTGGTGCCCAGGACAGTGTGGACATGATGCTGTGGGAGCCAAGCTCCGCCTCCATGGTCTCCCCCGCGGGACTGGTCCTTTACGCCCTGCCCCCCCTGCTGCAGCCCTGGCCCTCTCCACCTTGGCACCCACCTCGATGATGTTCAGCTGCTCCACACTGGAGGCCACCCTGAACTCGGGGGCGCTCTGGCGGTACAGACCGTCTGCAACACAGAAGCGGTGGGTGGGTGTGAGCAAAGGGGCAGGCCCAGCGGACAGAGGCTGTGACCGTGACAAGCAGGGCCCGAGGTGTCCCCCCAACCCCCCTGGGTGCTTCGGTGCTCCTCCTTAGGAGGCTGTAGCCTGCAGCCCCCAGCTGGTTACCCTGCGTGTCCTCTGGCTCAGGGCTTTCGATTTTGTCCATGAGGTCATTGGAGTTCCACTTGGTGATGTCCTTGGGGAACATTTCCTCTGAGTCGGACAGGTCCTCTGGGGAGGAGAGAGAGGGGCTTCAGCACCCTGATCAAGGGCAGGGAGTCAGGGGAGGGGGCCGCTGGGAGGCCTAAGAGTGGTCGCTCTGGGGGCTCCCATGCTTCTCTGGCCCGTGTGGCCCTCCCCACTTGGTTCTATGCTCTCCCTTCCTTAACAGGAGGGACACACGGCCACATACTCACGGGGCTTCTGCCTGATGTTTTTCAAAAAATTGTGGTAACTTTCACTTAACATAAAATTCACCATTTTAACCATTTTCAAGTAGCATTTAGTCCATTCGCAATGCTGTGCAACCATGAGCTCTATCTGGTTCCAGAACTTCTCCATCTCCCCCGATGGAAACCTGTCCCCATTAGCAGTCATGCCTCATCCCCCGCCTCTCCCAGACCCTGGCAACCACCGGTTGACTTTCTGTCCTTATGGATTTGCCTGTTCGGGACATTTCCCATACATGGGATCATACAGTATGTGGTCTTTTTTTTTTTTTTTTTGTGGTATGCGGGCCTCTCCCCGTTGTGGCCTCTCCCGTTGCGGAGCACAGGCTCCGGATGCGCAGGCTCAGCGGCCATGGCTCACGGGCCCAGCCGCTCCGCGGCACGTGGGATCTTCCTGGACCAGGGCACGAACCCGTGTCCCCTGCATCGGCATGCGGACTCTCAACCACTGCGCCACCAGGGAAGCCCCAGAATGTGGTCTTTTGTCTGGCTTCTTCTACTTCCCATGGTGTTTCTAAGTTTCAACCACATGTCAGTGCCTCATCCGTTTTCGTGCTCGAGTCATATTCCATCGTATGGACGGACCACGTCTTGTTTCTCCATGATGTTCCTGACTGTTTTCAATGTCCACAGAACGACTGCTTAGTGAGAAGTGCTGCTATGAACAGTTCCATCCATGACTTTTTTTTTTTCTGCTTTTCTGAGAACTTTCACCCATGACTGCTGGGTAGGAAGCAGCTGTCTGGGCTTTGCCGTGGCTGGTCCCTCCTCTGTGGGTCACTGGGACAGTTTCCCCAGGACACTGCGGCTCTGGCATCTCCTGCTCTGCTGTCTCTTCTCTTTTCCAGCTTTTTCTAAAGTTTCTACATTAGATGTGTCTTTGCCTCATATCAGGGACACAGAGCCAGGGGGGGCTCAGCCTCTTGGCCTGGCTGGAGGGCAGTGGGAGTATGGGATGCCCCAAACACCCTCTCTAACCTCAGGGAGGCCCCAGGTGCAGAGGCTGCCTCAGGAACCACCTGCCTCCCTTTCCGGGTCCCCACCCCAGGGCCACATCTGCCTCTGCCCTGCTGTCTGCCTGTGGGCAAGTCCCTGTCCCTTTCTGAGTGCATCCCGCCTTATAAACTGCAAACCTGTCTCCCTGTACCTGCCTGCTGGCCCCCTTACTTCCTCAAGAGGAAAGGCAAGGTAGGAAGCGAGGACGTTTGGTAGGTGCATCTCCCCAGCACAGGTGGGTGATTTATCCGGCTGTTTGCTGTGCTTATTCTGGGATTCGCGGGAAAAAGGGTACTTCATGTATTTTCTACTTGTTTGTATTTTCTAAGGTTTCTACATTAGGTGTGTGTTAATTTAATCATGAAAAGATAGTAATTACAAACATTAGAAGATTAGAAGAAGTTATGCTTTTGTAAAGCTTCTTAGGGAATTATTATTATTATTATTTTGGCCACACCGCATGGCTTGCGGGACCTTAGTTCCCTGACCAGGGATTGAACCCGGGGCCATGGCAGTGAGAGCACCGAGTCCTAATCCCTGGACCGCCAGGGAATTCCCTTTGGGAATAAATTCACATATGGAAAAAATGTCACCGTCTGATTTTAAATCCATTTTGGGGGGGTTCGAGAGAACAGTCCCCACCTGCCAGACCCCGTGCACATTGATACCAGGTTAAGGTGAGTGTGAGACCCCAGACTCCTGGTGGCTTCATCTCATCCTGCCCCTGCCCCCACGTGCTGCTGTTCAGCCAGAACTCTTCACAGGTAATCCCCACCTTGACTTGCATCCCCTGCCGCTCTCTCAGACCCCTCCCCTCCCCCTCTTGGGAAGGCCCGTGTGCTCCAGGGTGCTGCCTACCGTGAGCATCAAAGAACTCATCATCCGAGCTCTCATCTGAGTCCCGGGCGATACTCTGCATCCTCCACTCCGAGATGCTGTGGCGGGAAGGACTCGCTGGAAGGCAAAACCCCAGACTGACCGACCACCCAGCAGCACTGGGATAAACGGGCGGAGGCGGGCAGGTGCGATGATGCTGGAGTAGGGCCAGGAGGGCTCAGCAGGGGATGCAATGGAGAAATGAGGGCTCTGACGCATCTCCCAGCCCACCTGGCACAATGCAGTCCTGTCCCGGGAGGACGTGGATGGGGGAGGGTATCAGGTATGAGGCCAGGATGTGCAGTCACCCAGGCTTGGGTCCACTCCTATGCCCTAGACCTGATCTGCTCAGGAGCGAGGCCCCCTCCCTTTTTTTTGCCGCACCACTGCGTGGCATGCGGGATCTTAGTTCCCCGACCAGGGGCCGAACCCGGGCCCTGGCAGTGGACCGCCAGGGAATTTCCAGGAGCGAGCCCCTTCAACTCTGCCACGGTGGGACCGACAGACAGGGATGCCCGGCAGGGGCGGGAAGTGAGATTAAAGGTATTGATCCGTGTGTCTCCATGGGTCCCTTCAGCACAGCACAAGCCTGGTGTGGGAAAAGCTGGATTTGCGGAGTGGGTGGGACTCCTGGTGTTTTAGACAAAATACACCGAGTTTCCCCAATAACCACCGCACTTTCAAGTGAGTTCCAGAGAAAGGCCTTTCTGAGTATCTGAAGCCTTTCAGGGTCCTTTGGCCTGGCTGCTCCCTCAGGCGCAGAAGCCTCTCCTGGGTGTGCTGGGTGCAGCGCACCCAGACCCCCCCACCCCGCCTTGGAACCCTGGCTCAGAGCTGCAGCCGGCTGGGTCCCAGGAGGGGCTGGGAGTGGGGATCCCACGTGGCCAGCCTGCCTGTCTCAGCTGGGCTGTGTGGGTGAGTCTGGGGGAACCTGCCAGGGTTGGGGCAACGCCCTGGGCTTCACTCCGAGGCGGAGGCTACAAGGAGGTGACTAGTTCTGAGTCCCACAGGTGTGGCCCGCAGGTCCGAAAGCAAGAGTCCACCTTCAGAGTTCGAAGTCCCCGGCAGAGGCACGGGGCTGCCCTGGTAGGGGCAGTTGCCGGGGTGGACGAGCAGAGGGCAGGGACACCCGCGGGGACAGAGTGCGCTCACCTCCCCGCTTGGACGACCGGGACGACTTGGAGGACGTGGACCACTGCTTCTTCAGACCCCTGCCCGCCAGGGGCTCCCCACCGCTGCTGCTGGGCTGCGGGGGCTCCCTGGGGGCCTGGGCCTGGGGGGCCTCATCCTTGGCCAGCTCCGCGGCCCCCTCGTCGTCCTCACTGAACTGGGCCATCTTGCGGGACAGCATGAGCTGCGCCTCCTTCTCCAGCTCCCGGATGTTTTCCATGTTCAGCCCGTACCACTCGTCCTGCCAGCACCAGGCCTGCCGGTGGGCCCTCACCATCACCTTCCGCAGGCCTGCAGGGGAGGGAGAGAGAGACAGGGCCGTGTTAGAGCCCCCGGGGACTCCTAGGCTGGGAGGTGCCCGGCGGTGCAGGACAGGCTCTGCCCCTCACCCACTGCGTGGCTTCCAGCAAACCACTGCCCTCGTGCCCGTTTCCCCATGTGTAAATGAGGGGTCCAGCTCACAGATGGCTTCACAAGCTCACAGTGGCTCTGTAACTGGGGTACTGGGGCTTCCCAAGGTACTGTGTCTGCTCAGAAGCCATGCTGAGTTTTGCGGGGGGGGGGTGGCGGGGGGGAATTCCTGCCTTGTGGGGAGCTGGAGAAGGACTTCCTGAGTGTTTCCTATCTCAGAGTCAAGGACACTTCTCTTGTCGAATTTCCCACGGGAAAGTCAACCTCAAGTTCGAAGCACGTTGGTCCTTTCTTTTTTAAACAGAATATATACACATACGATATAAAATAAGATATAAAATACAATAAAGTACGATATATAGGAATATATCATATATAGAAAATAAGATGGAAAATAAGATACTTTTAAGGTATAAAGAACAGAAGAACCACAGGGACAGGAAGCAGATGGGGGCCCGCCTTGGGTGGGGATGAGAGTGGGGGTGATTGCGAAAGACTCTGGGAGCATGGAATGTTCTAGAACTGTGTGCACTACTCTGCAAACACACTCAAGCTTACGGAACTCAAACTTCTCTTACAACAGATGCAAAATCAGGCCTCAATAGGCTGCTTAAAAACCATTAAGAAGAAATAAAGCATCTCCCCCCCGCCCTGCCTCCCCTCCCCCCCCCCCCCCCCCGCCACCACCCATCGAGGGAGTAGACGTGACCAGTAACACGGAGCCCACGGTCGCCCTCCCAGACGCATCTTCCTCCCGCCCTGAAAGGGTCCATCCTGAATTTTGTGTTTGTCACTTGCTTTTCTTTCCGTGTTTTTCTATACAGTATGTTGGGCTGGCCTACATGTTGCTGACATGTACATGTATGTGTCATGCTGCATGGATTTTTCTGCCACTTCCCCTTCTTGGGTGAGTTGCCGGTATGCTGCCGTATGGTATTTATTTGTGTGAAATACCGTATGGTATTTATTTGTGTGAAATACCACATTTTATTTATTCTTTCTCCTGCCAGCGGGCCTTTGGCTCACTTTCATTGTTTGTCCGTTTTGCTTTTATAATCCTGCTGCTCTGAACATTCCGGAACGTGCATTTGAGTTTCTCCAGGGGGGCAAACTCGGAAGGGTCATCACTGAGTCTTCCTCCCGCTTTCCTAGAGAAAGCTGAGCGGCTTCCCAGGTGGTCCGGCCCTTCCTCGTTCCCAGGCTGGTCTCTGGCGACCCTTCCTCCGGGCTCACCTCCTGATTCCCACTTGCAGCTTTGCTCAGGCCACTCGGCCTCCCCAGCCGTCCTTTCTATATCCCTTCATTCCCAAAAGCCTGCCTGGGAGAAACTCCCTCTCACCCCTGCTCCTAGGAGGGTGCCCCCAAGCCCCAGGCCGTGGCCTCAGGCACGCCACCCTCAGGGTCAGCCAGCACCCACACTGGACAGACCGTCTGATGAGATGTGATGCACAGACGAGGACGGCTGGGACGGGAGATCTGGGTTCAGACCCAGGGCTGGCCCTGGGCTTCCTCCACTGCAAATGGGGGTTGGAGGGGGTGACAGTGGCCACCCTGCGGGGCCATGGAGAGCTGATGTGACCCCTGTGAAGCATACCGTCAGTACTGTGACTCTGCTCATGGCTACACAGTCACCCCTGCTCTTGGAGTGAGCAGGTGTCTGCCTGGGTGCCACTCCTGGATCATGAGTCTTGGGGCTAAAACCAGGCCCTGGACACTGACCTCTGCCCTGACTGGGGGGCAGGGAGGAGCCCGGGTCGGCACTAGCTCCTTCTAGAACCCCTGGGCATCTGCTGTCCCGTTCCCTGGGCACCTGCTCTGGGCCGGGCGGGCGTGGGTGTAGGACAGGAGGATGTCCGAGACGCTCTCCCCTGGGACTTCCAGCCCAAAGCGGGCGGCAGGGCCGGGGCAGGGCCTGGGGTCTGGCCTTGGGGTGCCGAGAGGTGCTGTGAGCAGCAGGGGGGCAGTCCCCTGGGGCTGCTCCCCCATGGTGGGTGGACATCACGTGTTACAAATACCATCCGCAGTGTCTGGGGCAGGCGTACGCTGCCTGTCGTCTGTAGGCGCTCGGCAAGTGTTTATATGGTCAAGGTAAACCAGGTGGGTAGCTGCATGTGGGCCCTGGGGGTCGCCTGTCCAGAGTAAGACAGGCAGATGCAGAGAGAGAGGGCGGGCAGACGGGCACACGGACGGAGAGGCCGGGCGCGCTCACCCGTGTCGTGGATGAACCGCTCGATCTTGGACTGCATGCCCCAGTAGCGGAACTCCACCTTGCAGAGCTTGTAGGCGCACATTATGGGGAAGACCTGCTGCTTGTACTCCTCGATCCAGTTCTCAGACAGGGGCCCCCGCTGGGTCTTGGTCGAGTAGAACAGCTTGGGGTCCTCTTCCGTCTTATACTCGTTGGGGGGCACGGGGTCCTTGACGATGTCGATGAAATCTACGGGGAGACCCCGTGAGTGACAACGTCTGCCCCAACCTCCACCCCACTCCTCCCCATCCAGTCTCCTCGCCATGTCCCTGCCACCCCCAAATCCTCGTGGGGCCCCAGGCCTCGATGGGCCACGGGGCCCGACGTGGGGGTGAGGACATTGTTCTGGTCCACCCTGACCCCGAGCTCCCCCGCCCTCAGGACCTGTGGCTTTCCTTGTTGCCTTTTCAAATCATTTCAGCAACCCCCCTGTTTTGGGCACACTTGCCAAAGCGGATAAATAAGGTGATGAGCTGGAGAAGCGTGGGCGAGATGAGGATGGAGGATGTGGGATGTGGCGGGGGCGAGGAAAAGAGTAAAGCTTCCCAGAAAAGCTGGTGTTTCAGCTACAGGAGCAGAACTGTGAGGCCAAGAACGTCCCAGAATGTGACACTGAACCAGGAGGTGGGGGAGTTTGGGGAACCACCAGGGTGTCCACGTGGGTGGAGGTGATGGGGATGCAGCTGGACACATCCGCCATCTCTCACCAGGCTTTGTGCCCGGCCGGCACCCTGAGGGGAAGTGGCCCTACAGATGAGCTTTAAGGCGGCTGGCCTGCTGGGAAGCCCCTCCCAGACAGATCAGCAGGGAAGAGTCCGGAAACCACGTCTGATGGGCCCAGTGGGAGGCGTCGGGCCTGAGAGGGTCCAGGATGTGCCTGAGAGTGGGCAGCAGATGCCATGGGGCTGGGCGCTTGGGAAACAGCACTGGGGGCTGGCGGGACCTGGGTGAGGGGCGGGACAGTGACTCTGGGAAGGACCACCTCTTGTCACACGGCTCCTCCCCCAAGTCAAAGCCATCCTGCTAGGCTGGCTCCCCGAGGTGTGCATGTGGTAGACGGGCTTGCGTGCCAGTGGCAGACCTCAGGACAGGGTCTGTGGCTCAGAGACTCCTTCTTTCAGATGTGTGGGGACGACGGCACTTGGCGGGGCTCTGCCCCGACCGGGCCCCGGCTGTCTCGTCTCCCTGGCTTGCTGGCACTGAGTCTGGGTTGTGGTTTACAGACGCAGGCGTTGGCCCGGCCGAAACTGGTGACTGGTCAGAAGCGGCCCGAGGGCAGCAGGATGTGGGGAGGGATGCACATCCTTCCTGGAGCAGACCACGTGCCCAGCCCTCTCAGGCAGGCAAAGGCCGCTAAGGCGGGGGCTGGGACTTAGGAACCATGGCAGGAGGCCTTCGGGGGGAGCCTGCAGCTGGCCGGACAAGAGCTGCCAGAGGGCCTGCGTCATGCTGGGCCCTTCCTTCCTGTTATGGGTAGAATGTGTCCCCTCCTAAACTCATTCATTGGAGTTCTGGTCCCCAGGGCCTCAGAATGTGACCTTATTTGGAGACAGGGTCTTTAAAGAAGTCATCTAATTAAAGTGAGGTCATTAGGGTGCACCTAATCCAATATAACTAGAGTGCTTATAAAAAGGAGAAATTTGGCTCAATTAAAAAATAAATACACCTGAAACTAACACAGCATTGTAAATCAACTATACTTCAATTAAAAAAAAAAAAGGAGAAATTCGAATACGGACATGCACGCAGAGAGAACACCATGTAAAGATGAAGGGAGAGATTGAGGTGATGAGTCTACAAGCCGAGGAAACGCCAAAGATTGCCAGCAGCCCCCAGACGCGAGGGGAGAGGCCCAAACCGATTCTCCCTCAGGGACCCCAGAAGGAGCCAACCCTGCTGACACCCTGACCTTGACGTCTGACCTCAAAACTGTGAGACAAAAAGTATCTGTTGTCTTAAGTCCCTTAGTCTGCGGTACTTCGTTCTGGTAGCCCTAGGAAGCTAAGGTATCTCCCCAAACCCACTGGGGCCTAAAACCTCCGGCAGGAGGGAGGAGTCTCAGGGGACTGCCCTCCAGGCCTCTGAGGTCGCCTGGGAGTTCATCAACACCCCTCCAACGCCAGCCGTGCACCCATCTGGGAACCACAATGGCTTGTTCCTACGGCCTTGGGGCCTGTTGAGGTGCGGCTGGTCCACAGATGTGTCTTGTCTGGGTGGCATATTTACAAAGATTTTTAATTAGTTGTCAACATTTAGGAATTGGAAGATTTCACACGAAAACCCTGATTTCTGGCCTCGCTTGAAAGAGAAGATTTAACAAATGGGGCCTGTTTCCCACATGGCATAGTCGGCTAGAGGGGAGTAGAGCAGAGGCCGCCCACCGTCAAGGGGACACAGGCCCCATCCGGCCTGCTGCACTCACGCATGGCTGTCAGCCTGATGTGGCCCCCAAGCACACGCATGCATTTCTGGGGATGGGGACACTTCGAAGGGATGAAGGGAAGGGGCTTGAGTGGGAAACGCACGTAGCCTTAGTGGGCACATCAGGGAAATGGGGCCGAGGAGACCCATCCTTCCTGCCCCCTCACCTCTGACCAGGCTTGCTTGGACTCTAACCTCCCCGCCCAGGACAGGAGCTGGTCTGCAGCCTGCCAGGCCTGAAGATCAGGGGCAGAATCAAGGGGCCCACGGGCGGGGAAACCGGGAACTCAGCCCTGCAGGGCTCCTGCCCTTCCCGGAGTTGGGAGCGTCAGGGTAGACGGTTACCGATCGTCAGCTGGTTCTTTTCCACAGGAGACAGGCTGAACACATTGGGGTTTTCTCCAGCATCAGTTTTATAAAAGGTTTCGATGTCAATGGAGAATTTCTCCACAAAAGGGCAAGTGAACCTGCGGGGGAAGGAGAGTATCCATCAGGACTCGAGCTTAGCGGTGTAGGCGTGGGTGGCTGGGTGGAGGACGAGGGCTGGAGTGGTGGCCGAGACGCGTCTGTCCTGTCCAGCTCCTGGACCTTCACCTCGTCCCAAGAAGAGCCAAGTCCAGGTTGGGGGGAGGGATGGGTTTAGGGGGAAGAGGGAGTTGTTCCGGGAAGCTGCCGGCAGCCCTGTGTCCACGTGTGTGAAGCGTGGTGTGGACTCAGGCACAGAGAAGGTGGCACGCTGCTGAGTCGGCTGAATCTGTGTGACATGCCACCCTGTCCCCTGTCCCCTAAGAAACCAGGTGTGGCAACAGGGAAACAGCCCCTCTCTCTTGCCTGGAGATGGGCTCAGAGGAGGAAAGTGCTGCTGGGAAGACGCATGACTTGGATGGATCCTCCAGCAAGCTCCAGGCCCTCGACAACCGGGGGAAGGAAGCCCCAGGAGATGCATGGGGACTCCACCTGCCCAGCAAGTGGGCGGCCAGCTGGGAGCGGCCCCCGATCTCTTCTAACGAAGCAGTGCTCAGCTCTATTGGGTGGGGGCTCAGAGTGAAGAGCCCCCCTACCAGAGGGATCCAAAGAAAGCCCTGCTCAGCATGGTTTGTTATAAAACATCATCATAGTCGCTGAGGGTCTCAGGGCTGGAGGGAATCTCTGGGCCATCTGGTCTACCCTCAGTTTGTGTTTCTTCCCAGCTGGTGGACGGTCCTGCATTCCCAGGCGAACGTTAACGTGAGTCTGTATTCCCTGAGCCTTCCCAGATGGCAAAGGAGTCTCAGATGGCCCTCGCTGGACTCAGGCCTTCCTGGTCTCCCCCACTGGCAGGCTAGAAGGCACCTAGGGGTATACCCTTCCCTCTCCTGCCTGTTCTCTGAGGGGGAACCTGAGGGACCTTCAGGGTACCGCTCAGAACGGAGGCTCAGCTCCCCAGAAGCCAGGGCTCCCTGGGGTGTGGGGATTGAGCCTGTCTGGGGGGCCAGCACCAGCATCTATGCTGCAGGGTTGCTTCCCCAGCAGACAGCACGGGGGCTGAGGGCAAGCTCACCTGGTTCGGGTATAGGGGTAGGCGTTCCAGGACTCCTCCACCACCCGCAGGGCCGCCTTGGGCAGGATGGAGCGGAACCAGCTGGGGATGTGCATGCCCACATGGTACACCTTGTGTGTGTACTGCCCGGAGCCACCAGGGCCGTCCGTGTATGGCCGGTTCTCCAGGATCTCCACGCCACTGCCTTCACCGAACGTCTCGTTACGGCTCTTCTTCTGTGGGGACAAAAGCATTAGCGATGTGTGGGTCCAGAGCACTCTGCAGAGGGGGAGGGGCTTAGGAGACTGGCCGAGGGTGCTGAATGGGGGGTGGGGTTTTGGCCAACCAGGCTGGCTCCTCCTGTGTCACTGCAGGACACCGCCCCCCACCCCCACCCCCGGCGCCGGCCCCAGCACTCATGCAGGAGACTGAAGGGGCCACGGTTCCCTGTCCGAGCCCAGCACTGCACGTGCAAACTCCTCCGTTCTGACTCCTGAGTGTGCCGGGACTGAAAGTGTTCCCAAGGTCAGGAACAAGATGAGGATGCCTGCTTTCTCACCTCTAGCCAACATTGTACTGGAGGTTCTAGCCAGAGAAATTAGGCAAGAAAAAGAAATAGTAAGAGACATTCGAATAGGAAAGGAAGAAGGAAAACTATCTCAATTTGTTGATGACACACCCATATACAGAAAAACCTAAAGAATGCCCCCCACATCTGTCAGACCTAATACATATATTCAACAGAGCTTCAGAATACAAAATCAACCCACAAAAGCAAATACGGCAGAAAGGAAATAAAGAAATCATTTCCATTTACAAGAGCATCCAAAAGAATAAAATACCTGGGAAGAAATTTAACCGAGGAGGTACAAGACTTGTACACAGGAAACTATAAAACATTGCTGAAAGAAATTAAAGAAGATCTAAATAAACAGAAAGACATCTGTGTTCACGCACTGGAAGGTTTAATATTTGTTAAGATGTCAATACTCCCCAAAGCAAGCTGCAGGTCCAATGTGATCCCTGTCGAAATCCAATGGCAGTTTTGGTAGAAACGGAAAAACTGATCCTAAAATTCATATGGAACTCCTAGGGCTCTCAAACAGCCGAAACAATTTTGAAAACAAAAAGGAAGCTGGAATGCTCACATTTTCCGATATCAGAACTTGCTAAAAAACTATAGTAGGGGGACTTCCCTGGTTGCACAGTGGTTAAGAATCCGCCTGCCAATGCAGGGGACATGGGTTTGATCCCTGGTCCGGGAAGATCCCACATGCCACGGAGCAACTAAGCCCGTGCGCCGCAACTACTGAGCCCACCTGCCACAACTACTGAAGCCCACAAGCTCTAGGGCCCGTGCACCACAGCAAAGAGTAGCCCCCGCTCACCGCAACTAGAAAAAAGCCCGCATGCAGCAACAAAGACCCAACGCAGCCAAAAATAAATTTTAAAAAACCCCACAACTACAGTAGGGACTTCCCTAGTGGTGCAGTGGTTAAGAATCGGCCTGCCAATGCAGGGGATACGGGTTCAAGCCCTGGTCTGGGAAGATCCCACATGCGGCGGAACAACTAAGCCCATGCGCCACAACCACTGAGCCTGTGTGCCACAACTAATGAAGCCTGCACGCCTAGAGCCTATGCTCCACAACAAGAGAAGCCACCGCAATGAGAAGCCCTTGCACTGCAATGAACAGTAGCCCCCACTCGCCACAGCTAGAGAAAGTCTGCGCGCAGCAGCAAGGACAAACGCAGCCGAAAAAGATTCATCCACCTGTTGCGGGTGGTAGCTCTTTAAAAAAAACCCCAAAAAACTATAGTAATCAAAACAGTATAGTATGGGCATAGGACAGATCTATGGAATGGAGATGAGAGTTTAGAAATAAACCCACAGATCTATACGCTATACATATTGATTTTCAACAAGGGGGCCAAAACCATTCAATGCAGGAGGGAAGAGTCTTTTCAACAAATGCTGCTGGGACAATTGGATACCCAAGTGCAAAAGAATGAATCTGCACTACTATCTCATGCCACATATAAAGATTAACTCAAAATGGATCAAAGCCCTAATTGTAAGAACTAAAAGTATAGAACTCTTAGAAGAAAACATAGGGGCAAATCTTCATGACCTTGGATTTGACAATGGTTTCTCAAATATGATACCCAAAGCACAAGCAACCAAAGAAAAAATAGCTAAGTTGGACTTCATCAAAATGAAAAAAAAAAACTGTTGTGCATCAAGGGACACTATCAAGAGAGTGAAAGGACAATCCACAGAAAGGGAGAAAATTTTTTGTAAATAATATACCTGATAAACGAATTATATCCATACAATAAAACATGATTTGGCTGTAAAAAGGAATGAAGTACTGACACATGCTACTACATAGATGAACCTTGAAAACATGCCGAGTGAAAGAAACCAGACACAAAAGGCCATATACTATACGATCCCATTTATATAAAATGTACAGAATAGGCAAATCCAGAGAGTCAGAAAGTAGATTATTGGTGGCCTGGGGGTTGGGGGAAAATGGAGAGCGACTTCTTTATGGGATGATGAAAATGCTCTAGAATTGTGATGGTTTCACAACTCTGTGAATGTGCTAAAAGCCACTAAACTATACACTTTAAATGTGTGAACTGTGTGGTGTGGGACTTACAGCTCCATAAATCTGGTATAAAACAAAACAAACAAACAAATAAAAACCAACCTTGCCTCTTGTACTCAACTAAGATTTCAGAGAGATCAAACACGAGTGAGAAGGGGCCTCGGAGACACTGCCAGGGAGACATGATGCCTGGGTCACCTCTAAGTGTCTTTCTGCCACGAGCTCCTTCCCAGGGTCCAGAAGCTCAGGTTTCTGCTTCTGCACAAAACCTCGTGGTCAAGGTGCTGGTGACTTTAAGCCCAGCATCTGTTTCCATGGTGACATGACAGCATCACCAAGGCCATCTTCGGTCAGCTTCCTGAACAGCAGGTGCACATATACTCACACATGCACACACCTGAGTCCTCGCACACGTACACAGGCACTCCCCACAGCACTGCCTCGCCCTCGGGGCATGAACCCTCTCTAAGGCACAAAGACGTGATCTATCTCCATGGCCAGAGACACTGAGTCCCCTTCAGAAAAACAGCAGACCCTGGTTGAAGCCACAGATGGAGTCAGAGCAGGGACATGCCATTCCTTACTCTTTAAAGGAGCTCCTGGAATGTGGCCCAGATTCTGTAATGAAAACAGCGACCATTTCTCAGATGCTTTCCAAGATCCCGCCTCTTACAGTAGCTTCGTTTATTAGCAGTTGTGCTAAGCGCTTGGCCTGCGCTTTCTCATATAGTTACTGCAATGAGCCCTTGAGAAGACTGCAGGACTACTATCACCCCCAAGGTACAGATGGGAAGGTGGAGGCTCAGAGAGGCCGAGTGACCCGTCCAAGGTTACACAGTTACCAAACAGCAGAGCCAGGACGAACTCAGACCTGTTGGATTCCAGGGCCCGCTCGCCCGAAGCAGTGAGCGCCTCAAGGAAAACACCTCGGGACAAGGTAGGTGCTGATAAGCAGTTATTGAGCAAGTACAGAGACTGTGGTCCTAACCCTGTGGCCAACTTTCTCTCATCCTGGACAAGTTGCTTCTTGTGTCTGGTCTCAGTTTCTAAAACTATAAGTGGGGATGGGGCTACCTGTCTGCCCAAGCCCCAGTGTAGTGGGTTAAAGGCCTCCCCCCCCCCCCCCCCCCCCGCTAATCCATATCTACTGAGAATCTCAAACTGTGACCTTATCTGGAAATAGGGTCTTTGCAGATGTATTGATAATTAGTTAAGATGAGGTCATCTTAACTTAGATGGATTAGACAACTTAGGCTGGGCCCTAAATCCAATGAGAAGAGATCATTATAAGAAGAGAAAACAGAGACACAGACACACACAGAGGGCAGGCAGCCATGTGACAACACAGGCAGAGACTGGAGTGAAACCGTTTTAAACCAAGGAACGTCAAGGATTGCCGACCGCCACCGGAAGCTGGGAGAGTCAAGGGAGGATTCCCCCCAGCGCCCCAGAGCCTTCAGAGGGAGTGCGGCCCGCTAACACCTTGATTTTGGACTTCTGTCCTCCAGAACTTTGAGAGAATAAATTTCTGTTGTTTTAAGCCATCCAGTTGGTGGTGCTCTGTTACGGCAGCCCCAGGGAATGAAACACCTGGGGTGCTGGGTGGCTCAGTGAGAAGAGGACGTGCAGGTCAGAGGGGTCAGGGCACACGGAGTCTCTGAGGGCTGAGGTACGGCCTGCCAGGGATCAGAGGGCAGAGAAGGCACGGGGAAGGCCAGAGAGGGAGCAGGGGCGGGGGAGGGTGCCTCCCACCTGGCCTCGTTGGGGCTGCACAGACCCCAGGCCCCAGGGATGGGGGAGGGGAGAAGAGGAGAAGGGGAGTGTCCTGCTCACATCAGAAGCCACAGCCCATCCCTGCCAACCACTCCCCGGAGACTGTGGGCTTGACCTACCCTACCCTGCCCGCACAGGCTGGGTGAAGGCCCCTCCCCCCTCCTCTCCTCCCCTCCCCCCTCCTCTCCTCCCCTCCCCCATCCCTGGGGCCTGGGGTCTGCAAGGGAGGAGCCTGAGCCGCCAGGGGCCTGGTGCAGAAAAAGCACCGGATGAAGGGGGTGGGGGGTGAAGGATTCAAAGTCCAAGAAACCCCGGCCAATCAGGCAGCTCTCAGAGCTGTCCAGGGTCCTGGCTAAGGCGCTTCTGATCGCTCCCCCCGTTTGCTGGGCACCTCCTAGGATGGAAGGCTCTCTCCCAGCCAGACCAATTTTTCTTTCTTTCCTTCCTTTCTTTTTTTTAACCTTGAACAACATGTATATTGAGTGCTGGTCAGGCAGGTATGAGGCAGTTTGATACGTGAGCCCATCTTGTTCACAACCTCAGGGAGGAGGTGGCTTGTTCGGAAGGCCGGCCTCTTCCTAGCTGCCACCCCAGTTGGTAGGCGGGATCAGTGGGTAATGAACTAAGGTCTTGCTCTTCTTTCCAGAAAAACGGAGCTGCCTTCCTTGACGGACCATCCATCTCGTAAGGCCCAGCTCGGAATGAGGGCCCTCCTGGAGCACTGGCCCCAAGCCCAAGTGAACACTGGGCTCCCAGCCTCCTAGCCCCACTGCTCTGGCCTCTACTCAGTGGGCTGCACCCACATCCGTCTCCCCGCAGGCAATCCTGGAGCGCAGAAGCACTTTGTATTCGTCTCTGTAGCCCAGCCCTTTCCCAGGCGGGCACAGAAAAGTCTGGGGAATTTAACTTAGTTTTCAAAGAGCATTACTGAGGTAGGATTGACATACAATAAACCATCTATTTGTAAAGGTACAGCCGGTGAGCTGTGATGTACTTTCACCCCCACGAAACTGTCACACAGTGGAGATAATGGGCTTGTCCATCACCCCCACGGTGGATGGAGCCCCCCCGGAACCGTGGAGCCAGAGGCGGGTGAGACAAATGCCAGAGCGGGAGCAGAGGAGGCTGGCCTCGAGAGGCACGCCGTGTCAGTGGGGCTGTAGGAGGCATCACCTAGGAGGCTGGGAAGGTTTCACATTAATTGGAGGCATAGATGTTGAAAAAAGCACCTTAATACAGGGGGTGCAGATGGCAGGTGTCTGAGGAGCCCTGAGTCAGAGGTGTTTACATACTTGAAAAAGCCTGGGATAAACTGGAAGCTGAAAGTCAGCCTCCTGGGATCTTGACGCTCCCAGCCCCCAAGCAGAGCTGAGGGCCATCTGCTGTGGTCCAGGGTTAGGGTCCAGGGCTCCCCTGGCTCGGGGAGGAATGAGGAAGCCACAGGACAAACAGTGCCTTTGGCAGATCAGCTGGTCCTTGAACAGGCTGAGAGATTCCCAGAGTGCCCGGCGCTGGGGGGCTGATGCCAGTCTCACCTCTCCCCACTCTCGAGGAATAATTACTGGGTAAGTGGTTCAAGAGGGAATTGAGTGGCGCTTCTGAAGCAGCGTGGAGCAAACAGCCCCCCGGAGAGGCTGAGCTGGCCTTCTGTTCTCTTCCCAGCCAAGCTTCCCACGCTGAGGGCCAGGTCAGACTCAGGATGAGGGTGCAGGCCCTGCCGAGCTCTCCCTGCCCTGATGGCCCAGTGTAACGCTTGCGCGGCCAGGGGCTGCACCGAGGCATCCGTGTACCCAGGAAAGCCAGAGCCAGGCCGGGAGCAGGTTCATAATCAGACCCCCAACTGGGAGGAAAGCTGCCAGGCCAGGCAAAGGGCTGGGGCAGCGAGGATGAGCAAGAGGCTAGCAGAGAAGCTGGGACGGAGACCCCCGTGGGGCAGGACCGCAGCCAGCACCCCAACGAGCAGGAGCTGTGGCCACGTCTGGGCCATGAGGACCCGATCCTGGGTTCCAGGTTAGTCAGGCACTGAGTAGGGAGGCCAGCAACATCTGGGGTGGGGTGATCATCTCTGGTTGGTCACAGGCCCCGGTCATCCTCAAAGTCATTTGTGACTCTGTAAATCAGCCACTTAGCCCAAGGCATGAGGAAAGTGCGTACCTGGAGCCGGGAGGCAGGCTGTGTGCTCTTGGACAAGTCACTTAACTTCTCTGGGCCTTGCACCTTCCTGTCTGTCAAATGGATTGTCATGGACTGAACGTTTGTGTCCCTCATTCCCCCAAATTCATATGTCGACGCCCCAACCTCCAATGGGATGATGCTAGGAGGTCAGGCCTTTGGGAGGTGATTAGGTCATGAAGGTGGAGCCCTAATAATAGAGTTAGTGCCCTTATAAAGGAGGCTCCAGAGAGCTCCCTGGCTCCTTATGCCACATGAAGACACAGCAAGCAGGTGGCCGTCTGTAAGCCAGGAAGAGGGCCCTTACCGGACACCAAATCTGTCAGCACCTTGATCTTGGACTCCCCAGCCTCTAGAACTGTGAGCAATAAACGTCTGTTGTTTAAGCCACCCAGTCTGTAGCATTTCGTTATACAGCCCAAGATGACTAAACACAAGGATAATATCTGGATCAGTAAGAGGACGGGTGTTACATACAAAGAGCGTTAGTCTTGTCAGTGCTGTGAATACAGTGCTGGCGAGACAATCCAATGCCACAAACATCCACGGCGCGTTGCGTGTGCCTGGCTTCGTGTGCAGAAAAGGAGCCAGAGCTCCAGTGCAATTCAGACACTGGCCAGAAGCCTACTGGGCAGATACTGCTGTGAAGGCCACGGTGCCACCCCACCCTCCACGCCGGTGCTGAGAGCGGCTGTGTGCACGGCCTCACCACCCACCTGTATCATGTACAGCTGGGCAATGCGGTACTCCTCCACGGTCATTGGCAGAGGAATCCGATATTCCTTTATAATCATCTTGGAGTCCAAGCCTTCCCGTCAATGGGGAACTGTGCGTTGGGACTTCTAGGCGAGGTTCCTTAAATAACCATGACAAAATTCACCAAGGACCCCTGAGAGAGAAAGAGAGGACAGGAGAGTCACTTTCTGCAAAAGCTGATGGGTAAAGTACCACAGGAAGGGCCTGGTCTAGACCCCAGGCTAGAGTTCTGGTCTCAAGTCAGCCATGAGCCCACTGTGTGACCCTGAG
Source organism: Grampus griseus (assembly GCF_964374135.1). Taxonomy (NCBI): domain Eukaryota; kingdom Metazoa; phylum Chordata; class Mammalia; order Artiodactyla; family Delphinidae; genus Grampus; species Grampus griseus. Next base: position 6,731,389 of record NC_139006.1, on the reverse strand, counting down.
CCCACCGCGTGACCTTGAGCAAGTTCCCTCACCTCCCCAGCCTCCATTTTCCCTGTTTGCTAAGCCACTGTGTAGAGGACGTGTATAAACTCTGATCAGCCACGAGGAAATAAAGGAGTGTTATCCTGCTAGCGAGGGCCAGGCGATGGGAGGGCATCGCATCCCCTAACAGTCAAGAGCATCGCGTTCTTGTTTTACGCAAAGTTCTAACAGCCTGCAGCCTCCGCCTCCCCGTGTTCTGGAGTAGCTGGAGGCCGGCACGGTGACGGCAGCAAGTGATGACGGCCGGCAAGAAGGCAGGACAGACAAAACTACGAAAAACAGACGTGAGAATTTTAAAAATCAGCAGTGTGGGACCATTCGGCGTCAGGGCAATCGGTTCTGCTCCTGTCACCGGGTGCAGGTGGCAACACTGCTTCCTGGCAGGAGATCCCGAGTTATCAAAAAAGGTGACCTTAGGTGTAGGTTCAGTTCAATCCACCACCAACTGCCTATTGATACCTACTCTATTGCCGACATTGGGCTAGGTCTTGGAGGTAGAAGAGGAAAATCAGATAAATGGGTGGATTGCGGGGCATGGGAATTACGTCTCAATAAAGCTATTTAAAAAATAAAAGCAAGCAGGGCTTGCTGCTTGGTGGCGCAGGGGTTGAGAGTCCGCCTGCCGATGCAGGGGACGCGGGTTCGTGCCCCGGTCCGGGAAGATCCCACATGCCGTGGAGCGGCTGGGCCCGTGAGGCCATGGCCGCTGAGCCTGCGCATCCGGGGCCTGTGCTCCGCAACGGGAGAGGCCCCAACGGTGAGAGGCCCGTGTACAGTAAAAAAAAAAAAAAAAAAAAAATATATATATATATATATATATATATATATAAGCAAACAATGTATTCACAGTAACTTGTATTTAAGATGACAATATATTTGATGAAGACTTGCACCTAAAGCAATCATATTTAAAAAAACAAAACGAAACTTAATGCTTGAAGGAGGCATACCTGCAGTGATCTGGAAAAAGAAATCACCCATCATAATCGGTCCCCTAGGTGGTGGGGGCTTTGCTGTGGATATATTTGGTTACCCCCAGAGAGAAGGGATGCTGTCAACTGGAAGCTGAGTGAAGGTTTCCAAGACAGGCAGTGGCAGAATCAGGATGGTAGTTTAGAAGGACCACGCCGGGGACAGCAGTCAGTGAGGATTCACAGGTACTGGAGGCAGGATGCTGGCTAAGTGATAAAAGCAAGGGCCGACCGGGCAGGCAGCTTCCCCAGGGCACCATGTGTACGAGGCCTGAGCATCACCTGGGCACTAACGCATTACTGGATAACTAACGCGACTGGGAAAAGCATGTGTACCAGAACTCTTGGGACCTTCGGTACGTAAGGTGGAAAGAAATTCTTTAATAAACCACCTAAGGAGGGAGATGGAGGCTGGGGATGGCACCCACGTTATGAGCCTAAAGTGACCCCCGTGTTGTTTCCTTCTTTACAGCAGGTAGGACTATTAGCCCCCAAAACACCCAGCACCAAACTCAACTTCTCACTTATCCAACTGCTTGAAATACAGTCCAGATAAACATCTTTTTAGCCAGTTAGAGTTCACCTACTTTACATACCCCAGAAACTGCACCCAACATCCACTAGGCATAGATGAGACAAACCCGAGTTCATAAAAGACCCCGAAGGGGGAGTTTTGTGACCCAGAGGCTCTCCATCGTGATTCTGAGCGATGCCACCTCGACACATGAGCCCCCTGTCGAACTCCGCCTCTCCCTTTCTGGGTGGTGGTCCCACATCACTGTATCTGGAAGGCCTCTTGCTGGGAGAAATTTTCCACCCTAGCAAACCTGTCCCAGCGCCATCCAGGAAAGCTTGTTACTGCCCCTCCTGGTCCTGTCTCTTCCCTGATCAACCCTGGACCGCTGAGCTTACCACAAAGGGGAGGACTCAACCCTCCAGAGGCCGTGCTCATGTGCAAACATCACCTCTAACCTTCCTTGAAGGTGTGGGTCCAGCCAACAGCTAAGAGGGCACGTGGGTTCAGGGCCCGAGTTGAAATTGTCCAGGAGGGCGAGAAAGCAGAGGCTGCAGGCTGCCTGGACTCGGCTCTGAGACCCACAGGTCCAAGCTCAAGTCTGGCTGGAAGCTGAGGCCGCAGGAGAGACGAGTGATGGTCCAGAGCCCCCAAGGCACCACCTCCTTCCACAAGAGGGTGTGACACAAGACGTTGAGGGAATTCCCTGGCAGTCCAGTGGTTAGGACTCTGCGTTTTCGCTGCCGAGGGCACGGGTTCGATCCCTGGCGGGTACCTAGCAAGATCCCGCAAGCCTCAAGGCACAGCCCGAACAAGGAAACAAGACCCTGGGCTCAGCCGGGGCAGCGAGGCACCCAGGCTGACCCCCCAAGAGGGTAGGACGGGCACCCGATTTGGGAACCTCCCGACACAAACAAAGGAGAGAGAACCGTATGCTTGCGAGAGGCTGGATGAAATGCGGACGGGAGACAGGAAAGGGAAAACCTAGGTTCGATAAGGGCCATTTTCCCAAAGCTTTTCCACATGGCTTTGTGGGCTCCTTCTGTGGCAAGGGATAATGCAATGACCCAGAGTGAGCCCGGGCAAGTCCACGTCGTCACCTAAACTGCTAACAAAGAGGTCAGATGCAATCTCTATATGTTCTCGAGAAACTCTAAGCAACCTGCCCTTCTGGGCTCTTCACGGCTCCACAGTAAATGACCTGCCCGCGCTTGCCCACACACGTCAGACCAAATGTCCACCGGTTTGCCTCTTCCAGCCCACCAGGCACCAGGGCAGGATGTGGGGCCGGACTATGCTTTTTCCTTAGAAGCCTCCATTTCCCCCCAGCAGCCTCCACGTCCCCCCATCCTAACACCCGGATGGACTCTCAGACCATGAGCCAGCACCCAGACACAGGCTCGGTTCTCGATTTCGGGGGCCCTGTGAACACGTGTCTGGAACACACACAGGATAACGTTCCTCTCCTCCCCAAGTCTCCGCTTTCTTCTCCCAAAGACAAGCTACCCAGTGAGCTGTAATCCCACAGGGGGCGTCCACATCTCCACATGCAGCCTGAGGGCACAGAGACAGGGAGGGGACACATACCCAGAGGTCCCTCAGCGGCTCCCATGTCCTGGGGGAGCTGGGCTCGCAGGCGAAGCTCAGGGCCGACCAAGGGCAATAACCCCACGACGGCCCCCAGAAGACAACACGCCGCTTAGGCTGCATTTCCATCCATGCTGGGCTAGAGGAAGACAGCTGTGCCTCCACCCAACAGGGGCCAAAGAGTGACAGAGGTAGGTATGGAGAGGGAAAGAACAAAATAAACGGTCCTGTCTAGTTATAGTTAAGTGCGTGGTGACTAATGATAGGAGAGGACTCAGAACTCTGAGTGACACAACATGTGCAGCAGTCACAGCGGAGCTCCCCCCCCCCCGGGATCTGAGGTCGCAACCTGACAACGCGCTTCCCAGCCGTGTGATCCGTGCCCGCCGAGCCTCGGTCTCTCCACACGTCAAATGGGGATAATGCCACCCGCCGTCCAGAGTCATCGCCAGCGTCACCGAGATGAGTGCGGGTGAAGTGCTCCCCTGCCAGGGGGTGTACGTCTCTCAGTCCAGAAGAACTTGGAAAAGGCTTCACAGAATGTGGAGCTTTCAAATGACATGAGCTGGGTTTCCCAGGATCAGTGAGATTCTGTTCAGCAGAGCACGTGGGAGGAGGACACTCTGGGAGAAGGAACAGCACGAACAAAGGCCCCGAGGTGGGAACGCGCCGCCCCATCGGAGACACCTCCCACTGGCGCACCCCCAGCGTCGCCTCGCCGCGTCCCTGGAGGATGGGGCCAGGGCAGTGGGGGCACGGAGGCCACCGGCGGCCACTCTCCACAGGGCAGGCTGTGCTCAAGGCTGAGATGAAGCTGCTCCCTGCAGCAGGCATGACAGCCACACCCACGCGCCCATGGAGTTCAGGGTCTGCTGGGGCGGGAGCAGGGTGACAAGAGACCATCACTTGCTTCAAGAATTCCCTCTCCCAGGGGAGGAAAGACATACTCGCCAGACAGGGTGTAACCACAAAGCATGAGTTTCCCGACAAGCACTTCCACACAAAAGCCAAGCCGTCCTTCCGAGCTGCCCTGGGGAAGGTCTGCGGTCACCCACACCCACCAGGGCTGCTCTCTGGGTCACTGTGAGCCCCTTGGGTCACTCCCAGAAAGAGGAACAGTGCTCGGGAGAGGGAACTGGCCCCTCTCGGGGCTGTCTTTCAGGGAGATCACTCTGAAGGGGCCAACAGTCTCGTCTCATCAGATACTAGCGTTTTATTTACTTAAGAAAGCCAGATCTGTTTCTTTCTACACCTATGCTAGTTGGTTCCGACAACTATCCTGACTTCCTGTTGAAGACAGAGCAGTGGGAGCTCTTCCGTTCTCAGAACGACAGACAGCGGCTAAAGATAGAGAAAAGTCACCACGGCCGAGAAACGAGGAGATGGCTGCAGCCCCGAACCACAGTCCATGAAGGATACCAGCCAGACACCACAAGGTCTGAGCTGGGAGGCAGGAACATGCTGACAGCTAACACGTGCCACCTCGGACCTCTGAATAAATACCACCTCCTGAAAGACATGGAACGATGGAGTCTAGGGCTGTGGATGCCCCCGGGGGAGGAGAGCCATCACCCTGTCTTCCGTTTTCTACTTTTTATTGAAGTACGACATACCTCCAGGAATGTGCACATATCATAAGGACAGATATTTTCACAAACTGAACATACCCATACAGCCAGCAAACAGATCAAGAAACAGAAAATTAATAACCCAGAAGCACTGTCCCCCAGGCACACCTCCCCCACCACGGATAACCGTCTGCCTTTTGCCTGTTTTGTATTTTGCACTAGGTTAAAGCCTACGAGCTGCCAACCTCCAACCGTCTTTGACCCACCGAGTGCGCAGTTTCATATGGGATCAGGCTGTAAGCGCACTTCTGATTCCGGCTGCTTTCGATCAACATCATGTTCCTGGGGCTCATCCAATTTGTTGCATGTAGTTGTAGAGGGCTCACTCTCACTGCTGTCTAATATTTCACTGGGTGAATATTCTATAATTGATTTAACCATTCCATCGTTGATGGGCATTTGGGTAATTTCCAATTTGGGGCTGACGGGAACAGGGCTGCTGTGAACAACTGAGTACACGCAGAGATGCAATTTTACATTATGGAATGGAAGGGGAGTGAGAGCCATTGCTATGACAGAACCTAGTTCTCCCGGTAAATGAATGAAGTGGGGCTTGGGAGGAAGAAGGGGCAGTGAGGGGCTGGTCATGATACAGAGAGTCAGAGACCTAAAGAACTTTTCTGTGAACCCTCAAACCTGAGAGAGCTGGAATCCCTGGGCACAGGACAAAAAACAGCTCTGGGAAGAGAGTCTTCCAGACAATAAATAAGCCCAAAATGCAGCTGCAGGCTGCTCCAGATCACTCCTTGCATTTCCCACACGCTGCTATGTAGAAGGTAGCTAGAGAACAATAATCAGAAAGGAACTCACATGGGTCCTACACATTAAGGGTGGGGGGCAAGTGAAGAACACGCATCACAAGAGGAATCAGCCACAGAAATGCAGGAAGACTTCAGAAAAAACAGTTCTCCACTGACTCAGAGAAATTACAGATATAATCTCTTAGAAACTGGTGGGGGCAGAGGAGTGGAAGGAAGGAAACACAGAAATTTAAAAAAGAAATTATTGGATGACAGAAGAGATGAAAGTTGGAAGGCTGGTTAGCAGAGTTCAGGGAAAAATGGGAAAGAAAAATAAATACATCACAGATATTTTTTAAAAAGCCATACTATAAGCAATGAATAAAGGGGCAAAGCACAGTGTGAACAGTTAGAGATGGTGGGCGGGCTTGAGGAACTCACACAAGATTAAATGAAGACTAATAAGACAAAATGACAGATATGGGAGGCAAGAGGAAATCCAACATATACATAATTAGTATGCTTCTCTGAGGAAATAGAATAATAGAACGGGGGTGGGCGAAGTACTCAAATATATAATGAAAAAATTCCCTGAAATAAAAAAGACTTGACTCTGCAGATTAACTGCCATTCTGTAGTCCAGGAAAACCTGATGGTATAAGGAACACCGAGACATCCTAAAATAAGTTATTGAGCTTAAAGGATAAAGAAAGAATCATATAACTAGGGGGCACAGGGAGATGGGTTGAGGACAATCAGAATCCTCCTCAGCAACACAATTTCAGAAACCAGTGAAGCAATATCTATAGAGTTCTAAGAGAAAGAAATTGTAAACCAGGATTTTATACCCAGCTAAGTTGTCCCTTAAGCAGAAAGTTAACAGACATTCTGAAACACGCATTTAGGAGCCTAGACATCTATAACGTCTTTTAAAAATTACCTGATGCTAAAATCCAACCAACCAAAAGATAAATAAAAGTAAGTTCACCAATGGAGGAATACTGAGTTAATATTTTTGAAACCAAGGCAATTATGGTTATTGAATAGAATACAAAAACCTTAACAAGGTCCACAAATAATATAACTAACAAAAATTGAGAGTGGAAGAACAGAAGCATGGAATTTGATTCATTATGTAGGTTAAAAAACTAAGGAGGGATAAATAGTTGAAGCACAGGAAGTTTTAGGGCAGTGGAACTATTCTGTATGACGCTTCTATGGTGGATGTGTATCATTATACATTTGTCAAAACTCAGAATGTACAACACAAAGAGTGACCCCTAATATAAACTATGGGCTTTAGGTGATAATGATGTACCAATGTAGGGTCATCAGTTGTACTGTACCATCTGGAGGGGGATGTTGATAATAGGGGAGGCTGTGCTTGTGTGGGGGCAGGGAGTATATGGAGAATCTCTGTACCTTCCTCTCAATTTTGCTGTAAATTTAAAACTGCCCTAAAAGATAAATTTTATTACTTAAAAAAATTAATGACTCTAACCTTTTAAAAGTTTTTCTCTCAGAAAGTAGATTAGAGGTTACCAGGGAGAGAGGGGAATAGGGGGTCACTGTTCAATACTTATAGAGTTTCAATTTCGGTGATAAAAAAATTTTGGAAATAGTAGTGGGGATAGTTGTACAATATTGTAAATGTACTAATGCCACACAATTGTACACTTAAAAATGGTTAAAACGGAAAATTATGTGTTACAGATAAATGTATATCACAATTTTAAAGATTAATGTAATAGGCCCGAAACCACTGAATTGTACACTTTAAATGTAAATTGTACGGTATGTGAATTATATCTAATAAAGCTGTTAAGCTTGTTTCCCTCTTTTCTCACCTTAACTTTAACCTGTTAGGAACTATTATCACTTATGATGAAGAAATGTTTTTCTGAAGTTTAAAAATTCCCTTCTGTTTCATTTTAGATACATGCAAGTAGGTGATTTATCTTTGGTTAAATTCAAGTAAAATTAAATTTGATTTTTTATTTTTAAAATGAACGTAGAGTACCACCCATTTTTTAAAAAAAAGTTATTACTACTCTGTACATATCTGTACAGAATCTGAAAAAAATGTTCACTGGACGCTGGAGAGGGTTATCTCAGATTGATGGAATTCTGGGCAACTTTTACTTGCACTTTTCTCTATTACTCGATTTTTCACAAGGCAGCAGCAACAGAGTGTGAGCCGTATGTGTGTAACCGGTCTGAGAAGGGCAGTCTGCGTAGTTGTGAAAATGATGGACTTTGAGTCAGCCAGACCTTCTGCCACCTCCCAGCAGTGACCATGGGCAAGTTGCTTAATCTCTTTGATCTTTCATTTGATCTTCTACAAAACAGAGGTGAGAATGGCACCTACCCCGCTGGGCTGTCTTGTGGATTAAATGAGATAGTGCACATAAAACGCTTAGTCCGGTTCCAGCCAACACTCAGCTAGCAATTAGGAGGTGCTGCTGTGCTGAGCAAGGTCTGGGAGACAGGTGCCTGGGGAACAGGGCCTGTAGGCTCCCAGGCTGGGCTGCCAGGGGCAGGTACAGGTGCAGACACTACATGCACTGGCATCAGGGGAAGACAGCCCAGCACCCAGGGCACCAACGTCCGAAGGACGAAAGGCCCCTTGGGAGGTCCTGGTGAGCTTTGCAGCCAGAATGCGGACCTGGTTAGGGCACGAGAGTCCCCTTGTTTTCTTCCCGGCTGAGTCTGAAGCCAGGGGGGCACAGGCAGCCACCAGCCCCCTAATGAGGGAAGGCAGCGTGACTTGGCGTCTGCCCGTCCCCTGAGCATCCTCACCCAGCAGCTGAACCCTCAGACAATCTTATTACACCCACCCCGGCTGCCTGGGCCCACAAGACAGACACACGTCTCATCTCCGTCCCCGCTGGAGTCGTGATGGGTTAGACAGAATTATATTTTAATTCCTTCCACAGGGAAGCTTTTGGGGCTGGAATAATGAGAGGGAAGAAAGAAATAAAGTCTGCAGAAGTCCTCGTGCGCGGGAAGCCAGGCAAGGAGTCTGTGTGACCACCGCACACAAACCACCCTCCCATCTCTCCCCGGGGAGACCAGGGACAGACCCCCTAGAGGGCCTCAGGTATGGTATCTGCCTCTAAAAACGTCTTGGGCTTCCAGAACCCATGTATTCACGACACTAGAAAGGACCCCAGCCCCCATGTTCATCGGTGTCTTTGAGGGAACAGAAGGGCGAGAAGAAGTCAGAGTGGGGGCCACCTGGCATGGCGATCCGGGAGGCCACGGTCGGGGAGGGACCAGCCCTGGACAAGGTGCGCAGCCCAGGCTGCACCCTGCTGGGCCCGGAGCCCTGGCTTGGACGCTGGGCAGAGTAGGGGTGGGGAGGGGTGACCCGACTCCTCCTCAAGCAGCCTGTCCCACCGGAACCCACGTGGGAAGACAGAGAAAAGGGGCCTGCAGTTGACCGAGAGCATCTGATTCTGCCCAAGGACTCAAGGGCAGGACACCTCTCGGGGCCTCCCCAGCTGGGTCCCAAAGGTCTTCAGGGACCCACCCTGGGGGGTCATCAGTGAAGACGGCGGTGATTATTAGGGTTTGGCTCAGAAGGGTGGGCAGGTAGGAAGGCAAGATGGCCGCTCTGAGTGGAGGCCACGGCGAGACACCCTGACTGGGAGGGAAAGCATGAGAATTGAGTTTACAGAACCTAATCTGTTTTTCCGTGATGAGCCGGGGTTTGACGTCACAGATGGAATTTAGGAGTGAGGCTGTGCAGAGACAACAGAGGATGGAATCCATCCAAACGTAATTCAGTTGCATTCTGGCCATTAGGTCTGGAAGCTCGTTCAAGCCAGGCCAGGGGAGCCTGCCTAGATGTTTGCAATCGTGGGGAAGGCAGCTGCTGGGGACGGGAGGGGCCCAGGCAGACTCTGGGGTCTCTGGCACATTCGGAACATCCCATCTGGCTCCCATGGGTCTCTCTTCGGCTGTCTCTAGGAAAGCCCCCTTCTTCTGCTCTCTGCTTCCCAAACCTACTGCCCCTATCAGGGACCAAAGTGGGTGATGTTAAAAGAACTTCATCTATCCGCCACGTGGGCAGCTCCCCACGCCCAATACCTCCCCTCCTACCATCTGTCTCTAGGGAAGGCGGGCTCCAGATGAGTGGGAGGGGGTAGAGGGGAAAGGGGCAGTTCCTTGTGCCCCGGCGATCTGGGGCAGGCTGGGGCGTAGGGAGTGTGTGTATGAAGTTAGCAGTGATTAGCTGCCTGTCCCCTGGGGGTAAAAGCAGGAGCAGACACACCCCCATGAAAGTCTGAGCTGGAAGGGACAGGGGTGGGGGGCTGGGGGGTCTCCAATCCCTGCTCCCCACAGTAGTCTCACCTTTATCTGTTAGACAGTGGACTTCCACCAAGGTTTCTTGGGAGGAAACAGTACAGGACCCCCGCCCCCTCCCAGTTCAACCCTCACTTTATAAATGGGGAGACTGACGCCTGGATTTCACAGGTGTGAAGAGCTGGGGGGACACAGACCCAGTCCGTGTCCTGTAACCTTATAAGAGGAGGACACGGCACCTCCCCTGCCAGCCTGAGCACTGAAAGGGTCCCCACGGAGCCCCTGGGCACCCCTGCAGTCACTGACATCCCAGGAAAGGTTGTAAATCTTATGGTTGTTCACCCGCAGTGCCAACCTGGGGACGACTGCCAAGACGCTGCGGGACTCAGTCATCAGCCCCCACGGGGCAGGGCCCAGCTGGGGGCAGCGCAGAGCGTGCAGTTCTCTGCAGGGCTGGGAACGCTGGGTGGCAGGGGTGGGACCCTTGGCAAATGCTTGAGGGTTATGTGGTGTGTCATGTGTAACACCCCACTGAAACGGCAGCCAGGGGGCTTAGCAGGGAGAACCTCTTATCTCTGTGGCGCAGAGAGCAAAGCGGATCCCGAGAGGGCTGGTGCCCTCCTGAAAGACAGCCGCAAGCCAAGGGTGATCAGCGGTGCCCCAGTTTCACGACTGCTACTCCCTCGCCGGGCCTGCCAGCTCCAGCCCCTCTTGTCGGGAGAAAAAGGAGAGGAGATTTGCAGGTGAGGAAATGAAAACGGACCCAGATCCTCCAAGACGAGCACGAGAGGGCAGCAGGCGGAACTCACCACCACCCGCACTCCTCGTTGCCCTTTGGGGACCCTGCTGGTCACTGCCGGTGAGGCCATCACCACACTGGCCTCCAGGGCACTGCTCCCACACTTAGCACCGAGTACAGCTCAAACGAGGCAGGGCCGTCCAAACAGAATGCCCCTGGATGCTTCAGGGTCAGAATGGAAACACAGACCCAGAGGGACCTGGGCCTGACCGTCTGGCTCTGAGCTGTGGCTTGCACAGCGGTCACCTGGGGTTGGCTCAGGGGTTCTGGCTCCTGGTTGCCTTCCGTGGGTGCTACCACCGCAGCAACACCCAGGCCACTGCCCTATGTCAGCACCCACCTAAGGTCTGTGTCTGGGCCTGCAGGAGCACGTTGAAATGAGCGCCGCTTAGGGGAGAATGTCCCCCAGCTACTGGGGCAGAAGGAGGGAGAACCCACTCCTCCAGATGCCTGGAAGCAGGGAGCACCTCCAAGTTGGGGGGGCTCTGGTTAAGCTAGTGTTCAGCACACCATCCATCACGGGCAGGGGCTCTGCCACAGGCCGGGCCCCAAAGCATCTCCGCTCATTAATCCCCCGGGAAATAGAGGCTTTGGGGCACCAGAGTTAATAAGAAAAGGCAGTAATAAGAGCCAGAGTGGAGATTTTCACCAAAAGCGGGGATGATGCCTTGTATGATGATGACGATGTTGATACTGACAACATAAAATACACATCGGGGACGATCACAGCTACTGGGGCCACGTGCTCACTTCTCGGGCCAGCCTGGCCTCCAGGTTTTGGTGGACACCTCGGTGGGCCCAGCACCCGGCAACCCCACCCCACTGATTCTGCGCCTGCACTCCCCCACCCCGGCTATTTTAGACCTTCTCCCCGATTGTTCTTCTTTATTCCCTCAAATTCCCATCGTGGAATCCACCAACCCACCTGCACCTACTGCTCCTGCTACAACAGAAAAATGTCTTGGCTCCCATGGGAGGTCAACCTCTCGAGCACTGAGTCCCATTCGTATCATTTAAGAAACTTCTGATGGGCAGAAGAACTGAATAAGAAGCCATACAGATGGCCAACAGGCACATGAACAGGTGCTCAACATTGCTAATCATCAGACAAATGCAAATCAAAACCACAAAGAGACATCACCTCACGCCTGTCAGAATGGCTGTCATCAAAAAGGCCACAAATAACAAGTGTTGGAGAGAATGTGGAGAAAAGGGAACCCTCCTACACTGTTGGTGGGAATGTAAATTGGTGCAGCCACTGTGGAAAACAGTATGGAGGTTCCTCAAAAAACTAAAAATAGAACTACCATATGATCCAGCAATTCCAGTCCTGGGTATATATCCGAAGAAAATGAAAACATTAATTCAAAAAGATACACACACCCCAATGTTCACAGTAGCATTATTTACAATAGCCAAGATATGGACGCAACCTAAGTGTCCATCAACAGACGAATGGATAAAGATGTGATGTACACACACACACACACACACACACACACACACAATGGAATACTACTCAGCTATAAAAAAAGAATGAAATTTTGCCATTTGCAACCTCATGGATAGACTTGGACGGTATTATGCTTAGTGAAATAAGTCAGACAGAGAAAGACAAATACTGTATGTTGTCACTTATATGTGGAATCTAAAAAATGAAATCAATGAATGAATACAACAAAACAGAAACACACTCACAGATACAAAGAACAAACTAGCAGTTACCAGTGGGGAGGGGCAAGATGGAGGTAGGAGATTAGAGGTATAAACTACTATACTTATTTATTTATAAGAGGTACAAACTACTATCATTATTTATTTATAAAATAAATAAGCTACAAGGATATATTGTACAGCACAGGGAATATAGCCAAAATTTTATAATAACTTTAAATGGAGTATAATCAATAAAATATTGAATCACTATGTTGTACACCTGAAACCAATATAATGTTGTAAATCAACTACACTTTTTAATTTATTTATTTTTAATAAATTTATTTATTTATTTATTTATTGGCTGCGTTGGGTTTTCATTGCTGCGCGTGGGCTTTCTCTAATTGTGGCGAGAGGGGGCTACTCTTTGTTGCGGTGCGTGGGCTTCTCATTGCAGTGGCTTCTCTTGTTGCGAAGCACGGGCTCTAGGTATGTGGGCTTCAGTAGTTGTGGCACGTGGGCTCAGTAGTTATGGTGCACGGGCTTAGTTGCTCCGCGGCATGTGGGATCTTCTCGGACCAGAGCTCGAACCCGTGTCCCTTGCATTCGCAGGCGGATTCTTAACCACTGAGCCACCAGGGAAGCCCTTAATTTTAAATATAAATAAAAATCCGGACTTCCCTGGTGGTGTAGTGGTTAAGATTCTGAGCTTCCAATGTAGGAGCACGGGTTCGATCCCTGGTCGGGGAACTAAGATTCTGCATGCCACGTGGTGCGGCCAGAAGAAAAAATAAATAAATAAATAAATATTAAAAGCAGGAAAAAAAGAACCTTCTTCTAAGTTAACTCTCCTCTATCAGTTTCTGCCTCTTCACTGCAGGCCCCACCCCCATCGGCATGCAGACATGCTGGTAATAGGTCCCATATTTACGAAAACCAAACAAAAACCCCATAGCTCCATCTCTCTTTTTTAAGCTCATTTTTTTTTGAGTTATAATTGACATATAACATTCTGTAAGTTTCAGGTGTACAACACAGAGATTCGATCCCACAGCTCTCTACACCCCACTTCCTCCTCTTGGAACCCTCCCATTTCTCTGCTCCCCTTCACAGCAAAAATCCTCTCAAGAGTTAGCTCTTCTTGCGGCTTCCACCCTCTCACCTCCCAGCATCCTTTCAAGCTCACCACATCCCTGAAACTGCATCGCTCAAGTCCATCAATGACCTCTGCAGGGCTAAGCCAGTGGCCAGCTCTCAGTCCTCGTTATTTCCATCTTTTGTTAATTCCTGTGTTGAACACATACTGATGGAGCATCTGAGGCTCTCAGGCAGGTAGCATGGCCCTTGAATAGATTTCTGCCTGGAAAAGGTTCTTTCGACTTAGCCAGCCCACCCAACCAGCAAACCTCCTCTCGGAGCTGACTGGGTGCGAGATTTCAGCACCGAGGCTCCGAGCCAGCTTATTCAGGGCCTGTCAGCCATCAGCTGAAAATTATAATTTTTGTTTGCTTGTTTCAAAAAAAAAAAAAAAGCTGGTGTTGTGCAGCCTGCTCATAGCCCCACAGGGCTGGCCTGACATCTGGAGGGGCACCCACCCCATGTTAGGAGTTTTAAGAGCCAGTGTCCCTGGTTCTACCCCCTTAAGCCAACCCTACTCATGACACCCCAAGGCTCTGCACTCCCACAGCACCTTCTGCAAAAGCTACAGCCTAATGGCGCACAGGCCCAGTGCTTTCTAGGTGTCCCAGTGGAGCATTAAAGCCCTTTAGCTCTGAGAAACTGCCTACAGTTCCCCATGGGCCTAAAACCATGTTTCCCAAACTTGCCGATCCCAGGAACCAACTGGAATGCTCTTTGAAGACACAGATTCCGGAGCAACTGAATGGTCAGAGACCAAGCCCCACCCTGCCCTAGTTCTTCATGGGCACCGCAAGGAGGATGCGCAAGAAAATACGGTCCATCCCATCCTGACTCTCCTGAAGACCCTACCAGGGTCTCATCATACCTTGCACCCTGACACATGGAAACCAGATTTTCTGCTTGGTCCCTCGGTGTATAAATCCCTCTATCATTTTACACATTCGGGCCACATGAATAAACTATGAGTTACTTAATCCTCACGACTGCCTTGAGTTAGATATATTACCCCCCATTTATCTATTCACTTCATTGAGATGTAATTTGCATGGCATACAATTCACCCTTTTCAAATGTATGATTTAGTGGGTTTTGATATATTTACAGAGTTTTGCAACCATCACCACTAATTCCAGAACATTTCTCGTCCCAGAAGGAAACCCCATACTCATCATCACTCACTCATAATGGAGTCATACAATAATGTGGCCTTTGGTGTCTAGCTTCTTTCACTCAGCATCATATTCTCAAGTTTCATCCACATTGTAGCATGCATCAGTACCTCACTCCGTTTTGTGCAGAATAACATTCTACTGCGTGGCTATCACGCCCCCTCTTTTTTTTCTTTTAAAGCACCGCACGGCATGCGGGATCTTAGTTCCCCGACCAGGGACTGAACTCGAGCCCCCTGCGGTGGAAGCGTGGAGTCTTAACCGCTGGACCGCCAGGGAAGTCTCTATTACGCCCACTTTTATAGCTGAGGAAACCATGGCTCAGTGTCATTAAGGTATCTCGTCCCCCATCACTCAGTTGGAGTCAGGTTTATCTATCTTTCAGTGTGGCCAGGAGAGAAACAGCTTAAGAACTGAACAAATGTCATCTAAATTTATGTCAATTTATATAAATGTATCCCTCTAGCACTGATAATGGCATTTTATGGTTTACAAATGCTTTTAGCTTCTTGCTTTTGCAGCCCAATCCTCCAAGGTGGAAAAGGCAAGTGTGCCCCATTTTGGGAAGGAATCAAAAATTTAAGTGGTGTATTCAAGGCTAGGTTAGCGGGGCTGCATCTGAATCCAGAGATAATGTGAGCCAACAGGTTTAACGTTTGCTTAAAGCAAAAAAATGTTTGTTTAAAGCTAAAAACTTTAATGCTTTTTACAAAGATGCATGATTTAGTGAAATCATTTTGGCCTTTTCTTTCAGATTATTTTGTCATGAGTGCAAACCTTGGAGCTGAGGGCCAACCCCATGTAGACTACATCCAAGAGCGATTACTTGGCTTTATTTTAATGTTCCTGACTGATCTTGGAAATAAAAGTTGATATTTCTTTCCAAACACAGACTCCTTGGTTCCAGCCCAAATGTGCATTGCAGAGCAAGGGACCTGGGAATATGTATTCTTTAATAAGTTCCCTAGGTGGCTAGTAAGAACAGGAGAGTGCCTAGAGGCTAAAACCTTAATTCCATAACCTGGCAAGAACGGTTCTTAAATTCTAGTCTCAACAAGTCCCTCCAACCTTGCCTCCCAGCAAGAAATCTGACACTGGGGCCCCTCTGAACAGCACGCAACCAGCAGTGTTTACTAAGCCAGATGTCAGGCTCTGTGCTGGGTGCCAAGGGGTGCAGGGGACCAAGACAGAGCCCTCAGGGAGCTCCTAGGCTACTAGGGAAGACAGATACCGCATAAGTCATCAAAAACCTGGTGGGGAATATTATTCAGCCTTAAAAAGGAAGGAGATCTGCCACCTGGACCCTGCCCGCCCACCTTCCTATGCTGCGGCCACCTGGGCTGCTTCCTTTCATGGAATACGCCAGGCTACTTCCCAATCCCGGGCCTCTGCCATCCCCAGTACACGCGCGTCCTCCAGGCTGGGGGCTGTGGCACAAGTGGCTCCTTGCCGTGATTCAGGCCGCGGTCCGGATGCCATGTGCCCTCAGTGGAGGATCCCCCCCCCCGGCTCAGCATCCTCTGTAATGGTCTGAGCCACTTGCACATGGCCATGCCTTCCCCACAGCATAGCTGGTCCCACGTCCAGGACCTCGCCCATCTTGCTCGTGGCTACAACAGTGCCCGGGCCGATGCCACGGGAACAAATCTGTCCTGTTTGTCTTGTCGTTCTCAGCAGGTGCCATGGAGCAGGGGCCTTAGGTACTCAGAAAGCCTTGCCTGGTAAACGTTCACACAGCCCCTCAACAGGCAGATAACGCCACTAAGCAGCCAAAGTGCTAATTACAAACTGCTCCCTTAGCTGCTCCTCGGAGCGACGAAAGGATTCTCTAAGAATAGCGTACCCTCCCTGTCGTGTCCCTGGAAGAACAAACCGGGTTTCTTGACAGCGTCTGTGACTCCGACTGTTCATGGAGCCAGACTTGCCTCCCCGCAAACAGCGTGCACAGGGGTATAAAGCTCAGACAGGCGGAGAGAGCTGTGTGTTGTCATCCACGGCGAATGTGCGTGGGCATCTGCGGCTGTATCGGGCCCCCTTCCAGTGGGTGGGTTTGGGAGAGACGAGTGTGGCCCTGAATGAGCTACAGCAAAGCCAGGAGGCCCAAATGGCCTTAGAGAGGCTGCCGCCCCCTCTCAGATGCTCACGGTACATTACAGTTTGTCACCCTTGGAAAGTCAATGCTCGGAAGCAGCCAGGGCAATGCAGGGAGATGAGAGCCCAGAGGGGCTGAGTCATCTGGCGAGGCCACACAGCGAGTCAAGGGCAGAACCACACTAAAATCCGCATTTCCTGGCCTGCGATCCAGAACTTGTTCTACTGTGCCCTCGGGTAAGCAAGGGTCCAGGTGCCTCAGGCTCCAACAATTGGGTCCAAATACTCAACTCAGAAGGGAGCAATGAGGCCGAGTTGGGTGTCCCCAGGGGTAGGTGTGCACGTGTGTGCACATGCCAATCCACATGTCTGTACAACTCTGCCCAGGCCTTGCTCTATCTCACTGTATGTGTGGTGTGGCCTTTACAGCCAGGCTTCCCAGGGCTGCTGGGGAACACAACATGCCTGGCAAGTTTCCCAGGTAACTGGCTCTTCTTTACTGCTATTAGCTTCCCTTCATCACCCCATAAAATCCTTCCACTGATGATGGATGCCACCCCTCTCCAGGGAGGGAGAGAGGAAAGAAAGAAAGCACAAAGAAAAAAAAACAACTGGTGAAATTTGGAAAGTCCCATGGGTTCATAACTTGGGAAGAGAAACCATCAGCTGTAGCTGGGTTGCTTAGTTCAGTTGCACAGGCTGTGTACTGCCCAAGTCCAGGCAGTGATATTCTCATGGACTACCATCAGATTGGCACTCCTTTGAGTTGGGCAGTGCAGGGAAAGGGCCCTGCCTGATTTGGAGGAATGTCTTCAACAGTCTCAAAGCCCACTCCTCACTGAAACCTTGTCCTAGCATAAGGATTGGTCCGTTCTCAGGAATTGAAGCCCAGGACCTGAGAGAAGAAATTAGTCATCTTCTATGAGCTGAGTTTCACATACTTCTCCAGCATTTTCTCTCCCTCCCTCCAAACTACTCTCCATTCCTACCTCTGTCTTTCATCAATTCTGGAAAGTTCTCAGCGATTCTCTCGTCAAACGTGGCCTCTGGCTTATTTCGCTCTTCTCTTTCTGGTACTGTGATTAGATGAATGTTAGGTGTTCTCCTTCTCCGTGTGTCTCATCTCCTCCACAGCTTCCTCTCTTCCCAGTGTTCTATCCTGGGTGACCTCTTCACATCTGGCTTCCAGTCACTAATCCCTTCTTCAGCTATGACTGCTCTCCTAGTGAAGTTCTGTTTGGTTCTTTTCCAAATCTGCTTCTTCATTTCTTTTTTGGCCGCGCCGTGCGTCTTGCAGGATCTTAGTTCCCCAACCAGGGATTGAACGTGCGCCCTCAGCAGTGAAAGTACAGAGTCCTAACCACTGGACCGCCAGGGAATTCCTTCCTTCTTCATTTTTTACAGCTTTTTATCCCCTGCACATATTTTCAATGCCTTTTATTTATTTAAATGCATCAAATGTAGTCATTTTATCGTCTAGGCCTAAATATTGCTGTATCTGAAGTCCCGAGGGCTGTTTCTGAGGCAAATTGTCCGGGCTGCCTCTGGCTCACGTGCTCGGTCACCTCATGACTCCATTACTTTTGACTGTGAACTGATCATTTTCTGTGGAGGGTATTTGTAGAAATCTTCTGAGACTTAGGACAAGGGACCGTTTTTCTTGAGAGAGTTTACATTTGCTTCACCAAATGCCTGGGTTACTACCCATCTGAGCTCACCCTAAATCCCCAGCTAGCAGTCGTTCTGAACCACTAGGTTCGTTTGAGTTCATCTTTCTCCTTCTTTTATTCTTCCTCCCAAATAGCTAGTGAGTGTATTTGTTTCCTGGGACTGCGGTCACAAACTGGGTGGCTTTGAACAACCTAAATGTATTCTCTTACAGTTCTGGAGGCCAGAGGTCTGACGTTAAGGTGCCGCTGAGGTTGGCTCCTTATCCTGTGCCTGTCTCCCAGCTTCTGGAAGTTGATGGCAATCCTCGGCATTCCCTGGCTTGTACCTGCAACACTCGGATCTCTTCCTCTGTCGTCACATGGCCTTCTCTCTGTGTCTGGGTTCTGAACCACTAGGTAGTATGGTAGTTTTTATTCACTTAGTTTTTATTTACTTAGGTAGTTTTAGTTACTTACTTTTATTTACTTTATTTCACTTAGTGTTTCTAATTAATTGGCCAAAGAATTGCATATATTTTCTTTTAAAAATCGCTTCTGAAGTTATATTCTCTTTATGTCTGCCTTTGACTTTTTTTTTTTTTTAATTAGACTTGTCAAAGCTTTACCTCTTGTCTTTTTAAGAACAATTTTTTTGGAATTATTGATGCATTCAACTACATTTTCTGACTTCATTTTTAATTATCTTTTTACCTTCTTCGAGTTTACTTTTCTAGTTTCTTGAATTGAAAGTTAAACTGCATAACCTTTTTTTTTTTTTTTTTTTGCGGTACGCGGGCCTCTCACTGTTGTGGCCTCTTCCGTTGCGGAGCACAGGCTCCGGACGTGCAGGCTCAGCGGCCATGGCTCACGGGCCCAGCCATTCCGCGGCACGTGGGATCCTCCCGGACCGGGGCACGAACCCGTGTCCCCTGCATTGGCAGGCAGACTCTCAACTGCTGCGCCACGGGGTAAGTCCTAAACGGAGTAACTTTTAGTCTCGCTCGTCTCTTAGTAAGTGAATTTAGGGCTAAGGATTTTCCTTTGAGCACTGATTTGGTCTCATCCATAGGCTTTCACATTCAGCTCTAACTGACATTCATTAAAATACTGTAGTTTAAAATTTTCACTCTGACTTCCTCATTTAACCTAAGAGTTATCTGGTTTTTGTACCTAATATGTTGTCTTTGAAGAATTTTCTATTGAAACTTTAATGGAGATCACTGCAGATTCACATGCAGTTGTAAGAAATAACACAGAACAATCCCTTGTACACTATCAGTCTCCCCCAGTGATAACTTTTTATAAAACTGTAACAGCCAGAATATTGACATTGCTACGATCTACAGATTTTAATCCCATCTCCCCAGTTCTATTGTACTTACTGGTATGTACGGTGTGTGTACGTATTAAGTTCTATACAATTTCATCACCTGTGTACGTCTACATATACACCACAAGGGATATCTTGGAGATTTTTAAAGCCCACCATTGTTACTCTATAGTTGTCATTTTTCACTCATAATATCATCAATTTTTATTTAATGTATTTGAAGCCACCTTGTTAAGTACAGAAAGTCAATGGGCTTTTAACTTTTTGGTGGAATATTCCTTTTACAGGTTTAAACAATTCCTTTATACCTAAAATATTTTTCACTTTTAGTTCTCCTTTATCTGATGTTAATATTGCTATATTTGCCTTCTTTGCTATGGTTCATTACGGGTTTCTTTCCTTATCCTTTTATTTTCACACTTAAGCTGTCTCTTTTAAAAATTTTTTAGGGCTTCCCTGGTGGCGCAGTGGTTAAGAATCTGCCTGCCAGTGCAGGGGACACGTGTTTGATCCCTGGTCTGGGAAGATCCCACATGCCATGGAGCAACTAAGCCTGTGCACCACAACTACTGAGCCTGCGCTCTAGAGCCCGCGAGCCACAACTACTGAGCCCACGTGCCACAGCTACCAAAGCCCGCGCACCTAGAGCCCGAGCTCCACAACAAGAGAAGCCACCGCAATGAGAAGCCCATTCGCCGCAACTAGAGAAAGCCCGTGTGCAGCAACAAAGACCCAGTGCAGCCATAAATAAATAAATAAATAAATAAAATTTATTAAAAAAAATTTTAAACAAGTTTTGAGACTATCTTTTAATTAGTGAATTTAACTTGTTCACATTTATTGTGCTTACTGATGTTTAGACTAATTCCATATTTATTTACCATATTTCTTTTCTTTTGATTGGATTCATTTTGTTTGGTTAGATACATCTATTTTTCTACAATAGATTGGATGTGTTTTATTTTCATTTTTCTAGAGCAGAGATCAGCAAACTTTTTCCACAAAGGGCATATAGTAAATATTTTAGGTTTTGTGGGCCACAGAGTCTCTGTTGCAACTACTCAGCTCTGCCACTATAGCATGAAAGCAGCCAGAGAGAATACATTAACATATAGGCATGGCTGTGCTCCAATAAAACTTTATTTACACAAACAAATGGTGGCCCAGATCTGAACTGCAGGTCATAGTTTTTGTTGACCCTTTTTCCAGCGGCAATCTTTAAGTATATAAACACATGTACTTAAACATGTAATTCTCGGGCTTCCCTGGTGGCGCAATGGTTGAGAGTCTGCCTGCCAATGCAGGGGACACGGGTTCGAGCCCTGGTCTGGGAGGATCCTACATGCCGCGGAGCAACTAAGCCCCGTGAGCCATAATTACTGAGCCTGCGCGTCTGGAGCCTGTGCTCCGCAACAAGAGAGCCCGCGATAGTGAGAGGTCCGTGCACCGCAATGAAGAGTGGCCCCCGCTTGCCACAACTAGAGAAAGCCCTCGCACAGAAACGAAGACCCAACACAGCCATAAATAAATAAATAATTTTTTTAAAAAAGGCAAAATTCCTTAAAAAAAAAAGAAACAAAAGAAAAAGAAAACATGTAATTCTCTACAGTGCTTAGATTAAAAAGGGTCTACCTTTCCTTCCTCAACAAGAGAGGAAACTTAACAGTTGTATTCATTCTTCTTCCTCATTTATCCCCCAAACTGTGGTGGTCACCCCAGAATCCCTTCCTGCTTCTCATCTCTCACATCTAGCCTCAGAGCACACCTAGAACCTCTCTACCTCCTGGGAACAATTTTGGCCATTGTTTCCTTTTTCAGTCTAATCCCATTTTCACTCCACCCTTTGGGAATTCCTCATGGTTCATTACTCACTAAAGGCATCTCTTTGCCTACACGGATATTTACTAATATTTGTTCTATCACATGGAGGGACTTGAAGTAGGAAGAGAAGGCTGTGGTGTGCTCTCAGTCTGCAAACACTGATCTCACCCCTGCTTAAACTTCCAAGGATTTGTTTTTTCGGCCACCGTGCGCAGCATGTGGGATCTTAGTTCTCCGATCAGGGATGGAACCCGTGCCCCCTGCAGTGGAAACGCGGAGTCATAACCACTGGACCACTAGGGAAGTCCCTAAACTTCCAAGGATTTTTTTAAAATGTGGGGTCAAAGAGAATGTGCATTGGTCTTTCACTGGTAGCAAAGGCACGGAGGCTATCAGCAGCTGTGAACCCTCCAGGTAGCCAGTCTGGGCCAACAGAACTGGCACTTGGGCCTCAACAGAGTTGATCATGAGCCCGACTCCCGGCGCCATTTGGATCTGCAACTCCAGCCGCAGCGGAGGCTGGCTGTCCCTGTCCTCCCTCCCCCGGTGATCTGAGCATCCCAGCAGGTTCCTTTTCACCGGAGCCGGAGCTTGACTTCTGTTACTCACAACCAGACAAGTCCTGACTAATAGTAGGATGATGCCTCTTCTTTTGATCGTCTACATGTTATTCACTTGCTGAGCAAATCTTTTTCTCCTAAAGGGCATAGAGATAAATTTCATTCTACCCCAAGGTCAAAAAAATGATTGAAAAATTCCAAATCAGCTACCATGTACAATCATTCTGAGATCTCTCACACTACTGTCTTTATCCATGTAAGCTGTGGGGAGTTGATCCGGTGGGGGCGGGAGGGCGAAGCTGGTTGGGGGGCGGGGGGAGGGCAGACGCGAGTGACATGACGTCCGGGATTCTGGACATGTGCCACCACCCTCCCATCACGCGGAGATACTATCTGTGAACCCTGGGCACTTTCTGTGAATCTGGGGAGTTGCTCTGGGCTTCTAACAAATCTGGTTCCACCTGCCTGGAACTACCTCGAAGCCTTCTTCCCTCCCGGAGGTGGTAACACCACCAGCTGGGCCTGCCCAGTATGCCCAGTGCCACGCGGGCTTGGTGCTAAACAGATACAACACTGGGGACCAAAATAAAACCCAGCTCGGTGACATCTTGCTGCAGCTTCGCAGGAACGGCAGGCTCCTGTGCACGCGCTCTCCCACTCTGCACCCCTATTTGTAAATTAATCACACATCAGTAGACTCTGCTCAGATTCACAGGTTTCTGGACCACTCTGAGGGTAGCTTGGGCTACATGATCTTCCGATCAACTTCAGAATCAGACTGATCCTTTCAACAGATCTGAGATGGGAATTCTCTTTCTTCCCAGACCCCTAAGCTCTCCTCATGTTGCTCCCCTCCCCAGAAGAAGCACAGTGGGCAGGGGGAAGCGCTGCCAGGAGCTCCCCATGAGCGCCGTCTACAAAAGTGTCCCCAGTATACTGATCGGATAGTTTTAAGACAGACATGCACACTTGTAAGATGTCAGTGGAAGCCACATGAAAGCAAGGTTAGGAGAAGCGGAGAGAAGGTAGTTAGGAAAGCAGTACCTTTTTATTACGTGCTCACACCCTCACTGTCCACTGTCTAGGGCCCCCCGCCTCTCTCTGGGCTTCTTCCCTGTGGTGGTAACCTCGCCCCACCTCTGCTCCCAGGTCCACCTGGCTCCTGGAACATTGACCGGTCCCAAGCCCCACTGAGCTTCCTTGAGTCAGCTCTGAGGGTCCCTGGGTAGTAGTGGAGGGTCAGCGGAAGGAACATCAGGCTGAGCTTGATGACCTGTACGTGTCGCATAACCCTGGCCTCAGTTTACTCGTCTGGGAAGGAGAGTGAACACCTGAACTTTGACGGCGCTCTTAGGCAGTGCTGGGTACCCCAGTGGAGGAGTGTAGGCTGACAGCTCACGCTCCTGTTGCCTGGGAGACAAGCTCCTCTTCTATTTGGAGCTGCCCCAGAGTGTTCTGTGCCAGCTTTTCACCACGAGGGCTTCACCTGAACAGACAGACGTGGGGACGGTGCCACCACGGCTGCTCGCCCAGGAAGACGCCTTCACGGGCTCGGGTCGGGTTCTCTGTGTCAGCAGCTCCTGCCAACACCAGGAAGCCCAGGACCAGGCTGCTGCCTCCTTCTGCTAGACCCAAAGCATGAAAGAATTGAACTGCCCTGCCGTCCTCTTCCAGAAAGTCCTCCTGGGTTGAACGAGAAAAGCTCACAGCCTTTCTGCCCTCTCCTGGCCCTGTGTGACACTGGATCCTGTCCCTGCCCTTGGGCACTGGGGTAACTGTCCATACCTGGGCCTCGGGATCTGGCTCTCTCCACATTCAGCCCAATTAAGGGAGTCACAGGATTCCATTAAGAATGAAGCCAACAACCAGAGTGGAACATGCCTTAAAGTTTCCCCTATAGGGTTTTGTAGTCCCGGGAGTTCACTGTTCACTGAGGTCTAGCCCTTGGCCTTGAACGGGGACCAGGCAAGTGCAGACTGAAGTCATTGCTTGCTTTGGGCAAGTCGGGGCACTCCGAGACCTCAGATCCCAAACGTGAGAAGTGTGTATGTGTGTGTGAATCCCTTCCGAATAGGGACATTGGGAAGAGCAAAGGAAGGAGTGTTCCTGAGTGTGCAAATGGTACCATTGGTCTCCTCATCCTATAAATATTTACGAAATACCCTAGATAGACCCTGAGTGAAACCAGAGATGGGCAGAAGGCAGGACCAGTGGTTTCTAAGATCTCTCTCCACTTCCACAGGCAATGGGCCTACAGACTCTGAAGGTGGGGCACCCTGGGGCCTCTTGAGGCTACGGGTACTGGTGGTGAGAACTCAGACACCTGGACGCCTGGAGCCTCCGGGCCCCACCCCCCCACTGCCATGCCCACCGCGAGTGAGCAACCAGCTCCGGGAGGCGATGGGAGAGCAGGAGGAAAAGAAGCAGAGCCATCTGGCTCGTCCTGAATTATTCACCGTGCAGGAGCAGGTGCACGAGGAGGTGCCAAGGTAGGGGAACCAGATGCAGTTGCCCCTGGGGGCGGGGGGTCAGGGAGGGAGACCCGGACCTTTGGCTGCACAAACCCAAGGGATCTAGGGGTTCGGCTGTGACCTTTGGCGGCATCTGGGCTAGGAGCCCTGGGCTCCTCCTGTCAGGGCAGCAAAAACCAAGCCACACCTCATTCCCTGAGCTTTCACTCTTCAAGGTCGTTATGAACCAGTGTTCCTCATTCCTTCCTTTTGGGCATTTTGCAGAAGATTAAACCTGCCTGCCGGACAAGGTCAGGCAGTTCAGTCAAAGTCTCTCGACTGCCAAGGACCAGAAAAGGACGCAGATCAGGCCCCCAGCGCCACCTGAAGACCCTCCCGGCGGATCTCGCATCACCAGACAGACCCGGAAGTCTAATTTGCCTCACCTGTGGTCCCCATTCCTCCCGGCCTCGGTTCAGGCCCTGTCAGCCCTCCCTGGGGGGCAAAGCAGCTTCCTCATTGGTCTCCAACCTTGCAGTTTGGATCCCCGCAAATCTTCCTTCTAGAAGCCGGCAGAGCGCATCTGAGTGTGTGACAGCCCCCGCCAGGGTCAGAGCCCCGCCCTCGAACATCACTCAAGGTCCTCGGGCTCCGCCCCCCGACCTCTGGGGCCCGCCTACCGCCTGGCCGCCTGGAGCCCCGCTGCGGGCAGCCTCGCACCTCTCGTCACGCTCAAAGGCAGCGCTCACGGGCTCACCGGGTCCCCAGTGCCTGGCGCGCGGCGGGAGCTCGCTCCCTTTGCCAGAAGCATTTGCTGAGATTCACACTTGCTGTTCCTTCTGTCGAAAAGCCCGTCCCCACCTGGTCTCCCTGGCAAACTCCTAAAGTGTCCTCTAAGACTTAGCCAGCACGCGCTTCGCCAGGCCCCCTAGACCGAAGCTGGGTGCCCCGGGTGCACATCGCCTCAAGCCCTCACACAGCCCATTCCCGCTGCCTGTCCCCAGACCGCGAGGCTCCAGGGCAGGGCCCACGTCTGGTGCGTCCTGTGTCTTGGGTGTAGCGATCCAAGAGGCGCTCTGCAGACCTGCATAAATGCTCAGGAGCCGCAGCTGCGAGGGTGGTGGTCCCGGGCAGGGAGAAAACCAACCTCGGCACGCGGCAGGGCACACAGAGCCCATGTTTCCGGACAGTCAGAGAGAGAAAGCAATGAAGGCTTGGGGCCATTTCTGGGGGATCTTCCAGGGGGCAGTCTGGACAGGGGCCAGTAGACAGCCCACCTCCCCTGGACCGGCCCCTGCCCCCTTCCTCCGTGGGCAGCTTACACGGTGAGCCCTTAGCCTCAGTCCTGGTAAGGGATCTAGACAGAGGGTGGGCCCAGAGGAGGCCAGGAAGGAGCCTGCCTGGGCCACAGATGCCACTGTCACTGTGTCACTGTGGCTTCTGGAGCTGGGTCTGTCCTCTTTGCTGTCCGGGCACTGCCCCAGCCTCACGCCCTGTCCTTCAACACATGGCCAAACACACAATTAATGCCCCAGCAGGGCGCAAGGGCTGCTTCTCCCACAGGTCCAGCTTGCGGCTCACTGATTTGTTCTTCATAGAATCTATCTGAACATCCTTCTTGGACCAGTGCAAGGCTGGGAGCTACAGCCAGGCTGGACCTAGGCCTGGCCTCAGGGCCACAGAGCAGAAAGTACAGGGTGAGCTTAGGGCATGGTGGGGCAAAACAGAACAGAAAAGTCAGGTTGGAAGGCCCCCAGCATCTGATGCATGATTCCACTGATGCGAAACATCCGAACTAGCAAATCCCTTGAGAAGGAAAGCGGATTGGTGGGTGCCAGGGGCTGGTGCTAATGGGTACAAGGTTTCCTTCTGGGGCGATGGAAATGCTCTGAAACTAGACAGAGGTGGCTGTTGCCCAACACTGTTAATGTATTAACGCCACTAAATTGTTCACCTTAATGCGGTTAGGTTTCTTTTTTATGTTATGTGAATTTCATCTCCAAAACCAATTTTTTTTAGGAAAAAAAGTCATGCAAAACTTCATTTATCAGTTTCCCTTCTTTATCCAGGAAGTCTTAGCAGCCTCCCCTTTTTTCTGAGCCAACATCCCAGCTCCTAGGTCCCAAGGGCTCAGAGCAGCAACCATAGGTGAGTTTTCCAAGTTACCCTTTTTTTTTTTTCAGCAAAGATCCCCCAGCATACTGTAAGAGAGGGGCATTGATTGTGTGACCCTCCTGCTTAAAATCTTCAAGAATTCACCTTTATTCAACAAAGAACACCTGAGCTCCGTATCCTGGCACTCGAGGTCTTGCCTAAACTAGTGATGGGACAGCCTCATGCGTGGAGGTCCCCAGCGGGTCTGGGTGCCTGCACTTAGTGCCATCATCTGGACCCCACCTCCCCCAGGATGCCCAGCCTAGCAGGCTGAGCCCCGCCGAGCCCCACCTTGCTGATGAGTCGTCCCTGGCTCACAGCCTCCTCAGCCACAGCTGCCCCTCCCTCCGCCAAGCTCTCCGCACGAAGGACATGTGTTACTGTGCATGATGCTACTTCACATCTGGGCTGCTTCGAGATCTTATTTTCCCCCACAAAACTGTGAGTTCTCCGAGGACCCGAGGCCACGCGTTATTTCCTGTGGACCCCCAGGGCCTGATGCCACCGCAGCGTTGCCCAACTCCAGGGGGCGCTGTTCCTTTCTACTGTACGTAACAACACTTCCACCCACTGTTTGCTCAGTGGTTCATCCTGAATGGACATACAGTCCCCCACCACAGATAAAAAAATGGTTTTGTCAAAAAAAAAAAAGTCAGAAGAAAACACAACTGCACCTCCAACTAGAGCAGACGAATAGACATGCAGAGTTCAAACAACACACAGGCAGAGGAGGAACGCTGGGGTTGAGGCCAGCACAGGGCACATCCAGTGGCTGGTGGGAAGTGCAACCGAGAGAGGGTTCCAGAGCCCCTGGGCACAGGCGTGGCGCTCTTTATCGGTGCCTGGGGTGGGGCAGGGATCTTTAAGGGTGCTAGGTTGACACAGATGGGATCACAAAACTCAGAAACTGAAGGGGAACTTGTTACCTGACTCCACCATTGTATAGATGGGAAATTAAGGCCCAGAGAGGGGCAGGGACTTGATCTGTTTATCTATCAATGCATCCATCCACCCATCAATGCATCTATGCATCTATCCACCTACCCCTCCATCCAGCCATTCCTCCAGCCACACGTGCACCCATGTATCCATCCATGCACCCACGCATGAGCCATCAAGCCATGCATGCATGCACCCATCCATCTAGCCATACACGCACCCATCCTTCCCTCCTCTCCCCCTAGGGAGCCAGGGCAGAGCTGCAACTGGAGCCCAGAGCACTAGCCTCTCAACCCCAAGCTCTCCACAGTGGGCCACCGTTGCCTTCTTTAAGGCCATGGCAGCTCAGGGGAACTTCCTGACCCGTAAGGCAGGCAAGAAGAAAGTCCCTGCTAGTGGCTTGTGCCAAGGTACATACCATATCGGGCACCTGCCCTGAGGCCAGTTCAGCCACAGCTCAGTGAGTGCAGCCATTCCGAGCCCACCCTGCAGGCAAGGAACCTGCAGCCCTCCCAGGATCCGCTCTCTCCCTGCACTACGGCACTGCGGGGCAGGTATGGCTGAGGTAGGGGTGGGAGGCACTCCTGGTGGGTAAGAGGCCCAGCAAAGGCTCTGAGGCAGGACTGCCATGGCCGGCAGCGAGGGGTTCCTGGGTCGTCACAGGATGATGGGAGATGCATGGGAAAGAGCCTGCACGCTCGGGGACTTCAGAGCAAGGGAGCTCCCGAAGGTTATGAGGGGAGCTGGTCCCCAAGAACAGCAGGCAGATGGGGTTGGAGCAAAGTTATGCCAACTCCCTGTGTTTCTGTGGTTTCAGAGAGAACTGCAGAAAAGATTCGGGGGCCGAGCAGCTCGGAGTGGCAGCAGCCACCAGCTGCTGGGAACAGACAAGGCAGGGGAATGGCAAAGGTGCTTGTACAAAAGGACCATCTGAGAAGCGGGACTGCAGCGGGAGTGGGCAGTAGGTCCCAAGGGAGGCCCTGCAGCGCAGAGTGCCTCCTGCTTCCCCCCTCCTCCCTGCCAGGGGCTGGGCCTGGCTCGCATCTGTCTGCTCCCCTCCATAGGCACCTGGGACACATATGCTTGCTCCCTCCCCATTTCAACGTGTGTTGGCTGCAAATCCAGGAAGTCGAACTGCTGTGTCCCCAGACTCCCTCCCAGAGAGGCAGCAAGATGGGAGGGCAAGTTTGAGCCCTAGCACTTTCCCTTCTCCCCTCTCTGTCCTTAGATAACATACATAAAAGCCCGAGCCTCAGTTTACTCATCTGTAAAGGCGAGTGGTACTACATCCAAAGAGGGGTGTCAGACATACGTGTGGAGAGCACCCCACGCTGTGCCTGGCAATAAAGATGTGCTCTGTCACCCACGGTGACCATAAAAATATCTGTTGAGCACTGCCAGTGGTGCTGGGTGGGGTCCTGGGGCCCCTGTGGGTGGCATCACCACTTTAGCTCCAGGAAACGGACACTGGGAGGGACCCTGGCGGGGTGGGGGGGGCTGGGGGCAGAGGCTAATTGTCACCAGTACAAAAGTAGGCTTACTCTTGGGGCCAGATGCTTTCAAGCATTCAGAACTCCCCACACTTAAGATGCGTAATACCCCATGTTTCAGCAGCATCCAATAATCAAATCCGTGGACATTTCTGCAGTGAGATACATGAACATAGGACGCATACGGGCTATAAATAGCCTCACTTGGACTATAAATAGCTTCACCTCGGTTCAGGCGCGAGCTCGCTGCCAAGTGAATTATGGAAAAGCGTTTGGTTTTCAGAGCTTGCTGGAGTTTGGAACTGAGGATAAGGGATTGTAGCGCTACCTGTCAGTGCTTTTCACCACAAACTGGGGAAACAACTGTGCGTCAGCCCTGGTTCATCTCACAGCCGATGAGGTCCAGATGAGAGTCACATGTGCCCTGCCCCTAAAACCCGCCAGGCCCCGACCCGTGGGACACAGCACATGACCAGTCACAAAGCAGAAACAAACGCGTGCACAAATAAACACACGTGGCAATGCACACAAGTATAATCACACCAGCCTCGGGCGCGGAGACAAACGGTGACGCAACCCGATCTGGGGATGGAACCCACAGACGCCTGCTCAGGCTAACCCCTGCCCGTGCTGAGGCACCTGAACCCGACAGGAGGGAGAGGCCGGAATGAGGTACAGGGCTGGGGCGTGGAGGCCAAGAGCTTCCCATGCTCTGGACCCTGGAAGGGTAGCAAAAGCACCAGGCAGCCTGGGAGCTGGTCCTGGCACTGCCACGTGGGAGCCGATGGCTTCGGATTGGGTGGCCTGACCTTACTGAGCTGCAAAGTCGGAACAATCGGGCCTCCCGGGGTTCTTCAAGGAGTGGGAAGGCGCCCTCGGGGCGTGGTACTTGGGAAATACTCGATGACTGTTCTGTGAAGTTGCTTCAATGTACAATATAAAAAGGGGGAGGTTGGGGGTGAGGGAGGTATACATTACGAGCTTGGGATTAGCAGATACAAACTACTATATATAAAATAGATAAACAGGGACTTCCCTGGTGGCGCAGTGGTTAAGAACCCACCTGCCAATGCAGGGAACACGGGTTCGAGCTCTGGTCCGGTAAGATCCCACATGCCGCGGAGCAACTAAGCCCGTGCCCCACGACTACGGAGCCTGCGCTCTAGAGCCCATGAGCCACAACTACCGAGCCCTCGTGCCACAACTACTGAAGCCCACATACCTAGAGCCCGTGCTCTGCAACAAGAGAAGCCACCACAATGAGAAGCCCACACACCGCAATGAAGAGTAGCCCCCGCTCGCCGCAACTAGAGAGAGCCCGCATGCAGTAATGAAGACCCAACGCAGCCAAAAATAAATAAATAAAATAAATAAATTTATTAAAACAAAGATAAACAACAAGGTCCTACTGTATAGCACAGGGAAGTAAATTCAATATCTTGTAATAAGCCATAACAGAAAAGAAAATGAAAAAGAATACATAGGGACTTCCCTGGTGGCACAGTGGTTGAGACTCCGCGCCCCAATGCAGGGGGCCTGGGTTCAATCCCTGGTCAGGGAACTAGATCCCACATGCATTCTGCAAGTAAGAGTTCCCATGCCACAACTGAGGAGCCAGCGAGCTGTAACTAAGGAGCCCTCAAGCTGCCACTAAGGAGCCCGCCTGCCATAACTAAGACCCGGTGCAACCAAATAAATAAATAAAATTTAAAAATATATATACAACTGTCATTTAAAAAAAATAAAAAGAATATATATATATATATATATATACGTATAACTGAATCACTTTGCTGTACACCAGAAACTAACACAGCACTGTAAATCAGCTCTACTTCAACAAATAAATAAATAATTAAGGAGGGTGTTAAAGATGCGGCCCCTTCTGTTCCAGAGATGCCCTTATGGCCTCATGGCTCTCTTTGAGGCCAAGCCTTAGTGTGTCTCTGTCCTATACCAGGTTCCCTGGGTGAACACAGACAGAATCTTTGAGCTGCTGTGGATGCCAAGGGCAGCCCCCATGAGACTAGGTTCATGGTCTGGAGAGGGAAGCCTAGAGCAGGGACAGGCTTACCCTGGAGGAGGGGGCAAGACATCCCAGGCAGAATCCAGTTTTGAAGCCAGAGCGGGTTCCCATGGCGGCTCCACCCTCCACTGGGTCTTGGCAAGTTAAACTCTCTGAGCCTGAGTTCTCACATTTATAGAAGTCAGTCCAATGCCATGGACATCCCCACGGGGTAGTCAGGGGGGATAAATGAAGAGACGATGAATGTAAAGTGCCCAGCACACAACACCCAAGGAACAGCAGCGGCTGCCGTCAGTACCACGATGATGGAGATCGTGATGCTGGGACAGCCCTGCTAATGGAGGGCTTCCCTTTGAACTGTACCCTCACACTCAAAACAGTCAGGATAGGAAGAAATAACTCATCGCTATTGTTATCACCAACCTTCCCCCCACCGTTTGGGACCCCTGTCCCCACGACGACACGAGGCAGTAGACAGATGTGCTCCCCCATCTCCAACTGGAAGACTGAAGCCAAGACGCTGGCGGGGACTTGGTCAAGGTCAAACCAGGCAAGTCAGTCCCAGGGAGGGAATGAGAAGCCCTGATTCCAGGCCAGGGCTACCCACCCAAGCCAGCAGCCCAAAGCTGGCAGCCCTCCGCAGCCTCTGGGCACTCCTGGGAGTAAGGCCACCTTAGAGGCACAGGGGTGTGAAGCAGCATCCGGTGGCCCAGGCTGGGGGAGGTGCGGGTCAGGTGGGCTCGAGGGGAGGTCAGAAGAAGAGAGAGGCTGGCTGGGGTATCCGGAACTGAGTCATCTTAACTGGTCCAAGCCCACTGCACACAGTCTGGCTCTTCTATCTTTGGCGGGGAGCCTGGGGCTATTTTGGGAAGCTCTGCACACAGCCCGCCACTTCCCTGCCAGGCTGACTGGGTCAAAAACAAAACCAGCGCAGCAAACGCCCCATGTCAACAGGGTGGGGAGTGAGGAGGCACTGAACAGCCGGCGCGGGGGTGGCGGGGGTGGCGGGGGCGGGCACCATCCCCCCACCCTGCAAAAAAGAAAATAAAACCAGGTGGTGAAACAAACAAACAAAGCTAGTGGGAGGCAGCAAGATGCGGTGGGGCAGACTAGCTTTGGAACAGACGGACCTAAGTTCGAATTTAAGCCTTGCCTTCGAGCAAGTAAGTCATTTAACCGCTCTGGGCCTCAGTTTACCCGTTTGTAGAAACATCGCCCACCTCACTGGGTTAGGTGGGATTAAATAAGATGACACTCGGCACCTGGGATTAAATAACATGACACTGGGCACCTCCTTCCAGAAGTGAACTCCGCCTCGGCCTGATATGTCTGGTCATCCCTCCAAGGCTGCTCAAAGCCCCGTCTGCTGGACAGTCCCCCACCTGCAGCCCCAGCTCACCCAGGGCAGGTGCTCAGAAAACACCTGTGGACAGAATGAAAGGGGGAACAGGGCCGGGAGTAAAGACTGGAGGCCCAAGGATGCGAACAGCCACTTAGGGGGTTTTCGAAGAGTACTACGGGAGTGGTGGACACAGGTTATTACGTCCTTCTGACAGATGACAGGCAAGGGCTCAGAGAAGGGAAGCGACATGCCCAAGGTCAGCCAGTTCCACTGAGGGCTGAGGTTCTCAGCAAGCTGTATCCTTATCTTTCTGGAGGAGAAAATGGGGGCCCAAGGGCAGGGAAGGCAGCGTGGCTCGGAGAGGAAGGTACAGGCGGTGTAGGGCATTCTGGAATGATCTTCTTTCCACTGGGGCCTGGGCTCAGGTCTGGAGCTAATTATGGATTAAGGGAGGTGGGAGCATATCCTGGGAGTCCGACAGCCCAGACAGACCACTAGCCCTGTGCTTTTCTCATTAGACTCTCAAAAAGCCCCAGGGGTGGACTCACAGTAGCCAACAGATGGATGCGATCCACGTGTCCACTGATGGATGAACTGATAAACACATGTGGTCGATCCACACAATGGAATGTTATTCAGCCTTAAAAAGGAAGGAAATTCTGACTCACGTTACAACATGGATGAACCTGGAAGACATGAGGCTACATGTCTTCCATAAACCAGACACAAAAGAACAAGGACTGTATGATTCCACTTCTACGAGGCGCCCAGACAGATTCATTGAGACAGAAAGGAGAATGGTGGGTGCCAGGGGCTGGGGGAGAAGGGATGGGGTTTAGTGTTTAATGCGGACATTTTCTGTTTGGGGAAAGAAAAGAGTCCTGGAGATGGATGGTGGAGGTGGATGGTTGCACAATGTGAATGTACGTAACCACTGAACCGGACGCTTAAAATGGTTAAAATGTAAATTTTGTTATGTGTATTTTATCACAATTTTAAAATAAAACAGAAAAGGGAGAAAAGCCCCAGAGCTGGGCCCAGGGTTTTCTTTTGGGGTGATGAAAATGTTTAGGAACTAGACAGTAGCAGTGGCTGCACAACATTCTGAGTGTACTACATGCCACAGCTTTATGTTATGTGAATCTCATCTCAATAAAAAAAATTTAAAGTTGCTGAGTATGAGGCAGGTGGCTCCAGTGGACAGGCAGCCTGGGCGGGGCTGGGAATCAGCGGGGACTTCATTGGCGAGGCTATTCTCTCTGAACAGGAGGATCTGAGGGACATCACAGGTGTGGGAAGGGAGGCAGCCAGGTGGCTGAGATGCCAGCCGCCAGGCAGCCGTGGGGCATCTGGTCCCGGCCATGGGGGATGCTTGCATCTCGGGCACCGTGTCAAGGTCCCCTCCATCACCCCTGGTTTCCAGAAGTCAGACACAGGACGGGTTTCACACAACAGCAGGATCCGTCTTTCCTTAGCTGATGGGGACACAGGGCCCTTCGAGGGACAAGGACTTGCCCAAGGTCTGCAGGAGGTCAAGGCGGGGCTGGACCTCATGCCCTCCAGAAACGTCCAGCCTGGTGTACACAGAGTTGTCTGGAGACCAACATCACCCTCATGGCTGAGATGTGTTCAGTGCATCTTGTCTGGGACAGACCCTGGACACAGAGATGAAGGCTCTTGCAGGTGCCAAGCACCTAGATGACAACTCCACACTGTGCCCCGGGTGAAGTGCCCAGTGAGGGCTCGGTGCTCAGAGAGAGGCAGAGCTGGGGGCCAGGCGGAGTGCCCAGCCGGCCATGGAAGGGGTTCCTGGGCTAAGCTGGCAGGATGTGGAGCATCAGGACAGAGCAAGGGAGGGAGACCTGGCTGCAGACGCCAACAGGGTGGAAGGGGCACAGGGAGGGGTGTCGGGCCTTGCAGAGGAGTTGACGCCAGTGCGTGAGGGCACCCCTCCCCCCCCCCACAAACCCACAAACCAGCCAGAGGGAGGGTCCAGCGGGCCGGGGCTGGCTCTGCCGCATCTCTTTGGCTGCCCTTGGGTGAGTCTCCGACCTGGACCCGTGGCTGTCGGATGGGGCCGTCAGTCCCTGACAAGCACCGGTTCGGAGCTCTCGGGATGGGGCTTGAATGCTCTCTGCGACATCAGCCCTGCAAGGGCCGCGAAAGCACCTCCCAGGACGGGACGCTCCCCACTGCAAGGTCCTGTTGGAAAGTTCTTACGCTTGAGCAGTCTGTCTCCCTGGGATGCAACCCGGTCCTGAGGCTGGCTCTTCAGGGCCTCGTTCAGCTTTTCTTGCCCAGGACACCGTAAAGCAGGCGTCCAAACGGCACACCCTCTCCAGGGTGGCTGAGCCCTTGGCAACCACCTCCTGGGCTCTGGGCTCTGATTCTGTTCACAGTGGCAAAGCTGCCCTAGCTGACAACAGAGCCTGAGGCTGCTAAAAAGCCCCAGATCTGTTTCCTGGAACCAGCTGCCAGCCCACTGCTCCACCCCCGCCAGCCGAACAGGCCCGCCCTTTACCTGGTGACACTCTGCCTGCTGGGTAGAGCGGGTGGGAGAGTGTCCCCCCCAAATTCATGCCCAGCTGGAACCTCAGAATGTGACCTTATTTGGAAATAGGGGCTTTGAGGGTGTAATCAGTTAAGGATCTCGAGAGGAGATCATCCTGGATTTAGGATGGACCCAAAATCCAGTGACAGGTGTCCTTATAAGGAGAGGACACAGAGATACACACAGAGGAGACAACCATGTGGACACAGAGACAGAGATCAGAGAGATGCGGCCACAAGCCAAGGAACACCTGGGGCCACCAGAAGCTGGAAGAAGCCAGGAACGCTCCTCCCCTAGAGCCTTCAGAGGGCGTGTGGCTCTGCAGACACCTTGATTTCAGACTCCTGACCTCCAGAACGGCGAGACAACATACCTATGTGGTTCTAAACTACCCAGCCTGAGGTCCTTTGTCACAGCAGCCCCTACACTAGTTCACTGGTTTGCAGCATCAGGAAACAGGACACAGCCTGAGCTGACCACATGGACATTAGCCAGCGTCCCCCTGCTCTGGGAGCGTTCAGGAGAAAAGGTAATGGCGTCCTGGCTGGGAGGGTGACACCAGTGCGCGGCAGGACAGAGCAAGCCTGTCACCAGGCTCTCAAAAGGGCTGCAGCCCGATTAGCTAAGGTCACTTGAGGGGCCGGCGAGAAGCCCTTCTCCGTCTGCTATGAAGACACTTGAGGGGAAGTGGCTGCTGGACGTGGAGCCGCCCTGCCTCCCTGCTTTCCCCATGCCGGGGCCTGGACAGCCTGTTCTAATCTCCCACACGTGGTCAGGCCAGACAAGCCTGCCTGAGTCCTCAGGTGCACCAGCCCCAAGCAAGCGGCCCCGGAAGCCCTCCTTGGGTGAAGGCCTAACCCAGGCACCGCAGCTTCTCTGATGAGAAATGGTAGCCCCCCACCCTGACCTTTGCCTCAGCACCCCTTCCTGTCTCATTTTTGGAGAACCTCTCATTGGGGGTGGGGAGCTGGCCAAGGCTTCTGGAAGCTTCGGAACCGAGACCAGGGTTCCCCTGGGATCCTGCCAGGTACGGGAGCTGAGACAGCTGAGCATCAGCAAACCCCTGGCTCTCCACCCTGCCAGCTCTGCGGACGCTGCCGTGCCAAGGGGCAAGGTCAGGGTCATCGTAGGGCCGATGATGTCGGCGCTCAAAGGGCTTCGCCATGGCCAAGTGCAGCATCTCTCCAACTGAGGCACAGGGGTGAGCTGCTTTAGAAACGTCTAGTGAGCTTGTTCAAAATGCAGATTCCTGGCCCTCCCTCCAGGCCTACTGAATTAGAACCTCTATGTGAGAGACCCGGGACCCTGCATTTTGTACAGGTTCCCCAAGGATACTGGGGAGCTCACCAGAGGATGCAAACACGTGGCCTGGTTCGACCTCTTCATGCAGGTGGAGAGAGCAGTCATAGGACAGGGCTTGCTTGAGGTCACACGGCAGAGCCTGGCTGGTGAGGGGACGCATGCCGGTGTCCCCCTGGGCTTGGAATCAGGTGACTGACCCTCCTGTGCTCAAAGAGCCCTTCGCCCAGGTGAGGATTCTCCACGGGCCCGGTCAGCTCCACAGGCACCTGGTGTTGACTCTCTCCAGCCATCATGTCACCCCCCGCACCCCCCGCACCCCGGCTTGCTTTTGAGCTCAGGCCCTGCGCCTTGCTCACAGCCATCTCCCCAGGGCCTGGCCAGAGCAGCTGCTCAATAAAGCCAGTCGCCTGGCAAATGTTTGTTAGGCAAATGATCTGAAGTCCAAACTCTGTCCCAGAGCTGCTGGCTGACCTCAGGCAGCTCACTCAACCCCTCTGCCCCCGCATGAAAAGACTCTGGTCATCTGCCTTGGCCACTGCACAGGGCCGCAGCCAGACTCACCCGGTAAACCGGATGCAATATGCTTTGGAGACTGCAAAGCCACATCCGGGCATGCGTCCTGCACACTGGTAATTCACAACCATCAAGTCTGCACTGGCTGCCTGGCAGTGAGCTGAGAGTCCAGGGTAGCAAGACCCAGCCAGGAGCCTCTGCTGGCGGCCTGGGGCAACGGGACAGAGCCCAGGGGCAGGTGAGCCACCCCCGCAGTGAGGCAGGCAGATCCCAGAGGCTCTGCTGTCTCCTCCCAGCACGGCTCACTGCTCAAGGGTGTAAATCCTGCCCTAGTGCCACACCCACCGTGGGGACAGCGCCCAGGCCCTGAACGTTATCAGGCGGCAGATAGAAGGTAGTGCTACTGAGGTCCAGGGAGCTGGACGAGGTAGGTCCCTGGCCCTCCATGGGCCTCAGTTTCCCAGCTAAAGCAGAGGGGTTTGAGTGAGACCATCTCCAAGGGCCCTAGGACCATGCAGGCAGTGGCTCTGTGCCCTGGGGTGCCCCCCCCACAGAAGGTGCTTGCTGATGTCCACTCCCCAAACCCCCTTCCCCCCAACAGAGAGAGACAGGCCTTGTGGGGCACCCGGGTCGGGCAGCTCAGAGGAATGCGGCGCTTGCCGAGGCAGGAGCCCTCCCGCCGGCTGCCATACTCGGGTCCAAATGGACTGCCAAGCGGTCGGAGAGAAGCCCAGCTGCCCGTGGGACGGAAGCTCTTCTCCAAGGCCCACTGTGTAGAGCCTCTTCCTCAGGCTGCACACGAGGCTGCCTGCCTTCTCAATGACCTCACAGGACCAACCGGTTCTTCAGCCCGGACTGGTGGCGGGGACACCACTGAGGGCTCTGCATCGACATGACCCTTCATGCATCGGCCCAACCTGGATCGACTCTGGGGCAAGAGGCATCCCAAGAATGTCGTGCACCGTGTGGGCGCTGCACAGAAGGAACGTCACCGTGTCCCCTGCTCTTTTCTGGGTCCAGAGGAGGCCCCTCCTTGGCACTGTGGCCACGCCCAGCTCCAGCAGTGAGATACACCTCTGGGCCTTGGTTTCCCCAACAGCGACACTGCTGTGCCACGTGCCCTCAGGTGGCTGGCGGGGCCCAGGTCTTCGTCTTCTAGGCCACAGGCAGCTTAGCGACCACACCTCTGACGGGAGGTCCCGCTGGCCATGACACAGCACTGGCTCTCCAAACATCTGGGGACATGTAAAGCAGCAGCCGGCCTGGCCCTGATCCTAGGACGACCTTTGGTACAGAGTGGCCATTTGAAACGAATCCTTTTCTTAAGTCCTACCCTGGAGGACTGCCCTAGAAAGCAATCACCCGCGACATCTCGCTCCTTCTACGGGTCCATTCTCAGCCAGCGCCCGCAGTGGGAGGACCACCCCCGTCCTGCACGGGGCGACACTCAGGCTCACGGGATTGAGTGGCTTCTGCAGGTCACACAGCCAGGACTCAACCCCGGGTCCACATGGCTAACAAGTTCTGCTCTCCCTGCCACCCCAAGGACAGCCTCCACCTCCCAGTCTCCCCATCCCAGGAACCCGGAATCTGGACGAAGGACTTTAGCCACGCAGTTAGCAGGGGCCCAGCAGGCAAATACATCCAGGTAGCCAGAGTGTTTTAAATGCCCCGTTCCCGGCTCCCTGTCTGTGCGGCCTGCTGCAGCCCTGACAAAGCCCGGTCACAGCTACAGGAGGGGATAATGGTTGTCCACACCTCGAAAGCTGTGAAGTGCTTGGCAAGGCACAGGGCGACAGGCAGGGTGGGAGCCGGCTGGGATCGCGGTGCTCTGCCCACACCCTCTGTGACCCTGCTGTGCAGAGCAGGAAACTGAGGCTCGGAGAGGTCAAGGGAGTGCTCTGAGGTCTCACATCCGGGCTGATGGCAGAGTGGGGACAGGACGAGCGGCTCTGACTTGTTCCCGCCTCCGTGCTCCCCCAGCGCGGTGGGCCGCCGAGGGTGTGAGATGGCCCCGAACTCCCCCTTGGTGCTGCCTCCTGTCCTCCCTGCGACCTTCTGCGCTGCCTTCAGAGAGGAGGGGGGACCCGGTGAGGAATGCTCTTCTCGCTACGGCAGCAAGGTGAAACTGCAGCGGAGCCCGCTCAGGCGCCGGGCTCGGGTGCCACCACGCTCGCTTTGTCGGGGAGACGATCGAGGCTGGGGTGGCCCACGGGGAGCAGAGCCGGAACTCCCAGCAACCACGCAAGGATTTACCGAAAGGGGCTCTCCGGAGCCCGGGGGGCAGCAGAAGGTCACAAGGCTGACAGCATGGGAGGGTATGCTGCAGCTCGGACCAAAACTAAACCAGCGCCCCGTCAAGAAACCATCAACTTTCTCCAGGCTTGGGGAAGGCAGCAGGCTCTGTCCTCTGGAGGAAGAGACTCAGGCCCCGGGGAAGGCCTCAGCAAGCCCAGGGAGGGAGCTGGGGAGGAGCTTAACCTTGGAGGCCCTTGTGTCCAGGGAGAGCCCTGCCTCAAGAGAGTGTGGCCTGGCCATGACCTGAAAGGGCCCCTACAATGGCTCCTTCTCCCCTGCAGGGCGGGCCGGTCATCGGTTTTGTTCACGTGGCTTCTTGTGGGCTCCCTAAGGTACAAACCCTCCTCTGTTATATCACTACTGTGTGAATCTCTGGGGAAAAGCCCTCAAACACCTGTCTTTTTTCTTTCTTTCACATAATCTCTAATTTACAGAAAAGTTGCAAAGATAACATAAGAACTCTCAGATTCTCTCTACCCAGAATCGCTGTTTAAATCATTTGCTTTACCAATGGTGCACTCTCTCTTTGCATACCTATATTCATGTATCTATATACTCCAAACCTTGCAGTCTCTTCTGAGCCATCAGAGAGTAAGGTACCGGGATATCTAAATGCATGATAACAAATCCTGATGCCAAATCGGGGGTTCATTGCCAAGCACCCTCACACCTGCCTCCTCCAGGCTGAGGTGCATGAAGTAGCTGGTGCTATCTCCAGGTTACAGATGAGGAAACTGAGGCACAGCGTCCAGGGGTACGTGGCCCTCCTTCTACACCGAGCCATCCACACCTAAGTTCTCAGCATAAAACACACAGGCCCACTCCGCAGACTGTCTTCCTGATGACAAGACGATGTCTTAATTTTTTGTTTTCTTTTTGGCCGCGCCATGCGGCATGCGGGACCTTAGTTCCCCGACCAGGGATCGAACCCGTGCCCCCTGCAGTGGAAGCGTGAAGTACTAACTACTGGACCGCCAGGGAAGGCCTTAGATGATGTCTCAATTTTTAAAAGAAAGTGAGCCAGGTTGCCCCCACAGGAGAACACAGACGGATCAGGACCCAATCAAGATTGTCTACAGTGCAGCAGCAGGCGGGAGTGGTGGGCTGGGGTGGGCACCAGTGAGGGACTCCCCACTCCACCCGGGGCCGCCGCCTCCTTCAGCGCCTGCCCTCTGCTTCTTTCCTTTTCTCTCCTCAGACAACTGGGATGGAGGGACTCCTCCCTGGAGGGCAAGGACTGAGTCTCCCCTTCATCCCAAAGCCTGGTGGCATGGGGCCCATTGCAGAGCAGGCTGCATGTGTAACTGATGAATGAATGAATGAATGAATGAGTCAGAGATCTGAGTTCTGGTTCTGCCACAGGGTGGGCTACTCAACTGCTCTGAGACTCAGTTTCCTCATATGTAAAAATGGGACAACACCAAGCACTTCTAAAGTGGTTGCAAATTGTTAAATTAGATGAGATTTGTGAAGGCGCCGGCGAGGTGGGTGTTAAGATCCCAGTTCAGAGTTTGATCAGGGAAATGAACAAGACAATGGGGAGAAATGGAAAGCACAGCTGAAGATGCCCAAATATGAACAATGTGGGGAAGGCACACACACGCACGCATGCACACACGGCCTCGCAGCTCAGCACCTCTGAAGCTTAGCAGTCTCTCTCTGACGACCCCCCCTTTCTTTCAGCTTGAGACCCTCAGCAGCCCAGGATGAAAAGCTGGCACCCAGGGCTTCCTCTGCAGACACAAATGTGCTAATGTCTGTAACACCTGACAACGTAGCAGAGCCTGGGCGGTTGTGGAAAAGAGGAACAGTAAGAGAGGGAGGCAGCTCTTTCCAGAAGTGGACACGAACGGTCTGTCTCACTCAGGTAAGACACAGAGCTAAAAAGCAATGCATAGAAAGGACAGCTCTGCGATCTTA
Source organism: Grampus griseus (assembly GCF_964374135.1). Classification (NCBI taxonomy): domain Eukaryota; kingdom Metazoa; phylum Chordata; class Mammalia; order Artiodactyla; family Delphinidae; genus Grampus; species Grampus griseus. The sequence continues at coordinate 6,690,399 of NC_139006.1, read as the reverse complement.
TCAGTACCGGGAACTGTTTATAGGAGATCATGTTATCAAGGGCAGAATGCCAGCTGGTACATGCACCCCTGATGGCAAAAGGGAAAACCGTATCTGTGTGTGTCTGAGTGTGCATGTGTGTGACTGCATATATGTGTGTATTCAGGGACGTCGCACAGCAGACCAGGAGAATTTAACGTTCACGAGCTTCTGTTCTCCTGCACGATTTCTTAAGCCATCTGCGTAAAAAAGATGAACTGCCACCCCTAAGAGATTTTCTCAGTCTGGGCAACAGGGCTGGGTTGGGGCACAGGCTCAGCCTCCCGAGGCAGTCGTGGTCCCGAGTCCTAGAGTCCCTGACGCTGAACCAGCACCGCCTGTCCTGCCCGACACAGCCTGGGTGGGGGACGCCAGCGCGCAGGGGAAGACAAACCAAACTTTCCCCATGGAGCATTACGGGCTTCGCGAGGTTTGTCCGAACCACCACGCTTCCCACCGAGCCCGCCCCTGAATCCCAGTGCTCCCGTGGAATTAAAGAAGAGAGAGCCACTCACCGCCCGAAAGCCAGCCAACACGGCGACTATTCCACTTTTCCTGGAATGAGCTTTCCACGCTTTCGGCGGCTGGAGCCATCGGCAGCCGGCAGCCAGGGCTCTCACCTCTGCGACCTGCTCTCACACCCTCTGCAGCTCTTTACGCTGCTTTCAAGTAAGGCACCGCTACGTGAAATCGCACTAAGAAAGAGGGCTGGCTCCCGGTGCCAGAGGACACGGGAGGGAGGTGGGGAGGCTGGCACAGAGCACTCAGGATTCACTTTGGATGAAAGCGGGCGGGTTGGCGGAGCCTTGCCTCCCTCCCCCTCCATCGCCAGCCCTGCTCTGCCATCCTCCCGACTTGCTGATTAAACACACACGTGGACTGCCAAAGCAACCCGCACCCTGGACGCCCATGAAAGAGCCCGGGGGGCAGAGTAACTCCAGCTGCAGCCACCTCCCGTGGAGGCTGCGAGCAAAGCTGAGAATGAACGCCGCCACTCACGGGGCTGACCTTTTACGTGTCACATCAGATTTTCCGTTCGCCAGCAAACCAAAACCCAACCAAGCCCAACCAGCACACCGCCTCCCCACCCATCGCACGACTCGTAAAACCCATCAGAATTTACAGCAAACCAACCAGAATCCAGACGCGGCTAATGTCATTAAGAAGCCTGCACAGCGCCCAGATGCCAGGAGGGTCTCGGTGACAGATGCCAGCCTCAAAGCAAAGGAAAAGCAACACACAGCACAGACGCTGCAGACACAAAAGCATTTTCATCCTGCCCAACAGGAACCGATCTGATTATCAAAGGGAAGCACCAAGGACTCAGAGTCTAAGGCGGCTTTAGTGAAACAGGCTTTGGGGGATGAACAAATGTAGTTTAAAGAGACCTGACCACAGCAGGGGCTGGGGGTGGGGGGCCCTGCCTCGGGCCGTCTGTTTTTAAAGCAATCCGCCAGAGATAATGCTGAAAACACATGTATAATCCAATCAGAAGCCTGACTCTGAGACACATGCCTGAATGTCTAGACTCCCTGCCATTTCAGCCCCCAAGGTGGGGACCACGTTCAGAGCTGATTTGTTTCCCCGCCCCCCCCCCATACCTGAACCAAACTTTCAAGTCTCCTTGTGAGTCACTGGTGTTCACTTTCTATTTAAAGATCACACAGGGCTTCCTCTCAAGCACCATTCAAACCCATGGCTTCTAAGAACTGGGTGCTAAATCCGTTTTCTTCGGGCCTCACTTTCCATCAACACAGACGTTCTAGTTGACAGCGAGGGGTTCTTTTTCCATCACCTGCTGCCAGAAGTGCAGAGGTAATGGGAGCGGCGCGGATCCTGAGAATGCCCCTGGGACGGGCGGCTGACGGATTAACCTCACTGATTCCTTCCAGGAGAGCCATGCAGAAGCCGTCCTGAACGCCATGGCTGGAGATAGGGTAGAGACAAGGGAAAAATCTCGACCCACTGGGCAGCAGTCTCAGGATCCTGTCTGAACCGAACTCTGCTGAGGGGCTGTCCCAGACAGATGGTGGTGCCAGGACAGCCAGGCTGCCAGGACCCCCTCTGCCGGGAACCAGGCAGAGGCTGATCTTCACTACACCATCTTCTCGGAGATGCTTGGTTACGGGGACAAAACATTTCCCTACTGAACTCCATTTTCAGGCAAGAAAGGATTAGACAGAGAAACCTGTACCCGGCCATCAACACTCGGTAGACCTGCCCCAGCTGGGGTGCACGTGCATGCCCCTAAATTCCCTTCCCTTCCCCCTGGTCAGACCACGGTCCAGGAAAGCAGACTGCTCATGGTGTGTAGCAATTAGGCTGAAAACTGGAAGAGCAACGGACAGCCACAGACCCAAGCACCAGGAGTCGGGAGTGGGCTTCTCACAGCCACCCTGGAGGAGAGACCCCCCCACACGCCCAAACTCTGAGCTCTGAGTCAGGCCATGCCTCTCCCTCCCTCTCTCCTTCCACCCCAGCTACTCCAGGGAAAACAGCAGCCCACGTGACCAGGACAGAGCCTGCCTTGCTAATAAACCCATCCTAAGGCTCTGACAGTTTTAGCAGAAAATTACCTTTGAGGAAGAAAATGTAAGGAAGGGGAAGAGGGGAGACAAAATGTTAGAGCTGGGAGCCACACGCCACAGGAGCCGGGCTAGGGCTGGTCCAGCAGCCCCCCATGTCTGCGGAGGTCCCCCAAGCTCCCCATGCTGACGGCCTCAGGGAGCCGCCCCTGGCACGCAGCTCTGCCGGCAACTCATGCCTGGAGACGGGAGGGCGCCTCGGAGACAGAGGGACGGACGGATGGACGGATGGATGGAGGAGCCGCGAGCCGGGCAGGGACGAAGGAGGGAGGAAGGGAAGCCAAGAGGAAGGGGTGGGGAGAGAGGAGAGGGAGGGAGGGAAGAGGGAGAATTGATTCTCTCTCCTCCACTGGGACCACTGAGCTAAGTTGCCATGGAGAAAGGGGAGCCGCTGGCAGAGCCTGAGGCGGGTGGAGGAACCTTATGCCAGAGGGAAGGCATCAGCTCAGAGCCAATCCCCACACTTCTGGTGCAGCCCCCACCAAACCAGGCCTTCTGGGCCCGAGGCGGCCAGACTGGGAGAGGAACTGGCCTGACCCAGTGGGGCAATAGCAGCAGTTCTCTGCCCCCTGGAGGAGAGGGGGGTGAGGGGGCAGGAGGTTCAAGTCTTCCTCTCCAGGCTCACTGGCGCTCCCCGCCCCTCATCTAACACCACGCCAGTCCAGCCAGACTCCCCGGGGACTGAGGGGACCAGAGACTCTCCCAGCGGCCTGGGTACCACCTGGGGCCCTGGTGTTTGGGGAGGCATTCAGACCTCCACCTGCCTCTCGGTTTCTAAAAATTAGTCTCCAGACCCCGAGTCACATTTCCCCATGAGTTTCGGCCACATTTCCCACCCTCAGGGATGAGGGGACGTCCAACTAGGGGAGGACCTCGATGCACAGAACCTCCTATGCAGGAAGTGGAGAAGGACGAAGGGGGTGAGCCCTCCTGGGTGGACGGCTCTGCCGGGTGGACGGCCCTCCCGGGTGGACGGCCCTGCGGGTGGACAGCCCTGCCGGGTGGACGGCCCTCCCGGGTGGACGGCCCTGCCGGGTGGACGGCCCTCCCGGGTGGACAGCCCCTGAAGGCTCCGTGGCCCTGGCTCCCTGCGGTTCTCCCACGCTGGGCTGGCTCTCCCACCTGCCGGCGCTAGCCCTGCCACAGCTCCTGTCCACGACCCCAGCTCCAGGACTGGCCGTGGCTACTGGCCCTGCACCCATTCCAAGCTGCAGGAATGGGGCCAGGGAGGCCGGGGCTGGGGTCTCCGCTCCTTCCCTTGGAGACGACATGACAGGGGCGCATCCAGGCCCACCTCTGGGCCCCCACTCCTGATCTCAAATGGGCACAACCCCGCCATCTCCTAACCTGGACACCAAAACAGCAGGGGCCAGTGGAGGGGCGTGGACACCATCTCAGGGACGCTGTCTCCTCAGGTGGACGGGAGCATGGCAGGCACAGCACCCATCGTACCACCTCCCCTTGCTCCCCACGGTCAGGACAGAGGCCCCGGAAAGGCTGAAGCCAACGCAGAGGCCAAGGCCTTGCAGCTCTGACACAGAAAGACTTGAGGGCGGACCCACTGGAGTCCTATCTCTGAATGCCATGACCTGGGAAGCATTCTTCTGTTCACAATCCTCTTCTCACTTGCCCCCTCGACGCTTTATTATGAAAAGGTTCACACAAACAGCAAAGCTGAACACATTTCCTAAAGAACACCCATACACACACTACCTATATCCTACCGTTTCCTCTCACTTTTTTTTTTTTAATTGGGGGTAGGAGCTTATTAATTAATTAATTTATTTTTGCTGTGTTGGGTCTTCGTTTCTGTGCGAGGGCTTTCTCTAGTTGTGGCAAGCAGGGGCCCCTCTTCGTCGCGGTGCGCGGTCCTCTCACTGTCGCGGCCTCTCTTGTTGCGGAGCACAGGCTCCAGACGCGCAGGCTCAGCGGCCATGGCTCACGGGCCTAGTTGCTCCGCAGCATGTGGGTTCCTCCCAGACCAGGACTCGAACCCGTGTCCCCTGCATCGGCAGGCAGACTCTCAACCACTGCGCCACCAGGGAAGCCCTCCTCTCACTTTTAATGTGGCAAAACACCTATAAAACTGACCATTTTTGCCATTTCAAAGTACACAGTTCAGAGGCACGGAGTGCATTCATGGTGCTGCGCCACCGTCACCTCTAATTCCAGAACATTTTCATCACCCCCAAACCTAACAGGCACTCACTCCCCATGCCGCCCCCCCCAGCTCCGGGCAACCACCAGTCTGCTTTCTGTCTCTGGATTTACCTGTTCTGGACAGTTCACATCAATGGGATCATCCACTCTGTGGCCTTCTGTGTGCGGCCTCTTTCACTTTGCATCATGTTCTCGAGGTTCGTCCACTTTGTAGCCTGGGTCAGTGCTTCCTTCCTCTTTACGGCTGAATCATAGCATCGGATTCATCGGACACGTGGGCTGTTTCCAAGCTTTGGGCTATCGTTCTCTTACTTTCAGAATGAGTTTTTCAGAGTCCAGTGATGTTTCCTGAAGCCTCTCCTATGGGATTTGGGATTCGGTCTCAAAGGTGCAGTCCCGGAGGCCCCAAACAGAATGTTAATCCTTGTCTGGCCTTTTCATTAAAGCATTGCTCCCCACTGGGTAATCGAGCCTGTGGGGGGGGGTCCGCCTGGCCCTGGGGACTGAGGCAGAGGTCCCAAAGTGTGTGTGTGGCCAGCGAGTGGGCTTTGGTCTCCTCTGTCCCAAGAAGCAGCCCTCTGGGCAGCAGGACACGTGTGCACACGGACCCCGTTATCCACGCTCTGAGGCTCGATGCACCCAGGTTTGAGTACTCTCTTACACTCCCTGGAGGCCTGACTAGCAAGCCATTTCCCCTCTCTGAGCCTCAGCTTCTCCATCTGTAAAAAGGTGGGCAACAGTCTCTACCACTTGGGGTTGCTCTAGAGATGAGACTGGCGCTGCCCTATGGAACCTTCTGGGTTGACGGATGCGTTCTACGCCTGGCTGTCCAGTACGGCCGCCACTAGCCCAAGAGCTACTAAGCACCTGAAATGTGACTCGTGTGACTGGACAATGGAATTTTTAATCTTATTTCACTTATTTAAAATTAAAATTAAGAAGTCACACGGGGCTGGTGGTGATCACCCTGGACAGAGCAGCTCTAAGGACTTACTGGGATGGGAAGGTAGGACACGGCCCAAGCCCAGCACCTACAGTTCCTCCGTCTCTCCTTCATCCCTTCCTCTCCCTACTTACCCCATGGTGTCTGGGCAGTGGAGTGAGCTTCTGTCTGCAGCCTGGCCCCCAAGGCTCCCTCTAAAAGGACAGAGGGTGGGCAGTTGGGTGCCAGCTGGGGAGTGGACGTGGTGGACTCCGTAATGATGTAGGTCCCTGAACCGCTAACCTCTCCTCCTGTCCCTATTGGCCCTAGACCCCTATTCTAGAACCCCATCTCCTGCCGTTTCCCCCGGCAACTCCTGAGGTCATCCCTAGAACGTCCGGGCAGGAGATGAAGGATTGGAATAGACCCTCCCCCCATTCCTAAAGTGGCAGCAGTGGACCCCCGTGGGGTTGTGCAGGGGTTTCGTGGTCTCGGGCTGCGCTGTCTCGGGTCCTCAGGGACACCTTCCCACGTGCACAAAGCTGTTCTCACAGGCTTGTGCCCTGGCGCAGCGGCTGGACTAGAATCCAAACCTAACTTTGCAGATGCAGAAACCCAGACTCAGCTGGTGGAGCACACGGCAAGGCGGGAGGAATTGGGGCTGAAGCCCAGGCCCCCAGCTCCCCCCAGCCTGGCTGGCATGGGCCTCCTGAGAGGCAGGAGACTCTGGAACAGGCCCGGGTAGGAGGGGGCACCCAGCACTTGACCCCGTGCCAGGGCAGGTCAAGGGCCCGGGCGACGGCTGTGTGGCTTCAAAGCCAGAACTGAAGCTGGCCAAGCCATCCCACTGCTGTCCCTCGCCCACCCGAACCCCTCCCAAGTCGGGGAGAAGTGACATCTCGGGGGTGGCCGTGGAAAAACTTAAACGCAACCACGAACAACCATAACTGCGGTTGTGCTCTGAGCCCACCCACAGGTATGGGTCACCCAGCGCTGGGAATGGCCGCTGAGGGCCGCGGGCCCGGCTGGCTCCCCCTCCCCCTGCAAAGCCTTCTCTTAGCTTCCCGCATGCCCCTTCCACCCGACAGGATGGCCACAGGGATCCCCCTGTGCCCTGAAGTCACCTGGTCTCACCCCACTCACAGGGGAAGGCCTGGAGGCCCTGCCCTGCCTGCCTCGGGGCATCTGTACCCAGGCGCCCTCTGCCCAGAGCTGCCTCCCCCGTAGCCTCGGCTCTGGGACCCTCCTCACTGAGGCCTTCCTCGACCCCCTTACTTATTTCAAACTCAGCCCCAGCCCCAGCACTCCCCTGACTTTCCCATTTACTTCATAGCTTTGATCCTCATCTAATATACCGTGGGCTTTTCTTTCTTCATTTTTATTTTTTGAATTGTGGTAAGATACACGTAACATCAAACTTACCATCTGAATCATATATATATATATATATATATTTTTTTTTTTTTTTTTTTTTTTTGCTGGACGTGGGCCTCTCACTGTTGTGGCCTCTCCCGTTGCAGAGCACAGGCTCCGGACACGCAGGCTCAGCGGCCATGGCTCACAGGCCCAGCCACTCCACGGCATGTGGGATCCTCCCGGACCGGGGCACGAACCCGTGTCCCCTGCATCGGCAGGCAGACTCCCAACCACTGCGCCACCAGGGAAGCCCTGAATCACTTTTAAGTGTACTGTTCAGTGGCATTAAGGACATTCACCCTGTTGTGCAGCCATCACCACCATCCATCTCCAGAACTTCATCTTGTAAAACTGGAACTCTGTCCCCATTAAACACTGACTCCCCATTCCACGCTCCCTCCGGTCCCTGGCACCCACCACGCTACTTTGAACCTAACTGCTTAAGGCACCTCATGTAAGTGGAATCATGCAGTATCTCTCCTTTTGCGTCTGGCTTATTTTACACAGTGTAACATCTTTCGGGTTCATCCATGGTGTAGCACGTTCTTTTTTTAAAGTTGTCTTTCCCACTGGACTGGAGGCTTCATGGGGGCAGGGATTTTGGTTGGGTTGTTTTCACTGCTGTATCCCCAGGGTCTAGAAGACAGCCTGGGACCCAGCAGGCACTGAACGAGTCTTTGGAATGAATGAATGAGCGCGTGAGTGAATGAATGAAGACTCTGTAGAGGACAGTACCCCACCCCACAGGTCTGGGTCTGCCCCTCCCCCACACTGTGGACCAACTCCCAGCGACGGTGGCCCCGCCCCATGGCTTTAGACCCCTGCCCTGGAGTCCCAGGCCCACCGTCCCAAGGGGTGACCACACTCAGCGCCCGCAGGACCCCCCCCACTTGATGGTGGGCTTTCCCCCTAGACATGGCACATGCATGGGAAGATTATTACAGGGACAGACAGGGTTCCCGGCCGTGAATGTGACAATGTGCCTTGGAGCCTCACAGTGGCGCTGTGGGCAGTGAGGAAGGATAGAGGTGGGCGAGGGCCCAGATGCCCCCAACGTGGGGAGGCCAGCACAGGCAGGGGGTCGGGAGACCTGGCCTAGACCTAGCCACTGCTCAGAGCGGGGCTCGCACCCAGCTGATCCCTCGCCTTCCACCTTCTCCACATCCTACTTGTTTTACTCTCTGAGAACTTGCTTTACTCCTGTTTCTGGGCTAGAAGAGCTCAGAAAATCAAAGTAAGGCATAAGGTGGACCCCTTGCGCACACGCAGCAAGCCTGAAGGGGCACCAGTGCTCCAACCAGGCCGGCCAGCGCGTGGGGGAGGCAGGGGGCTCACCCCTCGCCAGACTTGGGCAGGAGGTGTCCACGGAGAGGGCAGTGGCTGAGGGCCCACAGGGAGGCCTCAGTGCCCAGCCGGGCCTCAACCGGGGTGCTAGAGGACAGTGACCCCAGAAGAGCCCAGATCACCCCCGAGAGAGCCTCCCCACTCCGGGAAGACAAACAGACTGGGACAGTGGAAAAACAACTGTACCTTTAAATTATTCGGCCCACAGATACGAAAAACATTTGCCTGTTGAAGCTGTTTGCATGTTTGGTTATTTTTAGGGTGAACCCAGTTGCCTCCCCCTGGAACCAGATGAAGCCCAGGAGGCACGTAGTCTTCTTTCCCAGATGGGGGGTCCCAGTCCTGCATCCCTGGGAACCTGGCCCTGAGTGTGAGAGCCCCGGGGCTCGCGGGCAGCCGGGGCCCCACCGGAACACACACCGGGGAACCTGGGCAGGTCTGCTGGGACCTTTAAGAAGATGCGACTCTGCTGACAGCACGGCTGCCCACCTGGGTCCAGAAAGAGCCCCCTGCCCCTGCCCAGAGCACGGTGTGAAGGGAAGGAAGCTGGAGGCCCTGTCTCCATCCATGCCAGGCCCAGCTAATGGTAATATTTTGCTGACATAGTTTTAGAACAAATGGCAATTAGAGCAGATTTTCTCTTCCACTCCCCCTCCCCAAAACAGGAATAAATCAGCTCTACCAATTTCCCAGCTAATGATTTCCTTCATTAAATTAAAAAGAAGAAGAAGAAAATGTTTTTTAAATAGATTACCAGCCCTGTGCTTTCCGAGACCATGTGACCTGTCAACTCCTCTTAAGTCCTGATACATCAAAGTCCCTTAATTAATTTTTAATAAATAAAAAAGTCATAGTCTAAGAAGGACTCCTCCCCCACCTGCTCCCAGTTGGCCTGGCACACAAGGGGCAGCTCCGGGCTGGCCACGGGAAGCCAGCTCAACAGGGCCAAAGATAATCTGAGAATCAGTGCATGAGGTCCATTTCACAGATGAGAAGAATGAGGCTGAGATGAGAAGCACCTAAACACACAGCCCGTGGAGGACTAAATGTGGGACGGGGGTCTTGCTTTCAAGATGCGCCCACCTACAGAAATGCAAACAGGGGAAGCCAGGAGCCGAGGAGCCCCAGCCTTCAGGCGTAGGGATGATGTGAGTTACTTTATCCAGGACCTGGGCTTCTCTTCCTCTTGTTCCTTGGCAGCTCCTGGGGCAGGGGCCGGCATACACTGCGAACACCTCATCTATTTCTAAAAAGTCCGCTCCCCGACGGCACGGATGAACCTGGGAAGCACTGTGCTGAGTGAAAGGAGGCAGACACCACAGGGCAAATACTGTGTGATTCCACTTGTATGAGGTGCCTGGAGAAGGCAGATTCACAGAGACCGAGGGTAGAAGGGGAGGTACCAGTGGAATGGGGGAGGGGGAGCTAGTGTTTAATGGGGACAGAGTGTCTGTTTGGGGAAAGAAGAGAGCTCTGGAGGTGGATGCTGGGGATGGTGGCCCAACAACCTGAATGTACTTAATGCCACTGGAACTACGTACTTAAAAATGGTTCAAGTGGGGCTTCCCTGGTGGCACAGTGGTTGAGAGTCCGCCTGCCGATGCAGGGGACACGGGTTCGTGCCCCGGTCCGGGAAGATCCCACATGCCGCGGAGCAGCTGGGCCCGTGAGCCATGGCCGCTGAGCCTGCGCGTCTGGAGCCTGTGCTCCGCGACGGGAGAGGCCACAGCAGTGAGAGGCCGGCGTACCGCAAAAAAAAAAAAAAAAAAAAAAAAATGGTTCAAGTGGTCGATTTTATGTATATTTTACCACAATGAACAGATATAAAAAGAAAAAAAAAAAGAGTCCACTCTCCAAAATGCTATTTGAAGATACAGGAGGGGCTGACAACTCCACAGCGACTCGGGCAGCACCCTCTGTGGCCTGCCACTAGCTGGACCTGAATTCCTGAAGTGCAGCCGGGGAGCTCACAGGCCCCTCCAGTCACGCAGGAATGCCAGGGACCTTCAAAGAAAGGCTCCTCGTGTTAGCCAGCGTCAGCAAGTCAGGATTCCCTGTGTCCCTGATGGCCTACCATAGGCCCACAGGGAGAAGGCCCAAGGAACACCCTCTCTGAAAGATGCCTCAGGGCCTTCGGACATGCTGTGCCCTCTTGCCTGGAATGCATTTCCCCAGATATTACACGACTCGCTTCCTAAGTCTATGTAGGTTTTTGCAGAGAGGTCCTCTCTGGCCCATCCTATAGCCAGATGCAGGGAGAGTCACTGGGACCAGGCAGGGTGGCCTTGAGCAAGAATTGGAAACCAGTAGCCCTAAGGAACCATGGCAAGCCGGCACCATCACGCTGCTCCTGGCTGGAGAGAAGCAGCTCGTGGGCGGGCAGTCAGATCCTGCTCTGCGATAACCAGTCAGAGGACCTTGGCAAGTTCCTTCATCCCTCTAAGGCTCAGTTTTCTTTTCTATAACACGGGGAAGAAAACAGGATTTTTTTGAGGGTGAGGTGAGATGATGTGTTTGGCATATAGCTGGGACGTGGGCAAAGGTCGATAAATGGTAATGATTCTAATTATAATCTCCCAAATGCATTCCTTCAAAGAGGGTCCAGGGGCAGTGATCTCAGACAACTCAAAGAAGACATGCACCACTAATCTCTGTACAGGCTAGCGGGGGGTGGGGGGTGGGGGTGGGGATGGTCAGTGACCCAGAAGGCAGAGGATGGGGCCTGTAGGCTTACTGTGTGCTATGTGGTTTAACTAATTTAATCCCTTTTGTCCCCATTTTGCATATGAGGAAACAGAAGCACAGAGAGGTTCGTGACTTACTTACTCCAGGTCACATAGCCTGGAGGCAATGAAACCGAATTCCAACCCTGGTCATGAGGTTCCAGGGCCTGAGCTGGTTCTCACTGTTCCATAGTGCATCGCTGGGGTTTTTTTTAAAATTTTTTTATAGGTTTAAAAAATATATATTTATTTATTTTATTTTTATTATTTATTTTCTTTATTTTTTTGGCCGCGTTGGGTCTTAGTTGCGGCATGCAGGCTCTTCGTTGCGGTGCACAGGCTTCTCTCTAGTTGTGGCGTGAGGGTTTTCTTTCTCTAGTCGTGGCACGTGGGCTCAGTGGCTGTGGTGCGTGGGCTTAGTGGCCCTGCAGCCTGTGGGATCTTGGTTCCCCAACCAGGGATTGAACCCGCATCCCCTGCATTGGAAGGCGGATTCTTTACCACTGGACCACCAGGGAAGTCCCTTTTTAAAAAAAATTTTAATCTTTTTATAGTAGATCCTTGTTGGTTACCTATTTTAAATATAGCAGTGTGTACAATGTCAATCCCCAACTCCCAATCTATCCCTCCCTGCAACCCTTCTGCCCCGGTAAGCATAAATGTGTTCTCTAAGTCTGTGAGTCTGTTTCTGTTTCGTAAATAAGTTCAGTTGTATCTTTTTTTTAAGATTCTGCATATAAGCGATATCATATGATACTTGTCTTTCTCTGTCTGACTTACTTAGTAGGATCATCTCTAGGTCCACCATAGGGTATCTTGAGAGAAGTGTGGAAGGGAGGAAGGAAGGAAAGAAGGAAGGAAGGGAGGGAGGGAGGAAGGGAGAGGGGCCCAAGAAAGCAGAGGCAGATCCCCTGGCAGCTTCTGCAACTCTGACATCCGGGCTACGTGAGTTTCCATAAGCCGGAGGGAAAGGTCTCAGAGCAGGCCCCTCAGGGAAGCCCACAGCACAGCGGGACTGGCCTGGTTCCTCTCGGAGGTCTCCAAGGTCAGGCCCAAGATCTTCATACTTCGCTCCACTCAGCCCAGCTGCACTGGTCAGCACCCAAGTGTGCAGTTAACTCCCTCGGAACCCAGGCTGGGCAGGGGGAGGGGAGGAAAAGCTCCGCGCCTGGCTCCGCCTTACCATGCCTCCCCAGCAGCTCTGAGACCCAGGGGACACCTGAAAGCCCCCACCCTTTCAGCGGCCAGACACGGAGGAGAGGGGAGGCCTGCACGCTGGTGGCCGGTGGGTGATTCTGTGTGCATGGCTAAGGGGCAAGTGGCTTCCAACTCATCCTTGAAGGTGATTCACTTCCCTCTATGCCACCCTCTGAAGAATAGCTTCACTAACAACTCTTTTAGCTACACGGCAGCCAAAGTGAGCATTTTAAAATGTAAATGCAGGACTTCCCTGGTGGCGCAGTGGTTGAGAATTCGCCTGCCAATGCAGGGGACACGGGTTCAAGCCCTGGTCTGGGAAGATTCCACATGCCGCGGAGCAACTAAGCCCGTGTGCCACAACTACTGAGCCCTCATGCCGCAATGACTGAAGCCCGGGAGCCTAGAGCCTGTGCCCTGCAACAAGAGAAGCCACCAGAATGAGAAGCCCCCGCACAGTAATGAAGAGTAGCCCCCGCTCGCCGCAACTAGAGAAAGCCCGTGCGCAGCAACGAAGACCCAATGCAGCCAAAAATAAATAAATAAAATAAATTTATTTTAAAAAATGTAAATGCAAATAGGAATATGTCATGCCTATACCTCAACACCCTCCAACAGCTCCCTTCACACTTAGGAGGTTTTTTTGAGTTTTGTTTGTTTGTTTTTCCGTGCTGCGTGGCATGCAGAATCTTAGTTCCCCGACCAGGGATTGAACCCAGGCCCCCTGCAGTGAAAGTGCGGAGTCTTAACCACTGGACCACCAGGGAAGTCCCAAGTCCAAAGTCTTTACCACGACCTACAAGTCCTCCAAGATCACGCCCCTGACTCTACCATCTCCTTCCACTTCTCCTCTCTCACTCCTCAGACTTGCCAAGCACACTTCTGCCCTTTGCACCTGCTAGTCCCTCTTTCTCAGATATTATTAGGACTTGCTCCTAAGTTCATTTAGGTTTTTACAGAGAGGCTCTATCATGGTATCTCAAACCCCTACCACCCTCACCCTCTCTCTCTATCCTAGTCCCTTGCTTATTTCCCTTCCTGGCATTTAGTACCACCAGTGTGTTTTAGGAAGGGATTTCATTTGGTTCACTGCTAAATCTCCAGTGTTTAGAACAATGCCTGGCATATGAGTGGTGTCCAAAAACTCTGTTGATAGCTTTATTCTTTAATTTTTTTGGCCACGCGCATGGCTCTTGGGATCTTAGTTCCCCAACCAGGGATCAAACCCAGGCCTCGGCTGTGAAAGCACAGTGTCCTAACCACTGGACCACCAGAGAAGTCCCTGTGGATGGCTTTAGAAGTGAGGGTGGTTGTTGGAAGTCGGGGGAGCTTTTGGGGACAGCTGACGCCCTGTCAATCGATCTGGATGGTCAGTCTGTACAAAGCTATCAGCAGGACACTTAATGTCTGTACACTCTGTAGGTTTGTTACACTTCTATAGAATGTTTTCAAAAATTTTTTTAAAAAGCTCTATGGAATGACTGAATTATGGATAACTAAACAATAAAGGATGTACAACACAGCTCTTTAAAAGCATGGACAAGCCATTATCTTGTAATAACTTATAATGGAGTATAGTCTGCAAAAATACTGACTCATTATGAATCTAATAAGTCAGCTATACTTCAATAAGCAATAAGTAAATACATAAATAAAAGCACGTACAGATTCAACAAGACCACTCGTACCCGCCGAGCAGATCAAGCTAAGTGGAACACAGCCCTCCCTCTCCATGAACCATATAAAGTCATCTTGCTTTTTATGGAGAATGAGAAGGTAAGGGACAGGTCCTTCAGGACAGGGTAGCCACAAGGACTTTGGTGAGGCATCTTACAGGGGACACCTTCGGCCCTTCTGTGCAAATCTGAAGAAGCTTGAGGCTGTAAAACTCCATCCCCGCTGGGCACTAGAGACCAAGCCGTTGGTCCGAAATCTACTTTCTTGCAACTGGCCAGTGAGATCAGTCTGTTTGGGGCCAACAACAGGGACATCGCTGGCAGAGGCTGTTAAGTGCCTCTTCCCACCAGCCAGATTGGCTCTCTCAAAGGCAACAGACTGTGCCCGGCCTATACCCTCCCTGCCTTTTTCCTATGGCCTCCCACCTGCCTGGTCTGCTTCAAAAGGGGACCCTCCTACCCTCGCTGCTGGCCCAGAACCCTCTCTTGGGAAGACCATCCGGCTGCCCCCGGCTCCCTTCTGGGCCCTAGGACCGGCTCTCTGCAGACTGACCCCCACAAAAGGGAAAAAGTCTTTGTCTCAGGTGGTCTGTAATGCTGAGCCAGGGAAAGAGGAAGATGAAGAAAGAGGAGGAGAAAGAAAGAACATGAATTTTCCTCCCATACTCAAAGGCTGGAACATCCCTGCCTCACTCTCAACTAAAACAACTCCTGTAAACAAAGCAAGAGAAACCCATGGATTAGAGACCACTCTTCACCTGCCCCTCCCTCACCCATCACCTCCCTACCAGCCCTCAAGCTCAGGCCGAAGACGGAAGGTTCCAGGGACCAGCAAAGCAGATGTGCCCTTGCGGGCTTTGGATGGGACCAACCCCGGTGCTCTGTGCAAAGGCCTTGATGTGAGCCATCAAGACCTGCAGTTATGAGGGAGAGCAGCAAACAGGCATCTCTGCAGCCAGTGGAACAAAGATGAGTCAGTGAAACAGCAGAAAGGAAATGAGCATTTACGGCACTTTGTATTAGTGATCTATGGCTGTGTTACCGATTACCCCAAATCTTAGTGGTTTAAAACAATGAACGTTCATAATTTCATGCTGTTTCTGGGCATCCAGAATCCGAAAGGGGCTTTTAGCAAAAGGTGGTTCTGGCTCCAGGTCCTTCAGGGGGTCACAGTCAAGAGGCTGACCAGGACTGTGGTCCTCAGAAGGCTCAGCTAGGGCCGGAAGAGCCACTTCTGAGCTCACGGGTGTCGGCTGGCTTCCCAGAAGGAGCGACCCAAGAGAGAGGACGGCAAGAAACACACTGTGCCTTGGCCCTTACACTCTGTCATTCCCACCACATCCATGGGTCACACGGGTCAGCCCTGTCCAGCGTGGGAGGGGACTGCCCGGGGCCGAGTACCAGGAGGCAGGAGCGTAGAGGACCATCTTGGAAGCTCCTGACCCTTGATCCAGACCATCTCCTTCCATCCTCACAACCGTCCTCAGAGGCAGGCATTTCTGTCTTCACTTGACAGCTGTAGAAACAGAAGCTCGAGAAGGTAACTGCCTCAAGTCCCGCCAGGGGTTACAGACCCAGCCAGCACTCTGTCCTGCCCATCTAGCTCCCAGTGACCACCAACTGGGCGGCTGGGCCTCCAAAAGGAGTCAAAAGCCAGGCCGGCAACGCCCAGTCCAGTTACCTAGTCTCTCGGCATCTCCTCATCTGTAAAAGGAGGTTAGCGTCAGCGCCGACACCGGGAGTGTCGCAAAGATGAAATGAGATAACATGAGGGAAGTATCCCGCACAGTGCCTGGCACAGGGCGAGCACCCAGTAAGTATCAGCAGCTGTTCTAACATTTCATGACTGTTAGACAGTGAGGTCTCCGCAGGCCCACCTGCCCTGCTTCCTCGAGCAAGGAGGACAAGCGGGAAGCTCTGTAATGAGCATGGGGCTGTAGCATCCAGGAGAAGCAGCAGGGGTTGGGCCACTCACACGGTCACACTCTTGCTGACGGGGCCAGGCCACCTGCCCCCTGGCTTCACGGCAGGATCGCCGTCCTGCAGCCCCTTCCTTAGGAGACAGACTTCTGGGAACCCCCCAAGTGCTGTGCGGCCCCAGGAGCAGCCTCGTGGGGCACATGATTTCCAGCTGCTCACACGGGTGAAAAACAGCGGTCCCTCCGGCTGTGAGAGCCGCCCTCTGTCTCGCGGGACAATCCGACAGAGGCTGATCGATCTTCCCCCCCTTGGCTCTCACCACCATAGACGGTGGGGGGCTATTGAGTCCATCAATCTAACTTCTCCACTGCGGGTCAGTGGTTCTTGATGCTGGTGACTCCTCCCCGGCACAGGCTGGGGGCAGGCGGCTGGGAGCTGGGGGTGGGGGAGTGAGAAGCCAGTATCACCATGTGCCTGAGGCCCAAATGCAAAACAAGCACGAGGGTCAGCTTGGCTGATGTTTTTTTTGTGTGTTTTTGTTCTTTTTTTTTGCGGTACGCGGGCCTCTCACTGTTGTGGCCTCTCCCGTTGTGGAGCACAGGCTCCGGACAAGCAGGCTCAGCGGCCACGGCTCACGGGCCCAGCCGCTCCGCGACATGTGGGATCTTCCCGGACCGGGGCACAAACCCGCGTCCCCTGCATCGGCAGGCGGACTCTCAACCACTGCGCCATCAGGGAAGCCCTGGCTGATGTTTTTTAAAACCCTGGAATCCCCAGGTGGGCCACCCCGACTCAGACACCTTCCTGCCATCACCCAGAGCCTACGGGAGCCTGGCTGTCAAACCCAGAAAGCGCCGTCCGCACACTACCCTGGAGACCCCACCCGCACCAGCCGGCGGTTCCTATGAAGAAGATCAGCCCTTCTCTCTGGGCCACCCACAGCGTCGGATAGCAGGAGCCATCCCAATCCACGCGTAAGCTGGGAGGCCCCCCTGCACCGATGCGTCCTCATCCGTCACCCCCGCCTGGCAGGGCTGATGCAGGGCTCGTATTAAATAAAGTGGGCAAAGCCTCCTACGGACGCCTGACTTCGGAGACAGTCAACGCAGGAGCTGTTTCTCTGCACCTCCTGGCCCTCTTGTTTGGTTCTGGAACCTGAGGGGTCCTTGCAAGTAAGACAGCTCAGTGGAGAAACCCCCCACCCAGTGTTCTGCACTTACACTCTGGGGTGGGTGAGGCCGGCCCCACCTGGAGGCTGCAGAATCTTCCCTGTGACCCCTGGCTGCGGCCTCTGCACCTAAGAACCAGCGGTGGCTCTGGCATGGCCTGTAGAGAGCTGAGAGGTGTGATGCCTTTCAATAAAAGCTCTGTCCTCGGGCCTCCCTGGTGGCGCAGCGCTTAAGAATCCACCTGCTAATGCAGGGGACACCGGTTCGAGTCCTGGTCCGGGAAGATCCCACATGCCGTGGAGCAACTAAGCCGGTGTGCCGCAGCTACTGAGCCTGTGCTCTAGAGCCCGCGAGCCACAACTACTGAGTCCACATGCCACAACTACTGAAGCCCGCGCGCCTATAGCCCATGCTCCGCAATAAGAGAAACCACTGCAAGGAGAAGCCCGTGCACCACAACAAAGAGTAGCCCCCGCTCACCGCAGCTAGAGAAAGCCTTGCGCAGCAACAAAGACCCAACGCAGCCAAAAGTAAATTAAATAAATAAATTAAAAAACAAAAAACTCTGTCCTCCAGAAAGGAGTGCTGCACTCAGCCTCAAACAGGATTACTAGTCACTCTGTTAGGAAAGACGAGACAATTAGAGCAAGATTAAACAAACGCTTAACTGCCCTCCCCTAATCCCTGGGTTGTAATCAATCAGGCCGACTCTAATCTGGGCTCCTTCTGGATCTGCCTGCAAGGCTCCTGGAGGCCTTACATGTTGGCCTCAACGCAGAGCCTCGGGACATACGCGGCCCGGGGTTCCAGCCTTGGCCAAGGCCTCCATCAAGAGTCCACTACCTCTGCTGAGGCCTGGCACTCTCCTTGTCTGCCCATCTCCCGGAATAAGAAAAGAAAACCCAAAACAGACCCTCTCCTTCCGGGTCCCCCCATCTCTCCCTTTTCCCTCTCGAGGGGCTGCTCAGAGAAAGAATGTCCCCGTCCCACCCCTGCGAGCCCCTCTTGGAAGCGGCCGTTTCTGCTATTTGCATTCTCTACACTTGCCCCTGACCCACTCAGTAGCTCAGAACTGTGTTTGAGATGGAGAAAAAAATCACTTTAAAAGTGCACTCATCGGGACTTCCCTGGTGGTCCAGTGGTAAAGAATCTGCCTTACAATGCAGGGGACGAGGGTTCGATCCCTGGTCAGGGAACTAAGATCCCACATACCGTGGGGCAACAAAGTCTGCGTGCCACAACTACTGAGATTGCGTGCCTCGACTAGAGAGCCTGCGTGCTGCAAACTACATAGCCCACACGCCACAACTAGAGAGAGAAAACCCGCACGCCACGATTAGAGAAAAGCCTGTGCGCCACAATGAAAGATCCCGCGAGCCGCAGCTAAGACCCGACACAGCCAAAAATAAAATTTTTTTTAATAAATAAATCTTTTTAAAAAATGCACTTATCAACCGATGAAAGGAAAACAAAACATGGCCAATGACACATGATTCAGCCACGAAAAGGAATGAAGTACTGACACAGGCTACAACATGAATCAACCTGAAGACGCCATGCTGGGTGAAAGAAGCCTCGTACAAAAGGCCACAGACTGTAGGATTCCACTGACACAAACGTCCAGAAGAGGCAAATCCACAGAGACAGGAAGCAGATTAGTGGTTGCCAGGGGCTGGGGGTTTAGGAAGCAATGGGGAGGGCGGGCGGGGGCGGGATGTCCAGGGGTTCATTTTTGGAGAGATGAAAATGTTCTAAAACTGATACTGGTGATGGCTGCACAGGTCTGAGGATATACTAAAAACCACTGAATTGTACACTTTAAATGAGTGAATTGTATAGGATGTGAATTATAATCCCAAAAGGCTTTTGTAAAAAAAAAAAAAGTTCAAAAAACACCCCACAGAGGGACTTCCCTGGTGGTCCAGTGGTTAGGACTCCACGCTTCCACTGCAGGGGGCACAGGTTTGATCCCTGGTCGGGGAACTAAGATCTCATATGCCTGGCGGTGCGGCAAAAAAAAAAAAAAAAAAACGACCACAGAAAGCAACCATTTGTAAACAACCAAGTAAGGCTGCTGAAGAAGGCCCTGAGGTAGAGTTTCCCTCTGCTACTGAGTCCCGTCCCCCCCTGCTACCCGGCAGCCCCCTGGCTGGACGCTGTTGCAGCTCACTCTCTCATCCCCAAAGCCCCAATGCCAGGGCCAGCGCTGGGAGGGAGAAAAAGGGCACGCAGCTCCCCCTGGGCCACACCTGTGGAGCCAGAGGACCCCGGAGACAGGTGACGGCCGGGCGGAGACATCTTCACATCTCCAAACCCTCCAACCCCGAGACAGAAACCGACAAGACGCCACCCTCCAGCTGGTCTGTGGGTCTACCATCTTCTCTCTGCTAAAACAACAGCCACGAACGAACAAGAGCAATGACACTGGGGGCAGAGAGGAGCCCAGAGTATCTGCGATTCCCGGGCAGGTCCCAGTGGCACCCTCTACGAGCCCCCTCACTCCCAGCACTGGGCATCCGAGAATCCCATGAGCTGGGTGACGGTTGTCAGAGGAGACCAAGTCAGCGGTGAGGAACCTGAGGTTTGCAGGGCCAGAGCCGGACCCGTCAGACCCTCTGGCAGAGGCATCCCCTGTCACCTGAGGGACGAAGCCCATCCCCTGAGCCAGGGACCGCCACATGCAGGCTGGCGTCCAAGGCCGCAGCTGGCCTAGAGCAGACAGACTTCGCCGGGTCACGTGGGCAGCTGCTCCTGCCACGCTTCGGGGTCACAAACTTCCTACCCAGCCAGGTAACTTATTTCCGAAGCGTCTATCTTGTTTGAGCCTCACCAACCTAGGGCTGACCATACACTTCGGGGCAGGGGGTCAGGTCATCTCAGCTGAGGTGACCAGTCAGGGGCACGGAGTTGAGGGGCACGGGGGTGGGTTTGGCGGGGGTGGGGGGCTGGAGTACAGAGGAGCTCAGAGAGCTTCTGGCCCCTCCAAGAGCTCAGAGGGGGCTTCCCAGGAGTGGTGCGACAGTCCTGCGGTCTCTGTTATCTGCTCTGCGCCCTTAAAGCAGGCCAAGCCCTCTGGGGATGTTATCCAAACAGCAGCCCTCCAGCTCCAGTCATAAAGTAAGGAATCTGGGAAGCTGGTAATCAGAGGCCTCCCCCTTCCCCCACAGGACCATAACTCATGGGCAGTCCTCTGCACACACACATCAAAGGCCCAGTGGCTCTCCAAAACCATGCCCAGGCGACAGCATGGGATCACAGGGTCAGCCTTCCAAAGGCCCTTCTAGACAGGGTGGAGGAAGGGGACGGGTGGGGGGAGGGGCCTACAGATCAAAGGAAAGAAGGGAAGAAGAAATGGAAGGTTCCTAAAAATCTCCCCAGATCGCCGGGTGCCAGCCCAGCGCCAGCCATTAGACCCTGGTAAACACTGGCCTGGATCATGTGCACAAGTGTTTGAGCAAACAAGGACACTGGAACCCTGCCTGAGTGGCTTGTTCAAGGTCGTTGGCTAGACTCTGACCTCTGACCAGAGACCCTGCCATTGGCCCAGGCCTCCTGCAGCACACCCGCCATGGCACGGGAGAGAAGTCACCGCGCTTAAGGAACAACAGAGGCCCCAAGCGGGCACTGGCTCTGTGACCCTCCCAAGTCACAGCCTTCCTATGCCTCAGTCTCCCTGTCGGTGCAGAGGGATCTGAAACACTTCCTTCAAAAGACAGCAGAAACAGGCCAGAAAGGACCCCCACCTGCTGGAGCTCATTTCATTTCATCCTCACAGCACCCCTAGGAGGTGACATTTTATGATTTCCACTTTGCAGAGAGTGACGGATGTGGCACCTGTCCAAAGCCACAGGGCTCGTACCCGTCTGACCCCCAGGCTCAGGAACTTCACCCGGCATTGACCTGCTTTCCGACCCACACCCGTCGGGCGCAGACCACCTGTCCCGCTGGGTTCAAGAGGTACGAGGGGGACACTTCCCTGGTGGTCCAGTGGTTAGGACTCCGAGCTTCCACTTCAGAGGGCATGGGTTCTATCCCTGGGTGGGGAACTAAGATCCCGCGTGCCATGCGAGAGCTCAAAGGGAAACGTTAGCCAAGAAGAAAAGTGTGCTCCTTACCCAAATGCTGCAGTCAAACAATAGAATAAAGTTGTGTAAGACAGAAAATTTAAAAAAAAAAAAAAAAAGAGGTACGAGGGGAAGCAGGTGGGTGAGGAACCAATGTGGGAGCCAGGTCGACCTGCGACACTGGTCCACCAGGGGGCAGGGGGCAGGGGACAAGGCAGCACAGAGAGGGGAAGGGAACGCCTCTGGGGTCCCTGCAGACCAAGCTGTCAGCTTTCCATCTTCCTGGGCAGGGAAGGGAGTGACTTCCATGGGCCCCAGGACAGACCTGAGAGGGGGCCCAAGGACCAGGCTCTGCCACCAAGTCCTCTGTGTGCCTCGGGACACATGTCCCTTCACCCAGCTCCACGGGGATCAGTTTCCCTGAGATACTGTGATATAATAAGAAATATAGGGACTTCCCTGGTGGCGCAGTGGTTAAGAATCCGCCTGCCAATGCAGCGGACACGGGTTCGAGCCCTGGTCCGGGAAGATCCCACATGCTGCGGAGCAACTAAGCCCGTGTGCCACAGCTACTGAGCCTGTGCTCTAGAGCTGGTGAGCCACAGCTACTGCAGCCCGGGTGCCTAGAGCACGTGCTCCGCAACAAGAGAAGCCACCATACTGCAATGAGAAGCCCACGCACCGCAACGAGGAGTAGCCCCCGCTCGCCGCAACTAGAGAAAGCCCGCGCACAGCAATGCAGACCCAAGGCAGCCAAAAATAAATACGTAAATAAATAAATTAAAAAAAAAAAGAACTATGTTTGGTCTTGTCTCCTGGCTCCTGGCACAGAGGAACTAAAGAATTCTAAAGAGTCCTAAAACCCTTGTACTTTCCTGGGTGATGAGTGTTATGCTAATGAGATGACAGGTGGCTGGGAGCCCCTAGGGAGTGTCAGGGGCTGGAAGCCAGGAAGACCAAAACGTGATTAGGGGGTTGGAACTTTCGCCCAACCCCCCAGCCTCCAGGAGGGGAGAGGGGCTGGAGGTTGAGCTAATGCCTGTATGATGACATCTCAACCACGGGTTCTGAGAGCTTCCGGTCGATGAACACATCAGGGAGGGTGGTGCACCCAGCTCCACGGGGACAGAGGCTCCTGTGCCTGGGACCCTTCCAGACCTCACCCCTTATACCTCTTCCTCTGGCCGTTCATCTGTATCCTTTATCACATCCTTTATAATAAGTCAGTTAACATAAGTAAATGTCCCCGGAGTTCTGGGAACTTCCAGCAAATTACTGAACCTGAGGTGGGGGAGGGTGGGCACCCCCAACCTGTAGCCCAGTCAGGGGTGGGTAACCGGGGACCCACGACGTGTGACTGGAGTCTGAGGGGGCAGTCTAGTGGGACTGAGCCTTGAACCCAAGGGGTCTTCACTAACCTCGGGAAGTTAACGTCAGAACTGAATTGACTGGAAGGACACCCAGCTGGTGCCCACAGAGAACTGGAAAATTGCTTGGTGTGGAAAACCCACACGTTTGGTGTCAGAAGCGTTGAGCAGAGAAACAGTTTTGCTTTATTCCCCATCTGAGAAATGAAGGGCTTGGACCTGAATGCCCTTTAGGAGGCTCCTGGCTCTGACCTTCTCAATCCATGAAGGCTGGGGCTTTGGGGCTTAACAAATACCACACCTTTCTCCGAAGGCAAGGTCAAGGCCACACAACCTCTCCTTTCTTCTATTTACCAATGTATACCCGCAGAATCATAAATACGTGAAAACATTTACATGACCAGATTAACTTCTGGGCTCTGTGGTTCACTTAAGCAAACATGTTTATCTTTCCATCACACGGCACTTTTTTTTTTTTTTGCGGTACGCGGGCCTCTTGCTGTTGTGGCCTCTCCCCTTGCGGAGCACAGGCTCCGGACACGCAGGCTCAGCGGCCATGGCTCACGGGCCCAGCCGCTCCACGGCATGTGGGATCTTCCCGGACCGGGGCACGAACCCGTGTCCCCTGCATCGGCAGGCGGACTCTCAACCACTGCGCCACCAGGGAAGCCCCACACGGCACTTTTTAAGTCACTTCTTTTTCAGGGTGCTGGAACTCACCGCATAGCATCAGTATTAGGCTGAGGAGGGGAACGTGGCTGGCGGGGTGGGGATGCTGGGAGCCACACACCAACATCCTCTTACAACCGGCTGATTCGGGGTTGGAGCCTGGAGAGGGAAACCGGGGTCATGGGCTAAGGCCCTAGGGAAGCAGTTATCTCGGCTCCAGATCCGGGCTACTGGCAGCGGCCAAGCTTGCTGGACAAAGTCACCCCTCTGGTGACAAGGGGACCTGAGCAAGTCAACCAATGGGTGGCTCCTTGCCCGGCCCTGCCATCTTTTGAAACCTGAGTTTCTCAGGCGCGCACCCATATACGTACATCCGGATTTTACAGGCTTGGTTAGAAACAAAAGAATTGGACTTCCCTGGTGGTGCAGTGGTTAAGAATCTGCCTGCCAATTCAGGGGACACGGGTTCGAGCCCTGGTCTGGGAAGATCCCACACGTCGCGGAGCAACTAAGCCCGTGCGCCACAACTAGTGAGCCTGCGCTCTAGAGCCCGCAAACCACAACTACTGAGTCCACACGCCTAGA
The DNA here is from genome assembly GCF_964374135.1 of Grampus griseus. NCBI lineage: Eukaryota > Metazoa > Chordata > Mammalia > Artiodactyla > Delphinidae > Grampus > Grampus griseus. The sequence continues at coordinate 6,666,584 of NC_139006.1, read as the reverse complement.
GCCCGTGCTCCGCAGCAAGAGAAGCCCGCATGCAGCAACTAAGACCCAACGTGGCCAAAAATAAATAAATAAATTTTTAAAAAGGAAGAAAAGAAAATACAAGACTTAAAAAAAAAAAATCTTGGGCTTCCCTGGTGGCGCAGTGGTTGGGAGTCCGCCTGCCGATGCAGGGGACACGGGTTTGTGCCCTGGTCCGGAGGATCCCACATGCCGCGGAGCGGCTGGGCCTGTGAGCCATGGCCGCTGGGCCTGCGCGTCTGGAGCCTGTGCTCCGCAACGGGAGAAGCCACAGCAGTGAGAGGCCCGCGCACCGCAAAAAAAAAAAAAAAAAAAAAAATCTTTCAGGGACTCAACAAACCAAGACACCGTGATGCTGCCACCAGCCTGTCCCCTCCTCCCCTCTGCCTCCAACCTGTCATCTCCCTGAAGTCAGATGAAGCCTTTTCTAATACACATATCAGAGGGTGACAGCCCTCTGAATTGAGCCCCTCAGTGCTCCCCCTTGGCTTCTAAGACAACATCCACGCTCCTTAACCCCAATCTGGCTCCTTCCCTGGGCTCAGCTTGTGCTCCCAGCAGAGACCCATCCCCACTGGGCATCCTCTGGCCTCTGTGCCTTTGCACAGTCTGTTCCCTCTGCTGGGAAGGCCCTCCCCCACCTCCCGGGTTGGGTGAACCTGGCATTCTACAAAGTCCAGCCTATGTGTCAGAGTCCCTGAGAGCTTCCTCCATGGGCTCCGAGCCCCAGGAGGAGCCCCCCTTCCCATCAGGCTCGTATCACCAGCACCACAACTGCCTGTTGAATCAGTCTCGTCCGCTGGCCAATGAGCTCCTCAGAGCGGGGACCAGACCCAATTCATCTCTGCAACCCCTGCTCCGAGCCCACACTCTGGGCTGAATGACGGGTCCACACACATGCTGCCCACTCGAGAAGCCAAAGTGGCCCTGTGGTTCCCTTTGTCCTCGAAGCCCTAAAGCACCAGGAATGACCGTGGGGCAGGGGTGCAGACCCCTCGTCCGTGGGACAGGCAGGGCTGCCCACACCCCATCCGCAGAGGTGATGTTCACAGGATTAATAACCGTCCCGTCCTTGCACCGGGACTGCGCACATGCTCCGGGGTGGGGATAGGGGGTCTTTGTTCACTGAGGCCACGGAGGGGAATGGGCTCGAGGAAATCACTTCCCACTACCGGTGACTGCACAGCAACGATATTTTATTCACGGGGACGTCACAGGATTCTCGCCAGCATACTGACTCCTATCCTTTTGCATGAAAAGTGTCACTTGGGCACGCATCCTGGTCCTTGCTCAGCATCAGCCCAGGTATCTGCTGCAGCTTCGGAGGGGGCGGTCAGAGACGGGAAGGAGGCAGATGGGGGAAGGCGGGCATGAGGAGGGGGCGGTGGGGAGGGGCCGGGGACCACCGACTCCTACCCCCTGCCACTGAGCCTAAACGGGGTCACTAGGCGGCCTGCCTTGGCTGAGCACTGGGGAGCCAGGAGCTCTCGTCAGGAGGGGGAAGCAGAAAAAGGAGGCAGATGGCAGCTTGAGAAAGCAGTGGAGCTGCCCCGTGGGCAGGGGCCCCCGGACCACCCAGGCCCAGCCCCTGTCTGCTGGCCCGGCTGCAGCGGGAACCAGGCCTGAGGATGCTGGGGAAGCAGGGGCTGAGGATGCTGTTCCGGGTACAACACACTGCCCCCCAACGTGCGACTGTCCTAGGACTCTTGCTAGGGCCACCAGCCGGTGCCCTTTATAAGCTACTAGAGAGTGCTAAGGGAGGACTACCCCCAGCAGCCCGCCCCGCTGTGCAAGGTCCCCACAGCCCGGCATCCTCCTTCCCTCTCCTCCCACAGACCCTCCCTCCCGCGCCCAGGCACAAGTGTGCTTTGGGAGGGAGCCGGCAAGGAAATCTGTCTTTCCGCACAGCACAGCGTGGCTCGGGAGGTGTTCTAGCAGACTTATTTATAGCCAAGCACCCCGTCCGCATGCTCTCCAGCGCTGCCTGCCTGCCACTGGGGCTTCTCAATCCGTGTCTATATTTATCCCCCAAAGCCGTGGGGATAATGGCGAGGCCAGAAATAGCCTTGAAGACATTCACGTGAAGATGACAGACAGGTCTCCAGCTCCCGGCTGACCTTGCTCCCCACATCTGCCGCTTGGCCGTGGGTAACAGGGAACAGCTGGATGGGGCCGGGAAGGCAGCCGAAGCCAGACGGGAACAACATAATCCCTCTTTCCCTGCTGGCCGCGGTCCTCTGTAGTGATGCGGTGGACAAGTCCAAAATGATACCTCATGGCTGCCGGGCTACGGAGAGAACGAAGGTGACACGGTTTCCTGATGGATATCAGCACATTGATCAGCTCAGAGGAGAACGGAGAGTCAAAGGGAGCGGGCACGAGGGCTCTGCTCGTGCCCGGGCACACACACAAAAAGCAGGCCACCCGCCAGACCAAGGTTGCAGGGCGTCTCCCTGCTGCCTCACCCCCTTGCACTTGGACACAGGTACAGGGCTCACCATGGAAGTGTATGCACTGTCTCCTGCTGACCCGGCCACTTCTCACCTCCTGGCAGGGAGGGTGACTCGAAGACAACCTGGCTGGTCAGGGAAGCAGCTGGGACTGTGGGGGAACCAGTGGGTGGCTCCTCCTCCCCAGCCAGCTTCAGAGTCCTGGAAGAACTCACCATCTGGGACGGGGGACAGACACATTAACAGCGCACAGTGCATCAATAGAGGGAGGCACGGAGTGCAGCCAGAGCAGAGAGAAGGCAGTGGATAACTGCCTGATGGGGAAGATTTAATTGAAGAGGGGGCATTTCAGTTGGGCTTTGAAGGATGCATAGGAGTTTACCAGGAGAGAAGGGGGAAAGGCACAGGGAACAGCAGGAGCCAATGCCTTTAGTACTCAAAGTGCGTGGTATGTTTGGGGAATGGGAGAAGTCCCAGGTGGCAGAACTGCGGGGTCAAGGGTGGTGAGCTGGACCTCAGACTGGGAAAGGGGCTGGACCCAATCACACATCTGAAGGGCAGAGCTTTTGAGCACATGGGATTCAGAAGACTCCCTCACCATCCCTGTGGCTATGGCTGTGGCCTGCCTGGGGTGTTCTCTGACCTGTCACTGCTCCCAACAGGGAGGAGCTTTCTGATCTCATGCTGCCCCTGCTTCTATGACGGGGCCTCTGGGCTGGTCCCTGACACCCCCTCCCTGCCTGGATCTCTAGCCCCCAGTCCTGACTTACATCTGACTCCCTGTCCGTCCCTCCCTCCTGTGAGCCCCGGCCCATCCCAGGTCTCTCCAGGGCAGGGCCAGGGCTCTAGAAGCACCTCCCCACAAGGAGGGAAAGAACCCCCGGTTGTGGAGTGATCACAGAGTGCCCCACATAGGTGCCATTTAATCCTGGCTGCTGAGCAAGGTAGATTCGACCTGACCATTCCACAGATGATGACATGAAGCCTCTGGGAAGCTGAACCCCCAATCTTCTCAAGACCACTTTGCAGTTAGTGATGGAGCTGGGTTTAAAACAAGGTTTGTCTCAACTCTGTAGGTAGAGCTTCCCTGCTGGGAGCTCCTTGGTGTGTGTGTTGGCTGGAATTTTACAGGGTCCAGCCCCTTTCCTGGCCTGATCTCCAACTCACCACCTTTGACCCGCACTTCTGACACTTAGGACTTCTCCCATTCCCCAAACATACCACACACTATGAGTACTAAAGGCACTGGCTCCTGCTGTTCTCTGTGCCCTTCCCCCTTCCCTTCTGGTAAACTCCTGTGCATCCTTCAAAACCCAACAGAAATGTCCCATTTTCTATGAAATCTTCTCCATCAGGCAGTCGGCCACTGCCTGCTCTCTGCTTCGGCTGCACTCTGTGCCTCCCTTTACTGATGTATTACATGCTCTGATACGTGTCTGATCCCAGATGGAGAGTTCTCCTCCCTCACTGTGACCCACTGCCTGGCACGGTAAACATCTGCCAGATGAGAGAGTAAACTGATTCCCTCCTTCACGCTCACCCAGAGCTGGTATCTTTGCGCCACCCACCCCAGCTTTTTTCTAAAGTATGGAACCCTATAGCAGGACCCCCTTCAGCAATCCAGGCAAATGATAAGCCTGGGTGCTCTCGCGCTCTGCCTCCCCACCTGGACAGCACGCAGGCTGCCAGGCACTACTAGCCCTCGGAGAATACCCAGTGCTGCCAGACTAAGGAGCTGCTGCTCTGCCAGGGCTCTGACAGAAGGACCACAGCCAGGTGAGGGGGCAGGCCCGTCTTTGCACCTGGGAGCTGGCGAGGCACTGGGGACTCCAGGCCACATCTGCAGCACAGGAGCTCTGACGACGCTTTCCAGTCACTGAGCTGATTCTCTGTGGGGCTCCCGCCAGGGATGCACCCTCCTTCCCAGTGGCTGATCGCAGAGCAGGAGCTGGGGTGCCGAGGAACAGGGGCTGCCGTCATGGGGTTGGGTCTTGCCTCCCCAGCTTCTGAGTTAACCAAACTGCTCCCGGTCCCAGAGACCTGGCTCCGAATGCTCCCTGCGTCCCTGGCTTTAAGGTTTAAGTGCCTCCTGGAGTTGAAGCAAGTCCAGGGGCCACCCCCAACCTCACAAGGCCCTGTGCCAGACCCTCCAGGTGAAGAGAGATTCCCAGGGTACAAGACACTGACAGCCTAGACGGCTTTCCCAGGGGTGATCAGAAGAATCAAAAGCACTGAAAAAGGGGGCACCTCCCAAAAAGCAAATTCTGCAGCCTTTCAAACGTCACAGAGTACCTACGACGTGCCCAGCACCTGCAATCTAGAGAGAAATACTTATAACAGTGAACACAGACACAGCCCTCACCAAGCACTTTGTAGATATTCTCATTTAATCCCCATGACAACATGCAGTGAGCACGATAATCTTGTCCCCGTTTTACAGATAAGGAAACTGAGGCTGGGAAAGGTGAAGGGGACTGTCCCAAGTCTCCCAGCCAGGTTCTAAAGCCAGGCAGCTTGGTTCTGGAGGCTGCATTAACCACCACACTACACAGTTCTGCACAACAATCATTATAAAACAGTGTGCACTGAAAAATTGACAGCCGCCTTGGAAAAGTGTGGCAGTTCCTCAAAATGTTAAGCATAGAGTTAGCATATGACCCAGCAATTCTCCTCCTAGGGATATACTCAAGGGAAATGAAACGTAGGTCCACACAAAAACGTATACGTGAATGTTCACAGTAGCATTATTCACAATAATCAAAAAGTGGGGGGAATTCCCTGGCAGTCCAGGGATTAGGACTACGCGCTTCCACTGCAGGGGTACATGGGTTCGATCCCTGGTCGGGGAACTAAGATCCCACATGCTGCAAGGTGCGGCTGAAAACAAAAAAGTGGGAAAAATGTAAATGCCTATCAACTGATAAACGGATAGATGAATGAGGGTCCATCCACACAATGGAATGTTATTCTGCGGTAAAAGGGAGTGAAGTACCGATTCAGGCTACCACGCGGTCGAGCCTTGAAAACATTATCATGAGCGAAAGAAGCCAGTCACTGAAGGCCACGTGTTGTAGGATTCCATTTATACGAAATGTCCGGAATAGGCAAATCCATAGTGACAGAAAGGGGATGAGTGGTTGCCCGAGGCTGGGGGAGGGAAGTGACAGCTAAGAGGGCGTGGGGTTTCTTTGGGGGGATGATGGACATGCTCTAAACCTGACCGTGATGCTGGCTGAACAAGTCTGTGAATATGCAAAATACCATTGAATTGTACACTTTTAATGGATGAATTATACGCTATATGAATTATATCTCCATTGAGTTGTTTAAAAAGAAAACTGTGCAAACCCAGTTTGCACAGAGGTGTGTAAGCCCAGGTGCTCGGAGAGCCAGAGCAAGGGAGTCCCTTCTGCCTGCTGGAAGGGCAGTCTGGGCACCAGGGTCGCCACACCTGGCATTCTGCTGGCTTTCAGGTTCTGCAAGCCAGGTCTGTCCCTTACCTCCTGTGTCACACACGAGACTTAGGAGCTGGCCTAGCACTGGCCAGTCTTCTATGTGGGAGAAGACTGAGGCCCAGGCTGCCTCACCTCGGGCAGCTATGTCCTCAAACACCATCCTTCGCGCTGTGCTGCCATAACTCTAAAGGGCTTGGTTCCAGAAGCCTTTCCCGATCCCACAGATGGAAGGAGCCACTCTCCCGCATACCCCGTGCCCCACGCAGACACTGATCAGACAGCTCTGCTGGCCAGGGCACAGCCCTCATCCCAAGGCAGCGCAGGCCCTGGGAGCCTCGGCCGACTCTGACGGATTTGTTTCCTTACATTAGGAAAGGAACACTGATTTACTGAGCAACTACTACGTGCCAGGAGCTGGGCGGGGTGCCCTACACCGCTTTTCTCATTGTCTTTCTTCTGGTCACAGTCTTTTCAAATCTAGGCCATCTCTGCAAGATGCTTTAACGGTTCAAGAAAACATGCCCATGACCTCAGATGTCCCCTTGCGATGGGCGTGAAGCACGGGACAGGGCTGGCCCCGGGGCAATCTGCGATGTTGGAGGAGTCCTCCTGCTGGAATGCCGGCTCCCTACTGCCACCTCCTCTCATCCTCGCCGCCCTGGCCTGCTTCTTGGGTCCACTGAATAAGCTTATGCACAGGGAGGTACCAGGGAGTGAGTGCGACATACTTCCCCAGAGTATTTATAACTTGTAGGCGAACTAGAGGCAAGAAGTGACTGAGGGAAGGAGAAGGAGGCGTGGCTCTCCTTCCAAGCCCCTCAAAGCACAACTCTGCTTTATTTTCACCTCCAGCACATGGCACAGCTCGCGCACACAGAAGGTGCTTAACACGTGTTAGTCAAATGATCACCCGACTTAAGGCAGCTCCTCCCGTCTGGGAGCCCACATCCTGGAAAGCATGCTGCGGGGGACAAGCCAACGGACTCCCTTTTCTCAGGGAAACTGGCGCCAGGAGAGGAGATGTGGATCCCGAAATCCACCACCGATGTGAGCACACCCTGAGCACAGTGCCCAACCTCGGCCGTCCTGGAGAGAGTCACCCCAGGGGTGCTAGGAAGGGCTCCCAGTCATCTCCAGGTGCTGCAGCCCAGGACAGGCGGGGACTAAACGGCTTGTGCACTGGAGGGAACCTGTCTGGGTGTTTCTTTCTTCCTTGCCATCTCCCCACTCCTCTAGCCTCCGAGGAAGATGCCAACAAAAGGACAGGGGCTGGCATGATACCAGCCCACTGAGACTCAAGCCTCACTTCAGTGGTCTGGCCGGATCTCCCACGTCTGGGCACCACATTCTCATCAGCCCTGTCCTGGGATCACCTGTGGCCGCCAGGGTGCTAATCAGACCCAAGGGCACAAGAACCACTTCTGGAGACAGCCCGTACATCACCCCGTGGAAGCAATTCCAAGTTGGCCTCAAGAATACCGCTGTTGTGATGGGACAGATCAAGTTAAAAGGCTAAAAGAAAAATCAAACTGGAGTCTTCCCCGCTTTGGCCTATAGATCCAGCTTTTCCATAGAGAGTGAAAGCAAAATCTCTCTTTATCTTCCCAGGCAGCCCTCACACGGAAGAGCCTGCGGATGATACCCAGCTCTTTCCAAGCTGAGCTGGGAGCTTCACGGGCCTCGTGCTGTATCTCGAGGGTCACCAGTGACCTTAAAGCCGGCCATTAGAGCTGGCTTGCGGACTAAAGAAAAGTTACCAGCCCAGCGCCCTGCACAAGAAAGCACATGGGAAGTGCTGGCAATAAAAGGTTGCCTCTCAGGGGGTGCACCCGGGTCCTCACAGTTTAAGTGAAGCCTGTGCTCGGTGACACGGCTGTAGGGCAGCGAGATGCCAGCCCCCGCCGACTCTCCTTGCCCCCTTTATTCTAAGAGATGAATCATGGGTTTAAGCAGACCACCCTGGTGTACGGAAGGCCTCTGGCTTGTGTCCCCTGGGGTATCTGGTGACTGCAGCGGCTGTTTAGTGCCTGTCCTCGGACAGAGATCCCAAGCGTGGACAGCTCCTGCACGGGCCTGATTGCCCACGATCGCGGGGGCATCGTTGGTTCACCTGTCCGTCTCCCAAACTGTTAGGTCCTCCAGAGCAAGGGCGTCTTGTCTCTGGGCTGGCACTTAACAGAAGCTCAATAAAATCTTCAAAAACATGCACAGGAGTATTGTCTCTGATCTGCCCAAGAGCTCAGACATGACCCTCAAGACCTCTGCCCAACTGAGGTCAAAATGTCAGCCTGGGAAGAGCCGTTACAGGCACACAGCACCCATAAATGTCAGTTTACAATGTCCCGGGTTCCTGCCGGCCGATGGAATCTGCCAGAATCCCATGCTCAGCTGCTGTGCTGGGGGCCAGCCCTGCTTCCCTCGGGACCCCAGACCTCTGCAGGTCTCCTCCCACAGCTGCCAATCAGTTCAGCTACAAAAACATGGGGTCAAAAACTCAAGTCTTGACTCTGCCACTAACCAGCTTGCTGTGTGACTCTGGACAAGTAACTTCCTTTACTGGGCCTCAGTTACCCAGTAGGTTAAGTGAAAAGGTTGGACTAGATGATCTCTTAGGTCCTTCCAAGCTCATGAGAACCTGTTTTTAAAAGTCCACACAACGAGGATTGCCTAATTCCTCAGTGATTCCTTCCAGCTCTACCTTTAAAACGTACCTGGAGCCCAACTCCCTCATCACCTCCACCGCTGGCACCCTGGTCCAGGGCCTACCACCTCACGTGCTGCATCCGTGCCCCTGCTGGTCTCCCTGCTTCCTCCCTTCACCCCATCCAGTGTGTTCTCAACACAGTAGCCAGAAACCATCCTTTTAAAGCACAGGTCGGATCCTGGCCCTTCTCTGGCCAAGCTCTAGAGTAGCGCCACATCTCACTCAGAGTCAAAGGTGAAAGTCCAGACAGGAGTGCGAGGTCCTGATAGATGTGGGCTCTCCTATTTCTCCAACCCCCTCCCCTACCATTCTTCCACTCACTCAGATTTCCTGAACATCCCGGCTGAGCTCCTGCCTCAGGGCCTTTGCACAGGCTGTCTCCTCTGCCTGGGATAACCTCCCCATTCTCTCCGTCGCCTCCTTCAGGCCTTTGCTTAAATGTTCCTGACTTGAGAGGCCTTCTCTTCCCTTGTTTATTTAGCTCCGATCACCACCTGACGTGCTTATATATTTTACTGCCTACTTGCATATTGTATGTCTACCCCCGCTAGACTCTAAGCCCAGGAGGGCCAGAATTTTAAATGTTTTATCACTCCTTTATACCCAGCTCCCGGAATAGCAGCTACTCACTAAATGCATGTTGAATGAATACATTTTGATTGTTTGTGGGTTCGATCACGCTGCTAAGATGAACAGTCTCAGGCCATACAACCCTCCAGCTTGAAAGACGTCATCCCAGGAGTCCCTCTGAGAATCCCAAGCTCTGGACAGTGTCTCTGGGAGTCAAAGTGATTGTTCTAGGCAGGTTCGCGGCTTAGGAAGTATGTGGAGGAACAAAGCAAGGAAATGACACAGACCTGGTCTGGTCCCTGGGAGGTGGTGGGGTCAGCTCATAAGCAGATGCTTCCAGGCGCCTCCTTGCCGGGCAAGAGGAGGTTATAAACACAGGTCAGTTAGTGCACTGGACACCGGTCGTGAGGGAAGCACAAGAAGGGAAACGCAAGCGGTGGGCTCTTCCTTAGAACCAGGGAAAGGCAGCCATGGTGGAAGAGTGAGCAGAAGGCAGCCAGGAGGGGGCTGCAGTGCCGGAGGCCTGCGGACCGAGCTCCAGAGGAGCCCTGGGCCGGACCACCGAGGCCAGGCCAACTGATCGCCCTGCCCTGCCGACCCCAGAGCGCTCGAACCGAGGGCCCTCAAGCCTGGCTCTCTGATAGGTGCCTGGGCGAACGTCCACACGTGACTGGGAGCAGAGACCAGAAACAAAGCCAGAGAAATGCGGCTCCTGCCACGTGGATGAAGATGAAGTACGCTCTCGGGAAGATGTGCGTCACTGAGGCCGAGAGGGCAAACCCAGGGAGTGGGGATCTGGGGCTCTTGAGAAGAGGACGAACTGGGAGGTGGAAGGACCAGACTTCGGCGGGCGTCGCTCCCGGGCCGCGAGAGAGGGCCTAAGAGCCTAGAAAGAAGCGGAGGGTCGAGCAACCCGGTGGAAGCCCCCTCCGTGTTCTACCTGAGTCCTGGGCAGGGCTGGCCGGGTGCCAAGGTCCCACGTTAGGAAACGGACTATGGATGCAAGAGGTCAGGAGGGGCCACGGGGGACGTCAGGTCCCGCCCAGCTGCCTCCCAAGCACCATGGGGGGACCTTGAAGGAATACAGGACAAGCCCCAGTCTTTGCTCCTGCCCTCTGTACGGGTGCACACGGCCTCCCTCGCTGGCCGAGGCCCCTAACAGGCCACCCATCAGACCTACGGCCCAGGGAGCGGCCGGCCAACCCTCCCACGTGGGGCTGGGGTGCTGAGAGGAGTGAAGCTCCCACAGGTGAAGGAAAGAAGCCTCACCCCTCCCTCAGTCTCCATCCAGGGGCCCAAGGGGAGGCGGGGAGGCCAGCGCGGTGGTGGGGACGAAAAGTGTGTCAGTTGCCACTGTGGTCTGAGGTCCTGCCCTGTCTTCAGCTCTCTTCCCCCTCAGGAGACAGTGACCTTGCCAAGGCCTCAGCGGAGACAATGGCAGGAAGTGCCCCTCCCCAGGAGCCGAGGAGTCAGGAAGGAAGTGACCGACTCTGAGCCTGGGCCCCGGGACCCTTCCCGCCAAGCCCCTACCCCAAGGACACGCTAGAAGCTCTGCTCACCTGCTCAGGATGGCAAACGTCCTCAGCTTTGGGGAGGAGGCGCTGAGGACAGACGCTCTCCAGCCTGGGACCCCTTGTCAGAGGCAAACCCTCTGAGGATGGAGAGCTCCTGCATCAGATTGAGCGGATACAGAAGACAGCCAGGCCGAGCTGAGACAACAACTCCAGCTGCCCCCTGCCTGCCCTCCACAGCCCCCCACCTACTGGAAGGAAGGGCTCCATGCTCCTCTGGAGCAAGGAGCTTCTCTACAAATAAACCTTGCTCCTCCAGCCTTTTCCTCCCCAGCCCCCTGCGGAGGAGATGAGGAGGTGATTTCACATCTCAGAAGGGCCGCCTCTCTCCACGCCGCCCTCAATTCTTGCCATCCAGGGCCCAGTGCTCTCGATGTCCCACACAGCCACAAACTCCCAGGAAGAGCTCAGAGGCGGGTAGGGGGCGACTGAGATCGTCCCCACCGTGGGATGTAGAGCAGAGGCGAGAACAGGGAACCTCAGGACGCCGCAACAGCATATGCAAAGCGCAGAGGTGAGAGTGCAGAGCGGGTGCTGGGCCAACACCAGGGCATAAACTCCACACAGGCGGAGTCACACCTGCAACTCGGGCACCTGGGACGGTACCCGGTCCACACTAGGTACTGAGTAAATGTTCGCTGGGTAAACGAGTGAAGCTGAGGAGTTCTAAGTGAGGACGCGCAGATAAGGTGGGCTGAAAGGCCACCATCTCTAACACCGCGGAACTTGGGCATGAGGGCGTCAGGAAGGACAAGAACCCCCTTCCTGTAGAAGAAGAGACAGGAAACGAAGGCTCTGTTGGGGCAGGGCCCCTCCAACCAACGGGAGCTGATGTCAGAGCTCAGAGGAGGGCCCACCAGGCCCCCGGCCGGCAGGACAGCGAGTGACCACGGAGAGGCTGAGAGTCAGGGCCCGTGTCCCCATGGCAACCCCACCCCCAATACCCAGCTGAGACACCTGGGAAAGAACTGACGCAAAACAACAGAACAAAAAATACAACATAGCACTCTCCCTTCTTAGCACTTGGAGGCCTTTTCACGGCAACTAAAAAGAACGGGCAATTAGAGGAGACAGCCCATGGTGCCACTGTGGAAACACAGCAGTGAGGGCGCCCATGACTGAGGCCTTGTCTGCTGCGCCCCGTTTTCCCAGGGAGGAGTGGAGGCCGGGGACTCACCTGGGGACAGGCCCCCCAGCCCATGGGGAAGTCCAGCTGTATTTGGAAAATCATGCCATGTGCTTCGGGACCTAGACTTGGGGTCCAGTCCCAAGCCCAGCACTGACCAGCCGTGTGACCTTGAGCCAGATGCCTGCCGTCTCTGAGCCACGGCTTCCTCGTGTGAAACAGCGATTGTAAGGGCTTCTGCACAGGTTACTGTGTGCTCAGCAGAGCCAGTGCTTTTACAGCTCATAGCCTGGCCGAGACGGCCGCAACTAGGGACCCCAGCGCTCCCTCCCCGCCCAGGTTAGTGTCCTGGGATGGAATGCCCACCCTCCATGCCTCGAAAACTCAAACTAGCTGACTGGTACACAGGGAGAAGGGTTCATTGAAATTTAGGAAAGGAAAAGGCAACATCACTTCAACTGCTCTGCCCACCGAAGGCCTTGGTGGGACAAAAAGGGGAGAGAGCGAGACCTGTGCCTAAGACTCAGGATATGCGATGGAACGGGATGGACGGGAAGCCCGGCACCCGGGCTCCTGCTCTAACTCGGGGCAGAAGGAGAGAAAGAGCCAGGCTCTGGGAGATTCGGTCACTCGTCCTGACTCCACAGAGGACCCCAGCACACCACAGCCCCAGGCCTCAGTTTCATCCAGGGAGGTGGTTACCTGAAAACACACACATGGTTGTTTCCGTGTCACTGACCATGACTTGTGGGAAACGGCAAGGCAGCACCCAGGCTGGGGAGCCCCCAAACTCTTGTTCTGTCCCGTTGGCTGGGATGGGGAGGGCCAGGCTGACCCAGGGGAGCCAAGAGAAGAGAGGCACCCCAGGGCGCCCTATACCGAGGAGAGAAACGCAGGCCGCCCGGGGAATCCAAAGCTACCAGGGAGAGCACATCAGTCCTTCCTGCTTGGTGGAGAGGAGTCAATATCTGCAAGAAGCAGGATCGATTAATACGATTTACCCCACGTACTTCAGATAAAGTCAGATGTTTGAGGAAGAGGAAACGGCAACTGAGCCCCTCGCCCCCCAACTCCAACGCTGGTGGGCGGTCCTAACCTGCAGGTCTGCGTGGGAAGGCGCCTCCGACGTCCTGCTCTCAAGGCCCACAGAAGGGAGCAGCCTGCAGGGAGAAGCTCAGCGGGCGAGGGGTGAGACACCTGGTCGCTCTGATTGCGCAGCGCCCGCTGGGAAATCGAGGAAGCCAGGCCTCCTCCTGAGCAACGCCAAAGCGATCCAGATGTGCCCAGAGGGCAGGACCGGGGGTGCCTGGCTAAAGGAGCCTTCATTTGACAAAAGGGACCCAGTCCAGGATGCACTCCTGGGGGCTGATACACCCGACACCGACACCGCCCAGGACTCCCTCTGCTTAGGAAGACTGCGCAGGGAACCGGAACCCAAAGCCCCAGCACACGCGGGAAGCTTTCTTCTCTCAGAAGTCCAGCTCGGAGCTCTCAGCCTCAAACCTGAGGTTTTCACCCATCAACCTTTGGGACTGCGGGACCTCAGGACCTCAGGCTGCAGAGGGGAGGCAGGTGGGAGATGGGAGGTGGGCGGGGGGGCCTGACACATCAGCCCGGAGTTCTCGGTAAGCAGCCACCAGCATCTTGATGCCGGGGGCAGGGTCACGGTCAGCGGGGCGATGCAGGTGACTCTCACCTTCCAATCAAGCCCCTGAACTCGGGCAATACGGGACTGGAGGCCCACCTCCACCAGATACCCAGAAGCCAGAGACAAGCGCTCACAACAAAATGAAAAAGGTGGAGAAATAGATTTCCAGGGAGTCCCAGGCGCAATCAGACTACAAGAGGACAGAACTTGCACAGGCACCACGAAAGCCGCCACCCAATCCAGGGCCCCCATCAGGACCCAAGATGCTCCCGTGATCCCTGTGTACAGCTCAACGCCCATTCTTGTTTGTCTGACACATGTGCACCCCCAGTACGGTGCCCAGGAGGCAGACAGCAGCCCAGGAGGCCTTCCAGTGACCATGACTGGAAGGCAGCCTCCTGCTGCTCTAGAAGCTCTAATTGTTCCAGGAACCGATTCCCAACTCCAGAGCAACCCTGCCCCAGGGGCTGAGGCCAGGCACCGGGGCAACTAGGGACACTAGAAGTAGAAGTAAAGAAGAGGCGCATTTCATGGTGGCTCGGAAAAACAAAAGTGATGAACTGCAGAGTGAGGGCACAGACGGCGAGAATTCAGAGGAGGAAGGGAAGCGAACTAGGGAGGTGAAAAGATAACCAGTGACGGCACAGCAGTGGGAGGTGTGGCTGCAAGCGACAGAGACGGGCTTTTCACACACCGCCCACCCCAGAGCAGTCCCACGCTCCCTCCCGGGAAGCCACAGCCAGTTCTGCAGATTCCTCTTTGGGATGGGGCTGCAGGGGTTGAAGCTCCATCTCTGCCCTGCGCGGACATGCTCGACCCCCAAAGAACACAACACCCCAGGTGTCCCAGGTTCCAGGTCCCCGCCGGGCACGTGAGCCCCGCCTGCTTCCCCGCTCCATCCCACCAGAACCCCCAGCTCGCCCTCACACGCCCTGCCTCTGTACAGCTTCTCCTCTGTTCTGTTTCTTAGCCTTCATCACACCACCTCCAAACCCTCTGTGAGGTCAGTGGCAGTCTCCCCATTCGAGGGGTCAGGAAACCCACCGAGAGGGTTAGGGGTCTGCCATGGCAACACGCCAGTCAAAGGCGAGCTGGCTTCTGCACACCGGCCCCACTCCCCTCCACTGTGCCGCCTCCCCCCCCCCCGCCCCCCCGGGGGTGAGAAGGTCAACTGACTCACACCCGGCAGAATGAGATCAGCAGCGGCTGCAAGAAAGGATGCGCACGCTTCACACAGGGGTGCGCGGCGGGGAAATGATTTTTCTGACACAAAAGCATTTAAAATCCAAAAAGTGAATGCAGAGTCAACTTAAGGAGCGACACAGCTCCTCGGGGGACAGAGCTCTAGGGGCAGGGGAGCAAAACGACACTGGAATAAAGTAGGAAGATGCTGCCAGAGGACGCAGGCCTCCCGTGACCTCTCACACAAAAGGCGAAAAGCAAATCAACCCACTCCCTTTAGGGGAATGAAAAATCAAAACAGAACACAATTCTGTGCTGAGATTTGCTGTAGGCATGTTCCATGCGCACCTGTAGCTGTGATCATGGGGGGCTGCGGCGTGGGATGAGGTTCTGGAACTAAATAATGCACGGTATGTTGCTGTTTGCCAGGAACAAAACCATTTTATTCCTTTGAGTTCTTCCCCCATTTTTACCGAAGTATAATCAACAAATAAAATCTTGATACACTTAAAGTGCATAGCCATAAAAAGAATGAAATAATGCCACTTGCAGCAATACAGATGGACCTAGAGATTATCCTACTAAGTGAAGTTAAGTCAGACAGAGAAAGACAAATATCATGACACTGCTTCTATGTGGAATCCAAAACAAATTATATGAATGAACTTATTTATAAAACAGAAATAGACCCACAGATATAGAAAACAAACCTATGTTTATCAAAGGGGAAGGGGGGAGGGATAAATTTGGAGTTTGGGATTAACATATACACATGACTATATATAAAAGAGATAAACAACAAGGACCTACTGTACAGCACAGGGAACTAAACTCAATATCTTATAATAACCTATGATGGAAAAGAATCTGAAAAATAATATATATGTGTATGTAGAACTGAATCACTTTGCTGTACACCTGAAACTAAGACAACATTGTAAATCAATCATACTTCAATAAAAAAAATAAAGTGTATAGCGTGATGATTTGAAAGACGTATGCATTGTGAAAGGATTCCCACCATTGAGTTTATGACCCTATCACTGCATATTTGTTTTTTGTGGTGAGAACACTTCAGTTCTACTCTTTTAGTAAATCTCCCTTATACAATACAGTGTTGTCAACTGTAGTCATCATTTTATGCATTAGATCCTCTCCTTTCAGTTTTAAATCTAAATCTTCAATATGCAACCCGAATGATTTGCAAGATTGCAGGAGGGTAAAAAAAAAAAAAAAAAAGAAGAAAAGAAAAAAAAACACCCAACCTTTGAAGATAAGAACCAATAGAAGTCAGAATTGCTTTCCTGAAAAATGTTCAGATCCTTAATTGTTCTAGTCAATGGACATGAATTAGTAAGTGAATCTGTTTCTCTACATAATTTCTATTAATAGAATATCAGTCTCTCCTCATCCCCACTAAATAAACGTCAAACAAACACTTAAAGAATACTGGTTTGATGGGGGTGCCAAATTACTAGCTTGCCCAGACATCCACATGTTTCAGGCTGGCCCCGGTTGAAAGTATAAGTTCCAAATGAGTGGGGAGCACGGCTGGAGTTGAACACTCTTGTTTCCAACCCCCGTTGACATGGAGACCATGAGGCAGGTGGCTAAAGAATGGGCAGAGAAGGACGGATGCAAATGGCAGTGGTACCCAAGCAGGTTGTCCAGGTTGCTGGCAACAGGAGGGGGCAGCCCAGCTTTCGATTCCATCTGAAGGCTTGGCTCCTAATTTTTTGATTTATTAAGATGTCATTCTCATGCCACAGAATTCACCCTTTGAAAGTGTACAATTCAGTGGCCTTCAGTACATTCGCAAAGTCGTACAACCATCACCTCTCTCTAGTTCCAGGATGTCTTCATCACCCCCCCAAAAGAAATCCCATAGCTATTAGCAGTCACTCCCCACAGCCCCTCCCTCCAGCCCCTGGCCAACACCATCTGCTTTCTGTCTCTATGGATTTGTCGATTCCGGACATTTCGCGTAAATGGGACCATTCAGTACGTGGCCTCTTGTGTCGGGCTTCTTGCACTTCTCATCATGTTTTCAAGGTTCATCCACATTGTAGCCTGCGTCAGCACTTCATTCTTTTTTGCGGCCGAACAACACTGCATTGTGTGGGTCAACTGTGTTTTGTTCATCCGTTCATTTGTGAACAGACACTTGGGTTGTTTCCACTTTGGAGCTATGAAGAATTGTGCTGCTAGGAACATTCGTGTACAAGTTTTTGTGTGGATGTATGTGTTTGATTTAGGTACATACCTGGGAGTTCCTAGTTTTTTTTTTTTTTTGGCCACACTGCTCAGCAGGCGGGATCTTAGTTCCCTGACCAGGGATTGAAACTGTGCCCCCTGCAGTGGAAGTGCAGAGTCTTAATCACTGGACCACCAGGGAAGTCTCCAGAAGTTCCTAATTTTTAACAAAATAATTTAAAACAAGTAATACATCTGTATTTCTGAAAAGATTTAAAAAAGCATGAGAGTGAGTTTCTCTCTCGTCCCTGTTCCCCAGCACCTGGTTCCTCTCTCCAGTGTCAGGTTAATTCTCCCAGAGACGCCTAGACATCATGTACACCCTGCTGCTTTTTACAGACAGCTGGCAGGAGGAAACCTGACAACTAGATGAGGCCGGAATCAGCTTAGTGATGCTTTGGAAAGAGCACAGGGCCCAGTCCAAGTCCCATCTCTGCCGTCTGTCGGCAGCCCGCCCCTGGAAAGCGGCTTAGCGGAGGGAGGCGCCCTGGGTGGACGGGTTTTGATGTCTGGCTCTGCCATCTCTTGGCTCTGTGGCCTCAAGCCCGCTGCTTAACCCCTCTGGACTCCGTTTCCTTATCTGTAAGAGAGCGCTGACACTACTACGTAGTTCACGGGACCACCACAAAGGACCCATGAGCTCAGGAAAGCAAGTGCTTAGCGCTGTGCCCGGCACACAGTAAGCACCCAGTGTTTGCTGTCGCTGTAATTCCTGCTGTTACTGTTTGCTACCCTGTGACCCGATCCTCGGTTTCCCCACCTGGAAAATGGCGGTAGACACCTCCCATGAACGGTCACGGTGTGGAGCACACGAGACCCCGGTGCGCCACCGTTGCCGAGCAGTGGGAGCTCCGGGAAAGTTAGGATGGCCACGCTGCATCCCCACATCCCCGTGTCCTGCTTCAGAACCTCCCCAAAGGAGAGGCCAGGCTCCCTGCTCAACCTCCGCGGCCCTGAGTTCTCCGCCCCCCGCCCCCAAGCCCAGAGGAAAAGCCTGCAGCCTGGACCCCACCCCTGGGTGGGGTGGCTGGCTTTCTTCTTCCTTGTCCCTTTCCAGCCACCCCCCACTCCGGATCCTTCTCTCTGCTTTCTCAACACACTCGGTTCTGAACCTGAGCTTCTCTCTCTGAAGGCAGCAGGGAAACCCTCAAGAGACCTTCAAAGTGGAGAGACCTCAAGTGAGGAAGGAAGCCTTAGCGGGGGCCATTAGAAAGCTGTTAGGAGCGGTCTCCCCCCCAGCTGGCAAAAGGCAAAACAGAGCCTGCAGAACACACCCAGGCCTGGGAGGGCGGGAGAGGAGCTGAACAGTGCTGCCTCGAGCGTGTATAAGTTCATGGGGGGAAAACACCCAACACACACATACGCGCGCGCGCGCGCGCGCGCACACACACACGCATAACGAAAAGGAGAAATTCTTAGCCTGCGGCAGTTGGTAGCATTATGTAAAATCCCAAGCCCACAGAAATATCATTTGGATGATAAAAAGTTAAATTTAGCTAAGTACAGAGTGACTAATACTACGAGGGAGGGGCAGCACCCCCAGTTGCCTGGAGCTGATACAGCTGGTTTTTAGAAACTTTTGACAAGTAACCAGGGCCTGGCGCGGCCCAGAATAACATATTATGTAATAAGAGGCGCAGCCATCCGCGATACAAAGCAGACGGCAAGCGCTGCAGCCTCTTGGAGGGAGGGAACCGCTGGGGTCTGGCTGGAGCTTCTCCCACAGAACGGCTCCTGGAAGCCTGGGCGTTCCGGAGGCATCCAAGAGTGGAGCCGGGCCTTGGCTGGCTAGCGTAAGTGGATCACCTGGCCTCTTTCGCAAAGAGCTCTTCCCAGAGTGTCTGTGCCGGATGGTTACCTGGGTGGCCCCCAGTGGGGTCCCTGTCCTTTGGATCCAGTCCGGCCCGATGACCTGTTTTAACCAACAGAACGGCGAGGGGTAGAGAGGGAGGGAGTGACACTCTGCTGGGTTAGGACCCGAGCCTCAGGAAGGCCCGGCTAAGCACTGAAGACACAGACTCGGAGGGGAACCAGTGCCTCAGCTGATGCAGCCAAGCTCCCGTACCCAGCCACCAGCCATGGGAGCCGGGCCATGGTGGAAATGCATCTTCCACACCCCAGTCAAGCCGTCCCAGCTGACACCAGCGGAGCAGAGATGAGCCGTCCCCAACCAAGCCCTGTCCGAACTGCCACATCGTGAACAAATAATTGGTGCTTTCAGCCACTAAGTTGGGGAGTACTTTGTTGCAGCAACAGAACACTGACACAGTGGTCA
This sequence comes from Grampus griseus, assembly GCF_964374135.1. NCBI lineage: Eukaryota > Metazoa > Chordata > Mammalia > Artiodactyla > Delphinidae > Grampus > Grampus griseus. The sequence continues at coordinate 6,647,332 of NC_139006.1, read as the reverse complement.
AGCTCTCTACTGGGTTTTGGGGAAATTTCTATTCCTAATGCGAGACTTGTGAGGATTTTTCACACTCTCACATATGAGTCACTAAGAGAAGTCAGTGCTTGCATGAGGCTGAGGAAGAGACTAATTTTCCCCAAATCCCAATGGAATAAATGCTGAAGTCGAGCCTTGCGCTGAGTTTCAAAGAGCCGCTGGGAAGGCTGTGGGATTTCTCCAATGATCCAATAGACTAACCAGGCCGCCAGTTGATCAATCCAAGCTGTCACTTAATTACGTGACTTTCACTCGTCCTCTGCAGAGCGGCGGCTGGTACAGTGTGGACAGAGGTATCGATGGAACTCCCTGTGTGTGATGCCACAATTCCAGGTGTGAGGGCTGACAGCCAAGCTCTAGCTGGCTGACTCTTGGTAAGTCAGTTCCCCTCTCTGGGCCTCACTTTCCCATCTGTACAGTGAAAGGCTGATGTTTAAAAGGCCTCTCCAGGTGTGGAGAAAAGGGAACCCTCCTGAACTGTTGGCGGGAATGTAAATTGGTGCAGCCACTATGCAGAACAGTATGGAGGTTCCTTAAAAAAACTAAAAACAGAACTACCATAGAACCAGCAATCCCCCTCCTGAGCATAGATCCAGAGAAAACCATAATTGGAAAGGACGTGTGCACTCCAATGTTCATTGCAGCACTATTTACAATAGCCAAGACGTGGAAGCAACCTAAATGTCCACTGACAGACAAGTGGATAAGGAAGATGTGGTACATATACATACAATGGAATATTGCTCAGCCATAAAAAAGGACGAAATCATGCCATTTGCAGCAACATGGATGGACCTCGCAGTTATCATACTAAGTGAAGTAAGTCAAACAGAGAAAGACAAATCTCATATGATATCACTCATATGCAGAATCTAATTTTTTTTTAATGATATAAATGAACTTATTTAGAAAACAGAAACAGACTCACAGATTTTGAAAACAAACTTGTGGTTATCAAAGGGGAAACATGATGGGGAGGGATAAATTAGCAGCTTGGGATTAACATACACACACAACTAGATATAAAATAGATAACCAGGGGCTTCCCTGGCGGCGCAGTGGTTGGGGGTCCGCCTGCCGATGCAGGGGACACGGGTTCGTGCCCCCCGGTCCAGGAAGATCCCACATGCTGCGGAGCGGCTGGGCCCGTGAGCCATGGCCGCTGAGCCTGCGCATCCGGAGCCTGTGCTCCGCAACGGGAGAGGCCACAGCAGTGAGAGGCCCGCGTACCGCAAAAAAAAAAAAAAAAAAAAAAAAAAAAAAAGATAACCAACAAGGATGTACTATATATAGCACAGGGAACTCTACTCGATATTCTGTAATGACCTATATGGAAGAAGAATCTGAAAAAGAATGAATATATGTATATGTATAACTGAATCACTTTGCTGTACACCTGAAACTAACATAACATTGTAAATCAACTATACTCCAATAAAATTTCTTAAAAATTAAAAAAACAATAATAAGACCTCTCCATTCGGCTCCAACATTCTGCAATGCTATAGTTTTGGCAGAAGGGAAGGCAACACTGAAACAGAATCCAAAACACTGAACAAAGTCCAAATGACTTGCATCTAGTTTACAAGGCAGACACACACACACTGGAATCCTTACCTCTGTCCCCTTGTAACCTCACTCTTATCTCTGTGTCCTTCATTTGAATTTGTTCCTTCCACAACATTCCCTGTGGAAATCCAGTGTGGTCCAATTTCCTCTTCCTAAATTACACTTTTGGCCCCTGGATTCTTTTTTTTTTTTTTTTTTTTTTGCGGTACGCGGGCCTCTCACTGTTGTGGCCTCTCCCGTTGCGGAGCACAGGCTCCGGACGCGCAGGCTCAGAGGCCGTGGCTCACGGGCCCAGCCGCTCCCGGACCGGGGCACGAACCCGCGTCCCCTGCATCGGCAGGTGGACTCTCAACCACTGCGTCACCAGGGAGACCCGGCCCCTGGATTCTTAATGGAACTGTGTGATTAGTTCTGTGCATAGAGGGATGTACACCCCACTTTCCAGCCCAGCCCCTAAGACACCTCACATGATCCTCTATGCAGAAACTCCTGAGGACAATCTACGTGCAAATGAGTAAAACGACAACAACAACAAATCTTAGTTCTGGGCTTCCTAGTAGGCAAAGCAAAGAGGGATATACGCTGGCCACAGAGCTCTGCTGACAGTGAAAAACATACTGTTCATGATGAGAATCATTCTTTGTCCTGGCCAAAAGCTCTGGGAGGAAGTCTCCCCAGGGGCTCTGGGTGAGGGAATCGGTATCTGGCAGAAGGCAGCAAGAGGAGACCAAGCTTGCCCCGAAATCTGTCCCCTCCACGGCAGAGGGCCAGCTTTTCAGGCCCTCCTGTGGCCTGAGTGGCACTTGATTGTGGCGAGCAAAATTCTTCATCCTCGTTAATGTCAACACGGCAGCACCACGATAATGACGGAAAATATTTACATACCCGTACCAGGACGGGTTGTTTAGACCATCTGGCTACTGGATGCGGTAAAAGTACTGTCAAACACACGGCCTGTCCACGAATGCTGTGCCTCAGCACTGACGGAGGCCGGGCTCCGGGGTTCAGGCGGCATCCCAGGTCCCATCCGCATCATACACTGGACCACGGGGGACCCGAGAGGCCATCTCACGTCTTGGCCGGCCTGGACCCGCCATCATCCTCAGACCCCTGCAGGTCGGGAGGAGGGCCCTCAAAGTGCCACCCCTGCTCCGTCTGGGTGAGCATCGATGATAACCTCCTGACACTATCAAGGATCTCTTTAGCACTCAAGTGCTCCAAACAAAACTCACTCGGCAAGGCAGCCCCGATTCTGCAGCCACCGCGGGATTTCTCCAGTGATCTCATGGGGCTGCTGGGAATTCTCAGAGGCAAACAGCACAGTTCGCTTGTGTCTGAAGCCGCTTCTGCCTGAGCTTTCTCTTGCTAGGGAGGCAGAGGCAAGGATGAGGTACCACCGCTCCAGAAGGATGGAGGATGGTGAGCTTAACCTCGCCTCATTGAGAGCTGCTTCTTCCTTCTGTCCGTGTGGCTCTGCTGAGTTCTGAGACCAGGCTGAATAACAGAGGTTTTTTTCCGGGTTGACGTTAAATTTTTTTCCTTTTTCTTTCTTTCTTTCTTCTTTTAAACTTGGGGTGTTTGGGCGGGTGGTTTTATTATTATTTTCTTAATTTTAGTAAAAGCAAGAAATATTCCATTCGGAGCTCGTTTCAAAATTAGCAATTTTCTTAATGGGAAGCATACGCTCGCCGCCCACACGAGGAGCTGTGTCAGCTCGGCAGTCACAGCGCCCAGTGAACATGGTGAGCCGTGTCACCTTCCTGACAACCGTGAGTCAAATGGAAACTCATCACAGGTGGCTGGGAGGCCAGGGGCCTGGCTTGAAGCTCTGATGAGGGCTTTCAGAGAGGCACGTCTGTGGGGAAGGTCGGCGGTGTTTCCGTCTACTATGAACTCACAGCTTTAGAGTCTTTTTATAACAAACACCCTCGAAGATTTAAAGTGCGCCAACCACAGCGTTTAGGGCCTGGGGAGGCACACGGACCAGGTTCAAGTGCCAGCCGGCCACCTTGCCTCCTGGAATCGGGATTTTTTTTTTTTTTTTTTTTTTTGCAGTACGCGGGCCTCTCACTGCTGTGGCCTCTCCCGTTGCGGAGCACAGGCTCCGGACGCACAGGCTCAGTGGCCATGGCTCACGGGCCCAGCCGCTCCGCGGCATGTGGGATCTTCCCAGATCGGGGCATGAACCCGCGTCCCCTGCATCGGCAGGCGGACTCCCAACCACTGCGCCACCGGGGAAGCCCTGGAATCGGGGTTTTGACTGTGAAATGAGGGTGACACAGCTCGAGGCAGCTTCCTGCCCTGACAGTCACGAGCTGGTTCTCTAGTCATCAGGTGGCTGGGAGGCACTGGCCCGGGTCAGGGGTGTCTGTGGCCATGGACTCAATCGAGGGTCACGGTCTTTCCCAGGACTGGCTCTTCTCTCTCTGCAAGTAGGGTGAGGACCATAAACCCCACACATGGAGAGAGGCCCGTGAAAAAAGTCAGAGCCTGAGGCCGGACATCACGCAAGGCTCAGGATTTTGCAACCCTGGCCCAGGAGAGCAAGCACGTGTGCACATCCACGTGCTCTAAAAGCACTGAGGCCAACAGCACGGGGCGCCTGATAATATATAGTTTGGGATGACAGTTTGCACTGGTAACACACCTAGCACCCCAGTGAGGCCGGGTGGCCATGCAGAGGCCCAAACGACATCTCTGGGAGGCATTTCAGATCCCTCAAGCCCCAGGAGAGACCTCTGCGAGGAGCCACCAAGTAGTGTCAAACAGATACCTGCTCTGCTCACCGGCTTCTAGACAGGGCTGGGCAAATGCTCTTCTTGCAAAGTGAACCGCTGGGGACACAGGGATATGGCGAGGAAGGCCACACCCAGGTCACTGCCTGCTTCACTCCTACCAGGCGCCAAAAACATCCAGCAGCAAGCCAGCGACAGGCTTCTTGTTTAAACGCATCAAAACAGAGAGAAAAGACAGCTAAGGGCGGGCCCAGCGCCTCGGGATGTGGAGTAGCTTAGCCCCGGGCCTCCTAAGTTGGAGCCAGGATCTCTTCCAGACCGTGGAGCCCCTGCGGGCCCAGCCCGAGCTCCTACTGTCTCCAGCCTTCAACGCCTCCTGCCCTGGCTCCCGCATCCCAGCGGCCTGCTCAGCACCAGGAACCGCCAGGCCCCCACCAGTTCAAGGCGAAATGAGAACCACACGGTTAAGAGAGCAAGTCGTCGTTCTACAAGCTCTGTTTATTCTCTTTTCATTCTTAGGTTAGACCTTTCCTATTTCTTAGTGTCCTTTCGTTCATGGGAGGATGGCTACGGGGGACTGTAGCTCTTCTGTGTGTGTGGTTAGTTACTTATAACATAAGTTTTACCATTTTAATTACTTTTAAGTGTACTTCGACGGCCTTCAGTGTATGCACAGGGCTGTGCAACCGGCACCACCACCCGTTTCCAGACCTTCCTCACCACCCCAAACACTCAACACTAACTCCCCACCCCTCTTTTCCCCCCAACCTCCGGTAATGTCTGTGAATGGTACCTCTTTATGTTTTAATTCTATTTTTATTTTTGGCTGCGTGGCGTGTGGGATCTCAGTTCCCTGACCAGGGATCGAACCCGCGCCCCCTGCATTGGAAGTGCGGAGTCTTAACCACTGGCCCTCCAGGGAAGTCCCAGAATGGTACCTCTTTAAAAATAATGTCCTTACTTGGCAAAATTATTTTGTAATCTTATAAGTCCTGGTGTCATTTTCAAGCTCCTGGTACTTCTCAGACACTCGGTGATAAACAAGCTGACAGAGGAGGGGGCAGGCAGCTGCTGTCCCCCATCCCCACCAGGAAGGAAACTTTCAGGCCACAGCCAGTATGTAGGAATCGGGGGCGGCCCCCTCGCAGTTGTGTTCAAGTGGGCACCTAATGGGAGACGTCTGGCCAGGAACTCTGCTAGAGCTGCCCTTTGCGGTAGAAAGGCTCTCACCCGGTTTTCTCCAGATTTTCATCTTACTTAAAAGCTCTTCCTTGCCTGGGGTTTTAAGGTTAAAAACCACTGCCTCATGCTCCCACGCTGTAAGTGGGAATGTCGATTGGTCCTACCTTTATGGAGAGCAATTGAGCAGCAGCTACCGACAATAAAAGGAAAACACTCCTTGACCTGGCAATTCTGCTTCGGGGAAATTTATTCCGCAGATTTGAAAGCCTATTTGCATGAAAACCTACATACCGGGAGACTCACTGAGGTAGTATCTGCTCCCAGTCTTTCACGGTTAGAATGCAAAACTCCATGGAAAGGGAGCTGGCTTAAGAAATGATGGTGCATAAGAAGGACCTACTGTATATAGCACAGGCAACTCTGCTCAATACTCTGTAATGGCCTATATGGGAAAAGAATCTAAAAAAAGAGTGGATAGATGTATACGTATAACTGATTCACTTCGTTATACACCTGAAACTAACACAACATTGTAAATCAACTCTACTCCAATGAAAATTTTAAAAAGAAAAAAAAATAAATAAGGGTGCATCCATTGGCCAAACACTAAGCCCATTGTTAAAAAGCCCGGGCAGCCCAGATGCACGAACAGAGGACCACCTCCAGATTTATGAACTGATAAGTCAAAACAGCAGGTGAATAGGGAAGCAGCCATTTGTGGAGTTTTTTCTTATGTAACATATAGTCACATATGCAGAGAATCTCTCTGAAGAGTATACACGCTGGGAGACCGCAGACAGGGAGCAAAGAAGTCTTACGTTTAACTCTCAACCACTTGCCGTTTGGTACCAAGTACAATGTATTACTTATCCAAACAATGTTTTTCGTACCAAATAGGGTCTTTACTCTTTTGGGTTTTGACTACTTTATTGTAACCCATGAACTTGTAAGTTCCATAAAGCGAGAAATGTATCTTATTTATCTTTTTCCTTCTCCCAGTTTTACTGAGCTACAGTTGACAGACAGCACCGTGTATGTGGTTTCAGGTGTACAGCATAATGATTTGATCTAATTCATCTTGAAAACCTTGTCAGTGTCCCGTATAACGTCACATACCACTTTCTGGGTGTTTTAGTAATTTTTGGAAGCCATGGAAGAATTGAGAGAGTGAATGATGAAGTGAATGATGAGTGAAGAAAGGCATTGGAAAAATAAGTCATGTTCTTTAAATACTAGAAAACTGTGAGTCCTGAGTTGCCAGGGAAAGAAAAGGTTGAGGGGATGCAGGAACTGATTGATCGTGGAGATCTAGGTAGAAAAATCAGACTCAGTAACATTGAAGGAAGGTATACACCACTCGGTCAACAGGGCAGCGATGTTGATGTTAAAAGTTTAACTGAACAAGTGTTTTTTGTTTTTTGGGTTTTTTTGGCCACGCCTCACAGCTTGTGGGATCTTAGTTCCCTGACCAGGAATTGAACCTGGGTCCTCGGCAGTGAAAGCGCAGAGTCCTAACCACTGGACCACCAGGGAATTCCCCCGAAAAAGAGCTTTTAGATTTTAATAACTATTTTAGATTTTTTTAAAAAGCCAACATTTAATGTTTCTTTTGAAACTGCAGAATGCAAAAATAATAATGGGTGGCCCAAACGATTTTAAAATACATTTTTTGAAACCACATTACATCTACCTTTTAATTCCATGAACCACATATTCCTAAAGAATCAGAAAGTAGATCAAAAAACCACCACTCTCCAGTGAGTTGGTGACAAGGTTTGAGCGTACATACCCAGCTTGGGAGCGCGTGCCTGTGATCCTCCACGAGCCAGCCTGCAAGCTGGCAGCAACCTTGACCACTGAGAAGTGTGGGCTGACTAGCAGAGCAAGGCCGCCAGGCTTCAAGGAAAAAGCTTCCACAAAGCCCGAGGACTTCAGTCCTCGGAAAGTTATACCGGCCCCCTCGGCCACCCATACAAACAACTGTGGCTAAAATAAGGCAAAAAATGAACAGAAGCAAAAGCACACTGAGGAGAGGACAGGAAAAGAAACAGGCAGGAGGGAAGGCTACCTTAAAAGGAACTAAGGGAGCCCGGGGTCCAGCCAGAGGGATGTCTGGCAGACGCACCCCCGTCCAGCCCTTCCAAGGCCTCCCAGGACGGCCCGGTTCGTTCGTGACACCAGAACTTCATCTGCATCTGGGTAGCCCCAGCCAGCCAGATGACTCAGCCATCCCTAAGAGACTGAATTACACCAAGGGCTCGCTGTTTATTCAGAGAGAGGCAAGAAACGCCTTTGAGAAAGAGCAGGATCATTGCCAGGGAAATGAGAAGGATGCCCCAGTCCCCACCAAGCTGGCTCGGGAGGTGTCCTCATGCTGGTTTCTAACAGGAGTTCATGGTGTCCTTCCAACAAGCAGACTCTTCTTACCAGCATCTCCTTCCCATTCAACATGGTGGCCTCGGGGAGACCAGAGCTGGGACCTGTGACAAACCCCGGGGAGGACTCTGACAGCCCCGTTCCCGAGAATGAGGAAGGTCCGACCCTCCTCAAGTGGCTTCCATCGCCCAGGATTAGTGCTGAGCTGAAATAACGGGGTCCCAGCCTTTGTAACAACAGCTCAGTGGTGTGCGAATGTGTTCAAAACTTCTCGGAGATTCCGCAGAAGGACCCTGCGAGGATGAGGTTAGGATCCCTCCCTCACAGATGAGGACGTTCTGGTCCCGAGAGGCTAAGCAACTCATCCTAAAACCCCGCAGCCGGCAAGCGGCACAGCCAGGCTCGGGACCAGGTCTCCTGACTCCCGGTCACACCTCCGTGACCGAAATGCTAAATGGGCGGCTAAGCTCTAAGGTGATCCTGGATACTGAGCCATGCACCATTATTCCTGCATTTCCCAGGAATCTGGGCTCCAGGAGGCAAAGGAGATCCTGGCAGTTGCCTGAGGCTGCCAGGGTGTTACTGTCATTTCTAACCAGAAAATAAAGTCACTGGCTTGTGGACACCCGAGCAAACAGGTGCCAGAGGTGTCCCTTCCGGTAACGTTGACGAACCAGCTCCCACCTGGGAAAGTGATGGCGGTTTCCTTTTTATTTTTTGACTTGGCCATCATACCATCTTATTACTTCTAATTATTTTTCAGTGTATCTACTTTGAACACCTCAGCTGTATCCATCTCAAAACATCAATTGTGCAACTTTGTTTCTAAGAGTTCTGTTCTGCTTCTTTCCTAGCCCCTGGCACTGGCTTCACTCTGGAGTGACGATTATTAGTGGGAGAGGGTTTGCTTGGCCACTGACATTAAGGGAAGGACTCTTAGAGCAGCATCTTCTAAATGCTGTTTGGCCCCAAAATCTCTTTTTGACACAACCTCCAGTAGCATTCTGTGCTCCTCAAACACACTTTGGGTAATGCTGTAGAGTGTTGTAGATGTTATCATGCATCTATGTCTACCCCTCATCGCTATGTTTTTAAGAGTAATGGATATTGAACTTTATCAAATGCTTTTCTGACATCTATTGAAAGCATCTAAGTTCTTTTCTTCTTTTTTTTTTTCCTTTTGGTAGGTCTCCTAGTGTTTTATCATCTGCTTATGACTTTGAGGCTGGTCCACAACCCAATGTAACAAGCCCTTTGCTGGGTGCCAGAATGGGGGAGCACAGAGAGAGACACCCAGAAAATAGCTCTTGCCTACAGAGGAAAGGGAGGGGAAAAGAACATGAAGAACACACACACACACACACACACACACACACACCATCTGAATGGTAGGCTAGTATTTGTGAATTCATGTATCACACACAAGGCACAGTGAGGACCCCAGGAACCACACATGAGTCAGGTTAATCACGGAGAGCTTCCTGCAGGAGGTGGCAGGGGGGATTTAGAGACAGGCTGGAAATGAGGGCATCTGGATTTGAGTCTTGCCCCACATGGAGTCCAAGGGCATGATTTCCTCGCCTATAATTTTCTCAGCAATAAAACAGAAATAATCACAGACCAAGAGACCTTCAGAGGCACCCAGTTTAGCCTCCTTCATTTGCAAACTCCAGAGGCCGGGGTTCAAAGAGGAGAGCTGATTTGTCCAAGATCACCGAGCCATCCCTACCGTCTTTCTTGGTTCCAAGGGGAGGGGGAGAGAAGCAAAAAAACTTTGAGATCTTGGGTAGAAAGGAAGCAGAGAAAACCCAGTGTGTCGTGACTCTTTCCCTTAATAAACGTTATTGTTGCCACCCTGAAAGTTGGCTGAGTCAGGAGGCGGCCAGAGGGCTAGACTCAGGGTGCAGAGGCCAGCGGTCAGAGGAGCCTGGCTGGGAAGAGGGGAAGATTCTGGAGGCCCCCCCCCCACAGCAGCCCCAGGTCTTCTGCATCAACACACCTGCACAGACATACAAGGATGGCTTTCACAGGTATTCATTCACTCACCTATTCATTCAACAAGTATAGAGACTATACTAAAGAGTGTACCCCCCAATTCATGTCCTTCTTAGAACCTGAAAATGTGACCTTACGTGGAAATAATATCTTTGCAGATATAATTAATGTGAGGTCAAACTGGATTGGCGGTGTGGGGTGGGGGGGCTGGATCCAGTATGACTGGTGTTCTTATAAAAAGGGAGGAGACACAGAGACACTCGCACAGAGGGAAGGCAACCATGTGAAGACAGGCAGAGATGGGAGGGATGCAGCTATACGCCAAGTAACACTGAGGATGCCCGGCCGCCACCAGAAGCTGGGAGCGAGGGATGGGACAGATTCTCCCCCCACGCCCACAGAGGAACCAATCCTAAATCTGGACTTGGGGTCTCCTGGACTGAGAAAGAATAATTCCTATCGTTTTAAGCCACCCAGTTTGTGGTGCTTGGTTACACAGCCCTGGGTTAGGAGCCCCAGGGCTTTCCCCACGGAACAGGGGGCCCTGGGAGGCAGAGGGAGTGTTTGGCCTGGAACCCCTCAAATCACATCATCCTCCCCCGCCCCGATCAACAGGCCTCGTCCTCGCAGCCACCACGCTGCCCACAGCCTGTGACCGAGCATTGCAGTACCTCCCCGGGCCAGACACAGGAACCCCAGCTTCATTAAGCCGCGAGGCACCAGGTACCACACTAGGCACTTGCACACACATCGTCCTTTAAACATCAGGGTCAGCCAGAAGACAGGTGAGGACACAGCAGCTCCGAGAGAGAGCAGGTCGGTGGCAGAATCACACTCCAAGTCTGCACGGCTGTCTGCACGGGGGGGTGTGGGCGATCCTTTGGCACACTTCCCAGCTCCCCCGGGGCTGCAGCACCTGCCCCCGGCAGGCCCATCTCCCACTCGCTCTGCAGCTGTGGGGACCCCAGGCAGTTGCCATCCAGCCTTTGAAAAGGTATTTATCTTTCCACTCCCTGAGACCGAGTGAGAGCCATAAAAGGCCATGCCCGATGTCAGGTGCACAAGCGTTCCATAGAGACAGATGTCGTTCACACACAGCGATCGGGCCTGGCCAGTGGCTGCCAGGGTGCGTCCCCCAGAGGGCACGAGAGCCTGGGGTGCAGACTCACTGCTGAGCTGGGCGGCCTTGGCCAGGCCACAGGTGCGGGCGTCTCATATGCAAAAGCAAGGTGTGGTCCAGCCCAAGGCCCACCTGAGGTTCTAGCACAAGACTGAGAGTTTTGTTTGGGTACCGTTTTAATCTTTTTTTTTTTTTCTTTTGGCCGCACAGCTCTGGCACGTGGGATCTTAGTTCCCCAACCAGGGATCGAACCCGTGCCCCCTGCAGTGCAAACACAGAGTCTTAACCACTGGACTGCCAGGGAGGTCTCCCATTTTAATCATCTTTAAGTGTACAGTTCAGTGGCATCGATGATATTCCCAGTGTTGTGCAACCACTATTGCCATTTCCAGAACATTTTCATCACCCCAAACAGAAGCTCTGTCCCCACTAACACCCTCCCCACCCAGTCCCTGGTGAGCACCATTCTCCTTTCTGTCTCTGAATTTGCCTATTCTAGGCACCTCACACAAGTGGAATCATACAACATGGTCCTTTCATGTCTGGCTTGTTTCACTCAGCATTCTGTTTTTCAGGTTCATCCGTGCGGTAGCCTGTGTCAGGGCTTCATTCCTTTTCGTGGCCATGTAATGTTCCATCGTGTGGATATACCCCATTTTGTTTATCCATTCATCAGCTGATAGGTTGGGTTGTTTTCACCTTCTGGCGATTGTGAATAATACTGCTGTGAACACAGGTGTATAAATACCTGTTTGAGTCCCTGCTTTCAATGTTTTGGAGTATAATAACCCAGGAGTAACACTGCTACTAATATTATATTGTAGGGATAGACCACATTCTGGTTATCCATTCATCAGTTGGTAACCCTGTGGGTTTTTTTTTTTCTTTTTGGCCGCACCTCGCACGCTTGCAGGATCTTAGTTCCCCGACCAGGGATGGAACCCGCACCCTCAGCAGTGGAAGCGCGGAGTCCTAACCACTGGACCGCCAGGGAATTTCCAGTAACTGCGCTTAACCGTTTGCGGACCCACCAAACTGTTCCACAGCAGCTGCACCATTTCACGTTCCCGCCAGCAGGGCGCAAGGACTCCCATTTCTCCACACCCTCGTCAACACTTGTTATTTTCTGCTTTGGGATAATAGCCAAGCCGGAGATTTCAGAAGAAGGGAGGAGGCTAGTGCCTCAGGAGTCCCAGACACAGCCCGCTGGTGTCCGTGCGCTTCCGGCCCACCGCTCTGCGCAGAGCTGCAGGAGCACGGGCTGGGGAGTCAAGAGAATTCCATGCCAGTTCCAGCACCGGTGCTTATGGCTGTGCAACGCTGGTCAAATACTTTAACCACTCTGAGCCTCAGGTCTGTCCTCTGTGGGAACAGAGCTAACGAGCCCAGTGCACTTCCCGCAGGAGGCGGGGCTGTGAATCTGTGACAGCAACAGAAGAAAGAGTATTTTCAGAAACTCTACAGGGGGACACATAGGTGGTAGAAAGCGGGGTGGTTTCAACCTCCCTTGATAGATCTTTTATGATAATGTATGGGCAGGACTAGAATACTTTCCCCTTCAACCTCTTCTTTCTCTGCCTTTGAATGGAGAAGCCAAAATACAGGAAAAAGTAGAAAGACAAAGAAGGAGTAGAAAAAATTCTAGATGACCTATTAAGGGCAGCCTTGGCCTCAGAATAATTACTGGACACACACACACACACACACACACACACACACACACACACACGTACCAGTGTACACACAAATACACACACACACCCAGCACTTGAACCTCACTGTGGATTCAAAGTTTGCCCAAATCAATTATGTCGCCAGATCCAGAGAAGCAGGTATATGGCAGGAATTAGCATCCCAAATTTTCAGGGGAGGAAATGAAGACCCGGGGAAATGAGGCAACCCTGCCCAAGGTCACCCAGCACAGCCGAAGTGGAGCCTTCAGACTCTTGTGCAGTTTAGCCAAAGCACAAGATGGCTGTGGACACTGGGCTCCACGCAGGGTGTGGGCCTAGGGCTAGTCCTTCTACAGCAGCAGCAACATCTGTCTGTCTGTCTGTCTGTCTCTGTCTCTGTCTCTCTCTCTCTCTCACACACACACACACACACACACACACACACAGTGACTGAGGTCTCCACCGAGCAGCCCAGGCCACGTTCCAGAAAAGAAAGAGGACCCTCTTTCCTCACCGGCAGGAAAAGCACGGAGCCTCATGGGCCCCCAGCTGGCATCTCCATAGTGACAGAATCACAGAAGATGTGGGGCTAAAAATAAAGCCTCCACCTTCTGAAACCCCCATCTGCTCAGCTCCAGCTGCAGGAGGGCTCGGTGATGCTGAGTGGCCAACACCTAAACAGCAAGGAAGGCCCCTCCGCCCTGAGAACAGGGGACAGCACACCTGGGACACCAGGAACGAGAGACCATCTGTGCTCCCACGAAAGAGTTTTCCACAGTCGTCACCCACGGGTTCCCAGACAAACCGGCTCCGTGTGAGTCACGCCAGCAAGCAAAAGGCACCCTGACCTCCGGGCACAAACGTTCCCGCACACGCACAAGCACCCCGTCCATGGCAGGCGTCCGGAGGCACCTCTTAAGCCTTGAAAGTACAAAGTGTTCCTTTTCCAAAGGCACCAAGACTTTTTAAGTTTCCTCACTTAAAAAGAGAAGATTTACAAAACGCCTAGCTCCCCAGGTAGGCTCTGAAAAACCTACTTAACTCCAAAATGGGTGCAGTGTGTGGTAAATGGTCTAAGGTAGCCGTTTAGCCGAGAGCTTCAGAGCCAGACTGCCTGGATTTGAATCTACCAGCCATGTGACCTTGGGGAAGTCAGCTTTCCCCTCTGGGCCTCAGTTTTCTCATCTGTACAATGGGGTTAACTGCAGAGGACCATTGAGGACCTAGCAGAGAGTAAGTGCCCCAAGAGCTCAATCATTCAGTGGCCCGGTGGGTCATGTTCTTGTTGGCGGGCCAGCCTGAGAACCCAATAGTGAACGGACATCCCAACTGAGAGCAGCCTTTCAAGGTGCCAGCTGTGCATCAGCTGGGAACTCTCCATATTAGCCAGCACTTTGCACACACTGAATGCCCCCCGCCCCACTCTCCATCTACATGACCTTCCACAAATCAACCCCCAGCCTCAGCTTATCTTCCGAATAATCTATAACACGGATCACAACGTATGATTCCTAGTACGATTATTAACTATATTACGGCTAATTTTAAACGGCCTTAAAATTCTCAAATAGCACACAACAAGTGCAACTCCTCATTAGTCAGGCAGCCCTAAGTTAATAATTAAGCAGCCTTAATTGGTGGATATGGAACTGCAGGGCACAGCCTCCTAGGCACCACTGCACATGGAACTGGCCCGGCCCGGTAATGGATTTCCTAAATCAGCTCACAGAGCTAATTCGCATGGAAAGTTAATTAGCCTAATGAAGGCAAGTGTGACTTAGTGAATTCCAGTCTGACTTTCTGCTCTGACTCAGCCACCCCAGGAGGCTGCCAATGTCATCCTCCTGGCTTCGATTTCTTGGAGCTCCAAGGAGGGGCCCCAGGAGGCAGTGCTGCAGGGAACCATGCGTCCCCGGCTCCCCTACTACTATCAGCTGGGAGTCAGCAAGTGCTCAGAAGGCCACTAAGAGGCAGGACACACCTTCTTGTGGGGCTGACTCTGGAACCTCTGCAAGGGAGGGAACTTTCCAGCAAGTGGAAGTCACAAGTGAGTCCCAGGAGGGTGGAGGGCCAGGCACCACCCACCCTCATAGCCTATGACTGATGAAGACCAGGGCTGTCCCTGTCCAGAAAGACAGCAGCTCCCGTGTGCAGGGCAACTGACAGTCCACAAAACCACCCTCTCATCCAGACTCTCATTGCATCCACCCCTGGGAGGGAGCGTCGCTGCCCCTGTTGGATGGATACAGAAACCGAGGCACAGGAAGGTGCGATCATCAAAGGCCATTCACCTTGGAAATGGTGCAGCTCTTGCCTCCCAGACCCCTAGGCCCTCCTAGTTCAGCTGTCTTTCACTGTTCCCCATCCAGGGGCAAGCCAAAGTCAACACCTCGCTGGCCCAGAAATGGCCCGAGTGTCCATCAACAGACGAACAGATAAACAAAAGGTGGTCTATCTATATGGTGGAATATTACTCAGCCATGAAAAGAAAGGAAATTCTAACACATGCTACAGCATGGATGAACCTGAAGGACATTCTGCTCAGTGAAATAAACCAGACGTGAAAGGACACACACTGTATGATTCTACTTATGCGAGGTACCCAGAGGAGTCAAATTCACAGAGACAGAAAGTAGAATGGTGGGTGCCAGGGGCTGGAGGGAAGAGGAAATGGGAAGTTGTTGTTTAATGGGGACAAAACTTCAGTCTGGGAAGACGAAGAAGTTCTGGACACGGATGGCAGTGATGGTTGCACAACGATGTGAATGTACTTAATGTCACTGAACTGTATGCTGAAAAGTGGCTACGATGGTAAATGTGATGTTACGTGTATTTTACCACTCAAAAAAAAAGAATGAAGCACTGATACGTGCTACAACATGGATAAACCTCGAAAACATTTTGTTACATGAAAGAAGCCGGACACCAAAGGTCCCACGTTGTACGATTCCATTTATGTGAAATGTCCAGAATAGGTAAATCTATAGAGACAGAGAGTAGATCAGTGCTGGCCAAGGGCCAGGGGAGGAGAGAGAATGGAGGATGATTGCTAACGGGCCTGGGGTTTCCTTTCGGGGTGGTGAGGATGCTCTAGAATTAGACAGAGGTGGTGGCCGCACAGCATTGTGAATGCGCTATATGACACTGAATTGCACACTTAGAAATGGTCAGTTCTATGTTACATGAATTTCACTTCAATTTTTAAAAAAAGAAGGAAAGGAAAGAAACTCTCCCGTTCTCTGGCCTTCTCTCCTCCTGCATCCAAAACCTCACCCGGTGCCCTCTTTTTCTGCTGGGCATCTGTCCAGCGGCCCTTCCTGCCCCTTCCGTGCACTGCACACACTGGAACCTCCATTTTCCCTCTGCATCCAGGTGTGAGCACAGCCAGGGGATTGGAATCCTTCTGGGTGTGTGTCCTTCCGAGCAGGTTAGGATTCTAGTGAGAGCAGGAGAAATCTGGAAGGCAGCCTCCTGGGAGAACAGGTGGGCCAGACCACCTTCCCCGAGTTTTTCTTCGTCAGAGGCTTCATTAAGCCCTCTTCCAAGCTTGGAACAAGGCAAGGTGCTCCGAGGAAGCCAAAAAGGTATAACTCGGCCCTGCCCCTGGGAGCCCCCGCCCGGCCCAGCTGGGACGCCTGGGCCCCGGGAGCTACACCAAGATAACAACAGTCCGGGGAGTGGCTCATACAGTGTGGGGAGCCCCAGGGAAAAGCAGACCCTCTAACTCTTGCTGAAGGGACCCCAGAGGCTCCCACAGGGACCCACCTGTGTCTCTTCTCCGCCTGGCGGCCACAGGCCCTTCAGCTCTCCCAGCTCAGAGGACATCGCAAGGCAGCCACCTACGGTGCAGGTGGGAGAGACAAAGCATTGGCCTCTACCTCCTGCCCCACCTGCCGCTGCGTCCTGACCAGGCCACTTTGGGTCCCTGCTCTTTCTCTAACGAGCAAGGAGAAGGTCAGAAGTGGGGCAGGAAGAGGGGGACAAGCCAGAGCAAACTGACCCAGCCCCAGCTGAGAACCCAGAGTGGGTGGTGAGCAGGGCCCACCCTCATGGACAAGTCCCAGCCCACTCTGAACTGTGCCCTTTTAAAAACATGCCTGTCCCACCCCCATAAACGGGGTTCCTAACTCAGCCAGTCTGAAAGCGGCTCTGACCTGAGGGAAGGAAAAGGCACCACTTCCCAAGACCTCAAAGGCACACAGTTGGTGGAGCCTCTGACCACAGCCTCCTAGGCGTGTGGCTACAAGACTTGACAACAGGATCCCAGTGGGGGCTCCAACTCAGGTACGTGGCCATGACCCCAGAGCGTGCAACCCTATCTTGGGGAATCTAATCCTGCTCTAAATCCATGGTGCCTTTTGGCCTCTTTGGAGAGCAAAAGCTACAGAACAAAAGGAGGGAAATTCTGTTTTCCTCTCTGGAAAAAAAGAAAAGCAACAAAAAACTCACACAAACCCAAACTGAAAGCTTCTGGGCACTGCTCAGACCGAACCAGATCAGG
Organism: Grampus griseus; assembly: GCF_964374135.1. Classification (NCBI taxonomy): domain Eukaryota; kingdom Metazoa; phylum Chordata; class Mammalia; order Artiodactyla; family Delphinidae; genus Grampus; species Grampus griseus. Next base: position 6,630,151 of record NC_139006.1, on the reverse strand, counting down.
AAATACTGATGGATTTTTTTTTTTTTCTTTTTTGCCACACCGCGTGGCTTGCGGGATCTTAGTTCCCAGACCAGGGATCGAACCCGGGCCCTCAGCACTGAACGTGCAGAGTCCTAACCACTGGGCCACCGGGGACATCCCCTGATGGATTTTAAAAACAACAACGTAACAACATGGCAGGGGCCATGTAATGGACGTGACAACGTGAACTTGAAGAATCGAGGACCCCGATTAGGACAAGAATCCTGGCCAGCAGGTAACCTCCTCTGTGGTTGGCCCAACTCATGACCTCCCTGAGCTGTAGTGTGCCCGTGTATGAAACACGACAGCTGAAAGCACTGAGCGCCAAATCATGACCTCTTCGAGCCTCAGTTTCCTCACCTGTAAAGTGGGCACAGCAGCACTTCTGGGTGTCAAATGAAGCACAACGGGCAGAAGCACTCCGTGCCATGGAGGGTGTTACACAAAAGGTGGATGAATGAGAAAGGCCGCTTTGCCTCTGGACCTCTAGCCACCGCCTCCCCACAAATGGTCATCAGGCCCTGAGTCACCACCAGGCCACTATGCTGGGCACCAGGGACTCAAAGACAAATAAGCCAAGGTCCCTCCGCCTGCAGAGCAGCTGGGCTAGACCAGATATCCCTATGGTTTGGAGAGGGAAGGCCTGCCGCCTTCTCCTTGGGCAGGAATCTCAGTATTCAGAAAAGTCTATCATGAAGCATCAATCTGGTTGGGTACAGGATGGGTACCATTATCAGCCTAAACCCTCCAAACACCAGTCCTGCAGCTCCCAGGCCACCAGGACAAACCTGAGTGAACCGAACATCCCAGATTTCACAAGCCGGCCTCCAGTTTACAACCATGTGGTGAGTCTCAATCCTGCTCCACGCCCAGCCTGGGGTGGTAAGGTTTCAGGGAAACGGAAAGTCATTCCTCCTGAAAGGTCAAACCCTTGGACTTGGTTTTTTCCCACGCTCCTTCCGGCTCCCCTATTCTCCTAAGATGCTGAATTCCTCTTTTCCTCCCTGCTGGAAAGTCAGACAGAACATTCCTCAGGAAAGGGGACAGTTTGCCGGGAGAAATAACAGAGGTAAAAAGAGAGAGAAATGGGTGTAACTGGTGCTCTAAACCTTGGTACCCAAGGAGTGCAGAGCAGACGCGCTGGTCAGCATGCGTCACCATGACCTCACGATGCTCGGTGAGTCACCCGAGTGAGGCTGGGACCCGAAATGAAACGAGCAGCTTGGGAGCTCAGCTGAATACTGATGTGGGGATCTGTTCACCACCTCCCTTGCTACTCCTAGCAGCAAATGCCCAGGCTGCGTGGCCCCCTTTCCACACCAGGTTAGTGCAAATCGTGCTCTGGACCAATGAAACAAGCCACCTCAGAACTCTGCTTCACTGGGTTGGAAAATGTCACAGGAGTAGGGGAAGAAATGAGACCTTAAGTTATGCATGTCCATTTGATGGCTCAACAAGGGGGAATGCTTTCAGAACTCTTGAAGCTTTTGTTATTAATGGTGTTTTAGTGTTGGGTTCTTAAACACATCAAACAAATTTCCTTCAAATTGGTAGTTACCGACTGCCATGGGGAAGGCTGCAGGCCTCCCACCTCCCAGATGGCTCAACCACAATGAACGTGTGGCCTGTCAGATGCACAGCACTGATGAACTAACTGAAATATGCTTTAAGAAGCAAACCCCAAATAAATGTGAAATAGCTGTTTCCTTATGCAAGAGCCCCGAACTGCCTCCATGGCTGGCCGTCCCTGCCAACTGAACGGTCCCCGGGGCTCCTGCTTCCGTGTGGTTTTCAAAAGACTTAAATGCTTTTTGTCCATTGTGATTACCCAAGAGGGAAAAATTCTAATTGCAGAAAATGTCTGGTATCTCTCCCTCTTATGGAAAAAAAAAAAAAAACAAACCCGCAAGTGAAAAGTCAACTCACAAAGTGCCCAGCAGGACAGAAGAGAGCAATGGACCAGCCAGCGATAAACCGGCCTCGAGCGCGCCTCCCCATCTGCGGGAAGCCCCGCCTCCCCGGCAGCCCCGCGCCCGGATGGAAGCTGTTCCCTGTTGGAAATGGGAATGGCCGCCTATTTCTACCCCGATGCCTAGCCCCTGACCCCAACCCTTCAAGGTGGGTTTTCAAGGGTCTGTAAAGAGACAGCAGAGGGACAGCTGGCAGCCCCCACGGAGTAGCCCTCCCTCCACCCGCCTCACGCAGGGCCCTGGCGCCTGGTGGGCGCTCCCTGGGGCCTGACTCCTTCGTGGACCATGGCCAGGTGAGGCCAGGAGGCTGCAGGGCCTGACTCAGTCCAGCAGGGCAGCAGCGGGAGAGAGCTCTCGCCCTGCTCCACAGCACAGCCGATGAGTCAGCCAGACCCTACAGAGACCTGGGGGAAAGCCCCCCAGCTGCAGAGAGAGAAAATTCCATCCTTCGCGGGGAACCATTTCCAAAAAGGGAAATAAAGAACCTGGGAGAGAAGAAAGAGCAATAATCCCTATTACTTATGTACCAACTCTTCACAGGGCACAAGAGGCAGAACATTTTTGGAAAGGTTTCCAGGACTAAGAAGGAGTAAGAAAGCCAGGATTTGAGGGTTGGGAACCCGGGAAGCCCCGTGCTGGCCTGAAATGCCTCAAGAGAATCATTTCTGGGACTTCCCTAGTAGTCCAGGAGTTAAGACTCCAGTTCCCAATGCAGGGGGCTGGGGTTTGATCCCAGGTCAGGGAACTAGATCCCGCAGGCTGCAACTAAAGACCCTGCATGCCACAAGGAAGATCTTGCACGCGGCAACAAAGATCTGCGTGTCGCAACTAAGACCCGGTGCAGCCAAATAAATAAATATATATGTATTTTTTAAATGGTAAAAGCTTAAAAAAAAAAAGAAAAGGATCATTCCTTTGGGCAAAGGGCTGCCCTTGGCGCCTCCCAGCAAAGACCAGTTAGTTCTGTTAGACGTGGGGCTGCCGACACCCCCTTGTGTACGAGAACACGGGACCTCCTGTGGAAAGGGGAGATGGGTGCCCTTCTGGAAGGGATATAGGAGGGCGAGGTGGGTAGCCTATGCCCGGATATTTCTCCTTCCTCTGGCACCCGAGACAAAGCAAACACAAGAAACTGCGGCCCTGGCCTTCATTCACCAAGTAATTACTGAGCGTCCACGAGGGGCCCTGTTCTGTACACTGGAGTTACCATGGGGGTAAACACAGTGACAAAGACGGCAGATGGGTCATTGCGGTGGGGGTGGGGGGGTAGCACGAGGAGGAAAGAATCTCATTGCGAACGCTGCAGGAGCTGAGAGGAAAGAACCACACTTGGGATCAGCCAGGAGTGGGTGCAAGTCTTGGCTCGGCCCCAGCCACCTGTGCAAACTCCAACAAGTCACTAACCTCTCTGAGCCTTTTTCCTTTCTGTAAAATGTGGCAACAGTCCCTCCTTATCTCTCCGGAATGCTGTGTTGTGGAACCACTTTGTATAAACTGTCCTTACTCATTATTCACGGATTCCCGTATTTACGAATCCGCCCACTTGCTACAGTTTACTTGTAACCCAGAAACTGACGATCGCCGCGCTTACGAGGTCATTTGCAGACATGCACGGGGTGGAGGTGGGGGGGGGGAAACTGAGTCACCCAACGCCCAATGTGCAGCACAGGTCAAACAAGGTGGCCCTCTGCCTCCTGTTTCAGTTCAAACTGTCAACAAGTGTCCTTTCCGTGGTCCATGTACTGCCACAGTTTTCACACTTTGGTGCTTTTTTTGTTAGTGATTTAACATGGCCCTGAGCATGAAGCTAAAGCACTGCCTAGTGCTCAGAGCTGCTCAGAGCCGAGGAGGCTGTGATGTACCTTATGGAGGAAACTCGTGTGTTAGACGAGCTTCGCTCAGGCGGGAGTGATAGTGCTGTTGGCTGAGTTCAGTTAATGAATCAGTAATATATAATAAATTAGGCATCTTTAAAGAGAAACACACATAAGAGGGTTATGTATTGATCGGAGGACAAATACGTTGTGACCAGAGGCTGGCGGGAACCTAACTCCGCATTTCCCCTAAGAGCAGTGGTTCAGGGCCCTTGACAGAACTGCCAGGAATGGGCCTCGACTGTGTGCACACGTGACCTAAGATGTGTCATACTCGAGGGCTTCCGCTCTGTGAGGCCATCGCTCCTGCAGCTGACTATGAGCATCACTCGGGATGGAAATCAGCCTCGGGGTCCCCGAGTCCTGCGGCTTCTTTCCATAACTCTCTGCCTTTCCCCTGCACGCCCAACTCCCAACACCTTCCCACAAGAGGGAAGCGGGACCTCGGGGCTTCGGGGCTTCGGCGAGGAGAGGGTGTGAAACCGCTTTCCTGATGCTCTTCCCCAAAGCTCTTGCTTGGGTTTGATTTGTCTGTTGCTGGAATCCTGCCTGTTGGTTCATTTTGTTTCTGTCCTCTGGCAAGGGCAGTTTATTGTGTTTTTTTGTTTTTTTCAAATTTAATTATTATTCTGACGAACTTCATTTCAACGGTAACTATATTTTTTGTTTGTTTTTAAACGATTAAAGCAATTTTTACTTTTTTTGAATTTCTTTTTATACAGCAGGTTCTTATCAGTTATCTATTTTATACATATTCGTGTATATATGTCAATCCCAATCTCCCAATTCATGCCAGCACCACCACCACCTCCCCTGCCACTTTCCCCCCTTGGTGTCCATACGTTTATTCTCTACATCTGTGTCTCTACTTCTGCCCTGCAAACCGGTTCACCTGTACCATTTTTCTAGGTTCCACATATATGCGTTAATATACGATATTTGTTTTTCTCTTTCTGACTTACTTCACTCCGTATGACAGTCTCTAGATCCATCCACGTCTCTACGTTTGTTTTTTTAATACTTATTTATTTGGCTGTGCCAGGTCTTAGTTGCAGCATGTGGGATCTTTAGTTGCTGCATGAGGGATCTAGTTCCCTGACCAGGGATGGAATCCGGGCCCGCTGAACTGGGAGCGCAGAGTCTGGACCACAATGCCAGCTCTCCTCCCCAACAGTGCTCTTTCTGCCTTTGGTCATAAAGGCTTAGCAGGGGTTTTTCTTGGTGTTTGCTGGGCTGGGAGTGAGGAAGACGGTACCCCTGTACCCGTTTGACAGGAAGAAAGGGCTGATGTACAGGGCTGCTGTCCGACTTCAACTTCGCCAGTATAAAGAGCCAGCACCAAGCTGGTAGTTAGGGACCTGGGTTCCAGGCTGCAGGACAGGTCTTGGGCAAGTCACTGCTCTTCTGTCAGCCTCGCCCTCTCATCCTTAATGGGGTACAGCCCTCCCAGCTCCAGTGTTCCCAGACCCTCCAGCAAGGCTGGAGAAGACTTGAAAAGGCACCACCAGGCTCCCCACTTTCCCTCCAGACCGATTCTCTCCTTTCACGCGGGAACCTTTTCCGGTAGGGCCGTGGTGAAAACCACAAATTTGACTCTAAATCCTACACACCTTTCCAGGTGCCCTGACTATCAAAACTCCACCCATTCTTCAAGGCCTCCTTCAAATCCCACCTCTTCCAGGAAGTCACCCCTGACCGCCTTACCCAGAAAGGGTGTCTCCTCCTCTGAAGCCTGTCTGCTGTTTAAGCAACACTTATCTCACATGCCCGGTGTTACCCGTGGGAGCATCTCCCTAACCACACCGTGAGTCAGCCTAAGCTTTAGGTGCAATGTTACGTACTATATTCAACTCTTATCTGTCCAGTTTTCCAGAAACCTTTTGTGATGAGTTATAAAGAATACAGCTAGATTTACACTTACATATATACGTGCACATAGACAGACGGTAAAGTAGAAATAAGTATGCTGACCACAAGGGTAAGTGAATACAGTCACTACATGAAAATATAGCATTGTGCTCCCAGCATCCTGGAAGCCAGGGAAGAGGAGGTGACCATAATCAGTTGGAAAGACAGTGTAGGTGGAACGGGAAGAGTCTGGCAGAACTGGGTACAAACCCGGAGTGCCTTAGGGCCAATCAGTTGACTTCTTTCTCTGGGAAAATGGAGGAAGAACACCATCTAACGCGCAGGGTTCGCGGGGAAGCCTCGCACACGCTGTGTGCGTGCAGCACACAAACCATGCCTGTTTTCCTGCTCCACCTTCCTTCTCGTTATCAAAGGAAGAAGCAACCTACATTCCCCGCCCACAGGGGAGGCAAATCTTGCCTGGCCGTACATTCTAAAAGAAATTTTTCATACGAGACTCTGTAAGACTTGAGCAGAAAGGGGGCAACGCCCCACGTTACGGTTAGCCCTGGTTTTAGAGCAAAGCCAGACGACGATTTGCCATGGCCGCCATGGCTCTATGTGATCACATCCCGGGTACCCAGTGAAAGCCTAATAAACATTGACGGAAGGACCTACAGGGAAGCTACTTGAAGACCACTTAGTGGCAGGGGGTCCTGGTGAGCAGGTTTCAGGAGGGCTGTCTGCAAGGCTGACCACGTCTCCTGCCCATGGCTGAGGACGCAGGCGTGAGATCACTGTCCTTCCATGACAGAGCACATGCCCGCCCCCACCCCCCGCTGTCTTCTCCAAAAGCAGCAAGGCAGCGATCATGAAGCACCAGAAGTTTCCTCTTCTTTTTTTTTTTTTAAAAAATAAATTTATTTATTTATTTTTGGCTGCATTGGGTCTTTGTTACTGTGCGCAGCCTTTCTCTAGTTGTGGCGAGCGGGGGCTACTCTTCACTGCGATGCGTGGGCTTCTCATTGCAGTGGCTTCTCTTGTTGCGGAGCACGGGCTCTAGGCACGCGGGCTTCAGTAGTTTTGGCTCGCGGGCTCTAGAGCGCAGGCTCAGTAGTTGTGGCGCATGGGCTTAGTTGCTCCACAGCATGTGAGATCTTTCCAGAGCAGGGATCGAACCCGTGCCCCTGCATTGGCAGGCACATTCTTAACCACTGCGCCACCAGGGAAATCCATCACCAGAAGTTTCCTCTTCTAATCTCTACAAATGAACTGTACATTCTCCACGACTGGCTCTTCTCAGGGACCAAGCTGGAAAGCTTTAACGGGATGGGATGGTTAAGAGAACATCTGCCTGGTTTTAAAAGAGGCCTCTAGATATGGAGGAAGGCAAAGCTGGGCCCCAGTGAGAGAGGATGTACAGTCCACCTGGGACAAGGGCTCTTAGCTCCTCACCATTTATCCCACAGACATTTTACCTAGAGCCTCCCATGTGCCAGGCATGGGGGATGCAGAGAAATGAGATTCGGCGCTGACCCCACAGGAGCTCAGTCTGGCAGGGAGGCAGAGAGTAACATTTAACTGCCGTTCTGCCTAAGTTACATTAGGGTGGCACAAAGGTGGAGGTGATGGACTCCACCTGGGAAGGTCAATGAAGACAACAAGCCTGGGTCTCGGTAACGAACAGTCATTAAGGCAGAGGACGCAAGGCCCAAATCCTACAGGGCCTCATACAAGCAGAGGAATTTTCTTTCAGATTCCATAAGGAAGGACCAACCAAGATCAAGAGAAACCAAGTGACTCAGTGAAGCTCGTACGACCTTATGGGACGGCCAGGCCTGGAGCCTTGACTCCCACAGTTCAGTTACCCTGCTGCATCCCCTGCACGGCGAGTGCAGAAGGCCAAAGAGAGAAGCCCATTCCACACCCAATGCCCAGAGAGCCCAGAGTCTGTGCCGGGCCATCGTCATAGCAGAGCATGTACTGTCCTAGTCATCTGGCAAGTCCCTCCCTATAAGAAAAACAGCCCTTCCTAACTCACTGTGTTTCTCTCTGCAAAGGGAGAGGACTGGGAATCTCCTCCATCACAGAAGAAGAAGAAGAATTTAACAGGGACCGTCCAGGAGTCAGATAAACTAGGTCCCCAGAGGCAAGCTGGGGAGGGGGCTTCTACTGCATCCAGACACTGACGCTGACGGTGCACAGGGTGCTGGCCCAGGGCGGGGGACCAGGGATGAATCAAACTCCACCCCTGTCCTCCATCCTCCAGGAGCTCACAATCCAGCCAGGGAGATAAGCCAGGCCCAAAAGTAACTATAAAATAAGGCAGGCGGTGATAAGAGTCACACAAGAGACACAGATAAGGTGCAGTGGGAGTTCAGAGCAGAGATGAGTCACGCTGGGGGCTTGGCCGCAAGGGAGATTCAGATGACGGGGAGCATCTACCACATTCCCCTCAGAAAGGAGGAGGGGGGCTCTAGCCTATAGCCCCAGTGGCTCCCAGGTAGCGGCTGGGGAGAGAGCTAGGAGGGGACCGAGAAAGATGCCCAGAGGAGGTCCCCTTTGAAGAACCCTGATTCTGAAGGGAAGGACGCAAGGAGGCCTGAGACTTTGGAGAACTGCCCCAGTCCCTATTTCAGAGGCAGGGAGAGGAGTGTAGGATGAGGAATTTGGAATTTACGCAGGGGCAGCAAATGCGTTGAAAAGGGACAGAGCTAAAGATTTGCCTTGAAATGACATTTGCCTAGCAAACACACTCTATTTATTCAGAATGTCCACTTGAGGTTTCCCGGCGGAATTAGCTACACGTTATGGCGGAGGCGGGCACTAGCGTTTCCCTCTCCCCAAGTTCCCCATCAGCCCTGCCTGCCCCTGACAAGCAAGGCTGAGGCGGGTAGGGAGGAAGCTCGCCGCTCTGAGACAGCGCCGGCCCCTCAGGTTGCAACAGCAAAGGGAGACTCACGGGATGGAGAGGGGCCAGATTTTCCTCCAGCGAGGGGGACACCGGCAGCACTTCTTCCCAGTCCTGGCCCCCTCTCTGAGGGCCGCACCCCGGGCTCAGGCCCCGGACACCCACCCAGCCAGGCCAGCGCTGGAGGGCTGTCCAGGTGGAGGCGGGAAGCCCAGAAGGCTAGACCGAGGGCTTTGGCCACCACTTCCTCTCGGCCCCTTCCCAACGCTGCACACACACCTGCCCCTTGGCCGCCGTTGACACTTGTCACTGGGGGAGGGGAGTCCTCCGCGCCTCAGCCGGAACCGACGGAAATTAGGCATTAGCGTCGGGGGACCCCCTGAATCCCGAGGGCCAGCGCCTCCCGGGGGCCGGGCTGGGGGCGATTTCCTGAGCCCGGGATCCCCGCGCGCCAGACCCTCCCCCACGAGCGGGGCGGCGGGGCACGGGTCTCCTACTTTTCCCTCCCGCCGAGCGCGCGGGCCGGCGGACAGGCGGGCGGGCGGGCCTGGGCCTCCGGGAGCCGCCGCCCGGCCGGGGTCCCCACCGCGCGCCCGTCCCCTCCCCGGGGGCTCCGCGCGGGCCAGAGGAGGGGGCCCGGCCGCGCCGCCTTCCGGCCGGGCCGCCGAAACACTCACCCCGCTCCGCGCGGCGCGGCTTCGTCCTCTTCGGCAGCGCTGGGCCGCCGCCGCCTCACGCCGCCCGGGAGGCCCCGGCCCCGCGGCCCCGGCCCGGCCGGCTGCGCCCCGCGGCTCCGCGCGCCGCCGCCGCCACCGCCGCCGCCGCCAGCTGGCCCCGGGCGAGCGGCCGGGCCCCCGCGGGCATGCTCCCCGGCCGTCGGCGGGCGTGCGGCGGGCGGGCGCACGTGCGGGCCGCCGCGGGTCTGGGCGCTCGGAGCGCGGGCCGCGGGCCGACGAGGAGGCGGCGGCCGGCGGGGCGCGGGGCCGGGCGCGCCGGCGGACCGCCCTGACAGCTCTACGCCGCGGCGCCGCCGTGCCCCGCGCGCCCCAGCGGCCGCTGCTGCCCGTGCGCGCCGGGCCCGCCTCGCATTCCCTCACTCGGCGGCAGGCCTGCGCCTCCGTCAGGCCACGCGGGGAGCCGCCCGCCGCCTCCGCCCGTCCCGAGGGCCGGCCTCCGCCCGGAGCAACCCGGCAAACTTGGTGGCCCCGCTCCGGCGCCGGACGTGCTGTCGCCCCGGCGACCCCCGAAAGCCCGGGGCTCGCTTCCGCGCGGGAGGCCCCGGGCGCTGGACCCGGCCCACGACCTCTCGGCCCTTTTAACACCATCGGCCTCGCCTATCGGGAGACTCGCGAACAGTAAGAGGGGAAGGGAACGAGGAGATCTGCAGAAATTGGAAAAAAATACAAACAAAAAAATCAAGTCCTTCGGGAGTAAAATGACAAATCAAGGGGAACGAACTGCGGAAGACTTCGGAAGGCATTTGGAATGTGTGGACAAACCAAAGGTAGTTAATTGAAGTCCAAACCTTGATGCCGGGTACATGCATCAGTTACCGACCCGATTTGCAGAAATAGGCATCAAGGAGTTCTCTCCTCAGGATCCCAAATATGGTCTGGACCAAAAAATGAAAATGCTCTTTGGTCACCAGAAGTCGTGGGAGTAATAGTAGCCAGAGGGTAAGTTCTAGTCCCTGACCTCAAGGAACTGGCCGAGGATCAGAAAGAGCTTCATCTTGATGTTCCCTCCCGACTGGACGCTCCAGTTGGACCAAGAGGGTACTGAGTGAAATTTAAAGGAAATCATAAAGCGTATATTTAGACTGAGCAAGGATGGCCTTGTTTGTCAAGATCTGAAGTAACTGAATTAAACAGGGCACACCCAAAACCTACGGGTAGTTTACCTATCACTAAGTATTATAAGGTCGAGAGGAGCGGGGGAGCGCCTTCCCCTGGAAGGGCAAGGGCAAGCTCAAGTTAAAGCGCTCCAAGATGACTTCAGATCAAGTCAGAGAGAACAACCCTGACCAAAGGCTGTCCAATCTCCTTGGACACTGAACGGGCCAGGAGAGCCGCCGTAACACAGCTTGCCTCAAAACGCCTCATGATCACACGGAGACAAGTGAAGGGGTCCCCATAAACACTAAACCCTCAACTCCTTCCCTCCACCAAGGGGTGCCCTAAGACCCATTAAAGGTTTTCAGCCCCAGTGCTGTTCTGAGTCGGCCAGGGATTGAGTCATCATCTGTCTCCTGTACAACCATCCTCCTTGCCTGAGGACCCGTGGAAACCGGATTGGATGACACACGCTTTTGCTGCTACTTCTCCCTGTACTTGTGCTTTAACCTAATAATAAAAGTAAAAAGAAAAAAAAAAAAAAGCATTTCAGAGCATACAGATCTCCAGAGTGAGGCTCTGCCTGTAGGCCAGTCGGAACAGAGCACCTGGACGGCTGCCATTGTAACCCTGCAATGACTGCCCTCAGACCAGTAACGCGGAAGACTTAACACCATTAAAAACCAGATCCCACAGTTAGCCAGTTAGGAATAAATACACTAATATCACAGTTATTTGTATGCACAAATATTTATTAAGTGCCTGTATTCAAGAATGAAGAGGAGATGGTCCCTGCTTTCATGGAGCTTACAATTTCATTACTCCAGCATTTGACTAGATTTAAGAACTGCAACAAGCACTGGTCTTTGTCTAATGTCAGCAGCACTACAGGAAGCAAATTTCTCACGTTATATTGGTCACTGTTACAGTGAAATTGTGAATAAAACATTATCTTTGAAGTCTGTAGTCACAGCGATGACATGACATATAATGTCCAGCAAATGCAAATTTATGGCTTGATTCCTCCTATTTGAGAGGGGTCTGCTGAAATAAAACACAAATCAAAAGGGGAAGGCTTAACAAACAGGTCCTAAGAATACTGGTGTAGTTTAATATATTATTAAACTGCCACAGAACTCTTGGCAAGGCAGGAAATTATCTCCTGCAAAATCTGTGCAATATAATTGGTTTAATTAGACCTGCAAATCTCATAACCATGTACAATCACTTATGATGGGTAAATACGATTTACCTTTATGATTCCTAAAGGGCTCTAGATATGTATTTATTTTTTAAAAAGCTTCTTAGAGACTCACAGCACAAATGGCACATTAAAATTTAGTGAAAACTGCTTTTGAGATATCTAAAAATTAAAATGACAAAAGTGTCTAACTTTTCTACATTTATAAGTACAGAGTTCAGAATTCAAATAGCATTCAGCAAAGCACCTGGCTTTTCTGAGTTAAAAAGGGGAACAAATTTTGGTTGCTTATCAAACTCCAAAAGCAAATCATAATCTTCATATAGATCTTCCAAACGTTCAGTGGCAGCCACTTCCTTCATGTGCTCCTGTGTCACAGGCCAGCACCTTTAGAAGTCTAATTATGGAACATTCAAAGGTGCAATTATTTTGATTACATTGGCAATACTTTTTTTTTTTTTTTTGGTAAAACAGCCTATATCAGATAACCCCCAAATCATCTACTTTACTTAAGATCACAGGGCTTCTGAACTTACACTAGCCAAGTTATCAATTACTCATTAAAAAAAGCACACCATTTAAACTCTAAATGAGCCCAGCTCACTTAAACTCTAAGAAAGCTCATTTTTTGCAAAAAGATGGAGAGAACAGCTTAGACCACCTAACAAATGTCAACCAACCCAAGGCAGTTTTTAAGTCAATTGCTGGGGACACAGTCTCCTTTTCTAAGAAAGCACTGAAATCGCTACTTCAAAAGCCTATTTAATAACCCAGAATGAATCAGAAATGTACTGTTTATTGAAAACTTACTAGACACCAGGCACTTTACATAAGCTCTCACAATGGAAGGCAGCTTCTTATCTTTACATGGAGGAAGGCGGCCCTGAGCAGGGTGTGACCCAGGTCTGTCTGGCTCGCCTGTCCCCTGCCCAGCTGCTACAGTCCTAGCGCTGCCTAGTAGCTACATCTACTTGGGACCCTCGAAGGACAGAGGACATTCCCCCCACCTCAGGAGGCTTTTCAGGGAAAGGAAGGGGGTAGATCCAGGGGAAAGGAGAGCAGTAACTCTACTTGCATTTTAAAAGGCACTTCCCAGAAGTGGAAGATCCACTTAGGTTTGTCACTAACTGCAGCTCAGCCCAAGAGACAGCAACAACAGGTGCTTTTTAAGCTTGCCACCTCTCCAGCTTTCAGGTTGTTTTTAACTGGAGTATGTGTACGTTAAGCATTACCAAAGGGAAAGACGGCTGAAAGGATTTTCCTTGGTGTCCCTCTTCACAGCTACGAAGAAAAAATTTTTTTTTCTTAATTTTAAATAAGTGACTGATACTTCCAATCTATTACACACGTCACAAATCAAAGCATATGTTTCCTGAGAGGTACAGAACACATCTTAATGGGGCTTAGATTGGAATAAGACTACTAAGAAGATAACTCCCTGACAAGAGAAAACGCTCATCTCTTCTGAAATGGCCATTTCCTATTCTTAAGAATGTAATAGACTTTACAATACAAGTAGGGAACAATGAAACATCCTAATAATTTTCAAGTTAGTTTTTAATATCATGTATAGGAACACATTAAAGGGAGTATCATCGGTAAAGTCGATCCCTTTATTAAGTCTTGACACAAGCTCTCCTGGAACTTGATTAAAAAGAACGTTTTCTTCACTATAACTAGGAGATTAAAAAGAAAAAAAGACTAGGAAAAAACACCAAGAATAAGGCACTTGATTCTGCTGATGAGTAACTCTGATTAGCTGGAGGTCTCCAACAGGTTGCAGGAGTTGGAAGCAAAGGTTTGATTCACGGACAGGAAGGAGCAAGAGAGGCCGCTGTCAGGCGACCCCCGCTTGCTGGGAACCCCTGAGCTGAGCAGGGAGGCTGCAGGCACCAGGCCCGAGCTCAGGCAGGGGAAGCTCCGGTGAAGGGTGCTCAGAGATTATCTGAGATCCCTGCTCGAAGGCATACATATACCCTAATGGAATAATGGGTGGCTTGGCTCAATATAACTACATGCTCTCAAGAGCCACAGAAGAAGGAGAAAAAGCTCAAAAGTAAACCAAACTGTAAAACCGGAATCAGTGGGAATCAATGGTGAAAGTTTGGAACGAGTCTGTTTGTCAACACATACCAAGCTTGAATATGTGGGCACTGGGTTCTGACTGGCCACCAAAAAGTGGGCAGCTAAGCAGCCTGGACCTGACCAGAAGTCAGGACCTCTACCTGCTAGGCTCCCGATCAGAGCACAGCTTCCTGCCCACGTGCTACTTCTGAGAGCCAGGAGGCATTGCCAAGGCAGTGCGCTGGAGCCCTCCAGCAAGGCCACGCGAAAGGCACCGAGCTCTATCTAGACACGTTCCCTGTCCAGTAACAAGCAGGGAAGGTTGCTCTCATCTCAGCCTACTGTTCTTACAGCAGCTACTATGGGAGTATTTATTTTTCTTTTTGGCGGGGTGGGGGTGGGGGTGGGGATAGGAGTTAAAAATGTCTTCATGACGATCTGACAGCTGAGGCCACGTACACTGAGGAAACTGGGGTTGCTCTTACAACCTGAGTGGTGGCCTATATTTCCATCAAAGCTTTATCACCTCATTGTCAAGGGCGGGACACAAATTACATTCAGAATGATGGGCAGAAAGCTACAACTCCCCAGTTGTTAAACTTTTCTGAAAAGTACTACATCTATCACAAAATTAGAGAATTACATCTCTATCATTTTTCTTTCTTACAAATAATGAAGTTTAAGGGAAACAAAATGAGATATTCTTACTTTCAAAGCTTTCCAATATTCCATTATTTCCAATATTTCCATTATTAACTATTCCAATATTCACTCTAAGACATGGTTCAAACACGAATTACATTACTATTTTTAAAAAACTTCAACACAACTAAATCCAGAGTATGCTGTTTTTTGTTTTTTGTTTTTTTTTTTTTTTTGCATTCAGCATGTATTACTCTATCATTACGGAAGCTGTCCTTAAGCATTTATTTAAAAAAAAAGAATCATATTCACAACGTAGAACAAGTTTATAAAATTGGTGTGCAAAGTTAATGGTAAAAGGATAACACTATTTGTTTAGAAACAAAGCTGTCTCCCCTATTTACATTTCCTTATTCTTGCTATAAATTGGATATATATACTATTTAAAAATAATACTTTTTAAATAGTAAAATATACGAGATTCCTGAGCATAACAAAAATATCTTGAAAATATGTGGCCATTTGAAGTATAAAATAGCAAGTGTAAAGAAGAGCATGATTGTAAAACTACTGAGTGAAAGCTTATAAACAGTACAAAATAGTTTGCCTTTTCTGAGTGCATAATTACACATTAGTGCAAACAAAACTGCCTCAACATTTAATGGCTACAAATCTCAAAGATTTGCAGAGGTGCGCAAAACATGAAATTTCTTTAATGTCATACGAACTGAACCCAGCTCTCGATTAATCTTCTCCAAGCGATCTTCCAAGGCTTCCTGGGTGAAAATCATGGAAAAAACTTAATTAGAATTCTACATCAAGTTCACCGATTCTATAATTACCACCAAAATGACTTTTCTTTCAGCAAAAGAGCAAGTATAAACATCAAAATTACAATCATTTTGGTTTTTATACAAATCGTCATTTACATTATTTCTTTTAAACGAAACATAAATCAACTTTTCAACCATTCAAGATAACTGCTTATCTTTAAATAGAAGGAGAGAATTATTTGACTCCGTTGAACTGAGAACAGTACAAGAGGAACCTAGAACGTTCTTCACACATTTCGCCAGAAGAAACGGACACATCTGACTGGTGCCGTATCCCACTTACAAGTATATCAAATAACTTTCTTGTGACAAAAATTTCGAGGTTAAAAAAGAGGAAAAACGCTGGAGGAGACTTTTCCAAGAAACAAGATATTTCACAATGAGTCAGTGTAACAAATGCTATTTTTAAATAAATAGTACTACTGTTAAATAGTACCTGGAATATATATTCATCATTTTAGATACTTTATTAGATATTAACTCCAATGGTATCCTGAAATAAAACTTAAAAATTTTCTCTTCAACAACTTTAAATTGTAAAAAAAATTACACGTTCATTTTAGAATTTTTAGAAGACAGACGAGCAAGAAGCAACAAATAACCACTGTTCCCCTTTCTGGTTTTTTTCTGCAGATAGGAACACCAGTTTTAAGAAAAATAAAATCAGAATCAAACTCTACTTCAGAATGTTTTTCAATTTAACTTTTCTTGTTATGGAATATACTTTATGACATCATTGTAAATTAATGTGCAATATTCTATCAGATATACCATATTTAATCAAGAATCTTTTAGTTGAAATTTAGGTTGCTTCTAATTTCATATATCACAAATAATGCTGCAATATATATTCTGAAACATACCTCTACACACACCTATAAATACTGCCTTAGGAATCATTCCCAAAAGTAAAAATGCAAGGTCCAAAGAAATGTAAAATTTTAAAGCTTTGGATACATGTCAAGCTGAACTCCAGAAAGTCTGTGACGCTTTCTCCTTCCACTCGCGTGTAAAAGGATAAGCTTTTCCCTAGCCCAGGTTCTGGTGGTTTTTTGTTTTGTTTTTTTTTTTAAATACCAGCCAATGTGATAGTTTAAAAACCATGCTTTTGTTTAAATGTGTGGGATTTTTTTACTCATTGGTGAGGCCAAGCATTTTTCAATATTTTTTGCCCAATTTTACCTTTTTTACGTATGAATCATACACAAGCATCCTCAGCCCTTTTTTGCTGCCATTTGTCTTCTTACTGGATTGAAATAGCTTTGACATATATGAACAGAACCTAGGGCCCTCTAAGTCTTATTTTAAGAGCTTATCATCATTATGTAAAAAAATATATTAAACAAAAGTTTCAGATATTTAGAGTATGAACAAGTTTTCTTTCTACTTTCCCAGTAAACTGTTTTATTTTATTTATTTGTTTGTTTATTTATTTATTTATTTCGGCTGCACCTCGCGGCATGCGGGATATCTTAGTACCCCGACCAGTGATCGAACCTGCACCCCCTGCATTGGAAGCACGGAGTCTTAACCACTGGACTGCCAGGGAAGTCCCCCCAGTAAACTATTTTAAAATGAATTTCATGTGTTGACTTTTACAAATTACTGAATAAAAACGTTCAGAACAACAGAAAAAATGAAAGAAAGTCAGAAAAAAAGAGAAGTTAAGGATACAGGCCCTAGAAAAAGACCTCTGCTATTTTCTGTGTGTCCTTCTCACAGATCAATCTGAAACTGAACTTTTCCTGACATTAAGGCACTGAAAAGCCAAAGCTTGCAGTTATATAAGAGACATATCATTGCTGTTATGTTTAAAATGTTACAAAAAGAGATTTAAAATGTTCCATGGTTTCATGCATTTTAATTCTCTTTGAAAAGCAACTAAAAAAAATGTACACGGCCCACTTTGCCTGCACCATCTCCTGCTCAATAATGGAATCACACCTCTCTTTTTAACCTCACATCTATTCCAGTTGCAAAGTGCCACTGTTTTATATGTCTACTAAATGGAAAGGGGTTCAGAAATAAACTGCAGGTTGGGGAGGAAAAAACAAACACAAAAAAGGGAGATTTAATGTGAGAGCCTTAAAAATGTAAAATCTGTTAACAGACATACTGCCATTTGCTCCCAAGTTAGTTTCTTGAAAACATGATGGCATGAACACCTTTTTCTTAGCAGTATAAAGGTAAAATCACTTTTTGTTCCTGAAAGCTAGCATGCAGTTATAAAATACGCTATCATCCAAACACTTCCTGTAAAGGCTAAAAGTTTTGATCGACTGTTTCAGTGTGCCTAAAAACTGTGATATTAAAAAATCATCGAGGGCTTCCCTCGTGGCGCAGTGGTTGAGAGTCCGCCTGCCGATGCAGGGGACACGGGTTCGTGCCCCAGTCCGGGAAGATCCCACATGCCTCGGAGCGGCTGGGCCCGTGAGCCATGGCCGCTGAGCCTGCGCGTCCGGAGCCTGTGCTCCGCAACGGGAGAAGCCACGACAGTGAGAGGCCCGCGTACCGCAAAAAAAAAAAAAAAAAAAAAAAAAATCCTCGTGGTTAAATGGAGCACTGACTCGCACCAAGCCTCCAAAGCAGACCCAGGGTAAGACACTTCACCTGATTCAATCTTGTCTGCAGAGTGATTCGTCCTCCAGTAGAAGGCATTCGGCTTAGTGCTGCCTCAATCTGTTAACACAAAAAAATGTTTAAATAAAAATAGGAGAATTCTAATTAGTGGCAGGGAGGTTTATAACAGAATGGAAAGAAAAGACTTCAGCCTAGTACTTTCTCGTCCATCTCGACTTCGCATAAGTCCCCTCTGTCACAATTAGTAACAACAGCTTGGCTCACACACGTTTCTAGTGCAGCTCTGTGTGGCATCCACAGTAACTTCCTGGGTTTGACTCAGTAATTCCCTCCTGACTCTTCCTCAGACGTAAGCATTAAGTGCAGACAAAGATTTAAGACACTTTTTTATGTTTGTTTTTACCTGGTCTTTTTCTTTTGTAAGTTCATCAAAAAACCGTTCCGTTTCAGCTAGGGTCCTAATTTTTGCTGTATACTCAAAATCATTACCCTGTGGTGGTACGTAGGCAGGCTTACACTGTTCATAGCTAACTGATTTATTCTTCTCCCAGGCTGATCTCACAGAGACTTTCTTCACTCCACTTGGCAACGGTTCGGGGGAAGAGCTATGATTAACATGGATGTCAGTGGTTTTTTCTGAGTATTTTTTTTCTGTCAGAGAGAAAAGAAGTTTCTTTTATTTCTTATCAGCTCTTCTAACAGAGCACGTACATACTAAATATGTTACCCAACTTCACTTTCTGGAAATGGCTGCTACGCGGCCAAAAAAATGTAATGAAGAGAGATACATAATGAATCATATATACTCAGTTTTTTTCTCCACAGAATTCTAAAAGCCCTGCCCTCAGTCTGACAATCTTCACAACTTCCCTAAATAAACTTAAAGCAAAAAAAAAGTTTAAAAACTAAACAACACATTTAGCGGACATATACCAACATTACAGAGTTAGTATTTGAAGGGCCTACCCAAGTGATTTCACATACATTATCTTATAACTTTATAAGATAAATGAGAAAAAGAAACTTAAAATATAAATGAGAAAAAGAAGGTGCATATAAGTTACAGAATATAAAAAACTGAACAGTATGGCCCTGGTAATTAAAGATTAACATCCCCTGTACCTCGGTTTCCCAACTTTCCAATGAGGATAACAACACTGACACAATATGAGTGTCACAATTGCTTATTTTTAGAGGCCCTTGGGTAAAAAAAGATTTAAGTGCAGGATATAATGACATTTAGAACCTTGAAAAGATACCAGAAACTCACAAAATGAAAGACTAAAACCATAACTGATAATTTTTTTTAGGAAAAGGTACCTTCTGAGTCATCTAGAGGAAGAAACTGGAGTTGTTTCCTTGGATTGGGACGTTGTACTGTAGACACAGGAACAGTATCTAAATCATCCAAAAGTATATCAAATCTATTGAATGAAGCAAGTTACTTGTGAGAAAAAAAGTGTTAACTGATGTTCCCTATCTCCACTAGAAAGATGAGCTGGCATCCAGTTAACTTACATATTCACATATCTTTAAAAGAGAAAGGTGGTCATATAATTTTTTAAAACTGAAATTTAATTTGTATTTTCTAACACAAAATTATATTTACATACTGGCGACTTGAAGCATTTACCAATACATTATCTCATCCGATCTCTGTAACAACCATATGAAATAAGCAGGTAGGCATTATTACCCCCGTTTTATAGAAGAGGAAACTGAGGTTCAATGTGCTTCAGTAATTTTCCCCAAGAGCCTGACGGAGCTGGGCCACCAGCTCTCATGTCTTAGGAGTCAGTGGCCCTCCCACCACAGCACGCACTCCCAACCACACTTCAGAGAGAACTGTCTCAGGAGCACAGGTAAACTTGTGTTTAGTGCCAGGGCCATACCAGGACAGCCCACTTTCTTGTACAAATGGCCCCCAATTCTCCCTGTATCTTATACCTTTTCAGGAAAACAAAGAATTATCATTCTATATCCAAAAGCTGGAAGAGGTTCTGAGGCAGTATTTAAATTTTATAGTAGCCAGTTTACACACTTAAAAACTGTTTTCACGTATTATAGTACTTTTTTATTTTTAGTATGACATTTATTTAAATGATTTAAATCCACAGCATCCCCATTAACAACTGAAAAATTAGTGGCAGCTAGAGGCATAAGTTGACATTTTTAAAAAATCAATACTATATATATTTTATTCAACAATTTTAGAGAACTTACCGAATCGGGCTGCTTTCATTTTTGCTAAGTAGATGACTAAATCCTGGGGACAAATTTTCTTTAGGGGATCGCTTTGGACTATAAGCCACAGTCACTGGTGTTAACATAATCTCTCTTTTTGCTACAGAGGAAAACGAAGAGGAGACAGTCTGTTCCTTCTATGTATATGCTAAGTTGGCAGAGCATAGCTTCTTTTCCAGTACCTTATTTCTAACTAAGAATACATTTTCATTGTAAAACTTTTTCGAAGATAAATAAGAGTATACAAAGTAAAAATAGTTCATAATCCTAACATCTAGAGGAAACCACTGGCAAGATTTTAGTGTATCAGACTGTAGTTGCAGCGCTCTGACTCAAAACTGGTTTTTCAGGATTTTAGAAGTCGACTGGAAATAAGATGGAAACACCAGTGCACTAGTGAACATTCCTAATAACACAGTCATACACGAATCTCCTCAGCAGTTACGGAGATGGAAATTAAGGATACACAGAGGCCCAATGCTTAACTTTAAGACCATACTTATAATTGGCTAAAGAAAAAGGTGACTAATGCTGAGTAACCTTAGGTAAATATATGGAAAAAAACATCATTTTTCAGGCTAGCTTAATTTGTTTGAACTACTGTTTAATTAGATAGTTGTCAAAATATCTAGTTGAGTTTGTCTCAAAAACTGTGAAGTGGTATTAGTTGCAAAACATTTGCGGGACACACTCAAAAATCTCACTTTGATAAACGGTGAGAATTTCTTCAGTTATAGTCATAGTAACTGTGCAATCAGATGGTGTTATTGAACAAGATCGTATTTAGGGATTCTGTGTTCAGAGCACTGTACTAGGTGCTAGGAAGAGTGTAAGGGACACAGAAAGCATCAAACAGTGTGTATGGCTCAGATGCCACTCTTCCAAGCCCAAGAGACATAAACCTCTAACTCTTACTTGGAGTACTTGATTTACGATTTGAAGGTGGTAAAGATGACGATCTCTGTGAAGCAGAATTAAATCTCTTTTGTCTTTGCTGGGCACCTTTCTCTGGGGACCGACTTGCATTGACTGAAGTGTCAGTTAGCCGAGGAGTCACTAATTCTGTAACAGAAAAATGTAAAAAAAGAAATACAAAACAAACCTAGCTTCAGTTATCTGCTTTTTATTAACAGATGGTTACACCAAGCAAGCAATTCTTCTCACCATCTAGATTATAATGATTACTTGCAAAATGCACCACATTACAATGCTAAAAAATGCTTGATGAAGAAAAACGTGTGAGGTTTCAATGAATTCATTCTGGTTCTCTGTTTACAACTGGCATTCAAGGTGATTTTTCAAGAGCTTATTTTTAGAAAGCAGGTCACTAATTTATTTACTAGCGGATACTGCTTTGGAAAGGTAATGCCAAAGACGTTAATGATGTAATTAGCAGGCCCAACCAAATAAGCACCAGAGCAAGTACAAGCGCCTGGACCTGTGAAATAAACAGTATTAAACATACTTCTTGTCCTACTGATAGATGCTCAGTAACCAAGAAAGGGAGAGTAGGAAACGTTACATCTCACTTTATGAACACCAAATGCCTGTCGTAACTTTTTGATGTGTGCAAGTAAGACAAATTGATATGAAAAGTTTTCAAATATCCTTAAGAATGCCACGTAAATCTTTAATAATCAGAACATAATATTTCATTTGAAAAGGTACCTATGTGATGACAATGATAAATTAACAACTGGGGGGGACTTCCCTGGTGGTCCAGTGGTAAAGAATCCACCTTACAATGCAGGGGATGGGGGTTCGATCCCTGGTCGGGGAACTAAGATCCCACATGCCGCGGGGCAACTAAGCCACAGTGCCACAACTACTGGGCTCACACGGCCTGGAGCCTGAGCGCCACAACTAGTGAGAGAAAACCCGCACGTCACAACCAGAGAGAAGCCCGCGCGCCACAATGAAGAGTCAGCACATCGCAACAAAAGATCCCACATGCCTCAATGAAGATCCCACGTGTTGCAACTAAGACCCATCATAGCCAAATTAATTAATTAATTACTTTAAAAAAATTAACAACTAGGGGATTCAACTGTCTGCAATGGGGCCGAAACAGCATAAAAATAAATTTAACTTTTTATTTTATTACTTGAGGCATTTCATTTTAAGAAGGCAATATAATTGGGGGAGAAAGAGATCTATATATCTATATTTCTATCAAGGAATAAAATACTTACTATTTGAGGTATCCTCTTTCTCCGTCTGTGTGCCCCAATTTTTAAATACTTTTTCTTCATCAAGTTCTTTCAAAGCTTTCATGATTGGTGTGTCTGAAGTGTCTCTTTGTTTTTTTATCAATAAACTTGTTGGTGAACTTCCAGGTGAAGGATCCTTTTCCAGAGGAGAATGGTACCTTAAATAATAATTGTAAGACACACGGTGCTATGAACAGAATATTTGTGTCTCCCCAGAATTCTTATGTTGAACGCGATTCTTATGACGAATTCTTGTCCTCACCTTTTGGAGGTGATTAGGTTTTGATGAGATGATGAGGGTAAAGCCCCCAAGCTGAGATTAGTGCCCTTATAAAATAAGGAAGAGACATCTTGATCTCTCCCTACACACATGCACCAAAGAAAGGCCATGTGAGGACAGAACCAGGACCCAACCATGCTGGCATCCTGATCTCAGACTGCCCACCTCCAGAACTGTAGGACATAACTGCTTGTTGCTTAAGCCACCCAGTCAAGGGTAATTTGTTGTAGCAGCCTGAACTAAGATGGTTTACCGGGATTACTAGGGGAATATCATGAGGGTTGACAGTTACTCCACAATGAATACGTATGCTTCACAAGGCAAATCAATAAAATTGAGCCTGTATATAATAGAACAGTGCTTCCCAATCCTTTTCACAGCCTAGAGCATACAGAAATATAATATTTATATGGCACTCTGGAGTAAATGAACGAGGTTGCTCATGGGGGGCTCAGCTATCTGCAGGGTGAGGACCAACCTCTTGTCCGAACTGTAAGCCCGTGCACAGGGCACAGCACTATGCCAGCGGCACAGGTGGAGATAGCTCCTCAAGGCCTACAGAAGGAAAATTTCCGAAAAGCACTAGCGTTTCAAAATAAAGTAAAAATCAGATCCTCAAAATTAAGACGTAAAAGGAACAAGGAGATGGTTCTTTACAACTTCCTGAACTTTGAAAGGCAACTGAAATCTCTAAGAAAACCTAACAGTCTCTAAATATGATCTTCGACGGAGCTGTCTCACCCAGCAAGGCAGGTGTCCTCCGGCTGGCTGTCTGCCTTGCTGTCCCGCGTGTCCAGAGGCTGCCCAGTGAAGATGGAATGCTCTGCTCCCGGGATCAGCCACTTCCGCCGGCTGACGTCGGAGCTCGCCAGCGTGCTGTGAGGACGAGAAGTGTTCTCAGGCATTGCATGGTCTGCGCTCCAGATTAGACTGAGCACATACAGAAAACAACCTGCTCTGAAATATTATTTCCACATTTACACAGGAATTTAAAAACAGCATAAAACAATCTTATTTTAGCTAGATGAACTCTATTTTACAGTTTTCAGCTCCAACTGAATTGTTATTCTTGGTTTCAGAAGAACAGTCAAGATTTAGGTACCGTCACGTGAACCCGGCTCCGAACACCCCGGCCCAGCCCCTCACCGCACTTCACACCCTTTATGCCCCGTCGAGCTCAGGGCCCTGAGGTGAAGCAAGAGCACCTTGCCTGTTCCTCCCAGACCAGCATTGCCGACAGAATTTTCTGTGAAGACAGAAAATGCCCTCCATGTGCACAGTACAATACCGTGGCCACCGGCCACATACACACGAGCTCGTAAATGCTTGCAACGCAGCTAGATTTAAACAGCTGTGGTGGCCAGCACTGCTGTACTGAACAGTGTAGTTCTAGACCATGACATTCCTCCCTGTGACTGTGAAGCCCGGCCCGACTGAGGCTCACCCCACCATACACTCCGGTCACTCGAGGCCTCATCCTCTCCACACCGCCTCCTGCCCTCATCCGGCGCGGCCTCCATGCGCACACGGGAGCTGCTCCCAACTCCTGCCGACGACCCGACTCCCTTGTTCAGTCGCCCCTTCAGAGGACGCTCACTGCACGCATCATCCCAGAGAAGGCAGCTCCCTTCAGAAATCACAGCTCCAAAGATGCTCTGGCTCCCATGCTCGAGCATCCCCATGGCGCTCTCACCGCGAGGCCCACGACCCTGGGCCTCCCCTTCCCTGGGCACCAGCCCCTCCTAGCTGTCAGGCTCCTCTTCACCCCACTCCGACCACCACCCCAGCCCACGCTCCTTGGTAACCAGTACTCATCGCCTGGACCCCCTTCCCTGCTCACTTGCCATCGCATCTGACTGGCAGCAAACCTAAGCCTGTCTGACTACAATGAGCTCACTTTTCTTCTGTGTCTGTACTCCTACAGTTGAGCTTTGCTGGACAAAAGCTGCCCAGCTGTGTAGACTGGGGTATCACCACAGAATCACCATCACTATCTCAAGTGGACACCCAACGCTGGCTGCCAACACATCTTCCCGTAATTAAGGAGCTCCGATTCCCCAATATGACTATCTGACACCCTCTCCACTCTCCTCAAACCTCTCGCCCCAGCCTTGACTGTCAGGTGATAACCTTGCATCACACTCCAGAGAGAAAATAGAAACCACGGGACAGGAACTCCTGTCTTCCTCTCTCTGCTTCCTTTCACAACCAAACTTTTTAAGAGTTGCCTCTTTTATCTGTCAGTATTTTCATTTCAGCTCCCAGTCACTCCTTTTCCCCTCAATTTTTAAATTAAGAATCATTTCAAACATTCTTAGAAAATTACAAAGAGTACTATAACAAGCACTTGCCCATACTTAGTTTTAATAAATGCTAACATCTTTACCATATGTGTTTTTAATTGTAAGACATAAATAGCATATATATGGTTGTTTGCATTTTTAAAATTACATAAAGGGCATAATGTACGCATCCTTTTAATGCTGCTTTTTCTACTCAACATTATGTTTGAGACTTACCCATGTTAATATCTACAGCTCTACCATTTTAATAGTTTATCCACAGTATGACTGCATCACAAGTCATTTATCCTTCCTCCTGTTGGTGGATGTTTAGTTTCTAATGTATCCCCTTTCAACAATGCTCTATTGAACATGTGTCAGAATTTCTCCAAGGTAAACACCTTAAACTAGAACTGTGGAATTTGGGGTGTGCTCACCTCCAGTCTTACTGGATACTGACAAATCACCCTCCAGATGCGCTGTACCAATTTTCAGTCAAACCAGTAGTTTGAGAGTTCCTGTTTCTTCATATCTTTGTGAAATTTTACAATGACTGGCCTGTCTGATGGTGTGAGTGGTATCCCATTACTGTTTTCATTTGCAACTTTCTGATTATTAGTGAAATGAGCATCTTTTCATTTTCATTAGCCATTTAGGTTTCTTTTTCTGTGAACAGCTTTTTCATATTTTTTATCACTTTTTTATTGAGGATGTTCTCTTTTTTTTTTGATTTGTAGTCCTTTATATTCTGGATACTAACCCTTTATTGGTTCCTGTTCACTTAAAAAATGTAGGGGGCTTCCCTGGTGGCGCAGTGGTGGAGAGTCCGCCTGCTGATGCGGGGGACGCGGGTTCGTGCCCCGGTCCGGGAGGATCCCGCATGCCGCGGAGCGGCTGGGCCCGTGGGCCGTGGCCGCTGGGCCTGCGCGTCCGGAGCCTGTGCTCCGCGACGGGAGAGGCCACAGCAGTGAGAGGCCCGCGTACCGCAAAAAAAAAAAAAAAAAAAAAAATGTAGGACTTCCCTGGTGGCGCAATGGTTAAGAATCCGCCTGCCAATGCAGGGAACACGGGTTCAAGCCCTGATCCGGGAAGATCCCACATGCCACAGAGCAACTAAGCCCGTGCGCCACAACTACTGAGCCTGCACTCTATAGAGGTCTCTCGCCTAGAGCTCATGCTCCGCAACGAGAAGCCACTGCAATGAGAAGCTCGCACACCACAACGAAGCGTAGCCCCTGCTCGCCACGACTAGAGAAAGCCTGCGTGCAGCAACGAAGACCCAACGCAGCTAAAAATAAATAAATAAAAATTTTTTTAAAATGTAAAATAGTTCAAGCATGAAGACATCCAGATGATACTCAGGCACCAACCAACCCGCTTTATAAAATCTTGATTCTCTGCCGTATATCCTTTAGAATCCTACGGAGCGGAACAATACAGATACAACTGAAGTCCCCTGTGTACCTTTCCAACCTCATTCTTCCCAAAAGCAACCGTTCATGCTAATTTGTGCTCAGCATCCCCGTGAGTGCTTTTACACCTTTACTCCACCTGTATGACCCGTAAGATCTGCAGAGCTGATGTACATGCTAAAGTCGATATACCTAGTACCCAATTTCTTCTGCAACTAGTTTTTTGTTGTGTTCAATATTATGTTCTTAAGGTTAAACCATGTTGACAGGCTAGTTATGGGGTTGGCAACTGTGAGTAAAGAGCCAGACGATAAATATTTTAGGTATTATGGGCCAGATAGTCTCTGTCACAACTACTCAACTTTGTCACTGCAGCACAAAGCACCTATAGACAATACACAAATGAATAAGCTTAGGTATGTTCCAATAAAACTTTATTTCTGGACACTGAAAGCTGAATTTCATATAGTTTTCAGGTGTCATGAAATATTATTCTTTGACTTTTTTTCCCAAACATTTAAAAACGAAAACCATTCTTTGCTCACAGGCCTTACAAAAACAGGTGGTATGGGAATTCCCTGGCAGTCCAGTGGTTAGGACTCCGCGATTTCACTGCCGTGGGCCCAGGTTCAACCCCTGGTCAGGGAACTAAGATCCTGCAAGCCGTGCAGCCCAGAGCAAAAAAAAAAAAAAACAACACAGGCAGTAGGCTAGATTTGGCTGGGGAGCTGTAGTTTGCCAACCACCAATCTAGTCTGTGCACTGTCATGTTGAGCAGTATTATGCATAAATGTATCACAATATACTGACATTCAGGCTGTTAGACATCTAGGTTGTGTCCATTCACTCTTCAATACATTCACCACTGCCTTCCGCTTCGGTCACTCCGTGCCAACTGCTCTCCAGGTCATCAGGAACCTCCAGCTTTCAAATCCAACAGACCCCCATTCCTCATCTCACTGGCTCTCTTAACAGCTGCTTCAGTCTTTCTCAGGTTCCTTTGCCAGCTCCTTCTCTACCCAACACCAAAACACTGGGGTTCTTCAGAGCTTTGTCCTGGGCTTGCTTCTCACTAAACAGACGCATCCATCCAATAGCTTTAAGCCCTATCTAGAAAGACGACTCCAATATTTATAACTCCAGCCTCATTTCTGCACTCCAAACGGAAATTTATCATCATCTGCTTGATTTCCACTTGGAATTTACATGAATCTCAAACGAAGATCTTCAAGACGTGAATTCTGATCTTTACCCCATGGTCTGCTCTTCCCATCTCCTCCCTGCTTCAATGCCACACCTTTAGCTGTTCAAGACAGAAACAAAGGACTCACCTGCCGCCTCCCTTTCTTACCTTGCCATCCAATTCATCCAGAATCTTCTCAAATCCTTCTCGTCTGTCCATTTCTATGGCCACCACCCAGCTAGCACCATCTCTCTCCTAGCCCTGCAATAGCCTAATTAGTCTCTCTGCTTCTACTCTTTTCCCCTCCTCGTGGCAGGTGCATTAAAAAAATAGAAATCAGGGGACACAATTTTACTATATAAAACCCGGGCTTCCCTGGTGGCGCAGTGTTTGAGAGTCCGCCTGCCGATGCAGGGCACACGGGTTCGTGCCCCGGTCTGGGAAGATCCCACATGCCGCGGAGTGGCTGGGCCCGTGAGCCATGGCCGCTCAGCCAGCGCGTCCGGAGCCTGTGCTCCGCGACGGGAGAGGCCACATCAGTGAGAGGCCCGCGTGCCACAAAAAAACAAAACAAAACAAAACAAAAACCCGTCAAAGGTGTCCCAATGGACTTACAGTAAAATCCAAACCCTTGACCCTGGCTGAGAAAGCGATGTATGATGGGTCTGTGATTTTATCTGGGGCTCCTTTGTCCCTTGCTGGGAACAGTCAGGCCACATGAGCCTCCTCTGGGTTCTTCAAACATGAGACTAAGCACTTTTCTACCTCAGGACTCAGCAAGAGCCCTGTCTCTGCCTGGAACACCCCTCCCTCCACACCTCCCACCTGAACGACTCTGCATGTCTTCCCTCTCCACTAACGCGTCCCTCCACAGAAAGGCCCCTCCCTGACTCCAACTTTAGCCCTCCTTTTTGTTCAATCTCAAATGTCCAATTTCAGTTATTTACATTATCTTACCTTTCAATAATTCATTATGTCCTACTAATATTAATTAGTAAAGATCTAGAAATGTTTCTCATTTGACAATTACAACTTAGGTTGACATTTGCAAGTTAATCTTTTTCTGATAAAACATCAATATTAGGAAGTTATGACCTACTCATTTAATACTCTTTATTTACATCAAAATCACAATAAAAACAATTCTAATATGAAAAAAACTTACTGTGTAAATGAATCATCAAGATAATGCTCTTAGATTATAACAAAGCTAATTTGGAAAAACTAGAAAGAAAAATCCACACAACCTAATGCAGATCCACCTTCATAATTCTTTCCATTAACACGGGAATAAAATTTCTGGAAGTTTAGGGCTAAAAGACCTTTTGAGATGTTCTAACCCGATGTCCTTGTTTTTACAGATGATAAAACTGAGCTCCAAAAAATGAAGTGATCTGCCTAAGGTCACACGGCTGGGCAGAGTCAAAAACAAATAAAGCATCCCAGTTCTCGTCACTCCCAATCTGACTCTACATTACCTTTCGGCAAATGCCTCTGCACATGAGCTTTCTCAATATCTAACAGTTAGATGTTTTCACGCATCAGGTTCTGTGATGACATTTAACTGTGTCTTCCTCACGATTTAGACAGATGAGCGTCTCAATTCAATTACAGGGTACGCCTATTACTAGCTTTACAGAGAGATTAAACGAAGTAACTTACTTGGCACGTGAGGGTCTCATAGGAGTTTTAGAATTATGACGAAGACTTAACATATTTTCATGCTCTACTTGCTTGACCTGAGCTTCAAGTTTTGAAATTGTTCTAATTCAAAAGCAATAAGATAAATTAAGTACATTTCAACAAACTTAAAATACAGCTCAACTACAAATTACTTATTTAACAGATACTTCTAGGAAAGGGGTGACAAAAGAGCTGCACGTGCATAAACCTTCTTCATAGTAAAAAGCCACATTACACTTTAAAAAGCTGAAAAAAATCAGGGAGAATAAATAGGAAGGCAAATAGAAGAAACTCTACAAAGGAGCATTTCATACGCTACAACTGAAGGAAAAGGGAACAACACATACACTTAATACAGAAAGTAAAAAAAAAAATTTAGAAATTTTACTACAGATAAAAACACAGTATAAATTAAATAAAAATAAAATAAATTCAGCAATCAAATAAATTGCAATTCTAACATGCTTAATTCTAATAGGTATGTATTCATATGACATATACACGGGTAAGGCTCTCACAAAAGAGGAAGCAGGCTTACCATCCGAAGCAGAGCTATTAAAAAGAACTCCCTGTTCTGAACAACTCTCAACCTATAGGCAGCTCATCTGATTTGTGCTGTGTTCAGAATAAAAGCTTATCTTCAAGCTTACCAAGAGAAAATAAGCACTGTGACCAGTTAATTGTTTTGTGGATATCTTGGCATTCTTTCTGTCTTTTAAAACTTTGAATACGTCTCCATCTCATCTTTTAAACTTAAATTCTTACCTACTCTGTCGCAAGGAAGGTTTGAGGGAGAAAGCTCTAACAGAGCTAATGCTTATACCAAACGGATAACAAACGATCCCTAGAATTGAATGCTTCACAGAAAAGACTTGAGCAGACAAGAAAGCTAGACTGTTCCTGTTCTTCCCTATGAGAAGTCCTTAAGAGAGCAATAAAATCTCTAAGTCAGGGACAACACTTTTCTCCAAATAAAACTACAAAAATATACACTAAAGCCAATTAGAAATATCTAATCATTTGCCATAGGGACAACTTAATGACTGTTCCTTCCCTAAGTAAGCAAATCAGATCATGAATACAGTCCTCAAACCAGGTCTTTAAGAAAGTAGATAACCACAAAATTGGTGTGAATGCTATTTTCTTTTTGGAGCACAAAGATAATTCAGTGAATTAGACTACTTCTTAAAATTCTTTTCAACGATTTAATATCACTTAGGTTTTACCTATGCTAAGTAAATACATAATGTTTGGGGACCTGCACACCTTTCAGGCACAGCCACCAACATATTCTAATCATTTAAAACTCTTTGGCTAAAATCAAATGTATTTCCAGGTGAAGGGAAGATGAGGATTAAAATCTAATCTAAGTGCTTAAAAATCCCCAAGAAAAGCTTTTTTCATCACTTTTAATATAGACACATATTTAAGGCCTGAAAGAACAGTTAGCGGTATTTGCTTATTAGTAAGACAATATGTTTTACCTTTTCAAATCAGAAATCTGAGTGTGTGCATCAAGCAATTTGTTCTCAGTTTTATTTAATGTATCCTATGAAAATAAAGGAAAAATTCAGATAACTGAAGATAGATATTCAGATGTATTCCTTTTATTTTAAAATGCATAATATAAAACTAATCTAAGACTACACCAGAGAGCTACAAAGAAAATTATGCAGATACTCAGCAAGTATGGCATCAGCCACAGAGCCAATATACATGATTCAAGGGAAAAAATGAAGAGCAAAATACTGGTTTATACAAATAGCTGTGTCAGCCCCCTGTTTAATAAGCAAAGCCTATTATGCTTTGCTTGATTAGAAACAGTGTTAAAATGGACATATTTTAAACACAAACTTGACTAAAACCTCAGTAAATGGCAAAGCGAATACCTGCAATGATGAGATTTCAGATATAACAATTGGCCCCTGAAACCCCAGACATCTTGGCTACCTAGCTATGCAGGCCTTTTCACTAACCTTGAATAATCACAACCCTGCATTTTATGCAACAGAACTACTTGGACCCCACTTACTTATTGTGGGGTTTCAATGAATTCAAATACGTAGATCCCAAACAAAGTTTTAATTAAGAATTTAAACATAATTAACTCAACCCCACAAAAAGCTAATGTTTTGAAAAACAAAACCTTATATTTAAATAGTATTAAATAATTATTTGCATTTGTATGGTATTTTATCCTCTTCTAAAAATTTCATCTCATCTCAAATGCAATAGCCATTCAATAAATATTTGTTAAATTAACAAATTTGAGTTAAATGGGCAGATATTTGAAAATAAGGAAACTGACACGAGAGGATAAGTGAGCGGTCTAGTTCAAATAGCCAGATGGGGACAGAGGAGGGGAAGAGAAAGGGAGAAAGGGTCAGATCTCTCGACTTCCAAACTAATGCTTTTGCCCCGACAGGAAGTTCAGAACATGAATGATCAACTGTTACCTTTACTCTTTCGTGTTCTTTTCCAAGGGACTCATACTCTCCTAAAAGCTACAAGGAAAAACAAAGAATTGCACCACAAAATTAAATATTATAATATCAACAGAGGGACAGTCTGTAAAATAACTGCCCTTACTCTTCAAAGCTGCCAGTGTCATGAAAGAAAAAGGTTAACACATTGTTTCAGATTAAAGGCAACTAAAGAGATAAGTGAATAGATCCTGGACTGGGGAAAAAGGTGACATAAAGGAACAATCTGGATATGGACTGCATCAGTATTAGATTTATTTGGATAATTTTTCTGTGACTATGGATGTATTTCTTAGGAAACACATACCAGAAGTATATAAGTACAGGGGCTCAACATCTACAACTTACTCTCAAATGGTTCAAGAAAAAAAAAATATATATATATATATATGTGTGTATGTGTGTGAAAAAAATATATATATGTGATATGATAAAGCAAATATGGCAAAATGTTAACTGGTGATCCTAGGATATAGGAGTATGACAGTTCTTGCAAGTTCTCTGTAAATTTGAATTTATTTCAAAATAGAAAGTAAAACCATTTATTTCAGTCAATGCCCTTTAAGTAAGCAGTATTTGAAAAGATTAAAATGTATTTGCATTGTTCTCTTTGGAACTGTTGCACACTACCTTTTGTTAAGTTAGTTCCACAGAGTAAAGGTACAATCCCCAAAGTCTAATATAATTAGGTAATTTATTTAAAAATACATAAGTGAGACTTCTGGTGAAAGAAGAGAGATTCATCACAGGATTTTCTTTTTATCCAGAGATCCCACTAAATTAACAATGAAGCAATTAAAGAGAAAACAAAGGAGGTAACAGCAACGAGCGAGAGATTTCAATGAAGATGCAACAAGGCTACAACTTCCAGAGTCTGAATAAAGGATGCTAATGGCAAGTAGGTTGATCTCTTCATAACCCTGAGAGGCTCACAACTTGAACCCCAGGTTCAGTGGGGGGCAGGGTTGAAGCACAGGGCTGACCACAGGAAACTGGTTCAAAGTCCTGGGTTAGAGCCCAGGGCCTTTTCTCAACCCATACAGCAGTGGACTGTTCAGCCAGGCAATAGGGCATAGAAGACATGACTGTGAGAGAAAAATGCAACTTTGGAAACACAAGTATGATAGCAGGGTGTGAGGGGGAGGCAAAGAGATAAAGAGAGAATGACTAAGGAAAAGTCTTCAAAAGAAAAAAAACCCACTTGACTCTCCCCCCTCCCTCACTGCCACCAGAGCCTGGCTGATAGGTTCCAGACAAGAAACCGGAAGACTTTTCTTTGGGAAAACTGAACAACCCCAGAAAAAAAGACATATTTACACCTGGAGGTTCCCTAACCAAACGCCTGGTGCATCACTTACAACTGCTTGTAAGTGAAGGTACCAGGAAGTAAGTCCCATCTGTGCACACAGAGTCTCCAAATAGCTTTTTACTGCCTCCCTCTTAACTGTGAACCTACCAAAGAACCAACATTTGAACAAAAAAATTCTATATGAAACACACTTCAAATCAAAATGAAAGGTTAACTTAGAAGAAATAATGAACCAAAACTAAAGGAAAGTATCAAAAGAAAGCTATTATTGGGACCTCCTTGGTGGTCCAGTGGTAAAGAATCCGCCTTACAATGCAGGGGATGTGGGTTCGATCCCTGGTCAGGGAACTAAGGTCCCACATGCCACGGGGCAACTAAGCCCACGTGCCACAACTACTGAGCTCACGTGCCTCAACTAGAGCCCACATGCCTCAAACTACAGAGCCCACGTACTCTGGAACCCAACGCGCCACAACTAGAGAAGAGAAAACCCGCACGCCACAACTAGAGAGAAGCCCATGCACCACAACAAATGATCCCACATGCTTCAACGGAGATCCTGTGTGCCGCAACTAAGACCCAACGCAGCCAAAAATAAATAATAAATAAATGTTTAAAAAAAAAAGAAAGCTATTATTAATATCCTCAGAGAAATAACAATGTTATAGTCACAAAACAAGAACAGAAAGCTTTGAAAAACTAGCAATCAGAGAATAAAGAGCTCTTAGAAAGTAACAATGAGAAAAGACATAATTAATACTAAGACTGGAAGATAAAGGACAAAGAGGCCATGATGAACACCAAAACATAAATAAGTCTTAGAGAATCAACCCATGCAATACAACATCTACTCATAAAAGTTCCAGAGAAAGAGAAGAGAGAGAGGCAGGAAATTAATAGAGAAATAACATCAGCATTTGTAGAACTAAAAGACATTAATTTCCAGATTGGAAGAACCTATGCTCCAAACACTGTTATGGACTATCAGAATACCAGGGATAAAAAGAAGATGCTAGAAAGCTTGCAGAAGGCTAGTCATGAAAGGCACTGTGGCTGTCAGGAAGCTCTTTCAGGACGCCTGTCCTTAGTACTCAGCCATTATGCTGCAAAGAAGCCCAAATGAGGCCACATGGAAGGAAACATGGAAAGAACTGCAGGCTTAGTTGACAGCCATCATCAAAGGCCCCAGCTTCTGAGTTTCCAGCTAAGGCCCCGATAATGCTGGGCCAAGATAAGCTGTCCCTGTTAAGCCCAGTCCAAGTTCCTAGACCACCGAGCCCATGAGCAGAGTATGTCCAGTTTGGGGGTCATTTGTTTTGCAGCTCTGGTAACTGCAACAATACCCTAGAGGTACTTGCACACGTTGGCACAGGATGTGTATATAGGAATGGTCATGGCAGTGCTGCTCATAACAGCAACAAAAAGAAACTGGAAGCAGGAAAATGGATAAATAAATTGTGGAATATTCACACAATGGAATATGACACAGGGATGAAAACAAGTGAATTAGTGCTGTATGTATCAGCTTGGATAAGTCTTACAAAGGAAAAAAAGTTTCAAAACAGTAAATACAGTATGATAGCATTTATGGTTTTAAGATATGGCAAACAAACAACACTGACTAAGCAAACATACAAACATGATGATACAAAGACAGACATGGGAATGACATTCACACCATTCAGACCAATTACTTCTAAGAAGGCAGAGGTGATCAGAAAAGGTACGTGGAGGGCCTCCACGGCATCTACAGTATTTTAATTCTTAAGGTGGGTGGTGGGTCGGTCTACATGTATTTGTTATATTATTCTTTATACCTTTGTATATACCAGAAATATTTCACATACAAATGTTTAAATAAAAAAGAATAAAAACTACATGTATCAACACGGCAAATCTTAGAAACAATGTTGAAAGAAAAACAGGTGGTAGAAGGATACAGTGCAATACAATTCATATATGGTTTACGAACATACGAAACATTACTATATATTATTTAAAACAACGTGCATTTATAGTAGAAGTAAAAAGAACAGAGTGGGGATAACCAAGAGCACATTTAGCATAGCAGGCACCTTTAGGGTGGGAGAGAGAGGAATAGAAGAGTGTCTTTCAACAGTATCTACGGATGGCCAGTATATGGGGATTTAATGCATTACTCTATACCTTTCTGTGTGCTTAAAATATGTGACATGATAAACGTGGAAAAAGTCAGTGTTATCCCTGGAAATATTCATGCAATTTCAGCTGAAAACAACATTCTACCTACCCTTTGTGCTTCACTGCTACTCAAACAATGATGGGTTTTTAATTAAAAACAATGACATCCCAGAAGCAATGAACATACCTAGATCTTAAGTTTCTAAATACCATCTTCCACTTAAAGGAACCAGGGCTCCGGGGAAAAATGACTGACTTAGGGCCGGGGCTAGAAAAGTACAAGATGGGCTGGCTGTGGCAGGAAGTCTAGAATGACGGGAAACTGTCAAAAGGTCACAGAAGCCAGCTTCACACGTACCCCTCAGGCCAAAGCTAAGACAAAGCATCAAAATAATAAACAGAGTAAAAAAGACTACCTCACTGAATAAAATCAGAATCCATGAGTCCACGCTGATAAGCAGAAATAAAGAAGAAAGGAGGACTACTCCCTGCAGTAAAATGGAGAGGGAATCACAGAAATAGAAAAAACACCATTTGGCAGCCGCCACAGTAATTAGTGGTTTCAGGCAAGACACATCAGGACATGCTACAGCTAGTGGGTAACAAGTTTGATGAGAAAAAGGTGATTTGCAGAGCCTTAAATTACCCTCTCATAAGTTACATGTTAACTGCAGTGGGGGAGGGGCAGGATATAACTTTACAGTGGAGACCCCTGGCAAACCCCACCTTCACCAAGTGGCTGGAGTTGACACCCACATAGTTCACACGTGCCTCCTAACAGGAAGTGCTAAGAGGGGCTCCTGTGCATCACGACAACCCAATCTAACTGTGAAGAAACACACACCCAAACTAAGGGCCATTCCACAATGTGCTGGCCAGCAGACTCTCTGCGATGACGGATGCAGTCCCCCCGCGCTGCCCAACACCGCAGCCACTACCTACGTGTGACCGCTGAGCACTTGAAATGTGGCCAGTGCAACTGGGGAACTGAACTGTTTATTTTACTTAATTGTAATCAGTGTAAAGTTAAATAGTCACATGTGGCTAGAGGCTACCATGTTAGAAGGAGTAGTTCTATAAAATAGTCTATGATCTTCAAAGAGTTTTAAGGTTATAAAAGACAGAAAAACTGAGGATCTGCTCTAGGTTAAAGGAGATAAAAGAGATGTGACAACTCAATGCAACATGTAGTCCTGGATCGGATCTTGAACAAGGGAAAAAAAGTTTCTTTTGTTATAAGGAATACTTGTGGTATAATTTGCAAAAAATTGAATGGCATG
Source organism: Grampus griseus (assembly GCF_964374135.1). Lineage (NCBI taxonomy): Eukaryota > Metazoa > Chordata > Mammalia > Artiodactyla > Delphinidae > Grampus > Grampus griseus. Next base: position 6,593,849 of record NC_139006.1, on the reverse strand, counting down.
TATAAATTACTATATTAATGTTAATTTCCTAATTTTGCTATGGTTATATAAAAGACTGCCCTTGTTTTTAAGAAATAGACCTTGAAGTATTTAGAGATAAAGATGCATTATATCTCTAACTTACTCTAAAAAAGTTTGGAAAAAAAATTATTTTTTTTTTTGAAAAATCTTTAAACTATATGTGGACCGAATGATAAAGCACATATTATAAAATGCTAACTTTCAGAATCTAGGTGAAGGGTATATGAAAATTATTCACACAACTTTTGCAACTTTCTGTACGTCTGATGTTAAGAAGTACAAGTTTTAAAAACCAGGAGCTCATGTACTCACACACACTAAAATTATACTATTAATGTGTATGAATGAGAACAGTAATAACTGAACCATGTAAAGTTCTAATCAAATATGGCACACGGAATGGAGTGTTCATATGTACTCCCTCCTGAAACTTTACTAAAATGACTACAAAGGAATAAAAAACATAGGGCTTGCTGGTATGTATGATATGCCCAAAATGGTACTTTACCTCTGTGATTTTCCTCCTAATAACCCTAGTCTAATCATGAGAAAAATATTAGACAAATCCCAAGGGACATACTGCAAAATACCTGCCCAGTTCTCCTCAAAACTGTCAAGATCATGAAAAACAGGAAGAGTCTGAGAAACTGTCACAGCCAAGAGGAGCCTAGGAAGACATGAAGACTACATGTAATCTGGTCTCCTAGAGGGAGTCCTGGAGCAGAAAAAGAACATTAGGAAAAAAGGAAATCTGAATAAACTGTGGTGTTTACTTAATAATAATGTATCAATATTGGCTCATTGGGACTTCCCTGGTGGTCCAGTGGGTAAGACTCCCCGATCCCAATGCAGGGGGCCTGGGTTAGATCCCTGGTCGGGGAACTAGATCCCGCATGCTGCCGCAGCTAAGAGTCCGCACGCCTCAACTTAGAAGTCTGCATGTGGCAACTAAGACCCGGAGCAGCCAAAATAAACAAACATGAAAAAAAAAAATTGGCTCATTAATTGTGGCCAAGGTATGGTACTAATGCAAGATGCTAATAACAGGGGAAATGGTGGGGGGCATATGGGAACACTCCACTATCTCCTCAATTTTTCTGTAATTCTAACTGTTCTAAAACATAAAGTAGTTTTTAAAACGTAAAGTGTGACTGCAACTATAAAAGTTTTCAGATATGGAAGGCCTCAAAATTTGTCTCTTATGCCTTCTTTTTCTCAGGAGATGTACTCTAGCAAAACAGAGTTAAACCAAGAAAGAAGATACAGAATCCACACAAAAGGACAGATTCAATATGGGAAAGAAGCGAAGACAATTCCCAGGATGATGACAAAGGCAAGTCCTAGAAATCTGTGTATCAGACCTTGAGGGCAATCAGTTCAGACTGAAGCAAGGATACTGGGGAGGCGGGAGGAAAGGAAGTGCTATGCATGTTTAAAAACTAAGCAAGCAGATGAAGAGACAAGCCAATTAGTAAGTCTAGGAAAAATAAAAGTTGTAAGAGAAAGGAAATGCAGTCACTGAACACTGCAGCTTAGCTTTGAAAAATATTTGCATAGACATAAGAAACACTGAATTCTGATTCATTTATAAATGATAGTATATCATATTTAAAGTCTAAGACACCACTAACTAGAAATGCTATTTAATATTATTTACTAAAATACTAAGAGGAAAAAGTGCTGCCAATTAAAATATGACACTATAAAGATGCATTCCAATTTCTGAGTTGTTCAAATGTAAAAGAATAAGCTTCGGGCTTCCCTGGTGGCGCAGTGGTTGAGAGTCCGCCTGCCGATGCAGGGGACACGGGTTCGTGCCTTGGTCCGGGAAGATCCCACATGCTGCGGAGCGGCTGGGCCCGTGAGCCATGGCCGCTGAGCCTGCACATCCGGAGCCTGTGCTCCACAACGGGAGAGGCCACAGCAGTGAGAGGCCCGCGTACCGCAAAAAAAAAAAAGAATAAGCTTCTCAGAATCAATTTAATACATCAATCACATTGGAAAGAGAGGGGGAGTGTTTGCTTGGGGAGCAAATGGTATAAGAAAGCTACACTGTGACCTTGCACAGAGGGTAGTCAATATATAATGTCTGAAACTGATGGGGGAAAAAAAAGAGCTATGTAAGTTTGTTACTTAGAAACATGGAGCAAAACTTTAGAAGGAATGGCTAAAAGAGCTGAAAATAATGGCTTCTAGGGTAGAGGACTCCAAGATAGGGAGAGGTGAAGAAGATTGCTGTTTCTCATTTGATATTTGACCATTTAAACCATTGACATGTATTACCTTCAGGAAAATAAATTTTAAAAAACAAAGCAGCAAGAATCAAATCTAAAGCTATCAGGAAGAAAATATCAACAGCCGAAATACTTTCAGATTTTACTTTAAAAAAAAAACAAAACCTAAAACCTAATCCAGTTTCAATGTTATACAAATCTAACTTTTAAGTGAAATTAAATCAAAGTGAAAAATTTTATCAAGCCTGTTGTAAATCTGGTCCGTTGTACCTGCCAGACACACAGATGCTGATTTAAGATAGCTCAAAGGCTGCCCTGCCAGAGACAGAAAGGCGTGGGAGTGACACCATAGCTCTGAAAGCCCTGACTTCCTGCTTTAAGATAAGACCCAACTAACTCAATCAGAAAAGTCTACGTATATTTGCAGCTACAGCAAAGTTATGTAAAATGAAAATAAATGTGGAAAAAATCATAATAGCTTGTAAGACTACAATATCTGAAATTACTTTTAGCCAACCACGTCACTGAGTTACTTGTCACTTACATCTTGAAACATTTTATTTTCTTGTTTTAGTCTTGCTTCTTTATCATCTGAGAGTTTGTAAGCATTCTCAAATGCCTCTTCTAAATCCTGAAGTCTAGATTTCAGTCGAAGGATGGTATTGTCTTTTTCTTTATTACTTGTTCTCATTTCCTCAATTCGTTCCTGCAAAATTTTGGAGGCACTGCTGGCTGCACTGAAGCGTTCTCTAAGATCACTCTACAAAACAAAGACAAGGATAATACACTGTTTTTAATAATAATTAAAAAAATAGATGTCTCAATAGCAGCTAATAATCTGTGGACATTAAATATAAAAGAAAAGTAATAAAACAAAACACATAAATGGAAATGAACAAATTTGATATTCTGTTATATCCTGGGATGGAGACTAGAAAGGATTACCCTATAGAATAATACACAGAAAACCACTGTCTGAGGCATTCTGATTCCAGGACTCACCTGTAGATGACTTTAATGAGGAAAAAATAACCATGGCTATTAGAGAAATGATTCCAAAAGCATAGCTGGAATTTGTTGCCCCACATTAATATTTAGAGGGGAAAAAAGCATTTCTTACCCTATTCTCTCACTTACAATGAAAATAAAAGAGAAAATTCAAAACATCGGAAATGTTAATATTCATTCAACAATCATTAATTGCAAATCCACTAGATGGCAGGCACTAGGGTGCTAGAAATATAAGATTAACAAGAGGACTTCCCTGGTGGAGCAGTGGTTAAGAATCACCTGCCACTGTAGGGGACACAGGTTCGAGCCCTGGTCCGGGAAGATCCCACATGCCATGGAGCAACTAAGCCCATGTGCCACAACTACTGAGCCTGCGCTCTAGAGCCACAACTATTGACCCCGTGTGCCACAACTACTGAAGCCCACGTGCCTAGAACCCGTGCTCCACCTCGATGAGAAGCCCACACACCGCAATGAAGAGTAGCCCCTGCTCGCCGCAACTAGAGAAAGCCCGTGGGCAGCGAAAGACCCAGCACAGCCAAAAATAGATAAATTAATTAATTAAATTAAAAAAAAAAAAGATCAACATGAAAGGTCCCTGACTTCATGAAGTTTATAGTTTAGGAGGAGACAAAGATAACTTAAAAAAACATCAAAACTATCCCGGTTTCAGCATCAAAAAACAAACAAAAAACCCATCAAAGACAAACAAACAATGTCTAGAATATAACTGGCATTTTGCAGCAAAACACTGTTTGTAAAATTATGCACAGAAGAATAAAACTTGGTAATGCATGGGAAAGAAAAGTTATTTAAGAGGAAAGGTTAAGCATTCCTAGTTATACACCCAAGAAAACTGAAAATGCATCCACATAAAATCTTGAAAATATAAATGTTCGTAGCACTATCATTCATAATAGCCAAAAAGTGAAAATAACCCAAACATCCATCAGCTGATGGATGGATAAACAAAATGCGGTGCATCCATACTATGGAATATTATTCGGCCATAAAGAAGAGTGAAGTCCTGGTCCATGCTACACTATGGATGAACCTTGAAAACCTAATGCTCAGTGAAAGCAGCCAGACACACGAGGTCACATACGGTTTGATTCCGTTGACATCAAATACCCAGAATAGGTAAACCCAGAGAAACAGAAAGCAGAGTAGTGGTTGCTCATGGCCGAGAAGAGCATGTAATGGGGGAGATGGCTAAGAGGTTTGGGGTTTCTTTCTGAGTGAGAGAAAAGTTCTAAAATTAATTGTGGTGGTAGTCGCACAAATTTGTGAATATACTAAAGACCACTGAATTATACACTCTAGAAGGATGAGTTTTATGATATGCAAATTATATCCCAAATAAAAAATAAAAATTTTAGAGGGTAAAAGTTTATAGTATCATATGAAGCCAGCAGCATTCAAAATATAAATGTAACAATAAGACATCCTAAAGGAGAAGACAAGCAACATACAACCAATGTTTTTATAAAACTATTCATTTGTCTCTAAAGTTCAATTAATAAAAAAGCTTAAATTTTTAACATTAAGCCACTAGAACAACAAAAAATAGAGTACTTACTTACCACTTCTCTTTCCAGCAAGTTATTCTTATTTTCAAGTGTTCTCACACGACTAGTAGCTTCATTCAGAGCACTATCTAACTGGCCACATCTAAAAACCATATATTGAAACAAAACAATCAAAGACAAGATCCTTTCTCTTAAAAGTATTATAAAAATCTAACTGATTCTCCAATATATTAGGTAAAACAAATTCTCCAATGTTAACCAAGACTAAGGATGCCATTTTAGTAAAATATATCCAATGAACCTGATATTATAGTATCCAGAAAAAATTAAAAATGATATGAAAAGATCCCTAAGAAGTATTTGTACATTCACGTTCATAGCAGCATAAATTCACAATAGCCAAAAGATGGAAGCAACCTAAGTGTCCACCAAGGATGAATGGATATAAACAAAATGCAGTGTGTGTGTGTGTGTGTGTGTGTGGTGTGGTGTGGTGTGGTGTGGTGTGGTGTGGTGTGGTGTGTGCAATGAAGTACTAGTCAATGTTAAAAAGGAAAGAAATTCTGACACATGCTACAACATGGAAGAACCTCAAGGACATTATGCTGAGTGAAATAAACCAGACACAAAAGGACAAACACTGTGATTCCATTTATACAAGGTACCCAGAAGCATCGAATTAATAGCGACAAAGTAGAACGATGGTTGCCAGGGGCTGGAGGGAGGGGGTAATAGGGAGTTATCGTTTAATGGGTATAGAACAACAGTTTTGCGAGAGAAAAAAAGTTCCAGAAATGGATACTGGTGACAGTAGCACAGCAATGTGAATGGACAATGCCAGTGAACTGTAAACTTCAAAATAGTTAAAATGGTAGATTTTGTTATTTTATCACATTAAAAAATAAAAATTAAATATGCAAGATATAGAAAACTGCATAAAATAACTTGATCTATGAAGAAAATATATCTGTATATGCATTATAATTTCTGGAGCGATGCAAAAAATTAAGTCTAGGATGTTAAAACAAAAGATGGGGTAGAAAGACTCCATATAAATCCTTCTGTACTATTTCAAATCAGCATGAATGTTATTCTTTATAAGACTTGTTATTCTTTTAAAGACTTTCTTTGTAAAGTTAATTACCATAGAACCTCAAAATAAGAAAATACATGGAAGAAAAAAAAAAAAGAAAATACATGGAAGAATTTGGTCACCATTTTGAATCAGTGTTCAATGATGTGTTGTGAATAAAAGCTAATATTTATTCGGCACTGACTACACACTCAGTCTTTGTTAAGCACTTTGCATTCATCCTCACAATCCTGTGCGTTAGGATTGTCATCATTCCCATTTTACAGATGAAAATACAGAGACAGAGAAGTTAAGCTCCTCCAGAGTCACACTGGGATTCTAAGCCAGGCAGTCTGGCTCCAGAGTCATGCTCCTACCCACGATGCATTAATGCCTTGCAGAAATGAAACACTGATGAAACTGTTCTTGAAACAAAGATCACTAAATAGTCAAGTGTTGCTGTGTTGTTATTTTTCTGTTGTAATTACCTCACTGATTCCGGTATGCCAGAGATCTCATCCCCCAAGTTGCAATTGTGTGACAATATAAGTGTTAATGGTCCCATCTGCAATAGCAGTGGGATTCCCCAATTTGCAATTCTGAAATTTGAAAAAAATTGCTGTGTACACTGACAACATAATATTGGTTTTTGTCTTGGGTAAATCGTTTTTCCAGTTCTAAATAACTGCAACTTCTCATTTTGTTTCTACTGTCCTCTGTAACACAGTTTTACATGGTAGGCCAAATCAAGCCCTTTAGGGGTACTGGTAGGAGAAAATAACGCGTTGCTCTTCATTTGCACGCTATCAGTACATTTACTCCACTACCTAGATTGCTGTTGTTACTGTTATAACACGACCACTTATTTAAAACCCTGACTTCCAATTTGCTCCTCCTACATTCTCTCACTGCTCCATGTGCTCTAGCAGCTTCTAGACATAAAGATGTTTTAATTAGCTCCCCTTCTTTGGCACCCCGTCTTTGACCTAACAAGGTCTGCTGGTCGGCTTCTTTCAGATTTCTGTTTTCCAACAGGAAGTACCTGTGGTCATCTGTGCCTTCTTAAAAAAACAAAACGGAACAAAAATAAGAACAAACTTCCCCCAGCCTGGTATCTACTCTTTTCTTTTTGTCCTAGAAAACCTAAAACTGGCCTTTTTTCCTGGCTCTTTTCAAACTACTTCTCTGCCACTGTACCCCCATCGCCACCACCAACAGCAAAATGGAAGCTATAGAAACGATCAGGGGGCTTCCCTGGTGGCGCAGTGATTGAGAGTCCGCCTGCCGATGCAGGCGACAGGGGTTCGTGCCCCGGTCTGGGAGGATCCCACATGCTGCGGAGCGCCTGGGCCCGTGAGCCATGGCTGCTGAGCCTGCGCGTCCGGAGCCTGTGCTCCACAACGGGAGAGGCCACAACAGTGAGAGGCCCGCGTACCGCAAAAAACAAACAAACAAACAAACAAACAAAAAAAAAGAAACGATCAGGATCAAGACAGCATGTTAACTACCACAGCAACCACACACTAGTGTAAAAGCTAGTTTTCCGGACTTCCCTGGTGGCGCAGTGGTTAAGAATCTAACTGCCAATGCAGGGGACATGGGTTCGAGCCCTGGTCCAGGCAGATCCCACATGCCGTGCAGCAACTGAGCCCGTGCGCCACAACTACTGAGCCTGTGCTTTGGAGCCCATGAGCCACAACTACTGAGCCCATGTGCCACAACTACTGAGCCCACGTGCCTGGAGCCCTTGCTCCACCACAAGAAAAGCCACTGCAATGAGAAGGCTGCGCACTGCAACAAAGACCCAACACAGCCAAAGAGATAAATAGATAAATAAAAGCAAGTTTTCCTAGAATTCTCCAAATTAAACTGTTAACTGGATCAGATTTCAGTTCCCTCCTAATCTTTTCTCCAGGGCTTTTGTCTTTTTTTGCCCTAGAGAAGACTTTGCTGTCACCTAGACTCCATCAGTTTTCAATCTGTTTAATACCATTTGTAAAGTATGTTGCAAGTATGCTGTTATTTTTTTGGCCATGCCGCATGGCATGTGGGAACTTAGTTCCCCGACCAAGGATCGAACCCAAGCCACCTGCAGTGGAAGCGTGGAGTCTTAAATTAACCACTGGACAGCCAGGGAAGTCCCTCAAGTACGCTGTTATTAATACTAGTAAAAACATCAAATTTTGTAAATGATTCTCTCTCTCTAAAATAAATGGAAAGCTATCCCTAGTATAAGACCGTTCTCCCCTGTGTGTCTATGGTTTTTTTGAATGAGATAACTGTTTCCACAGGTTCATGAGTGTCTGGGTTAAAGTTATGCATTTCTGGCTATGAAGAAAGGTTGAGAACTGCTCCAGGACATCAATCATAGACTTATTAGGGAATCCATAGAGCATTAATTCGCCCATAAATGACATTCCTTTACATATGCAAAATCTGTTCAACTATCTCAGTATTTCGCCCACACAAAACAAATGTCCTCATCAATTATCAGTGTTTTGTAAGAGGATGGCTCAAATCTTTATTTTTTGGCTGCACCCTCGGCTTGCAGGATTTTAGTTCCCCAACCAGGGATTGAACCCGGGTCCTAAGCAGGGAGAGCAAGGAGTCCTAACCACTGGACTGCCAGAGAATTCCCTCAAATCTTTAAAAATAATTACTTAGGCAAACATGTTTCCGTGTGAAAATTTTCAAATCTAAAGCACACGTTTTCAAAGTGTTTTAACATCATAATATGTTATACTTTGGGGAAAATAATATATCCAAGTTGGAGAAACACTAACTTTACAGTTAAATTATAAGTCTTACCTGTCTACAAGAATTTGATTGGTTTTCTTCCAATCTTCAACTGCAGGAATTTCTTTTGCCTCCAGTTTCTGTTTCAAACTATTTATTTCTGACTCATAATAAGCTCGAAGATCTGCGATGTGTCGAGCATGCTTTTCCTTCAGGTTCTGCCTAACCCTGTTGGTGAGAGGAAAAACCATCATTTAGAAAGCATCTCCTCACTATCTCAATAAGAAAAACCAAGAACATAATGATTCTCATACATAAAAATACAGGCTTTTTCCTTTATACACCCACAGAAAATATAATAGATTAATACACAAGATGACAACTAATAAAGCAAAAAAATAAAAAGACATTCATTTTTAGATGGTCTACCTTATAAACATTATATTATCTTTTCAATTTTTTATACATTACTGAAGTTCAATAAAAACAATTTTCATCATTCAAGCAGACATCATAAAAAACCTATTGACATTATAAGCCATTCACTGAAATACATACTTAGACAATATCACGGGATCTTCCAGGGAAGTCAGTGAAATGCATTCTGGGACACCACTGGCTGTACCTGGAAGCTGGGACTGACTGACTGAGGCAAAAGGTACCAGGCCAGTGTTTTCTTCATCTACACTGTTGACTGAGATGTCGTTACTACCAATAGCATATACTGCAGGAAACGTGGAACTGGTCCTACTTTCATTTTGGAATGCATGATTTTTCCAAGAGTCCACTGGAGACACTTTTGTACTTGAAGGATATCTTGGGAATCCAGATAACTGAGAAGTAACATGACTTGCTTGTGAAAACGAGTCTATGTCAGAGTGACTAGCCATACTAGGTTCTAGAACGGAGTCCGGTGAGAAGGATATTCTGTCATCAAGGGCATTCAAAAAGCCATGTGGCTGAATCCCTGAAATCTGCTGACTTGGCTTCAGGTGTAACGTTGGGTCTAGAGTCAGTACCTAGAAATAAGACAGACAACAGTAAGCTCTCGCCCTCTGTACTCAGTTTTCGTTTTCAGGTGAGTAGGCTTTAGATCTCCTAGGGAAAAGGAAGCTCAAGATGAGAGTTAAGAGTCATGAGTCATCTTTCATTGCCACTCAGCAGAGTGCTGTCAACTTTACCTCCGGTGGATGATTTGGGTTGGAAGCAGAAGGGAGATTCCTCTCAGGTAACTGCTTGTTTTCCCTCTGTTTTTTATAATAAATATCCTTCAGTGATGGTAGCTTCATCTCATTACTAGTATTAGACTTAAAGATATGAAACAAAATTATTTAAACATTATCAACGAATCAATGATGAAAAAAGTTTACTTTCCTGATATCAAGATCAGCACCATAAAAAGATTTTTGAAAACTTTAAAATAAACTGAGATGCCAGACTGCCAGATTTGTAATAAGAGTTTGGAAGTCATTACCTATTATGAGGCTCCCTCAGAATGAAAAAATTTTCATACCCTCTAACAATAAATATTAAGGGGATAATTTAAACCTAAGATATTTAGCAGCCTAAGAACACTTCCAAAGAATAAAATCCTTGGTAATCTCCTTACTCAAAATAAGAACAAAGTTTCGAGGTAAGAAAAGACTTCATAATGAATGAAGGAAGCAGGGCAAGAAAACTTCTGGCCAGATTAATTTCCTGTGACTCAAAGGGACAGGTGTCAAAAGGTGGAGTTCCCCAGCTCTGTAGTTATATTCGTGTTTAAGAGTTGGCAGACAACAAGAAGTGTTAAGAAAGAAGTTACCCAATCAAAATAAGACCCTTTTTTAATTAGTAAAATAAGAAGATATGGGGACTTCCCTGGTGGCACAGTGGATAGGACTCCTCACTCCCAATGCAAGGGGCCCAGGTTTGATCCCTGGTCGAGGAACTAGATCCCACATGCATGCCGCAACTAAGAGTTTGCATACCACAACTAAGGAGCCCACATGCTGTAACTAAGACCCCACACAACCAAATACATAAATAAATTTTTTTTTTAAAAAAAAAGAAGATACAATCCTAACTTCTACAGCTGAAATCAGGGCTTTGCTACACTGGAAGTGTTACAAACCTAAACTCCAAATATTAAAACACTGGGCTTAAATTATTTCAATGTGGGACTTATTGTAGGGCGTGACAGGGGTACCATTTAACCCTGGGCCTCAAATTTAAACTAACGTGGACATTCTCTCAAATGAGATTACAGATTGAGTGAGAGATACATTGAAAGCACTGAAAGAACACATTCGTCCTATAGCTTTAAACTTTTAAACTGTCCCATTTCCAGACCCTACATAGACAGACTGCAGAGCACCATGAACTAATGTTTTTTTTAATAAACTCTATAACTAGCTTGTGAAAAAGACAATTAATTATACTTTTTGTGTGTGCATTAAAGGCATTAATTTGTTAAATGTAAACCCTTAAAATTTACCACAATTTCTATAATCCTGCTTTGAATTTTTACTTTTTATACACCAACAACCTGGAAGCCTTTTCAGTCACTGAAATCTATGCCAAGCAGCAGCTCTTGGACTATGGCTACAGCCTGAGGAATCCTGCCCTGGGTGAACAGTTGCAACTATGCTATTTACAGCTCACTGTAATACGAGGTAATATTTTTCACCACCTTTTTTTTTTGGTGTGCCGAGTGGCCTGTGGGATGTTAGTTCCCTGACCAGGGACTGAACACAGGCCCTCGGTAGTGAGAGCGCAGAGTCCCAACCACTGGACTGCTAGGGAGTTTCCTTTTCACCGCTTTTATGATTTCCCTTCTTGTCATATTTTAACATCTCTGAAGTGAGGATGTCTCTTGTAATTAACAGCATCTTACAAATGCCTTTGGTCAAGTAGCAGCTGTGACATAATTGTCACTGCCTGCTCATAAGCAAATAGAAAAGCTTTCAAAATTGGCCAAATAGTTGTCAGCAGCTTGGAAGAAAATCCTAGAGACTACGCTGGAACCCCTGAGAAGCAATATTTAAGGGACAGTGAATCAGACATGTTTAGCAACATTCCCCATCTGAGAGTCAAAAGCAGGCCAGTCCTACATAACTACTAAGCCAGGTAAAAACTCAGCACCAAGGCCTTTCATCCTTTTTTAAAGAAATGCCAAGTCACCAATGCTCTTGGTGGCCCAAGGGAAATGGCATGTGGAAAACACAGAAACCAACACTGACTTAAAAAGAGAGGAGTGTGGAGTGTAAGCTCCTGTAGGTAAAGAAGTTTCAACTAATTTACTTCACTTATATTATCCATAAGTATGTACGAGAATTATAGGATAAAAATATATGTTTAAGTCTACAAAATATAAATTCTAAGGGATAAGCTTTGTATCCGTCGGATCGATGAATTTTTTTTCTTGGTAGAATGTGAAACAGGAAGTCTTAAAATTGATGGCAACTTTATATTTTGAGTCAACAAAATATAGTGTTAATTTACTGATGTTGAAGACCAAGAAACACAAACAGTGAGCCCTGTAGTTGCAAAGCCCACCGAGTCTCCCAGACCCCTCAATCTCACTTCCCCCCCTTCCTTCTTAGTGTTTATCTGTCTCTTTTTTCCTCCTTTCCTGAAGGACAGAATGCTGGTTCCCACCCTCTCTGGGACTCTGATGTCCAAAAATACACTGGTCCCATGTTGTCCTGTCCATCTATGCCTGTCACTCGTGTTTACAGCTCTCCTGGTTACTTTAATTGTATCTCTCCTTTCCTCCAACCTGTTCTCTCATCTCCTGATCTAAACACAGAAGTGAGATATATACATCGATGTACACATACTGGATATTTTTATTTCTTTGCTCTGAAGTCAACAAAATATTTACATTTCTTGCTCAAAGAAAATCAAAACAGCAAATTAAATTGCTCATAATTATGATACAAACGGATCAGCGGGAGGGTGTAACAGAACAGAAAATCAAAACCACGCCTGGGAACGGGGGAAGAAGTTTATTTGTGTACCTACTATATTTAAAATAGTGGGCACAAAACCATGTCATTTAATTTCATAAAACACTAACCAGGCATTTTTAATTCCATTTTTAAGTAACGTTCCTAAGATCACACAGGCAGTGAACGACAGAGACCAAACCTGAAAGCAGGCAGATATGATTTAAAGCCCACGCTTTTTTCTGTATATCAGCAATTGAAAAATACAAACTTTGTAAATGAACCAGTATATACAATTGTACAACAAATACACACGTGCATCATGGGTTATTAAATTACCTGGCTTGGTGATATATCCGTGGAGGAGGCTGGTGTCTCAGGCAGAGAGTGATACGTGTCCTTCTCCTCCAGTTTCCAGTAAGTCAGTCCTAATGTGAACAAATACACAGAATAGATAAGGGTGAGGAAAAAGAACAAAAATGCTTTTAGAGTAACTTATTTCTACCTAAAGAAAATTAAACATGGGAAGTATGTGTTCTAGAATAACTTATTTTTACCTAAAGAAAATTAAATACGGGAAGTTTTTGGCTATCTGGATACAGGAAATTGAATTTGGAAGGGAAAAAATTCACATAAATGCCTTGCCATGTAAGAGTTCTAACTTAATGATCCAAATATTTTAAACTGAACTATCATATTATTAAAAGTCAAGATAAACACGTGCAATTTAAAATATTTTTTTAAAGACAATTCCTTTACGCACAGTACAGACATACCCAGAAGCAATCTAAAGAATTCAATAAGTCAAATCCTTATTGAGCGTTTACTGTACCAGCTGGGGAGGAGGAGGCGTGAAGAGGGAGCTGTGAGCCGTAAGTCAATCATACAGTACACACAGTATGTCAGAAGGCGGTGAGCACTCTAGTAAAAGTTACAAATCAGTGTAAGGGGATATGCAGTGCGTGTGGAAGGGGGGGCAGGCGCTCTTTCTGAATAGGGTGGTCAGGGTTGGCCGTGTTAACCATATATGAGGGAGCTCCCCCGTAAGGGGCGGGGGAGAACATTCCACATACAGGAAGCAGCCAAAGCAAAAGCCCTAAAATGAGAACTTATCTGGCATATTTGAGCAAACAGCCTCTCTACTGAAGCAGAGAAAGGGAGAGAGCCCCAGACAGTGAGGTCAAAGAGCAGAGCTAGATGTCTCCGGGCCTGCAGGCTCTGTAAGGACAGACTCCCTCCCGACTGTTATTCTGAGGGAAGTGGAACCACCGCAGGGCTTGAGCAGAGGAGTCACAAGATCTGACCTGTCTTTAAGAAGGATCACATTGGCTACTGTGTTGAGAACAGATGGAAGCTGCAAGGGTGAAAGCAGGGAGGCTGGTTAGGAAGCTCGCGGGAACCCAGGGGACAGGTGATGGGGCTCTGTTAGGGTGAGAGCAGGAAGGTGGTGACAGGTGATCGGATCATGGTAATTTTCACAAGGCAAAGCTAATTCATCCTGAATTGGATGTGGGATTGTGGGAAAAAGGAGTCAGTATGTAAAGCCATTAAAGCTAAAATAAGCTCACCGTGGAGAGTAAAGAATGGCTTACAGACAGTTTGAATTTCTTAATTCATTTTGGAGTATCTGAAAAATGCTGAGATAATTTTTGCAGCTGTTTGAAATAATTGCAAAAGTACTGCTTTCTATCTTTACAGAACTTGTAACACAAAGTAAGGCAAGTAAGGATGTTACAGCTACCAGAGGCACAAGACAACACATAATACTTTTACAGAAACCACTCTAATATACATGATTATCACCCTATGAGAAATGCACACGTTATTATTTTGAAAAAAAACTCTTTAGAAATATAAGTATCATACCTGTTCCTGAATCAGACATCCAACAATTTGGACTCTCATCTGGTTTGTTGAGGTAAAAAGCTCGAGAATGTGTAGCAGCAGTGAAATCAGACTACAATTCAAGAAAGAAAACCATTAGTTGCCAGCTAAAAATCCTTAGGCACAGACTGCTGACACAAGGAGTAAGAGCCAGGTGTCAAACCCAGGCGCAGAGAAACTTTCAGAGGTTCACAAAGAAAGCAAGCCTGGTTTTCCCCATGGTTACAAGAACCGCAAAATGATAGGAATCAACAATGAAGGATTTTCTATTCCTGTGTAATTTACAAAAGTTTATTTTGATTCTCTGTGGAGATGAAAGAGGAAACCGGAAGCAAACAATATGAGTGCAGAATGAAAATGCATTTATGGACTTCCCTGGCGGCGCAGTGGTTAAGAATCCGCCTGCCAATGCTGGGGACACGGGTTCGAACCCTGGTACGGGAAGATTCCACATGCCGCGGAGTAACTAAGCCCGTTCGCCAAAACTACTAAGCCCGTGCTCTAGAGTTCGCGAGCCACAACTACTGAGCCTGCATGCCACAACTACTGAAGCCTGTGCACCTAGGGCCCATGCTCCACAACAAGACAAGCCACTGCAATGAGAAGCCCGTTCACAGCAATGAAGAGTAACCCCCGCTCACCACAACTAGAGAAAGCCCGCGCACAGCAACAAAGATCCAACACAACCAAAGATAAATTAATTAATTTTTTTAAAAAGAGAAAATGTATTTATAATTTGCCATCGACTTCCAAAAGAAACTTCAAGTGCCTAGAATTAAAGTCGTTTAGTATAAAAATTAGTGTAAAAGCCAAAACAATTCATTTTTATCATTAAGACAATAAATCAACTCTGAAAACTGCATATCAATAATTACTATGAACTTTAAATAGTAGACTACATCTTATATGCAAATAATTGGTTACCAGAAAAGGCTAAAAATGCTTACTTATCCTCAATTCTAATAAAAATTCTAAGCTAAACTCTCTTCACAATATCTCTGGCATTGTCACAAGAAATCTGTGTTTCCCCAGAGAGATATGTGATTTTCATCAGAATTTTTCTTATGAGTTTCACCACCATCAAACTTTTAATTCCTGTTAAAAAGTATTTAGCTCTATTTGCTTACAACCACCTGTGAACCCACTGCAAAAGCAAAAGCACACTAAGCTGATGACATTCTATATACCAAGGAGGGGTTATCCCCTCAGCCTTCTAAGGCACCACTTTAGCCTCCTTTTCATCAAATGTCTCTCCTAAAACGCCTACCTGTTCAAATTTCTGTTGCGTCTCTGTACTTAACAGACCAAGAGAAGCTGACTGCAGAAGAATAAGTGAAAAATCCCAATTAAAATATTTTTACTTTTTCCTGGTTCTTTGGTGTAAACCTTAACATGCTCAGTCGACACACGCCCCCTTGGCTGGAGGGGGCTCACCTCACACGGCTGCCTGCTGCACTCTTCCGGGCCACAAGGCATCGGCTGAAGAAAACAGGCCTGGCTTTTGAAGAGCAACGAAAGTATGGTGCAAGGAAAGCCCTTCCCAAGAAGCTGGCCTCAGCCTAGCACAGGATCTTCATCAGTAACAGTCTAGCAGCATCTGAAAAACCACCATGGAGCCCACACCTGGGGAAATGGTAACAGCCAGTCTGTCCCAGACAAAGGACCAAGGAAACAAAGACCGACTTGAGCTTTGGAAAATCCTTGTGCTAAACAATATCCAATTTCAAGACATGCTTCAAGATAGCTAGGACCCCAAATAAACTACCTTGTATAAAAAGAAAATTGGATCCCAAGAGCATTCTGATCATAAAGATTCCCTGGATTTAGACTGAAAATGGAAAAAGAAACAATGGGAGAAGAGAAAGGATGAACTAAAGAAGAAAGTTCCAACTTTTGTGAATCCACAGAATTTGATTCAGAATTATGCAGGTAAGAAGTGCATTTCAGGTGTGGTGTCTGATTCAATAACCACCACTACCTGAAAGCCATTTAAAACTTGGACACACCAAAGAAACTTGATTTCCCCTAATGATTTAATAGCAAAAATATCTAATTCACCTTTAAAAAATAGGAAAAATAAAACTTGTCCAGAGATGATCAAAGAAAAGGAAAAATCCAAACGGAATCATGCCCTCATCACAGCTTTACCCCCTGCGCAACTGACATCCCCAGAGGCAGAACAGGCTACTAGGTAGACCTATCCCCCGCAAGGGCATATTTCTCAGGCAGTGTCTCTGATCCTTCAGCTGCTTGTCGATTCTCCACTGAATCAAGGGAGAAAATTAGGCTAGATCATTGGTTCCAGGCTTTACAGCACATAAGAATCACCTGAGGAGCTTTTAAACCACCTGATCATAGGTCACAACTGCACCAATGAGGACAGACCACCTGGGGCTGGCGGCCAGTCATAAGTAGAGTTTTAAGGCTCCTCAGGTGACTCCAATGTGCAGCAAATTCTGGAAACCACAGGGCTACATAGAACAAATACTGATCCACAGTCACAAAAGACAGTGAATCCACCAAGTTACACACCACAAATCCAAAGTTCATCAGAAGTGAAAAAGTCTCCACAAACTGAGTTTCAGTTAAGATAAAAACAGAAAAAATGAAGCTACTATATATGAAAACATTCTCCATTTCTGCCAACCTATTCCAATGAAAAAAAACAACTTTCACCCCAGTCTCCAAATGCTTTTATGTCACCACACCAAATAAGGATATACCATGCTTGACGGCACACAGGTTCAAAAGAACAGAGCTACCAATACAGCACCAGCCCCCGAGGCTTGACGGTTCATGTAGCTTCCTCACCTTCATTTCCCTCCTCAACACAAATGTGAGCAAGTTAAAAAAATGATGATATCAAGAAGCCTAAGTATCATGGGCTGAAGAAAGAAAAATGACTGAAAGAGAAATATTGCCTTATGAAGGCTGGGGGACTGCCTTCTTACGACTTCTATTCTTTTTTTTTAAATTAATTTATTTTTGGCTGCATTGGGTCTTTGTTGCTGTGTGCAGGCTTTCTCTAGCTGCGGCGAGCAGAGGCTGCTCTTCATTGCAGTGCATGTGCTTCTCAATGCGGGGGCTTCTCTTGTTGCGGAGCACAGGCTCTAGGAGCACAGGCTTTAGTAGTTGTGGCGCACGGGCTCTAGGAGCACAGGCTTTAGTAGTTATGGCGCACAGGCTTAGTTGCTCCGCGGCATGTGGGATCTTCCTGGACCAGGGCTCGAACCCGTGTCCCCAGCACTGGCAGGCGGATTCTTAACCACTGCGCCACCAGGAATGTCCCCACGACTTCTATTCTTTAATAGATCTTTTTCAAAGGAAGATGGAAAGACTATGTTTAGGATGATCAAGACATGGCCAGTTTCTAAAGGAATCAAGATTGTAGAGAGACTTGACTTTGCGATTTCAATGTATTATACTGAACAATGTTATTCTATGACAATTTAGGCCAAAAGGTCTTTAAAGATGTTTAAAACTTACTCAGTAGCTACAGCTCGTTAACAAAAGCAGCTGCTATATGAGCAAAAGGAATTAAATGAACGTTTAGAATTTAAACATTCAATCTCTTACAACTTGGATTATAAATTCAGAGTTGTCCAAGCTTCAACTGTTTTTATAATGGCATCTTAAAGCGTTCACACATAGAGTACTACTTATTACAAATTAACAGCAGAACAAATTATTTGAGGGTTTTTTAAAAAACAATGTATTACTCGTAAACATTTGCAGTACAAAGAGAATTAGGACCTTTACAAAATGTTTCCTTTTTTTTTAGTAGTACTTTATCCCTCACTGGTTTTGATTTCCAGTCTACTAAAGAACCACTAATTGGAGCATCGTTTCCCATCCTTTGAGACACCAAAAAAGGTATGTCAATGGAACAAATTAACAATACAAAACAAAGGGCAAAAAACTTATGCTAATGAACATGTGGTAAACTCAACATAATTATCCTAATTGTCCATAGATGAAGCATGCCAGAGTCAAGTGACTTGTCACCTACTTTCTCAATTGGTGATTTTCTGGTTTGCTCATTTCCTTGCATAGGTTTTGAACACCCCTCTTCTTTATGTGCTCTCTTTGGTTGGTTCTGCTTCAGCTTTTGAGCCCATGATGTTATAGATTTACTATTTAAAAAGAAAAAAACAAAACACCTCTCTTTAAATGCTGTCCTTCACAGATAAAACTAAACACTAGTAGATACTATGTCAGTGGAAAATGCTTTGAGTTGTTTTTCTGATAGCAGAGAGTGGATGGATTTTTATTGATTCACATAAATTTCTTTTTACAATATCTTACTATTAAAGGCAAAATGAAGAAAAAGACTGACTAGCAGTGATTAACAATACTTATAGTCTGTGGCCATGGAACAGAACAAAAACCACCATAGTGGCCCCTTCAAGTACTCAGTATATCTCCACAGTGAAAGCATACTTATTTAGATGGACTTATAATTATACTTATGGGTACCCAAGATTGTGTTGCCACAGCAAAATACCTTACACTGGATGACATATGTCAGAGACATAAAACGGAACATAATTTTAAGTGATTATTTGCTTTACAAACATTCAGCCAAAGTTTCTTTTACCAAAAGTTTCTTTTACCTGGGTCAATCAAAATGTCATTTAACTTACAAAAATCTCTTCTTATAAACATAAAACTGAGTATGCTTATATATAATTTTTTGTTTTAAATTATATGAACATGTGTGACAAAATTCCACTGTTGATGCAGTCCTATACTCTAATTTTCAGCAAGTCGATAGTGACTAGAAAATATAAAAGGTACTTTTCTGGCAAGGCCTCTCACCTTAAGAGTTTTAGTAGACTTATAACATTGTAAATGGGAAGACAGATGTCGTTAGCATGTAGTGTGCTTTGTTAATTTCAGTTTTTTCCACAGGCAGTAAATAAAACAATTTGATAAAACTGATAGACATTCAAACATATCTCATTCCAACTAAAAGCAGCTGTATTTACTAAACATGTTTAGCTTATTATAAACGTAATAAACAAGTCAAACTCCCTTCAAGTGATGGAGAAATTCTACTTACTTATCTGTTTTTCCACTGTATACTTCCGAAATCTTATTTTCACCAAGAAAACTGTGTTCAAATTCACCAGGAAAAATGGGAGTATCTTCCTTTAAAGATGTACAAAATTCTTCATTTGTATGTATATAAAAACTCTGGTTTTTCACACCATCTACAAGTGACTCCTTTTGCACCACCGGCGCTCCAAACTGTCCTTTAGAAACCTCTGCGTGCTCCATGAACTCTTGAGCGTCCTTAGGTTTGTAGGTATTTAGTTCTGAGACACAAAAGGTACCATACCCACTGCTCACTGAGCTACTATCCACATTGCAGTCTGGTTGTGACATAGATGTTTCTCGCTGCATTTCAGGTTCTTTAGACTTGGGATAACTGATAACAGATTCATTTCTCTCACTGTTTTCAGAAAAAAAACCCATTTGACTTTCTGAAGATATTTGTCTGCTTAAAGAACTTCTATCACAGGAAGCCCAGGAAGCATTATTGGTCTGTAACTTGACTAAATTTTTTATCTCCTTCTGTATACGCTGAAAATAAAAAGTTACAGGTTTGGCTAAGGATGTACATTAACATCACATTTTTATAAATGTCTTAAAATATTGTGTTTAAAAATGAGATATTACCCTAAAGATGACACATGTGCATTATATTTAGTTTATAAACAAAACTGATATAAAGAACTAACTAATTGGGATCTTTGAGATGGCCCACACTCTGGCATTTCTCACAGGGCCACTCTCACCTTTTGAGACAGACCGAGTCCTATATATGGAATGTGTACCTCTAAATAAATAAATCTACTTCTTACCTATCACTTTGTCTCTCACTGCATTCTTCCTGGGATGAGACACAAAGAACCTGAGCTTCAGTAAGTGCTGACACCAGGAACTCGGGCCCCCACCCAGGTGGAGGATGGAATGATGATGCTGACCCTCCGGACTTCAATCAACTACAGCTTTGGACTCTGTGGACCTTTGTCCCAATTCTATGCTGAGTTCTCCTCTGCTTAAGCCCCCTCACGATTATGCGTGTACCCTTAGTTTAAAACTTCCCCAGTTTTGCAGTTTGGGGAGACACTGCTTTGGGAAAAGATCCCCAGTGTTCTCCTTATTTGCTGCAAGTAAAGAATCCTTCCTTCTCCCAAAAAAAAAGGGGAAAAAAAAATTAACTAATTGGTTCTTCTGCAAACCTTACAATATAAAACAAGAATCAATATAAAGAACTTACTTGAATTTGGTTGTGGAACTGTTCCTGCTGGGCAACTATCTGCTCTTGGCATTGTTTTTCCACCAAATTGAATAGTTGTAACCACCTGGTCTAGTAAATTATAAAATATTTTAGTTAGACATAAATTTTTAACCTAATATTTCACAGAAATATTCCTCCAGTAGGAAAGAGCCTTTTTTTAAAATGTATTTTTAATGTAAAAGTCATAAGCTAAATTAATTATAAAACTATATTTAATGCAAAAGTACACGGACATAGGATTGGGCACCCCTTTCTTATGTTACCTGTGGTCTGAGTAAATTTGAGGGTCTGAGTACATCTTCTTTTTCAAATGGCATCTTAATTTGATGTCATCTGCTACCATTTCTGATTAATCAAGAACTGCTGCTAGTTGTACTTTACATTTGTCTTAAGTCCCTATTCCTTTCCTCATAACACCTAATGGTTTTCTTAAACACTAACCTGGACCCAGAAAAAGAATCCCACATCTTAAAACAACAAATAGTTTAGTATTAGGAGAATCTGATCCCTAATTTAGTTGTTCTTCAAGTTAAAAAACCTCTTTTAGAGTCAGATATTAAAGTGCTTTAAAGCACTGCAGCTGAAAAAGAACGAAAAAATGACTCTGAAAACCTATGGAAGTGACCTATAATTCCCTTCACGGCCACTTTTAGGTCCTGATCCATCCTGACCCCCAAGAGTAGTTAAGTGCTCTTATAACTAGACTAGGCCAAAACACGGGAGGAGAGGGGGCACAGACTTCTCCAGAGGCTGAATTCAATCTAAAGGCTGGTCTACTTTCAGTAACAGACCGTATGTAATAACATACAATGTCAACAAGTAGCTACCACAACTGGCTTCCCTGTTTAAAACCTTTCGGTGCCTTTCCACTCTGGTCATTCCCTACAGGGCCCTGCGTGATCTGGCTCATCTACACCTCCCAGCTTCATCTCAAGTCTCTCTGTCCCTTTCTCGACACACACCAGCCTCGCTGGCCCCCTTCTGTTCCCTGGACACGCCAAAACTGTCTTCCGCCTCAAAAGTCTCGCACTTGCTGTACCCTCTACCTGGAAAGCCCTCTCCGCAGTTCTCAACATGGCTGGCTTCTTCCCCCACTGCGATTTCAGCTCAATTATCATCTTCTCTCGAAGAGTTTCCCAAACCACCCTCACAGTCACTCTCTCTTTCTTGGCACCCTGTTTAGTTCCTTCGGAGCGTTTACCACAGTCGGAAAGTCTCTCACTTGTTCTCCTGGTGAACCTGTCTGTCTCCCACCCCTGCGCCCACCCCATCTCCAGCACCTAGGACACAAGGCCAAGAGTGGACACTCAGATATACAGTCTAAACGAGTGTATAACAATGGATACTGCTAGCTGCGCTTTTCTTGGTATTATAGACTACACAATCCAGAGACCCTTCAGGTTCATGGTGAAAGCCACTTATATAACAGAATTAAGTTGAAACCTGTATAACGGTATTAAGGTAAAGTGGAGAAAACCTCAAGACTGGAAAAGGAAGCCTTAAAATGAAATACGATGGTACTGATAGGAAGCGTGAAATCTAAATCAATTGACTTCAGGACAAGGTGGACTAGATCAAATCAAGTCCCTTACCTTCTCAACTTATAAAGTATCTTATATTAATCAAAACATAAAAGAAATCATCAGGCAACAGTTTTCTTATTCAGTTATACCTCTATACCTTTAGGAGTTATTTTTATCCTAATAAAGTTATTATTCACATAAAACTAAATTATGATAGAATAACAATTTACTTAACAAAAAATGGCTTCATAGTATGTGAGACACTTGAGATTAATCACATCCTTATCATCATTTTCTTATTTAGGATACAAATGAATAGAGTTCATTCAGGCCACAAATTAGTGGAGACTTTGTTTTTCCAAGTCAGACTTTATTGTTAATGTTTTAATTTTAAGTAAGCTAATTTAAGAATATTATTAATACTGTGAATAACATTATACACTTAATTATTAAGAAGGGCTATTATGCATTTCCAACTAAACCTATGTATACCACCCACATCTTACATACTGCTGGAGGGCATGGGTGCCAAGTTTTCCCCTGAGTGCAGGTGCCTGGCGCTATTAGCCTGAACGGGGGCTGCTGCCGTCCGCTGCTCTAGCCTGGCCTGGGAAACATCCTATGGGCTTTTCCCAGGCCAGACTCCCACCTCTCCACCAACAACCTGGGTGGTCCTGAACAAGTAAATTTAACTTCTTTATGCCTCAGTTTCCTAATTTATAAAAGGGGAACAGCAACACCTCATAGGTGGCTGAGAGGACTAAATTTTAAATTTAAATGTGATGCACGTAAAGCAGTGATCTCAATGGGGGAAGTATATTTTGAAAATCTGTGAGGTCATGGTTGTCACGAGGATAGCGGGAGCACCACGAGCATTTAGTGGGCAGGATCCAGGGATACAAATCACAGGATAGTCCCTGACAATAAAGAACTGTCCTGTGTCCATTTTATATTATAAGAATGATACATATTTTGCATAGTTTTCAAATCACCAAATTGTCCAGGAATGCAACTACCAAGATGTTTCAGAACTTGCTCAGAAATGAGTCACCATTTCAAAAAATCATGTCACCAGTTGCAGTGCTGGATCATCAGTGCAAGGCAGATGTATCAGTCTGTGTTGATAGCTGCCGCGTTCAAGGTGAGTCTACATAGAAGTAAACACCAGACTGCTGCTACATTATGTTTTCTAATGTGGATATGTCTGAGTATTTATACATTTACATATTATCTTATTATAAGTAACTATTATTCCTCTTTTATAGCACAGGACATTACATTGATTTTTTTTTAAAAGCAGATACAGGCAGGTTATATTACCTGTGAATTTCATTTCAGGACAATATAAGTTGATGTTATTTTGAAAACTGTTATAAAAACAGGGCTTTGGGTCCAATAAGGTTGAGTGCCACTGACAGAAAGTATCTAGTATACTGCCCGGCAAATACTCAATAATTATCACATAACTATTACTATTATATACATAATCAGTAGTGCTAAATTGTTAAAATGCTAAAATAATTTAGTTAATGATGTGCTTTTAAATTTTTCTTACAATCATAGAAATATTAGCAAGTACTTAAGAACGTATTAAAGTATTTCTATGGAAATGCCTTAAAAGATTCTTTCCTGATCTAATAAAAATACATAACCTTCCCAAGTTTAAGCAGTGATAAACTTAAGAATCCCAGAAGATACGTTTTATAAAGGAATTCTAAAGAATCAGGTCATCCCCAGATCTCTTCCAGAGCTCTGTGGAGGTTTAGTTCTTTACTGTAATAATGTAGATTAGTTTCTTATAAGTGGTAGAAATCAGACAAATGTTACTATTCCAAAAGAAAGGTGTAAACATGAAATTCAGGGAAATAAGACTTGCGCAATCATTACCTTCCCATTCTTTCTAAATCATTACCCTAAAGCATCAGAGACTTTTATTTTCATAGGCTATGAAAACACACAAAACAAATTCAGGAAATTTTACTGAAATGGCCAAAAAAGTATTTCATATTCTGTCAAAGTAAGAAATAGCTTAAGAAGCTCTTCAGTGAATAATCAATTATATGCCTACATTATAAAAATTAAGCAGTCAACTAATACTCAACAGAATAAAAATAATCTGTTAGATCACAGGAGAACAAAGGGCAGAAAGAAAGAAACTGGTTCAGATGTTAAAAGGTGTAAGTACCTGGTTGGTATTCTGGCTTGTAATCATCTGTGTCTTAAATTCACAAATATATTCTGATTCTGATTTAAGTTGTTGATTTCAAAGACTAAAAGTAACAATTTCTACTTAAAAATGAATTTGTCAGAAGTCAAGGCACATTGAGGCAATGCCTCATTTTTTTTTTAAAGCATATCAATTCAGGTATTATAAGCTAATGAGTAAGTATACTAGGGGAAGCATTTCATAAAACATTCCATTATTATTTACATCATTTTACAATGGCATTTCATAGGTCGTTTGCACTAGCACATACTGGTTGTTATATGGAAAAAAAAGGTATCAAAACTTAAAACTCAGTTTTCTTTTAAGTTTGCCATAATAGTCATTTTTATAACTCCAATGATTATGTATAATGAATATAAGTAATTACACTTAGGGGAGGCTGCTGCTGAATTCTTAAACCAGATAATCTTTCATTCCATTTATTCTACATAGTTTTAAAACTATGATTAACATTTACAACAAAATCTACTGCTCTCTAAAGAATTTAATAATAATGTTTTACACATTTCTACAAAGTGTTATCAATTCTAGCCTTGGAAAAGTCTATCTTGGGCATTATTCCATGAAACAAAACTTATTTATAAGTATTCTTTTAACTGTTAAATTTTTATGTCACAATTTAACCTATGGACAAAAGAAAGAACCACTTGACCTGAACAACCAATATAAGTCAGTGTAGCACAGCTAAATGCGATAAGGTATTAAACGGAAGCCTTACTTTATAATCAGAAAATATTTCAAAGTGGGTTTAGGCTTTACAAAATGATGACAATTCTGTATAAGTTACTTAAAAGATCAGAATTAGTAACAATATCAATAATTTTGGAATTCTCATTTTTATGAACAAAGACAATATTTTAGTTCACATTTAAAGTATAAATTAGAATGTCTAATCACCAATATATTGTTAAAACATACCTCTGATCATTTTTCACATTTGTTCTATATTGTTCCCTAATTAATATCCTTGACCACTTTATTCTAGCAATAACTTAAGTATCATGCTCTTTAGGATATACATTTTTAATAATTTAGAGTTTAGCAGAGGCATATCTATAAATAGAATTATTTTGTTAATTCCAGAAATGAAACAAAACTAGATACCTCACAGTTTTTCCAAAGTTCCGAATCAGTCTTTCCACTGTTGTGTAGCTCTTGCATTAAAGAGGTTAGGACTTCAACTGTACCTTGAATTACAGATGGTCTGGTCTTCCCTGAGAAAGAGGATACCCCATTTGTACTAAGGTGGGGACTACTTCTGTTGAAACATAAATAATTCAAATGGTTTTCTTCATTCTACCAAAGTGTTGAATAATTCAGCAGCTCAAGATTTAGCAGAGCAGTACAAAACTACTGATATTTAATCCTTCTTAATGGCACCTCATTTGCTGAAAATCTGATCACAAGTTTGTCCACGAAGGGAAAACAGCAGTGAAAAGACAGGCAGCACTTAATTGTATTTTTAAGAACACAACAGAAAAACCTTCTTCAGAAGTGAGAGAACACTCCAGAGTACAGCAGAAAATAAAAGTTTCTGCTAAACAATAAGAAAAATTCTAAGCTACTCCGATCTAAATTATTCCAGAGGATTATTTCACCTCACTTTAAGAACAGACCTTTATTGTTATGGAGATTCTTTCTCCATTGCCCAGAATTACAGTCAAGTCTTGTTAACTGGCTCCCCCTAATTTGGTGTGATAAGGTGATGCTTATCTTTGCACTGTCTTTGAATAAAAGTAGTGCCAACCAAATTAGCAGCAAATATTCAGGACTTATTTAGCCTATCCAGTGTGTAAAATAGCACTGATTCTTTCCAGGAGGACTGCTTTTCCGAATCTGAGATGAGTTTATTTCAGATTTGTTTTATAAACCCACAAGGCATAATTAGGGACATTAAAATTTATTTAAATTCTAACCGTTGAAAGGTCACTTTATTTATTGATACTCTGCTTTGTTTCACAAACCATTTGCAAAAAAGAGGACCTAATGAAAATAACAGTAAAATAATAAAGAGGATCAGAGAAAATATTAATAAAAAATTCAAGGGAAAGAACATAATATGTTGTCCATTAAGTGCTAGATATACAATTATAGTTGTGTAATAATCAAGTTTAAATTTGGCCAATTTAACTGCCAGTCACAATGAAAAGGGAGACGCTTCAGTTACATAATTTTCATTAGAAAGGCACATTCAAGTTCCTCCAAGTAAATCAGACACTATGTTCTAAAAGGGGTTTCTTCCAGAAGTGGGTTTCAAAGGGGCTGTCAAATGATACAGGAAACAAAAAGCGTGGCCAACATTCAGGAAGTGGGTATAGATTACGATGGCCAACATTTCTGGACCTTATCCCGTGCTTTTTTTTTTCCCCTTTCCTCCCTATTTTAATGTATGCTTTCTCCTCTTCTTTTATGTATTCTTGTAAGCTGCCTTAAATTCCTCCTGAGGCCAAAGAATGAACACATTTTTTAAGGAATTAATTTATTTAAAATACACAATTTCTTCAAGACCTATTACTGTGTGTAAATTTGCTCCTTTACCAGTAGGTCCCAGACTGCTGTGCTTTTGTTTTGTTGTACCTGTTTTTTATAGGTGATCTCCTCTCCAGTGGTCCCTGCCTCTTTGCTGTTTTTAACCTACTGTAATTTAGAAACCAAATAATCAACTTGCCAGACTATGTACAAAATGAGAGTAAACAGGCCCTGATTAAAAACAAACCAAACATGGGATAGTTTAAAAAGAAAATGCATAAAATGCATTGTTTGATAGCATCTACTTTGTCAACTCAGAGCCTGCTTTTTTGCTTACTTCCTAGTATTCAACTTTAATTGCTACTTTCCAGACTGGTGAGGTATTTCTGCAATATGAAACATTATTTGTCCTCTTAACTTCAAAATGGAGAAACAATATTTAGACAACTAAATTTTAAAGATATACTTGTAATTTACCGAAAACAAAAAAAGTGTAAAGAAAACTCCAACTAGCAAAACAAATTCTTTTTCACAATGTTCCCCATGCAAAAATACATCTCTGGGAGAAATGAAAAACATGAAAGGATTGAAACTATTCTTAACCCAAACAACTGTCCTTGAACAGTTCCTGATCATAGTTTTGGGGTTTTTTAAATGCAAATCAGTAACTATGACACTATTTGGATAAACTGGCAAACTATGCAAATAAAGTTATTTTGATTTGTCATTACATTAAAAAAAAATCTATCCCATTCTTACCTATTAGTACTTAAGTTCAGTCCAAGAGAATGGGGAGAATTTTTTATATCAGATTCTACAGAAGATGAAGCTTTTTGTAAGGGTTTCCGCAAGTCAAAATCTTCCATAGCGTACAGAAATTGTTACACTCTCTCACTGGAAAATGTAGGCTCTTGCACTGTTTGAAGAAACTGAATCTGAGTCATCTTCAGATGCTTCATCGTCTAAAGGCATTTTCAGCTGCTGACATTCAGACTGTGAAATGTCTGAAGGTCCCAGGAGAGTCTGAAAATGAATGAAGAACAAAAACTATTATAAAAAGCCATTAAACCTAGCAACTGTCTTTTCAAGACTGTGGAAACCTTAATCCTTTTATACAAATCTACATTAAGGATAGCAACATTATTCATAATAAGCCAAAATTCAGAAACAACCCAAATGTCCATCAACTGATGAATGGATAAATAAATGTTGTGTATCTATATAATGGAATATTTTTCAGTCATAGAAAAGAACAAAGCACTGATTTATGCTACAATGTGGATAAACATTTAAAACATTATGGCAAAGGGAATTCCCTGGCAGTCCAGTGGTTAGGTCAATAAAAAATCTACAAATCTTCTGATTTGCAGAAGTAGTAGTACCTTTTCAGGTAATATTTCACAATTTTATGTGCTTAATAATCAAGGTTCCAGACACAATTCTACTGTGTAACAACTGGAATACTTATTGATATGTGCCTTGTTCATTCCTTTAATAAATTCTACCAAGTATCCATGCTTGTTGATTTATACAGTGAATAGATGAATGGGAACTACTTGGTATCTATATTGAATCTGGTACTGAAAACAGCCAATTAAACTGTTAACAGTGGTTGTTTCCCCACTGGCTGCAAGGTGGGAGTGGAAAGAGTGCACTATATACTGTATACGTAGAGTACTTTTGTACTCTGTGCATGTTATCACTTCTTAAAAAATAAACTATTTGCCAGGTCCACTAAAATTTAACTGAAGCTAGATGTACAGAGGTAAACTGGCTATAACAAGTCAAACAGCATGCCTGCTTCTTAAGGAATTCATGTCCTTAAAAAAAAGCCAGGAGTAAGTGGGTGGGGGAGGGGGAAGAATAGAGAAAACATATGCTGCTTACAAGATGGAAATTTCAGAGGGTGCAATAGAGGAAAATTACCTATTATTCTGGTTCCTCTAGGTTCCCACTTTCTAGGGCCTGGTTTTACAAAGCACAACCTTGAGAGCATCAGCTCACAAAGGAACCATTTCCTTCAGGGACAGGTGTGAAGGCCAAGGGTAACCGGACCTAGCTAAACGGATTTCTCCCCAGTGACTCAGCCCATCACCAACGACAAATGGGGTATTGAAAAAGTCAGGGGCTGCACCTTCCATCTGGCAACGAAAATACCTGGATTCAAATCACCTTGCTCTTCCAGCAGGAAAACACAAGCTCTCCAGGGACGCGGATCGGCCTGCAACCCCATCTATAATTTCCCCCGTTGAGTTAATCCGGATGCAGTAGATCCAGATGGATCTTGAAATGCGATGATGCTTTCCCAGCAAAGCGTGAGGGTGAGGAGGAATGGGTGGGAGAGTGGGGGATGAATTAAAATTTTAAAAGAAGATATACAATGCAAAATTTTAAGAACCTGATGGAGAATGCGTATAAGAACAGAGACTTTTATATCTCCCATCAACAAAATATGACGCTTTTGATGGCCCCAGCTCCTAGCAGAAAAAGGGAGTTAGGGGGTAGAGGAACGACTGATGGGGGTCTGCTGAGAATATAAAAGTTAACCAGGCGTTTTGCTTTGGTGGGAGCCTGAGAGGGGGAAAGAAGGCATGATTTCAGGTTTTGAGGCCAGATCCTGACGTTCTCGCGCTCACAGCCAGACCGCAGCTGCTGGCGGCGGCTCTCGGGTTAAAGTATGAAGGCGAGGAGAACCCACGCAGTTGCCTAAATTGTAGGCAGCAGGGAGGCTGTAGTTAAAACCACCGGTCCAACAACTACAATCGTGATTCTCAAAGTAAGCTCAGGAAGCTGGTCAAAAAAAAATAGAGACAGAAATCCCTCAAGCCCCCCGCCCCTCGGGAAGAGGCGCTCAGCGATTGGGCCGCGCGGGTGTCATTCAAGGGCAGAGTCTAGAAAAGGTGCACTGCCGCGAGCAAAGCCCCCACACGGCCGCGCGCTCCGCTGAGGTTGCGTCGAGGGAGTGTTGTCTTTCCCCCGCCCTAACACATCAGCACACTCAGGGGGCCGCTAACTTGGTGTCTTCGAGTCGCGTCCCCTGTTTCCCGCGACCGGCAGCTCCCCGCAGGCCGGCAGCTCCCCGCAGGCTGGCGGCCGCTTACCTGGCCGCCGTTCACACTGCCGATGTCAGTGTCGGGCGAGCGCCTCTCGCGACCGTTAAACTCGAGGGAGCGTGCGCGCGCCCGGCGTCTTGGTTGCGATTGGATGATCGGAAGGGGGCAGAGACGGCCGAGCCGCGGCGCGCGCGTCCACTTCCCCCGTCCTGCCCCCAGCTCTCACCAAAGAGGGAGGTGCGACGCCCGCGGAAGCTGGGGGGAGGGGGGCGGGGCTGCAGTCAAGTCCTCTCGTCTGATTGGCTCTCTGGGAACCCACGGCAGCTACGCGGGAAAGAAGCCTCAGCTTCCCGCATGCGCAGTTAGTAAGACGGGGGCTCGGGTTTGTGAGGGGGGGCTGCGGCAGGAGTACGGCGCGTGCGCAGGCGCGGGAGTGCGTTTGCGTTCCCGCTCCTGCGGCCATTCCGGTTCACCCAGAACGTTGGGGGCGGGAGCCCAGTCCTGAGGTCAGGTAAGTGTCTGCGGAGAAGCCCGACACCCACACGGTTGCCCACGATTGTTAGAGTCTCCGGAGAGAGGACTGGGAGCTGGGACCCGTGAATTTCCCCGTTTGCGACCCTGAGTCGCGCAGCCCATTGACCTGAGGCCCCGCTGGCGGTGAGGTGAAGCCGGCCCGGACACCCGAGCTAAGTTTACCCTGGAATGGGTTTACCCTAGGCTGGTGGGGGTCGGCACTGGGGCTCTTCAAGGACTTGGAGGGGCGGGCGAGGAGAACCCACCCTTGTGGAGAAAACAGTTCCACCGAGGCCCGAGGACAAATGGAACGATGCTCGTTGACTTGTTCGGCGGAGCCTTGGGGAGCTGTTAGCACGCAGCTGGGCCTGTTATAGGCATCGTGGGTGTTTTCCTCTTGCCCAGCCTTTCGAAGGACCAGAGAAAACCCTTTCCGTGGGCCCCCAGGCCATCTCACACGCACTGGTCAGTTCGCCTTTCTCAGACGAAAGGTTCTTACCCTTTAAGGTACTTCGAGCTCTTAGATTTTCCTCCGAGTGTCCGGAGCCCACGATAAAGGGACTTCGCCAGCCTTGTCCTTAGGTGTGCCGGAGAAGCCAGGACGGAGCAGATGTTATTTGCCCTTGGAAACACAAATCTGCCAAGAGGCATTCCATCTCATCTGAGGCTCCTAAGAATACCTGACAATTTTGTCTCAATAGTAGAAATTCAGTCTCTCCAAAACCCCATCCGTCTATGGGAGAGTTCAAGCTTAAGTAAATCGAACCCTCCTCCCAATTGTGTTAATCCACCCATCAGTATTGTGCTTGTGTTAAAACCCAACCAAAATCAAATCATTTTTAAGCACACGGCTCTGTTTTCAGCAACCATGTTTCTTTCAAGTCCACCCAAAAACAAAAAGAAAACAAAAAGCAGTTTTACCACTAATTTCAGTTGGCTGCAAAATCTGTTACTTGAGATCCTCACACTAGGATGGGAAAGTGGATTCCTGAGATGGCTCCAGGCAAAGGGAGGTGTGTTTCCTTGCAAGAAAAATGTTAACCCCAAAACCGAGAACTGGAGATTAGTTCCCAACCATGCAAGAGGCAGGAGATCATTGCTTTTTGCTACAAAATCTGATGGACTTTGTTTAGTTTGAGTGTTTTGTTTTTGGCAGTGTCATCTTTAGGTAACTTTCAAAAAAAAAATCTATTAATGTTTTAATAAGCCAACATGTTCAGAAGCTAGTATTCTAATTAACTGAGTTATCTTGTTAACCAACTGATACAAAATATTCTGGTAAGGTTATTCACACCTTACTTCTTAACTTAGGTTAAGCTCTTTGGTAGCGTCTTAATTTTTACAAATTCAGAATGGAAACTGCTTTTGACTAACTGGTCTAGAGAGAAGCTTTATAAAAAGAGGAGGTTTTTAAAGTCCATAGAAATTATTTCTGAATATAGAAAACAGAAGTAGAAGGTGTCAGAAATTCAAGTATATATTAAGTGTAGGAACTATTCATCTTAATTTAACCCCCCCCTCCTCATACTGGAGATTTTGCATTACTTGTATACAAGCTAACACCACTATTTTATGCCCTTATAAGGGTGCACAGCAAAGGAAACCATAAATAAGACAAAAAGACAACCCTCAGAATGGGAGAAAATATTTGCAAATGAAACAACAGACAAATGATTAATCTCCAAAATATACAAACAGCTCATGGAGCTCGGTATCAAAAAAAACTGTATGATTTTATTATAACATCTTTGTATTGCTCAAGTATTCCTCTTTTGCCACAATGAGCTTTTGAGTGGAGATCTTTCATTCTGATTGGGATAAGATTAGGCTGTTCAGTAGTAGTGGCCGCTAATGGCTTGAGGCATTTAATGTTTGTTAACCAGGGTGTTACTCTGTGTCATTTATTTTTATATACAAAACAGCTTGTCATTGGCGGGGGTTGGAGGAGGGACGTCCTCCACAGCAAAAATGAGGAACTCTAAAACTTTATAGTTTAACCATTGAAGATGAAAAGGAATAATCAGGTGTACATTTAAACGTGACTTTTTTCATCTTTTCTGTCCTTCATGATTTTTTTTACTATATCAGATAATTACTAAAGATCTCTATGTTTAAACCAGGACTTGCTGTGATGAAGGTAGTTTTTACCTTTCAATTTGAACCTTCTGGGAAGTCACACTATATTCTTGGCATCATAATTCTCTCTTTGGCACCTGATTTCATAGACCACAATTATGACCTCACCAAACAGCATATCTTCGGTAATTTCATGGTTTCCAAGTATTTCTTAAATTGGACCATGCCAAGTAAAATTGTCTGCAGGTCATTTTCTAGATACCTTTTCACTGAGCTTCGAAAACAAAAGTCCATGAAATAATCCGTTTGCAGAGTGGGCTTGTGGAGTGTTAGCCAGAGGTTCCTGAGCTTTGTGATGTAGGGATCCTAAGCACCTTACGTTTGTGGTGACGTGTACGATTTTTCTCTCTCCCTCGGTGGTATTACCTCTGTTTTACAGATGTGGAAACGTGGCCAGAGTTGCACAGTGAGTAAATCGTGGAGGCAAGGCATTGACGCAGGTCATGCTGACTACAAAGCAGTATGGCCTTTCAGGGACAAAAAAGTGAGAGGGGGAGTCAAGAAGAGACCGCTGAGGAAAATGAGCTAACGCTTTCTAAGGAGCTGGGGGAAGAACAAATCTGGAGATGTTATGAAAGGTAAAGAAACAAGCAGCAGGAAGGACAAATTCAGTTTAAAAAAATGGACTACCTAATGTTCTTCCAAAATAAGTCTTCCTGAAATATTCCACATAGTATACATCCGTTCTTTTCTTTATTTGTATGAAATATTCACTACGATAACATATTTGAACGTGCTTTGAAAACCTAAGTCCTAAACAAATACAAAGCATCATTAATGGTAACAGGGTCTTTGAGACTTTTAGAGGAAAATGTGGAGTGTAGTTATTGCTGCTAGTTATCGCTGCTTTTTTAATGTGTTTGTCCTATTTTAATAGTGTAGTTGATAAATTACGAAGTTCCTGTTAGGTGCCATAAATAGAAGAAGATGACAGTGGTGCACCCAAATAGGACAGGTGTAATTGTGGATTTGAAGTTTTCTGTGAAAAAAAAAAAACTGAACGGGATGTTGGTATTGTATGAATTGAAAGTTTTTCTTTTTATCTACTTCTTTAGTGTCTCTTGAGCTGTGCAGCAGTAAGCCTATTAAATTTGGACCAAACTCAGAGTAGTTTCCTTTTCCTCTTGTCCTCCCAAATCAAGGATAGCAGCTCTGTTGTCCTTTCCTGCTCAGTCCATTGTGATTTTCTTATTTGGGAAATAATTCTCTGGAAACACTTACTGTGGCTGAAAGGTGCTCTATCTTGAGTATAGAGCCCCCAGCCTAGGAAATGACAGGGTCTATTTCAAGCCTGAGCCAAAGTTCCCAGGGGTTCTGTTTGGGGAGGTGTTCAGCCCTCATAAGGATTTCAGGCAACTAGAACAGGAGGATGAGCTAGATGAGAAAAGGAGAGAAAGGCTGCTTTATCTTTACTCCCATTCGGCAGGGAGCACCAAAACACACTTCTGAAACATAGATTATCATTAAGCATTTCACAGAAAACCATCCTCTCACTTAGCTTCTGGAGCCATCAGCTGGCCATTTTGTCTTTTTAAAGCTCACTGTGTTTGTCCTTCACCGTTGATTAGGTCATTGTTTTTGAGACCTATTTTATCTCCTTATTCGGGAGGGGGAAGCAAGACCATGACTAAGCAGGTAATCAGCACTCCTGAATTCTGGTCTCAACTTTTTAAACATTATAAACATAAGAAACAATAGCTCTTAAAAGTGTCTGTCCTAGCAGTTGGAGGAACTTACTAATTCCTGTGTCCTTTGCTTCTCAAACTTCAGTGTGCCTCTGAATCACTTGAGGATCTTATTAAAACACAGGTTCTCTGGGACTTCCCTGGCAGTCCAGTGGTTAGGCCTCTGTGCTTTCACTGCTGTGGGCCCGGGTTCGATCCCTTGTTGGGGAACTGAGATCCAGCAAGCTGTGTGGCACAGCCAAAAAAAAAAGAAAAAAAACACACAGGTTCTCATTTAGAAGGTCCTGAGATTCTTCATTCCTAACAAGCTCCCGGGGGTGCTGTGGCTGCTGCTCTGTGGACCACACTCTGATAGCAAGATTCTAGAGCTACCGTGTCCACTACAGCAGCCGCGAGCACATGTGGCTAGTCCAGACTGACACGTGCTGTAAGCGTGGCCACACTTCAGATTTTGCAGACCTCATATAAAAAATCTAAATAATTTTTTATATTGATTATATGTTGAAGTAATAATATTTGGGATATATTGGATTAAATAAAGTATACTGAAATTCATCAGTTGCTTTTTACTATTTTTAATGTGACTATAAGAAAATTTAGAATTTCACATGTGGCTTGCACTATATTTCTGTTGGACAGTGCTGTTCTAGAACATTAATGCAGGGGACTTCCCTAGCGGTCCAGTGATTGAGACTTCACCTTCCAATGCAGGGGATGCGGGTTCAATCCCAGGTCAGGGAGCTAAGATCCCACATGCCTCCTGCTAAAAAAATAAAACATAAAACAAGCAGTATTGTAACAAATTCAATAAAGACTTAGAAAAAGGCAGCTTTAAAAAAAATAATAATGCAATAGAAGCAACGTTTTTGATGTTCTTTTTTCAGATGACCCAGCTTCTCAATCCCCTTGTGACCATTTCACCTGTTCTTTTCGCTCAATTCGATATTCATTTGTCTTCTCTTCCTCTCCCGCCTGTTCTCTCCTTTACACCTTCTCCATCTCCAGCGTTGCCATCATGATCGTGGGGCCTTCATCCAGCAGTCAGACGATCTTAAGGGCCAGGACTGCAGGCAGCAACCACCTCACCTGGGGGCTGGTTAGAAATGTGGAGTCTCAGGCCCCACCCCAGCCCTGATGAGCCGTAGCCTGTTTAACAGGATCCCTAGGGAAATGGTGCATCAAGGTTGGAGCCGCAAGAGCTTTAACAGTCTTTTTTCCTAAAGCACTCCATTTCAGCGCATCGCCACATCTGTTCTTTCGGTTAGTTTAGATGACATTTCTGCAAGGTTGGTACACCATGAAAGTTGTGGCTAAGAGACACTAGTACTCTGCCTTTCTAAAAAATACTTAAACAGTGAATTTTAGGCAAATGGTATCCAGAGGTGGGTCCAGAGTTGAAATCCTATGTCTTCCAGATTCAGATATCCTCTGTCTCAGAGACAAAAAGGCAGTAGCATCCCCTTACCGCTCTCCAGAGCATTTCAGCTGTTGGTGAAACAAGCCTCAGCTCACTGCATCTTGTTTAAATATGTGATTGTTTGCTCTGGTCACTGGCCACAATGCAGAGCTGAGCATGCCACCCATGAGCTAGGTGTCTGTGGGCTGACTGTGGAAGCCAGAGGAGGAACTGTGTACCAGCTGGATCCAGTCAGGAAGAAAGGTGCCTAATAGGATGCAGCTTCCAAGTCCCAATAACCAGCCTTCTGGTGACTTGGGAGCATAGTGAAGCCTGAGAACCACTGCTCTGTGGCGTGTCATCCATTCCACGCTCTGGCATGTTATCTTACTTACAGATGTCTTAATTTCTCTTTTATGCTACAGGCTCATTGGACCCATCGAGGCCCACTCATGGCACATAGTAGATGTGGAAAATATTCATTGAACAAATTAACATTGCCTGTTTTAAAGGCGTCAGCCCTGTTATCTCTTAACTTGACCAAGTGAGAGAGCGCGTGGCTTTAACCTAAATTGCAGCCAGCTGTTTAGTGCAGACGCCACCCTCCAAGGAAGAGCAGAGCCGAGGGGAGTTGGGGTGGAGAGCCGGCCGGGCCGACGCTCGCACTCATGGGAGGGAACAAGGGCGCGCTGTCGTGACCGCTGGTTTCCCCTTACGCACACCGCTTGTGACCATTTTTCTCTTTAATGTCACGATGAGCTCTAATTTGAGCTGCTTTTATTGTTCCCCGAAGACTTTGGGTTGCTCTGTGGGTATCACAAAAACTGAAATCCAATCCGTATTCTTCTCTGGGCTTTGGGGAAGTGGAACCATGGGTGTGTTTGTCATTTTTAGCCACCATTGGAGTAGAGCCAGAGCTCCAGGAGATACTAAAAGTATTTGGAATCGTCCTATTGGCTGTTGGAATTAGCTGTTAAACAAAGCAGCCAGTAACTGAACACTGGGGACCTTCTCGAACTCCAGTTGGGTGGGAGACCTTCCTGTGTGTGTCAGCTCTGAACTAGGACAGAAAGGTAGATTTGAAACACAGTGGGCTGGTGACAAAGCAGCTGAGAAAAGCGCTGTCCTCTCCGCCCTTTGTCTGGGAGTTTCACCCTGTCTCAGACCTGCTTCCTTTCTTTGTCGCTGCACTGTATTCCACTACCATCCTGCCTGGTCAGATTTACTAACGGAAGAGAAGCCCCAAGAGAGGTACTGGCCTCCTGTTCCATGAACCTAATACAGGGACTAGACACTGTCTGATACACAAAGGAATTCTGTTCTGTGGACTGAAAGCAGAAATAAGGGGAGGGAAATTTTGGACATCAACTTAGTCTCATTCATTTAATCATTATAGGGGAGTGGATTCTTTGCTGTAGAGATTTCAGAGAATGTGCCTGGGTTTATCCTTATCTTTTCCTGAGGATACTTCTGACATATTTCACACACAGTAAACAGAAGCCGTTTTCAAAGCACCACTTTCACTGGCATACTCTGTTTCAAAATATCTCCCTTGGTAGCCACAGAGCACATTACGAACTGACACCACCTTAATTATCATCCACCGGGACTGATAGGACCTGCTCAGAACATGCTGAATATCGTGCTTTTCACAAAGAAGATGTGTCAGTCATAGGATTGAGAACTAGCATGGCCTAAAGCTTGAAGAGTATATTTCATTATATTTATTTTCCATAGAAATAGTAGAGAGAGAGATGAAGAATACTGTATTCATTCTAAAAATGACCAGTGTCATCTGTACTGATAACTGAGAAAGGCACTTGGATTTCAAATAGCAAAATGCACATATTTACAAGGAAGCAATGCCTGCTAGCCTGTTTCTGCATTAAGCTCATCTAGCGATCAGCGTTGGGCCCAGTGGGTGTTAGCTGTCAGAACTGCTGGTGGGTGAAAGGTAAATGGGCCGAGAGAAACCTAGTGAAATAATTTGGTGGATGGTACGTTACTTTTGGCTGAGGAAGTTGCCTTAGGTACACTCCAGTTCCTACCTGTGTTAGAGCTAGAATTTACAAGGTTTCAAGTGGTGAAAGAAGCTGTTTAGAGCCTCACAGGAAGCACTTGTTAAAAAGAGCAATATATCTGTTTTTAGTGCCTACATAATCCTTGATCAAGAAGTATTATGCGAGTGGCACATTTGTAGTTCCCCAAATCTGCCTGGGTGACAGGGTTTTTTGGGTTTTTTTTTAAGGTTTTTTTTTTTTTAAATTCATTTTTGGCTGTGTTGGGTCTTCGTTGCTGCGCACAGGCTTTCTCTAGTTGTGGTGAGCGGAGGCTACTCTTCATTGCAGTGCGTGGGCTTCTCATTGCGATGGCTTCTCTTGTGGAGCACGGGCTCTAGGCGCGCAGGCTTCAGTAGTTGTGGTACACAGGCTCAGTAGTTGTGGTTCATGGGCTCTAGAGCGCAGGCTCAGTAGTTGTGGCGCACAGGCTTAGTTGCTCCGCGGCATGTGGGATCTTCCTGGACCAGGGCTCGAACCCATGTCCCCTGCACTGGCAGGCGAATTCCCAACCACTGTGCCACCAGGAAAGTCCTGGTGACAGGGATCTTGCTATAAACCAGTCTCATGCCTTCAGAGGTATCAGCAAAGCCCTTTCCAGAACACTGTTTTCTCTGACTTTAAGCCTGTGTGGGTTGCATGGAGAGGGCTTATTCCTCCCATTTTCCAGATGAGAAAATGGGCGAAGGTTGTGACTCCCCCGCCCCGACCCCATTCACATGGGGAATATGTAGATCTCTGAAAAGAGGTGATACCTTTCAGATCCTCTGCCCTCCTCCCCTCGAAAAAAAGCAAAGGCCTGTGATTCACCATACCCTCATGGCTATTATTCTCTATACTATTCGTCAACTAAGACGTTTCAGCCTTAGGCTCCTCTCGAGTAGTTATTGAAATCTCTTGTTCAGCGCCTCTGGCTTTCTTCTTGAATATCTTCTCCGACTAGACTGTGAGCTCCAGGAAGATAGCGTCTTGCCCTCTTTGACCTCACGTCACTCCCTGTACCTCACCTCATACTTTGAACGTAACAGGCACCTTAATAAAAATCAGTTGGCTTGGTGGTTCTAAGGATGAGTACCGGTTGGATCATGTGATTGGCAGTGCTTCTGAGGGAACAGATGTTCCTATTCAAATCCATGAAACTGGAAACATGAAAAAACAACAATCATGACATTGATTGATAGTGATATTTACTGTGTCAGACTGTTTAAGCTTAAGCTATAAAATAGACTATCACGTTCTGTCGTCTTTCCATTTTGATTTCAAAGGTTCTCACACACTTAAATAATGTCCCTTGACTCAGATCCTAATTCTTGTGTGATGTACTATGTAATATTTCCTTATCAAATTACAGCCCTGTTCTTTTGAATTTTACACTCAAAGCTTCCCCTTCCTGAGAAAACACCACTTCTGGGTGCTTTGAAGACATTTTTTGGTCTGTTATAAGAAAATATTTATCAGTTGGCAAGGCATGTAGTGCTGAGAACACGGTAGACAATGCAGGGCCGGAGCGAGGTGTGTGTTGCTGAGTATCCTGTCTGCACTAATTTCCTAAATCCCCTGCCTGCCAGATGGGTGGTCATCGTCTGAACTGGTTCATAAAAGGTGATTTTAGAACCTGCGGTATAATCTTGAGCACAAACAAGGCTGAAGGGCTGTCTTTTCTGTCTTATTCAGGTCCTGAGCAGGCAGAGCCACGCGCTATGAGCACCTCGGGTCTGTTCCGTTTTCCTACCCCACTGACCAGAGTGTGCATGGTGCCCTGGGGACTCCGGCTCTGCGAGAAGCCGGAACTCTTATCCCCTGGAACAGCGGTCACTCCAGTCCAGGCGGCAGGCAAGAAGGACCACCCTGCTCTGCTCTCCCTGGATGAGAGTGAACTTGAAGAGCAGTTTGTAAAAGGACACGGGCCAGGGGGCCAGGCAACCAACAAAACAAGCAACTGCGTGGTGCTCAGGCACGTCCCCTCAGGCATTGTGGTCAAGGTAGAGGAAGGAGGCCGTGGGGGTCCCCTGGTTTCTCCTGAGTGAAAACTTGTTCTCACCATGACCCCGGCAGTAGAGGGACTGCAGGTCTCGTGCCCAGTCCCGAGCGTTTCTCCCAGGCAGAACCTCTGCACAGCGTCAGGAGCCTCCTTCCAGGATCCTTTGCAGTTGCGCTTTTACTGCTGCTGTCCTTGAACTTGGCAGGCCACGGTTCTGGTCGAGCCACTGGGCTGCAGGGTGGCTGCAGAAAGCTCTGCGGCACTGCCGTGGGCTCCAGCCCCCAAGCAGCACGCGGGCCCAGGTTGTCCGCCAGTGGGCTCAGCCCTTAGCCTCCTGGCTGATCGCTCAGATGGTCACATTTTCCATGTCCCTCCGTCCCCTCTTTAGTAAATGTCAGTGACACCTACCCTTCTGGAGAAGAACTGAGTGAGGTAACGTTGGCAACCCAATTTCAGCCCTCAGAGGAAAAATGCCAGGTACAGCTGCCTGTAGGAGGCTTTCTTCTGAATATAAAAAACCAACCTCTGATCAAAATATCACCAGCTGTCAATACATTTTGAACCTCTAGGAAATGGTGCAGCGCTTTTCTCCTGTCTCCTGGTTTGGTAGCGGCCCACCACCTCTGTGGAACTGCCAGTCCATTCCGTATCCCCAGGGCCCTGAAGGCGGCACAAGCCTTGAGGCACAGCAGAGAGAGCAGAGGCGGGCTTTCGCACATCAGCGGTACCTTTCGCAAGTACTTGAATATCACGTGAGCTTGCGGCCGGCCCTGTTCTGAGCCACTTCACATTCGAGTTAACTCTTAATCGTCACAAGCCTACACTCATGATGTGGAATCTGAGGCACAGGGAGGCTCCTGCGCCTGCAGGAGAGTCAGCCCAGACCGAACCCAGAGTCTGTTCCTGACAGCTGTTCTTCGCTGCCACGTTTTTGAGCCAAGAGCGTATTAGTGAAAATCTCAATCATTTTTCTTTTCCTCCTTGAAAAAAGTGACATTCGTGAGCAACAAATAAAATTCTGAAACCTATTTTATATAGCTTACTCCACATTTGCTTTTGGTACTATTCTTTCATACTAATTTCACAGGATTTCTTTTATCAACTTGCTTTGCAAGGCACTCACCAGTGATAACAGAGATATTATGTAATGAATATTATGGCTGACGAATAATAAAGAGGCTATTTTCCTCCTTCAGAGAGAAGTTTACATTTATAAATGGGGCACACAAAGGGCTCGCTTAGACATACTGGTTGATGTTTTCAAAATTATTTGGGAACTTTATTTGAAGGCTACTGTTACTTCTAAACAAAACAACACTCCTAATATTGGAACAGTCACAGTGAAAGCCACATAATACAGCTGGGGTGTGGGACTGGGTGGGGGCCAAGCAGAGGCAGGAAAGGGTATGGCCTTCGTCCTGTCACTGACCTACTGGGACTCCTGACAAGTGGCTTTCCTTCTGCGGGCCTGACCCCTCTATAAAGGGACTAGGTTGAATTTAATGATTCCTGAGGTCCTGCCCAGAACACACTGGCTTTCACATTATGAAATATTATCTCTTACAGTGCCACCAGACTAGATCCGTC
The DNA here is from genome assembly GCF_964374135.1 of Grampus griseus. Lineage (NCBI taxonomy): Eukaryota > Metazoa > Chordata > Mammalia > Artiodactyla > Delphinidae > Grampus > Grampus griseus. The sequence continues at coordinate 6,552,499 of NC_139006.1, read as the reverse complement.
GATCAAAACAGAAAGCTAGCTCGGAGGATCCTGCAAGAGAAAGTGGATGTTTTCTACAACGGTGAAAACAGTCCTGTTTACAAAGAAAAACGAGAGGCAGAGAAGAGAAAGCAAGAAAGGAAAAAAAGAGCAAAGGAGACCCTAGAGAAAAAGAAACTCCTGAAAGAACAATGGGAATCAAGTAAAAATGTGCCCAGAGAAAGGACTGCAGATTCTGACTGAAAGAACCTGCCGGATGGGACTTCGCTGGTGGCGCACTGGTTAAGAATCTGCCTGCCGATGCAGGGGACACGGGTTCGAGCCCTGGTCTGGGAGGATCCCACATGCCACGGAGCAGCTAAGCCCGTGCACCACAACTACTGAGCCTGCGCTCTAGAGCCCGCGAGCCACAACTACTGAGCCCGCGTGCCACAACTACTGAAGCCTGCACACCTAGAGCCCGTGCTCTGCAACGAGAAGCCACCGCAATGAGAAGCCCGCGCACCGCAACAACGAGTAGCCTCCGCTCGCCACAACTAGAGAAAGTCCACGCGCAGCAACGAAGACCCAACGCAGCCAAAAATAAATAATTAATTTTTAAAAAAAGAACCTGCCGGATGCCTCCAGGGACGGCGTGAGCTCCACCACCAGCGCAGCTGTGACGGGCTCCAGAGACAGCAGAGTTTCTAAACAGCAGACAAACTGTAGTGAATAGCAGTGCATACTTTGAGAATAAAACTGTAAAAAGAAACACGAGGAAGTCATTACTGTAGAAGGACAAGGGCACTTTTTGGGGGAGGAAAGGCTGTCATTGTGACGCAGGGCTTGGAGGGGCTTCTGGGCAGCTGACAAGAGTTCTGTTTCTTGACCTGGACGGTAGTTAGAAGTATGTCACCTTTTAAGCTATACATTTGTGTGACTGTATCTGTATCTGCACCACGAGGCTTGTGAGAACTTAGTTCCCCGACCAGGGATTGAACCTGGGCCCCGGCAGTGAGAGCGCAGAGTCCTAACCACTGGACCGCCAGGGAATTCCCCAATGAAAATATTTTCTGAAAAAAAGCATTAATGTAAGTAATGGACTTTTTATGGAAAACTATAGAATTGAGTCAAACAATAGCATTTAGTGCCTCCTTGTCACCTGCTGGAAGGTCATTGCTCAGTGATACATGGATGTCATTAAGAGAACAAAAGAAAACAAGATGGCGAAAGATTTACAAGTTAGTGAGTTACTTGCCCATTTACCCCATTAGCTTAATAGACTGTGTTGACAAGTAACCTCTCTGATGTGGAAATACACATGTCATTCTCTGTATGCTGATTTATAAGTAGTAGGTTTATAAAAGATGAGGTTTCAGAAACTTGGGTTTGTGAATTTGCTTGATACCATCCTTCAAGCTGGATCTGACCGTACAAACTGTTTGGGGGTTTTCAGGCATGGTTTGTTAGCACACATCCGGAAGTTTATGCATAAAACTAGTAGGGAGACAAACCGTGCGGTGAGAAGGCCACTGTCAGACCCAGGGTCGGCCTCATCCGTGAAGACCAGACTGCGTGCACCCAAATAAAGTTCCCTGTGAAGAAGCCCGGGAAGGTCTTCCCACCTCCGAGTAGCCCGGTTCGGAAGTTTAGCTCTACGCAAGGCTCTCGACCTCTGGTCGCAGTGTGCGGGGCCCTTCCCAGGTCCAGCCTCCTTTTAGAAGGGAGCCAAGTGAAGCATCTGGAATGGTACACAGAAGACCGTAATAGTGGAAGGGAATTTGGGGAGCTTCAGACAAGGGGGACAGAAGCTTTAACTTTTGTCTCCTCCCTTCTTGAACCTTTTTGAATTTCCTGTCACGTCCACGAAGGAGATGCAGACAAGCCGACTGCCTAGTACCCGTTCCTCCAGCCTTTAGAGCTGTCATGGCTGGGACCTGGCCTTATGCCTGTGAAACTGACCAGGTCCCTCCTTTTGTCTTAGTCTACCCCTCACCACGGTAAATCCTCATTACATCGGGATCGGGGCCTAAGGAATATAGTAAGGATGACCTCCAAGTCCCTTTGGAAGGTCCCCACTGTTGGGGACCACCCCACGAATTCTCAGCACATCCGAGGCAACCCAGTTTTCCCAGCACCAGAGCAGGTAGTTCTTCCAGTGAGAACAGGATGAAGTAGCTAGCTTGAGTTTAAATGCTCACGGGTTAAGTTCCTAAAAACAGAATGGCCTAACTTGGGGGAGCACAGAAAGGGCGAAGTCAGTAACATCGCCTCTACTCTTGTTTTCCTTCCTGGCACACACTTAACATCTGCTGCAGTTAAGATGCATGCATGACGCAGCTCACCTGATCCCTGCCTTCTGACTTAACCGACACATCCTGTCCCTGGCCTGTTGTGCTACTGATATTGTCACGCAAGATGTTTCTGGACCAGGTGGGAAAATGCCCTTTGACAGGTCTCTCCCCACTCTCGCTGAGGAGCCGTTCTTTAAAATACCACCAAGAATTTGCGGAACCCACATCTTAATACAAGCTGTTAATGAAAATAAGCTTTATTACATCGAGTAATAAATACAAAGATGCAAACAGTCCCATTTTCTTCCAGATGTTTGGATCAACTTACAGGAAAGGCAGAACTGAAATCTACATACAGTCTCAGGAAAAATTTCGGGGATCCTTGTTGGGTTTGGTTTGGGAGGTTGCTCTTTCTTCTGTATGTATATAACTTGTGCATTTTAAAAGTCGACTTCAGAGCACTAATAGTCATGCAAATGCTTAAGCAAAAAAGAATTTACGTTAAGCAGAATCTATAGTGTATGGGAAACGAGGGGACCAGCTACTAGTTAAGTGTGCTGTCAAGTCCGCACTACAAAAAAAACCCTTCAAGTTGTATCAGCTTATGAAAAGGATCAAAGAACAATCCGGGTAACATAAATGTATTCAAAAGAGGAGAGCGAGACAGTGGTATCTTGGAGGCAAACTAGTTTGCTGTAAGATAGGTAATTTTTACGTGCATCTTTTGAATCAATGCTTTAAAAAACAACAACAAACACCTGGGTAGTTCCTAACTATTTAAAATGTAACTCCCAATCAACTGCAAAATCTTTCCTCAATCTTACAGACTGTAGATTCGGAGCCTAGTGAACCATGGGAGGGGCAGGGGGAGGAGAAACCAAACTGTTACCATTTTGAAAACAAAAGTTTCATCTGAACAGGGGAGATGAACTGTAACTTCTCTCCGAAGATGGAAAACCGTCCAGGCTCACAGGGCAGCTAAGACCTGGCATTCCGTTCCGTTTCAGCCAAGCACTCCCGCACCAACCCTCGAGCGTGGATGATGCCTGGAAGAGAAGCAGAGGCGGACGTCAGCCAGCAGCACCCATTCCAGAAGAGGAGGAGGGTCCTTCCAAACCAACCGCGAAACCCTCAGACTGGAGGAAACTCAGGACCTGCATCCAACACCCCAAACCCCATCCCACCCCTCAAAGCAAAAACCCCTCTGCACGTCTCCCTAAAAGTTTCTTCCCATGCTCAAGGTGACAGCCAGCAAGCTCTCTTTTTATGACGTGACTCTATTTGAACCCTGTTACCGTCCAGATGACAGGAGGCAGTGTGTCCCCACCCAAGTTCTTTAAGCAGGGACCCGCTTTGGAGATTCCACGCCTTCAAACCATTATTTCTCCTAAATTCTAGAAAGGGCTTGACAATGTCAGGCAGCCTGGCTGGTTCGGGTGCGAGACGAGTGCTCACTCAGGCCACCTTGGTCCACTGCTTTGTCCTTCCCCCCAGGGGACGGGTGCCACCTTCTGCACTATTATTCTCCCCTCATCTTTTATCTCTATGGTTTGGGAGTTATCTATTGCTTGGGTTTTGTGGGGTTTTTTTCTTTTTTTGGCTTTACTGAACTTCATGAAATATTGATTTCATTTTAATAGACACCAAGAATCTACTCCTTCCAAGAGCTGACCCCCCAGAGGGCACTGGGAATGACACCCCAAGTCACTCAGGTGTCCCCACCTCACAAATCTTACCCCCCAGAGCTTCCGAAGACTTTCTGGAAAGGGCTGTGTAGCCACTGTCGCAGCTACTCCACTCTGCCATTGTACGGTGACAGCAGCCGCAGACATTAATAAGCAATGGGTGTGGCCATGTTCCAACAAGTCTTTACTTACAACACTGAAGTCTGAATTTCACATAATTTTCACATGTCACAAAATCTTATTTTTTTCACCATTAAAAAACGCAAAAAACATTCTTGGCGCTTGACTCCCTTGTGCCCTTCTTACTTTGCTATGATGTAAACTTGGCCACCTTACTGGTCAGGGTGACTGTGGGGCCAGCTGCTCACCCAGGATGTGCCCTGAAGCAGTCACCAGGTGTATCCATGTGTTGACCTGAACTGCCAGCTTTGTTGGGAGGCTGCAGGTCGCCTGTCAGAAAGACTGCGGGGTCCAGCATCCTCCCAGGCATTTGCAATCAGGTAACCGGCACTCCCGTTACCAGCACTGTGGGCAGAGCAATGCCCACCTGACCCCCAGGGCTGGATTGGGGGTTAAGCTCCTCCTCTCCCCCGAGCCCTCTTCCGTTCCAGCCTCTAACTGCCAGCCCCCCTCCCCACACCTGTGCCTGTTATTCCCCAATCCAGCTCTGCAATCGGTCAGTCTCTTCACAAAGGTGTCATGAACCGGCCCACTGCTCTGGGTGGGAGCCTGTCCTCAGCCGGCCTTGCCATCACTGCAGCCCGCCTGTCACGCCCCAGATTTATAGCCACAGAACATTTCCCTCTCGATTTTCTCCAAATTTGCTTCTCTAACCTTAAAAAAAAAAAAAACTCCTAAAATTAAATTCACACATAAGCCACCGTGCTCTGAACTGCCACCTTCTAAAATAGAAATCCTTTTCTCCTCTCCACGCCGCTTTCACTTCGTGAAGCAGCAAAAAACAACCTATTTCTCTGCCTTCTGAAGTCAGCTGGCCAGTCACCTCTTCACGTGAGTCACTTTCTTCCTGTGGCACCATCCTCCCGCCCTTCCTCCCTCTTCAATCAGGAAAGAACTTCAAAGCATTCTCACTCTCCCGCCCCAGACTGGGACGGACCACACGCCCCCCTGGGCCCCGCTCCAAGGAGGACAGCAGAGGGCAACGCAGGCCCCCTTGGCCTCGTGTCACTGGCCTCACCCAAGTTGGGAGCCTACCTTATTGGGCCGCCCAGGGCTCCTAGGACCAGTGTCGGCCAACGGGAGCAGAGCGGGCGTGAGGCAGAGCTGCAGGATCTGGGTACAAAGACTTTTTTTTTTTTTTTTGGCCGCACCATGAAGCTTGCAGGATCTTAGTTCCCTGACCAGGAATCGAACCCGAGGCCGCTGCAGTGGACGCGTGGAGTCCTAACCACCGGACCACCAGGGGAGTCCTGGGGATTCCCTTCTTAGACGCTGCATCTGACAACTGGCCGCCAAGCCCCTTCCATCAGATGTTCATCCCACAGACCCGCTCACCCAGCCTGACACCTCCACAGCCAACGGTAATTCTGTAACAAAGCGGGAGCCCCTGTGCCGCGGGGGACTCTTCCATCTGCCACCCTCCATTTTCCCCAGAAAATCTTTCAAGACAGTTACTAGGCCAGTGCCGTGGGGTCCGCCAGCAGCGAGGCGTCACCTGTCACGGGAGTCCCGGGCCCACGATTTACCTCGTTTTAGTCTCTCCATCGCGCTCTTGCTGCCCGCGTAGGTGGGTCTGATCTCTTTCCCCAGCTCTTCGATGATGGCCAACAGCTCAGCGTATTTGCTCTGGGGCACCTGGCTGTTCCCAGTTCCCTAGAATCAGAAAGAAAAGGGTTCAGGAGGATTGAACCCAACCTGACCCCAATGCCGTGGTCAGGACCCCACAGCATGCCAGCTCCACGAGGGCAGGGCTGGGGAGAGGCCCGAGCCGGGGGCAGGTGGTGGAGGGAGGGCGGCCTGGCCCAGACTCCAGCGCAGCTGCGGCCAGGCACGGCCCACCTGGGCGACAAGCACAGAGCAGGGAGCCGGCCCTCTACTGTCCCCGCACACTCAAGGCAACCACCCAGCAGTCTGCAGAAAGCCCTTTTATCATCTCAAATGAAAAAAAAAAAAAAAGACTGGCTTGTCGATAGGAAAGTGTTCACTGAGAATCTCCTTGAAGGAGCCGATGGGCAGGCAAGTGATGGGGGGGGAGGGGGCGTGCTGAGGGTCCAGAGTGGGCGGAAGAGATGGAGGCCACACGTGGGGTCAGCAGGACCACAAAAACTGCCAGGGACCACCCAGACAGAGCCCAGAATGTATTTAAATTCATCCATCCTCCCCCGCAGGCAGGGCCCACCACACAGAAACCCCTTCTCTCCAGAACCCCACAAACAGCCCGAGCAAACACCCGGAGCAGGAAGGCTGGGTCCCGTCGGCCTGTGGGCCTCAGCCAGGCCTCCCTGGCCCCCCTCCCCCGCCCCCCCCCACAGCTGCATCAGGGCGGCCACCTCCCCCCCAGGCCCTCGCCTGCTCCCCGCTCCTCTGCCGCCTCCGCCTCCTGGCCTCCTGGTCCTTCCTCCTCTCCTCATCCAGCTCGGCAGCAGCCTCCCGCCGCCACCTCTTCAGGGGGTCCTCGCCCGTGCCCGCCTCCCCTCCGGGGGCAGGACGGCCTGGCGGGGCACGGCTCCCAGCCGCCGCCTCATCCGTGGGGCCGGCCTCCGTGGCGACCTCGGAACGCGAGTGGCAGCCACGGGAATCTCCCGGCTAGTGGCCCGGGTCCCCTCCCTGGCGGCCAGCGGCCACCTCCCCTGAGGGCCCGCCAACCCGGTGGGGAAAGCAAGTCTCCGCGAGGTTGGGGCAGGGGCGGTCCACAGTCCCGAAACTGGTGGAAGCAGGTGTAAAACTGAGGGGCCAGCAGCTCTCGGTGCAACGCACCTGGACTCCACTAGGATATGGGCCCGTCCTCCCTGCAGGGCCCATGACCTCGTGGGGAGTGAGTGGGAGCAGGGCCCCCCTCCTCTGTCCAAGCTCAGATACAGAGTCAAGGCCAGACCTCACTTCCCCAGGGACCAGGCACGAGGAGGCCCACCAGGGACACACGTGGGGTGGTGGCCCCATGGGGAACTGTGGCTCTCGGGGCTTCCAGCCTTCTTTGGGCTCTCCCACCCCTTCCTGTCACTCGGTGTCCCCCGTGAAACCCCCTGCCACTTCTCCATTCTGATGCCTTGAGCCCTGGGTTGAGGAAGCTCAGATGACAGCTCCATCATTTCTACTCCTTTCACCGCTTCCCCTCTGGCCCAGGCCGCCCCTAGGGCCCCTCCCACCGCACATCCCACCCCCGCTGCCATACCTGGGTGTAGCCTAGAGATGGCGGCCCGTAGTCACTCAGCAGCTGGCGGTACTGTGATGACGTCGCCATACTGGTGGAGGGCGGGTGGACACTCCCAGCTACAGGGGAGGAGACAGGAGTCAGTAATCAAGTAGCCTTGGCTAACTGTATCCAAGGTAAGGACTCTGAGTCCCCCTGCCCAGAACTCATGCCATCAACAGTGGTCTTTTGTCTCTGAGGATAAAGAACCCTATTCCTGTCCTCTAGTTTGGCCACGGCTGATACTCGGCGTAGATGACTGATGGTAAAATGTAGCTAACAGACCACTGCTCTTCACGCCCATCACCACAGCAGACATTGCTAATCAATCACAGAAATCCTTCCCACACATGCAGTCAAAACTGGTAGCAAAGACGAAAGCTGCTGCTATTCTCAGCCTAACCCTTGCAAGTCCCCTTTTCCTGGGTCCTGCTCCCCAGAGGTTGATATCCTAGAGACACATGGCTGCCACAAGAGCCCATCTGCTACTAAGGCTGGTCCACACCTGGGCTGAGACTTCCTGTGTGCCCAAAACTCTGCTGGAGTATATGGTGAGGAAGACAGGGGAAGATCTGGAGGTTGTTGAGACCCAACCCTGGCTGGGGACTGGGGTACTGGACACAAAGTCAGGAATCTGAAGCACATCACAGCCTGTCTGTGTGTCCTTGGACAAGCCCCTCAACCTCTCTGAGCTCCTGTCGCCCCTCCCCAAAGAGGGAACAAGACTCTCGGCAGTCTGAATCTATGCCCAGCTGGCTCCACCCCCATGGGGGAGGCGTAAGACCCCACTTATGGACTGTAACACTGGGAGACACTGTCCCTCAGCAGAGGGACCACGGGGGGCCAGGGCCCGGCTCAGAACGGAGTCTCCTGCATGGGGGGTGGGGAGGCCCTCAGCAGGGAATTTTCCAGCTCCAGCTCAGTAGCTGGAAGCATGCAGACCCATAATGGCGTCCAAGTGGTCATTAGCAAGTAAAGGATGTCCTGCAGAATTACGAACAGCGGTAACCATGGAGAATCTACCTAGCCCTCCTCAGCAGCTGCCCGCATGCCTCCACGCCCGGCCGGGGAGCAGCTTCCCTTCTGCCTGCCTTCCCCGGAGCCAAACTGTCTCTCTCTCATGCACACGGCGGGCTCTACAGACTTGGCCCCCGGGGATGGACAGCTGGTGCCAGGCCGGCCAAACCGACCAGCTGCTCATCTGGTGTGGGCAAGGGGAGGGGGCAGGGGAGGAAGGAAGTTCAGGAGCTCAGGCTGCTGGAGCTGGAAGGGGCCCTGGAGCCCCTCACTGCAGAGACAGAAACACAGACCAGAGAGGGCGGGCACTGCCCCAGGCCACACAGCACAGAAGAGACTAACACACCGCACCTATCCCTCTGTCCAGGAGCCGCAGACAGCTTGGTACCCGACGTGTCTTCCTCGGTCTCAGGCCTGCCTGGGTTTCTCTACTGGGACCCAGATTTATGCTCAAATACAGGCTGCCCAGTCAGGAAACGTGAATCCTGCCACGTCTAAGCTGGGACTGGGCACAGCACTGCGCTCCTCCGAGCCTCACCACCACGCCTCTACAGTGGGGTAGCTGAAACACCTGTGCTGCAGAACCACACCTCCGTCTGAAGCAGCTGCGGGTGTGCAGTGGCCAGAGCACAGGAGTGTGGCAGGGCGGGTGACCCCCAGCTCCCCTCGCCACATCAGCCAAGCCCCAATTTCCTGACCTTCTGATGTGGGCGGTGGGTGCGGTCTGGGCAGCTCAGGCTTTGCTGCCCCAGGCCAGGGTTCAAGTCCCGCCCACCACAACTTATCACGCCTCTCCGAAAGGCCAGGATGCTAAACGCTAGACTGTGTGGGGGGAGGGGTGTCTACTGCACCGCTCGGCACTTCAAGCCATCTAGAAGATTCCAGCTCCCTGGCAGGAGGTGAGCTGGACACCTCTGGTTCATTCTCTGCACCACCTCCTGCCCTCCTCTCGCTGCAAATCTGTATTTCTTGCCTCCCCGACCCACCTTCTCTCCCACAGCCAAGGGCTTGGACTAGGAGCCAGTCCAGCTGCGCCATACGCGGCTGTGTGACCTAAGACAAGGCCCTTCCCTCTCTGGGCCTCAGTTTTTCCATCTGTTTGAGGTGATGGTTCCCACGAGAATGCCTCAAGGCCCTAGATGCTGCTCCTCCAGGGTGCCGGGGTTAGGTCCCGGGGAGCTGAGCGGAGGAGGAGGAATGGGTTGGGGGCTTGGGGGATGGGAGTCAGGCAACAGCTCGGAGCTTGACTTTCCCACGGCCTGGGTGATGTGGTAGGTGACCCCGACTGTGTGCCAGCGCCAGTCCCTTACTCGGTGTTCAGAGGGGGGTGTCTGTGGCCCTGGAGAGAGCTGGCGGAAGGGCCCCGAGTCCCACTCATTCCCACACCTTCCTGCAGACACAGCGGCCGGCTGCCGGAGGCCTAGGAGAAAACCAGACCGGGCGTGAGCACAGCCGTCACGGAGCATCGCAGACAATACGTGTAGTGTGCGGGGACCAGGGAGGGCCCGGAGCCCAGGGAGGGACTGGCAGAGGCCAGCAGCTCCTGGGGCCAGGCGCGGCTCCCCGCCCCCAAGCCAGACAAAGAGCGCCCGGGCCTGGGGAGCTGGCGGCCTTCCCGCCACTTGGGGCGCCTGGGGGGGCTCTCCGGCGGGGAGGCGGGGGCTTTGTCTAACTCCGCCACTGCCACCGCCGGCCAGGCCGAGGCTTGGCAACTCTCGAGCAGGAGGCAGGGCTGGAGGGTGTGAGGGATGATGACAAGGAAGCCGGAGGAGCGGCAGCGGAGAGTCCATCTTGGATGCAAATGGCACGGGGAGATCCGGCCTTTCTAAAGGGGTCCACGGGGAGGGGGGCGGCCCCACCAAAACACCAGAGACCTGGGGACCTCAGCAGTCCTCCCGGAGTTCACCGCAGGAGAAAGAAGAAAATCTGTGTACAGGTGCTAGCCAGCCCAGAGGGCTTCGGGGTCCCCAGCGGGTGCCTCTGTCACCCTGTGACCCCAATCCCCGAAGGGCCCCATTCAGGGCGCCGGCCTCAACTGCACCAGGGCCGGCCTGAGACTTCCCGCCAGTCCGGGCTGGCAGCAAGACCCTCCACCCATCCCACCCCGGAGTCAGATGAGGGAGGCAGTGAGAAATACTGTGGCCACAAAGCCCGTCTTGGTAAGGTGTGCAGACCCCAGAAGAGGTGAGAACATCTGAGGAGAAAACAGGGGCTCTTGGGGCTTAGCGCCCACATTTGACCAACTCAACTATCCCCCACCCCGTCCTTCCACCCCCTTAATCTTAACCCTTTCCAATCCCCAAATTTGTGTCCAAGAAGTTAAATACACACACACACACACACACACACACACACACACACACACACACACACACACACACACACACACACCTATACACACATATGCATATACATATATTGCTTTCCTGGGGGCCTCTTCAAATTTTTGGAATTCTGGAGTCAACATTCGGAGACAAGGCCCAAAACTTTCGGCCAACTGCCGGCGTGGCATTTCTGACCAGCAAGGCCAATCCCCTCCCTCCCAAGCCCCCTCCATGCACCTCGCTTATTTGGAAGTTTGTTTCCCATCAAGAGTCTAAAGGAGAAGAACCTTGGTGAAGGGACAAAGCCGGTCCCCTCTGAACCCACAATTTCACCTATCGCCCTCGGTCCCTGGGGCAAGACCCTAGGCACAGCCTAAAGCTGCCTGACAACTTCTGCAGGAGTTTCCTGGGACCGCCCAGCTCCAGCCCCAGGGAAAGGAGAGGACGGCCCCTCCGGCTTCTGAAGGAGGGGGCCTTCTAAACCCAGACTTGGGGGCTCCGAGATGCGGGAGCCCCGCTGAAACAACGCCCCCAGCCGCCGCTTCCAGGATCTCCGAGGCCCCCGATCTCCTCCAACTTCTCTCCGCGCACGCCTGAAGGGACCTCCCGTGCGACCCATTTTGAGCGCCCCGTCCCACGCGCCAGGCCGGGCGGGCGCCCACCGACGATCTCCACTGCACCGCCGGTGACCCCAGCGGCCCCGCTCCCTCGGGGTCGGCTGCACCTGGCACGCTCGCCGCCCCGCAGCGCCGCCCGCGCGTGGCCCGGGCTTGCTCACGTGCACCCCTGCCGCCCAGGCCCCCTGCCCGGACCTACCCCCAGCTCCCTAAGGGCGGCCCGCGCCGGAGTCCCGGCGCCCCGCTCCCGGCGCGGCCCGGCCGCTCCCGACTCCCGCCGGCAGGGGCCCTCGCCGAGCCGCCCAAAAGCCAAGGAAAAAGGAGCCGAGAAAGCCTCCCCCGCCCTCGCTCGCCGCGCTCCCCACGAGCCCTCGGCCGCCGGCGTGGGGGGGACCGCGGCGGCCGCCCGTGCCCCGGGCCCCGGCCCGGCCCCGAGGCCCGGCGCGGGGCGCACCCGCGAACTTTGGCAGGGCGGGCACCGGAATCATGGCGGCGGCCGCCGCGCTGCCCCGGGCCGGGACCCGGTGCCCGCCGACCCCGGCCGCCGCGGGGCCCCGGGAGCCGGGGCCGGGCGCGCGGACCCCCAACTTGGCGGCACTTGGGGCGCGGCGCGCGCGGCCCGCGGGGCGCACTCACCGGCGTTGAGGGAGGCGGCGGGCATGTGCGCGGTCAAGTTCGGTTTGTAAGACATCCCCCCGAGCGGCGGGGCGCGCCGGGGCGCAGCGGGGCCCGGCCCGCGAGGGCGGCGGCGAAGGCGGCGAGGCCGGCCGGCAGCGAGGCGGCCCTAGCGTCCGTGCGCCCGTCCGTGCGCCCGCCGAGCTCCCGCGCACTTTTTGTTGTTGACGGCTCGGGCCGCACCGGCAAATATGGCCGTCCCTCACCCTGACACCCGCTGCAGTATATCACCCATACATCGGGCGGGCGCGCGGGCGCAAGGGCGGCCGCAAACTTTGAGCGGAGCCAGCGGGGCCGGCCCGGGCCGGGAGGGGGCGGCCCGGCGCGCCGCGGCCCGGCGTCAGGGGGCGGCTCCGCCCGCGGCCGCGCCCCGCGCCTCCGGGCGCGCTCGGCGCCCGCAACTTGGCAAAGTTTCGGGGGCTGGGGTCCCGGCGGCGCCCGAGGCCCGCGTGGGTCCCTTTCTTCTTCTGCGCTGGCGGCGCCTGGAGATTTGTGCTTGTACCGATTTTTTTTTTTTTTTTGGTAAGCTAGGTAGGATTGCAGAATTACTTTTTTCCCCCTTGACTGTGGGGGCAGGGATGGAAAATTACCTGGAGAAAATGGTGGCGAGTGGTATTTTTAAGCACGTAGATCATTCCAGACGCCGAGGTCTGGCTACTCCCCAGAATAAGAACAACCAATTCTTGACATTGATTTCAAATAAATTTCATGTCCCTCTCGGTATTAAGTGGTTTTTAACCCCTTGGCGGCCTAGACTCCTTTGAGACTGGGCAAAACCCAGAGGCCTCCTCCCCTGGGAAATACACCCTCACATCTACATAATTTTGCATCTTAACTCATTCAAATATCTAAGAAGCGCCTACTACGTGCCGGGCACTGTTCCCGGCGCTAAGGGTACCAGAATAAACTTGACAAAGTTTTCTCTCTCCTGGATTTTACATTGCAATTTTTGATCCTCCTCCGACGGACCCCAGTCGACTTCTGAGATCTGACTGATACGCAATCATCAAATGCATTTTGCATTAGATGATGAAGCTTTTGAAGGTGTTATTTCTTGGAGTTCTGCTTTATTATTACTTTTTAAAATTTTATTGATTTATTTACTTTGGCTGCGTTGGGTCTTCGTTGCTGTGCGCGGGCTTTCTCTAGTTGCGGTGAGCGGGGTCTACTCTTTGTTGCGGTGCACAGGCTTCTCATTGCGGTGGCTTCTCTTGTTGCCGAGCACGGGCTCTAGGCGCGCGGGCTTCAGTAGTTGTGGCACGTGGGCTCAGTAGTTGTGGCTAACAGGCTGTAGAGCGCAGGCTCAGCAGTTGTGGCGCACAGGCTTAGTTGCTCCCCGGCATGTGGGATCTTCCCCAACCAGGTCTCAAACCCATGTGTACCCTGCATTGGCAGGCGGATTCTTAACGACTGCGCCACTGGGGAAGTCCAGAGTTCTGCTTAAATAGTAAATCTTGTCAAAATACACAAGATGCCCACCCTTTTCTGCCTTTTTTAATCGCCATGCTTTGCAGATTTCGTGATTAACCATAGACATTCAGATACATCTGAATCTAGTGAGGAAGGCCTCAACCTCTTTGCCTGAGGGAAGGGATACCACCAATTCCTTCCCTCTGTCCCTTTAGGATTGAAGGTACAGGCGACACCCCTTTCCCAGGACCCCTTGTGGTCAGCTTTAGGCTGATTCAGCCAAGGATGCTCAATGAAATTTTATTTCACAGATAAATTAATATCACCCTTTCCTACCCTGCTCCCAGGGGACCAATAGTCTAGAGTAGCACTGTCCAATAGAAAAGTATTGCAAGCCACATATAATTTAAAAGTTTTAGTAGTCACATTTTAGAAAGTAAAAAGAACTGGTGAAATGAATCTTTATATTTTATTTAACACAATATATCGAGAAACAGTATGATTTCGATATATAATGAATATAAAGCAATTATTAAGATACTTTCTTTTTATAAGACTAAGTCTTCAAAACCCAGCGTGTATTTTACCTTTACAGCTCATCCTAACTCCAACTGGCCACATTTCAAGTGCTCGGTAACCACAATACCTAGTGGTTTTCCTACTGGACCAGTTCAGGGCTAGAAGCTATAAGCAGAGGGCTCCCAGGCTGACAGACCTTGGTATGTATTCTGCCTCCATCACCTGTTCGCTGTTGGACTAAGCCTCCATTTCCTTGGGGCAAGAATCCAGATCTCAGTGGCCTGCTTCAGTCCCTTCTACAGATGTGTGCGCTATTCTCTTTCCATATTATATTTTTACCACGATGCCCCCTCAATGATCATCATTGGAAAATATTTTTCCTTTTGTTTTTAATTGAGACCTAGTTCACTTAGTATAAAATTCACCCTTTAAAAATATACAATTCAGCGGGACTTACTATAAGCACAGAGTTGTGCAATCATCACAACTATCTAATTCTAGAACATTTCTGTCATCCCCAAAGGAAACCGAACAGCAGTCACTCCCCATTCTCCACTACCCATAGCTTTAGGCAACTGCTAATCTACTTTCTATGTCTAGGGACAGACCTATTCTGGACATTTCATATGCATGGAATCAGTTACAATACGTGTATGGCCTCTTTCACTTAGCATAATACTTTCAAGGTCAATCCATGTTGCAACATGTATCAGGACTTTGTTCCTTTTATGGCTGAATAATATTCCATTGTATAAATAGACCACATTTTGTTTATCCATTCATTAGCTGATGGACATTGTTTCCACTTTTTGACTATTATGAATAAAGCTGCTACGAACATTTATGTACAAGTTTTGTGAACATGTTTTCAATATGGGGGGTATATACCCAGGACTGGAATTGCTGGGTTACATAGTAACTCTATGTTTAACTTTTTGAGGAATTGCCACACTTCTTTCCATAGTGACTATATCATTTTATATTCCCAACAGCAATGTATAAATTTTCCAATTTCTCCATATCCTCACCAACACCTTTACTATCTGGCTTTTTTTTTTTTTTTTAATTTATTTTATTTTTGGCTGCATTGGGTCTTTGTTGCTGCACGCAGGCTTTCTCTAGTTGTGGCGAGCGGGGGCTACTCTTGGTTGCGGTGCACGGGGCTCTCATTGCAGTGGCTTCTCTTGTTGTGGAGCACGGGCTCTAGGTGTGTGGGCTTCAGTAGTTGTGGCACATGGGCTCAGTAGTTGTGGCACGTGGGCTCTAGAGCGCAGACTCAGTAGTTGTGGCCCACAGGCTTAGCTGCTCCGCGGCATGTAGGATCTTCCCGGACCAGGGCTTGAACCCGTGTCCCCTGCATTGGGAGGTGGATTCTAAACCACTGCGCCAGGGAAGCCCATATCTGGCTTTTTTATTTGAGGCATCCTAGTGGGTGTGAACTGGAATCTCATGGTTTTGATTTGCATTTCTTTTTTTTTTTTTTTGCGATACGCTGGCCTCTCACTGTTGTGGCCCCCCCGTTACGGAGCAACAAGCTCCAGACGCGCAGGCTCAGCGGCCATGGCTCACGGGCGCAGCCGATCCGCGGCATATGGGATCCTCCTGGACCGGGGCACGAACCCGTGTCCCCTGCATCAGCAGGCGGACTCTCAACCACTGCGCCACCAGGGAAGCCCTGCATTTCTTTAATGAATGATGTTGAGCTTCTTTTCATGTGCATACTGGCCATTTGTGTATCTTCTTTGGAGAAACATCTATTCCAATCCTTTACCCATTTTTTAACTTGAGTTTTTATGTTAAGTTGAAAGACTTCTTTATTCTGGATACTTGTCCCTTCTCAGATTTATAGTTTGCAAATATTTTCTCCCATTCTGTGGGCTATCTTTTCATCTTCTTGATAGTGTCCTTTGATACACAAATGTTTTTAATTTTTTTTTTTTTTTTTTTTTGGCCGCACTGCGCAGCTTGTGGGATTTTAGTTCCCCGACCAGGGATCAAACCCGGGCCCTTGGCAATGAGAGCGTGGAGTCCTAACCACTGGACCGCCAGGGAATTCCACAAAAGTTTTAAATTTTGATAAAGTCCAACGTATCTATTTTTAAATTTTTATTTGCTTGTGTTTTGGTACCATATCTTGTCCAAGGTCATAAAGTTTCACCTAAGTTTTCTTCAAATAGTTTTTATAGTTTTTGTTCTTACATTTAGGTCTTTGATCCATTTTTAGTTAATTTTTGTGTATGAAGTGTGTCCAGATTCATTCTTTCATGTGGATATCCAGTTGTCTCCGTACCATTTGTTGAAAAGTTTATTCTTTCCCCGTTGCATGGTCTTGACACCTTTGTTGAAAATCCACTGACGATGAATATGAGTTTATTTCTGGACTCTCAATTCTATTCCATCGATCTGTGGAATCTATCCTTGTGTCGGTACTCCACTGATTTGATTACTGTAGCTTTGGAGTAAGCTTTGAATTCAGGAAGTGCTGAGTGCTCCAACTTTATATTTCTTTGTCAAAATTATTTTAGCTATTCTGGGTCCTTTGCATTTCCCTATGAATTTTAGGATCAGCTTGTCCTTTTTCACAAAAAAAAAAAAAAACACCAAAAAAACCCAAAAAACAAAAAATACAGTTGGGGGCTTCCCTGGTGGCACAGTGGTTAAGAATCCACCGGCCAATGCAGGGGACACAGGTTCAAGCCCTGGTCCAGGAGGATCCCACATGCCGCGGAACAATTAAGCCCATGTGCCACAACTACTGAGCCTGTGCTCTAGAGCCTGCGAGCCACAGCTACTAAGCCCACATGCCACAACTACTGAAGCCCGCGCGCCTAGAGCCTGTGCTCCACAACAAAAGAAGCCACCACGGTGAGAAGCCCACTCACCGCAACAAAGAGTAGCCCCCGCTTGCCGCAGCTAGAGAAAGCCTGTGCACAGCAACGAAGACCCAACACAGCCAAATAAATTAATAATTAATTAAATGTATAAAAAATTAGTTGGAATTTTGATCGGGCTTGTATTAAATCTGTGTATAAAGTTAGGGAGTACTGCAATCTTAATTTCAATGTTAAGTCTTCCAATCCATGAATGCAGGATGTCTTTCCATTCATTTAGGTCTTCTTTTTTTTTTTTTTTTTTGTGGTACGAGGGCCTCTCACTGTTGTGGCCTCTCCCGCTGCGGAGCACAGGGTCCGGACGCGCAGGCTCAGCGGCCATGGCACACAGGCTTAGTTGCTCCGCGGCATGTGGGATCTTCCCGGACCAGGGCACGAACCCGTGTCCCCTGCATTGGCAGGCAGACTCTCAACCACTGTGCCACCAGGGAAGCCCCCAGGTCTTCTTTCTTTAATTTCAACAATTTTTCAGTTTTCAGTGTACAAGTCCTGTACTTCTTTGGTTTACTGCATTCCTAAGTATTTCATTATTTTTGATGCTATTGTAAATGGAATTTACTTAATTTTTGGATTATTTATCTCTAGTGTGTAGAAATACAACTGATTTTTCTATACTGTCTTGTATCCTGCCACTTTCCTGAACTCACTTTTTAGCTGTAATAGCTGTTTTGTGTCGGCATGGAGATTCTTTAGGGTCCTCGATATATAAGATCATGTCATCTGCAAATTAGAGAGTTTTAGTTCTCCCTTTCCAAATGGGATGCCTTTTCTTTTTCTTGCCAAACAGCCCTGACTAGAGCCTCCAGGACAGCACTGGATAGAAGTGGTAAGAGCAGACATCCTTGTCTCGTTCCTGATCTTAGGGGCAAAGATTTTAGTTTTTCACCATTCAGTGTGATGTTCACTGTGGGCTTTTCATAGATGCCTTTTATCAAGTTGAGGGTGGACCCTTCTCTTCCTAGTTTGTTGAGTGTTTTTATCATGAAAGAGTTGGATTTTGTCAAATGCTTTTTCTGCACCTATTGAGATCGTGTGGGGGTTTTTCCCCTTTATTCAACAAATAGTTATCAAGAGTCTGAGTGTCAGGCACTACTCTAGGGGCAGCAGAGGAAGACCATCCCCATGTCTTGATGAAGCTTATCATTCCAGGCATGGCAGCCCCATTTAGCTGTCCTCTCTTACCTCACCACACTGGAGCCTTGCCTTTCACTAGTTATTCTTCTTCAGGCCAGACTGGATTATGACCCTGGTGCTTGTTCATTCCCACGTCCGGGCCTTCGTTACACCACCGTGCCCTTGTGTTCCACTTGGCCAACTCCTGCTCACCTGTCAAAGCCCAGCTCAACTATCCCCACCTCTGAAAAGACTTCCCTGCCTGGCTGCCCCTCTGCTAATGCCCGCTATTGTATTTAACCTGGTCAGTTTCCTTCATGAGTCTGAGCCACTTGAAGGAAAGAACTGCATCCTCGAATGTCTAGTCAAGGCATACAGAACATTCCATAAAGGGCCTCACTGTGCTCCTAGAAATGAGCCAAAGCAAGATCAATTCTCATTTGCATGCGGGACTCCTGTTCTCAACCTTCCTGCTCACAATTCACTTTCCATAACAGATGTGTTAGCTTCCTGGGGTTGCCATAACTAATTACTACTAACTGGTGACTTAAAACAACAGAGACTTATTTGCTCTCAGTTCTGGAGGCCAGAAGTCTGAAATCAAGGTATGGGATGGGCCACATTCCCTCTGAAGGCTCTAAGGGACGATACTTTGCCTCTTCCAGCTTCTGGTGGCTCCATGCATTCTGTGGCTTGTGGCTGCATCCCTCCAGCTCTGCCTTCAGGTGGCCTTCTTCTCTGTCTTCTCCCCGTCTCTTTTAAGAACACTTGTCATTGGACTGAGGACCCACCTTAATCCAGGATGATGTCATCTCAAGATCCTTAAATTAATTACATCTGCAAAGACCTTTTATCCCCAAAAGGTCACATTTACAGATTCCAGGTGGACATATCTTAATTTTTTGGGGGGCGGGGTAGGGGAGCACTATTCAACCCACTACAACAGGCTTCAAAAAAGGATCCAGAGGCTTCCCTGGTGGCGCAGTGGTTGAGAGTCCACCTGCCGATGCAGGGGACACGGGTTTGTGCCCCGGTCCTGGAAGATCCCACATGCCGCGGAGCGGCTGGGCCCGTGAGCCACGGTCGCTGAGCCTGCGTGTCCGGAGCCTGTGCTCCGCAACGGGAGAGGCCACAACGAGAGGCCCACGTACCGCAGAAAAAAAAAGAAAAGGATCCGGATTTTTTTCCCTTTCTCCTCTGAGAGTTAAAACCCCTAAAAAGGGGAAAAAAACCATTCCTAGTGGCTCCACTAAAAACATCTGTGTGAAACTCCCTCAAATAGGTGCCTTTATTTTTATTTTTTTCAGCAAAGAAAGATTTATTGCAGTGTCAGGCAAAGAGAACGGGTGGCTTGGGCTCAAAAACCCTGAACTCCAAATAGGTCCCTTTAAATGAGCGGTTTTAGAAGGATCTAGAATGGTCCCTTATTAGTTTAATGGACATGTCACAGAGTGGCTTGCCAGGGATTAGAGCAGATGAAGGAGAAGGAGGAGCCTAGTGAAAGAGCTTGGCCTGCAAGAACCTCAGGAGATAAATTTTAGTTCTGGATCCACCATGAACCTCTCTTTAGGCCTCAAATAACTTGTTTAACCTACCCAGGCCTTAGTTTCATCTGTAAGACTACGGAGGTTGAACGGAATGAAGCTCTAAGAATTCTCAAAACGCCAACATCCTAAGAAGGCAGACAGACAACACACGTGCCATCTTCTCTAAGGAAAAACGTCAGCCCGGGAAGGCCTTGAAATCATTTTGACACTGTTTCCATCACCATTCTGGGGCAATCAGCTCCAAAGTGGGGTGCACCTGCCTCACATGGTAAGAAGGGTGATTCACAGGAGGGAATATTAGAATTCCTATTTATGTGGGATTTACCACATACATATTAGCACAGAAGTACACATAGGACTTATAAATAACTTAATAAACAATAGTGGAAGTATACTCAGAAACACTTATTAGAACATGTGACCAAAAAAGTTTGGAGACCACTGACTGAAGAAACTAGTTAAGTAAGGCAATCAGACCGAACAGTTTGACAACCAGACAAGCTGTGGGTGAAGTGTCATGATTAAATCAGCAGTTAGTGACTCCAGTGTGGTTTATATCCTCAGGACAGTAAAACCATACTTTATATCAAGTTGTTTTTTTTTAAATAAATTTATTTATTTTATTTGTTTATCTTTGGCTATGCTGGGTCTTCGCTGCTGCGCGCGGGCTTTCTCTAGTTGCGGCGAGCGGGGGCTACTCTTCGTTGAGGTGCTCAGGCTTCTCATTGCGGTGGCTTCTCTTGCTGCTGTGCACAGGCTCTAGGCACGTGGGCTTCAGTAGTTGTGCCACATGGGCTCAGTAGTTGTGGCTCGCGGGCTCTAGAGCACAGGCTCAGTAGTTGTGGCGCACAGGCTTAGTTGCTCCACAGCACGTGGGATCTTCCCAGACCAAGGATCGAACCTGTGGCGCCTGCAATGGCAGGCAGATTCTTAACCACTGCGCAACCAGGGAAGCCCAAAAGTTTGTTTCTTAAGTCTGATCTACGATAGAAAATCAAAAATGGGGCATGCAGGACTTCCCATGGTCCAGTGGTAAAGAATCCACCTTTCAAGGCAGGGAACGAGGGTTCAATCCCTGGTCCAGGAACTAAGATCCCACATTCCGCAGGGCAACTAAGCCTGTGCGCCACAACTACCAAGCTCACATGCCACAAAGTACAGAGCCTACATGCCCTGGAGCCTGCACACCACAGCTAGAGAGCCCACACACCCTGGAGCCTGCATGCCACAACTAGAGAAGAGAAAACCCACAGGCCACATCTAGAGAGAAGCCCGCGTGCTGCAACCAAGACCCGATGCAGCCAAATAAAGAAAGAAATGGGGCATGCAAACATTTGAGGACATGATAAACAGCTTTTCACGTCAATACCTCTGAACAGGAAACACACATGTAAAAACAAACTGGGGGAAAAGAAAGCTAAACAGAAAATCCAGTATTACTGCAGAAATTGAGAGCACTGTATTTTATCTTGATCTAGGCCTAAAGATGAAAAAGGGGATTCTAGAGACCTCTTATGGCTCTAAACAGTGGACATCTTCACAAAACACCTTTCTACTGAAGGTTCATGAATTTCTCAATATCCTACAATTAATAATTTATTCTAATTTGGATTTCTCCAGTAATTGCACATCAATCTTTGTGAAAATGAATCTTGCCTACAACCAAAGATAAACAACAGAAGCTCGAGCATTTATTGCGATACTCAGAAATTTACCCTCTAAAGTTCCCCAAGAAAGGATACTGAAGAAACTGGCGAGAATGGCTGCCTTGAAAAGAAGAACGGGGGCCAAGCGGGAGGAGCAGAGCGCGAACGTTCACTGTATGTTCTCATCTGCCTGTTGACTTGTGTCAGGTGTTGGTATTACTTATTCAAGCAAACTACCAATCAAAAACATAAAAATTAAGTATCCCAGACTAATGTGGTGTCCACCCAGCCATCCTACCTTTGCATGCTACCTGGTGGTAATTCTTAGGTGGATGGTGACTTGGAACCAGCAGTGTGGCACTCGCCTCTCCTAACCCAACGATGCACTTGACGCCCAGAGTGGGCAGCTTTCAGAGGACGAAGCCAACTTGCTGAGAGTTGGGCTCTAAAAATAAACATTTTGCACATTTCTTTTAGCCTCTTTTCTCTCCATAAAGGCCTCCACAGATGGCTTCTTTACATCATGCTCTCAAATGACTAGCTGATAAATATTCATACTTATGGAAATTGTATTGTACATACTCCAAACCCCCAGCCAGTTAAAGTTTGTATTTTCTGTTATCTCAAGGGTGGTGCCCCCTTGCTCATGGGTCTTGTCCTCTGTAAAACACACACAAATTTGTGCACGCACACACACAGATCAGACACCAGCTTTTGCCTCTGTATGATTAATTTGCTTAGAGGCGATTCTGATCCTCAGGAGGACATCAGGCCATGTCTGGAGACATTTTGGATTTCCATAACTGGGGGGTGCAGGGTACACTGTGTACTACTGGCACCTAGTGGGTGGAAGCAGGGATGCTGCTCTACACCCTACAATGCACAGGACGGTCCCCACATCACCCCACTCTCTGCAAAGAATGGCCCAGCCCAAATGTCAATGGTGCTGAGGCCCTGGGAGACACAACGTGAGGCTGAAAGCAGACTGGGTTACAGATTAAAACACTGAAGCGGAACAAGGTCAAAGCAAACTGCAACCGCAACAGAAAAACTCAGTGGGGACAGTGGAGGCTCTACATGAAGTCTAGCCTCTCGTTTCTTATTCAAATTAATACTCAATTTATTAAGGTTATATATTCAAGAAGAAGTTTCCTTTCAGTCTTCAAGCACGACTTAGAAATATTTTAGGAAAATTTTAGTTAAAATGTAAAACACTCTCCTTTCACTTGTTCTTCAATTAATGCTCAATTATCTCACGTATTTGGCAGACTAAATTTCCCTAAATGTAAACATCGTTTACAAATTTGATTAAATTCCTTTAAGCATTTCCAGCTACAAACTGAACACGACTTTCTCAAGCATTTCAAACCCCACAAAGAAAAGACTTGCAAACAAGCCAGACTCCAACCATTTACAAATGCCTCTGTCCGTGTCTAGAGGACAGCGGCATGGACTCCTGGTCCAGACCGCCCCTTGCTGCTTCCCTGACCTCTGTGCCCATCTCACCTGTAAAGTGAGGGCGCCAGCACTCATACGGCATAGGGGAGGGAGGTTTAAACACACACACACACACACACACACTCAGGGCAAAGGGATCTACTCACTGTTCTGGGTGTCCTGTGGTGTCTTCTCTCCTGTTCATTCCCAATTTCTCTAGCTTCCCAAGCCCAGTGCAAGGAGCTGACTGGATCTCTTGTCAGGTCATTACTTCTCCATCGATGAGCCCCAGGGCTCACCACACTCCCTTCTCTCCATCCACGGCAGCCTCCTCAAGGCAGGCTGGTGCCAGTGGACTGTCGGTCACCTCCTGGGCCCCCCATCAGGCACCCAGCATCCCTAATGTCTCCTTCTTAGCTCCCGCGACCACCGGAACCTTCACTTGCTCGCTCGTTTGCTATCTCTGACATGAGAATAACTACCCACGAGGAGTCTCTACTGAGGACTGCATGTGGCCCGACATAGACACACAGCAGTTGCTTATTAAACACTTAGTGAAGAAACATGAAATACAGGCACTTGGGCTTCCCTGGTGGCGCAGTGGTTAAGAATCCACCTGCCAATGCAGGGGACAGTGTTCGAACCCCAGTCCGGGAAGATCCCACATGCCGCAGAGCAACTAAGCCTGTGCACCACAACTACGGAGCCTGCGTTCTAGAGCCCACGTGCCACAACTACTGAAGCCCGCGCACCTAGAGCCTGTGCTCCACAGAAAGAGAAGCCACCACAATCAGAAGCCCGTGCACCACAATGAAGAGCAGCCCCTGCTTGCCGCAACTAGAGAAAGCCCGCGCACAGCAACGAAGACACAACACAGCCAAAAATAAATAGAAGAAATACAGGCATGAATTTCCACGAAAATTAGAAACTAAAAGGCTTTTCATCTGAAAACTAGAGGAGGACTGAGGACTACGGAAAGGACTACAGAAAGCACCCCACAGTGACTGGCACACGCTATGTTGTCTGCAGTAGTTTCCGTTTTGTTTTTTCTTAAGCAGAGCTCCAATCTTACGACTCACAGACTGGATGGCTGTGCACCATCAGGAACGAATTTTAAATAGGAAGCCTCATACCCCCAAGTCCTCCAACACTCTTGGCACCTTTCAGGGAGGACACCCCATGACCCAAGCCCCCCGGCCTGGGCACCCGGTGCTGACTCACTGAAGCTCTGCAGCAGCACGGACATTTCTGACTCTAACAAATGCTGGGTTGCATTTTCTCCACATCGTGAGAAGTCTTCTAGAATTCACTTAAAATAAAAAACCAACATAAAAGAAGTCCGAGCCCCCAGCGGAAAGAAGCTCTCTAGGTGAGCGTGGTTGCCCTGACACAGCTTAAACGGGTGCTCAGAACCCAGACAAAGAAAATACACAGAGAAAAGCAGCATATTAGCCAGTTTAATTTATTTAAGAATCTTACAAAAAAAGGAAAAAAAACCAGAAAAACAAAAATCAAAAGACACAACAAAAAACCTAAATACAGAATTCATTACGCTTCATGGTTGATCGTTTTTACTTGCAAGGGTATAAAACCTCGCTAAATGCAGCCAATACATTTTTATTGCATGAGACCCAATTTTTAAAGTTACAAATCAAAACGGTCAGAACAATCGTTTCTGGACACTCGGTACTGTATTACCACGGAAGGCTGAAGCAGTGCAGTATCATCAGAACAGTGCGTACCCTTCATACACTGACGGACATTCAAAACAGAGTAGCAATATAAAAAGAGAGATTTTAAAAAAGAGAACAGAACAGAAACAACCAGAAGAGTTTACATCCACCTTTGTTTCAAATTGTCTTTGGATTCCATCATATGTTGTCTCAAGATGCACCATGTCAGATCAGTAAAGGAAGATCTATGCCTACGTATAAAAGTATCCTTTGCTCAGCAGAGGTAGAACCTGGCAAAAGTTTTATTGCAGAGATACAGCGTACCTCTTCCCACCTCTCATGGTTGATGGTAGATACAAGTGGTTATTGAAAAATAATATCAGTAGTTTGCAAATTCAGTATAAACCATGAACAGGATGATTTTTTCTGATGGAGGTGAGACTGCAATGTGCTACGTAGAAAAAAAGCTCTCTGCCCCGTAAAGTGGAAGTCAGAAAGAAGGCTGAAGCTTCTTTATCCTCTTCAGTGCCACAAATACTGTCACAGCAAGAAAGGCCCTCAGGACAGGGTGGACGGAAAAGCCAGGGAGTTCTCACTAAGGGGCCGGCGGACTGACCCTCAGCCCCAAGGAGGCCTGACCTGCAAGTATCAAAGAGAACTGACGCTCCCAGGTGGCACCCCTTGCTCGACTCTGCACTACAAGGGTGTAGTCTAGCCTCATGGTGTCCTGACGGCTGCTGCTCCCCGGGCGCCAGAGGAGGAAAGCCGGGCAGGACGTGTTGGGGCAGGGATTCCCACTGGAGCTCTCCTCTGAAAGGCCCCGTTTCATGACAAATTAGGTGCCTAAGACTTACCTAAATGCAGACAACTTTTAAATTTCAGGAAGTCTACGAAGTTCAGTAGTAACGAGAGAAACATGTACACAAATGAAGGCCCAAGAAAGGCTCACGGCTATCTTTCCTGAAAGTTGAGGAGGAAGATTTTCTTAAAAGTGCGAAATCTGTAATTAAAAACGCAATGTTGGCCTCCCTGGTGATGATTACCACCACTTTTGTGAGCCATCCCTGGGTCTGCCCTACTGGCAACACTAATCCAATCATTAAGAATGCCCTGATCCAGCTCAGCTCCTAGCTTTACAGCCAATCTAGTCAAGATCAATTCACCAGCTCACTGGTGGCAGGACAGCCCAGCAGATCCTACCAGCCAGTCCCTCCACAGTTAACTGGCTGTTTTACCCTCAGCACAGAATCAACCCTTGAGCTGAAGGCTCATGGAAGCCTCCACAGCAGTTGTGCTGCTCGATTCCGGAGGAAAACTGTCCCTTAAAGGACATTCTCTAATGTCACCTGTCAGCATGGACACCAGCATGTACCAGGTCTGTCTCCACTCCTGCTATAAATATCCTTAACTGGTGGGAGCAGAAGCAGATTACCCATGCTCACTGGAAAGTAAGCTTCTGATTGTTACTTGCAGGCTAAAAGTACACGCTGGACTTCTTAAAGAAACAGAAAATCTGCAGCAGTAGCAGGTCATAAATCACTGTTCAGATCTGCAAGATTTTCCTCTCAGCTGGAAAGCCACAAGGATGAAGGATTTGGTGCAGGCCTGAAAAATTGCAAGGGTAGGAACAAGTCGGGTTTACTGAAGAGCAAGTTTGATCCCAAATGCACTGAAGAAGTTAGAGGAGCTTAAAGGAAGTCTTGGGAAGAAATTTTTTAGGTGAAAACATGAGGCTCACTATAGCTTCCAAAGAGCAACATAAATGAGCATAACTAGTCATATAATGACAGTATCAGAAATTGCACTCAAGTACATTCCCCCCAATACAATGCATTGCACACAGTAAAAATTTGTAATAAAAATGCAAAACACAATCAGGCATGTTGAAAAATATTAACACAAAACAGACATAGGAATTCTATGGTAAAGATGCAAAACCGAATTCTAAAATATATGAACAAATTCAACTAAGAAGTTTTTCATACGTTTCTACATCCAAAAAAAAAAACAAATTGTAAGAAGCCCCCTATGGGAAGTCAAGAAAAGAATAAATAGGATTGAAGGGAGGAGGGAAAAGAGAAAAACAAGCTGGTGGCGTCCCAATTTACAAGAAATATTTACATTCAGAATTCAAAAAGAACTCAACATTTCTATATATACACATTATGTACATATATATATATAAGTACAGCATAAAATCAGAAGGTGGGTTTTGGATTTCACCTCAAGTATGCAGAAAAAAAATTACTAGCTAGCTCGAGTTGCAGGTATCTATAGATGTGTTTCCTTCACTTATATGCCCTTAAAAGACACTGCCTTTGTACTAGACAACTGGCATCCAATGAGGACTTTTTACAAATGGCTTTTGCTCGCAGCTGTAGCCATGACATGGACTGCCTGCTGCATATTCCAGCAGCAAAGCGTGCACAGTGAGCGTGCGAGGTGTGGTGTTAGCCAAGGACTCCAGACATAGAGGAAGGATAGTCAACAAATGCCTACTGTCCCTGGGATGCCTGCACTAACCGAACATCTGTTAACTGCATACTGGTCTAACAGCGACTCTTATGTAGCACCATTCTTAGAAACTATCAAATATCATTCAGGTACATTTTTATTTTATTTTTTCAGGTACATTTTTAAAATGAGAGTATTTAGATAGGGACCTTCCTCTTAATATCTAATCAAGAAAAGGACCCAAGTGAAAAACACTTTTCCTCTGCTCCTACTTTCATAAACTGAAATGCATCAATCATTTCTAATCTATTGCTTTTCTTCCCCTCCTGCTAAACTGGAAAGTGGAGGGGACTGAGGAAAGGCTCCCATTATACAACGGTAAGTGTCTGGTACCCTTTCTCGTCACGCCTGTTAGAAGTTGCTCTAATAGCATCACATGGAGATTAGCAAATGAATGCCCCAGTGGCTACAGCGAGAAACTTATGCTTCTAGAATATTATATACCCCTGGAGCTTGGTAATCTAGAACTTTCACCATTACAGATGAAGCAGAATACAAGTAAAAGGTTTACTGTTGCAACTCAAAAAGGTTTCTGAAGTGCTAGTTGGATTGGAATAAATATATATATATACATACACACACCACTACATTGCTTTGGATGCAGGTTCTTGCTAACTTATATACAGATGCAAAGAAAAGATACTGAAGAGTGTATCGGCAATTTAGCAGCAAAAAGGGAAAATTGCTTAAGATATTTACTTTTTCATCAAGTGTGTTTAAAAATACCTTATTAATACTTTTAGGAATTCATATCGTTGATAAATATCTGGATTATCCCACTAAACTGCAGCTTGTGGTAGGGAGGGTGCTAAATTAGGGGAACACTACCCCCTCGCCAATACCATCTGAGCAGCTCTGGACTTGGAAAGTGGTTTTCAGTACAATCGGCACTGTAAACTCTGAAAACACTAACGTGACTTGTAATCAAAATCTTTGTGCTCAGAGCCATATTGCTAAAAAGGGAGAAAAGGCATTACAGAGGCCAAATGGACTCACATCGGGTTCAACAAGGTCCCTGGGTTCAGACGTGGCATTCAGATCCTGAAATACAAGGATCTGTTGTACAGAAGTTAGCTGTTGTTGAGACTTGATTTTTTGACAGAGGAGGACCTTGAATGCTGGCTTTTCCCATGTTGACCAACCTAAAACTTGCTGACTTGGGTAAGGGCACAGTGTTAAAGGTCATGTGTTCACCTCCAGAGAGGAGGATGGGAAGCAGACTGCCGGCGCTCACATGCACACCACACCACGATAAGCATGTGCACGTGGCACCTCGGCTCCCCATCCATTTACACGGCTGCCTTTCTGAGGTCTACTTTGAGAGTTTTCAGAGGCCTTATTTCTGGACTTTTTTTTAAAAAAGCAAAACGAAGCTGTTCTACAAAGAACAGAACATACATATATCCCCCTTTGTAACAAGATAGCTATTCCAAGAGCAAACATTACATCATAAATTGTGAGGGTCAACTAACTGCATGCTAAAGAATCCTCACACTGAAGCTGCTTGGAAAAAACCATAACCTGCTAAAAACGATACTCCCACACACAAAAAAGGGAAGTTGGGCCAAGCCTCCAAGAGGGAGTCTCTTTTCCCCAACCCTGCCATTTTGTCTCACTGGAGGTAACAGGCTTGTTATGCTTCCCCCTCCACAGCTCTATTTCACCTTGGGATGTTGATGGAAGCTGACTGGGCTCCTGATTTAAAAACAGAAGAACTAACTGGGAAGTTTTGGTGCAGGTGGACAATTCTGCTCTTGACTGCCAGCTGGGTCTAGTGGCCCTAACAAGGGACATTGGTTGATATTCCTATGGATCACTGCCTGAGATATAAGGACTAGACTGAGGATAAAAGTTGCATCCACTGGGCAAAATATGCCAAAGAACAGAAATTATTCTCAACTTGTCCCTGTAGGCGTCTAGGATAGATAATTCCAAAGAAAGAAAACTCACGGTAAACGTGACATAACCAAACGCAGCCTTGAAGAAACACAAGAGGATGATAGCCCTAGCTTTCCCATCACTTAACATATATCTCACCTAATTCTGCAATAAGTTTAGAAAGTTACAAAGGAGAACAGTTCAACTTGAGAAACTTTCAAAAGTACTATCATTTTACCCCTTCCTCAACACCATTTCAATTTTGAGGGGTAGGTTTTAAACCAAAATATAAGGCTACCTGGAATGTTGAGCAACACGCAAGTTCTGCAGCATCCCCATCACAGACTACTTTTGAAGGTGGTGAGGGCCTAAACAAGAGTCCACTTCTGCTTAGTATAATAACTTTTTATTTGACATCTACAAGATTGTGGTATCTTGCAGCTTTTGACCAGGTTTATACAATCTCAGTTTTTCAATAGTGCAACCTGTGCAAGCAAAAAAAAAAAGGAAAGGAAAAAAAAAGGAAACAAAAAGACCAATTGTCCCCTCACTTGTTTTTATAAACATCTATTATAGGCGAAACAAAACTTACCCATATTATAGATAAGTGTCTATTCACATTTGTACATTACCATTTTTAACAGCTTGAGATAAACTCTACAATGTCTTACAACACATTAAACAATATTCAAGTTACTGGGTAACAACAATAACAACAAGAAATAAACATACAGCAGAAGCCTCAAGTGTTTCCTCATTGTCTAGTTTACAACTCAAGTACGGTTTCCATTTTTAAGAGTGACAAAGCAAATTAAGATAACGAAGTAAAAAAAAAGGAAGATTGTTTGCAAGACGGAAGCCAATTTGTACTTCTTTCTAAAACTATCTTTAAGTTAAGAAAAATGTAATTTTAAGAAAAGCAGGCTTGTAGCCATTTTTGCAGCACACATTAGGAATACTATTAATACATTAAAATTAACTTTTAAGAGTTTTATCACCAAAAAATGTATGTACTCATTACCTTGACAAGAAACCTGGGGCAGGGAGAATGGGAGAAGGTGATTTCGCAGGGTTTGAAGCAATACCCAGGTATAAACACTATAAAAATGCAATAACCAATGCTGTACATCTACAAATGTTTCTCTCCGTTACTTGACTTCTGTGTTAATCTTGTTTACGCATGCTTTCAAAGACATGCACTGTCAGAACAAAAACTAGAAAAAGAACCTGAATGCATGATATGTAACCTTTCATTTCATGCTTTAATAAGCCTATTGTTTTAATAAGTTGGAAAAAGAAACCAATATATATTTTCTCTATTTATAGACTCAAAACACATGCATCCGGGGATAAGTCCCACAGCAATGGCATGGATGTACTGCGTTAACCCTGAGCACTGTATAACATAAAAGTAAAGCCAGTTTGGGAAGTTCCAAGCATTTTTAAACCAATTATGGTTCGTAGCTTTTCACAAACTCACAAACAAACAGACTGACACACACGCGCACATACCCCTCTGCTCACCCAAAGTAAAAGCATACGGTAAGTACCACGGGAAAAGCACGAGGAAAGACATATGTACCACCATCGGCACTGCTGATTTTCAGTTTTGCTATCTATTCCAGGTTTGTCCTTATTCCCAAAAAAATTAACTAGAGAGAGAGCACAACTGAAAAAAAATTATAATTCTTTGGAAACTGTCCCTGATTTTTATGCAAATGATATGCTTCAACAGCATTTCATATACATCCATGTTGAAACCTGTCTGTTCTTATGCGTTGCTCAAATTGGCGATGCTCTGGGGGTGACGCTGCTGCCAGAGCTGTTTCTGCTGGACCGCAAGCTGTTGAGACTGGTCTGAAGTTGACAGGAGATTTATAAGAGGAGACACACAATTTGCAGGAATGATCAAACCTGCAATTAGAAAACAAGAATTTATAAAGGTTGCTTCCAGGAGAAACCACACTGTTTTACAGCTTCATAGCAAATTCCAAATGAAGTATAATATTAAGTTTAATGAATAAGACTCCACAAAAAAACTAAATGAACACCTAATAACTGAACTGGCCCCTTCAGAAGTAGCCCGATTCCTCAGCAGCATCACCCACAAATACCTGAGCACATGCGTCTAGTGCAACACCATCTTCTTGCTGAAGCAACAGAAGGCCAAGTACAGTACCTTCCTATCTACTATCTTTGAAGCTCCACAAATGTATGCAAGCACCACCTTCTTTGGCATATACTAATGTACCAAAGAGACTACAAAATAGTGGCTGCAAATTCAAATGCGTACTGAAGCAGTAACTTCTAAGTGGCACAGTGTGGAAGTCAGCAAACTGGAGAGTATATATATCCTCTGTAAGGGAACTTTAACTCCTCCCATGTGGGAACAGGGGCTCAATGTTCCAAGCTTCTCTGTTGTTGCTGCTGCTGTTGTTGTTTTGAAGAAGATAGAAATCCAGTCTTCTGATTTTTTTTAAATAAATTTATTTATTTTATTTATTTATTTTTGGCTGCGTTGGGTCTTTGTTGTTGCACACAAGGTTTCTCTAGTGGCGGCGAGCGGGGGCTACTCTTCATTGTGGTGCGTGGGCTTCTCACTACAGTAGCTTCTCTTGTTGCGGAGCGTGGGCTCTAGGCACATGGGCTTCAGTAGTTGCAGCACGCGGGCTCAGCAGTTGTGGCTTGTGGGCTCTAGAGCGCAGGCTCAGTAGTTGTGGCGCATGGGCTTGGTTGCTCCGCGGCATGTGGGATCTTTTCGGACCAGGGCTCGAACCCGTGTCCCCTGCATTGACAGGCAGATTCTTAACCACTGCGCCACCAGGGAAGCCCACAATCTTTTGATTTTTAAAAGTTGGCAACTAACTCAATTGAAATCTTGCAACCAAAAATACTTGAGGATCAAAAAAATGTCCATGGACTGACTAGCCCACAGGCTACCAATGTGCAACCCAGGATACAGAGAAAGGTTGTTGCAAAAGAAACAAAGACAATGCGACAGGGAAAGTGCAATAACTGGGTGGATTTCCGTGAGGCCTGTCATTGAGGGAACAGTGGGAGCGGCTAGCCTGGTCTCCCTTGCTCCCTGCAGGACTCCAGTCCATCCCCTGTGCACAGTGGCTTTGACTTCCATAGTCTCAATGTGGCACAATGAACATAAAGACTTCAGAGAATCCTTAGTCTTCATACCAGGGAGCCCGCACAGATGTCGACAGTGAGGGAGGGGAGCAAGAGCACCGAGGGCAGCATAAAATCACAACCACATCAGGATTTCAGCCAGAGCCAACTACACCCATTCAAAAGCTTAACTACTGTTTATCCTTTTAAGAACATAATATAAAGCAAGCTCTACCCCACCACTGGAATAGACAGATGCTAAGATTCTAAGACGTTAGAAGCAAAATAAGAAAAACACAGGACCTGATTTTTCTTCTCAAGGCTCAAACCAAAAAAAAATTAAAACTCACCTACAATCCGCTGTCCATCCTCTGTTCTTAGCCGAACTATCTGCATTTTCACGTTTGTGCCACTGACAGATGCGAGAACACCCTCGACTTTTGTCCAGACACTCAGTACTGAGCCACATAATACATAGTATGTGCGGCAACGAAGACCTATTTCACAAACTAATCCCAAACTTGCTTTTTTGCAATTGCCACGCCTAGGATAGATAATAAGGAAAAAAATGTATATGTGCGTGCACACACGCGCACACGCACACGCGCACACACACACACACAAGGCCCACAAGGTCTACCCTAATTTCAAATGGAAAACGGCCTACCGTCATTTACCTTTACTGATAAAGTTTGTAGACTGCAGTCCTTCTGACATTGGATTATCCTGTCCAACTTAAGGTATCACTACTGATTTTAAAATTAGTTATTTCTTGGGCCTGACTCCCTTATAAAAGGGCTGATTTATTGGTCTTGATATCCATTTAAGCATTTGTCATTTTAATATCCATTAGTTTACTGTATTAATGTCAGTTTATAAAATAATCCTGCCAGTTATTTCCATAGTATTAAACTACCAATATACAGTTCTAAATCAGGTAAGTGGAAAAGCCCTCAGCAAATAAACAAAAGCAAATTTATCTACCTACATGTGTCTAAATAAAAACCTAGCTAAAATTCATCTATATCCTGTATCCCTTTTCAAAAAGTGGGCCAGATACTCCATTTTCAATGCCCTGAAATGAACATAATGACTTGAGAACACCTCTGGCTAGCCTAGTAGTACGCAGGATCAGCTCCAGGGCTCAACAACAAAGTTTCTAGTGCTGTTAACTATTTGAGGTACCTCTGTGGTTTCCTAGAAGTTCCCTAGCCTTAAAAATAAAACTGATTTGGGACACCAATAAAACTTTGGAGGAAGGAAAAAATAAAGGAAGGGAAGGAAGGAGAGGAGAAGGAAAAAGTCTCAACCCTAAGAATGATAGTTAAGTCCATGCTGGCAGACAACATTTGGTTGGAAGTAACAAAGCATCAGTGGGGAGACCTAAAACAGTGCATGGTCCAGAGGCTTCCAACAAGTACCTCTGCTTAAAGAAACAACACCGAGCAACTGATAATCTGCTTGTGTACTTATAGGGACAGATAGCTAAAGAATGAAGGGGTGTTTAAATCTTGATCATACTTTGGAATATATGGTGAGAAAAATGAAAACTAACCAATAAGCATGAGTACAAGTATCTGCAGATGAATTATACTGATCTAGCCAGTGGACCAGGGCATCGTCTGAGACTACCTGTGAAAATAAGACAAAAATTCCATTGAAAAGGTATTGTTTTAAACAAACTGGTTGCCTAATTTGGTCTCTAAAGCCAACTTAAAACCATCTTTATATAGAAAACATGGTCTTCACTACTGCTTGCATTTGAATTTTACCCATAAAGCTCTGCCATGAGGTTTTTCCCATGTAATGAATATTTCAAATAGTTAATTATAATTGTTTGCAAGTGAAAATGGCTAGGAATAATAGTAATATAAGGTAATACTAACAACAAAATAACATAGTAAAGTTAGGAAAAAGAGATATCACTGTTTTTCCAGAAATTATTGCAAAATATAAACACAGCAGTTCACAGTAAAACCAAGAGTTGGTGGGAAGGAATTTCAGTCTTGTACATCTTCCCTTTATTTAAAAAATTCTAATTTTTGTAGTTAGCACTATAGAAACTTCCTTTTCTGATAACATAAGCTGTTTCAAATAATCACCTTTAAGTTTCCTAACAGTTGATAACATTAAGACTGGGATATTAATTTAACAAGAGTTGATAAAACTTTTTCTGAAACAATTTTCCAGTAATCAAATAGGAAAAATTGACAATTTACATATAAACATAGTTGCAATATATTATTATAAAACAAGTATTTATACATAACATCATGTACAAATGGAAAAATACCTTCTTATATTTCTTTTTTAGATCAGCATAAATTTCTAATTTGAGCTGTTTCCCAGTATTTGGTCTATAAACTAAGAAAAGCTTCTTTTTAGGATTCACTTCTTTAACTAAGATGGCAGTTTTCTTGTTGTTTCTTATCTATTAAAAATAAATAAATAGGTGAGAAAATATAAAGATTCAATACTGCACACTTTAAGACATGCTTGCTTTTTGCACCATCACATCACGATCAAAGCCAAATGAGTTTGTAAATACAAAACTGTGTGAAAGGAATAACACCTGCTGTGTAACCGACTTGAACAAGGCCTCACCAAAGTGAAGGCTAATGGACCTTATCTCTGAGGCAAGACAATCTTTAGAAAATTGTGTTGAGTAATAAGATTTAAAGCACGATGTCCAGTGGAGACAATTTTGCTTCCTCTAGTCCAGGAAACTGGACTCGCAGCCTCAACAGGGTCAGAGGTATGTGAGGTAAGAATCTAGGTAGTGGGCAGGAAGGGTCTTCACAGGAAATAATTTTACCTCTACTGTATGTTACTCTCCTTCAAGTTACGATGAAATATATAACCTTCAAGATAATGCCTTTTGATCACCCCCAGTCCTCTGAATTCATCTACTCCATCAGTGCTACAACCTATTCCTATGGTTGTGTGACGGTAAAATATCACATGAAATATCACAAATTCATCTGTAAACAGTAACACTGTAACAGGAGAAAGCCAAATGCTGAACAAATAATACATAAATATGATGCAGAAGTGGAAGAAAACGATGCATTAGACAAACGATGGAACTTGTTTTATTTTAAAAATTTTTTAAAAGTTGGACTTTATGAGAGGAACCCTGAGATTTGTAAAAAGCCCCATTTAACGCAAGGAAAAATAAGATTGGGAAAATTAGTATTTCTTTTGAAGAATGGTGAACAATTTCAAAGCAACAGTCTCCGGAGCAAAACTGAAGGAAAAAGAAAAGTTTCAAAGGTATTTTCCCAGCTCCTCTACAAAATAAATCATTTGCTAAGCTACTACCTTTTTTAAATTTTATTTTATTTTTGCGGTACGTGGGCCTCTCACTGACGTGCCCTCTCCCGTTGCGGAGCACAGGCTCCGGACGTGCAGGCTCAGTGGCCATGGCTCACGGGTCCAGCTGCTCCGCAGCATGTGGGATCTTCCCGGACCGGGGCACCAACCCGTGTCCCCTGCATCGGCAGGCGGACTCTCAACCACTGCGCCACCAGGGAAGCCCTACTACCTTTTTATATTAAGATAATTCTTACGCTGATAAAAGGACCTAATACTTTACTTTTCTCTTCATTGATACTAAAGATCCTTCGTCTTTTACTTGTTCAAATGATTTGAAACATTGTTTATATAATTACTGCAAAGTCTATGAAACAAAAGTTAAGTGAAAAATACATATAAAATTTTGTACCAGCTGATGTGAAATTCTCTAGCTAACTATACTTTAAGGCAGTGTTTAAAGCACATAGCAGTGTGATCTATCTTGACAGTGTCAGGTTAATTCACTGTAACTATAAAATAAATCATCACACTACAGTGGAATTAAAAGTGATTCTGACATGGCTTTCCTAATGTCAACACACGGTAAACACACTGCAAGTTGAAACTGCTTGCTGCTGAGGCGGCTCAATGAAGGAGCCTACAGCTTCTTGGAAGGATGTCTCTTCCAAGGTCCTCACTCTTCACAACCAGCTGCCTGTGGCCGTGCAGCAGAGAGTAACAAAGGACAACGCTACCACATCCTTTCACGCAAGGGAAACTGGTGGGGATCAGCATTTTCATCAAAACCTACCAGTGCCTCAATTTGGCAATAATTTCAAGTGAAAAAAATATAACCAGGCTTCCCTGGTGGCGCAGTGGTTGAGGGTCCGCCTGCCGATGCAGGGGACACGGGTTCATGACCCGGTCCGGGAAGATCCCACATGCCGCGGAGCGGCTGCGCCCATAAGCCATGGCCACTGGGCCTGTGCGTCCAGAGCCTGTGCTCCGCAACGGGAGAGCCCACGGCGGTGGGAGGCCCACGTACCACAAAAATAAATAAATAAAATAACCAATATCCTATAGTGACCAATCAAAATCCCATCCAAGGTCTCGAGAGAAATCTGAATAAAATCTAGTGAACTGTATCAGTATCTTGGTTGTGATATTATACTATAGGTTTGTAAAATGTTACCATTGGGAAAACTGGTGTAAAAGGAATTTCTCTGTATTATTTCTTATAACCTCATGAGAATCTACAATAATCTCAATAAGATTTTCAAACACACATACACACACATACATGCACAACTAGGAGCCAGATCCAGTTTGAGAGCTTTGCTATTGAATCAGAGACCAGTAAACCAGGTTTATGGACCAAATGGCTTGAGGCTCCTAAGCTTAAGAATAGTTTAAGGAAGGAACGGAGAAAGTTTCTTAGGAAGGAAAAAAATCCATGCTGTTGAACCTAGGGTCAGGACAGGAATAAAGACCCAGACGTAGAGAATAGACTTGAGGACACAGGGATGGGATACGGTAAGCCAGGACCAAGTGAGAGAGTAGCACTGACATATATACATTACCAAATGTAAAATACATAGCTAGTGGGAAGCAGCTGCATAGCACAGGGAGATCAGCTCGGTGCTTTGTGAGCACCTAGAGGGGTGGGATAGGGAGGGTGGGAGGGAGGCACAAGAGGGAGGGGATGTGGGGATATACGTATACATATAGCTGATTCATCTTGTTATACAGCAGAAACTAAACAACATTGTAAAGCAATGTTGTAAAGCATTGTATACTCCAATAAAGATGTTTAAAAAAAAAAAAAGGAGAAGGCAGCAACTTAAACTCAGCCAAATCTGCTTGTTATCTTTCCCCTCAATCCTGATATGTCCTTTTACTTGTTCAGTTTTACCCATCCCACCCTAGCTAGAAACCTCAAGATAATACTAGAAGCCAAGAACAAAGCTGGGGGGAAAATCATTTTTCAGACTTTTAAGAACTAAACTTTTTCTCCTCCAGGATCTTCAAAAGAGTTTATCCTCTCATTCACACATAGAAAGAAGTAAGTGATCTTAAGATCCAGTGATGCCATTTCTCTGAATCTACTCTAGAGATACACTCACACAGGTACATAAAGAAGCATGTCCTTTGTAAGAGAAAAAATGGAAACAACCTAAAAGTCAATTAATACGACACAGGCTAAATAAACCATGGTATATTCATAACACAGAATACCATGCAACAGCCACAATGAATGAAGTAGTCCTATAAGTATCAATACAGAAAGCACTCCAAGACTGATTGTTTAGTGAGAAAGGCAATTTAAAGAATGATCGATACTGTATCATAGAATTGGTGTAAAAAAAATAACCAACAACAAATCAACCATCTAAAACAGTAAATTGTTTCCTATGGCTATGATACATATGCATTAAATGCACAGAAAATGGTCTGGGAGAATAGACACAAAACTGGTAACGGTGGCTACCTCTGGGAAGGTGGGAAGGGACCGTGGCTGGGAATGATGGTCAAAAAATTTAGTGCTATCTGTATTTAAATTTTTTCACAAGTGTAATAATGCATTCATGGGTACATAATTCAATTAAAGAATTTAAGAAAAAAAAATCCACAAAGAATAGTCAGCAGAGACCACATATTCTCTGCAAAACCTAAAATACTACCTGACCCCTGACATAAAAAATTTAGGGATTCCTGCTCTAGAGAGCTTATTTATGGTTTCACTCTGCCTGTGGCATCATCATATTTGGTCTCCTTTACGCAGTTCTTGAACCAGGTCTTCATTTACAGTTGGTCACTCCATAAAGGGCTTGGCCAAAAAGTTCGTTCGGGTTTTTGGTACCATCTTACTGAAAAACCCCAACGAACTTTTTGGCCAACCCAATATTTGCAAATAAAAAGTAAAATGTGCTACACACATACAAAGCAATATTAGTCACAAAAAGAAAGGAAGTTATGACACATTCTACAACATGGACGAACCTTGAAAACATTATGCCGAGTGAAAGAAGCCAGACACAACTGTCACATACTGCACGATTCCACTTATATGAGGTACCAAGATACGCAAACTCATAGACAAAAAATAGATCAAAGGTTATCAGGCCAGGGGAAAGCTACTGTTTAATGGTGATGTTGGCACAACATTGTGAATATAATTAATGACACTAAATCATACACTTTAAAATGGATAAAATGGCAAACTTTGTTATATATTTTACCATAATTTTAAAAAGTTAACAAAACGTAGAGAACTTCCCTGGTGGCGCAGTGGTTAAGAATCTGCCTGCCAATGCAGGGACACAGGTTCAAGCCCTGGTCTGGGAAGATCCCACATGCCGCAGAGCAACTAAGCCCGTGCGCCACAACTACTGAGCCTGCACTCTAGAGCCCGTGAGCCACAACAACTGAAGCCTACATGCTGCAACTACTGAAGCCCACGCGCCTAGCGCCCGTGCTGTGCAACAAGAGAAGCCACCGCAATGAGAAGCCCGCGCACCGCAACAAAGAGTAGCCCCTGCTCGCCTCAACTAAAGAAAGCCCACGCCCAGCAATGAAGCCCCAACGCAGCCCAAAATAAAAATAATTAAAAAAAAATTTTTTTGACAGCAACTCTATCTCAAAAGAATAAGTAGCAGCATCTTTAAGATATCCAAGAAAAGAAAACGTGAACTAAAGATTTCATGTCTGGGCTTCCCTGGTGGCGCAGTGGTTGGGAGTCTGCCTGCCGATGCAGGGGGGACGTGGGTTCGTGCCCCGGTCCAGGAGGATCCCGCATGCCGCGGGGCGGCTGTGCCCGTGAGCCATGGCCGCTGAGCCTGCGCGTCTGGAGCCTGTGCTCCGCAACAGGAGAGGCCACAACAGTGAGAGGCCCGCGTACCGCAAAAAAAAAAAGCTTTCATGTCTGGTAAAATTTGTCTTTCAAGTACAAAGGCACAAACTTACCAGCACGTAAGAATTCAGGGAGTAATGTTTCCATAAGCCCTTCCTGAATCTACTACATAATGGGCTTCAGACAAAATAACTAGAGAGATATTAACCTAAGGACTAGTGAGTGAGTGGTGAGCTTTAATTATAAATTAATTACCTGTAGAACTAAGATTAATTAAGGGTTAAAAGAAGAGTATAGGGCTTCCCTGGTGGTGCAGTGGTTGAGAGTCCGCCTGCTGATGCAGGGGACACGGGTTCGTGCCCCGGTCCAGGAAGATCCCACATGCCGCAGAGCGGCTAGGCCCGTGAGCCATGGCCCCTGAGCCTGTGCGTCCGGAACCTGTGCTCCGCAACGGGAGAGGCCACAACAGTGAGATGCCCGCGTACCAAAAAAAAAAAAAGAAGAAGAGTATACTATATAATTGCCATATGTTGACGTGCAGAAACAGTATAACTATTTTTTAAATAGCATAAAGTAAGCTTATGCAAAAAAAGTTATTACAACAAAAATATTTTCAAAATACTGGGGCATAGTATCCATGATATTTTATCATCCTGTGTGCCCTGAAGAACAGGGATTATTAGTGTGGAAGAAAGAAGACCAAAATTTCAGAGAAAGGTCTTCCCTGGTGGCGCAGTGGTTAAGAATCCATCTGCCAATGCAGAGGACGCAGGTTCAGCCCTGGTCTGGAAAGATC
Source organism: Grampus griseus (assembly GCF_964374135.1). NCBI lineage: Eukaryota > Metazoa > Chordata > Mammalia > Artiodactyla > Delphinidae > Grampus > Grampus griseus. The sequence goes on along the minus strand of NC_139006.1, from coordinate 6,512,874 downwards.
CCACATGTGGCGGAGCAATTAAGCCCGTCTGCCACAACTACTGAGCCTGTGCTCTAGAGCCCGCGTGCCACAACTACTGAGACCACGTGCCACAACTACTGAAGCCCGCGCACCTAGAGCTCATGCCTCTCAACAAGAGAAGCCACCACAACGAGAAGCCCGCGCACCACAGAGTAGGCCCCAGTCGCTGCAACTAAAGAAAGCCCGCGCACAGCAATGAAGACCTAACACAGCCAAAAATAAAATAAATTAAAAAAAAAAATCAGAGAAGAGATAAGATTAAAATTCCACATTTTTTGTTTGTTTGTTTTTTGTGGTACGTGGGCCTCTCACTGTTGTGGCCTCTCCCGTTGCGGAGCACAGGCTCCAGAAGCACAGGCTCAGCGGCCATGGCTCACGGGCCCAGCTGCTCCGCGGCATATGGGATCTTCCCGGACCGGGGCACGAACCCGTGTCCCCTGCATGAGCAGGCGGACTCTCAACCACTGCGCCACCAGGGAAGCCCCAAAATTCCATAGTTTTGATCAGGACAAATAAATATGCATTCATTTGTGTGTATATATGTATATGTCTAAATGTAAACACGTACACACACGTGCACACACACACATACACACTCACACATCCTCTCTCCTTAGCTCTGTCCACAGGCAAATACTAAACCAATGAATGTAGTTACACTAATAACTGAAAACTGAATCTTGAAGACATAAAGCATTATTATGACTAAAGAAGGTCACTCACTAAATTATGGAAAAAAAGGGTTCAATTTACTAATAATATGTAAACATTTTTTTTTTTGCCCACACCACGCAGTATGCAGGATCTTAATTCCCTGACCAGGGATCAAACCTGTGCCCCCTGCAGTGGAAGTGTGGAATAGTAACCACTGGACCACCAGGGAATTCCCCAATAAGTAATAATTTAAAACTAGCATTTAATAATACTCCTCAAAACGTATTAAATAAAAATATATCACAATTACAGTGATAAATTATCAAAACACAGAAAGCTAAATACAATTGGAAAATCAGCACAAAGCGAACAGGTAATTACAATGCTGGCAATGAAAACACATTACACATCTTAACAACTAACATTTAAGGGAAACAAGCCTTACTTGCAATGACAAATAAAAGCCATCATCTGGTCCTGTCAACTCAGCCCAAATCTTGGTAGCTTCCTCCCAGGACATTCCCCTCTCTACACTTATCTGTAAAAAAAATAATAATAAAATTTAAATTAAACTCACTTCGGAGAATGCTTACCAGAAAATGATATTATACTTGAATGTGCACGTTTTCTAAACTTACCGTGTATAATTCTACATGGCCAGAGGTTGAATATCCTGGAGTCAGAAACTTCTTAACATCACTTTTCCTCACTTTTTCATCTCCAGAACCAAGATCTTGAACAAGAAAAAGCAACATATAAGTATAAAAAAAATTTTTCATCAATAATACATATGACAGGCTTCCCTGGTGGCGCAGTGGTTAAGAATCCGCCTGCCAATGCAGGGGACACGGGTTCGAGCCCTGGTCGGGGAAGATCCCACATGCCGCAAAGCAACTAGGCCCATGCGCCACAACTACTGAGCCTGTGCTCTAGAGCTCGCGTGCCACAACTACTGAAGCCCGTGCACCTAGAGCTCATGCTCTGCAACAAGAGAAGCCACGGCAACAAGAAGCCCAGGCACCACAACGAAGAGTATCTCCCGCTTACTGCAACTACAGAAACCCCATGTGCAGCAAAGAAAACCCAATGCAGCCAAAAATAAAATTAATTAATTAATTAAAAAGAAAGAAAAAAAGAATACATAAGATGTTTTAAAAATTTCCCAACTTACCTAAGATTCCCATATCATATCTTCCATTTTTTTTGGCATTTTGAACAACTGCAGTAAGTGTGTCTGCAAAATACTGAAATAACGCATTCTGCTGATGCACCTCCATGCCCAAAATTCTATTTAAGAATTTTCCTATGTTGTTATAATCTGCAATGACAAGATTGTATGAAAGATTTAATGCATTCAAATGGCAATTTAAAAAATTTATTCATCTCAGCCTAGTAAGAGTCTCACTTTCTTCTCTAAGACTTCCCTCACAACTCCTGTACCGTTCCCAGAACAGGGCTATACTTCGACCGCTTCTACCTCTAGCAATTAGCACGACTATACTACATGCTCAGAAGATGTTTGCCAAATTGAATTTTTGCATCTTCAGCTTCGCTTACTGAAGGTATGAATATAATTTAGCACAACAGAATGTTAGTTTTCCAACATTAAGTCTTAACCCATAAAGTTTAAGTGCTGTTAAGTCAGTGAAGCTCAACTTTGGCTGCACAAGTAAGAATGCCCAGGAGCTTCTGGAAAATTACCGACGTCTGAGCTCCTGCCCTGGCTTCAGTACTTTTTTAAAAACTCAACAGCTGATCATATACGCAACCTGGTTTGAGAACTGCTGCTATGTAGAGAATAGAGATTTAATTTCTTGAATAACCATAGTTATTCATAGCAAAAACCACCCAGAATGCTCTGTGAGCACTCAGTAATGAGGGATTGAGACCTAGAGACTTGAAGCTTCCCCTTCAACTTGACGAAAGCATAAACAACAAAATGGGCTATAATGATACAGCAACAGTTATGAACATACATACAAAAGTCATACCATTACCTTTATCTAGAGTAAGAATTCCTGAACGATCTTCTACATTTATCAGGCCAACTCCTATCAGTCCTTGTCGAACATCTGTAATAAAACAAATTTATAAAAAACCTTATAGCCCAGGGCTTCCCTGGTGGCGCAGTGGTTAAGAATCCGCCTGCCAATGCAGGGGACACGGGTTAGAGCCCTGGTCCGGGAAGATCCCACATGCCGTGGAACAACTAGGCTCGTGCGCCACAACTACTGAGCCTGTGCTCTAGAGCCCGCGAACCACAACTACTGGAGCCCGCACGCCTAGAGCCCATGCTCCACAACAAGAGAAGCCACTGCACCACTGCAGTGAGAAACCCACTCGCCACAACTAGAGAAAGCCTGCAAACAGCAACGAAGACCCAATACAGCCAAAAATAAAAATAAATTAAAACAAACAAAAAATAAACCTTATAGCCCAAATAACTCAATGAGCTGTTAACTGACTAATCAAATTAGATCAAGCTCTAGCATATAAGACACAGTCTATGTATCTTCCATAGTTCCTATTAGCTGAATTAAATGGAACCCACAGCCCCTAAAGATCTTTAAAATCCTAGAATACTCAAACCTCACATTATATTTTATTATTTCACTAAAATGTCGTATCTTTTCAACAACAACCCTTGGCAGTGGAGATCCTTGGCTACAAAGCTGTCACCCACAGAATCTAAACAACTTCGAACATACAGCAGGATACTGATTAAATAATTTATATAAGGAAATAATCATGCTTCCTTTCCAAACGTTACCTATCAGTACTGACAAGGCGATGCAGAAGATAAGCAACGTGTATAACTGTCAACATGTTCTGAATTACGTTACTAAGAGGACAGTTTATAAAACTTTTAAAAAGTATTTGTGTCCAGGATCTAACCCAGACTTACAGTAAAAAGGGTTTAAGAAAGAGAAAAGGATCAACAGGAAGCATAATTATATCCTATTTACACATTTATTTAATCAGCTAGACTGCTACATGCTCAAAATGTGTAGATTCTGCAGAAGATGACAACTCTGTAGCCAAAGAGCTCCAATGCAAAAAATCCTCATTTTGGGAATCCATCCTATGGGAGGAAATTCCTGAATAGAAGGATAGCTGCTATAATTCCAGCACTGTTTGTGATGCAAAAAAATGAAAGCCACTTGAACATCAACAAGGGAAAAACTGTTACATAAGCTAGATGTAGAATATTACACAACTGTTAAAATACGTGTTAGTACTATAGCTATTGATTTGTAAGGGATGCCTGTGATGTACCAAGTGAGAAAAGTACGTTGCAAGTAATATTAACATGTTTTTTTTTTAAAAAGCTCTGTGTTTAGACAAATGGATAAAGGTGTGTTAAGGCTGCCCCTGTTCAGACTGTCAACATTTGTTAACCTCAGCAGGTGAGACTGGTAGGTAGCAGGTAGTTAAGGAGAGGGTATGGGCTCCTCATTATTCACTTTTAGATTGTTTTCATCACTTATAATGAATAAAAAACATGTAATTTTTTAGAATTAGAAATAAATTGGGGAGTTGTTTTTGACAATCCCTCCAATGACCAAACAAAAAGAAAATAAGAGGGAATGAAAGGGAAAGGGAGAAAAAGAACAGGGCCAAGACTTTATTGGTTTTTTGTTTTGTTAAATGCCATCAGTGATTATAAGCACCCCTGCCAGCTATGTCAATATGGACTGTTACCAACACTAAACATGGGTTCAATTGGAAAGGACTTCCTAGTAAAAAATGCTAACTCTATAAGGATAATATTTCAAATACCTTACATCTGTTTATTTTCCAAAATATTTTCAGTTTGCTGAACTACTGAAATCACCCAGACTACTAATATTAATGGGGTAAAATCTATTCAGATTTGCAAGATACATCTAAGAATTTCTATAGCACTACTTAGGACTTTTTTTTAAATATAAAAATTTCTAAATACACACAAATGTAAAGAGAATATTCTACGGACCACAGGTACCCAGCACCCAGTTTTAACAACAGTTAATACACGGCCAGTTTTATCTGTACCTCCACTAGCCCCCACAGATTATTTACCTAGGTACTTTAAATTTTAAAAGCTATTTGGCATAGTCATGTTCAAATTAATCTAACAAAACCATTTTTCCTCTAGTAATCTAGTATTAAACAACATGCAACGAACTCTATCAACAGTAAAAACACGTCACCTGAATGAAAATTTAATAAATCTACTGCTTATTATAAGACATCAATTTAGGTGTCTGTTAACTATCAATTTCTAAATTTTATACATTTTATGTCCAAAGAAAACTAAAAACAACAGCACATGTTAGAATGAGTTTTGTACCTTCTTGTCAGTACTCATTTTCCTTTGTTATGATTATTTTTAAAAGTTACCTTTAAAGAATTCTCCAGGATAGTCTGGAGGTGGTGATACCATAGGAGAATCTAGGTTTACAATGGATTTCATGACAATTTCTAAAGCATTTCTTCCATACTGCAATAAAAACCAAATAAATTTAACAAGTTTCAGCATTTGGATACTCTTCAACCACATGACCAAGTGAATGCTATAAAAACTATTATTGTACCAAAGAGTCAAAAATAGCAGGACTCAATTATTTTTATATATATTTTACACTGCCTAGTGCCTCATTCACACCTTTGTACACAGCAGGCATTCCACAAATAAACAACTTTCTTTACTTCTGGGAACTCACACTTCATTCATCCACAAGTATTTATTATAATCTTATTTTCCAATAGGAATGAGAAGATGATTATATTGCACAGTTGATCACCAAAGATCTAACTGCCACGTGTCTTATAGGACTAGCCATGACTTTATAGCAAAACCATAAGAGGAGACAGCTTTAAGTTTTAAACAGCAACCACTTTCCCTTTCTGTTCCTTACAGACACCATACACTGCAATCATTTTTCACAGATAGTGAAAGCTGAAATGTACCTTATTATCAAAGTTGAACCTACTCAGATCTCTGGATTCTGTTGCTCTTCTGTCTCCATGTGTAAGCGCACCCTATCCAAACATAAAATCTCCAATCAAGGCACAGAAGACAGGTTAACATATATCATCTTTTACACACATCTATATAACTCAAAAACTTACCAAACTCTCAAGTCTTTTAGCAACAATAGATGCAAATCTTTGTTCTCCTGCCAATTCAGAAATCAGAAAGACGTATTCCGGAGCAGTAACTTGGTTTGATCTATGAGTTCGTCCTGTAATGACAAAAAAAAAAAAAAAAAAATTCGCTGATTGTGCTCTCTAGATACTAATATTCTGAGACCTATTCCCAGCACTTAACAGTAAGCTGGTATCCAGAAATCTTTAAATCAGAAGAAAAATTAAAGAATGTAACAATTACCCTAACTCCCCAAAAGGCACAAAATCAAAAACGCCAACTTGAACAACATCTGTATTCAGAACCTTACTCCCACTTATGGGGGAGCAGAAACTCCATAAAATTATGAAATGATAAACACATTACTGGTGCTACCCCAGTTTAGTTGACCACAATGTTGCTGATGCACAGCTGCTCTGGATTCTCCCAAAATTGTTGTTGTTGTTGTTTTAAAATCACCAGGTCACAGGGACATGAAGATGGAAGGGAAGGGAGGAGCAATGTGCCCTCAATGAAGCTACTGGGGGTTGAAAAAGACATCAAGTGGCAGCTGCTCTGACATGGATAACACCCTTGGAGATCTACAATGAAGATACTCCTGAGGAGCCCCATTCTTGAATATAATGCCAGAAAGCCCTACCATAGGTCTTTTACAGCTTTTAAAACAGCCAAGAAATAAATTCATGATGCCCTCTATATTTTAAGGTATATGCAATACACAAACATCTCCAAAACCTACATATGTGTCAAGTTTAGTATATCTAGCATTAAAATATTTCCCCAGTAATTCCTGGCTATGAAGTGAAACTCAGTGTAGGAGCTTACCAAACTGCTGAATTGCTCTATCAGCACTCCATGGTAATTCCAGGGTCATATGAACTCTTCGCCTTTGATTTTTAGCTCTCCTATCTGCTTGTAATGAAATACCTGAGCTGGCAGCTTCTGAGATGATAGCAATATTCTGTATCAAATGTAAGGAAAAAAGAACAAAAGATCACTTCTGCACAAAGAGAGGTGGGGAAACATCCACCAATACGTATTCTCCTTTACTTCCTAACTCTCAGTTTTAGCTGTACATGGTTACAAGGACACCCAGAATCAAGATTACATTTCCCAGTCTCCCTTACAGCTAAGTGTGGGCACACTCCAGCCAGTAGGTCACCTGAACAACGTCCAGGAAATGTCCCTAATCAAAGATATGCCCTTCCCCTCCTCTTTTTTTCTCTCTGCTGGCTGAAATGTAGAGGTGTGATGACTGAACCTGAAATATGGAGGTAACTAGGAAATGGAAGGCTGCATATTAAAGGAACAAGACAGAAGAGACCTAGACTTCAAGGGGTCATACCAGTCCTGGTCCACCTACTCAAACTTGTACATGAGAGAAATGAACTTCCACTTTAAGCGAATATGATTTTGGATTTTCTGTCACTTAACAGCCAAATCTGATCCCAACTAATACAATTTCTAACGCACACGGGCCTAAATTACTAACGAAACAAGTACTTAAAATAACTGATAATACCTCTACCTATAATCTTTAAAATATGTAACATGAGCTTTTAAATACATTTAAAAGACAACTTTGATAATGGTAATAGCTACTGTCTATTTTCTAGTTGCAGAGGCAAAAAAATTTTGAAATACAAAGCAAAATGTGGATGAAGAGATAAGATTTTATTCTACCCCCTTTAGATTAAGGAAGGAGGTTGAAGTGGTGCTCCTATTTTTTAGCAAAACGCTTATAGCAATTCCGACTAGATGGAGGAAGAACTGATCTGAGAATCTGAAAATTGATGAAGTTTACTTAACAATAAGAGCATACAGAAAGGGCCTCTGAAGGTGACCACGACCTCTGCAGTGGTCAGTTACGCAAGTGTAATCTACAACCATTCAGAGTAAATCGTCTCAATAGGACATGGCAGAGCAAGACAATAAACAGCAAGATCAAAGGATCCCAGTAACCGGGGCATGTGCTTAAATATATTTCTAGACTCAAGATTACACTGACACTAGGGTGTAGCATTAGGTGTAGTGCCACTAAGATGACCTGAGAGAACACAATATTCTGATTAAAGACTTCAAAGGCCTCCAAAGATATCAAGAGCTACATCTAATTCTATGCACAAAACACCACATTCGATTTATAAGAAAATAATGAAAACGTGTAAAATGTTCAGTGATTATGTGTACTTACTTAAAAAAATAGAGTAAGAACATTCAAAAGACATGATTTATATTAAAAGAAAAAAACCTAAAGATTAATCCAAATGTATGGGCATTATTCTTTTCGCCAAAAAGCATCCCAGAAAAACATACCTTATCTCCATCCATAAATCTTTGTTTTTCCGTGATATTTAGTATTTCCACAGGGACATCAAGTTCAGATCTTGACTCATAAGATATACTTCCATCATCATTGCTTACAACCCTCCCCTTGCGGCCAGTCATCTGCAAAGCCAAACAGCGTCACTTACAATTAATGTAGCTGACTACGGTGCATGAAGCTCAGGGCTCCCAACATAGAAACTCGGTGGGAGGTGAAAGGGATAATGAAACCAGCATGTACTGTGCAACCTGTCCTGCATCAGGCACTGGGGGAGAGAGAACATTGCAACACAGTGCCTGGTTCTGAAAAGTTCAAATTCCAGGGGAGAAAACAGACATGCGGCAATGATAACAAAGACTGCATGACAGGTGCAATAACAGAGATCCGTGTCTTGGGGCAGATACTCAAGATAATAGGGGCAGGAATTTACTTGCTCTAGGATGACAACTAGAGTAGAGCAAGGGTTCTAAGATCTAATAGAGGATATTAGATAATTATATGATGATACCAAATATATCACTTATTCTAAAGGGTTTGGAAGTGGCAAAAAATTACCTAGAAGAGACACAGCCCTGATCAAGTCATATTTACCTCAGCAACATTCTCAGGGCCACCAAGTTCATCAATAAGTTCATCCAGGGTATTAGGAGGGAGGTCTTCAGCTAATTTTTCTAGTTTATCAAGTAGGTCTTTCTTCATCTGCTGGGCCCTTTCCACGGCATCCTGACTTGTTATAAGGCTATTGCTGCTGTTGGTGTTACTGTTAGCTAGATGAAGTACATTTGTTAAAAATCAGTACAAAGTTTAAATATTTGTTTTGTTTAAAAGTACATTTCACAGACAAAGCAAGCTTCCACATGGATACCTGGTGCACTGTTAGGAGCAGGTGAAATTACTGGTGTAGAAGAAAAACTAGGTCGTTTTGATCCAAGACCTGATGCTAATAAGGCACTTTGAATAGAATCTGGATCTATACTTCTCTTTTTTTTTTTATCTTTGTTTTTCTTGTGGTCCTTTCTGATTAACCAGGGATCTGAAAATTAAGGAAAGACACGTATCAAATCATTTGTTAACACAAGTACAGAATTTCCAAAGGAAACAACCGTTGAGTTTTTTTGTATTGTTGAGCGACAACTTGTAAACCACCACCAACTTCAGAGGTCCAGTACACCCATACACCATGAGGTAAATTCCATGGTTTGAGGTTATACTTAAGTGCACAAAATTGAGGTCATGATCTCACATAAATATGCTGACCCTCCAGAAGACAGACAAGCTTGGAGCTGCCACCAAGCAAAGATTAGAATCTGTGTGATGATTTCTATAGGAAAAAAAAGGTTTTAGTACAATACCCCATTTCAAATACACAGAAATAGGGACGTCCCTAGTGGTCCAGCGATTAAGAATCTGCCTTCCAATTACAGAGGATGCAGGTTTGATCCCTGGTCAGGGAACTAAGATCCCACATACCACAGGGCAACTAAGCTCGTGTGCCGCAACTAGAGCCCATGTGCTCTGCAGCCTGCGTGCCACAACTAGAGAGAAGCCCGCACGCCGCGACAAAAGATCCCGCCTGTCGCAACTAAGACCCAACGCAGCCAAAAATAAATAAACAAATACACAGAAATAACTATCCTTTAGCTTACATTTAATAGATTCATGAACTCACCATCTTCATCATCCTCACTAGACTCATCTCTAAATGGGTTGAAATCATCGTCATCTCCAGAACTCATGTTTTTAGAGCTCTCGTAGTCACTTTCTTCATTATCGGAGGCATCAGATTCACTTCCACTATCATCAGAACTGCTACCAGTAAGGCCACCTATTTTTCTTGCTTTTTTGGATTCTCGAGTTATTTCTTCACCTATCCTCAAACCCCAAACAAGAGAGTCAGCCCAAACACACTGTTCTAAAGATCCAGGAAGCTACATTTAGTTCATGAGCTAATACACTTAGTTAACTCAAATGAGAAATGAAGAAAAACAGCATTTGTGTAAGTATATAAGAACAATTAAAAATTCATAAACAAGAGCTAGCCTTTTGGATTCCTATAAGAAATCAGGTTATATTCAATTATTCTTAAGAAGAAATCAGGTACATAAGTACAAATGCAAGACAGCCTTCAAGTGCACAAGTTTCAAAATAAACATCTCAAGACAACAGAGATGAAACAGAATCTCTGGCATTGTCACAATTTGTGTATCAGGTTGAGAGAAGAGGCCTAATAATTACAGATTTATAAAATATGCAAATACTTTATGGAATACTAAAAAAACTAATCTATAAAACTACATTTTTAAAAGTCAAACAAGGTGCTGATCTGAATTATCTTACTGAATATTCATAAAAGATATCTGGAATAAACCAACCAAAACTAAGCAGAACATTAAAATGTTCACATATTAATGATGGTGAGAACATAATTCAAAAAAGGGAAACATGACCATCTATCTATCTGACTACTCTGTTACTGACTCTAGGACTCAGCTTTACTTTTTGTGCCACTAAAATTAAAAAATACTGTCAATTATATTATAATAGCCAACCTACTTTCAGGCATATTAAAAACGTAAGGGAAAAAAAAGCATTTCTTAGAACCGATGAAAGGTTAGGTTAAAGTGTCAGGCACTGTGTTTAGAACACAGTATGATAGTCTTCACAATATGAGTTATTATCACCATTTTAGAGAAAGAGAGCCTGAGAAGTTACCTTCTGAAAGTCAGAGAGCTTACTTAGTAACCACCTAAACACAAACCCAAGTTTGTATTATTATAAGATGTCTAACAAACAAAGATGAGTGTATTCCTAATAATTAAATAATAAACTAACAAAAGTCTCTTTAAAGAAGACTATATAAACACACACTCACACACACACACACACACACACACACACACTCACACACACAGCATTGACAATAGAAAGGCCCGGATTTTGGTTCCCCATTTATCACCCAGTAGTTGTGCCAACCTGGGGATATCGCTTAACCATTTAGTCTTTCTGTGCCTTAGCTTCCTCTGTCTATAAAACTGAAAAAATATAACCTACTTTCATACGGATCCCTTGCAAGTTGAATGAGATCATGTGTGCGCAGTGCTCAATACAGTGCCTACTCAGCACCAGTCAAATCGTTAAAGCCCCAATTTAAAATGGGATTACTTGTGCATTCAAAAACTACATGAGCCAAGGGAATTCCCTGGTGGTCCAGTGGTTAGGACTCCGTGCTTTCATGGCCATGGCCCAAGGTTCAATCCCTGGTCAGGGAACTAAGATTCTGCAAGCCATGTGGTGCGGCCATAAAAAGAAAGGAAGGAAGGGAGGAAGGGAGGGAGGCAGGGAGGGAGGGAGAGAGGGAGGGAGGGAGGGAGGGAGGGAGGGAGGAAGAAAGAAAGACACTTCCTTAAAAAAAAAAAAAAACTACATGAGCCAATTCAAGGAAGGCAGTACATTCCCAAAATACAGCTTGCATCAAGATGCTCAAATTTATACTACTTCCAGCACCATTTAAAGAAAAGTACCCACCTTTCCGCTTCTTTATTTTATTTTCCTTACAAGGACTATCTCTTGGTGAGCTGTTGTTACTTGGAGCTGTCAAATCGATTCCTAGCAAACTATAAAGTTTTTTCCTGTCTGGAGCAGGGAAGTGTTTTTCAATGAGTGACTGCAACACTCCTCTGTTCGAAGAGAGAAAAAGTGACAGTTAGTGGCTCAGTATGCAAAATAGTTTATTATACATAAAATCTTACTGAATGTATTTGTTTAAAATAAGTATACTTTATTAGCAGCATTTCCAAATTGGATATCAAAAGTAGGTTAGCTCCACATAACTGTAAAGCTGTTAGGAACTCAGCACCAATGGTTCCTGATTCTTTTTCAGAACTGCTGCACAGAGGAAGACTCCATGAAGAAAAATTGCACAACAGTGACTCGAGTCAACAAGTGATTCAAAAGAGTTGGATTCTGAATGTAAAGGACTTTAACAATCCTTTAACCAATTTATTTCACATATATTTTCCATTTTCAGGTACATGCAAGAGTTACAAATAATAAAATCTATGTCTTACTAAAAAATACATTTGGGGCTTCCCTGGTGGCACAGTGGTTGGGAATCCGCCTGCCAATGCAGGGGACACAGGTTCGAGCCCTGGTCCGGGAGGATCCCACATGCTGCGGAGCAATGGAGCCCATGCACCACAACTGCTGAGCCTGCGCTCTAGAGCCCTCAAGCCAGCCACAACTACTGAACCCACGTGCCACAACTACTGAAGCCCACGTGCCTGGAGCCCGTGCTCTGCAGCGGGAGAGGCTGCCGCAATGTGAGGCCCGTGCGCTGCAGCGAGGAGTGGCCCCCATGCAGCAATGAAGACACACACAGCCAAGAAAAAATTTTAAAAATAAATAAAAATGAAATAAAATAAATTTTTAAAAAATAAAAAATGAAAAGTACATTTTATTCAATCTTACAAAATACTGATAATCCAGCTCAAATGAATTTTAATATTCTAGGCCAAGACTGTCCAACTGAAATACAGTGCAACCCAAGCATAATTTTTACACTTTCTAGTAGCTACATTAAAAAGTAGAAGAAAACTTGTGAAACTAACTTTAATATTTTATTTAACTTAACATATCGCTTTAAAATGTAATCAATGAAATGTTTTACATTATATTTCTTTAAGTCTTTGAAACCTGGTGTCTATTTCATACTTAAGGGTCATCTCAATTTGGAGTAGCCACTTCAACTCTTAATAGCTCCCTGTAACTAGTGCCTATCATTTCAGAGGCAATACTAGGCAGGCAAGCACAGGAAAGATACAGATTAGCAGGTGCATGTTTTGCTTTTAAAAGTAGTTTTAAGTTATATCTATCTTAAAATGAGCCACTTGAATGTGTCCCCTAAGGCAAAAGATAGCATGGCAGCAAAAGTTATTTTGTTAATTTTGCTACCAGAGTTAGAACTGTCTGTCAGGCAAACAAACTGAAAAACAGTGTCTAAAAACATTTTTAAAATCTCTTTTGACTATCTCAGGATTATTTGCAATGTTTATATTAGAGCATACTAAACTAGGGCAAACTAAACTATACTGCTCCTTTGGATAATGGTAGTTTCCAATACACAAAGCCAAAACAAAACTGAGTATCTTAAACCAAGCTGTCAGATTTCCAAGATGTACAAAACAAACAAAAATCAAGCCCTTCAGTTAGTCCAAATACTGGACATAATATTGTCAAAATACTTAACATTTCAGCATTTCTATGTTTTTGTTTTCCAATAGACATGTTGTTAGGCATACACAGGACCATAAAAACTAAAATCAGAAAAACTTTAAAACGCAAAAATTTTGCCTCCAGGAAATGCCAACATTTAAACTAATCTAAGTAAAAACTCAAAACCATAAACATTACTTGGCAGTTGAAACGAAATCATTCAATTCTCCTCCACCCTCTTCCAAGGCTTCTAATGTTCTAGCTTCTCCCGTAGACTGCAGACCAATTACAACACACTGGAGGCAAAAAAGAATATTATTAATTATAAATAAAAATATCTACGTGGTTTCTTAAGACTTATTTTAAATATTTAGTTTAAAAAAAGATTTCAAACAAGAATTACCCATTACTGTATGTGTGTACCAATTTATTTATTCTACATATATTTGAGACATGCTACATGTAATACACTTATCTAGGAAACAGTATTACAACAGTGGACACTACTGAAGCCCCTGCCCCAGTTCTTTGTGCTTTAACTAAATATGTATTTACCAAAAAGGAAAACACCTTAATGTAATATATATATCCATGTGTTATCAGTTGTTACATCTATGGTTAGCCAAATTATAGTGATGTTTGTTTATACTTTTCTGAGCTATCCAAATTCTTTATAAACACGTATTGCTTTTATTATCTTAAAAATGCATTTTTTAAAGTCTTACTATGTTAATATTTTTTACAAGTACCCTTTAGAAAAAAAGGCTTTTTTAAGTAGAAAGGCTCAACACCCAAAAGACTAAAACACATAACCAAAGATGAACCTTACTTTTCCATTCTTGATTTCTTCTCGAGCTAGTTGAACAACCCTCTTAACTTTGGATGCTATGCACAAGTATTTGAAAAATCTCTGGTGAGCAGACCAGAACTGACCCCACATGGATTTTTTCATTCGTTGCTCAGCATCAATCAGATCTGCAGCTTGCTGAAACCGCTCTCTGGCGATGACCCACTGAAGGTGCACAATCAACATTTTAGATATTTCAATCTTTTGAGTGTGATTTTAAAATGACTAATTCAATCAAAATAAAGTGCAAGACACCATTTAACATGAACTCAACGAAGCATTTTCAGTAACTTGGGAATCTCTAAACAAATGTTTTTTAGGACGCTCACATAGAGCTGTCCCAAAATTCTTATTAACTAATGCAGTCATTTTAGGAAACAGTTACATTGTGATTTTAAAAACTATACAACCAAAATAAATGGCTATTTTTTATAAATTACTTTAACAAAGAGAAAATTGGGAAAATAAGGAACCAGTGATTTATCTGTTGTTTTATAGCAGAAATATACTCCTGTGAGCTGACAGGAGTATACTGGACAAAATATACTCCTGACTGGACAAAATTGGCTAACAGATACATTATCAGGTACATTAAAAGTACTAAGAGTTAATAAAAACATGCTCACCAGTTTGACTGCTTTGTTATACATTTTAACATAGCTCTGAGAAAGAAGAACTTCCTCAATTTTGAAGGTCACTCCAGTAAAGCTCAGCTGTCGAGCAATGTACATTCCTCTAAGCTTCATATCCATAGCAACTATTTCCATGGCACCAACACCTCTGAATAAAATTAAAACACACAGTAACTATCATTAAATATAGTAGAGCTTTAACATACATGGAAGAGAT